>NW_026606120.1:36007500-38407500 GCF_029834395.1 Sorex fumeus | reverse complement strand
CCAAGAGTATCTCGCCTGCACGGCAAAGCCTGGCAAGCTACCCGTGATGTATTCAATATGCCAAAACCAGTAACAACAAGTCTCACAATTTTTGTGAGACATTACTGATGCCCACTTGAGCAAATCAATGAATGGGAGGACAGTGCTACATAGAGTTCAGCATACAAGTCACATATATGTTTAATTTGCAGCTAAAGTTTTTAAAATGTAAATAATTGTAAACAGTGATGCACCCCCCCCACTTTATTTACTCACCGTGGTTTATAAAGCTGTTCATGATGCCTTTAGTAAAGGTATTCCATATTTCAACACCAATCCTACCACCATTGCAACCTTCCCTTTATCATTGTCCCCACTTTCCCAGGCCTCTCGAGCCTGCCCCTGTAGCAGGCCCAAAATAATTTATTTATATTGCTTGTTTTCACTAAATGGCTAATGGAATTAAAAAAAAACTAAAGTAAAATAAAATCTGCAAAATTTGTATCTCACTATGGGAACATTTTAAGTCCTTGTCTGAGGGTTTACTAAATTGTTGTTGCTTGTTGAAGGCTTGAGCCTTCCATGATAATTTTTTTATTAATTGAGCTCAGTTGGCTTCTACATTACATTCCTCTCCAATCTGGTGCGCTTCTACTGGGATGTTAGTATTTAGAGTTTGGAGATGTCTTGTGCTCCAGAAAATCCAGAATATTTAACTGAGCTTACATGATGGTGGTAGAGGAATGTGACTGTGACTTTTGGGACTTCTGGAAGTACATGTGGGAGGTGGAGTTTGCCCACTCCGACTCTTAAGAAGGTCTGGAATTTTCAGCCAAAAATCCTTGGTCTCAGGACAAATGGTCCATGACTGGAAGCCTGTCTCAGCAGCTGGGGCAGAGGATAGCTGGGATAGAGAAGGAACCATTATGACAATAATAGCTGGAAGAGATCATTCTGGATTGGAAATGTGTGGATGTGTGCTGAAACGGGGCAGAGGACCAAATAGGATGGCCTCTGAGTATCTGTACTGAGAAGGATAATGCCCAAAAGGGGAGGGAGAGGAAGAGGGAGAGGGAGAGGGATGGGAAGGAGGAGAAGAGAGAGAGAGAGAGAGAAAGAGAGAGAGAGAGAGAGAGCCTGACACATAGGTAGGCTGGGGGGAGAAGTGGAGAAGCAGGAGGGGATAGGGGGACATTGGTGGTGGGAAATGTACACTGGTTAAGGGATGGGTATTTGGAACATTATATAACTGAAAGTTTGTAACTGTTTCTCTAGGTGACATAGTGATTAAAAAAAAACTGAAAACAAAACAAAAACAAAATCCCTGGTGTTCCTGAAGGTTTTGGCAGTTTGGCACCTCTGTGGAGCTCAGTGGGTCCAGTCATAGGCATGGCAGCCATAGGCATGTGGAGGTATGAGTGTAGTTGCTGGGGCCTTGGCAGGGTGGGGACGTGGCCACATCCCCCCTCCCTGCCTTCTCCTGAGATACCCCAGTGGTCTCAGCAGGGATTAGTGTGTTTTAGAAATTTAAATTTAAAAACACTTTTATAATAACTCCACATCAATTAACTTTCATCCTGGAGCTCAGCCAACCTAACAGACTTCACAGGACTGCATCCCTCTTCCCAGAATCACTCCCCTCGTCAGGATCTCCTCTGTGGTTTGCTTCTTGAGATGTTGCCTGCTATAAAACCCATAGGCTCATTTTCTTGGGTGTAACTATCAAATCAAGGGTGCGTGAATTAAAGATTTGTCAGTGGTGAGGAGCGGTGTCCTGAGGACATACTTCACTTTGTTGTTGTTGTTGTTTATTTTTGTTTTGGTGCCACATCCAGCAATGCTGAGGGCTTCTCCTGGTTCTGTACTCAGGAATCACTCCTGGTGGGCTTGGAGGACCATATCGGATGCCTGTGATGCAGGGTCAGCAGCATGCAGAGCAAGCGTCCTGCACTCTGTACTGTATCTCTGGTGCAGAACTGAGCTCTTTCTAAGAGTATTAATAGAGCATGTGGAAATTTCCACAACTTTCTCCCGTGGCTCCCCTGAATGACCAGAGTGGGAGGATAAGATGTCCTTTCCTTCTCTTCCCCAAGGGCTTTATAGAGGAGAGTCTTGTCCAATGTGCCACGAAAGGGAAGGTCTTAAAATACAGAACCTCAGTGAATCACTGCCCTGGCTACAGATTCCTGGGCAGGGAACTGACTCCACAAAGCCCCCGTTTTTGCTTCCATTCTTATCTAGCATTTGACACTATTGTGTGGGTAAACATGAATAGCAGACTTTAGCACTGAGCATGGGGTGCTTTGTCCATGCTTGTGCACAAAAGAACAGTTGGTGAAGCTTGTAAAGTCCTTTCTACATGCCAGAAATCTAATTTCAGACACTTGCATCAAACTCATCTACGCTCCTGTGCATAACTATTTCTGTTCTTGTCAAAAGTGCTCTTTTGCTTTGAAGGGAGACAGAGCTGGGAGGGAGGGAACTTGTGTTTCATCATCAGTGTCGTCCTTACAGGCTGGGCCTCTTTCCTGACTGTGCGTTCCGGATGGGGATATGTGGGAAAGTGATTTTTCATGAATCCTCTGATCTTATCTGAGAGTCCCTAGAATTACCCTCTCAGTGGTGACTGTACAGTGCATGTAGCACTCTACCCATTCGTGTGGCACAGGCCAGTGTCCTTGATTTGCTTACTTAATTCCTGGTCCAGGTGAGGTCTGATGACTTAGACCGATCCTTCCTGCAGGTGGGCCTTCCCAGGGTTGTTACTTCAATAGAGATTGTTTTGAACGTGTGTTCGGTGCTCTGAGTAAAGTGTGGTGCTCTTCTCTCCCCACGTGGCTTTGTTGTTGCAGTTAGTACTGATAATAAATGAGCCTGTTACATTTTATGGATTGGATAGGCCTAAATCCCAGTGCATGAACTAAGGAGAGTGGGCAGGTAGGGCAGGGCATCTGTGAGTCAGGGATTTTCTGTTTGCTCACATCAAAGAAATTCAGCAGGAGCATATTCCCTTAGAGCTTTTGGGGGGACTATATTGAAGTTGGGTTTTAAAAATTCATTTCTGAAGGCAGGAGTAAGTTCCTTTTCTTCTTGGCTATTTATTTCTGAATCTTCATCTCATTTTACCACTCATCTAAATATATATACCTTAAAAGTATTCATACACATTCATGAATACATGAACAAAACATATACCCATTAAAAGTATCATGTTAAGCGAAATGAGTCAGAAAGAGTGGGATAGACACAGAAAGATTGCATTCATCTGGGGAACATAAAGTAACATAATGGGAGACTAACACCCAGGAGTGGCCAGGAATTTTGCTCTGTGACTTGGAGGCCAGCCACACATGCTAGGGGAAAAGGAACCTCAGATAGAGAAGGGAGCACCAAATAAAGGGTGTTGGGAGGATCCTCCCAGGATGGGAGAAGCATGCTGAAAGTAGACTATAGACCAAACATGATTGCCACTCAATGCCTCTCTTGCAAACCACAGCACCCAAAAGGAGAGAGAGAGAACAAAAGGGAATGCCCTGTCACAGAGGCAGGGGGGATGGGGGGATGGGGGGTGGGAGGGATGCTGGGACCCGTGGTGGTGGAGGATGGGCGCTGGTGGAGGGATGGATACTTGATCATTGTATAACTGAAACCCAAGCACAAAAATTTGTAAGTCTATAACTGTACCTCGTGGTGTTTCACTAATAAAAAAAAATATACCCATTATATTGATTCTATAAAATATAAACCACATTATCTTTTAATACCATTGTATTCCTACAAATTATTTTTAATGACTCAATGTTATTGTAACTTACAAATGCATGCTAATAGTAATGAAAATAGTACTACTGGCTACATTGTATTGATTTTTGCAATGTGGTCATCTAGGAATACATAAAGCACCATGCAAATAATACCAGAAGTCAACATGTACTATAATTATATCTGTTTATGGATAAGGACATGAAGGCATAAGGAATTTAAGACAATTAAAAAATTCATGCAGCTTGTGAATCTCAGAGCTAGACTTTATTCTAAAAGTCTGATTTTAGATCCTTCATATCGAACAGTTACTCAATGCTACCATTGGTTGATATAACTGCTCTCTTATTATTGTACATTTATGACTATTTTAATACAAAAGGATAAGAAATCCTTCCTAACTTGGACTACATCTATAATGATACTTTGGGCTATATTAGTTTCCTGTCATTCTAATGTATTTGAAGAATATCACATTTCAGTAATTAGATGCTAAAGTGTTTTTTTTTTTTTGCTTTTTTTGGGGGGGTCGCACCCAGCAATGCTCAGGGTTTGGCTCTGGACTCAGGAATTACTCCTGGTGGTGCTCAGGGGATCATATGGGATGCTAGGGTCGGCTGCATGCAAGGCAAACGCCCTACCAGCTGTGCTATTGATCCAGTCCCGATGCTAAAATTTTTATTTACATTCTAGGTCGCAATTTTTATTTAGTTTGCAGTGCATTCATGATGCTAAGGGTATAGTGTCTGTTTCTCTGGGTGCTTTAATTGGGTCCCTCTGTCTTGCATACCAAGCCCTTGTCTCTGGCCTCTAAGCAAGCTCTGGGTACTGGCTGTCACACATGCCCAGAGTGTATCTTCCCTTGCCCTTTCACTTGCTCTGCCCTGCTCTCACTTGATTTTGTCCCCTGGAGATTTCAGTCTCTCCCAAGTCACACCTTAATACCAATCGCCCTAACCCCAGCCCTCCCAGGCCGAGACACTCCTTCAGCACTGCATGATGTTGTCTCTGCTGATCCCCTGCCTGGCTCAGCCTCCAGCTCAGTGTTAGCTCTTCCTGACCTGCCAGAAGACGGTCCTTCTTGCCATTTCCAGTCTTTCTCTCACTTCTCAGCAGGCATCTGCCGGCACTTGATAGAGCTTGACCCCAGCTTTATCAGGAGATTTTTCATTTGTTTTGTTTTTTATTTTTCTTCTCGCCATTGTTTATCAACAGCTGTTCTCTTTATCTGCCAGCTAGTTTTCATAACCTCTTCAGAGACGCTCAAGTTCTTCCTCCCACTCAGCCTTTCTCTGCTCTCCCCTCTTTCCTGAGGAGTGCCACCCCAGCCCTCCGCATTTACAACCCAGCAGCACCACCAGAGTTCTACTGAGGCTGTGTAACTGTGAGGTATCACTTCTCTTTACAGTTATATTTCTGATTGTGGAATTGAAGTGCAGCATGGAGGGTAGTGCTGGGGGACATTTGATGCCGAGAGGAGTTTCCCTGACTTAAAGGGACCCTCCCTGTGGGAAGTCTCTGGGGAACACTGCTGACTCAGCAGGCGTAGGCCCTGCCTGCATCTGCCTGGGTTCGCATCTGTTCATGTGGCTGCCATCAGCTCCTTAACTCTTTAAGCTGGATTTCTGAATCTGGAATGGGGCAATACAAATTGGACAACATTCCAAAAGTCATTAAGCTTCCAGAAAATATATCTCAAGCCCTTTATGGCTTCCATCCGATTCTCAAAGGTTCCTGAGAGATTAGGGTCATGGCTCTAGAGGCTCCTTTGGTCTCTGCACCACAGTGGACAGTGCCTTAGCCAGACTCAGTACATGGGACCATCGTCAGGCTGGACGAATGCTAGGAGAGAACAGAGCAGTGATGAGACAAGCACAGAGGTTCAGCAGAAGGCAGCAAGTCACGCCAAAGATAAAGGCAGGGTCTGAGAGGTTGGAGGCTGGAGACTGGAGGCAGGCACTGCACTGAAGATGCCCTCAACCTTGTCCCAGCAGGGTGCCAATTCCCTGGTTCCCTGGCACCATTCTTACTACTCATTGGCTGAATTCTTGTGGTTTCCTTCCTTCTGTGCTTTCTCTGCTCCAAAAATTCTCCTGCTAGAAGTTCAGAACTCATTTTGCTTTCCTCACACACTTACTCTGCTCCCAAACTGCAGAAAGTGCCCCACACCTCCAGCCTCCTTGGGTTCTTAAATCCTAAGAGATTTCCAGATTTCAGCTGAATGGCCCAAATTTTATCCTCCTGAGATCTGTGGAGTTCTTATTAACACCCACAGACGTAACCAGCTGTTTTATTTTTCCAGTCTGAAGAGGGCAAAAAGAAATGTACAGATATAACAATAGAGATTGATGTTTTACATTCATTTATTTGAATAATACTTTTTAGCTTTGAATAAATTTTTATCAAGAGCTTACCATGTGATGGCACCATACTAGGTTCTGGGGTAACAATATTGAATTAGACACAGTCTTTTGTTTTATTTGAGCAAAGGGACCTGTGTTGAAGTCAGAACAGTAGCCAACATGTTCCCTCCCAGTGATGAAAGTGCTCTACCCCAGGATTACGTGGTCTGCCTGAGCAATCTTGAGCCCATGCAGCAGGGGAATAATTGTAGACAAGCCAGAACTTCAAGGCCTGCTCTCCTTCCTGTGGGGATAGAGTGAAGGAGATGTAGGGGGTGACCCCTGGAGGGCAATTGAAATTGATTTTTTAGAACCTCTTTTGGGTGAGCTTTGGAGAGCACCAAGATAAATACTTTGCTGGAAAGAGTGAGTGATTTGCCAGATTTCCTGCGACCCATCTTCTCCTCTGCATTAATCTAATTTTTGAAATGAGAAAGGATCATCATAAATAGGAAGGGGAGGGGAGAGGAGGCAGTAGTGTTACAAAGGTCAGAAATACAACTTGAGAGGAGTGAAAAGGGTGTAAGGAAAAAGCACTGATGTGAAGAGAAAAATCTGGGCTCAGAACCTGTTTCTATAGTTTACAAGCCACAGGACATTGGCAATGATTACCTCTTTGCACATCCCCTACTACAAAAGTGGGATACATTCTCTCTGCCTTAGAGAGTTGTGGTGGAGAACACATGAGGTAATGTATATTATAAAAAGGTAAAGGCCCTCCCATTGATCGTCGATTTGCTCGAGCGGGCCCAGTAACGTCTCCATTGGAGACTTTGTTGTTACTGTGTCTGGCATATCGAATACTCTCAGTAGCTTGCCGGGCTCTCCAAGAGGGGCAGAGGAATCGAACTCGGTTCGGCCATGTTGGCCGCTTGTAAGGCGAACGCCCTACCTGCTGTGCTAAATGTATATTATAGTGCATATAAAAGTGATCCAGCATGTTAATTTGGAAGACAATGAGACTGAAAAATTTTTGATACTAGGTTATACCTGTTCACAGCCTTCACATTTGAGAGAGGTGATGATCTGGAGGCATCCCATTCTTTCCCTCTTGGGAGGGTACTTAGGTGTTTCTGATTTGGTAGTATGTATGTGTGGGTGGGCTGTGGGGGTGGGAAGGGCACACAGATAATGTGGGTTGGTAGATTTAATTTTCATTCCAAGTTTCTTCTCCATTTTCTGTCTGTATTATGAAGAGTAGTGGAGTACGCTAGGAATTTAAATAATCAAGTTTAATTCCTTATTGCCACTAGGGAAGGCCATGTGACAAAATTCTTACTGTTGCTGTAGAGACAAGTCATTGTCTTTTCTTAAGTAAACATCTTTTCTTAAAGATGAAACCATTCACCTTTCCAGACAACCCTCCCGCCTCCCCCTCCCCTGCCCCCTTAACTCCACCCACATACCCAAAGTCATTCAAAGAAAAGAGTTTTCTTTTTACCCTTTCCATTTACTGGAATAGGGATGCAAGGAGACAAGAAGCAAGGATTGTTTGGAGCCCTCGTGTACTGGCCATGAGAAAAAATCCAAGTGCAGAGATGTTGGATCAAGGACTGCCGGTTCCAGACACCTTGTTGCTTGGACAAATAAGCACCATCTTGCTGAGTTAAAGGACTGTAGCAGGCTTCAGCCGAACACAGTTATAACTCACACAGGATTAGGAGATCCGGGAAGACCCTGCTAAACTGGGCTCAGGAGGCGGTGGAGACGCTGCAGGCAGGAAGAACAATGGCTTTCTTCACTCTGCTGGCTGAGCTCCTGGCCACGCTGGTGTCTTGGCAGTCCCCCTGCAAGCCTGGAGCCTTGTGTATGTTTTCTTTTAAACAGACACTGCTAGTTTTCAGAACTTTTCCTAGAGGAGAATCTTTGAGAAAAACAGGCATTAAAATGCCATCCTCATCCGAAGTGCATGTAATTACCTAGTGTTCCCTAAATGAAGCCTCTACTGGGGCCTGTGCAGGTTTGGAGCAGGGAAAGAGGGTAATTTATTTTCTCCCCAAGTCTCCCAGTGGGACGAAAGAAGCATAGAAATGTGCTTGAGAATTTCTGATCTCATGAAGGACCCCAAGCATATGCAGAGGCTCGACTTTACCTTTTAGAGGGGGTGGGTGGGGAAAAACTTTAACTTGCAAGCATATATAAATTAACTTGGTATGGATGGAACTATAAATTTAGCAAAGTAAGTTGCTTTAAGAGAGTTAAAATCCTTGGAAGGAAGTGACCCTTTCTTGGGACGGAGCCTGATCTTTCTTTAGACCTTGTCTGGAGCCGTGACAGGAACTGCACCATGTCACCTACTGCCTCCCCATTTCCCTTCGCTTGCTTTATGGCAGCTTTAGAACTGAAAGTAGCACTGCACTGTCCTCCCGTTGTTCATCGAGTTGCTCGAGCGGGCCCAGTCTCCGTTGTGAGACTTGTTGTTACTGTGTTAGGCCTATCGAATATGTCATGAGTAGCTTGCCAGGCTTTGCCGGTGGGTGAAAAACTCTCGGTAGCTTGCAGGGCTCTCCGAGAGGGGCGGAGGAATCTAACCTGGCTTGGCCAGGCTGGCCGCATGCAAGGCAAACGTCCTACCACTGGGCTATCACTCTAGCCCAGAACTGAAAGTATGAAAATCTAATATGTTTGGGGGTGGGCTGGGGAGTGGGAGAACATCATGCTGTGTTTATGGTCATTTCTGCCTCTGCATTCAAGGGTTGCTCCTGGCATTGGGGATCAAAGTGGGGCCAGTCATGTGCAAGATAAGTGCCTTAACTCTGTGTGACCTTTCCAGCCCTACGGGGAAGTGATCTAGCAAGTTTAAATGAGTTAGCAAGGAGATTTAGGATGTTTTGCGTTGGTGTGGAGAGAAAGTGGCCACCCCGCCCCGTTTCTTTAGTGAGAAGTTGGGAAACTTCATTTTCTTCACAGTGTCCATGCTCCTCCTGGCCTTGCACCCTCACCTTGCAGGCAGTATTTTCACACTCTCTATCTTGACATGCGCGTGGCTGTCCTGTGATTGTATCTTGCAACTGATACCACTGGGGTTCCTCCTGCTGAGTTTGCTTTACCACCTTTTCTTCAAGACTCACCTCTTTTCCTCTTCAGTAGGGAACAGAGTGTCAGGCCCTTAATTGCGAAGGACCTCCCCAGCTCCCTGAGCTCAGTGCAGCCGCTGCCGTCGAAGGCTGTCTTGCTGCTTGTTTGGCTGAGCATGTCTCATTTCCACAGTTTCCAGGGGGCTGTGCCAGCTGGCAGGCTGGGTGGGAGCACTCCCTGCTCTTGGCTTTGCTGTTTCCTTTACTCCATGGCATGTTCTGGTGGCCACACAAGTTCCATTATTGCTTTAAGTGCTGCACTCACATACCTTGGTTACATTCCTCTGGGCAAGTATCCACCCCTGTCTGCCCCTCTTACTGCAGAGATCTGGGGCAAAATAGATATTTTCGTTTCCTGGAAATTTGATGTTATTTGTCATCAAGTCTCCTGGTAGCTGAAACTTCATGCAATAATTTGGGGTGCCCACAATACCCCTGACTATGGGGGGTACTGTGTCAGCAATGTCAGTCTCCACATTGACCCTTTCTCCTGGGAGTTTCAGTTTTGACTGCGCCCATTTGGCAGAACTGTAAGTTCAGGTTGAAGAAAGTAGGATGCTTTGTCAGGGTCATGGAATACATTAAAGTCAGAACCAAGCAGAAAGAGAGCTTTTGCTCCTGAGGGCCTGTGCAGTGATTAGCTTTCCCCATGGTTTTCAGAGGACCGCAGTGAGCCTTCCACAGGCTGTAGAAGGGAGTTAGGAACTGCCAGGCCAGTGCTCCCCGGCTTTGTATAGTTTAGCGTGGGATAATGTTCCCAAAGCAGGATGAAAAGAAGAAGTGTGATATTAACAACTACCTCTTCTGTGCCATGAGATATGATAGACAGGTGCTTTTTGTCTACCATCAGCCTACTGATTTTGGTGTGAGATTCCACAGTTTACAGAGGAACAGCCAGAAGTTCAGAGTTATTAAGCTACTTGGCCTTCAAAAATAGCTAATAAGTGACAGTTCATCTTCCTTTGGTAGGTTCAAAGTCCTGATCGAGCTGAGTGCAAACACCGTATCTCATATTGACCCTGGTCCTGAGTTTTTTTCTTTCTCTTGATGAACTTGGGTCTTTTGGCAAACCTTCAGTAGGTTTCTATTTAGGTCCTTTAATCAACACAATTGTCAGAATTATTGTTTTACTTTTCTGCTTTTATGAGTCTTTTAGTGAACTTCTGGTAAATTATAATGTCTCAGACTCACTGCATCCAAATCTAAATATAGACAATAGAGTCTATATTTTTAAAAAGTACCTTAACCAAATATGATGATTAGTTAGGTTTGGGAATAATTACTGTAGGCCAGATAAAAATACTATATATTTTTTCCACAGGGGAATTATTCCACATGTGGAATGCTTACTTAAAAAGTGAAAGGCTGTGGGGCTGGAGCAATAGCACAGCAGGTAGGGCGTTTGTCTTGTGCGTGGCCAACCTGGGTTCAATTCCCAGAATCCCATATGGTCCCCTGAGCACCGCCAGGAGCGATTCCTGAGTGCAAAGCCAGGAGTAACCTCTGAGCCTCGCCGGGTGTGACCGAAAAAGCAAGAAAAAGGTAAAAGGCTGGGGTTAGGGAGCTAGTATAGGGGTTAGGGTATTTACTTTACATGTACCCAACTTGTTTTCAAGCCTGGAAAGCTACCCATGATGTATTCGATGTGCCAAACACAGTTACGACAAGTCTCACAATGGAGACGTTACTGGACCTGCTTGAGCAAATCGATGAACAACGGGAGGACAGGGCTACAGTGCTGCAGTGCCCCAACACCACATGGCTTCCCAAGAAATGACAGATATATTCTTGAGGTCCTGAGCACTACAGAGCCTGAACAGCCCATAGCTCCTGGAGGGAGCCTCCTTTTAAAAAATAAGGGGGACAAAACAAAGGCAGGTTGACTTCCCATAACTACTCAATAAATTTCTATCTGTACTACTTTCCCCAAATATTGGTTTGGGGCATGATCATCTAATTAAGATGCACTTTGATTCCAGAAGGTAAATTATGTGCAGCTGATCAAAGAAAATATTCAAGGCATTTATCTTTGGCTTTGGAATATCTCACATGATTTTATCTTCTGTTTTGGATTGTCTATGATACTGCATTAATGTGCACATTAAGTTTTAAAAAGTAATTTCTGTTATAGAATTTAACTCAAGGGGCTTAGGATGGGGAAACAGCTAAATTCTGAGGAGATGTGGATAGCTTCTATAGAAAGAATAATCTTAGAGATTAAATTTTAAACTATGGAAAGAAAAGGCATGTGTTCAATCTGTGTTTATTCCCCAACACTATACGGCTTCCTGAGCAATGCCAGGAATAACTCTGTGGGCCTCTAAGCATGGCTATGGTGGCCAGGTGGTCTCGGGAAATTCAGAGTCTCCGTCGCACCACGTTCTTGGAGCCTAACATTGAGCCACCAGTGGAGACACATATCTCTGGAAAAGGCCCCTGAGCACTCTTGGAAGGCTTTCGCTGACAAAAAGGAATAGAGTACAGGCTGGGTGATTGCCTCATTATTTTGTTGCCAGCTTATTCGGAGAATATTTTATGAAGCTTGAGGCTTGTTAAGAGATGTTACTTATTTCTTGTGCCATGTGTCTTTGTAGCAGTTTTCTCTAATAAATTTTGTTTTATTTAATTTTTTCTTAATTCTGAGATCTCAGCAAAACAGAGTTGCCTTGTTACAAATAGAAAGGTATACTCTGTGATGTGTTGGTTGATATTTCTGAAGAGTAATAAAGGTCCCAGTATTTGGATCATTTGCCCATTTCATTGGGGTAATACTCTTATCAGTGTAAGATTCCAAGTTAGCAACTAGTTTAACAACCAGCTAGCAAGAATTGTGAAAATTGAATTAGCTGCAGCAAACTACTGGGTATCATTAACCCTTTAAGTGTAGAATCTACTTAGTTATTGTTTTTTACACAAATAAAATTATTTTTGCAGTCAGATTTACTAGGTTTGTGAACTTGTGGACACAGTATTACTTCTGTGAAACTCAGTTACTGCATCTCTGAAAAGTAGACAATAACACGTATCACAGGAATGAATGAGGTAGTAGTACTAGGAGACAGCTTATTTTAGGTGTAAATTAAATGATTGTTCTCCTCTCTGACTTGAGTGGAAGATTTAATATATTCCCTTTTAAATGGAAACTCTTACTGGTAGTTGGAGGTACTGCTGGAATTGGCTGGGTAAGAGAAGGAGAACAACTCAAGGCTTTAAATTTGAAGAATCAGAGCAATAATATTGTATTTTATATTTACCTAAAATTTACTTGGTGCTCAAATAAAGGATGTTTGGAGGATCCTCCCAGGAGGGGAGATGCATGTCGAAAGTAGACTATGGACTGAACATGTTTGCCACTCAATGCCTCTTTTGCAGACCACAACACCCAAAAGGAGAGAGAGAACACAGGGGATTGCCCTGCCACAGAGGCAGGGGGGGATGGGGGGATGGGGGTGGGAGGGATATTATCCATGGTGGTGGAAAATGGGCACTGGTGGAGGGATGGGTATCTGATCATTGTATAATTGAAACCAAAGCACAAAAAATTGTAAATCTACAACTTTAAAAAAAATAAAATAAAATAAAGGGGGGGAAAAAAAAAGAAAGTGAAGAGACAGCACCTGGGTAATAAAAATAAGCCGAATATCTTCCAGAGCACCATGGATGAGAATGAAAGAGGCAAAGACAGAAACAGAATTGAAAGGCAAAACTTAAAAAAAAAGACTTTTAAAAATTAAAAGGTGCAAAACAGTCTCCCTCCCCTCTGCACTGCGGTCACTCTCCCTGCCCTGCGCTCCAAGCACACGTTTGTCTCACTTGTTCCTGGTCGATTCTTCCTCGGTAAAACCAAGCGAGGATGTGGGGAGAAAGGTGCTCTTATTCATTGTTAGTGGGAATGCCAGCTGGTCCAGCCATTTTGGAAACCAATGAGGACATTCCTCCAAAAACTAGAAACTGAGCTCCCATATGACACAGCAATACCACTTCTGGGAATATATCCAGGAGATGCCCCCAAAAAAGGGGAGGGATGGAGAAGGGATCACCAAGTCAATGATGGTTGGAGGGATCGCTTGGGATGGGAGATGCGTGCTGAAAGTAGACTAAGGACCAAACACGATACCCTCTCAATATCGATATTGCAAACCATGATGCCCCAAAGTAGAGAGGGAGTAAGAAGGAAGGTGCCTGCCACAGAGGCAGGGGCTGGGATGGGGTGGGGGTGGTGGGAGGGACATGGGGCATTGGTGGTGGAGAGATGGGTGCTCAATACCACTTCTGAATATATACCCAGGAGATGCAAAATGCACACTGGTGGAGGGATGGGTGCTCAATCATTGTATGGCTGAAATGTAACCATGAAAGTTTGTAACTGTATCTCACGGTGATTCAATAAAAATTAAAAAAAAAATTTACTTGGTGCTTTCAGACATATTTGCTATAGACATTAGAATGCATGATCTCTTTTAGGAGAAGAATGGTGAACCTAGCGAATTAGTAGTAGCTTACATCCAAATTCTTTTAAGATTGGCATTCCCCATCCTCCCCCCCCCCCCAACACACACTCACAGAACTCCCTCCAGGTGATATTTAAGCACGTCAAAGGTCTTGATTCAGAGACTCACAAATTAATATGAAAATGGATTAGCTCCCTACAGGAATGTCTCCGGACCCCAATCCTTTACAATTTTAGAATTCTAGATCATGTGGCCACTTTTGTGGCCACACAACCTCTCATGATAGTCATAATAACAATAGAAAATAAATTATCTAGCACCTGCCTGTGGCAGGCAGACATGAATGGTGGTGGGAAAATGAAAAAAAAAAAAACGGTGGTGGGGAAGTGTAATGGTGGTGGGATTGGCGTTGAAATAATCTGAACAACCAATTAATGTGAAAAACCTTCTGTCACTGTCACTGTCCTCCTTTTGTTCATCGATTTGCTTGAGCGGGCACCAGTAATGTCTCTATTGTGAGACTTGTTACTATTTTTGGCATATTGAATACACCACAGGGAGCTTGCCAGGCTCTGCAGTGAGGGTGGGATACTCTCGGTAGCTTGCTGGGTTCTCTGAGAGGGGTGGAGGAATTGAACCCAGGTCGGCTGTGTGCAAGGCAAATGCCCTACCAGTTGTGCTATCACTTCAGCCCTACCGTGTTGATATTTTATAAAAAAAATGTCTACACTGCTCATATTCTCTACTAATTGGTCATATAATCTGAATATTATATTAACTTGCAAACATCAGGTTATCATGGAGGATTATTTTTTTGTTCATGTAACATTTTCTATAGATGTTCTTGGTTGGATGATAACCCAGAATCCAAGCTACTTCTATGAAGTGAATCTGCTATCCCTTAGGATATTGAAGACTGTTCCAGAATCTTTGAATATACCGTACTGAGAAGGGTAGAGTATGAGAACATACATATGAGACCACTTTGTATGCCAGACCTAGAAGTGGCATCAGAGAGTTCTGTTCTTATTCCTTTGGTGAGAGTTTTGTTACAAGGATGCTTGCAGCTGCATAGATAGAAGGCCGGAAAAGGTGAGGGCTGTGGATTTGTGTCCCTGGAAAGAAGGAAACGGCTTGGTGAGCATCTAGCCATACTCTGGCCCTCATTTCCTTGGCTTGGCAAAAGCAGTTTTCACCAAAGAAGACTTCTGCTCGGTTCCCAAGTTTTCTGGGTGATGTGGAACACTGAGAAGTCTAACTCCAAGTAGAGATTTCATCTAAGTAGGGTTTACATATAGATGGTTGGGTTTATGGTAGTACTGTAGCACTGTCCACTGCACTGTCCTCCTGTTGTTCATCAATTTGCTCGAGCGGACCCAGAAACGTCTCCATTGTGAGACTTGTTACTGTGTTTGGCATATCGAATACATCATGGGTAGCTTGCCAGGCTTTGCTGTCCCACAGCTTTCCGGGCTCTACGAGAGGGAAGAATCAAACCTGGCTCAGCCGGGCCAGCAGTGCACAAGGCAAATGTCCTACCACTGTGCTATTGCTCCAGTTTATGATATTACATAAAATTCTCAAACTTTCCAGGATTTGAGTGTTCTGACTCTACTAGCTGATCTCAAGTTAATATTTGAAGTTGGTGTTTGCTGTTGTGTTTATAATTGCCACGTCATAAGCAGTCTCTGGAGTGGAGAGTTTCATGGGATTTTTATTTCTAATATAGCTAATTGTGGTTTCGTTTGAAATGCTTCAGTGTTTTATGGATTGTTTTAGTCACTTGCCTACAAGAAGAAAAATGATTTCACAGCTCAAACAAGACTGGTATTGACACATTTGAAAGAGTTGACTGAGAGCTCAAGATCTTCAGGGTTGGCCTGGAAAAAATAGAATTAGCCTTGAGAACATGGAATCCAGTGGTATGTCTCCAAAGCAAATTTCTTTCAAGCCAGCATCACCATCAGATGCGATGGAGGGAAATTTGGCAGAATTGGTAGGGACCTGTAACCAGAGACCAAAGTGCTGGGAGACAGGGTCAGGCCAGTCTTGAATCCTATACTCCAGAGTCATCAGTTCACTGCAAGCCTACAGCAGTGACTTGGGGTTCAGGAACTAAGACTTACTACTTTCTGTCTCTGCCAGAGATGACCAAGTATGGCTACAAAAGTCCCATGACAAAAAGTGGAATTCAGAACAGAATAGTAATTGCAGAGCATAATGTGATTAGTGATAATAATAATAGCACTGATTACTAACTGCAGTGCTCAGCAGGACCTGAAGCAGTAAATCTTGGCAGACTGGCAGTCCTGTGACTCTACAGAAATTCAGGGCACACATTCTAGGCACATCAGACACTATATATGCAGTTACACAAAACCTGGCTAGATTATCACTCAGAATAATCAGAGATTGCTTGCCTCAGGTTGACTAGATCTATATGTGGGAAATTATGGGCACTGGCTTTGGAAGGGATGGACCTCATTTCATATCCCAACTTCTTCCTTTCATAGCTCTATGGCCTCAGTAAATTATTTGATTTTTCTAATCATTTTTATACTCACATACCAACAGAGTAATATGTACCTCCAAGGGCACATATGGAGCTGAGTTGAACAATTTAAGATATAGAAGGCGCTTCAGGAGTTTGTACTTTAGATAGCAGCTGTTAATAGTAGCAAATAGCAGCCACTAAATGTCAGAAAAGCAACAAGAGTGAAATGATGGCTAGACAAATAGTGAAGGTAGAAGCTGAAATTTGGGCTCTTGTGCTGCTTGATTTACAAAGCCTGTGTTTAGTGAACTAAGGGAACAATCACCAGGGGGCTCAGCTCAGTGCCTTGGTTATACCTACTGATTCACCAGCTGGGCTGTCCAGGATCTGGTGTGACCTCCAACATTTTTAAGGTGTCCTTAACAATGGAAAGTAGGACTGTTAAGTCCGCCCACATCTTGGCTACTCCGCTTCTTTCACACTTTCTACCTCCCATCATGAGGTACCACCCTTTCTCCTTGCAGCCTGCAATATAATTATCACACATTGTCTTCTAACACATACGTAAGTAGAACTAGAAGCACAAAGATCCCTTTAAAGGTAGGGAGAGGCTTTTCCTGGACTAGCATTCAACCTGTAATGACTGGAAGACTGTGGAAGACTGAACATAAATTGATTTGACCTTGAGTTTCAACTGACTGAAATTGCAAGGGCTGCCCAAGTCTTAGGACGGGGTTGGCCTTCACTTGAAGACAAGTAGGATGAATTATGAAATGAAAGGAACTTCTTCAAAAGGATGATTTTTAAAGGACTTATACAAAGATTTAAAGGGAACACAGCAAGTAACTGAATTAAACCCAGTAGGACTGGAATGGTCAAAGGTTTAGGATTTCTGCTTGGAGGAGCCAGGAGACTGCAAGGAAATAAGACTCTTATCCTGCTTCCGTCTCCATCCAAGCATGAATTTCACATTGGAGAGTGCATAACAAATGATCCATATTAGAATTGATATTCAAGAAAGGTGAGGGAATATATTGAAAGACACCAGGCTTAAATCAAGTCATAGCCTTTACTGTCAGTTGTTTACTATGTGCCATAGGGATTTTATATACATTGTCTCTATGTACATTGATGTTTACAGATCACTCAATATATTTTATAAGGCCCAGAGAAAAAGCATTTTAAGCTCTTGAGGCTAGGGAGATTAGAACCCTGGCTCAGTTGTTCTGACCACCTTCTCATACTTTTTTTGAGAATGACCTTGTCTCCAGTCTGAAGAAACTGAATCCTGGAAGCTGAGGGAGCTTATTTATGTGATCAAAGGAAAATTGCTAGGAAATAATCTAGACTTGAAAGACAATAATGGGCAGCACTGGAGAGATAGTATAGGGGTTAAGATGCTTTTCTTGCATGTGATTGATCCCATTTGATTCCTTGAGCACCACCAGAAGTGATCCCTGAGCACAGACTTAGGAGTAGTACACAGCACCGTCAGACGTGGCCCAGCCCACACCCTGCCCCCTCCCTCCCCAACCACAATGATGATGATAACAGGTTGATTCAGGAGACTTTGGACTAGTAAGTTTGATTAAAATTGATGACCTGGATGTGCTCTGGAACCATAGTCTTAACACTAACTGGTAGCATAACCTCGGACAAATGGCATAGCCTCCCCGGGCTTGAGTTTCGTATACAGTATGTGTTTGTATTATATAGTAGTTAAGATCCAGTCTGGTTTAAAGTATTGTATCTTAAGAAGGTCTTTTTCTGACAGTTTTAGTGATTTATCACCATCAGACTTTGTTTCCACTCTCTATCAGATGCTTCACCTTTTCTTCAAAGTAAAAAGGCTACAAGAAAGTAGATTGAGTGAAATACATGTAGGATCAAATATTACCCTATCATAAAGGCACTGATTAGATGCCTTTAAGAAAGTTATGCACTCTAGCATTTCTATCCTGTATAAAATGCTTCTACATGTTTCTATTTCATGAGGTTTCTTTAAGGCAATGTGAAAAATACATGTAAAATAATTACCTAGTGCCTAGAATAAAATAAGTACCCAGTAAATGGTAGTTCCTGTACTTCATTGATTTTATTATATTCCTTCCCATCCCTCTGACATTTAGCTGTCTCTGAAGTCAGGAAGCATCTTATTGTTTATGGTGTTTAGAACGTTAATCGCAACACGTTTTTCTTTCTAACAGTATATAAGCAATGAATACATTCCACAATTAATTAGATATGGTATCTTCCCAGAATGATTTTCTTCCCTATGGTCCACACATTCCTCTGGGATACCCCTTCTCTAACTTTTTGGTGATTATTTAATCTACAGAAAAGTGGTGTAAGGGAATGCGATAGCTGGGAGGGGGCAGCCGTAGTTATCATCTTATCTTCTTTGGTCACTGGTATTGAGAATAAATATCTGAAAGAGAAATGCCACTGAGAAAGCCATAAGAGATCTCTGATCTTCAGACTCGTGTTCTGTATTCTTTCCACCACCAAGAATGTTGTTAGCATGAGGCATCACGACTCTGATTCATTTGCTCTTGGCTTACCCAGTTGGATGGTGCACATTTCTAAATCTGCATGTGAATTTTGATGGATTTTAATTCTAGATCCGCAAAGCAGAAACAATTTGACTGTTCTTACCATTTTGAAAAACAGAGAAAGTGATTGTTCTTCCCATTTGGAAAAGCACAGAGGTATGAGATGTTAGAATTAAAGGGAAGAATTTTTTAAATAGGAATTGTAATTTTTATCACTTTTGTGCCAGACTTATTTTTGCAAGGCATACTCTTTCAGGTGCAAGTTATTTCCTTCTAGCTATATGTCCACAATTTCTAGAGCTGACAGCATGGGAATGATTTTGTCTTAAACTGTGAATGGTTTATGTATTTTGGCTGCATCCAGGTTTATTCAGTGACAAATCAGTCACATAAGATACTTTATTCACTCTATCACCTAACACTTAACAGACACATGGTATCTAACCTGGTAAACACGTAATCTCATTTCATTCTCACAATGTCTCTCTGTGGCTAGTGTTATTTACGTTTTCTAGATGGCAGAACTAGGCATTAATAATGTTTAGTAATGTTTTGAGTTGGATTGTCACAAATTCTCTAGGTATAAATGGGTAATAGAACATTTCAAAGCAAGGCAGAACTTTTTATTACAGTAAAGGTAAAGGTAAAGGCCCTCCCGTTGATCGTCGATTTGCTCGAGCGGGCCCAGTAACGTCTCCATTGGAGACTTTGTTGTTACTGTGTCTGGCATATCCCATACTCTCGGTAGCTTGCCGGGCTCTCCGAGAGGGGCGGAGGAATCGAACTCGGGTCGGCCATGTTGGCCGCTTGTAAGGCGAACACCCTACCCTCTGTGCTATCGCTCCAGCCCTTTATTATTACAGTAAAAATGTATTAAAAATGAAACAACATTATTTTATTATAGAAGTGTATCCATAACATATTGGAAAAATTCAGCTGTTCACTAAATATTTTATTGTTTGTGGAAATTAACTTTATCAGTTACTCTAATCAGAGTCAACAGAACTCAGAATAGTATTTTTCTTCGTTGCATGTATAGTTAGAACTTAAGATCTCAAAAATATCAAAAGACCCTGGTCATTTCTGATCTCTGTAAGCAGTTAAATGTTTTTTCATTCTCTGTTGTCACTTTATTGAATGATCTTTTATATTTAAAAGGCTACTTAAATTGAAAACTAGCACCAGAAATTTCTAAAACTCATTTTTATTGGCAGTGTTCATAATCAGGCTATTATTCAGAAGTTTGAAGAGTATGGAACAAGTCAAACCTACTTATAGTCTTTTTCCTTAGTAGATTATTTAACTCAGTCTTTGGGGGAGATATGTTGCCATGTGTTGGACATTGAAAGCATTGTGTAGGTCGACTATCACATGACAACCTGATTGCAAGCGTGACCATTCAGATTTTTTATTGACTAAATTGGGTGATGGAATCCCCCAAAGTAAGCAAATTGTCAAATGACCTCTCAAAAGCATCGAGCCTCTTCCTCTTCCTCCAATTTTGTCAAGATCTTTATCCCTATTAGGGACTCTGGAGATTTTTCCTTCTCATTCAGCCGTCAGGGCCTTCGGCCCAGCTGCCTCTCATGCTGGTCATAGACTTCCCCACAAGGTTGGTATCCCCAAAAGTTGCTTCCCTTGGGAAAATATGATCAAATTTCAAAAATTAATAATCATACTTTTTTTGTTTGGGGGCCATACCTGACTGTACTCAGCGCTTCCTTTAGCTCTGAATTCAGGGATCACTCCTGCTGGGCTTGGGGCTTAGGGGGACCACATGAGTTGCAGGGATCAAACTGGGCCAGTTGTGTGCAAAACAAGTGTCCTACCTGCTGTCCTCCAGCCCCAATAATCATACTCTTTGGGCAAAAGTTGATGAGTTAAAAGCTCAGTTTTTTATTTTATTTTTCTTATTTATTTTCCCTTGAAATTGTATACTTAGACCTAGGAAGGCATTTCTGTGCTTTTTGAAGGCAGATGGCAGGCTTTGTTTCACAAATTGAATCCCATATTGGTTGTATCATGATGTTATTTCACTCCATCATTGGTTGCAGGATATGGAGAGCATTCCCAGTATATTCCAGAGGAACACTTGGAATAGCATCAACTCTATCATCAGAGAGCTTAAGTGCTCATAGGAAATCTATCCAATGGTTAGTACTGTCCATAGACCTTTCTACAGTGATGGGATTGTTCTATATCTACACTTTTAAATGATAGTCACTAGCCATTTTATGTGTGATTAATTTGACTGAGGAACTGAAAATTTTTATCTTATTTAATTGAAATTTAAGTCACCACATAAAGCCTGTAGCTGCTACATTGATTCACAAAGTTCTTAATGTTTGCCAGCTATACAGTAGTCCTTTTAACCTTGTTTCCTTCTTGTGAACAATCTCTCCTACCACTTTTCCTGCCCGTAGTCTCCTAGTGTGGCCCCAATCATGCGATTTTCACCCATGGCCCCCTTTGGACTATCACGGGGTCCCATAGGGAGCTATGTGATGGCCCAGGTTGCGAAACACTGTTCTAAGTCATTAACAGCCCACTCCTGCATCTGAATATGGATGCATCTGTTGTGGGGGTCGGGTATTCTTCTGCAATGAATTGGCATGAAGTAGAGAATGCTTGACTAAGGTTGAACTGGTGTGATTTTGAGTCCTTTTCCCTTGAATCTCTCCCTATGAATGAAGGTCTTTGTAGGATTAGTATCCCATTTGGTTTGGCTTGATTCTAATTCCTAAGGGCCCTCTAGGAAGAGGTGTATTTCTCACAGCTCAGTGACCTGAGAAGGAAGGTGCTTATTTCCATTTAACTGATGGGTGTGGGCTCTATGCAAAGCCCCTGGACTCCTGCTCAGGAGTTCTCTCTTGATGGCAGTAGTGAAAGAAAAAAAAGTTTGAAGAAGATACGTTGGGAAGCTGGTGAAGATGCGGAGAAGGCCTTCCTGGGATGGCAGTTATTTCTTTTTCTAATTGTTTAAAAGCTTTTATTTATTTTTTCTTCTGTATCTTTTTTTTAAATTTTTTTTTTATTAGTGAAACACCATGAGGTACAGTTGTAGATTTACAATTTTTTGTGCTTGGGTTTGATTATACAATGATCAGATACCCATCCCTCCACCAGTGCCCATTTTCCACCACCATGGATAATATCCCCCCCCCACCCCCATCCCCCCATCCCCCCCTGCCTCTGTGGCAGGGCAATCCCCTGTGTTCTCTCTCTCCTTTTGGGTGTTGTGGTCTGCAAAAGAGGCATTGAGTGGCAAACATGTTCAGTCCATAGTCCACTTTCGACATGCATCTCCCCTCCTGGGAGGGTCCTCCAAACACCCTTTATTTGGTGTTCCCTTCTCTATCTGAGCTGCCCTTTCCTCTAGAATGCCCGAAGGCTTTTATTTTTTTAAGATACCATGACTTAAAAATTTATTAATAGTTGAGTTTTAGGCATATATTTATTGAAATAATTTGAGGATTGAAAGGATAATTTCAGTTATTAGAAGAGAAATCAATTTGCTCAAGCGGGCCCAGTAACGTCTCCATTGGAGACTTTGTTGTTACTGTGTTTGGCATATCGAGTACGTCACGGGGAGCTTGCTACTGTGTTTGGCATATTGAGTACATCACGGGGAGCTTGCCAGGCTCTGCCGTGCAGGCGAGATACTCTCGGTAGCTTGCCGGGCTCTCCGAGAGGGGCGGAGGAATCGAACTCGGGTCGGCCATGTTGGCTGCGTGCAAGGCAAATGCCCTACCGCTGTGCTATCATGGAATGAGGGGATGGGGTAATAGGTCTCTGAGGAGGGAGAGATGCTGACATTTTATGAACAGAGTCTTCCCGGATTTGATTGGTATGAATGAGTACACTAATGGGCATACCCAGACATCTACACATCCAAAAATTCAGAGAAGTGCCCTGGGTTTTTTGACATAGGCCTCACCCTATATTAGAAACCATGTTTTTGGGTTCTCCAAATGGAAATGAGAACATAGATTCACATTTACCCAGAATCTAGCTCTGCATTTTTCCTGCAGATGAGTAACTGCCAAGAGTTGAGAATTCCAGTCATCACATTTGTACCCTCAGACCTGAGACACTCAAGCAATGCAGGGTGAATATTCTGGGATTTGTCTGATTATAGTACAGGGGCTGCTTTTCCCCTGAGGTGAGTGGTCATGAAGGTGGTAGTTGGATGTTTTAGTGACAACCAGAAAGAAAGAATGCTTCAGGATCAGAAAGACATTGAATCTGCTTCCACAAAAAGGCTGTAATACAGAATGATAGCTAATATCTAAAACTGCATTATCTTTAATTTACTGTATTCTTACTGGGACAGTATTAAAATACCTACTGAGGAATTTGAAGGCACAGAGGAATGAGGAGCCTCTGCAAAGTTGCTGAATTGAAATCCAGGTCATCTCAGTCCAGGTGTGGGGTTCTGAGATAAGAGCCCTAGACAAGAGTTCTCATCAGTGATTTTCAGCTACCAATTTATGGTCTGGCACAGGTCCTCAAACGCAAAAAGCTTAAAACCATTTCTCTACAAGACTAGAACTCATTCCTCTTGATGACACATCCTCTCCTAAAACTTCTTGTCGGCACCACTGACGGAACTCCTCCACCACGGGTATGAGAAAGAACTCCAGTCATCATTCAGCAGGAATATGAAGCACAATATGATATCCGAGTGAGGACAACTAGCATAAATCTAACATGCAAGCTGTTGGAGGGAAACACTAGCGGCCTCTGCTGCCCCTTACCTGTAAGTCTGTCATCATCAAGGACAGAAGCTCAGTCCTGAGTTTAAAGTGTGTGGGAATGCAAATGAAGAGGAGTCAAGACTAGGAGGCAGCCTGTGTTTTCCATTCTGGATCCTTCTGTTGACAGAAAAACTCGGGGTCACACTGTGCCTGGCCTGGGAAAGTTTCCTGAGGTCTGCATCAAGTCTTCCTAGCCCCCTGCTTCTTCTTCTTCTTCTGGGGATTAGCTCTAAAAAGCAAATCACAGAGAATGCAGATAAATTGAAGGAGAGGCAGTGATGAAGAGCTTTGAGGTTAGGAGGCCAAAAAAGTAGATTATAAAATCCAGGGAACAGCAAGCAGAGAAGTGTTTTAATATAGATTTAAATTTGGAATGCTTCTTCATATAGTCTTCATATAATTCTACAACATAAAAATGTGAATGCATTGCCATTGTAAAAAGCTTGAAAACTATTAAAAAAAGATATGGAGAAAAATGTGAAATGTCACTGTGTTCCCATAGGATAGAAATAGATTGCATCCATATTTTGGATTTTACTGGATCACTATTTCTGTAGATAATAAACATTTCTGAGTCCTAGACTGACATTTGATCTAAACTAAAATGCATATAAAGGTATCCATAGTGTCCTGTCATTTACTTTTTCTTTTCCCTTTGTTGTGTTAATAAAAGAAGTGGTGGAGCTCACATAATTGCTGTAAGGGTAACACACTTTGTTTGCTGCGTTTCACACACACTTAGTTGTGGTGAACCTGAATTGTTCTGCCCCCTATCTTCTCTGGTTCCTTTATATTTTCTGACTACTTCTGGCTGCTCCCAGTGGTGCTTGGGGTGCGGTTGGGTGGGACACTGGTAGTGCTGGAGATAAACCCAGTGCAATGTGCAAACCATATACTCCAACCTATTGAGCTGTTACTCCAGTCCCTTTAGCATTCTTTCATAAAAGTATAAATTACTCAAAAACTATACTTAAGGTTTTTTGTTCCTTCATTCATAGATATCTCAGAGTTTTCTTTCTTTTTTTTTTTATCTCAGTTTTCTAAAGTACCTTCCTCTCTTGGACATTTCAGCTGTTTGCTTAATGAAAAGTGTTTGCCATTGTCTTTATTAATTCCCTATATATTATAGAAAGGCATCATTCGGTCATTGGTTATGAGAGGTACTATTTCTCATGATTAATATTATTTTTATTATTATTACCTACTGGAAAAAGTTGTAGAGATTTTACTCATACTTGTAGATTATGGGTAGAGTAAGGGAACATTACATTCTTGTCAGCATTTGAAGATCATTGTCTTTTCAAAATCTTTGCAAATGGACTTTTTAATATACATCATTTGGTGTGAATTCCCCTTATTTCTAATTAGGTTGACAACATTTACACCTCATCCCACCCCTGCCTTTTCCTTCTGTTGTTGTGATGAGCAGGGATTGAACACAGTTGCCAGTACCATGCTCACAAACTTGGTTATGGCACTCATGGGGACAGGGGGTGGGGATCACACAACCATGTGCACGCTTTAGTTGGGTGGTCACACATCCTTGTTGGAAATTCATTGGCAGTGACACATCTCCTTTATACTGGTGGTGCCGGGGTGACACTGCATGTGGGCTTTGCTTTGGGTGAACTTGGGGCTTCCTGCCTACAAGGGAGGCATTCCACCACTTGAGCAAATCGATGAACAATGGGAGGACAGTGCTACAGTGCTACAGTGCCTATTTTTCAAAAAAGGACTAATACTACTTCTTTATCATTTAAGAATACTTTATAAATATGCTTCTAGCTTGTCATTTGCCTTTAAAATTTTGTTTATATTCTAATATATAGTTGGGCTGGAGCTATAGCACAGCTGGTAGGGTCGTTGCCTTGCATGCTGCCGACCTGGCCAACCCAGGTTCAATTCCTCCACCCCTCTTGGAAAGCATGGCAAGCTACTGAGAGTATCTCACCTGCACGGCAAAGCCTGGCAAGCTACCCGTGATGTATTCGATATGCCAAACACAGTAACAAGTCTCACAATGGAGATGTTACTGGGCCCGCTCGAGCAAATTGATGAACAATGGGCGGACAGTACAGGACAGTGCAGTATAGTGTACTAATATACAGTTAAAATTTTGCATAGATACATTATTAATATTTCTCTTTCTGACTTCTTTTACTGTTTTTGTGAAAGAGCTCTCTCATTCAGGAATAAATTAAATACTCATATTTTCTCTTAGAATTTTGCTTACATGTTTTTCAGATTTGGGTTTCTAATATGTCTATAATTTATTTTGGTATGTGGTATGAAGTTGTGGGGGATTAATTTGACTTTTCCTAATAGTTCATTTTTAGTGCCATTTATTAAATAGTCTTTTCTTCATAGCTACTTTCTTCACATATCATATATTAGATTCCTAAATATGCCAGATTCTATATTAGGTCTGTAATTCAGGCTCCACTCAGAATTTAATTCATGTATCCGTTTCGCCTTTTAATAATGGCAATAATATATATATACATATATATACATATACACATATTCTGATATCTAGGGGAAGCCAAATGTACTATTTATCTTAAATTTTTTTCTTTCCTCTATTTAGTCTTCCAAATAGAAGTTTGGAAGAATTTCTAGCTTAAAATCCCTTTGGTACCTCCCACTCCTCTCTGGAAAGAAAGATGGCAGCCGCACGGGAGCCTTGTGGACAGCAGGTTTGAGCCGGGGGCGGGGGGCAGCGGGGGCCTCATGGGAAGGGGGGCGTTCTGGGCCGTCCTTCACGCCCGACCAAGGTCACCAGCTGCCCCCCACGAGCGGCTCTCCGGCACGGCCACGGCCCCGGAAGCACAAGGACTTAGCACAGAGAACCAGCCGCTTGGAGCAGAAAAGCAAATGGACTATGTGTTAAACAGCGCCACCAAGCCTGCCCAGAGGGGAAAGGGTGTTGACCGGCCCGCCTGCTCCTCTCTGGAAGGAAAGGTGGCGGCCGCACGGGAGCCTTGTGGACAGCAGGTTTGAGCCGGGGGCGGGGGGCGGCAGGGGCCTCATGGGAAGGGGGGCGTTCTGGGCCGTCCTTCACGCCCGACCGAGGTCACCAGCTGCCCCCCACGAGCGGCTCTCCGGCACGGCCATGACTCCAGAGCACAGAAACCAATCTCTTAACTATCTATCTTTTAATAGAAATACTTCCAGGGTTAATAAGTGAAACAGCAGAAATCCAAAACCACGCGGCCGCTATTGCGGCCGCGTGACATCATTTTATTCTTAAACCAAGCTGTAGAAAGCAAATCATTTCACAACACTGTTCCAGCATATCTGATTGGGGGGGGGGTTGTAAACTCTAAACAATAATTGTGTATCTTCTATCGAAACAATGTATCTAGTCAAAGTAGATAGAGTATTAACTAGAACTCATCTGCCTCACAGGAATTGGGAGGGGTGGGAGGTGGGGTTCTATTGGGGTTCACGGTTAAAAAGAAGTATTGGTAAAGGGAAATGTGTTTGATACTTACATGACTGAGACCTAAACCCGAAAGCTCTGTAACTTTTCCCACAGTGATTCAATAAAGAAATAAAATATTTAAAAATAAAAAAAAATCCCTTTGGTACCTAATAGGTATTTAGAAACTAATGCAATAGATATCCATTATAAAATGTAGCTCTTAACAGTAAAAAGGAAAACTGTAGCTTTTAAAAAAAACTATTGAAGAGCCATGATTTACAAAGTAGCTTTTAAATCCCCAAATTTATTGCTTTTATTTGAATTTACTTTAACTGAATTTTCTTTATTAAAAATATTATGCTAGGCACCTTGATTTACAATACTTTCAATTATAGGGTCTCATGCATAACAATCCCTCACCATATTCTTTATCAGAGTGGTCTTTGTTCAAGTGCCCCCCAGCTCCCCTACTTATCCCCCCCTTCTCTCCCCTGTGATGGCTTCCTATTCAAGGTCAGTTCTCAGGTTCCATTGCCTTTGGGCATTAGTTATACCCCTATTGTGTTTCCTTATGTTTGCAAACGAGAGAGATAATGCTTTGTCTGTTCCTCTCCCTCTACTACTGACTGAGTACTATTCTATTGTATATATGTGCTGTCTGAGTAAGTTTCATTGTTTCATCTAGCAAATTTCATGATTTCATCTTTTCTTACTAGCTGACTAGAATTCCATTGTGTGTATACACTAGTTTTTTTCCCAGTCATTAGTTCTTGGACATTTGTACTTTGGCTCTAGTGAACACTGCTGCAATAAACATAGGAATGCAAATGTCTTTATTTGAACTGATTGTTTTTTCCTGTTTAGCTAGATGCCAAAAAGTGGAGTTGCTGGTTCATATGGGAGCTGGATTCCTAGGTTGTGTTGAGTCATCATGAATTACTAAGTACTGATAACTAGTTTGTTTAAAAAATGTAATTAAAGAACAATTGGGCATATTCGATATGCCAAAAACCAGTAACAACAAGTCTTACAATGGAGACGTTACTGGTGCCCGCACGAGCAAATCGATGAACAAAGGGAGACAGTGCTACATTGCTACTGATAATTGAGGCTTAGGCATACAATATTAAAACACCAATCTCACCCCCAAAGTCAGCTTTCTTCTGCCAGAGTTCCCCTCCTCCTTTCCATCAACCCCATCTCACCACCCCTGCCCACCATCTTGAAAGGCACATTTCAAAATTCGGTGGTTGATTCCTGATTTTCTGAGGAGTGTCCATATTGTTTTCAAAAAAGTCTGGACCAGTTGACATTCTCACTAGCAGTGAATGAGTGGCCCATATCCATGTAAAGTGCTGTTCTTTTTGATATGTGTCAGTCTTGATGTGAGATGATGTCTTCTTATTGTTTTGATTTGCATTTCCCTGATGATAAGTGCTGTAGCGCATTGTTTTCACATGCCTTTTGGCCATCTGCATGTCTTCTTTGAGGAAGTTTTTGTTGACCTACTACCCCCCCACACACACGTTCCCATTTTCTGAAGGGTTGATTGTTGTTGTTTTTTTCTTGTAAAATTATATCAGTACTTTATATGTCTTGGATCTAAACACTATGCCCAGTAAGTAAGTGGGAAAAAAACCTCTCCTGGTCTGTGGAGTGTCTTTTTATTATGAACCTTGTTCCTTTAGTGGTATAGAAGCTTCTTAGTTTGATGTGGTCCCATTTGGTTATCTTGATTTCATTTGCTTGGCTGATGTGACTGAGTCACTGAAGTTACCATGTCATGGAGTGTTCTACCTTTGTTTTCCTCAATGTGATTTGTAGATTCATGTCTTAAGTCAGATTCTTTATCCTTTTTAATTTTAAATTTGTGCATGGTGTTAGGTAGGATTCTGCCTGAATTATTTTGCATGTCACCAACCAAATATTCCAACACTATTTGTTGAAGAATATTTCCTGCTCCACTTCATGTTTTTAGCTACTCTATAAAAGTTTAAATGTCCATATACCTGAGGATCTGTCTCTGGAGTACCATGCTGTTTTGAGGACCACAGCTTTTTAGTGCAGTTTAAGGTTGTGAAAAGAGAAGACTCCCATCTTCTTTTCCCTAGGATTGTTTTGACTGTTTGGGCACAGGGTAATTATTCCACATGAATTTCAGGAGTATTTTTAAATTGAATTATTGTGAGTTACAACATTGCAAAATTATTCATGATTGAGTTTTAAGCATGCAGTGTTCTACAACAATCCTTTGACCAGTGTCTACTTCCGCCCACCATTCCACCAGTGTCCTCAGCATTCCCCTCTCAGTTTCCTATCCTGTCTCTATGGTAGGAACTGTATTTTTTCTTTTCCTTCCCCTTTCTCCTCTTTTAGCCACTATGGTTTATAAAACTGTTACTGATAGGATATCTTGCATGTCAGTTTATCTTATTTCAGCAAATAATCCTGGTCCAGCATGACCACTTTCCTTTACATTGTCATAGTGGTCTCTTCCCTTACCTGTTCACCCTCCCCCAGTTGGTAGCTTCCTACTGAAGACCAGTTCTTGTAATCTTCATTTCTACTGCTTTGTGGCACTTGTTATTCCTTTACTATATTTCTTTATGTCGCACATATGAGTGAGATCATTCTATGTATGTTCCTCTCCTTCTGAATCATTTCACTTAGTATTATACTCTTCAGATACATTTATATCACAGCAAATTGCATGACTTCATGTTTTCTTATGTCCAAGTAATAATCCATTGTGTATATGTACCATAGCTTATTTATCCAATCACCTGTTTCTTGGACACTTGGGCTGTTTTCAGATTTTTGCTATTGTGAATATTGCTGCAATGCACATCAGAGGGCAGATGTCTTTTCTGCATTGTGTTTTTGGACACTTGGATATTTCCAGGAGTGGAATTACTTCTGTTACCATGAGTGGAATTATTGGGTCATAAGGAAGCACAATTTCTTGTTTTTGTGGAGTGTTCATATTGTCTTTCAAAAGACTGTACCAGTTGACATTCCACCAGCAGTGAAGGAGTGTTTGATCTACGTCTTTTAAAAATGTCATGAGTATTTTTATAGTGACTGCACTGAATATATATAATGCTTTGGGAAAGATTGTCATTTCAGCAATGCTTATCTTTCCCATTCAGGGAATGTGTTTCTGTTTCCTTGTATCCTTTTACAATTTCTTTTAGGAGTGGTTTATAGTTTTCTCTGTATAATCTTTTATCTCTTTTTAAAAACTGATTCCCAGATACTTAATTATCTGAGGCACAGTTGTGAATAACAATGAATTTTTAACTTCTCCTCTATTTCAGAATTTGCATATAAAAACGTGGATTTCTGTTTATTGATTGTGTAGCCATCTACTTTACTGTGTAAGTATACCATTTCTAGGAACTTCCTTGTGGAGTCTTTAGGGTTTTTAAAGTATTTTATAATAGCGTGTAATCTGCTAGTAATGAAAGTTTTAAACTTTTTCTTCCCCCAATCTGGATGCCTATAGTTACTCTTGTCTAATTGCTGTGGCAAGGACTTCTAGTACTATATTGAATTAGTAGTTATGAGTATTGGCAATCTTGTGCCTCATTTTAGAGGGAAGGCTTTTGGTGTTTCATCATTGAACTCAGTGTTTGCTGTGGATGGTAGTAAATGGCTTTAACTATGTTGAGAAAAGCTTCTTTAACTTCCATTTTGTTGAGAGTATTTATCATGAATGGATGTTTGATCTTGTAAAATTTTATCTCTGAGTCTATTGATATGATAATCTGATTTTTCTTGTATTGATGTGGTGTATTACATTAATTGGCTTGTGTATATTAAATCTTCCTTGCATCCCCAGAATGAAACCTACTTGATCATGGTGAATTATCCTTTTTATATATTGTTGGATTCTGTTAGCTAATCTTCTATTGTGGATCTTTGTATCTATATTCATTAGGGATATAACTTTACAGTTTTTGTTTTTTGTGATGTCTCTGTTTTTGGTATTAGGTTTATGCTTGTCTCATAGAAACTGGGAATATACCTGTTTCTTCAGCTTTCTGAAAGAGCTTAAAAAAGATTGACAATAGGACTTCTTTGAAGATTTGAAAAGCTCACTTTTATCCTTTGACTTCAATCCATCTGGGCCTGGGTTTTTGTTTTTGGATGTTTTTTTTTTATTACCCTTTAGATATCCTCAATAGTATTGGTCTATTCAGGTGCTTTATTTCTCCTTGATTAAACCTTAGGAGGTTGTAGGAGTTCAAAAATGTGCTTATTCTATGTCCTACAGTTTTGTGGCATAGAGATTTTCAAAGTAATTACTGATGGTCCTTTAAGTTTCTGTGGTATCTTTTGTAACATCTTCCCTTTCATCTCTGACTTGGTTTACAGAGGTTCTTTACAGAGGGTATTGCTAATGGTTTGTCAGATTTGTTTATTTTTCAAAGAACCATCTCTTGGTTTTGTTGACCTTTTGGATTGTTTTTTAAATTTCCATTTCATTAATCTCTACTTTAACTTTTATCATTTCTTTCCCTCTGCTTGCTTTGAGTTCCTTTTACTGGTCTTTTTTTCTAACTGCTTAATATGTAGTTAGGTTTTTTATGTGGACTTTTTCTTCCTACTGAATGCTTGCATTGCTATGAATTTTTCTGTTAACCCCACTTTTGCTCTGTCTCATGTATTTTGGTAGCTCATGTCTTCATTCTCATTTGTTTGCAGGAATCTTTTGGTCTCCTCCTTAATTTCCTTTATGACCCACTGGATGTTCATTAATTGAGTTCTTTAATTTCCAAGTTTATTCTCTGTTTCTGTTTGTGATTAAAATCACTTTCCTTTTAAGTACATCATGATTTGAGAGGATAGTTGATGTAATTTCTACCCTCTTGATTTTATGGAGGTAATGTTTTTTTACAAAGCATGTGGTCTGTGTTGGAGAATGTCCATGTACACTGGAAAAGAATGTTTATTGTGTGTGTGTGTATCTTGATCATTTAAAAATGCTTATGTGGGGCCGCAGATATAGGACAACAGGTAGGAGTGCATAGCCAGGAGTTACCCCTGAGAATCGCTGGGGTGTGACCCCCAAAATTCTTATGTATCATTAAGAAATGCTCATCTCTTTCCCTTATAACTTTATTTAACCTGAAGTCTGTGTTGTCTGACATATGTATGACCACCAGTCTATATAAGGGAATTGCTTGCTTGAAATATTGTTTTTTATCCTTTGACTTTAAGCCTGTGTTTATTTTCACTGTTGAGATGTTTCTTTTGTAGATAACAGAAAGTTGAGTTCAGTTTTATGATTCATTCTTCTAGTCTGTATCTCGCCATCGACATTGAATGATACTATTGACATTAAGTTATTTGCCATCTTTCTGTAGAAGTTAGTGTTTGAGAAATTTGTCTTAAAGAAGCTTTTTCAATGCTTTTTGTAAGGTTGGATTCAAGCCTATGAGTTCCTTAGCTATTGCTTATCCATGAAGCTGTGTATCATAGTTTAGCTAGTTAGAGTATTCTTAGTTTCATTGAGTTTTTTTTAAACGTTGTCCCACCATTTTCTTCTGGCTTACAGGGTCTCACTTGATAAATCTGCTGTGAATCTTAAGGAAGCTCTTTTGTATGTAATTTTGTTCTTTGATCTTGCTGTTTTCTGTATTCTATTTATATTTTTGGCTGTCGTCATTCTGATTATGATGTGTCTGGAGTATTTTTATTTGATCTCTTGAATGCTTGCGTTACAATGCAAGCCAACTGAATCTGGTTTCATACATTCGTTATCTCTGAGAATTTCTTGGTTATGATTTTTGACTAAAACCCCTTTATCTGAATTGCCTTCTTTGTTCCTCAGATATTATGATTCTTCTATTGTTCCTATTGAATTCATCCTATAGTTCGCTTGTGTGCTTTTTGTTCATTTTGAGGTCTTTTTCTATGTTCTTTTGTTTTCTGGAGGTTTCATGCATCTCATCTTGGAGCTTACTGATTTTGTCCTCAGCTACTGTTACTCTATTGCCACTGTTTTCAATGGAGAGTTTTAGTTCACCGACCAAATTCTTTATTTATGGCACTTCTAATTGTGGTTTTCTCATTCCTGACCCCTTGATTTCTTGAACTTGCACCATTGTTTCTTTGTGCACACTACACTTCCTCAACATGTTCTCTCTAACATCCTTATCTGACAGGTTATAGAGATGGCTGGCAGTGGTTGAGTGTCTGAGTTACCATCTTCATTACTGAGCATGGTGAGGTTTCCACCGCTTTCTCATTGTGTCTGTTGCCGTTTAGGGTTATTCACCTCTCTTTCTCATTCACCGCTTATGCTGCCCACCAGGGAGCGTTCTGGGGGAATCAGGTGCTATCATAACCTTTTAGTTGTCACTGACTAGTTGTTTAGAGTTTTGTGTGAATATTCCATGTACACTTTTTAGTGATAATGGCCCTGTCACCTTTTCAGCTATAGTTTATAGTTCTATGATTTCTTACTCACATGGTTGCCTTTGTTCATTTCTGTGGAAATAGCTGATTAGGGACACTATCAAGATACTGGTGGCATGGAGTGATTGAAGGCAGGCAGTTTGCTCCAGAGTCCAGTTTAAGAGCTTGACTAGTCCCCTTTGGAATATGCTTGAGGTGTGGGGGTGGGGAGTAGTGTGTGCTACCTCTTTAGTGACCCTGGGGTTCTGTAGGCAGTTCCAGGTGTTGACTTTCTGCATGCACTGGGCCTTTGTCCTGAACTCTCTGTGGCTATACTGGAGCTCAGGGAGGCAGACCCGATGGGCCAGCTGAGCAGAGCCAAAGGCTGGGTTGCACAAAGTCTGACCTATGGGTGGTATGAGGTATTGGTATCCAGTGGGTGTTGGACCTTTGTCAACTGGATTTTCTTGAGTGTCATATTTTTAAGACCATCCCCACTTGCTTATATGGCAAGTATTTAAATGACACTTATAAAATATTAATTTTCTTTTTACAGCATATATGGATTTCATTTCTTTTAGTCATAAGGCGACTTTGTCTATGATGAATGGTAGTCATTTTTTATTTGCCTCAGAATCACATTACAGAGTGAACAGCTGCATACATTAAACTTTAAATGATTTTCTTTTTAAATGCTATTTACAGATGGTAGAATAACAACTAGCTAATAATTAAATTTTTAAGTGCATGATTATTTTACAAAGATACTATATATGAAATTTGTCTATAGGAGAAAATTTGTTTCTTTCTAATTATTTTAAACTTAAATAAGAAATTTGGACAGAGGCATTACCCTTGGAAAATAGAATTATAGCTGGTGTTGCTAATGTTTCTTGTTGTCCAAATGTAGGTATGTTGTATGGGGTTCTCTCTCTCCACCCCCCTCTCACACACACACAAACACACACACACATAAGTATATATACTATTACAATAAGGTTGTATACATGGTATTTTATAAATTTCCCTCATTTAATAACATGACATCATCTTCTATGATATATATGATATATTTTATAACTATTTTGAGTGAATATAGATTATTTTATACTTTTAACACCTAAGGGGCTTGAGATTTTTTAATAGTGCAATGCTATAATAAACTTTTTGCTCCCTAACTTAGCATGATTCTAGGTTCTCATATATAAATGCATTCTGGGTACATGTGTACATGTGTACATTGTACATTGTACAACCTCATGGTTCCCTGGAATTTTTCAAAGAACTGGAAAAAGGGAAAAAGAGGACCAGGTATCCCAGTGTCCTGAAGGTGTTAATGCTTCGAACATGGGAGAAATACCAAGTATCTGAGAATTATGAGAAGTAGGTTCAGAGAGTATGGAGCAGCGAATTTTAGTACTTTGGGGACATTTATTCTATGTAGTTTATAGATTTAAGAAGACAATTGAAGGGTTAGAGACTTGATTCTGTAAAAGGGTGCTTGCTTGCATGTATGAGATCTTGGATTTGATCTTCAGAAATACAAAAAAGAAAAAAGAGTTCAACTTGTTTTTATTCACACTCCCCTGTGACTCCACACCGGAGCTTGGAGCTTAGTGTGCCTTTAAGCACTTTTCCCTGCTTTGTGAACTCCCCATTCAGAGTGAACTAAGACTCAGCAGGGCACCATCTCTCCTCAAGATTCCTGTTCTTCTTCTGCCAACAGCTGTGATCTTCTGAGGACTCTGAAAGTTTTGTCTACGAGTAGATATTGGGAGTACACCATCTGAAATGGTTGCTTTTTCACTAAGGGTTGCTTTCAGAAATGCCTCCAGACCTGTGCACTTCTGTCTGGAAAAAAGGAGTACTCTTAGGACAGTACAGAAAAGGAGCCAGGCAAGAAGGAATGCAGCTAGCCAGCTCCAGACAGGGGTCCCTTGAAATGAGTGGGGGGAGATTGATCATGGCCTAGACCTTCAGACATAGGAGAAAGGGGTGGTGCTCCATGCTTTGAGCAGCATCTCTCTTTGGGAATGGGAGGCTTTCCTTTACAGCTGAGGACACTGTCTAGAGTAGATGGAGCACTGTCAAACTACCCAGATTGGGTAGAGGAGAGAAAAAAAATAAATACTTAGAGAAACTTCACAGATAGTATGAGTAATGTGACTTACAGGTGTGTAGTGGGAAGGTATGGAGGTGTGGAGGTGTGGAGGCCACCTTTAGCTGCGGATTGAATTTGCTGCATGTGCTTATTTGTTCACCTAGTTGACTCTCTTTATTAAGCACCTGCTATTTGCCAAGCCCCAGGCTCAGGCTACTGAGACGAACAGGGAAGAAGGAGTGATTGGTATGTTTTTTTTCTTTACTCATCCCCAAAGCCTGAGTCAATATTCCCTTCTCCCAAGAGGAAACAGAACCAGAGAGGTTGAGTAATTTTATCTTAGAGCACAAGGTGAGGTTAATAGATGCTTTATTCAGGGCTGTGTTTTACTCAGGTCTGCAAGCTGCCTGCTCCGAGAGAGACAGCTGTCTCCTCCAGAAGGTGGTCTGTTGAACAAATGTCACCCAGGTGTCTGGCTGGAGCTATCCCACTAAGAATACTTGAGAATCCCTTCTTATCCACCCATGAGCCAGCCTCCTGGTATCTTGGAAAGGCCTTTTATACTTGCTTCCATTCTGACCTTGCCCCCTTGTGGATCCAGGAAGGGTCAGTCTGTAATTCCTTTGTTTGTATGGGACTAGAGAAATCTTTAATTTGGAATGCCTTCAGGAAAGGCAAAGCCTCGGCAAAGTCTCTGAGACCCATGTTGTGCTTAATCTCAGTTTTTGTAGCCCATTGTAACTCTATAATGCTAGGGAACCACCTCCGATTAAACTTATTTCTTAGCGCCTAGGATCCCTACAGAGCATTCTTCTCCTGTTGTCTCTCTCAGTTTTCTTTTATCTGAGCTAAGGAATCTAAATCATTTCTCTGATTGATTTTTCTGCTGGCCAGTCCAGTCTCGTGTTAGGTAACAACTCAGCCAAAAGTGTTAGAGAGTGTAATAGTTATTGGATGATGGATATAGTGGTTAGAACTCAAGACAGGTTGTAGAATCTTACCCTTTAAATTTTTTAAACTTAATAAAAGAACCATGATCTGCAATGTAATTGATAGTTGTGTTTTATGCATAAACTCAGAAGAGAGACCTCAGTACATACCATTATCCTGTCTTGCCCTTGACATTGCTAATTGTGCCATAACCCTCATCTTCTCTAATTAAGGTAAAGGTAAAGGCCCTCCCGTTGATCGTCGATTTGCTCGAGTGGGCCCAGTAACGTCTCCATTGGAGACTTTGTTGTTACTTCTCTAATTAACCTTTCTTAATTTTTAAAAAATAAATCTAGGGCTGGAGCAATAGCACAGCGGGTAGGGTGTTTGCCTTGCATGTAGCCGACCTAGGTTCGATTCCCAGCATCCCATATGGTCCCCCAAGCACCGCCAGGAGTAATTCCTAAGTGCATGAACCAGGAGTAACTCCTGTGCATCGCCAGGTGTGACCCAAAAAGCAATAAATAAATAAATCTAGTTATATTTTTCCCTCAGAACATTTGAGTCTCTTGTAAGTGCCTTTGTCATTGTGTTTACATATTGATGTGTCCGATTCTTCTACCTAAACTGAAATATGTCTTAATATCTCTAACCTACCTTTATCTCCTTTGGTTCACTGATCCTAAGGCAGCCAGGAAAGCAGCCGCATGCTAATTCAGCACCAAGGACAGTAGCACAGTGTCCTTGGAAGTGGAAAGGCGTACTGAAGTTCCCTCGAATCTGTTAACTAAACTTTCTCCCAGTTTTGGGCGTGACCCTTCTTAGTTGTCTAGTTGCAATTGCAGTTCCTGCAAACTAAGTTATTATTTTGCTTGAACGTATTTATGCCTGTGGTAGATCTATGTTCACTCGCCTGCTCTGTCCCTGTAACCTTGCTTCTGCTGGTTGTCATAGTAGTGTTCTTAGGGCGTCTTGGCACACTTGTGGAATCTGAAACCGTAGAGAAAGCTATGAAAGTAACACAGGTAACCAGAGCACATGTTTTTACATGCAGTAGTCTTGGGATTGATCCCATTTTCTCCAAAGCATTGCTTGGAGCAACCCTCCAGCACACAGCTGGGAGTAGACTCCGAGCACTTCTGGGTGTACCCAAGTTAAAACAAAACAAAGCATGGAGGTGGGTGAGGGTGCTGTTTCAGGAACTACCCATGAATGTTTTCTGCTGTTAAGTTCTACTGTCCGTTCTTGCTGCCTTACTGTAACCTACATCTGAATTTTAAGCCCCTGGGAATAGGGGGTTTGGGGGACAGGTCTGGTGTTGGGGGGTAGGGAGGGTCCAGGGGAAAGGATGCCTTGGGGAAGTGCTGGTCATTTCCAGTTTGGATGCCTGTCAGAGAGTCTTTTGTAATGACAAAATGAAGCTGGCTTTTCAAAACAGCAATTTTATCTTTAAAGTCACTATGCCTCAGTCAAATGAAAATGCTGTTGATATGCATATGGGAGAGGGAGGGACACCAAGGGGAAGAGTTCCAGGAAATAAGCTGTTTCTTTTTCTTTTTAAATTTTTTTTTCAATTTTTGATTTGGGGCCACACCTAGCAGTTTTCAGGGCTCAGTCCTGGTGGGGTTTGGGACTTCATATGTGGTGCTTGGATCAAACCCAGTTCTGCCTTTTGCAAAGTTCAACCTTACCTGCTATGCTTTCTCTGTGTCTGAACTTGCGTAGCACATATCGTCTTCCTTTGAATACCTTCATAACTGTGTCTCTGTTGGAATAGCAGACACTCTGTGATCCAACGACCGACTCCTGTTCATCTCTAATTCATCACTTGTGATGCTTTATGTTACTTTGAGGACCAACCAAGAGTAATGCTCACATAAGGAACAAGATCTCTGCCATCATCACTGTCATACCTGAGGCCAGAACACTAGCCTGCTGTTAAAGAAAAGAATTTGTTTTTTTAGAAAAGTAGTGGGCAGGCATAGTTACTTATAAACTGACTATTGTGTGTGTGCGAGTGTGTGTGTGTGTGTGTGTGTGTGTGTGCGTGTATAGAAAACACTGAATGAGTGATGTGAACTTTATTGGGAAGAGAGGGAGGGAGGGTGAATGAGTGTGTGAGCTAGTGTATATTGCAGCTGAGGTTTTAACTTGAGCTAATATTAAATGTTGTGAAGAATAAACAGAAACAGTTTTCTCATTAGCAGGGCTTAGAGAGGTGTTACCCGCATGTTTAAAGTGCTCATTATTGGTGATCTTTAATGGAACTAATTTAGCAATGACAAGTATTACAATTTTCTGCTCTTCAAAGGTAGCCAATTAACCAGGGCTTTAAATCTAATATTGACTGTAGGAAGTTGATATTGAAATTGGCCAAAATTAGAGTTCATATGCAAGCATGAGAGAGAAAGGATAGAGATGGGGGTAAAAATAGGCACAGAAAAGGAGGAAGAATTATTGCAGTTCTTAAGCACATGTTCCTGTGGAAGGAGGCTTGTTCCTATGGGCGTATAAGTCCCTGGGTTGCTGTGTCAGACATAGCCATGCACAGCTAATCCCTGTTCTCAGGAGCTTGGAGTCTAGAGAGTCAGCTACAGCTGCAGTGATAGGACCAGAGCATGAGCCTGCTGTGAGACAGATAGAGGAAAAACTACCCCAGCCTGCATTGGGAGAGTTAGGGAAGGCAACCTGGGGAGGCACACAACCACTGGAGTGCAGAGGAGAAAATGCTCATTGGGAGAAAATGCTCATTGTGGAATGACTGCGTGTCTGTGTCAGGTGGACGTAGAAGGTGGACGTAGCTTCTCCCAGTAAATACTACCCAATCTAGCATCATCTCAGCCCCTGGATACTGCCTCACTCTGCTTGGGAAAACAGGTTACCTGAAGAGACACTCTCTGTCTTTCCTCTCCTCTTTTGCATTGAAATCATATCCAGAGCTTCCCTTCTGTTAGAAGATCCATGGCAAGGTGCCAGGAAGGAGACCTACCCCACCGTTCTGCCGTGGTGGCTGCTACTCTCCTTTCTCCAGGAGGGAGATATTCAGGTGTCATTGGTGAGGGGCAGGAAGCTGCAGGAGATGCCTCACTGTGGGTTGGTGGGTCCACACTTTGAGGAAAGGCAGGCGGATCTCCACAGAGCTTGGGTGCTCCCTTGCTGATGCAAAGCTGCAGGGCATGTACTCTGCCAGATTGATTCCTTCCTCTCAGCACACACTTCCTGCCTCAATGGCAGTTGTTTTAACAAGAGCTCCAGTGAACATATTTATAGTCACCGGAGGAGTTTTCCAACAGGCAGTTTCCTCAATAGCTCATTAGTGTCAGAAAAAGGAGACAAGACATTCACCTCCATCTGCTGTGTGCGTGTGTGTGCACGCACAATCATCTTTCAGCGCTTTATCACTCTTCTCCCCATTTTTAAAATTATTTTCTCTAATTCTAGTCTCACGTATTCTTTTTTAAAAAATTATGTATTTTTATTGAATCACCATGAGATATACAGTTACAAAACTGTTCATGATTGGGTTTCAGACATACAACATCCATCCCTCCACTAGTGTATATTTTCTACCATCAATGTCCCCAGTTTCCCTACCACCACCCACAGTCCTGTAACCTGCCTCTCTGGCAGGTTCTTTTCTTCTTTCTTTATTTCTATTTTTTTTTGAGATTAAGGTTTGCAAAAAAAAGTACTCATAGATTATCATATTTGTTGCTTTACCTACTTTCAGCACACAGTTCTTATCCAGAGTGATCATTTCCAGCTATCTTTGTCATAGTGGTTCCTTCGCTATCCCAATGCCTTCTCACTCAGCACTTGAGGCAGGCTTCCAACTGTGGACCAATCCTCCTGGCTTTTGTTTCTACTCTCCTTGGATATTAGTCTCATACTGTTTTTTTCCCACAAATGAGTGAAATCATTTCTTTGTTAATATAGGAAAGAGGAGAAGGCAATAAGGGAGAGTGAGGGATTAAAGATCATGTTTGCACCCATTTAGTGGTTCCCTCATCTCCCACTTGCACCAACAACATCTTCTCCTAAAACATGATCATCTACTCTCTGATCAGAAGGGACCACATCCCTAATCTCTTCCATATATAAGTTAGCTCCATAGTGCAGTTTCATGGGTCTTAGGCAAGCTCTTGCATGCTGTTGACCTGGCAGGTTCCCAGAGGCCTCACAAGCAAATATTCTTTCTGTCTCTTGGAATTTAGAGCAACTAAGAAATAAAGTTCCAATGGATCTACCCCACATTCTACCACCCACCTTGTCTGGGATTGTGTATCATGTCCTTCCCTGCCTCCTTAAAGAAATAACAGAGTGTGACCTGGAGGTTGGATCACCTGCTAGGTCTAATTGTTCTCTGAAGCCACATGGTCTTCTTCTGCAACCACCTGATTCCACTGGGCTCTGTCCCTTGCTGTGACATCATGCCAACTCCTGTGCTTTCAGAGGCACACCTTTGTGCATTCCTTCCTAGAGCCCACCCTTTGAAGAATTGACTTCAGAGTGAGAGCATGGACCCTACCCACAACTCCATCTTCTCCTTTACATCACTCTCTATCCATGCTTACCTGTTCATCCAGTACACTCTGTCTCTGGCCTATGGCTTATTTGTCCCTTTCTGTATGCCTTGGAATTTATAGCTTCCCATCAGAGCACTATTCTAGATTCCTTCTCTTCCAACTGCCAACTCTCTATCTCATTACTGTCTGTGCTCTGTATTCAGTATTTCTTGAGTCCCTTTTATGTAATAAGGCTCATGCTAGGAGTTGGGGTAAAGCCATGAGTAGTATATCAGCTTATCTTCAGGTACCAGTTAATGCAGAGTAGAGTGAAAACACAAAATTATTTGCCTTTCAGGAGAGATAGAGTGCAAGGTACAACCACAAACTTAACTCAATGGGATTCCCAGAAGGAATAGATTACAGAGAGATTTAAGAGGTAAAATTAACAGAGCCAAGGGACTGGATTGATATTTGGACAAAAGTGCAGGAGTTATCTCTGATGCTTCTCATGTTTCTGCTTGAGTAACTTGATGACCGATAGCACCAATAATCAGGTTATAGGTCATAAAGGATAGCCAGGCCGGGCACAGGGGACAAGGATCTTTGTTACAATCTCAGATTGTGGGATAGATGGATAGTATTTTATTAATCTGAAAACTCATGGAGGGTACTTTGCATCCCTTTCAAGGAGAAATTGCCAGATATGATCACTGGATTCCTATTAGACATGGATCTCTACTGGATGGAGCACCTCTCTTTCATTCTCATTCTGATTTTTAGCATTGTCTCTTTTTCTACTGTCAGGGCTCTGTACCTGTGGATGAGGGTGCCCTGGGCTAAGTAGGCATATACTGACTAGCTCCTTTTCTCCCTTCCTTCTGAGAAATGGAATCTTGCTGTATAAATATGTTTTATGAGAGTGTCATGGCATTGAGTATAGGGCTCTGAGATTTGGGGTAACAAGGAAGATTCATTGTAAAATTAAGATATTGAATATATAAGAATAGTTTAAACTACCAAAATTGAGAACAGTTTTGACAGGTGTCTCAGTGACCTGGAGGGGAAGTTCTCTTTCTCCTTAAAAGACTTTTTATTTCAGAACACAATTTGAGTTATAGGTCTAGGGTAATGGCTGAATCTCTGGAATCTATGGACAGAGATGAGTTTTCCCAAGCTTCACTACATCATGAAAGAAATGATGAGCAGTACCAGATCAATTTAGAGAGGTTTATGCTTAGACTAGTTTGAGAGGATCCTTTTATCAGTATCCTTGTACAGTGAAATATAAAGTCATCACCGGTCACAACCAGCAACCGAATTATTTGCTTTTGTATTCAAATGAAAGTTCTGATTGAGTAGGTTTGAAGTAGGACCTGAGTTTCTGAATTCTAACAAGATTCAAGTGACTGATGCTAATTGCTACTTTATGTAGTAAGATCTTTTGGATTTACCATCAGGATGCCTTTTTAAAACCCTCTTTCATTCTTGACAGGTAATGTCCTGTCATTGTCCTAGCTGTATGCCAGTCTATTTCTGGAAGGCCCTTGAGAGCAGGGGCCATCGCTTATTTGTCTTAATGACTGAATCCAAGATTAGATTTAGCATGTAATAGATTTTCAGTAAAGAATTAATGAAAGAATGGCATTAAGAATAGGAATAGCAAACTCTTCAAATGGCACTCAAATTAAGATTTGACCTAAGGAACTCCCAATCTAGTGACCCCCTGATGGAGATTCACATAGACCTCACAGGGATTGAGCCAGAAGGAAAGCTGAGTCTTGAGCTTTGAGAAATTAGGAGGAGAGCTCAGCTGCCCTGAGGGACTCAGAGTCATCCAAATCATACTACCTGTGACATAGGCCCTTTTCTGCTTTTGCCACATAAGGCCAAACACATGAGCTAGGAACTAGAATGAAGGTGGTTGACTTTTTAAAAAATTGAAGATGGTGACTAGAACAATGTGTTGAGTAGAGGACAGCAACATTCGGAGCATTAAACATTAGCGAAAGATGGAGGCCAAACAGGGGCTTGGGAAAGGTCCATGCTGGAATTCCTGGGGAGGTGGTAGTGGTGATTTTCTTCCCTAATAGATGGGGAACATTTCGACTATGCTAATTAACAGGAACAGCAGGTTTGTAATTCTGGCAGCAGCAGGACATGAATGGAGTGGGCTTAGCACTGAATGCCAGAGTAACCTTCCTTTGTATTCAAGAAAAACACCACACTCAGGTTGGGTCAGGTCCATGAGGGGCACTCCAGTTCTTTATGTTCCCTATAGTAAACCCAAGAGCTTAGGCACTTTTGAGTTTTTCCTAGGCCTTCTTAGAGTTAGCAAGAGGCCTATTATTTCTGAAGGCTTTTATTCTCAAGGGAAGAGTTGTTCTGTAGTTTGCCTATTTGAATTTGATCAGATATGCTTTATATCAGATATCGCTGCAAACTAAATTTCAGATTTGTGTCCTTCAAGGTGCATATGCCTCCCCAGAGCTGTTATATTGTGAGTTTAATTAACAGGACTCTGTGTAAATGGGGGTGCCTTTCCAATTCCTAAGATAATACCTGAGAAACAGTGGGTTGGGAGACCAGATAAGAGTTCTTTCATCTTCCCAGAATACACTGAGTCTTGCTAGGAATTTGTTTGCTTGTTTGGGGGCCACACTGGGCAGAGCTCAGGCTTATTCCTCACTCTCTGCTTAGGAATTACTACTGGCGGGGTTTGGGGGACCATATAGAATACCCAGGATCGAACCCAAGTTGTTCGCATGCAAGGCAAGCTCCACACTTGCTACTCTCCTGCCCCTTATTAGAGAATTTATTCCCAATATGTGTTCAAAGCTCATTACCATGATAATCTGAGAACCTTAGAAGCCAATAAATATGAAGGAAAAGTTAAGTCTCAGAATATCAGAGCATGCAGTAATTGGAGATTTTCTACTCTGATCAGCACTTGTAATGGAGGAGGACACTGACCTTGTATAAGTTGATTTAGAAGGGTTAATATTTCATCCACTATGACAAGGGTAGTTGGAAGTAATTACTCTGGACAAAATGTGAGTGCTGAGAGTAGGTAAAAGGATATAATGATAAAACTGTCAATTCCTGCATTTTAAGTCATAATGTCCAGAAGGAAAGAGAGAGAGAAAGAAAAAATTGTCTGCCATGGATGCAGGCTGCGGATGGGGTTTGGGTTGGTGTCAGGAGGAAAATTGGGGATATTGGTGGTGGGAAGTGTCACTGTTGAAGTATACATCCATGGGTAATGGAATGTTGTATGAACGAAACATGAACATGAACAACATTGTAACTGTATCTCACCATGACCCAATTAAAAATATTTCATCCATTCATTGTTTTCTTTCATCAGCTATTCATTGAACATTACTATGAATCTGCCAAGACATGTACCTGATAGTGAAAACAAGTTATTATTTCAATAATGAATTATTATTGGTTCTGTTTGAGTTAGACTCAGTGAACTTCTTTATTAGAAATCCAAACTGCTAGCTTCACAAGGGCCCTGGGGAGATGCTACATGGGATTTTCAGCCAGAGGATAGAGGTTTTCTGTGCAAGATCACCAACTTCCAGAATTGCAGGGTAATTAGTTAACTATATTTGACTTTACATAATACATATGTTGTTGCGAAGTTATTTGTAACTCAGTTCTGGCAAATGAAAAACTAATTTATACCTTGAAATCTGCTTTTATTTAAAGAGACCCTAGAGAAAATCCTTCTGTAATATTAAACACCTTATTGTTGGAAATTATTATCCTCCAGTTCAGGATTTAGGGAATCTGGATGCTCTGGGCTTTCCTTTGATAGGTAACGTATCCTGATCTAAATGGGTAGGGGAAGATTATGGACTGGAAAGAATAAGCTGTGGAAATCATAGACCAGGTAACCCAAATATATTTTGCTGGAGCCCATGATTGGATGCTGCAGGCCCAAGATACTCCAGTTCTCTCAGAATCTGGTGTCTGGAGGAGAGAAGGAGGAGGTGGAGCATGAGAAGTGGTGTATAAAGCGTGAGATTTGGGGCTTTCTTTCTCTTCCTGCAGATAGGAACAAGGTGGAACTAGAAGAGAGAACTTCAAGCTATTGTTTGATCAAATTCCAAGTTCTTTCTTAAGGTTTGGGAAGCCCCCTTATATTCTTGTATATGGAAGGAGAGGAAGAATGGTGTGGGAAAAAATAGGACAGGACTTTAGGAGAGAAGAGGGCTATGTGAGTTCTCATTAAGTCACATTTGGTGCTTTCGTATTTGTAAACAGAATGAAAGAATGCAGGACCGAAGTTTAACTTTTTATAATTTTTTCCTGTAAAACTGAATAGTGTGGTACTGATCACAAAAAAACACTTTAAAACTGATGTATAGAAAGACATTTCAGATACGAAAATAGTTTTGATGCAAAATATTATTTTGCAGACAGTATTTATGTGTTAAAGATGATCCTTGTCTAATTGGTGAAGTCTCCTAGGACTCTTTCTTGCCAAGGAAGCCAAACATCATTTGTACAACAGTGAAAGCAGAATCCACCTACATATTTCTCTCTCAGTTCTCTAGTATGTTGATCAATTATTTTTTACTTGTGACATTTAATAGTTTTCTGTGTTCAAAGATAATGTCAGAAAGAAAATCTATATGTATATATATATATATATATATATATATATATATACTGAAATGTTACTGGGGCTGGAGTGATAGCACAGCGGGTAGGGTGTTTGCATTGCACACAGCTGACCCTGGTTCGATTCCCAGCATCCCATATGGTCCCCTGAGCTACTGCCAGGGGTAATTCCTGAGTGCCGAGCCAGGAATAACCCCTGTGCATCGCCAGATGTGACCCAAAAAAGCAAAAAAAAAAAACCCTAAAATGTTACTAAGTCTAGAAAGTATAAAATAATGCTTATGATTAGAGATTTATTTCTATGCTGTTGTTTTAATTTTTTCTATTACTCATGATCTTCAGAAAGTGACTCTTGCCACTAGTTACTCTAGCATCAGGTAATAATTTGGGGCCAGTTTTGTAACCAAAAGCAACTACTGAATAAAAAAAAATCTTACTCTCTTCATGTAGTGACAAATGTGAAAATAGAAATATAAAGCTTCAGAAAGTATTGTAAGTTTGTGATTAGGGTATGGTCTCTGACCAGAGAAACCGGCATTTTGGGAACAAATCTTTCCTCTTGGTGCTTCCCTTCTGTAGTGATCCTGATTCTTGGTTGTTGTCAGAATTCTCAGGGAGTCTCTTGGAACAGTCTGTGTTTTAGGATTAGAGCATGGTTGAGTGGGTGAAACTGTCCCTCCTGGCATGCTTATCCTTCTCAATTGTCATATATAGACCACAGGGAGTAAGTGGAACAGAGAAAGGCCCTGGAGGGAGGCACCCTTTGCTGCTGTTGCATGGTGCTGGCACACGGCTCCTTTCTCCTGGGCACTGTATGCCCTGTCCACAGTGGTGAGCCTCGCAGAAGTACAGGTTATAGCCCCGGGCTGTGTGTGGGCTGTTCTCTCTGAGGTCCCCAGGAGGCGCTCTGCTTCATTGTTGGGGCTCAGTGGGCTGCTCAGGGATTGTGTGTGTGGGAGCTGGATCTTTTCTTCTCACGGTTCCTGCCAGGTCGGGTTGTCCATTGCCTCCTGGGGCTACTGTTCATTCGAGAACATCATTATTTCTCACTCTGTGAGAGCTCCAGTTCCCGCAGAGGAACTCATCCAGACCTCACAAAAGCTGGCCCGATGGGAAGTGAGATGGAGGCAGCAGAGTCCTGCCGAAGGGGACATGTTTCCTTCCCAGGCGTGCCCGCAAGGCTACCTTGGCTGTCATTGCTGAGGGTAGGAGGCAGAAGACTGGAAGATGTTGTGTTCACTTTCTATTCCAACTCGTGGTGTTTGCAGTTTATTTTTGTAAAATGATCACTGAAGAAAGACAAAAAGCTCTTATTTAGAACACTATGGTCCATTTTGATAAAAGCCTTTACAACAGTGTCTGTACCAGATAGAGGTGGGCATTTGAGGCGCAAAGGTGGTTTCTGCTTCTTTTTCTCTTATGTGGGGACCATTCAAGGCTGTAGTTAGGGGTGTAGGACTGACCCTTAGAGCCACGTGGCACCAGGAACTGAACCCATGCTCATGCCACACGCAAGCTCTGTACTCTCCCGTTTGCGCCACATCCCCAGTCTCCCAAATGTGGGTTTTATAAAATCCTCCATCTTCACATTCACAGCCAAAGACTGTAGTTTGGGCTTCTATCCCAGGTGGTGTGTTGTTATCAGACTGTTTTCTCCTGAAGCAGGACTAGGAGACCTGCCGCCTTCCATCATACTGGCTGTATAAATGGAACAAGGCAGGATTTACTGGCCCAAAGCAGGGTCTGGAGACCGAGAATGGGTCCTGGGGTCTTGGTCTTTGGACCTTTTTTCACCGTTTTTTTTGTCTTTTCTTATTCTATAGGATCTTTTCGGAATGATGGTTTGAAAGCTTCTGATGTCCTTCCCATCTTAAAGGAAAAAGTGGCCTTCGTGTCTGGTGAGTGTTATGGAACTTTCCTCTGTGATGGGCCTGGAGAAGTGATGTATGTCTGCACATATGTGCAGGCTCTCACGTTGTGTTTGCACAAAAGAAGCAGAGGGTGGGAGTGATGGAGGGAGCAGCTGCTACCTCTCTCCAGAGCCAGGCGAAAAAGAAGGGAGGGTGCTGGTCACAGCTGTGTACCTTAAGCTGTAGAACCTAGAGCACATTTGCTACCACAAGTGTGTACCCGAAGCACAGCCCCTGCAGACCTCCTGATCTTCGCCTCAGCCCACTCCTCCCTCCCAGGTGATGCAGGCCCCGCCGGAGCCTGTGCAAGATGTGCCAGCTGGGGAGTCTGTCTGTGTCATGGAGTGCCAGGGGTTTTGTCGGGGTTCTTTTCTGGTGGATTAAGGATGTGAGATACAGAAATTTCTGGCTTCACCTTCTGTCCTCCCTCCTGGTAACAGGAACTTGGTGTTTATGGAGATTTATTTACTTTCTGAACAGTAACTTCCATTTACTCCTGCCCTTCCTTTCCCACCCATACTGTGAACCTGAGCCTTTTCATGTCTAACTCAGGGCTTAGTCAACTATAGCTTCTGGACCACCCATCTATTTTTGTAAATAAAGTTTTATTGGCATATAGTCATGTTCATTTGCTTAGCATAATTAGTGTGTTGCTACTGTTATAAGTTATCACATTCTGACAATAGAAACTTATTTTCTCATGATTATGGCATCGAGGAGTCCAAATCAGTCCTGAAAAATGATGCCAGAAGGGATGTGTTACTGCCAGAGATGCTAGGGGAGACTTTATTTTTGTCTCTCCCTAACACGGGTCCTTAACTGTTGGGCAGCAAATCCTGTTAGTAAAGACGCAGAAGCACAGGTAGCAATTCAGTGGGTAGAGGCATAAGTGAGATACTTTCAACTCCTTCGTATCTTGTATCTAAGTGCTTGGTGGGCACCCGAGAAGCTCTTGTAGGAAAGCCTGAGGGCACTACATGCAGCAACAGGCTTTGGACAGTGTTACTGCTTCTAACCCAAGTCTCTCATGGCTGGACTCATGGGACTCTCCTGTCTGCCTCCAAAGGAGACCAGTCACATCTTTGTTTTCTCCTCTTCTGTGGACTTGCACCTCAGTTCATCTGATGGCCTTCCTATCTCCTGTATGTCCTACTCATGTTCTTCTCATGGGTCCTTCCTCATACTGTGGGTTAGTTTTAAATTCTCTGCTTCCTAAGATCAGTTACCACTTTGCCTCCTCCTTGAGGTCTTCCTGGTTTTAGCACAATTCTATTCCATGCCAGTTTTGGCTATATGTTTTGGCAGACACTGGGTGTTGAGCACCATTCTATTCCATGCTAGTTCTGGGTATATGAGTGCAGACACTGTATACCCTGACATGGGGCCCCTTGCTTGATTTTTCAAAAAAATATGAATTCAGTTGGAGACCTGGGGCAGGGTCCTGTGAGCACTAGAAAAACACACTTCAACTGTAGGGAGTTGATGGAGCACATAAAGATAAGCATGCCAGTAAGGCATTTTGTCAAGAAGGAGGCAAGTTGGTACTCCCCAGAGCAAGGCCCTGGGGGCTGGTACACGTCACTCACTCCCACTCCAATGTGGATTGAGCACCTGGGCTGTCTTATTTATTTGCAGGTGGTGCCATGAGCTTTGGGGCTTTGGGAATGTTGTCTGGCTGTGCCTAGAAAGGATACTGAGACCACCTGGGAGATGACAGGTTGCATCTAAAACAAAAAACAACCCCCCTCAAAATCCTTTTACAGCCAACCTTTTAAAAGACAAAATGCAAGAATAACATGAAATAGAGAAACCCAGAATTAAATAACGCAGTGGAGCGATTGCATTTCTTTCTGAGAAAAAAGGCACCACAGGAGGGTGGTGAGCAGAGCAGCAAACTGCTGGTTGTGCCCACTCTCCCCTGCCTGTGTCCGGGATAGAGGAAAGCTATGCTGCCATGGGAACAGACAGTTGGAACAGTCCAGTGCAGCTCAACAGCCTCTGCATGTGGGCGTGAGCATATATGAGATGGGAATCTGTGATTGTGCCTCAAGGGGTCCCCTTATTCGAGCCCTGCCCCATCCTGCTCTAGTCCAGTCTGGGGGTCACCCCGGGTCCTCTTTCTGCTTTACTCACTCACTGTCTGAACTCTCCCTTTAAGACACCTTCTTGGTAATGATCCCACTCTTCCCTCACTTCTTCTTGTGCCCTCATGCCCTTATTTTGGCCACCTCCAGATGATGCCTCCATTGACATCACTAATCTTGGGGAAATTCTTTGCCACTGTAGCAGACAGTCTTTGTATCCAGGACCTATGTCTCTAGAGTGTGTTCCACATAACAACAGTCTTGTGAAATGATCCCTGAAAAGAAAAGAGGTTTCTGTTTTTAAATAAAATTGGAAAATGCTGTGTGTTAGAATCTTTTCTTAGAAATTTGCAGTATTTCTTAAAATACATGTCTGTTAGGCACATGAGAACATCTCCTAAACTACAGAACGACTTCTTTCTCTTAAAAGAAAAAAACCCTGTGCGTTAGGTAAGGAGATGACTTGTAGCACAAGTGTGCGTGCTTTGCTTGCAGGTGGGCTAGGTTATATCTCCAGATCTGAAACAAGCATAGTCCTCCGAAAACCACTGGGAAGTGACATCCAAACATGAATTGGAGGAGTCCCTGAGCATTACCAGGTGTAGGTCAAAAACAAAACTAAGCTAACAAAAATAATTTAAAAAATTGTTTGCTTGTTAACATCTTGCAGAAGTATTGTATTATGGACCAAAGTCTTATTATGATATGCTAGGAATATGTTTTCTTGTCTCTCCTACATCTTCTCTCTACTTCCTAAATCATTGTATCTGTACCTGACTCCCCAGGAAATATGTGAGCCCATTCTTTCTCCACCTCTATCATGGAAGGCTTAACTTCCCCCGTTCTTGTCCTTGATTCCTCCTTAACTCTGTTCTGTCCTACTTCAATAGAAGAGGGTCTTTTTACCTTTTATGAAATATCAAAACATCCCCTGAACATTCCTGTTTCTAGCTCCAAAGCTTTACATGAGTAGGACTCCATCCACTATTTGTTGAGCAAGGGAATAGTGATGTTGAAGATCCTGCCACCATCTCATTTTCAACACTTGACAGCTTCTACCTCCTCCCACTCTGTTCTCTAGGATCCAATTCCATAGTGCCTGTGGGCTTTTTCAGGCCTCCTCCTCCTTCATCTCTGTCTGTTCTGTCTATTCCGTAGTCTCAGTTTCACCCTACAACTCCCTGTCTGCCTAGAATCCTTGTCAGTAGTCTTGAACCTTCCTACTCTTGCAATGTACATCCACACTTTGACCCTTGTTATGCCTCTCTGGGTTTCAGTCTTTTATCTTTGACCACTCTGGTGTTCCCCTACCTATTAGGAGAGGACGGAGAGCAGAAGACAAGAACAAGGTGTTTTCTCTTCTTTTACACTCAATTCAGCAGAATATTTTAGACCTTCTCTGGATCTTACCATTAATTCCATGCATCAGGTCTCTTCTGCCTTCACTCAAATTAGAACCTAGAATGTACCAAACCTCTTGCTATCACATGTTGTGCTCTAAACTTTGACACCTCAAGCTCAGGTCATACCCAGCCCTTCTACTCATTCTCCAGGGGAGTTCTTCAGCAATGGATGGCCTCTCCCCAAGAGCTTCAAGACTCCCCTGACAGGTGATCTCATATTCTATTTTACCAGAAGAGCAGTGTCTCCCAGGCAGGCTGAGCACCTTTCTCTCCATGATTTGTCTGTTTCTTACCTTTGAGTTCTCTCTGTGTATTTCAGATAAACTGGCACCAGTCTCCTGTACCTACTCCATCCTTGGTCCATACTCTCTCCAGCATCCCAATACTCTTTCTCTGTGCTTGTTCCTAGTCTTCCTACAATCCAACAAAGAGATCTTTCCAAAAAATACCTGCTAACTTTTCCCACTCCTCATCTATACTTCCTGTGTGTGGAAAACCGTACACTCCAGGGTTTCTCCCCTTATCCCTCCTCCCCAACCTTTACAACCTCCTGAATAGGAAGAGTATGAAACTCCTGTCTCCCAGGACAAGCTGGCTCTGGCTTGGAAAGTATAGTGCTAACAACACTCCACATTCCCTAGTATTCTTTGCTGATCAGACCAGCACGACTTACTCTGTGGGAGGTCAGGGAGAAAGAACAGCTGGGGTGCAAAACATGTCCTTAGGTGAGGTCAGGGCTGGAGGAGAAGGTTGGGAATGTGGGAGGCTCTCCCAGCTTACAGGGAAGCATTCCATTTTATCCTTCAGTTCCTTTTCCTCATTTGGAAGGCAGTTGAGGAATGTGGACCATTTTCAAGGTTGATGAGGTGGGGTGTTATGAGAACTTGGTCCTGTGGGATGGGAATCTGGATGGGGTGGGGTGGGGCTGTGATTTGTGTAGAAAACTGAACACCTGCACTAGGACTGGAAGCCATGCTGATTCTGAGACAGTTTCTCATTAGAGCCAAATACCTCAGTCACCTTTATTTTGTTTGATCCTTTTCTGTGTGTGGCATTTTTATTTTCTTCTCAAGTATATTCTGGAATTAAGTGAATTTTGTTTGTCAAGCCTCCTGTTTGTCTGAGTGGCATCTGGAGCCTGCAATCAGAGGGAAGCATTGTGCACTCATACTTAGATGGAGCTATGACTGGCTCTGTCTTTCCTGGGAAGAAGTGCTGCTTCAGAGGGCTGAGCTGTGAACTCACGAGTACTGAGGACAGCCATGCCAATCCCTCCTCTTGTTTGCATTAGGTTCCCTTGAGGTTACCACTCCTAGGATGTCTGAGATTCAGGATGTGGAATCTCTGATCATGATGTAGGTGTTCTTTGGGTACCTGCCAGTGCTGTGAGGGCATGGCATTATATGTTAGCTTTGTACTCAGACATCCCTAAGAAACTTGATCCTTCTTCTGAACCATTGCACCCAGTCCTGACAAAGTGTTTAAGCCAGGGAATAAGCGTTGAGCATAATGTTTGTAAAATAGAGGAAAGAAAAGGGAATCATTTAAAAAGAAAAAAGAAAAGAAATTCCAGCTTTCTAATAACATTACTCATTGTTTATGTATAACCCTTTTAGTGGTTTATTTTTGGGGGCGGGGGGTTGTCATTCCCGTATACTCCTGGCTCATTGCATGGGAGGTCACTCCTGATGGTACTCCTTGTAGTGGTCTACTTACAGCCAGCAGGAATCAAATCTGGACTTCCTGGTGCAAAGCAGATGTTTTGCCTATTGAACTATCTTTCTTGACCATTTCTAGCTTTGTGTGTATGTGTGTGTGATATTTAAAAAGCATTTATAATCATAATGTGTACATATGCATTTACAGTGATTAAGACCTTGAGTATCCTTATTTTCAAAAGGATTCATATGTTTTTCCAGCAGGAGTGACAGGTGGCACCTCAGGCGGGCAGGCAGGGGTGGATCCTTGACTGTGTAGAAAATACTTAATAGCTTTTCTTCGAATTTAGCAGTGCTGTCCTGAATGGATGGATGCTTTCAGGGATTCTCAGCACAGTACTCAGTTCATTCTAAGCCTCTTACCTCAGAGGACTGCAAACAGGAGTGACTTAGAGGTTAAATTTCCAAAGACTGTAGCATTGGCGATGGTTTGTTTTCTCAGTGAGAACAGTTATCACTACTTTCAAATTTATAGAGTTTTACTTTTCAAGAATGCTTCCGCAAGCATTGCTCCATCAGTCTTCGTAGCAAACCTGTAATGGTTGTTGTGGGCATCATTATTTTTATTAGCGTTTTCGGTTAAGGCATCAGAGAGGGCAAAAGACTTGCTGCCCAAGGTCACACAGTTACCCACAGCCAAACTCCATCCTACTCTGCCTGTTTTATCTCACACTCAGATGGAATTATTTTTCTTCTGTGGCACACTTTCTAGCTGGTTTTCTTAAACTTCCTCCCTTTCCTCCCTTCAGGGGGCCGTGATAAGCGAGGTGGACCCATCCTGACCTTCCCTGCTCGCAGCAATCATGACAGAATAAGACAGGAAGACCTGCGGAAACTGGTGACCTATTTGGCCAGTGTGCCAAGGTAAGGTGAAGGGGCATGTCCTGCAGGGAAGGGGAGGAGGGGAGCTGGGCTGTAGGAAGTGAGTTGAAATGAGCCTTCATCCCTGCACATGCTCTCAGGGGTCCAGGTTGTTTCTGCCCTGGGGTGGTTCGAAATTATTTCCAGATCGTCATCCCTCAGTGCTTTCCTTGTTTCTGTCACTCCACTGTTCCCGCTGGGGCTCATAAGAATTTGCCATTCATTCTTATGAGCCCCAGCGGGAATGCCTTGCCACAGAGGCAGGGTAGGATGGGGGGCATGGGGGTGGGAGGGATACTGGGACCCGTGGTGGTGGAAAATGGGCACTGGTGGAGAGATGGGTACTTGATCATTGTATAACTGAAACCCAAGCACAAAAATTTGTAAGTCTACAACAGTACCTCATGGTGTTTCACTAATAAAAATTTAAAAAAAAGAATAAATGGAAGCTGGAAGTGAAAACTGGAGGAAGAGGTGAGAGTTCCAGGCTAGGAGGACCAGGACGGGTCCTGCGACAAGAAACACCTGGGAGAATCAGGCGCTCCAGCTGATTGTATGCAGCGAATTGTCTTTAAATCCTCTGGCCTTTGCAGTTTGGGGGAATAGCTACACTTTTTTTTCAAGTTCTATACTTAAGCTTTATTCATGTAGAAAACAAGTCAGCATTTATTTTTTAAAAATTTTTATTAGTGAAACACCATGATTAGATTCCATCAAATGGTTTTCAGTTTTCGTTTTGGTTTTTGCTGTTGTTTTTACCATGAGTTGGCCATTGAAAACCATCAATCTAGATTTTGAATATTCAATGGAGAGAGTAGTATTTCCTCCATGAGAAATGAAGATTCTTAGGAGTAGGAAAAAGATATTCTTTTACGTTTTAAGCATATATGTCCATATAATACATATTATTACACATAGTATATAAACAGATATGCAGCATGTATAGTATTAAAATACTATATTAGCATTTCATGGATGGGCAATAAAGGAAAAAGTTTTTAAAGTTTCTTTTGGGAAAGGCATTGACAGCTTATGGGAATGTGAGGAAACACTGGTTTCTGACTGTCTTGAGGTGGGTCTGGCATGAGGTGGTTGAAGTGAGACTTGTCAAGTCTATTATTCCAAGAAGGGCGATAACCTTTGCCAAGACAGATCATCATGAGATCCAGTGGAACACTGAGAAGAAATCTGGACAAATAGATGCTGAATTCTGCTTAGGAAGTGGCTGGTATGGGATGAACATTTGCATGTGTATGGCAAGGGGTGTGCTGGTAAGGGGTGCATGGGTGTGGATGTCCTGGTGGAGAAGTGTTGATGACAAAGCTGACCCTTTAGACCCCTGCCCCAGTGCTCTCTACATCCTTGCTTTTGGCCACTGAAGACTGTTGTCCGTCTCTTAGTGAAGCAGGTACCTGTCGTGTGTGTGTCATCTTAAATAAGTAGTGGTACCCTGGGCTTTCAAATACTTCATCTTCTCTCTCTGCATTTTGTAGAAGATGAAGTGAATCCTAGAGCGGCTAACTCTTCAACTTTGACAGTGCGGAGAGACCTTGGAACATTGTTGTGCTGATTAAGTTCTTGAAGTAGATGCCAAGTGAGACAAGAACTGTATTTTTAAAAAATGTGGGAGACAGATGTGAGGGGTATGTCATGATGGGCAGGAGGCAAAGGGGACTTAAGAGCAGTCATTAAATGCTGGTAAGGTTGTTGAATAGATTGCAGAACCCTGAAGAATTTCAAGCAGAAGGATGTGAACAAATAAACTTTAGTGTCTGTTTCTTCTTTTAAATATTCTCTGGGAAGTGGGGAACTAAAACAGATTTTAAGATCCTATGAAGGGGTTTGGGTTATAGCTAAAGAAAAACTTCCAAACTTTGAATGCATGAGACTTTGAAATGGGGATTTTTTAAAATTTATTTATTTATTTTTATTAGTGAAACACCATGAGGTACAGTTATAGACTTATAAATTTTTGTGCTTGGGTTTCAGTTATACAATGATCAAGTACTCATCCCTCCACCAGTGCCCATCCTCCACCACCACGGGTTCCAGCATCCCTCCCACACCCCATCCACCCCGTCCCACCCTGCCTCTGTGGCAGGGCATTCCCCCTTGTTCTTTCTCTCTTGTTTTGGGTACTGTGTTTTGCAAGAGAGGCATTGAGTGGCAATCATGTGTGGTCTATAGACTACTTTCAGCATGCTTCTCCCACCCTGGGAGGATCCTCACAACACCCTTTCTTTGGTGCTCTCTTGTCTATCTGAGCTTCCTTTTCCCCTAGCACGTGTGGCTGGCCTCCAAGTAATGGAGCAAAATTCCTGGTACTAATCTCAGCCATACCTGGGTGTTAGTCTCCCATTTTGTTGCTTTATGTTCCCCAGATGAATGCAATCTTTCTGTGTCTATCTCATTCTTTCTGACTCATTTCGCTTAACATGATACTTTCCATGTAGTACCACTTGTATGTAAATTTCATAACTTCATCTTTTCTAACAGCTACATTGTGTAAATGTACCAAAGTTTCTTTAACCAGTCATCTGTTCTCAGGCACTCAGGTTTTTTCCAGATTCTGGCTATTGTAAAGAGTGCTGCAATGAACAAACAAGTGCAGATGTCACTTCGACTATACTTTTTTGCCTCTCTGGGATATATTCCCAGGAGTGGTATTGCTGGGTCAAATGGGAGATCAGATTCTAATTTTTTGAGAATCGTCCATACTGTTTTCCAAAAGGGCTGAACCAGCCGGCATTCCCACCAGCAGTGAAGGAGGGTCCCTTTCTCGCCACATCTGCGCCAGCACCAGTTGCTTTTGTTCTTGTGGATGTGGGCCAGTCTCTGTGGTGTGAAATGATATCTCATTGTTGTTTTGATCTGCATCTCTCTGATGATTAGTGATGTAGAGCATTTTCTCATGTGCCTTTTTGCCATTCGAATTTCTTCTTTGCGAAAGTTTCTGTTCATTTCCTCGCCCCATTATTTGATGGGGTTGGGTGATTTCTTCTTGTGGAATTCAACCAGTACCTTGTATATCCTTGATATCAACCCCTTGTCGGATGTGTATTTGGTGAATATTCTTTCCCATTCTGTAGGCTGTCTTTGTATTTTGGTCACTGTTTCTTTTGAGGTGCAGAAGCTTCTTAGTTTAAGATAGTCCCATTAGTCTATCTCTGTTTTCACTTGCTCAGCCAGTGGCGTGACATCTTTGAAGATACCATTAACTTCAGTATCATGGAGAGTTTGGCCAACTTTGTCTTCAATAAACATTATGGATTCCGGTCTGATGTTGAGGTCGTAAATCCATTTCGATCTTAATTTTGTGCATGGCCTTAGGCAGAGATCTGAGCCCACCTTTTTGCATGTAGCCGTCCAGTTTTGCCAGCACAATTTATTAAAGAGGCTTTCCCTGCTCCATTTCACTTTTCTTGCCCCCTTATCGAAGATTAGATGATCATATGCTTGGGAGGGGTTGTCAGTATATTCAACTCTGTTCCATTGGTCTGCAGCTCTGCATTTGTTCCAGTACCATGCTGTTTTAATTATTACTGCTTTGTAGTAGAGCTTGAAGTTAGGTAGGTTGATTCCTCCCATTTTCTTTTTCCCAAGAATTGCTTTAGCTATTCGTGGGGGCTTATTGTTCATATAAATTTCAGGAGTGTTTGCTCCATTTCTTTGAAGAACATCATGGGTATCCTTATAGGGATCGCATTGAATTTGTACAGTGTTTTGGGAAGTATTTCCATTTTGACAATGTTGATTCTCCCCATCCATGAACAGGGGATATTTTTCCATTTCCTCGTGTCCTCTTTTATTTCCTGAAGTAGCGTTTTGTAGTTTTCTTTGTACACGTCCTTTAACTTCCTTAGTTAAGCTGATTCCCAGGTACTTGATTTTCTGGGGCACAATTGTGAACGGGATTGTTTTCTTCATGTCACTGTCTTCTCTTTCACTATTTGCATATAGGAAAGCCATGGATTTTTGGGTATTGATTTTATAGCCTGCCACTTTACTATACAAGCCTATTATTTCTAGGAGTTTCTTTGTAGAGGTTTTAGGGTTCTCTAAGTATAGTATCATATCATCTGCGAATAGTGAGAGCTTAATTTCTTCTTTCCCTATCTGGATGCCCTTAATATCTTTTTCTTGCCTAACGGCTATTGCAAGTACTTCCAGTACTATGTTGAACAGTAGTGGAGAGAGTGAGCATCCTTGTCTTATCCCTGACCTTAGGGGGAAGACTCTCAGTTTTTCCCCATTGAGGATAATATTTGCTGTAGGTTTGTGGTAGATGGCTTTAACTATATTGAGGAAAGTTCCCTCTATTCTCATTTTGGCAAGGGTTTTCATCATGAATGGGTGCTGGATCTTGTCAAATGCTTTCTCTGCATCTATTGATATGATCATATGATTTTTATCTTTTCTTTTGTTTATATGATGGATTATGTTGATTGATTTCCGAATGTTGAACCATCCTTGCATCCCTGGGATGAATCCCACTTGGTCATGATGTATAATCATTTCGATGAGTTGTTGATTGGCTAGTATTTTGTTGAGAATCTTCGCATCCGTGTTCATCAGGGATATCGGTTTGTAATTTCTTTTCTTGTGGTGTCTTTGTTTCCTTTTGGTATTAGAGAGATATGGGCGTCATAGAAACTGTTCGGGAGAGTTTCTGTTTTTTCAATTTCCTGGAAAAGCTTGAGAAGAACTGGCAATAGTTTCTCTTTAAATGTTTGGAAAAATTCGCTAGTAAATCCATCTACTGGGCCTGGACCTGGGCTTTTGTTTTTGGAAAGACTTTTGATTACAGTTTCAATTTCCTTGATGTGAATAGGTCTATTCAGGTACTCTATATCTTCTTTATTCAGCTTTGGGAGATGATAGGAATCCAAGAATTTATCCATTTCTTCTAGGTTCTCTTGTTTCCTGGCATACAGACTTTCAAAGTAGTCTCTGATGATCTCTTGAATTTCTTTAGTTTCTGTTGTGATATCCCCATTCTTATTTCTGATTCGATTTATTAGGGCTCTCTCTCTCTCTCTCTCTCTCTCTCTCTCTCTCTCTCTCTCTTTCTTTGTGAGTGTTGCTAGTGGTTTATATATATTTTTTATTTTCTCGAAGAACCAGCTCTTGGTTTCATTGATCTTTCGGATTGTTTCTTTGTTTTCCATGTCGTTGATTTCTGCTCTAAGTTTTATGATCTCTTTCCTTCTGCCTGATTTAGGCTATTTCTGTTGATCCTTTTCTAAGGTCTTGAACTGTGAGGTCAAGTTGTTTATTGCATCATTTCTGCAGACCTAAGATATGCTTGCAGAGCTATAAATTTATCCCTTAGTACAGCTTTTGCTGCAGGGGATTTTTTTTAAAGACCTTTATACTGAATAACTCTTACCATTTGTTCTCAGGGATTAAGTTATGTAGTAAATAACATATAGTTCATCTAGTTAATTTAGCAGTTTAGCCATCAAAGGGATAAACGGTTATCTTTTTTTAAATGTAGGAGTACTGCTATTTATTCAGCCACTGATTAGCTGATTGAATTGGGTATGAACTCCATCTTACTTTTTTTTTTTCACTTATCACTTAAATCACTTCACTTCTCATTAGTCGTTGATTTGCTCGAGCGGGCGCCAGTAACGTCACCATTTGTCCCTGTCGCATGCTAGTGTAGCCCAATGGCATCTGTTCGCTCTGGGAACATGAAGAGCCTCAAACCGATCGTTCATGATCTTGAGGAAGAAGTCTGACCATCTAGTAGGTGGGCGGCCACGCGGTCTTTTGACATCCCGTGGAATCCAGTCAGTAACAGCTCTAGTCCAGCGGTCGTCTTTAAATCTCATTACATGACCAGCCCATCTGATTTTTGACACCTTGGCAAATGAGAAAGCGTCCCTGATTCTTGATCGTCGACGGATGTCGGAACTCCGGATTTTTTCTCTCATTTGAGTGAAACATGATATTCCAAGCATAGCTCTTTCTATTCTTCTTTGGGAGACCTGAATAGCATTCTCATCCTGTTTGCGTAGGGCCCAGGTCTCTGAGGCATATGTTAATGCAGGAAGAACAGTGGAATCAAAGAGATGTGTCCGGAGCCGGAGGTTCTTCGTCCTCTTAGCTATTTCTTCGACGTTCTTGAAGGCGTTCCAAGCCGCTCTCTTCCTCCTGTGCAGCTCGGGTGCCAGGTCATTTGTCATGTTGACTTCTCGACCTAGGTATACCTAGCTGTTGCATTCGGAGATGGTCGTTCCGTTGAGAGCGAATGGGGCATCAGGAACGAGGCTGTTTCTCATGAACATTGTCTTCGTAAGATTCAGCTGTAGTCCTGCCTTTCCACACTCACGGTCAAAGTCGGCCAGTATTTGTGCCGCTTGGCTGATGTTTGGTGTTATTAAAACAATGTCATCAGCAAAGCGGAGGTGGTGTAGTTGCCGACCATCTATCTTCACTCCCATTCCTTCCCATTCCAGTCATCGCATGATATTCTCGAGGGTGGCACTGAAGAGTTTTGTTGAAATGGTATCACCCTGCCGCACCCCTCTCTTGACATCAACGATCACTTCTTTGTAGATTGGTGAGATCCTGGTAGTGAATCTGCAATACAGCTCACGTAGGATCCTGATGTATTGGGCTTGAATGCCCTGATTGGCTAGGGCTTCAATGACTGCTTCTGTCTCAACAGAATCAAAGGCCTTCTTTAAATCAATGAACGTTAACAGAGCGGCATCTTGAACTCCCGAGAAACCTCAATGAGCTCGGTTATCGTGTGGATATGGTCGATGGTGCTGAATCCTTTGCGGAACCTGGCTTGCTCACATGGTTGTCCTTCATCTAGTGTTCTGCCAATCCTATTCAGGATGACTCGAGTGAACAACTTGTAGATGACAGACAATAGGCAGATCTGGCGATATTTGCCAATGTCATGGATGTCTCCCTTCTTGAACAGTAGTACGGTCCTGCTGGTTTTCCATTGGGATGGAACCTTGCATTCAGACAGGTAGCGAGTGAAGAGCCGAGCCAGTGTATTGATGAGTACTGATGGCAGGTTCTTCAGGTGTTCAGGTGTGACCTTGTCTGTGCCGGGTGCTGTTTGTTTCTTTACGGACGAAATGGCGTGTCAGATTTCGGAAGGGAGAACGTTGGGAACGACATATCCATCCTGTGGAATTTGGTATGTCAGCAAGTGGACATGGTTATCGAAGAGATTTGAGTAGAAGTCATGGATAATCTTCTCCATTGCCGTTCTGGAGGATATGATGGGTCCATCAGGACGTCGGAGGGCAGTCATCTTGGTCTTGTAGTTGGCGAAGGACAGGCGCGCGTTACGAATACTTTTCCCAGCTTCTGCCTCATCTACCAGTACTTCTGTTCTTCTCTCTTTGAGGTCTTCCTTGATCACATCTCTGCACTGCTTTGCAAGCTCGGACGTTAGCTTGCGGTTGCCTGAGGCATGCGCCAAACCACGCTGGCTAATTAGCTCAAGAGTTTTCGAAGACAGGCATTTTTTGGTGGCTATCTCTCTCTTGGCATTCCTCGCACATTCATGGAGGTGCTGAACCAGTCGATCGTATTCCTCGTCAATGTTGTCAACAATGGCATCTTCCCATGTTGCCGCAATAGTGCCAAAGAGTTCCCAGTTGATGGTCGTTCTGGCAGTTCTCTTTTTGAACTTTGCAGCCCTTTCTCCCCACTCTATGAAGTAGAATTTTGCACCAGAAACTACAACTGGTCTCATTTTTTTCATTTTTTATAATTTTATTTATTGAATCATCATGATAGCAGTTACAAAGCTTTTGGGTTTAAGTCTCGGTCATACAATGAAACACCCATACCTTCACCAGTGCCCATTCTCCACAACAAAAAACCCCAGTATACTTCCATCTCACACCCTCCCCCTACCTGTGGGGCAGATGATTTCCACATTACTCTGACTCTTACTTTGATTACATTCAAAATTTTGACACCACACCCACCATTATTAATTTGGGATATTACCCCAACACTCAGATATGCTGAAAAGGCAACAGTGGACAATTTGTTTTCTATTGCTGGTTATGAATAGCATATGATGTCGCGTGGCTGCAGTAGTGGCCACGTAGTTTCGAAAATCCAAAATTTTAACACTTAAATCTGGAGGGATTTCTGCCAAAACCTGCTGGGTTCTGAGATTTGTTCCTGAGTATCTTGGATCATGGCCATTAAGAATCTTGCTCAGGAGTCAGAAAGGCCATTCATGGGGGGCGACTCGGGGTCTTGTTGGGATGAGGAGGAAAGGGTTGGCTCCACCCCCATCCCGTGAGGTCCCCACGTGTCTCATCACTGAGGGCCCACACCTAACTGTCCAGTGGTCTCTGGTAGATGGCAGCCTTTGGGCCACCATGGGTAACAGGTCAAGGCACGAAACCTATTCCCACCTGGGGTTGCCCAGCACCGGTAACCTACTGCTGAGACTGGATGCATTTTTGCTAAGAGCCGCCGGGTTCCAAGATTTGTTTCTGAGTCTCTGGGATCATGACCATTAAACGGCTTGATCAGGAGCCAGAGAGGCCATTTGTTGGCAACGACTTGGGGTCTCGTTAGGGTGGGAGGGAAAGGGCAGGCTCTAAACGTATCCCATGATGCCCTGCATGTCTTGTTGCTGCAAGCCCAAACCTTACTGTCCAGTGGCTTCTGATGGATGGCGGCCAGCGAGCAGCCAAGGGGGAGCAGGCAGAGGGACAGCACCCTTTCCTCCTTGGGGTGGCCCGGTGACAGTAACCTACTGCGGGCTCCGGACTTTTTTCTGCAAAAAGCCACTGGGTTCCGAGATTTGTTCCTGAGTCTCTGGGATCATGGCCATTAAGCAGCTTGATCAGGAGCCAGAGAGGCTGTTTGTGGGTGGCAACCCTGGGTCTTGTTGGGACAGGGAGGAAAGGGCTGTCTCCACAACCATCCCATGAGGCCCGGTGTGTCTTGTCACTGTGGGCCCAAACCTGAATGCCCAATGGCTTCTGGCAGATGGCGGCCACTGAGCTGCCAAGGGGGAGCAGGTGGAGGGACAGCACCTTTTCCCCCCTGGCATGGCCCGGTGACAGTAACCTTACTCAGGATTTGGACGCATTTCTGCCAAAAGCCACTGGGTTTCGAGATGTGTTTCTGAGTCTCTGGGATCATGGCCATTAAGCAGCTTGATCAGGAGCCAGAGCAGCCATTTGTGGGTAGTGACTTGGGGTCTCATTGGGATGGGGAGGAAAGGGCTGTCTCCACAACCATCCCATGAGGCCCCGGGTGTCTTGTCACTGTGGGCCCAAATCTGACTGTCCAATAGACTCTAGTGGATGGTGGCCACCTAGCTTCCAACGGGCTGCATGTGGAAGGACAGCACCCTTTTTCCTATGGGGTGACCCAGCAGCAGTAACCTACTGTGGGCTCCAGACACATTTCTGCCAAAAGCTGCTGGGTTTCGAGATTTGTTTCTGAGTCTCTGGGATCATAGCCGTTAAGCACTTCTATCAAGAACCAGAGAGGCCATGCCTCCAATTATATAGCTGAGCCGGAGGTTGTTTGTGGGTGTGTCTCCCACATACCTAAATTTTTGGCTGTTCACTTTCTTGGTAAACTTTGCTCTAAGTGTTTGGGGTCTGGCCAAAGGCACAGTAGCAATTTTGGGATATCTGGAATTACGAAGGCAACATTAGGCTGCTGATGCACTCATCTCACAGGTAAAGATTGACCTTCTAGTGGCACCATACCCCGTAAACTGTTATCTTTTAAAGAGGGAGATGCCTCCCTTTAAAAGTACTTTTAGAAGAACTTTTAAAAGCATCTCCTTTTAAAAGCAGTTTTAAAAGAACTGATCTCAATTATACACTAACAGGCATGATACTAGACTTTTTCTAAAGAAAATTATATGGGGATCCATGATAAACCCTTAATTCTTTTACATCTAGAAAAAACTGGGATTTCAGGAGATTTAAAGTGTTCATTTTTCTTTTCTCTCTTGTATATCTTTATAGCACCTGTGCAGCTCTGATTTATCATTAATCACGTCACTTAATCACTTAACTTCCCGTTAGTCGTCGATTTGCTCGAGCGGGCGCCAGTAATGTCTCCATTTGTCCCTGTCGCGTGCCAGTGTAGCCCAATGGCATCTGTTCGCTCTGGGAACATGAAGAGCCTCAAACCGTTCATTCATGATCTTCACGAAGAAGTCTGACCATCTGGTAGGTGGGTGGCCATGCGGTCTTTTGACATCCCGTGGAATCCAGTCAGTAACAGCTCTAGTCCAGCGGTCGTCTTTAAATCTCATTACGTGACCAGCCCACCTGGTTTTTGACACCTTGGCAAACGAGACAGCATCCCTGATTCTTGATCGTCAACGGATGTTGGAACTCTGGATTCTTTCTCTCATTTGAGTGAAACGTGATATTCCAAGCATAGCTCTTTCTATTCTTCTTTGGGAGACCTGAATAGCGTTCTCATCTTGTTTGCGTAGGGCCCAGGTCTCTGAGGCATAAGTTAATGCAGGAAGAACAGTGGAATCAAAGAGATGTGTCCGGAGCCGGAGGTTCTTCGTCCTCTTAGCTATTTCTTCGACGTTCTTGAAGGCGTTCCAAGCCGCTCTCTTCCTCCTGTGCAGCTCGGGTGCCAGGTCATTTGTCATGTTAACTTCTCGACCTAGGTACACATAGCTGTTGCATTCGGAGATGGTCGTTCCGTTGAGAGCGAATGGGGCATCAGGAACGAGGCTGTTTCTCATGAACATTGTCTTCGTAAGATTCAGCTGTAGTCCTGCCTTTCCACACTCACGGTCAAAGTCGGCCAGTATTTGTGCCGCTTGGCTGATGTTTGGTGTTATTAAAACAATGTCATCAGCAAAGCGGAGGTGGTGTAGTTGCCGACCATCTATCTTCACTCCCATTCCTTCCCATTCCAGTCATCGCATGATATTCTCGAGGGTGGCACTGAAGAGTTTTGTTGAAATGGTATCACCCTGCCGCACCCCTCTCTTGACATCAACGATCACTTCTTTGTAGAATGGTGAGATCCTGGTAGTGAATCTGCAATACAGCTCACGTAGGATCCTGATGTATTGGGCTTGAATGCCCTGATTGGCTAGGGCTTCAATAACTGCTTCTGTCTCAACAGAATCAAAGGCCTTCTTTAAATCAATGAACGTTAAACAGAGCCGCATCATGAACTCCCGAGAAACCTCAATGAGCTTGTTTATCGTGTGGATATGGTCGATGGTGCTGAATCCTTTGCGGAACCCGGCTTGCTCGCATGGTTGTCCTTCATCTAGTGTTCTGCCAATCCTATTCAGGATGACTCGAGTGAACAACTTGTAGATGACAGACAATAGGCAGATTGGGCGATAGTTGCCAATGTCATGGATGTCTCCCTTCTTGAACAGTAGTACGGTCCCGCTGGTTTTCCATTGGGATGGAACCTTGCATTCAGACAGGTAGCGAGTGAAGAGCCGAGCCAGTGTATTGATGAGTACTGATGGCAGGTTCTTCAGGTGTTCAGGTGTGACCGTGTCTGGGCCGGGTGCTGTTTGTTTCTTTATGGACGAAATGACGTGTCGGATTTTGGAAGGGAGAACGTTGGGAACGACATATCCATCCTGTGGAATTTGGTATGTCGGCAAGTGGACATGGTTATCGAAGAGATTTGAGTAGAAGTCATGGATAATCTTCTCCATTGCCGTTCTGGAGGATATGATGGGTCCATCAGGACGTCGGAGGGCAGTCATCTTGGTCTTGTAGTTGGCAAAGGACAGGCGGGCATTATGAATACTTTTCCCAGCTTCTGCCTCATCTACCAGTACTTCTGCTCTTCTCTCTTTGAGGTCTTCCTTGATCACATCTCTGCACTGCTTTGCAAGCTCGGACGTTAGCTTGCGGTTGCCTGAGGCATGCGCCAAACCACGCTGGCTAATTAGCTCAAGAGTTTTCGAAGACAGGCATTTTTTGGTGGCTATCTCTCTCTTGGCATTCCTCGCACATTCATGGAGGTGCTGAACCAGTCGATCGTATTCCTCGTCAATGTTGTCAACAATGGCATCTTCCCATGTTGCCGCAATAGTGCCAAAGAGTTCCCAGTTGGTGGTCATTCTGGGAGTTCTCTTTTTGAACTTTGCAGCCCTTTCTTCCCGCTCTGTGAAGTAGAATTTTGCATGAAGGAGACGGTGGTCCGATCCCGTTCGAAATTTTGGGACAAAAGGGACATCGGTCAGGCAAAACTGTCGATTGAATATGATGTGGTCTATTTCGTTGTGGAATCGTCCACCGGGAGACTCCCATGTCCATCGTTTAGATTCTGCCATCTGGAACTGTGAGTTGCCATGGATGGTCTTTGTCGACATGATGAACTCAGTCTCTCACCCTGTTCGTTCCATTCTAGGCCATGGGTCCCGATGTGAAGTTCTTCAGCTGATCTTCTCGGTCCTATCTTGGCATTAAAATCACCCACAATGATCTTGTAGAAGGTGTGGTCTTCTTTATAGAACTTCTCCATCTCCATGTAGAACTTCTCAATTTCTCCTTCATCATAATTGGATGTTGGTGCGTAGACAACGAAGATAGAAACTGCAGGCAGTGAGCCACATCTATTCAAATGTAAACGTCCGATTCGGGTTGTTAGGCATTCGAATGAATCAATGCTCTTGGTCAAGTTTGTGTTGACAAGGACACTGACGCCTCCAACACCTCTTTTATCGCATGTTCTGAGGAACAATTCTTCTCCAGTGTCGAAAACGGCATGGTGAGATTCGTGCCTTCTTGTCTCGGTCAGACCAATGATGTCGTACTTGATCATTTGTGCTTGTACCATCAGGTCCTTGATGGATGCATCTGATGCTAGCGTATGTACATCGAAAGTACAGACGATCATTTTTGTCGTCCTTCGTTGTGGCAGCCTAGTTCGGCCTTGAGATTTTGTTGGCCTCTCCTTTCTCATCCTTCTCAGTGCTGCCATGTTGGTGAAGCCTTCAGGGTCAGGTGAATGAGACCAGTTGTAGTTACTGGTTTTGGCATATCGAATACACAATGGATAGCTTGCCAGGCTCTTCCGTGCGGGCGGAATACTCTCGGTAGCTTGCCAGTCTTTCTGAGAGGGATAGAGGCTTTTGGGGCGACCTCTAATCACCCATGTAGGTGTTACCATATTTGAACCCTATCAAATATGATGCGACAATTCCGGAAGATGGGTATTTAATGTCTTATGATGTGTCGCGGAAAGCGTCCGGAAAGCGTCCTGGAGTGTGGCGACGGCTGGGTAGTGGAGGGAGTGTCGCTTTATCATCATTTCTTTGGAATAGAAAGAATGTGAAAGTGTTTTTAAAAAATCTTACCTTTATTCTGACTTATATTGAGCAAAGATAGGGCTAAACAGATTGGAAGCAACTAAAAGGAAAAGATTTCTTCTGAGTAAAAAGGAGTGAAGCCCAACGGGGGTGGAAGGTCATGCGAAAGGAGAAGTCGTCCTCATAAGGAGGAGTCTGTATAGATCCAGACTGTCTGCTTCTCCAAGGGTGTTGCCCGGGAACCTGAGTTCTTTACAGATTCTGGTAGATGGGAATTTAGAATCCAGTTGTCACACTTATGGAAACAATTGTTCTGGGATGCCAGCTGCCTCCCTCCCAAGGGGCCTGTATTCACCAAGAATAAGTACCCAGAAGGCTGCAGAGTTTAACAACTTATCATGCCCACCCATCATTTCCTAATTTTTTTGAACACAAGTTCACATCTAGTGACTGTTGGAAACAATCAAACCTGGGACAGAATTTTTCTAAGAACAACGAAATTTACTTGAGGAGGGAAAGTGAAGAATTTAGTGGCCCAGATAGCCACTCTTCTGCATAAATGTGTCATCAGGAAATAAGGGAACCACACAATGTCTAACTAGATGATGTAGATTATACTGATCAGGATTACTGATCTTCTCTGGGTCTTGGCCCAGAAACTCGAAAGAAAGGGAGGCCTTGTACTCTGCAGCAGGTCTACTTGTGGTTCCTCTTTGCCGGAGAAACATGACATAGGCAAGTACTACCAGGAACACTCCTGATTTTGAATTACTCTCTGGATGTTACATGTTAAGAAACTTGTTACTGTCGCAGTGTTTCATCACTTCACTTAATCACTTAACTTCCCGTTAGTCGTCAATTTGCTCGAGCAGGCGCCAATGTCTCCATTTGTCCCTGTCACGTGCTAGTGTAGCCCAATGGCATCTGTTCGCTCTGGGATCATGAAGAGCCTCAAACCGATCGTTCATGATCTTGACGAAGAAGTCTGACCATCTGGTAGGTGGGCGGCCACGTGGTCTTTTGACATCCCGTGGAATCCAGTCAGTAACAGCTCTAATCCAGCGGTCATCTTTAAATCTCATTACGTGACCAGCCCATCTGATTTTTGACACCTTGGCAAACGAGACAGCGTCCCTGATTCTTGATCGTCGACAGATGTCGGAACTCCAGATTCTTTCTCTCATTTGAGTGAAACGTGATATTCCAAGCATAGCTCTTTCAATTCCTCTTTGGGAGACCCGAATAGCGTTCTCATCCTGTTGACATAGGGCCCAGGTCTCTGAGGCATATGTTAATGCAGGAAGAACAGTGGAATCAAAGAGATGTGCCCGGAGCCAGAGGTTCTTCGTCCTCTTTGCTATTTCTTCAACGTTCTTGAAGGCGTTCCAAGCCGCTCTCTTCTTCCTGCGCAGCTCGGCTGCCAGGTCATTTGTCATGTTGACTTCTCGACCTAGGTACACAAAGCTGTTGCATTCGGAGATGGTCGTTCCTTTGAGAGTGAATGGGGCATCAGGAACCATGTGTGTTTCATAGCAGTGTTTCATAACCTCACATAACTGTGACCCCATGTGGGGTTGTCACATCATAAACTGCTAACATGCTAGCTCTGACCTCTGGGGTTTGGGGGACAGTGAGCAGGACTAACCCTTGACCACATGGTGTCATCAGTGTTGCAGCAGCCTCTCCTCAGGACAGGCACCCAGCAGCCCCTTCCAGAGGCCCCCTGGAGCCCCACAGCACTGGCTTTTCTCCAGTGCTTTCCCACTGCATCTTCTTTCTAGCAGCTTCCTTCCAGCAGCTCCTCACAAAGGCTTCTCACTCTTCCTGGACCACAATGTTAGCAACTCCTGACCTGTGCTTATGTACTGTACATATCCCACTTGTTTTCTGGTTATGTTTGAGAAAAGTGAAGGTTTTAGAACCAAACAGTCTGACTGGTTACACAGAATGGTCAGTCAGATCACCTAGGTAACAGCGAATCATATCACCTCTCCAGCACCCACTCAGATGACGTATATAGAGGCACCTCTTTCTTGATTTTTCACTGTAGCAGGGCCATGGCCCGTAGGTTAAGTACTAGACCAGGCGGTACATAATGGTGTGAAACTGTAGGTTATTTAGCAAGCTAATGTCTCTGTCTGTAAGGTCTCTGTATGTAAGTCTCTGACGTAAGGTAGAGGACTGAATCTTGTTGACCAGAAAAAGACATTTTGAGAAAGTTAGGGGAAATTTGGTTTTGCCTCTCTCTAGTGCAAAGCTAATGACCACGAAGGACAGGATAACGAAGTATGACTTTGGTAGTAGTGTGGATAGCCACCAACCAGCAGAACACAAGCCAATGAGTGATGAAAGAGGGTCCCAGAGTTTAAGAAAGCAGTTAGCTTGATGGCATTTTTGCCACCATTTTTGATGATTGTAGTCATTAGAAATGAATAGAAAGAGATCCAGTCTCTTCTTTGAAGCAGGTTGCATCATCTTGAACCTGCCTCCCTGAACTCTGTAGCTCTGTTTTAGAACTGCATCTACCAGTTGGAGTGCAGCCCGTGGAGACAGCACACTGAAGAACATGCAAACTCAGTAGTTTGTAGAAATGAAGGATTTTACCATCAAGACTGAAATTGTAAGAAGTGATTTATGGCTTTGGGAAAAGAACCAGCCCAAGTACTATCCAATGAACTAGCCCAAAAGAAGAGGCATGGTCTCCACTACATCAGTGCGTAGTACACTGAGATGAAGAAGTACCCACATGGCAGCTGTCAAGCTATTATGCCGTTGTCTCTGCAGAAAACAAGCTCTTTTCATCAGAGGCTCAATGACTTCCTCGTAGGAAGGACTCCTCCCTAGGACCAGTGGCTGGGTTAGATAACTCTAAGACCTTTCTGTCCTGAATTTTGTGTTTCTGTGTACTGGGAGGGGCTGGAGCAATAGCACAGCGAGCAGGACATTTGCCTTGCACACGGCTGACCTGGGTTTGATTCCTCCATCCCTCTCAGAGAACCCGTCAAGCTACTGAGAGTATCCCGTCCACACAGCAGAGCCTGGCAAGCTCCCCATGATGTATTCGTTATGCCAAAAACAGTAACAAATCTCACAATGGAGATGTTACTAGTGCCCACTCGAGCAAATCGATGAACAACGGGAGGACAGTGCTATGTACTGGGAAAAATACATAATAAAATCTAGGATCCCAAAATAGTATTATCAGATACCTCAGTATCATATATATTTCCTTTCTCAGGCTGCCTAAGTGAAGTAAATTTTACTTCGGATCCCCTCTCGGAGAGCCCGGCAAGCTACCGGGAGTAACTTGCCCGCATGGCAAAGTCTGGCAAGCTCCCCGTGACGTATTTGATATGCCAGACATAGTAACAACAGGTCTCACAGTGGAGACGTTACTGGGCCTGCTCAAGCAAATCGATAAACAACGGGAGGACAGTGCTATGGTGCTTATCTGCATCTTAAATCCTAAGGTTTATCACAAAATTGATGAATGAAAAATAATTGATGCACAAATAATCTACGATTATACATAATAAAATCTTGGACCTCAAAACAGAGTATTATCACCTTCATCAACATACACTATCTCAGGATCCCTGAATGAGTGAAGTGAGTTTTACTTCAAGTATTGTCCACGTCTTAAATCTTAAAAGAATTTCTGCTCACTTCTCTCAGGCCAGATGTTTCCAAATATATGTGGCCTAGTACCCACTTTATCAGAAAAAAAGCCACACAGATCCTCTTTGTAATTTACCTTCTTTAGGTGTACAGAAAGATCTGTTGTATCCCAGTTGTACTCCAGGATACCTACGCCCCACTAAATTTCTCCAATACTTCCCCCACACTTGTGGGGTCTTATCATTTATTTTTGTAAACACTCCCTTAGACTCTAGCTGGGAATTTTGAGTCATCACCAGTAACATTCATGGACTTTGTTTGAAACAGACCATTCTGGGTTCCATATTATTCAGATATAAATATTTTTTCCAACGTCTCTCTCATTTTTTAGCCCTTATTTATAAATGAGTTAGAGAATCTATCTCCTTAGTCATCTCCAAATATTTTATCCTACTGTTCTGAGGTTTTATAGGAAGCAGATAAGAATAGGTCTTAAACCTTTCTAAAGTAACTTCCTAACAGCTCTATTCACTCCATTCAATAATATATTTGTAGTGTGGTGGTAGAGGGTAGGCAAAAGGGGTTGGAGTCACTCCTGGTGGTAATCAGGGCTACTCCTGACTCTGTGCTCTGGAGTCACCCCGGCAGTGCTTGGGGGCTGTCTGTGGTAAGAGGGATTGAATAAGTTGCCTTCACATGCAATGTAAACACATTAACCCCTGTACTATACTGGCTTATTATTGCTCTACAATATATGAATTTTTTTTTTTTTGCTTTTTGGGTCACACCCGGCAATGCACAGGGGTTACTCCTGGCTCTTCACTCAGGAATTACTCCTGGCACTGCTCAGGGGACCATATGGGATGCTGGGAATTGAACCTGGGTCGGCCGCGTGCAAGGCAAACACCCTACCCACTGTGCTATTGCTCCAGCCCCAATATATGAAATTTTAGGTGCTGAGTTTTGCCAACTTATATTGCTACCAACAGTGTAGCAGAGTTACTTTTTGTCTTTTATTCTACATCCTTACCTATACTTCTTGTTTCCAGCCCTTTTTATTTAAAAATAATTATTAACTTCTATTTCATTACAGTGTAGTGGAGTTTCATTTGCTTAGCTTCATGCCTTAATATGTATATAATTGTCACCACTCTCCTCGCCATAGAGCCAGTGCTGTCCTGCCATTCAAATAACCTCTCTTGCTCATCCCCTCTCTCTTTTACCAAATAGTCTTCACCAAATCAGAAGCTAGTTTTGTGATTTTTTTATGTCAGTTTGTTTGCTTTAGTTATTCAGATTTCACATGTGATGGAAGCCTCAGTTATTGTATTTCACATCCTTTTTTCACCTGGCATAATCACCTCCAGTTTCAACTTTTTTGATCCCAGACACACAGTTTCATATTTTTAAGTGGTGGAATACTAATACTCCATTGGAAAAATGAACTATGCTTCTTTATCCATTTATCTGATAGACATTTAGGTTGATTTCATTTTTTGACTATTGTGAAAAAATCTTCCGTGACTATAAATGTATAGATGTTACTTTGGATTAGCATTTCCATATATTTTATATAAATACTTAGGAATATTTTTTGATTTTCTGAGATTTTCAATTTTGTATTTTCAGGAAATCTGTCCCTTAAATCTCATTGTGGTTTTGATTTGCATTACTCTAATAATAATTAATGATGACCATTTTTATGTATCTGTGAACCATCTGTATGTCTTCTTTGGAGAATTCAGTTCAGGTCTTTCACCCAATTATTTCTTCATAATTAGTTTGCAAAATTTAATTTATTTAGGCATTATGACTTACAAAGCTGTTAAATGGAGTTTCCGGCATATAGTATTCCAACTTCAAATTTACCATCAATCTCAGCATCCCTTCATTCTTGTCCCCAGATTCTCTTCCCCCTCCCAGCCTGTCTCTATAACAGACTCATTTTTAGGTTTAATTATGGTAGTTTGAGTCCCATGTTTATGGTAGTATAGGCTCTAGTGATTTTTATATATAGATAACCTCTTCTCTATACCACTGATATGTCCAAGTTCACTGACCCATTTCCCCTATGTTTTTTTCCAATAAGCTGCTTCTTACTATCCCCCTTCCTTATTTCTCTGCTTCCTTGGCATTTTTGTTTCTGTAATCTAGGGCCCTCCCGTTGATCGTCGATTTGCTCGAGCGGGCCCAGTAACGTCTCCATTGGAGACTTTGTTGTTACTGTGTCTGGCATATCGAATACTCTCAGTAGCTTGCCAGGCTCTCCGAGAGGGGCGGAGGAATCGAACTCGGGTCAGCCATGTTGGCCGCTTGTAAGGCGAACGCCCTACACGCTGTGCTATCGCTCCAGCCCTTAACAAGGGTTTACCCACCTTTGTTATTTTGTATTCCCTTGCTGTTTTGTATACCACAGAGAGGTAAGAATATCTGGTGTTTGTTCTCCTTCTGACTTATTTCATTCAGCACTACATCCTTCAGTTCCATTCAAGTTGCATCAGATTACATGATTTCATAATCCCTGTGACTACACAGTATTCCATTCTGTGTATATACCACAACTTCATTACACACTCATGTGCCATTGGACATCTGGGTTGTTTCCAAACCCTGGATATTGTTCAAGTTTCTGTAATGGACATTCATTATATATATATACATATATATACATATATACACACATATATATGTGTGTGTGTATTGTATACATATTTATTCAAATAATTTTTTTTATTTGAGGGAGGTAGAAATGAATTTGCCAGGTCATATGGGATTGCTTACATTTTGGAGAAATCTCCGTGCTGTATATCATAGGAACTTAACCAGACTACATTCCCACCAGCATACATTTTCCCACCGCATCCCTGTCAACACAGGTTGTTTCTTATCTTTTTTGATATATGCCATTCTCATTGGTGTGGGAGAACATCTCACTGTTGTCTTGATTTAAAGTTTCCTGATAAAAATTGTTGATGAATATGGACCACTTTTGGTTGTGTTGCTTGCTTTTTTGGTTATTTATGTTTTGATATTATCTGGTCTGATATATGATATACATATAACTTCTCCTAGTTGTTAGGCTGCTTATTGTTTTTATTATATTTATTTTTGTGATGGTTAATTTTTTTGGTTTGTTTTCATTTTTGACTTTTGGTTGTTTGGAAGCCACTCCTCAGCAGTGTTCAGAGTCTCCTCCTGATACATGACTTGGTGGTCACTCCCAACACAGTCCTTGGGGGGAAGACCAGGTGCCATAATGCCTAAAATGAGAGAGAGAAAGAGAAAGAGAGGCAGGTTGGGTAGGAGGTGGCTTGAAGGGGTGGGAGGGAAACTAGGGACACTGGTGCTGGGAAATTACACTGGTGGAGGGATGTATGTTGGAACATTGTATGACTGAAAAGCAATCATGAACAATTTTGTAATGCCCTGTCTCATGGTGATTCAATAAAAATTAAAATTAAAAAAAAGAAATACACTTGTAGTGAATAACTCTGAAAGTAAAGGAGAAGAAAAAGAAAAAGACCAGGTGGTACAAAGGGTGAATCCTAGGGCACTGGCCCTGTCAGTTATCTCCTCAGCCTCCTGGCAGTTATTTTTTGAGGACATACTAGGAGCCAGGGCCTGAATAGGGACCTTAGTGAGTTTTTTTAAAAAAATTTTATTAGTGAAACACCACGAGGTACAGTTGTAGACTTACAAATTTTTGTGCTTGGGTTTCAGTTAGACAATGATCCAGTACCCGTCCCTCCAGCAGTGTCCATTCTCCATCATTTACTTTTTTTAAAAAATATTTTGTTAGTGAAACACTATGAGGTAAAGTTGTAGATTTACAAATTTTTGTGCTTGGTTTTCAATTGTACAATGATAAAACACCCATCCCTCCACCAGTGCCCATTTTCCACCACCACTGGTCCCAGTATCCCTCCCACCCCCCATCCCCCCATCCCACCTTGCCTCTGTGGCAGGGCATTCCCTTTTGTTCTCTCTCTCCTTTTGGGTGTTGTGGTTTGCAAGAGAGGCATTGAGTGGCAATCATGTTTGGTCTATAGTCTACTTTCAGCATGCTTCTCCCATCCTGGGAGGATCCTCCCAACACCCTTTATTTGGTGCTCCTTTCTCAATCTGAGATCCCTTTTCCCCTAGAGTGTGTGGCTGGCTTCCAAGCCATGGAGCAAAACTCCTGGTCTTAGTGAGTTTTTGTATTATCTTTTATTCAGTGTCATCCATCTTACACTTGTCTAGATTTTTTTCCCCTTCTGGCTGCTATCTGCTTAAAGTTACTTGTTGGTGAAAGGGTTGGAAAGGAATACACAGATACAATCAGCTGATGAATATACCCAGAAATTGAGATATGGGGTAGAACATCTAGACTGAGAGTAAACAAGTACCCAGTCAGTACCCAGAGTTTAGGTGATTACTAAGAGTCACATGTGTGAAATAATAATTTCTAAATATGAAGCGTGCCAGGCCAACGCCCTCCCCACTGGAGCGATAGCACAGCGGTAGGGCGTTTGCCTTGTATGCAGCCAACATGGCCGACCTGAGTTTGATTCCTCTGCCCCTCTCGGAGAGCCCAGCAAGCTACCGAGAGTCTCTCGCCCGCACGGCAAAGCCTGGCAAGCTACCCGTGATGTATTCGATATGCCAAACACAGTAACAACAAAGTCTCCAATGGAGACGTTATTGGGCCTGCTCGAGCAAATCGATGAAAAACAGGAGGATAGTGACAGTGACTCCAAATATGAAGCAAAGACATCATGAACTTTTATTGTACTGAATTCCTCCTGTCCATCATTATTAGCTTATTTTGTTGTGATTGTCTTTCTGCTGCTCTTAAGGGCACTAATGTATTAACCTTTTGGTGTATCTGCTGCTTAATTCTACTCTTAGAACCACTGAATATTTCATCAGGAATTCAGGTGTTATAATAACAACAATGACAAGAAATTAAGATGGGCCATTCTGTAATGACAAACCAAAGTGTCAATATTCACAGCTTATTATTTGAAAACATTTGCTTTTGTTCTATTGATTTCTGCAAAAGATAATTAGACTTACAGACAGCTTTGTCTTTGTGCAGCATCTCCAGAAAATAGAAGTAGAAAATGCAAGAAAGTTAAAAGATGAGGCAAATGCTGCAGGAGGTGCCTCCTACTATATTCAGCACGAGAAACTTTAAGCTATTCACACACCATTGAGTAATGTGTTCTATTCTGTCCTTTCTGTTGGTATCAGTGAGCAAAGGAGGGTATTGAGAAGGTTCAAGAAAATAGGAGCAGTGAGAACATTGACTTAAATTTTTTGTTTTCAGATATATCTTAAAATTAAGTTTTGTTCCTAATATATAGGTGATTAATAATTTTATGACAATTTTCATATTCTACTACAATTTATCAACAACATTGAGGTTTTGGGGGGGAAGAGGACTTGGGCCACATCCAACTGTGCTGAGGGGCAAAGCACAGTTTGTGCTCAGAGGCGACCCGATATGTGGGGATGTGTGGTGCAGGAGATTTAAACCAAGTTCTCAGTCACCACAACTGCCTGTGAGGCAAGTGCCTCGCCTCCTGCATTATCTCTGTCACCCTAGAAATATCAGTTACATGTTTCTAGAGCAAATCATGTTTTGTGTTGTTCTGTTAAGGTATATAAAATCACATTAGTTAATAGCTAGTTAGTGGTCACCTTCCCTGGAGCCATCCAGACTTTCACTGCAAAGAAAAGAGAGACATCTAAGCTAAGGAGTGGGACAGTTCTTATAGGGGCTGAAGTGCATGTTTGCACAGGCCTGCCCTGGATCCAATCTGCAGAACTGCATATTGTCTCCTGAACACTGCCAGTAGTGATTCCTGAGTGCTGAGCCAGGAGTAAGACTTGAATACAGCCAGGTGTGGCTCCAAAACAAAACAAAAATAAGTAGAAGATATTGGAATTTAGAAACCAACTCACTCAGGAAACAGCATGTGACCACTTTTGAGTAATTTGAAAAGACTTTCATGAAGGGGAAATTCATAACAGTATGAGCAGTGAACAGGGAGAGGGGCAAGGTTTGGATTTCCCAGTTATCCCAGGGCTGTTGCAGAAAGGACAGGGGGGTGGTGGGAGAGTGTTAGTACTTCTAGACTGGAAGGAGCAAAGCCAGGAGCAGTTCTTAGAATCTGGAGAGAGAACAGTGTGAGAGGCCGCCTGACAGGAACCATAGCTTTCAGGGGAGAGATGACACCATTCATATTTCTGCTATGGGGGACTAGGAAATGCTCTTACTTCACTGTCCTCCTTCTCTTGACTACTTGTCCTTCATTGTTGTTAACTAAATGCAGTCAAGGCCAGGTGACAGGGGAGGCATGGCTGTAGTGGGTGGGTCAGCCTCCCAGGGAACTTGTGCAGAGGGAAGGGAGAAGATGGAACATGGATTAAGAGTGGCAAAGAATGACCTTGGGCTCCGAACCCAGAATTCTGACTTTTAATTTGGAAAATGAAGGTCCACTTCTTAAGAGTATTGTGAAGAAATTAGTAATCTCTCTGCAGTACCTAGGCATTCGGTACCTGTTGTGAATTAGTGTTGTCATTGGTTCTGTTTTTGCATACTGTCACAAGACATGTCTCTCTTGGAGAAGCCTAATGATTAGTATAGTAGTTATCCTGTACATATTCACACCAATGTCTACTTCATGTGAAAACATAGTTATGAAACCTAGCAATGAGTGAACAGCTGAGAGTCCACCCATCACTTCAGAAACTATCAATCTCTTCCCTCGAAGCTGCTGTAGATCCCCTGCACCTGATCCTCTGCCTCCCCCTGAAATCTCTGCTCCCACAGGTTCTCCGTTTTTCCTTCTCTTGCTTCTTTTTGTAATTTACCACATGTTTTCATAAACAATTTACTGTTTAGTTTTGCTTGGGTTTGAGTTTTATAAAAAGGGAATCATACCATATGTTTCTGGAACTAGTTTCTGGGACTAGTTTTTTCAGACTACTATGGTTGGCAATACATGAAGAATCTTTGAAGATAATTTTGATGAGCAAAATTACTTGTTTAATTTCTGGAACTGACTACTAATTTTGATACACAAATGACACTATTATTACTATCATTATCATCCTCTTTAGCCATATATTTTTTGTTCTTGTATTTTGTGAATTCACATAGCATTTTGAGATGAATATTATTATTCCCATTTTTTATATCAGGGAATTGAGGTTCAAAGAGATTAGGTCATTTGCCATTAGACACATGTGAAGACTAGCATCTGAGCTTTTATCCATTGAAAAGAGAGGTGGCCAGAATGTAGGGAGAAGTCGTGATGGGTATAGGGGACAGTTTTGGGGTACTAGAGTAGAAAGATCAATTCCGAATGATGGATTAAGCATCTGATTGGAACAGGGCAGTGGTAAAGATGAGGGGGAAGAGAACTGTCACGATGGTAGACACTGCCAATTATCAAACCTGCTTTTTACTTGTAAGTAGAAGTTGCTGCAAGTGGGAAATGCAGGTGGTGATTACTTAGAAGCAATGCTTTGCTGGCCAAGTCCACACAACTGATTGAAGAGGTGACGGGGTGGGGGGGGGGGGAGGGCAGGGACTCTTGCAGGCATTTTCTTGCATTGTGTTCAGCTTCAGGTGCATAAATATTGCTTATTTGTGCTTGTGTGGATGATGGCCAGCTGTGACTTACTGATCAGATTGCACCAAGGTGTAGAGAAAGACTTAAAGTACTTTAAGAGCATGTGAATTGTTTAATGGGTGGGATCAAGACTGCCAGTGTCAGGGACCTGAGTGGGATGGGTCTCTCGTATCCTCTAGATTCATTGCCTGTTTTCTGTTTGGGGTCGGAGATGTCTTTTTCAGGCATCTTCAGGATTCTGCCTTCTGCTCTTCTCCCACATCAGAAGCACAATTCTGGCATTTATTAGTGGTGGACTTAGAAGAATTTTGAACCTGTTTTATAAGGGCACAGTCCTGAGGAGACTGGAGGCAAGAGTGACCTGTGGAAACTCTATAAAAAGCAGTGGCTGTTGGGGGTGGGTTTGGAGTGGGGGAGAATATGTTAAAATGCAGACGTTAGCATTCCTGATTCCCAAGAGAACAATATCCTGGACAATCGGAGACAGAACCTATGGTCATGAAGTAACTATGGGAAGCAGTTCTGGTTATTCCAGGAACCAATGAATGGCTTTAAGTGATAAATCATGAGTACAGCATAGGACAAATGGATTTCTGATGGAAGGAGGGTACAATTTCTCCTTATGTTTTCAGTGTGGCCCTTAGAAGATACTTTGAACATGGCCTTTGGCTTTGTGGGAGTGGAAATGTGGACTAGTCGGGGCTAGGAACAGCATTTACCCTGGCAGTGATCAGGAGACCTTGGTTGCAAATGAATGAAGCTCCAAGTCCTCCCTTGTGGATGGCAAAATGTGCTTCATTGCTGATTTTCTTCTCTGTGAGATAGGCACAGATTACTGAACAGGAGTTATGAGGATAGCATGAAACCATGCATAAACCCATGACCTGGCACACAGAAGTAGCTGCTAACAAACAGAAGTATTTCCCTTGCTTTGCTTTAAAGTAGAAACCTTGTATCTGTAACAAAAAACATTTTTTCAAGATCAGGGTTAATTAAGGCTATCGTATTAGTAGGATCTATAATATCTAGTAGCACTGTCTTCCCATTTTTCATCAATTTCTTGAGTGGGCACCAGTAATGTCTCCATTGTAAGACATATTGCTACTGTTTTTTGGCATATAGAATATGCCACAGAGAGCTTGCCAGGCTCTGCAGTGTGGGTGGGATCCTCTCGGTAGCTTGCTGGGCTCTGAGGAATTGAACCTGGGTGGCCACATGCAAGGCAAACACCCTACCTGCTATGCTTTCACTCCAGCCCATAATCTCTAGTATCACTGTATCACTGCCATCCCCTTGTTCTTCGATTTACTTGAGCTGACCCCAGTAATGTCTCTATTCCTTCCAGCCCTGAGATTTTAGCAGCCTTTTCTTACTCGTCTTTTCCCAATGATTGGAGGCTCTTTAAGGGTCAGGGGAATGAGACCTGATATTGTTACTGTTTTTTTTTTTTTAATGTAGGAGTACCGCTATTTATTCAGCCACTGATTAGCTGATTGAATTGGGCATGAACTCCAACTTACTTTTTTTTCATTTTTTATAATTTTATTTATTGAATCACCATGAGAGCAGTTACAAAGCTTTCGGGTTTAAGTCTCGGTCATACAATGAAACACCCGTACCTTCACCAGTGCCCATTCTCCAACCCGAAAAATCCCAGTATACCCCCATCCCACAGCCTCCCCCTACGTGTGGGGCAGATGATTTCCACATTACTCTCTCTCTACTTTGATTACATTCAATATTTTGACAATAGACCCACCATTATTATTTGGGATTTTACCCCAACACTCAGGTCTGTTGAAAAGGCAACAGTGGACAGTTTGTTTTCTGTTGCTGGTTATGAATAACATATGATGTCACGTGGCTGCAGTAGTGGCTGGACGATTTTGAAATTCCAAAATTTTAACAATTAAATCTGGAGGGATTTCTGCCAAAACCTGCTGGGTTCCGAGGTTTGTTCCTGTGTCTCTTGGATCATGGCTGTTAAGCAGCTTGATCAGGAGCCAGAAAGGCCGTTAGTAGGCAGTGACTCAGGATTTCATTAGGATGGGGAGGAAAAGACCGGTTCCACCCCCATCCCATGAAGCCCTGCGTGTCTCCTCACTGTGGGCCCAAACTTGACTGTCCAGTGGCCTCTGGTGGATGGCGGGCAGCGGGCTGCCAAGGGGGAGCAGGTGGAGAGACAGCACCCTTTCTCCCCTGGAATGGCCCGGTGACAGTAACCTACTGCGGGGTCCAGATGCATTTCTGCCAAAAGCCGCTGGGTTTCAAGATTTGTTTCTGAGTCTCTGGGATCATGGCCATTAAGCAGCTTGATCAGGAGCCAGAGAGGCTGTTTGTGGGTGGAAACTCAGGGTTTCATTGGGGTGGGGAGGAAAGGGCCGACTCCACCCCCATCCCGTGAGGCCCTGCGTGTCTTGTCACTGTGGGCCCAAACCTGACTGTCCAATGGACTCTGGCGGATGGTGGCCACCGAGCCACCAAGGGGGAGCAGGCAGAAGGACAGCACCCTTTCTTCCCTTGGGGTGGCCCGGCAACAGTAACCTAGTGCACAGTCCGGATGCATTTCTGCCTAAAGCCGCTGGGTTTCGAGATTTGTTTCTGAGTCTCTGGGATCATGGCCAGTAAGCAGCTTGATCAGGAGCCAGAGTGGCCATTAGTGGGCAGCAGCTCAGGGTCTTGTTGGGACAGGGAGGAAAGGGCTGGCTCTACCCCCATCCTGTGAGGCCTCACGTTTCTCCTCACTCTGGGCCCAAACCTGACTGCCCAGTGGCTTCTGGAGGATGGCGGCCACTGAACCTCCAGGGGGAACAGGCCAAGGCACGAAACCTATTCCCACCTGCAGTGGCCCAGCACCTGTAACTTACTGCAGGACGCATTTTTGCCAAAAGCCATTGGGTTTCGAGATTTGTTTCTGAGTCTCTGGGATCATGGCCATTAAGCAGTTCGATCAGAAACCAGAGAGGCGATGCCTTCAATTATATAGATGAGCTGGAGGTGGTTTGTGGGTGTGTCTCCCACATACCTAATTTTTGGCCGTTTACTTTCTTGGTAAACTTTGCCCCAAGTGTTTGGGGTCTGGCCAAAGGCACAGCAGCAATTTTGGGGTATCTGGAAGTCTGAAGGTGCCATCAGGCTGCTGATGCACTTGCCTCACAGGTACAGATTGACCTGCTGGCAGCACCATACCCTCACTGTCTTTTTTTTAAATTTAATTTTTATTAGTGAAACACCATGAGGTACAGTTGTAGACTTACAAACTTTCGTGCTTGTGTTTCAGTTATACAATGATTGAGTACCCATCCCTCCACCAATGCCCTTTCTCTACCACCAATGATCCCAGTAACCCTCCCACCCCCATCCTATTCCCCATTTCAGCCCACATCTGTGACAGGGCATTCTCTTTTGCTCTCTCTTTCCTTTAGGGTGTTGTGGTTTGCAATAGAGGTATTGAGTGGCCATTGTGTTCCGTCTATAGTCGACTTTCAGCACACATCCCCCATCCCGATTGAGTCCTCCAAACACCCTTTCCTTCGTGGTCCCTTCTCTATCTGAGCTGCCTTTTCCCCCAGCACGTGCTGCTGGCTTCCAAGTCGTGGATCAACCCTTATTGTTAATGTTTTTGGCATATCAAATACACCACGGGGAGCTTGCCAGGCTCTGCCCATGTGGGTGGGATACTCTAGGTAGCTTGCCGGGCTCTCCGAGAGGCATGTGTGTGTGTGTGTGTGTGTGTACACACACACACATATATGGATATATATATATATACATCCATATAGGTATATATTTATATATATTTCTCTCTATGATTTGTTGCCCACTGTCTGAACCCCAAATATGGTGTGGTAATTATGGAAAATGGGTAGGAAGTTTTCTTATGATGTGTTGCATGGCCGCTTTGCAAAGCCGTTGCGTGGTCCAGAAAGCAGCCTGGTGTGTGGTGGCCCTGGAGGTTGGCTGCCCGAGGTTTTGTCCCTTGGGGTGGTGAGGGCTCTCACCCACCCCATTCTGGGGCGCCCCAAATGAAAACACCCTGGCGCGGATTCCCATAATATGTATTTCTAGTTGTGTAATAAAGTCTTGGCTTTTTTAATTAGAAAAATATTAATTATACAAGATAAGCTTAAAAATATTTTTTGCTTGTTTTGGGGGGTCACTCCTGGCGATGCACAGGGGTTACTCTTGGCTAATGCACTCAGGAATTTCTCCTGGAAGTGCTCGGGGATCATATGGGATGCTGGGAATTGAACTCCGGTTAGCCGCGTGCAAGGCAGATGCCCTACCCACTGTGCTATTGCTCCAGTCCCTCAAAAATAACTTTTAAAATTTGTTTTAGTCTAGATAATATGATTACAATAGTGTAAACTTTTGTGATCTTTATGAATAAAGTTACTGCACCTTCACCACCACCGAAGTGCTTAAGTCTCTTACATTATCATTTTAAAGAACCACTTGTGGAGTACAGGGTTTAAGATGCTCATCTTGCACTTGGCTGACTTTGCTTTGATTCTCTGTACCAATCATGGTCCCCTGAGCACCTCCAGGTGCACAGAGAGCACAGAGCCAGGAGGAAAGCCTTATTACCACTGTATGTGCACCCAAAACCCAACACCCCAAGAAGGCCCACTTGTAATTGTGCTTTCTAGAGAATAGTAAATAATATATTAACATAATTTCCAGTCTTTTTGTCTTATGTCTTATAAATGGACTTGTCATATTACTTATATTTCCCTCACTTTATCTCACTTAAAAATTTACCATAAGAATATTTTCATGAAAAAACTTTTATACTTATTAGTAGATCACAGGGTACACCATATTTTAATAAACCCTAGCATTAGAGATCTAAATCATTCCTGAAACTTCTGTGCTATAAATAACTCTTCGTAAACATCATTGTATGAGAACCTCTGTCTACATTTTAGAGAGTACGTTTCTTGGGGAAGGATTTATGGCAATGATGGACTTTTTCTTCTGACTCATATTGACAAGGTTCTTTCCAGAGTTTCCAATTTATGCTTCCAGTATACCTGACCTTAGATTTCCATTTAAATGGAGGAATGTAAATGTAAGATCAAATATAGTAGAGAAAAATTTGGAGAAAAATTTATTTGTTCATTATTATCCAGGTCTGATTATGCAAACATTTTTATTACTGTCATCAAGAAACCCTACCTTAGGGCCATATGTTATGCTCTTAAATCTGATTCTAAATTTAAGAAGAGATAGAAGCTGGTCATAGGACCTATTATTTAGTATCTCCAAGGTTAGGATTCTTATTTTCTGTAAACTTATAGGCTTTTTAATAGTGATCACATATTAATATGTTTAAATATGTTGTGAAATCCAAAACATTTCATTGTTTTCATTCATTGTGAGTCTTTAGTTTGCTTCTAAATTTGCTTCAGCTCCTTAACTAGTCATGCAGTGAGGTCCCGCTTTAGCCTGTGAACGTCCTCTGTGCTCATACGAACTGAAGTTCTTATCTTCCTGTGCCAAGAATCCTGGGTAGCAATGTGGAAGGAGCTTAGGTATGGCTGTGTACTTTCTGAGAGCTATAGCCCCTGACAGCAGGCTGATTAGGAGGCTGGCATTTCTAGTTCTACTTAATGTAAGCAAAACCTTTCAGCATGTCAGATAAAATAAGTCCCAATTCATTTAGTTGGTTTTTTTTTTGTTTTAGTTTTTAAATTTATTCTAGGGAATAGGATGATTTAAACGTAGTTGGAATTCATTTAGTTGGGGTATTGAAAGTAAAGGAGTTCCTTGAATATAGATGCTGGAGAGAAGACTTAGCATGGACGGGGGGGTGGGGATGAGGTGTCAAAGAAGGATTTTTTTTTTCACTTGATGGATCCCAGGTAGAAGGCTCTTTCTTTTTCCCCTGTTAGATTATCATTTTTCAGCATGTTTTTATATTTCTCTTTTCACCTGACATTGCTTAGGTTTTCATTCATGTACCTTCCACTGCTATTAAGTCGTTACATGTTTAGACATGTATTGGATACTGACAATATTCTAATAGTTTTGTAGAAAGATGGATTCATTTATTGCATTTGCTTATGGTAATTTAGGTGTGCTGCCATGAAGAGGTAGAGAGCCTCAGCTCAACTGCCCCCTGGGATAAAAAATAGGTTTTGTCACGGACCCAAATTAGGAATTTTCTGTTCTCTTCTATTAAATCTAATATTTTCTAGTCTGTACTTAAAAAACGTTTAGGATCAGAAAAATAGGCAGGGCATTAGAGCTCTTGCCTTGTGTGTGACTGACTTGGGTTCTGTCCCCGGCACCTTATATAGTCCTTCGTACCCCTGAGTACAGAGTGAAGAATAAGCTTTGAGTACTGTTGCGTGTGGTCCCTTTCCCCAATATTTTTTACTGAAACACAAGATTTAAGTAATCATTTTATGATTTTTTTTTTAACTTTGAGCCCAGCAAGCTACCAAGAGGATCCCGCCCGCACGGCAGAGCCAGGCAAGCTGTCACTGTCACTGTCCTCCCACTGTTCACCCATGTGCTTGAGCGGGCACCAGTAACATCTCCATTGTGAGACTTGTTGTTACTGTTTTTCACATATCAAATATGCTGCAGGGAGCTTGCCCAGCTCTGCTGTATGGGCGGGATCCTCTCGGTAGCTTGCCAGAATCTCCGAGAGGAGTGGAAGAATCGAACCTGGGTCAGCCAGATTGGCTGCTTGCAAGGCAAATGCCCTACCTGCTGTGTTATCTCTCCAGATTGTAGCAAATATCAAATAAAATAATGTTTATGAGAATATTTAACCTGAGTATGCAATAAATGCTACCCAATAATTGAAAGAGATTTTTCTAATTATCATATTTGGGAGAAAAATGCCTAAATAATGTGGTATGTCTACACAAATTCTTAATTTCTTTTTCTAAAATTGTATCCTTTTTTTCAATTATGAAAATCCCTTCTGTTGGTTTGCCTTCAGTGGATTTGAAGTCACAGCTTCTCAGAACGTAATTTTGCTTAGAACGTTCCTCACTATTTTCTTCAGTCACTGACACTGAAGATTAATTTTTTAACATCTTCCCTTTCAGATACATTTTTTCCTCTCTAAACATGGAAAATGAGAAAAATAACATCACTTTTTGGGATTTTTGTTTCTGACCTTGATGAATATACTCAATAGTAGCAGGAAATTTTCATTTTGAGGAGAGTGTCTGGTGGTGTTTGGGACTTATTCCTGGCTCTGCAATATTCAGAGATCACTGCTGGTGGTACTTGGGGGCCATATATGATTCCAGGGATGTCCGTGTGCACAAGTGCTTTCACCCCTGTACTATCTCTCTAGCCTTGCAGAATAATTTTGTACTCCTTTGTCACAGTAGTTTTTACTAAGGAACATCTCCTTGTTAATTTTCTCTCTCCATCTCATCTCAGCTGTCAGTAAGGGGTCTTCTTCAGAATTTATTTCTTAAAAGCTCAGCATCACCTAAGCAGAACAAAATAATCAAAGATTTTTAAATCTCAAAAATTCCTTCTAACTTTGGTACATTTACACAATGGAGTACTATGTAGCTGTTAGAAAAGATGAAGTCATGAAATTTACATACAAGTGGTACTACATGGAAAGTATCATGCTAAGCGAAATGAGTCAGAAAGAGAGGGATAGACATAGAAAGATTGCATTCATCTGGGGAACATAAAGCAACAAAATAGGAAACTAACACCCAAGAATGGCCGAGATTAGTACCAGCAATTTTGCTCCATGGCTTGGAGGCCAGCCACACATGCTAGGGGAAAATGCAGCTCAGACAGAGAAGGGAGCACGAAATAAAGGGTGTTGGGAGGATCCTCCCAGGATGGGAGAAGCATGCTGAAAGTAGACTATAGACCAAACATGATTGCCACTCAGTGCCTCTTGCAAACCACAACACCTAAAAGGAGAGAACAAATGGGAATACCCTGCCACAGAGGCAGGGGGGCATGGGGGGGATGGGGGGATGGGAGGGATACTGGGACCCGTGGTGATGGAAAATGGGCACTGGTGGAGGGATGGGTGTTTGATCATTGTACAATTGAAACCAAAGCACAAAATTTGTAAGTCTACAACTGTACTTCATGGTGTCTCACTAATCACGGTCATGGTCCTCCCATTGTTCAACGATTTGCTCGAGCGGGCCCAGTAATGTCTCCATCGTGAGACTTGTTGTTACTGTGTTTGGCATAATGAATACGTCACGGGGAGCTTGCCAGGCTCTGCCGTGCGGGCGAGATACTCTCGGTAGCTTGCCGGGCTCTCTGAGAGGGGCGGAGGAATCAAACTCGGGTAGGCCATGTTGGCTGCGTGCAAGGCAAACGTTCTACCGCTGTGCTATCGCTCCAGCACGTCTCACTAATAAAAATTAAAAAAAAAAATTTCTTCTATAGTGATATTGGGTCCATCTCCTGTTCCAAGTCTGGTCATACTCAGGCTTTGTCTGAGAGATTGTTAGTGAGCCTCTTGTGGCCTAATTGATGCCCAATGGATGGAATTTGTAGAGCAGCACCTTGTAAGTTGGCGGAATTCCACTTGTTTGGGAACTCCCCAAAGGGAAAGGGCTGCGTCTCCCACCCCACCCCCCAAATCACTTCTGGGGCCAGGATTTCTGTTCTGCATGTCTGTTCATTGGGCCAGGACAGGGTCCCTTCAAGATGTACTTTCTTCTGGGAGGAGCTGTACCCACAGAGGTCCCCAGTCTGGGCAGCTGGCTGTGGCCAAGAAGAAGGCAGAGCCTTTTGCCAGAATCAGAGCATGAGGGGCATGCCAGGGTACCAGGAAACTCTCAAGGAGGAACATTCCTGCTCTAAATTGAATGGGTGTCAGAGCCAGCCAGCCCCATTTCTCCCGGAACCCAGACGGCAGCACTTTGTCAGAGCTGCAGTGAGTCAGCGAGGACAAATGTTTTTCCGGATAATTTACTGGCATAACCCAAGTATGTGTCCTGATGTCCTGTTCCCTCTTTCCCTTTTTTCTCCAAGCCTCTCTCCTCCCCTCCCCTGACTCCCCCTAGGTCAAGTGAGGACCCGCCTTGATTCTGAAAGCAACTGAAAGTTCCCAAATCAGTACATTTCTCTCCTTTTGTCTCTCAAACTGTTCTGTGCCATCCTGCACTGGAATTTCTTCTGTTCCCGCGGCCAGGTTTTGTGCAGAAACTCCGCCTGGCCTGCTGGCGCAGGAAGATATGGGCCAGGTGCTGGGACAAGTCCCTCTCTGACTCTCTATTCAGGAAGAGGACGTCCTCTGATCTCCAGATTGGAGACTTTTCTTTTGCAGGAAACGCAGGCCAAGGAACTCTTTGCTGAAGAGATACTCCCTGTCTTGTACTTGGAGAAAGGCAAGGACACTCTTTGCCCTGATTCCACCATGAACATTAGGACACCTACAAATTTGTCGGTTTTAATTCTGTGTAGATGCAGGACACTAGCTTAATTCTCACATATACACCCACTCAGAATAGACAAATAATGCCCTGACTTTCAGGCTGCCTCTGAACTTGCAGAGTAAAGAGAGGAGACCTACTTCTTACTTTTGGAGAGAGTTACATCTAGTTAAGGTTTTATAACCCACTAGAGGAGACTCCTAAATGTTTTGAGTCAGTTTGTTAAGCAAGTCTATCAGGTCACTGGACTAGTTGGAAGTAGCTTGACCTGGTTTTTTTGTTTGTTTGTTTGTTTGCTTTTTGGGTCATAACTGGTGATGCACAGGGGTTACTCCTGGCTCTGCACTCAGAAATTACTTCTGCTGGTAGCTCAGGGGGCTGTATGGGATGCTGGAAAACCCGGGTCGTCCACATGCAAGGCAAATGCCCTACCCACTGTGCTATCATTCCAGCCCATCGACCTGGGTTTTAAGACAAAGTTGGATAAGCTTCCTGGAGCTGGAGGCAAGCGCTATCTGGAGAGGTCAGCCAGGTCAGCCTCTTCATGTTAGAAGGGTGAGTGCTGTCCAGAGATGGGCCATGATGTGGCCACTAGACGGCCGGTGGCATTGCTGGGTCCGGTGCTTCAAGTCTGGACTCCCTTTCCTTACATGGACAGAAACTGTAGGACAGTGGGTGGCCCCCACTGATGCAGGCTCAGAGTTCAGAGCCTTCCTGAGGCTGTGAGTGGAAGCGTCATTCCACTCACACCTGAGCCGTCAGTGGTCTGAGCTGGCTGTGAGGATGGGGAGTGGGGTGGGGTCGGGCGAAGCTGCTGCAGAGCCTGCCGTGATTCAGGTTCCAGACAGATCCCGTCCTTGTTTCCGCCACTGGCTCTCCATCGCCTCCCTCACTGCTGCCAGGTTTGTACTTGTGTCGGAGCCAACACGGTGTTTCCTCTACGCAATCATGGGACCTCACCAGTGCCCTTTGCCTGATAAATTCGGCCCAAGGGTGGGAGGCCAGGAATGCTGGGTGCTGGCTGGGCTCTCCCTGCAGGAAGCTGCACTTATGTGTTGGGGAAGAGCAGGATAGCCTTGCACAGGCTTCCTGTGCTGGTGGATGCGGGTCTGTGTGTGGTTAGTCTGATTGGCCTGGGCTTCAAGAAAGTGATGTCACTAAGGGGAAGGGAGAAGAAAAGATAGAAAAGTGCTCAGGTGAGTTTTGTCCAAACACTGAAGGAAACATCATTTATTGATGAGAATTCTACCTTCCCTGCCAGCAGAGTCAAACTCAGCTGGAGTTTGGGGGTCCTAAGTGGAGGGTGGGAGAGGTTTGGAGAAGGAAGGGTGATGGTACTGAGCAAAGGGAGGAGGTGGGCAAAGAGGCTGTTCTCTCTCTCCCTCCAGCCACATGGTGCACCGTAGGGTAGAGTGGCCGGGTCCCATCAGTGCTCTTAATTCTGTCCCACTGTAGACAAGTGTCCTGTGTCTCATAGTTAGACAGGTCTCAGTCTTGACTCTAGTCCTGGGCAGTGATTCTGTTGTTAAAAGATGATTTGTATCTTTTTCACCCAGCCAGACTGGGGCTGTGGGGCAGGGGCGGGGTGGGTGCCGGTGTGGTGAAGATGCATAGAGGCCAGAGGAACATGTCCCTGAGACTTGTCTGGACAGAGAGAGAGCTTGTTGGAGCTGTGGGTTTTGCTTCCAGTTTGTTTCTTTCTCCTGATGCTGCTTTAGTTCCATTTTGTTTCCTCTAAGTGTTCTGAGCTCCCCAGAAGAAAGCAAGGCTTCATCTGTGAAGGAAGGTGAGCAAAATGGCAAGAAGCCACTCTGGGGAAACAGGCGTCAGTTTCCATCCTACCCACCTGAGCCCGCTCCTCGGCCACCTTCCCCCTGCCCACCAGCCCCGAGGTCTGGGATGGGGGTCCTGCTCCTGCTCTTTCCTCCTGGCCCAGAGTCCCAGGCTAGTCACGTTAGAAAGCGTGCTCTTACTTTGGTGAGTGGTTGCTTGGGGCAGTTGCTAGTTGTCTGAAAGATGGCCTGGTTGATCAATGAACACACTTGGGAGGTAGCTGTCCTTCAGAGGGCTGCATGCTTCGTCCTGCATCACACATGTCATTTCTGGAATTCTCTCTGGGAATTCCTTTGAGCCTGTGGCGTGCTCTTTGGCTACAGGATGGCAAATCTCAGTTCTTTCTTGGCAAACTTTAATTTTTAGAACATGTTTGATTTAAAGACAGTATGGAGGAAAATCAGTAAATGAATGTGGAGGTCCTGCTCTGGAATTTTAGGCCACAGAGCTTATTCCTTATGGCCGCACTTGGAAATACAAGGAGGAATCTTGGGGCCCAATCTGTGCTAGTTAGTGCTTTATCGGGCACTGTCTGAGAATGAAAAAGAAAATTGGCTACATCCCTGCCACCTGCAGTCATGTTTTTGTTCTGTTCTTTTTAACTTTTTGGCTTTGGGAGCTCTTTTGGCAGTGCTCTGTGCTTAGGAAATGTACCTGGGGAATCATGTGGTGCTGGTGGTCGAATTCAGGCCTCCCTCATGCAAAGCCTCCACTCAAGAGTTCTCTCCATTTCTGTTTCTCTGTTTTGAAGTGCCCCATTTAAGTGAAATCTGGTGGCTTAAAGAGGCAGCAAACAACCACCTTACACATTTGGCCCTCCAGTTTGAGATTTCTCTGGGACTCTGAGGCAGGAATTGAGTTTGCCTCTGTCAGGGGTAGCAAGGGTGGATTCTGCACAGGAAATGGACAAACAAATCTTTCGAATCATTACTGTGGTAGTGCTTTATCATGGCTGTACTTTTTTGTTGAGAATAATAGATACACATCCCTGTTAAGGTGCATTAATAATGGCTTGATTTATGTATATTGTGAAATGGTTGTCACAGTATGTTTAGCTAATATCCATACTTGCCAATAGCCACGAAAAAAGAAAAGAAAAAAAAGGGAAAATTTTCTTGGGATTTACTCTATTAACAATATATCACATAGCAGTGTTAGAAAGTCTCCTGCTGTGCATTACACCTCAGCATTTATCAAGTAAATTAAGGTTTGTATTTTCGACCACCATTCTTTTTTTCTTACTCCTCCACCTTCTGCCTCTAGTAATCATAAATCTGATCCCTTTTTTCCTTATGAGTTGTTTTATTCCAGTGTGTCAGTTTGATTGTTTTAATTTTTGATGTTTTTCATAGCATAATGCTTTCAGGGACCATCTACTTTGTCACAAATGGTAGGATTTTCTCATTTTCTATAGCTGAGTAATATTTTAGTGTGTGTATGTGTGTGTGTGTCTGTGCATGTATCTGTACATATCCAAGAAGTTTCTTGTTCATTTATCCACTGAAGACACTTAGATTTTTTCCTTGTCTTATTTATTGTTAATAATGCTACAATATAAACAGAAGCAGAGATAATCTTTTTGAGTTAGTGTTTTCATTTCCTTTATGCATATTCCCAGTGTGGGAAATTGTGTCCCTAACTATAGCCCCAAGATCCTTGGGGCAAAACAGCTTAAGTCTTAGGATATGACACGGCAGCAAAAATGTGCCCAGGAAAGAGTAGAATATAAGCAAGCAAAAAAAATTCACCCCAGAAAGAATAGAATTAAATAGTTTATGGTTTTTGAGATGTAGGGAACTACATGGAGAAAAATAGAATAAAAAACTGTCATGACCTTACTCTAAATTTTAAGGGTGCTGCTTAAAATTTGCCTGTGTGAAACAGATCAATCTCTGCTCTTAATGTTCCCACTGAATTTTGATGTGCTGCCTAAGTTTTCTTGATGTCTCTGGCAACTTAGACAATAATTCATATGTTGGGATGGTGGGGGAGAGCAATATTGTATGAAATAAATGTCCAGCCTGTGCTCACTCCTGGCTGTTCGGATGCTCTGGAGCCCGACCCTAAAGACCTGATGTGTTTGTCTCATTCTCTCCGATTGACCCCTGCTGGATGGAGACTGAAGGTGCCAATTTGGTTGACATTAGACTCCCAGGAGTAAAATTGCTGCATCAGATGATAGTTTTATTTATTAATTTATTGAGGATCCTCCATACTTTTTTCATAGTAGTTGTACCACACCAGGAAACTGTTGTACACTACTGGGATCAAACCCCAGTAGTATACCAAAAGTAGAGTCTCCTCATCTTGCAGAGGAGGAATTGAGACTTAGATTTCGGATAAAGCATCCCCTCTTACCTTCAGCATCGGCATCACTGGTCAGCAGTACAAAGACAAAAATTACATTATTAAATGAAAAGATCCCTATACTATGGGGACCAGGGAACTATTACAGGGTTTAGGATATAGACCATGCATGTGCCAGAGCCCAGATTGACCCCTGGTACCACATTGCCTCTGCTGCACCATATGACCTGCCTGGCAGCAGCACTGAGAGTGGCCCCTGTGTCTCTGAACACAGTTTGGGAGGTGACCCTCTCTTCAAAGATATGTTTTAGAATAATCATTCCCCGGGAAAGAAAACAGAGTGTTCTCCAGTGAACAACAGCAAGCAAAACAAATTTGGTTAAATTACAGTGCTTTTGAAGAGCCTGTCCTGTGATGACAGAGAGCCAGCTGGTGCTGGACAGTCACTGTGGCCTGAGAAGAGGGTCCATGACAGAGCAGAAAAGCCACTCACCTTTTTGAGCTTCTCTCTTCTCACTCCGGCATCAGCAGCCCTGCACGTTATGAAGGGTGGCTTGAAAACAATCTGTGCAGGCAAAGATTCATTCACAGCATATATAAGATTCTCCAAAGTGGCTCATTTTTCTATAAGGGACAGCCTCCTCCAGTGTTCTTTTTACTGCTTCTGATTATACCAATTAGAAGGCTTAAAGCAGGTGCTAATGTGTCTTTAACACTTTTCCTTAACACCTGCAGATTCCCAGTTGTTTAAGAAAGTGAATGCAGTGTGGTAGCTGCAATCAGCAAAGAGCTGCATTTGAATCTTTGAATCACAATAAGTAGTAAGCAGGTTAATGCAGTTCAGAGTGATGGTCAAATGACTGAAAAAAACAAATCTGGATCCTTCTCTTAACATATGATCCTTTATTTCCACCCAGGTTGCAGCAAATTGCATAATTTCATTTCATGTTGAGTAAAGTCAGAAGGATGAGTTCAAATTGTTTTCTCTAATCTGTGGTCTATAGAATGTCTTGTCTAAGGAATGGTAGGTATCAAAAGTAAGCAAAACATTAGATGTAGATTAGAAACAAACATGCTAAGTAGAGAATTGGAGGTGGGGAGCAAAAGAGGAGGCCTGAAGCAACACAGGGCAAGGTCCAGGGGTCTTGGTGCCTCTATGGTGTAGGGAGACAGGTCTCTGAATATAGTTAAACCAATAGACCAAACATAACTAAAAGCATGGCACCCAAACCACAGTAGTTAATCTTAAAGACTTATCTGTCAGGAAGTCAGGATGGAGGGTGAAAGGAACCTAGGATCACTGGTGATGGGGTGGGGTCATGGGGTGGTGGAATATGCCTGAAACCCTACTGTAAACAACTTTGTAAGTGATTATGTGTACATATTATGTACAGATGCCCCAGCCAGAGATTCCACAGCCCAAGAATGGTACAAGAAACGCAACACAAATGGGTGAGGGGGATCGTTTCTCCTTAGAACTCCAAAGACCTTATTTTTCCTAAAATTCTGATTATGAATTTAGCTCATTATTTTGGAAACGCATATTAACTGCACAGTTCTGGGGAAAAGTGTGAAGTCGGTGACTTTTGGGGGCTCCTGTTGCTTCTTTTCTTTATTGGCAGTGAGCCATCATGGCTTGTCTGCCCTGTCAATAAGGCTTTCAAAGTTTTCTTCTGAATTTCCTGCACAGCTCTTCCTACTTGTATGTGCACAGGCCATAACTGTCTATGGCAAAACCATGCTGCCCTTTCTGCACAGAAGCCTTTTACACTTACTGTGCCATCATCCCTCTCAATTGTTGGATACCTTCTGGCCAGCATTTTGGTTCAGTATGCAACATCTTCCCTGAACAAATTAGTAAGTAAGCCTAATTTGAAGGTTCTGTCATATCACAACCTAAACAGTGTGCATTCCTAGTTGAATTAGGATAATTCATTTGTATGTAATTCATTTGCATATATTGTATAATCTATACATTAGCTTCTATAGGTAAAGGTGATGCTTTATTCTGAATCTAAGTCTCTTCCTCTTCTGTAAGATGGTGATATGCTACTTATATAATCTACTTGTATAATCCTGCATTAGGGTCCTGACATCCCATATTGCTGACCTCTCAGACCCCACAATTAGCATAGATTGAACAGCCTCCAGCAATATAGGCAATATACACAGAGGGGATGGGTTGAAATCCTAGTTGCCTCCTTTTGTCAGTCTTTCTCAGCTGATTTCTACCTGTCACCATCAGACTGGATTGATGTATTGCTTTCGGCAGCTGTTTTAACTGAGTATCTGCCAGGCAGTCACAGATGTGAAATGAATCTCAGGTGGTTTAGTACCAGATGCTGGGACATCTTCCTGCTGCCTGTGCTAAGTGGAGACTGGGAGGAGGGTGGTCTTCACTTCTGGAGAAGGGGATTTGGTACAGGATATCCTTCTGCTCTGAGATTATTTGATGTCTAGTAATGCTTTTTGCTCAATTCCAGAGCTCTCAGGGCTTAGTAAGATAACTGACTAGGCAGGGGCCAAATGACCAAAGCGTCTACATAACTATATGAGCTGAGCGTGTGAGCAAGTCGCTTCTATCCCTTAGAACTTAATGCCCTCAGCAGGAAAATGAGGGAAAAGCAAGAAGAAGCATGAACTTTGTTTTTTCAAACTCTAGCATTTTGTGTCTGTGTGAGACCAGGTGGAGTGACAGACGCTGGAATCCAACAGATGAGAGTCAGGTCCATATTCTACCCCCCTGCTGACTTTAGGCAAGCTGCTCAACCTCTCCAAGCCTGTTTCTTCCCTTTTAGTTGGGATAGAAAAGCAGTTACATGTCCATTTCATGTGAGAAATAAGGAGAGTAATGCCTAGTGTAATACTTGGTGTTCATAGATTCTTATGCACCTAATGAAAATGACCTTTTATGACTAATAAACTTTTCTGTCATTTTAAATCTAAAGCAGCTGCTTCAAATTTTAGTAGTTTGTATGCAGTCTTATACTTCTCTCCACCTTGAGATTTTTAATTCTTAAGAATATGGTGCTGCAGTGCTGGAGAGATGAGTGCAGCAGACAGAGTGCGTGCCTTCCACGCAGCTGTCCTGGGTTTGATCCCCACAACCCCACTGGTTCCCTGAGCTCCTCCAGGAGTGATCTCTGGGCACTGTTGAGTGTGGCCCAAAAGCCAAAAAAAAAGAGCAGTGCTGCAGAACAGCTCTCGCTGCCCAGTTCCTGACCCCTTGCTGGACTCCGCTCCCTTCCTCTTCCTTAGCAGAGAGGCAGTCAGCCAGCACAGAACCGTTTCTCTCCCTTCGGATCTTTGCACAGACTGTCCCCTCTGTATTATTCTTTCAACAGTATTTCTTTTTTTTCTTTCTTTTTTACTTTTTGAAACCACACCTGGAAGTGTTCAGGGCTTGCTCCCGGCTCTGTGCTCAGGGATCACTCTTCGCAGAGCTCAGAGGAACATAGTGTCACGAATTGAAGCCAGGTTGGTGGTGTATAAGGCAAGCGCCGTACCCATTAGATCATCACTGTGGCCCATTCTACAGTGGTCTTTGACTCTCTTTTCTCCTAGATTAGGTCTCTATTTTTATTAATTTTTCATTTGATTGAGTTTTGGGTACAGTAGTGCTCAAGCTACTGGGTATCCCCAGATGTGCCTAGGTCCTAGTCCTGGCTCTGTGCTCAGGAATCGCTCCTGGGGGTGCTTGGGGAGCCATATGTATTTCTGTACCAAGTCTCTGATCATTGATCTCCCTTTTCAATTTATCTTTTAATTTAGTCACTGTGAATTACAAAGTTATTTCTTATTGGGCTTCAGGCACACAATGTTTCAATATCAGTTGTTTACCACTTTCTTCACTGCCCCTGCCACCCGTTTGCCTCTTACCCACCAGTCTTTCTCTATGAGAGGTACTTTTTTATTTTTTATGACTTTGGCACTGTGCCTTACAGTACTGTTATTGATAGGATTTCCCGCATAACACTTTATGTACTGCCTTCAGCTCCCTCTCCTGCTTGAAACTTCTTACCACATAGCCCCTTCCCTGACCTGTTCCCCTGCCTCTCCAAGGGGCATGCTTTCTACCAACACCAGTTTTTTATGCTCTTTGTTTCCGTTGCTTTGGGGCGTTAGTTATTCCACCATCGTTTCTTTGTATCCTGCACATGAGATCATTCAGTGTCTGTCTGTCTCCCTCTGACTAATTTCAGTCAACATGATACAACTCCCCAGATCCGTTCATGATGCAGAAAATTGCATGATTTTATCTTATGGCCAGGAATATTCCATTGTGTATATGTTCCAAAGTTTCTTCATCCAGTTATCTATTCTTGGACATTTGGGTTGTTTTCAGATTTTGGCTATTGTGATTAGTGCTGCAAGGAACATAGGAGTGCAAATGTCTTTTCTCCATTTCGTTTTTGTTCCTTTAGGGTATATTCCAACAAGTGGAATTGATGGGTCTAATGGGAGCTCAATTTCTAGTTTTATTAGGAATGTCTGTATTGTTTTTCAGAAATGCTTGACCAACCAGTGTTCCCACTGGCACTGAATAAGGGCCCACTAGTCTCCACAACCCCACCAACACTAGTCAGCCAAGTTCTTTTTGACATATGCCAGTGTCTGTGGTGTGAGATCATAGATCTCCCTTTAAATGGCAGCTCCTCGTAGAGGGCTGCTGTGATCTTCTAGTAAATTCCTCTCAGTTCTATCATCCGTATTAATTCCAGTTATCTAGCTGCTGTCTTCATTTCTCCCCCTAGAATCTACATTTAATCAAGTAAATCTCCTTTTATATTTATCCCTTGTCTATATTTATGCCCCCAGTACTTATCATTGATCTAGCTACAAAGCAAACGTGTAGCCATTATTTGGGGGTTAATTCATGAATAGATAATAGAATATATTTTTATAATTCTGTACTAGAAGACCTTCAGAACTCAGATTCTACTTGAAGCAATATAAATCTCTGTAAGGGGTACAGAGATTGATCAGCCAGAGTCTGACTATGGGTACCCCACCCTTGACAGCTGCTCTTGACATGCAGAGTAAGCCCAAGTTAATAGTCATGCATGGGTAGAGTTGAAGTAAGTGGGATAGGGATGGCTTGTATTAGTGGTGAAAGAAGTTTTCTTGCAGGAAAGGCACATGAGTTAAGCTTTGAAATGTAAAAAGCTCTCTAGGCAGAGATGGGATTAGAATGGGAAAATACCCATACACTGAGGAATGAAAGGGCAAAATCTAATGGAAATTTTTTATTTAGAGGAGAGGAATGAATAATATGCTAATGAGGGGTATCCATTCAACAGAAGAACTCAGAATAAATCCCTGGAAGAAGAAATACAATCCTTTTTATGCAGCCTTTGGATACAGGGCAATTGGAGGTATCTGAGTGATTCATTGATGCCAGGATGGAGCCCAGAGGAACAGACTGGGCTTCATTCTCCAGGAAGTTGGGGAGGATGAGAGGCAATGAGTTGGAGGAAATGACAGTTGGCTCCTGAGTCTGACCTGCAAGCCTGAATGAAACCCTGATTAAGAGTTGCATAGATGGGAGAACTGTCTTGCTTTTTAGATCCCAGCGTGATTTTGCTCCCCAAGCTAAAGCATTGAGTTTTCTAATGTATGGAAAAGGACTATGATTTAAAAAAAAGAAAATTATAGAATTAAAACAGTTTATTCCTAATGCCATTAAGCACACTGATTTTATGAGTACGTGAGTGAACCAGAAGTGGTTTTAAAAATGAAGTTTAAGCTCTTCAAAAGACACTTGAAGGCATTTTAAACAACTCTCCCTTATAAACACCCAGTTTGTAGGCTCCTGAATTTTCATCTCTTCTACTGTGGAGGCTATTAGGCGTATAAAGTGCTGACTCGCCTCCCCATTGGTTCCTCGCCACTCACTGCTGAGCCTCTCCTCACCTGGATCAATCAGATCTGGGGCAATCTCCCTTGAATTTATGGCCTGGTGGATCAGGAGAAGATTCTGGCATATATGATGAGGGCAGGACCAGAAGGGAACCAGTGCAATCTTGACACTTGCTCAGAAGTTTTAGAGGTGGAGCCAGAGCCATTAATGCAGGGCTCAGGGTGTTTGTCTTACATGCGGCCGTTCTGGGTTCCATCCCCAGCATCCTATATGGTCCCTTGTACACTGCTAGGAGTAATTCCTGAGTGCCGAGCCAGGAATAATCCCTCAGTACTGCCAGGTATGACCCCAAAAGCAAAAAAAAAATTAGTTTCAGATGCAGTTAAGCAGGTCAGGTGATGATGAGAAGAAGCTTCCTGTGGTTTCTCGACAGGTTTAGGAGCAGAAGGAAAGCTGGGGAAGACGGCTCACTTGGGTCTGTGATAGCATCACAGCCATAACCACAGCCTCCGGGGCCTTCATGGAGAGTCTCTCTAGGCCAGAAGACAAGGAGCTCTTCATTAAAGACTCAGAAAAATGCGCTGCAAAGACAGAACTCTTCTCTAGCCCACGTTTGCAGTATGTGCTTCCACTTACTGAGGTTGTGCAGAGGGCCTGCTACCATGACAGGTTCCAGGACTACAGCTGTAGTCACCTTGCACACATTTCTAATATAATTGTGTGCTCCCTGTTGCTTGTTAATATCCTCATCTGTTTAAACAGAAGTCCTTAAACTGGCACAGACTACTCCTGAGGGATTCTAGGTGTTGTCCTTTGCTCACTTGGGGAGATTCTTGGGCCTCATTTTAGACTGAATTTCACCCAAATATTTAAGAATGTTCCCTATAATTAGCATTTTAAGGCAAGATCTCTAAGTGATAATGAAAATCAAGTTTGAGAAGTATTGGCATAGAGTGGTGAAATATGTTTTGTTTGTATTTGATTTGACTTAGCATAGGTTTTGTGGAGTGAATATAGTGCCAGTGACATGTAATGAACAAGGGTAAATGGTCTCAGAATGATCTGAGCACAAAAAAAACTTGATCAATCATCCAGTCATTCAGTATGCCTTTATTCTGAGCCCAAGAACCTCTAGAAGTCTGTGAAACAAATTACAGCTCAGTTTGAGATGGATGTAACTTATCATGAAGGCCAAGAGCTGGCAAAGGGACCCAATCACAAGCCCCAGTAGTAGGGAAGGTGAGTTAAAGGGTGGCTTAGTTCACTCTCTGTTGGGTGCAGGAAATAGAGAAGAGGAACTAGTAAATGATACAGAATAGGAGATCGTCCTCAATGGATTCATATGTGTGCTGTTCCAAGTGTAGCCTCTCTGTGTTCCCACCAGCTCACTACAAAATCCTACCTCTAAAAATTTAATTTGGGCCAATAAATATATTCTAAGCTATGAGCCAGCAAGGTAATACAGGGGTTAATTTGCTTGCCTTTTATGTACCTAATACTGGCTCAAATTACCAGCACCATGTATGGCCTCCTGATTATTGCCAATGGATACTCCTGAGCATAGAGCCTGTACTAGCTTCTGAGCATCTCTGGGTGTAGCACCCCCCCCCCCAAAGTAAAGAGTCCCAAAGCAAAGGAAGGGCTGTCTGTTATATTCTAATGTAAATTGATTGACAGAGGCTCCCCATAAGAGAACTAAGAAAGGATAAGGGAGCTGAGGACATAGAGGCTTAGGAAGAGGCGGGCTGGGACACACTGGGCTTTGGGGATAACCAGGAGCAGCTCAGAGCCACTGTAGATCATGTTCGTCTTGACTTGGGGAGGCAGAGCTGGGAGTGCACCACAAGAAAACTTCGAGGACGTTTGTCTCATCTCAGAGTTGGATATGCAGACTGTGTCCCTGTTCCTGCCCAACTCCCATCGTGGCTCCCACGGAAACTACCTGACCTCAGGCCCAAGGCCTTCTAGTCTCGGGCAGAAGTTTTCAGTCTCATGTGATGACCTACCTTTCTACATATCACCACATCCCTGACCCTGTTGTCTTTGATTTTATGCCTCTCCAATTCTCCTGGTTCTCTCTAACCTCTCTGCGCTTTCCCTAAAGGAAAGCTCATCTACTGGGACCCCTCCCTGGGATTCTCAGCCAACCAATAGGGGGTTGGAGGTTGTTCAATGCAAGAGCACAAGAATGTGGTGCTGCTCGGGTCGTCTAGTGCTGGTACCAGGATTCCCTGGGCCACCTTGTCAGTGCTGGGACTACCCACTCGTACCACATGGTGGTTGGGATACCGTGTGGTACTGGAAATCAAACCGCGGTCAACTCTGGGTAAAGCATGGCTTTAACTCCAGTACTTTCTCTCCATCTCTGATTCTCATCTCTTAACTATTGTTGCTCCTGTTAGTTCTTCTTCTTGACTCATAAGTATCTCACCCGTATCCTGTCTTACCTACCATCTCTATTCATGGATTTATTTATTCAGCAATCGTTATTGGAAAACTACTCCTTATGCCCTGTGTGATTTCCAAGTCAAATTTTAGCCTAGATTTTTTAAAAATTTCCATACCATAAACTAGATTGTCTTCAAGTAGTTCACATTTATAGTATATATATTTATTGGTCAGAGCAATAGCATAGCGGGTAGGGCATTTGCCTTGCATGCCGCCAACCCCAGTTCTATTCCTCCACCTCTCTCGGAGAGCCCGGCAAGCTACTGAGAGCATTCCGCCCACACAGCAAAGCCTGGCAAGCTACCCATGCATATTCGATATGCCAAAAACAGTAACAACAAGTCTCACAATGGAGACATTATTGGTGCCTGCTCGAGCAAATCAGTGAACAATGGGAGGATAGTGCTACAGTGCTATATTTATTATTCATAATAAAAATACCTATAATAAGTGGTTCTTGAGACAAGATTTCTGGAACAAATGAATTTTTCATTCAAGATTAAGTTTTTATTCCCTCCAATCTTCCCTCCCCCTTCCCTTTTTTGTTGTTTGTGTTGGTGTGAAGACCAGGAGCTGCACCTGAGCTTGGCTATAATGCTCATGGAGGCACATGTCAGGTTGTAGTACTCGCACACCCAGCCTTGGTGCTCACTGAGCTTCAGTTGTGATATTCACCCACTTGTTTCCTGGGCTGCTCTTAGTTGAGGCATGTGAGTTACAGTTGTGACACCTCCTGGAGTCCTCTGTGGTACTCGCACACTGCTCAGCAGAGGTGCTCTTCATTTTAGGTGCCTGGTTAGCTAGAGGCCACACCGCTTCTTGTGGTGGGTACACACACTTGACTGGGTGCAACTAGCAATCACTTGAGGTGTCAGGAGTTGCTCTAAGCCACTGCAGTATTGCTCCAGTATTGCAAAGGGTTGTTAAGGAAATTATCATCAGAAAGAAACTGTGTGGAAATAGAACATTGGAGAAGAAGCAGAGTAGGGAGGAGAAGAAACTAGCAAAGATGTGGTCTCAGATAAAGTTTAGCTGGAAACTCTGGATCGTAAGTCATACTCAGAGGTGCCTCACTGAGCCTGAAGACTCTGAGCTTTGTTACCCCTGTATATACAAAATAATGACTTTCTGTGTGCAGGGACTGGGGAGGGGAATCAGGGTGGGAAGGTCTAGCTACTTAAAACTCTTAAAAAGTCCCACCTGTTAGCCAAAGGCAAACTCTATAGATGGTTCCAGGCATAAGTCAGTAGCTACAGCACTCAGAGCTGGGTCTAGGGGCAGTAAAGATGCTCTCTAAGGAACACCAAATGTGACATTGGTGGCCCCAGCTCTGTGGGTTGTGACCTCATAACAATAGCAACAACTGATAAAAAAAAAAAAAAGAACCCTCCATGGACCAGTCTTCTGCCCCCGCGCCTGGCTGTTCCTCGCCGGGGCCCGTTGGAGGGGAGCGGGTTGAGCTTTCCTCCCCGCCCCGACCAGGGCTCTGGCAGCCGAAGACCTCCAGGACCAGCCACCACCATGCTGAGACCACTCTCCGCACACATGAAGGTACTGGCAGAGGGACACATCCACGCGGGTTCCGGGGCCGAGATCTCCCAGCCTACTCGGATTGGAGTCGAGCATCCTCCACCCAGATCCTCCAAATTCCAGTAGGCGGGGGTCACACCCACCACCTGGCCCCCTGGCGCCTTGTAATCCCATCAACGGCCAAGACTCAGAGACTATAAAATCCAGCTCCCGGAACTGCGCGGCCGCGAATGACATCTTATCAGGACATCTTTTTATGACATCTTATTATCTCATTCCTACTTTGGACAAACTTGCAGGCTATTGAATGTAGCCTGCCCACAGGGCAGAGTCTGGCAAACTCCCCGTGGCGTACCAAATATGCCAAATACCAGTAACAATGATGGGTCTCATTCTCCTAAAGAGCCTTGAATATAATCTCAGGGTTAGGATGAAAGAGACGTTACTGGGGCCTGCTCGAGGCAATCGATGAATAACAGGATGATGAAATGAAATGAAAAATGAAATGGACCAAAAGTATCTCATGCAGCCCCAAAGTCTTCTATAGTACAAACTGTGTCTGATACCATCATAAGGGCTTTCTCTGTATTAGTAAACTTAATCTATAAAATAACTTTGTCATTTGGTACTCATATTCAAGTCTTACAGCACTAAGGTGTAGAGAAGTTAAAAGTTACTTGCTTAAGGTTTCTCTAGGAAAATATTAGAGCCAGGATTCAGAGCAAGGAACACTCCCTCCAGATTCCATGCCCTTAGTCGCTACCCCTGCTTTCTCAGCACCTTAAAGTTTTGCATGTGCTGGACACTAGGCACTTGGAATAATGTGCTATCTAACCACTGAGACAGTGAAAGGAATACAAAATTCATGATGACTCACTTAAAGGTTACTTTCCATTCAGGGAAGATGAACAATAACTGAATAAGTAAAATATACAAACCAGAGGATAGTGCTAAGGAGAAAAGTAAATCAGGGAAGAGAGGTAGGAGTGCGGGGTACCAGCTGAGGCTTCAAATGCAGTAACTGGAGGGTGACTTGACCTAGGAAGCATTTTAATTTCTCTGCCTCTCTTCCACTCTCTGTTTGGCTGATCCCTGTTTACTTTCCTTCAGCACAGCTGGGAGCTAATCGCTCTGAACCACCTGATCCTGTTCCTTCCCTGAATGACACCCCTCAGTGATTTCTCCTTGCCCTTGGCATGAATACAGCTCTGCCTACCATGCAAGGCACATCCTGGTTTCAGAACTGTCTCTATTCCAGTTTTTTTATTCTTTGAAGGCCTAGTTCTGCCATTGTAGTGTCCTGGGCAAGATAACGCACTAAAAATTAATGTATCTAGTTAATAAACATCTGAGCCTGAGCTGCCACTCATGGTAAAGTATAAGATACTAGATTAGACTCCCAGGCACTTTTGGGTGAACTGTGTGGCCCCTAAGCTTTGTCACCCATAACACCAGAGAGCAGCAGCAACAGTGAACACATTGTACCCTCTTTGACTTTGACAAATATATCTCCTAGCGGCCTAACAATTTCAAATTGAGATTTGTTGGATTGCTCTAGCTTCTATGCTAGAACAGCCCCCAGTTTCATACTCTGCCTCCCTCTGTGTTCACCCCCCCAGCTTAGTCCTGTATTATAAGGGATTTCACTCATGCAGGTGGGCATCCCAGCCCCTACAGCCATTCTGACCAGATCCTTGCAAGGGGCAACTTCAGTGTGCTCATGCTTCCCCTGGGGTAATTGGATTTAGGAAGTGTCCGAGGCTCAGGAAGAGCCTAAGGGACCCTTGGGCAAACCATTTTAGGTTTCCAGAGCTTGATCTAGAAGCAGAAGTGGTCATCTGGACAAGTGTTTTTGTGTCCTGGAGAGAGGATCTGTAAGAATGGGGCTGGATCAAAGCCCCAGAGCCATAGATTGCAGAAAGGATGGTTTCTGCTTGGGTTCCTCATTTTCTCCAAATCTTGTTAGCACCCTGATATCTTCACTGCTGCCACTATACCACAGATACTAATTATGAAAATACAAGAAGGGAAGTGGAATAGGTATAACACTGTCTAGGAACCTGTGTGTAGGCTATAAAGTCAGTGGTTCTGATTTTGACTCAGCCATTTGCTAGTCATGCGCTCTTTAGCAGGCTTCTGTGCCTCAGTTCCACCCCTTACATGGAGATGTTCTACGTTTATAAGGTATTGAGAGAATAAACTTAACTTGTCAGGAGACCAATAATACTCCTAGAATATGCCCCACATATAATAAGTTGGGTATTACAGGGTCTTCCCACTTCACTCGTTACTCGAAGACAAGCACCGTGGAGGTGAAGTTGTTTCCACCCAAAGATGGCTCTCAGATTTCAGCATTCAGCCCCTGAGTCTCCTTTCCTAGCTCCAGAGGGAATGAGAACTTCCTGGAGAATACCTGATTCCTACTTTCAGGTGTTTGAAATGACTGTTAATAATGAATCACGTGATATAGACCGCCACATTTAGATGATGAAGTAGTCAAACACCAGCTCTCTTTTGCAAGCTTGATTATTTGCTTTTAAGGATGGATATTTGTCATTTTATCATAAATGTAAGTGATGAAACCTGAGGGAAAGGAAAACCAGTTATTTCTGTTGAAAGGTGAGACCCACAGTTATGTTGTAGCACTTGACATAAATTGGCTTTTCACGCTTGGAGTCAAGCTATAGGAAAGTAGGCCTAATGAGAGAGGCTGTTGAACCCCAAGAGAAAAATGGAAAAGGTGGCTAGAGAGATACATCAAATGGCTGAATAGATGTTTCATATGGGGGATGCCCTAAGTTTATTCCTTAACATTGCATGGTCCCCCTAGCATCACTGGGATTCAACCCTGAGAATTACTGGGTGTGGTTCAAAAAACAAAAAAAAGAAAAAGAAAAATGGGTAAAAGTACTGATCAGATAAGGCACAGAAAAAAATTCTTATGGAACAATAATCTTAGCATCAAAGGTAAAGGTAAAGGTAAAGGCCCTCCCGTTGTTCATCGATTTGCTCGAGCGGGCCCAGTAACGTCTCCATTGGAGATTTTGTGTTACTGTGTTTGGCATATCGAATACTCTTGGTAGCTTGCCACCCGTGATGTATTGTACACGGTCACAGTCCTCCCATTGTTCATCAATTTGCTCGAGCAGGCCCAGTAACGTCTCCATCATGAGACTTGTTGTTACTGTGTTTGGCATATCGAATACATCACAGGTGGCTTGCCAGGCTCTGCCGTGTGGGCGAGATACTCTCGGTAGCTTGCCGGGCTCTCCGAGAGGGGCGGAGGAATCGAACTCAGGTCGGCCATGTTGGCTGCGTGCAAGGCAAATGCCCTACCGCTGTGCTAGTAATCAAAGAATTGGAAATTTAAATGTAAAATTTAAAAAATTCTAGGAAAATGAACAAAGATTTTAAAATGCCTAATTAAATGTTTAATTAGTGACTAGCACTAATAAAAGCACAATAAGTGGGCTCCTCTCATAGCTGGAGAGAGTAACTTCTCACATTGAATGTGAAGTCAACATGCATTTTTAAAAATAAAACAATAATCAGAATGATTAAATCATAGCGTAGGCATAAGATGGACTATTTGTCATTAAATTTAACAGTTTCAAATTAAGATTAGACATAAGAAAAATTATTTTACAGTGAAAAATTGAACACTATGTAAAAAGAAAATGAAGTTCATACAAAAAGTTCAAGAAGGAAATAGGCCAGATACATTCTTACCATTAGCATCTCAGATAGATGTTCGAATATATTAACTTTTATATAATTATGTAGTGTTTCTCTTATAATTGGAAAGAAAATCTATAATTTAAGAAATATTCATATTACTTGAGACAACAGGGCAGAGAAAATTATTTATGAAAGACTCTGGACACTTGCGTCAAGGAAGAGGTGGATCCTTTCTTTTGTGAGACAGGATTTGATGGAAAACCAAAGACTCCATCTCCCTGCCTGCACAGTGTAGTTCTCTGCAGTAATATAACATGGAGTTTTCACACTAGAGAATTTCTCAACTAGAGGCCGAAGTCGACTTCAGGAGGCCTGAACACCTACAGACATGGGAGCTATCTATAGTCTCCACCAGGCTGTGACCGCCTCATCCTGGGTGAGATTTGAGAATGAAGTCTGAAGAGACATTGTGTTCCCTTTTATGGCATAAGTTCTCCAGTTGTGCCTATAGTTAAGTGGCAAGGCATGTCTTATGGTCATGCAACAGGAGACGCAATAGAACCTGGGGAACACAAAATAAACAAAGGACTCTATGGAAATGCTACACCCCTTTTATTAAGATATGATTTAATGAAAGTCTATTTTGAGTTACAAAATAAACAATGAGGTTAAATAAACCAAAAAGAAAAGGTCCTCCAACTACCCAAACATAAACTTTATTCCAAACTGAAGGTTATAACTAGTTCAAACTTTGTACTTTTTTTTTCCCCTTTGAGTTCTTCTCAGTTACAGTTGAATTCCAAATATTTGGTAAACTTTGCTATACCATAAGTTATATTAGTAACATCTTCATTCTCATAGCCTGACTTTTTTTCCTTGGTGTTCTGAATGGTCATTGTCACTTCATCTGATTTTGGTTCCAGTAGTGGCATCTTTTTTCTTAACTTCCTAAAATTTGCCTTTTTAATACCCTATTATCAAGGAAGCACATGTCACATTGACTTATGTTTGTCATTCTACTCAGCCCCACCCTTGGCTACCTGTGAATAAGCAGCATGACTCAGCAATCTGATTCTATAAAAGTTGATGACATACATTCTCAATTACAAGAAATGCGTCTCAGTAAATTGGTGGCATATATATTTGTTCATCTCAAATTAATAGAATAAGCCTAGAGACCTTTATTGAAAAAAAATCTGTTGGCCCAGTTCAGTGCCAGAATGTGCTAGTGTCTACCTTGGATGTGGGTGTGTGGAAGGCTCCTGCCGAAGAACAGCAGGGATCCTAGGGGAGCTAGAGCTAGCAGAAGAGGGAGACAAAGGAACAAACTCAGACACACTTGTGGGTACCCAAACAGTGAGCATCCCAGCAAGTGTAACTGACATGGGGAGAATTGAGACCTTTCTTTTCCATTTTGATTTTAATGTTGATTGAGATTCTGTATTTTACAAGACTGTTATTAATGACTTCTTGTGCATATAATTCCAATACCACACCATCACTAGTGTACCTGAATCTCTCCCCAAAGGACCCTAATTCCCCTCCTTCAACAATCTAAATTCTAAAGTGCTGAGAGAAGGCAGAAGGCCCGTGTCAAATGGGGTTAAACACAGAGGGTTTCTGAGGCAGTAGATTTTGAGTTGAAGTTGAAAGAAGCCAAGAGACCTATTGTGAATTAGGACAGTTGGTCCAGTTCAGATGAAAAGAAATGTGGGTTTCTGGATGCTTTTTGACTTAGTACTCCAAGTCTGAATTGTTCAGTGACGTTCCTGACTTTTTACCCCTCCCCAACAGCGAGGACGTGTGCAAACGTGGCTTCACTGTCATCATCGACATGCGGGGCTCCAAGTGGGACCTCATTAAGCCCCTCCTTAAGACACTGCAGGAAGCCTTTCCAGCTGAGATCCATGTGGCCCTCATCATCAAACCCGACAACTTCTGGCAGAAGCAGAAGACCAATTTTGGCAGCTCCAAATTCATCTTTGAGGTGAGCCAGACCTTTCTTGAACTACCTCCATTCTCTTTTCTTCTGCTGTTCTCCTGTTACCCTCATCTGCTGCTTTTCCTGTGCAGTGATATCCTCCATGATAGAGACTGGTACTACCGGATTCCATGGCCACTGTGATTTAACTATAAAGTCGTGGGAGGAATGAGAGACTCCAACGTTTGTCCCAAATGTCCAGGATCAATGGGGATCCTGCTTACTCTTGCTGAATGCAAGTTGAGATGGTTCTTGTAGGGCAGTTTGTAATTTGTATCAGATTACTTGGAGTGTATATTCATTAATGTAGTCTTTCTTTTAGGAAAGTGTTTTTTATTTTTACCTTTGTAATTTCTTATTTTTTATGTAATTATAGACTAAAAGATCTATAAAAATGTTCACTAGTGTTTTTTCAGTAATATACATTTGTATATACATATATACATAACATATGCACTTATATTGTTCATAGCCTAAATGCCCATGTAGTTTAATAACATTAATACAAACGTTATGAAATAATTAAAATTAATATTTAGATAGTGTCATTGAGATATTCACATATTGCTTTTTAGAAAATGGATTAAATAGTCTGATTAATATAATCTAAAGTATTTTAAGTATATAGATAGAAAAGACTGAGACAGTATTACATGAGATGTTAACAGTAGATTACTAGAGGTGGCTGGGATACAGGTGACTTAATCACATTTCTCTATTTTCTTTTTATTTATTTATTTTTTAAATTTTTATTAGTGAAACACCATGAGGTACAGTTGTAGATTTACAAATTTTTGTGCTTGGGTTTCAATCCCTCCACCAGTGCCCATTTTCCACCACCACAGGTCCCAGCATCCCTCCCACCCCACCCAGCCTCTGTGGGGCATTCCCTTTTGTTCTCTCTCTGCTTTTGGGTGTTGTGGTTTGCAAAAGAAGCATTGAGTGGCAATCATGTTTGGTCTATAGTCTACTTTCAGCATGCTTCTCCCATCCTGGGAGGATCCTCCCAACTCCCTTTATTTGGTGTTCCTTTCCCTATCTGAGCTTCCTTTTCCCCTAGCATGTGTGACTGGCCTCCAAGCCATGGAGCAAAACTCCTGGTACTAATCTTGGCCACTCTTGGGTGTTAGTCTTCTATTTTGTTACTTTATGTTCCCCAGATGAATGCAATCTTTCTATGTCTATCCCTCTCTTTCTGACTCATTTTGCTTAACATGATACTTTCCATGTAGTACCATTTGTATGTAAATTTCATGACTTCATCTTTTCTCACCGCTACATAGTACTCCATTTGTGTAGATGTACCAAAGTTTCTTTAACCAGTCATCTTTCTCGGTCTATTTTCTTTTTAAATTTGTTTTTATACTCAGGAAAAGTTAGTTTTTGGTTTTAGTATTTTTTGGTTCACACCAGGGCATCTCCTGGCTCTCTGCTCAAGGAATACTCCTGGTGAGCTTGGAAGACCATATGGGGTGCCGGGGATTAAATCTGGGTCAGCTGCATGCAAGGCAAATGCCCTACCTGCTGTATTATCTCTCCAGCCTCCAAAATCAAATTATTTAAAGCTAGTTTTTTCCAGAGGGCACATGTGTAAATTCTTACAAACACATATGAGAGTAAATTAATTAAGTAGGATAGTTTGTACCATTCTGGTTGGTTCCTTTTTCTTGAGGAACCTTAAGAAGCAGAATCCTCAAATTCTGGGCCTCCTATGGAAAGGGCTGAACCTTGAGCACATGTGTGTGTATGCGTGTGTGTGTATGTGTGTGTGTGTGTGTGTGTGTGTATTGGACAGACAGAGCTGCTCTTCATCTTGTGGAACCATTCCAGACCCATTTCCCCTGGGGCTGGGAGGGATTGTGAGGCTTGGGGTGACGGTGGAGAGTCAGTAGGCTGCAATTTGATCACAACAGCCTGACCTCCTGAACTGGGTAGTTCTCACTCTGTGTAGTAAGGCAAGAAATTAGATTTTGTATATAAACAGCTAATCCTCAGATTCTCCTAGGATCCCTTCCCAGCCCTAAGAGCTCTGTAGGGAAATGCTTTTTGTATTTTTGGTTTGTTTACATAGTGGCAATAACAGCAGGCCTATAACTTGATAGGCTAAGGATTTGAAAACAATTCTTCAAAAAGCCTGGAATTTCGTTGGCAGTGCTGCCCAGTTCTTCCATCTCCCTGTACTGCCCCTTTTCACCAGTTGAACAAACTTTCCTCTGTTTCCTAAACTAGAAGTAGAAGAGAGATACTGAGGCCCTTCCACTCAGAAGAACAGTTATGCAGCAGTGTCTTAAAAATAGCAAATGGGGCCAGAGAGATAGTGCAGTGGGTAAGGTATTTGCCTTGCACACACACACAACTGATCCCAGTTCCATCCCTGAGCAACTCCAAGAGAAATTTCTGAGTACAGAGCCAGGATTAATCCCTGAGCACCACCAGGCATGGCCTAAAAACAAAATTAACCAAAACAATAGCCCATGTAATAGGTAGCACACTGAGTCAGGGATCTGAACCTCAGAGTGCAGCTTGTTGTATGGTAAATAGTTAATATAAAATAGTGATTATAATATGAGAGACCCCTGGAAGTGGCAAGCTTTAGGTAACATTTTAGGGGAGAGAAGGCTACCCAAAGTCTAGTGCACAGCACCCCACATCTCCTCATCTTGTTAAATGCATATTCTATCTCAGTAGATAAGAGATAGTGCCGGTGATTCTACTTTTATTTATTTATTTTTTTGCTTTTTGGGTCACACCTGGTGATGCACAGGGCTTATTCCTGGCTCTGCATTCAGGAACCATCCCTAGCGGTACTCAGGGGACCATATGGGATGCTGGGAATCAAACCTAGGTTGGCCATGTGCAAGGCAAACGCCGTACCCGCAGTGCTATTGCTCCAGCCCCCGGTGATTCTACTTTCTAACATGCTCCCATGTGATGTTGACGCAGCTGGTCTGAGCTCCGAACTTTGAGTAACTGGGGTCTAGATCAGCATAGCTGCCTCTGACATGCAGGCTGTGTCTTGGAATCTACTGGTGTAGGGGGTGCAGGATGAAGAGACTTTGAATTACCCAGGCATGTCCAAGCTCCAGTCAAGGCCAACTAAATTAGACTTTTTAGGGGAGGGGCTGAATATCAGTGGTTTGTTACTCCCTATGGGGATTCAAATGCTTAGTCAGGCTTAAAAGCCCCAGTCCATAGTCTGCACACTGGCAGCTCCTTGCTGTGTCTTAGGGAGGAGCGGGAGGGAAAGGGAGCGAGGAGGAGAGGCGCAGAGAACAGCTGTCTGCAGAGATCAGCTGCTTGTAGGACTCCAGGAATGACGCAGCAGCATTTTGCTTGGCCGCGCCAGTACTCACAGGATGGGCTTTGCACCCCTGATGCTTTTGCACACTTTGAACCCCAGCATAGCCCTTAGAGAAGAGTGTTAGGATCTTCAACTCCTAGGAAAGACTGGGTCTCTGAGGTCAGTAGCTCACCCCGGATCATGTGACTACTGAGTATAGTGGGAACTCTGGACAGGGACGTTCCTGAGAAGAGATCCTGGGAATGCTGATGGGAGGGGCATCTGCTTCTTGGTATGTCTGAGTGGTTGCCTCTATCCGCATTTGCTGCTCTGCTCTCTGGAGATTACCATTCTCCACTCTTCTCTCTAATGGGTTGTGGGGGCACACTAAATAAGCCAAGTGCCTAGGCTGCTCGCTCCACTTACCCTGGCAGAACAGGGCAACGCTGCCCAGGGAAGCCTTCAGGGCTGACCTAGGAAGACTCACGTTTTTTTTTTTTTTTTTTGCTTTTTTGAGTAACACCTGGCATTGCACAGGGGTTATTCCTGGCTCATGCACTCAGGTATTACTCCTGGTGGTGCTCGGGGGACCATGTGGGATGCTGGGAATCGAACCCGGGTCAGCCACATGCAAGGCAAATGCCCTATCCGTTGTACTATCACTCCAGCCCCCACACTTATTCTTTTTTTTTTTATTGTGGCATCTTTTTTTTTTTTAATTCGTGAAACACCATGAGGTACAGTTGTAGACTTACAAACTTTTGTGCTTCGGTTTCAGTTATACAGCGATCGAGTATCCATCCCTCCACCAGTGCCCATTCTTCACCCACACTTATTCTTGAAGCACCATGTTGCCTGCAGTGCTGAGCCCAGTGTGACGACCCGGCCTTTCACCTATGGATACCTAAACTCCCAGTCACTGGCTCTGTTTCCTTCCAGATTCTTTCTGCCTCTAGCATCCAAAGCTCTGCTGCAGTAGACTTGGAGAGCTGGAGGAGAAAGATGGATAGGATGAGACAAAACAGAAGTCTTTCCAGACAAAATAGCAGTGGCAGGCAGGTGGGGAGGCTTTGGGACTGGGCGGGGAGAGGGGTGTTGGACCACTCTCAGTGGTGCTCAGGGCTTACTCCTGGCTCTGTGCTCAGGGATCTCTTATGGTTGTGCACTGGGGACCATATATGGTGCCAGGAATCAAACTGGAGTTTTCTGTATGCAAAGCAAGTGCCTTAGCCCCCACACTCCCTCTCTGGCCTCTAGTGAGGCTTTCTGAGCTCGACCTCTAGTCCTCATCCTGCTGATCCTGGCAGCTTTGGGCCTCCTGAACTTTCCCTTTCCTTCACTACATGCTCATTGTGATGTGGCCTCATCCTGGCTCTTTCCCCTGACTTTCTCTTGTCTTGCCTGCTCAGTTCTTCCGCTCCCCTCTGTGTTCTCCCCCCTCATCACTGAGCCTCCGTCTCTGTCTCTGTCCCTTTAGACGAGCATGGTGTCTGTGGAGGGCCTCACCAAGCTGGTGGACCCCTCCCAGCTGACCGAGGAGTTTGATGGCTCGCTGGACTACAACCACGAGGAGTGGATTGAGCTGCGGCTCTCGTTGGAGGAGTTCTTCAACAGCGCCGTGCACCTGCTCTCGCGCCTTGAGGACCTCCAGGAGATGCTGGCCCGGAAGGAGTTCCCCGTAGACGTGGAGGGCTCTCGGCGGCTCATTGATGAGCACACGCAGCTCAAGAAGAAGGTGCTGAAGGCCCCCGTGGAGGAGCTGGACCGGGAGGGGCAGCGGCTGCTGCAGTGCATTCGCTGCAGCGACGGCTTCTCAGGGCGCAACTGCATCCCGGGCAGCGCAGACTTCCAGAGCCTGGTGCCCAAGATCACCAGCCTGCTGGACAAGCTGCACTCCACCCGGCAACACCTGCACCAGATGTGGCACGTGCGGAAGCTCAAGCTAGACCAATGCTTCCAGTTGCGGCTCTTCGAGCAGGATGCAGAGAAGGTAGGTGCAGAGAGGAGCAGGGGACGGGCATCTTTCTTGCAGTCTTGTGTTTGGCCGCAGATCCCTGACTTTTCAAAGCTCCGCTTTTGTAGTGTTTACATTTTTTTTAGACCATTGTGTGCAAATTAACTCACTTGTATCTTCCCAAGAGTCCTATGAATAGGTGAATCAGGATCCTATTTTACAGAGAAGAAACTGAAACCCTTCGCCCTGCCTGGGAGAGCAGGTGATGCCAGGGTCTGTGCTTTTACCTGCTTTTGGGCATTGCCCTTCCCAGTGAGTGGTGCCAGCCAGCTCAGCAACAAAATTAATAGTACTTTGGGGCTGGCGTGATGGTACTGCAGGTATTGCCTTGCATGCAGCCAACTCGGGTTTGATCTCCAGCACCACATATGGTCAGTTCCCTGTGCCCCACCAGGAGTGATCCCTGAGCAGAGAGCGAGGAGTAGGCCCCTTTTACAGCTGGCTGTGGCCCCCCAAAAACAACAAAAATTAAGAATAACAGTAGGGTTACTTGTCGCAATGACGTGACTGATGATTGTCCTGCATTCACTTGTCTCTGACAAAGCACATCCACACTCAGATTGGCTAAAGCAGAGAAGTTTGCCCCATTGGCTTGGATAACAGCTGTGGGTGTAAGGGGAGTGGGTACTCTGTGATTTGGGGAGGGGGGGTGCACAGCAGACTCAGAATGTGAATCCTGTTTCTTTCTGCTTCAAGTTCAGGAAACTTCCTGCAATACTGCCGCTCTCTGCGGGTTTCTCTCAGCAGCAGAGCACTTTCTTAAGAAACAGTGAGATTTCAGAGCTTTCCTCCTTATCAAGGAAGATGCAAGAAAGTGAAAAATGGAAAATGTCCTATTGTGCCTGTTAGCCGAGGACACAAAAGTAGCTCCTCTGGATGCTTTTCAAGCTAAAGAAGGAAATGTATTATTATTTGCACTTTAAGAAGAGTGAACCCTCTCTCCTGTCAGAATTCTGGGCTAACATATTTAAATACGTAATACTACTCTTAGAAAAATCTCTCAGTAACTCTAGCTTTATAGTTGGAGACAATGGTTTGGGGTCTTTTAAGAGCCTTTAATAAAAATGTCTCTAGGTATATTTAAGTGATGAAATCAGGATAAAAAAACTTTGCATAATTATGATCTCAGTTTATGTGAGTGCCATCGTAGACAAAACTGAAGAAAATTCACCTGATGTTAATAGTTTTGTTTTCTAGGGGATCTTGGTTATAGTTTAAGCCTTTATGCATTTTCTGTGTTTTCCAATCTCAAAATTTATGATGGGAAGAAAAGTAAAGTAAAGGCCCTCCCGTTGATCATCGATTTGCTCGAGCGGGCCCAGTAACGTCTCCATTGGAGACTTTGTTGTTACTGTGTCTGGCATATCCAATACTCTCGGTAGCTTGCCGGGCTCTCCGAGAGGGGCGGAGGAATTGAACTCGGGTCGGCCATGTTGGCCGCTTGTAAGGCGAACGCCCTACCCACTGTGCTATCGCTCCAGCCCGGGAAGAAAATAAATATGTGTAATTTAAAAAGAACTCTTAAAGTTCTTTCTGATAGAATTTTCAAACGTCATCAAAGCAGGATTTTGAAAGAGAAAGTTGCAAGATTTCCCTGATATTCCTGAGTGCTTGTTTGTCCAGTGATCTGGCAACTGGAGGCTGACCCTGATCCCTGGTCTGGTCTGCTCAGGAAGGGGCCACTTGAACTGCCCACCAGGTGTGAAAGTGTGAAAAGACCAGCACAGGAGCTTGCCTCTGTGACACCTATTTTCGAGTTTCCCTGTTCTGGTACACAATTGCTGAGTTTTGTGCCTGGAATGACTCTTAAGTCCAGGATTTGTTTTTTGTGGTGTCTTGTACCTTAAAAAGAATGTGTGTAACAGTGTGTGTGTGTGTGTGCGTGTTGTGTATTGTGTGTGTAGAGGGGTGGAGGATGGGGCAAGAATATCAAAAACAAAAGTTGGGAAGAGGGCAACCCAGGAATATTTTGATATTGAGTCAATGGTGAAATGCTGCTCAGGCTTGACCTAGCTGCCACAGAAAATGTGCTGGGTGTAGAGCAAGAGAGGAAAACACTCCTTTTAAGTGGCTTCAAGATTAATTGAAAATATCTCTGCAGAACCCAAGTGCCTCTGGCCTTGACTTAATTTGGTGTTTTTGAGTGTGGGTAAGCGGGAGGCATGTTGGGTAAAGGCTGTGTGTGCAGATCTACATTTAAACAAGGGTGTGAGGAAATAGTTACTGCGTGAGCCATGTCCTCGCTCCTTTCTGCTGGGGTGCTTGCTGAAGACCTTTAATTCCAGATCTGGGAAGCTCTTGGCAATTGAAAGAGTCTGGTGATCACCCAGCTTCTATTTTTGAAAAACGGGTGGGTGTAGTCTCCCCTCTGGCCCGGTGGGGTGACAGCTTGTTTCCCAGGGCTTAAGAAATGGGCAGTGTTCCCCATTTAACAGCTGACTATGGGAAGTGAAACCACCGCTTCCACCTTCTCTTGACCTCTGTGATGGCCTGCGGCATTGCCCAGCTTGTAGGGGGTGAGGAGGGATTCATTCTCTCTCCCTGTTAAACTTTTATGGAGGAGGGGCTCTCTGTTCCACAGCTAATTAGTAAAGCAGGCTACCCATTCATTTAATAAACTTCTGTTGAATAGCTGTCACAATTCCAAAATTGCTTGAATAGGACAAGTAACCCAGGATAACTGTCCTGACTCAGCCAGCTGTTTTGTAAAAGAGGTAGGCACATCAGTTCCTGTTTACCCTTGTTTTTGTTTGCTCTGTGCACCTCACTGTGCTAGACCCTCCTTCTATGTTTGGGAATTTTGAAAGAAGAGGGAATGTGGCAGCTCTGGAGTTATGAGAAAGCCTGAGCGAGTAGTTTGTGGGAGGGCTCTCTAATTCAGAGGTGAGCCATGGAGCGGAGAGGACATCTTGCTGGAAGCCATAACACAGCTGCCTTCGCCATGCCTTCTGGTCTCTAGCTAATGGGCTCATCTTCCACTGTGTTCATGGGGTCCCGGGCACAGGGCTCTTCACTTGCCAGGCCCAGATCACAGCTCTCCTTGCAGCCCTGCTTTACCTATGGCTCACTCTCAGCTGATCATGCTGAAGGCATCCACCTTGTGGTCACATCCCATTACCAAGAGAAAGGAGGGCTCTACCCCAGCAGGGGCAGTGTGTGGTCTGAAAGTCCATTAAGTTCCTTAAGAAAAGGAAAAACTGGTTGCCATTCCATGGAAGATCCTCCATATTTCTTCTCTGCAATGTGTGTGTGTGTGTGTGTGTGTGTGTGTGTGTGTGTGCGCGCGCACACGCGCGCATCTTAGAGTGGTTGATGGAAGGACTCTTAAGATTGAAAACTCTACCTTGCTCACTTGTAGAAACCTAGCTCTGTCGTCACAGTGACAGTGATCGTGACCCCAGGATACTCAGCTTTGTGCTCAGTTATCAGAAGCATCAGAAAATGTTGAGGCTGCTGCACTGTCTTGAGATTTGGGGGAGGCCTTTGTTTTCTAATAGGGAAAAGGAAGTACTTCTTAGGGCTCCAGTGAATGTTTAGCCTCAACCAACAGAGAAACAAACCTTTGTTTTATTTTTCTTCTAAAGAGTCTTCCATACTTTAGTTAGTTCCCAAAGCCATTCTACAAGGGAGGAGTGTATTACCACGTTTGGTGGGAGAATTCACCGAATAGTGGACAGAACTACTTAGTGTGGCTCCAGTGCTGAAATGGGGCTTATTGCTGGTAATGGAACAGGGTGGGATTGTTTCCTGTGTGAATCTATAACTGGGAAATGCCTGAGACAAAATCTTTATCACCAGGATTGGAAGAATATTTAGGTGCCCACACCAATTTTTGCCAGCTTTGATATCCATTCTCCCTTTTATAATCTTTTATAGAAGAATAGAATATGTGTTATTTTCTTCCTTAAAAAAATTATCCTGATGCTGCCCAGGGTTGTTAGGAGAAATGAATGCGATGGAGTGTGGAGATACCCAGCATGGGCCTGGCCTAGTGTCGCTGTTCCCTAGGCTTCTGCTGCCCCTCATCCTCTCCTAAGAGTTTCCACTTGATGTCATCTTCATTAGCCTGCATCTGCTGAGATCCTGCACAGTGTCATTGATGTAGCAACCGAAGTTGCTCCAGATAATCTCTGGTGGTCCTTAATGAAACATAACCAAGAACTGAATTTCAAGAGAAGATGTAGATTAAGATGTAGTTCTCAAGATTATGTGGTGCCCTTGCTGAGGAATAGGACTTGAACCCCTGAGTCTAGTCAGGGTCATAGCTGATGATGAGGAAGTTGGGGGAAAACCACCACAGTGAAAGGTCTGTGGAAACACAATACATCCTTGAAGCAGTCACAGAAGAAAATAATTCTCCCCTGGGGGAGCTAATGAGTCCTTTTATTATACCTTCTATACCTAAGACACGTGTCGCTTTCTGATTTGTATTATAGAAAGAGAGTAATTATCTTATTCCCCCGCAAACTTTAGGCCAAGGACATTTTTACAGTTCATGTAAGAAATATGTCTACGTATTTTATATTCTTAGACGTCTGTGCAAAACAATGTCACTTTTACATTAATCATCATGGGAAATAATGTGGGATAAAGGGCATCATGGTGGGGGCACTGTGCCAAGGGTTCTGTGCTTATTGTGTTTTCACTGTTTGTGTGTCCTGCTAGTTACATTAGCACTTCAGGACATCCCTAGGATACCCAGTCACTGGGCAAGGTGTCCACTACCGTTTCCTTATCTCTGATATAAGATAGTTACAGTTCTGGTCCTCCTCCAGGACCCAAAGGAGGGTCCATATTGTTGTTCTGCCTGGAGTAACAAAATTCACATTGGGCCCAGGGGCTGAGGACCTGGCAGCCTCTCTTTCCTGCTGGATGCTGGCTCCCTGCCTTTTCTCGGCCCACCTCCAACCCCACCCCACTCTGGAACCACAGTCAACAGGGCTGCTTCGTCATTTGTCAAACTGAAGTGCCATTGTAGTAATTAGAATGCACAGTACTTTTCTGATTGTCAGTTTTCTAAGTGTTCTCATACCCATGACCTGAGAGAATTTTTGGTCCAGCCCTTCCTTTCAGACAGAAAATTTTGACCCGTAGCAGAAGTCCACACAAGGTTTATCACTTGGCCTCCCATTGTGATTCTTGGTGAAGTTGAAAGATTTGCATGGATTGGGCTGGAGCGAAAGCACAGCAGGTAGGGTGTTTGCCTTGCACACAGCCGACCTGGGTTCGATTCCTCCCCCCTCTCAGAGAGCCCAGCAAACTACCGAGAGTATTCTGCCCTCATGGCAGGGCCTGGCAAACTCCCCGTGACATATTCAATATGCCAAAAACAATAACAAGTCTCACAATGGAGGCATTACTGGGCCCACTCCGAGCAAATCGAACAACGGGAGGACCATGCAGTGCAGTGCAGTGCAGTCAGGTAGGACCCTCCCCCTGTAGATACACACACACACACACACACACACACACACACACACACACACGCAGACCTCTTTCTCTTGCTTGGGAGGGAATGAGGGCTGAGGAACACATATTTTCACTCTGGTGGGAAAAGGACAAGCACAGGTCCCCAGGCAGCAGCATGTGACCGTCTCTGTGATTCAGTTCTGAGCTCTTTGTGTTGCGAGGGAGACTTCAAAGAGTTGTGACCTTGGAGACAGACAGAAGGGCAAGTTCTTTACTGGCTTGTTTGCGATTTCCTGCCTTTGCCCCCTCCCACCCCCTTTTTTAATTTTGCTAAAATCTCCATGCCTGCTGGCTCCTGCTCTCCCCACTTACTGAACACTGCCCCCTTCCACCCGATGTTGACTGGGCTCAGGGTGAGGAAGTATGTCTGCATCCCACCCCTACATGGGACACAGTGTCCTGTATTATTTCCAGCTCGCCGGTCCTGGGAATCTCTACTTGCTTTTCTCATTTCCTCCCCTTGAACATTGAAACATTAGATTCCAAAAATAATCTAAGTCACAATGTTCTGGATGCTGCGTGTGTGTGTGTGTGTGTGTGTGTGTGTGTGTGTTTTCTCCCAAGGTTAATTTTTTTTTTTGCCTCCTTATATCCTTTCTCCTTCTCCATTCCTACTATTTCCTGTACTTTCAGAATCTCTGTCTCTGGAGGTAACCATTCCTCTAGGAGGTGTGCAAGAGTGGAACACAGACTGGATGAAAGGCTTGGAGGAAGCTCAGTCATGGTGCTCTCCTAGAGAGCTCCCACAAGCACTCTATGTTGAATAATCTCCCTCTGTGGCTTCTACTGTGGACCCTACAACAAGCCCTTAGAATTGAGACCTGAACATTATGGTAACAGCACTTTTCAGAATCCAGATCCTATCCCTGGCAATTTAGGTGTGGTAGGGAGAGTTCTCAATCAGTAATAGAAATTGTTTGGGGCAAGGCAAAGTAATTGGGGAACATTTGCTGTTGCACTTGTCGAATACTACCGAGTGCAATATGTCAGGCCCTTCACTGAGTGCCTGGGACCTTGTCTTCTGCCACTTTGAGATATAGCTCCCTTTTCCAAAAACAGCAAAAGCAGCAAAAAAAAAAAAAAGAAAGAAAGAAAGAAAGAAAAAGAGAAAATCCTACTTCCCCCAGGCCATAATCAACCTTCCTAACATTTTTACCCTGTCCCTAGGTTCATCTTCATGATTAGAGACAGTCTTTGTGAGCCTTCTTGGTCTTTTCTGCTCTCTAAGAATTCTTTCATTCAGTTTCATTTGGTGGGGGATCTAGGCTTGTCACATTGGCCTACTTGGGCCCAGTTTTTCCCATATGAGAAGGGAAACGTAGGACTCTGTTGCTCTGATCCTGGTTTTAAAAGTGATCAAAAGATTTTGCATGTGCAGTTGCCTCTGTACCTCATGTTATCCTGAAGTCTCCAAGGCATGCCAGTCTGGAGACACGTGTCCTCCATTCTCTAGAGCGAGGCAAGTGCAAACAGAAGGAAGGCTTCTAATGTGTATGCATGGAGACACTTCCAGCAGGGAAGGTTACGTGAACATGATTCTGGTGTCCTGAGTTAGATGTTTCCAGGTGAGACATAGTCACTTTTTTTTCTGGGAAAAGCCATACTCCAGGGTATCTACTGTTCTAGCCCCATCCCTATTCCTTATGTTTCCTCCATGAGGCCATTCTCAAGCAGAACCAAAGCTTTACTGTTACCTGGTAGAGTCTGGAAGACCATGGAAAAGCCCATAGGAAAATTGAATTCCTTGGAGAAAATCTGCTTGGATTGGAATCCAGGAGGGATTCATTGCCAACAAGAAAGCCCTTGCTTTTGCTCTTGGGTTTGTCTCCAGTCCCTCCTTAGGAAGCCTTTTCTGGATCAGAGAAGCTCTTTTGTGAAGACAGCTGCTGACGTGCTAGGAGAGAAGACAAATCCTTCCTGATTTGGCATAAAATGTGGCGTCTTGTTTCCTCTCTTCAGATATGGAGGACTGACTTGTCCAAGCCCAGATACTCCCTGGGAGCTGAGCCTTGCTAAGAGGTATCAGGAGAGGTATGAACCCCAGAGACCTAGAACATGGAGTGGGATTGGGCATGGACACTGAGATCCATCAGGTTCTCTTCTGCAGTTTACATGGTTACTCTTCTCTCTCTGACTTTGCCCACTGGAACCCTTCCCTAGCTGAAGGTTCACATCATTGTTGCTCTCGCACACTTCTGTAGTGGAGGTGGTCTTCTTTCTCCTTTGGCACTTATCATCCCCTTCAGGTTTGCCCTGTCTTATCTTGTCTTGAACTTTACATTCAAAGGCTCATTCATTTGATTATGTTACAGATTCCTGGAGGTCAGAACCAGTGTCTTAGATGGGTGATGTTTCTCAGAATTATACTGACAGTGCCAAATAGTGGATCATTACACTCTGTATTTACTAGGTGACAGAACAAAACTTTCGTGATCTCTTTGAGCTGACACAAGAGCACCACCTACTGCTGAGTGGTTTCCAGGGATGCTATTTCTAGGATCTCACTTAAAAACAGGTTTTAGCAAATTTCATCTTGCAGTGCAGAGTGATTTGGAGATAGGGAACCAGTTCCGACTCTTTTATGTTAATCCAAGTGTGAGCAGGTGAAGTGAAGTGATAAGGAGAGTAGGAAAGAGCAGAACAAACTGTGAAGACTCCTCCTCAGGGAAACGAAAAGGAGCCAGATATCCTGTTGGCCATCAGGGAGAAAGGTGAGCAGAAAGGTTATCAAAGGCCTTCCTGTTGGGAGGTTGACAGATGGAGTGGAAAGAAGTCCTAAAAATATTTTGGAAAAAGTACAGATGACTAAATTATACCCAGTGTTTAATTTTTTTCAGGACATGAAGAAGTGAGAGAAATGGTAATTAAAATTGCTAAAAAAAAACATTAATATGAGTTATATGGCGGTTGCATTTCTGCCTGCTTTTTAGGGAAAATATGGATGCAGGCACTTACCTTTGCCCTCTGATTAAAATTGTTAAAGAAAGTTCTGGCTGTTGGTCGTGGGGTTTTGAGGAGTCACTGGACTCTCGTAAGTGCTTAGGGAGATTGTGTGGTGTATGCTCTGCCCTTTGGGTCCGAATGCAGGCACTGTCCATGCAGGAATGACCAAGGGTCTCCTTCGGATGTGCCTGACCCGGGCTCCATCACGGCCCCTCCCCAGCCTGGGTCCTCTTACTGAGGGGACTGTGGTGAGAAGAGTCCTGACTCTTCCCCGCTCCAACTCAGACCCACCTGGCAGACCCCAGCACGAGACTTGCCATCTTCTCTTAGAGCCTGTCCCCAGAGGAAGCCCTTCTCCTTAGCTCCTGTGGAATTTTTTCCCCAGATGTGCAAATGATTGGCATAACCAATTTTAGGATACGTGGGAGGGCTAGATGAGAACATCCAGCAGACCATTTCTGCAGTAATAATAATAGTTACCACTTATTGAATGCATCCGGTATGCCAGAAACAAGCATTAGCTCATCTAAATTCATTCGCCAAGGACCAGGTCTCAGTTTATGCCTATATTTAGTTCTGGATAAAGTTGGGTACTTTTTTTTCTAACTTGTATTAAATGGGGTTTGACCTCTTCAATTCTACATTTTGGGAAGAAAATGAAACACATTCCCTCTCTCTATTCCTGAAAATATTTTATCAGCATCTGTGGTTCAGATGAAAGGAATTTGACCACTTGGAGTTAATATCCCAGGCTGCCTGTACCGACTCCTGGCTTGGTGGGTCCTGTTTCTTGTCTGCTTGACTGCTGGCTCCGAGATGGCCGTTCTTGACACAGCAGGGAATCGTGGATGTTGCCAGCACTGCAGGGAATTCAGTCCTTGCTGGCAGACTGGAAATAAGATGTGAAAAAAACCTGAAAATGTTTATATTAATAATAGACTTTGTAAGATTTTTTATTACATCACTTAACATGAGGAGAGCTAGAGTAAGGAGTGTGGCCATTTAAGGCCTAATCTGAGAGTGTGTTTCTCTGGGCAGAGTTGGGCTGTGACTCCTTGTCAAGATAGTGGGTGATTTCAGCATGAAGTTTCACAGTCCAGATTTCTCTAATGAGAAAACAACTCTTTTTCTGATTGTTGGCATATGCCAAAGCTGGGCATGGAAGGAGCTAGCCTGCAGGCCTCAGCTATGGTGTGCCACACACAGTGCTTGCCAGCTTTCCCAGGTGACCTTAATCTCCCTGATTTTTATCTGCTTTGACTCAGACAATAAAGGGAAGATGAGAGGGAAGGGAGAAGGAGGGGAGGAGACAGAGAACCTCAGTTGGTGAAAGATGGGCATATGCTTGTTGATTTAGCTTTGTGAGCTAAGACTGGCTTGGCCTCCCCTTTGTATTGATGTGAGTGCCTGTGTACCTGGGGGCTTCCAGGTAAACCTTGTTTCATCATTAAAACCAAATTTAATTCTTTCACTGTGCTTTGGTGGTTCCCCACTGCCATTCAGTACATGCCGTTCCTCTATTTTCTGATCTTCATCCCTTCGCACCCTTGTCATCATTAGCCAGCCCACCCTTCTCACTGCTTCTCATTTTGTGCCCTACACTATTTGTATCTCTGATTTATGTTTTTGTTTTATGTTTTTGTTTTTTGTCTGTTTTGGAACCACACCCAGTGATGCTCAGGAATTAGTCCTGACTCTGCACTCAGGGATCACTTCTGGCAGTGCAGGGAACCAAACAACTACTTTTTGTTTGAACCCAACAAACAAGGGATTCAACCCAAGTTGGCCACATGCATGACTTTACCAGCTTTACTATCCCTCTAAAGCCTCTTTAAAAATTATTTATATATTTTTTATTGTGTCACCATAAGATAGAGTTACAAAGCTGATCACGGTCAGGTTTAAGTCATAGAGTGTTCTAAACAGCCATCCCTCCGCCAGCGTACATTTCCCACCACTAGTGTCCCTAGTTTCTCTCCCACCACCCTCCCTCCAGCCTATCTCTATGACAGATGCTTTTCTTCTCTCTCTCTCTCTCTCTCTCTCTCTCTCTCTCTCTCTCTCTCTCTCTCTCTTCCCTACCTCCCTCCCTCCCTCTCTATCCCTTTCTCTCCCTCTCTTCCCCTGCCTATCTTTCTCTCTTCCCTCTCCCCTTTGGGGAGCATTATGGTTTGCAGTACAGGTATGAGAGGCTATCATGTTTGTTTCTTTACCTGTTTTCTGGACATAGTTCCTATCCAGAGTGATCATTTCCAACTATCTTTGACATGGTGGTCCCCCAGCATTTGAGGTAGGCTTCCAACAATGGACCAGTTCTCCTGGCTTTTGTTTCTTTTGTTCTTGGGTATTGGTCTCATGTTATTTTTTTTTATGTCCCACAAGTGAGTCCAGGAAGTCTATGTCCCTCTCCTCTGACTCATTTTACTCAGCACACTATTGTCCATGTCCATCCATTTATAAGTAAATTTCATAACTTCATTTTCCCTAACAGCTGCATAAAGTATTCCATTGTGTAGATGTACCATAGTTTCTTTAACCAGTCATCTGTTCTCGGACACTCAGGTTGATTCCAGATTCTGACTATTGTAAATAGTGCTGAAATGAATATAGAAGTGCAGATGGCTTTTCTACTGTGTATATTTGGGCCCCAAGAGTGTATTCCCAGAAGTGGTATTGCTGGGTTGTATGGAAGCTCAATTTCTAGTTTTTTTGTGGGAATGCCCACAAAAAGGCTGGACCGGTCAACAGTGAAGAAGAGTCCCTTGCTCCCTGCATCCACACCAGCATAGGTTAGTCTTACTCTTTTTGGTGTGTGCCAGGCTCTGTAGTGAGAAATGATATTTCACTGTTGTTTTGATTTGCATCTCCCAGATAATCAGCGATGTAGAACATTATTTTCATGTGTCTTTTGGCCATTGTATTTCTCATTGAGAAAGTTTCCATTAATTTCTTCTCCTCATTTTATGATGGGTTTGGAGGTTTTTCTCTTGTAAAGTTCTACCAGTGCCTTATATGTTTTTGGGTATTAACCCTTTATTCTAAAGCCTCTTTATACGACTTTGTTTCTTTCCTGTTCTAAGTTTTCTTGAACCTCTAGGCCTTTTTATTTTTTGCTTTGTTCGGGGTCACATCCAACAATGCGTAGGGGTTATTCCAAAGGACCATATGCTTGGGATCAAACCCAGGTTGTCATACAAAGCAAGCACCTTGCCCACAGTGCTCTCTCCTCAGCCCTTGATACGTTTAGGCCTTTTCTTAAGCTCTTTACTTGATTAAGAAACCCCTTCTATCTTCATCTTTTGCACCTATTGAAATCCTTTTGTTTTTCCAGACATTATTTGGCTATTAATACCATCTATGCTTCTTCTCTATGTATTTCTGCCAAATTGGACCAAATGCCCCCTGCTGTCAGTCCATAATGTAGACACTTTTCATGGTTCTTTTCATACTTCAAATGGATACAATAAGAATACAGTTCCTTTCATAACTGACTTTGATTTTTTATTTGCAGTCTTTTACCCAGTATGGGAATGCATTGGGTACTCATTAAGTGAATAAAATACTGCACTAAGTATCATGCCTGTGGATGTTATATCTGGATGTTTTTTATTGGCAAGAGACAGAACAGAAAACTGAACTCTTTTGCATTATTGAGTGTGTTGTTTCTTTATATATATTTTTCCCTAACATATTTGTTTTAGTTACTTTGAAAATTTTCTGTACTATCCTGATCATATCTGGGTCTTCTTCTATTGACTCTTTAATTTTTGTTGTCAGTCACTTTTCTCTGCTTCACATGTCTAGAAATTTATGGTGTATACCGGATAGTGCAGGTCATACATTGTAAAGACTCTTGAATGGATTTAAGTATTACGCCCCCCCACACACACACACACACCCTGGGATGCAGTTAATTATCAAACCTTTGGATCTTGTTGAGCCATAACTTAGGCTTTGTCACAGCAAATATATTTTCCTGCTTTTTCATTAATCCTAGCATATATATTCTTAGACTTTGTTTATTATTCCTACAGTCTCTTTTGGTTGCCCAAGTAAATGTATAGAGTATTCACCAGTGCTGTTTCACATGGTTTGATTACAATTCCCAATACATCCACAGCAATAAAATTTCTGTTAAATTCTCATTTAATATCCTCCACTTCCAGTGGTGACTTTCTGTAGGAACTTCTGGGATTTTTCCCTAACTATGCATAACTGAAGATTTGTCAAGGACCTGGGGGGTATTTTAATGATATTTTAGAAATCTTTTACTTAGTGTTTTCCTCTTCAGTATCCTATCATCAAAGTTCAAGCTACCTCTCTTGCTCTGAAATCTAATCTCTATTTTTTGCACCCCCAAAGATTTCTTCTTTTTATTCAGCTTCTATCTTTCTGCTCTACAGTTTGAAAAATGCCATCAGGGAGAAAACCAGAGTAAGTAAAGAACTTTGTAAGTGTCCCTGTGTTGGGAATGTGTCCCTGTAAGTGATCTGTATTGGGAATGGGTTCTTTTGACTACTTTATAGATGGCAGGGTTAAGTTTGATGTCAGTTACCCCATCATGTACAAACTGTAAGTCTCTACGTGAATAGTGTAAATGAAAATGCAAAGAGCAGCTGGCGATCTTAGTTGTAGAGCACTTGCCTTCTATGTGTGAGGCCCTGGGTTTAATTTCCAAAACACAAAACGAAACAGACAAAAGAAGAGTAAATAGAATGTAATCACACCAGAATCACCCAAATGCTTCCTACTGAATCTACTGAAGTCCTGTTGAATCTCAAAAATTGGGCCAGGAAGCCTGCATATTTTAAAACCCGTATATTTTTAATTTGAGGCGGATCTGAGTTAAGATTGGCTTGTGGAATACTATAATAATCAATTGTGGAAGAAAGAGAAAGAAAGTGTATCAGTTGATGAAGTGAGGCATTACGAGGAGGTGAAACTTATTTTGAAGTGTGAGAATAATTTGGCCATTTGGGTGTGGACCATTTCCTGGAGTGGGGAATATGAATACAAATGTTGAGCTGGCAAGGGCATGGTGTTATATGTTTGCGTGCAGTGAATAAAGTGTAACTGGAAAGGATGCTTGTGAAGGAGAATGTTGTGAAATCATAGGAAAAGGTATGTCTGGACCAGCCTGTAGGATATTCTTAATTTCAGGCTGATGATATTGAATTTTTGAATGTAGATTTTTAAATTGTTGACTTTTTAAAAGTGATTCATTAATTTACTTTTTTTTAATAAGAAAGTAATTTATTATAAGATTCTCATACAATATTAATATCTAAGAACAGTTATAGTCTGTTTCATACTTTTTTTTCCCTTTATTTTATTTTATTTTTTTTAAAGTTGTAGATTTACAGTTTTTTGTGCTTTGGTTTCAATTATACAATGATCAGATACCCATCCCTCCACCAGTGCCTATTTTCCACCACCATGGATAATATCCCTCCCACCCCCATCCCCCCATCCCCCCTGTCTCTGTGGCAGGGAAATCCCCTGTGTTCTCTCTCTCCTTTTGGGTGTTGTAGTCTGCAAAAGAGGCATTGAGTGGTAAACATGTTCAGTCCATAGTCTACTTTCGACATGCATCTCCCCTCCTGGGAGGATCCTCCAAACATCCTTTATTTGGTGCTCCCTTCTCTATCTGAACTGCCCTTTCCTCTAGGATACCCGGCTGGCCTCTAAGTTATGGAGTAATCCTCCTGGTGCTGATCTCAGCTATTCTTGGGTATTAATCTCATACTTTGTTACTTTATATCCCCCAGATGAATGCAATCTTTCTATGTCTATCCCTCTCTTTCTGACTCATTTCGCTTAGCATGATACTTTCCATATTGTACCACTTGTATGTAAATTTCATGACTTCATCTTTTCTAACAGCTACATAGTACTCCATTGTGTAGATGTACCAAAGTTTCTTTAACCAGTCATCTGTTCTTGGGCATTCAGGTTTCTTCCAGTTTCTGGCTATTGTAAAGAGTGCTGCAATGAACAAACTGGCAAAACCCTCCATGACATTGAAGCTAATGGTATCTTCAAAGATGCCACGCCACTGGCCGAGCAAGTGAAAACAGAGATAGATAAATGGGACTATCTTAAACTAAGAAGCTTCTGCACCTCCAAAGAAACAGTGACCAAAATACGAAGACAGTCTACAGAATGGGAAAGGATATTCACCGAATACACATCTGACAAGGGGTTGATATCCAGGATATACAAAATACTGGTTAAACTCCACAAGAAGAAAACATCCAACCCCATCCAAAAATGGGGCAGTGAAATGAACAGAAACTTTCTCAAAGAAGAAATCCGAATGGCAAAAAAGCACATGAGAAAATGCTCTACATCATTAATCATCAGGGAGATGCAGATCAAAACCACAATGAGATACCATCTCACACCTTAGAGACTGGCCCACATTCAAAAGAACAAAAGCAACCGATGCTGGCGTGGATGTGGCGAGAAAGGGACACTCCTTCACTGTTGGTGGGAATGTCCACTGGTTCAGCCCTTCTGGAAAACAGTATGGACGATTCTCAAAAAATTAGAAATTGAGCTCCCATTTGACCCAGCAATACCACTCCTGGGAATATATCCCAGAGAGGCAAAAATGTATAGTCGAAGTGACATCTGCACTTGTTTGTTCATTAATTTACTTTTTTTAAAAAAAAGTTTCATTTTCTCCCCTTCCCTTTCACTGCTGTTGATTTCAGTATATACACATTTGGTTGTGGGGCTTGTAAATTGCTCGCTGTATTCACCCCAAGTGGTACACATTTTATTTTATTTTATATTTTCGTTTTTATCCCAGCCCTGGCGGTTACCAGGGGTTTTTCCTGGCTCTGTGCCCAAAAATCACTCCTTGCGGGCTCAGGGGACCTTATGGAATGCTGGTGATTGAACCTGAGTCAGTCTCATGCAAAGCTAGTGCCCTACCCGCTGTACTATCTTTCCTGCCCTGGTGCATATTTTATTTGTGTTAATACATCCTTGACTGTGGTACTGCATAGATCTCACATTTTGTGGATCACTGTAAGCCTTGTACGGGAGAGCTGGGTGTTGAAATCAAGGCCTTATTCTTACTAGAGCTTATGTGCCCCTGAGCCACAAGTCTGGGACCAATTCTGTGTTTTTTTGACTGAAGAAATGACATTATAAAGGCAGTATACGAGAGCAATAGTGAGGGCATGTACTTGGTTTAAGAGAGTGAGGAAGGAAGACCAATGAGGAAATAATTGAAGTTATCTAAGAAAGGGGACTGAGTGGTGAGTAATTGTAATGATGGAAAGAGCACATGTCAGAATGATCGGAGGGGGAAAGGACAAGATGGACTCTGGGGGTGGGTTGGAGGTGTCAGAAGTCAAGAGAATGTCTCTTCATAGAAAAATCATGGTTTTTTGAGATGTTGGTAGGACATCAAGGGACCATTAATACTGAGTTCATATGCCCCTAGACTAGAAAGAGCCAAGGTGTGTCTAGAGATAATTTGATAGTGATTTAAAACCATGGAATTTGGAAAAAGATCTAAATTGGTGTATTTGTTATGCCACACTTATATGATTTCATTCAAGATATTTAATATCTCTGAATCAGTTTCTTCAACCAGAAAAAAAGGTGTAATGGTGATATCTATCTACCTTGTAGGACTATTATGAGGATTGGGATAATAATGTGTAAATCTCATTGTACAAAGTGAGGCACATATTTATTTTTGTCAGCTACCTAGGAAATTAAGATTGGGGACACACTGGAACCAAGGAAATTAGATTCATATGAATGCAAGATTATAAATTTATAAATATCACCAGCTGTATGTGATCTTTGGCAATTTGCTTCACTTATTCAGTACCAACATTTATATAGTGGAATGAACAATGCCTTCTGTTAGCATTATGTTTAGAACTATAGATGATAATCCAGGGAGGAACTTGGCACAGGGCTTGGTACATGAGACAGGAAAGACTGCTTGTGTTGCAGAAGTTATGAGGTGGCAGAAAACACTTGTGAAAATTTGATAATGGTTCGGGATGGTGGAATAAAGCTTTGGGCACACTTGGGGAAAAGGGTTAAGAGCCTCCATACTATAATGAAACGACCTGGGTTTGAATCTTAACTTTGCCATTTGCTGGCTGTTGGCTTTGAGAAAATTAATCTACCCATACCTTGGTTTCTCAATCTGTGCAATGGAGGTAATAGTATTGGGGGTATTATTTCAGAGATAATTACAAAGCTATTATGAGTATTCAGTGAGTTAACATGTTAAAATGTTTAGCACACTGCCTACATATATTGAGCTTTAAACAAATATTACTGGCCATTGCTGTTGTTACTAGTACCTTTATTGCTCTTATTAAGTATCTTTATTGCTGTTATTGAAAATGAGAAACAATAGAGAGAGAGGAAGATGCATACTACCTACATACTGCTGTGTGTGAGTTTGGCTCTGAAATGACGCATCATCTACTGAAAATTTTTATTCTCTACTAGACAGTCGATATACAAGACTGCTTTTCAGCACTGGTATACTCAGGTTGATATAATAAAACTTTAGGTTTGCCAGTAGGAATTTTCTTGCAGCAGCCTAGCTTAGAAACAAGGAAATAAGATGCAGCCGGGAACTACAGAACCTACTGCCTTGCCTTAGAAACTCAGTGCCTCACAGGAACCAGTGTCTGTGTCACCCCTCCATGGGTGCAAAACTCAGAGTCATTGCAATGAACATTCCAGTCACAAGAGTTCCCACACTGGTCAGGGAACTAATAAGCTTCTAATCCAAGTACAATTTACAATCGAGGGGTCTTTCACCATATGCAGATAGTTTAGTAATGTGCTGGCACACACTTGATTTGATCTGTTTCCAGGGAAACAGACTGCAATGTTCATTGAAGGTCAGATTATCATGCAGAAGGGTTTATTAACCCTTTGCTTACTGTGCAATGCTTACCTGTTCTACAGAGAAAATGAGATAGTTTTAGATGCGAGCAGTATATTAGGTTGTAGATCTGGAAAACTAGGAAATTTTGGAGTAGAGCATATTATATTTAAAAAGATGCAAGGGAATAAATTAACATCTATAGGTCAGAGTCATAGCCTGGTTTGTGAAGCTATTTGGTGTCCTGGATGATTCCTAAGGCTAATGATAGAATCTCCCAGAATCAGAGTTATGTGAGTGTGGAGCTGGGAAGAGGAAGAATGTGCTTGTTGTCATGTACTTCTCAGGTGACAACCTCTCCTTATGTCCTGTCACTGTTTTTTAAATCTCATCCCTGAGTTATACCCATAAAGACGCTTTCTTACTTGCTGACCTGTTTCTGTATCCAGGATATACTAATTTCAGGCGAGGTTGTAGGACTAAAACATTTTAATAGCAAACTCTCCTGGGTGAAATCTATCTGCTAAGCACAAAAGGGACGGAGTGTTTAATAGTGAAAGAGGATGTGGCAGAGAGGCTTGGCAATGGGAAATTGGAAGAAAGGCAGGAGGGAGTTTGATCCCTGGACAGGTTACACAGGGAGAGTAGGCAGGAACATGCACCCTCAAGAGTAACCTGAAAGAGTATACAGGTCTCTGAGTTCGTGGGGTCCAGAGGATGGGACACCCAGAGGGGCCCTCTCTTTATGTTTAGGTAGAGACAGAGGGAAAAGGTTTTGAGTGCCCTGGGGCCATTACTGGGCAGCGCATGCTCTGTGGTCATTTTGGGGTGCATCTTCAGGAGGATTGAACTATTGCTGTGGTTTTGTATTTAGGTACTATGGGTATGATTCCCATCACTCCACACTGATTCTCCAGTAATGCAAAGCTCTTAAAAAACTAAATCCACACCTTTATCTATTTGGTGGTCTAAATGAAAATGTTAGGGAAATATATGCAATAGAATATTGTACATGAAACCAAGGCAACGTTACTCTTTATATAGATTTAAAAATCTCAGCCACATAGTAATCAAAACAACATGATTCTCACTATTACCTGTGACCAAAATACTGTAAATTGTTACCACAATTTTATAGATAAACTATGGTTTAGACCAATAACATAATATTAATAACAACTTCTGTAAATGAGTTTATGTAGCAGAATGTGCACTGCTAAATCTTGTTTGAATCCTCTTTTCTTGGTAGTCTTAACACTTATAAAATCTTCTGCTGAAATTGGTTGCAGGCAAGCTTGTTAGATGCAGAAAGTTCACCTGCGAGGAGGCTGAGAATATTTTAGAGCACAAGTATTTATGGATTGGTTACAGCAGTACCCAAGCCAGGGATGGGTGGCAGAGGTGTGTGTGTTCAGGCGAAAAAAAAATCAATTGTTTTTTATCCTCTTACTGCACTCATTAGAACTTAATAGAAACAACTTTAAAGCCAATATAAGCTGAGTAAAGTCAGAAAGAAAGGAGTAAGTGTGGAATGATGTCCCTCATGCGTGAGACACACAACGATGTAGCAAACAAAGATCCAAAGACAACATAATTGGAGAACTGATTCACACAATTGATTTTGGGGTGGATGAAAGGGAGAGGTGTTGGGTCTTTGTGTGAGAGAGGGGGATACACAGGTGTTGGGTATGGTATTAGATTTATGTGTATGAGAAACATTATTAACAGCATTGCAAACCACAGAATCTTAAAAAATATAACCTATGAAAGTATAAATAGTAAAAGCACTCAATTTTTTTCTAGAAATAATAATCCAGTATGGCAAAGTGGCCGGCTACAAAGTCAATACATAAAAATTGGTTTCATTCCTTATAACAAATAATGAACCAGAGGAGAAAGATATCAGTCTATCTATTCAAAATAGCATCCAGGAACATCAAGTACCTAAGTCTCAACTTTATAAAATTGGTGGGAGATCTATACCAGGAAAACATCAACAACACTTAAGAAATGAATTGAAGACCTTAGAAAATGGAGATATATTCCATGCTTTTGAATTAGAAGAATCAATATTGTCAATATTGACCATCTTACATAAATTACTATATACATTCAATACAATTCCTAGCCAAATTCAGACAACATTCTTCAATGACTTAGAACAATTCACAGTAAAGTTTGTAGGAATCATAAAAGACCCTGAATAGCCAAAACTATTTGAAAATAAGAAACTGAGGGGTGTCTCATTACTTAACTTGAAGCTATACTGTAAAGCCATAGTGATCAAAACAACATAGTATTGTTATAAGGACAGACTCTCTGATCAATGGATCAGAGAATATCCAAGGACAACCCCCTACATATGTGGTCAGCTAGTTTTTGACAAAGGAGCTGAGAGCATGAAATAAAGTAAAGACAAGTGGTAATGGGAAAATTGGATAACAATGTACAAAGTATTAAAACTGGAACTGTATTCACACCTTCACAAAAGTCAACTCGAACTGGATCTATGACTTTGAAATCAGACCAGAATGTATAAAATATGTTGAGGAAAATATAGGCGGAACGCTCCAAGATCTGAACCTTAGAGGTGTCTTCAGTGATAAATGCCACTGGCAAAGGAGACAGAATCAAACATAAACAAATGGTACTATACCAAATTAAAGAGTTTATTCATCACAAAAGAAACATGAGCTCAACTCTTTTTTAAGATAACTGAATGGGAGAAAATATTTGTCATCAATACATTGGATAAATGTGAGAATAAAACCAGTGAGAATGGCACATATCAAAAATAATGGAAACCATTTGAGTTGGCAAGGATTTGGTGATAAAGGATCCTCTTTCGCTGGTGGTAGGAATGTTGTCTGATTTAACTCCTCTGGAAAACAGTGTGGAGGGTTTTCAACAGACTTAAAATTGAGCTGCCATATGACCCAGCACTTACACTTCTGAGTATCTACTCCCGGGACAGAAAAACATTCATTCAAGAGGATGTATGCACACCATTATTCTTTGCAGCACTCAGTGCAGTAGCTAAGATTTGAGATTAACCAAGATGCCCAACAACAGATCAGTGAATCATGATGATGTGATATATATATATATATATATACATATATATATATTACCACGTAGCTATAAGGAATGATGAAATTATGAAAGTCTGCTACATCATGGATGGAACTGGAAGACATTGTATTAAGTAAACTAGAAGAAAAACAACAAACACAGGATAATATATCAGTCTCACAATGTTACTGGACCCACTCGAGCAAATTGATGAACAATGGGAGGACAGTGACAGTGACAGTGGCATTTAGAGTAATTGGTTGAGGAAATGCAGTGTTTGAATAGGGGATGCTTAGATCACCCTCGGCCCCAGTATATAGGGAGGAAAAAGAAAGAAAATGAGTGAATAGAAAGGGTAGAAAAGAGATTAGAAGCAATGGGAGCAGGGCTCAAGTGGATTTAGGCATATGATGGTGTTAAGGAACGATAGCGCTAAGTATCCAAATAAGAATTCGCAACACTAAAATTATAGAACCAAATTATAATAATCAAATTTAAAAGGTGATTGTCATCTTGAGGCTGGTTCTGGGGTGGGGGGGTGAGGGCAGTATGAGAGAAAGCCTGAGAATACTGGTGAAGGAAGTTGGCACTGGTGGTGGGGTCAGTGATGGAGCACTGTATGTCAGAAACTCAGCTATGAGTAACTTTGTATTTCACGGTGCTTTAATAAAATAAATTTTGGGGTTAAAACAGTTGAAGTACTAACAAACAGTAGATGGTAAGGTGATTTGAAAGTTAAAACTAAATCAGATGCTATTATTAAATTTAACAAATGGAGGAAAATAAGCATAAAACCCATGTTTAAAAATAAGCATAAAATCCATATTTAAAATATTTGCTCTATGAAATGGTTTATGCTTTATTAAAAACAGGCTAGAACAATAATAAAAATAACCTTTTAGCTATCCCTGTCTTTAAAAGGAAAGGAGGAAAAGTTTTCTGTTTATTTTCCTACTTTTAATTTGAATAGATTATTTTAATCATAATATACATTAAGTATGTTATGATTAGTATACTTAATATACATTAATTTCCAAATTTCTGCTTTCACTGAATTTTAGCTAGTATAAAAGATTACTCCAGGTCCCGCTGCTGTCACCATGCAGGATTATCTACTGGCCTTATTCCAGAAACTCATAATTAAATCTCAATAGAGATCAACTAGCTGCAAAAATGTCTTGGACACCCATTCCCAGCTGAGACTTTCAGGAGGGGTGGGCTAGCTCCCATACAAACAAAGCCTGGCAACCACAACCACACCCCAAACCGCCATCTTGCCTCCAACTTGACCCCATCACCTCAGGACTGAGAGCCACAGAGAACCCAGTCTGCTGGGAAACTTCAGGTACACTGTTCTTCATGGCTGGAAATTCAGGTCTCCTCCAAATTGGGATGGGTAATCTCGCCATACTTCCTGACAGCCCAGCAGCCACAGCCATGCCCCACATATAGGCTCATCTACTGTCATGTTCTAGAGACTCACAGTTAAATCTCAAAAGAGATCAATTAGCCAGACATTTCTCAGACACCCATTCCCAGATGAGACATCCGGAGCACTCTTGGAGTGAGGTGGTCCAGCTCCCGCCCCTACAAAGCCCCAACAGTTGCTCCTGCATCCCAGAGCTACTGCCATGCCTCTAGCTGGACCGCCGAGTTAAATTCTTTGGGCTACCTGGAGCACCATCTCCAAACTCTCCAATACTTACATCTCAATAGGAGCGCACCAGATTGGAAGAGAATGTAACAGAGAAGCCAACCAATCTCGACTAACAAAGACATTATACAGAAGGCTTAATTTACAAGAACAGTTTAGTAAATCCTCAGTACAAGATGAGATTAATAATTTTCACAAATTTTCTTCATGGAGATACTTTTTGATCATTCCATACCCATTTAACGGTAACAAGCAGTATAAAATAAATTAGTGTGAGCCTGCTATGGAGGCAGGCTTTAGAGGTGGTTGGGAAAATGGAGACAATGGTAGAAGGAAGGTGACAGTGGTGGTGGGATTGGTGTTGGAATATTGAATGCCTGTAACAAATCATGCACAACTAACCATGGTGTTTAAATAAAGTGTGGGAAATTACTTCATTTACTCGAAAGCAAAACATGAAAAACAGAAAAAGAAGAGGTAGTGGACATGTATCACATCTTGATGAGACAAAAATGTTGATTTTTTTAAAATTTTATTTTATTGAATCACCGTGAGATAGTTACAAGCTTTCATGTTTGCATTACAATCATACAACGATCAAACACCCAACCCTCCACCTGTGCACATTCCCCACCACCAATCTCCCCAGTATACCCCTCCTTTCCCACCCTCCCTCTTCCTTCATGGCAGCCAATTTCCCCCATACTCTCTCGGCTGGAGCAATAGCACAGCAGGTAGGGCGTTTAGTACTCGGCCGACCGGGCCAACCCAAGTTTGATCCTTCTGCCCCTCTTGGAGAGCCCGACAAGCTACTGGCAGTTAAAGCCTGGCAAGCTCCCCGTGGCATGTTCGATATGCCAAACACAGTAACAACAAGTCTCACAATGTTACTGGGCCTGGTGGAGCAAAATTGATGAACAACAGGAGGACAGTGCTATAGTGCTACTCTCTTTACTTTGGGGCATTATGGCTTGCAATATGGATACTGAGAGGTTATGGTGTTTGGTACTTTATCTGCTTTCATTATTTTGATACAAACTTTCCTCTTGGAGAAATCTCATTGTTATTTTTGTACATTTTGTTGAACCTACCATTTGAAACTTCTTGAAATGTGAAACCTAGCACTTAGGTACTAGGGTTGTGCTACATTCAAAGTCTCCCAGAGAGCCCAGTTTAATAAATCAAGTCATATTGTATTCTAACTGAAAGAGAACTCAGAAAAGATCAACTTCTCGTGAGATCACCAACCCCAAAGCCTGTGGTCAGCTCACTCATGCAGTCATTCATTTGCATATTGCATATATTGGGAGAAAGAGCTGTTTTTATTCAGCTGTCCCTAGATACTGAGGGGGCAGTGTGAGGAGAGGAGAGGAGGCTGGGTATGAATGTGTATGGGCTGGGTGAGAGATAGCACCTCACCCTGTTGCAGTGCCAGGGGGCCTGGGGATTGCCCTTTAGAGTGGGGTTGGGTCAGGGAAATTGCTGTGTGACACTAGAGGAAATAGGGGACAGTGTCTCAAGGACTTGAGTCAACAAACACTCAGCAAATGTACATTGCGTAGAAGGAATAAATGCTAGACCACAGGCTTCACTTCCTTGGGTCTGTTCACATCTGAAATACAGGGCCTGATGCATTGAGATAGTTGTGCAAGTGGAACTTTTGAATTCTATAGCACTAACTTGGTTAGGCAGAGGTTAAGAAGTCGCCTTTTCCTGGCAGCGATTTATCACTGCCAATTTTCTTGTGCCCTTTTATTCAAATATTAGAAATTTAAGTTATGGCATTAAAGGAGTTCTGATCTAGGAGAGTCAATAAAATATTTTAATTACTTTTGGATCATGACAGCATTTGCCTATGATCAAACTCTTAACCGATAGTTAAGAATCATTGCACCTTTGCCTGGCCCATCTTGATACCAGGGTAGCACATAACTTACCGGCTTGCCCTGGTTCCATCCAGTCCCACGTCGGGCCCTTGGGGTGCTAGGAAGTGAGGGAAACTGAGGCTTAAGTTGAGAAAGCAGATGCCCTGGAGTGAATAATATTCAAAGCCAATTAAATCCTAAGTTACAAAGCATAATATTAATTGCCTTCCTGTATCTATACAAAAAGGACATTGCATTAAAGTAAACTATTCAAAAGACAGTACTCATCAATACATTGGCTCGACTCTTCACACGCTACCTGTCTGAATGCAAGGTTCCATCCCAATGGAAAACCAGCAGGACTGTACTACTATACAAGAAAGGAGACATTCATGACATTGGCAACTATCACCCAATATGCCTATTGTCTGTCATCTACAAACTATTCACTCGTGTCATCCTGAATAGGATTAGCAGAACACTAGATGAAGGACAACCATGTGAACAAGCTGGATTCCGAAAAGGATTCAGTACCATCGACCATATCCACACAATAACCAAGCTCATTGAGATATCTCGGGAGTTCAAGATGCCGCTCTGTCTAACATTCATTGATTTAAAGAAGGCCTTTGATTCTGTTGAGACGGAAGCGGTCATGGAAGCCCTAGCCAATCAGGGCGTACAAACTCAATACATCAAGATCCTTCGTGAGCTCTATTGCGGATTCACTACCAAGATCTCACCATTCTACAAAGAAGTAATCATCCATATCAAGAGAGGGGTTCGGCAGGGAGATACCATTTCACCAAAACTCTTCAGTGCCACCCTCGAGAACATCATGCGACGACTGGAATGGGAAAGCATAGGAGTGAAGATAGATGGTCGACAACTACACCACCTCCGCTTTGCTGATGACATCGTTCTAATAACACCAAACATCAACCAAGCAGCACAAATGCTGAACGACTTTGACCGTGAATGTGGAAAGGTCGGACTATAGCTGAATCTTACGAAGACAATGTTTATGAGAAACAGCCTTGTTCCTGACGCTCCATTCGCTCTCAACGGAACCACCATCTCCGAATGCAACAGTTATATATACCTAGGTCGAGAAATCAACATGATGAGTGACCTGGCACCTGAGTTGCGCAGGAGGAAGAGAGCGGCTTGGAATGCCTTCAAGAGCATTGAAGAAATAACTAAAAGGACAAAGAACCTCCAGCTACGAGCACATCTCTTTGATTCTACTATTCTTCCTGCATTAACATATGCCTCAGAGACCTGGACCCTATGAAAACAGGATGAGAACGCTATTCGGGTCTCTCAAAGAGGAATCGAAAGAACTATGCTTGGAATATCACGATTCACTCAAATGAGAGATAGAATCCGAAGTTCTGATCTTCGTCAACGCTCAAGAATCAGGGACGCTGTCTCATTTGCCAAGACATCAAAAATCAGATGGGCTGGACACATAATGAGGTTTACAGACAACCGCTGGACTAGAGCCATTACTGATTGGATTCCATGGGACATCAAAAGATCACGTGGACGCCCACCTATAAGATGGTCAGACTTCTTCGTCAAGACCCTAAATGATCGGTTTGAGGCTCTGCATGTTCCTAGAACGAACAGATACCATTGGGCTACGCTAGCACGCAGCCGGGATGAATGGAGACGTTACTGGCACCCGCTCGAATAAATCGATGAATAATGGGGATTAAGTGATTAAGTGATTAAGTGATTCAAAAGACATAAGCAGAGGAGAAAGGCAATATTAACTTACAGTGTCCTAGAGGGATCCGACCTTACAAATTGGTTGGGGAAGAGAGCACAAAGAAGTAGTTACAGACAACCAAAGGAATGGGAGTGACTCGGGATCACTGTGATGGGTGCAACCTGATAGACCTAAGCTCCTTGTACTCCAACAGACTATGGTCTAGTCCCCAGAGCAGCCTTTTCTCTGCCTGAGATGTGTATCTTGTTGGAACTCTACTTCGAACACAGCTGCATTTCTGGTCACCAAAGAGCAGCTTGTATAAGCCAGAGTGGAAAGTGAAACTGGGCAGGTTGGCCTGGGCACAGAGTGAGTTCTGTGAAAGTGTGGTGTTCCTTCAGCAGTCTCCACTCTTCCTTAGACTCTGCTCTTTTCAGACACTTTGTTATTGTGTTCCATCCCAGCCTACCTGTTTTCAACTCTCCTTGCTCTGTAATGTACACCAGAGACCTAGTGCTGGGCTTTGAGTCACCTGGTGCTGGTGTACATCTCTGCTGCTTTAATAATCATATAAGAGAAAGTATAGGAACGTCACTTCTCAGGCACTGGACTATCCAAGAAGCTATATGAAGTGAGTGCTTTTCATCACAAGCCTTAAAGACTTCAAACATTGCAGATTTTTATTTATCTCTATTGATTCTGTTGTCAATAAGGTAAAAAAGATGATTTTTAAATGGAGTTGAGAGACAGACTCTTAAACATCAAACATTATAGAATGAAATACCTCTAAATTCCTGTGGCACCTACTTTTTTTCCTCTTTGTTCTTAATAACATACATTTTTTAATTTTTAAAAACTTTCTTATAGTTTAGGGAATAAGGTTCTAACATAGTTTAAGTTTATGGTAGATGTTCAGAGTTACTGCACACCCCCATCACCTATGTACCTCTGGCCCTTCCCTAATCCCTTTGTCACTTCTAGCCTATATTCCTTTCCCCCATTATTTGTTGATTACCAGTTATGGTTCAGGGGGAAAATGTCACCTCCCTTAGCCCCATGTGCTCAAGAATCTCCACCTATGTTCCTATGTTATTTCCTGGCAACCTGTTTAGTCTCCTCATCTCCCCCCAAAACTGGCACTCTCAGGTCTGTATTCTAGTGCTTGAGGTTTAATATTGATTTATATTGTCCATAATCTTGATTTGTTTCTTTGTGTGAGATCATGCTAGAGTTATCCTTCTTCTAGCTTATTTCATTCAGAATGATACCCTGAAATTCCATCCAAATTTCCATGGACTGCATGACTTTTTTTTTGCTTCTAGTGGTTGCATAGTATTCCTTCATGAATATATGTCACAACATTTTTTCCACTCCTCCATAGTTGGCACTTGGGTTATCTCCTGGCTGTTGAACATAGGTGTGCATATACCTTTGCTCCTGCAGGAGTGCCTGTAATGTGAGTCTGGCATACTCAGGAGTCTATGCACCACAGGTATCGACTAAACTTCAGGAGCCCCACATGAAACATCTTCTGGCTATTCAAAGTGAACACTTACACTTTCACCCTTTCCTTATTGTCATTTTAGGTAGTATAAAGTTATCTGAATCATTCATCTCCAGATCGTCCACATTTGCCTCTGGAAGGGGCTGAGAGAAAGTACAGTGGGTAGGGCACTGATCTTGCACACAAATGACCCAAGTTCAGTTCTGGCTGACCAGGATTCAGTCCCCAGAATCACATATAGTCTCCTGAGCACTTTCAGGAGTGAGCCCAGAGCACCACCAGGTAGCACCAAAACAAACAGACAACATTTGCCTCTAGAAAGTAACAGGTTTTGGCACTAGACTCAACAGTGATCATAGGCCACTCCTATCTCAGTTGCTCAGGTGTCATTCCTGGAGGTGATCATGGGAACATGTGCTCCTAGGGATGAAACCTGGGTCTCCTACAAGCATAGCATGCATTCCAGTTTTTTATGCCCTCTCTCCAGCCCCTGTCAGGTAATATTATTTTTATAATTTGTGAGAATTGTCATAGCTTCATTGTATCTCTCCTGACCTCCTGAACCATATGTCTAACTGACCTCTGCTTGAAACTCATAAGGCTCTCAGAATTGTCACTCTCACTGTCCTCCCATTGTTCATTAATTTGCTCAAGCGGGTCCAGTAACATTGTGAGACTTTATGTTACTATGTTTGGCATATCGAATACGTTGGCATATCGAATACGTCACGGGGAGTTTGCCAGGCTCTGCCGTGTGGGCGAGATATTCTCGGAAGCTTGCTGGTCTCTCCGAGAGGGGCGGAGGAATAGAACTCAGGTTGGCCAGGTTGGCTGCGTGCAAGGCAAACGCCCTACCAGCTGTGCTATCACGCTCAGAATTGTATTAACTAAAAAGTATAACACATCTATCTTTGTCCCCACTGAATGCTTGACCTGTCCTTTTAGTAGTGCCCGTGATGGAACCTTATATGACAGCACCCAAGGATCATGCTAGATGCCAGGAAGTTCTTCAGTTCCTCTTCATTCCTTGCTATACAAGCCACTGTGGGTCCTCCATCCTGGTCCTGAGAGCTCTCTAGTGAGGTCTTCCCATTCTGAGACTCCATTGCCAGTCCCCTTGTTCTCATGTTTGCTCACCTGGGTACAGCAAACAGCCACCAAACTATTCCCTCTGCCTCATCTGGCAGATGGGACTCCAGCCCATGTGCTACACTGTTACCAAAACTCAGGTGACACTGCTTAGTTTTCAGACCCTCACCAACATCTTTCTGTCCTAGAGTGCATAGTCCAAGTTTCCTGAAGCCAGTGCCCAGGCCTTTAAAGGCCAGCTTCATTTGCAGCAATATCTTCTCCTCAGTGAACATCATGTGCTTCTCCAAAAGCACGGCTGAGGAGCTTTCAAAGCCCCTATCTCACTAAGATGTCCCACAGCTCTGCCTTTGATCTCTCTCCTTTGATGCCAGCACCTCACTTCTTTTCCCTGGCTAATTGCTATGACCTAGCATTAAATTCAGCTGAGTTCCTCTGGGAAACTTTCTCTGTTCTCTTTCCCCACACCATCAACGGTGGGTGCTATACCTCTATGCTTCCCTTTGTTATCCTATTTTGACCTCAGTATCATTTGAGGTGTAATTTAAATGAAGGCATTGCCAAAATGTGCCAAGGTCCATAGCTAGCTTCACACTGGCCTTTAATCTTATTCTGACAACCACATTTTAGTTATATGTTTCTTAGTTTACGTTATTTAGTTATATGTCACACATTTAGTTATATGTTGCTTTAGACCATGCCTGGCGCAGAGTGACTCTTTTTCTGAATGTTGGTTGAATGTCACTGGGAAAGTAACGAGACTGTTGCTCTGCCTCCAGGAAGGCTGGTGCAATTATGGCAGGTTCTCCACCTGAACTTGTGCTCAAACACTTCCTGTTCTGCTGTTTTGGAGAAACAGTAGCCTTAGGCCCATCCTAACATAGGGTATAGCAAGACTCTTCTCCAAAGGTTTCCCATCTTTCCTGAATGTGTTGCTGGACTGTTTTTGTCAAAAACTTAAGAAAAATCCAATATAGAGGATTTCTTGGTTCGGGAACTAAGGAAAATCCAGAAATGTTGAGAAACAAGGTGGCATTTAGGCAATCCTTAATGAATACTATGCCAGTTTCCTACCATTATTTTGGCTGTTCCCTTATCCACGCATTGGCTTCACCTTCACCACATGGTAGCATAGTGGAAAGAAAGCTGTATCTAAAAATTTTGGGCTCTGTTTCTCAGAAAATTCCAGCATATTTCCTCTCCTAGTTTATACTGAACTGGTCAATATTCCTATTTATGAAACAACACCACTGGGAAAAGCCATGCAGTAACTGGCTTCGGTGTCCTATAATAAGTAGGTATGCCATTTAGTGATCAGACCTTCTCTGAAACAGAGATTCTGGTTGACTTTTTTTTAAAAGAATTTTTTTGAAGTTGGGCTATACCTGACAGTGCTTACAGACTATTTCTGGCTCTTAGTTCATGTGTCACCTCTCTGTTAGTGCTGAGGGGACCATATGAGATGTTGGGGAGGGCTTGAAACCATGGTTGGACGGATGCAAGACAAGCGCCTTAACATCAGTGCTGTCACTCCACCATCTCTGGTCAACTCTGTTAAATTGTGCAGGCTGCCTTTGGAAGAAATGAAAACTCAAGTGAAAACAAAGGTGTAGTAACGTGGTTCATTATCCACTCTCCTAAGTAGTATTTGCTCTGTCTTCAAAATCTGCTTCTGATTTGTGATGGGTTATTGCAGAAATCACTGAATGGAATGACATGCAAAGACAATCCAATTCAGATTCAACTCAGTGATGCATGTGGTTGGGCAGAGTGTAAGTGGTCAGGGCCTGTTAGGATTTCCTGGTGCTTCAGGTATTTCTTTCCTCTTCAGAGTAATAAGGAACGGAGCAAATCTGCTCCTCCCTGAATCTGCTCTCTTATGTGTCCCTAACGCAAGCCCTGGGGCCCTTTTGAAGAATTGTCAAGGTTTATGTGAGGGTGATGAACATATTCCTCCCTGCCCTGATTTTCTTACTCATTTCTTATGTTTCAGGTCTGTAGAGACAGGAGAGAGTTGAAAGCATGTGCTCTCTTGGGAAACAGGGCTGTGGACCGCCCTGACACTTGAAAAGATGATTTGTTCTCACAGGGCTCTGGAAAATTGGGGCTGGTGGATTTCTGACTTCTCTGTTTCTTCTCATCCCGTCTAGATGTTCGACTGGATAAGCCACAACAAGGAGTTATTCCTCCAGAGCCATACGGAGATTGGAGTCAGCTACCAGCACGCCCTAGACCTCCAGACGCAACACAATCACTTTGCCATGAACTCTATGGTGAGTGGAAGGACCATTTTTTGCATTGTATCTAGGAATGAAAAAATGGTGAATTGGGGAGGGAGGTTAGGGAGAGGAGAAGGAATGACAGGAGCAGACTTATAGTCTGAATATGAATGAGGAACTCTGAGTTTGCAGACACTTCAGTATTCCATTTAAAGGTTGGGAAGCATGTAAGATACATGACCAACCAGCTATTCCTGTGGCAGATCATGGCTCCATATCTGCCTCAGGGTCCTACTTCACAGTATGAAAGGGAAGATAATGTGATAGCATTATCTCTGCATATTGTTAGGAGGGATGGTCTCCAGTTCCACCCCACTGACTTAACCAGCCTTCTTCCGTCTCTGCAATGTATGACTTGCTGAGATAAGACCGTGAGGGACCTGAGGCTGGGGCACATTGGTAATGTTTGCATAACTGGGAGATTTAGATTGCTGAGGAGGAGCTTTACACCACAGTTTCTGCCTTCAGATATGTGTAAAGCTGCTTTGGGGAGAATGGAATAGAATTGCATTGTTCTAGGAGACCAGACTGTTGAGGAGATAGATGGTGGTTGATGTGGGGAAACTGGTCGTAAATCGGGGTGCAATGCATTTTGGGTTAGTGAGCTCCCCATGGTGGGGAGCAGACACTGATTTACTAGATCTTTGACCGCAGAGAATTTATCTCTCTGTTTCAGTTTCTTCATCTGAAAATAAAAATGAAAGTTTTCTTACAACCTTGTTGTGAAGCCAAGAAATTAATTATAATGTCATCAGAGTTGTGCCTGGTACAAAATAAGTTATCAGTAAATATAGCATAATGATAATGTTATAAGAGTCTTGTCCAGATAACAAGAAATCTGTTTTCCTGTAAACCTAACACTTTTGGGTACTTTCCTTTCCCATTTGTTCATCTTGAGACTTTATCTGTCCCATAATGCACTGCATTTGAAATGCTTGTAGCCTAAGTATGCCTCAGCTTCTCTCTCTATCCACTGTGTAGCTTTTCCTGCTTGTACTACTGGTCCGAAAGAATAGTTGAATAGTTGCACCATTCCTCATACAGCTGAACACCAAACACACCTCATTATTTTAGCAAGTACTTCTGAGAGTTGGGCAAATGTTAGAGAAACATAAACGTGAGAATTCAGAGGTGAGGAAAGAAGATAATTTCATTTTCTACCAGCTTGTTTTAAATGTGCTATACTCTGGACTTATATACTGAACAATAAATACTTCTAGCTTCAAGAAGTCCATGTCTATTTGGGGTAATAAACTAGAAAATTCTTCTGGTACAGCTTGATATGTGTAATCATAAAACTATGCTGAATTAACCTTAAATTCTCGGTGGTTTAAAACAAAGTTTTTATTTTTTGAAGTATGCATATTTATTACAATGATTTTTTAAAAATTGAAGCAACATGGCTTACAACAGTATTCATTTAGATGCAGTGTTATTATACCATACCCATCACCAAAGTACCAATCTCTTCACCACTGTCTCTCAGTCCCTTTTTGTCTACCCCTTCCAGTCTTCTTAGTGGATTCAGTTCTGTTGATATTTAAGGGTTTGTTTTCATTAATCATTAATCTTGCTTTGTTTCCTTATAAGGGCTGGAGTGATAGCACAGCGGTAGGGCGCCTGCCTTGCACGCAGCCAACATGGCCGACCCGAGTTCGATTCCTCCACCCCTCTCGGAGAGCCCGGCAAGCCACCGAGAGTATTCGATATGCCAGACACAGTAACAACAAAGTCTCCAATGGAGACGTTACTGGGCCCACTCAAGCAAATCAATGATCAACGGGAGGGCCTTTACTTTTACTTTACTTTTACTGTTTCCTTATATTACACATATGGGTAAGATCATACTGCCTTGTCTTTAGCTTTATGTCTTATTGTGCTTAGCATGATACCCTCTATTTCCACGTGAGTTATAGCAAATGTAGAATTCATCTTGCAACTGTGTAGTAATCCATTGCATATATTTATTATGATTGTTATCAATGGCCAGGTAAAGTGGGAAGAAAGGAAGGTAAATTCAAGAAAAGAGTGCTTTTCTTTTCTGCTATATTTTTTTTTGCTAGACCCACCTCAAGCACCTCTTCTTGGGGAAATGTGGGATCAGGACTGGTAAAGTCAGCTACAGGCATCTACACATCGACCCAGGCCTGTGAGGCAGGGGTCAAGCTGCACCTGAAGTCCACTAGCATGGAAGAGGATCCCTACAACCCTTACTTGGAGAGCTGTAAACTCAACTAGAGAAAGGAATTGCTCTTTGTAGGACAGGAAGGTCCTACAAAGTCCTAACCTCGGCACAGATGTTCTGCATCCATTGCCTTTCCCTCACAGAAAAGAATTTCAGGAGAAAGCAAGTTAATGAAGCAAGGTAATTTTTATAGAATGAAACTTGTTTAGAAGGATGTGAGAGAATAGAAAGAGTAAATATTAGTTAAAGGGAGAGCACAGTCTTCTCCAAAGTGGAAACAAGCAAGCAAAGAAACAGCAATAATTAATCAGGACGTGTATTCCAAAGCGAATATGGACTTAAAGAGCAAGCCCCAAGTGTCTTCTAAGAGAAGCTTTTGTACAGTTCTTCCAAATAGGTTTTTCTGAAATTTTTGCATCCGTGGAAGTTAATCTGGGTGCTGACACAGGAAAGCCTTGCACTGACTCTGGTCTTCTCATAATCTCATCTCTTGCATTGTTGATAGTCTCTTCTTGAGCATTGTTGATGATATCTTCATCATTTAATAGGTTCTGTAACTTCTCTTATAAAAGATGCACCTTTCTTTGGGTGAGGCTTTGGTTTTTGCATCTGGATGGAGCCCCAGTTTATCTTCTCCAAAGAGCTCAGTTTGTATCCCAAAATAATGTGGTCTTTCTGCCTTTGAGCTACTTCAGGGCTAGGCTGTCTCTTTGTGTGTATGTGTGTGTGTGTGTGTGTGTGTGTGTTTTGTTTTAGTGGCACATCTGGTGATGCTCAGGGCTTACTTCTGGCTCTACATTCAGGGCTCACTCTTCACAGTGCTTGGGGGACCATATGAGTGCTAGGGATTGAACCTGGTTTGCCTGATTGGCCTTGTGCAAGGCTAAAATCCTACTCACCATATTATTCAGCCCTAGGCAATCTCTCCTTGAGTTTTATTATTTCCCAAAAGTACATTACTAGGGCTTGCCTACTATTTACCTGCAACATGATTTCTTTATCTACACATTTGTTATTTGACACTTGGGTATTTACAGATTTTGGATATTGTAAATAATATTGTGATGAACATAGGTGTGCATATGTTATTTTTTCTTAATACATGCCCATCACTGGCTAGTGGGAACTCTGCTCATCACAGTGTTTTGGGACCCTTACCTGATAGACCGTCCATCAATCAGATGCTGCCAGTGACTTTGGCAGAAAAAGCATGTAAAAAAACATACCTTGGCTTCAGAATACTTTCACCCAGAAGTAATATTTACCACTTTAACTCATATTAAAACAACCCTTGGATTGTTCAAACTGCCTGGATACCAGTACTAGATACACAGTCTTGTCTTATTTTGGGTGTGGAACTGTATGGTACCATCAAGTGTTTGGGAGGGGACAGTGTGATTTTTTTGAGTAGTCCAGTTAACTGGTACAGGGGACATGACAGGGCTAGAGGAGCATCATGAGATTTACATAGTAAAATAACTGTGATTGCTTGGTAGAAGATTATGGGATCAGACAGAGAAAGCATCCACATTGGTTGTATTGTCAGGTGTAGCCAAAACACTGTCTTCTGTCTTCATACAAAAAAAACTCACTCTCTTTCAACTAGTCTCCTGTATTTCTGCCTCATTCCTGGCTCATTTTAGTCTCACAGGATCAAGGCAATTGATCACAAGTGATTAAGAATATGAGCTCAAATTTAGTCAACTTTGATTATTTGTGTGCCTTGTGAATTTCCCTTCATGAATTTACAAATGCAAAGCCAGTCTTCAAGTTACCAAACTGCCTGGCCCTCAGGCTGACAAATTCATTTTAATAAGATACAAAGATAAACATAATTAAGGAGGCAAGTGCCTCCAAGTCCCTCAAAACAATAAACTACAAAACTAAATAGAAAGAGGATTTGCTTTGAATGAGCTACATCACTGCTCTTCTTTGTTTAATATGGAATTAATGACACAGCAAAAAAAATTGTTCTTATGACAAAAGACTTTACTATTATACTCTCCATTTTCACGGTTAAATTGAGAGAGAATATTTATTGTGGGGAACTATCTTCTGGAGCTGGGAGAGAGGGAAGCAAAGAGATAATATACAATAGCAAATTAGTGCGTTCCAGCTCATCTAGTGGTCTCCCGACCCTGAGAATGTGTGTAGCATTTGGAGGCCCTTTTAGTCTGATTAAGTTGAATCTCTCTGTTGCAGGGCAAAGCAAGGGAAACCCCAGGATTGTTTGATCAAATTGCCTGGGCACCAATGCATTATAAGCATAGCCCTGTGCCTTTGTTAACCAGGAGGTTTACAGGTTTTTTTTATTAAAAGGAACTTGCACAAGGAGGGATGTCAGAATCCCAAGCTGATGAAAGGAGGGAATTATGGATTCCTTTTTTCCTGGCCTGAATGATGGATGCTGCTGCCAAAAAACAGAAGAATGCTAGCAGCTACCGCGGCAGCCCAGTGATATAGGAATGATGAGTTTCTCTGGGCAGTTGCGGTGTTGGCTGTTTGTAAGTTTATGGAAGCATTTATTTTTCTTTTTCTGAAAATTATGCACACGCCAATACGTATGACCACACATCTTTCCATGTAGAATTGCATGTAGTATATCCTGTTTATGGTGATATCTTTGAATCCTCAGTGGTAGGGCGTTTGCCTTGCATGCAGCTAACATGGCCGACCCGAGTTCGATTCCTCCGCCCCTCTCGGAGAGCCCGGCAAGCCACCGAGAGTATCTCGCCCACACGGCAGAGCCTGGCAAGCTCCCCGTGATGTATTCGATATGCCAAACACAGAAACAGCAAAGTCTCCAATGGAGACGTTACTGGGCCCACTCGAGCAAATCGATGAACAACGGGAGGGCCTTTACTTACTTTACTTTACTGCTGAAATAAACCATGGACTTTTCACTGATCACTGATAGATCGCAAACCCCTTTGGAATTTAATGAAATCTGATAGTCTTCTTGCCAATAATCTGTGTATAAAAACGATTTTTGTTTTATTTTGTTTATGAGCCACATCCCTGACCAGTACTCAGGGCTTACTCCTGGCTCTATGCTCAAGAATTGCTCCTGGAGCTGGAGAAATAGTATAGTGGGTAGGGTGTTTGCCTTGCATGTAGCCAACCCAGGTTCGATCCCTGGCATCCCCAGCATCCTATATGGTCCCCTGAGTACCACCAGGAGTAATTACTGCTGCAGAGCCAGGAGTAACCTCTGAGCATTTCTGGGTATGACTCAAAAAGCCAAAAAAAACCCCTGAATCATTTTTGGAGAGACTTGGGGTCATATGGGGATGCCTGAGATCAAACCCTGGTCTAGAATTTTCAAGATAAATGCCCTACCTGATGTATTATCATTTCCAACGCAATTTTTAAAGACAATTTTAGGGAACACAAGAATATCCTAACAGTTACTAGTTGGCCTTCCCAATTTAATATCCCAAGAAACTCGTGACTTATTTATTCATTCATTCAAGAAATAATTAAGGATCAAACATTGTGTTTGTCTTTTGGCATATAGTTGGTAAGCAGAACAGATTTGGTCTGTCCTTTTGAGTTTCTGATGAAGAAATAGATATTAATATAAAAATAAGGATCCATAATTGCAAATTAGACTTATGTTGAAAGAGTAAGGAGTACTGTGATAGACTATAACCAAAATAGCTCAATTCACATAGAGTATCAGCTACACTTTTCAACAATCACTATTGACTAGATATTCATTATTTATTGATTGATTGATATAAATGGCCTGCAGGTTAAAGCTGTAGTGTACAAAAAATCATTTGGAAAATGCCTGGGTAAATCATTTTGTAAGTGAAAATTATCAGTACATAATTTATCCAATTTTAAGGTTTTTTTTTTTTGAGGCACACCCGGCAGTGCACAGGGGATACTCCTGGCTCTGCACTCAGGAGTTACTCCTGGCGGTGCTCAGGGGACCAAATGGGATGCTGGGAATCTAATCCAAGTCAGCCACGTGCAAGGCAAACATCCTACCCGCTGTGCTATCTCTCCAGCCAAGTTTTGTTTTGTTTTTATGTGTTTAGTTTTCTATAGTGGCTTAAGACATAGCTCCAGCTAAGATGACCATTAGTGAGAAACAATTGTATATTATTATATCATAGAGGAAAAATCATGCATTTCTTAAAATTTTATCTATGAATGGGTATCATTCAAGATCATCAATTATTAATACCAGTTTGGGATTAATACCCTGCGGAGCATAATACACATGCAATTTTGGGGGAAAATGGTTAAAATTGGTTCATCTTTGGCTCTTTTTGTTTTAACCTGCTTTCTGAAGTTCCTACTCAGTAATCCTCTTCTTTTAATTTCAAATAATCACAAGGTAGCTTACCTATAAAACCTGGTAGGCAAATATTAGCAGGCATCTTACAGTGCCTCAGGAAGCCAGGTTTCCTGAGTACTTGGAGGTCCTCTTCTTTCACATTTCTACCTTTTGGTATGAAAGCCTTCCCAGAAATCCTCCCGAATGTGGCCTTTCCACTGATGGAGGTGTGGGCAGATGGAGCTAGAACTGGATTATAACATGCAGCAGAACAATCACGTCGCCATACATGTTCTGTTTCTTCAGAAAAAAAAAGGCGCTCCCTTGAGTGTCTTGTACATACAGCCATAATGAAGTCTTATTTACAGTTTTAATTAGCCAGTTCTTAGAAAAGAAAGTTAAGGGTTCCTGTCTAGAGTTTTAAAATATTAAACGATATTTATTTTCTATGATTGCTACTGTGAGCACTCACATTGATGACTTCCATGTGTAGCTGGGTGGTAGAAATTCTTCCTATTATGGCATATTTGATGGCTGCTTTATTTCCTGTTAGCATGCTCACCAGAAGCACATATTACCCCTTGATGGTGTATCAGTTAGAAAAATTGCAGCAAAACTGTGCTGCTATTTTGAGGGAAAGTTACAAATAGTAATACCAAGGAAAGGCCATGACTGGTCCAGGAGAAACAAAGATTTGGAGACAGATCAGAAACCATGCCCTGGGATCCTCTGTCATCTTCAGTTCTTGATATCCCCAAATCATGATTTGGCAGCACTTTCTCAGCCCAAATGGGGACTACTCCCTTTAATAACAGTTCTGGGATTTTTTTGAAAAAACATAAACACACATTCACTATTCTGTTGCCTAAATTGCCAGCACCTCAGCTTACTGTAACCGAAAAAGTCCCTTACTAACATAAAATTTGTTTAGAAATAAAGAAACTCTGACTGAGACTTAAACCTGGAAGCTTTGTAACTTTCCCCACATTGATTCAGTAAATAAATAAACAACTGTCCTCCTGTTGTTCATTGATTTGCTCGAGCGGGCCCAGTATCGTCTCCATTTTGAGATTTCTTGTTACTGTGTTTGGCATATCAAAGACATCATGGGTAGCTTGCCAGACTCTGCTGCGTGGGCGAGATACTATTGGTAGCTTGCCGGGCTCTCCAAGAGAGGTGGAGGAATTGAGCCCGGCTCAGCCAGGCTGGCTGTGTGAAAGCACACTGCTGTGCTATTGCTCCAGCCCTATAAATAAATATTAAAAAAAGAAATATTTTTCTTTATACAGGTCCTTTGCTTCCTTAGTTAAGCTGATTCCTAGGTACTTGATTTTCTGGGGCACAATTGTGAATGGGATTGTTTTCTTCATGTCACTTTCTTCTCTTTCACTATTTGCGTATATGAAAGCCATGGATTTTGGGGTATTGATTTTATAGCCTGCCACTTTACTATACAAGTCTATTGTTTCTAGGAGTTTCTTGGTAGAGGTTTTAAGGTTCTCTAGGTATAGTATCATATCATCTGCGAATGGTGAGAGCTTGATTTCTTCCTTCCCTACCTGGATGCCCTTAATATCTTTTTCTTGCCTAATCGCTATTGCATGTACTTCCAGTACTATATTGAACAGTAGTGTAGAGAGTGGGCATCCTTGTCTCATCCCTGATCTTAGGGGGAAGGTTCTCAGTTTTTCCCCATTGAGGATGATGTTTGCTGTAGGCTTGTGGTAGATGGCTTTAACTATATTGAGGAAAGTCCCCTCTATCCCCATTTTGGAGAGGGTTTTCATAATAAATGGGTACTGGATCTTGTCAAATGCTTTCTCAAGAGGACACAAGGAAAAGGAAAAATATCCTCTGCTCATAGATGGGGAGAATTAACATTGTCAAAATGGCAATACTTCCTAAAGCACTGTACAAATTCAATGCGATCCCTATAAGGATACCCATGACAGTCTTCAAAGAAATGGAGCAAACGCTCCTGAAATTTATATGGAACAATAAGCCCCCACGAATAGCTAAAGCAATTCTTGGGAAAAAGAAAATGGGAGGAATCAACCTCCCTAACTTCAAACTGTACTACAAAGCAGTAATAATCAAAACAGCATGGTACTGGAACAAAGGCAGAGTTGCAGACCAATGGAATAGAGTTGAATATACTGACATCTCCTCCCAAACATATAATCATCTAATCTTCGATAAGGGGGCAAGAAAAGTGAAATGGAGCAGGGAAAGCCTCTTTAATAAATTGTGCTGGCAAAACTGGACAGCTACATGCAAAAAAGTGGGCTCAGATCTCTGCCTAATGCCATGCACAAAAGTAAGATCAAAATGGATTAAAGACCTCAACATCAGACCAGAATCCATAAAGTTCACTGAAGACAAAGTTGGCAGAACCCTCCATGATATTGAAGTTAATGGTATCTTCAAAGATGTCACGCTACTGGCCAAGCAAGTGAAAACAGAAATAGACAAACGGGACTATCTTAAACTAAGAAGCTTCTGCACCTCAAGAGAAACAGACCAAAATACAAAGACAGTCTACAGAATGGGAAAGGATATTCGCCGAATACACATCTGACAAGGAGTTGATAACAAGAATATACAAGGTACTAGTTGAACTCCACAAGAAGAAAACACCCAACCTCATCAAAAAAATGGGGTGAGGAAATGAACAGAAACTTTCGCAAAGAATAAATCTGAATGGAAAAAGACACATGAGAAAATACTCTACATCACTAATCATCAGGGAGATGCAGATCAAAACAATAATGAGATATCATTTCACACCACAGAGACTGGCTCACATCCAAAAGAATAAAAGCAACAAGTGCTGGCGCGGATGTGGTGAGAAAGGGACCCTCCTTCACTGCTGTTGGGAATGCCGACTGGTCCAACCCTTTTGGAAAACAGTATGGACGATTCTCAAAAAATTAGAATCTGATCTCCCATTTGACCCAGCAATACCACTCCTGGGAATATATCCCAGAGAGGCAAAAATGTATAGTCGAAGTGACATCTGCACTTGTTTGTTCATTGCAGCACTCTTTACAATAGCCAGAATCTGAAAAAAATCTGAGTGCCCAAGAACAGATGACTGGTTAAAGAAACTCTGGTACATTTACACAATGGAGTACTATGTAGCTGTTAGAAAAGATGAAGTTATGAAATTTACATACAAGTGGTACTACATGGAAAGTATCATGTTAAGCGAAATGAGTCAGAAAGAGTGAGATAGACACAGAAAGATTGCATTCATCTGGGGAACATAAAGTAACAAAATCGGAGACTAACACCCAAGAGTGGCCAAGATTAGTACCAGAAATTTTGCTCCACGGCTTGGAGGCCAGCCACACATGCTAGGGAAAAAGAGAGCTCAGATAGAGAAGGGAGCACCAAATAAAGGGTGTTGGGAGGATCCTCCCAGGATGGGAGAAGCATGCTGAAAGTAGACTATAGACCAAACATGATTGCCACTCAATGCCTCTCTTGCAAACCACAGAACCCAAAAGGAGAGAGAGAACAAAAGGGAATGCTCTGCCACAGAGGCAGGGTGGGATGGGGAGGCGGGGGGTGGGAAGGATGCTGGGACCCGTGGTGGTGGAGGATGGGCGCTGGTGAAGGGATGGGTACTTGATCATTGTATAACTGAAACCCAAGCACAAAAATTTGTAAGTCTATAACTGTACCTCATGATGTTTCACTAATAAATAAATAAATAAATAAAAGAAATAAACTCTGTAAGATAGGTGCTGCTCTTTTTAGTGCTTCTCTCCCCCTCCCCCCCCCCCAAAAAAAACCCCACAAAGTGAGCTTGCCAAAATGCAGATTTTCGTTTGGTTTTTACCTCAGTCCTAGAAATTTCCAGGGAAGTGCTGAGAAACCTTTTAAAAATTTTTATATGCACCCTGAAGTTAGAGAAAGAATTATTGTTCTATGAAAATCTGTATGTACTCTCTCAAGGCACAGACTCACCTACACTAAAAGCATGAGATCTAAATTGCAATAGATTCAACAAAACTGAAAACATGAGATCTAAGCTGCAACCTCTGGATCGTTGTTATGTCCCTGTCAAGTTGACAATTGGGATGGGGTAGGAGTTGGAGTAGAGGGGGAATATCGGAACACTGGTGGGGGAGGTTGACTCTGGTGGTGGGATTGGTGTTGAAATATTTAATATTAAAACACAACTATCAAGATCTTTGTAAATAAAAGTTCTTCCATTAAAATTAATAAGTAAACTACAACCACGGAAGTTTGAAATGTGCCTGTCAAGGCGTCAGGTAGGAGGGGCTGAAGAGAGTGTGGGTATCCTGGTTGAAGAAAGTTGACAAAGGTGGTAGAATTGGTGTTGGAATACTGCATGCCCAAGACTCAACTATCAATAACTTTGTAATCACTGTATCACACTGTATCACTGTCATTCTGTTGTTCGTCGATTTCCTTGTGCAGGCACCAGTAACTTCGTCCTAGCCCTAAGATTTTAGAAAGTGCCACATTCAAGGCTCTTTCAGGGTCAGGAGAATGAGACCCATCATTGTTACTGGTTTTTGACATATTGAATACGTCATGTGGAGTTACCAGACTCTGCTGTGTGCGCAGGATACTTTCGGTAGCCTGCCAGGTTCTCCAGAGTAAGAACTAGATAATAAGATGTCCCGCAGCTGCTTTTGCGGGAGCTGGGTTTTATAGTCTCTTGGTCTTGGCCGCTGATGGGATTCCACAGTGCCAGGGGCAGTTGGTGGGTGTAATGCCTACATACTGGAAGATGGGGGATCTGGGTGGAAGAGGCCCAGTCCTGATTCGAGAAGGCTTGGAGATCTAAGCCCCGGGTCCCACACATCTGGGTTCCTCTGCCAGTTCCTTTGTGCTTAAGGCTCGTCCGAACATGTGGAGAGTGGTCTTAAGCATGGCTGTGGCTGGAACTGGAGGTCTTCAGCTGCCGGGGCTCTGCTCTGGGCAGGGAGGAAAACTCAATCCGCCCTCCTCCAAGGGGTCCTGGTGAGGACAGCCAGGCGCGAAGGCAGGAGATGCACAGTTCTTTAAATAAAGCATTTAAAAAAAATAAAAAGTATCACAAAGTCTAACTGTCCACTTTCAGCATGTGTACCACAGATCCACTCTCTAGAGAAGCTGATAAAAAATTATTTTAAAACAACAACGGAAAATCACAGGAAATGGTCCAAAGTGCATATGGGAAAATGAAGTATTTGTTTAAGGAAACCTTTCAAAACTCAATAAGAACAGTAAAGCTGTTCATGTGATCTCTCTCTTTCTCTCTCTCTCCCTCCCTCTCTCCCTCCCTCTCTCCCTCTTTCCCTCTCTCCCTCTCCCCAATTCAGTAAAATAGAAACTGCACTTTAGACTGATGCAACCAAGGTGGCTGATGCAACACAGGGCTTCCTGCCCCCAGTTTCCACTTGGGCATTTCTTATCCTTATCAAACCTACCTGTCATTGAGGCTAAGTTCTGAGTGATTGTGGATAAGAAGTGGAGACTTCTGTGTACCCTCCACTTTTGTAACACAAGCTCTGCTGTAAGACTGAGAATTCTAGCTTCCTGGTATTTTGCTTGGTCCAGTTGTTAAAGAAGAGGTTTCGTTCTGGAATAGGCAAACCCAAAAGACTTAAACTCATTTACCCATACACACTCTTTTAAAAAATATTTTTATAAAATTGTTCATATTGATTTATTACATTCAGTATTCCAACACCAGTCCCACCACCATTACTCCTTCCCGCTACCAGTATTTCCTATTTTCCCAACCATCCCAGCCTGGCCCAATAGCAGGCCATAAGAAATTTGTTTTGTATTGCTTATTATGATTAGTCCACTAAAAATGATCAAAATTGATTTCCTTAAAAGAAAGTGTGAAGATTTTTATATCTCAAACTGGAGCCATCAAGCTCTTGTATAAAATATTACTAACATGTTGTTTGTGAGTTAAGACTTGTGGTTGCCTTCTGCTTTACATCTCATCCAGTGTGGTGTGTTACTCCTGGTATATCAGTGATGTGAAGATGAGATGTCGCATAACCATGAAAATCGCTGCACGCTCCAGGAATTCTAAAATTTTGATGGGGTGATACATCTAGGGTTGAATTATTAACTGGATGGTGTCTTTAGACTTCGGAAGCATCTCTGCAGCTTGCTGATCTCTTTGAAGATTTATTTAAGAGTCTCTGGATCATGGCCAGATAATGAGCTTATTTGGCGAGTACTGGAGGCAATTCACGAGGGTGACTGCCACTCTCGGGAGAACAGGGAAATGGGGGGAGGTCATCCATCCCTGACTCAGTGGAAGCCTGGAGATTTTGGTCACAAAACCCACGTACTTGAGTTTTTTAGCAGATGGCTCACAGGAGCCTGTGGGGTCTGGTCATGAGCATGGTGGCAATTGGCTTCTGGAGATTTTTGGCTCCCGGGACCCTGCTGAGGTAGGAGGAGAGGGGCTCACCCGCCCCTTCTATGGGGTATCCTGGATCTGAAGTTCAGGCTGGCATGGGGTCTGGAGGCATCTCTTGCAGTTCTGAGTTAAGAAAGCTGCCACCCCCACCCCCTGCCCTGGCCCTGAGTCTGCAATGTGCTTACTCCTCCCCAGCTCTTAGATCTTAAACCCCCTCCACTAGCCTATTTACTCCTCTCCACTGCATCCAACTCCCAAAGTGTGGCAATCACTCCTTAACAGTGGCACATTTTCCCTAGTCTCAAGTCTAGAGCTATGGCTGAGAGATGTTTTTCTCTAGGTGGCAAAATAAACCAAGTGAGTTCCACGTCTTTCCCCAAAAGGAATTGACTTCATTAGTAACAAAGAGTTGAAAAGTTCAAGCCAACAATCACTCTCAAAAATGCCCTTAGGGAGGTTCCCTTGAAAGGCAATTGGGAAAATATCAGTTGATGTGTTAGGTCTGATAAATCATAGGCTGGATAGTTGGCTTGACACAGGTGGGGAAAGTTCGTCCTCTGACCAGAGCAAATCTTAAGACCCGAAATTCTCTCTTTTAAAGGAGCGAAAGTTGTATTGGATTTTTCTGTGGCACAATTTATGTCCTAGAATATTGCTGAAAACAGTAGAGTAAGTAACTGGCAGTTAGTGGAAGTTAACATCTGGGTTTGGTCAGGAAAGAGAAAGTTAAAGAGCTAGCTGTGAAGACCATTGCATCCTCGGGGTGATTGTGTGTATGCCAGGGCTGCATACCCCCTCTGAGGATCTACAATGTGTTTCCTACTGGGTGCTGTGTGAAAATGAACTACAGTAAATTAATACAACTGGTGACTAAACAAAAACCAAGCATATAGCAATAGCAAGTCAGTAGCCAAGGTTCTTACAGTTCATTATCCAAAATGTCTATTTCCTAATAAATAATGACTGAAATCCTCACGTATTTAGTGAAAATCGATCTAAAAAGGCAGGAAGCCAAAAATACTGCAAGTAGAATAACTGCAAAGAGATATGCAAACAGGCTTACCATCAACTAGTGACAGATGAATAAGATAAAAGCTTGAAAGTAGCAAGAGCAAGAAGCGTATTTCAAGTGAACTCTAAGAAGATTAATAACTGACTTATCACGCACATATACAAATTGAGACTAGAAGGAGTGATACATACTTTCAAAGTGCTCCTAAGAAAAAAAGCTGCCAATGAAGAATCCTCTATCCAACAAAGCAATCTTTTATGCAATAAAGGTAAAAGAAAGATACTCTCAGATAAATATAGAAAAAATGTGTTGCTAGTGGGTACACCTTATGACAGATAAATGAAGTCCTTAAGGCTAAAAAGAGTAATTTTAGTAATTTGAATCCACATTAAGACAAAAAGTAAGGTAGTAATTTAACAATAAAGAAAAATGTAAATGAATTCTTCTTTCTTAAATTAAAACTAAATTTTATAAAAACCTTCTTATATGCTGTAGTAAGCTATAATGCTTACAACATATGAAATGTGTTTGACAGCAACAGCATGATGGAGGTGAATGAGAGCTCTAATGTTTTCCTCGTTTCTGCTCGTATCTTCTTGGTATGTTCCATTGGCAGATATGTTCCATTGTTTCTTTGAGTTCCTTATGCATCCTTGACAGTTCCATTGTAAATTCCTTGTAAGAGAGGTTATATAGCTCATCATTACTGGTTGGGTCATCTGGGCTAGTATCTTCCCTCACTAAGCCTGGTAGGTTTCTGTGTTGCTTTACCATTGTTACCTTGGCAGTTGGGATCCACGTGCTCACCAATGCTTTTCTGTTTTTAGTGTGATGTTAATTGCAGGAGGGGCTAATGGACTGTTGGTCTAAAGTGTTTGAGGTTATCAGGCTGACCTAGTGAGAGTTCTGTAAAAGAGGCTAATTTGTGGTTATTACGGGGTATGGTGGGGGAAGTCAGTTCCACAGATTCTCTGTCCTGTAATTTCAGGCCCTGCACCCAGCCTGGGCCCTCCCTTCTGCACTATTCTGTTATGAGAGCTCTAGTGACCAAGAAAAGTACTCCAAAGTATAACTTGAATTCACTATAAGAAATGAAGATATCTAGATTAAGGAGGTTAATACAGCAAAAGCTATAAATATAGGAGCTGAAGAGATAGTACGGGGTTGGAGCATCCATCTTGGATGTGGCTGACCCAGGTTCAATCCCATGCATCCCATGTAGTCCCAGAGCGCTGCCAGGAGTGGTTCTTGAATATAGAGTTAGAAGTAATCCCTGACCATCACCAGGTGGCCCATAAACAAACAAATAAGAATCTGTGAATATATATTTAGTTTCATTTCTCATTTTAGTCTCTTTAAAAGACATAAAATTATTTAAAATGTGTCACTAAAACAACCAAGGGGATTGTAATATGCATATTAAAAATATCACCAAAAGGAGAAAAAGTAAATTAGGTTATATAGAAATAATATTGTTACATCTCAATATGTACCTGAAGATGCTTTTGTAAAAAAAATATATTGCACCACAGTGAAGCACAAAGTTACAAAGTTGTTCATGATTGAGTTTCAGTCATACAGTGTTTGAGCACCCATCCCTTGACCAGTGTCCACTTTCCTTAACTATTGTCCTCAGTTTCCTTTCTGCACTCCAGCTTGCCTCTATGGCAGACATTTATTTTTCCTGTTAGGCACTGTGGTTTGCAATACTGTAGTTGGTTCTTATAAGTTAGTATGCATACGGTACGACCTCGGGTGAACATTTATGTACCAAATAAAAAGTGAACAAAGTTATTAAAGCTTCAGCTTTCAAACCTAAAGAAACATATTGATGGAAACACAATAGTGGTGTGAGACTTCAACCTCCAATTTAACCACTTGACAGTTAAAGTGGATGGACTATCAATAAAGAGGCAAGAGCCCTAGATAAAGAACTAGAAGGGCTGGGATTATTAAACATATACAGGACTCTCCCCAACAATAGAATGCACAGAATATTCTATCTCTAGTACACATGGAACATTTTCTAGGACAGATTACATACTAGGGAGGGCATAACTCATACATAAATTTGTAAATATAAAGATAGTGCAAATTACCTTCTCTGACCACAGTACCATGAAAGTAGAAATTAATCATAGAAAGAATATGGGAAAACTGAAACACTTGTCAGACAAACAAAAGATTGCCAGACAACAACTGGATCTAAGAGGAAATCAAGGAAGAAATACAAAGATTCCTTGAAACTAATCACAATGACGATATGAACTATCAGTATCTATAGAATATAGCAAAATTTGTACTAAGGGGGATATTCATAGCATACAGGTCTACCTTTAGAAAAAAGAAAAAGCCCAAACAGCAACCAAAGTACACATCTTAAAAATCTGTAGATGGAACAGCAAACTAAACTAATATTAGTAGAAAAAGAAAAGTAGTAAACACTAGAACAGAAATCAATAGCATAAAAACTAAGAAGGCAATTCAAAGAATCAATAAAATGAGGAACTGGTTCTTCAAAAAAATAAACAAGATAGATAAACCTTTAGCTAGATTCATGAGGAAATAGAGTAAAATGTTCAAATAAATTGAATCAGATATGAAAAGGGAAATTACAACAGATTCTTCAGAAATTTAAAATACAATAAGAGTTACTATGAACAACTTTAAACTGGAGAACCTTAAGGAAATATAGATTTAGTCATATAATCTACCAAAGCTAAATAAGGAGGAAGTGGAAAGCCTGAACAGTAAGAAAATTGAAACTGTAATTAAGAGTCTCCCCAAGAATAAAAAAACCTCAGTTTAGATGGATTCACTGGTGAGTTTTATCAAACCTTCAAAGAAGGTTCCTTAAGCTCTTCCAAAGTATCAAGGACACAAGGACACAGGAATATTTCATAACACCTTCTATGAAGCTAATATTGAACTAATACCCAATATAGAACTAATACCCAAAACAGACGGATACTTTTCTGAGTGAGAAAATTTCAGAACAATTGTCCCTGATGAACATCACTACAAACATCCTAAACAAAATCTTAGCAAACCAATCCAAAACTACGGTAAAAAAAATCATAAACCCTGATCTAGTGGGATTCATCCCATTGATGCAAGCGTAGTTTAACATATGCAAATATGTTGCATATGTACACCATACAAGTAAAAGATGAAAATTAGATGGTCATATCAGTCAATGCATAGAGATCATATCAGTCAAAAGCTTTTTTACAAGGTCCAACTTCTATTCATGATAAAAAAAAATAGGGATGGAAGGAGTTGCCTTCAAGATAGTAATGACCATCTATAACAGTGTCCACAGCCAGCCACTGTCATTTTTCATAGTGAAAAACCAAAAGCATTTCCACTGAGATTAGGTACAAGGCAAGGATATAAACTGTCTCCACTTGTATTCAACATAATGTTTTAAGTTCTAGTTATATCAATCAGGCAACTAAAACAAATCAAATTGGGATTTGCACATGACATAAGAAAATCCCAATGAGTCCTCAAGAAGAGCTCCTAGAAACAGTAAACCAATTCAGCAAAGTAGTCAACTGCAAAATGATACACAGAAATCATCTGCATTCTTATAAACAAAGAATGAATTTGAGGAGGAAGTGATCAAGTAGTCTCTCCCATTTAAAACAGTGCCCAAAAATCAAGTGTCTAGGAATCTTAACAAAATGCTTGGGAGATTTATACTATGAAAACTTTAAATCACTTAAGAAAGAGCTAGAAGACCTTAGGAAATGAAAATTGTTTTCTATGCTCATAGATTAGAAGAATCAATATTGTTAAAATGACTATCATACCTTTAGTGAGTTATGAAGATGGGGTATGTAAACACAGTGGACTACTATGCAACTACCAGGAAAGATGACATCATGCAGTTTTCTGCATTGTGGTTGAAACTAGAAAATACCATGTTGAGTGGAGGTAAGAGTGAAGCTGAGTGAAGAAAAGGATGCAAATGAGATACAGGATGATCTCATTTATCTGTGGTATATAGAATATTAGATGAAGAAATATACTAGAGGAAAGGGGAATACCTTGATTACCCTTGACCCCAGTGTTTAGAGAGGAGAAAGAGAAGGAAAGAAATCAAAGGGGGAAAGAAGAAAACTGGAAGTAATGGGTTAACAGGCAACAGGACTTCATTTGTACTGGTGATACAGGTGTGTGTTACAGCCATGTGTCCAAAACACAGACAACAAAACTGAAAACATGCAATCTAAACTGCAACCACTGAAACTTTGTAATGTGTCTGTCAAATTGAAATAAATATCAGTAAACTTACCAAACACAGTAATAAGTCTCACAGTGTTACCAGGCCCCCTCGAGCAAATCGATGAACAACAGGAGGACAGTGACAGTGAAATTTATAAAAAATTTAAATATATTTTCCTTTAAGATATATAATCAAGAAAATAAAAAGATAACTCAGAATGGGAAAAACTCTTGAAAATAATACATCTGATAAAGGACATCTATCTAGAATACATAATGAACTATTACAAATGAGTAGCAAAAGACAATCCAATTAAGAAGTATACAAAAGATTTATGTAAACATTTCTCCAAGAAGATGTACAAATAGTAAACAAGTGTATAAAACTATAGTTGACACTTTGAGTCAACAGGAGAATGCAAATCAAAAACTTCAGTGTTTTGCATATCCATCATGGAGTACAATAAAAAAAGTCAGATAATAATAAATACTGGGAATAGAGTTGAAAAATTGGAACTATCATACACTGCTGGAGGGAATATAACATGGATTGGCTACTTTCAAATACAGTTTGACAATTTTTTGTTAAACATAGAGTGACCCCAGGGACTCAGCTCCTAGGAATATACCCAGGAGAAATGAGAATATCCATGATTCACACACAGTTGTTTGTGGCAACATTATTTATGGTAATTATGATAATTAAAAGGAGTAAATAACCCAAATGACTACAAATTGATGAATGGATAATATGACATAAAGATATACATTACCTTACATGAAAAGGAATCTGGGAGTTCCACTTGCAGTCACCCATTGATGTATTAAACAAACTTTTGCTGTTATATTTTCTGTTCCCTTTTCCAGACACTGTGAACTGTAATGGACACAAAGCCTTACACTCTGATGACAGAACTGGCATTACAAAGAGGAAGTTAGGTTGAAAACATCTAGTAGGCTCTAGTGGAGGAATATTGACATTTTGATGGTGGATGTGGTGCAGAAACATATTTTAACCCTATAAACAAGTGTTACTACAATTTTGAAAAAACAAAGAAATAAGAATGACAAGATTCATTAAGATGTCTTCAAGGGACCATGAATAGCCAAAGCCATACTGAAAATTAAGAAATTGGGAGATTTCATTACCTGATTTGGAACTGTATTAAAAAGTTATAGTAACCACACTGCATGATTTTTTAAATAAGGATAGACTTTCTGATCTATAGGTAGGAATCAAATACCCAAGGGCAAAACCCCACATTATTGGACAGTTAATTTTAAAAAAGGAGCTGAGAAATTAAATGCAGTAAAGATAGCACCTTCAACAAATGGTGCTGGGAAAATTAGATAACCGTGCAAAAAAATATGAATGTTAAACCTTATACAGAATTCAATTAAAAGTGAATAAAAGATCTTGAGATCCAAATGGAAACTACAAAGTACATTGAGGAAAATATATAGACAAAATGCTCCAAGATTTGGACCTCATAGGTGTCTTCAGTGATACAATACCATTAGCAAAGGCAACAGAATCAAAAACAAACAAATCAGTGAGTAGGGTATTTGCCTTGCACGAGACCAACCCAGGTTTGATCCCCAGGCACCTCATAATATAATCCCCTGATACTGGTAGAAGTGATCCCTGAGATTTTAGCCAGGAGTAAGTTCTGAGTAACACTTGGTGTGACCCAGAAATTTAAAAAAGCAAGCAATCAAGAATAAAAGAAGGAAGGAAGGGAGGGAGGGAGGGAGGGAGGGAGGAAGGGAAGAAGGGAGGGAGGGAGGGAGGGAGGGAGGGAGGGAGGGAGGGAGGAAGGAAGGAAGGAAGAAAAGAAAGAAAGAAAGAAAGAAAGAAAGAAAGAAAGAAAGAAAGAAAGAAAGAAAGAGAGAGAGAGAAAGTCAGTCCATCAAATTTTAGAGTTTCTGCATGGCAAAATAAACACAGGTTAAAAACTAAAAGAGAGCTAAATGAATGGGAAAAAATATTCACACATCATATAAAGGGTTCGTATCCAAAATATATAAATTACAGAGATCAACAAAAATAGCCTTGTTGTAACTGTGTTTGGCATATTGAATACATCATGGGTAGCTTGCCAAGCTTTGCCGTGTGAGCGAGGTACTCTTGGTAGCTTGCTGGGCTCTCTGAGAGGGGTGGAGGAATTCGAACCCAGATCGGCCACGTGCAAGGCAAACACCCTACCACTGTGCTAACAAGCAATACAAAATTAATTATTTAGATCCTGCTTTTGGGGCAGGCTTATGAAGTGGTGGGAAAATTAGTAATATGATGGCGGGAAGGTATAATGGTGGTGGGATTAGTGTTGGAATATTGAATGTAATAAAATATTGTGAACAACTCTTTAAAAATAAAATTAAAACAAAACAAAAACCCCAGAGCTGGTCTGTGGACTCAGGTTCTTTTCCTCAGGAACATGAACTTGGGTTTGCAGGTGGAGATATTTCTCTGCCAATAGAGAAGGCAGAAGTCTGTCTGCTAGGCTTACCCATTTTCCGTTCTAGAGCTAGGCTCTTCTCAGAATTCCAAGAGCAAGTCAAGGGTCCCGAAGCTGAGATGTAGAAGTAATTATTAAATTCTGCCTCCAGGAGTCCTATTTGTTTAGAATATTTTTTAATATCTGGGAAAAAATTCTTCATCATTTCTCCTCTCCTGAGAAGGACATGTCAAGCCAGCTCAGTGACTTTCGAATTTCCAGCAATCTGGATGGGATGGAGCAGGGGCACCCGCTCGTTACCACAGCCTTGTATTTTCTTCCCAGTTGTGTAGTCATTGGCAATGGCTGCAGTTTCTCACAACTTTCACCACCTCTCCTGTAAACCAGAGATAGTGATAGTGCCTTTGCAAAGGATTTGTTTTCAATTAATTTTTAATCATTGTTAGATACGAGTTAGAAAGTTGTTTATGATTGGTTTTCAGTCATACAATGCCCTAACACTCATCCCTTCCACAGTGTATATCTCCCACCACCAGAGTCCATAGTTTCCTTCCCTCCACCCCCTCCACCCCCACCCCAGCCTGCCTTAATGGCGGGCACTTTAGCACCCTCCCTCCCTCCCTCCCTCTCTCCCTCCTTCCCCTCCCTTTCTTCCTTCCTGGCATTGCAGTTTGCCTGGTATTGAAAAGTCACCATTTATATCCCTTTACCTACTTCAAGGACTTTGTAAGGAGGTGATGTGGGCATTGTTTTAGGCACATATGATGCAGCGTTAAAGGTAAAAGGTAAAGGCCCTCCTGTTGATCGTCGATTTGCTCGAGCGGGCCCAGTAACGTCTCCATTGGAGACTTTGTTGTTACTGTGTTTGGCATATCGAATACTCTCGGTAGCTTGCTGAGCTCTCCGAGAGGGGCGGAGGGATTGAACTCGGGTCGGCCATGTTGGCCGCTTGTAAGGTGAACGCCCTACCGCTGTGCTATCGCTTGGCAAATGTTTCATCATTAACACTGTCAGAGTCAAACGTGCTAAAACAAGTAGTTCTTGCTTGGGACATTTCTCAAGCGTTTCCATCTACAGTGCTTCTCAAATGTTACAAATTTATTGCTTACTTAATTTTAGTGCCAGGGATCTAAGTGAAGGCTTCATATGTGTGCTCTATTGCTGTGTTGCTTCTTATGTTTCTATCTTCACCAACTTTAATGTGTATGTGGACCAATTAGGATATTCCTGATAAAATGCAGATTCTAATTCAGAGGCAATAAAGGAGGCTGAGATTCTACATTTACTTTTTTTTCATTAGTGAATCACCATGAGGTACAGTTGTAGACTTACAAATTTTCGTGCTTGGGTTTCAGTTTTACAATGATCAAGTACCCATCCCTTCACCAGTGGCCATTCTCCACCACCAGTGATCCCAGTAGCCTTCCCAAACCCCCACCCCATCTCCCCACCCCGCCTGCCTTTGTAGCAGGGCATTCCCTTTTGCTCTCTCTTTCATTTAGGGTGTTGTGGTTTGAAAGAGCGAATCCTCCAAAGATCTTTTACTTGGTGTTCCCTTCTCTGTCTGAGCTGCCTTTTCCTCTAGCATGTCAGCTTCCAAGTCGTGGAGCAGACCTCCTGGTACTTACCTCAACTATTCCTGGGTGTTCGTTTCCCATTCTGTTACTTTATATTCCCCAGATGAGTGCAGTTTTTCTATGTCTGTCCCTCTTTCTGACTCATTTCACTTAGCATGATACTTTCCATGTAGTACTATTTATAAATTTCATGACTTCGTCTTTTCTAACAACTGCATAGTACTCCATTATGTAGATGTACCAAAGTTTCTTTAACCAGTCATCTGTTCTTGGGCACTTGGGTTTTTCCCAAATTTTGGCTATTGTGAACAGTGCAGCAATGAAAATAGAAGTGCAGATGTCATTTTGACTTTACTTTTCTGACTCTCTGGAATATATTCCCAGGGATGGTATTGCTGGGTCAAATGGGAGCTCAGTTTCTAATTTTTTGAGAATTGTCCATACTGTTTCCCAGAAGGGCTGAACCAATCGGCCTTCCCACCAGCAGTGAAGAAGAGTCCTTTTCTCACCACATCTGTGCCAACACCGGTTGCTTTTGTTCTTTTGGATGTGGACCAGTCTCTGTGATATGAGATGATATCTCATTGTTGTTTTGATCTGCATTTCCCTGATGATTAGTGATTCAGAGCATTTTCTCATGTGCCTTTTAGCCATTTGAATTTCTTCTTTGAGAAAGTTTCTGTTCATTTCGTCACCCCAGTTTTTGGTGGGGTTGGATGTTTTCTTCTTGTGGAGTTCAACCAGTATGTATATCCTTGATATCAACCCATTATCATATGGGTATTGGGTGAATATCCTTTCCCATTCTGTAAACTGTTTTTGTATTTTGGTCACTGTTTCTTTTGATGAAGAATACTTTATCCAGCTAAACTCTCACTCAAAGGCGAAGGAACAGTACACTATTTTGTGGATAAACAACAGTTCAGGAACTTCATAGACTCAAAACCAAACCTAAAAGAAGGGTTAAAGAGGTTACTATAAGACAAGACAAACCCCTACTAAGCACAACAAACCCTTACAGAAAGATGACACAAAACCCCATGACAATAATCTCTCTCTACATTTACTTTTTAAATTTTAAATGTTTTTATTGATTGACATTATGTGTTTTACAATACTATTTTTATTTTTTATTTATTTTTGAGCTTTTTTACAATACTATTAATACTGGTTTCTAATACACATAAGTCCAATACCATACCCATCACTAGTATACCCACTTCCCTCTCCAAAGGATCCCAATACCTTTTTATTTTTTTGAAGTTAAAACGGGACTAATTGAAACTTTTTAAAAAATTTTTATTAGTGAGACACCATGAGGTACAGTTGTAGACTTACAAATTTTTGTGCTTGGGTTTCAATTATACAATGATCAAATACCCATCCCTTCACCAGTGCCATTTCCCACCACCACAGATCCCAGTATTCCTCCCACCCCCCATTCACCCCCATCCCACCTGCCTCTGTGGCAGGGCATTCCCTTTTGTTCTCTCTCTCCTTTTGGGTGTTGTGATTTGCAAAAGAGGCAACGAGTGGTAATCATGTTTGGTCTATAGTCTACTTTCAGCATGCTTCTCCCATCCTGGGAGGATCCTCCCAACACCCTTTATTTGGTGCTCCCTTCTCTATCTGAGCTCTCTTTTTCCCTAGCATGTTTGGCTGGCCTCCAAGCCGTGGAGCAAAATTCCTGGTACTAATCTTGGCCACTCTTGGGTGTTAGTCTCTTATTTTATTACTTTATGTTCCCCAGATGAATGCAATCTTTCTATGTCTATCCCTCTCTTTCTGACTCATTTCGCTTAGCATGATACTTTCCATTAGTACCACTTGTATGTAAATTTCATGACTTCGTCTTTTCTAACAGCTACATAGGACTCCATGGTGTAAATGTACCAAAGTTTCTTTAACCAGTCATGTGTTCTCGGACACTCAGGTTTGAGGGAGGCTGACAGGGGAGAGAGGGAGGGAGCTAGAGAGAGGAAGAGCGTGCCCCACTGCATTTCTAACCAGCTCCTAGGTTGTACTATTGCCACAGACCAAGCTCTAAATAGCCAGGTTGTAAATCTTACAGCCTTTGGTTCTAGCTGAGGCAGCCTGAGTTGGCTCTCAGCTGGGAGGTAGGTTCTCTTCTAACTACACTGTTCCCAACCATTTCTCCTGCTGAGGACCTGAGTCTGTTTCCAGTTCTATATATCCCTCTTTAGCATTTTCGTCAAAGGAAGTCTTACTCAGAGCTGAGAAAGCAAGAGGGGTCTTTTTTCATTTAAATCTGCTTCTGGGTTTCCCTGGCCCTCAGGCATATGGCCCAGCACTTGTTTTCATTGCCGGTTAATGGTTTGTGAAGCAATTGCTGGAGGAAACATTGCTTCATCAAACCAGGCTAGAGGGACAGAGGGATTCGCCGGCCAATGTTATCTTTGCTGAACACCAGAGCTGTTCCAACTCCTTTCCTCTCTCCAGCCGACAATGACAGATGGCTTCCACATGGTTTGACCTACTGTTTGGCTAGACCTGACCAGATAGCCATCTATCAGCTGACCTACTTCGTCCCCTAGAGGGCACCCTGAGGTTTGTGGGAAGCAGAAGTTGGATCTCATCACATCTCACATCTATTGTAGTAGAGTTTCAAGCTTGGACAGTTCTTATTCCAGATGTTATTATCCCAGTGTCCATATGTTTTGAGGTGGGATCAGCAGGTTTACATGATAATGTTAAACTAATTAATCATAAGCTGATACTTTAACAGCTGCAGAACCCAGTGTGGCTTTGTTACTAGCAAATATATAAGCTATACAGATGGCATTATTAGGAGAGGAGGAAGGAGGTAAGGTTTAGCGGTTTCCATTACAGTCTTTTCTTTCTTTCTGATACTGATCATTGCTCATGAGACATCTGTATTCTACAGGAAAATCCCCAAATCCTTCTTGCCCTCTTTGAATGTAGCAAAGCAAAAACGCAATAAAAAGGTAGGTAAGGGGTGAGCAGGAACCTGGCTTTGCTTTGCTTTTTATGATTTTGAACTTGCTGCTTGATTAATTTAATAAACTTTTAAAGCTCTTGCTAGGTATATTCAAAGAATTTGTGCTTCTTTACCTCATCTCTAAAATGAATTTGTTACATAAACTTTTTCAAAAGCCTGGAAGTAGGCTTATGGTCCTATATTAAGCAGTATTTACTCTTTCAAACTTGCTGATTTTATTTGTATGAAAATTGAATTTTGCTTTTTAAAAAGCTTTACTAAAGTAAAACAAGATTGGGAAATTTGTGTAAATGCATCTTTCTTGGAATGCAGCCTGACCATATGGATTGAAATAAGAGAGACATTAAAATAATTTAAAAACTAAGAAATATTTTTAGGACCAGAGAGCTAGTATTGCAGGTAAGGTGCTTGTCTTGCACAAGGCCAACCGGGTTTGATCCTCAGCACCATGTACAGCTTCTTAAGCACCACCAGGAGTGATTCCCGTCAGCAGAGTCAAGAGTAACCTGAGCATATGAATTGGAATTTACATTTGAAATATGTACCAAATTGATTAAAATGTTTACAATTCTAAAACCATTATTTTTAGGTGGAAGAAACAGCTAAAAGTAAAATTAGAAACAATTGTGTATATGAGTGAGTTTGGTAAAACGTAAAAGGTTGGACATAAATTCTTACCTTTATCACCCACAGAATCACATATTTCATTGTGTTAACTTCAGTGACAAGAGAAAGAGGTTGGGGAACTCGATGTTCCTTCTGTAGCTTTTAGAACATGACCCCCTCAATTTTACAAACACACATAAAAACACAATTATGTTTTGAGATGGGTCACATTCTCCTGACCCTGAAAGAGCCTCGAATGTGGCACTCTTAAAATCTCAGGGCTAGGACGAAGGAGACGTTACTGGGGCCTGCTTGAGGCAATCGATGACCAACAGGATGACAGTGATAGAGTGACAGTGATGTTTTGAGAAGCTTTTTACACTCCAGATAATGGAAATGAGGAAAAAAGGACACTAAAGGGAAGTCTCCACAATCATGCTTCTCTGACACCACCCCCCACAGTTGAGAAAGATAACATTAAAAAATGATAGAAAGTGCTTATTCTTCCTGCAGCTCATGTATACTTTGTAGGTGAGAATGCATGTGTTTATGCATTCTCTTTAACATTTTTAATAACATTGGGATTCCATTGCAGTTTAGTTTGCTTAACTGTTTGCCTGATGACCTCTCTTTGACCTTTGCTTGGAAACTCAACTCCCAAGGATTTGTCTAATGGTTGAGAACCTAAGTGATGGTTGTGCCTCACCAATTAGGCAGGTCTGACAGATCTCATCTTCTGATTTCATGATAGTACTTTAAAGGTTGCAGGCCCATTGTCTGGAATGAAATGGGGAATGTTGTAACTTTGAACTTAGGACTTACTCTTTGAACATATGAGGTACTCTCCAGTAACTGCACCCCCAAGACCTCCATCCCTTCCTCGCTTCTGGCAGTGAAGTTGAAGAAGGTTGCCTCTAGATGAAGTAAAGAGCTCTGTGCCATGCATGGGGGAGAATGTAGAATAATTAGTACTAGGAGACAGATTTGGCCTGATAGGTGAAATCTATTTCTACTTCTGAGTGCATTGGATATTCTTGATATATGTCCTAGTAAAGGAGATGTCCTAAGAAGCCACATTATCCTGAGGAAAAGGGATGGGCATTTCAGGTATGTGAGACAATAGGAAAGGGTATTACTCACAGAAAAAGGTGCTAACCGCTTTACCTAGGGGAACGCATCTACCCAGAGAGAATGAATTGTGCAGGACAGGAGTCCAGATAGCAGCTAGGGCAACCGTGACGCCCTCAGTGGGTACAAGTGGCAGACTCCTGAGGAAAAGGATCTTACCTAGGAATCTCAGGGGATAATATGCTGGACTCTGAAATTCAACTGAAATTTGGTTTCCTCTTAAAATAAATGCCTTCTGTGGGATAGTTGATGGATTCTTCTTTTCGTTATATATCTTATAGTACTTTGATCTAGTTTACACTGATGTGGGGGTGGGGTCGGGGAGAAGGTGTTAATGATAGTCCACTAGGAATAGATGAGGGAAAAGATATTATATTCTTTCATTTAACAGTTATGTATCAGGTGCTTTATGCTATCTCATGTAATCTGAAGGAGAGTTTCTGATTCAGAATGGGACCTGTAACCACAGGAGTTATAAAATTCATTCCTGTTTTTTAAACATGAAAGAATTGAGATTTAGATAGTACATGTGCTTAGCAATTACCTGTTCTTATAGTCAGCCCCTAACAAAGAGCTTAGAGTTCTCAAAATGATAGCTTCCATCAAATGTTTCGTTCTAGTAGAACTAATCCTCTCTTTCATAGTATACCACATACAGTATGAATATTTGCAGAGTAAATTTGTTGAGTATCAAATGGAAAAGTATTCTTGTCTTACAGGCACAATGTTGCATATTTCTCAGCCATTCAGGGTAGCCCAGTACTCTGCTCTAAATTGAAAGTCTTTGGAAGCAGTGGCAATTTTATCAAGATTCTCCCAAGTAGTTCTTTTAGGAGGGAGAATGTGCTCTGATGGATCAAGTGCCCAGCAGTAGACAAAGCTCAGGAGACAGTGCTTTCCACTTTGGAATCTCAAATAATTGCTTCAGGAGTGAAATAAACAGAATTTTTATTTTCATTTTAATTTTGCATATAATTGAAGGGAGGTAGATTGTAAGTATAGATGGGTTTTGAGTTAATGGTATTTTTCTGGGATTACTTTTTCTCTCTTATGACTGAAATCATGGGAGCAGGGGCACTGAGGTAGGAAAGATGGAGGAGGAGATGCTGTAGGCGGGGGTGCAGGTTGGGGGCTATTCCGCAGGGTAGGTATTGTTTACATCCTAGGCTATGATGCTCTGAATAATGATGATAAAAGCATTCCATATATATGTGGGGATATGAAATAGTAAAACCATTCTGAGATAAGGGTTCTAAGATCCTCCTTAATTCTGATGTTAGTACTATCAACTAAAGCAAGTTTAGTCTGAGCTGCTGAGCTCAGTGGGGATGACGAGGTGTGGGATGGGAGTGGGGGGATGAGGAAGAGTGAGGAAAGGAGCAGCTGGTCCTTGGTCACCTGGGCGCAGAAGACTCAGGGAGCCCTTCTCCTGCTGTGACCTTCACCTGGAGGGACAGACAGAGCCAGGCTGCGGGCCTTAGGCGTGTGTTCCACTGAGCCTTGTTCTCTGGAATGAGCAACGCTTTCTCCATGTCTCCACCTACCTGCACTTCCCATGGCCAGCCATGGAGCACAATAAGCCATCTTTTGAAAGCATAAATCAGATTAAATTACAGTGTGGTGAGAAATCTTCCCATTGCCTTTGGCACTTTCAAAGCATTGCTTTATTCCCGTTGTTCAGTTTGTGCTTTGCCTCCTCCCTGGGAAGGGAATCCAGTGAGCTCCTCTTCCTCTGGCACTGAAGACAAGAAATGTTCCCTCTCCATTCAATCTGGTCCTTCTACAGCAGAGAAGCCACCTGGATGCCTGAGCCAGGGAACTGACTGCTTTCTTAGAAACGAAAGGTCTGGGACCATTTAGCTCTGGCCACTTCATTTCGCTAATGAGGAGACTGGGATGCAACGGAGGCAAGTGACTTGTTAAATGGGTGCCAGAGCTGGACCATAACTCATGTCTCCTGACCAGTGTTTTTGGCTGATGATCAGCTCTGCAGCTGGAAGGGCATTTATTGCTGGTAGGGCAAAACTAAGCAGATGGGAGGGTGTTGGTGAGGGGTGGGGGTGGGGTGGCAGCTGGTAGGAAATAGAAAGGCCATGAAGCCAAACTGTCCATTTCTGCCAGCCATATCTCCTGGTCCAACATGGCTGCCAAATGTTCAGTAGCAGAGGCTTAGTGTCATAAAAGAACCACAGGGATAGATTGACCAAACGCCATGAAATATCTTCATTCACGCCTAATGACTCAGCCCCTATTTATTTAGGATCTTAATCCAGCTCTTTAGATTTCATGTCATTTTAACTTCTTTAACTATTTTTCCTTTTTAAATTACGTCAAACTTTGTTGCTGTTTCTCTTTTTTCCTTTGACTGCAGTTTAGAATTTATTTAATGGCTTGGGGTACAAAGTGGGGGGTTCTGGGCCAAAGGAAACTGAAGAAGCTGATGTTGATGAGCTTGGGCAATGCCCTGCACTATTTTGCTGTTCTGAGAAGGGGCTATAGAAAAAAAGAATGAGCAAGTGCATGAGTCAACATTATATTTATCCTTCTTTTGTGAGAGATACTGCTTCCCCTTTTTGGAGACGTGTAATCATTTGTTAGTTTTAGTAAGACATTTCTCAGCCCCCTGATAAGAAAACAAAGGGGCCTTTACTGGGCTAGTCTATAGAATGTGAAGTATAAGCTGCAGTCATTTTGTTTGTTTGTTTTTAGCGTTTTTCTATGATCACAGACTTTAGGGTTGAAGGGGGTCTTGAAGGATCGCCAACTTCACCACCCTTTGCTGCATAGAAAGTCCCTTCCCAACATCCCTGCCCATGGTGGCTCAGATTCCTTCTCACTGGATTCTCACAGTGAGGTGCCGCCTCCTCTGTTGAAACACTTCCTGTTTTTGCATTAAATTATAGTTATTTGAAGACTTCTCTTAAGTCTCAGCTGTGAGCCCCTGAGGAAAGGAATCCTGGAACATTCTTCTTTGATCTCTCATGGTCCCCCACTTAGATTCTAGTCTACTCTCTATAAATATTTGAATGAATGACAAGGTGTTAGCAGCCTCCAGAGATAGTTCCTGCTAGACATCTCTAAGAGCTAGAAAGTTCTTCCTGAAGGAGAGCAGAAATGTGTGTCCCTGTATATCCTGTAGGGAGGGAATGTAAACAGCGATGACAAAGAGCCGGGCATTCAGGAGATGTTCATGAGGGTCCCTGGAGATAAGTTGGTATCTTGTTCTTGCTGCTTTTATTTCTTCCCATTTGGCCAGAACACACAGGTCTGTCCTAGGATGAGAAAGTCCAGCAACCCTAGATAGAACGGTAAGTATGGGAGATGTTTGGGGAAAGGAAGGTGAGATTTCAGGAATTCACTCTAGTTTTGGAGGCCAATTGTATCAGTCTGTTCCAGGCAGACTAAAGAAAGGAATTATGCATGGGGGGTCATTAAGTATCAATTTGTTTTCAAGCACTTCACTTAACCTCTTAGATGTCCACAGAGACCTTTTAAGTAGAGAGACCTTATCAAGCTGGCTCAGGTTTGGGACAGAGTGCTTGAGGTCAGGGGCAGCTGAGGTGAATGGGAACCATGAGAGAAGAGGAAAATAAACAGCTTTCATTAAATTTGCCCAACATTAATGAACTTCCTCCGAACTAATAGAAGCAAGAGAAAATGCCATTGCTGAAGAATATTTCTTTCCACTTGAGAAGATTTATATCAAAGAAGGAAGGTGTGCAAGCCATCCGCCAGTCCTTTAGGCAGACATGGTGTGATTCAGAAAAGCTCCCTGAGTGTCACAACACGACTTGATTGTTTTGACAACTCCAACAATTACTAGGATGTAATAGTTAAAAATAACCATGTTCACCACTCTCTAATGTTCATGGGGCTTTTCTTTCATTCTTTCTTGGTGGGTTTTCTGCTGGCCTAGTAGGAAGCAGCACACATCATGAATTTTTAATTGGCAATCAAAGATGAGAATGAATATAAACAAAACACAAGATGAAAGGAAGCAGCATGTCCAGGAGAGCCCCACAGACGACATTCGTGGGTACTCACAGTGGCTTTTGGAGGTCAGGTGGGGGGATGTTTTATGCCAGATAGGTATAAGTAAGGGTCCCACAGATCTTATTTTTGGCATGGAAAATTGATGCTTAAATGCTCTTTATTTAATTATGAATGATCTCCCATGTGCCCCAGCTACTTTTGATGGAGGTCAGGGTGGGAAACAGCAAAGTGATATGACGATATAAAGATGATATGAAGATGTGTAGTTACAGTATGATGTGTGTCCTTGGCCATCTTTGGTGAGCATTGTGGATACCCTGATGTGGATGGCAAAAATGTCCTGGTTAAACTAGAACCATTGTAAACTACAACCTAGCTAAACTAAAATTAACATGGCTGTCAAGTTGGCAGGCAGGGGTGGGTGGGAGGGAGCACAGGAACACTGATGGAGGGAAGTTGACATTGGTGATGGGATTGGTGTTGGAATATTGTATGCCTAAGATTCAAATATAAATAATTTTGTAAATCATGATTCATTAATTAAAAAAATAAATGCCCCAGCTCTAACTCTCGCATGAACAAGAGAGGTGCATTGGCTCTCTCCAGCATTTGCTCTAGTCTGAATCATTATTTCCAGAGAGAAATTCTTGGATATTCCGTGTTATTCCCTTGGTATGACTTTAGTAGGTGTTTACGAGGATGGCATGGTGCAGTATATGTAAAATGACTCCATTTCTGTGTTCTAATCATTACTGTTCTGTCTTGTAATCTAAAACCTTTTCTTTTTGACATTTTTTATGCCCTAGAAGACTACTCTGGGACCCAAATTGACCTCTACCTACCTCTCTCACCTATCTTGTTTGGGTGGCTCCCTTCTCCACTCAGCCATCCTGAAAATGCTCATCCTTTTCAGCCTATCCCACTAACAGCCCTTTTCCCTTTGTTTCCCAGAATGCCTATGTCAACATCAATCGCATCATGTCTGTGGCTTCCCGCCTCTCTGAAGCTGGCCATTATGCCTCGCAGCAAATCAAGCAGATTTCCACGCAGCTGGACCAGGAGTGGAAGAGCTTTGCAGCTGCTCTGGATGAGCGCAGCACCATTCTGGCCATGTCTGCCGTATTCCACCAGAAGGCCGAGCAGGTGAAGCCGAGGGAACTGCTGGGACTGCTCTCTGTGGGAGGGGAAGGGAGACGTTATAGATTGTTTATAGATACACTCCTCTCCTTTTAAACACTAAACACCAGCTGGGGGGACAATGATATCCCATTCTATCCTATTTTCATGGCCCCGGAGACATAATGACACACAGGCAACTGAGCAGGAACATCAGTGGGCTGAGCGCATGCTGTACAAGTGGAAGGACTGAGCTCATCCTGGGCACAGCATAGACCCCTGAGCACTTATGACCAAGAGAAACCCCTGAACAAGAAGCCAGGAATAGCCCCCAAGTGTGGTACAAAAGCTAGCACACCTCCCCCAAATTGGTAATTCTTGGTGACTTTGAAATCTAAACAAAAAAGAAAAAGGAACACAGAACCTAATTAAATTTTCCTTTCTAGTTTATTGTTGGATTGTGCATGTTGGCTATTGCTTTATTTACATTACCTAAAAATAAACCAAAGGGGTTAGACTGAATTGATCATTGAATGCTGAGATCAGGTGCACACACTGTATTTGAAGTATTTGCTATAGATGATAATAATGCAATGACAGTGCATTGAATAGAAATAAAATTTACTTACTGGCATTAGACAATGCAGTTTCTGATCCATTTTACAGACTGGAGCCCTGATAATCTCAGAGATTGTGTGAGTGCTTAAAAACTGGTGAGGATGTGTTGGAGCTGGCTCTGATCATAGCAGTGAGAGATAATTCTGGAATGCTCAGGAATATCCTGAGCTGGTTGTTAAATATGATCCTCAGCTAAAGCCAACTTATATGTTTACATTCAATGTGTCATTTAAAATGGAGATGATAAATACTAAAAATGCGTCACTGCCAATTATTTTATTATTTATATTCTTGAAGTTATTTATAGCTATCTATTTGATTGTCTAGAATATTTAGAAAAGGAAGAAGAAAATACTAAAATATACTAAAAATTTAGACTAAGCTTAAAAATGTATCCTGTCTATAGCATTATTACATTGTGAATGACACAAAATTAAATAACACACAAAAATGATATCCAAAATCTGTTATTTCAATTAGTAGTCACTCACCTTGCTAATAGTATTCTTTGATATGTCTCCAGGTATTTCTTCCTCTTATTTTACACTTAATATAACTACAAAGATTAATCTTCATGTTGCAACTCTTAAGTTTGTCATTTGCAAAGAAAAGCATCCTGTAAGAATCATTAGCGTATATGAAATTTACAATAACCTGCAGCATATGTTATTTTTTATATACTGTGAGCAACATTTTATATATCATTTTAGTAAAGGATTATATAGATTATAAATTACGTATGTGTATTAACATTTATACACATATATGCATGATGCACACACAGATATATATGCTGTTTATGAAATATTTGCTTACATAGCAGTGTGGTATGTTTAACAATAACATGAAAGTCTCTTAACTTCTCTTCTTTTTCCTTATATGACATTAGGGTGACTAACAGATAATGGAGAGGCAGGTACAAGCTCATTCCTAAATATCTTCTTCCAGCACCCACCCAGCATGTAAGGTGATGTGGAATAGCAAGAGTCTAGGCTTTGAGACCAGACATGTGAGCTTTAATTCCAGCCCCCTTTTGAGCTTGTTTCTTATGTCTAAACTCAGGATAATAAAGCAACTCTCAGACTTTTTTTAAAAATTAGGAATAGAACTCTTAGGTGGCTTGGTATGCGTTTGAAATAGTAGACATTTCCGTGATGAGTATTTGTTCAGCATGCTCTCCCAGTATCTGTATTTTGCCTACCTATGCCTGTTTCAAAGTAAGATTTTCACAGAGGCTGAAATGCTAATAGACTGAATATGACTGGTTCATAGCATGTGAGAAAGTTCTGGTCTCCTCGTATCTCTTCTACCCTATTCCCTTCACACACTTCATTCTGGATAAATCCAGATGATTCTTGGTCCTTTCCTCTGTCTCTCTTTCTCTCCTTAAACTATCCATTTTGTGGATATGATATAGTATTCCTGTTAGTTTTACAGAGGAATACCAGGGGTATTAAAGAGGTGCTGCCCCACCACAAGTGACACCTTAGTGTCAAGTTACCGTCACAAGTTTCTGTAAAATGGTTATTGGTGGAACAAAAAGGCTTCTGAGCTCTGAGCATATACATGGAGTCTGGTACTGGGTGGCACTCAGCACTTTTATTTTAATAGAAGACCTAATCAAAATACAAAGAAAGAAAAATTAGCCCTCAAAGTCAATGGGGTGGCAAGTGTTGAAAGCTGACGCTGATACAAGACTAGAACTCAAGCAGTCACAGGGAATATGGTGCCAGGATTGATATTAACTGGGGAAGTCAACTTCTATTTGATGTTTCCGGACTTGTATTAGTTTGGATCAGAAGCATTTTTATTTGCATATATTTTTAATACAGGAAGTCAGATACAGCACAGGTTAGGGAGTGTCGTATATTAAAAAAACAATGACACTGTGGTGTATGAGAGCCACTTTTGTGTTCAATATGCTCTAAGCATTTTTATTTGCATATATTTTTAATACAAGAAGTCAGATACAGCACAGGTTAGGGAGTCTTTCAGGGAAACTCATAAATGATACTTTTTCTTCTTCTTTTCTTTTTTCTTTCTTTCTTTTCTTTTCTTTCTTTTTTTTTTTTTTTTGCTGGGGAAAACAAAAGGGACCTAAGGCCTTTTTTCTGATGCATTTGAGTAGGGAGCTCTTTATTATCCTCATATGGGCTTTTCTAGGTAATGAGATAAAAAGGTATTTAGGCAATTAATTTAAATAAAGCTGCGCATCCAGGCAAGAGAAAGCACAGACAGAACCATTTCAGACTGTTGAGTGAAGAATTATTTGCATTTTAAAGGTGTGTTTTTCCACCCAATAAATCTGAGTGATTTCAGTTAGCTCAGCCTTTGTGCATGGAGACCTATAGTCTTTCACAGTTGTTAATTTTAATTTTTAAATAATTTAATGTCCCTCAAGATCTGTATCTAAATATGATGTCCCAGGAGGGAGCCACCATTATTGAGGGTGTCCAATAGCTGCTCTCTCCCCTTACAGCAAGGGTCTTCTCAAGTTCCCTGGGACCCTAATGGTCCTGTGCAAGGTTTCTTTGCTCCTTTTCACAACTCACTATACACACTTGTGTACTCTGTATGTTTATAGTCCCATCATATGCAGCCTCTCACATATGCCTCTGAGTCTGCACAGGACAAGAATCTCCGGTGTATGCATATAATCCAGTGAACTGTTTTTACATTCATTGTGTGCTTAGAGCATATTGAACACAAAAGTGGCTCTCATACACCACAGTGTCATTGTTTTTTTAATATACCACACTCCCTAACCTGTGCTGTATCTGACTTCTTACTTGGGATCATTGTCTGAATTAAAGAAACTAGAGAAAAACTCTACCATCTGCCTTGTCAGCTCCACTCTCTGTGAAGCCTTCCAGAAAATCTGATGCTTCTTCCCAAGACATCTGATCCCATCTAATGGTTTTCCTTGTCCTCAGCCCTAGTGCTCCCCATACTGACCCAGCTGCTGCTGTCTTCTTTTCAGTTCTTGTCAGGAGTCGATGCCTGGTGCAAGATGTGCAGTGAAGGAGGCCTGCCTTCTGAGATGCAAGACCTTGAGCTGGCCATCCACCACCACCAGTCCTTGTATGAGCAGGTGACCCAGGCTTACACAGAGGTGAGAACCGAGCAGGACACCAGGGATGCTGGGCATGTATTTATATGGGTGGGCAGCAAAAACATGGGCAATAGATTGTGTATTTCTAATGCTAAGAGGTCAGACCATTTTTCTCCCTTTGGATCTATGAATGATGGGAAACCAAAAAATGGGGTCATCAGCAATTTCCACTGTGGTGAACTAATTTGTGCATGTATGCTCCCAGACCCACATGACCCTGTGAAGATTAAACTCTCTTCCCCGAGGGAGCACTGTTAAAAGAAAGCAAGGTATGCTTCTCTGGAGTCTGCGCTGAGAGGTGAACAAGCATATACATATTAGCCCTTGCATGCTTTCTATGAAAATGCTCTTTAAAAATATAATTTTTATTCGAGAAAGCCTAGAAGAAAACTTCCTGTGACAGTAATCATTGGTAGGAGAAAGACACTGCCACAGAAGCCTTCTCTAATGACAAGTCAAAGGCCAAGGGGCATAGTACGAAGTTGAGAAGGGAAAATCTTTAAGTTCCATTCCAAGGAAAAAGAAAAGGATTCATAGGTGCATTTGTGTGGACAGATGATAGTAGTATGTTTGATAACTGACATGAATTCTATAGCAGTGGAGCAGAGGGATGTAAAGAGATAGACTTATTAACGAAGCTGGGTGAGGAGAGATAAATGGTTTCACACCTGTTGTATGGGCTTCCTCTGGGCAAGCTCACTTAGAGTTGTCTCTCAAAGTGGCTTTCTGCGCCACCTGCAGACTCACCTGGGGACCCGCTTAAAAGAGCAGATTCCTGGGGTATACTCCAAACTGAAACAGAATATCATGAAGTGGGACCTGCAACTTTATGTAATGTAGTGTAATGATGGTTGCCTCAGATGAGTTTGACGCTTGTTACTGTCAAGAAACAATGGCTTCTGGATGAGGGAAGGGTTTTGTCGTAGTCAAAACTGATGGAATACTGTTTTCCCTACTGACCAGCCATGTGACTTCAGGCAAGTTCCCTAACTACTCCAAGTGTCTTCTTATATGAAATGAAGGTACTAAGCCCTGCCAACAAGGGCTTGTTTTAAGGGTTATAAAGATTAAGCATGTAAGCACAGCGGGTAGAGCGTCTGCCTTGCACGCAGCCAACATGGTCGACCCGAGTTCGATTCCTCCACCCCTCTCGGAGAGCCCGGCAAGCTACCGAGAGTATTCGATATGCCAGACACAGTAACAACAAAGTCTCCAATGGAGACGTTACTGGGCCCGCTCGAGCAAATCGATGATCAACAGGAGAGTCTTTACTTACATTCAGCCTAGTGCCTAACTGTAATCAAAGCTAAAAAATGGTAACCAGTTCTGTCATGTAGGCACAGAGGAGGTTTGTGAGCCAAGTCTGGGCTCATCAGCTCTGCTCCAAATGCCCAAGGCTTTCAACAGAACTGTACTTCTGCTAGAATCTAGAATCTCTAAGTTTTCTTCTTATAATATACTAAAATACAGCATGCTAATAAGATTAATTTGTACTCACACTTGGGGAATGTGAGTGTAATTATATAGAGATAAACAATGTTTGTCAAAAGTTTATTTTCACATTAAGGGCATAGACAGTTCCTATAGGTCCATTAGCAAGGTGAGTAGGCAGATGAGGATGGATCCAGAGGGGCCAGATACTATAGATGTGGATTGCAGGACCTGGTCCCGCGTCACTGACCACCTAGGCATAGCCAATGCCAAAAGAGAGCTTTTGCTTAAAGTTCCCTGGAAAGGCTCTTCTGGGTTTGGATCTCATGTACTTGTCTTAATCTGGAAGACATTCCCTTGGTATTATTTGTAAAGTACTTTCTCTTGGACTGCGAATGAAGGCTTCCATGGCACTATCTATGATCCTTTGAGCACTGCCAGGGACCACTAATGAGCACAGAGTTTGAAATATCCTCCAAAGCACTATCTGGTGAGGCCCCAAATAAAAAAAAGTAGAAATAAAAGTACGTATGCTTCCTGCTCTCTGGACTGAGTTCTGGGAAGCAGGCATGGTGGGAGGAGATGCATCATGGTGAATCCCCTTTCCTCTAGCTAGGCCTGCTTTCCTGGCTCAGCTGTGTTCTACCCTCCAAACACATACCTTAGTCACCCCGAAGGCACTTCTGTGCACTATGAGAAAGGGTAATAGTTGCCTCTATATTCCTGAGACCCTCACCATGCTGTTATCAAGACATGACGTTGGGATGAGGGAAAGCATAGGCAGAAATCTGGGGAGGGGAACACACTTTTTTTACCTCCTGGTTGGGTGGAAACAAAGACTTTCTCACTTCAAACCAAACTTGATTGTATTGTTAGGCAAACTGGGGCCTAAGTGATATTACAGTGGGTAAGCACTTGCCTTGCATGTGGCCAACCTGAATTTGATCCCTGGCAACCCATATGGTCCCCCTGGCCTGCCAGGATCAAACTCTGAGTACCACCCAAAAACAAACAAAAATTTGTTAAGCAGATTAACTTGAGGTTTAAATACCTATCAATTCTCCACAATCATACATTAGAAAGACACTTGCTCTTTTGGTATCCAGAACATTCAGCCACACTGTCAGTCATAGGATGCAGCCTCCCAATATTATTGGTGCCAGTGACTGCCCAGGCTTCCAACGGCAGGGACCACAAGGAGTGTCTCTGAGGTTGAATGTGGAGCATGAATATTTACCCCCATCCACCTAGAAGTTTTAATCAGCTTGTTCTGGAAAGATGAATAGATTATCATTTTTTCCAGAAGAAAAGAAAAGTCAGATTATATAGATGTAAGGTGAAAGAATGGTAAATATGAAAGGGGTAGATGGCAGAAACAGGAAGGACAGGAGAGAGAAACGATGATCAAAAAGAAAGAGACGGAACTGAAGCCAATGTGCTGTTGCGGGCCCTCTTTGCAGTTCTCTTGTGTGTTGACTCACTTCACCCTCATGCCCAGGATTCCTGGATGTTCTTCTCTCCCTGAACTGTGGCCCAGGCCCTGTACAGCTCTGGCTGGACAGTCCATGGCTGTCATGGGTGCGATAGGATGCAGAGTCTCAGTACTCCTCAGGGAACCCCTCTTTTCCTCACCACCCTTTTGCCACTCCTCCTGACCTTACACCTTTGACCTGGCCTTCTTTCCTTCATGCAGGTGAGCCAGGATGGCAAAGCCTTGCTGGATGTGCTGCAGCGTCCCCTGAGTCCTGGGAACTCAGAGTCCCTCACAGCCACAGCAAACTACTCCAAGGCGGTTCATCAGGTGCTAGACGTGGTGCATGAGGTCCTGCACCACCAGCGGCGGCTCGAGAGCATCTGGCAGCATCGAAAGGTGCGGCTGCACCAGCGGCTGCAGCTCTGTGTCTTCCAGCAAGATGTCCAGCAGGTAACAGCTCCCCTGCACCCACACCCATCCCTTGGCACTAGGGACTGGGCCTGTTAGCTCCTGAGCAAAGAGAGTGGTCAGCCACCAACCCACAGAAAACCCAAAGCGAAATAGCTGGACAGGTTAATTGTGTGCTTCTCCTGTAAAGTACTTTCAAATGAAGAATGGACACCCCCCACGCCCTACAGCCCCACCAACTTTGCTGTTGGAAAGGGGAACTTAGTCTGAGGAATCACAGTTCTGGGCAGTCGTGACACAGTTTACTCTTGAGAATGCCTTACCTTTCTGGCATGAATTTCTAGACAACTCCAGAGCTAATGGAGTTATTTGTTGATGCCTTATGTTTCATGATTCTGGGTCATTTTTGGCTAATCTATCTGTTTGCATTATTCTACTAGTCATGGTTTCCTCCTTATCACAAATACTAAAGAAATGGTTCCTTTCCTTCTTTTTCCCTTCATCTTTCCTTTCACACCCAGCAGTGCTCAGGGCTGCTGCTAGCTCTGCACTCAGGAAGGTTCTGGGGCTCAGGGTCTGAGCTGGGTCAACTGCATATGAGACAACTGCATAGAAGACAAGTTTTTCAAGCAAACAAGCTGTACTATTGCTTCCGCCCTAAAAATGGGTACATTTCTGGCTAGTAAAAGACATTCTGGCCACACATGTCACTTTGGATGGAATAATCCATCCTTTCCCTTTAATGCTTCCCCTATCTCTTGGGGACCAGGTGCTCTGCTCTTAGGATTGAAGGGGCAACTGATTGGGAGCTGGGGCTTGAGTCTTAGATGCAGCATCATCTCCCACTGATCCAAAGACCATCGGATGGGCAGACTTTTCTTGGTTGCCAAATAAATTCAGGATCATACATGCAAATAACACTTCACTCTCCTTCTGTGTTGTCTGTGGTGCTGACCTGATGTGATCTAAAAGTGTATCAAAATACGTATAGAAAACTGAGGACCTACTGAACTTGATCTTATTTTTTAATGTATTTTACTTTTATTTTTATTGTATTTGAGGCAGCATGGTTACAATAATATTACCCCCCGTATTAATAAGTTTTATTCAATGAAAAGTTTTTTCAAGCAATAGTGTTAGCATTAATCTTTGATGTACAAAGTTACTTCCCCACCACTATTAGAGAAGTGCCCCATATGTCCACCACTGACCCTACACCTCTTCCTTCCCCTCCTCCTCGCCCCCATCTCTTGGTAGTCTCAGTTCTGTAGTCAGTGCAGGCATTGTTCTCACAGGATATTGTCCGTTCCTTTGCTTTATATACTGATTGTGAGAGAGATCATATGGGATTATGACATGTCTTTGGAAGCTGAGTGCCCTTCACAGCTGCTGTTGGAAGGGCTGGTGCTTGGCACCCTGAGATAGAGGCCAGATGGGTGTGATTTGGGGGGGGGATCCTTTCAGTGGTTGTCATACACTCTGGGAGGGGTCAACCAGTAGTTGGGCATTCGAGCAAGTCTTTCCTTCCTGGGATCCTCCTTTTCACACATACACTATTGCCACTACCAGCTGGGGCAGTGATTGAGTCATTAGAGGTGGTACTCCTGCCTCGGGAGAGGCAGGTCGAATATGCTAGCTCCACTCTGGAACCAAATAAATCAGATACTTGCTCTGGTTCTCTGAGCTTTCCAGATAAATATACCACCCCTGTGTCCAGGAGAGCACAGGTGTCAGTCTGTGATTGAGAGATGCCAGTCTCAGGAGGCATCTTGAGGAGTCATGAACTCTGATCAACTCCCAGAGATTATTGCCCATGGTCATTATACTAAGGTGGGCACTGAAGGTGTACACAGGTGCATTGAGGAGAGGAAACAAAGTATAACTCTGCAGGAGAGAAGCACCAATATTCAGCCATCCAGAAATGAATCTGTTCAAAATCTTCTGTGGTCATGAGGACTTCTATGTCAAAGCTAACAAAAAGTATGACAAAGTTACACTGTGGCTCTTGTACATTGCGTTTTGTTTTTAATTGAGAACATTCTTTGAATTAACAGCCAATCCATTTTTCTCTACAGTATAAATTGTTAGCAGTGAGCAACAGCAAATATAAAGTGATGGTATGGATATGATGGGCTATTAGATTTTCCCTGAGAACTGCATCTCCCATTGTTCTTTTAAGGCTCTATAATATGACTTCTGGGAACAAGACTTTACCCATTCACTGTCCCAGCCTCTGTCTCTTGTTGTGTCTGATATCAGGACAGGTATGCAAAAGGAAAATGTGGGAAAACAAGTGATAGCAGACCAAATAATGGTCTCACACTCACACTCAGCCTTTAGTGCCCGCAGGTGTCTGAGTCATTGCTTTGGGAAGTGCCAAGTGATTCCTCAAGGACAAGAGGGCAGGGCTTCAACTCCTGTTTTTTGGCTCCCAACCATGCTGGAATCTATCCTAGTTTTTAGGATCAGACTGGACAAGTAATTTCCCTGTTCTGTGATCCCAGAGTTTTAATCAGTTACCCTGCACCCCCCCACACACACACGTAATGCAAAGATGAAAGTGTTGTAGAAATTTTATAATTTATAATTTCTACTTTGCATATTTCATCTCTTTCAGTATGTCCTTGATAGTAGAAACCTTAGCTTTTTCCTCTCCATGTTTTTTCTAGCTTTTATCTCTTGCTTGCAGTAAACAGAGATTCTATTGATAGTTTTGCTGTCTGAGCTAGGTTATCATTAGAGGACCCTCTTTCTTCTGTGTTGAATATTTTTTAACCACCTCCTCTTAATTCATCCAGTAGTTGCTATTGAGTAGCTGGAACTGAGAAATTGTCATGTGAGGTCCCAGGTATTGACACCAGGCAGAGGATGCAGGGACTTAGCCTCTGCTCAGAGGACACCAGTCCTCATCAGTTATTCAGCAGGCTTGGACCTCTGCAGTGGGGTTAGCTCTGCGCAAGTCTGGCAGAATGCCTACTGAGTAAGAGTGGCTCAAGCCATACATTTATAAAAAGACACTGCTGCCAGGACCTGTCGGCTATTGTGCAGGGCCTTAGCTACTGAAGGAGAAGTTACAGGCAGAGGCATGAGAAGTTAGAGCTGATGGCTCGATGGAATAGAGAACTTTAGCAAGATGGTCTATATGTAAGATTCCTAGACACATTTGGGTTCCAGCAGCCTGGGTAGGAAGCTTGTAGGTGCTCATACCAGTGACTGGAGCAACACATTGTCTCAGGAAAGAGCATGGGCTCTGGAGTCAGACCACTGGTATTTAAATTCTCCTCTGACAAGTTGACTGACTGGTTTTGAACAAGTATTTTCACCTCTGGGGCTTCAGTTCTCACCTCTAAAACAGGAAACAGGGCTCTTGAATAAGTCAGCAGGCTAAATACAAGCACACCGCGTTTATGCTTTGCATAGCATACTTGATATGTGGGAGGACTGAGTTCAAGTCCCAGAGCTGCGTGGTCCTCCCAAACCGCCAGGAGCTACCCTGTAGCAAAGACAGGAGTAGCCCCCACGAACTATCCAGTGTGCACCCCAAACAACATAGCACTGTAACACTGTCCTGTTGTTCATTGATTTGCTCGAGCAGGCACCACTATCATCTTCATTGTGAGACTTGTTGTTACTGTGTTTGGCATATTGAATATGCCACAGGGAGCTTGCCAGGCTCTGCCATGTGGGCGGGATACTCTCGGTAGCTTGCCAGGGATGGAGGAATCGAACCCGGGTCAGCCGCGTGCAAGGCAAACGCCCTACTGCTGTGCTGTCGCTCCAGCCCTTCGAGGGTATATGAGTAGCTGCATTCCCCTGCTAGAACCTCCAAACAACATAAATAAATAAATAATAGGAAGCAGTATAATACTTTATCAGATTGAATAAGGCACAAATACGAGGCTTAGCACAGTGCCTGTCTAGCGGAACTTCCATCAGTGCATCTGGGCTGTTGGTCACATCATCTTTGAAATGATATTTGGGCGCCCCCTGGTGTTTGTGCTCTTAGCAGCCCCAAGCTTCATTCTGTTCCTACTGTAGTAATTATTTTTTTCCTTTCATTTCGTGATGAAATCTTGGAACTGTCAAGGGCCTGGAAGAGCATCCAGTCTATATACAGTTGAGAAAATTAGTCCCAGAGATATAAAGTAATTTTAACACAAAAATAGCTAGTTACTGGTCGTGCAAGTGTTAGAAGGGAAGTCTCTGGTGTGGCTGGCCTTTAGAAAATCCACACAAGAAAGAAGCCAGAGGAAAGAAAAGAACATGAGGAGATACCAGAAGCACATAGGAATACTTGCATGGATCTCGAGAGACAGACAGATACACAAACTTTGAAACAGAATGAGGGAGGAGGAAGAAAGGAACTTTGGTTTGTGGGGAGGCACACATTGGCCATGCTTCTGGCTTCTGGCTCTATGCTCAGGGACCATCTGTGGTGCTGGGGACTGAACCTAGGTTGGCCTCATGCAAGACAAGGGCCTTTGAGTCTCTCAGGCCCAACAAGAGATATCTGAAGACAAAGGTTGAGAAATGTATATGGGAAAGAAGGATGGAGAGAAAGGGGAGAGTGTGGGTGGGGATTGGGAGAGAGAGGCAGGGCCTCCTGCAGGTGGAAGGTGCAGGACCGTGGGAACTCACCCTATCCATCTAACTTCTTACCTCACTGGCATTTCCGAGGGTAGCCTTTGCCCTTTTAGGCACCAGAGGAGAGAAAAGCTGAGATATGAAAACCAAAGATAGGTCCAAGTTGAAGCTTCCATCTGGACAACTGAACCCAGAATCGGGCTGGCTGTCAGCTCCAGGCAAGCCTTCCCTGGATCCAGACTGCTGTCTTCCCAGTGTTTGCTTCCTGCCAGATTTTTAGATTTTTCCAGATCACAGAGGGATAGTGCCCCCAAGCCACCAAAAGAAGACTCCATAGGCAGCTCAACCATTGTTCACCTTTGTCCCTTATTGTCCCCCGTTTCCCCTGGCTCCCGCATGTGTGAAAAGAGTCACCTTCAAAGTCAGCTAGACCAGCCTTTCTTGTCAGAATAGCAGGACTAGCTGCATTATTGATCTTTTAGGAAGATACAAATCCCATTCTCTCTTTCCTTAGAGTAACTGTTTTCAGAGTACTCTCTGTGGGCAGCCTTGTTCTGCAACCTCTTCTTGGAGGTTTCTGGCATGAGAGATGGCATGGGCACCTAACATCTGGAGGGAACAAAATATTTGGGCTGGGTGAAGAGCTCAGGCATAGAGTTCCTGGCTTGCAGGTGTAAGGCTCTAGGTTTGAACCCAATAGAACCCATTAGTCCAAAACAATAGCAAAAAAAAAAAAAAACAACAGTATCTCACTTTTAAGCAGTCCAGTCAGGTGAGCTAGAGAAAGAAAGTGATGGCAGAAATATATCTGGCTCAGAGAGCCGGAGAGATAGTACTGTGGTTAGGACACACACCTGGCCTAGGTTTAAGCCCTTAAATCCCATACAGACCCCAAGCACTAGCAGGAGTAATTCCTGAGTGCAGAGCCAGGAGTAATATCTGAGCATCACCAGGTGTGACCCAAAAGCAAACAAAAAATAAAGATTATCTGGCTCAGTGACTTTTCATTCTGAATGAATCTATGAATATTAAAGTCCATAGTTCTTATACTACAAATGAATCTCACCTATTTATCTGTTTTTCTGGAATCCCACATAGAAAATTACAGATTTATTATGCCAACCCTTGCCTGCCAGACAATGTGTAGAAGAGATTGGGGATTTTTAAAAATACTAGATAATTCATTCAGCTGTAGTGATTATGGCCTTTAGCATCTTAAACAGTCTGAGCATTGTATATTCCAACCAGAAGCTTTGTATAAAATGAGCCCATTTGAGTTGCACACAGAGTGATTGGTTAGCAAAAAGTGACAAAAATGATGGTGGAACTGGAAATGAACTCTTCCAATGGAAGGAAGGTTTAAAGAATCTCAGACAGAAAATTCTCAGCTTACAGGCTGAGACTGATTTGGGGAATATATACGAGGAGAAGCACCAGAACTCAGTATTTTTAGGAACAGCCACTTACACCCTCTTAGCATGCTCAGTGCTACCCCCTTTAAAAGAACCACCAAATTCTTCCTTGGTGGAAGGGTTAAGTAGGAGATTCAAACAGCAGAGACATGATTGGATTTAAATCCTGAGATTTTTCTTGTGTTAAATGTTTTCATAAAGTTTTATTGTTAAAAACTCGGGATTCAGCATTTTTGTGAGTATGATTGGGCTTCTTTCCTTTAAATTATTTTTTATTTTTACTGATGCACTGTGGGCCGGAGCAATAGCACAGTGGGTAGGGCGTTTGCCTTGCAAGCAGTCAACATGGCCAACCCGAGTTCTATTCCTCCGCCCCTCTTGGAGAGCCCGTCAAGTATATCACCCTCACGGCAAAGCCTGGCAAGCTACCCGTGAGGTATTCGATATGCCAAACACAGTAACAAGTGTCACAGTAGAGACATTTACTGGGCCCACTTGAGCAAATCGATGAACAACGGGAGGACAGTGACAGTGATTGATGCACTGTGATTTACAAAGTTATTCATGGTTGAACTCTAGTTTCCAAAACCATCCCTTCCCCAGTGTCCACTTCCTTACACCAGTATCCTCAGTTTTCCTCTCACTGCCCAACTTGACTCTGCACAGGCAACTTTTTCCCATGTAGGCACCGTGGCTTACAGTACTATTACTGATATGGCTCCTTGCATACTAATTTACACCTTCCAGCACCCCTCCTCCAGAGTGACCACTCACGTCCGCCATCCTCATAGGTTTCCCTCCCCATCCGATCACCACGTCTTCCACACGCTGCTGTGCAGTGTTCCTACTGAAGACCAGTTCTCATGTTCTTCATTTATATTGCCTTGAGTCATTTGTTATTCTCCTACCGTTTCTTTTATATCCTGCATCTGAGAGAGATCAGTTTGTGTCTGTCCCTCTCCAGCTGACTAACTTCACTCAGCTTGATATTCTCTAGATCCATCCATTTAGCAGCCAATTGCCTGATTTCATTTTTTCTGATGACTGCATAGTATTCCATTGTGTGTATGTGCTATACCCATTTTTACCCAGTCTTTACCCAGTCATCTGTACTTACACATCTCTCTGTTCTTATTTGCTCTTCAAGCCTAGGAAACATGCAATGGTTTGCATCTTACTGGTAAGGAAACTAGTTTTGAGTAACACAGCTCTAAACCTAAGCTCTTAAATGCTAAGGCTCTAGGTCTTAGTCTCTGCTATGCCTGTAACTATTGGAATGCAAAGAAACACAGCTCAAGTCTGTGATAATATATATATATATATATATATATATATATGTAGTCATGTACTCATAATGAGGTTTAGGTCAACAAAGGCCACATACAGAATGATAGTCCTTATAGAAATCCTGGCTGTGCAGGTGACTCAACTATCTAGATTCATGTGTGTGTGTGTTTGTTCGTGTGAGTGTGTGTGTCTGTCTGTGTAGCATAATGGTGCATTTTGCAACACGTATTCTCATCATTCACAACACAGAGCTGTAATTTAGTGCTGGGCTGTCATTGCTCACAGGGTCCTGCTTTGTTATTCCCAAACACCCATGATAACTCTAGCAGTCAGTTGAGATTCACCTTCAAATTGCCTGTCCAGTAAGACCCACCTAGTCATACTCAAACCCAAACTCTCTTTTCATCTGTTTGATCATCTACAGTTATTTGGGGGGGCACGCCCAGTGATGCTCCGGGCTTACTTCTAGCTCTGCACGTGGGGATCACTCCAAGGGGGCTTGGCAGGATGCTGGTCCTGAGCTCTGCTGTTTTCCCCTAACTGGAGTCTCTAGCTGGAATCTGCAGAACTGGAGAGGACACATTAAGATTCACTTCTGTCCCCTTTCTCAGTCTGGCCTTCTTTTTTCTACTTTTAGTTTTCTTAATGCAAACCTGTTCTGATTGAAGAATGATCCCTTCCTATAAGCACCTTCCAAGAAAGTACCTGGAAGCCTGGTTCTAGTAGGAGTGAAAGGCTGAAGGAGCGCTGTGAGCAAGTGCAAGGAAGTCCATTCCCAGGATTTTCTGAGCCCCAGGGTTTTCTTCATTCACAGTGACTTTAATGACTCTATGTCTCAATTCCTTTATCATAATTATTATGACCTTTATTAACAAATGATAAGATAGGTACATTCAATGCTGTACTTTCTTTTACCTCAATATGCTGTTCTGGGGACTTGAATACCAGACTAAAGGATGAAAACTCACTTGAGAGAGAATAGGGAGCTAGTGAAGGATTTTAAGCAGGGGAAACAAAAAATGAGAGTGGAAATTGGAGGGAATTTGTTGCTGGTGAGGTGCTGAGATAGAATGGGAATCCCCGTGAGCCTTAATCATGGGTGTGACCTAGAGCATAAATGAGCGTGATGGGCCAAATACAGTTCTGACAGTATTTGTGGGGGAGATAATCACTAGGAATTTCTATTTTCATTAGAAAAGAAGTGAGGTGTCAAATGAGATGGAACTGCCTTTCTCAAAGTTGGGTTTGTTACCCTGCCAAAGGTCTTGATAAAAACACAGATGGCCTGACCAACCATCCAGTCTTTTTGATTCAGAATCTATGGGTGAGGCTGTGTTTTCTCTAAAAAAATAACCAGGTGATTTTTAAACATTCTACAATTTGAGAACCTCTAACTTGAGAGATTCAAGCCTTAGTGATGTACAGGAGGTTCTCAAAAAAAATCTTATTATCCCACATTATTCAGTTAGAATGTTGATAAGAGGAGAAACCCAACTACTCTTTGTAAAAGAAAGGGAAAACAATATTCATTGTTTCAATTTAAGTTGTATTTTCCCAGAATCTAAGTGAGGACTATAATGATGAAAGAATAAGCAGACTGATAAAGCTGCCAACTGAGAAGTTTCTCTCAGGGGGTGCCAAAACAAAGATGACTTCCAATCACCCCATGTTGGGAAGGGACAGGTATGGCAGGCTGGAGATGAAGGTTCCCAAGAGAGGGAGAAGGAAGAACTTTGGATTTTATGGTTCTTTGTAGTCATCGTCACCATCTGTTTTTCTTCTTCTTCATTTCTTCCTTCATCTTTGTCATCATTGTTGTCTGTCTGTCGTGGTCATTATTCTCTTCCTCCTCCTCTTCTTTTTCTTCTCCTTCTCCTTCTCCTCCTCCTCATCCTCATCCTCCTTGTCCTCCTCCCCTTCTCCGTTTCCTCTGCCATCTCTTCTTCCATTTCCTTCTCTTTCTCCTCCTCCTTTCTCTCCTCCTTTCTCTCCTCCTCTTCCTCCTCCTCCTCTCTCCTCCTCCTCCTCTTCCCCCCCTCTTTCTCCTTTACCTCCTGTCCACCTGGTAGGACTCGAAACCATATGCAGTACTAAGAAATCAAACTCAGGTCAGCCATAAGCTAGACAAATTCCTTAACCCCATTCTCTCTCTTTCTAGCCCCTCTTGTGATCTCTTGCCTGGCTTCTGCCCAGTACTGGTCTCTCAGGCAGAAGCATGCAGGTCTCGGGGGAGAGTTGGTCTGTGCACCTGCTCAGGAGTTTCCGCTGAGCTCTCTCAGCCAAAAGGTAGTTTTACCCACCAATCACAGTATTCATTTTAATCATACTTGTTCCAATGATGGGACAATTAATGATTTGCTGACAACTTGTATTTCAGGTGGTGTATCGCTGTCCTGACAGTTTGTAATTCCCTTTCGTGACCATTGCTTAATGGACTGTGTGAGGAGGCAAAAATAATGATTTTATAGATGGTTCTGGGTGCTCTTATGTGTATCTATATTTGAGCCTTTAACAGAACAAAATATTTCACATACACATTATGGAGTATAAGCAGGCCTTTACTGGCTTTCTTAAGGGTAAGGGAAGGCTGGAGGTCAGAGCTGAGAGAATATGAACTATTATTTAGTTTACTTAAAGCTACATAATAGGTATCTCACTTTTTTATGACGGTTCAAATTAAAACATTAATAACCTATTTTGAATAAAGTTATTCAAATTTGGCAAGAGCCAGATGAGAGAATCCAGAGATTTAGAATTATGATTCCACATCTTTTCTGTAAAATGTCTTCATTTCCTTAATTGTTTTAGTCCTTTATCACACAAGAAAGTCTCAAAGAAGATAGATTAAGTCCATTGGCTCTTTTAGTGGGACATAGTCCTGGAGGGTGCCACAGTGATCTCAACAAAGCCCCTGCCACAGGGAGCTCACATCTGGGATGGAACGAGGAGACACCTCCATGAACCAGCATGTAAGAAGTCAGTGACAGCCATGATGTGTATAAGAGAGCTGATGAATAAATCCTGGAATGTATTGTTCTAAAGGCTACAGGCACATGCAATGGGACATACATTCCTTGAGATAGAGTGAACAGGGTTCATTCACAAAAACAAGAAAACAACCAAAGTGGCTGGTGTATAGAGAGCAAAAAAAGGAGGCGTAACAAGCTTTACAAAGTAGACTGTGAACAGACCAAATCAAAAGTTAGAAACTATGGAAACAATTTGGATATTAAGTGTGATAAGAAAGTTACAGACTTTCAACAAGGGAAATGCTGTCACTGTCACTGTCCTCCCATTGTTCATCGATTTGCTCGAGTGGGCCCATTGTGTAACGTCTCCGTTGTGAAACTTTGTTGTTACTGTATTTGGCATATCGAATACATCATGGGGAGCTTTCCAGGCTTTGCCATGCGGGTGAGATACTTTCCGTAGCTTGCGGGACTCCCCGAGAGGGGCGGAGGAATGGAACTCGGGTCGGCCATGTTGGCCACATGCAAGGCAAATGCCTTACCCTCTGTGCTATCGCTCCAGCCTGAGGGAAATGCTATGATTTGATTTATGTATAAATAAGCAGATCAGGCTATTATGTGATTAGAGGTATTAGAGTGAAAGGGGGAAGATCACTTAAAGGCTAGTGTGGTCGAATGAGAACTGATAGAGTGGCTGGTTGGGATGGTATGGACAGGAACAATACAGCGTCCAGTGGGTAATAGGACCAGGGATATCATGCAGATATCATGTACATGCCCTGTAAGTGTAAGGCTCCAAATTCAATCTCTGCCACCACATCCCCACCCCTACCCCACCCTCGTGAACACACTGTGCATGACTATAGTGTCCTCAGCATTATTAGGCCTGGGGAGCTACACATTGCTGGGCCTAAGCACCATAAAGTCAGACCTGTACTACCAGAACAGTATCACGAATAGTGGCCCCAGAGTCCCTGAGAACTTCTGGGGAGGCCCTTTCCACCTCAAAAAGAAAGTATACTTTCTTGCTAGAGCAATAGCACAGCAGGTAGGGCATTTGCCTTGCATGCGGCCCACCCAGGTTCGAATCCAAGCATCCCATATGGTCCCCTGAGCACTGCCAGGAGTAATTGCTGAGTGCAGAGCCAGGAGCAACCCCTGAGCATCGCCAGGTGTGACCCAAAAAGCAAAAAAACACAAGTATACTTTCTTAAAATATATATATATATATATACTTTCTTTGGGGCCTGAGAGATAGTACAGTGGTTAGGGTGCTTGCCTTGCCTTGCTTTGCATATAGCTAACTTGGGTTTGATTACTGGCGTCCTATATGATCCCCAGAATACTGCCAGGAGTGATCCCTGAGTGCAGAGTCATCTGAGCATCACTGAGTGTGACCTAAAAACAAACAAACCAAAAAGTATATTGAAATGATGCTAAGGCTTACGGCTAAGCAGTTGAGTAAATTGTGTCTTTTGCTCCGACAGGAAAGACCAGAAGATAAAGGGGAGTGGAGCAAGGGGGAATCAGAAAAATCTGGCTTCGTTATATTTAGTTGAGTGACTATTGCGTGCCAAATTGCAGGAGAAAACTAAGTACTTGGGCATGAGTTTCATCTCTAGAGAAAAATTAGGGTTTCAGTTGTAAATATGGAAATTCTAAGCACATTGATGATGTCTGAATCCGTGGAATTGAATCAGATCATCTGAGTGTGTGAGAAAAGATTCTGAGCTAAGCATGTGGGCACTCTAACGCTCAGAGGCTGGAAGACTGGGGTGACTGAGAGAAGAAGACTGCAGTAGAGATCCATGAGTAAAGGAACACTCGGTGAGAATGACGCCTATGAAGCGGGAGGGCTGTAAAGTAGTGTCCCTGAGGCTGGAGGAGGGCAACGGGGAAGAGATTCCGAGTCTGGGGGTGGGGGGGCGGGGGCTGAGGGAGGCTTAGTATGGGAGGGAAGGGAGGCCCAGCACCAGGAATCCTGGAGGAAGGACGGCCCAGAGAGGGGGAGTGGGAGTCTACCTGATGTGGGCTGTGGGATCCCAAGCAGGGTGAGCAAAGTGTTGGAGGAAAAGGAGAGCCTGGTTCAGTTCAGGTACAGAGACTCCAAGTTCAGGAGACCATCATGAGAAATGGGGTTTCCCAGTCTGGTGGGGTGAGGAGGGCAGCCCCACAAGGACAATGTGTCTGAGCTGATGAGGAGTCCAGACAGGGAACAGAAGAGCTTTGTTACAGCGGCCTCAGGCAAAAAAGGGAAGGGGCAGCACTCGACTGAGGGTAAACCTGAGATGCAGGTTCTCCTGAAAGAAGCCCTCAGCTGACCCACTGTGCCTTCCCACGACTGGGTCACTGTTCAGGCTACCCCCTCTATGTTCTGTAGTTCACTGTGAGCACACATCATCCTGGCCTTGATGTAAGTTAGATGAAGGAAGGTGAAGGCACTGATGACTGAGCTTTGCTTAGTGGGTCCCACCCGAAGCACCTATGGCAGAATGTTCTTTTCCATGTATAGCTGCCTCTATCACTTAACTAATCTCAAAGCATCTCCCTCAGATGTTAATTACAAGGGGAACAAATAACTTTCACCGTGAAGAAGGCTGGCAGATACCACCGTAATCAATAGATCAAAGTGAACCTTACCAGTCAAGGGACGAATTTAAATCTAATCTTATTTGATTGATTTTGATTGATTATTTGATTGATTTGATTGATTATTGATTTCAATGGGTTCAGTGGATTATTGATTTCAGTGGAAAGAATGAGAATTGCTTTTGTGATATACATGGTTTGAGTCATCACTTGGGGGTGTAGCTGAGCTGATGAGGGGTCCAGACAGGGAATCACAAGCCAGGTCGACTTGTGGGGCGTTTCTAAAGTAACAGACTCGTACCTGTGAAATGAATGTATCAAAGCCATGTTACAGGAAGTCCTGGGGTCTGCTCAGTTTCAGCTGAGCAATTCTGAAATATATTAATAGTTTAGTGAATCATGGTTCCTAAATAATATTAAATAAAGTAATAGCTAAACACACACTGATGTCCGTTCTGTATCCTTTTGCTAGTGTTGGGACAACTGGCAAACCTCAGATGGGGTCTGGGAGTTGTGTAGCTTCCAAACCACCTGAGTTTGAGTCTCCACTCCAGTGTTTGATAGCTGTGTGAGTTCAGGCAAGCACTTAACCTGAGATTCATTTCCTTTGGCCAACCAGAGGTGTAACTCTTACTTCTCAGGGGTGTAACATAGATGAGATCATAGGTGACATGTCATGGCCTATTCCAAGCTTCCTCCTCTGAGATAGGTCCTGGAGAAAAAACATGCCTTGGTCACAATTGTTTAGAAGAGTTGGGATAAAAACACAGGTTTTGGGGGCTGGAGAGATAGTACAGCAGGTAGAGTCCTTGCCTTGCAGTCGACCAACCTTTGTTGGATCCCCGGCATCCCATATAGTCTCCCAAGCACTATTAGGAGTGATTACTGAGTGCACAGCCAGGAATAACCACTGAGCATCGCCTGGTGTGACCCCCCAAAACAAAAAACCCAGATTCTTCATTCCAGTTAGGATCATCAGGATGGTGCCACATTTTGATGATGGTCTAGGAATATATAAGACACTTTGATTTGTAAGAGAGGCTTAGTGCCAACTTAAAACATTACTGTAAATATGGTTATTTCTAAATGTAGGCCCCTCTCCCTTACACACACATTGTTCTGGGCAGAATCATCCTTGGAGTCTCCTCTAATACTTAAAATCGGTCATATTAGAAGAATAGAAAAATTAGTGAAACTGGTTTAGGACAGAAAACAGCAAGGCCCTTAATTTCTTCCCATTAAATCAGTTGCATTCATGACCACCGTTCAGAATGTATCAATAGTTCTCTTCCAAAAGACTCTTTTCCTTCTCCTTTGCCGCTCAAAAGGACTGTCTCCGCCTCTGGAAAGGGCTCTGTCTTGATTGTATGCTAGTTGGAATAAACACAATTAGATGAAGAAGAAAAGGGGTGATTAGGGAATTATGCATAATGGCTGTTAGATTGGCTCCCAAATTCAGTTCAGGATGTGAGTCTCTCTCTCTCTTAGAAAAGGCTGTTCTGGGAAAGGGCTAAATTCTGGTTGAAAAGTTGGGGCATGAAAGGAGGAGCTTGGCAAGTTGTTCACAAGATTCCCTGCCTGCTGCCATACAAGGGTCACAGACATACCAGTGGCAAGGTTCTGTGCCATTTTTCCTGGCAGGACAAAGAATAAGCCTCTTCTGAATGAGACACAACTTCAGTCAGGGTGGTAAGAAGAGCAGTGTATTTTCACTTGACAACTCATGCTATAAGCATTCATTCAGTATGGCCTACATGTCGGTGGTGGTTGGTAAGATGTGGGTTATAAGGATCAGAATAACAGTCAAAACTGTGGACTCCTCCAGGAATGAATTCCCTGCCAAGTAGGGCAGTGGAGAGGGTGGAGATGCCCTAGAGACGATTAATACAAACCGAGAAGTATTAAGGTTGTTAAGTGGGGCTGTGGGCTGGGGAGATCCCAAGTCATTTTTCAGGGGATGAGCTTGAGTTCATTTGAAAATGTCTTAAATAATACCATGGCAAGTACCCTGCTATACCTTGGGATCACATGGAGGCGAGAGAAATCCATCCAAAGGCAATGATTCTGGTTTTAGCATATCAGAAGAGAGTCACGCCACCCAGCCTGGGTGGGTTATTATTATTATTGTTATTTTTAAAGGATTTTTCAGAGCTTGTGATTTTGAGATGGGGCTTTAAGAATGTGTTGGAAGGAGTCTGGGAAATTCATGTTATGCATATGTGTATGTGTCTGTGTCTGTAAGTGTGTGTATGTTGCCAGATATCAAATCCAGAGCCTCACACATACAAGTGCTCTACCGCTGAGCTATATCCTGGACCTCCATGGAGAAAAAAATTTTATATGAAATGATGTAAAAACTAATGAGAGCAAAACCGAATCAGTGAGAAACAGCTTTGGGGCCAAGTAGGAATGAAGCAGGAACTCACTGGACAGGGAGATGGGGTGAAGCCCAAATTGAGGATTTTACATGTCAGGTTAAGAGGCTCCTTAAACTCTGTCTTCTAGTGAAATGCCTCTTCAAGAATAAGGTAAGGTAAAAAGGTAAAGGCCCTCCCGTTGATCGTCGATTTGCTAGAGCGGGCCCAGTAACGTCTCCACTGGAGACTTCGTTGTTACTGTGTTTGGCATATCGAATACTCTCGGTAGCTTGCTGGGCTCTCCGAGACGGGCGGAGGAATCGAACTAGGGTCGGCCATGTTGGCCGCTTGTAAGGCGAACGCCCTACCGCTGTGCTATTGCTCCGCTTCAAGAATAAATGAAAGCAAATATTAAAGTAAAATGCGTGAATTAATGCCATTAAGCCTACATGTATGAGTTTTTTTTCTTTAAATGGATCTGATGTCCCTGATGTTTTTATTATTAAGATCCAGCTAAGATTAATAATTTATAATTTATTTTTAAACCTTAGTGTATAAAATTGCTTCTTTGAAACTGAAGGTACGTCTTGCCAAATTCAGACTGACAGCTATCATTGACATCCCACTCAAGTTCAGAAGTACAACTATCACTCATCCAAACCAGAGCCTGGGTATGAAAATTTAAAGAAAGCTTAATAAAACTATAATTTTTATTCTTTCTCTTATAACTTTCTTGCTTCTGTACCAGTGACACATGTTTTATACCATGCCCCTGGTCTTTCTTATCACTGCATCTCTAGTACTCACCAGTACAGTCACAAAATTCCACCTATTTTCTCTCCTGCATATTGCTCAAGCCTGTCTCTCCAAGGACACTGTCTTTGGCCTGTTCTGACACACTGTAGGATTTCTTCCTTCACCTCCTGGGGTTTTTTTTCTATCTCTTCTCTTGACTTCCTCTGGTTGATAATTGTTTTAAATGCAGATCTGATGGTATCTTTCTTCTTCTTGGAGTTTCTTGGTGGCTCTTGGGATGAACAGTGGATTCAACACACCAAAGCCTGGCACCTTCTGATACCGGCCTATCCTGGGCTGTTTCCTGCTAACCCATATTCAAATCATGCTGATATTTTTAACTCCTAACTTGGCTAAGTCCTAGTCTCTTTCAGGACTCAGCTAAATCCCACTTTTTCCAAGAGAACTTCTCTGATCCCCAATTAAGGTACACTGGAATGTTGGTACTTTTTACCATGGTAATTAACAATGAATTTTGTGGTTTCTGGCCTTATTTTGTACTACACCCTGCACTATTCCAGACCCCAGCACTAGGACATACAAATACAAATATTGTTGAACATTAGAATATTTACATGTTTCTTTGCTTTCTGAAGATCTTTCAAACAAATATATATATATAATATACACACAATATATCTACATATGTATATATAACTCTCCAATGCAGTGTCATCAATAGGTATGATTACCCATCATCTTTTCTGTCTGTAATTGAACCTTTTAAAACAAGAACATACAGGGGTAAAAGATTATTTGGATTTCTGATGCTGCACATCAATTCCCGGTGTGTGATGCAGACTCGGGCATTGCTAATGTCTGCTCCTAAGCACATCTCTCTACCATGCAGCCAACATAGAGACTGAGGGTGTTAGTTGGGAGGACATGGAACCAGGGTCTAGTGTTCACTCTAGGTGGTACCAAGCCACATTGGCTCCGAATGAGCTGTGTGAAACAAAATGGAAATCAGCATTTGATACAATACCTTTTATATTGGTTGTATTTATCCTCAGGAATTTTTTCAGTCACCATGCAATTCTAAAGTAATTTTGTTCTCCTCCTCAATCCTGGCATTTGTGTTAAATTGACTTCCAGGCAGTCCCTGCATCCTCATCAAGGCTGCACATGTTTTTCCCACAGCTTCCATTTTCATGCAGAATTTTCAACAAATGGTGGCAAATAACATCACAGAGCAATCAAAGTTAATGTTTAAACTAAGTAAAAGCCTTTCAAATATGAAATAGGTTTTTAAGTAGTTAAGGTAGAACTAATAGGTAAACTTAAGTGTTACTACTTGAAAATAAATTGACATTTTAAAGAAACTAAAATAAATGGGAAAGAAGGTTTCAAAAAATGTCAGGGCCCACCCCAGGCCTCATGTGGAGCAACACATGCCCAGGCGCTGGCTGGCTGGGAAGCCTCTAGACACTGTTAGAGGTCCTGTGACCCCAGAGCACCACAGGATGTGGAGCCTATAAAATAAAATTTAAGGCTTATAAAATCACCCTTACAAGGTGTAGAAGCTTTATTTTATCAATTGGTTGATGAAAATATCATTTCTATTTAGCAAGTTAGCTATAGAATAATAGAATATTATTATTATAAAATTATTCTTATTATTATAAAAATAAGAATATTTAAGTCTGAAATAAAAAGTGAAATTAGCCACGGCTCAGCAACAAAGCTAAAGGGGACCCCTCTCCTCCTTCCAATCAGGTACAGCTCACCTCCAGGGCCTGGGACTCTCTCTAGGCATGCGCAGCTAGCTCAATCTCATAGCACAACCAGTTTTTTCCCCTGATCTGCGCGGGACGGGAACTGAGCCCCACGGCTCAGCAACAAAGCTGAAGGGGACCCCTCTTCTCCTTCCAATCAGGTACAGCTCGCCTCCAGGGCCAGGGACTCTCTCTAGGCATGCGCAGCTAGCTCAATCTCATAGCACAGCCGTTATTTTCCCCTGATCTGCGCGGGACCAGCGCAGGGACACTTTCTGGAGCCACGACCGCTAATGCGGCCGCGAAATATTCTCTCACTACATATGCCCTAGGAACCATAAGCTACCTTCTTAGATGGAATCTTCTCTATTTTAGCTCAGCCACTGGAAACATAGTAGCCAATAACTCATAAGCCTATCTCAACTCACACTACATATCAAGCAGAATGGTAACAGTGAACGTGAAGGACTAAACCACACTTGTCACAATGGTAAAGCAACGCAAAAGCCCACCAAACTTTCTTATTGAAGAGGCTAATCCAGAAGACATCAACAGTACTGTAGTGTTAGACAACCTCTCTGACAAGGAATTCAGAAGGGAGCTACTGAGGATGCTTAGGGAACTAAAAGAAACAATGGAAAGCAATGCCAGTAAAAGACAAGAGGATTTGAAGGCAGAAATGAGGAAAATGCAATCGGAAATGTCAGACCTAAAAAACCTGGTAGGCGAATTGAAAAACTCAGTGGAAGGCCTCAGCAGCAGAGTAAAAGCTGCTGAGAACAGAATCAGTGAGCTCGAAGATGAAGTTCAGAGACTCTCCAGGAAAGAGCAGAAAATGGAAAAGAGACTCACAATTCGGGAACAGATGGCAAGAGAAGATCATGACGAAGCCAAGGGGGGTAACATAAGAATTATTGGAGTCCCAGAGGGACAGGAAGAAAACCTTGATGAAGAAGAAACTGTCAAAGACATCATTGCTACAACGTTTCCAGAGCTGAAGAAAACTTGTGACCACATTCAGGAGGCCCGAAGGGTACCAGCTAGAAGAAATCCGAATAAAAACACCCCAAGACACATTCTGATCAAAATGACCAAAACCTTAGACAGAGACAAAATTCTGAAAGCAGCAAGATCAAAGAAAGAAATCTCTTACGAAGGAGCATCCTTAAAATTCACAGCTGATTTTTCTGATGAAACCCTCATGGCCCGAAAACAGTGGTGGGACATAGTGAAAAAACTCAGTGAAATAAATGCCTCTCCAAAAATACTTTACCCAGCGAGACTCTCATTCATAATAGAAGGAACAACACACAGTTTCACAGACAAACAACAGCTCAGGAACTTCATAGACTCAAAACCATGGTTACAAGAACAACTAAATGGGCTACTTTAAGGCAAGACAGGCCCCTCAAATACACCAAATTTCAACAGAACAATGGGGCAAAATCCCATAACAATAATCTCTCTCAATGTCAATGGGCTAAACGCACCAATTAAAAGACATAGAGTGGCAGGATGGATTAGAAAATTAAATCCAACATTCTGCTGCCTGCAAGAAACACATCTCAGTAGTCAAAGCAAACACAGACTCAGAGTCAAAGGCTGGAAAACAATCCTACAGGCAAACAGCTCCCATAAAAAAGCTATGGTAGCCATCCTAATATCAGACCACATCGATTTCAGAGTGAAGAAGGTCATAAGAGACAGTGAAGGCCATTTCTTATTGATCAAAGGATCAAAAAGATCAAGAGAAAACCCTAAACAGGAAGAACTTACAATAATAAATGTATGTGCACCTAATGAGAGACCAGCAAAGTACTTAAAACAACTACTCATAGATTTGGAAAAAGACATCAATAGCAACACAATACTAGTGGGACACTTCAACACCACTTTGTCACCTCTTGATAGATCAACTAGACTCAAGCTTAGCAAGGACATACTTCATCTGAGGGAAACAATGGAAGAAAGGGACTTAGTAGATATATACAGGACACTTCATCCTCAAAAAGCTAAATACACGTTCTTCTCAAGTGTACATGGAACATTCTCCAAGATAGACCACATGCTGAGCCACAAAACATGCCTCCATAAAATTAAGAAGATAGAAATTGTATCAACAATCTTCTCAGACCTTAATGCGCTGAAATTAGAAGTAAATCACACAAAAACAGAAAACTAAATCAAACACCTGGAAATTAAACAGTGCTCTATTGAACAACGAGTGGCTAGAAAGGAAATCAAAGAGGAAATCAAAAGATTCCTAGAAACAAATGAAAATGAGAACACGAGTTACCAAAACTTATGGGACACAGCAAAAGCTGTGTTAAGAGGAAAGTTTATAGCTCTACAAGCATTCCTCAGGAAGGAGGAGCGAGCACACATAAGTAACCTAACCTCACAGCTTAAAAGCTTGGAGAAGGACCAAAAAAAGGAGCACAACCTGAACAGGAGAAAGGAAATAATAAAACTCAGAGCAGAGATTAACGAGATGGAAACCCAAAAAAACAATCCAAAAGATCAATGAAACCAAGAGCTGGTTCTTCGAGAAAATTAACAAGATTGATAAGCCTCTAGCAAAACTCACAAAGAAAGGGAGAAAGAAAACCCTAATAAACCGAATCAGAAATGAAAAGGTGGTCATTACAACAGAAAGTACAGAAATTTAAAGGATCCTCAGGGAGTACTTTGAGAAACTGTATGCCACGGAACATCAAAACCTCGAGGAAATGGATAAATTCCTAGACTCCTACAGACTCCCAAGGCTGAACCAAGAAGACCTGGAATACCTGAACAGACCTATCACCATCAAGGAAATTGAAATGGTAATAAAAAGTCTCCCCAAGCACAAAAGTCCTGGCCCAGATGGATTCACTAGTGAATTCTTCAAAATCTTTAAAGAGGACTTACTCCCAATCCTTTTTAAACTTTTCCATGAAATTGAAATATCAAAAACACTTCCGAACAGTTTCTACGAAGCAAATATCACACTGATACCAAAAGCAGACAGAGATACCACAAAGAAAGAGAATTACAGGCCGATATCCCTGATGAACACAGATGCAAAGATCCTCAACAAACTACTAGCAAATAGAATCCAACTACTCATCAAAAAGATCATACACCATGACCAAGAAGGATTCATCCCAGGGATGCAAGGATGGTTTAACATTCGGAAATCAATCAACATAATCCATCATATCAACAAAAGAAAAGATAAAAAGCATATGATTATATCAATAGATGCAGAGAAAGCATTTGACAAGATCCAGCACCCCTTTATGATGAAAACCCTAGCCAAAATGGGTATAGAGGGGACTTTCCTCAACATAGTTAAAGTCATCTACCACAAGCCTACAGCAAGCATCATCCTCAATGGGGAAAAACTGAGAGCCTTCCCTCTAAGATCAGGAATGAGACAAGGATGCCCACTATCTCCACTGCTGTTCAATATAGTACTGAAAGTACTTGCAATAGCGATTAGGCAAGAAAAAGATATTAAGGGCATTCAGGTAGGAAAGGAAGAAATCAAGCTCTCACTATTTGCAGATGATATGATACTATACTTAGAGAACCCAATAACCTCCACCAAAAAACTCCTGGAAACAATAGACTTGTATAGTAAAGTTGCAGGCTATAAAATCAATACCCAAAAGTCCATGGCTTTCCTATATGCAAACAGTGAGAGGGAAGAAAGCTACATGAAAAAAACAATCCCGTTCACAATTGTTCCCCAGAAAATCAAGTACCTAGGAATCAGCTTAACTAAGGAAGTAAAGGACCTGTACAGAGAAAACTACAAAACGCTACTTCAGGAAATAAAAGAGGACATGAGGAAATGGAAAGATATCCCCTGCTCATGGGTCGGGAGACATAACATTGTCAAAATGGCAACACTACCGAAAGCATTGTATAAATTCAATGCAATCCCTATAAGGATACCCATGACATTCTTCAAAGAAATGGAGCAAACACTCCTGAAATTTATATGGAACAATAAGCCCCCACCAATAGCTAAAGCAATTCTTGGGAAAAAGAAAATGGGAGGAATCAACCTCCCTAACTTCAAACTGTACTACAAAGCAGTAATAATTAAAACAGCATGGTACTGGAACAAAGGCAGAACTGCAGACCAGTGGAACAGGGTTGAATACACTGACATCTCCCCTCAATCATATGATCATCTAATCTTTGATAAAGGTGCAAGTAATGTGAAGTGGAGTAAGGAAATTCTCTTTAACAAATTGTGCTGGCATCACTGGACGGCTACATGCAAAAAAGTGGGCTCAGAACTCTGCCTAACACCATGTACAAAAGTAAGATCAAAATGGATTAAAGACCTCAACATCAGACCAGAAACCATAAGGTATATTGAAGACAAAGTTGGCAAAACCCTCCATGACATTGAAGCTAATGGTATCTTCAAAGATGCCACACCACTGGCCGAGCAAGTGAAAACAGAGATAGATAAATGGGACTATCTTAAACTAAGAAGCTTCTGCACCTCCAAAGAAACAGTGACCAAAATACAAAGACAGTCTACAGAATGGGAAAGGATATTCGCCGAATACACATCTGACAAGGGGTTGATATCAAGGATATACAAAATACTGGTTGAACTCCACAAGAAGAAAACTTCCAACCCCATCCAAAAATGGAGCAATGAAATGAACAGAAACTTTCTCAAAGAAGAAATCCGAATGGCAAAAAAGCACATGAGAAAATGTTCTACATCATTAATTATCAGGGAGATGCAGATTAAAACCACAATGAGATATCATCTCACACCTCAGAGACTGGCCCACATCCAAAAGAACAAAAGCAACCGATGCTGGCGCGGATGTTGTGAGAAAGGGACACTCCTTCACTGTTGGTGGGAATGTCGACTGGTTCAGCCCTTCTGGAAACAGTATGGACGATTCTCAAAAAATTAGAAATTGAGCTCCCATTTGACCCAGCAATACCACTCCTGGGAATATATCCCAGAGAGGCAAAAATGTATAGTCGAAGTGACATCTGCACTTGTTTGTTCATTGCAGCACTCTTTACAATAGCCAGAAACTGGAAGAAACCTGAATGCCCAAGAACAGATGACTGGTTAAAGAAACTTTGGTACATCTACACAATGGAGTACTATGTAGCTGTTAGAAAAGATGAAGTCATGAAATTTACATACAAGTGGTACAACATGGAAAGTATCATGCTAAGCGAAATGAGTCAGAAAGAGAGGGATAGACATAGAAAGATTGCATTCATCTGGGGGACATAAAGTAACAAAATATGAGATTAATACCCAAGAATAGCGAGATCAGCACCAGGAGGATTTCTCCATAGCTTAGAGGCCAGCTGGGCATTCTAGGGGAAAGGGCAGCTCAAAGAGAAGGGAGCACCAAATAAAGGGTGTTTGGAGGATCCTCCCAGGAGGGGAGATGCATGTTGAAAGTAGACTATGGAATGAACATGTTTGCCACTCAAAGCCTCTTTTGCAGACTACAACGCGCAAAAGGAGAGAGAGAACACAAGGGATTGCCCTGCCACAGAGGCAGGGTGAGATTGGAGGGATGGGGGTGGGAGGGATATTATACATGGTGATGGAAAATGGGCACTGGTGGAGGGATGGGTATTTGATCATTGTATAATCGAAACCCAAGCACAAAAAATTGTAAATCTACAACTGTACCTCATGGTGTTTCACTAAAAATAAAAAAAATTAAAATTAAAAAAAATAAAAAAAGTGAAATTAGATGAATGAAAATATTGTCAGAAAAACAAGTGACACTTAATACAACTAAATTTAGGTGTCGGGTATTGGGCACTTTGGTGAGGCACGGTAACAATTGATCACAAGCATAAACAGTAACACATTTTGGTAAACTTCTTACCTAGCTACAATAATAATGAAAATATAGGTGAGAAAGAAAGTACCCTGAGGTTCCAGAAAAAAATCACAAGGGTTCAGGGCTTCAATCCCTGGCACTGTCCATGATTCCCCAAACACCACCAGGATCACATAGCCAGGTGTGAGCCCTGAGCATAGCTGGGTGTGACGCCCCACCAAGAGAAAAGTAACCTGGAAGTCTGTCATCAGTTCCAAAGCATTAATAATCAAAGGTTGCAATACAGTCCTTTCATATACAATATTGCTCATTAGTTTTATTTGAATGTCAATAGTAAATTAATAAAAAGTTCAACATAAATGGAAAATTGTAAAACTGCTCTGGTTATACTATATATGGGAATTTGACTTTGTGTGCTGATGCTCCTCATTCCCTTTACAATAAAGGGTTAAGGCAGACTGACCAGGCAGGTAAAAATGCATTCTCCTGGCTTTAATGTCATTAAAATGTCACCCCAATTCAAGAGAAATGAATTTAGAATTACTTTCAGTGCTGCCTCTCAGTGTTTGCAGAAATTTACTACTGCAACTTCTTTTTGCAGATTTCCCTCCAAATATTAAAAAATATATTTTCAGAATTTGTTATATGAACTGTTTTTTTAATTTTTATTTTTTAATGAATCACCGTGAGATAGTTACATACTTACAAACTTTCGTGCTTGCGTTTCAGTCATACAATGATCGAGTACCCATCCCTCCGCCAGTGCCCATTTTCCACCACCAATGGTCCCAGCATCCCTCCCACTACCCCACCCCATCCCTCACCATCCCCACCTCACTTCTGTGGCAGGCGGATTCTGTTTTTACTCTCTCTCTCCTTTAGGGTGTTGTGGTCTGCAATGCAGGTATTAAGTGGCCATCATGTTCGGTCTACAGTCTACTTTCAGCATACACCTCCCATTCCAAGCGGGTCCTCTAAGCATCCTTTACTTGGTGGTCCCTTCTCTGTCCCCCAGCATGTGAGGCTGGCTTCCCAGCCATGGAGCTATCCTCCTGGTCCTTATCTCTACTATCCTTGGGTGTTTGTCTCCCATTTTGTTACTTTATATTCCACAAATGAGTGCAGTCTTTCTATGTCTGCCCCTTTCTTTCTGACTCATTTCACTTAGCATGATACTCTCCATGTTAATCCACTTATATGCAAATCTCATGACTTCATATTTTCTAACAGCTGCATAGTATTCCATTGTGTAGATGTACCAAAGTTTCTTTAGCCAGTTATCTGTTTTCAGACACCCGGGTTTTTACCAAGTTCTGGCTATTATAAACAGTACTGCAATGAACATATGAGTGCAGATGTCATTTCTACTATACTTTTTTGCGTCTCTGGGGTATATTTCCAGAAGTGGTATTGCTGTATATGGACTGTTTTAAATCTCTGTGCCTCAGTTAGAGTGACAGTTCAAAGGACTGTGTGCATGCTTTGCTTGCAGGAGGCCCGGGTTCCAGGAAAAATATGGTCCCCCTGAGTAAACCCTGAGCACAGAGCTGGGAGTAGCCCCTAAGCACCACTGGGTATGCCCCCCACTAAAGAAATCTCTACACTTATTGCATAAATAAAGTTTTTTCATTTTATTTTTGAAATTAAAAAAGTTATTGACTGAGATTATGTGATTTACAATCATCATTATTAAGAATTTTTAAAACCTCCTAAGCAATGTTTGAGGGGTTGGTTGTTCAGTGTTAGAGATTGAGGGTACAATGTTGCTTAGGTACTGAGGTGTCAGGTACCACCAGTGTCATGCCTACAGTGTTTGTGGGCTCCACAAACACACTCGGTGGTGCCCAAGTATATCCAAGGATGTCCCAGCAATGCTCAGAGGACCATATCCAGTTTAATCCCTATACTAGCTCCTGGCCTCTGAATGAAATCATTTTGAACATCCTTTTTAAAAATGCATTTATTTACTGTAGCATTGTCCTCCTGTTGTTAGATTTGCTGGAGTGGGCACCAGTAACATCTCACAACAAGTTGTGAGACTTGTTACTGTGTTTGGCATATCAAATATGTCACAGGTAGCTTGTCAGACTTTGCCGTGTGGGTGAGATACTCTTGGTAGCTTGCCGGGCTCTCCAAGAGGGACAGAGGAATCAAACCCAGGCCAGCCATGTGCAAGGCAAACGCCTTATCTGCTGTGCTATCACTCCAGCCCATTTATTTACAAGAATGGATAATTACCTGACCTTTGGTTTTGTTATGTAGATGTTTGTTAAACCTCCTTTTTATATTCACATGTCATATCTTCCCAGAACAAAGCCATCTTGGCATAAGTTTTATGATAGTCATGGAAGACTTTGAGGCCTTTCATACAGTGCACAACTGCAGGCATTAATTTATCTCAATGTCAGAAGTAAAGCAAAGGCTAGATTTTGTAGAGCCAGACCCCATGCCAGCAGTCCATGGATTGTTTTGTTCTATTGCTTGCCACAAGGCAATCTGTAGAAGAAATAGGAAAGGATTAAAGCATCCTTTTTAGGCCTAGGTCTTATAAAGTCATTTCCCAAAAAGTCCTTCTAAAATCTTTGAAAGTTAGTCCATTGTTAATCAAATGTTCACTTACAGTTCAGTGTAACAGAAATGGGGTGGGTCCAGCTGATTCCTGGCAGGATAGCACCTGACTTATTGAGCGCCAGTTCCTCAGGGGCCAGAGGATAACCTGCTCTCCTTTTCCCTAGGATCCATTTTTGGTTAGACCATCTGGTCAAACACTGAAAACATTGGTCCTCCCTATATGCCAATGCTTCTTCTAAGGACTTTTCACCCCCTTCACCCCCCACTCCCTTCACCTCCCCCACCCCACCCCTGTCAAATGTCCCTGAGGACACTACATTTTCTTCCCTTATCAGCATTCCCTGACTCATCCTTGTACTGCTCTGGCCTCCTCTGTTTCAGTTTCTCTAAACACTGAGATAAGTGTCTTGAGGCCAGATCATGAGATCAGAAGCTGACAGAGCTTGGAATTGATACTGGGCCCTTAATTTATGAAACCCTTAATTCATTTTGTTGGTTGGAGGAGAGAGGTAGAGAAGAGAGCAGGGAGTTAACTGTGCTGACCAGCTAGCTTGAGCATAACTCCAGTTGGGGGCTACATAGAGTACATTTTACCTCCAAGATTTGAAAGGGGTCTCAGGAACACAAGCTATGATGTGTTGCCTCTTCTGTGAGCATTTTTATGGTGGAGGGTTGGGCAAGCACTGTATCACTAAGCACAATGTTGAAATTCCTTGTATTCCTATTTCTTCCTGGACGTATGCTTTCTGGTTGGGATGAGGCTAGGGTTCTAGGGCTTGCACGTGTTCTTTCCCAAAGTCATTGCCTCTGTCTTCCCTCTGACCAGGTGTTGGACTGGATTGAAAATCATGGTGAGGCCTTTCTCAGCAAACACACAGGGGTTGGCAAGTCCCTACATCGAGCTCGGGCCCTGCAGAAGAGACATGATGACTTTGAAGAGGTGGCTCAGGTGAGATGCTGTGCATGATTGTCTGTGTGTGGAGCCAGGTGAGGGAGGCCAGTGATGTGACTGTCGTGTTTGGTGAGGCTTGTCAGATTAATATTCCCTCGACTCTAAGATGCCTGCTACAAGATCTTTGTTTTTTCTTGGATCACTAGGTAAGTAGTAAATAGACTCTGTATCTCCAAGGAAAGTCTTTTATGTCACAATCATCGATAACACATTGTCTGCAAAGTGATGACAGTGGGAGGAAAGAGATTATTATAAACATCAATACCCCAGGGATATCATATATGGCTGTCACTGCAGGTAAGCTGGAGTTAAGTGGATATTTTACAAAGCTAGGTAACTTTAAATCTCTTCTTTTTAGGAAGAGATTGTACCTGGACACCACACCACAGAAACACAGGCTAGTTGTGCTCAGAACACGTGATGTGTCTTTGTCTTACTGGCACAGTGTTTCATCTATAATTTGTACAATATTCAGCAGAGATGCACATCCGATCCAGAAAGGGTGCCATTTTACAATTTGTATAAATCTTCTGTCAATGAGAGGTCTTGACCATTTATGTTAATGGTGAAATGACGTAAGAGAATATCTTTTCTTAGCGTCTACCTAAAAATATGTTCTTTGTTTACATTTTTGCATTCTTTTTAAAGGAGTTTTCACTTTGGATGCTGGAAATCTTCATCTTTATGATGAAATGCTGTCCAGTTATTTTAAATAGTATCACAGTGGGAAATAAACTCTTAAGACTGCGTGGAGGGCAACTGGGAAGGGCATTGATATGGGACAATGAGATACACACTGCTGGAGGAATGAGGATGAAAAAGCTGGGGTTTATTGTCACATGGCTCTCTTGAACACTGGCTCTGGTTCCCCCAGGAGGGCACTGTTGCAGAACAGAAGTCTGGGGGTCACTTGACAACACAACTACAGACAGCCCTGACTCAGTGAAAGAATCTCTTTCACCTTCATAATCTAGTTGTTCTTTGCCCTAAGGCTCATATGAGAAGGGAATTCTGAATGTACACTTTCTGTATTCAGAATTCTAAAATACTGTTTTAAAATTGAAGGAACTGTCTCATCTTTTTCAACTCCTGAAACTTTTTCCTTCTTCAGGAAAGAGCGAGCTCCCAATTGTAGAAAATGGTTGCAGTTCTGCATAAAACCACTGAACAAATTCATATCCATTCCTGGAAAAGGGTTATCTGTGATTCTTATCATTGACCTCTCCTTATAATAAAGGCATATAAGGCTGTTATTAAATATAAAACATTGCTATGAAGAATTCATGTTAACAATCCATTAATTGGCATTAAACTTTAACTTAAATTTTGTTATTAGTTCTTGAACATATTTTTAAATCATTTTTTGTTTTTTTATTAGTGAAACACCATGAGGTATGGTTGTAGATTTACAAATTTTTGTGCTTGGGTTTCGATTATACAATGATCAAATACCCATCCCTCCACCAATGCCCATTTTCCATCACCATGGATAACATCCCTCCCCCCCATCCCCCCCATCCCACCCTGCCTCTGTGGCAGGGCATTCCCTTTTGTTCTCTCTCTCCTATTGGGTGTTGTGGTCTGCAAAAGAGGCATTGAGTGGCAAACATGTTCATTCCATAGTCTACTTTCAACATGCATCTCCCCTCCTGGGAGGATCCTCCAAACACCCTTTATTTGGTGCTCCCTTCTCTATCTGAGCTGCCCTTTCCCCTAAAATACCCGGCTGGCCTCTAAGCTATGGAGTAATCCTCCTGGTGCTGATCTCAGCTATTCTTGGGTATTAATCTCATACTTTGTTACTTTATATCCCCCAGATGAATGCAATCTTTCTATGTCTATCCCTCTCTTTCTGACTCATTTCGCTTAGCATGATACTTTCCATGTTGTACCAATTGCATGTAAATTTCATGACTTCATCTTTTCTAACAGTTACATAGTACTCCATTGTGTAGATGTACCAAAGTTTGTTTAACCAGTCATCTGTTCTCGGGCACTCAGGTTTTTTCCAGATTCTGGCTATTGTAAAGAGTGCTGCTATGAACAAACAAGTGCAGATGTCACTTCGACTATACGTTTTTGCCTCTCTGGGATATATTCCCAGGAGTGGTATTGCTAGGTCAAATGGGAGCTCAATTTCTAATTTTTGGAGAAAAAAAATAAATTGTTATTTTTAAGTCATAATTGTGGTAACATGATTACAGTAGAGTTTGCATTTATGCTTAGGAGTACAGAGTTACAGCCCCTTTGCCCCTGTCCCTTTACCAGCCCGAGACTCTCCACCATGTCCTGGATTTGCTTCTGCTCCATCTCTTCCTCTTTCCTTCTACTCCATCTCTTCCTCTCTTCCTCATCTCTTTCTCCTTCCTTCTGCTCCATCTCTTCCTCTCTTCCTCTTCCTCCTTTTCCTTCCTCCTCCCTCCTGCTTGGTAACCTCAGTTCTGTATTCAAAGCTCAAGGTGTTGTTGCCATTGGATACCATCCATTCCCTTACTTCATTTGTACATTTTAATTAAGGCACTGTAATTTACAAAGCTGAGTTTTACATGTTGGGATCGGGAGTCCCTGGCCCTGGGAGGCGCGGAGAGACCAGACAGACACAATTCCTGCAGGAGTAAAAACGGGGTTTATTTAGACCAGCATGCTGGGGCTCCACAGCATACCCCAAAGTGGGCAGTGGCTGAGAGCCCTGAGCTTCTTCAAAGGGGATCTTATATAGGCCTTCACAGGCCGTTACAGCAAGGCCCACACATTTCACAGCCAATAGATTTGTAACAACATATACTTTCCTAACCAATCCATTTAAAAGTACCTCACTCCTTAGCCTATAGATTCAAAGATCAGCATTTACGTACATTGATTGTCAGCACAAGCAAGGTTATAGCCGGAATCATTAAGCCTTAGGTAATCTCGCTTGACCATCCTCCTTTTGAGTTACCCAAGTCTGCAGGGTGCTTTAGTGAGACAATACACTCCAGGAAAGGGCAATTTCCCCCAACCACAGCATCCTGAGTTATCCTTTACCCAAGTCTGCAGGGTGCTTTACTGAGAAAATACATTTCAGGAACAGTAAATACACCTGAATCCTGTCACACTTGGTTTAGAAAGAAGTTATGCCCTGTTCACTTTCCAAGTCCCCTCTCCCCCAGGTGCAAAGCAGCCAAGCAGTTTTACAGAAAGCAATGTTGCAAGTTAGCTGAAACACACAAAACTTTGATGCCCTAATATGGATTCTTTCATACACAGCTGAATTTTAGGCATATAATGTTCTAATATCACTTCCGCCTCATTGGCAAACACATTTTAAAGTTTGGCTGTTGTTGTTTGGATCTCCTGCTTTAAATTTTGTTGGCTCTGGTTGTGATATATAGATATTCCACACCTTTATACCATAGATATACTTGAGTCTTCTGGTCCCTTACCCTGTTACTTCCCCTCACCCCAGATTTATTTCTTTCCCTACCCTTTATTATAAGGAGAGTATAGGATCAAGGGTGATCTAAGTATCTCCCACCTTCTTTCTTTACATAACACATATGAGTGAGATGTAGTTGTTCTTTTCCACTAATTTATTTCTCTAAGCACGGGACCCGCTTGCTAAATCCAAATTGTAACAAAAGACAAGATTTTATCTTTTCTTATATCTGAGTGGTATCCCATTATACCTATATGCCACAACTTCTTTATCTTCTTATCTGTTGTTAAGCACTTGGGTTGTTTCTAGATCAATCTATGGTAAATGGTGCTGCAATGAACATATGTGGGCATATATTTTTTTTTTCAATTTAACATTTCCGTATTCATGGGGTAGATGCCAAGGAGTGAAATCACTGGGTTCTCTGGGAATTGGACAAATTTTAAATAAATTCCTCAGCACTCATTTAAAGGAAATAAATTATTAATGAGTCTCTATTCATCCTCCAGATGGCACTCTTTGAATAGTCTACATAGAAGCTGAGCTGAATGAAAAAGGAGCCACAGCCCTGATAGTTGACTAGCGAGGCTCCTGACATGCAGAGGGTGAGGATCCAGGCCATGGTGTACCACTTCCACAGTCTGTCTGGTACCAGTTGCTGAGATTGTCCACAGTCAAAAAAAAGACTTGAACATAGTGCAAGTCCCTCCTGTGCTTTGTAGATACTTATCTGATTTGAGACATTAACCCAGACCAGAGAATAAATCGAGTACTTTAAAATTTTAATTTATTCATTTATTTTAGTTTGGGGGCCACACCCACTGGCGCTCAGGGGCTACCTCAGGCTTGTTGCTTGAAGATCACTCCTGGTAGTGTTCAGGGGGTCATATGTAGTGCCAAGAATTAAACCCAGACTTCCTGCATATAAAACCTGAACTCTAACCTGTTGAAATATTTCTCTGTCCTCCATAGAGTAAATTAGGTCTCAAAAGACATTGTGTTTTTGCATTTTTATAGCACATTAGATGTCATTGAGAATACAATCAAATATAAGATGGAATCGCCTCCCATACCATTGGAATGGAGATAGTATTGGGATTTTTGTCTTGATACCTTTGCTGTTACACAGTAGAATACTCAAGTGACCATAGTTTAGATTGCAGCTTTGTCTGCTCTGTTCATGTTCTGCTTAAACCTCAGTATCTGAAAGGTCAGTCTTGTCTTCCTGTAAGCTACCTTAGTTAACAAAAGTTAACATAATTACATCTAAATCCATATTATCTAAACTCTCACAGCACCAAGTCATATTTAAGCAAATAAACATAGAAAGTGCATTTGTATATAATTGTTTTAATAACAGATTATTTTAAAAAATAAAAATAAGTAGAAAACAGACATAGTTAAGTACCTATTTTATAATTTCTCATTTCTTCTGTATTTGATTCATGTATTTCTCAAATGTGATGCTTTAAAACATTCTTTGTGTGAGGTGAAAATACAAGGGAGCAATTTAGTAGGCCTTTACCAAGTAGGGAAAAAGGACTGGAGTACCTACTTTGCATGCAGGAAGCCTATATTTAATCCCTAGGATTGCATGGTACCCTGAGCAACTCTGGATATGGCTACATAACGTAACAAAAAATTTAGTGGACTTACCATCCACAATTTTCAAAGTATAATTGGCTAATCCAGCAGAGTTCTGAGAGCACATAAAATAAGGAAGCCCCTAGAAATGAAGGCCAGTGCCCTCTGAGATATAGAGCAGTGCTTGTTTGTCTCCGTCCCCTTTCAAGACTCTGTGTTAGGTACTATGGGAAATGAAAGGATTGCAGTTTCGTGTCTTAAGTAACTCACAATCCAATGAAAAACGTGTACCAAGCCTTTTAACCGAAGAAGTTTCATAGTGAGAGAGGAGATATGATTTTGTTCTTTTAGGGGTTTTAATAGACATTTCTACTTAAACCAATGTAGATTTGGTGATTCTCTAAGTATTAGGGATGGTGCAATGATTTGGAGGGTAAGTTTCATTTTTCTTTTTGTGCCTGAAATGGTGAGCAATTATAGCAGCTGCAAATGCAAGCAGAAGGAAAAGGTGGGAGAACTAAAATAGATGCTTTTTCACACTCCAGCTTCTTAGAGAGGATAAATGGTTCTTAGACAGGATGGAAAAAAATAGGAAGAAAGCCAGGAAAATACAGAGAAATTAATGTCAGAAGTGAGCAATAAAAATAAAGTGAAACAACAGAGAAAAGAAGGACAGTCTTACCATTTGGTACTTGCATGACCCTTGTCATTTGGGGTGGGTTCAGGACATTCCCTCCATGGAGCTCCAGGAGAAGGGTTTGTGTCTTCTCTGACTCTATCTCCCCATCTCCCTCTCCTCTCTAGCTCTCAAAAAATAAAGACTAACAACTTACGTTATGGATAACTTCCAGTTAAGGGTTTTTAAGGTCCCACTTTGTATATAGTTGTGAAAAATTGGGAGGGAGGAGAAGCCACTATCCAAGATATTAATGGATTTCCTGCCAAGAAACTCTTATCGAGATCATAAATTGCCCCCCGACTTTTGCTGTTTCCTGTGTGGAGCAAATGGCACATTCAGAAAAAAAGTGAGGCTATTTTTCCAATGATTTTTGAAGATCTGGGGAGCAAGTTGAAAGATTTGAAAGCACAGGTGGTGTTTTTATCTTTTGTTCCTTGTCCTGGCAGTCACCACGACGAAAAGGGAAACTTTGAGAAGCAAGTGGCAGCCTATGTAGATGAAAGTTCTTTGGGTTATTTTTTCCCATTTTATTTAAACACTGTGGTTTACAAAGCTGTTCGTGATGAATTGTTACAGGCATTCAATCTTCTGACCCCACTCCCACCACCACTATTGCCTTCCCTCCACCCTGTCCTCATTGTGCCAGCCACCCCTCAAGCCAGTCCCTGTAGCAGACCCACATGATTTCTTTTATACTGTTCGTTACCACTAACTGGCTAATGGAATTATCAAAGACTATTTCAGTAAAAGAATAGTTTTGGAAATTATTGTATCTCACCATGGGGACATTAAGTCCCTATCTGAGGGTTTACTGAACTGTTGTTAGTTGAGCCTTCTGTGTTATTTTTGTTGAGTTTAATTGGCATCTATGTTACGTTCCCATCCAATCTGGTGTGCTCCTACTGGTATGTTAGTATTGTAGGGTTTGGAGATGTCATATGTTCCAGAAAACACAGGATACTTAACTGTGCAACGAGCTTACATGGCTATGGTAATGGAACATAGGCATGGCAGCCGGGGTGGTGGGGGGAGTTGCCCACCTCTACTCTGAGAAGGCCCAAACTTTTCAGCCAAAAAACAAAACCCACCCCAGTGTACCTGAATTTTTCAGCAGTTTGGCATCTCTGTGGAGCTCAGGTGTTAGGTAGTTGAGTCCGACTGTAGGCATGGTGGCAGCTGTTGGATGTGAGTGGGTTGCTGAGGTTTCACACAGGGGAGGGGATTGGCCCACCCCACCCTCTCCCAAGGTTGCCCTAGAGATTTCAGCCAAGGAGCTGTGTATCAGAGAAATGTTTGTGGCTAGTTGATCTCTTTCAAGATTTAATCATGAGTCTCTGAAGCGGGGCTCATAGATGAGCTTACATGGCAGCAGTGGTGGAATGTGGGTGCAGATGGAGTTTTTCAAAGTGTTCTGGCCTATATCCCAGGGTCAAGAGGATGGGCTCTGGCAATGGGTAGAGTGCATCCTGTAAAAATGGGGAAGAATATGCTTTGGTGAAAGTCCCCGTTAAATCTCTCTATGAAGGTATCAGTGAATTGGGAAGTGGATGGGAAAACATATCAGCAAACTAGATGTCAGGCAGCACTGCACAGGTGACATAGAAAGAGACAATTTGTAGTGGAAATGTCATTTGGTCATTGTCGGGAAAAAATAAAATGCCAAGAACACTGATTGCAAAACAATATCCGTAGTGCCCCCTTATCAACAAAAAGTCATGCAACAGCAAAGCATAGTCCTAAGATTTTAACACAAGAAGAAAAATATACATATTCCTGATACTTTAATTTACAGCACTTATTACTAGAAAATGGCAATAAAAGAGGATTCTGTTTGCTTAAAGAACTTATTCTGATAAGAAGAGAGAGGATAGGTTAAAGAACCTTACATCTGTTTTCTGTCTGGTGGGGAGTAAAATTGCAGAGAGATAATAAAGATAAAAAAGAGTACAAAACAAGCTCTTATTGTTAATGAAGGAAATCATGGTCTGCTCTGTCCCATGGAGCTGCTGCAAAGTCTTGTCTGAAGGGTCTCAAATTCTGGTTCATTAAAATTTACTATGGTGATGAGAGACACAAGTTTTTTGCATCACCTATGAATTTTGTGACACTGCAAATAAAGCATTAATAAATGATAGAAACTAGGGATTTCATGGTAGAGAGCAAATCGTTATGTTTTTTTTTTGAAAGAGTATAGACTATGTTTAGACTTTTTAGAACCCTGACTGTTAGATGAAAGGGTTTGGACTTTACTTCTAGAGCCAGAAGAAATAATAAAGCCTGCAGGGGGTGATATGAATTAAACTGGAACCTCTGGATCTACTGGGATCAAGGCTCTTGCCTTGTACACTGCTGACCTTGGTTTGAACCCCAGCATGCATTCCTTAGCACCTTCAGGAATGATCCCTGAGCACAGAGCCAAGATTGTGCACTGAGCACCCATAACAACAACAAAAATCCTCAACCAGGAAACAAACCAAAAAAGACCTTCTAAACCAGAGAATGAGAATTCCTCTATGTGATGGTCTTCAGCTACCAACTGTGGTGCCAGCCTGCAGGTGGAGAAAGGCTGGAAACTGATGGTTTACTGCTATGGATAGAACTGCTAGTCCATGGGCCAGGTGCGGGTCTGTAAGGATGAAAATGCTGGAGAACACTGGTTTAAATCACCTGTGACACATGCACTTAGTTCTAGAAAATGCATTTTCAAACAGATATTGACAAAACTGTCATTGTTAGACAGCTTCCAGGGCTGTGAAGTTGAAGTAATTGCACATGTTTGGTTTTGAGTAAATAATTTTTTTAAGACAGGGAGGTACAGGGAGGTGGGTTTGATAGTCGAAGACTACTGTAGATAACATAAAGGTATAGTAAAGTCAATTTTAGCTTAATTCTAACTCCCAACTAATAATTACTTTTTAAACATTTTTGCTTTTTTGCTTTTTGCCTTTTGGGTCACACCTAGTGATGCTCAGGGGTTACTGCTGGCTCTGCACTCAGGAATTACTCCTGGTGGTGCTCAGGTAACCATCTGGTATGCCAGGGATCGAACCCAGGTCAGCCTTGTGCAAGACAAACGCCTTATCCACTGTACTATCTCTCCAGCCCCATCATTACTTTTTGAACACAGTTGAAAACTAGAATATGGTGGGCATTTTACCACTGGAGGATTTTAAAAATATAAACATGCTTAAGTTTTTTCCATCTAGAAAACAAGTAGGTAAAAGGAAAGCCATCTTTTCTGTGTTTTCTGTGCTCAATTCAATAAGCATCTCATTTCTAATTAGTGATTTTATATTAGGATATGTGTGGTAGTTCCGTTATATTTCAAAAATTCTCCTTCACTAGAGGTGGATAATATTAACTCTTTTCAAAGGACTATTAAAGATAACAATAAAACAGGAAAAAAAGCAAACATGTATACAAAAGAAGTATGCCATATACTGAATTTGATTTTGAGTCTAGTCATACTTATTTTGATTCAGTGTAGTTTATTCATAAACTTCTTTTCTTCTTCCCACTGAAGAGACCCTACATCAACAGCAATGATGATGACAAAAATAGTTACTGTGTATACGTTAGGTGCCAGGTATTTGTGTGTGTGTGAATCAATCCTCAGAATATCCTATGAACTAGGTATTTAAAATTCTCGCTTAAAGGTTAAGAGTCTCAGTTTGTTAGAAAGTGACACCCAGACATTGCCATTTCACCCCCAGATCAGGACCCTGGAGAGGAGGTAGGGTGCTTGTCACCCAGCATGGCCCCACTGTCCCATCCCAAGAAACTGAGCAGCACTTTGGATCCATTTTTGTTAGGAAGCTGCACTCAGAAGTCACCATTCACCCCCCAGGTCAGTAACCCTATTGCACAAAGAGCATACATTGACATCCTAACTCTAGTCACCTTACCACACAACACACAAAAATAACCTCCAGCCAAAAAAGTCACAGTGGGAAAGCAACACAGACCCTCACCATGCTTAGTGAGCAAAGGTAGGAGCCCTGAAAACTCAACTTGTAATCACTTCTCTGATAAGGATGTTAGAGAGGAAGAGGTAAGAAAGTTTAAGAAACTTGGAGAAACAATGGAAGGGACTGCCAATATAAAAACAAGATGATGTGAGAGCAATCACTTTTCCCAACTTCAAATTGTATTACAATGCAGTAATAATTAAAACAGCATAGTACTGCTATAAAGTTCAACTCTCAGATCAGTGGAATAGAATTGAAAGTACAGAGACAGAGCCTCAGATCAATTAATCTTCTAAAGGAGCAAAAATGTGAAAGGAAGCAAGGAAAGTGTCTTCCGTAAGTGGTGTTGGTGAAAACTTGTCAGCTACATGGAAAAAAATGAACTAAGACCTCTTTCCAATGCCATGCAAAAAAGCCAAATCAAAATGGATTAAAGACCTCAGTACCTGACCTGAATCTGCAGAGTACATAGAGGAGAACACAATTGGAAATCTCCATGACATTCAAGCTAGAGGCATCTTTCTTATGGTTTTTTTTTTAAATTTTAATGAATCACCATGAGATACTTCATTAAGAAACTTCTGCACCACAAAGGAAATAGAAAACAGAATAAAATGAAAAGGATAAATTATTTACCACCACTCACATGATGAAGAGTACTAAGCCAAGGTATATGAAGCACTGTTAGAACTTTACAAGAAAAAAAAATACATCCCTGTCAAAAAATGAGGGAAGAGATGAACAGAAATTTCTTCAGAGAAGAAATGCAGATGGTTAAAAGGCATATGGAAAAAATGCACTCTATTACTAATCATCAGGAAAATTCAAATCAAAAGAACAGTGAGATATCACCTCACATCACAGAGACTGTCACTCACCAAAAATAAAAATGACATCAACCATGTTTACATTGAGGTGGGGGAAAAGGACCCTCAATCACTGCTGGTAGGAATGTAAACAGACCCAGGTTTTTTGGAAGGTGGGATGTATTTCCTCAAAAAACTAGGAATTGAGTTTCCATATGACCCAGAAATTCCACTGGGGATATACTAAGGATCCACAAACACAATGCAGAAAAAAAAATATCTGTACTCCTGTGTTCATTGCAGTACTATTCACAAAATCTGGAAACAACCCAAGTGCCCAAAAACAGATGACTGGATAAAGAAACTATGTACATATATGCAGTGGAATATTACTCTGGCATAAAAAATGAAGTCATGAAGTCATGAAATTTGCTTGTACATGGATTTGGAAAGTATCATGATGAACGAATTATTGAAGCCCCAAGGAGCAAGAGAATTTGTCCTTACTAAGAAGCTTGCCACTGGATGTGGGAGGGCATTAGGGCAAAGAAGGGACCACTATGACTATGAGAGAGGGAAATGGTCACTCTGGCCCAGAACTAGCTGCTGAAAGGAGGTAAAGTGACATGCTTAATACCCTATCGGTAACCCTATAGTACCTGAAATCTGGGGAAAAAGAATAAAAGAAAGAAGTTTGTGCCATGGGACAGGCTGGCTGGGGGCCAGAGGGAAACTGGGACCATTTGTGGAGAGAAGTAGACAGGTGGCCACTGGTGAAGGGATTGCTGTTGGAACATTGCACACCTGAAACTCAATCATGAATAAAATTGTAACTTTGCAATTCATGTTGATTCAATATATATATATATATATATATATATATATATACACACATTTTTTTCCAAAAATGGGAAATCTGAAGTAAAGAGATTAAATAGCCCAGTTGTCAGTAAGTGGTGTAGCTGGGTTCAAGCTCTAGAGTTCAGATTCTCAACCACTTCACCAAAGAATCTCTTGATTCACTTGAACTGTAGATGCTCTGGGATCAGGCCCCCTGAGTCCTCAGCACCAGCTCAGAGTAGCTCCTAGTTCTCTTTCAACATGTAGATCTAGATAATCCTTAAATAGCTACACACTAGCACTGTGATGGCTGAATTATTGATTGATGACTTTTTCCTCTTTGTCTCTAAGATTTCCCTTGGATTCCAGGATCATCTTCATTATTCTCTAAGGCAGCATTTTAAAAAAATATTTTAATTAAGATTTTTTTGCTTACTATGTTAATTATTTTTTTGTTAATAAGGGTTAACATTTCTCAATTGGGAACTGTATCACAGAGACCCCCGCTTGCAAGTCTGCCTGAGGTGAAAGCCCTATAAGTGGGGAGCCACAGCAAAGGACTAGAGGGTCAATAGTAAGATGGAACCATTGGAAAGAAACGAGAGTCAGAAGGGAGCCACCAGAGTTGGAAATTGGTTGAGAAACACTGCTCTCTGGTACTTTTTGATCTCCAAAGTCTCTCTGATCCCTGGTCTGTGGGAGACCCAGGTATGCCTTAACCTTCCTCTGGCCGTTCTCTGACTGGTAGGAAGCAAGTGTCTCAGCTGTTGGCAGCTGGCTCTGCAGTATGCTGGGGCAAGGCCAGTTGAGCTGTTAGTCTGGCCAGTATCTGGCCTGCATCTTCATTTTTATTTCCTAGCACAAAATGACAGGCTACACTTGGCCTAGCCCAGGAGATTGTTCAATTTTTCACCTTTCGCTCGGGTCAAGCTATCCTGAACTAAACATTCACTTTTCCAAATCCATCTACCTTCCCTATACCATTAAGACATCCCTCTCACTCCTTATTTTATGTATATTGAGAAGGAAAACATGGCATTTAAGTCTCTATGTTCTTTTCCTTTTATTGGCTTGGACCTTTTGAAAAAATGCATAATTTTCCTGAGTCAGTGTCCTCTAAAATGGAGGTAATGTTAGAAATCACATATGGAATGCCCCTAGTGGAGAGTTTAGTCCTAGGAGGTGCTGAGTGACTTGGTCTTCGTGGCAGCTGTGCTGTCCATATAGAATGAATTACATGATGATGTTCATACTCCTTTCCAGACTAGGTTATCAAGTACCATGCTATTGTTTCTCAAAACTCAACTTGATCTGCTTAATTATGTTGGAAAAGAGTAGGTCTAGTCTTTGAGATGATCCAAATTTCAAGAGGGAATGGGGGTAGATCAGCTACCATTACTGACATGCATAACAAGTAATATATTGGTTATATGTGTGATTTCATCTTATTTCTGTAACTGGACTATATCTGATCCTGCCATGGGGTCCCAGGGGGATATGGAATGAGAGGGCCGAGAACAAGAACTTGCTTCCAAAAGGATTCGAGTTAGTTGCCTTTATTAGAGGGGTACTCAGTGTGTAACTACTAAAAGGTAAAGGTAAAGGCCCTCCCGTTGATCGTCTATTTGCTCGAGCGGGCCCAGTAACGTCTCCATTGGAGACTTTGTTGTTACTGTGTTTGGCATATCGAATACTCTCGGTAGCTTGCCGGGCTCTCCTAGAGGGGCGGAGGAATCGAACTAGGGTCGGCCATGTTGGCCGCTTGTATGGCGAACACCCTACCGAGTTTCATAATTAGACAGCATATTTTTGTCACAGTGAGATTAGCTTGCAGATGATAAGAATAAAGTATTGTCTTTCAGAAAACATTGACATGGTTTAGAAGGGAAACAAGGAAAACTATCAGAGGAAAGCTCCTCCATCTCCCCAGTATTGATTCTGAAAACAAACCATTTATTACCATGTCTTCCAATAATTAATTTTGACCTGCCCAGATTAAAAAAATTGATTTCCCTTCTCTTCTCTCTTCTTTCATGTCTTTGACATTTTCTGAGGAGGGTTGGCCACTGAAATGTGCTTCCTGTAGTGGGATCAGAAGTATACTGCTTGTCTTTAGCTGAAAATAAGAGGGAGCACATGATGGGTCTGCATCTAGGGAGAATGTACAGAAGTTCCACAGTGAAGTATTTTTATGGACATAGATAACAAACGTTTTGAAAAACTTTGCAAGATTTTCAACTTGTGGTATGAAGATAAACATATGAAAGTAAATGCTAATAATATCTGCCATCTGTAGAATATATGCCTTTACAAAAAATATCTCATTGAATCCTTGAAACAACTCTATGGAGTAGGTGTTAATATTATTCCCATTTTCCACATGAAAGTGAAGCTGAGAGCAGAGCATGTCCATGGAGAAGGCAAAGTTTGAACTTAGGCTGACCCCTGCACCCACATGTCTAGCACACATACATTCGGAGTCTACGGGGGAAATGAGCTTTTAAAACTTCCCCTTTGATTTTTTTCCAACAAAGTTTCTATTTCATGTTTCACCTTCTTATTTTTAATACAAAGCCATACATTGTCAGTTACATTTTCAGTATAGAAATGAAAGTGAACAAAAATAACCCACACTTTCACTTGTCTCGCAACTGTTAGTGCTTTGTTGTTGATTCTACCAGACACTTATCTGTATGGATAATAAGCGTCATGCTTTGGCCACTAGCTCTTCTCAACCAGTGATATTTCCCATGACTGCAACACTCTTTTCCTTGAAGGTAAAGATTTTATATTACAATATCTTACCCTTTCCCAGATTCTAGTCAACTTGTAATTATAACCTTTAAAATCAGGTGCTCCCTGTGTAGGAGAAGCAAAATAAATATTGAAAACAGAGGTTAGTGTTTCAGACAAGCATTTAGAATCTTTTCCCAAGAGAAAGCTTTAGGGAATGTCAATTCAGAAGTTCACTTGCAAGTTTTTCTAGTTCTTGGCTTTAGACTCATGCCTGTTGCCTGTAAAAGGAGTGAGAACCTCTGGGTCCTAAGCCAGAGTGGGAACAGTTGTGTTGGTGGTGGTGCTCTTAAAAAGTCCTTTTTTGTAATCATTTCTCTCTTTCCATCTTCTTTTCTACTCATATTTTCCCTTCCTCCTTTTCCTTTAGATCTGTCCCATATTCTCCTGGGAAATCCTCTCCTCAAATGGGGACTTTAGTCAGGGGCCAGGATGCAGCAGTCTCCCCTGGTGCAAGTGTAATTTTAGGGGTCAGTTTTCCCAGACACCTAAGAGCTCCCAGAAGCGAGTACTCTCTGGTTATACTCAGGGTGGTGGGATATACCAGGAGGGTCAGACCAAAGGACATCCACTTTTGAGAACTTGTGAGTGTAATGGCAGCTGGATCAGGTGCTAGAAGATATGAGGCCTAAACAAAATCCCTTTGGACTGTTCGTCATCAAACCAAGCACCAAATATCTGTCACGAAGAGCAGCAGCCCACCAAGTAGATAGATCTTTTTTCCTTTGCCACTGAGCAACTGGAGGTATTTCTATGAACTAGTTTTGTTTGGAATGCATTTTCAATAGAAGAAAAGTCCACTGCCAAATTCTTACATGAACCAAGCATTATGTCTGAATTATCCCACTTAGAAATAAAGCCAGGTTTGGCGCAGAGGTACCTGAGCTCTTGTGACTTCTTGCCGTACCGAGGCTGGGCCTTATTCACCTGAGGATATGGTGATGCCCAACCAGCCCAAGGCACTGTCCCGTAGCTTTCAGTAGCCATGGGTGCAATTGTCCCATGACATTCTAAGAGTTGAGAACACTGAAATTTGGCAATTTCAGATGTTATTACATATCTCCCTGGAATGTCACACTGTGGACAATTTTACACAGTATATCTGTGTTTTAGTGATGCCAAGTATGGATTGAAATAGCTTTGGTGGACTTTAGCCCATCACATGGCTAGGATTTGAAAATAACAAAGGAAGGGGGCAGTGAGAAGACTGAAAAGGAAACTCCAGACCCAGACGACAGGCTTGTTTTGGTTTTCTTCTTCGTCATCAGGCTTTGACTCTGCCTAAAGTGAAGGACTTTTTAGTCTTTTGTGAATTCACAAGGTCGGTCTCATATGAAAAATTACAGCCAAATGAAAGTTCCTTTTAAAAAGTATTATTAAAGGAAAGAGGTTATTTGTATGGAAGCAGTACAGTCCTACCTGCTATTACTATGGCCAAATCTTTTTCAAGTTTATTAAGTTAGAGAGGTCGAGGGTTTGAGGTTTTCTCCAAGAAACTACATTCCATCGTGGCTTTATGTGGCCTGATGGTCTGTCACCGGATGAGCTTGACCACAGAGCAGTTTTCCAGGTTCTTCTTTTTCTTAGTCTTTGCCTCACATGAATGCTGCTTGAGCAGTTAGTGTTAAAATCTCACCATCAAAAAAATCGTATCACATATTCTTCCTCTAGTCGTCCCAATGACAGTTTCCAGTAGCAGCTCCAGAGAGAATGATATAGAGGCCAGAACACCTGTGTGGGAACTACTCCAGCTATGAGTTCAGGTCACTTAACCTCACCCAGTGTCCTTTCTACACCTATAAAATGGGAACATTTATTCAACCATAGCTGACATAGGCATTAAATGATATTCTGTACTTAAAAGCACTTTAAATCTAGAGCATAAAGCAAATTTAAATTAATATCATTATTATTTAGGAGATAGAGTGACAGTGGATGAGATCATGTCTGGAATATAGTCAGAAAAGAGGAACAAGAGATATAGAAAAGATTGATGCTTTTGCCCCATACTGGGTGTTTCCCAAGAGAGAGAATGTGCTGACCGGTCTCTGAGTTTAACTGAACTCTTCATGCCCTGGGCTTTTTCTTCTGTTTGAGGGCCAGATTCCCATGCATAGCAGGATTAGTCAGGGAAACAGTCCATGTTTGAAAGCTTAAACTAAATTGTGATTTAATGAGTCTTGTTCTGATATTTATATAAGTTTAGACAGTGGGACATTGGGGTCAAAAGTTGGTTTTGGAAATGAAAAAGTGTCATACTTTGAAGGTAGAGCCATCTGACCACTTACCTTCAACACTCTTCTAAGCAGAGAAGACAGGGAAGCTGTGCTCCTAGTGACCTGTCCAACCCACACCTTGCAGTGAGCACTAGGGATCTTGTATATACCTTTTTGGACTTCTGTGAAATTATTGATATATAGTCAGACCCCACTATCTTGTCAACTTACTTCCATTCATGGGGTTACTGTTTGTGTACCCATTGCTTACTATTCCTTTTGTAATGTTGGGGGTGGACTTCTACTGAATGTTGGGGGTGGACTTCTACTGACTTCTACTGGACTTCTACTGTTTCCTGTTGATGCTTCCATGACTGTGACGATTATGGATACAGATTGTGGTCATGGAAGATAACTCTTGCTTGTCAAAGTTAGAAATTCCAGAGCTCCTGATAATGAGGTGGGTGATAGAATGTGAGTCTGAACCTCACAGCCTCTATATGTCTCATGATTTAATCTCCAGCTCTTCAGATTTTCTCATTGCTTTTAGGGAGCTTATTTGAAGTACTTTGATCTCCCACAATATTCTTGTCTGAGGAAATGCTCCAGAATGTGAGCCTCTTCACCCCATTTCCTAAGGAAAGGCTACAGGAAGATCATGTTATGCACTCTTTGAAAGGAAGGATCCTGCAGTTCTGAGCTACCCAAATCTTAGCTGACAGTCTCTAAGAAACAGTTTTAAATGATACATGTTTTCTGTTTTGTCCTAGAACAAATCTCATTTTCTGACCATACTTAAGAAAGATGTCAGATTCCTTCTTCATCTCCCCTGCCCACCATGCCAACCACTTGAACACCACACACCTATGGTCTGCTGCTCAGAGCTGGGTTCTCTGACTCCTAACCTGTGTCACCCCTGATGTATGCCCAGTGAATTTTCCATCACCAGTCCCTGCTTGAGGGAGAAACTCCTTGGGCTGTTCCTTACTCAGGTCCTTGTCAAAGCCTTTCCCACTCATCAACTCCTAAATCTCTACCTTTGTCTGGGCCATTCCACCCTTTAGCCTTCACAATTTTTACTGAGATGACATTAACATTGTGGTAACTTTTACTTAAGATAACACATGACTAATATATGTTTTATGGTACTATTTCATGCCTCTTCAAAGTCTATGGTAACCACACCACAACCATCACAGAGTATCTCTCTACCACTGTCCATTGGATCCCCTTGTCCTGGTTGTCCCCTCCCCTGCCTTCACACTTTAGTCTCCTAGAGATGACTCCATCTCCATCTGAAAACTTCTCCAGGCTTATCTATCTTCTCTGGTGGCCCCCTTGCCGAGTATGCCCTCAGCATTGAAGCACCTCATTACACTCTTGTCACACTGTGTTTCTTTTTTTGTATAGAGAACTTAAACCACTTCAATCTAAAACTTCTCAATCTTTATTTTTGAAAATGAAACACAGTTTAAATTCTGTGTACCTTGTATGCAGAGGATTCCAAACATGATTCCCTTTGTTTTAATGCCTCTGGTCGTGTAAGCAATGGTCCCTAATTCTATTTGTGAGTAGGGAAACCCACAACTTCTGCAGAGGCTCATCTTTCCTTTCTTCCTCACTGAGAGTCCCTTCAAACACTGCACCAACTGAAGCTAATCTCCAGTCATTGGTGCTTCATCCACCCCCTAGCACGGTCAGTTTCACTCCTGCCAGCTCTGGAGCAGCCTGTGGCTAACAGCTCCATCTCTCTTACATGATGATGATGGGGGTGACAGTTGTGCTGATGATTTTAACAGCACACCTGGGAGAGATGAGATGTTAAGTGACATAGATTTTCAAAATCCACTGGGCCCTGATTCCCAGAGTAACCTGCATGACTGCAAGAAGGAGGATGATTCTATTAGAATCTCTTGTTTCTTTCATTTTTTAATCATATTTATTTTGCTTGTTTATTTAAAGGACCCAAAGCATTTCTGTACCCATCCCTTGTCAGTTTCATACACAAGAGCATCCTGGGACTGGCCCGGCCTGTCATTCTGTGCCTCTGTCAGCTCCATGTCATGGGCATTGGGATTTTGAGGCTTGTATGGAGGCGAGCGGGAAGCCTTTGTTTCAGACAGAGGCTCTAAGACTGTTGTCCAAGAGCCTGCCTCTCATTTAAATATTTTCAAATCCGATTTGCCCCTTTCTTGTGACTACTGAAAAAACAATGCACATATATATGTGTGTGTCATATATATATATATATATATAAAACTGGATCACACATATTATATATATATGTACATATATATAGGTAATACATAATAGCGATTTTTCTAAACTGTGATAAACAGTGTCACAAAATTCTGAGAAAGGTGAATCTTTCCAACTGGAGAAAGATTTTGAATGTCTGGAGATTATGTATTTTATTGCGGTCAGTTGAGCATTAGTGTCTTAAGAATTCCCAGATAGAAAACACATTTCTAAGCTAAATATATTTGTTTGTATTTTAATTCCTTCATGTTTTTCACCTGTTAATTGAATATATTAAAATATGTTCAATTATTCAAATATTTTAATATATTCAAAATATATTAAAATTTTTAATAAGTATTTGTGGGCTGGAGCAATAGCACAGCGGTAGGGCGTTTGCCTTGCACGCAGCCAACATGGCCGACCCTAGTTCGATTCCTCCGCCCCTCTTGGAGAGCCCGGCAAGCTACCGAGAGTATCTTGCCTGCATGGCAGAGCCTCGCAAGCTACCCGTGAGGTATTCGATATGCCAGACACAGTAACAACAAAGTCTCCAATGGGGACGTTACTGGGCCCGCTCGAGCAAATCGATGAACAACGGGAAGACAGTGACAGTGACAATAAGTATTTGTAAATTTTAAAAATTTGACATAGATTTCTATTTTTATATCAATAGTGAAACATTGTAAAAATATATTGCTAAAAGGGGTGGTCACCTTCTCTCCCACTTCTCAATCCCCTCTTCCAAGGTAATCACAGGAAGTTTGTACATCTTTCTTTTACACATATGTAAGCAAACATCACGGTCACGGTCCTCCCATTGTTCATCGATTTACTCGAGCGGGCCCAGTGACGTCTCCATCGTGAGACTTGTTGTTACTGTATTTGGCATATTGAGTATGTCACGGGTAGCTTGCAAGGCTTTGCCGTGCAAGCAAGATACTCTCGGTAGCTTGCCGGGCTCTTCGAGAGTGGTGGAGGAATTGAACCCGGCTCAGCCGGGCTGGCTGCACGCAAGGCAAACATGCATAAATATAAAAACTTCTTTTATTTTTGTAAAAATTTAAGCATTATAAGCATACTATAAACATACCCTGCTTATAATATTTATACTTTAAATGATTTTTGCCCCTTTTTCTGATTACAAACTTAATACATAGAACCACAGAATATTTGTAAAATAGGGAATAATAGAAAATAAAAATCATCTCTACTATCTAGCACCCAATAATATGTAAATTATTGATATTTATTATAAATTTTCATTCATCACAGTGAATGTGAAGAAAGGCCTGCTTTAGGTAAAGTGTGAATCCAAACTCAATATACAGGTCTGTGCGCTTATTCAAGTTTCTTACCTTTACAGGTGGAAGGTGGCTTTTCATTTGACAAAGTGAGTCCTGGGGGGGGTGCATTTTTTGTTAGTACAAAATAATTGTTATGGGGTCATTATTAGCATCTTTTTGATAGTCACCAGAAATGCTGTTAACATCTTATTATACACAGAAGCACAGGAATGAGTTTCTTACAGCTACTTAACAAAGTTCTACAAACCCCATAACTTAAAACAACAAATATGTATTGTTCCACACTTACAGAAGCTGGAAGTTCAAGACCAGGTTCTCAGAAAGTTTAGTTGTAATGGAGAGCTGCAGTGCAAAGAGTGTTCCAGATGTCTTTTCTGTGTTCTGGTGGTTTCCTGGCAGACTTTGGCTTTCCTTGGGTTGACCTTTGTGCCACTTGGTACTTTACCTGTGTCTGAACATGGCTACATTTTTATAAGGTCAACAAGTTGTACTGATTATAGCACCCCCACTCCTCCCTAACCCGACCCCACCACTGCCAATTTCAGCATGACTTCATCTTAACTAATTATTTTCACAGTGACACTATTTCCAAAGGAAATCACATTTTCAGATACTGAAGGTTGAACTTTCAAATATCTATTCTGAAGGAATGAAACTCAACTCAGAAAGTCAATAATAAAGTTTATATAGAATCAGAAAAAAACACCAATAGCAAAGCCATACTGAGAAATAAGAAATTGGGAGGTAATTCATTACCAAATTTGGAACTGTATAATAAAGATGTTGTGATTAAAATTGCATGGTACTGGAATAAAGATTAAACCCTCTTATCAGTAGATCAGAGTAGAATGTCCAGTGACAAAACCTCATATATGTGGACAGTTAATTTTTGGTAAGGGAGCTGAGAATCTGAAATGGAGTAAAGATAGCCTCTTCAACAAATGGTGCATGGAAAATTGGATAACAATGTGTAAGAAATTAAAGCTAGATCCATATCTTACACCTCACACAGAAGTCATTTCAAAGTAGATTAAAGACTTTGAGATCCCATCAGAAACTATAAAGCATATTGAGGAAAATATAGGCAAAACACTTCAAGATTTGGACCTCAAAGGCATCTTTAGGTATCTGATGACATGGCAACGGCAACAAAATCAAAAATGAACAAATAGGGCTACATGAAATTAAAGTGTTTCTGCATGGCAAAAGAAACACTAGCTAAAACTAAAAGACAGATAACTGAATGGGAAAAATATTTGCATTCAAAACATAAGATAAAGGTTTAGTATCCAAGATATATAAAATAAGAGAGATCAACAAAAAAATACAAAAACCCTATCAACAAATAGGTAGAAGAAATTAATAGACACTTCTCAGAGGAAGACAGATGAATGGGCAGTATGCACATGAAAAAATGCTCAGCATCACTAATCATCAGAGAAATCAAAATCAAAATGACAATGAGACACCGCCTCACACTAGTGAAAATGGTTCATATCAAAAGAAGTAAGAACAATCTGTCAGCGGTAGGGCGTTTGCCTTGCACGCAGCCAACATGGCTGACCGAGTTCGATTCCTCCACCCCTCTCGGAGAGCCCGGCAAGCTACCAAGAGTATCTCGCCTGCACGGCAGAGCCTGGCAAGCTCCCCGTGACGTATTTGATATACCAAACACAGTAACAACAAAGTCTCCAATGGAGACGTTACTGGGCCCGCTCGAGCAAATCAATGATCAATGGGAGGGCCTTTACTTTACCTTTATTTTTAAGAACAATCTGTTGGCAGGGATGGGGTGAAAAAGGAACTCTCATCTACTTTTGTTGGGAAAATTGTCTGGTACAATCCCTGTGGAAAACAGTATGGAGAGTTCTCGGTAAACTTAAGATTAAACTGCATATGACCCAACAATTTGACTTTGGACATCTACCCTCAGGACATAAAAACACTCTTTCAAAGGGACATATGCACACCAATATTCATGGCTGCCCTCAGTACAATAACTAACATACTCTATCAACCTTGGTATCCAATGACAGGTGAATAGTTTAAAAAGGTACAATACTGTGCAGCTGCAAGGAACAATGAAATTATGTATTTTTCTGCAACCTGGTTGGAACTGTATGATCTCATGATGAGTAAAGAGAAAGGTCTGGAGACAGGGTGTACAAAGGAAGAAACTGAGTCCTAGACGCGAATCTACACAATGGAATACTATGGAGCTGTTAGGAAAGATGAAGTCATGAAATTTGCTTATAAGTTGATGGTCATGGAGAATATCATGCTAAGTGAAATGAGTCAGAAAGAAAGGGACAGACATAGAATGACTGCACTCATTTGAGGAATATAAATAACATGAGACTGACACCTAAGGACAAGGGCCAGGAATATTGCTCCATCATTGGAAGCCTGACTCATGACCTAGGGAGATGGCAGCTTGAAGGGAGAAGGGATCACTAAGTCAATGATGATATATTTTATATATCTTGGTTGGAAAAATTATTTGGGATGGGAGATGTGTGCTGCAAGAACCAAACATGATAGCCTCTCAATATCTATATTGCAAATCATAATGTCTAAAAGTAGAGAGATAGTGTGGGATGATTGTCTGCCATAGAGGCAGGGACATGGTTGGAAAAGGGGGAGGGTATACTGAGGACACTGGTGGTGGAGAATGTGCAGGGATGGGTGTTTGATCATTGTATGACTGAAACTCAAACATGAAAGCTTTGTAACTGTATCTCACAGTGATTCAATAAAAAAATTTTTTTTAAAAAAAGAGAATCAGGTTGAGATGGGGTTTATTGGAAAGAGTGCACTCCAGGGCAGATCTCATAAGCCTTTAGAGAAGCTAATGAAGACCCGGACAGCCTGTGTTTTAGGGTGGGTTTATATTAAAGTAAAGGAGATCTGGGGCAGGGAGTGGTTGGCTCGCACCAAAGTCGGGTAGTCTTTCTAGTGTTTTCTAGGAATTCTGGAGATGAGAAGTCCTCAGGGTGGCAGAACTGCATATGCAGGGTTCAAAGTGTCCTTCTCTCTGCCTACCCAATATAAAGTAAGCCAGAGAAGAAAGACAAACACACAGGATGATTTCACCCATCTGTGTACATAGAATACTGGTTGCAGGAATGTAGTAGAGGGATTCCTAGATCACCCCTGATCCCAGAGATTAGAGAGGAGTAAAGAGAAGGAAAGAATCAAGGGGGGAAGAAGAAGAGAACAGGAAGTGGTGGTGAGCAGGTAGTTGTGATACAAGTGAGGGGAATCACCATCTATCCAAAATTCAGACTCGGCATAACTGAAAAGGAGATCTAAGCTGCAACCACTCAAACTTTGTAATGTGCCTGTTAAGTTGACAGGGGATGGGGGGGGGGGGTTGAAGTGGGGAGGGAATATGGGAACACAGGTGGAGGAAAATTGACACTGGTGGTGGGATTGGTGTTGAAATATTATATCAATAACTTTGTAAATCACGGTTCTTTAATGAAATTTTAAAAATTTATTAAAACGAAAAAAAAAGAACTCAACTCAGGGGTCAGAGATATAGTGTAGCAGATAAGGCACTTGCCTTGCACATGGTTGGCCTGGATTTGATCCCGTTATCACATATCCCTGAGCACCACCAGGAGTGATTCCTCAGCACAGCACCAGGGGTAAAGCCTGAACATAGCTGGGTGTGGCCTAAAATCAAAACAAAACAGAAACTTAATTCATAACAGTTCCCCCAAAACAAAAAATTTAACCAGTCCAAAATATTAATGATGCTATCAAAAAATCTTGTTTAATAAACTTTGCGTTTAAGCTTAGGGGAGGTTAGCAAAAGTAAGAACAAGGCAGATAGGAGGGACTCAAGGTCAGCATTGGTGGGGAATTAGTAAAGAAGGCTGTCGATCTCTGCCTTTAGGTCAAAGGCTGCAGGCTCCCTGTGCATTTATGCAAACATGACTGCTCAGGGCTCTCTGCAAACCAGAGGGTAAAGACTTGAGCAGTACAGGTAGACTTGGTTAAAACCCACGTGTGGATAAGCCCCTTCATCAAATAACCCTTCTTCATCACTTCATCAAATAATCCCCATTCCCCAGGTGCCACAGCCTTTCTTTCAGTCTCCCCCACAGCAGTGGAAGTCAGAAGAAAAAAGCAGTCCCCCAGACGAAGGTTCTCTGCAGTATTTTCAAGCCAGCTCTCTTTCCTTTCCAAAAGCCTGCCTTCTCCCTCTCACACCCACTGCCTCCCACTGACAGCCAAACATAGAATATGGAAAACAGGAAAAACAGCAATACTGCAAAGTTAAATTTTTTACAAGAGAACATAGCTCTGGGTACATTTCCCCACCATCTCGGGAGTAGCCAGGCCCTGCAGCAGGTGGACCGTTTTTGTTCCATGGGAATGCTGTCTCACCAAATGCTTGTTTCTTTGAGTGTCAGCATTCCACGTGAGAAGGAAGAATTATAGGACCAGACTGACTCGGCAATCACGTACCCATGTCAGAACACTTAGGTCTACCTTCTTAGCTCAAAAAATTGTTGGTGGGGGCTGGAGCGATAGCACAGCGAGTAGGGCATCTGCCTTGCACGCGGCTGACCCGAGTTTGATTCCCAGCATCCCATATGGTCCCCTGAGCACCACCAGGAGTAATTCCTGAGTGCAGAGCCAGGGGTAACCCCTGTGCATTGGCCGGGTGTGACCCAAAAAGCAAAAAAAAAAAAATTAAATTAAAAAATAATTTTTTTTTAATCAAACTCAGAGATGTTCAGGGATTATTCCTGACTGGGCTTAAGGAAACATATGAGGTGCCAGAGATTGAACTTGGGTTGGCTGCATGCAAGGCAGTCACCCTAGCTGCTGTACTATTGCTCTAGTCCCCCCCCCCCAAAAAAAAAACTTAATCCATTTTTTCTGATGCGGTTACAAGTTCCCCTTAACTATTCTGCAGATTTGAATAGCATGAAGGAAAGGAGGGGGTGGAGAGGGGATCTAGAATGGAGACTGTGTCATCAAGCTGGGGATTGGCGGATTGCTTCAGAGTATCAGGACGGCTGCTGAGCATCTGCACCTGGGCCTGCTCCATGGGAAGCGGGTGAAATGCTTACCGCTGCAGTCTCCACCTCATTTTGTCTGCATGACTCTCGTCTGGTTTGGATCTCATTTCTTAGCTCTCAGTGGCTTCTGCTTCGGCTCTACCCCTGCTTCTTTGGGCCAGTCTTGGCCTCTAGTCCTCATCTGGCCTAAAACCATCTTTTGATTTTTTCCCTTTTCAGTGTATTTTTAAATTTTTTACTTTGATTTAAGGAGTTGTGATATACAAATCTATGGCTAGATGAATCTTAGGCATACAATATTCCTGTCCCACCAACCCCACCACCAATGTCAGCTTCCCTCTACCAGTGTTCTCATGCTTCCTTGCAGCCCACCCCCGCCCGCCCATCTGCCACCTTTGATAGGCACATTTCAAAGTTCTGTGCTTGTAGTTTAGATTTCATGTTTTCTGTGCTGCTAAGTCTGTGCTTTGTGTATAAAACCATCTTCTTTGTGTTCACTCTTAGTACCAACCCTGAATCTTCCAGGCTTGACTTACGGTCCTTTCTCTGCCTTCTATGCTCCATGGCCTGGAGATTTATAGGTGGAGTGGGTGAAGGAGAACATTCTTAGATTTTTGTCCCATTCCCCTGAGATGGATATTTCCTCTGGAATCCTTCTCATTGGCTGGGGCCAGTGTATTCCCTATACCTTGTAAGAATGACCCTTCTTTTTGATTCAGAAACAAGATATTTTTGTTTTTCTTGTTAAATAAGCAATAGGTTAACACTTAACCTTATTTCTTTTGCTCTTTTGCTTGAGAGTAGTTAGATATTTAACTTCCAATCTACATCTGGGAGGAATTGTATTGAGATTCCTTTAAGACATCACTTATATGGTACTACATGGAAAGTATCATGCTAAGCGAAATGAGTCAGAAAGAGAGGGATAGACATAGAAAGATTGCATTCATCTGAGGAACATAAAGTAACAAAATAGGAGACTAACACCCAAGAATAGCCGAGATTAGTACCAGGAGGTTTACTTCATGGCTTGGAGGCCAGCCACACATGCTAGGGGGAAAGGCAGCTTAGTAGAGAAGGGATCACCAAATAAAGGGTGTTAGGAGGATCCTCCCAGGATGGGAGAAGCATGCTGAAAGTAGACTATAGACCGAACATGATTGCCACTCAATGCCTCTTTTGCAAACCACAACACCCAAAAGGAGAGAGAGAACAAAAGGGAATGCCCTGTCACAGAGGCAAGGTGGGATGGGGGAGTGGGGGGGTGGGAGGGATACTGGGATCCATGGTGGTGGAAAATGGGCACTGGTGGAGGGATGGGTATTTGACCATTGTATAATTGAAACCCAAGCACAAAAATTTGTAAATCTACAACTGTACCTCATGGTGTTTCACTAATAAAAACTAAAAAAAAGACATCACTTATAAATGAAGAGGCTTAGTGCAGATTAAAAGGGAAGAAAAGTAATCAGAAAAGAACAACCTATCCATGAACAACTGCTATTCTTTTCTCAGAATGTCTAGGCCTCGTACATTTTAAATACATAAACGTTATGCTGTAGGAAAATGAAACTCTCCTTTTGAAATGGAAGTTCTGAAAATATACCATGTGTGGTTAATAGGAAAGGTGTGGAAACATTTTATGTATGGAGAGGGAAGTGCTTTCCATAAAGAAGAAATGTGGATGGGAATGGGACAGGATGCTGACTGCATTTGAAAATGTGATAAAGCTAGCAGTTGGCTCCTAGAGATACTCTCAGCACCCGAACTACTTGTGTTGGTAGGTATTGACATCTGCAGTAGTTATTTTTGGTTTCAGTCCCAATTAGTAGACTGAAGGTTTGTACAGATAGTGTCCAATTTGAAAGCATCTGATTAGGCTATTCATTAGACCCATCTTGTTGGAATATAAAAATTCCCCTAATAGAGGTAATGATAGTTTCTGGAACCCTAGAAAGATATTCTTCCAGCAGATATAATATGGCACTTGTACCCACAAGTTCACTTTCTAATGATTTCTACCAAGGACTCCATTCCCATTATCAGAATGCATCCCCCCCCCCCCCTGCCCCGCTCCCCTTCAAGAGCAAATGCCTGAAGGAGAAATGCATGGTGCTGCAGGATGGAAGCCCCAAAGCTTTTCCTAGACCACCCAGTAATATATTTTGGTTGTTGTACACTATGTGGAATAACAGTCCTATATTTTAAACATGTCATGTGCTCAACTGAGTTTCTTTATTCTGACTCTGGAATAGAACTCCTATTTGCATGAAAGTGCATATAGTACAGATAAGAGGCTTACAGAGGAATTGGGAATCACAGTTCATTATGAAGCTGGGAGTTACTTATATTAGAAGTTAAGGTCACTCTACTGTTCTGGGCCTTCCTGCTGACAAGATGCTGGGCTGCAGGTTTTTGGGTTGAGTGCCTACTAAAAGCAGGCACCCAAAAGTAGAGAGAGAAATATGGGGTAAATTGTCTAGGGGGAGGGTTGGAAAGGGGGGTATACTAGGGACATTTGGTGGTGGAGAATGTGCACTGGTGGCGGGATCGGTGTTTCATCATTTTATGATTGAAACTCAAACATGAAAGCTTGTAACTGTATCTCACAGTGACTCAATAAAAAAAAGAAAGAAAGCAGGCACCATGCACTATGCCTACTAGATACAGTAAGGAGTTGTTTGCAACAGATAATATGACTAAGATGGACTTTTCCAGGAGGGTGCAGTTCTGTGTGGAAATCAACATGCATACATTGGAAAGTGTTGCCAGAAAAATAAAAGTAGATGCAGATGAATGATTGCAATTTCATAATTTATAAATTAAGGACATCAGAGTGAAAGTAATGAAAAAATAAGAAACAGAGAAGCTGGGACTGTGATACTGAGTTTTTGAGAGGCATGTTTCATTGAAAAGAGCCTGGAAATTTCCCTGAGACATGGTTTTCCATTTTCTCATTATGCAACAAGACAAAACTTGACTTTTCTAAAACATAGAACTGGAGGGGATCATGGTAAGAAAATATAAGTCAGAGGGAGAAGGACAGATACTGGGTGGTCTCGCTCTTACGTGAAATATAAAGAAACAATGCTAAGGCTAGAGATGATGTTTCAGTTAAAAACAGAACTTTCGACTCAGATTGCAGAACTGAGGGTACCAAGAGGAAGGGGGTTGGAAGGATGAAAGACATTCAGTGGACTGTGGTCGAGATTCGGTATTAAGGCCCTTGGACGGGGACATGGAGCATTGGCATTGTGCCCCTAAAGTGTATAATGTTACAGCCTTATGTACCTGTGTTACCACCATTAAAATGAATGAAAGATTTCTACTTTTATTGGGCTTGGTTCCATTTTTATACTCCTTGCTATAGTTTTTTCTCATAATTTTATGATATATGATTTAAAATGCTCCTCCTTGCAAGTGTGAGACTCTCTTTGATCTTCAGCACCACCCACATCCCTGAGTGTGTGCCAGTGACTCTGATGCTTGGGTCCCCAACACCACAACCAGGTGTGCCACCCCCAACAACCACCACAGCTAATACCACGCTAGCACCACAAACAGGTGTGTGTTGCAGAATTCCCATTAAGGGAGAGAGCCAAAGACCCATACTTGGAGGAACAAGAAAAAGCCCAGTAAATTCAGTATTGTGCCATCTCAGTGGCATCATGTCTGAAGACGGAGCACCCAGCCTGAGAGCCGGATTATATTTATATAGGGCTCATCTCTGGGCTGGGGAATGATCTGCACTTGCAGCTGAGGAGGAGAACGGGCAGTTATACATGGCAAGGTGATACAGATCTCAGACAGCTCAAGTGGACTAAAGGCACAGATTTGGTAAAAGCAGGACCAGGAGTCAGGTTTCCCTTGATAGTGATAATGAGCAAAAAACAGGGACCGAAATTTTACCTCCAATCACAGGAGTCAAACCTCCCTTTCCTAAATTAGGTTTGAACATCATAAATTGGGTACTGACTCAGACATCCCTGACAGTGTAATCCTTGGCAAGCAAGTCTGCAGACACCACAACGAAAGCAACTAAAATGTGTGGTGTGTGATCCCCCTACCAGAAAAGTGCTATGCCTAAGACTATGACCACCACACCCAAATGTGTGAGTGTGTGTGTTTGTGTGTGTGGTGTAGGGTTTGGGGGGCATACCTGATGATTCTCAGGGCTTACTCCTGACTTGGCTCTCCAGGATCACTCTTGGCAGGCTCAGGGGTTGAACACAGGGTGGCCGCATGCAAGGCCATGGCTTCAGCCCCAGATATTTTTAAATCCTCTTCTCTCTTAACTTTAGTATCTGTCAATTCAGAGTCAGTGTTGATTAATTTTTCTTTCTACCATAGATTAATATTTTCTCTTTCTTTGTATTTAGTGATTTTGATGAGATATTAGACATTATGTATTTTACCTTGTTGCTGGACATTTCTGTACTCCTGTAAAAAATCTCTCTCTCTCTCTCTCTCCCTCTCTCTCTCCCTCTCTCTCTCTTTCTGTCTCTTTCTCTCACACATCAGAGGAAGGATACTTCCTGTGGTGCCTAGGGATTGCTCTTGGCTCAGCTCAGGGTGCCATACAGGGTGCTTGAACCCAGGTCAGCCATTTGCAAGGCAAGCACCTTATCTGCTATATTATCTCTTTGGTTCCGCCTATAAATATTCTTAAGCTTCATTTATTCCTTTTCTCTCACTACTCACTTTTTGTAGCCATACCATCTCAGAAATTTCTCAGGAAAGGGAGTCCTCTCTGGCACCCTTCTGGTCATGTTTTCCAGCACACAGTGCTTCTTTTGAATATTTAGCATGGCTTAAGGGCCTCATCCTTCCTCTTCTCCGGCTCAGAAATGCAAGGGTGCTAACTCACCAAGGCTGCCAGTTAACTCTTGACATTAAAGCGTTGTTATTCACCATTTCTGCCACCCCCTTACTTTTTAAAATCACTTTTTTTCTGGGAGCACACTTGACAGTACTCAAAACTAAATCCTGGCTCCTTGCTTAAGGAGGTGCGCGGGTGGTCCAGGGAGCAAATCTGGGTTGGCCATGGACAAGGCAAGAGCCCCCTACAGTACTAATTTGTCTGACCCTTTTACCCCCTTACTTTTAAAACACTCATCCCTCTTCTTTAACATTGGGAATCTGAAATATATCCTTACTGTAGAGATTTATGTAATTTTATGTATTTGTGGGGTTTGGGTCACTCCTCTTGAAGCCCAGGGCTTATTCTTGACTCTGCACTCAGTAATCACTCCTGGCAGGTTCAGGGGCTCATATAGGGTATGAGGGATCAGACTCAGGTTGATTGTATGCAAGGAAAATGACCTACCTGCTATACTATCACTCCTATCCTGAGATTTATATAATTTTAGAGAATAAGTTAGTTACCCTAAACTGGTTGTTTCTCCTCTGAGGGAAAAACTAAAGTAACTGTCCAGACTGCAACAGACAGAATTGATGTAAATGCAGGGCTAAATTGTCGAGATTATTTTGCTTTCTAGACTGGAGGGCTAGCATAGAGCCGGAAGAAAAGGAACTGCAGCCATATGTATGATCCAGACCTCAGACTCAGCGGCTACCTCTGGCCTTGCTTAATGAGATGTCTGCCAGTGGTAATTATTATTATTGATAACCCATTTTTCAGATCAGTTAGAAAATATTAACAAGGGATTAAGTCTGAAACAAGAGTTGGCAACCTATAAAACACCTAAAAACCATAAACGGTTTTTTGAATGAGCTCAGACTGTGACTCTAGGACAGAAATTGGTATTAATTTTCTTATATGGGCAAAAGCTTGTAGTGTTCCTTATCCCAATTTGAGGCAATGACAGGCATTCACGTGTCGCTTGGTTAATACTTTTGATACTAATCTCTAGGTATATTTCTATTTTAAGACTGTTCCAGGAGAGTAGAATAAACTAAACTAGTTTGAACATTAAGCATGAATTTTGCCATGTAAAGTCTTGTACAAATTAGTTGATGAGGGTGAAGGTTTGATGATTAAGACTGATGAGGATTCATGTATTCTTTATTAATAGAGCACTATCTTGGTGCCAGGATCTAAGAGAAATAAGTAACAGACATTATCTTCTCCTAAACAGATGAGAAAGTCACACCTTTGCAATTAGAATATGGCAGGCAAGATGGAGGGGGCTAGCACAAGGCATTCCGGTTGCTCAGTGTTCAACTAAACCTGACTTGGGAGTAACATGGATAGGTGGATGGGCTTCCTGGAGGAAGTGGTACCTGCACTGGATCTTAAACAGTAATAATTATTCTAGAAGAAAATAGAGAAGGGGGACAGGGTGGGAGTCAGGGGAGACTCCGTGGTCAAAACACAAAAGCAGGACTCTCTGTACAGTCAGATTATTAAAATTATTTTAATTTAGGTATATGGTTACAAATCGTTTAAGTTTATAACATTGATGTCCAAAGTCACTGCACCCCACCAACATGCACTGTCCTGTCACTTCTAGAGTTTCTTTTTTCCACCTCTTCCCCCATTGTTTGTTTATTGACAGTTATGACTATGGTGCATATACTTACCTTACCTTGCCAGCACCAAAGTTCCCAGAACCCTCCACCAATGCCCTTATGTTTCTTCCAGTCCAACCTCATTGGTCCCTCACCCACCTCTACTCTGACCTGTTATTCTAAGGTCTATAATCCAGCGCCCAGAGTTTGTTATTGTCCATACCTTTGACCTGTTTCTCTATATACCACAGATCATCTGGTATTTGCCCTCCCTCTGGCTTATTTTACTGAACAAAATTCCCTTCAGTTCCATCTAATTTTCCACAAATGTCACATTTTTTTTATTTTCTTATGAGTGCATAGCAGTGAGTTTCTGAAGTATAAACAATTGATTTCATGGATGGGCTGTTCATGGAGGAGTCATGATGTGAGTTGAATCTGAAGGTAGATCATGGGTAGCAGATGAAGGTTCTTGTATGCTTTGGTGGATACTAGGGTGCAGTATGCCAGACAGTGGGGAGCCACTGAATGGGTTAACAAGAGAGGCTAGCCTAGATCTGAATGTTAGAAAAACTTTCTGTTAGTGTTGGGTAGGAGGTGGTTAGAGAAGGGGGCCCATCTTTTAGCTCTGATCCTACTACCCCTACCTGTCCCTTTCTCTCTATAAAATCTAACATCTAGTTTTGCCACTTTCTGATTTTAGTTAAGTGCACTCAAGTAAGCTTGTTCGCATCTCTGTGTCTTGTTCACAGACATTAAATATGTGCGTGGTAGGTGCCAGCCATTACATCTGGTCTGGGGAACCAAAAGGCAGTGAGCCCTAGTGCCTGCCATAAGGATTACATTGTTATTGGCACAGGATAGTGGCTAGTGTGTGGTCTCGATGTGGTCTGTGGCACAAAGCAGAGAATCCTCTCCAGGGAAGCTGCCCTTCTCCCTTACACCCTGCGCATCCTCTCAGGCTTCTGCCTTCCCCATATAGCAGCAGGATGTATCTGCACTGTGCAGCAGTCACCTCTCTCTGCTGTGGTGAAGATATAACTTGCACCCAGCTGACTGGGATCAATCCTCGGTACCCCATATTTCCCCTCAATCCCTGCCAGGAGTGATCCCTCAGTGTAGAGTCAGGAATTAGCTCTCTCAGCACTCACCTGGGATGTCCCTAAAACAACACAAGCAAATAAACAAACTTCAGTAGCTTCCCACAACCTAGGAGTAAAACACCTTATCATGGTCTGGATGCCTCCTCTTCACCTAACGCTGCTTATATGATTTGGAGCTTGTACTCTAAAACAGATGATAGTGTTTATAAACTTGGTTTTGCCACTTAGAGTATATGTGGTCTTGACCAGAAGTTCCTGTGTCTCAGTTTTTCCTCTGAAAAGTGAGGCTGATGACTGTATTACATTATTGTGAAGATTAAAAGGGTTGGAACTGGAGTGATAGCACAGCAGGTCGGGCATTTGTCTTGCGTGCGGCTGACCCAGGTTCGATTCCCAGCATCCCATATGGTCCCCTGAGCACCACCAGGAGTAACTCCTGAGTGCGGAGCCAGGAGCAACCAATGTGCATTGCCAGGTGTGATCCAAAAAGCATAATAATAATAATAATAATAATAATAATAATAAAATAATAATAAATAAAAGGGTTAATAAGCATGTAAAGATTAGTTCTTTCTAAGAGACATGGAGAAGAAACTTCCCCATGTCCTCAACTTCTGGGGGTTTGGTAGCAATTTTGACATTACTTGGCCTGTAAATATAACCACCAATCATCATTGCAGGACATTGTAGTAAAAGGCAAGACTCATCTTTTCTTATAGTTTATTTTATAGATTGTTATTTTGTTCTGTCACAACTTCTTTATGCACTCATCTGTCACTGGGCATGCAGGTTGTTTCCAGATCTGGCTCTTGTAAATAGTGCTGCAGTGAACTTTTCAAATAAATGTTTTCCCCATTATTTATATTGAAACCTAGAGGGGGATTCCTGGATTATATGGTAGTTCTGTTGTGCTTTGTTTGTTTTTTTTTTTAGAAATCTACATATCATTTTCCATAGAGGCTGAACCAATTTATTTCCCCAACAGTGAATGAAGGTTCCTTTTTCTCCAAGCCCTCACTAATACTTGCTGTTTATATATATATAGGGTTAATAAGCATGTAAATATATATATATGTGTGTGTGTGTGTGTGTGTGTCCAGAACCTTTATATATCTAAAGGTTCATGTGACATTCTTGTAAGGATACTAGTGATATGTGGTTGGGAGCTCAACTTACTCAACTATAACTTTATCTCTGATAATTACATCTACAATGACTCTGATTCCAAATAGTCATTTTTGAGGCACTGTGGGCCCTGACTTCAACATGTGAATTTAGGAGTGTCACATTTTACTTCAGGTGAATTAAAGTAAAAGTCTATGGAAAATAGCAGTGGGAGGATAAGTCCATGGGCTGAGCACATGCTTTGCATGAAGGGGGCCAGGATTCAATCCCCTTAACAATGCCTGGAGCGACTCCGAAACCAGAGACCAGAGTAACCTCTGAATACTGACGGTGCAGCCAAAAATAAACAAAACCCTCCCTGGAGGTTAGAGGTTACTTCTTTAGCAGCAGACCACAACACCACACTGTCATTGTTCACAGACCACTCAGTGCTCCACCTAATGTCTGTTTGACGCCAACTGCTGCCACATTCACATCCAGAGGAACCGCTTGTTCACTTCAAAGGGATAATATGGAATATTAAGAGGTCCAACATCTACCAGGGTCACGGCTTTAGACCAAGATAGAACAGGAGAATTTAAGGCAGAGACTCTCTATGAATCATAATTACAAATGGGTTTCCTTTCAGAATGCCCTGGAGAATACCATGGTGTGTGGAGATAGGGGTTGAGGAAGTGTGTGCAAGTGTCATGTGTGTGACACACAGACGCCAGACTCCTCCTTGGCCCCAGTGCAAATATTAAGGCTTCTCTGGCGCTCTGGGAGTGGCCTGTGACTCCTCGGCCGGCCGGCTGTGGCTGCTCCTTCTGTCAGCTCACTGGGCTGTTGACCCTTCCCTTCCAAGGCGACAGCGCTCTCTGCTCCAAAAGATAAACGCCAGTAGTCAGAGGGAACTTGGGGCGACGGGGAGCATGTCGCCCCGTGTTCACCTCCCTGGTGTTCTCACCTAAAATCCCGGTCAGTCTCTGAGGCTGAGGAAGCAGTTCTGGCTCTGGCCACTGCGGCCTGAGATGCAGGGTCTGCAGAAGGTGGGGGCCAGGGGGTGGCCGGCGCGTGGAGCGCCTCTCCCCTCTCCTTGCTTCCTTCCAGCCAGGCCCTGGCTCTGAGAGGTCTGAGAGCCGGAGGAGGCACCTTGGCGGCACCCGCGTGTGCGGAGCAGTCAGCCAGGCTGCGGGCTCGCAGGGAGGCAGCCGCCAAGCTCTGTGCACAGCTCCCCCGTGCCAGATCAGGGAGCTGGCGGCGCTGCGCCCACGCCCGCCGCTCCTGCGCTGGGCCGTCCGTGTGGGCTGGGGGAAGGCGCGAAGCGTGGTGCGTGACTGCCAGTTGACTTTCCCTCGCTGTTGTTGCCGGCAGAACACATACACCAATGCAGACAAGCTCCTAGAGGCAGCAGAGCAGCTGGCGCAGACCGGGGAATGTGACCCCGAGGAGATCTACAAGGCAGCCCGACACCTGGAGGTGCGCATCCAGGACTTCGTGCGCAGAGTGGAGCAGCGGAAACTTCTGCTGGACATGTCCGTCTCCTTCCACACGCACACCAAAGAGGTGAGCAGCTGCAACGGCCGGCGTTGCTTGTGATGACAAGCTGGTCTCCTAGTCAAATGTCCTCCCCTCCCCGAAAAAAAAAAGTATCAGGGACCCAGGGTCTGGGGTTACTAACATTTTGGTATTATGATGTTAACAGCTTGATCCCGAAAGCGTTCTTCTTGGGGCTCAGCCAGAATTTCCTCCTCATTTCTGATGAAGAGAGGACTGCCGAAGCAGGTGGTTTGGGAAGTTTGTTAGAGCATTCAGAATGCAGTTGGGAAATCTGGGGATCTCTGATTTAGAAATAGTCACTTTCAGAGCAAGCGGAAGAGCAGATTCCCTTCCCACCCCACACTCAATTTTTCTTGCTTGCTGCTTCTTGTCAAAAATCAACAATCCTAGAGAACTGTTTCCATCATCTGTGCTATCGGCAGTGAACCTGTTTGCAACTGTGTTCTGTGTCTGATCCTGTTTAAGTACAGAGTTTAAGCTTAGTGGGATCTGCTGAAGTGAGTTGGCCGGTCCTTACCTTGCCTGCGCGGGAAAGAGGCCAGTGAAGGGAAGGAGACTGCGGGGCCATGCTTGCAGGAGGAGTCCAGCTGGGATTCCTCACTGTGCGCCTCTGTGCCCTGAATCATTCATGAAGTGGAAGCAGGAGAGAAGAGGGGAGGATTATGTTACACTGTTGGCAGGGCACAGGGGCCCATGGTGAGGAGAAGGGTTGCAAACCTGTGATTGCTTTTCATTTCTGATTAATGTGGGGCACTCTGCAATTGAGTAAGTGGCCAGTAAGGAGGCACATTTAACATCTTCTATAATAATACCCTTGGCAGATGAACTCATTAGGTGCATGCATGCTTGTGTTCCCCTAGGAATTTGTTTTAATGGAGTATTAATTAAAGTTTGATTGCTGCTCAGGAAAAAAAATTAAACCTACTTAATTAAGTTGATTTTTGATATTTGAAATGCACTGGGAAGTCTGGTTGTTATTACTTCACAGGCTTTTCTGACACTTTGTGGGAATGAATGTAAATTATTGCACCGCCTATCAGAGAAAAACACGAAGCGATAATGTTTTCTAAACTGAGATTCCCCAGGCAGAGGAAGGGCTGGCGAGCTCTCTGAAACTGACTCTGCTTGGTTTCGGTGAGACCATAGCTGCTCTGATGAGTGTCTGTAAAGCAAGAGGATTAACTTTAATCCAGGTTTTCCTGCTTGGTTGTCTGCTTGTCTGTGGCTCACTTGACTTTTAATAATTGTCTCAGAAAGCAAAGGCATGTGTGTTCTCTTTTCATTGCGAACGGTGGGGGTACTCAGGGAAGGGTGGACAGTTTCTATGAACCGACCACTCTTAAAGGGGCAACTAACCCCCCCCCAAGAACCTCTTCCAGTGGCATGTCCCTCATCTGGATACGGAGTTAGAAGTCTGGGGTTCTTGTGCAGATTCTGGTGCCAGAGAATGGTGTGGCTTGTACACATCACTATGTCCCTGCCCCTGATGGCCTCATCTTAAAACTTTGCAGTTAGACTCAGTGGCCCTAATATCCCTTATGATTCTTATGTGGATCCTAGATTCTACTCTTTTTTTTCCTTCTCTGCTTCTTTATTTGATGTCAAAAATTATTAACAATAATAAAATTAAATCTGCTGTGATATAGGTGATATATGTACCCTAAATTTTACTTCATTGTAAGCACTTAACGTATGTTAAGTGGTCTATTATTTAATTAGGTACCTGCTACTTTTCAGACTCATGTAATATTCATTACAATCAGATATGACATAGATTTTATTGCACATATTTTCAAATGGGGAAACTGAGGTTCAGAAAAGAACTTGTCTGAGATTACAGTTTCTCGGTAGTCCAAGGAGAGCTTTACCTGACTTCATAAATCCCGCCCCAGCAGTTCTAACTGCTATCCTATGCACAAGGCTCCTTTAGTCCTCTTATATGTACTCCTCAGTTTTTCTTTCTTCTCAATATTCTTTTTGCTCTTAACATTTTCAAGCCTTTTATTAAGTATTTCATTAGGGATATTAGCTGATAAATGTTTTCTTATCAATTTTGGGTGAGAGCATGATTGGATACTCAAGGGGAAATTACTGACCCTTGTCTCCCAGTTCATTCTCCAACATTGCTAAGTGTTACCCAAGTTGAACTGGAGATTTTATTTTTAATATTTATTATTTATTTATTAAGGAGTTTGTTTTCCCACTGAGACTCATCTTATAAAGTTACATTCATATGAGGGGTTAGATAGCTCAGTAATGGAAAAATTGTTTTGCATATGTGAGAACTTAGGTTAATCCCTAGAATTCAATAAAGAATATTTTAAAAAGTTACATAAATGTGAAATACTATGAAGAGGTCATTGAGACCAGGTAAAGAAAGGAGGAAATTGAAATATATTTAGTGACCACTAATTGCTAGGCTGTCTAATCAAAAGCCACAAGAATTGTCATTTTTATTTGGTTTTTACAGATCAGAGAAACAAATAATTCACCCAAGATTTTGTAGCTAATATGTGGTAAATGTAGGAATTAATACCAAATATTTCTGACTCTAACTCATGATTTTTATTTTTCAATTTACACAGTCATTTGTATAAAGGTCATAAAATAAGAGACTTGGAGGAGGACTTTTCTGTATCATTAGTTTATTCAAACAGGAAAGACATAGTATAGTTTTTTACCTAAAGATTTCAAAATACAGAAAAAAATCGGAGTGGTCCTGTATGGAACTAAAGGTTATATGATTGTGGTGATCTTTCATAAGATCTGTAAGTCTCGTATCATATAATGTTATTTTTGTGGGTGTGAAAAGTATTTTAAGCAGCCATCATGGAGGAGCAGAACCTTTTACCCACAGTTAGACTCAGTATCTCAAATCACTTTTCTACTCCAAAGTGAGTTTGTTTGGGGTCCCTTTTTTGAAAAATAAGAAATAAGACCTGTGTACCTATATGCACACGCCTGTTATGCATATGTCTACACATATGCATAATGCACACACAATTAAGTACAGGAAGATATTAAATGTCAAGGAGGTCTAGATTTCCAGAACCCAATTCACTGGGCATTCTGTGTGCCCTTGGGAAAAATCACTTCATCTCTTGCTACTTTGTGATGATGATGATTACATCAAATTGTAGAGTTACACTGTTTTTATTCCTAGTGGAAAAACATCTCAAAGTTATCCTTAAAATATCACTTAAGTAGGCTTAATATGGAACATTAAAGTACCAATATTCCTAAAGTTCGTCCCTGGAACTTTCAGCTTTCAGCTTTCCTTTTAGACTGAACTAGTGTGAGGTTAGTGAGCCTCTAACCATGGTGCTGTGATCATACTGAGCTGGTTGTGTCTTCCTTGTTAAGTGGGAGCGCTCATGTATAGAACATACCTCTATGTAGCATACATATGCAGATATTATTTTATGTCTCTATCACTATGTTTCATACATAGACATGCTATGACAGGGAGAGACGGCAAATGAAAGAATTTGGATTGCCTATGGGAGTTTCCTCCCAGGACCTTGATAGCAGGCAGAAATTATTAGTCATCAGAAATGATAACCCAAGCACAAAAATTTGTAAGTCTACAACTGTGGACATCACATGGTGTTTCACTAATAAAAATTAAAAATTAAAAAAAGAAGTGATTATCCTCAGATAGGCTAATTAAAAAATGGGATTCTATCTTTTTCTGTTTCTTTTGGTACCTACCAACAATGCTACTTCTCAAACCTTGCTTAGTGTCAGTCCTATACGTTCCCGGGTCTGTGACCTCCTGACACTTCCTCTTGGTTCTGTTTGTAAACTGGGTGTTTGCTGCAGGCAGAATTTATTGCCAAGTCTACTAGTCTATAAATCTCTTCAAAATTTTGAATTCTGCGGTGATTTTTCCTTCTTAAATAGAGTGAATCAAAGGCTGATTTCCTGCTAAGTTTTTCTGAGTAGTAGGGCAACCTTGGGGTAAGGTAAAGGTAAAGGTAAAGGCCCTCCCGTTGATCGTCGATTTGCTCGAGCGGGCCCAGTAACGTCTCCATTGGAGACTTTGTTGTTACTGTGTCTGGCATATCGAATCCTCTCGGTAGCTTGCCGGGCTCTCCGAGAGGGGCGGAGGAATCGAACTCGGGTTGGCCATCTTGGCCGCTTGTAAGGCGAACGCCCTACCGCTGTGCTATCGCTCCAGACTGATAAATACTGTCTTCTTGCCTAGTTAAAAATAGCTAATTCCTTTTTAGGTTTTTTGACTCCTTTCCTACATATCTATAATCATTACTGCATTTTTCTATTAGAACCAATTTATGTATAATAAAATATGGTTGTAGAGTGAAATTTTTAGGGAATCAATGCACCTTATGGGTGTATCCGAGCAGAAACTAATATCCATCTTCTTAAGCAATTAACCTGGACTTTCTATGACTCCCCAGGCTGATGGTCATGATTTTACTTGGTCATGATTTTACTTTAGCCCACTTCCTACATCAAAACATTTACTTTTATTAGGATCAGGGAGGTCACAAAAGGAAGATAAAAATATCCTCTATACTCATTTCTTCTACTAAATCTTACTACCCCTGCTTTGTGAATTCTTGGCAACCATACGAATCTGAAGGATTAAAATCTTCTAACCATTTTATAGTAATCTTTGTTATTCATAATCATGAATAGTTAGAGGCCTTCTAATTATTCCACATTGGGTGATTCATTAAACAAATTGCAAATGTACCTATATAATATCTTAGTCATTATAAATCTATCATGAAAAATAATTAATGGCATGTGAGGGCTTAGGCTATAAAACAGACAACAGTGCTTTCAACCATGGGTCCAGAAACTAGTGGTGGTCCATAGTCTGGTGCTCAAACAGGTGTCAGTGTTCAGGTGTGAGAGGCTGGAAATCACTGGAAATCTTTCCTGAAGTGGATGATACCACTGAGGAGGAGGAGACCATAGGAAGGACAGTAGAGGCTCCAGGGGGTACAATGGAGGGTACATCTCTGTTTGTTTTGGGAAAGTAGCATTCTAGAGGGGTACTAAATTACTTATATTTCTGAAAAGGGAGTGGTATGCTAAATGCCTTTGGGAACCTGGGACTACTGGTATAATACATTAAAAACTGTGTATCCAGTATTACTACAAGTTAGGTTACCCTCAAAGACTGTAGTACTGTCCTCCCATTATTTATCAGTTTGCTTGAGTGGGCCCAGTAACATCTCCATTGTGAGACTTGTTTGTTACTGTGTTTGGCATATCGAATACACCATGGGTATCTTGCCAGGCTTTGCCGTGCGGGAGAGATACTCTTGGTAGCTTGCCGGGCTCTCTGAGAAGGGTGGAGGAATCGAACCCAGCTCGGCCGCCCACAAGGCAAATGCCCTACCACTCACCCTCAAGGCAAATGCCCTACCACTCACCCTCAAAGACTAAAACTAATATATGAAAAGGGTCAATAATGGTTTGAATTATTTGATAGGTCTTTGCATTTTTTGTTTGTTTTATAAGTTTTCTTTATTTCTTCATTTTTTTCTCTTATTTTTCTAAATATTTTTATTTAAAGAACTGTGATTTGCAAAGGGATGATAGTTGAGTTTTAATGTAATATAGAATATTTCAATAGCGATCCCATCACTAGTGTCAATTTTCCTCCACCACTGTTCTCATACTCCATCACCCTTCACCCTACTGTCTGCAACCTTAACAGGTACATTACAAGGTTTGGTGGTTGCAGGTTAAATCTTTTGGGGTTTTGGTGGGGTTTTTTTTTTGGTCTAGGGCAAAATTGTTTGTAGCAAGTGTCATCTGCTCTGCAGAGATTGTCCAGACAGTATATGCTCTTCTCTTGCTGGGTTTCCATGGAAATGCTACATTCAGTAGGCTTTCAAAATATCCATTTTTAGATATTGTGTAGTAATAATGTGAATCAAATTAACCAAGGAATATGACCAAGAAAATCGACCTCAGTTTTTTATTAGCTTAGTTAAATACCTAATTTAATTCTAACTTTGAGAAATCTTTCTTTCATGTTATTTTCTGCTCAAATACACACACGCATATATTTATATATATACATATATATATATACCCCACAACTACCAGAGACATCTACATGTACACATGTTTCTCTCTCTACCCCTGTAGAAACAAACTAAATCAGTCTTCTAAAGAGATGATGGCATGGAGACCAAAACAGTTTCATCTTCTACTTCATTCACAGAACTTTCCTGATTTATTTGGGAAATAAAAGCTGGTAGTTGATGTCAAAGGAGAAATCATCTCTTCAAGATTGGGGGGGAGGGGTTGTTCATCCTGTAGAATTGCTCCTTTCAACATTCCTCAGTTTCATTGGTTGTTTTAGCACACTGACTGCCAGAACTATGCGAATGGAAAGCTAGTCAAGAGCAGAAGATGATGGAGCAAAGCTATCTTGTTCCTCAGGCAAAAGCCTATTCAAACCCTGAATGAATGTGTTATAGTACATCTGCATTTTCATCGAGAATATAGTATCTAGAAACTTCTGAAACTCAAGAGTATTACTGGGCAGTAGATGGGTTAATGAAGAATGTACAGTGCTAATGTGTTAAACCCTAATGTGTTAAGCAGAAGCTAAAGAGAATTACCCTGGAAGAGACCCCCAACATGGAATTATGTAGGGAAAAAAATATTTTCTTTCTACTTCTAGGCTGCCTCACTCACTCTATGAATTTATCTAATTCTGACAGTCCTTGACCTATAGTAACTTGAGGTCATACATCATTCTGGTTGAGTTTCCTCCACTACTTGATAATTAGTAAATACACAATAGATCTGGCACCCTGATTTGGGTAGGTTTCAAAATGACTTAAACATGCTATTCAAGGGTAAATCATATGGACACATCACAGTCACAATCGTCCTCCCGTTATTCATCGATTTTCTCGAACGGGCCCAGTAACGTCTCCTTCATGAAACTTTGTTGTTACTGTGTTTGGCATATCGAATACGGGGAGCTTGCCAGGCTTTGGCAAGCATTTTTGCCATGCGGCAAGATACTCTCGGTAACTTGCCGGGCTCTCCAAGAGGGGCGGAATGAATCGAACTCGGGTCGGTCATGTTGGCTGCATGCAAGGCAAACGCCCTACCACTGTGCTTGTAGAATGTTCAGATTATTAGGAAAATTGCAGCTTAAGAAGAAAAACCTTGACTGTTCCTCATAATTTATAGGCACTAATGTTTATTTTTGTCTACTTTGGAGTACTAAGCCTCAGAGGTGCTTATTTAAATTTATGAGCATGCAGTTCATATTTGCTCACACCAGGAGTGACTGTATATATGTGATCTCATGGGAGCTGCTTATTCTTTTAGGGCTATAAGTAGTATCTTAATTATATCACCATTATTCTCAAACTGGTGCTAAATTCTCTAGACTCGTCTTGATGTCAAAGCGATGATATGATATTTGAACTTAGAGAAGTAGTTTTATTACTGCCTTCTTTATGTCAGCTCCTCAATGCTAGGAGGGACTTGAATGGGGAGTTAGTGAATACTCACACATTTATTTTTAATATGAAATAACTGAATGAAGTAAGGTAATTTCTCCCTGGTGACAGGATTAGCCAAACAAGAAAAAATCAAGAATTATTATCATTCCATTCAATCATTCAAGAATTCCTTTTCCTCTGGATTTTTAGTATGTTTATTTTTACAGAAGGAAAAATAGAGAAAGATTTCCCTTTAAAATAAAATAAATATAAAATAAAATAAAAATAGAGAAAGTGGTCCCTTTTCACTGTGATCCTCTTTCCTATTTCTGAGTCATATTTTCTTAAGTCCAGGGCCAGAGAGATAGCATAGCACTACCTGTTTTTATCTAGTAGGAAACTTGCCTTACATGCAGCCAGCCCAGCTCTGATACCCCATATTCTGTATGGTTCCTTGAGCCCACAAGGCATGATGCCTGAGCAGTGAGTCAGGAGTAGACCTTAAGCACTGCTGGGCATGACCTCATAAACAAACCCAAAATAAAAGTCATTTTTTCCTTCTGTTACTAGCAATTTCATTTGACATTTTATCATCTTGGATGTATGAAACTAGTCTCTTCTTTTATCAGGCTGCTAAGCACTGAGCTGAACTTCATTTAGAGGTAGACTTGTTTATCATATAGCTGAGTTTCCTTTCAGTAGACTTTGCCTCTGCTTCATATAAGTTTCTCTTGGGAGTGGAAAGATAGTACAGCAGGCAGGACACTTACCTTGCATGCAGCTGACCCTGGCATCCCTTATGGTCTGAAAGGAGTGACCCCTGAGTAAAAAGCCAGGAATAAGTCCTGAGCATTGCTGTGTGTGGTCTCCCTCCCCCCAAAGAAAGTTTCTCTAATACAGTAAAATATATAAAGAGAAGTTGGTTTGAGTTTGCTGGTAAAACTGTATTTGAGAATGGACACTTTTTTCATAATGATACGTTTTTTCTTGTTGATATGCCCTAGGAGACCCTAAAACTTTTCCTCTTTTTACTTTTTTTTAACACTGACAACTCACTTTGGCAGTTTTTGTTTCTGACTGCCCCTACAATTTGGCTGCATGACCACCAGGAAGGAGTATGTCCCGTGTCATATTGAATTGACCGAGTAACGTTGGCTTTCTTCTAGAGAGCTATACCAGAGAGTCTAAAGTTCTTATTTAAAATCAAACAGGGAAAACCTCTAAGTTTGAAAGCCATGATTAATTTAAGTGTGGTGCTGAGGAAAAAAGTTATTTTCAATTAAATAAAGTTCCTTAGATACCTACAAGCCTTTTTCCTCTTTCTCTTTCCAGGAACAGTTGGGTGCCAACCTTACCCTAACCAGGCCTGTCTCAGCATCTGCCCTAGTTAACATGCTGGGTTTATTTTTCTTCAGTGATCTGCTTCATGTCTTCTATTTTTGTCCTCCATTCACATCATTTTTACTTTTTTATTTCTCTTTATTTAGAACTATCTGTAATGTCCATTCCCTAGCTTTCCTTACACATCCCAGGACAATGTTGTAAAAGCTGAGAGAAGTACAGCCTAATGTATTGAAGAATTAAACCCAGTATTGACCGTCTGTGAATTCCAAAGTGAAACTTTCCCTCTACTTTCTATGGGAACAAGTTGACTGCATACAAAATATTTTCATATAATAATGTCTAATATTTGTATAGCACTTACTATGTTCCATGCACTGTTTCTAAATGATACTGGAGCGATAGCACAGTGGTAGGGTGTTTGCCTTGCACACAGCGAGCCCAGTCAAGCCGGGTTCGATTCCTCCACCCCTCCTGGAGAGCCCAGCAAGCTACCGAGAGTATATCACCCGCATGGCAAAGCCTGGCAAGCTACCCGTGATGTATTCAATATGCCAAACACAGTAACAACAAGTCTCACGATGGAAATGTTACTGGGCCCGCTCGAGCAAATCAATGAATAACGGGAGGACTATGGCTGTGACTGATAAAATAAAAATATCTCTGCCATACAAAATCATACTCAAACTAAATGAAAATCTGTTTCAATTATATATATGTGGAAGATTAAATAATATTTTTCCTTGGGGCTGAAGTCTTAGTATGGTGGATTGGGTGCTTGCTGTCCGTGTGGTCAGTGAGCACTGCAGGAGGGATTCCTGAGTGCAGAGCCAAGTACAACATTTCAACATACCTGGTGTGGCCCAAAAACAAGCAAAATAATATTGGTCCAACACCAGGTTCTTGTTCTTGGTCTCTCAAAGGCTAATGATCTACAGTTTCTAATCTTGGTTTCCCTGAGTTACTGGGAAGCAAAACCAAATATGTGCTTCTTGCCCATAGGAATTACCTAAGGAGTAGCAGAAAACAATTAGGAGCATAAATATAGAAAGACAAACTGGTCCATGGCTGTGCTGCTGAGAACAGCCAAGCATCTCACTGCCTTACTGAGGGTTCATCTTCTGTATCTCTCCCAGCCCTCATCACTCTCATCTACCCTGAGTATTCCTGTTCTCTCCCTGCAGTTGTGGACATGGATGGAAGATCTTCAGAAGGAGATGCTGGAGGATGTCTGTGCAGACTCGGTAGATGCAGTGCAGGAACTGATCAAGCAGTTCCAGCAGCAGCAAACTGCCACTCTGGATGCCACACTCAATGTCATCAAGGAAGGCGAAGACCTTATCCAGCAGCTCAGGTCAGCGCCTCCCTCCCTGGGGGAGCCCAGCGAGGCCAGGTCAGCATGGGCAGTGCTTTCCAGTGGGAAATGCCTCGGACTAGATGCGAGATAAGTCATGTCCCAGTCTTGGCTCAGCTGCAGCCAACTTTGTGGTCTTGTGTGAGCGTTGGTTTATCCGTCTGTCAGATATAAAAGTGCCTATGTGCTCAGTGTGAGTTTAGAATGAAATGGTGAATGGAAGTGCATTAATGCTCAAAAAATTATTTATTACTCAAGATGTTACCCAGTAACCAATAAGTTATCAAAATTAACAACAGAAAAAAATTCTGAGAATTATGACATATTCGATCATGTGGAGAAATAGCTCCTAGGGAATATACTAGTATTTAGCATCTGATCTTAGATTCATCTTTGAACTCCAGTGATCTAGTAGATGGAGTGTAATTCCTGTATGAAGTTCTTCCAGTTTGCTCTCCATTATCCATTTAAGACCCTTTTCACCATTCCTTGCTGCCCAGAAAATAAAATCTTTATATACCTAATTAAGCATAACATAAAAGAAAATCCTTATATCTATTTAGAATCATCCACACCATTGCTTTCTTTTCATTGGCTCCAAGATCTAGTTCCTTCCATCTGTTAAGGGTGTTGGCTTCTCAGATAGTGTCATGAGGTCTTGAGCGAACCCACGGCAAGCATCCCTGTGCTCAGGTGCTGCATACATAAGGTTTAATGGTGCTAATGATATCTGCACACAGGGACTGGTCCCTTTCCCAAATTCATTGAGTACTGGGACCTCTGCCAACTCTGGAATAAAAGTAATCTCATCTACTATTCCTAGGCTAACTATTCCTTGGGGCCTTTTTTGTTGAAGAGGACTTTCCACCCACACCAGTTGTCCAATTAAATAAACAATGAGAACTTACCTTTAGATGGTCCTGGCATGTTTTTCTGTTGGAAATTAATCATTTGTATTCCAGACATGCACTTGAGAAGTTCAGTGTCCCCCGTTGCATACTAACAACACAGCCTCTTTCCCTTCTTCCCCTAATTCATCTTCATGAATATATAATGCACGACAGTTTTGTCTGCCTTCCTAGGAAATGCCACTGTCACTTGCTTCTGAAGAAATTCTTATTAGTAGACAACCATTTGACCTGTCTGGGTCTAAGCTGCTTTATCTTAATCATTAAGGGGCTCTGTCAACTCTAAATGTTTGTCATGGCTTTGTGCTTTCTTTATAAACACTTTGAACAGGCTTGACTGACTACACTGACTGGGGCTGGGTCTTTGGAGATGCCACATGCTCTTCTCAACTGCCAGTCTTGCACGGAGCCTGAGGGCACGAGATTGCTCAGTGACTGTGAAGGCAGGGGAATAGCTGACGCCTGTCCTACATATTTATGTTCTGTGAATTTTTAGACAGGACTATAGGCCTGTAACCAAGAACCACTGGTAATCATCCATTCCTCCCCGAAACTGACTCTAGAGCCTAGCTCTTTCTCCTGATCTCAGTAATAGTCGAAGGAAGTGACTCTGAGAAGTTGACGAGGTGCTGTACACACTTCATAGCACAGGCCTTCCCTAGTTGCCCTGGACTCTCGGGGTACTCATCACTCAGATCCCTAGAGGGACCTTTGCATCCTGTCTGAGACCAGTGAGTGTGACACTGACAGAAGCTTGTATAGGCAGGTCAAAAATCACTCTTCTGGAAGCCGTGTGGTGAAGAAAGTTCAAGAACAACAGTCAAAAAGAACAACCCTGTCTTCCCTCCAGCACAGTCAGAGTCAGGGTCCATCTAATCTTTTCTTCTTGGAGATGTCCTGCAAGAGTGGAGTTTCATGTCCAAATAGGCCTGGGTGAAAAGTTAGAAACAGGGAGCGCTCTGAATAAGAGAACCTCTTAATGCTTCCTCGGAAAATGTATAAATTCAGGTATGGTCTTTTTTGAGACAAACAACCAGCTAAAGAAACTGATTTTAAGAAAATCTGTTGATGAAAAGTTTTAAAATAATGATTTTCTGTGAGTTTCAAAGAAAGAGTGTGGGCACATGGGACTGAGTGTTTGGTGGCTGAGAGCTGTTCCTCTGCCCAGCCCATAGTGATGGACAGACAAAGAACCAGAGGAACATAGAAACAGGGCCCCAGGCTGGTTGGTAATCAGTTAATTTCTCTCTCTTCCCTAGCATAGTCCGATCTCTCCCTTACAGCACAACCACAGTCATAGTGTTGGTGGTGGTGGTAGTCCCAGCATAGTTCCATCATCCTCATCTTCATAGTCCTCCTCTTTCTAGTCTAGTGCAGTCCCCTCTTACCCTTACAGTATAGTTATATAGAAATCATGAAGGGTGGGGTACACATAGGTGAGGTTGTACACTCCTTCAGGGGAAGTTCTAGGAGATTAACGCAAGGGCAAAATCTCACCTGAGGGTTCAGCATTCTAGATTACTAGGAGATCCACTCAAGGGCAGGATTCCATCTAGGATGTATTGCTTTCTCCTTTCCTCAGCTAGTAATCCATTTAAACCATAGTAAATATACTTCTTATAATATTTCTAGTCATTTTGTATGAATACAGTGAGAGATATATTAAGCTTAAAGGGTGCTCTTCCTGGGGACATCTCGCTATTTATCCCAGACTACAGTCCTCAGGCCAGATTAGTCTTTCCTAACTCCAGCAGGGTCCTTATTCAGTTACTTCTTTTTCAGTCATGACAGTTGTTTCCATGACCGTGCTCTTAACTTATTATTCTTAACGATGCTTAGCTGTTCCCCTTTCAATGCCAAGGTAGCTTACAGCTTGTCCTGGGTCCATCCAGTTCTTTCGTTTGGACCCTCCTTTGGGGGGGTTTTAGGAAGTAAGGACAACAGAGCTTAAGTCAGGTAAATATTACTAAGCATACATCAATGCCCAGGAGTAAATATTATTTCAGAGTCAGTTAACTCCCATGTTACAAAGTATGTAATGAACTTTCTTCCTGTGTCTATACAAAAAGGACATTGCTAAACCATGCAAATGATATAAAGGAAAGAGAAGAGCAAAATAGGATTATTAGTGCCTGATGGAATTGGCTGTGTCTCAGGGGCACTGTTGTAGGAGTAGCTCAATAAAACTAAGCTCCCTGCGGGAGGAGCAAGGACAACCCAATGTTATCCAACAATTTTCCCTTTGTACTTTGATTTAAGTTATGTAAGAAAACAAGTTGGCTAAGATAATGAATTTACTTGTTTGTTTCAGATTTTGGGATTCTGATTTTTTCTAGGCCCTATAGAATTTAATTGGGATGCCACAGTTTTCTTAATATACCAAGGTCTTTGGAGGCCTCTCTCTCTTTCTCTTTCTCTCTCTCTCTCCCTTCCTCCGTCTATCCCTCCCTCCCTCCCTTCCTCCCTCCCTCCTCTCTCTCTCTCTCTCTCTCTCTCACACACACACACACACACACACACACACATACACACACTTCTCTGAGCAGTATACTTCTCACTTGATTCTCTTCTATGCCACTGCTTTCAGGCATGATCTCTCTCAGGAAGTGCACTGTCTTTCTGATTGACAGGTTTATCCTACTCTTCTAATGCCCAGTTCAAGACTCATCCTTCCTCTGGTGCCCTAATCTCTACTGTCCTCAGTTGGAGCTGCTGCAGTCAGTACTAGATTCTTCACACATGTCCTTTTGCAATTAGTAATCATTCATGGAACACGTTCAGCCACACTCTTAACATTGACCCAGACAGTAAGCAGCAGAACAGGATTGAAACCACTTTCCAGGAGGCAGCTGGGACTGAGAGAGATGGTTTCCTAAGGCACATATATGTTAAAGAAAAGGCTTTATATGGGCTTGTTCCCTCTAGATCCCATACTTTCCTAACCACAGCTCAAGGTCTGCTTAGTAGCAATAGCTCAAAACTTTGGCACAGCATTATAAAGAAGATGGATAGTTTTGGCTGCCATGAATTTATGTTAACACCAGTCCTTTGAGGTAAAGCTTGTGCCTTTAATGTGTCTATCCTATGTGCTGCGATATGTGCATGTGTATTAAAACTATACATATTTTGACTGTATCCTTGTATGTAATTACCCCAGTTATTTCACATTTTGTGCTTTGTAGAAGTCTTTTTCATGTTTTTTTCATATTTCCTTTGCACAGTTTGGTCTAAGGAATAAGCAAGTGATCAGTGCTATGAACCTCAAAGTAGAGACCTGTATTTATAGTTCTCTGAATAGGTAGTTAGTACCAGATTCTCATTAGGTGTTTGATCAATGTCTATTGATTGAATGACTCAACTGATTCACATTCTCCTTGCTCAAACAGAGAAGGATCCATTCTCCTTCATCACTTTTAACAGGCAAGGTCCCTCCCCTCTTTCCACCCACTGTGCCACAGGGACTCAGCTGTCTCCAACAACAAGACACCCCACAGTAGCTCCATCAGCCATATAGAGTCAGTCCTGCAGCAGCTGGATGACGCCCAGGTGCAGATGGAGGAGCTATTCCATGAGCGGAAAATCAAGCTGGACATCTTCCTGCAGCTGCGCATCTTTGAGCAATATACCATAGAGGTAAGGTGTGGGAGGAGCGGGGGCGGGGGGGCAGGGGACTAGTCAGTGATAATGCTGACCTGCTTTCTGCCAAGGATGCTGCCTCCTGAACTAGGGAGGGAGGGAGTGTGGACAATCACTTAAGGGGATTAGAAGCAGTCATTGTCAAAGGCATATTTTTAGTTTCCACTTTGGAGCCACACCCAGCATTGCTTGTGTCTTACTCTGGTGGGGCTTGAGGGACCATATGCGGTGCTGGGAATTGAACCTGGACCAACCCTGTGCAAGTCAGAGGCCCTATTCACTATACGGTCTCTCCAGCCACAAGGGTATGTTTTTTAAATAAACAAAAATTAGAGCAAGATAAGTAGCTCAACTGGCTGTGTGAAGCACCACATGGTCCCCTGAGCACCACTGGGAGTGACCCCAAGTATACGCCAGGTGTGGCCACATAACAACTATGAACAGATTTATGATTTGCCGTGCTCTATTTCTTCCTTTCATCCCCACTGCTGAGCAGAGCCCTATTTTAATTTTCTGTCTGGGGCATCCTTCATGGTGAAGGTTTTTTTGGTATGCGTTAGTCTACCAGCTCTTTAGTTTCTAAAAGGTGGCACAGTTGGCTTTTGGGTAAGGTAGATTCATTGGATTCCACAGCTTCCTGAGTAGGGAGGTGTGACTATTAAGTGGTCTCCTCGGCTACTGACTGTAGAGCAGGGTCAGGTGAAATCAGCAGCAGCCAGCAAGTTGGCCACAGGGAGGAAGACATATTTCCCATTTGTTTTTGCTTGTTAAGAAAGAAATCTGTTCGTAGGCCATTTGTTTGCTCATCTCACAGCTCCTTGGTTTATTCTTGGAAGGTCAGAATTGTATATTAATGTCCCTTTTGTAATACCTTTTAAATAATGTCTGCTTCACATATTATTCACCTTTTATTTTTTGGCTTGAAATGATAAGTCTGGGCTGTTGGATTTCTGGGTCATGAAGAGTACCCAATACCTAACTACCTCACGCACCTTGTCCTTCTCAGAGATGTCAGGTTGTCAAATCAAAGATATGGTTTTCCTTTCCTCCAGGCTGTGTGGTATAAAGGGAAGCAAGTTCTCTATCCACAATTTATTAAAACATTGGTTTACATGCCAACCATCTTGTGGAAGTTGAGGCTTCTAAGTTTCTAGAACTGATCCTCTTAAGAGTAGCTCTGGAAACCACATTGTTCATTGGTTTGGAGGGAAATAATTTCTTAAATAAATTTTGTAAGTTCAAATATTCCAGTTCCACACATCCAGGAAAATATCTTAGCAATAGGTTCACCTTTCTTCAGTCCTGAGACCAAAAACGTTTATGTGGAGGATCTGAAATTCAAAAGAAAGCCAGTTCATTGGCCTCTCCTTTGCTTTCTTATGGACTTTTCCCAGTAAATATTCCTCTACCCTTGCCTCCCTGAAAATCATTGTGATTCGTTCCTTAAAGAATTTTTTTTGTTTTAAAGGTGCTTTTCTGGACATTTTCTAGAACAAAGGGAAAGATAAGTTTTTAAATCTAAGCTTTAATTTCCTTTCAGTCATTTCTATAACTAAATTATATAGTTATTTATAATATATACATACAATTTTGATTATACATGCAAAGGAATTTCAGGTGAAATTAGAATAAAAACACAGAATGAGAGTAGGCTGCCTGGAAATAACATGAGAACATAAGTGGGAGGTCTCAAGCACATAGATGATGCTAAGGGAAGTAACAGCATGCACCTAACCATAACTTCCAATTAAATAATGGGGGTGGGGTGGAGAAGATAAAACAGTGGACCAGAAAGGACATAAGAGTGATGGAAGGGTCATTGTCACCTTGGTACTATTTTTGTGCATCAATGCCAGTATCTTTAATAAGACTTATTGAGAGAAAAATTAAAATGCCAATATAAATCAAAGATATTACATGTAACAGAGTAAATAGGCTAAGCTTCTTAAGACTGGGGTGGCAAGGCAATGAAGAAAGAGCAGGTGAGTTGTTATTCTTTAGCAGTTGGGAGTGAGACTCACGGAAACAGAGGCCACATTTCATCGCAGGGATGTACGTGCCAGCATCTTGCAATCCTGTTTTGCCCACGAGAGTGACTGTATCCACGGGGGAAATTATGTCAGCAGATGTAGTGGTTCCACTGTTTTATTCTTTATTTACTCTTCTGCCATTACAGGTGGGCATCAAAAAATGCTTCAGGGAAAGAATCTATCTGAGGGTTGAGTGCTTATTTTTTTTAATTTTATTACAAGTCTCTGGTTTTAAAATCAGGGTTTCTGGCTTCCTTCCAGGATGGATTGATTAGAGAGCTGTGTCCTAGGCATCAGTGAAGCCATTACTCCTGGTAATCTGCCTGCAGTGATGCTGGGAAAATTAATTTTTACTTCTGAAAAAGTTTTACCATATGCAAAAATACCATTTAAAATGCCAGCTGTAAATAAACAGTTTAAATTGTTTTCTCTTTAAATTCTACATTCCTCCTCATATCCTGAGTCCCAGACAAAAACATGGCAGCTTGGTATATAGTAGAGCAAGTGGAGAAATAGGAAAAATCTCTAATAAAATGAGGTGGGAGTGAAAAATGATGATTTTATTTTGCACCCTCTGGTTTGGGCAATGACATCAAGATTCTAGAAGGTATTTGTTGTTCCCCTTCTCGAAGCATTTCCTTTGAAATACTTGAAGTACTTCCTTTTCATCTTTGATCAGGAAAATCCTGCTAAACCTAAGGAAACAGCTCTGCTTTAAGACAGATTGGCAGAAGTTATTTTTGTGAGTGATAATATTATTTAAAATACCACGTAGTGCTTCACTGTGGGACATTATTTAAAATACCAACTAGTATTTCACTATGGGGACGAAGAGCAAGTTGCTGCAGAAGATTGAGAGTGTAAACTGAGCGTGGCTTCTGTAAAGAGAAACATGTAAGAGCTGACATAAGCCAGACCAGGGACGACCACTACAGGACTCATAGCAGTGGTTTCCTTCCCCCATGGAAGGACATACTCCAAATTTTTAGGGATTACTGAAAGCCAGAGCAGACCTCTCTCCTGTCATTTGGGGGGTGGAAGTGTGACTTTTTACCCATATCACTAATGGCTCAGATGAGCTAATTAATTTAAAAATTAAGATAATGCATGAGCTGCTGGGATAGCTAATTTAAAAATTAAGACAATGCATGAGTTGCTCATTTTAGTCAGGAATGCATCTATATCTCACACAGTATAACTGTGCATGAGGTCATTGGTCACCCCCACTAAGGGTGAATCTTATACCAAATTTATTCAGCAGAATTTCAGTACCAGGACTGCATTCCTGACATAGCTTCTTAGTCAAAGTCACTCAGAGTTGAACACTCAGAGTTGAAACTTTTCCTGTAGGTTTAACTGCACTGTAGGAAAGATATTTTATATGAAATGGTTAAGATAGTAACTAAATATGAATCATTTTTATTTTTATTTTTTTCGCTGTACTGTACTAATATTTTTTAAGGAATTTTCTTTTTCATTTTTATTTTTAATATTAAAAATATGTACTTTTTTCTTGTTGTAGAAGGTTGTATTTTTTTCAGATTTTCTATAATTGGAATGATCCAAAAGAAATACAAATTATGTTTAGGGGCTGAAGAGAAAATACAGGGGTTATGATGGTTGCCTTGCACACATCCAGGAGTAAGCACTGAGCACCGCTAGAAATAGCCCAAATACAAAAACATAAAACAGAATGAATATCTCTAGGGGCTGGAGCAATAGAACAGTGGGGAGGGCATTTGCTCTGCAGGGGGCCAACCTGGGTTCAATCCCTGGAATCCCATATGGTTCCCTGAGCACCTCCAAGAGTAATTCTGGAGTGCAAAGTCAGGAGTAATCCCTTAGCACTGCCAGGTGTGGTCCCAAAACAAAATTTTAAAAATGATAGAATCAAGAATAGTCTAGTGGTCTCCAGGATCTTTTGATTTTACACCCTCTTCATAAAATATTTTTGGACTTGCAACCCCCACATATGTGTGTGTTGTAAATTATGTATGTGTTCTACTATAACTAATAATCTCAAGATTCAGCGTGCCCTCAGGGGTTTTAGCTTTTTTATTAGAAATTATGGTTCTATATTTCAAATTGTCTTCTTAATCATTTCCATTTGGGGGCAGGGGCTGGTTTCTTGACATTTTTTATTAGATTTTCATTGGTTTTCCTTTCACAATATGACAAACAGAGGGTTTAAATTTCTCTTGTGTTTTATGATCAATATTGCCATCAAACTTCCATTTATTTGCTGGGAATTTACTAAGACACTTACCCTTTTTTTGAAGATTTGTTTGGTTAGAGATGAATAATCAGTAAGTCTATTAATTGGGCAAAGGCACAGTAGAATGAAAATTTCTGAGACCCATACAATGAGTCAGTTTGCTGCTTGTTGGGCTGTCATTTCCCCAAGAAGCCTCCTCCTACCACACCATCTGGCACGTGGCTGGAATTGGACTATAGCATTGGTCCACTAGTGGGAGTCCGGGGGAATGCCATTTGCTTTATATCTGTACATTAAATTTTGTGTAAATGACATGTACATAGGCCCATGCCTATTTATGTAGTGAAAATTGTTTTCTCTGTCACCAGTGGATAATCTTTAGTAGGCCTCTGGGTAGGTATATCCCTGTTGGAAATTTTCTAGGAATTTCTTCAAGAATTCTGTCCTATGAAAACTTGGACACAGTCATGGTCTTTCAAGTCACTGACTATAATTATGATCAAAGTTTGCTCAATACACCGAAAACTAGTAAGGAATGGAAGAGCCAAATACATGCCTAAGGGGCTTTTACAACAAGTTAAAGCCAGGCTAATGCTGAGGAAAAACAACATCTACAACAAATAGAGAAAATTTTTCTCTTCAAGAGAAAAATTCTGCCTCAACAAGAGGAAGCTGATTGTGTCTTACTGTGGTCTCATGTTTTGGCGTCCAGGTAGGATATTATGTAGCCTCTAGAGTTCAGAAGCAGAAACTAGAAGGAGAAAAAGAATTCAGAGCTTTCATTATTGTGTTAAATCAAAATTTACAACCTTTACCCTTTGGTCCTATTTCTGCTATATAGAAAAACAGAGCATATCTCTCTCTTTCTTGGCAAGCTCAAAAATATTTGAACTTGGTCATCTGAGGCCTCTTTTTTCCTTTATCTGAAAAATGTTGAGATGATATGTCTTCTTTGACTCTAAAAATTCCATGACTAGTTCTCTTCATTATCAGCACTTTGTTCTCTGCATTAATATTTCCCCAATTTATTTGCCTCCTGCTGGATGTGACATGGTTTCCAGACAACTAATCTTCTTGATCACCTTCTGCTCCAGGAGCTCTGAGATGCCCAGTTTGCATATGCACCCCTTGGGTAGGGCATGTCCAGAGCATGGGCACTCCCCCAGTGCAGCCTGGACCACAGAGCCCTCTGCATGACTTCATCAGTTGTCTTTACTAGGTGCTACTCCTGGAAAAGGTCTAGGTTGTGATTTCAGTATGCTTCCAACAAATGAATCTTTCATGGTTTGTTTTTGGGCCACACCCAGCAATGCTCAGGGGTTACTCCTGGCTTTGCACTTAAGAATTACTCCTGACAGTACTCAGAGAACCATATGGGATGCTGAGGGTCAAAGCCAGGTTGGCAGCATGCAAGGCAAGTACCCTTCCCACTGTACTATCGCTCTGGCCCCTAAATGAAACTTTTTTTAGATACTTAAATGAAACCTTTTAACATGTTTTTCTTTCCAAATTTGTCACTTTTAATGGGAAATGTTTTACTCTCTTTTCATCTTTGTAAAATTTATGACATTAAAAGACAGAAGTATGCTCATTTTGCCATTGATAGTCCATATATTTCAGAGTATATCTCACCACAATACAATACCTGGGACCATTTCCCTCCACTATTAATTGGAGTAGAATTGGGCCTTAGAGCATGAAACATACTACATAAGTGTGTGTACATATTCACATATATCCATACACATAGCTGCCCTTCTTTGAGCAGTATTAGTGCAGTCATGGAGTTGGCAGTAATTTGATGTACACTTCCTGGGCTTGGGGCTGGAGCGATAGCACAGCGGTAGGGCGTTTGCCTTACAAGCAGCCAACATGGCCGACCCGAGTTCGATTCCTCCGCCCCTCTTGGAGAGCCCGGCAAGCTACCAAGAGTATCTCGCTCGCACGACAGAGCCTGGCAAGCTCCCTGTGAGGTATTTGATATGTCAAACACAGTAACAACAAGTCTCACGATGGAGACGTTACTTGGCCCGCTCGAGCAAATCGATGAACAATGGGAGGACCATGACCGTTCCTGGGCTTAAAGCCCATTTATTAATTCTATTAATTGTGTGACCTTAAGCAAGTTGGTAATTTAGTTTACTGAGAATTGAAATTGGAATAACAATGCCTAGACTATAGGATGTTTTGAGGATTTGATGAGTCAACACAATATTTTTAGCAAGATTCCTGGCAACTAATAAGTAATACCAGCATTGTTGTTATTACTCACAACATATGCATATATGTGTGTGCACATATACATGTTTGATTCTATATATGTGTGTGTGTGTGTGTATATATATATATATATATATTTGCTTTTGGGGTGACACCCAGCGATGCACAGGGGTGACTCCTGGCTCTGCACTCAGGAATTACTCCTGGTGGTGCTCAGGAGACCATATGGGATGCTGGGAATTGAACCTGGGTCAGCTGCGTGCAGGGCAAACTCCCTATCCACTGTGCTATCGCTCCAGCCCCTGATTCTATATTTTAAAGTTAAATATCCCACTTGTTCTCCTTTGTTATATTTATGTGCATGAGTCATAGAAATCACTCGGGACCCCTTATTGTTCATTCATGTCATAAGAAACGGGCATTTGCTCTTGCAGTGAGAAATTCTTTCCACTTAAAAAGCACTTCACTCTTGTCTTTACTGCAGCTTTAGTCACACCCAGCAGCAAAGCCAAATTACATATGTGTCTCCTGGCCATAACAAAGGTACCAGAGGGACCACTCCATTCTAGATAGGGTTTTTTTTTTTTTGCCTTTTGGGTCACACCCGGCGATGCTCAGGGGTTACTCCTGGCTCATGCACTCAGCAATCACTCCTGGCGGTGCTGGGGGACCATATGGGATGCTGGGAATCGAACCTGTGTTGGCCATGTTGGCTGCACGCCAGACAAACGCCCTACTCTCTGTGCTATCGCTCCAGCCCCTCCATTCTAGGTAGGTGACTATTACCCTTATCCTGGGAAATTTGGCAGAGCTAACTAAAGTTTTGAAATGACCGAACTATTAAGGACAGCTATGTTTCCTTGCAAGGGTAAATTATATATATACATATATATATGTATATATATATGTGTGTGTGTATACATATACAAATATAAACAAAGATAATTGATTCTTTCAAATAACACAATTAAAAGATTTATGTGAAGTAAAGACACTGGAATTATCATGAGATTGCAGTTGTTTTTCTGGAAGTTAAATATAAGGGAACGTTAAAGTGACATGTCATTGAAGTGAGAGAAATGAAAAACAAGCTGCCCCCAGAAATTAGTTCTTGGATCAGCTTTTTTGATAAAGCACCACTGCTTTACCAAAAAAGCATTCACTCATAGTTTAATGCTCAGCTCTGTGGCCAGGGAGAGGGTGATGCCACCCTTATGCCTTAGTTTCCTCCGGGTTATTGTGGATATTAGATTTTTAAGTTAAAGTGTATCACACCATCTGTTATAAATGCACAGTGCAGAGTAAAATATCTTCAACTGATGATCTTTTTCACCCTGATCATCAGCACCTAAAATGATATGAAAGCAAAAAAAAAAGGACAAATCAGTGGAATATCCAACTTCGAAACAATAATCTGGAGTTAAGTTGATGGGAATAGGACACAGGACAAGGAATAAAAGGAGCTAGGTATGATAAAAAAAATTGTCAAATATTCTCTTAGTATACTGGATTCTATGGAGAAACTGAAGGAGGGGCTTCTTTTCAGGTACAGACTCCAAACTGGAAGCTAAACCAAGTCCCTGATCAGTTTTGGTTGTGTGATACTGGATCTGGTGAATCTTAGCTGGCAGGAAGCGCCAGAGTTTCCTCTTTCAGTAAGCCTCCCCATTGCCCACTACTCTTAGTTCTGAATTTCTTGTTTAGCTTCTTCCCTGATGTCCCTTATGGTCATCGCTCTAGGGTAGAGAGTTGTTAGAGTAGAAATATCGCCAATACATCATCCAAAGAGGGTCGTCATATCCTCACACTATAATTAAATTCAAGAGAGCAAGGGAGATCAAAACCACTAAAACCAAGAATTGAGTCGGCCAGGAACTGAGACAAAGCTAATTATGTGGAATGAGAAAGCAAAATTGGAAGCTGACTGCCTTTTGGGGAACTTGCACTCTTGTTTCATTCATTTGGTTGAGGCCCTAGTTTTTGCTCTGAATAAATTCTTCAACTTTCTTTTATAAATGAATTAAAATCACCAAATTCCCTCACACATATTTTTTTCTCACTGCTTTGTCTTTGTGCTGGCAAAATAGTCCATGTTCTGTGTTACTGGATAAGTCAGAGAAAAACATTTCGGTCTAGGGTGTCAGGACGTTCTTTTTGCCAGAGGTTTATTTTTCATTTATTGGAGAGGTTGGGGGACGATGAGAGGTTTGGGCCACATCCAGCTGTGCTCAGAGATTACTTCTGGCTCTGTGCTGATGGATCACTCCTGGCAGTTCTTGGGAATTCATATGTTACTAAGAATCAAACCTGGGTTATGGCCAAAGTAGCTGTATGCAAAGCAAGCACCCTAACTCCTATAATATCTCACAGTCCCCAAAAGGTTTTCTTCAAATAGTGGTGAGTACCTGAGCAGACTAGAAGAAATATGGTATTTCAACACTACTGGGCCACGAAGGTCGGTCTATCAGGGCTAGTGAACAAATTGGCCCACTAGTTCAGCTAACACAGCATGAGATGAGACTGGAAACTGGGTTTACTCTTTAGTGGAATATAAGCTCCAGTTTTTTTTAAATTTTTTATTTAATTTTTTAATTCAATTTTATTTTTTATATTCACAATAATTTATTGCATTTAATATTCCAGCACTAATACCACCACCATTACACCTACCCAACACCATATTTCGAATGTTTTCACCCCAACCTCCAAACCTTGCCCCCAAAGTGGTTATCTAAATAATTTTCTATTGTTTGTTACGAATAATCTGCTAAAAATTATCCAAAAAACTTCCTTAGAGGAAAGTGAGTGAAAATTACTGTATCTCACCCTAGAACCAGTAAACCCTTATATAAGAGATCACTAGCATGTTTTTAAAAGTTGAGTCTTGTGTACTTATGTATTATACACAGCTATGTATATATAGTTGATGTGTGTATATATATATGTATATATATGCATATATATTTTTTCCTCTCTGAGATTGGTTGCTTTCTGAGCTCCATGTTTTTAAACTAAAACATTTTCTTCTTTTTTTGAATTGAATCACCATGGATAGCACAGCGGGTAGGGCGTTCGCCTTACACACGGCCAACATGGTCGACCCGAGTTCGATTCCTCTGCCCCTCTCGGAGAGCCCAGCAAGCTACCGAGAGTATTCGATATGCCAGACACAGTAACAACAAAGTCTCCAATGGAGACGTTACTGGGCCCGCTCGAGCTCGAGCTCGAATTACAGATTTACCAAGTTATTCATGATTGAATTTCAGGCATGCACCAATTTCCTCCAATACTGTCCCCAGTCACTCTTCCACTCCCCTGCTTGCCTGGTCCTTGTTTCCTTTGAGGTGCGGAAACTTCTTAACTTAATGTAATGCCATCAAATAAAGCTTTATGTTTTAGTTTTGAGACCATGCTCTGTGGCTCTCAAGGAGATCATATAGTGGCAGGGGCTGACTTCAGGTCTCCCTCATGCAAAACACGTTCAGTCCTTTGATCTTTCTTCAAAAGCAAAATGAGGTCCTTCTATATATGTCACCCTTGCACTCAAAAAAATGGGTAGGGCGGAGGAATCTAAAAAATGTTCTTTGAGGACACATGAAATAATTTAAATTTCGGAAAATACAAGTACTACACAAACCAGACAATTCAAAGGTTCTTGTCATCAGTGCTGGGCAAAAGTGGGGAAACTGAAGGGCATTTAGGTTCGGGGTGGGGGAGGGCCTGAAGATCAGGCTTTGTGGTCAAGTAGTCTTTGACGTTGTCATTTTCAGGTTCAACAACAGACAGGCTCTTTAGCATAATAGTGGCACATGGTAAAGATGGGGGAGTATAGAAATGAGCAAAAGACATAAATATAGAAACTTGATATATAATTCTAGGCATATTTCACATTTAGTTTATATTCAGGTTCCCAGGATATCAGCCTTCTGAGCCTCATCCTTCCAACTCGATCACCTCAGTGAATTTTGTTCTTCCTCACCAGGAGCCAGGACTCTTTCCTTTCCACTCCACAGATTTTGGGCATTAAGACCCTCTGGAATCTGCCTACAACAAATAACCTTTCATAGATTCAGTTTCATAGAAACAAAACAAACACTAAAATTGAACACAAATTCAGACTTCTCTGTTCATATTTTATTTTTAATGATTTTGTTTCTAAGGGAAATTTTTCTACCCTCCTTAGAAAATAAGAGAAACAGCTTTTTTGGGGGTAAGGCAAAAAATGGACAAGTTTTCCTTGGTCTATTTTCCAATAAAGGACGTGAAGCCAGAATATACCGAACTTATAAAAAATAATAATAAAAGTATTTTTAAATGGTCACAGAGTTTGAAAAATATTTTACAAATATAGATAAACTAAATGATAAATATTCCTATAATTTATTAACTGTAGTTGTAAGGAAAATGCAACTGAAAGCCATAATAAGACATATCTTAGCGTAGCTAAGTTTAATTGATAATACCAAATGATGGTAAGCACGTGCATCAGTTAACTTTCACACATTCTTTAAGAAAGTAAGATTCTTTATTGGAATGTTAAACATATACCTGTCTCATAATCTATGGTATCATTCAGCATAGCAGCGAAGAGACAGAAAACTGTGTTTACAGAAATGCTTGTGTAAGAACTTTGACATCAGTCTTATTCTTAACCAAATTCTAATAAAGACAACCTGAAAGTTCATCAGCAGAGGAAACAAATGTGAGTCATCTATACATTAAAATACTACTTAAAAGTAGCAAGAAATGAAATACTGATACAACATACGAAATGGATGGTGTTGGGTAGGCATAATGGTGGTCTTAAGATAGTATGTTTAACATGGGGGGAAAAGCAAAATAAAAAAGAAATATATGCTGTATGTGTCTTCAAACGATTGCCATAGAATAGCATGAGATAAAATACTTGAAAAAACTACATTTCAAATATTTTCATTTGATTTATATATCAGGTGCAATTTATTATACAATTGAGGACTTGAATTCCAACTTTGAATGACTGCGGCTACTGTAAAAGACATATAAAAATCTATTTATCAAGAAGCATTTCCATCAACTAGCTAAGTAATATGAATGAAGCTACAAAACAACTGATTTGAAAATTCATGTTAGGAGAAACTTTACATTTATTTCATACTTCAGTCTTTGTTAAAATCAAGATGTTTTTCTATTCTATATAATCTTGCATTTCTGAAAGTGTGCTATCTATCTAATCTCTATTTCCAGGTATCAGCTTTTGTAAAAGAGGTTAGAGAATCCGAATTTAGGAACCAGATGGGTCCCTGGGTTTAATGAACACTACCTCTAACCTGATGGAATACTTAAGCCTTTCACTGACTTCTCCATCCCCATTTTTGTTTCTTCAAAAGAGTTAGCTTTAATTCCAATGACCTCTCAATGATGATATTTTTTAAAGTAATAGTTCTGGTGTAGTGAACAGTGTCACTGAGTTGGTGTACCTGAGCTCTGTCTGCAGGCTCTTGCCAGCAGTTGACTTTAGATAAGCCATTTAATCTGTCTAAGTGAGCCTCAGTTTCCTCTCCTATAGGATGGACCTGGAGATCTCCACACTACCTCCTCACTGGGTCATTGTTAGAGACAGTTGATGGAATATGCAAGAACGTCATTCATCTTGTTGTGTTTGCTACTGTTCCTTTATTGTTGCCATAGATATTGAAACACAAAGAGAGCACCTTTAAAAGCATGGGTGCAGGGTATTGTTGCTTAAATGTAGCTTAGATATGGAAAAGATTCACAGTGGAGACTAGAGCCAAGGCTGGTTGCTAAATCAGCTGGAAGTCTATGAGCTTGAACCCAGTATTCTGTGGACCCAGGAGGCTGAGGTTGTTCTCCTACAGGTGACAGCAGAGCTGGATGCTTGGAATGAAGACCTGCTTCGACAGATGAATGATTTCAACACGGAGGATCTGACGCTGGCTGAGCAGCGACTGCAGCGGCACACGGAGCGGAAACTGGCCATGAACAACATGACGTTCGAGGTGATCCAGCAAGGCCAGGACCTGCACCAGTACATCATGGAGGTGCAGGCCTCAGGTAGGCCCCGCCCCTGCCTTCCCCTGCAAGTTACACTGAGAAACAAGAACCCCTGCAAGAGAATTTTCACTCTGTTCATTCTTTAATTTATTTCTATCAAAGACAAAACAGATTTTTCTCTTATTTTATAGGAAAATAAACTGAATCATTAAAACATAAGTAACTTGTCTTCAATTGCCTAGCTAGGATCAGGTAGATTTGGAAAATGAGATTTCCCAGATTGTGCAAAGAATGAAAAAGACCAGTGGTAGGAATTAGACCAGACTGAAAATTTTTTAATGTTTAAAATGTGACCTGGAAAAACAAACCAGGTGGGTCCCAAAGGTAGCCGTCCAGCCAAATGGTTTGTATTCAGGTGTGGAGACCTTACCTGTGCTGATCCATTTCCTCTGCCCCAGCCTCACTGCTCTCTACTCGGACCTCCCTCCTCAGATGAGCCTAACTCCGGGTCTCAGTTTATAGTCGTCAGGTTTTTATCACTCGTCTAGCTGTGAGTAAAGGAGTACTGATAAAACATTTATAGTAAGGTCATAAAATTTTATAAGTTCTCAAAAAATATATACCAGCCATAGCTGTTAACCCAGATTTGGATTTTTTTGCTCAGGATATATATACAACAAATGTGTCCACTACAGCTCACCAAAGTAGCTTTTGTTCTTAGAACAGAAGAGAACCCTAGCCAACCCATGGTCTAAGATCCAGAAAATATTTATATTTGGGGTACATACCAATGGAGTCTTGAGAATAGGTTTCCACATCGAAACCCACCCCATTACCACCTCCTTCGCATCCCCCCGCCCCCACCTTCCAGAGGGAGGCAGATATGAGCTCATGTAATTAGCCTATTAAAGCAGTGGTTTTCATCCTTCTTATACCTGTATACCACTGGTTGAAAATTGCTATTCTAAAGCACACTTAGATGTTCCTATTGATTAAGAAAAACATTTAGAATCATGAGAGTCTCAGGCAGACTTTAGCAATCACAATTGGCTTGCCTGAACGAGTAAATACCAGTTTTAAAGGAATTTCCCTTCTATTTTGAAGGATACAGAAGATGGGGGCCACACCTCTCAGAGCTTGGAGTCACTATTAGGGGTGGGGACCAAAGATGTGTGTGTGTGTGTGTGTGTGTGTGTGTGTGTGTGTTTCAACAAGCATTCCAGGTGATTTGATGCTGTGCACACAAGGCCTGCTCCTCTAGGGCCTGCTTAGATAGTGGACCTTTGACAAGCAGCACTGATTGAGAGTTTGTTGGGAAATGCAGAATCCCAGGACTTAGCCCAAACTTATGAGCCTGAATCTACATTCTGACCAAATCTCCGGGTGAATCATGTGCACACTGAAGTTCAAGGAGCAGCCTTCTTGGTCCTGGCTCTCCTTTTTCAAGTTCTTGTTAAGGAAGGGGAAGGGGAGCTCACCCTTTCTCTGTGCTGGAGAGCCGTGTATGGACTCAGGCCTTTCCCTCATGCTGCTTCTGATAGCCAGGGGGGTGCAGACAGTGCCTCAGAGAGAGGCTGGGGCCGACTCCTGCAGGAATCAGTGCGAGAGGTGCATCTGTCTCCTAAAAGACTGCAGCATTGAGGCCCAGGTTTGGATTTGGGACTAGCCCACCTCTGTGACAAAATCAGGTATCCATGGTAACAGAAAGACTTCCGGGAGCTGGCAGTCTTTGAAGATGGCTTGTGACAGGAGGGTTGGCTGTGCTTGGCGGCCACCTTAGCCATGAGGGCTGAGTGGGTGGAAGCACCGCAGGCAGATGGGCTGACCACCCCCACAGTATCCTGTTCTGGAAATGAGCTTTGACAAAAGAGGCTTGATTGGCCCCTTCAGCCCTCTCCACTAGGACTGGCTGTTCCCCTGCTCCTTCTACAGCTCGCTATTCAGTCTGGCATAACACATGAGCCTTCACAGGGATGAGTCCAGAGGCTTCAGGAATGCTCAGTCTCTGTCCGCTGCTGGACGCCATGTCCGTCATGGAGGCTTCCACCTCATCTCTGCTGAGAAGGGAGAGGCTGGGTCACACCCTAGCCAAGCTGGGCTTTGCCCCCAAGTAGCTGAGGGATGCTGACCATCACACTAAAACAGTAAATGGGCATTCACAGTGTATATTTGATAAATTGTATTTGACCTAAAGACTTAGAAAAATAACAGCAAAACTAAGATTGCAGTTGGTATTTTGCCCTCCTAACTAAATCAAGGGCTTTATGCTTCAATTTGACTGGAGTATATGGATATAGAGATTTTCCTTGTTTGTTTTCAGGTGTGGAATTTGTAATACTGAACCAGGTTCTGTGAAATCCCTCTGAGAGTGCCAAAGAAAAAACCTTTGGTTGAGTCAACATCCCTCTTTAGAATAGATAGCCAAAAAAGGGACAAATTCTTCATTTATGCATTGTTCTCTCCTCATTGTTATGTTATCTATAGTAGGGAGACAGGTTTTTCTCTGGAAAAAGCCAAGTGTGAGAAAGCACCAAGTCAGGTTCCAGTGTGGAGAAGGGGTGGCGTAAGGAAGTGAAACTGGACACTTCCTGTTCGTGAGGCTCGGAATGGAGAGTCCTGGGAACAACAAAAGAGAACAGCAACGGAGGATCTTGAGTGTTTTGTTAGTGGTGCAAGTGCAGTGACTTTAGCAAAACCATAAACGCTGACACTGCTGTAAACACGTCACCTGAACTTCAATAGCAGAAACAAAAACAAAGTTCAGTTCTGACCTCAGTGTCTGACTCTGGGAGTCCCTTTTCTTTCTCTTTAGACCTTAGCTCTCTAAAATGTGGTGGGAGGATCTAGATTCTAGAGATCCCTTCCAGTTGTCACATTCCTTGATTAATTTTCACCTCTCCACAGCCCCTCGCTGATGAAAGCAGACGTTATGACTCCTACCCACGACTGGAGGATAAGACAAGGATTGTGAATCCTATGAATGTGTTGCTTTTGTGGTTTAATCAAAAGCATCAATGCCTCTTATATAAGGTTTTATATAAGATTTTTTGGAAGCCTGTGGCAATGATGCTTAAAATTTGCTATTCCTAGATAGAGCCAGTCAGAGCACTTGAAAGTAATTTCTTAAACTAGGATTTATAAGGATCACTGTTTTTTGAGTACAGGCAAGTCAGGAAGACCGCCTGTGTTGGAATCCTCGCCATACCTCTGACTAATTGTCCTTGAGCATGTGCAGTTTCTCTAATCTTGCCTTCCTCTGGAAAATGGCAATCAGAATATCTACCACACAGGGCCAAGATGTTAAATGGGCCGAGTGTATGCCTTGCATTCAGGAGCCCAGGAGTCCATCCTCAGCACCATATCCTCCCTCCCCATTCAGAACTGCCAGAATCACCCCCAAACCTCTGCCAAATGTTGCCCCAGGGGCTGGAGCAATAGCACAGCGGGTAGGGCATTTGCCTTGCACGCGGCCAACCCAGGTTCGATTCCCAGCATCCCATATGGTCCCCTGAGCACCGCCAGGGTTGATTCCTGAGTGCAGAGCCAGGAGTAAACCCTGTGCATCGCTGGGTGTTACCCAAAAAGAAAAAAAAATGTTGCCCTGAAGTAAAAGATAAATAATCTTTTTTTATTTATTCAACTCACATGGGTGAGGATACAGTGGGATAAATAAATAAATAAATAAATATTTATTCACCTCACAGGGGTGAGGATACAGTGGGATTCTACATGGCAGGACAAAGGTTACTAAAGTTCAATAACTGTCAAATGTGATACTGGTTTTCTAGCACTATTGCATTTTGTTGAGGTTTTCTGGGATCCTGTGGCATCAGCAGCATGAGACAAGAGTCTTCCTTCTGTTTCCATTCCCAGCACCCACTGGAGTGGTTCAGTCTTGCACATAGCTTGTTTTCAATGATAATGTTTGCTTAATTAATCAAGAATAAGCATCATTGTGGGTGGAACAGATGTAGGTGAAAATAATGGGCTACAAATAATCTTACTTGTGTCATGAAAAGAGAGGCCAGGCCTGTGTTTTTCCAGTATGGGAGCTACTCTAAGATTAATAGGAATGAAGGTCTGGTGGAGGCTGAAAAGAGGGGAATAAATCTGCCATGAAGAACAGCGGTTCTCAGCCTGGATGCACATTTAGCATCAATTCCTGAACTTCTCAGGAATACCAAGGTCTGGGCCCATCCCTTTGGGATTCTTAATTAGTAGGGATATTTTTAACTTCCCCGGTGATTCTGATGTACATCCAAGGTTGAGACTACTGATCTAAAAACCTGATTTTAAAACTTAGTGATTTCTGAACTGAATATATTGAGAGAGTGACATGAAGAGGGGAGTGGGTGGAAAAAACACAACAGAAGATGTTTTCTATCTGAGAAAGATACAGTTATTTATAGAACACACAAATTTTACAAGTATGGACAGCATACCCAGGAGTGCCTGAATTTTACCCTAAATCAGCATTTCTCAAGAGGGGTGCATATGGCCCCTGTAGGTCCCCTGAATGTTCCAAGGAGACCACAAGTGAAAAAAAATAATGTGTATGGGGAGCCATGGCACAAGACTGGGCACTCTCTTGTAGGACAGAGGGACCACGGGAAGGAAATAATGTCAGAAGGGGCAACGGGGGCTTCCCTAAACCATAGTCAGCTGTCTTCTGGAGGAGTTAAAGTGATAGTGTGGACATAGAAGATAAAGGAAAGAAAAATATTTTTTATTAGCAGTTGTCTTGAGTCATAAACAGGGTAGTACATTCTGCTGTGTGTAAGCTAACAATCTCTGTCCCTGAATTGCTAGACATTTTACTATCTTATCCAGTGGGTTCCAGTCATGTTCCTATGTTGGAATCACCCTGGGAATTTCTTAAGGTATCTTCTAATACCCAGGAGTTACCTACATAGATGTTCTTTGATTGGGGTGTGACCAGGAGATGGTGATTATGAAAAGTTCATCATGTAAATCTAGTGTGAGCCAAAGTTGAGAGCACTAGTCTGGTAGGCTCCAACCCACCATAATTTCTCATGATATATTTGAGCAGGAACATAAAATCCTGATGGTATTTATACAACTCACCCAACATTCTATCTGTAATCAACAGCGAATACTAGTTTTCTCAACATGAAACAATGAGAATACTTATTTTTGAGTCCACTTTGAGCCTGGTGCTGGATGGACCTTTTCTTCTTGTCATCACAATAACCTGAGACATTGTGTTGGGATTTCTATTCTAACCAGGTCCAGAGAGGACTCAAAGTTGAGACACTCACCATTGGCAGGTTGCAAAGCATGGGTTCCGTTGTGCTACTATTTTCCAAAACCCTTGGGTGCTTTCCTCCATAGCCCCTGATCTGAGCTCTTCCCTACAGTGGGCCCTATGTTCACTACAGGAATTCTTTGATCCCCTAAGTCAGTCCCTACATGTGTTCTGAAGAAGCCAAGAGACATAAGTCAGATGTGTCGCTGGCATCAGAGGACCCTGTATTCCTGTGAGAACAAGTTAATCGGGAGCCAACCTCAGTGGAAGTGCTCTGATTGACAGAGGGGTGGGCACAGGACACTGTAGGGGCACATCAAAAAGAAACCTCAATTCAACTTTCAAGAGACTGACAAACTATTTCAATTGGAATATATTTTTCTACTTGGTGGAAAGAATAGTAATGTCTTGTTCCATTTCTGAGTGCCTCTAAGGAAGACAGGCCTATGCTTATACTGAGAGCTATAATGTTAACACAAGCAAACACTATTTGCTGTTGATCGATGGATATTTACCAGTTGATGGATTTTAACTGGAACTTATATACTGTGTTTGGGAGCAGAGGGAGATGGGTGTGTTTCTATTATTCTGGGTGCCATTTCTCTCATTCACTCTGTCTATAAATTGGTGTACTATTGAAGGAGACACAGGAGGCATTGTCTTTACCCATTTTTCTCTGTATCCCTCTCACTGTAGCACTGAGGCACTGTCCTCCCATTGTTCGTTGATTTGCTCAAGCGGGCGCAAGTAATGTCTCCATTGTGAGACTTGTTGCTGTTTTTGGCATATTGAATATGCCAAAGGGAGCTTGCCGAGCTCTGCCATGTGGCGGGATACTCTCAGTAGCTTGCTGGGCTCTCTGAGAGAGACAGAGGAATCAAACCCAGGTCGGCCGCATGCAAGGCAAATATCCTGCCCGCTGTGCTGTGAGAGTATCCCATCCCTCTCACATGAAACAATATCAAAAGAGTAGATAAGGGGACTGGAGTGCTAGCAGAGCGGGTAGGGCATTTGCCTTGCACGCGGCTGACCCGGGTTTGATTCCCAGCATCCCATATGGTCCCCTGAGCACTGCCAGGAGTAATTCCTGAGTGCAAAGCCAGGAGTAACCCCTGAGCATCGCTGGGTGTGACGCAAAAAAAAAAAAAATGAAGACCTATCTGAAATCCAGTTCTGGATGTAGTTCAATTTGGGTGGCTAGCCCTTAAATTGAGGTACCAGACTTAGAGAGGCTATTTACATATGATATGGTAAGGATAAACCAGGACTTTCCTATAGAGAGACACTTTGTCCAAGCCAGAGTGCTAAACACCAGCGATGCATACAGCATGAAAATGAATTGTAAAAAAAAACTTAATTATGGAGAGAATCAGGGAAGAGCTTCGATCTGCTTCGATCTGATGAATCTTAAATTACTTTTTCAGAAAATGAATACAGAGGCCAAAGGTCTACTAGGCCAAGCACTCTAGAGATAGAAATTTTGTATGTCTTATTTTTCATTTCAGTCAAGGAGATGTTCTACCTTGTCCCCCTTGGTAATTGAAAATAGTAACTAGAGGGAGTTGGCTGCCAAAAGAACAAGCCGTTCTTTTTTCTGTCTCCCACAGATATTTCAGGAGCTAGGGCTTGGAATTATGAAACTTACAGAAAAAATAAACATGAAAAGATACTGAAATTATTACCATGTGACACCAAAAGAATCTATCCCACTCTTCCATATTGCCCTTATGTAAAGCACTATTTTTACCTTTAAAAATAACTTTCTCTTAGCATGTACAGACTTTCCCTGCACGCCCCCGACTGTATCACAGGTGTGTTGTTGGTGGCACTGGTAGATTTCTGGAAGTATGAGTCAGAGTGATGGGGAAGCCTCCAAGAGGGACTTATTTTTAGCTAGGCATGCACTGAGGCTGGTGGGCTCCCTTGGGAGTGCTCTGCATGGACACACATACCCTTCGGTGATATGTCTACTAGACTTTTGGGTCTGAACCGCATTGTTGCTTAGGTCTCTATTTGTCAGTCTCTGAGACAGGGTGCCTGCATTATGATCACAAGGCCATGGATGATAGGATTAGAAGCCAATGAGAGAATCTGGACAAAAATAAGCCAAAGAGCCAGATAAAATCAGGGATTAAAAGGACGCAGCCAGTCCTAGTTAGGATTTTTCCAACGCTAAATATCTATGCAAGGTTGAGGGCCAGAGCAATAGAGCAACAATTTGGGCATTTGTTTTGCACATGGCTGACCTGGGTTCAATCCCCAGCATCCCATATGGTCCCCTGCCAGGAGTAATTCCTGAGTACAGAGCCAGGAGTAACCCCTGGGCAACACCAGGAGTGGCCTAAAAAGAAAAAAAAAAACATAAGCAAAGTTAAATCAGAAATAGGCAAACAATCACAATCAAGAAGCAGTTTGAATCTTGACTTGCATTGAGATGGACATAGACAAGAACCAAGAGGCATGGAAGTAAGAAGGCAAAAAGGTGAAGGCATAAGAGGGACTGGGAAAGCCTCGAGAACAAGGAACAAAGATCCATGTTTGTTTTGCTTCGTGAGCTTGCTTCACATGCATTGTTTTATTTACTGTCCGACTAAGCTTCAGAGGCATGTAGCTTATGGATATGTGGGCAGGTACAATTCTATCTTATTTATACATGAGGAAAATGAAGCTACTAAGAGCTAAGGTAACTTGCCCAAGATCAGGATTCTGACTCAAAACTTACACAAAGCTGGTGTTCTTAGCATGCCATTATTTTGAGAGCCAGGTGCTGAGTCAAGCTCAAGTAGCTACCAAACACAGGAAGTCTCTTTTCTCTGGCTTGGTGATGAGAAATGATGTGTGCATCCGCACGTGAGTCTGTCGGGAGGACAGGGAGACCTGGAGGGAAGTAGATAAAAATGGAGCTGCAGTTTGATAAATGGACACTAAAGCAGGTTCTCATCTGAGGACAGAGATTTGGCGGTTCATTCATTCTGTATATCCAGAAGCAAGGGGTACCCTTGTTAGTGATTCACTGGACTTACTCATTGTTTTGAATCTGTGGAAGGATGGTAAACTGTCTCTCCTTGTGTGGACACAACCTAAAGTGATAGTTTTTCTCATTGTGTCACTTTTGTTCTTCTGTGATATAGCAGGGGTACATGTTTCTGGTGTGCTTGCCTGAATTTGATGTATGAGAGCTATCCTATATTTCTAAGAGTTGCCCTTTTTAGGGGAAATAAGCATATGAATATGCCTGCTTTACTCAAAATGGAGCTAGCATGTAATGATATTACATTGCATCTAACCAACTAAATGGAAACTAGCTTGAAAGAAGGTCCTGGCAAGGTCTTTTCGGTTTTGTTATATTTCTCATTGTAATCCTGAGGCTTGAGAAGAGACCTCCTCTCCCTGCAGAGAACCATCTTGTCTCTGAATCAGTTGATAATAAAGAAATTGCTAAACTTATGTTAACAAAGTCTTCCCAGGTAAAGAGTTCATTAGCCTGAAAGAGATGGCATAGCTTGAACACCCAAACAAAATCATGATGGTGTCTCTCCAGTGTCAGAGAGGAACATGTAGAGGTTGGGTGGGCACTGATAATGGCTATTTCCAAATCTCAACTTTCATTTATATATTGAAGGAAATGTAGTCTCTACAGTTCCATCTGGGTTTTAATTGTTTGCCTTTTGTTTAAACCAGGAATCGAGTTAATATGTGAGAAAGACATTGATCTGGCAGCCCAGGTACAAGAGCTATTGGAGTTCCTCCATGAGAAGCAACATGAATTGGAACTCAATGCAGAGCAGACCCATAAGCGACTTGAGCAGTGCCTCCAACTGCGGCACCTACAGGCTGAGGTCAAACAGGTGAGCTTGCTCCTCCACCTTCAGCGAGGGCTTCCAAGCGGCTCAGCCCAACTGGGCTTAGCCTAGAGGACATCAAGCATACAGTAATAGGTGTCATCCTAATAGAACCAATAGGTAAGTCTGAACATGATTATATTAGTTTCTGAAAGCTAGTCTGCTACTTATTGGACTTAACAGTTAATCTAATGTACAATGGCTCAGAGTACTCATGCTAATTTCTCTCTTATTTTACACTCTGAGGAGAGCCTCAACTCTCTCAAGCTTTTTCTCAGTCACTGTTCTATTCTCTTTCTGTCTGTCCTCAACTCTGGAAAACAGTTCATGAGAAATACAAATCCTTTATCAACATATTCAGGGTTCAGAGTCATGCATAATGATCTCCCCAGAACCTGTATACCTCAGACAGCATCTGACACACAGTTGAGGCAATAAGTGATAGAAGTTGCAATCATTTTTTTTGCATGTGATCAGTCTAAGAAAATGTTTCCATATTAAAGTTTTTTGTTTTGTTTTGTTTTGGAGCCATATCAGGCAGTGCTCAGGGCATACTCCTGGTTCTACACTCAGGGATAATTCCTGGCAATGCTCAGGAAACCATATGGAGTGCCAGAGATTTAGTTCATCATGTGAAAGGCAAGTACCGTATATGCTGTACTATTGCTCTGGCCCCTGAAATTAATTTTTAAAATGAAAAAAAAATCCTGTCTTTATGAGACATTACTTAACCATTTTGTTCAAGATGTACCTAGTGTCTCTAGGGACCTCTACTTATTGACCAATGGCACATTGTTTAAGTTTATTTATATGCAGAGTGAGCTTTAGTTATTAGCATAATAAGTGGGTGTTTCCTATTAAACAAATGGGTTGAAGAAATACTTGAATTTTTCTTGAATTTTTTGAATACTAGTTACCTTTCATACCAATTCCCCACCAGTTTTCCCATTCTCACAGGCAGATATTACCTGACATATTATAAAATATTTATTTTACAGGAGACCCCAGGCAGTGGTCACAGAGAGGCAAGGGAGCTCATTGTGTCTCCCCCACACACCTGTGCTACTCCTTGCTCTCCTGACTCTCCCAAGTGACCCTTCCTGTCCTTCTCAGCAGGGGACTAGCCTTAGCAGAGAATTCTCTTCCTCTTTAGCCTTTTTTTTTTATGAATGGTGTCTGTTACACTGTCTTAGTCAACTCTGTTAATTAAGCATTGGGAACAAAGCATCATACTTGAACTAATTATTGCTTGTTCCCTTGCATTCAGAGTATTTTTTGCTAGTGCCTTTGCCTTTGTTACTGTAATTATTAAATTACAAGTTTTGGAGAGGATTGGGCCACACCCAGCAATCTTCATGGCTTAATGCTGGCGGTTCTTGGAAGACCATGTGGAATGCTGGAGATTGAACCCGGATCGGCTGTGTGCAAGACAACCATCCTGCCGACTGTATTATTGCTCTGGCCCTAAATTGTAATTATTATCATGAGAAAAGCTATCTTGTCTGCTCCCGTTTGCTTCCAGTAAGAGTTCAGCCAGAGCCCACACAGGCTATGCTGAATACCCATCTCTCAGGGCAGGCAATATCCCTGTGTGCCAAGCTAAGTCACTGCACAGCACTACCAGCCCGGTGCTTTTTTTTAAAATTATAGTCACCATGTTTTGCAATACTGTTAATGGGAGGGTTTTATGCATAAAAATTCCAGCACCACGCCCTCTCCAGAGCGTCCACTTCCCTCTCTTCAGGTGGTTTTGTAAGTATACTTGGATCATACCTGAACCTCTAGAGATACTTGTTTTTCCTAGTAAGGACATGTTAGGAATCCTACTAGGAAATCCGAGAGTGGTGTAGACAAGTCCTGAAACTCCTGGCAGTAGTGACAATACTTTTATATGAGAGGTGCTTTCTCATTTATTTCATTTTAGAATAGTGTTGTGGAGAATGGTGTTATCCTTTGGGTATGAAGGGCTCCTGAGCAGTGCTCAGGGGTCATTCTGGTGATATGCTGGGCCTGTGGTTCTGTGCTTGGGACCGTGAGCAGCACGGAGCCAGAGAAATGTAACCAGCAGTACTCAGCAGCCGTGTGATACTGCTCATGTACGCAAGGCAAGCAAGCCGAACTTTGAAACTCTCTTCCTGACCCTCTATTTACTTATGGGTGAGGGAACTGAGGTACCATATGATTAGTGTTCAGGACCACTTAACTGAAACGAGTTACAAACGTCACATCCAAGGTCCTAGAGTTTATCTCTGCTGGTTCTACAGGAAGCAGAAAGAAACTCTCTAGCAGAGCACAGTATGGGGCATCTGAGAAGAGGGGTGGCCCCTGCCTGCTTGGTCAGGGACCAAAAGGTCACGGGAGTTCATACAAGCTTGTTTCCACCAGTGGAAAGTGGCAGGAATGAGCCTGTGGACAAAGCAGATGCAGGAAGGATATTTCTACTTGACCTCAAAATGAATAGTGTGATTTTTGCTCCACCTCTCCAGTTTAAAATTTTCATCTAGTTTATTTTTGTCACCACATAAATAGTAGAATCAACACTCTATGTTTTTCTTGACCAAATTTAAAATGAATTGTTTGTCCTACTAGTGTAAATTCTGTATAGGTGACAGAGCTCGGGGGACACTGCTCTCAGGTGGTCTCCACAGCATCAGTGAGGGCTTAGCTAATAACTGATCCACTCCCAGCAGTATTTCATGAGTCACAGAACATGAAGAATAAATTTTTAGTGAATGTGATCAAGGGGTGCAGCTCAAACAGGAACGCAACTGCTCTAGTTGACTAGAAAACATCACGGGCTTTGCAGCAGACAGTGGTTTTTTTGAGGTGACAAGGGACAGATGCTTGGTTAGGCCACCATGCCTCATTAGACAGACTTGTTTTCCTTGTCAGCCTAAGGTTTTCTTTAGGGACTTGTCTGATTTCGTTTCAGAGAAGGCATTTGTGTCTGATGGACCGTATTGGAGTAGGAAATATTGATTTGGGAGCTGTTGACACCTGGAAAAAGGAAGTTAATTTAGATGTCAGTATTGATCAGGGGAGCTAAATTTAGGCAGTAACTTGAGTGTTTCTCTTTTGAATATACTCTCCAAGAAAGAAAGAGAGAAAATAGCACCTTGGTTGAAATGCCATTAATAGGTACAGAAAAAGGGAGGACAACAATGTGTCATTATACATCTCTGTCACTAAAACTCAAATGAAAGATTTGGATTGGTCATCAGAATCTAAGTGTAGTGATATTACAGTGATATTAAATTGAAACTTTGTGTAGAGAGAGGATGCCACGACATTAAACTAGAAATTATTTTCAAGTTTTTGAAACAAATGATATTGATTAATGCAACTGATTTGCTTCCTGAAAGATTACATAGGAACTTTGCACTAAGAGAAATGACCCAAATGCATCTGGACAAATGTTCAATCTTGAAACTAAACTACCCCCCTGATTATATAGGACCCTTGGCTGCCTTGATCTCCCTTTTTTCTAGAGAATACATGTATTTTTTAGAACCCATAGAATGTGCTGATCGTTTTCCAGGAAAACGATCTTGAGTAAAATTGAGCATTTGTTAAGATCATTCAGGAAAATCTGAACAGCCTAATCAGTGGGCATAAGATTATATGAATTTCCATATGTATTTCTGTATTCCTGCAAAACATTTAAGCCAAAATAAATTCATAAGATGCTGATACTCTAAGCTATAGAGAAATAAATTAGGTTTACTTGTCTACCAAAGACTGACCTAATTACACTTCTGAAGAAAATACTGGCCAGAAATTACGTATGAACAATGGTGGACAGTGAAAGCAAAGGGTGAAATATTATTCTGTTTTATATTCCTGTTGAGAATATTGTGTTCACTTATCTTCACTGTACATAGAAATTATAAAGGAGCTGAAGTAGATCCACAAGAGATCCAAAGGAGTTTTATTTATTTTGTGGGGAGACAAGTTATGTTACATGTGTATAAGTGAGAAAACTGAGGCATCACAGAATTAGTCCTTCTAGGATCTCTTCACTGGTTGGCTGAAACTTAAGTAAGTCCAAACCTCATAGGTCCAGGTTCCTACCGACAGTTAGCCGATACTGGGCCCCCACCCACTCAGGAATTCCAAAATCAATAGAAAGAATCCCTCCGGCAGAGCACTGTGATTTTCATGCTTCTGCCGCAGCACATGTAAGATGGGTGGTCTTGGCCTATGCCTGACAGAGAGGGTGGCCCCAACTAAACCTGGAGCTATTAAGAAGACATATAGTCACCATCTGTAAGACTCTAAGGGATGAAAACGTAACTTCAGAAATTTAGAACTGATATGGTGAAAGTACTCTAGGCTCCCATTTCCTGTCAAAGGCACTAGCCATGTTTCCTATGTCTATAGTTTCAGAAATCTGTCTGTACCTTGTAATGAGCATAGCAAGCTCTAGAGTCTAGTGACCTTAAGTGCCTCCTCATAGCGTTTTTTTGTGTATGACTTTGATATCAGAACTATATATAGCTTCCCTAGCTACACTGTACAGCACCCAGCGGACCCAGTTTAGTTTGTAAGCATTCGCATCCAGTTAGCCACATCCATCTTCTAACTTGGGGACATCTGACATCTTAATTTCACCTTAGATAAGATCTTAGACTGAGATCTCAGTTTCACCCTAGACTAATTGTCACCTTAGACTAAGATCTCCCTTTCACCTTAGACTAAGCTGAAGTTTTGGTGGTAACTCCTAAGTTCCCAAGTATCAACACTCTTCCAGTTCCCTCATTTCTACAGAACAAACTCTCCCTAGTACCCCATGAGGTGGTGATAGGAGCAGTCTGTGAATTTAGAAAGAACCGTGACATGTTAGGACTGGATGTGGTCTTCAGAGGTCATCTAACCAAATAGGTAGACTGCAACTCAAGATCACTGAGTAACATAACATGTTCAGTTAGTTACCATTTATTACATTATTTTAAAATACTTTTACATTATTTTATCTTTGCCCTGTGATTTGGGCAATAAAGTGTTGTCAGTTTATAGAAAATAAGCTGAACATTAGGGGCCAGAGAGATAATGAAATGGGTCGCGTAATTGCCTTGCACATAGTCAACGTGGATTCTATCCCCAGCATCACATATGGTTCACCAAGTCCCATCAGGAGTGATCCCTGAGCAAGGAACCAGGAGTAAGCCCTAATCACTGCCCAGTGTGACCCCCAAACTAATATAATAATAATATGGAAAATCAGAGATTAATGTTTCCAAAGTCACATATCTCAATATTAGTAGAATTTTTCTCTTATTTTTATTACAAAATTTTCTCTACTACCTGGAATTCATTTAGAGTCTCACAGAAGAATAAGTAACCAGAAGGGCCAGGAAGATAATGGACTGCAATAAAAGAAAATTTTATCAAGTTTCATTATTAATCAAAATACAAAGAGTGATTATAATAAATAAGATATGTACATCATATGTACATATATGTACATATGTGATGTACATATATGTACATCATATTTTATCATATTTTATCAAGTTTAATTATTAATCAAAATACAAAGAGTGATTATAATAAATAAGATATGTACATCATATGTACATATATGTACATATATGATGTACATATATGTACATCATAAAAGAATATGACAGCAAGTTTTGCAAATACTGGAATATTTGCAAATTAAAAACTGGAGAGCCCGGCAAGCTACCGAGAGTATTCGATATGCCAGACACAGTAACAACAAAGTCTCCAATGGAGACGTTACTGGGCCCGCTCGAGCAAATCGACGATCAACGGGAGGGCCTTTACATTTACCTTATCATCAGGCTTTAAGTTTTACAGTTTCTTGTACCAACCCTGATGTAGAGGAACGATGCCAGTACTCATACCTTACAGATAAGAAAATATAGACTCAGATGCATCCGTGATCTTGCCATGTGGTAACAAAGCCAGGAGTTCTCACTTCATATTTTGCACTCACTCTTTCAACACCATCTCTGGTTAACTTCCAGTTCTGACTCAATCATTGAAATCCATCCTACTTATGAACCTCAGAGAGGAATATAAACAATCATGCATTTTATCTTCCTAAAGTTAAATTTCTTATGCTAAAGTTGTGAAATGCCTCTATAAACAGCATTTGGAAATTAAAATGATTAAGGATATCAATGATGTTGCATGATTTGATAAGAAACAGACTGAAGACTATGATATTTCTAAATGGGGATAAATGGGGAACCCCAACACCAATTTTTCCAGTTGACAACAGCTAGCGAGAAAAATATTTCAGCAAGACTCAGAAGACCAGAAAGGAGACAAACTCTCAACTGTTGATTTGTGGTGCACAGGGATAAAAAAAAAGTCATTCTAAGATAAATCTGGAGCCAAGAAAAATGCTGTGAATCATGGCAAAAATGCATGTTGTGAGCTCCATTTCTCAGAGAGAAGTATTTGGGCATGCAATCCATGTATGATGTACCCAAGAGGCAGCTTTTGGAAATCATCAACATCTCTGGCCAGCCAACCACAGAACAACTTTGGCATCAGAGTCTCATACATATACACACTGAGCAGTTATTTCCGGCAACTAATTGCTTTGCAGATTGGCATATTATCTACAATCTGCCAGACTGACCATGAATGAACAACTTAATCCAAATAGCCCATCTGGGGTCCAGTTTATCCCCCATGTAATAGTTGTTCAATATGGCATCAGTCACCTAGTGGCCAAGGAGGAAATCTGAGAAATGTCTACACAGACTAGTAAATTGGAAACCAGGCTTACTCGTTTTTTCTAGTTGTTTGATATTAAGAAACTTGAGAGAAGAAAGAAAATTGAAATAGACTGTTGTATCTTCTCCATTGCCTTGAGTAACAGATGTATGTGTTTGCTGATCTTGAAAACTCAGAATTTTCAAGCAAACTCTTAGACTTACTAATAAAATATTTTTCAGTTTTCTGGTGCCCAGCGACGATATACATTTTCAAGGCATGATTCTTCCCATTTGATTATTTATGCTTGATGCTATTAGCTAGGTAATTTCCACAACTCCATTTCACCTAGCACTGTCTGTACAGAGTCAGCTATTTCTCCTTCCATTCTAATAGTTTCTAGTTGAGTGTCGTCTCTCCAGTCCTAATTAAGGTCACCTAGATATTTTACTCAGCCTATTCATGGTCCTTAGATAATTTAAATCAGTTATAACTTACTCTTCCATTTTCTAATGAGCCAGAGAATTGATTATTCATGCTATTTAACTTGTTTTCCTTTTCTTTTCCCCTCTTTGGGTTGTTCACCTAGCAAAGCTCAGAACTGTCTAACAGTAGTTGTTTTGCAAGCATAGGATATTGCACCCATGCCCAATGTTGGACCAGCTTAAGAGTGACTTGTGTATTGTCCATAATCATTTACTCTTTCAAAGAAATTACTGTGTACCTAGCATTAGCAAAGTACTGTGTTAGACACTATGTGAAAGAACATTTGGCTAACATATTGTCCTGGTCTGTCACAAGTTTGCACTAAGGGGAAAGATGAAATGTGATTGAAATGACACAACAAAGAATTTTGTGTAGATATCCATAAATATGGTGCATGCAAAATGGTTGTACTAGATGAGGAAGAGATTGATTTTAATAGGAATGATTAGGTATGAAAGATTTTAGGAAGTTGATAATATTTGAACTGGATCTTTAAAAAGGAAAGGAATACCAAAAATATAATATACTCACTTACATCATTCTTTCTCCTAGAAGGAACTTCAGAAATGTATGTGCATTTTAATCTAATAAAACTTAAGCAGGTGTTTAACTTAAGCAGGTGAGGAAATTGGCACAAGGGGTGATAAGGTTAAGGAAGAATACATGAAGGTAGGCGTGAGGCTGGTGTTTATAATTAATATCTTATAATGCCAGGTTCTAGGTCATATTGGGAAGGTTGCTATTTTAATTACCCAGATCCTTTCTGTCTCCAAGAGTGGTTAGACAATAGCAAGCTCTCTCTGAAGGGTTCATCACAAAAGGCTCCCAGGCATTCTTGTGAGGCCATTCACATGTGTTCTTAACTCTGTAGGTCCTGGGATGGATCCGCAACGGAGAGTCGATGCTCAGTGCCAGCCTGGTCAATGCCAGCTCTTTGTCTGAAGCAGAGCAGCTGCAGCGGGAGCACGAGCAGTTCCAACTGGCCATCGAGGTAACACCCAAATCCACCTCTGCCATCCTCCCTTCCCTTTCTGCTGTGCACCCCAGGTGGAGATGATGCCTCAACATGTGGGTATGCCTTTGGGTTGTGAAGCTCATTCAGTGTAGTGAAATGGTCCAGATAGCCTCCTTGTTACCAGTCATTGATCGCGAAACACAGTTGGAGTTTTTCACTTCAAGAAGGCCTTCGAGGTAACCTTCGGTTCTGTGCTCAGATTCTGCCTTAAACGGGAACAGTTAGCATCAGCACTGGTTGCAGAGAGCCTTCTTTCACTCAAGTACTGGCTCGGAAATTCTCTCAGGAGTCGTATTTGAAGAGTAAAACGAAACCAGAAGTTTACCAGCTGAGGTTATTTTAAAGGCTACTTTATAATTCTACTTATGACACTCTACTATAAATAAAGTCTTGCTTTAAATAATACCCTTAATTATCCTTTCTACTAGAACATTCGCCATCCCATAGAGACTTGAGCTGATTATTTTAGAGTGGTGTGGGGAAGGGAGTAGGAAATGGGACATGGGAGCTAAATTAAAAATTAAAACAAGTTCAGTACCCATGGGAAAAATAAGATTAAAGAAAGTGGAAAATTCAGATACATGTATTTCTTGTCATTCAGTAAAACTCAACCTACTTCTGTATATGTAAAAAAGTCACTATTATATTAATGACTATAAACGGGAGTTTTCCACAGTCATAAAAATTTTAATTGTGCTTATAGTTATATCTTTCATGCAGATAAGTGGGTATTTTTAAGTTATTATTGATTTTCATCTATTTAATTTCCAGAAACCTTGTATGTGTAAACATGGTCATATGATTAACATGAGTGACATTGTTCTTTGTAATGCCATATATCTTCTTAAGGAATAATTATTTGTACTAAAGGGACTGTATGGGATTTGAGATTTAAAATTAAACTATATTATACATATAGGGTGAGCAAAATATTTTCTAAGAAGAAACTAAGGAGTGAAGTTTTATTTTTATGATTTTGTTATTCTCTATTGTAATTTACTGGCATGCCTTCACACGAGTGTTAAGATCTACAAACAGTAAAGAAAAAAACAAGATCAGGATTGTGGGCAAGAATCAGGCATGCTCTAATCAAACCCCCAGGTTATATGGTGAACGCAAAAAACAAAAGTTGGGCATCAGACTAGAGGAATGGCATGAAGCATGAGAAATGCCTGTTAGGAGAGAAGACAACTCCTAGCTATATCTCCTCTGTGTTTATCCTTAATGTGAAGGTTGACTTGTCCTGTTAGGTAATTGCATCTTCCCTACCTCAATCAGATGCTGAACAAATAAAACCAAGTGTCCTGTCACACTTGAGTGTCTCAGTGAGCTAGTGGAAGCCAGTGGGCAGTGCTTTAGCACCATTATTTAAATGACCGAATTCCAAGTGCCTTTCATGTAATAGTATGTATTGTGTATTAATTTGTACTTGATGCTGTTGCATCTTTACAAAGTAGATACATTTCTTAATTGGTTGTTTCTACATAGGGCCAACCTTATTAAATATTCTTGGAACTAATGTTGACATATTTCTGAGTATTTGTGTAGAATTTGTCTGTGGCCTCAAAAGGAAAAAAGATGATTTTTGGAAGATTTGGGGAATGAAACGTAGACAGGGTCTGTGGACTATAAAGATGAAGAAAATGAAACCAGAATTTTAACATATCCTCCATCTCCAAGTAATCTCATTTTCTCTCTAAATGCATCAGTGTAGACCAGGTCTGCATTAGAGAGAAATGGGTCAGGGAGAATTTAGGCAACATGAAGGTGAGATAGTACATTTTGGCTCAGCCCATTTTGATGGTGTCATTGAGAGGCTTTTACAGTGATTGCTTGTAGAGGGCATGATTTGATTTACTAGGCACAAAGAAAAACACCCAGGGTACTAGAAAGGAAAATAAAATATATATGTGTAAGATGATATAAATTTACTGTTAAAACAAAGATACTTTAAAGAATGAAGGAAGAAATTATTGATATTTAAGCCATAAAAATAGGCATACTCTAGAACCTTCCTGGCAAAGCAGCATTTATGCTCACTGTAGTTTGAGTGACCTCATTAGTTTTGAAGATTTTGGTTGTCCCAGACATGATTATAATTTTCACCTGAAATAGTCTTCATTTCAGAAAACCTCCCCAGAGTCATTCTGAATGGAGAGAAGCACTCAGAGACATAGCTTCCTTAGCAAACCTAAATTATTTGTTGTTCCCTATATTTTGATCAATGTCTTTATGAATTGTGAATATCTCAGAAGGAAGCTGATTTTAAAATTCGTTTTATTTGAAATTCTTTCATACTTTTAAGCATAAGCATTATAACAGAAAAAAGTAGGTAAAACTGGATAACTATTTCAATTGATTTCATTTTCTTCTAAGTACTCTAAATATAAACATCCTTGTTAATTTATGTTTAAAGATATAGCACTCAATAGTATTGTATATAAATAAATGCAAAATAAGGACACAAGCTTAGCAAAGCAAAGACAATGTTATATGCATAAGAGTTTATCATTGGGAAGTTAAAGGGGGCAGGAGCTCCCTGTACTGTTAGATGATAAGTTTCCGAATAAGGAAGATGATTTATTACATAGCATATGATAGAAAACTTGAAGTTACTCCCCTAGTCTCAGAAAAAAAGACATAATAATGGGTTTATGGTAACAGTTATATACTGATTTCACATATTAGCAATATGTAGTATCAATAAATGAAATAGAAAAAGAAGCCAGAGATTTGTAGTGAACCATTTTTGTCTATTAGCTTTCTTTTTTCCAGATTTTAATTTACCTTTTTGGGGATTTGTAAAGCAGTTAGAAACCAAAATGTGTATGTTGTCATCAGGATGGAGGGTCGATTCTGTTGACAAATCAAGGGAAGAAAGGAGCCAAGGTTTCTGGAGGCTGTGGTAACATGACTAATGCTGCATGCAGGCTGAGGAGAGAGCAGGAACACCAAGGAGCCATTTGATAGGCTGGCAGAAGTCAATAGGACTGTGAAGACTGCAGTCTGAGAGAGTGGTGAAGTGAGGCTTGGAAATGAGGGTGTTTGCACTCAGAGTATGGAATGGACTGGCTCCGGGCACTCCCCTAATGCTGCTGCCTGAGAAGGGCAGACAGAATCCTGGAGTATGTGGCTCGGCCGCCAGCATCCTGAAAGTGCAGAGGTCAGAACAGCCTTTTGCCATTGGATTGAAATGACCCCAGCAGCTGAGTCTGGGCTGTTGTCTTTCAAGGCCTGTGCCTCATCCGCATCAGTGTTCTAGTGAATCTGAATCCCTCTTCCTTCTGTCCTTGCCACCCTGTCCCCAACCTGTCTCCCCACCACCTGGGGTTAATGCAAACTCACAGAATGCATGCCACATCTAGCGTGAATAAAAATGTGTACACACGCTCTTGCATCTGATGTGTAGATATGTGATATACATATGCTATCCTGAAGGCAAACATGAGTAATGTAAATATGGAGATTTATTGCGCTGCTCTGTGCCCTAGCTGAGGTAACTGGGAGGTGGTATAAGATGCTACTCTTCTACTGTATTAAACTCTTCCATTTATTCCTTCTCCTGAAATTCTTTTAAATTCTTTTAACCTGATTATTGATGGGCTGGAGCGATAGCACAGCGGGTAGGGCGTCTGCCTTGCACGCAGCCAACATGGCCGACCCGAGTTCGATTCCTCCGCCCCTCTCGGAGAGCCCGGCAAGCTACCGAGAGTATTCGATATGCCAGACACAGTAACAACAAAGTCTCCAATGGAGACGTTACTGGGCCCGCTCGAGCAAATCGACGATCAACGGGAGGGCCTTTACTTACTTTACTTACTTTTTATTGATGTTTAGAATGAGTGTGATACATGGATATTGTTTAAGTGTATTGCGGGGTGGGAGAGATAGTACAATGGTTCAAGCCTTACACGTGGCCAAACCCTGTTCTATTCCTGACTCCCCACAGGGTCCCCTGAACACCACTAGGAGTGATCCGTGAGCACAGAGCCACGAGTATTCCCTGAGCACTGCTGGGTTTGTGCTCCTCCCCCTGCCAAAAAAAAAAAAGAAAAGTTAACTTATTTGATCACAAAATGGAACTGTAACAATGAAACCTTCTGAGAAACTCATTGTGATGGACAAATGTATAATTAGATTTGAAAAAAAAACTTTTCTTTATGAACCAGTCAGGGAGCATTAATATGCCTGTTTGTTTCTTTACTACAGAAACTGAAATCTCTTTAAAGCCCAGGGAAATCCAAGTAGAAGAGAAGACTAGGGCAGAGGTTAGGGTTAATGAAAATTGCAGTATTTTTTAGAAATATGCTTGTAAAATAATAATGTATTAATCATCATAACAACATGTGTAAACCAGTCATCTAAAGCTCTTTAACTTTTCTGCATCTTTCCACTCACGCCTCACTCCACCCCTCCCATACCACGCCTGGGTTGCTCCCATGGACCTTTCTCTCCTTCCCTTGTGCCCAGTCCCTCTTTCATGCCACTTCCTTGCAGAAGACGCACCAGAGCGCCCTGCAGGTGCAGCAGAAAGCTGAGGCGCTGCTTCAGGCTGGACACTATGATGCCGATGCCATTCGGGAGTGTGCTGAGAAGGTGGCTCTCCACTGGCAGCAGCTCATGCTCAAGATGGAAGACAGGCTCAAACTAGTCAACGCTTCCGTGGCATTCTACAAGACTTCTGAACAGGTGAGGAAAGGTCAGGGATGGAGAGCTGGCACTGCAGTCAGGGAGTGTGCCTTGTATGCAGTCCACCTGCATTTGATCCCAGGCACCTGCATTTGATCCCAGGCACCCTATATGATTCCCTTCATCCAACCATGAGTGTTCCCTGAAAGCAGAGCCAGGAGTAAGACCTGAGAACTTCCAGGTGTGGCACAAAACTGTAAAACAAAACAGGTGAGAGAAAGGCTGTAGGATGTGTGGGGCTGCCATTAGTGAAGGGCAGTTGTGTGCCTATGACAGATGGTTGGAGGGATAACTTGGGATGGAGATGTGTGCTGAAAGTACATGAAGGACCAAACATGATGGCCTTTCAGTATCTGTGTTGCAAACCATAATTCCCATAACTAGAGAGAGAGTTTGGGGGAAATTGTCTGCCACAGGGGCAGGAGGAGGGGTGGGACAGGGATGGGGGGAGGGATACTGGGGACTTTGGTGGTGGAAAATGTACACTGGTGGAGGGATGGGTGTTCGATCATTGTATGACTGAAACTCAAACAGGAAAGGTTTGTAACTGTAGCTCATGGTGATTCAATTAAATAAACAAAATCTAGGTACCTACCTCATGTAGGTATTTTGAAGATGCTAGTCCTTTCAGTACTGACTTTTGAGAAGAGTGATTTGTGGAAACACCACAGTAGGTTTTCTTTCTTTAGAGAAGCAGACCATGTTCATTTTCATTTTCATTATACATTTCTCAAATTTATCAGCTGTAGGTATTGAAATAGAAATTGAGCATATGTGGAAGGCTAGATTTGAGTGGTTTATCTGTCAGCCATTGCCAAAATAATGATGTGTAACAAACCACCCCAAACCTCAGGGATATAAGACAAGTATTTCTGTTTTATTTATGTGTCTAGCGTTCAGCTGATCTTGGCTGAGTTTGGTAGAACTTGTCTCCAACCTTCAGAGTGACTCGCACTAACCTCCAGTCTGCTCCCTGTCTTTCATCCTCCTTGACCTGCAATCAGAGGTGCATTTATGGTGAAATAATAGAGGATAAGACCCCAAATATGCCGTACAAGTGCATTTCCAGTCTTTGCTTATGCTACATTCTCTGTTAACCATTTGACCAAAACAAATCACATAACCAAGGAAACACAAATGAGGAGGTAAATATATGCTGCCCAAATTAGGAGACGAAAGTAACAATTTACTCAGCATATTCCATTCCGTTGCAGTCAGGGACTATGCATAACTCTAAGACCATACACCTGTTTCTTTCTTGAGGCTTTCACTCTAATGGAGAACAAAACAGCTGTCTGTCATTAGAGAGTTAGAACCTTCTCATAGGATGGTGCAGCTGTGGGAGAAACATTTATATTAGGGCTGTAACAAAGCAGATTAATTACCATTACATCTGTAGAGCAATATGCACGTGGACTGTGACTTCCAAATGATTTGGGTGCTGTTTGGGAATTATTTTAAAGACATAGTGGTTTAAAGAAGAAGTAGTTTTATTCAGTGTAAAATATTTTCTTCATTTTAATTGCTTTCTGGTAAGAATGTATCAGAGAAACATTTCCTCTTAGTGACTCATGGGAACCATGGAGGGCACGTAACATGGCTCTGAAGGACCTGCAGCCGCGTCATTGACTCTGCCGTCTTTGTTTCTCCTCTCTATTGACTTGGAGGGATAATACCTCAGAAAAAAAGACTAAAGTAGGAGGATATTTTTATACCTAATCTTAAGGCTTAATCTAAAGCTATCGTGATCAAGACAAAAAGATTCTGGTATAGAAATTGAAGACAGTGAAATAGAATAGATCCAAACATACACAGTTGATTTTTTTTTGATAAAGAAATAGGTTAAAGCAAAACAAGTTTTCAGCAGGTTTTATTGGACCATTGAATATCCATTGAAAAGTGTCTTGCGCCAAAGAAACAACACAAAGGTTCAGATGCTTGCTTTCTTGCATCCTGCTGACCCCAGTTCAAATCCTGTGCACCAGTTATGGTCCCCTGAGCACCACAAGGAGTCACCCTGAGTTCTGGCAGCTGTGCCCTAGCCCCTCCCCCTAAAAATAGTAAATAAATTAAACCTTCAAAAGATTTTTAAATTTTAATTTGAGATGGAGCATAAAGGCAACAGACCCGTACATTAAAAGTGAAGAAAAATGACCCTGAATTGACCTAGCCAAAAGTCACTTTATCTCTTTCGGTCTCCGTTTCTTCAGATGTTAAATGAAAGGATTTATGCTTGATAATCTTTTCATTTCCTTTTGCTTCCAAGTTGCTAAGTTTTAAGTCCAGTGCTATCATGGGACACGTGTCAAATACAGTATTTCTGATTTTATATATCCAAAGGCTCTTTTTTCTTGACACAAGTCTGCCTGCATGTTTTATGCTTTGAATACAGAGAAGAATGTGATTCTAGGGAAATCTGCTAGGATTCTTAGCACATGGGGAGCTTGTCTGGCTGCAAGGGTGTTCTTCCCGGGATGTATTTCAGCTCTTCTCTGGGTTCTGTTCATGACTCAATAAATGTCCTATCCAAACCACATTCTTCATCAAATGGGATATCTTTCTCAGATAAAGAAGGTCAAGGATAATTATGTTTGGATTCCCTTACCAGTAAAGTAAGCAAAGTCTATTGAAGGAAACTCTAGGAATCTTCATTTTTGTTTTCCTCATGTTCTTTGAGGCTCTGACACTTGGGCTGTACTGGCTCTCCCAGTGTCACACCCAGTCTAGCTGTCCTCCCAGGCCCCTTCACATTCTCCTGTTTTCTTGTGCATTAATTTACAAGGCTACGTATGGCCTTTAAACATTTTTAGAAATTAAAAGCTTTGTAATCAGTTTTACATGAGTTCGAATTTTTTATCACACAGAGAGAGAGAGATAGAGAAACAGAAAGGGGGGGGGGGAGAGAGAGAGAGAGAGAGAGAGAGAGAGAGAGAGAGAGAGAAGTGCTAGCCATACAGGCAGGCGGCTGGGGGCAGGGGAGCCAGGAGGGAAATGCTGGAGTCATTGGTGGTGGGAAGTGTACACTGGTGAAGGGACGGGTGTTAGAACACTATATGACTGAAACCCAATCATGAACAGCTTCGTATTTTATGGTAACTTGATGAAAAATAATATAAATTAAAGAATATTGTTATCATTTTAAAAGAGACATGCATCTTACAGGAAAAGACTTGGAGATGTTGTCTTATTGCAGCAGCACTGTGAGAGATTTTTTTTTCTGAAGTGTTTTTCCTCACTGCAGTGGAAAAATGACATTTGTTTGTGGTCAGTAAGTGATACCACACAGCTTCCTTTGCTTGAGAATGATGTCGGGAAAGAGCAGATGGAGGCGTATTTTTTCCAAATCTGTTTTGTGTTCTACTTAATTTACAGAGTTGTCAGATTATTAAGTTTAAAAACAGTGAAATCCCCCAAACTTCTATTCTCTCTTCCTTTCTTATTCTGCGTAGACTCCGCAGTTGTGGTCACAACTTTAGCCCTCCAGCATCAACTGTAAGATGATTCCAGAAAGTGTCTCTCCAGTCATAACCTGTCTCCTGAACGTCAGATTCTCACTCCCTCTGGACTACTTATCTTAGCTCTCCTACAAGCACATCGTACTCCAAATGTGCAAACTGCACTCACTTGGAATGAAATATAGCACCTGTACAGGGCTCTGTTGACTGACGGTTCTCATGAAATACTTCCAACTGATTAATTTCCTGATTCTTTTTCTTTATGATCTGTTAGGTTTGTAGTGTGCTGGAGAGCTTAGAGCAAGAGTACCGGAGAGATGAAGACTGGTGCGGTGGACGAGATAAGTTGGGACCAGCAGCAGAGATTGACCACGTCATTCCACTTATCAGCAAACATCTGGAACAAAAGGAGGCCTTTCTTAAGGTCTGAGCACGTTCAAAATCAGCGTCTGTAGCAGGCTAGGCTTCTTTCATTTCTTCCACTTTCCCGCCCTCCACTCCCCCGTCTCCTTTCCCCTCTGTTCCCTCAATTCCGCCCCCCCAACATGCATCACATGAACTCAGCCCCCTGTTCTTTATAACCTTCAGTTAAATGGAAGCATTTTAAGACAACATATTGGCTAATTAACCAGAAAAGTTATGCTTCAAATATTAATTTCTCTCAACACTTTTGGTATATTTGACAGCATACGTTGCTACTGATGCCATGTTTAAGTATCTGGTAAAAGGTAAAAGGTAAAGGTCCTCCCGTTGATCGTCGATTTGCTCGAGCGGGCCCAGTAACGTCTCCATTGGAGACTTTGTTGTTACTGTGTCTGGCATATCGAATACTCTCGGTAGCTTGCTGGGCTCTCCAAGAGGGGCGGAGGAATCGAACTCGGGTTGGCCATGTTGGCCGCTTGTAAGGCGAACGCCCTACCGCTGTGCTATCGCTCCAGCCCAAGTATCTGGTACCCACTGATATTTTTTGTTGAGGGAATTCATAATTCTATTCAGTTACATTTGCTTTTTAAAAATGGTTTTCATTAAAAGATAAGCTAGATATAAAAACACTATTAAACCTTTTATAAATTGATAATATAAAATTTGAGTAGAATTAAAGAAATAAATATACACAGTTTTTAAAAAAATCAGTTCAGTAATTTCAGTTACCAATAAGTGTAATACTGTTTATTCTTCTGTATGAAAAGGATAAAACTTTATTTTGTTGTGGTTGTTCTTAATACAGCTGCAGCTTCCAGGGGGAATCCTTCTCTGAAAGACTCTGAAAGGCTGTGGTGGGAAGATCTTTTTTTTTTTTTCAATTGAATCACCATGGGATACAGTTACAAACTTTGATGATTAAGTCATCATCATAGATACAGTTACATACAGTTACATACAGTTACATACATATAGATACAGTTACATACAGTTACAAACTTTGATGATTAATTCTCAGTCATACAATGATGAAACACACATTCCTCCACCAGTGCACATTTTCCACCATCAACGTCCCCAGTATCCCTCCCACCACCTGCAACCCACCTCACCCCCTGCCTTTGTGACGGGCACTTTCATTCTCTCTCTCTCTCTCTCTCTCTCTCTCTCTCTCTCTCTCTCTCTCTCTCTCTCTCTCTACTTTAGGGCATTATGGTTTGCAATACAGATACTGAGAGACCTTCATGTTTTGTCCTTAGTCTGCTTTCAGCATGCATCTCCCATCCCAAGCATTCCCTCCACCATCATTTACTTAGTGGTCCCTTCTCCATCCCAGTTACCTTTTCTGTGAAGCGATTCACCTGGCCCTTGTTTCTACTGTCCTTAAGTGTTAGTCTCATATTATGTTACTTTATATTCCACAAATAAATGCAGTCATTCTATATCTGTCCCTCTCTTTCTGACTGATTTTACTTAGCATGATACTCTCCATGTCCATCCACTTACAAGCAAATTTCATGACTTCATCTTTTCTAACAGCTGCATAGTATTCCAATGTGTAGATGTATAAAAGTTTCTTTAACCAGTCATCTGTTCTTGGGCACTTAGGTTTTGTCCAGATTCTGGCTATTGTGAACAGTGGTACGGTAAACATACAAATGCAAATGTCATTTCTATTGTTTTTTTTTTGTCAGTGTCTGGGATATATTCCCAGAAGTGGTATTGCTGGGTTATAAGGGAGCTCAATTTCTAGTCTGTATTGTTTTCCCAAAAGGCTGGACCAGTCAGCATTCCCATCAACAATGAATGAGAGTTCCTTTCTCCCCACATCAGTGCCAGCACTGGTTGTTCTTGTTCTTTTTGATGTGTGCCAGTTTCTGTGTTGTAAAGATGATATCTCATTGTTGTTTTGATTTGCATCTCCCTAATGATTAGAGATTTAGAGCATTTTTTTCATGTGCCTTTTGACCATTTGAATTTCTTTTTTGAGGAAATTTCTGTTCATTTCTTCTCCCCATTTGTTTAATTTTTTATTGATTCACCATGAGTTACAGTTAAAAAACTTTTATGTTGGAGTTTCAGTCATACAATGATGGAACCCTCCACCAGTGTACATTTTCCACCACCAATGTCCCCAGTATCCCTCCCCGCTTCCACACCTCCCCCTGCCTCTATGGCAGACAACTTCCCTCTTACTCTCTCTCTTTCTCTCGCTCTCTCTCTCTCTTTCTACTTATTCGTCTCCCCATTTTTGATGGGGTTGGAGGTTTTTTTCTTTTAAATTTCTATCAGTGTCTTGTATATCTTGGATATTAAGCCCCTATCTGATGGATATTGGGTAAATAATTTTTTCATTCCGTGGGCTCTTTCTTATTTTGGTCACTTTATTTTTAGATGCAGAAGCCTCTTAATTTAATGTAGTCCCATTTGTTTATGTTTGTTTCCACTTGCTTGGTCAGTGGTGTTTTATCTTTGAAGATCCTTTAGCTTCAATATCATGGAGGGTTCTGCCTACATTTTCCTCCAACTACTTTATGGATTCAGATCTGATATGGAGGTCTTTAATGCATTTTGATCTGACTTTTGTGCTTGGCATTAGACAGAGGTCTGAGTTTTTTTTTTTTCAGGTAACTGTCAGATTTTCCCAGCACCACTTGTTGAAGAGACTTTCCTTGCTCCACTTCACTCACGTTTCTTGCTCTTTTATCAAAGATTAAGTGATCATCTACTTGAGAGTCAGTGGTGGGAAGAACTCTTAAGCATCTTTTTCTTCAGTCTTTGATCTTCCCTCTGATGGAGTTCTCTGTGTTAAAACTTATCTAAAGCTGTATTTACTCTCAAATACCTTGCTTTCATATTCTGCTTCTCTCAGGTTTCTGAAATCATGCAAGAAGATTTTGTATGCTAACATGTTGCTGCTGACTTTTTTCATTTCAGTAACCGCCTTTTATTATGCACTTGCTCTGTATCATTGCCTCTTTGAGTTTTGTTTTTCCTCTTTGTAAGATGGTCTCTTACTGACCTTCTCTCATTTATCTGGTATCAGTACAACATTCAGTTAGAGCCCCTAGGAATCAGCGCTTAGTAAAAAGATTAAATTGAATTGATTCTCTGCAGGACTTTAGATGATTTTTAAAGTCGTCTTATTATAAAACAAAGTTTAAAACAAAACAATTTGAGTAAAGCATATAAAATCTTTAAAATTAGGGTGTGAAGTTATTTCTTTATAAAATGTTTCATTTGAAGAAGGAAAAGGATAAGTGTTCTAGGTCATTGTTTTAATTTGTGCCTAAAACCATAAGTGAGAAATTCTCTTACTGTAGCTATCATGTGCCCAAAGCACAGATCCTTAAGCTCTCTGTTTCGTTTGCATGAGTTGATCTGTTCTGGGTGCCTTGGCTTGGGATTGCCATCCAGCTGTTAATTCTTAAGCCTCTGGTTGATGAATCCACCAGAAGACTTTCTTCAGAGCTCTGACAAGCCACAGTTATATAATTGTTTCTTCTGTGATTTGTGGGATGAGACATTACATAGAATGCTTTACCATCTGACACTTTCATCTAAAGATCATTTAATTCTGAAAACTTTGGATTCAAAATTAATGGACTCTGGGGGCTAGAAGGAGAATACAGAGAGGACTCTTACCTTGTACGCAGCTGACCAGGGTTTGATCCTGGCACTCTGGCACTGCACCAGGAGTGACCTCTGAATAGAGCCCCAGAGTAAGCCCTGAGCATGTCCCCCTCCAAAGAATTAGTGGACAAGAATGTATTACTTTTGCAATAGGAAAAAAGTTTGGAGCGATAGCACAGCGGCAGGGCATTTGCCTTGTGTGCAGCCAGCCCAGCCGAGCTGGGTTTGGTTCCTCGCCCCTCTCGGAGAGCCTGGCAAGCTACCGAGAGTATCTCGCCTGCTTGTCAAAGCCTGGCAAGCTACCCGTGATGTATTCAATATGCCAAACATAGTAACAACAAAGTCTCAAAAGTGGAGACGTTACTGGACCTGCTCGAGCAAATCGATGAACAGTGGGAGGACAGTGTTTTGAAGAAGGAAAAGGATAAATGTTCTTTTCCTGGGTCAGCCCCCAGCACTGCACACACTCCCTGGAGCACAGTCAGGGGTTAGTCCTGTGCACAGAGCCAGGAAAACCTGCCCTAGCACCACAGGCTGTGCCCCCCCCAAAAAAATACAGAAACAAAGAATTATTGAGGTGATGGTGAACTGACCTTGATGAACACAGATGTCTTTTAAATGTGGGTAATTTCCATTTAGATTTGGAATGTATGGTACTTGGGTTTGCTTAGCAAATTTGCTTTCTCAAACTTAAATTAAACCGCCATCAGTGTGGGTTTCGCCTGTGGTGAGATGAGGCATTTCTAGTGACTCAGGACAGACAGCCTGACAGTGAATGTTAGTAATGTGGAATCAGGGGAAAGGGCATCAAGAGTAGGCTGATTGGGGTCTTGGAAAGCAGAGGCACGGGGAGCAGCTCTTCACACAGTAAAGGGTTAACGTCCTGCACCAGGGCTGGGATGTCCACAAGCCAATTCTGGTCTTCAGGCTTTGCACACTCACAGCTCCAGGACCTTCCTCACAAGGCTTTCTTATCCAGTGTCTTAGACCCCCAGCCTTCTTCCGGGAGCCCTAGCCTCATACCTCTGTCTCCCTCAGGCTTGCACGCTGGCGCGGAGGAACGCCGAAGTGTTTCTCAAGTACATCCACAGGAACAACGTCAGCATGCCCAGTGCCGCTAGCCACACCCGTGGGCCTGAGCAGCAGGTGAAAGGTCAGTGTGAGAGCCTCGGTCACGAGCACTTCACTGGAGGCTGGTGCCAATCTTCAAGCAACCTTAAATGTCTTGTTTTTTGCTCCTTAAAGAAGAAAAAGTTTGATGTGGGGTGGCGTGGGCAGCAGTGATTCATGGGCAATTTTAAAATATGCATCAAGATTTAGAATAGAAACATGAACATAAAATTTCCCCTATTTTTCCCTCCATCTTAGAGTCTAGAGCAGTACTCTCTAATAGAATTTTCCAAGGTAATGGAAGCCGCATGTATCAATGTTGTGCTATGGTAGAAGCTTCTGTTCACATGTGGCTGCAGGAGTATATTTTTGCTCTTACTAAATATTAATTTCGGTGTTAGTTGTAAATTCTAAATGCTATTCTAACATGTAGAATAGCACAAGGTTGGAGTCTCTTAAACCTAGTAAATTGGGAATGAGACGCGAACTGAAAATCGTAAGACCAAGTTTTAATCCTTGCTTTTATACTTATTGTATAAGGTTTCAAAACTTCAATTTGGGGTAAGAGACAGTCCAGGAGATGGGGAACTTGACCTTATGTGGCCAACCCTGATTCAAACCCAGCACCTCATATGGTTCCTGGAGTACCCCCAGGAATGATTCCTGCAGTTAGAATAAGCCCTGAGCACTGTTGGGAGTGCCCTGAGCCCACCCAACAAATAAAAGTTGAAAGATGTCTAAACTCTTGCTAGTCAAAATGTGACTCCAGACTAGAAATTTTGAAAGAGACACAGAATATCTATCTCACACAAACCTGCTGAGTTAAAAGTCTGTATTTTGACAGAATCCAACCCCTCCCCCCACCTCACCACCCTCCCCATTCCATCCCAACTGAGTAATTTTTGTTTTTAATAAAGTTTGTTTAGATAAGTCTTATATAGACAAGTTTTAGATAATCTTAAATATCTCTTTGAATTCTGTGGAGATTATAACTGTATGAAAGAGTAACTTAAAATTTTGACCATATTAACTTTAAATTCCCTATATAATTATTTGCTCTGGATCATGCAGAAAAGAGCCTTTGAGTTGGTGAAGAGTTGAATAAATAAATAAATAAATAAGAGTTGCGGAAGTAAAGAAATATAACACTGGGGACTAAGACTAGAGAGGGAGTGAGGTTGGAGACCCTGTGGAATAAATACTCTTGGACAGTGTGGGATGGGGGCCTTTTTGCATGCATCCAGTGCTTGTTCAGTGTTTAGAAAGTTTCACTTCCTGCTCAGAATGCTTAGGAGTTGGGAGGAACAATAGCCTTTGGGAAAAATTCAACTAGAAATCAAAGTCCTTACAGAAAGGATGGAAGGCAGGTTCCTTTTCCAGACATGCTCCCCTATCTGCAGTTTATGGAAACTGTGGTTGGCTGGCATTATGTCACTCTCTCCTTTGGCGTGTTTCGAAGCATATGTTCTGACTTCCAAATGCAGGCAGCTGCTTGAATGAGGCCAGCTGCCTGCTAAGGGAGCGTTCGCCCACCTACACCTCCGTGTGCTAAGAACAGTAGGCACCTGGAGATTGGGTATGCTACACTTGGGGGGGGGGGCGGAATTGGAGTTAGGGCAGGGCCAGTTGTTGCCCATAGAAAAACTTTTAAGAGGAGGGAAAAGAAACCCTAAATTTTTTAGGGATTTTGCCTGAACTTATATAATGTTCTCAGAGACCATAGAAGGAGCTACAGCAAATAAATCTCTGTCTGAGTTGGGGGCATAAAGATGAAAGAAATGATGATCACTTGGAGTACCCACTTGGTCAGGAACCTACACTCTCTTTACACCTGACGCTGAGACCTAAATGTAGTGTCAATAACTTTACGGTCTGGTTTTGACAAATTGTTGACACCTAACCAAAAATTCAGCAACATACAACTCTTCCATGTTTATTTATTATTCAAGTGGTTGTCATAGGCTGACAGTCAGAGGTTTTGGTTGTGTTCAGCAGTGTGGTTCTGCTTCAGGTGGTTAGTTAGCTGACCACTCTTCATTGTAAGTTGGGATCTTGTCTATTCATGTATATAAATTCACAAGTGAAGCAGTAGAAATTAGCCAAAAGAATTTCTTGTCTAGGTGATGGCTAAGTGTGATAACACAAGGGGCTAAGTCTGCTACCCAGGCACATTGCTTGCTCTGTATTCATTACATTAGATGCATGAAGGCAAATCAGGTGGTAGGTGAGGAAGTGCCATTTGTCTCTTTGGGGATGAACTAAAAAGTTGAACAATTAATGTATAGATAAAAGGAAAGGTGAATTGGGAACCAGAGAAACTCTCAGCCTAAGCAAGACACACAGATTCTGCAGACAACCAAGCACTCCTGGAACATTAAATTATACAAAGAACAGTGAATCATGTAGATACTGTAATTTTGGTTGTGTCCATTTGTAGAGCACAGTAACTTCTGCCTTATACCCCTAAAACCCAGGATCTAAGGAAAGGTTAAACAGCTCTATCCTTTCCTAAATGAATAAATCTAGCCTCTCAGAAACTCAGTTTATTCGTTTGTAGAATGGGGACAATAATGGTACATGCTTCATGAAAATTGTGAAAATATGTGCCTGCCACAGGGAGTGCAAAATAAGTATTGCTTTTTACTATCATCATTAGTTATATTTGAGTAATATCCTATATATATATATATTACATATATATACTATATATATATATATATACTACAGCAAGCAGGAGGCATATTACAAAATATATTTGACTGCTTCAAGCATAGAACATATGTTTGGTAAATCTACTCATGTATATATTCTGCTCCCAGAGCAAGGGAGGAAGAGGGGAATCACAGGAACAGTGACCTCCAGTGACTGCCATGGCTGCTATGGGTCAGGTCGCTTAGAGTCACACTGGATCATCCTCTTCCTCCCTCTGCTGACAGAACAGCCCCTCAGCAGGCCCTTGTCCTGACTTCCTAGATCTTACTCCACAGTGGGAAATTTGTCTTTGTACCAGGATTTTCTCCCTTGCTTCTGATCTGGATCATTCCTGTAGGGAGGCTTAAAGGCCGCACTCACTTAGCAGGTGGGATACGGGCAGAAGCAGCTGGTTGTGTTTGGTGGGGCCTTCCTGTGACCACTGCTTGTCTCTGTCCTGCAGCCATCTTGAGTGAGCTCTTACAGAGGGAGAATCGAGTTCTGCATTTCTGGACCCTGAAGAAGCGACGGTTAGACCAGTGCCAGCAATATGTGGTATTTGAGCGCAGCGCTAAACAGGTATGTCCAGGCTTTTCCAGGTGATTAGTGCTTGTGACAGTCATACAGTAGACAGATTAGTGATGGGAGATGGGGCTGAAGAAGGAGTGACACTGACATCCAGCCTTTATCAAGTGATTGGTTTAATCAGTTGCTAAAAATAATGATCAGTTATTCAGAAGTTCCCCCCAGGCCTTATAAGGAGATGCTGGGGGCAGGCTGTTTCTAACTCATGGATGGTACTAGGTATGACCTAGAAGAGACTCCGTAGGATGCACATTTTCTTTTCTGGTGGGATGTTCCAGGTCTTAACAGGAGGGCCACTGATGTCAACAACTTCCAAGCTCTCCCCTGATCCAGTAATGCACGCGTTTCCTGGATCTGTCTCGCTGTCCCATACCACAGCCCCACACTGGAACATGCATACTTACAGCTGGCTTGGGGGAAACTGCGTTGGTTATTTCCTCCCATAGGCACTGGACTGGATCCAAGAAACAGGTGAATTTTACCTTTCAACACATACCTCCACTGGAGAGACCACAGAGGAGACTCAGGAGCTGCTGAAAGAATATGGGGAGTTCAGGGTCCCTGCCAAGGTAAGAGAACCAGGGTGTTTTTGGAAGCTGGCCCAGATCTTGCCTGTCTCACTTTATAGAAAGGGGAGCAGCCCACAAGGAGATGCTTAACTACAATGGCAAAGGGGGAAAGCACAGACACTTGCAGCTGTTGGCTGGAGCTTCAGTCTGTGAGAAGTCATCTCCTTTACATCATGCTTCCAAGTTTCACGCTCCAGGTTCTGGAATTCTTTGAGACCAAAATACAGCGAAAAGATGTATTCATGCAAATCTGCACTTTGCATGTATGATTTTCTGTACCTTTCCATGCATTTTAAATTTTTGAATGGTTAGGGAAGTCCTCTGAATGGCAAGGGTCAATAGCCACGGGAAGGTTCATAAAGTAGGTAAGTTTCTTTTTTTCCTGAACTGGCTGCTTTCATCTAGTCTCAGACCTGCACATGAGCCAAGCGGGCGTCCTTGGTGAGCCACATCTGTACACAGTACCTACCACACCTCACCCCTCTGCTTACATGGAGCAAAGGCTATCAATAGAAGGAATCTTACACTCACCTGGACTTACAGGAGGGTCTGATCTGAGGCCCCTTGGGTTTGAGTGGAATCCCATCTGCTTTGCTCCCTCACTGTAGTGTGACCATCCCTCATCCTGGCTCCTTGCTGTGGAGGAATCCTCCTTGGCATCGCTTCCTCAGGGCAGATGCTCTTCCCAGGGTGAGAGCTTCCTTTATGGGGGAGATTCAGTGGGGAAACAGATCCTCTCCAGAGATTCTTCTGACATGTTGGTGAATGTTTCTCTAGCTTCCTGAGGCAAATTAAATCCTGATTCCTGGGCCGAGATTTCTAAAGTAGGTTTGTGCTTATGACTCCAAAACTAGGAACACTTGACAGTAGGGAACCTCCCCCCTGAATCCCTCTGAGCTTCACTTCAAGCCTTTTCACTCAATGTAAACAACTGCATTCAGATAAGAGACTCATTTCACTTTGGGTTGCAGCAAATAGCATTAGGATGGTGGCAGATGCAGAAAACCCTTTTTATACCCAAGTGAAAATGACTTTTGAATTGCCCCCATTTCATTTATCTGTACCTCTTCAAATACTGTCAATAATGAACCATTCACAGAGTGAATAGTATCAGATTTTCTGGTGCTCCTACTCAGATAGGATGAATTACCCAGAACTTCTTAGCATCAAAGTCGGTAGGCAAATATGAAATGTGGAGAATTATTTAGTCAGTTTAATTCATAATTTCTTACAGTCATCTTCCTGTTCTTTTCTTCCTCTCCCTTATCACCACCTTAAGCTTTAGTAGCTTCCTAATTGGGTTCTCTGCATTTGACCTTTCCTTCTCTCAACTCATCCTGTTCTTCGCTGCTTTCATCTTTAACATTCTACTTTGATCTCATTTTCACCCAGCTCAAAAAACATTAATGATTCTTTAGTGCCTTCAGGCTAATGCTCAACAACTTCTGTACCATGTCACCTTCCTGCTCCAGCTTTGTATTCAGTTATTCATTTATGCAAATTTTATGTTTCACTTGAAAGGACTTATTTTCTTACCTTCTGCGAAATGCATCAAGTACCGTCTTGCCTATAGACTTTCCTCTTTATTTTATGCCTAGAATCTGTCCCTCCCCTTTAGTTTGAGAAACCCACCTTTCCCCTCCTTTAGTACCCTACCTGCATTTAAGAACTAATGTGGCTTGTCCCTAAACTTCAGCCCTCATTGTCTGGGTAATCTGAGAACACCTGACGTGGACCGACCCATTCTCCATTTTCCTGTTCTCTCTGTGAAGTGTTCTCCATCTGAACCAGTTAGGGCCACCCTCAGTTCATTTACCTGGTCCTTGCAGGGAGATCACAACCGTTCATGAACATTAGGGGAAAAAGAGATTAGGATATATTAGATATATTTCAGCATCCCTCCCCTAGTTGTATGATTAATATGATTCTTTCACTAGGGTTTTCTATGTTCTCTTGTCCTTATCTTCATTGTGTCAGGGTCAAACTAGAACCTCACAGATGCAGGGAATTTCACTGAACACTGAACCACATTTTTGGCTCTTCTATGTTCTCTCTCTCTCTCAACAACATCAGTTAATGGGATTTTGTTCTCCAATCTATTGTGTTTAAAGTCTCAGACTATCTTTTATTCGCATTTCTACAGGTTAACAAATCCAGTTGGAGCTTCCAAAGAAAGGCAATAGCCTCCTACCCACCCTTGTCTAGCTTCTCAGAGGCACACTATTTAACCAGTCTTCTTTGGTTTTAATCTTTATAACTCACAAAATAGATTTTCAATAGAAACCAAATTGACCTTTAGCCCCAGAAAGTAAATATGGTGGGTGGATCTCATGATTGAATAGGGAAATAGGGAATATTTAATTATTTTATTCTGACCCAAAGAAGCAGCTCAAGTAGAAGAAGCCACTTAAATATAAATAGGTACTTTCTCTAGTGAAAGGTAACTCCCAATGTCAGAGTAAAGTTAAAGAAGGCCACAGAGATATTCTGATATTGCATGCAGGAGCCCTGGTTTCCATTCCTAACTGCATGATCCTCCAAGCACTGCCAGAAGCAGACTTCCTTTTTTAAAAAAGGAGAATATTGGTAAGAATAAGAGGAAAACAAAATTTTCTTGTGGTATACTTATAGCACTGTAGCACTGTCCTCCCATTGTTCATCTATTTGCTTGAGTGGGCACCAGTAACATCTCCATTGTGAGACTTTTTGTTACTGTTTTTGGCATATCGAATACGTTACTGGTAGCTTGCCAGGCTTTGCCGTTCGGGCAGGATACTCTCCGTAGCTTGCTGGGCTCTCCAAGAGGGGTGGAGGAATTGAAATCGGGTGGGCTGCGTGCAAGGCAAATGCCCTACCCGCTGTGCTATCGCTCCAGCCCATGCTCTATATAATTCAAATAATATATAGAGTTTTCCTCTTGAGGCTCAGTTTCAAAATTTATAAGGGTCTAGACATATATTGGTGGAATAGCTTAATCATCCTGACATCTAGAAAACCTCATTTTTCCCCTAACTTTAAAAATTTATTTCTTTTTATTTTTTTCTTTTGCAATTCAGTGTTTTGTTTCAGTCTGTTCGCAAATGTGCCATCAGGACATTTCCCTGTACTCCCCCTAAGAAACTGCATTCCCATGAGCAGCCACTGGAATCACCTCTCTCACTCCACTGCTCTCCAGGTTTGCTTAGTCTTGACATTTCATATAAGTGAAATACTATACCATGAGTTTTATGTCTGCTCTCTCTGTGGAATATTTTCAAGATTTACCCATGTTGTCATTATTTAATCCCTTTCAAGACTAAAAACTTCGTTTGGCCATGACATATTTCATTTATCCATTTTTCAGTTGATAAATATATGGCTTATTGCCGATTTTCATCCTGGATTACTCCAGGCCCACTCCTGGCTTGCTCAGGGATCACTCCTGGTGGTGCTCTAGGGACCGTATGTGGTGCAGGGAATCAAACCAGCATCAGCCATGTGCAAAGCAAGCACTTTACCCCTGTAGTATCTCTCTAGCCTGAGAAAACATTTATTTTTAAAATGGCTTTTTTTATCTCTAAGCTAAATAAGCTATGTGATATTGGACTTAATTCTTCTTTACACAAAGGGGAATTAAGTGATAATAAAAGACGGAAGTCTTAAATAATCAAAATTTCATCTTAGAATTCAGGTAGTAAGGAAAAGAAACACTGAGCTTATCAGATAGGTACATTAAATAAGAGGGAAAAATCTAAAGAGTTGGCATAAAAGATGGGGAGGGTTGGAGTGATAGTACAGTGAGCAGGGTGATCCCTTGCTTGTGGCCAACCATGATTTGTTCCCCAGCACCCACATGGTCCCCTGAGCACCACTAGGAGTGAGCCCTTAAGGACAGTGGGCAACATACTGAGTCAGCAAAGGTTGTTCATTGGGTATTCACCCTGGCATCCCTGGTGCCAGGATAAACACCAGGAGTGGCCCAAAAAACCAAAAAGGAAGTGAGCATAATTCTTTTCTGAGACTCATGAGAAATAGAGCTCACACGAAAGGTTTAGTTTCATATATATTATGGCAAATTTGGGGCAGGGGATTGTCATACCCTATGGTGCTCTGCAACTGCTTATGGCAGAGGTCATCCCCAGAGGTACTCAGGGAACCATGTGGTGAGGAATAAAACTCATGTCTCCCATATGCAAAATACACACTGCAGCCTTTTATGCCATCTCCTTAGCATGACAAATTCTCTGTATAATGAATTGAAGATATGTGTCAAGGAAACTGTTTACCCTTAAGGGAAGCTCATTATCTATATAGTACATCAAGAAATTAATGAGTAATAGCAATAATTAAAGGCAAATTCAAAAAATATGAGACTCAAAGAATAATACCAGGGTCAGAGAATTAGTACAGAGGGTAGACTACTTGCCTTGCCCATAGTCAACCCCCTGAGTCCCCAGATCCCACTAGAGCAGAGTGCAAAGTCAGGAGTAACCCCTGAACACCACTGGGTGTGGCAAGAAGGAAAAGAAGATGAAATTTTAAAGACTTATAAATGTATTGAAGATATTAAAGGGACATAAACTTTATGCAGAGGAAGGTTCACTACCTAGGGGAATATAGAGTATAATACTGATTAAAGGAAGGAGTGGAGAGAGCAAGGAGGAAAAAGAATGAAAACAGGACAATTTGAACTACCAAGCCCTCCCCCCTTCTTCTTTTAGTGAAGCAAGGTAGTTTTATTGGATGAGACTTGCTTAGATAGACATGAGAGGAAAAGGGGGAAATGCATTCACAAGAGAAAACTTGCTTCCCCAGAGTCATTATAAGCAATCAGAGAAACAGAGAGACAAGCAAGAGAGATAATGTGTACCAGGGATAACAAAGGCTCTTCATTTTTATATCTCCTCCAGCAGGTAAGCTAGAATTCCAAATAGGAGGGACAAAACACTATTTGCGGGCAAATGAAGCTGAAATAAACTGTCAGCCTCAAATTTTCAGGTCCGAATGACTTATCATCCCTGAAAGCCCCCCATTTTCCCTATATGAAAGAACTATATGATAATTCTTTATCATATTTGTACATCTGAATCTGATCTCTGTAGTCTGACCCCAGCTTTCTCTAAAACTTGTGCTCCTTGGGAGCCAATATCTGAGTTTCAGACTGACTTAAGATACAAAGAAGAAAAGAAGGTAGGTGCTGTGTGGCTGGACCTTGCCTCCCAGGAGCCTGGGAAAAATAGAATCAGCCAGCCTGAGGGAGTTAGACATGGAGAGAAATGCACAGCTCTGGCAGTGAAAACTGGGGTACAGCTGCCTTAGCTGGTCATATTATCTCAGGGTAACAGGTACATTAGCACCATCACTGTGGTTCACTTTTCTCTCCTCCCTCTTTTCTGTTCTCACATCTCTGCAACTCACTACCCAGTTTCCTATCCCTGTAGTATAGACCCCAGTGTGTTGCCACATCCCTGTTTAGACAGAGCTTTTAAGACAGGACAGACAACTCAGAAGTGACCATCTGCACGTTTCTGGGACCATTGACGAGTCTGTCCAGCTCAGGGTTTTTCCTTCTGTCTCCTTAGCAGGGGTCAGCCTGCAGCAGGTCACAGGGTGCCCTCTCAGCCCCCCTGTGTAAAGTAGCCCTTCAGTCCATTCTCGGCAGGGACCATAACAAGATCAGAGTCCAGTTCACGGATTAAAGCTTTCATCTGATTGTGTTCCCAGCATAAGCCCTCAACTCCTGCTTTTGTGGCATTCCTCACCTCCCGAACTGTCCATTTGCTGACTTGACATTTATGGTGCACTTGCAGTTTTCTAGACCTCAGGACTACACCTGAGTAGGATGGAGTGTGCTGTGAGAGGTGTGGTCAGTAACTCGGTGACCACATTCAGCAATGCCTGCTCAAATAGGGGCATATCTGTGGGACTTCAGGGACTCCATGAAGGTGGAAGAGAGAAAATAAAAGGGAGCCATTGGGCAGGAGGCAGGCTGAGCAGAAGTCACAGCTCTCTGGCCTACATACAGCAGTAGGGACAGGGGCCATTACACAGCCAGGTGACACCTGGGAATAGTTTGTCTGCACTGCTCATTTTACCTTCCATCTATATACCTCAAACCCCAGTTCCACACAAATACTCTTATCACCATTTTCCTTGATAAATGAATTACAGTTTTGATGTTTCAGGATATAATTTCTTCTGAGAACGCTGCTGCCTGTAAAAGCCCCTCTCATGCTGAAGTCTCCTGACCAACACCAGAGAACAATTTTCATTTCCAAGATTTTCACATAAAAAATTGATTTCTTTATTGTACTTGCAAAAGTTAATCTGCTTAATAGCTAAGCTAAGAGGGAAGAAAATACCCTAAACATAAGAAAGAAGTTCTTTGGTACCAGTACATTTTCTCAACCATTAACAAGGCAGTTACTCTTTATCTTTTCATGGCTAAGAGATTTTTGTTTGTTTTTTATTGAATCACCATGAAATACAGCATTACAAAATTGTTCATGATTGCGTTTCAGTCATACCATGTTCCAACGCTCATCCCTCCATCATTTGTGTCATTTCTCAGCACCAGTGTCCCCAGTTTCCTGCCCACCCCTTCAAGCCACCTCCACCCCAGCCTGCCTCTATGGCAGCACCTCTCTTCTTTCTAAGAGATGTTTTTAAACCATCCTCATACCACCATCCTTCCTTCACAACAGAGCTTTTGTGGAGCCTTGTCTCAGGATCCTTGGTACCAGCCACTATTCTGTCCTGAGACAGGCGGATGTGGTGAGGAGGGCTGGAGAGTGGGACCTGGCCCCACCCCCATCCTGCTGTGGGCTGGGTTGTGCACTTGCTCCTTACTGCCATCTTAGCAGCCAGACTCCCTTGGGAAGGGCTGTAAATAAGACTTGGAAAGAAAGGGTGGGGAAGGCACTGGAATAAAGAAAGGCACAGTTCCCGCTGTTGTTCCTGTAATCCCCTGCTTTGTTTTCCCTACAGTATTTAGATCATAGCATGGTTCAGATTTTAAACTTAATTTCCTCCAGTCCAAAAGATAGTTTACTCCTCATAATATTATTCAACTCTTCTTACTTTTGGTCAAAGTATATCAGACTTTTTCTTGATAGATTTTAGAATTTCTAAGCCCAAACTTCTAAGGAGAAAAGCATCCTAAGATGAAAGACGTTCACTTATTTGAATATTCCTTCCATTTCTACATCTTACCCCATGTAAGTTCCAGACTCCCCCGCATCTCCCCTGCCTCTGCCACCCTCTTCATTATTTCTTCTTTTAAAATCCCTGCATTATTAACTATATATACTTCTCACTTTGACATTCAGTTGCACAGTGCTATGAGTTATTAAACTACTCTCTCCAAAAATCCTGTCCCACCCCCAGACAAATCCACGCGGGTTCCAGGGCCAAGACCTCCAAGCCTACTCGGATTGGAGTCGAGCATCCTCCACCCAGATCCTCCAAATTCCAGTAGGCGGGGGTCACACCCACCACCTGGCCCCCTGGCGCCGTGTAATCCCATCAACGGCCAAGACTCAGAGACTATAAAATTCAGTTTCCGGAACTGCACAGCCGCAAATGCGGCCGCGCAACATCTTCTCAGGACATCTTTTTATGACATCTTATTATCTCATTCCTACTTTGGACAAACTTGCAGGCTATCGAATGTAGCCTGTCCACAGGGCAGAGTCTGGCAAACTCCCCGTGGCGTACCGAATATGCCAAATACCAGTAACAATGATGGGTCTCATTCTCCTAAAGAGCCTTGAATATAATCTCTCAGGGCTAGGATGAAAGAGACGTTACTGGGGCCTGCTCGAGGCAATCGACGAATAACAGGATGATGAAATGAAAAAATGAAAATGAAACCCCCAGACAGATGAGTAGACAGACTCTGTGTAGGGGATTGTTTTCTTCACTTCTGTTTATCCTGAGTCAGTTCCCACAGTCCTCTAAACAATGCTGTAGAGAGTGTGAATTGAATGGACTCTTGCTAGAAATGAAATTAACCTAACACATGTCATAGTTCTTCACATATCCCTTTGTAATAGGTTTTATTGAGGTAGCATTGAGATACAGGAGTGGAAACATTTATGTTTGAAAAGCGCAACATTATGACACCACCATTCCAAAATGCCAGTGTCCTTCTACCAGTGTCCACTGAGCCCTTTCAGTCCGTTTTCCTCTCCCCATGACCACCTTGGTAGGGAACTTCAGCTCTTTGGTGAGAGTTTAAGTTCTTATTTTTATTGAATGTTTCTTCCTTACTTTATTTCTTTAAACACCACATTTGAGTGAGATTATCTAGTATTTGTCTTTCTTCTGATTTATTTAGCACAGGACCTTCCGATTCTATCTGTATTATAGCAAAAGCATGATTTCATCTTCTCTGAGGTAGTGAAAGTAACAGAGTTCACCCTTAAGTCTAGTATGATTTCTTTATATCCTGGCATATGCTGTCCTACTCAGTGTTTAGGAGGTCTGCTTCAGGCAGGTACAGTGAAAGGAGAAAACCAGGAATTAAGGACCAGAGGCAGACAGAATCTGTTGCTTACTGGGGTCACTAACTTGGTTTGACCCTAATTTTCTCAAAACCTCAGTTCTTTTCATGTGATTCAGAGTCCCATACCTTATCTTTCCACCTGTCTCCTGAAAATGCTTTAATGAGGTCTGTAACCTGATTGAGTGCTGCATTAGCATCTGATTCTTCTATTGATAATTGAAACATTTATTGCTTCCTGAGCCCTCCTGGAGCAGTGTGTCCCCAGCACTGTTCTGAGCATTCTGAGCCATCTCATGTCATGCTCACAGTCACTCTGTGGAAGAGGTGCAAAGTACTCTGGGGATCCTTATTTTGAGAAGAAAATGGTGAGACCTAGAGGATTCAAGTTACTCTTCAGGATATCCCAGCAAATCTCAGACAGTGCTGGGAGATAAAACCAGGCAGCCTAACTCCAGGGTGTCAATGGTTTCATGAAGAAGAGAAGAAGGTACAAAGCGAAAGACTGAGACTAAATGCATCCCAATAACCAAAACTATCCTTTGGGGCAGCAAACAAAGGAGAAGGTGAAGCTCTTGATTCAGCTGGCTGACAGCTTTGTGGAGAAGGGACACATTCATGCCACAGAGATCAGGAAATGGGTGACCACTGTGGACAAGCATTACAGAGACTTCTCCCTGAGGATGGGGAAGTACCGGTACTCCCTGGAGAAAGCGCTGGGCGTCAACACGGAGGTAGGTAGAGGGTTGCCCAGCGGGGTCCCTCGTTTCTCATCCTTATTGGTAGCACTGCTTGCACTGCCTGTTCAGGAGCAGGGCTGTCCTGAGCAGTCTTGAACTGAATCCCTGGAGCAATTGCCTTTTGTGATTTTCTCTTTTTTTAAAAATTTTTTAAATTTAATTTAAAAAATTTTTTTAAATATTTTTTAAATTTTTATTAGTGAAACACCATGAGGTACAGTTGTAGACTTACAAATTTTGTGCTTGGGTTTCAATTATACAATGGTCAAATACCCATCCCTCCACCAGTGCCCATTTGCCACCACCACGGGTCCCAGTATCCCTCCCTTTACAATAGCCAGAATCTGGAAAAAACCTGAGTGCCCAAGAACAGATGACTGGTTAAAGAAACTTTGGTACATCTACACAATGGAGTACTATGTAGCTGTTAGAAAAGATGAAGTCTTGAAGTTTACATACAAGTGGTACTACATGGAAAGTATCATGTTAATCGAAATAAAGTCAGATAGAAAGAGATGGATAGACATAGAAAGATTGCCTTTTGTGGTTTTCTATAGGACGGAATGTGCCTTGCTGAGCTGTTCACCTTCAGGCCTCCAGGATCAGAGCTATAAATAATACAAAATTGGCTAGCCAGGGGGTTGGTTTGTAGATACAGAACAGAGTTTTCTCTGTGTAGAGTTACTGGTTGACTTTGAATACTATGACCTCTTATCTTTGGCTTTAACAGAACCATCTTCCAATTATGTTAATCAGCAGATGATTAGAGTCCCCCATATTTATTCAAGTTCTTGTTCAAGAGAAAGGGATGCAATTTGTGTAAAGGCTCTTTGAAGTTTCAACTGGAAAAGATATTATTTGCTATGAATCAAGGAAAGACTGACTTCTTTGTAATAGGGGTCAGTAACCTACAAATTAAAAGATAAATGCAGGCTGGCAATTTAAGCCTGAAAATTCTAATTCTAGGCTCATGTTCTGAATCAGAGCAAAGTAGAGTGAGGCAGTCAAACCATTAAAATGGGAAGATTGATGTTTAAGCCTAACTTTAATGAAAGATTATTTTCTAGTGGTTTCTATCATAAATACTAAAAGGTGCTTTAAATGAACAGGAATGAGAAAAATTAAGAAACACAGTAATTATTCCATCATGTAGCTTTCCATGACCAAGGGAAATTTCTTTTTTAACTAAAAATATTTGCTTCTATTAACTTTCCTTGAAAGCTTTCTTATACCTTTATATGTTTCTTTCTCATACATATTTTAAAGATGAAGATTCAGTCTTAGACTAGTGTATGTGTGTGTGTGTGTGTGTGTGTGTGTGTGTGTGTGTGTGTGTTTAGATTTAATCAGGATCAAAATCCTTGGGGAAGTAAGACACTAATTATCAGATACATTCATTGTTTTTTCTTGTTGTGGATATTACACATTTGACTTGAATTTTTTCTGAATTTCTTCTTTGAAACAAAAGATTCATCCCATGAAGAAGAATGGTTGTGTGTGTATGGGGCAGGAGTGGGGGAGCTGGGAGGATGGCGTATTTTGTGGGATCCCCATACTCTCATCTTTTGCCATTGTAATTTTATGAACTTTCTTCCCTACCACCTCCCCAACTCTGGTGAGTTTTCTTCCCAGAGCATCTCCAAGGTGACCGCTGTGATATCTCTGTGTAGGACAACAAGGACCTGGAGCTGGACATCATCCCAGCAAGCCTTTCAGATAGGGAGGTCAGGCTGCGGGATGCCAACCATGAGGTCAATGAAGAGAAGAGGAAGTCAGCCCGGAAGAAAGAGTATGTGTTGGCTCATGTTGCGTTCACTGTCGCCTGTTCATTTCTTTCCTTTTTCTTTCTTTCTCTGTTTTGTTTTTTGTTTTGGGATCACTCCTAGTGGGACTTGGACTTCCTCCTGGCTCTATGCTCAGGGATCACTCCTAACAGTCCTGGGGGAGCACATATGGTGTTGAGAATCGAACCTAGGTCAACTGAATGCAAGGCAAGTGCCTTACCTACTCTGCTCTCTTAGCCCCACCTGTTCTTTTTGACAATTTGACGTGTCCTCTTGATCACATCTTGATCATCATGACAGACATGATCTTTCTATTGAAGATAAAAATTCACTCTGAAGACTGTTTTAGGTTTCTCCTTTTAAATCACTTATCTGAGTTCTCTTCATATATTACCAACTTCCTAGAGAAAACTTACCTTTTGAATCATAAAACCACAATCTTTAAATTTTTGAAATTTAACATGTACCAAACCAAGTATTTTCTCCTTCCAAAATTAGTTTTTATTTTCTAATTTCTACTTTCTATCAATAATCTTCTAGTTTCTCCTCAGCCTGAGGGTTTAATTTTCAATCATTTTCTGGGGCAGCAAATTTTTCTGTTGTTTTTTGTTTGGGGGCCATAGCTAGCGATGCTCAGAGTAACTCAGAAATCATTCCTGATGGGCTCAGGAGACTATAAGGATTCTGGGGATCAAACCTTGGTCAGCTGCATGCCAGGCAGGTGCCCCACCACCCTCTGTACTACTTCTCCAGCCCCTCACTTAATCATTTTCTTGGTCACTCTCCTTTTTTATGTTGGTGTTACAAAGTCATGCATATCCAGCGTTCTGGCAAGGGGTGTCTGAAGATGATTAAGTCAACAGAATCCTTCTGAGTAATCTAGGGGATCAATGAAGCAGGAAAGGTTGTTCTAAGATTATGGACATGTTGCTCATTTGATGAAAATGAAGTCAGACCAAAGGTTCAGAGAAACTGATATGTGAAGTTGGAGCCTTTCATTCGTTTAGGAATGAAATATTTAATTTGCTTAGGCTGCTCTGGCAAGGCCTGAAAAATTGGGCAAGTCTCATATTTTGGGAGGCTAGTAGTCTGAGATCTGGTATTGTCTGCTTGGATGTGGGGGCCCAGTCATTGAATGTAAGGGCCACTTTACCCTAATACTACCTAACTGCATCTGTGATGGCAATATTTCCAAGCAAGGTCACAATCTGAGGCTCAGGGTTCAGACTTCAATATATGAATTTTGAGTGGAATATATAATTCAACCCATAACACAGAAGGAAATGAAGTGACCAAACTCGATCAAATCTTCCTACTGGACTCTCTCTGAGACTGTCAGTAACCTGAAGAGGGTAAAGGTTGGCTGAAAAATAAAAAAATTTTAATGGAACATAGGGTAGTGATGATCAATCATGAAGAATAACAGGCAAAACTACAGGAAGCAGAAGCAGAAAAAGTGAGAAGAATGTATAATTCCAAAAACCGAAGTCATGTATCAGATTTTGTTCTTTTATCATCCTTATCCAAGTTCACTGAGCAACAAACAGTGTTCTAGAGACAGTTTAAATGATCTTGCTTATTCTTTGCAGCAGTCCTGGGTTGTCTGCTGTTATATTAGTAAGGAGTCAGAGACTCTGAGAATCAAGCCCTGCTTCTAATGAATGACAGAGTCATAATGCGGCACACTAATAAGAGAGTGACTCTTTAGCCCCTCTACAGGGGGAGTTGAAGGAGTTTTTTGGTTTGCTTTTTGTTTGTTTGGGCACTGTACCCACCTGTGCTCAGGGCATACTCCTGGCTTTGCACTAAGGTATCACTTCTGCCAGCTTCTGGGGACCATATGGGGTGTCAAGGATCGAACCCAAGTCTGCTGTGTGCAAAGCATATGCCTTGCCCACTGTACTTTCTCTCCAGCCCTGTAGAGGTGTTATTTTTTGGTATCAGTTAATTTTAATAGGAAGGCTACTATTGGGACACATGTTGCTTTAAGTAAAATTCCCCAAAGTTAAAAGTTGAGAGGCAAGGGAGATGGTTCAGTGGTCAGGGCAGTGCTTTATGACCCCTGATATGCCCTGAGATTTGCCAGGCCCAAGCAGCACTGCTCACTGGGTGTGAGCATCGAACCACCTCATTGGCTGAGCATTGTTGGCAGTGGTCTCCAGGCACCCTGAGCACTGTTTGGAAATTCTCCATGAAAAATAAAAGATAATACCATGGGAAAGACACTGCCTATTTTAATACTTTTTGTAAAATATTGAATAGAGGACATCACATAAGCAATCTCACAAAATTTTATATAATAAGATACCTGGAAATAAGTTTTCTCATTATGAGATGCCACAAAACATGATATAGAAAATCTAAAATAAGCATGTAAATTTGTACTTTGTGCCATATTAAATATTGCTGCATGTTGTGTGTCAGTGCTAGCAAGCACCACTTATAATGGAAATTTGTGGGGGGATGAAAATTAAATGATAAGAACAGAAAGATAATTCCATGGGCTGACATCATATTTTGCATCGCAAGAAGCCCAGATACAATTCCCAGGACCACACAATCCCCCTAAGGCACCTAGACAGGAATAGCCCCTGAGTACCAGTGGGTATAAATTCCCCCCAAAAATGAAATGAAGCAAGAAGCTGGAGACTTAGTACAGAGGTTAATACACTTGCCTTGCATGTGACTGACCCCATTTCAATCACTTAGCAAAACCAGGAGTGATCACAGAGCCAGGAGACCCCCAAGCATGGCCCCAAGCCAAAATAAAAACAGAACAAACAACAGGAAGCAGTTTCAATACAGCAAAGTCAGTCAGCATAAAAATATTTTGGCAATTATTTGAGGGCTCAGGGAAGAAAGATCCCTTCCTTGCAGATGTGTAATATAGGAACAGGCACTTAACATTGTTCATTTCCTCGTGCCTGTGATCACAGTGCCTGGTTCTATATGCATCATCTTGTGATGCAGTGCCTTAGAAATAGTGTTGAATAGAGTGTAGATCGTATAGGTAGGGGTTAGCAAACCATGGCTGATAAGCCAGATCTGTGTAAACTACCACGTGGCTTATAGAGTCTATAAGCTAAATTCTGTTTTTTATATTTTTTAATGTTTGGGGAGAAATCAAGGAAGAATCATATTTCTGTGACATTTGAAATGAGATAAAAGTCAAATTCCAGTGTTCACATATGAAATTTTGTTAGGACACAGACACGTGTGTGTGTGTGTGTATGTGTGTGTGTGTGTGTGTGTTTTCAAACCCCCAGAGGTGTTCAGGGCTACTTCCTACTTTTGTGTTTGGGGGTTGCTCCTGGCATATGTGGGGAGCCATATGGGGTGCTGAGAAATCAACCAGCATCTGGCCCAAACACTTTTCCTTTCAACATAACATTTATTCCTCCTTTCAGAGTGCAACGTCAGAGTTGCCTGGTGTGGTATGGATCGGACCAACAAATGGTTCATACCTGACTCTACAGGCAGAGTTTTCTCCCCTCCAGTCTTAACAGTGGTGGCTTGGGAAATGGTTCCTGGCTCTTAAACGTGCTTGTCACATGGTCTTGTGGACTGTTTTGGTTAGAGCCCAATGCTCTCCTGAAGAGCCCTGAGGATGAGGTCAGAAGTGGAGCTTTAGCTGCAAGTGATGTAGGATGGAAACAGTTGCTGCCTTGCCCACACGTCGACATGCACAGTCATTGAGAGCAGAGTGTTGGGACTGGGCTGAGGAGGGCACGTGGGCCTGGCTGCCAGAAACGTGTTAAAGAGAGACAGGCCGATGGTCAAAGGGCAGTCATTCGAGGCAGGGAGTTTTGGAGAAAGGAGGAGACCTGTGCTGTTGATCAAGGAGAAAAAGAGATATTAAAGAATGGCATGCATGCTGAGGTGGGGAGTGAAGTTTGGAACACGGGTGATTTAATGCTGACCAACTGAAGTTCCTCTTTTTCCTTCAGATTCATCATGGCTGAGCTGCTCCAGACGGAAAAGGCTTATGTAAGAGACTTGCATGAGTGCTTGGAGGTGAGTCTGACAATTCAGTTCACAGAAGAATGGGAAAAGGACATTCCTGCCAGAGCCGAGTCCTTGAGAGGAACTCAGTGCTGTCTGCTCCCTGAACTTAAGAACAGAAGCCAACTGGGTGAAAGTTTCCTCCCAGAATCCACAGTATTTGCAGGGGAGTTTAAAGTGCTTTTGAAAAGAAAACTTTTCTCAGACTACAACTGGATTCCAGGGGGGTGGGGAGGAAGGATAGAAAACATCTGATTTAAAACAAAAATCATGACATAGTGAACTTGAGTCTGAGGATCTGCCGTCTCCCCGACACCCACTCAAACACACATCTAACAGCAAACAAGAGCAGGGTGTCTGTGCTATCTCCCTAGCAACATCGCAGCAGTTCGAGATCAGTTGAATTGCGTCCGTTTTTCTTTCCTCCCTTGCTCTTCTTTGCCACCTCAGCTTTTGCACACCATGTGAGTCCTGTCTGAGTCCTGCGCCTCAAGCTGGAAGCTGGCCTGTTCATTCTCTGTGTTTCTTACCAGTACTCACCAGTGATGAAACTTGCTGTCTTACAGACCTACCTGTGGGAAATGACCAGTGGTGTGGAAGAGATTCCCCCTGGGATCCTAAATAAAGAACATATCATCTTTGGCAACATCCAGGAGATCTATGATTTCCATAACAAGTAGGTTGGGGCAGGGCGGGGGTGGGGGGTTGGGGGAGAGTGTTTTAGTGGCATACCCTTAGGGCTGCAGCTACCTGCAACCGGATTACTATCAAGTGGAGAAGGCTGATTGGCAAACCGTGTATGATAAAGTACTGGCTGGCAAGTGCTCTAAGATGGTTGCTCTCAGAGTTCTTTCTCATTCACCTCTTTCTTGGTCACCATCCCAACTTCCTCAGAGAGAGTGAGTTCAAGTACATAGCTGCAGTGCTCTTTAGTTTGCCTAGGGAGCCCAGCTACTAGCATCTTCCTGCCAAATCAGAATGACAACTAGGATTTAAAGAAATAAAAGTAACTTTTCCTCATTAAAACTTATGGTGAAAACCTGACGTTAGAATCCATCTGAGGCTACCTTGATTCCACTTGAGGGTCTTGGGTTTCAAATTCAATTCACATTTTCTTTCAGTCTAAATATATCTTCCATCACCTACTGCCCAGTCATTCCCATTCTCAAACAAAACAACAATGATGGATGTTTTGATAGGTAGATAGATAGATAGACAGATAACCAAAATACCTAATGGAACATGTTTCTTAACACCTTATAGAGAATAATGTCATTTAATGCTCTATGTTTTGCTGAAATAAATAGGACCATAAACATCACAATTCATTTGAGTAGCTCCCAGCTTATCGAATACATCATGGGTAGCTGGCCAGGCTCTGCCGTGCGGGCGAGATACTCTTGGTAGCTGATATGCCAAACACAGTAACAACAAAGTCTCCAATGGAGACGTTACTGGGCCTGACTTGAACAAATTGATGAACAACGGGAGGATAGTGACAGAACAGCTCCCAGCTTAAGAATCTTTTCCATAGTATACAAAAAAAAAAATGTTCCTTTGTTAACCAGAGAGTCAGCAAGCACACTGAAATGATTAATTATGTAAACAACTAATGGAAATTACTGAATTTCCAAAATGCTAATAGAGGAAATCTCAGGACACTGGCAGTAATAGGAGCATGAAATCCCAGTGCTCGCTCAGGAACTAGCTGCAGGGAAGGGTTCAGTGCTGTATGGCTTAGTTCAGAGGGAGTCCAAGGGGCAGACTAGTCCAACTTCTTAATTTCTGTTAGATTGGGTGCTGGAGATAAAATTACCTGCTCAGGAGTTCCTGAGGAACCCACTTGTGTAGGCGGAACAGCCATCAGGGAAGGAAATGTTCTATACTTTGCTGTTCCCTGTGGCAGCATTAGATAGGGCTGCTATTGGACATTTGGAGTGTGACTCATACCCTTGGGAACTGAATTCTTACCTTTATTTCACTTAATAAACCTAGATGGCACATGGCCACCATACTGGATATCCAAAGCTCTAAAGAAGAACCATTCTTCCTTTTCTTAGCCAAAGTATGACACTTTGCTGAGAAAGGAGGAAGCAGGTAAGAATTAGGTATTAGAAGAGTTTGAGTCCCAAAGGTCTAAATGAGAAGTCGGGGGAGTCATCCTTTCTGGTCCCCTCCTGTGGATCAACCCCTCATACATCCAATGAATTGTGTGTTTAAAATATGTAGCTCCCATGCCACAGTAATATTGTGTGGTTATCAAACCAGTAAGTCCTGGCAGGAAAGAAAAAGCCTCCTAACTTTCTGGAACACTTCATGAAAATTCTCAGTCTTCCTTTTTCAATCACATTTGGTCCTTCTGTTAATCTCTGGACATAATGATGTTCTGTTCTCAAACTGATTTTATAAGATTCTTTAAAAAGCCATACTTGATCATTCATCTCAAACTCCATCTTTCAAGCCCAAATCCGTATTACCTGTTTCCTCAAAAATATCTGAGAAGACACTAAGTTGATAACCAGTAATTCTATTCATTTACTTTACTAGTTTATCTTCTGAGATTCAGTTAGCAAGTCTCACTTTACCTCTGTTCTTACCAAATTGAATGTGTCAAAATCAAGATATCATAATATGCATTTCCCTGAGCACTGATTATACCAAATCAGTGTATGAGGGAAGACAACATGTATTTCAAAATTGACCAACTATATGCCTAGCATAAGCATTTGTCTTACTCTAGCTCCAGATTACTCTAGTAAACCAAAATAAGAAGTTTGGTAGATCTTTGGGTAGTTTTTAAAAATCTACTGGTTACAAAATATAGTTCTAAATACTTAAAAATTCACATTCAATCACATAGAATGCTACATTCTATAAGTAGATAAATAAATTAAATTAATAACAGCATAGGTACCCAGTTGCTTCATAATGTTACCTATTTATAACTTATAAAGAAGGAACAAAAATAAAGCTCTGAGCAACCATATGGAGATAAACATCTGTTCTTTTCATAGAAACCCCTTTCCAGCCTAAAGGTTTTGTTTCTTAGTTTATTTTCATGGGAACGGGGGAATTTTGTTTCTGCGTTGACCTGGAAGTACTTATGTGCTCTTCCTGCCTGTCCCAGGGTCACTTCCAGCCATGCTTGGAGGGCTGTGTGGTGGCAGGGGTTAAGCTAAGATTGGCTGCAGCAAGGCAAGTGCCTTAACTCTAGTAGTTCTCTCCATCTCTCTCTTTTTCATCTTATTATTTCCAAATTTATGCTGATTTAGGAGCAGCAAATTAGAATCAGTTTAAGGTGGGGTGGGTGGGGGCACTCAATAAAAAGGATTGATTTAAGGAACTCTGTAATGTATTTAGAATGTTGCTTATTAACTTTAAAAAAACACAATTTAAGGGAATAAACAAAATTAAACTGAATATTCATTCTCTATGGGATCTGGGAGTAAAGTTTTCCTGTGGTCATAATATATACTTTCTATTTATGCTATTCAAGTTTGGATTAATGAAGAAAACATAGTACTTCTAACTCTGATAAGCAAGAGATAAAATGTACATTAAGCCAACTTTGAAACTCCGTAATAGACTGTGTGTTTTACTCTGTAACCCCAGGTCTTGGCACAAAGTAAACTTCAATAAAGGTTTGTTTAGTGGATGGAGGGGTCAAGGGTGGTTAGACTGATTGAAAAACAGACATACAGGGAGACTAAAATCACCATTTGAAGAACAAATGGCTAATTCCATTTAAGCCACAATTTAGTCTTTTATTTTTGAAAATCTGAAGACACTGAGACCTAGAGAGGAGCTAGCGATTCACTAATGTGAAATTCTGTGTGTATCTATGTTTGTTGCCAGGAATCAAACCCAAGCCAAGTACCTATCACTGAGACACTTCCCCATCCAGCATCACTGCTTTAAAGATCAGGTTTCTGTATCAGAACCTGGTGGAATCAGTACTTTCTCCCCTACCCCACTCTCTAGACCACCTTGGGACTACTCAATCTGGTTGGTTGGGTTTATACTTAATCAGATTCCATGTGGACCCCTACCCCCAACACGGGCTGAAGAAACATTTCAGCCAATTTCTTCCATAGGTAGGCCACTCATGGTCCATATCCTTTCACAATCATTGCCTGGAAAAGTTAGTTTTCCACAGAAGTTGGAAGGGCCAGTGGTGAACCAACATTCAGTGCTAGGTTGTTTTCTCACACTCTGTGAACCCAGGTCTGGCCAGAGTGTGAGATTCTGCTGTGCCTGCCACCCACTGCATTTCCAGTATGACTTTCCTGGGCCTCAGGCTGCAGCAGCAGGTTCTGAGCTTTGTGGGTGGAACTGGGAGCCCTGGCTAGGCCAGTGTCCACTGATATGGGTGACAGGTGACCAGGCTTGGCCAGGATCGGGCCTGGTGTGTAAACGGGAGGGGTGAAGACAGGTGTGAGGAGTGAGGAAACCCAGTGAACAGTGAACCAGCACACATTTCTGTCTTCCTTTTAGAATTTCCCCTGTGCCACCCTGTACTGGTTTGGAGTTGGGCTTGGTACCCACTGGTGACTCAGTGCCAGCCTCTTCACCTGTATTCTGGGAATTAGTTGGTAGCTAAGTTGGAAGGGAGGAGGTGAGATATGAATGCAGTTCAAGGGCAGGAAAGGCAGTGGAGTTTGAGCAATGGGAAAGTCTTCATGGAAAAGGGGACATTTGAAATGGATTTAAATAATAAGTGGGATTTTTGTAGCCAGCTGTGCACCCCCTGAGTGAGGGGGAAAGTTTGAAGCAGGTCATTTCAAGGGCAGGATCTGGTGCTCTCACATGGAGGTCTGAGAGAAGTGCTGGGAAGAGTTTGTGATGAATCTCAACTTGGTCCTGGAGGGCTGGGTCCAACCACCGGCACTTTGCTAAGGCTGTGTCTTGTGATGTCTGTGTGTGAGAGATGAAGCCCAGGAAGAGAGAGAGGGTGGATGGATGGATGCATGGAGTCAGGTGATGAGCGTGGGGGAAAGTGAAAGAGAGATAGAGAGGAAGGTGGGTAAATGGAGAAAATATTTAGAGGAGGGAGACATGAGAGAAAACAGTGATGTGAGTGGATAGTAAGGGGTAGCAGAAAGAGCACATAGGGGAGGGGGAAGAGGCAGTAGTGGAGGCAGTAGACAGGAAGCGGGGAAATGTGGGTTTTAGGAAATCAGTGATGTCCTGACCTGCCAGCCTGGATCTAGGGAGCCTCTGCCCTAAGGTAGCAAGGCAGGAGAATCAACGTGTGCTTTTAAAACACTTGACCTTGAGCTAGAAAAAAACTATTATATAGTCTCGATATGCAAATGCCTACTTACTATATCACTGGATAGCACTGTCCTTTCGTTATTCATTGATTTGCTCAAGTGGGCACCAGTAATGTCTCACAACAAATTGTGAAACTTGTTGTTACTGTTTTTTGGCATATCGAATATATCACGGGTAGCTTGCCAGGCTTTGCCGTGTGAGTGAGATACTCTCGGTAGCTTGCCGGGCTCTCTGAGAGGGACGGAGGAATCAAACCCGGGTCAGCCACGTGCAAGGCAAACACCCTACCCGCTGTGCTATCACTCCAGCCCTTATTATGTATAATAGGGAAATTAAATTTTACAAAATGACACCTTCGCTCTATGTAATGCATTTTGATGTTTTGGGATTTCCTCCTTTTTAAGTGTTGACTGGAAGTAGATTTTTCTTTTCTTTCCTAAAATGATTTTAAGAGTTTTAATTAAAGAACCTTTTTTTTACAGTTATAGATGAGTTTGAGATACTTAAGATGCATAGTGTTCTAGCACTCATCCCACCACCGGTGTTCCCAAGTTCTTCCCACCTTCCCAGCCTACCACCTAAATAGACACTTTTTAAAATTTGGTTATTGTAACTTGGATTTCAGATTTTCAGTGTTGTTGACACCGCAGTTTGGATCTATGGCTGTACCATCCCCCACATAACAAATGTACTTGAGGCCCCTAACCCTGCTTTCCCATTACTGCCCTTTATCTCCTTCTTTCCTCCCCTTTTATTTTCTGCTCCATTCTTCTCTCCCATATACTCTGGTTCAAGGGTGAATTAGCATCCCCTTTTCCTACATTACATTCCCTCATCCTTTTATTGTAAATGACACAGCTGAGTAAGATAATCCTATGTTTGTCTTTCTTCTTCTGGCTTACTTCACTCAACTTATCTTCCATGTCCAACCAGATTGCAGAAAGTTGCATGTATTCGTCATTCCTTGTAACTGCATGGTATCTTCATAACCCATTCATCTGTTGTTGGACACCTAGGTTGATTCCACATCTTAGCTATTGTACAAGTGCTGCAATGAATGGTATGCAAGTGTCCTTTTGAATGTATGGTTTTATGTCCTGGGGGTAGATGCACAAAAGTGAAATTATTGGTTAATATGGCCCAGTTCTGAGTTCACTGGGAATTCTCCATGCTCTTTTCCACAGGGGATGAACCAGACAACAATCTCACCAGTAGGTGAGAGTTCTTTTCACCACATGCCTACCAACACAGATTGTTCCAACTAATTTTGACCTGTTGCATTCTCTCAGGTGTGAGATGACACCTCATGGTCATCTTGATTTGGATTTTCCTAATGATAAAGGATGCTGAGCATTTTTTCATGTGCCTATTGGCCTTCTATCAGTCTTCCTCTGAAAGGTGTCTGTGCATTTCTTCTCCCCAATTTTTGATAGGGTTTTGGATTTATTGTTGTTGTTGTTGTTGTTGGGATGTTTGTAAGTATTCTCTATAGCCTAGATATCAAGCCTTTGTCTGATGTGTTGGTTGTGAATATTTTTCCTATTCAGTTGGCTATCTTAGCTTCAGTCCGTGGTTCTTTTGCTATGCAGGAACTCTTTGATGTAGTCCCACTTGTTTATTTTTTATTATTCTCTTTACCAGTGGTATAATATCATTGAATAGCCTTTGAGATCCAAATCTTGGAGCATTCAGCCTATATTTTCCTCATTGTACTTTAGTTTCCGGTGAAATATCATGGTCTTTGATCCACCTTGTTAGAACAGGGATTTGATTTTAGTTCTTGCGTGAGGGACTGACCCCACCTAGTGGTCATAAGGGGATCTGCCTTTTTGACCTGGCTGCAGTAGCCTTCATTGTCTGTCCTATCACTTTCCCAACACACACCACACACACACACACACACACACACACGCTCACACCACACACACACACAAAACACCACTTGCTTAGAATTTGCATATTCTATGCTGCTTCCCCATCCAGATGCCATTGGTGTTAGCTACATTTCATTTTTAGATCATAGAATCATAAAATGCAAACTTTAGAAAAAAACTTAAAGGACTACATACTTCAGCCTCTACATTATAGAAACTGGGTTTTACAAAGATTTATGGTTTCCCCAAACCAACTGGTAGCACAGCTAGAATCCAGACCTACATAGCTCCTCCTTACATCTCACCGTCATTTCTTTAGTATTTAAATGTATTCAAGAAAAGAAGGGAAGATCTGTTATTTTCTTTGTACCGTAGACTCACACTCTCAGATCTTACTCAGTCTGTTAGAGGGGCCTATGAGAATTTAGCTCTTTGCTCTGCTGGTTGTTACATCATTAAACTATTAGCATCAATCCTGGTTTATCAGCATTGGACAATACCCAGAAGTCTAAATACTTTATATATCAAGATAATGTTACTTTTTAGTGACACACGCTTAGTATTCATGCCCCACTGCTAAATAGGACATTGCTCAATAGGATAAAATAAAAGATAAATTCTTAAGAAGTAGTACAAAATATGAGATCGATTTTTTAATATTTAACATCAAAATTATTACATATCTGAAAATACTTTATGTTCATCATACAATTAAGTGAAACTAGAAACTAGAAAAATATATTCAAAATGTTTTCAGTGGTTAGCAGGCACATGGTGACCTGAGGTTAGAGGCTCCCGGTGAGGGTATCCTGAGAGGAGTCCAGCCCTGGCTCTCACTTCTCTGCATCACTCACCCAATTTCGAGTAAAGAGCATAATCAAGGGATGGAACCACATGATTCTGGGGGCACAGCCTTGTAGATCAAACAGCTGAGGCTCCCACCGATCACTGTAGCGCATAGAACTTCACGTGTGTTGAGTGGTGTCAGATGTGCTTAATCTGGTCACTAATGGATTCTTTAGAAATGGTAGTCAGTCCCCCTTGTGTGAAAACAGTAACCAGTCCTGCTGGATAAGGAGTTTGGTTCCTAACTTCCTGCAGATAAGTAATCCGATGCCTTTCTTCCCATCCCACCACCCACTTTATTTATCCCCTTCTCTACCCTTTTCCTCCTTGCAGCCTCCATTTTAAGTGTGTGTGTGTGTGTGTGTGTGTGTGTGTGTGTGTGCGTGCACGCGCAGACAGACACACATGACCTCCCCCCTTACATGCAGATTCTGCCCTTGTATAAAGGACTGTCTGTAGGAACATGTGTTGAGTCCTCGGTGAAGGATGTGCTTGTTCGGGATCAGCAAGACTACAGACTTTGGAGAAAGAAGAAAACTCAAAATGACTCACTTTTGGAATCATGCCTTTTTCCTAGGACTTAACGACAAACCTCAGAAATCTTTTCTATCAAAGCATATTAGAGGTTTCCTATCTTTGGATTCTATGCAGTGCCAGAGGAAAGCAGGTTCCTCATAAAGTAACAAGGTATAATGCATTGCATCATAGTAATTTTGTTGAAATATTGGTGTTGAATAATGGCGTTGACTTCGATCTTGAAATTTCTGTAAAAGGCTAGTTCAGTTCTAAAAGAACCCTAGACATTCACACCAGTGCTTAAGCTGCTTATTTTGCTTGTTCTCCCAGGATTTATACCATGTAATTACTGAAATGGTAAAGCCCAAGATGTTGCTATAGAGTATCTGAGGTAGGATGTTCCATCATTTGTGGAGAATGTTGTGACCTCTTGTACTTTAATTTAAATTCATCATGTCTATTTGAAGTAGGTGGAATGACATTGATCAGACTTACATAATCTGTCATCTTCATAAGCTTTAAATAAAAAGCCAAAATAGAGTTTAATATTGCTACTTGCCTTTGACACTGACTTTGAGATGGCAGTGAATATCTTAATCAAAGTTATAAATATCTTAAAGTTACGTCCAGGTCTAGATAAATCGGGTTTTTCTTTATTTTTAGTTCTAAAACTTTCTTATTTAAAGGTTAAATGTAGGAATCAGGGAGGTAGCTCAAATGGTACATGCCTGGCATATTCAAGGTTGAGTTCAATCCCCTAATATCATGTCCCCCACAGCTTGGCAAAATATGCCTCTAGTGAACCCATGCTTTGCCAGGTATATCCCTTATGTTTTTTAAATTGTATTTAGTCAATGTAATAAAGTACTGGATCTAGGGCAGTTGATTCCCAAAGCTGATCTACAGATTGTGTGTGCTGAAATTTCCTCCAGAGATTATTTGCACAATCTAAATGCTCAGATCCTGACCCCAGAGGACAGGACACCACCGGGACTCCTAACTCGGACCAACAACTGACCATTGAATCATGTTTTTTAGCGTGTTCCTTGAAACAAATCTGGTACTCCCTTTTCAGAAGTTCCACTGACACTGTTGAAGACGTTTGGGAACCACCACACAGTGTCTTTACTTCAGAGATTTATAATGTACCGCATCATAAAGGATTTTGGAAGTCCTGCAGTAGAGAAACCAGCCTACCCTAGCATTTCCTTAATTTAAGTGAAGCTTGGCCTCAGAATCCCCTTTGTTTCATAATAACCAGTCAAGATTTTTCCAAGATAAGGCCTGAGGGAAGGTAATCTACAAATCTTCCAGCAGGAGCTTTGTGGCCAGTACCTCAGTGTAAGTCTTCCTGAGTGCGGGAGAGGGTGCAGTTTGCATTTTTATCAATGAGAGTATGAATTCAATAACACTGAGGAGTCCCTGACCCTTAAAATCTAATGCTTACTTAGTACCTACTATGTATCAGTCATTGGATTAGTTCCTTATGTGTGTGAATTTAATAAATTCTCATAGTCATCCCATAAGTTTGTTATTGTAAGATGAAAAAACAAGGAAGCTTTGGAAGACCCCCTCACAACTGTGCCTGATGTGACTTCTGACTCTTTAACTTGCGCTGGACGGTGGGGGGAAGGGAAGCAGGGTTGATAGAAGGGTAGATCAGTGGTGTTACTCTTTAACCTTACTTATTCAGATAATATTTCATGCATTTAATTTACTTTATAATCCTTTCATTTCATGAGACATTTCAGTTTAACCACTTGTTTCATGGGGCTGATTTTCTAAGGGAGACCCTCCCTAGCACATTCAGTGAGGCCAGGTGCTATTCCCAGTGGTTCTCAGCCATATAGTCAGGACAGCCCAATTCTAGGCTCAAGGATGTGATCCTTCTGGAGCCCTGGATGTCAGGGACCACCAAAGCACCCCAGTGGTGCTTGGTGGGACCCCCAGGGCTTCACCTAGCAATGCTGATAGCACCATGCAGTACCAGGTATCAACCCAGGATAGGAACTCATGCTGGACATGGTACTTCCCACCTCTACATGCTCGCTCGCTTTCTTTCTTTCTTCCTTTCTTTCTTTCTTTCTTTCTTTCTTTCTTTCTTTCTTTCTTTCTCTGTCTCTCTCTCCCTCTCCCACTCCCTCTTTCTCATTCCATAGGCTTTGGAGAACTGCTTTCACAAAAAGTCCTGCCACTTCTCTATTTAAATTACCAATATTTTAAATAAAACTGCTAGCACTGTCTTCAGCGTCCAGATCAATGATCAGTGTTGTGGGTATAATTGCCTTTGTTTGCTGAAAAATAACTTTAAGTGAGCAGACAAGTGACCTTAGGTCATTAATCAGGTACTAGGGGAGTCTCTCCCTGAGACATCCTGGATATCCTTTCAAACTTCTAAAACAAGGATTTTTACACTGTATGGAATGTCATGATCCAGACTGCTTTATCATCTACTTGATCCTTAAAGAAGAGCTTCCAAAGCATGGGAGTCAGGCGTAGGGGACTGCGGTGAGCACTGAAGTAGTTACATGAGCAGAGTGGTCCTGAGAGAGGAGAGGAGGTTTCCTGTGAACTGAGAGTGCTAATCAGGGCCAGGACTTGAGATTCTTCCCTTTCTTTCTCTTCTTCCTGCACCCTCCTTTCTTTAAAAGCAAATTGCTTACTCTTACCAACCCTGGTCCACCAATAGCTTATCAGATTTTCTTTCTCCACTTTCCAAGACCGCTCCAGCTCACATGCTCAGACCCTCTTCAGCCCATTGTGGTTCTGAGCAGGATTTTTGTGCATTGTCTTCACTGAGGGTAATGTGATAAATGACCAGACAAAGAGTACTCAGTACCCAAAGGACTACTCTGACAATATTGCACATTCTACTATTCTATCTTCCTCATGGGGGAAACATCACAGGATGAATGCTTTTAGAATTCAGTTATACAAACAGGAAATTACATGTATATGGGTGTGTTTGAGGAAGTGTCTGAGGGTGTCTGAGAGTGTGTAAAGTGATGAGCCAGATTGCTTCTGTGCGTAACAAAAATTTGTTTTCTTTTGGCCTTGAAAAAAATTTGAATCTCAACTATAGTTTTATATAATATTGTTTCCTATTCCCATGTCAGAATTCTTATTGAACCTAACTTTGTCACTTGCAGTTCCTCTAAAAGCAGCAAGTTAACATGAAACTTTATTGATTTCTAGAATTGACTGTTTACATTTCTAAAGCCAAAATTGCCTTATATTTACTCTTGTTTCATGATTCAAATCAGAAGACACTTACACATTAGAAGAAAGATAATTATTAAATGCCACTGTTGAATTCTCCCAAAATTTTGAGTGGCTTTTTTTAATGATTAAAACAATACTATCTATCATGACAAATTTTCACTGTAGATAGAAAAATTTTTCTTTCAGCCATGACTTCACCAATCATCATTAGCACCTTGGCATTCAAACATGATGTGCCCAGTTTTTTTTTAACTTCATATTTGTGGGTGGTGCTCCCAAGAAGTGCTTAAGGGCTAGGGGTTGCTCCTGCAATGTATGACTCAGTGGTACTCTTGGAACACCAGAGCCACACCCAGCTAACTCAGGGCCTCTTTCATGCTAGGCATGTGCTCTTTCTCTTTGAGCTCTCTTCCCAACCACACACATATGCACTCTTACACCTAGACACTTGTTGCTGCCATTAAAGGAGGAACAACTGACATTTACTAAAATCTACTAACAATTGTAGTGATAAGACGTGGCCAGAATAGCATGCTCTACATGCAAGAGGCCCAGACTCAAACCCTGGTACTTTATGGTCTCCTGAGCCCTACCGGGAGTGACCCCACTCCCAAAGCACAGAGTCAGGAGTAGCTCCCAGAATTGCCATGGGCCCGTCAAAATTAAAGAAAAAATTATATGTACATACATATATATATATACAACTCATTGAGTTTAGGGATAAGTATATAGATCTTTATCCAGATTTCATCTCTGTTAGAACTGTTATCACTAATACTGTTTTATTAATATATAATAACATTTAACATAAAAGCTAGCTTCTTGACAAATTTTAAGAACAAGATACAACTGTACCTCATGGCGTTTCACTAATAAAAATTTTTTTAAAAATCTCATGAAGGTTGAAAAGGAAAAATAAATCAATAAATAAATGAAATAAAATAAAGAACAAGATACAATGTTGTTAGCTATAGGTTCTAGCCTATATTGTTGATCTTCAGAACTTACCTTGTATATCCTTCAATCCAATAAACCTTGGACCATTAGATTTATTGGATTGAAATTAAATATAGTTTCTGTTTGTATCAAAGGTTACATATTGTGTGAAATCTTTCTCACTTTCTTAAGAAGCCTTCTGGAGATCATCCACATGAAAATCAGACAGAATCACTTTTTTTAGAGCTATATAACATTAATTTCAGTGGGTGTATCTTGGTTTCACACTTGTTATCTAAAGACTGTTTTTACTATTAGAAACAGTACCCAGTGAACATTTCTTTGTGGTCATCATTTTATATATGTCAGGTTAATACTATACGAGATTTTCCAGTTAAAATGGCAGATACAAAAGTTCATTTAGGGCCAAAGAGAAAGTAGCGTGGGTAGGATTCTCACCTTGCTTGCAGCTAACTTGGATTCAGTCTTTGGCACCAAATAGGGTCCCGGGAGAAAGCCCTGAGCACCACCACGTGTGACCTAAAAACAAAGCAAAATCGCATTCTTATATTTTCAAGCTGCTTTTTGTGAAAATTGCAGCATCTTCTATTTCCACCCGTATAACTCTTCACAACTTCATAATTTGTTTGAAAATCAATTTATTTTAAAATATAAATGTGCTTTTTAAAAAAATAAAAACAAATTTCATTCCAGCAATGCCAGCTTATTAGAACCTAAATTCAATTCAGCTATTTGAAGTTGATATGGTCAGCTCTGTATTATTTATTTTCATGGAAAGGAATCTTGCATAGATATCCACAGTAGCAATAATTCAGTGATAATTCAGTTTCACTCTGAAATATATTGTGATTTTTTTCTCCATGAAATTCCCATTCACAATAATATCTGCATTGAAAAGCATCAGCTCATAGTTTGTTTTTGTATTTTAGCATAAATTGGCTACTTGTAGAAGAAACTTGAAAATTGAAAGCCAGTATAGATTAATTTTTTTCTACTATAATTCTATGGGCAGGAGCGATAGTACAGCGGGTAGGGCATTTGCCTTGCACATGGCCGAACTGGGTTCGATTCCTTCGTCCCTCTTAGAGAGCCCAACAAGCAACCGAGAGTATCCCGCCCGCATGGCAGAGCCTGGCAAGCTCCCCATGACGTATGTGATATGCCAAAAACAGTAACAACAAGTCTCACAATGAAGACGTTACTGGTGTCCGCTCAGGCAAATTGATGAACAGTGGGAGGACAGTGTTATGGTGCAGTGCTACTATAATTCTAACATCTCGAAGAGTATTTACTTTGCTTGTGTTTGTATGTTTGTGTTTGGTCCACACCAGGTTGTGCTCAGGGCTCAGTCCTGGTTCTACACTCAGAAATCACTCCTGATGGGACCGAGAGGAACACGTGGAGTGCAGGGATCAAAGTAGAGTTGGCTGCTTGCAAGGCAGATGCCTTGCCCACTGTACAATTTTTCCTGCCTCTATATTGCTTTTTTGAAATTTATGTCTAGATAGTTTAGATTCTGGGAATTTTCTGTTGTTGTTGTTGTTGTTGTTGTTGTTGTTTTGGAACCACACCTGGCAGTGCACTGGGCTTAGCCCCTGACTCTCCGTGTCAGGAGCACTCCGGCAGGGCTCAGGGGATCATATGAGATGCTGCTGATGGAACCCAAGTCAACTGCCTGCAAAGCACGAGCCCTACCCACTGTAGCCCGACCCACTATAGCTTTGACCCTAGAGATTTTCTTACTGTACTCAAATTATTTGTATTTAAAAAATTTTGTGGGGCTGTCACAATACCACAGTGGGTAGGGTGTTTTCCTTGCATGTGGCCAACTTAGGTTTGATCCCCAGCATCCCATGTGGTCCCCTGAGCACTGCCAGGGGTAATTCCTGAGTGCACGAGCCAGGAGTAACCCCTGTGCATCACCGGGTGTGATCCAAAAAGCAAAAAAAAAAAAAAATTGCAGTTGCTGTTAAAATGAAAGACCAACACAAGTATTTCATCATTTTAAATCTGAGACATTTAAACCTCTGACTAAAACAATATTACTTTAAGTCGCACTTAAATCAATTAATATGCATTTTAATTAAGCTTGCCTTTACATATTTTAAACTGTTCCTCACTGTTTCTCATTTAGAAAATGAAGCAGTCATGTGATAATGATTGAGACTTTTTTGGTAGCGTTGGTCTCAGTACACTGGATCTGATTCAGCCTTTCTCTCCCCTTGCAGCATCTTCCTCAAGGAGCTGGAGAAGTATGAGCAGCTTCCTGAGGATGTGGGACACTGCTTTGTTACCTGGGTAACTGGCTTGAAATCCTCCAACTGACCCTTGCTTCCCTGGTGTTCAGATGGCATCAACTAGTAACACCATGTGATGCCCAACTGAGGATTGGTTTCTGTTCCAGTTTCACACAAGAGACGTGCCAGAGAAGAGAGGGGGCATGAGCAGGGCTGAAAGAGTGTCCTTGGGGAAAGTTCTGAAGCGTTGTGCCTGAGTTCCACCTTAAGTTCTCCAAGGATTTGGTAGAATGGAGGTTCCTTTCAGGAGAGAAGAACAAGAGCACTAACCACTTGTACAAGAGCTACAGTGGGCTTTATCCTTAGTTTAATTTCCAGGAGGAGGGCTTGAGGATTAGAATTTTAGCCACTGTTCTTCCTTGATGGGAAAGAAGAGTCTTCTTGGCATCTCTCCCAGTTCTGACCCCCAGGCTGAGTGTCTAGTAGTTTTTGTTGTTGTTGTCAACAACGAGTAACTGGGCTGAATGACCCAGGTTCTGATCATAGAGACAGGTGGCAGTGCCAGAAGTTTCCCCACTGCACAGTGTTCTGAGCTCAAGTTGGTGATATGAGTTTCAGGTATCTCAGGGAAAGTCCATTGAGGCCAGTAGGTGCAGCTGAACATAGAAATCATTTCTCAGGGTCAGAAGCACAGATATTTCATAATTATCTACTTATAACTTTGGTTCAGAATGTGCTTTTCAAAGTGCCTTCATGTTTTAGAGATTTTTATACTCTCAACATGCCCACAGACTAGGCAGGGCTGCAGTTCTCTCTTAGATATTACAGGTAGAGCATTTCGAATGACAGAGGAGGTTGACTAGTCCACCGATGTCATGAGTATCACAGCCAGTCCCACAGCTCAAGGCTGAGTGGTTTTCTTTTTATGAAACGTGACTTCTACTTCCTTGCCTGCTCTGTTCTCGTGGAAGTGCCAGGCTGCCATTCCATTTGTGCTAATACAATTTCTACCTCTATATACATGAGCCCATGCAGTTCACATTAATATTGATATGTAACTTGTGCTTTGACAGCCAGTGTAGGAAGAAAACAAAGGTGACCGTTGAGAAAATATATTTTGTTTTGCATTTTGTTTCATGAAATTTGTGAATTTGCCTTTCAATGTGCCATAAGTATGATTTCCAACATTTTGTAGTGGTGATGGTTCACCTCATAAGTAATATATTAGCCTCCAAATCTACGTCAATATGCCTTTGGTGATTATATAACATATGTACTTTTTGCCAAGAATCACCCAAGGTGACTTTAAGTCTCCTGTTCTTTATGGCATTATGAGTGTAGTTGCAAGAGTAAAAGGTAGAAGGGCTGGTTTGCAAACTACCAGCCCATTCTCAGATTGCCTACAACTTTCTAACTGTGGGAATTAAAATTCATTTAACTAACCAATGCCACATTTTATATCTGTGAAAAATGGAAAAGTATAGGACTCACCAAATAGGGGTCTTACGAGGATCAAATGAGCTCAAATGTACATATAAAGCCCTCCCGTCGATTTGCTCGAGCGGGCCCAGTAACGTCTCCATTGGAGACTTTGTTGTTACTGTGTTTGGCATATCGAATACTCTCAGTAGCTTGCCAGGCTCTCCGAGAGGGGCGGAGGAATCAAACTCAGGTCGGCCATGTTGGCCGCTTGTAAGGCGAACGCCCTACCCGCTGTGCTATCACTCCAGACCTCATCACATAGCATAAATGAACCCACTATAAATAACAATAATGTAGGCTGCTGGCTCAGAAGACTTGGTGCTCTGTAGGCACCAAGATAGGCAGCCTGTCACGAAATGGAAAAGGACTTTACAGCCAAAATGCATACACGTTTCCCAATAGAAAGACTGTGTACACAAACCCAGAGGATCCTGAGGGAAGTTAGAAATGAATTTCCAGGGTTGGAGAGATAGAATAGTGGGTAAGGTGCTTGCTTTGCATGTGGCCAACCCAGGATTGGTCTCCAGCATCACATATGGTCTTTTGAGCTCCACCAGGAGTGATCCCTGTGCAGAGCTAGGTATCCCTGAGCACCACTGGGTATGGCCCACTCCAACCCCCGTTTTTTCATCCATTAATGAAGAACTTGACTTGAGGTAACACTCTTGAATTATTGTTTAGTCCCTGTCCCAAAGAGTCACTCAGCTTTTTTGCCCCATTATTGTTTCTGAGAAATTGAAGGCAGCACCAGAGTCTCCTACAAACTCTCCACACAGCGAGGCCATTGGGAGAACAAGCAGATCTACATTTAAAATCATGCTTGTTATTTTGTACTTATGTTTGTAAACTAAATACTGCCATTTTTGAGATGTAAAAAAATTCAGGAAATTTCCCTAAAGATTTCCTAAAAAACAGTTTATCTCTAATAAATTATACCCAACTTGAGAATGTGTGATGATATGTGACTGTTTCTCTGAACGTTTCTAGTGCAAACTAGTATTTAAGCGAGCACACTTACAGCACGCTTTCTGCACATTCTGATATGAGAATCGTATCTCAGGGTTTGTGAGGGGAGCATGGTCCAGGTGAGCAGAGCTTTCGTCACAAGGAGAGCTGGGGGTGTGGCCTATTGGAAGATAACTTGCCTTACATGTGCAAGGTCCTAGATTTATAGAAAGAGAGGGAGGCAGGAAAGAAAGATGGAAGAAAGGAAGGAAGGTAGGGAGGAGGGATGGAGGATAAGGAGCTGGAGAGAGAACTCTTGCCACAAATCAAATAGTTCAGGTACCACTATCCAAGGGTTGAACTTGTACAGCTCTTGGCCTTCAGGCTCAGTAGGCAAAGAGGAAAAATGAAGGATGCTCATCTATTATTTTCTTCATTTTCAGGCGGACAAATTTCAGATGTATGTCACCTACTGTAAAAACAAGCCTGATTCCAACCAGCTGATCCTGGAGCACGCAGGCACTTTCTTTGACGTAAGCTGTGAATTTTCATTCTTGGGTCAGATGGAAATGCTTTCTCTACTTTGCAATAGCGTGTGTTTAACTCTCCTTTGTTCCTCATTTTTTTCTTTTCTGGCCACTCCAGGCCTTTATTTCCTGGATAAAGCATGGAGAAAAGCAAAATCAGTGCTGGTCTTGCTTTTTCCACTCCCATCTCAAGGGCTGAGTTTGGACATGACACAGTGGTCTTCCTGTCTCAATTCCAAATTTAGCCCTAAATAACTTATTTCAAGAAGGCCTACATGACTCAGGTATGAATTAACATACCTCACTTAACATCTCACTTCTACTCTTTCTTTTGATGGAGGAATCACACCCAGTGGTGCTCAGAGCTTTCTTCTGGCTCTGTCCAGGGGATCACTCCCAGTTAGCTAGGGACCATATGGTGTGCCAGGGATTGAACCAGGTCTTCCACGTGCAAGGCAAGCACCCTACCCACTGTACTCACCCTGGCCCTTCATTTCTACTTCATTTATATCTCATTCATATGTGGAAGTTCTCAAACTATCAAACTATGGTGCTCAGACTAGCCGCCTCAGCATAACCTGAGAACTGGTTAGAAATTTGTTTCCTGGGATCTTCTCAAAATATGAATAAGAATCTCTAAAATATGGGACCTTCTAAATGGCACTCAGGAAGCCTAGTGTTCCCAGTGGCAATTTTCAGCCAAGAAAGCTGGCAGCTCTGTGCAAGAGCTGAGGACCCTGTGCTACTTGGGACTTGCAGGGCAGGGATCGCCCAGGTCATCCTCGCAGGACTCTCTCAGGGCCTCAAAGAAGGCCTGCTCATACCTGCTGGTGCATGCTTGGGGGACCTCCAGGCTGACTTCTGGCAATGCTCAGGGGACCACAATACTGATGCCTGTACTATGCCAGTGAATTCTGCACTCAATCACTGTACTATGTCCCAACCCCCAAAATTTGAGTTCTAAGAAGCCTGGCAGGAAAATGATGCCCTCTCAAGTTTGAGAATCACTAATACAGTTGTGGCAGGCACTTCTCCCCCTCATCGTTGCCCTAATGTTACCCTCTCTAAATTATGTCATCCCCCTACCCCAGTGGCATGCTTTCTACTGAAGACCAGTGCTGCCTTTGCTTCTATTGCCTTTGGGCACTTGATATTCCTCCGTGAAGCTTTTTTATATCCCACATTTGAGAGATATTCTGTATCTGTCTCTCTCCCTCTGACTGACTTCACTCAGCGTGATACTCTCCACATCCATCCACATAGCAGCAAATCGCATGACTTCATCTTTCCTTAGATTAAGTAGTATTCAATGTATATATGCACCATAGTTTCTTTATCCAGTCATCTGTTCATAGATACTTGGGTTGTATCCAGATTTTGGCTATTGTGAGTAGTGCTTCAGTGAACACAGGAGTACAGGTGTCTTTTCAGCTTTTTGCAGTGGTATTGTCGGGTTGTATGGAAGCTCAATTCCTAGTTTTTTGAGGCGTCTCCCTACTGTCTTCCAAAAAGACTGAACCAGACAATATTCCCACCAGCTGTGAACAAAGGTTCGTGTTTCCCCACACCCATGGCAATACTGGTGATGGTTGTTATTTTTAGTGTGTTCCAGTCTCTGTGGTGTGAGGTCATATCTCATTGTTATTTTTATTTGTATTTCCCTGATGATTAATGATATAGAGCATTTTATATGCTTTTTGGCAATTGTGTTTCTTTTTTGAGGAAGTTTCTATTCATGCCTTCTCTCCATATTTTGATAGGGTTTTTTTTCTTATAGAGTTCTGCTAGTGCTTTTTCTGTAAGCCTTTTTCTGAAGTGTATGTCCTGTACTCTGCCTCATACTGTTCCCTGTCTTTGTTCTAAGATATGTCTAAGAAGTGTTGTGCCCTCTGTACTCTGTCTGTCTGTCTGTCTCGCTCTCTCCCTCTCTCTCTCTCACACACACAAACATACACATATAGACACACTCTCTTCAAAATTCTTTCACCCCCTTTTTTTTGGGGGGGTCACACCCGGCAATGCTCAGGGCTGACTCCTGGCTTTGCGCTCAGGAATCACTCTTGGTGGTTCTCAGGGGACCATATGGGATGCTGGGAATTGAATCTGGGTCAGTCGCATACAAGGCAAACGCCCTACCCATTGTGCTATTGCTCCAGCCCTTCTTTCACCCCTTAAAGACCAAATTTTCCTTTCTGCTTTATTGTTCCCCTTTTATATGCTTATACTCTACTTTGTATCTCAGTTCTAGTATTCATGATGATTTGCCTTTTTTATTACACACACATACAAACCGCTATGAATCCTTGAGGACCAAAGGTCTTCCTGACTCCTATCTGGTACACATCATAGCACCTCCTGGTGCTGATCTTCCTGTAGCCCTATATTCCTCACATACCTATTTCTAGCCACAATAAATGTCTATACTGCAATAAATCATACCTACCCCAAAACTTCCCCCCATGACCTCTTCTTTTACAATATGGAGAATGATTATCTGTGCTAACTGAGAAGGCTGACAGAAGTCAGAAAAACAGTCCAGTGGGAATTTCTGGTGATTGGCATGTAGGTGGGGAAAAGAAGCATTAAAATATTCTGATTGTTCCCAAAGCTTTCTAAAAACACAATCACTGTAGCTTCCCCCACCCCCATTTCCTTGGAATAACATACCATCTAAGAACTCTTCTAAGAGTTTCTAAGAACTTCTAGAACTTCTAAGAACTCTTAGTAACTATACACTTTAGTCCCTCATCCTATGAAAGAGATAAATCTTTAATAAAGACCCATCCATTATTGTAAAAAGAACACAGAAAATTATAGTGCCAGGAATGCCCACTCATTCATATGATTCATACTTTTACACTGAAGATGAATACTGTGAGGCTTGTGCTGTTTCCATGTTGATTGCTAAGTCTGATTTCACTGACCTAGCTACTCACAGTCAGTCTCTCCCCACTGACCCATAGGCAGCCTTCGTAGTGATGGTCAAGGAGGATTATTGCTTCTGCCGTCTTGCCAAACTGCCCAGATGAACTCACTGTTCATTTGTCTGAGAGTGTGGCATTCCCAGCAGCAGTGGATGAGGGCTCTGTCTCTCTGCACTCCCACCAGAACTCATTGTTTTACGCATTTTAATATATGCCAATCTCACTCATATGAGCTGATATCTCATTGTGTTTATTTGCATTTTCCTGATCATAAGATGATAAAGAATACATTTTCATATACCTATTGATCATCTGTCTGTATTCTTTTAGAAAGTGTCTGTTCAAATAATTTCCTCATGTTTTGGTGGAGTTTTTGTTTTGTTGTTAAATTTTACAAGTGTTTTATATATTTTGAACATTAACCCTTTGTTAGATGTATAAAGGTAAAGGTAAAGGCCCTCCCGTTGATCATCGATTTGCTCGAGCGGGCCCAGTAACGTCTCCATTGGAGACTTTGTTGTTACTGTGTCTGGCATATCGAATACTCTCGGTAGCTTGCCGGGCTCTCCGAGAGGGGTGGAGGAATCGAACTCGGGTCGGCCATGTTGGCTGCGTGCAAGGCAGACGCCCTACCCGCTGTGCTATCGCTCTCACCCAATAGGATACCTTACATTCTAGAAATCGTTTCTTTCACCATGCAGTAGGTTTTTCACCAGTGGTCTGTCATTTTTATTTGTATTTTTTTGTTTACAATACTATTAATAATGGTTTCTCGTGGGCATGGTTCCAGAACCACACCCATCATCAGTGCACCTGTCTCCCTCCCCTCAAAACACTTTGCCCCCTCCCCAACTCAATTTTGTATCTGAATTCCCTCTTTAATGCCCTCCCACCCTTTTTTGCTTCTGTTTTCTTGGCCATTGGCATTGAGTTATTGAAAATACCTCTAAAGTCAGTACCATGTTTAGTTCTGTCAGTGTTTTTCTCAACTTTTAAAAATATATTGGGGTCTAACATCAAGATCTTTAATCCATTTTTAATTAACTTTTGTGTATGGTGTTAGATAGAGGTGCATATTTTTTTCATGTGGACAATAAATTTTCTTAACACCAATTGTTGAAGAGGCTTTCTTTGATTCACTTTATACACTTCAGACCTCTGCTGAAGATTAGCTATCCATACACTCTGAACCCTCAGTTTTATTCTACTATCTGATAATCAGCCTTTTTTCCAGAACCACACAGATTAGTAGAACTTTATAGTATAATTTGAAATTTGGAAGAGAAAAGCCTTCCATCTTTTACCCCAAGATTGCTTTAACTATCAATCAAAAGGGAGTTTTATTACTTTATACAAATTTTAACAGTATTTGGTACCTGTTCTTAAAGATTGTCATGGGAATTTTTATGAGGAATTCATTGAAGCTGTATAGTGCTTTAGGTAAGATGCTCATTTTAATAATGTTAATCCTTACAACCCATGAGTCAGGAATATGGTTTCATTTCCTGTGTATTCTTCTATTTCTTCTAATTTATGGTTTTTCTTATATGTCTTTTACCTCCTTTGTTAATCGACTCCCAAGTCCTTAGTTTGGTATGGAGGGGGCGGGGGGGGGGGGACACTGTGCAGTTGTTATTGAGATTTTTTCAATTTTCTCTCTCTTCTGCTTCATTATTTGCATACAGAAATATAAAATTACTACTTTCTGAAGTAGATAGTAAATGAAAGTATTTATTATTTCCTCTTGTTTTTTTAGTTTTTGGGTCATACCCTGTGATGCCTAGGGCTTACTGCTGACTCTGCTCAGGAATGACTCCTGATGGTGTTCAGGGACAATATAGGTTACTGGGTATAGAACCAGATCAGCTGAATGGAGGGCAAGCACCCTTCCTTCTGTTCTATCTCTCCAATCTCTATTTTCTCTTCTTCTCTCCCTGTATAACCTGTCCTTGTATAGTTTAAAGTTATTTTATTCATCTCAACATTTTGTTCTCACTAGTACTAACTTTGACACAAATGCCCACACTATAGATATGAAGATAGGGATATATAAAGATTATACCTTTATCTTGAATATGGTTGATTAGAATATTCACAGACATATGCTGTCATCTCACAGTCAGTTTTAGAACATTTTATCACCTCAAAAAGCAAGTTAAGATAGTATAGCAGGTAAGGCACTTTACACACAGCCAACTTGTGTTCAATCCTCAGCATCCCATATACTCCCCCGCCCTGCCAAGCACTACAGGAATACTTGAATTCAGAGCCAGGAGTAACCCCTGAGCATCTCCAAGCATAACAATAAATAAATAAACAAGCTAGCAAGTGTACAGAGCCAGAGAGATAGTACAGGGATTAAGATTTCGTTTGCATGCAGCCAACTCTGATTCGATTCCCGGCACCATATGGTACTCTGAGCACTGCCAGAATGGCCCAGGTAATCCCCAGCATAACAGGACCAGGAAGCACCACATCCTTAGACCCTCACATTGAACTACTGACCCAGTTGTGCAAGAATCACTAGCAAGAGCCTCCAGACTTCTTGAGTTCCACTTGGGAACCCTCATTCCAAGAAAGCAAGTTAATCCCCCTCAGCTCTCAACACCACCTTTATGCTCACGCCAATATCCCCAGCTGTAAAAAAAAAAAAATCTCTTTTTGTGGTTTTGTCTACTCTGTATATTTAATAATAATTAAACCACATTATGTGTGCTTTTTTCTAGCCGACTTCATAGTGATTTTAAAATTCACTCATGTTTACAACAGATACATATTATCTGTCAGTATTTTGTTCCTTTTATGGTTGAAGAATATTACTATGATATAACACAAATTTTTCCATTAATCAGTTTAATGGCATCTGAGTTGTTTATACCTTTTGTCAATTATTAATAATGTCACTGTAGCTGTTGTATACAAGTTTTTGCATGGATATGTTTCCCTTTGTCTTGGGTATTTGGCTAAGAATAGAATTGCTAAGCACATAATAACACATGAACTTTTGCAGTAACTTCCTAACTACTTTCTGTCTCACCAGTTTCCATCCCCTATTTTGCTACTAAGCTCGTGGTATACTTTCTAAAGCATTATTTTTGCCATGTTTTCTTCTAGTTAAGATCTACGGTGCTTTATTATTGAGAAGCTTGCCATCAAATCATTATTCTTTTATCTGATTCAGCTCCATTAACAACCTAACTTCTTGCTTTATTCATTTTCCCTTTATCACACATCATTTCTCCAACCTTCCCAGTTCTCCCATCCCAGTTTAAAGTTTCATCTCTTTTTTTTTTGTTTTGGTTGCTATTTTTGGCAGCCAATACCAGAGCTTCATACATGCAAGGCAAGAACTTCAGTGCTGATCCCAATTCCCAGTCCTTAAAGTTTTGTCTCTACAAAGAGTGGTTGTGTAAGTGACCAAACCTGAGTCCACTGATACTTCTCTATTCTCACTCTGACTGTAATTAGGAGAAAGCCTTCTATTGTCCTTTGTTACACTCTTTATTTCACCTGTGAGTATTCTCAGCTACCTAGAATATAGACTCCTAAGGGAAAAAGTAAATCATATGCTTTGCTGACCAGATTCTTAAATACCAAAACCTTGGGGAGTGGAAGGCCATGCCGGAAGTAGGAGGGACTAGTGGCACAAACATCACTCGGGGGCCACAGGCTTGTCCTGGGAATGAGTAATGAGGGGCATGTTTGTTAAACTAGGAAGGAGAGGAAAGGCTTGGCATCAGTAAATGATAGAACATCACTAGAGTGAAGTCCATGGTTTCCAGTTCAAGGGACATGAAGGGAGGTGCCACTGATGGCAAAGAAAAAGCTAGAAGAAATCATGCAGTTATTCTAAGCGTTGGCTTTGTCAACCTGAGGGACGGTGAAAGAGGCAGTGTGCTCTGTGTTGTTTTCAAAAGGAGTCTGAGGACCCATGACAACCAGAGCTTCTCTTCCTGCCTCCCCTTTCTTCTCAATCAGAGAGGAGGCTGGGTGGACTGAACGCAGCGCATTTTTTGCCTGAAGGGGACTCAGGTTTGGTTCTTGGTACCACAAGAATCCCCAAGAACTGTTAGCAGTAACCCTCAGCACAGAGCCAAGAGTAGCCCCTGAGCATTACCGCATGTGGCCCAGACAAAACAAAACAAATCTTTCCTCGCCTTCAGTTTCCACCATCACTGATATTCTTTCCTTTATTTATTTCCTTTGTCATCCCTCCTTTACCATTTTGTCCATTATTTAACTTATCAAATCCGTTTCCTGCTTTTCTTTCTTCATCTTTTAATTTTCATCTGTCCCAAAATCTCTTTTATTTTCTTCACGTGTTTCCTCTTTTGCCATCATTTCTGGTTTCTCTATTTCCGTATGCATCCTGATTTCTCTTGTGATTTATTTCTCTGTTCCTCTCCATGAGTGTTCCCCCATAACCACCCTCCTTCCAGAACCTGTTCCCCTCCCCCCGCCCCTACCAAGTCTAATGTTCTCATTTCATCCCTGTAGGAGATCCAGCAGCGGCACGGCCTGGCCAACTCCATCTCTTCCTACCTAATTAAACCTGTTCAGAGGATCACCAAGTATCAGCTGCTCCTGAAGGTACCTGCTTTCCCTCTACAGTCCCTTTTCCGCACTGATAACTAGGTCCCGGGAATTGCAGCCTTTCCCAGGGGAGAGTTTCCTCTGCCCTTGACAGGTCTTCAGAAGTGAGCCCACACTGCCTTGGTGGCTGCAGAGGGAAAGGAGAAATAGGCACAGGAACAGAGTACGTCTGCCATGGTACAATGTTTGAAGTGTGCTGCCCCAGGCCCTGGTAAGACCCACCTTGGCCTGGAGGTCAGGGTGGCACCTCTATTATGACCTAAATCTCAGATTTTGGGGCAGAAATGCTGTAAAGAGAATATCTTTGTTCTTAGAAGTTTCTTATGTTCAAGATTTGCAGAAATTCACAGGAGACCTCAGAGTAGAAGATAGGAATTCTGTCCTAAAAACTTTACTTTCTGCCTTGAAACCACAAAAGCTCTAAATCCACATTTTTGCCTTTGACTCCAGTGTTTTGGACTTGGAGCTGAGTTCTGTGGTCACATACAATTTTTCCTTAGCCGAGTTTTCTGCTTATAATTATCCTTTTCTTCTCTGCCCTCTTCAGTGCTTCACCCTTCTTAGTTCTTTGGGGATGGAGGGATGGAGGTGCATGTAGATTTTTTTAAATTTTATTTTTGTAGGTCTTAAGTATCCCAAAACATTTTCAAGAGTTGGTGGGTTATTAATTTATTTTTTAAAAAATCTCACTTGCTCACAATGTCTTAAATCAATCCGTGAATTAAATCAATTTAGATGCAGGTTACGAGGGAAATAGACTTCACCTCTCCCTTATAATCTCATAAGATTGAGGTTCCTATGATCAATTTGGACACAGACAGGGAAGAACAACAAAGGATTGATAAGCTACCATAGGTTTTTCTTTAAGCAGATTGAGGAGTAGGTTGTTGTAATTGGGTGTTTAAGAAGAGGTGACTGTGCAGGCAACTGAGAAGTAAAAAAAAAAAATTAAATAATGGAAATTTGATTGTGGGGAAGTTCTAAAACTATTAGAAAAATAAGATGATAATTTTGGGCTCTTTTTAATGTGCTAGTCACATAGGGCCTGATGAGTGAAAGAAAGATAGTTTGCTGAGCTTTTACTATAAAAAAAAAAGTAAATGGGATTTATTTCCTTATTAGAATCAGTTTAATCCAAGTAAATTGATATTTAACCATCAGTGCCCTCTGGGGTTCATCAATTTGGTTGTGACATAAAAGTAAAAGCTCTATATCAGTTGGAGTGTTCAATAGTCTTCACATAAATCTACTTCATCTGCCCTTTGGAGATTAAATTAAATGGGTAACCTTCTCCTTATCATAAGCTATAGCAAGAATCCAAGAAGAGCATATTGGATTCACTGATGGATTAATAGGCTACTAAATTGCTTTAGGGGTTAAACTAATTGGCATTTTCTGTTGCAAACCAAAGCATATTTCTTGTTTCCATCTTGTGCTTCTGCTTCAGAAGATCCTTTGATGATGTATGAGAAAAAGTTTAAAATTGGGAAAATGTAGGGGCAGGAATGTGACTTAGTGTAGACCACTTGCCTTATATGTATGAGGCCCTGGGTTTGATTTCTGACACACTGTGGTCCTCTGAGCATGGCCAGAGAGTGACCCCCTGATAATCAAGCTGGTTCTAGCTTCCAAGCACAGTCAGATATGACTCCAAAACAAACCCAAAAGTTAGGAAAGGGATACAAAGAAAATTTCCAAGTGGTACAAATTGATACAGCTTCTGAACAGTGATGCCATTACACTGTCTGGACCAAGTACAGAAGTGAGAACTGATCACTTCTGTCTCCAAACACCTGCTTGGATCAGTTCACCTCTCCTCCAGACACTCAGAGAGCTCCCTTGGTTCTGTGGGGATGTAGCTAGGCTAACGTGGATGATTGGATTTTTTTTCCAGTGCTCCATCAGCAGTTTTCTTACCAACCATAACATTTCATTGTCAATTTCAAGGATTTAGATAATTCCAAAAGAACAGAGCCCACGAACCAAAAGCTCCTAATTTCTTACAGCATCAGAGTATGCTCTGGTCCAGATTAGCATACAAGGTTTCTAGGTGGTGCAGGCACCATCCTCTCACTCCAGGGAAAGTCATCTCGGTCTTGAAACAATCATGTGTTACTTCGGTGGCTGTACAGTGTATGTGACAGTTTCCAGAGAGTCATGTCCCCAAAGCCATTTGTTTACCATGAGAAGTCCTAGACGGGCCAGATATCCCTGCTAAAAGCATTCCAGAGATAAGGACTCCCCTGCCAGCAAGTACCATTAGTTTATTTACTGGGAGGTCTAACATTAACTTGTTTACAAGGTTTGATTTGGTCAGCATTTTTCTTCCCTGAAAGTTCACTCTCATCCATCTACCCAGTCTCTGCATGCCCTGAAGGAGATTGTATAGATTGCAAGTCTCTTGCTTAACTGCTTCCTTGCCATTGTCAAAGGGAATAATGATAGGGAGGGGAGGAGGGGGGATGGTAATGACCTTTTCCCCAGTGAGAAAGTGAACGAGAGAGAGCATGCTCCAGGAAGTCTCCATGTGGTAGAGGATATTAGAGAAACCAGGTTGTGGTGGCTGAAGTTCTGTTCAGGAGACTTCAGATCAAGATCCTTGATGACCTCCAATAAATTCCATAACCTGGGGAAAATCTTATTCATTCTTATTAAGTTTCCTCATCTAACGATGAGAGGACTAGTGCAGAATCCTGTTTACACCAAGGTGATAGAGTAGACAGTGTTATCTAGCTGATCTAAAAAAGCTTTCCTAACTCTGAATTGCAGTGAATTTATAACATGTATACCAGATGGTGGGAGTCACTGTTCAGCAGAGGCATGTAATAAGAGTGGTACTAGCAGTGGGCATGAAAAATATACAAAGCTGAATTTCCTTTGCACCTATTTGTTCTCTTGATTACACAGTACTGCCTTGCTAGGGAAATGCTCTTCTACAAGAGGGTAGTCCAGAGACAGAGCATGTCACTGCTTTTATAACCAGGCATTTGGGAGTTGGGCTCAAGTAACTTGTTTAGATTGATCTGAGGAAGCATCTCTGGGAGAGAAAAAGATGGTTGACTTATATGGGGGCCAACTCCCTCCTTCTAAGGTACCTTGCTTGCCTTATATTTTAGAGGGATATGTTGCAGAGTATATGTCTGATATAAAGTTGCCTTGAGGGGAGATGCGGTGGGAGAGTAGGGAAGCTGTAAAGAAACAGCTCTAATTGTCTGGGCTTTTTCCCCAGGAACTTTTAACTTGCTGTGAAGAAGGGAAAGGGGAGCTCAAGGATGGCCTGGAGGTGATGCTCAGTGTCCCAAAGAAAGCCAATGATGCCATGCACGTCAGCATGCTAGAAGGTACCGTCCTCCCGGCCTGCCCTCACTGCCTCTCCCTTTCCTGAAATCAGAGAGTTTGTGTTGTGGGGAGGTCAGTGTTGCAAAGTCAGTAAGGGGCAAGACTGAGAAAGAGGAGAATTGGCCAGGTGGTAACTAGGTTCTTGGATGGTCTGGGACTGCTCAGCTCATGTCCAGCCTAAGCCTTTTAGGAATGTAGACAACCTGCCTGCAAGATTGGCAAGGACAAGCCGCTGTCCCCATATCAGTGTGCTACAGGCCCAACACTCAGCAGTCCCAAAGCACTGCCTATCATTTTCATTACATTGCTCATCAAAGCAGAAATCCTTCTTAGTATGTACACACTTTGACATTTTCGCCTTTGTGAAAATGTGAGGTGAGAAAAGTTTAGCCAGATAAAATGTGATAACACATCACCCCTTTCAGTCCTCTGGAACTATGTTCTTGGAACCCAGGAACACAATCAAGTATAAGGCAATAAAGCAACTTTGCAATGAGAAACGAACAGGGAGAGTAGCCTTGTTGGGATGGGAAATTGGTGAATTTAAAATACGGCATCCCAATTTTGACTGGCTATGGAAGCAAGTCTTTCTAAGTAAATAGATAAACCTGTGGCCTGTTTTTCCTCTCCTGGGGTCTGTCTACTCTCTCTTTCCCTCACATCCCCGTCTCAAATATTTGGTCTAGTTCTCAGTATTTCCCTGAGCACAGGAGGTCGGAGCAGTACCTGCATGTGCCCCCACTGTCACAAGGATCTCAGCCCTTTTCTGCCTACACCTGCCCGCTCATCCTGCACCTTGTGTCCACTGTAAGTGCCCTTCTCCTCCAACCTGCCCCTGGCCTGCGTTCTGCATCCATTCACTCCAGGGATTTTGTGTGGAGCAGAGAAGCAGCAGCAGCACCAGCAGCATGCCGAGGAGTTATCAGAAGTGCCAGCACTTGGGCTTCCCCTCGCACACCAAGTCCTTGTGGGGTGTGGATGGGCAGGAATCTTGTTTCCAAAACTCTCCAGGATGTGAAAGAAGCCTCTGCACACAAAAGTTTCACAACCTCTGTCAGAGAGTTACAGTGACATAAAAATAAATCTGGGGAGGGCTTCAAGTGCCAGCCTGCACAGGAGCCATTTTAAGAGCGGAGTCTGGAAGGAAGTAGAAGGAAAGAAGCAGTGGCCAGGTAGAATCAAGGACAGTCAGGCAGCCCACTAACCCCATGAGGAAGAGTAAGGGCCAGGGGAGAGGAAGAAGTGAAGAGGGGCTTATTCTGGGTGAAGGGTTGAGGCTGACGGGGTTGGGGCAGGCAGGGCTGGTCCAGGAGAGTCCGTGAATGCCTGTTATCTCCAGGAGTCTGTCTGCTGCAGTAGCACTGGTCTCCTTCCGAGGTTGGGGTGCAAAGCAATAGAGAGAAGCACAGTTAGGGGAGCCCCTGGGCGAGAAGGGAGTGGAGCAGAGGCCGAGGGTGAGTCTGGAGGCGCCTCCAAGGTGGGTCCATGGTGTCTTTCAGGGTTTGATGAGAACCTGGACGTACAGGGGGAGCTGATCCTCCAGGACGCCTTCCAAGTGTGGGACCCGAAGTCTCTCATCCGAAAGGGGCGGGAGCGGCATTTGTTCCTCTTTGAGATCTCCTTGGTCTTTAGCAAAGAGATCAAAGACTCTTCAGGACACACGAAATATGTTTACAAGAACAAGCTACTGGTAGGTGGGGCGTGGGTGGCCGTGGCAGGACCGCGGCTTTTTGCCCTGGGCAGGATGGGATCCTGAAACACTCAGCGCGTCCACACCCCTGAGACCACCAGAGCCATCCTGGAGCAATGAACCCATCTCCCCCGCAGCTACCACTCTCTGTTTTAGAGCTGGCCCTTCTCTCTGTCTGCTTTCGGCACCTCCCTCTTCCCTGCCCTCCCTGCTACTGCTGCCCAGGTACAAGCCTGCCGGTGCTTCCTTCCTGGGTAGATGCAGAGTGTCCAGGCTGTTTGAGTGTGATTGACACGAGCCCCTCCCTCGGCCCTCTCCTCTCTGTTGCCTCTCCCTTCCCACCCTGGCCCTAAGTTTCCCCCCACTGCCCTCCCCTTCCCCGCCTCTCACAGGCATTTCCTGTCTACAGACCTCAGAGCTGGGTGTGACCGAGCACGTAGAGGGCGATCCCTGCAAATTCGCCTTGTGGTCTGGGCGCACCCCATCCTCAGACAATAAGACAGTGCTGAAAGTAAGTACTGCTCTTGGCTGGGCCCAAAGCCAGGCTTGGGGTAATAAGAGGGAGGTGAAGGGGTATGGGCATGTTACCTCTGCAGCCTGGCACCTGGACACTCCACCCCGCCTTCCACCCTTCCTTAGGAAGGGCAGCATATCCTCAATGTGGAGAAGCAAATCCATCCTGAAAGCAGACTAGAAAACCCCAGAACACAAGCATCTCCTCAAGTCTGTGCACTTATGTGAGTGTACAGGGGAGAGGGCAGGGAAAGGCCCACTGAACTTCCTTTACAGCGCCCACTTAAATATGTTCTGTGTGTGATCGCACAGCGGGTAGGGCGTTTTCCTTGCACATGGCCAACCTGGGTTCGATTCCTCCGTCCCTCTTGGAGAGCCCGGCAAGCTACCGAGAGTATCCCACCACACGACAGAGCCTTGCAAGCTCCCTGTGGTGTATTCGATATGCCAAAAACAGTAACAACAAATCTCACAATGGAGACGTTACTGGCGCCTGCTCGAGCCAATCGATGAACAATGGGAGGACAGTGCTACAGTGCTACAGTGTCCCCTTTGAGTGGCAAGAACAGTTGACCTCTGAGCAAAGGTGTTTGGATTTGCTCAATATTCATTCACCGTTTTTGCCTGAGCAGCTCTTATGCTCAGTGCAATGGAAAGGACGCATTTAAAAGCATTTGCAGCCCAGTCTCCGTGAAGGACCATGTTGGAGGCCTCTAATTAGTCACAGAAGCATAGGGATTATGTGGATGGAGAGAAGTGTCAATAGATGACGGCTGCCCATGGGACAGTTCAGGAACTGAGACTGTGCCCAGGGCCATGCTCGCCTCCTTGAGAAAGGATCCTTGGAGGCTTTTTGGTGATTGGGGGAAATGCCCATCACCAAGAGGAAGATAGTCTGACACTGATGAAATCAGCACCCAACTGATCGTTCTGCACTGCCAGCTTAGCTACTGCCTGGCACATGGGGAAGAGTTTCCATGGGGGTGTCTATAGAGTGGCAGTAGTATCTTCAGTTAACTCAAAACTCAGGACTGACTTTCAGTTACTACATACCTGTGTAACCAGACTAGGTATTGGAATCCCGACCTACCCATGCCCCCTGGCAAAGAGCCACTGTCAAAGGATCTCCTGGCTGCCTTTTCCCATCCCCACCCCCACCCCCAACCCTCCCCACCTGACCAGTAACTGAAGTGTGGATTCTGTGTCCTGGTACAGAGGCCTCCAAATGCTTCTCTGGCCCCAGCACAAATGTCATATTGATCAGTGCATTACAGATTGTTTCATACTTTGGAAACTGTTTAAACCCACATCATCTTCAGCTCATAGCATTCTTCTAGTAAATAACAACATGTGCTGAAAATTGAAGAGTCACAAATATGAAATGAGAAATTCCTCAGATATTTAGTATCCTTGTAAATAATGGGTTTAACCTGCAAGTGAAGGGTTTATAACTGGTTTGGGTGGGGTGAAGGGAAACGGGGTTTCTCACTTTTTCTCCTTGTGGCACCCAGGCCTCCAACATAGAAACTAAGCAGGAGTGGATCAAGAATATACGGGAGGTGATTCAAGAAAGGATAATTCACCTGAAAGGAGCTTTAAAGGAGCCAATTCAGCTCCCCAAAACACCAGCCAAACAGAGGAACAATAGTAAGAGGTAACCAGCATCCCTGCACTCCCCCACCCCCATCTCACTTGGTGGGCAAGAGGATGAACTAGAGCAGAGTAAACCTTGATTTCTGCAGGAGTGGTGCTTTCCGCAGGGACATCCATCTCCACCAAGCCTCTGAGGGCTCCTAGATGAATTATCATTCTGCATCTTGCCAGTTGTTACTAGAAAAATTCTCTTTAGGGTTTCATAAAATACTTCTTATTTGCTCCACTCTGCTAGGTGCTTCAAGAGGACAAAAGGAAGTGTAAGATTGATCCATTTCCTGAAAAAACATGTAATTGTCCTATGTCAGATTTGGAGAAGCTATGTGAAAATTAGAACTTCCCATAGGAATGACAGACAGCATAAGAATTCCAAGAGAGGGAACTTCAGACGCACGTGGAATGGACTGCGTGGGGAATCTTTGGGGAGGAGAAGATGAAATGTGGGGAAGCTCTCCAGACAGGGGAATCAAAGGGTTTGGTGTGTTGGAACGCTGGAGAGGAGGGTAACATTGTGGCATTATTATTGCAGTTCCTACTGCAGCCCCCTCTTATCACACACACACACACACACACACACACACACACACACACACACACAAACATGCACAACTAGTGCTATTTTTGTTCACTTAAGCTAAGCAACATTTTCAGGTAAATGTGGCCAGAACTTGTTTCTTGTATCTTCATGAAACTGGCTCCTTTGACTCTCAGTTTCTCTTAGACTAATGGAAGTCTCTCTGACATCCTCTTGGAGGGAACTTTCAAAGTAAACAAAAATTTCATGTAAATTTTGAGAAAAATTGCCACAAAAAAAGACGTTTGGGAAGAGATTGTCACTGATGCTAACAAACTCACCTCTCCTCCCTTTTGAATGGAAGAAATCCAGAGGATGTAGCTGACCCTTTGGTACCAAACAGGGTATGCTGGCTGAGGAGCACCATGGGCCTGTGGGATATCAGAGTTCCTCCAGAGCGAGTCACCAAGGCCCCAGGATTCCATGTGGCAGAAGCCCCAAGATTGGCATGGCCAGGATCAGGCCACCTCTCGGTCCTGGAGACACAAATAATGACCATGTTGAAGGAAAAGTTAATTTTACTTTAGCTATCTCTGTCCAAGTAGGGGGCAGATTTCATTTCTCACCAAGAACAGAGCCTGCTTCAAGGGGCTCCTACCTCAGACAGAAAGTGAAAGATGGAAACATTGACTTCCAAGACCCATTGTGCGAGAGACATTTGGGGAGATTAGCTCCTGTTACTCTCTGGAAAACAGGAGAGTTTGAACATTTCTCAGATGCAGGAAGGAGATATCTTAGAAATAACCCCCACCCTTTTTCTATTGTTTTGTGTGATGTGAGAATGCATGTCCTTGGCAGACTATGCAAAACAGCCAAGCAATCTGTCATTTCATGAGCTTGGATACCCAAATCTGGGGACAAGGTTTACAGAGAAGTGAATTGACTTGGGGAACACCACCCACACCCCTAGATGGATACCCCACCTCCCCCAGAACTAGCTTCATCTGGAGCAGACCAGGAAGTCCCACAACAGGCCAGGAGAGTGGGAGGTAGAAAGTACAGCCAATCCTCAAATATCTGCAAATGGTGAGGAACAGTGGCCCATATAACCCAAAACAACAGATGATTTAAAAGTCCTTTATTTTTGGCTTTGAAGCGCATGATATAATTTCTTTTTTACAGCAGATTTTCCTTCCTTCAAATGTGTGGCTTATATTATTAAAATAAGCATTGGCATTTCCCAAGCCTACAGGAGATGGTGAGAGAGCAATCAAACTAGACGTGTTCCGGATGGGAGATGTGTGTGTGTGTGTGTGTGTGTGTGTGTGTGTGTGTGTGTGTGTGTACACTCAGAAAGATGTGAGGAGAGAAAGATAATACATGTTCCAGAGAGTTCACAGGCTTCTCTAGAGTCGAAAAACAAGCAGACATAGAAACAAGTAAGCAAGATAAGTGCTCAAGGGAAAACGCAGACTTGAAGGAGCAATCCAAAACCCATGCATCTGTGTGCCCATGTCCATACACACTCAGATTGATTGGAGGATTGACTCTATGAAGCAGTTTTAGTAAATGGAACATTTTGCCCAGTGGCACCATTCTCAGACCATGAGTCCCGTTGTCCCCTAATACTATTACCTCTCCATTAGAAGCATTTGGGGTATGACTCTCATAAAGACCTCCATAGGACAAACTTATTTCCTGTGCTAATTTATACACTGCCCACTTAATATCTCCTCCAGTTTTTCCTGATCATTCAACCTTCACAAGTTCCCAGGTATCTAATCCTCCTAAAGTCTGAGCTTTGGGCTCAAAGATTAGCACACAGTTCTGAAGCTGGTGAGTTGAGAGCACATGTCAGTGGGCTGCTGTACTGTTGAGGGGCCAGGGGAGGACTTTCAGGAGACTGTCCAGCAGTGCTCAGGAGCACCATCAGCCCAGCTCCTATTGGAGTATCTTTAAAAATATGCTTTGCCCTTCTGGGTTGGCAAGAATTCATCATGAATAAGCACAAGTCCAACAGAACCCGACAGATAAAGACAATAATCTCCTGTATCCCCAGCAGTTTAAGATCCAACATTAGGAACTTGCAATTTCTTAAGATAAGGAAAAACAAGGGGGGGGTGGAACATCCAAAAAAAAGGATTAAAAAAAGAAACTTTTCTGTTCTGTTCCTTTTATTTTTTTTTAAATTTTTATTAGTGAGACACCATGGGGTACAGTTGTAGACTTACAAATTTGTGTTTTGTTCCTTTCAAAGGTCAGCACTAAAGCAGCTCCCTCTGTGCACCATGTGACAGCATGCAGAAACTCTGTTTGAGTGTTCTAAACTCTGGGGTTATTAGATGATCCCATCTGGTTATTAGCTTAGGTCCTTGGTCGCTCTTCCTAATGTCAATTATAAACCTATTTCCAACTTTAAAAAATTTTAAATGCCCCCTCTGCCTGCCACATAAGCTGGAAAATTTATGAGGACACTAGGAAATTTCGTGTTCATCATCAGTCATGAGTATGTATTTATTAGGTATAAGAAGTAACATCGTAGAAAACCATTTAGAGCTGCTCCCTTTAGTGGGAATAATTTAAATGAATTCCTGCTAGAAAGAGCTGAAGAACAGCCCTGCCAGAACAGTTGCAAATCCGTGTGTGCTCTAGACCCACAGAGGTTCCCCCCGCCCCCACCCCTATTTTTTTCTCTTCTTCCTGCAGGGATGGAGTAGAGGAGATTGACAGCCAGGGGGATGGGAGCAGCCAGCCTGACACCATCTCCATTGCCTCTAGAACTTCTCAGAACACAGTGGACAGTGACAAGGTAGGACAATGTCCCAACCTTCCTTTTCCCATGATTTCCTGCTGACTTAGTCTCCAGTACCCACACCCAGAGAGAAATTCCTCTCTATGGACTCAGGAGCCGATTGACTCTGTGGCAGCCGGAGGCAAATAAGTAGGTCTGGGGAGGTTTCGCCGTGGATCTTGCCTCAGGGCAGAAGACTCAGGCAGTGAGCTCGGCCCTCGTGTTGTGAGTGTAGCCAAGTGGTGAACAGCAAGGAGAGACTTTAGGCCTCTTGCCTTCTGTGGTGCCCCCAGCTGGTCTGTGTGGGCTCTTCTGTGATCCAGACAGGGCCGAATCACTACTAAAACTGTAGTGCCTGCATTTGCTCATATCTGCAGTGATTTGAAAGGAACTCCTCCCCAAACTCTGCCGAGACCTGTGATTTGGGAAACGGCCACCTTTCCATTGGCTCCTCCACAATTAGAGGAGCCTCCAATCTAAAGGGGACTCCAGAGGACCTGACACCTCCCTCTGATCTGATTGGTGGGCCTTAGGTCCAGAGACAGGTGATTGGGACATAGGACATGAAGCAGCATGCAGTGAAGCAGAAGTGTTTTTGACGAAGCCTGCTCACTTGCACTTTTATACTTTGGAGCAAGTAAGCAGAAGGTAGGAGGTCTGATAGAGAGAGAAAGGAAACCAGTAAAGTCAGGTGAAGCTTTTTTTTTCTTTCTCTTTTTGATCAAGCCAGGCGAGGAATCCAACTGTCGGAATCTGCTGAACCTGCAGGGAGAGGGGGCGGCTTTGTGTCAGACCCTCTTCTTATTTGTATCCCACAGGGTCTGAAGACTAGGAAGTGATCATGGGCTGCATGTTACTGATTTTATATCAATCAAGGCTTGAATTTTCAAAGGCTATTTGACCTTAGTTTGTGCAGTGTCATTGTTTCATTTTCTACTAATGTAGTTTTTTTAATGAAGATCTGGATTCCCTGGAAGTTTCACTAATTTTTATTCTTACTGAACAATAACAAAAACAACCGTATTTTACCCGACACCCTTAACCTCCTAAGGTCGTGTTCTAAATTAGTGTTTTAGGATATTCAGGGTGATTCTATCTAACATGAAGTTTCTAAATCATTGTTGGCTATCAGTGTGGATAGAAAATTAGTTTTTCCATTTTTAAAAACAAACAGGAAAAGATTTCTGCACTTTCCTTTTCCCTTTGATCTGTTACTTAGAAATGTAACCTGGAATCACCCAACAATGAAAGTGTTCCTTTTTCAACTCTCAGTGAAGAGTTTGTTTAGTGCATTGGATGCCCCAAGTTCACACTCAGCCGACTAGTTTCATGGCCCAGGAGCTACATCTCTTCTAGTTGCTCCTCTGCCCTTTTCACAGCCCTGACTTAGATGCCTGTGCGAGAGCCATTTGTCTTAGAAGACTCTTGGCTCCAACTGCTCCTTGTCTCCTGGCAAGGTAAGTAAGGTTAAGTAAGAGGAAATCAGAACTTCCTCTGACAGCACGCATTCTGTTACCAATGAGAAACTCTGGTACTTGCATGTTATCCCACAACTCAAGGAACTGAGGCTCCGAATGCTAAGTGAGCCACCTGGAAAATTTAGTAATTAGTGGGGAAAAAAACAAGAACTAGAACCCAGATCCCTTGGTTCAATGCCATGGTTTTTTCCCCCTCTAAAAGTCAGACTATTGAACTCCCAAAGCTAACGCTAATTCAGCAGGTCTGTCTTCCTATGCATTCCACAAAAGCATTAGTCACATCTTTGTGGGAAAGCATCTACCTTGTACAGGATACTATAGAAAGATGGCACTTTGCAACCTCTAGATGGGTGTGAACCAGCTCTGTGACCAGACCGTTAGACCCTATTGGCACTAAGGTTCTATCAATATCTCTGCTGTACCCTTGGCACACAGAACAAATGGAAGTGCTTGTGCAATGGAAAGATCCCTAACCTAAGGGAACTAAAGAGTTAAAACAGGTGGTGTGAAAGCAGCCAAACTTAGAAACATATACTGTAGTATTCTAAAGAAACCTAATAGATCAAAGAGAGAGTACAGGGGTTAAGGCACTTGCCTTGCATGCACCAGACCTGGATTCAATATCTGGCGCCATATATCGTCCCCTGGGTACCACCAGGAGTGATCCCTGAGCACAGAGTCAGATGTAATCCCTGAGCATAGCCAGGTATGATACATACACACACACACACACACACACACACAGCCACACAGCCACACACACGTGCGCGCACACACGAGCACACGCACGTGTACGCACCCCGCTGCCAGAAAGGAAAAGAAAAGAGAAATTTAAAATTTCCTTAACCTCCACTCAGAAAGCTTTTGTTTCTAGTAGCCTGGCCTGTTGAATAAATTAAGCCCCAACTGCTCGGGCCTTAGGAAATATGGGCAGCAAGCTGAGAAATGATAAGAACTTACACATTCCACACATATAACCTGGAAAATTCCTTAGAAATAGTCATATTTTCAGATGGAGAGGGCTTGTTTATCATCATGCACTGTGATCTAGACTGTTCTTACTTTTCCAACACAAGTTAGTGATAAGGTACAAGCATGTGTAGAGAGAAATCATTCATTGGTGTCTTTGAATTAATGAGTATTGTCACCAGTGCCACATTTTCCCTAAGTGTTCCAGAAAGCCAGAAAACTTGTCTCTACTTGTTTCCAAGTAGGTGAACAGACCCTGAAGAGCAGAATAACAAAGTGGATCAATTCAGGTAAACAGAAAACCATGTTTAAAAGAAGGACAAGCAAAGGGAGCCATAGGGAGAAATATCTTGTGATTATCAGTGTCAAAGGATTTCTAAAAAAGGTCTGAGTCTTCCTTTTCTGACCCAGAAGAATAGGCCAGCAGTATGTGGGTGGGGTATATAATGGAAATATTGCCATTAAAGGTTCTTAAAAGACAGAGTCAAGAAGCTGCGGAACTCTGGGGCACCTTCCAATCTCCCTGTGTATGTTTTGTAGCCTGGGGCGTAGTGAAGACAGTGTAGTTTGAACACACAAGTTCAACCTCTAGGTCTGGTACTTCTGTGTCATTGGTTACTGTTCCTTCCATATCCCCATCTGTGAAACAAGATAATACCATCACCCTGCCACATTGGGAAGATTATAAAAGTGTATTTACTTGCTATCTTTTAGACATTCAGTAAAACTAGTTTTCCACCCAAATTAAAAGGAAAACAAAAGCTTCGATTTTGCAAACCCTGAGGATATTTAAATGTTTCAGTATTCTAATTGAACTCATTCTTAGCAGATTCCTGTCTATATTAATCCAGAACAGAGGGACCTTCAATTCACTACCTATAAACAGAGCATCTTTGCTCCTTTTTCCACTTGCTAGCCCTTAGAATAAATTTCAGCATTGGCCTATAGGTTATTTTATTATTAAATGGGTTAAAATGTATTAATATTAAGTTTCATTTTATTCGTCAAATTGTACCACATTTGGCAGAGGCAACCCTAGAGACTTTAGATACTTGAAGATAGTTGTCTTGTCTGTTTTCCTAATTCTCTCGTTTAGAAGTTCTGTTTTTCCAGCTGTCTCGTATTATTATATTGCCAGTTCCATCTATATCCTGCTTGTTTCTTCTGTATTTTATTCCAGTGTATGATCATTTATATAAAGTGGGAGATGTAGAACATAATGTAATACTGCAGATATGATCTCACTAAATGCACATTTAAATCCTAATCTGGAACTACTATGCCTAATCTCCTTCCTAGTATACCTTGTCTAAATGGTATATTCTGTGTTCAGTGTTGCCTCCTAAAGTCTCTGCACCTGTTTTTGTGTACTGTCCATCCTTAGCCAGGCAGGTAACTCGGTAATCTGATTGTGATATTATATCTAATATATTTCCTGTTTGGGTTTTGGGTCAGTCCCAGGTATTTAAGGTTATCCCCCATGCATTGCTAGGATGTCAGTCCTGGCAATGCTTAGGGGACCATGCAGTGATAGAGCTAGAACCCAGACCAATCACAATCCTGCGTGCTAGGTTTCTGAGCTCTCTGAGACTCAAATAGATTTCCTATTGTTTAATTCCATCCCAATATTCAAAATACGTTTGTCCAACTCACTTTGACTTATATGTTGGACAGTCTGTCAGTGTTACTAGATAGCTGATCTGTCATGGTTCCATCCAACTTCATGCTAAAAATAGAGATGGAGGGCAGAAGGTCAGTGCTGAGTCCCCTTCTCATTTCTTACCCTGGTTTACAAACTTGGAACCCACTTGGCGTGACTCTCCTTCTAGGAAAGGATGTCCCTCCTTTCTCCATGGCAGGCTAGCTGGGATTGCTTCTTCAGATGTAAATCATCCCCTTAATGAGAAATCAGTTTAATACTCTCAATTCTGCATTAATTGCTGACAAAGCCATTCTGTTAAAGCCAGCAGGGTGTCATGAAAAGTGGCATAAATAGCTTTCCCCATAATTTTGATAACCTCAAATGGATCCATACAGAGAGTTTCAGCCATATACCTGTGCAGTGCAGAAGTTTCATTTTCCTGAATGCAAAGCATGTGCTTGCCCTGTTCCATAGTAGTCTCAGTTCCTTTCTTTTTTCTCAGAAATATATCCATGCTCCTAGAAGCAGGCATTCCACTGTGATGTGTCTTTTGTCAGTCTGTGTATGATATTATGGGGCTTTGCAGTCACACTTCAGAGAAATCTAGAATTCTAGTCAAGTACAGCTGAGTAATGAGGTGGCAGTGAAGAAGTGTCTTGTTAAATAGCGTGGAAGTGTGCCAGATAATTTCCAGCTAATGGTCCAGGAGCTGCCATCTGTACCATAATGGTCCCTGTGTATATATTTACCACTTAGACTAGTCAGACTGGAGATAATAAATGCTTATTAAATTGAACATTCAAACTCATCCTTGTAGGAATGAATACACTGTACCATAATCTCACGATGACTTTCTAGACATGTCCAGCCTGACTGGAGATAGTGAAATTGAGTTCCACATACTGTTTTCTGCAAAAACTATAATGAAGAGCAACAACTACCAGAAAATCCTGGAAAATTCATCATCTCAATAAGGAATTTTATAACAACTAGTGTAATCTAAGATTAAATGTGAATTAATAGTAGCAGTGTGCTAGGGGAAGGGTCTAACAGAGAAATTCCTAGAGAAATCTGAAGATTTTAGAATGTAACTCATAGTGATTATTTTGGCTTGGTTTGGGTTTTCTTGACTCTGTGCATAGGAAATCATGTGTTGCTGGTGATGAAACCCAGTACTCCTGCATAGTAACCCTGTACTTAGACCTTTGAGCACTCTCTTTGTGGCCTGTAACTCTGTTTTATTTTTTTTTGATGAAAGGGAGGGAGGGATGGAAGGAGGGAGGAAGGGAGGAAGGAAGGAAGGAAGGAAGGAAGGAAGGAAGGAAGGAAGGAAGGAAGGAAAAGAAAAAGAAACTGCACTAGATCAGTTGAGTACATCATGGCTGTTCTTTTTTCCTGCTAGGGAAGTCTCCATTTGAAGGTGATCCATTTGATTTGAAGGCCTAACTAAAGGGAAAATTGTAGGTTTTCTACTGAGTCACTCACTGCCTTAACATGATACCTGTAGCAAGGGGCAATAGCGTAGCTGTTTGAGGCCTCTGGGAATAAAGGGCTTCTGTAGAGTCTTGCCTCGATGCTCAGTCTCCTCGTCTTGATAACTGTACTCTGAGTGCACACAGCAGGCTGCTAAGGGCAAGGACTCAAGCCAGAGAGGACTCAGGCCCTGCACTGAACCTCTTTCAGTTGTCATCCTCGGGCACCATGTTGATGCCCACTTAGTCCATTAGCTCAAGAACAAGCTGTGAACAAAATAGGGCCAGGCTGTCCACTCTACGGAGGTAAGAGTGGTAACAGGCAGTGAGGTGTAGGAGGATAGTCCCAGCCTTCCGTTAGCAGCACCAGAGGTCAGAGACTGCTGGTTTTCTTCCAATATGAACTGGGCTAATGCTCCAATTGGAAAACACCTGACTAAAACATAAGTCATTCTCCTGAAGAGATTGTGTTGACAAGAAAACAGATGATCAAGGTGAGGGGACCAAAATCTCTTTATTTAAGTGAGCTTGTAAAGTAAAGAAAAACCCTCAGATAATTGGGCAGGAGACAGGGTAGAGAGGAAGGTAGAACAGACTTGGGGGAAAGGGTGCCCTAGAATCAAACTCTGTGCTTGATCATGGGGTTCGCTGAAGGTGTGTTCTCAGGGGAGGGCCATGGACATGGAGCCCAGTGAGGAAGGAACTGAGGCTGAGCCAAGTTTCAGCTGGGGCCTTCACAAGCTGACTGCCCTCGTCTAGAGCTCAGGAGAGTTAGTGTAGCCAGTGTGCCTGTCTCCAGTTAAGGGAGCAGGCCTTCCATGCCAAGTTGGAACTGTTGGCAGCTACCATGCACAAGGACTGTGAAATGGGTTCCCCGGGTAGAAATAGGATTTGGGTGGTGTGCACAAGACTCATGGGTGAGGGGAAGGGAAAGGAATGGAGAGGATTTTGAGATCAGATATAGATTTAATCCCCAACTCTCTGTTACAAGGGGCTGGTTATTTTATCATTTTATGATAGAGACCATTCTATACAACAGAAACGTTTTGCAGAACCAGCCAGTATCCTTACAAAAGAGGGGTGCACAGTGGACAAGTGCTAGACTGCTATTTAGAGGACTGTGGGACCCTTTCATTCAACAAAGTGGAATGTGGGCTCCTTGGAGTTTGAAAGCCAACTGACCACTGAGATTATCCCCGTGGGGCAGCATTTTTCATTAGGCAATGTCTTGGAAGCCTCGGGATGCCCCCACCCCAGTACTGAGTGCCCATGATGTTCTCGTGACTGAGGGTATATTCCGCTCTGGTGCCTGAAGAGGTGCAGGCACAGGGTCCTGGACCATGAGGTGTCCTGTAGTGATAGATGTGCAGTAGTGATAGATGTGCAGCGGACGCTCAGACAAACCCACCATGCTGCTGCTCTGCCCTGGACTTAGTAGGGCCATAAACCACAACTTCACAGGGATAGATTTGTGTTGCTTCTTATCTAAGTACAAAACCCACCTTCTAAGCCTCATCTGCCTGAAAAGAGTACATCATAATATTTTCTGCCACCTGAGCCTGCAGAGGATGTATCTGACATCAACACTCACCTTTTCAAAGCCCCGCAGTGAGGGCCTCCAGCGTGCTTGCTTGCCAGGGCAGAGTGCCAGGCTTGCTGTGCAGCTCCTGAGGCATTCTGGGCTCTCAGACTCAGTCGTCACTCCAGCTAGGAAACATCCATCACACTCGCAAGTTTAAAGCCCAATACAAGCACTGCCAGATGTGACCCCAACCCACAAAAAGAAAATAACTCCCTCTCATCCCCGCCCCACCCTTTGCAACTCTGACCAGTACTGATCAGTGGCTAGAGGAGGGGGCCTGGTATAGTGGACAAGGGAACGTAGATTTCCTAGCCCCTGGTCCCCTGGGAACTTCCTTTCTCTCTGTGCTCTAGTCCCTTCCCAGAATCACAGCTCCCCCTTCTGAGCATGAAGATGCTGCTGAGTTTTCCAAGCAGAGTGACTCAGTGTGAGTTGCAATCAGTTTTCACTTCAGTGAAAAGTTCCTTAAGTCAATACCTGACTTCCAGCATTGCATGCCTCCAGTGGATATTAAGTTACGTTACTGAAAGATACTGCATGGTTCATGAAGTACTCTCTTCCATAATAGCATTATTTTATTCAGTATTTTGATAATTACTCCCTGGCTTTGAAATATCTCTTTAGAAACTCATACTTATCATCTGAAAAAGCAAACAAGTTTCCTAAGTCAGGCAGCACACAAAGATGAACACAGACAGAGTGCAGGGTACTTTGCTAACAATTCTGCTGCACGAAACTTCATTTCTGATGGTAACCTTGAGCAGGTATCTGTTACAGAAATGGAAGGAACTGGAAAAGGTGCCGCTATATTATATCTGTATGTGACAGCTGCTGGGGTGGCCAGAGACTGGGTTTGACATTGGTGCATTTAGAATTTGAAACCACAATCTTAGAGATAAAGAAATCTCAGAAATTCCCTAGTCCTTGCCATTGTCATTTTTAAAAGGATGAAAAGAAATAACCTTCCTCCAAGTCCAAAACCAGTCCAAGACAAAACCAGCTGATGACATACCTATGACCTCAACACAAGTCACCCTTTTGCCTGTTCAATTAGATTTCTAAGCATAATGCTTTTGTAGGGACCGTGGAGTTCAGCTCATAGACCCTTGTAAAGGGAAAAACCCTATTGTCACCCCCTTCTCTCTGTGTGTCTCTGTACCACTCTGCCTGGCCCTAGCAAATCTACAGAGAATCCCTGTGAATTACTAAATGATTCTGCCTCCCAGACCAGTGTTTCTGGGGCTATAATATGCAGAAGGAAAAGATACTTCTCAAGTATGAGTGCCCGTTACAGACTCCTTGATACCAAGCACTTGTGACTCATGTAGTGGCCTTGACTGGGATGTGATCCTTCCCTTCACAGTCTTCAGGCCTCCCAAGGCCAGTTTCTGGTTGGGCTTTTGGATCTTGGCAGGAAGCACTGAGATGTAGCAAGATGGGCCACTGCCTGTAAGATGCCAGGGACAGCAAGGCTCCAGCCCTGCGCAGTTCACCTCAGCCCAGCATAAACTCACATGCGATGTCCTAAAGTTGGGTAGAAAGAGGAAGCAAGTCTGAGAGCGAGACACCATGTTAAGGTGGATTAGCTGGCGCCAGTCCAGGGCCAACAAGCATCAAGTAAGTACATCTCCCACCCTTCCGGATTCTGCCAGGGAGAAGGTGGCAGGAGAAGGAGCGGCCTGGGAAGGGTGAGCAGAGCGGGCAGCGAGGCTGGTGGGCCACGGGCATGGTGAAGTGGCAGCTCTCGGGTTTGGCTGCGCAGAGCTCTTGGCAGGCCGCCCGCCTTTTTAATTCCTCCCTTGTCTGTTAAAAAGGAAAAGTACTCTGAGCGCAGAGCAGAGCAGAATCTACCTTAGCGAAGCTGGGCAAACAGGGGGCATGCTGTTCATGAAACAAACAGAGCTCCTTGGTCGATGGAATCACTCTCCGGTGGTCAGGAGGAGGAACTCTTGTGGAACCCTCAGGTAGAAACTGTGCCCAGGAATCCACACCGGGAGCAGAGCAGTGTGAGAGCAGAGATGAGCCGGGGAGGGGCTTGGGCAGGGTGGCCGCTTCTGCCTTCACTGGAGCTGCCTTTGCTCATCTGTGCTATGCTGTAAACCTTGACATGTTTCCTGTGCCCATAAAGTGGGGAGAGTCTGCTGGCCAGAGAGTGGACTACATGTCTGGATTTCTTGGTCTTGAGCTTAGATGAAGGTGCCTGCATGGGTTTTGCCTTCCCTTCCTCACCACCCCACCCTCGGCCCTGGCCAGTGTAACTTCTGGTGGGGATGGATGGCATGACCCTGGAATGAATGAATGAAGTGATCCTATTACCAGAGGTAGTCTTCCTGAGACACAAAGGGGACTTTTCTCCAGGGTGCCTTTAGATAAACCTGCAGTGAGGCGCCACTCGGGGTCTTCCCCATGGCCGTGAGTGGCCCATGCACACTGGAGGGGGAGCCCCCACCACCGTCAGCGCTGCCCGTGTTAGGATAACCCCGCTGGACACAGGTGCAGGGCTGCCTAGGCGCTGCTACTTCCGTCCACTCTTTCCCCTTTGTTCCCAGGTAGTTTGTGTGAGGGCTCCCCTTATGTGCCTAGGCTGACAGTCACTGTTCCACACTCCCAGGCAGGGCTGAAGGTCAAGGCTTCCAAATTCAGAATGGTCACAGTCTCCTTTTCTGCTGTTTAATGCTGTAGTTGGTTCTGTTGGAAACGGCCAACTGCCATTTGCATTGCTAGGAATGGCGGGGGCTGTTTCTCCCAGCTGCTGGCCACGGAAGGCATCTTGACGGTTGCATACACACGGCCCCAAGGCCAGGACGCACTGCCACTGTGGACTGAAACTGCGCTGGAGGAAGAGGCAGGCTCTTTCACTGTGTCTCTTTCTTGCCTCCTGCTTCCCACTGTTCTTGCAGCTGAAGAAATGCTTTTTTGTTGTTGTTGTTTAAACTTTTTCATAAAGCTTTGCATTTCTCACTTACACATGGGTAGCAGACTTAGTGAGCTATGGAAGGTACTAAAAATTCATTACTTCACCCCTTCCTCAAGATTTTGATGTGTGTTCTCTTTTTAATCTCATTTATTAATTCATTGTCCGTTCTTGAGTGCTCGCCACAGGATGGGCCCTTTTCTCGACCTGGAGGACCTGGGAAATCTTCCTGGAGGCTCATGCATACCTTCCCCTCTTGTGCTGATACCCACTTTGGAGGCACTTGAAACTCGTCAGAACTTGCTTCTGATTTTTACCTCGATTTTTCTCTAACTGACACCACTGAAGCTGATTATTTTTCTAAGTTTTTCAAAAGATCATTTGGGAATTATTGTGGCTAGTTTCCCACTTTTCCCCTCCCGCTGTTATCTTTGAGTGGTAGCCGCAGCCTGGAGACTCCTCCTTAGGGAAGGCCCTGTTCTTGGCAGGTGAACGGTCTGGAAAAGGAGAAAAGATCAGGAAGTCTTCTCATCACCCAAATATATGTGTGCTTCTTCTCTGTTGTAAAACAAAAATATCAGAGAAACAACATTCCTTGAGGAAAAATTACGCATAAAAGTCCAAGGATTAGGGAGTGGAGTGGAGCACTGCTTGTTAGGGGGCACTCATGGTGCGACCCTAGTCCTGAGCAACCCAGTGTGTTCTCGGGACAGTCACATCTTAATGCCTTTTCCCACACTGATTTTAGGACCATTATTGTAGTGTGAAAAAAATCTTTTAAAATCCCCAAAGGGAAAAAATGTAGCATATGTTTTAAATCCTTTCATTTATATTTAAAGCAATAGTTTTAATAGGAAAATGTAGAGATCAACTCAGAGTTTGGTGGTATTATATAGAGGGTAAACCAGTAGGCACTGTGACTAATGCATGACCAAGAAGAAGTATAGTTCATGGAAAATATCAATATTGAGTTTCTACCAGAATAGAAAATATTGTCGAATGTAGGACATGAAATTCTTTTTTTAGTATTGAACAGAATTTATTGATTGTCCGTGGATGAGCAGATACCATGAGATTCAAATCTCTTAAATATGGTACAAATAAGATAGCTATATACAAGTTTTGTGATTTTATGGTATGAGACAGTTATAATTAGCATTTCCTGTATGCCAGTTGCTATGCTAGGTAGGCAGCAGAGAAACTACAAAACTGAATGTCAGATGGGATACATATTTACCACACAATATGCTACATTTTGTAACAGAAATATATCTGCTTTGAACAACAAACAGCCTGGGAACCAGAGGTTTTTGCACCAGGATGGAAATTTGAGCTTAACCCTGAATTTTATCTTTCTTTATATTTCTCCTCTATTGTATCAGTTTTCACCCCCAAAATAATTACTATAATCAGGACAGTATTTTTTTAATAAAAGGGGCAGTGCTGCTGCGTATTTCGTCAAAAGAAATATTTTCTTTTGATATAGAATTTTACTTTAAATTAGCTATTAGCTTTCATAGTTAGAAAATTCCTTTCGAGGGCCCGGATAGTATAGCCGGTAGACACTTGCTTTGCATGCAGCCACCCCAGATTTGATCGCCAGAATTCCATATGATACCCCGAAGCACCATCAGTAATAATTCCGGATTGCAGAACTAGGAGTAACCCCTGAGCATCTCTGGATATGGTTCCAAAACAAAAACAAAACCAGTCTCTGTAGGATCTTTACCAGAACCGCATACTTGTTTATAACTATCTAATTAAACCTGATTATGAAAATGAATATTTGACCCGGTGATACACAGACATGATTCAATATGTAGGTATTCTTCTAGAGACATTCCTTTAAAATACAAACATATACCTATTCTGTATACTTCTTAAACAAGCAGTAAATAATAAGTATTTTTTATAATAAGTATTATTTTGTACCTTTTTCCATGTGACAAATCTAGGGAATTATTTTAAGATGCTTCATTATTTTTGCTCACGTCTTGGCAAAAAAGTAATTCCATTATTTCAGTTGCATTATTTTTTATTGTTTCCCATCGATCGCTATATCAGATGCTCTTACTCTTTTACCACAACAGAGCTAACATTAATATTCTTGTAAGGTATGTAGTTTCTTATTCTTGTAAGGTGTGAGCCTATGAACAAGGTAACTTCCCAGGAGCAGAATTAGTGCCGCAAATGGAATACACTGTATTTGAACTTTGACAGATGCTGTCACGTCACCTCTGTGGGCATGATTCCAATCTGTACTCTCCATAGCAGTGTGAGAACCGCAGGGTCCCAGAGTCTTGTAATCTAGTGTATAAACACATGCTCGTTTTCCATTCTGATAAGAGTCTTTCAAAACAATCCTTAAGCATTATTGATCTTGTATGTTTTGTTTAATTGCTAATATCGCAACATTATTTTCTATTGGTTTTATTGAAGTGTATCATATATATTTAAAGTATTACCTAAATGAGACTGCTGGGCTTGTGTCTAATTAATTGTTATTTATTCTCTTATTTCTGTAGATAAAATATGTTCCTAATGATAAGATCTGATTTATATTGAACCTTTAAACTTTTTTAGAGTGTTAATGTATATATACTGATAAAAAAATACTAAGTAATTGAATGTGTAATTATAAAGTGAAGATACATGTGATAACCATGCAGTGAACATACATGTAATAACCATGCAGGTCACGAAAGCAGGACACTACCAGCTTTCCAGAAGTCCCCTGTGTGCCCCTCCCTGGTCACAACCCTGTCCTTCTCCCCTAAAGGTAACCGTTCTCTTGACTTCATAATAAGAACATCCTTTTCTTTATAATTTTACATGCTACGTATGTGTCCCTAAGGAACATAGTTTCAATGTGATGTTTAAAAAAAATTTATATGACTAGAACTATATGGTTTGGTTTCTGTGTGTCTGCTATCATTTAACTCATTTTTATTATTTTCACCCTTGCTAATATGTATAGTTCATTCGTTTTCATTGTTCTGTAGTATTCTATTGTATGACTATACCAGTGTATTTATCTGATTGTACATGGGATATTTGGGGTTATTCTGAATAGTGCTGCTATGAATATTCTTCATATATACCCTTGTTTGTATGCACTTGAGTTTCTCTAGGGTCTAAAATGAACTTTCTAGGTTATAGGCATATATACATATGTGTATGTATATACATGTTGTGTGATATATTAATTCAATTTTTCTATATGACATAAACTATTTTTTTCAAAAATTCTGATTCTAAATTTATGCACTTCCAGTATATGTTTGAAATTTTCACATTGGTGTACATCCCCACCCATATTTGATATTACCAGACTTCAACATTTTTTGTATCTGGTGGGTATGTAGTAATATCTATTTGTGGGTTTAATTTGCATTTCCTTACTTATGAGATTGAATATTCCTTCCGTATATTTGTGGGTGCCTTTGGAGTCTATTTTATAATGTTTCTATTCAAGTCTTTTTACCTGGTTATCTGAATTTATATTACGTATTTTAGGATTTCTTCATATATTCTGGATATTAGTCCTTCGTTGGCTATACGTGTTGTAAATATCTGCTTTTGCTCTGTGGCTGGTCGTTGACTTTCTCCATTGTGTCTTGGTAATCAGAGAGTGACATTCTGAAGGGAATAGATTTGTAAGTTACAGGCATGTAGGCTTGAAATATTACTTTATTTAGTAATTCAGAATACAACTTGCCATTTCTCCACAGAATTGAGTACCAACGTGGAAACTTTATATGTAATGTGGGTTTCTGTTATCCCTAGAGACAGCTTTGTTTTAAAGAATAAGGACTAGTTGGCTTTTTAAAATGCATTTGTCGCATTTTGTTCCATGTATGATATGACAGATAACACAAAATAATGAAATATGTTAGACAAAAATATGATACATGCCTAGGATTTAGAGCTCAGTTCTCTGACAGGAAAATCAATGGTCTAGCAAGGAAGTATTTATACATTTTTTAAAAATCCCTGTAGAATCTTAATAGTATATTTAATTCTTACAACCCTTGCCCTTCCCATAAGAAAATTAGAAGAGGGTATTATATATTAAAGTACTATATCCACAAAGACTTGGCTACTCATGGAAATAGAGGAAGTAGAAAAATTATATAAGCAAAAGGCAGTGGAAAACGGAAGCTGAAATCATTCAGTTTTCTTTAGTCAATGTAAGAAGGGTGATATATAACCAGGCATGTCGTAGTATCTATAAGGATGTCCTTATAGATATTTGTAATTGTCAGCAGGAAGTAGAATTATGTTCAATGTAGTGTGTCTGCTCAGAAGCCCCATGTGGAGAGAGAGAGAGAGAGAGAGAGAGAGAGAGAGAGAGAGAGGGAGGGAGGGAGAGAGAGAGGGAGAGAGAGAGAGAGAGAGAGAGAGAGAGAGAGAGAGAGACTCAGCAGATGAGCATATGCTTTGCACACAGGAAGCATGATTTGTTCCCTTCTCTGTTCTGGCCCCCGACCACTTCTGTGCATGGCTGTTGCTAGAAACAAAAAAAGAGAACCAAAACCAGAGATACTGAGCCCCTGTGTTACCGACTACAGTCGAAGCCACTGTCCTCGGACATGGCTTACAAGAAGCCTTCCTTCCAGCTATCTTCAAGCATTCATCCTTACTTCCCTCCATTATCTTCTTTACTCTACAGCCAAGGTGATCTCATTTTAAAATTCTAGGTCCCCACATTCTGTATACCACTCCTCAACCCCTCGATATCGTCCCTTAGCTCTTAGACTGAAAAGGCATAGAATCTTTGGAGAGACATGCTTTGCACACCCCAAACTGCATCACCAAATGCAATGAAGTACTGATTTATAGAAGATACCCAATAAATGTTTGTCAGGTGAATTAATGAAGAACAAACAAGAATTTGTGACCAAGCGTAGTTTCTTTTAAAAATGTAACTTCTCATTTGAGATGATCAGAGAAGCTTCAACATTAGACTTTATTAAACAGGTGGAATTTGTCCCAACAATACTGACATTGGAAGCAGGAAGTAGACTCATTTTGAATGGATCCAACAGAAAGAGGAAAGTAAGGGAGAAAGGATATCATAGGCTGAACTGTGGGCATGCCAAGTAAATGTACCTGGCTCAAGGGCAGGTACATTTGTGAGATGAATGTAGAGGCTAGACTGAAATGATCGATTGTGCCATCGTGAGTGCACAAAGGACACAGTTCAAAGGAAATAAGGACTTCATTATTGAATAAAACCCCAAAACACCAAAGGGCTTTTAGCATTATAGTTATACAATTACGTTTTTTTCACCTTGATTTATCAGTTGCCTTGTAGTGTCTCATTCTTGCTCTGGATTCAAAGCGTTTACTAGTCATAGCACTCTGAAGTTCATCATTTATTTATTTGGGGGCTGGAGGGCCACCCATGGTGGTACTCAGGGCTTACTCCTAGCTCTGAGCTCAGGGATCACTTCTAGCAGAGCTTGGGGTGCCAGGGATAGAACCCAGGTCGGCCATGTACAAGACAAGTGTCCTGACCACTGTACTGTTACTCTGACCTGCAAATCCATCCTTTATACTCTGCTCCAGTACATCCATTCAGCACCTCTTCTCTTTCTTTATGCTGCCAAGCACTCTTCGTTTCCTTCAGACATCTAATGTACACTTGGTTATGTGATAACATGCATACATACATATATATGATATATATATGTTATAACATTTACATATTGCTCACAGTAAGAGCCAGACTTAAACTTCTATTTATTTTCTTTCATCATTGCCAACCTTCAACAATAACTTCTGTAATTTCAGCTGTAGTTCCTGAGAAAATATCCCAAGATTGTATCTCTGAAGTGACTCTGCTCCTCATGGCAGTCTCTTAGTTGTTTATTCATTTCTTGCCATATTCTCTGAGCACCGGTTCCAGACACACTTTCAGGGAGCAGCTGCGGTCTTAAGCAGCTGCTCAGTGAAATGAGACATTTTACTTAGAAGCCAGAAAACCAACAGATAAACACAAGATCAAATGACATCATCATGAATGTGGTCACTGTTGGTGTCTCCAACCTGATGTCCAGCTTTCTGAGGAAAAGCACCAGGAAATTACTTCTTTTGAAACTACTGACCTGGTTTTATTTCCCTTTGTGGGGGAAGAACAAATTGATTTTTCCAGAGTTCCAGTTCTGTGTCTATGGATTCGTCTTGACATCCTCCCTGATAGTTCATTGCCAAGTCCTGAGAAAAATCCCTCCAAAACTCTGGTATGCCACCCTGGTCAGACTTGGCCACTTCGCTCTTCGCTTAAATTATTTCAGCTGCCTTTAGAAGTCCTTCGTGCTTTCTGTGATTTTCCTTTTACATTTTCTTTTCTCCTTATTCCAATCCATCTTCCTAAACCATTTCTTTCAACCTTGTACTTCTCTGTAAAAGCCTTCGGCAGCATACTTACTAAGGATAAATCACAGGCACAGCTCCAGAAATATTTATATAATTTGCCCTCTGACCATGATTCTTTAGAGACACTTATGTGTTACACTATAATTCATCTGTAGTAGCCTAAATCCTATGAAATTTCTATTTTATCCAAAGGAGGTGGATAATTAGCAATTTATATGTTGCTAATTGCACCTGCAAATAATTGATTGCCAGTATGTCTTTCTTCTGTGTCAGATTATCAGTCACTTGACAGTCATGTTTTTCCTTGGTTTTACTTTACTTGGTTTTACTGATACTTTCTCTTTTGCACAGCATCAGGACCATAGTAAGTAACAGCAGCCAAGTGCCCACTCATGTCATGCTTTACCCCGGCCACCATTGTCCCTGTGATGCCCACTGGCAACACCTATGCACAGCTATCCCACTTCATCTTACCCTGCTCTGTGGAGGCGTTCTCTAGCTCTGCAAACTCACTCACCACTCCAGCCTTCACACTACCCACGGTGTTGCTGACAGCCCCCAGAGAAACAGTCATTCCCTGATACCCAAGACTCGTGTTCTGGGTTTTGCATTGCATTCACCTCCTTTCCTCATGTGAAACTCTCTCTTCACAGTGGTTCTACAGGCCTCTGTCTTCCACTCTGGAATCCAGTGTCATGATTCCACAGTGGTTGGATGACTCACTGCACTTGACTTAACAGAACTAAACCTAAGCTTATCCACCACCACTGCCCAGATATGTTCTTTGGCTAAGACTGCCGTTCATAGTTTCGCCTCTAAGCCTCGTAAGCTCTTTATTCTCTGTCTCTGCCGGAAATATTATTCCCTTACAGCACAGCGGGTAGGACGTTCGCCTTACAAGCAGCCAACATGGCCGACCTGAGTTCGATTCCTCCACCCCTCTCGGAGAGCCCGGCAAGCTACCGAGAGGATTCGATATGCCAGACACAGTAACAACAAAGTCTCCAATGGAGACGTTACTGGGCCCGCTCGAGCAAATCGACGATCAACGGGAGGGCCTTTACCTTACCTTACCTTACCAACCCAGCAATTGCACATCTGCCAACCTGGCATTAGCTTTAGATTTTTATGTAACAACTATCTGGGCATTTAAGGAGTAGCATATCTCCCAAATAGGACCTGGAACTTTGTGATACTCAGCTGCCTTCCTTTGATCCTGCTCCACCTCTGGTTCTCTTACTGCCTGCGGAACTCAACTATCACATATATTTTGTGGAATATACCTATATTATCTTCACTAAGATATAATGATCTCCCAATTCATAATCACCATTGTTTACCAATCTATACTGTATCTCTGTGTCTCCAAAATGATTTCTCTGTTTAAAGAAACACATTTCTGACCTCAGAAAGAGTATTGCTGGAACATATCTCCTTTCTTAGAATAACTTATAATGTCCTTTCACTTAAAATTTTGTGAGACAGCATTTTCTTTTGTTCTTGTCCCCCTTACTTTACTTTTCTCTCAGCAACTGTGTCCATAGATCCATGAAGATCAGACTCGTAGACTATGGGACAGAGTTAGGCCTGCACTGGAAGTGCTCAGATACTTGTTTAAGATGCTTTATGTGTCTACCTTCTGCTTGTGAGAATTTTGGAGCTGTGTGTCTATGGATATGTTTCCCATGTGCTCTCTGAGCAGTAGCTGTTGACATGGCTGTGAGCAGAGGTATTCAGGATATTGTCTTTAGCCATCTATCCATGGCCTTTTGAGACCATGAAGGATCTGTGCCTGTCTCAGGGCTGGGCTGGCATGGGTCTACCTGGTCTGCTTTTCTTTCCCACATGTTTGCAATCTTTCTGTTTTGCCCTCAAAATGTAAAAAATAATTTTTCTGTTAAATTAAAAAGTGAATGTGCATATATGTGTGTTTGTGCTGATGTATGCATATATACATATATATGTCTATACATATATGTATACATGCATGTATATATGAAGGAATGCACCAAAATATAGTGGTTATTTCTTTTGGGTGAGGGATGGGTCATACCCAGCGCTGCTCCGGAGTTATTTCTGGCTCTGAACCCAAGAATGACTCCTGGCAGTGCTCAGGGGACCATATTGGGATTTTGGGGATTGGACCCAAGTTGGTTGCATGCAAGGCAAGTGCCCTACCCACAGTACTATCACTCCAATCCTATAGTGGTTATTTCTCAACGGTTACTTTTACCAAATTCTCTATAAGAAAAATTACCTCTAACACCAAAAACGATCCCTTGATATAATAGAGATTATTTTTGAAGAACAAAAGGGTCAGAATCCTGACACGGCTGCTGAGGCTCGCCTGCCCAGAGCAGGGACAGGCTGCCATGCAGTAGGTTCTCAGCCTGTCCAAGTGGAACTAACTGGAGGGTGAGCTGCAGTACCATGACTAGCACAGAGCTAAAGCTGTGAGTTGAGCTGGCAACTCTGGTTGTGAAGATCAGGAACCTGGACTGTGAGAGAAAAGAAACTGGAAATTCAGGCATAGGAGGTGGGGTTTACGAGACAACAACCCAAAAAAGCTTTTCCCTGAAACTCACATGTTTAGAGACATGGAAAGAGTAAAGAACATCTCAGAATACGCTTTCTAGCGTGGCAAGACTTTGCGCAAAGATAATCAGTGGGAAAGAGAAAATCGGATGCGTCTCGAATTTGGTTTTAACTCTCTAGGATTCCAGGGGGTGGGGGCGGGGGTGATTTCTAGAGTGACCCTGTGCAGGTTTACAGAGAGTGTCCCTGAAGGAGGGGCTGTCCTCCCCGGGATCAGGGAGGGGAGAGGAGCCGGTCCCGTGTAGGTCAGACCGGGCTCTCCAATCCCCCCCACCTCCCACAGTTTAGCAACAAAGGAAAACTTTCCTGATACGGATTCCTTGTCTGACCTCTGCACTTGGGACCAAGAAATGACTTGAAAGAAGAGTTTCAAGGATGTTGCTCCCACACTGCCTAGTTTCCCAGTTCTCTCGGAGGTTTTGCTGGTCAAAGGGAGCTAGAAGGGGGGCAAACAGGGACATGGTGCATCCTCACTGTGCTGCTTTTGTTTTGTTGGGCGGCATTCTGGAGGCGGAGAGCAGCTGGCTAGGGAGGAGACCGGGCACAGCCGAGCTGCAGAGGCCCCGAGCCACTCCGCGCACAGGTCCTTTTCAGCAGGTGAGGAGCCCGGGGGCCACCATGATCAGCCACTACAGAGATGCCTCGAAGCAGGGGCCAGGCCGAGCAGGCAGAGTAGAGCAGGTAGGAAGGTCCTAGAGTCAGTCCTCGAAAAAGAGGTAAAACAAAAATATGTGTCATGATGTTCTTGTCTTTTCACTATGCATTGTTCCATATTTTTACCTGCGTTGTATCTCAGCTCTTCTGTCAGCTTTCTCAAGGAAAAATTCCAGTGTGGGGTTCAAGTTTAAAAACTGAGATGAAAAAGGTCTCTTTAAACCAGAATATTAGGGTATTTTCAGAGTTCCCTGCGTGTAAAGGAGGAACAAACAGAACCCGTGTCACACCATACGCACATAGTAGGACAGATAGAGCCCCGGGCCTTGTAGACCCCTGTTCTCCAACCCACGGGCTGCCCCCACGGTCCAGAGTGTGAACAGCTCACCCAGCACCTGCCTCTCTTACTCAGTTCCCAGCAGGAGCCTGACATGTTATAGATAATCTCTCATCTGATTCTCCCAAAGATTTTTCAAGGTAAGTATCATTATCTCATTTTGCAGAGGAGGAAATGGTCACTCAGAGAAGTTAAGTACCTTGCCCAGGGTCACACAAACCAGAAAGTGGCAGAGCTGAGATTTGACCCAGTTACTATGTCTTCGTGACCCTTCCACCGCCTTCCAGTGCCTTCCACCATCTCTCACTGCCTCTCACCACCTCCCACCACCTCCCACCACCTCTTTCTGCCTCCCACTGCCTCCCACTGCCTCTTACTCCTCCCCACCGCCTCCCATCATCTCTCACTGCCTCCCATAGCCTTACACTGCCTCTCACCACCTCCCACCCTCCTCTCTCTGCCTCCCACCATCTCCCACTGCTTCTCACCGCCTCCCACCACTTCCCACCATCTCTCACCACCTCCCACCACCTCTCTCTGCCTCCCACCACCTCCCACTGCCTCTTACTCCTCCCCACCGCCTCCCACCATCTCTCACTGCTTCCCACTGCCTCTCACCATCTCTCACTGCCTCCCACCATCTCTCACCGCCTCCCACCATCTCCCACCGCTTCCCACCATCTCTTACAGCCTCCCACCATCTCCCACTGCCTCCCACCATCTCTCACCAGCTCCCACTCTCTCTGCCTCCCACTGCCTCCCACTGCCTCTCATTGCCTCCCAGCGCCTCCCACTGGCCAAGTCCAAAATGACTCAGGAAACACTCAAAGTAACATAGGGGTAGGTGGGGGGACAGAGATGAGCTCAGTGGTATAGCACTTGCTGTGTGTGTGTCTGAGACATTGGGTTTAGTCTCAGGGGCACACATGAGTGCACATGTGAGTTTGTGCATCATAAACACACACTCACACACAATTTTTGCCCAACTTAGCCCAACCTGGGTCAATCTTATTTCCCCTTCCTGATAAAGTGATTGAAAACACCTGAACTTAAAAAATAAAAACTGTCCCTATTCTCTGTATTTTGTGTGGGAATATCTCCCTCCCTTCTGTGCCTGACGGAACAAGGCAGGGATGTAGAGAGGGCTGTTTACTGGGCCTTAGCTATGCAGATAATAATTCAAGAACATCCCTGCCTCAGGGCTTCTTTATCCATCAGATGGAAGCACCCATAACACAGAGTCAGCTGAAAATGAACTTCAAAATGTATTGCAAATAACTGTCTCATAATTCTTCATGGAGCAAGAAGAGTATAAACTATAACACATTACCACCACGTGTGGATATTTTTATACACTGGATAACAGGGATGTCTCTGGTGCACCCAGGGATAGAAGAGCATCTTTCTATAACTCAGAAGGCTCCTGTGATTCGTGTCTAGTGTTATATTCAAGCCTGCAGTCTATTGAACAAGGAAGTGAAGAGTTTTTTGTGAAGTGGACTGAACCTGAACTGTAGCTCTTCCCCATCCCTCAAAAGGAAACAGCGGGGAGGTCTAGTTAACAAAAGCCTCTTAGAGTGGGTATCACTGGGCTTTCGCCCCCATGCGAAGTGATAAAGACAAGTGGTGTGGTTTCTGAGAGCTGGTGGCAGTGAGCACACAGCTGAAACACAGTCAGACTCAGCTGGTCCAGTGGTGGTGTGACAGGGACTTTAGACAGGGGTTCTGTGCTGAGGAGTCTGAAGCAAAGTGACCCTTAAATCGCCAAGGAAGGTTTTGATAAAGCTAATCCTAGGCACTGTTTTTGGCCTACTAAACCAGAAGTATGCCAAAGGTATAGGCTAAAGAATGTGTATGTGGACTCCAAGCTGGATTTCTAAGTAACAGCATTAACACTTCGAAATACATTTAATAACATGTTTTCATACTTCTGTTTAAACTTTCCCCCACTAATCCATGCCCTATATCAAATGTTTTAAAAGCGATCTTGTGTGAGGCAGAAGAGATACAGGTAAGGCAATTGCCTTGCTCATAGTTCATCTGGGTTTGATCCCAGGAACCCATATGGTCCCCCAAGCCCTACCAGGAGTAATCCTTGAGTGATGAGCCACCAGTAAGCCCTGAGCACCACCAGGTATAGCCCACTAAGCTCTCCACCAAATAATCTTTTGAAATCACAAATGGCTTTTGTTTTTAAGGTTGCAACATATACATTGATACGACTATTCTCTGAGGTACTGTTGGGCTCTATAAAATAATGGTTTCAGGTAGAGAGATAGTTTAGGAGTTAAGACTCTTGCCTCACTGTGGCAGATCTAGGTTCTGTCTCTGACACCGAATATAGTCCCCCAAGCACTACCGGGGTGACCTTGGAGCACAGAGCCAAGGGGTAATCAATTAGGACCACCATTGTGGCCCAGTATTTGCCCAAAAAATAAAATAAAATAATGGTTTCCTATGCAAATGAACCTGAATTTTGCTGAGGGTTTTAGAGAACACCTAACACATTGTAGCCCACAGACACAAACAAACAAATACCATGTAGCAGGTGAATTTTTCCTTCAGAGGGGGCATTTTGCACAGTAACTAGAAATAGGTTTGGAGTCAGGCCATTTCATATCACAGTCCTTCGTGTGCTGCTTGTATGGTCCTGGGCAGGATCTCTTGGTGCTTCCGTTTGCAAAATGGGATAATGGTATTTTCCACCCCATCAAGTTCAAGAGCACGTTATAGTGAAGCAATGCATGCTAGATACTCAGCACTTTACCTGGTATGTGGTCAGTACTCAGTAATCATTAGCCATGAATAATAATGCCAAGAGAAGTCTTTTTTAATGTCCTCCCCCTTCGGAATTGTAGTTACTGTGAAATCTTTAAACTAAGCTGCTAAATGACAAAAGTGATACGGAAAACCAGCTAAGCTGATGCCACAGTTGCTCCTCCACTAAAATTGAGGAGTCCCATGCACACAGATGTCTCCACTGCAACCACAGAACCGGGTTTCTTGAGAAAGCCTTCCCAGACCCTCAGACCCTGTAATCCACACAGACCAAGATGACTCTCATTTGAACTTAGTTCTGACGTTTTCTGTTCCCTAACACAGTTCTGACCAGACTGTTTTTCCTCCCATATCCAAGCCCCTGCTCTGTTGAGCTGAGCCCGTCAAATATGAGATCATACCCTTCTGTTTATCTTGAATTTTTTTTCCTGGCTGCACTACTGTTTGTTTTTAAAAAAAAAAAAAAAAAAAACTTTTCTCCTGGGGCAAGACATAGTACAGCTGTTAACATGGCCAAGCTGGGTTTGATTCTCAGCACCACAAGGTCCCCCAAGCATTGCTCAGTGCAGCCCTAGAGCTCCCCAGCATCACCAGGGTGGCCCTGTAATCCCCCCCACTTCAGAATCCAAGCCACATCTCATCTACAGCCCTTGCACCAATCCCATGATCCAGTTGCCTGAGAATCACTGGTGGAGCCACAGGACCTCCTGAGCGTCACTCAAGAAGTCAAGTCACACATATTTTTCCTCCTCTGGTACTAGTGGGTTGACTCCTTGACAGGCACTGTCTCTTCACAAAGCAGTGATTTTGTTGGTGCAGCCAGCCCAGGAGGGTATGTGAGCACACTCACACTGTGGCAGTTGGGCACCAAAGACTCCCAGCTGTCCCTCCTGCCCACCCCGCAGCCTCACAGCCCACACGAACCAGCTGCATGCCTTGGCAGACTTATAAGCAATCACATGTCACAGACTCTGGAAACACTTGAATTCAGGAACTTTGGATCTTACTGCCAAAGATCTGCTACATGAAGGACCATTTCCTTCTCCCAACTGAATGTCACAGTTGAACATGTCAGTAGAATATAGGGACCCTAAAAGAGTTGAAACAAGAAAGCAAATACACAGGCTATGAAATAAACACTCATGGGAGCTGCTATTAGGGCTAGCTCTTGCACCCTGTTTACATTATTCCTGGTTGCTCTCCTCCTCATGCATCGGGGACTTTGGGAGGCCATTGTAGTACTGATCTACCAGGACTCACACCAGGAAAAGTGCATGCATGTGAGTAAGGTCAGCACAAGCGGCCGGTCAGCGATCCTCGCCTGGATCCTTTACTGGCTGGCTGCCTCTGCGCCTTCACCTCGAGGCCTGTCTGCCGCGCAACTTGCTTCCTCTTCAATGACTGTGTGTTTGCCAGGTTGCACTCTGTGTGTTGGGTTGCTAGAAATACAGTAGATTGCACTGATGATTTAACTGTTTTCTGTAAAAGAGTACGGGTTCTCATGCAGATTTTTGCCAAGTCATATGCAAATCACAGAGCCCCGGCCCTTTTCTTAACAGGATGGCAACCTTGCTCCTCGGTGGCACCTGGGACCTGGAGATCCTTTCTCCACTTACGTTTAGCGCGCAGCCTGGGACTTGTCCCTGCAGCTCACCCGGTTGAGACCTCCCATCTGGACTCCCATCACCCACCTCTCTTGAGACTACTCTGGCAGGGCTGATCTGGGTTACAGCCTTTGCTCAGAGGGCAACATGTTCCAAGCAAAATCTGCCCATCTGGGCCATGGGCATCCCCCTCGGGTCTCCCTACTTCTCGGCTGGTTGCAAGCTTCTCTCCAAAGTCTAAAATGGTGGGACAGGAGGGACCTGTGAGAGGCCCATGACCTGATTCACTTCCCTGATGCCCTGTCTGAACACCATTTTCCCCACATACATTGGCTCTCACTGCTCTAAAAGTCCACCATGTGCGTGGCAGGTTCATTAGAGGGATGTTCTTGTCAATGGAGTTTTTCCCCAGGTTGAAAGTTCTATTGTCTGTGGCCCCCAATCTGGACAAATCCATCCTTCTAATCTAACTTGCCTCCTTCGTGTGATGAGAAGGAGGGAGGCAGAGCAGACAAGGGTCTGACTCATGGACGATGAGGGCTCACGCTAGCTGTTCCCCACCACTGGCAGCAATCATGTCCCCCAATACATGTTCTATCTGCTTTGACAGACCCAGGCTTTGCCAGGGTTTCTAGCTCCTCCCTAACCTCACTCCTGAGGTCTCTGGATGAAAGACCACCTCCCAGCTAAATTTGCGTCCAAATTCTCCTGTGGGGGAGGGGGTGAGAGGAAATGTAAATGAAGCAAACTGGCCACATATTGCCAATCGTTGAGACCAGATGATGGGTACATGGACTTTCGTTACGCCATTCTCTCTACTTTTGTATATGTTTGCAATTTTTCGTAATAAAAAGTTAAAAAATAAAAAAAGTCCTCCCATTCCCAAGACACTCAGGAGAGAGCCCCTGCCCTTGATACAGTTTCATGGAAATCCTACCCCAAGGCAAGAGGCAAAGATGATTCCACTCTATATAAATATATTAATTTTCTAATTTTTTAGTCCCCACTCCTTTATTTTCGATAGACTAAACCTTATTTCTAAGAGGTCCCAAAGTTGGGTTGACTTCCCCCAGCTGGGTTGGGGGGGAGGGGGCTGGGTAAAGGGTTCCCTTAAATCTGAAAGTTTACACTTCATGTATCTCACAATCTGATTGTGAGGATGGGATTTGTTCAGTGTTCTGAACTCTGTGAAGGGTGCGCGCTCTCGATGCAGAGTGCCATTTTTGGGAATTGCACCTGGCTCAGGAAAGGACTGTCTTTGTACTTGAACTTAATCCAACGGAGAACTTAACATGGGCACTTGCATGACTGAGAATTGCTGCTGTCTCCCCCTCCCCCGTATGTCACTTTCTCGAATGTGTTCTAATAAAATCATTCTAAAGCAGGCTGTTGATATACGATGATTTATACTTTCTCTTGAGTCCTGAGGCCCTTTATTTTCTGCCAAGAACCCACCCCATTCCACTTTCTGGAAGATCTATCTGTCTGCCTGGGGACAGATGCAGTGAGGGTACATCTGGCATGATGGTAGCACCACTGATCACAGGCACTGGTAGGGGTCATGCCAGCCACAGCAGGCATGTCTTCTAGTTGCCTAGCAGCAGAGTTGTTTTCCTAAATAAAGATGTGTGAGTGTGGTGGGATGTGGAGTGGGCGTGACTGGAGGGGCCAGGACAGAAACAGGGTAATTCACTCTGCCAGGGAGGGAGGGATGGAAGGAGGGAGGGAGCAAAGTGGAATAAGAGACAAAGGCAGCCAAAAGGAGAGACAGCACTGTACAAATTCTGCTCAATTCTCTTCAGGTTTTCTCAGCACTTTTGAATGAGAATCCGTTGTTCCATTTTATTTGCAAAAATTGCACCCTTTGCTAGTGAGTCATAGAAAGTTACAGGTCTCTGAATCCCATTATACAAAATGAAAACAAAAGAAGATACGCATTTCCAAAGGTAGATGTTTTGGAAAGCACTTTTCATCACCATTTTTATCCCCCTTTAGCCCCAGCTAAAGCCTCAGCTAAACTGGTCAGGGTGCCCTTCTGGACTGGAAGCATAATCTGTGTCAGTCTCTGGGCATGGAGGCAGTGACATCCTTTAGGAAGACGGCAGCAGAACCAGACAAGGTGGCTTCCATTAGGACATCTTCACTGGGTATGGGGAGGAGCCTGGTGCAGATTTATAAACGCCTAGAGAGGAGTTTACAAATCTTTATAGCCACCCTTGGTGTCAAACTATGACAATCTTCATTCATCAGATGAAGAGATGGAAGCTAAGAGAATGAAGTAACTTGTACAACGACAGAAAGACAATAGCATCAGATCTATGATTCAAATTCAGGTCTCTGAACTCCACACCCATGATTCCAAAGCCCAGGTCTGATGGCTCGGTGCCCATCCTGGGCTCTCCCTTGCACACTATCCAAGGTCCTCACTTTATTGAATCATGCAAAGCCTGTCTGCCTTTGAGGGTAGAGAAGAAGAAGCAAAGCCAGAATTCTGCTCCTGTGATAGGAGAGTCTTGCCAGGCAGGGTCTTTGTAACCTACATCTGCAGAGCTGATGAGAGTGAGATCATTATTTGCTTTTCAAGGGATTTGCTCACGCAGCAAATACTTGGATGTTACAAGTACTGGACATTATGAACTAGGTGGACAAAAATCCAGCTCTCTCCTCTCGAAGCTGATTCTAGAGGAAATAGATGAGAACCCAGTAAGACATGATTGAATCTGTAATCATAATTGGAAGTAACCTTGAAGATCATTGAGTTCAACATATAAAAAGCTGAGACCCAAAAACGCTGTTTGCCCAAGAACATATAACACATTAATGGCAGAATAGGTAAAGGTAAAGGCCCTCCCGTTGATCGTCGATTTGCTCGAGCGGGCCCAGTAACATCTCCATTGGAGACCTTGTTGTTACTGTGTCTGGCATATCGAATACTCTCGGTAGCTTGCCGGGCTCTCCGAGAGGGGCGGAGGAATCAAACTCGGGTCGGCCATGTTGGCCGCTTGTAAGGCGAATGCCCTACCCGCTGTGCTATCGCTCCAGCCAATGGCAGAATAAAAACTAGAATTTAAAACACTTGATTTTTATTTTGGGGCCAGATCACACTGTTCATTGTATAGCCATAAATTTCCCCTAACCCCAGCCATCCATCCACCCACATCTCACAGGGTACTGTTTCCAGGTAAAACCAGTGCACAAACGTTATGTTTATAATTCATCTCTCTAGTGGACCAAAACTCCCAAGGAGGGCATTTTTCTCACATTTCATATTCCACACTTTCTTGGTTATTATCGATTTAAATATGTACTGTGAGCCCATGAGGTGCCAGGCACAGTTCTCAGAGCTCAGACACACCAGTGGGAAAACAGACTGTCCTCCTGGGACATGCATTCTAACTGGAGAATACAGATAATAAACAGGATCTGTAAGTACAGAATACATAATAGAAACTAACAAATGCAATGAAGAAAATAAATCAAGAAAGGGATGTAGGTAGAGTTCCTGAGATTGGAGTGCAGTTTTGATTAGGGAAATTGGGATAAGGAACTCCAGGGGGGGAAAGGAGAGGGGGCGGTGCACTGGATCATTAGAGACAGATCACAGACCTCTGCAGTGAGAATGAAAACTCCCACAGACTGTCTCTGACCTTCCTCAGTCAAGTAAGGCCTTCTCATTGGCATGTCTTAGCACCCATGGCCTAACTTTCCCGTTTCTCCTTTGGGCTCCCCGCATTCTCAAAATTGAGTGTACATCAGAATAATCTGTACCTCGGGTTATCAAAGCACAATTCTGAGACCAGAGGGGCCTTCCATGTGGCCCAATGTGGTTTGATCCTGGCTCTACAATTGGTCCCACAAGTACCACAAAGAGTGACCTCTGGGCACAAGCCGGGAGTAGCCCCCTGACCACCATCATGCATGGCCCAAACCCTTCTCCGTAAAAGGAAAAAAGAGACACAGATTTCTGAGTTTGACCACTAGAGTTCATGACACAGTAGTTAGGTCAGGAGTGAATCCAATAACTAATATTTCTAATGGATTCACAGATAGTCTTGATGCTTCTCTTTCACGAACAACCTAGGTTAAGGTATTTTAACTATAAGATCCCTGTTAAAGCAAAACTATTACCTGATAACAGGTGCATCTATTCCTTAGGATCCATGAACGATCAAACTAGCTATCTTTACAGAGGAGGATTCTTAAGAAATCTATTTTTTATAACTAGGGTAATTTTTCAAAAATAAAGCCCAAATCTCTGAGTACTGAGGAAGAGTTTGGCAAAGGGCAGATCCTGAAATGATATTGACAACGATTACTTTACTGCTTGTCAATACTTAGCAATGTCAAAACATTTAGCAGTTCTTTTACCCACTAATATCCTTTGACTCAGTAAACTTGTGAGATGTCATTATGTTTTATAGATAAAAAGTTGAGAAATGAGCAGTTATCTGGATTCCTTTGTGAAAACTCACCAGTATGAAAATTCCCGTTGCTGTTAGCATAGTCAGTGCACTCTCTCCATCCACATCCTAACACTAGCTGTAGCTTTTCCTTAGGACCTCTATCCTTGAATCATTAAAATTCAGGATATTTATATGTATATATACTGGAGCTTATATGGATATATGTAAACATATGTATGTGCATATATACATAGAGAGAGGGGGGAGGGAGGAAGGGAGGGAACAAGCCTTTTGCACTATTCAAAACTCCACTTGCTGCAAGTGAGAGATTAACTGGCAAATTCTAACCCCCACATGAGCTTCCTGTTCATAAATACACGGCTCTTCTATTGCCAAGCATTGTGCAAAGGGAAATATTAACCCTCGAGTCTAAATGAAAGCACACCTGCCTGTGCTGGGCGGAGAAAGGGGGGCAGGTGGGCGGTGCGGGTATCATCATATAAAACACACATAAAACTTTTCAAGACAAATCAACTCTTTTGATTACAAGTATTGTTGCTTCCATTACATTCATAGAAATATTTGTAAGTTTTCTATATTACTAAAGGCCATAACAAAAGGAGAGTGAATTTCACTAACCTAATAGCTAGTGAATTCCTTCTCAGGTTTTAGGGGTATTATTTTGTTGTTCATATTTTGTTTTCAGGCCACACCCAGCAGTGTTCAGTGCTTACTCCTGGCTCTGCACTTAGAAATCACTCCTGGCAGGCTCGGAGGACCATATGGATGCCAATGATCGAACCTAGGTTGGCCACATGCAAGACAACACCCTACCCACTGTACTGTCTCACCAGTCCAACCCTCTCAGGTTTTTCTAATATGTCAGAAAAAAATGACAGGAAAGAGAAAGACTGCTTTGCTGTTTCCTATCTTCTGGTCATATTCTTTGGTCCTGCAATGATTTCTTAGTGAATAAGGTTTCCCCTTGCATCTCACTTCCATTGAACCCAGGGGTTACAAGGAACAGAGTCTTCAACTTCTGTGCTTTTTTAATCACCTAGGAAATCAACTTTTCAGAATTTTAATTTCCAAAGCTGACTCTCAACTTACATATATTCTGACATATTCCTCCAGACAGCCATTGGAATTACTTAATCAGCAAGAATTTCTTAAAGCACTGTCCTGTAATAGCCAATGAATAGCATACAAAACTAAATTATCAAAATTCTGTACTCAAGAAGGAGGCATATGAGAGAGTCACTTTGTAAGTTTTATACATGTCTGAATGTTGAATCTGCATTCAGGTATATTCTAAGTGTGCATTGTTAACCCATAAGAGTTTCTCCCTAGTTTCATTCTCTGTATTTGCTGTATGTTCAAGCTCACTGATGAGTTGCTTTGGCTTCAGCATAAAGTTGGCATCATTAAGAAAGAAAATAACCTGGAGGAAGTGTGGGTCCTCCAGAACACATGGAGGTAGGCATAGTAGAGTACATGCATGACCTAGGGAGCAGCGGAAGGTCTTGTGTCTGCTGCACTGTCATGTTCTACTTGTGCACCATGACAGATGGAATATATGAGCACCCTAAAGCTTGGATTATTTAAAATACCACATTGAGGAGACAGAGAGATAAGTGCAGTGGGTAAGATTCTTGCCTTGCAGGCAGTTAACCCGAGTTCAGTCCTTGGCACTGCATATCATTCCACTAAGCATGACTAGGATTGATCCCTGAGCACAGAGCCAGGAGTAATCCCTGGACACAACAAGTGTGGCCCAAACCACTCCCCTAAAAACAATCCCATTTTGATGAAAGATCTGCTCTTTTTTACTGAGCTTTAGACTCCAGAGTGTGTTGCAAATACCATTGTCCCTTCAAAGAAATAGTTTCTGCCCTCCATAACACAGAAACTGAGTATTTTTACACGTATATGTACATACACACATATATGACTTATGAAATGTAGAGGATTCATTTCGATTAGTATTAGAGATTCCACGAGAAATAGACATGTGGCCATCATCCAACATGTGGGTTTCTGTGTGTGCATATGTGCACGCAAATACACATGTATGGGAAAGGGATTTGACACAAGTAAAAGGACTTTTGAAGATGTAAGACCTTTAAAAGCATTCCAAAGTTATAGTTCCTGAAGGTAGGCAAGTCGTAAATACTGAAAGCACTATCAGAAATTAAGAACTGTAGTTCTGGTAACCAAGAGTCTCAAGGTTAGTGGTACTTACATGTAAAAAAAATGTAAAGGCCCTCCGTTTGATCATCGATTTGCTCGAGCGGGCCCAGTAACGTCTCCATTGGAGACTTTGTTGTTACTGTGTCTGGCATATCGAATACGTCACGGGGAGCTTGCCGGGCTCTGCCGTGCGGGCGCGATACTCTCGGTAGCTTGCCGGCCTCTCCGAGAGGGACGGAGGAATCGAACTCGGGTCGGCCATGTTGGCTGTGTGCAAGGCAAACGCCCTACCGCTGTGCTATCGCTCCAGCCCTAGTGGTACTGACATACCTTCATCTTATTTTGGGTCACCAGAATGGCCTGCTCAGGACTGGACAGATAGTTCAGGGCTTAAGCCTCTTGCCTTGCATGCTGTTGACTCCAATTCAAATCAGGGTACTACATATGCTCCTCTGAGCAATGCCACTCTTAAGCACAGATCTAGGACTAGTCCTTAATCATTTCCAGGTTTAACCTCCCAAAAAAGCTTGGGCAGGGCCTTCTCAGGCTTTGATTCCACTTTTTTAGGTTGGGTTTTGTGAATAGTGGACTCTTGAGGCAAGGGCTAAAGACCAATATCGGACCTGTCCTCCGAACAGTTTCTTCCAGCTGTGCAAGCCTGCCCTGACCCAAGTTTTATAGCACAGGTGCTGCTATATTCGGGCTTCCCATGACCACTAAAGGTTCTGGAGCATGGTAATAAACCGCACATAGTATGGGTTGGTGTGGTCTTCGAGGCAGCCACAGAAAGTGTTATTAGAAATAGCAGCGATCAAAAAGGAAGTGTCCATGTAGCTACTATTTCTTGCTTGGTGGAATAAGGAGTGCAATTCTATCTGTAAAGATGTTCAGGGATTCTCTTGTCTGTTAAGGTCTTCTCTGACCTTTCAGTAGGCCTGAAATCTATGCACATTGTGAGGGGCTTCAGATTGGGCATTCTGGATGATATGCATCGACATACCAGGGAAGGTATTGGAGGGTGAAATTTACTGATATTGAAACAGGTTTAGATTTCAGGGTGTGGCCCTCTCATTATGAAAATGACCCTGAAATCTGGCACTGATATATCATAGATTTGTGAGGATTTGGTGAGCATCTGAACACTGAGGGGAGCAAGTTCATGATCAAATTGATTAACCAAAGTAGGTTTCTCCATTTGTGACTTATCAGTAGAAATAAGAGGTGTTGTACTTCTGAAACTTCCTAAACTCTCCTCCATTACTAAAGATGCTGATATATTGCCTTAATTTTTGACATTTAGGGAACTACCAGCAAACTTGTGGGAAATTCATAGATGTAGTCATCAAAGCTAAACTGTTCCAAATAATGTCCATATCCTCTGTCCACCCTCTTGGTTTTGAACATAATAGCTTTTAAATAGAATAAGCCATTAACAGGGTGGCCCTTGCAGTGTCCAGTGGATTGGTTTGTGTTATGGAATGTAAGTGGGGCACTCCAGCTTACTGGCATAGGGCATGATTACTTGTAGGACCGGCTCATATACTGCCTTCTAGAAGAGCTGCTCCACACATTATTTCTAGCATTCAGTGGCTGAGTGCTCAGAAATTAAAGTGAGAAGTTAATTACCCTCATGAATATGCTAGTCTTACAAAGATGATTGTAAGACTATCATATTTTAGGCTTTCACCACATGCCAGTTTTCCATCATGCCTTTGATCTCAAATTTGAATCTCATAATCAGAAATCTGTTCATTGATTTTCCCTGATTATATATCCAAATAGTGCACATTGAACAGAAGTGCCAGTAGGAGTTCAGAAAATTAATAGAAGGCCAGTAATCATTACACTGGGCATTTTTATTTCTTTGGCAAATGTTTTAGGGGTATCAAGAATTATACCCAGGGGGCTGAACTATGTATAAGTGGGTAAGGCATTTGCCTTATAAACGGCTGACCCGGCTTCGATTCTCAGCATCCCATATGATCCCCCAAGCACTGACAGGAGTAATTCTTGCCTGCAGAGCCAGGAGTAACCCCTGAGCATCTCTGGGTGTGGCCCAAAAAGCAAAAAATAGAATTATGCCCAAAGTAATATGATTTGGTTTCTACGGTCTCTTCAGTAAAAGAGAACCCCTGGGAAAGGTTAATACATCCTCAGAGGTTAATGAGGGGTCATTCATCCAAAATCACAAGAATAGTTATTGTTCGTCTCTCAATAAATACTAATTTACTGTAATCTCACTTATTCAAGATACTTATTTAATGTGCCTGAAAAATCCAGAGAAGGGCTCCTTTTCTCATGTAGTTTGCATTATGGTAGGAATATAGACAAATATTTATGTATATATACATATATGTAACTTTGAATGGTGACATATTAGAGAGAAAGGTATAGCTACAAAGGGACATGGATAAAAATGGTGAGGAGAAGATATGAATTCATATGTCAAGTATGAATTTGACCTAATGAGGTTAAACTGTAGTGAGCTCCATCTCTAAGCAGATAGGGTAATGAGGCTGTGACGGATGGGAGGCAGAGAGGAGGGAGGGTTCTGCTAGGATCATATGTAAGCTTTTCAAGATTTCTCTTCCTTACTATCAATAAAAGGTGAAAACTTATGGAGAAAACTTATGAAACTTACGGGGTCCTTTCTGGGACCAGGTAGGAGCTCTCAGGTTAGAAGGCCTCGTCCCTCAAGTCCTTGCTTTCACTGGAACCAAAATGAAACTCAGAAGTATGGCCAGAGGTCACTGGGAGCTGCTGCAATAGCCCGGTCTGCAGACGTCAAGGGACACTTTCTGATAAGCGTTAGCCTAGGTAAAAGGAATCTGGACTTTATTCATAATTACGAAGTCTCACCTATGGGAGTGGCTGAACATCCCCCAAATGTAAAGATTCTTGAAAATAATTTAAGATAGGGTCTAAATATAAAATTAATCTAGTAGCTAAGTTTTTATAGAATACCCTATTTAAAAATCTCTAGAACCTTAAAGGAGGAATGCAGATTCTGAGTAAAGGGATATGATATTAGTTTTGCTGTTGATAGGTTTAAAATAGAAATGCCTCTTACTGACCTCCCCTATTCCTAGAAGACCACAGAGTACCTCAAGTCTAGCTTGATAAGGTTCAACAGCAGAAGGAAGAAGAGTTTCCAACCATATCTATTGTGGAAAAGCCTACATCCAGTTCTGTACAATGGCAGGGAGAAAATGTCCCTGTTCTGCTAATCTCAAACAGCATGGATACCAGGAAATCCAGTGAAATGGTATAGGGATCCGTGCTAGAATATTGAGGTAGTAATTTATAGTGAATCTCTTCTTTGGGCCAAATAATAGATGTGTTCAATATAGACACCAGGAGCGTGGCTCAGTCCTAGTTGTAATACAGATGCAGCCCCTCCCCCCGTTTCTTCTCCCCAGTTACCACTTAGAATGTACAGCTTGGGAGTTCAGGAGATTGACTCTCTTTTGGCTGCATCAGAAAACAAGCTTAAGAGTTTGAAGCCAAGTGAAAGGGAAGCTGTACAAACATACACACTCACTTCTATCATCATGTTTTGTTCTCATCGATATGAAAAGGCTCATTTCTAGAAAGACACATCACAGGAATAAGTCTGTTGAGTTGTCTGATATAGCAATTAGGGAAAAATGGTCTCAACTGACATGGATTAGCTTCTCAAGAAAAGGGCTAAATGAGATGAATACAATGAAGTTCAGATATTGATCCAGGAGCTGATTGGGATTGTGACAAACAAAATCATATTCTCCGTGTGGTTATGAAAAATGAAAAGTTGCATTTGACTATTTTCTCTTTTCTTGAATCAACATGCACACTCAGCAGAAGGGCATCATGCCATATTTGCTGTTGTCTTGGTTGATAAAGAGGGAAGCAGTGTAAAAATAATACAGACGCTCCAAGACTTAGTCAAAGGAGTGAGACATGGAAGCCTAGGTACACAGTGTATAAAAATCTCCTATTGGGTTTGATCACTGACAATTCAAAGAATTTTGATGAGTGTTAATCTGTCTCTCATTACAGTTTTTACTGTATTACTCACCCATGGGTTTTCAGATATACCACTTGACTTCTGGGGCTCCATAAATCATCTCTAATTAAGAATGGCAAGTTTGAATAATAAAAAGCACCAAAAAACAGAAGTGATAAATATGTGAATAAACCTATTAGAACACACATTCATATAAATGAAATAACTGCTAGGAGAATTTAAATTCATTTTAATGTCTCTTTATTTGCTTCACTGAGTTTGTTGCCAGTGAGGACATAAATCCCAGACACTTGGAGACATATTCCTCTCTGCTCTGCCTCATCCCTGCCTTGTGCTTCTCTTTGTATATTTCTGAAGCTGCAAGAAATAAAAAATGTGAGGATTGATGCATCTGCTTTGAGTGATCCCGAGAGATAGATGATCAACAGCGGGTTCTGTGCCAATTCTCTGAAAGCAATGGAAGCTGAACTTCAGCTTTCATTGAGCTTTTAGACATTCCGAAAGAAATATAAAACATCACCCTCAATTACACATAATGTGCAGTCCAATCAGGAGAGAGAACAACTAAATATTCAAAGAATAAACTGGGACTCCTTATTGCAGTAGCCTGAGATCCAAATGCTTGAATGATTTCTCCTTCCTCTGTATCTATCCAATACCAAGAAAGGAGGTGAGAGCATGTAATGGCAGGAATTTTTTTTAACTGCAAAACTAATACGGTAGTAATAGTACAACAACAATAAGAATATGATTTTGTTCGTCACAATCCCAATTTGAACATCTGTGCAAATTACATTAAGATTATACATGTCTATATCTTAGAATGATTCCTATATCTGTCTCTCACTTTCTCTCTCTCTTCTATTTTACCCTGCCATCCTCCTAATGTTTGTGAACTCCTATGAGTATTCATCCCCTAAGATAATTCCATTCAGAGAAGAGAAATATCAGTCAGGATGTATTTGTGTATCAGATACATTAGTCAGGATAAGCCATGTGTGACAATGAATAACTAAAAATATCAGTGACTTAAAGCAAGGATTATTTCCTGGCAACAGTACTTGTCCATAATGGGTTGGCATATGTTACCATGGGGAATTAGGGAGTGGGGTTGATAGAATAGCTTCTGAAGTTTACAGTTTCTATCCCAGACAAAAGAGAAAATTCTAGAGAATTTTAACCTGCAATTAAGTGAGTTCAACCTGGAAATGTATTACCAACAGAGCTTATAACTAGTCATATAGCCCTACTCAATTAATAGGAGTCAGAAAAATAATGGAGTTATGTGTCCATAATAAAAAGTTAGAAATATTTGGTGAATATAAGAAAGACCATATTAGCAGCTAATATTATATTACATTTGAAAATAACTCATTTTCATGTTTTGAGTCTACTCAATAGAAATGTATGTGTTTGTACTTATTTCAAATGCATACATTGAAGTGATGTTATTCATGTTTAATTCTTTGGGTTTTTTTAATGTTATTCCCATTTCTTAGTTTCTTATTACTGTTAGACCTTATGTGGTTTGGGTCAATGCAAATGTCAATGTGTAATCAGAATATAAATATAAAATCTGACAAGATGCCTTGCTTTTCTTGAAACTTTGAGACAGAGAACCAGTTTCAGAGAGTAAAAGTAAAATTATGTAAGGATTCTGATAGAACATATTCCCTTCCATATCTTCTGTTATGTTACTCATATACTAACCTGTAAATTACTGTGTTACTGTACATCTGGCATTAGATTCTGCATTGTCAGTATTATATGACAGTAATGTTGACCTTTCTGTATCTGTATTGTCAGTGAATAATCTTTAAAAGGACACTGTACCTTTTCTCCATCAACCATCTTTTTCTATATTGAATCACCTTGTTCTAAAACTCCAGTGGTTACCACATCACTTTTTTTAAAAAAATCTGTAATATCACTGGGAAGCCAAAGAAAACTCTGTTATAATTACATTCAAATTGTTTGCAAAATTAATAGTATTGGACAGGGGCCAGAGCGATAGTACAGTGGGTAGAGCATTTGCATTGCACGCAGCTGACCCGGGTTCAATCCCCTGCATCCCATATGGTCCCCCAGGAGTAATTTCTGAGTGCATAACCAGGAATAAACCCGTAGCATTGCTGGGTGTGACCCAAAAAGCCAAAAAGTTAGTCATCACCATCACCATCCTCCCGTTGTTCATCAATTTGCTCGAGCGGGCCCAGTAACGTCTCCATTGGAGACTTTGTTGTTACTGTGTTTGGCATATCGAATAAAAAGTTAGTATTGGACAGAAGTAGACTAAGGCAAGAAAATTTAGTATTGCAATGGGTTGTAGTCAGGAAATTTTAGTTTTGTGTTAATTCTGCTGTTAGAAAGCAATATGAACTTTGAAAAACACTTTATTCAAATTATCTAATTTTCTAAAACCTCTTTAATAATTTGTAAAATTAGAAAGTGGTAGGAACTTAACCTCTAAAGTTTATTCATGCTCAAAAGACTATTTTTATAACCCCTAAATCCATGACTTTTACTAGAAGAAAAAGCATATATCTTAAGTATTGTGGGATTGAGAAAATGATACTTAAACATAAAGGATAACCTAATTCACATATGTATATATTTATTTTTAAAAGATGATACTATAAAGCAAAGCACTGCTCTTTAGCACTGTCATCCCGTTAATCATCAGTTTGCTCAAGTGGGCGCCGGTAGCATCTCCATGTGCCCCAGCCCTGAGATTTTAGCATCGTAAACTTTACGATAGCGTGCCGCATTGTGGAGAGGGGCCAAAGCAAAGCAGTAATTAAAATATTGTTTAGCTTTGAAATATAAGCAAACATGTCAGAAATAGACACACACACACACACACACACACACACACACACACACACGCGCGCGCGCGCGCACGGGGAGCGGGGGTCAGGGGAGGAGGGGAACCACAGCCTGATGGTGAAAATGGCCTGTTTAGTGCAGAGCTGCTAGCATACGTATTGAACATCTGAAGGAGGGTTGAGGTAAGGACATAGCCGTGATTGATCATTTAATAGGTAAAACATCTGGAAATTTACATAGATCTTTAACATAGATAAAACATATGAAATTCTCTTTTGGGGAGATTAAAGTAAGGAGACACACTGTCTCCCAGGGACATCTACATTGCTTTTATTTTTCCCTCTAGTTGTATATGTTATCAATACTTGCAGTTGTTTGGATAAACACAGTAAGAGACAAAGATCCCAACACTTAGTTCTCTGGACTCTGAGAGCAAGCAAGACTTTTACCATAAATCCTAGACTAAGTCCTCAGGCCAGTTCAGCTTGTCCTTCCCCCTGGGGGTCCTGTCTCTTAAGTCGTAACAGCTTGCATCAAGACCATGCATTTAAACTTTCTGGGCTGTGCCATTTTGATACCAGGGTAGCTTTGCCACTTGCCCGGGGTCCATCCCAGTTTCATGGCAGGACCTCCCTTTTGGGATGTTAGGAACTACAGCAACTGAAGCCTGAGTCAAGTAATTATGACCAAGTAATTATGCCCAGAAGTAGATAATTTTCAGAATCAATCAACTCCCAAATATTAGGAACATGGCGTTAATGGCCTTTTTGTATTTAACCAAAGAATATTGCTCTATAATAAAATATAAAAAAGCTAGAGGGGAAATAGGAAAGTAGGTACAAATACACTACACGTCAAATAAGTAATCAAGACTGACTTGGGGAATTGTGACAATGAGAGAAAAATGCAGAGGAAGGGTTAAAGATAAACTTTAACTAAATTAGGGATCCCAGCAAGAGCACAATAAGCTTCTCTGAGAGGAGGAAAAGGGGCAATTCACTGATGAAGCCTAGAACACTTAGGGTTAATACTCAACACTCTATTTTTTCCATTTGTTTTTCCATCCACTTATTAAAGAAATTTGTACTGCTTCTATACAATCAACTGGGCTAACGGAGTAGAGAGGGAAAGACCATTGGTAAAATTATTACTGATATCATAGATCATGAATCCAAGCTACATAGATGAAAGTGACTAAGGGAAACTAGTGATGGATTTGGGCAAAGTAGGGCTTACATGAACTATAATTCCTGGTAGGACTGATGAAGATCACAGTATAATTAACGGAAGAGTGAGTAGAAGGAGAACAAGTTGTAGTCTGAAGGAAGGATCGAAACTTTTGCTTCTGACAATGCCAGTTTTATCCTCTTTTTTGAAACCACTGAAAACCAGATAGCATATATAAGAAAGACAATTTTGAGAAAAGTAGATGTCAGACTACAAAGGACAGTGTAATCCCTGAGATGAGAAGTAAAGTAAATCCTGTTAATACCCTGTCTTACTGCCTTGAGTGTCCAGATTTTAGTGCAGAGAGATACCCATTGGGCTGCCTGAGTTAACAGGGTGTAACCAGGAGTGATGTAAAAGCAAGGCAACAAGACTTCACAGGACAGAATAGTGGAGAGAAGAGACCTATCAAAAGAGGACTCTGTGTGTCTTCAGAGGGTCTCCCTCAACTTCTCAGAATATTAAACAACACATGTAAATGGGAAAGAATTAACTAAAGTAATTTGGAAGAGGGGCTGGAGTGATAGCACAGCGGGTAGGGCATTTGCCTTGCATGCAACTGACCAGGGTACGATTCCCAGCATCTCATCTGGTCCCCCCTGAGCACCGCTAGGAGTAATTCCTGAGTGCAGAGCCAGGAGTAACCCCTGAGCATCGCCGGTTGTGACCCAAAAAGCAAAAGATAATAATGATAATAATAATAATAAATTAATTGGGAAGAGGGGTCAGAGCAAAGGTATAGCAGGTAGGGCACTTGCTATACCTTATCTGCACACAACTGATCCCTGACATGCCATATGATCCACAGAGCCCAGCAGGTCTTTGTTATACTGTATGTGTACCCAGACCGACCCAGTTTTGATCTACAGCTCACCTTTGGTCTCCTCAGACCTTACCTCAACAGTGGAGAATAATAAACCCAGGGAAAAATAAGCTCTGGTTCTCCCTTTAAGCCTTAAGATGGATCAGATAGCTCAAAGGTTAAGCCCCAGTACCTCCCAAGCACTCCCAGGAGGGGTCCAGGCACCCTGCAGGACTGAGCTCAAACACTGAAAGGCCAGTGCCCCAAGCACTACTTGAGACCAGCCTCAAGAGCCTTATTAAGGGTGTGGGAGGGGGGCGCATCCTTGGTGCTCGGGGCTACTCTCAGCTCTGCGCCCAGGGATCGCTCCTGGAGGAACTCGTGGGCAATATGTGGTGCCAAGGCTTGAACCCAGGTCTGCTGCATGCAAGCAGTCACCTTACCCACCCTACTATGGCTCCACCATGCTTGCCATACCTCTTGGAACTTTAAAAGGACCCGACAGATTCCATGTCACTTGTTTGCATGCAAAATTCAAACATAGTTATAGGAATATAAGTACTGGATAGTCATGTAAAACCCATGATGTCTGGCATCCAGGAAACAAACTACCAGGTGTGGGAGTGGGGACATCACTCAAAGCTCTGCCATGCCCCAGATTCAACCTCCAGGATGCAGGGATCCCCAGTACAACACTGGGTATATTCTTGATGACCCTGAAGCACCGCTGGGCCTGAGCAGCACCACAGCACCTGATCCTAGCACTGGACCACCAGGCCAGAATCTATTGCCAGGCCCACTGTTACTAGAAGTGACCCCCAGCAATGCTCAGGAGAGGGAGGGATTGAAGGAGGGAGGGAGGGAGAGAGAGGGGGAGGGAGGGAGAGAGGGAGGGAGGGAGGAGGGGGGGAAGAAAATGATCCAAGCACCAGGGTAGGGCTCAGCACTAAAGTGCGTGCTTTTCATGTCTTTAATCCCTGGTACCACGGTAGGGAACAGGCGGGGAATGGAGGGAGGGGCGAAAGGAAGAAAGGAAGATGGGGAAGAATTGGGGGGGGGGGGGGGAGAATCAAACTAATCTTATCCTGAATTGGCACAGATGTCAGAATAGGCAGACATGGACTTAAAACAGTTATTAACGTGTTCTTTCTATTCAAAAAGTAGAAACTTATAACACCAATAAAAATCTATGCCTAACTTTGAGGTGAAAACTACAGTATTTAAGGTGGAAAATATCTGGGTGAGTTTAACAGTAGATTAGACATTTCAAGAGAAAACGTAATTGTATTTAAAAGAATAGTAATAATAACTGTTCAAAATGAAGCAGAAAAATAATAGATTTCAAAAGAACAAAATAAGCATCAGTGATCTGTGGAACACCTTTGAGCAGCCTAAGATTCATGTAATTGTAGTTCACAAAATGGGAAGGGGAAGTCAGAGAACATTTTATATAATAATGGCTGACGAAAACTTCATGTTTAATAGACTGTAAATCCATAGATTTCAGGATTCCATAAATTACAGACACACACAAAAAAAGAAAGACGGGAGAGAGGGAGGAAGGAAGGATGGAAGGAAGGAAGGAAGGAAGGAAGGAAGGAAGGAAGGAAGGAAGGAAGGAAGAGAAAAATTATACCAAGACGTAACTGCGCAAGCCCAGGCCAGAGAGACAGTAAGGGGCTAAGATGCTTGCCTTGTGTGTCACTTACCCTGTTTGGGTCCTCGGGAACCCCCATCTTCACCACATCATCAAGTGGGTCCCTGATCACACAGCCAGGAGTAAGCCCTAAGCACTGTTGGACATGCTTCAGTTGTTCAAAAGCAGTGATAAGAGAAACAGTCCTAAAAACAGCCAGGGAAAAAAGACAAATGTGTTATATGTAAAGGAATAAAGTCAGGATGACAGTGTATTGCTTTTTTTGAAAACAAAGCAAACAAGAAAACAGTGGATACTCTAAGTGGGGTAATGAGAGAAAAAGGAAAGCAGTCCAAGTAAAATTCTAAACCCACTGACTATATATCTCAAAATGAAGACAATGTAATTTTTTTTCACATAACGAAGCTGAAAACAGTTCTTTACCACTAGGTATACTCTATAAGTTGCTAAAGGGAGGTCCCTTAGGTAGAAAGAACTTGTACCACAGATGGATCTACACAAATAAATGAAAAGCACCAGAATCACAAATGGATGGGCAGATAAGCAAGACTTACATGAAAAGAGCATTTATGAAAGATGCAAGACCCTTCATCAAACATATTTAAAATCGTCAAAAGGGTAAAGGCGCATGGCTGAGGAGACAGTGCAACGGGCAGGGCACTTGCCTCCCTCTCGACTGACCCAGGGTCAGTCCCCAGCACCCTGTGGTTCCCCCAGCACCACCGGTATAATTCCTGAGTGCAGAGCCAAGAGGAACCCCTGAGCATTTCCAGGTGTGACCCCAAAACCAAAACTAAAGGTAAAAGGAGGAATACAACATACAAAATCCATACAATTGAAAATAAATAAGGAATCCACAGAGAGCATTTATGGTTTGAAAACAGAAGTGAGGAAGCTTAAAAGCAAATTCAAGAGGAGAAAAATTTTATTAAGATTCTGAGATATAGTGAGGAGAATAATTCTCCCCCCTCCAATAAAAAGACATATTTCAAATGTAATAGACTTCCAGAAATGAAGAACTATAAAACAAACCAATAAAGAATGGAGTCTGGAGTTAAGAGCACCTGTGTTCCAATGGAAAATCTGTATAATCTAGGATTTGATGCATTGGAAAAATTAGTTTAAGAGTGAGTGTGAGACCAGCTTATATTCAGAAAGATAAGAACTTAGAAATTTTACTCCTTGCACTGAAATAGAACCCAGTTTTTAATGTAAATGATATTGTATATTAAAAAAACACTAAAATATTGTGGTAAATTTCATGTCAAGTACAAATATGAACAATAATCAGAAACAAAAAGCAGCTTCAGATCGTTGTCTGACTTAAGAACAGGAGGAAGTACTTACAAATTTGGACTTTGTTAGAAAAATATATATGGATAAAGATGATGTGAGAAGGAACACTAAAATTCAATACTAGTTGAGAAAAATAAGGAGAAAAAAGCAATCTCGTGTCAATCCGAAAGAGAAAAAATAAGGAGAATGTATGGCAAGTAGAAAACAATAAATGAAAATAGAGTAGAATAAAAATACTTTCCAAATAAAACTTTTTTCTTCTTTTTAATTATTTATTTTTTGTTTTGGGGCCACACTCATCAGTTCTCAGAGTGTACTCCTGACTCTTCATTCAGGAATCACTCCTGGCAGTGCTCAGGGAAACATCTGGGGTACCAGGGATTGAACCCAGGTCAGCCCTCTGCAAGGGAAGAGCCCTACCTGCCATACTATCATTCCAGCTCCTTTTCTTAGTGAATTCTTTTTTTAAAAAAATCTTAGTTTATTTGGGCGCTGGAGCGATGGCACAGCGGTAGGGCATTTGCCTTGTGCGCAGCCAGCCTGACTGAGCCAGGTTCGATTCCTCCGCCCCTCTCGGAGAGCCCTACAAGCTCCTGAGAGTAGCTCGCCCCCGTGGCAAAGCCTGGCAAGCTACCCGTGGTGTATTCAATATGCCAAACACAGTAACAAGAAGTCTCAAAATGGAGACGTTACTGGGCCCGCTCAAGCAAATTGATGAACAATGGGAGGACAGTTTATTTGAGCATTTTGCTTTTTTTGATATGTGTTTTAATTATTCCAAATGGATCTTATAATAAAAATTTATGCATATGTCTTATAAGGTAAATAGAATTCTAAAACAATGATACAGAAAATAAAGGAATGAGAAAAGTTACCCCAAAAAAATATTAACAGAAAGCTGTCATAGAATCGATAATGTCTAAAACACAGTAACCAAAAGAAGAGAGAGAGAACAAGGGGGAATGCCCTGCCACAGTGGCAGGGTGGGACGGGGGGGGGGGGGGGGGGGGGGGGAGGGATGCTAGGACCCGTGGTGGGGGAGGATGGGCACTGGTGGAGGGATGGGTACTTGATCATTGTATAACTGAAACCCAAGCACAAAAATTTATAAGTCTATAATGTACCTCATGGTGTTTCACTAATAAAAAAAATGATTAAATAAAAAAAATTTTAAAAAATCTGGCAAATATTTATAGTCAAAATAAATTCATTCAACTCTTGCTAAAAAAACAAAGAATCGATAATGTCTAATACATCTAATTATTTTATATTCTCTGTTCTTTACTTCTGGGGGAGAAGGTTGGGTCATAGCCAGAAGCGCTCAGGGGTCACTCCTGGTGGTCACTCCTGGTGGTTCTTGGGGATCACATGCAGTGCCAAGGATCAAACCAGGAACATTCTTTTGAAAAGAAAGGCCTTACCTTCTGTGATATTTCTTTGGCCCTGTTTTTCACATTTTTATTTGTGAAAAACACAAAAGTGGTGGTATGCTTGTTACTCTGGCAAAATTTATACACAACCTTCTAAATAATTGGGGTATTGCCATGCTAAAGAATATAATAACATCAATAAAGAAGTAAATATAGGGTACAGTCCTGGAGGTTAGACACCTGTGATCGAGGCAAAAGTGGATTTGGTTCCCGGTGAACCTCTCTCTCTTCCTGACTTGGAGTTGCTACTTTGTTGTAGTCTCACTTGGCCTTCAGCTGTGTTGCTATAAAAAAGGACTCGTGTCCCTTCCACTCTCACAAGGCACTAGATCTCCTAGGTGAGGACCCGATCCTTCAGACATCATTTATCCCTGGTGACCTCCACAGAGATTCTGGCTCGGAGAACACTCATGTTTGGAATGTCATATAGGAATGTCAGAGGAACATCACTCAGTGCCCAGAATAAATCTACAAGGGAGATAAAATGAAATTATGGGGCATTTCATTTCCAAAAGAAAACAGAAAAGGAGGGGAGATGGGAACAAAGAACAGAAGGAAAAGCTAGAAAATAAAGAGCAAAAAGAAAATATTGAAACCTAATGATATTAATGGGCTGGAGCGATAGCACAGCGGTAGGGCGTTTGCCTTGCACGCGGCCAACATGGCCGACCCGAGTTCGATTCCTCCGCCCCTCTCGGAGAGCCCAGCAAGCTACCGAGAGTATCTCGCCCGCATGGCAGAGCCTGGCAAGCTCCCCGTGACGTATTCGATATGCCAGACACAGTAACAATAAAGTCTCCAATGGAGACGTTACTGGACCCGCTCGAGCAAATTGATGAACAACGGGAGGGCCTTTATTTATTTATTTATTTTTAATGATATTAATGACCAGAGTAAGTTTTAAAGGATTAAAATCACAGTTAAAACAGAGATATTGTTATATTTTTAAAGCATAAACTGTATATTGCCTACTAGAAATTTTTGTTTTTTTTATTTTTGGACCACACTTCCTGGTGCTCAGGAATTGCTCCTGACTCTGTGCTCAGGAATCACTTTTGGTAGTGCTTGGGAGCCCATATGTGATAACAGAGATTGAACCCAGATTGCCCCTTTAAGAGCAAAAGCTTTATCTCCTATACTAGATCTCTAGCCTAGAAATGCACTTGAAATGTGAATATACAATTAATATTTAATTGGATACTATCCTAATATTATTTTTAGAAAAGTTCAAGCAGCTACAATAATTATCAAAGCAGATTTTAAAAGCAAAGAATACTGCTAAGAATAAAGGTGGACTGTCACTGTCACTGTCCTCCCGTTGATCATCAATTTGCTCGAGCGGGCCCAGTAACGTCTCCATTGGAGACTTTGTTGTTACTGTGTTTGGCATATCGAATACATCACGAGGAGCTTGCCAGGCTCTACCGTGCGGGCGAGATACTCTCGGTAGCTTGCCGGGCTCTCTGAGAGGGGCGGAGGAATCGAACTCGAGTCGGCCATGTTGACTGCATGCAAGGCAAATGCCCTACCGCTGTGCTATCGCTCCAGCCCAAAGGTGGACATTTTGTGATAAATGGTCCATTCAACAGGAGAATCTAGTAGTCCTAAACTTTTACTGGGCCTTTATGCTTATAATAAAAAGAATTCTGAAGATTTCATTCAGAATGAATGAAATCAAAGCTGATAAATCTGTAAGGAGATGTAGACAATTCAAAATTCACAGATGGATGTTTTAGTGTTCCTCTTTCAGTAATTAATACAGCAAATAGAACTTTAGTAAGTATATAGACGATCTGTAGAACAGTCAACCAATTTGACCTAATTAGCACTTAAGAGCATGCCACCCACCAATCAATCTACACATCGTTTTCATGAGTACACAAAATATTTTATAAGACAGATCATATTGTAGATCATGAAATAAAGATTCAGGTCATGCAGAATATGCTTCCTGATACTGTGGAATTAACTTAGAAATAAATAACTAAAAGACCTCTTGGAAATTTTCAACTATTTAGGAACTGAGAGGGGTGCCTGCACAGAAAGATGACTGATTCTCTGTGCATCTCAAGGAGGAAATCTCCTGGGCCTTCACAACTGCCCCAGTTATTACTAGACCTGAGAAAAGTCTTCTTCCTTGTACCTGGATGAGAGAAGCTAGGAGGTTCATTGGCAGAAAAATCAAGATGTGAAGTGCCACACGACTGAGCATTCAAGCAGCTTCAGTGGCTGATCCTTTCCACTGCTTCTGTATTCCAGACCAGTCCCCTAAGAGCTAGTGCTTCAGGAAGATGAAGTGTAGTGTCTGTAACGAAGAGACAGCCATGTGCCTGTGACACAGCACTGTTCCCAGGAGATGCACGAGGGCTCACTGTGCTGCACCTTATGTCTTCTGAGGACAAAAGAATTGATGACCATAGGGGACATTTCTCTATTTCCTTGAAATTTTTGGCTTTGTTTGATCACTTAAGCATATTTAACTCTCTTTCACTATTGTGTCCAAAAATTGACCTTGTGCAGAACACCAGAATAAGAAGAAAGAGGATCTCTACACACCTTAAGATGAGGGATGGAGATACCTGGGGGTGGGTGACAGAGGAAGCAGTGGAGGAATTCTGGTGGTGTGTTACTTTCCAGATCCATATATGGAATAGTAGAACTCAAATCTGGAAGGCTCCTTCATGATTATCACTTTGTAGAGAAATATTTCCCATGAAAGTGAAGTTACTGATTTCACACAATTCAAATAGCTAATATAACCAGGGAAAGTTCTAGGTCTTTTGGCTTGTATTCCCCCCCAAAAAAAAATAGAGTCTATGAGAGTGTGGAAAATGCTAATTGAATAAATCCATATCCTTAAGAGGACACATTCACTTATAGGAGAGACAGGCACATTGAGGATGCAGTAAGATGGTTTAATTGCCTCTCAGTGAAGTTTCTAATTAAACAAGGAAAAAGTTCAGACAAAAGAATAATTGTTTAAAGAATTATGAGGATTTTTTCAAAATTGATAATGATTCTATTAAAAAATCAAAAGTTGGGAGCCTGAGAGATGGTCCATCAGGCAGGGCTCTTCCTTGTATGAAGACCACCCAGGGGGAATCCCTAGTACCACATATGGTCTCTGAGCCCCACCAAGAGTGATTGCCAAGCACAGAGCCAGGAGTAAGCCTTGAAAACAACCATTTTGGCTACACATAAAACAAAATCCAAAATTATAAGCCTATAAAATCCCTTTAAAATGTCTGATCATTTCTTTAAAAAAAAACTTGGAAACATTCACTGTATCATTGCATATTAAAATATGTAATATTTAAAAGTCATACTTAAAGGAGTCCATCTGGGCCAAGGAGATTTTTCAGAGGTCTTATGTACATGCTTTGCATGTGAGATTCTGAGATTTTATCTGACACCATGTGGTCCCTAGAACACTTTTAGGAGTGACTCCCAAACAAGGATAGTCCCTGAGTTCCACCATTGTGGTCCAAAAACCTGATGGAGAGAGGGAAAAAATTCAGGAAAGTAAGGATGTAGCTCTCTAAAAAGTGTGATGAAACATAGTACAGCTCTTTCCTTCCTCAACAAGTTCAGATCAACAAAACTTGAAACCTCTTTTAAGAAAATTCATAAGGGCCTCATAGGCTGTCCTATTGGGCACTTTCAGTACAGTAAGTGACACAGGAATGTAGACAGATATTCACGGCAAGTCTTTGTCTACACATCCATCAGGGCAGCAGCAGTGTTCTGCTAGGAGCCGGGGGGGTGGGGCGCTGGGAGCAGCTGGCAATGGGGCGAGAAGGCATAAGGGGAGCCACTTGTGCAGGGTTCATGGATGATGCTGCATTTGAGCTAGATGGAAGAAGATTTCCACAAAATGACAGGAGTGTGATTTAGGAGGAGCTAGAATCTATTCCAGCCTAGAAAAAAGGAACCAGGGAGTTTGGGGAAAATATTAGCTATACTTGGCAATAAGCAAGGGTAGGTGAGATTTGGAGCACATGTTAGTCTTGGGAAGATGGGGGGATTATATCAGAGAGGCCTTAAATTATATGTCCAGAAATTTGAACTTGGTTCTCTAGGCAGTAGAGGAACAGGAGAAGGAAGTTGAGTGTGTTCACATTTTATGACCTGTATTTTCCCCGAGAGTTCTGAGCAGAACTACCTACTGTTGGTTTGTTAGCTCATAAAAAGTTATAAGTGGTTTAGAAGAGAATAAATATAATGAGGATTCACAAAAAGAAATGAACAAGGAGCTGTGACTGATCACCAAATCCCCACTGAGGTGTTAGAAGTGAATTTATCTTCAGATTTTCTGAAAATAAGAGCAAAAAGACAAAATGTTATATAAATTTTTGATTCTTGACAAGTACAGGCATATCATGGTGTCTTCTTCATAATCTCAGTAGATTGACTTATCTGTTTTTAATTTTATTCTATTCCCCCTTCCCACTTTATTTAAACACTATGGTTTACAAAGTTGTTCATGAAGATTTGTTACAGGCATTAAGTATTCCAACACCAATCCCATCACCACATCATCTCCCCTCCACCATTATCTCTCTTTTCCAGACCACCCTTTAAACCTATCCCCATAGCAGGCCAGCAATACTTTATTTCATATTGCTTGTTACCCCAAATGGCTAATAGAATGGTCAAAAAATATTTCCATGGAAGAAAATTTGTACAGATTGTTGTATGTCACATTGGAGACATGAAATCCTTATCTGGGGGTTTACTAAGCTGTTGTTGCAAGTTAAGCTTCTGTATAAATGGTTTTGTTAGTCCAGATTGGTTGGTTTCTACATTAGATCCTAGCCATCTACTACTGGGATGGCAGTGCTGTGGGTATTGGAGAAAATCCAGGAAATCCAGGCTCCTTAACTAAGCAGTGCGGCTAAAGTTAAAATTTTAACTCTGAGAAGAGACATGGCATGACTGCCGTGGCTTCTGAGAGTAGAGAGAGGTAGAATGAGGCTGCCCATCCCCGCTCTGAGAAGGCCTGGGGTTTTCAGCACATGAGGTTCTCCTTGAGGCTCGGTCCTGAGGCAGTGGAGTCCACTGGAGGCATGGAAGCAGCTTCAGGGGTGAGAGCAGTGGCCGGGCTCGGTTGGGGTGAGGGATGGCCCACCCCCCTCTGAGAGTCGCAGTCAGGAATGGGTGTCCAAGAAACGTTTGCAGCTAGGTGATTCTTGCGAGATTTCTTCAAGATGTGTCTTCTGTCGACTTTCACTCTGCCTTCTTTTCTCATGTGGTGCAGGTGTCATCCCCTTTCAGAGGCGATTTTGAGAGACTTTGATATAGGAACCAGGGAAGATGACACTGGCACTGACTCTTTGAAGGGTGTGGGGAGGGGGGGTGGGAAAGAAAGAGAAAGGGGAAGGGAGGAAGAGAGAGAGTGGGAGAGAGAGAGAGAGAGAGAGAGAGAGAGAGAGAGAGAGAGAGAGAGGGAGGGAGGGAGGGAGGAGGAGGGAGGGAGATGCTACAAGTATAATATTTGAAGTTCCAAAAGCTACACTGGATATTCCAACTCACAGTGATATGCAAAGAAGACAAGAGAGTTTTACATAAACTTGTGGCAAGAGAAATTTAAATGGCAAAGCAGGGCTATTATCTCTGATGTAGCAGTAAGACAGGCTTTTTCCTCATTTCCCAAAGAAGTGCTGCATAATGTCAAATGCCAGAATAAATATGAAGATTGCAGCAGAGCACTGTCCAGAATGACAGCCCTGCAGCCAAGCAGGTGGGGGCGGGGGGTGACCACACAGCCGAGAGCCGCTCACCAACCACACTTGCACCCCGCCCGGGGCTCCTCCCTGTGTGATTCAGTGAAGAGTGGGCTGTGAATCAGAGCACAAGGTTTGAGCATAGGGTGTTTTTTTTAATTTTTATTAGTGAGACACCATGAGGTACAGTTGTAGACTTACAAATTTTTGTGCTTGGGTTTTAATTATACAATGTTCGAGTACCCATCCCTCCACCAGTGCCCATTCTCCACCACCACGGGTCCCAGTATCCCTCCCACCCACCCCCCATCCTCCCTCATCCCATCCTGCCTCTGTGGAAGGGCATTCCCCCTTGTTCTCTCTCTCCTTTTGGGTGTTGTGGTTTGCAAAAGAAGCATTGAGTGGCAATCATGTTTGGTCTATAGTCTACTTTCAGCATGCTTCTCCCGTCCTGGGAGGATCTCCCAACATCCTTTATTTGGTGCTCCCTTCTCTATCTGAGCTCCCTTTTCCCTAGCATGTGTGGCTGTTTCTTCATTGCAGCACTCTTTACAATAGTCAGAATCTGGAAAAAACCTGAGTGCCCGAGAACAGATGACTGGTTAAAGAAACTTTGGTACATTTACACAATGGAGTACTATGTAGCTGTTAGAAAAGATGAAGTCACGGAATTTACATACAAGTGGTACAACATGGAAAGTATCATGCTAAACGAAATGAGTCAGAAAGAGAGGGATAGACATAGAAAGATTGCATTCATCTGGGGAACATAAAGTAACAAAATAGGAGACTAACACCCAGGAATGGCCGAGATGAGCATAGGGGTTTTGATGCACCCATTGCTCTGATGTCTGAGTTAGTAGACAGGACCAGAAGGATCCTGTGGCTCTTTCAGTATCACTGTCCACTTAGGGGCAGAGCCAGAGAACTGCACGACTTCACATTCTTGCCCAGAACTGCCCACTCTGCTCCAGTCTGCTGTCTTGTGGTGAACCCAGAGCTGGTGAACAGCATGAAAATGCCACCCACAATCTGTGCAGGCTGGTAGCTGACCACGCACCTTCCAGAGGAGGGACAGCTGGGGAGGCGGGGAGGCCTGCGGATGGCGATGGGCAGGAAAGGGTCAGCTATGGGTTGGGGGTCTGGGCTTTTAGAGGGCTTTTGGAAGACATGTTTCAGCTGTCACAATGCACTGTGCACCTCCCTCCTGCATTTAGGCCTCGCTGCCTTCCAGGGACTGGTAGTTCTTCCATTGACACCATTGCATTGACGCTCAGAGGGAAATTGCACAGACAGCGTGTCCCAGCAGAGAGGAGAAAGACTGGCAGCTGTAAAACGTTGGGTTTTGCTCCATTAGAAATGCTGACTGTGGCAGCAGTTTTGTGAATAATTTTTCCCACCAGCTCCTGAGCCATGGGATTTGAGATGCAGGACCTGGCTAGCCAGACTCCCCCAGCCGGCTGCCTGCCTTCGGGCTGAGCTCAGAGCAAAATGGGAAGGGAAAATCCGTATTTGGCCCAGGGGTGTAATGAGGTGGTGAATAAAGAAGGTAGTGTGACCACTGGTATTTTTATGGGGAGTCTGAAAGAAGAAAACTAGACAGGGTTTAGGTTTCTAGAGGCTTTGGGGAGAGAGCTGAGAGCTGGGGGGAGACAGGAGTGGGGGGGTTCCGAACAGTACTCAGGGATTCTTGGGAGGCCAATCCTGAGACAGATGGACAGTTGAGTGCAGGGGTCCAACTGCTCTTCTGGGGCCACCTGGGCTATAGCAGTGCTGGTGATGAACTTGGACCCTTGTACATGCACCCCTGACCCCTTCCCTGGCCCTCCCAGATGCTTCTGTGAGACTGATACACTGCCTGTGGCAGGGATCAAACCCGGGTTGGCCATGTGCAAGGCAAACTCCCTACCCACCGTACTATCTCTCCAGCCCCCACCCAGATTCTTCTAAAAGGAGGTAAGGGGGGAAGGAAGGCAGGAGCCAGAGTTGTGTAAAGTTTTAGCCTTAAAACATTTGGCGTGTAAATATTCAAATAAATCAGAAATTATCCATGTGAAGAATCCCTCTTAAGTGCCCACATGGCATGGCAGGGGCTCCAGGAGACAGCGATGCCTAGATCTCCGCGCCTCGGAAATCAGACTGCTTGACCCAGCAGTTTCTTCGTGAGAAGGGAGCCACTTGAGTGCAGCTCACATTCAAGCAAAGGAAATTAGGCTCCACAAACCACTTAATAAGTCATCACAGAATTTGTGAAAACATATTTGAAGCAGGTAGCATCATCTTTTTTAATTTTTTTTCTTCTTTTGGTACTTGAAATTGAACCCAGGTCTCAGGTTTGCAAGGAATTAACTTTACCACTGAGCTACATTTGTGGACATACTTTAAGATGACACAAAATAATTCATCTAATAAATTATTTTCTCTACAAATGAGTTTCCCGGGGAGATCTGTTCACCCCATCCAGTAATGCGATAAAGGGTACTGTCACTCAGAAGTATAATGGGAAATAATTAATGAGGTTACCTTCTGAAGAGAGTATCAAGATGACCTCTGTTGCAGGGAGTAAAGTAAAAGCAAGAGAAAACAGACAGAACAAAAAATAACAGGGTCAGAATACAGAAGAAAGATTGCCTTTGATCCTGATTCTCTTTGCATTCAGAAGACACTGTGTAAACCGACAGAGTGAGGCTTGTCTAGGGCCTGAGTAGGAAGATCAGAGGCCTCTTGGGACCTGAGTTCTAGTTGTAGCACGTGACCCAGATGTATAATTAGCCCACATATGCAAATTGGAAGTCTGTAATAGAGGTACAGCTAAAGCATATCAGAAAGAAAAATGTGTAGTGGTGTCTGGAGCCTGTGCAGACCATGAGACCTCAGACTCACTGCCACACTTACACACCCTTTTCTTGCTTTCTCTCTAGTGCTGATCAGTAGCCAACACTCTGATTTTATGTCATCTTGTTTACCAACTGCCACCCCGACAAGAACAAAAAAATCCCATGAGCATAGAAGTATTTGTTCAGTGCTGAATCTCCAGCACCTAATGGGAACTTGGCACATTGTAAGCACAATAAATATCTGTTGACAGAGTAAATTAGATCATGAATCAGTGCAGATGGAAGCTGAGCTCAGCCATCAGGGAGCTGGAGATGCTGGAAGGTGGGGACAGAGGGAGATGGCCTTCTGACCAGAGGGCCTGCACGCTCAGTTCCGGCCATCTGTGGGGCTTGCCCACAGCGGTGGGGGATCGATCATATTTGAGATGAGATTAGGATTTTAACTAATGAGAAGGTCTCTAACCTTTTCAGGTTAGAAACAGGATGTGCTTTCTTCTGTGCTTTGGCTGCGTTTAAGCACATGCAGCCCACGGAGACCTTGGTTTCCTCACTTCCCTATGATTTGCTACACACTGGCCAGTAGTTCTCTTTTGGTCTAACAATCAGTTTTCTATCCTTCATTTTCTCTTTCTGGTAGGGGCAGGATCAAGCTCTCCAGATACTGGGGTCTTTCATATTCTCCCTCCTTGGCCCGTGAGTGTGAGATTGCCCTGGGAAATTCAGCGTCGTCTGTGGCACGTGGAACACAGCGGCTTTATGTCTAGGGCATGAATCGTGAGTTTCTTGCTGTGCTTTTCAGCTGCCCTGCTGTGTAGGTGCCTTTTTTCTCTTAGACCTCATGTGTGAGACTGAGAGAAACACAAATCTCCCCCTCACAGCCGCTGGCAGAGGCTCTGTGAGAACAGGAGCATCCTGCTCAGGACAAGGGCTGCAACTGAGGGCCTCTGTCTCCTGCCTCTCTCGGTGTCCAGGAGAAGTGGCCCCCGGGCTGGGGTCCCAGTGCCGGGGCAGGAGGCCAATCGTCATCTCCTGTGGGAACAGGACCCAGTCACAGACTCATCATCTAATCCCGCTAGGCCTCACTAGTCAGGCAGCTGTGCGGCCTGGGTCTCTACCACCCGCTGTGCTGATGGCGCTTCCTTGAGACTGAGAACCCAGACCTCACCAAGAAACATGATTTCTTTCTTTATGTACACTACATTTAAGTCAACACAGAGCATTTCTTTCTTTTTTTTTTTTTTTTTAGATTTTTATTAGTGAAACACCATGAGGTTCAGTTGTAGATTTACAAGTTTTTGTGCTTGGGTTGCAGTTATACAGTGATCAAATACCCATCCCTCCACCATTGCCCATCATTTTTGTTTTGTTTTGTTTTGTTTTTTAATCACTACCTTATCATTATAATATGAATTAGTGTTGCTCTGGGACTGGTGCGATAGCATAGCAGGTAGGGCGTTTGCCTTGCATACGGCTGGCTGACCCTTTCAGAGAGCCCGGCAAGCTACCGAGAGTATCTTGCCTGCACAGCAAAGCCTGGCAAGCTACCCGTGACATATTCAATATGCCAAACACAATAACAAGTCTCACAATGGAGACATCACTGGGCCCGCTCAAGCAAATCGATGAATAATGGGAGGACAGTGACAGTGACAGTGTTGCTCTGAATGCTTGAGGCATGAGATGCCCACTGTACCCCACCCACTGGTAAAAAGGAAAAGGAGTTGAGATATGCCCAGCCATTGTGGGGCAGGAGAGAGAGCACAGTGGTTAAGGCACTTGACTTGCATGACTCTACCTGATTCAGTCCCTAACACCAAGTATGTTCCCTCAAGCCCCACCAGGAACAACCCTGAGCACAGCCAGATGTGGTCCAGAAACCAACCTCCAAAGGCCCCGTCACCGTGTCATATCTCTGCATGTGCCCTCATACCCCAAGCAGGACACAGTTCTGCCCAGTCTGTGGCCAAGAAGACACAGGAGCCCAGACATAGGAGACATCAGTACTAACTTGTCTCCTTTGCCTCCCATTTTCCTCTTGAGATCAAGGAGAACAACCAGAAAGATGAGAGAATGCAGTTTATCACAGGAAATGGAATCTGCCCTGCAGAAGGCTCCCATTGGCTAATGATTCCATAAAATAAACAAAAATAATGTCCTGAGAGATTTATAGTTTAATGCCATTTTTGAAAGAAGGGAACTGGACCAAGAAGATGGTCCAGACAGGATTCAGGATGCTCGACTGGCTTCTGTCTCCAGCACCACACATTCCCTGAGCATCTCCAGATGCAGATCTAGAGGTCTCTGCCCTGCTGCAGTGGCCCGGGTCTTCCTCAGCACCACAGCTCCATGCAGCACTGCACTCCCAAGTCCTCACCAGTTAGCTGGCAGTTGCCAGGAAGTGCCCCCAGGGCTGGGACAGCACCCTGAAATTGTGTTCTGTTCTGGCTGCAAATCCAAACTCAGGGGCATTCACTTTGTATTTGTTGAATAAATAAATGAGTGCATAATTTGAGGATAGCCTTAAAGGAAATGAATTTTTCTTTTTAAATCTATCCTAGGCTCCCTAAGTGATCTCTGAAACTTCTGAAGTCAACTTGGTTTGACATGACCATGACCTTCCAGGAGGGTGGAGTGAGAGGGGTGTTCTTTGTTCCAGGGTAGAGAGGCTGTCTTGATTAGCATCCATTGTGTTAGTTGCCTGTAGCTTAATGACCAGGCACAGGAGAGGGGTATATGTCTGTTCCTCACAGCCCCCATTTATGGTGTGGAGCGTTGGTGTGTTCTCCGTGGTTACCACACCTTCAGCTCAGCGGGGAAATTTTCCTTTTCTACGTACAACCATATCTCCAACCTACTAATCACCTTTATCATTTAGAGTTCATTTTCTCTATGTGCTAAATTGGGGCCCAGGAACCCTGCCCTAGATATGGTTTCTGTAACTCACCTCAAATCACCCCAGTGTATGCCTCTCTCTGGGCACGTAAAGCGATTTGCTCTACACCTGGGTGCTACCACCAGGAAGCCTTTGCCAGGAGGGTTCCTGCTTCCTCTTCCCACTCCTCTCTTTTTCCCCTTGGGTGTTCTGTGCAGGACTTATTTCAACTTGAGCTACTGTTTTCTCACTAGACAGGGGGGACTATCCCATGTCCACTCAATGAAACCAATGTTTACCAAATAATTACAATAGGAATAAAAACAATAGCTATTGACCCTGATCTCAAGGGACTCCCATGCACTTAAATCTTTAATCACAGTGGCAATTCTGTTAACATTAGCACCTCCATATTTTTTTATGAGAAACTAAATCTTAAGCCTTATATCTTTATTTTTCTCTGAAAAACGGTGACCTAATTAGTCACTGTCACTGTCACTGTCCTCCCTTTGTTCATCGATTTGCTCGAGCGGGCCCAGTAATGTCTTCATTGTGACAATTGTTACTGTGTTTGGCATATCGAATACGTCACGGGTAGCTTGCCAGGCTTTGCCGTGCGGGCAAAATACTCTTGGTAGCTTGCTAGGCTCTCTGAGAGGGATGGAGGAATCGAACTCAGGTCGGCCATGTTGGCTGCGTGCAAGGCAAACGCCCTACCCACTGTGCTATCGCTCCAGCCTGACCTAATAAGTCATTGGTAGAAATTAGATTTCCAGCTCATGATTGCTGAGTCCAAAAATCCAGACTCTAAACCACTACCCTGGGGTCTAGCCTTAGCATTCCCTCAATCACACTGTGCCCCGTTGCCATCTTGCCAATGAAAATGTGGCTCAAGGTTATAAGTATTTACAAATATTTGGTAGAGGGAGAATAAAAGAAATAAAATTATGATGAAATTGCTATGAATATGGCATTTATTCACAATCATTTTGACTGGTACCACACACAGAACTCCAAGTTGAAACAGTGTTCTAGAATAGGAGAACACTGACAGAACAAATAGTCTAAAGATAACTAGCAGCTAAGAACAGTAGAAATGTATTTACTAATATACACAGATTCCCAAACCACCTGAAGTGAGGGATGCATCCTTACTGCTTCAATACCAAAACACTGAAGTGTTTTGATACTGAATTTTACTTCCCAGATTTTACTTCTCTTTTTCTAAATGGAAAGCTCCCCCACTGGAGAAAGCAGTGCCCGAGAGAGAAATGAGCAGTAGGAGAATCCAGGACCTGGTTTGCCCGTCAGTAGTGGGAAGACCAGGCTGAGAGAAAGAGGGAAAGTATTTCATATGCCTGTTGCTCAATGACACAAGCCCCGAGACAGAAAGAGTTGCATTTATCCAGGCCACTAGTAGAGGACCAAGCAGAGAAAATTCACGAGCAAGCAGTAGAAATTGGAGTCAAAGGCAAATGGGAAGTACTGTGAAGGACATGAGTTTAGGAGGCGACAGAATTTGGAGAGGCAGGTGTGTGGTGGGGGGACATGGGAGCTTGCAATGAGGGGACAGCTGCAGAATGCAGAGTTGGGGGTCAGGGCATGGGTTAAATAAGGGAGCCATCTTAGAGATTTAGAAAGTTTTTTCAATAACTTGGCAGGACAATGTGAAAATCAGATATAAGGGACCGAGAGACAAGTCGAAAATGGCTGCAATTATCCAAAAAGGTTTTTTGGTTTTGGAATTTGGAGGAGCTGGTAGTTCATCTGTGTTGAACCTCAAGGGTGGCAGAGAGGAGGAGGAAGAAGACCCCCTAATGTGTGATGGAGAAGATGGGAAGGCACTCCAACCATACCCACTGTGGCCTGGGAATGTGAAGGCATTCCTGATGCGGATTTTGATATTTAATTTGGAGAGGGAGGGCATCACTCCTGTCGGATCATGCCTGATGGTGCTTGGGGAGGACCATATGTGACCGAGCCAGGGCTCTCTCCCCACCCTCCCCCCACTCCTGTGCAAGGCGAGCCCTTAACCCCTGGCACTGATTTTGTGACCACATCACTTAAACTGCCCTGCTCTCTGCTTCCCCAAGCTCAGAATTTCACCCAGGAAACCCTTCCCAAGACTCTCCTGTGTGCCACGCCCTTTGCAAACTGTCCGGTTTGTGTCTCCCATGTGGGCCAGTTAGGGGTCCTTTGGGCAGGGGTCCCTACCCCTCTGTTCCAACAAAAGCAACTCTGGCATTTTCCTTGAGTAAATTCTGATTTTTGCTCTCCCCCAATGGCCACTGAGCACCCCAAGCACGAAAGGCACTTTTTCCCTTTTCGGTTCAGGAAAGCTGATATGAATGGTAAAATGGTACTGGATCATCGACCCTGCAGTCAAGGGGACAGGGCCCCAGAGTGTCCGGGAGACACGGCCCCAGAACTGGGAACTTGCAGGGAGGTAGTGGGAAGGAGTCATAAGCCAGACGAGAGACTTGGAGTTGCAGTCAGTCCCCAACCCAAACCAGCAACAGCACTGAGAGGCAGGAACTCAGATCTGGGATTGCCCTCTGTGGGTGACCCTGTACCAGAAAGGAGCATGGGGTCACAACGAGAGCAACAATTGTCTGTGTGTTGCCAGTGGAAGAGCAGATCATGCTGAGGGCCCATGCCCCCTCTGGAGGCCAGAACCCCTCACTGCCCTGTGATCAGAGCCAGAGCCTGGGTGTTTTCTGGGGTGTGTTCCCCAATGCTGGAGAAGGCCTGGGGAGTGCAGTTGTTTGCCTCCTGCAGTGCCCAGCGAAAGGCCAGCTGGGGCTAGCGAATCAGAACATGGAGCAGGTGCAGAGACCCCTGGGCCCTGGAGCCTGCTGGCTTCCTGCCGGTTCACCTCTCTGAGCCTCAGCTTCCTCCTCGGCAGCATCCAGAGGCAATGCCAACCCGACGGTGTCAGGTTGGGTGTCACCTGTCAGACCTAAGGATCCCACAGCTCAGTGAAAGAGCTTTTCATCTGCCAAGAGTCAGACAAACACAAATCATTACTTCTTTTCTGCTTTGAAATAAAAATTTAACAACACGAGTATTTCTCTCTTATGACCTGAAATACAAGTAAAGTGTTTGCTCTCTCAGTCAAAGGGTTTAGCTTTAATTGGTTTTTTAACATGAATTTGAGATTGAGCCCCTGGCGGGTGGCACAGATCCCCCCCCGCCCCCGCGCACCTGAACTCCCGCAGGCCTGTGGCCTCTTCTTGGGTTACCCACACCAGGCCACTGTGCTCCCACTCAAGCACACACATCCAAGGTCTTTCTCAAGGATTATTTTGTCGCATTCCTGAGTGTGTGTGCATAGTTCAACTCACTCTTGCTCCACCTTATACTGTGTTATCTGTCTTCATTTGGTGAATGCTTGAAAAATCTCACAATAGGAATTCCTGTTATCCTCATTTAATATGTAAGGGAAAATGAACTACAGAAGCTAATTAACCTGCTTAGGGTAGAGATGGTACCGAGAGAGAAAACAGTTTGATTCTAGACCCAATAACCCACAAGAGATGGACAACTGAATTCTGATTTTAGTGAACATTCTCTATGATCTTGGCCCTCCTTTCCCCTGGGTCAGCTTTTCCGTGATGAACAGTTAACGCAGTGATCAGTTGGCTGGATGCTTGGGAGTAGCTCAGAAAGTACTCCTGCTCTGACACTTGAGAATGATCCACAGTCAATAGCGATAGGTGCTCCGATAGACCAGGGTCTTAGCTAGGAAGCTTAATGTGATACAGATAAAGAGAAAAATTCATTTTGATTTGGCATGCTACACAAAGAGAAACAAAAACTTAAGGAATAAAACTGAAAAGACAAATGCTGTCATCACTGAAGCTGAATGCTCATTGAAGCAAACTGTAGAGACTTTCAAAGTCTAGAAAGGCTTTTCATGTCCTTCATGTTCAGACATTTTCAGTGGTGGTTGTCAAGGCAAAGAAATCTGGAATATAATTTTCACTTTGATTTTGCGGGAATTTCTCCACATATCTTATTTCCCCCAGTGCTTCTCAGAGAAACGTGGGGCTCCCAGTGCAAGACCCGGACCCCTGCTGCCCGAGCATCCCCCAGCCTCCGTTTCCCTTTCATACAGCCTTGTTAAGATCTGTTTCACTATGATTCTTGATTTGTTAGATTGAGTCAGACATTTTTTTTCTCCTCTCTTTCTGAAAGCTTTTAGAATGAATGCCCCTTTTATTGCCACTATATCCTGATGACAGCTGTACTTTTTAAATTAATTACAGTGGACAGTTGGAACAGTGAATCAATTTATATCCTCCTGCCCCTTACAATTTATTCCTTTTCATTCTATGTAAAAGCTATTACATGGGTCATTTCTCTAATTTTCTTACATTTCCCGTATGTTCTCTCTTCTCTGTGTACTTGACTTCCCGGAAAACTTCCTTGACTTTGTCTTCCCACACATGTTCAAAAGGCTCATTTCAACCATATTTTTAATTCTTGAGTGCTTTCTCAATTCATAATGCATTTCCCTTTCTTTGCCATGGAGATATTTCATGGATGTAAACTCTCTTAGTTCTCTGAGGAGATCCAGTGCTATTGAAGTTTTAGATCCTGCCTTTTTGTTGCTCTGAGGTCCTGGTCCTTGTTTATTTTAGTCTTTGTTGGAGATTTTTTTTTCTGAAAGTCTAGTGTCTCCAGCTGAATCATATTCATATTTATGAGTGAATTGCCCCAAGCATATTAGATGTTCTGTGTGAAAGAAGGAGCTTGCTGAGGGGAAGTTTCCTTTCACCGGGTGGTGCAGAGGCCAGACAGGGCGTGGGAGGTTGTTGGGAGAGATCTCAGAGGCAGCGTTTGGGGGTCTGACAATCACGATTTCTTTGCCCATGAAAGAGCCTCAAAATTGCCTGAAGTGTTTCTCTCTGGCTGCCAGTATTTTGGAAGCTTGGGGGAAATGGACTTTGCCATCTCCCTATTCCACAAGAGGATCTTGATTTCATTTTACTTCTCAGGGGCATGTGACCAGCGCGGTGGGGTGAGGGAGCCTCCCCTGGCTGATTCACCCCACATTATCTCACCCCTCCTGTTCACGTGCCACCTGCCACTCCCACCCCAGAGCCTCTCTGAGGCCACCTGGACCTCATCTTCTCCACTGATCCATCAGTGCCCCTCATGCAGCTGCTGCCTTTACCTACCCTCACTTTCCTTTCTCTTTGTTTCTGCGAGTTTATGTCTCTTGACCCTCCCTCACCCCTGTGTCTTTTCTGTTAGGATTCAGAATTAGTGATTAAAGAACAGGTAAACTTTTTTGAAAAGGGGGTGTGCACTCAGAGTACTCTGTGGAACCCAGAAACAGCAGCTGGCAAAGCAGGCGGCAAGGAGAGAAGTGTCCAGTGCCAGGCTCGACCTCCCAACTGGAGTTATGCACAAACCAGAACTCAGAACTTGCTGTTCCCAGGCTCAGAATCGGGCTCTCCTGCTCCGGGTCTGTGCGCTCAGCACGCCACCACTCTGAGCAGCAGTGATCAGACACAGAGTATGTCTACTTCGTCCATGTGGATGTGCTGTGACAGCCAGCATCTTAATAGACTAGATGCACGTTGATCACGGTGCTCAGGAGCACTGGGGCTGGAGGGAGGGGGCAGCAGAATACTTGCTTGCACCCAGCTGACCCGGGTTTGATCCCTGGCACCGCACATGGTCTCTGGAACCCCTCCAGAAGTGATGCCTGAGAACAAAACTGGGAGTAAGCCCTGAGCACCACCAGGTGTACAAGCACCCCCAAAAACCCGGTAGCTAGGGACTGTGTTGAGTAGTAAGTACAGGAACTTCTCTGCTGCTAGAATATTAAACCTAGCCAAGCTCTGAAGTCCATTTTCCTTTTAAGAATGAGATCAATTTCTCTGTTGAGTTGCCTTTGGATCTTTGTTGCTACCTCACTGTGTATCTTTAGGTCCCATTTATGAGAGAGATCATTCTGTATCTGTCCCTTTCCTTCTGAGTAACTTCACTTAGCATGATACCCTATAGCTCTATTCATGTTACTATAATTGCATGGTTTTATTCTTTCTTAGGGCTGCGTAGCATTCCATTGCGTAGCTATACCAAAGCTTCTTGACTCAGTCATCTGTAGTTGGGCATTTGGGGTGTTTCCATAACGTGGCTCTGGTACCATGAACAGTGATACACAGACATGTACACATTTCCTTTTGAATTAATGTTTTTGTATTGGGGGGAGGGCTGGAATGATAGCACAGCTGGTAGGGTGTTTGCCTTGTACGCGACCGACATAGCTGACCAGAGTTCGATTCCTCTGCCCCTCTCGGAGAGCCTGACAAGCTACCGAGAGTATCTCGCCTGCATGGCAAAACCTGGCAAGCTACCTGTGACGTATTCAATATGCCAAACTCAGTAACAATCTCACAATGTTACTGAGCCCGCTTGAGCAAGTGGATAAACAACGGAAGGACAGTGACAGTGACAGTATTTTGGGAATAGATGCCAAGAAATGATATTGCTGTATCATCTGGGAGTTCTAGTCCTATTTTTAAGAGAAATATCTATATTGCTTTTCATAGAGGTTGGACGAGACGGCACACCCACCCAGTGGATCAGGGTTCCTGTCTCACCAACACTAGCTGTTTCCAGGCTTTCCATAGGTGCTGCTCTCTGATAATAGTGTGGTGTTGAAATTAAGTCCATGAGAAGCTAGCATTAGTTGTATTGTAAACCAAATATCAAGAATGAGCAGAGGGAGAAATGGAGAGAGGATGTGGTTTTCCCTTATGCCACATGTGGTAAAGCGTGCCCCAGCACCAAAGCTTCCTGCTTCCCATTCTTCCACTTCGCACTGTTAACTACCATGCCACTCACTGCCCTTACTGACCACAGACTTGCTCTCAGCGTCACTGTGTTCCAGCCCAGGGGAAACAGCCACACCACAGGCTCCCATCATTGGAGTCACAGTAGCCTGAGCTCCAGGGAGCAAACGTCCAGCAGAGCCTCAGCTGTGGAGGCTTCCCTGCACGGGCAGCTCCCAGCTGCACGAGTACCCATGGAGAGGCCCCAGATATTGTGCTGACATTGCTTCATGTACTTCACTTTCTAAACTTTAATTCGGGATAAAAACAGAGTGCCAGGGGCTGGAGCAATAATACAATGGGGAGGGCATTTGCCTTGTACCTTATATGCAGCCAGGCCTGGGTTCAATCCCTGGCATCCCATATGGTCCCCCGACCACTACCAGGAGTAACTTCTGAGTGCAGAGCCAGGAGTATCCTCTGAGCATTGCCAGGTGTGATGCAAAACCAAAATGAAACAACAGAGTACCAGCCTAGCAGCCACCCATACCTTAAAACTTCCCAGTCTCACCTAATGGCCCTAGAACACAAGAGAACCATTCATTCATCCACTACCCCTTTTTCTTATTTTTCCAAAATATGCCATCTTGGATATTTGCCTTTCTTTTCCTCGTTGCAATGTTGACTTGGCATACAAGTTACTATTGTTCTTGTTGCTATCTTTTAGAAATAATGCTTAGGTGAGAAAGTTGGTCAACGCTGGATATTAGAAGGGTTTGGGGGAATGCCGTTTCCTACCCAACTAAATCATATCGATCAATTCCCTCCACTTAGATTTTGAAGACTACACCTGATGATGATCTCCACCTAGTTATATATGTGGTTTTACATATCCTTTTTCTTCTTTTTTTATGAAGTGAGCAATTTTCAAGTTATTTCTTTTAAAGCTTTTTAAATATCTAATGGCTGCATAATTCACCATTCCCTGGCAAAGTTCTCATAACTGTTGAACTTCCCTTTCTGTTAGATTTTTAGGGCATCAGGGTGTTGTCATGGTAAAGTTTCTCTCGTATGAAAGATGTTTCCATGAGTGCCTCCACGCCTAAAGCCAGGAAGCCCAGCTGCATGTCACCTGTACACTACTGCTGGCAGTGGCAGAGGACTGCACAATCGCCTGCTTTGAGGGATGTGTGGGAAAGGGTCGCTGCATACTGGAATGGAATCTGTCTTCGACAGTAGGCTCCAGACACCGCAGCAGCTGCATGCATGTGGGGGGAGGACAGTTCTGAATTGGACTTGGCAGCCTGCTCAGTGCCCTCCAAATCATGCCAGATAGTCTCCCTCCCACTCCACATTCTTAGGCCAGCTCCAGCTTCCTGAGCTTCACTCGTTCACTCATAGCCCCTTATTCAGGGAGCTCTGTGCCTCCTGCCGCTTGGGGACCTGGAGAAGGTCGCAGTGGGAATTGGAGGGAAGAAGAGGAGAGAAGGTGTCTGGGAATCCGATGGACTCTGGGTCTGCACTTCCCGTCTGCTGGGCGGAGATTCAGGCCCAGCACTCAGAGCTGTGGAGTCAGAAACTGTTGCTCCTGGGCTCTGCAGGGTCAGTTGTTAGGGGTCTGACACACAGATGCTCTTCCTGCAGAAGGGCTTGAAGAGAGATGTAGAAAGAAGAGCCAGGAGTGAAGGCTCATGCTGCATCATAGTTCAGTGTTCCACTATCCCCTTGTTGTTGTCTTCTTTTTTTTCCTATTTTCTTGTTTTGGGGGCCAAGCACTCCTGGGAGTGCTCAGAGGACCATATACAAGATCAAACTGGGGTCATCCACATGCAAGGCAAGCACCTCACCCTCGGTACTGTCTCTCTGGAGACCACCACCCGCATGTTTTAAATAAGAAAAGCATATACTACTATGGGGAACTTTCTTAAGAGTGGTCATCTGGTTGACCTGGGTTGGGCCAAGACCTGTTATGATCATGAAAGGAGAAACTGTTTGCTGATTTATATAGCATTATATATGCATAGATATGTATGATGGAGTGGTTCTCCCAGACATGTGCCACAAGACTGATTTTTAAATTTTTTTTACGAAACACAGGACTCATTTTTCCCCACTCTGTCTCTGCTTCTAATTTTCTCCCAATTTTCTTTGATACCCCTAGAATTTTAAAAACATTCAGAGGCCTAATCTCCTTTGGACACTGTGCTAGTTACTTTAAAATGATCATTTTTCTTAATCTCTGTAGGGGACTATGAAGCAAGTAGTGTAATTCTTCCCATTCCCTGAATCAGGAGAATGAGACTGAGGGGTCAGGTAACTTGTCCCATCACAGGCCCCTTGAGGGCGTGACAGCAGGCTGCAGGAGAAAATACAAGAAGCCTAATTAGCAACGGCAGGTTTAGCAATCTGCCAAAAGGGAGTGCAGGGTTTAACACTCTTGTCTTGCTTGAGTCCAACCTGAGTTTGATCCAGCATTTCCTATGGTCCCCTGAGTACTGCCAGAAGATTGCTGGTGTGCTCCACTGAAACAAAGATTTAGCAGTGGGCCACGGGGAAGCTCAGGGAAGAGCACATGCCTCGCATATGTTCAGTTAAGGAAGTTCAATTTCCCACACCACCAAAAAATTGCTTAGGACGATGGATGTAGCTCAGGTAGTAGCATCCATACCCAGTCTCTGCCAGACCCTGAGTTCTGTCCCTGCACCACGTGCCCCTGCCCCCTGGCAGTGGCTCCTGGCACCCTCCCCCATTCCCCAGCACTTCCAGATGTGAGTCCTATTCAGTAAAATATTTTGCAGATCCAGAGAGAGAGAGAAGATTGGAAGGAGAGAGTGAGAGAGAGGGGGGGGGTGGTAAGAGAGAGAGAGAGAGAGAGAGAGAGAGAGAGAGAGAGAATCAGGTATTTTCTTACAGGAGTGCAAAGAAGAATTGGGGAGATTGGGGTTGCTCAGGGGTTACTCCTGGCTCTTTGCTCAGGAGTCATTCCTGAGGGGCTCGGGATTGGCCGTATGTAAGGTAAATCTTAACCTCTGTACAGTGGCTCTGCCCTGGAAAAGGAGAGTTTTGTATTAAGTCCATGGAAAAGCCCCTCTCTTTGGTGCCTTTTTTCCTCTGAGGGGCCTGCTTTTGTCTTCAGAAATAGTTAAAGGAAGAAAGGACCAGATTACAGGTTTGTATTCCAGGGGCTCCTAGGGGCTACTCATGGTGGTGCTTGGCCAAACGGTGAGTGACTTGGAGCAAGAGCCCTATGGTGCTGGGGATTATCCAGGCAAATGCTGGCAGTGCTGGGGGCATCTGTGCACCAGGCAATGCCCCGGAAACACTTGATACCAGGAGTGGACCCTGGCCCGGCCCAGGCTAGGCGGGCGGCCTTACCCCCAGCTCTCCAGGCCCCAGTGTGGTTTGCTCGAGGACCAGGCTGCTGTTTAGTGAGTGGGACATGGATGCTGCTGGCTGACTGAGCTGAGCAGCTTCCCAAGGCTCCACGCTGCAGGGGAATGTGCAGGGGAGAAAGGGAAGGCTGAGCTCAGACTTTGGCAGCAGGGAAGAGCTGGCCGTGGAGGCGTGCACAGACCAGGCCGGCCAGTCAGTTGTCATCACACTCCAGGTTTAGAGCCGCCACGCTACTGGAGAGTGGGCATTGGAGAGTGAAGCGTAGGGACTGGCCAGGAGAAGACCAGGGAGACTCAGGAGAAGCGGGCATGCCAGAAATATCTTGGGCCTGGGCTTTTGGTTCAGTGGCAGGACGCCTGCTGGCATGCCTGACATCACAGTTTCTATCCTTGGCAGAACCCCTCATCACTGAGCGGCAACCCTAGTGCCACAGGTATGTGCATGACCTCCATGCACTGTGACCAGGTATGATGATCCAGATATACAACAACACGATGACTGAAAAACAAGCCAGCAGGGAGTAAACAGGCCTCACAAGAGGGGCCAGAGTAGGGCGGTGGGGAGGTTCGTATGGCTAAAAGACAAATGCAGTGAGGAGGCAGGGAGGCCACAGGCATCTGCTGGCAGCACAGTCTCTCAGCACTTCAGAGCATTGCAGCAGCCCCTTGGGCTGAGGGGAAGCAAGACGCTGTGAGAGCAGAAAGTAAGAGGAAACACAAAGGGATTGTCCCTGCCAGGGAGGTGCTGCAAATGAATCCAGACTGGAAGGACAATCTACAGGCCGGAAATCAGAAACCACCCACTCAAAAAACATAAAATGGGTATCTCAGTATTTACGGAACAGACTGGAGACAGTACAGCACGTAGGAGTTTGCCTTGTGCAGGCCAACCCAGGTTCGATCTGTGCTCCCCTGAGCAGTGATGCCCAAGCGGACAACCAGGAATAAGCCCTGAGTGTGGCCCCAAACCAAAATTAAACAAAAACATATTTGCTGAGCAGGGTGTTAAAGCAGTTCTTCAAGGCTGAGTGTGAGACCAAGCAGAGCCGTTGCCTGCAGCCTTTCCTATGGGGACTGCTGGAGTGCGTTCCGGGAGCAAGGACTGAGCTCAGGGAGGGACGTGGTTAGAGGTGAAGAAACAGAACACAGCTTCAGAAGGAGAAAGGGGAGGAGGGAACGCTGGACCCCAGCTCTGTGACAGAGAGAGCTGCAGACATACCCCAGGGCTGGTCAGGAGAAAACCCCAAACACCCCTGGGGTTTTCACAGATTGAAGGTGCACCAACAACACACACACACACACACACACACACACACACACACAGAGTGAAGTATTTCCGAGGAATGTCCATTATTTTCTTAGAAACAATTTCACAGATTGATGGTGATTGATGGTGCACAGACACGCGTGCGCACACACACACACACACACACAGTGTATTTCCGAGACACGTCCATTATTTTCTTAGAAACAATGCTATTGGACATTAAATAGACTACTGCCATGTGGCACAAGCATAACTTTATGCACATTGTGAACCCAAAAGTGTATGAGACTCTCTTTACTGCAATATACTTTTTAAATTAAACTTTTTATTGAATTACCATGAGATACACAGTTACAAAGCTGGTCATGATTTGATTTCAGTCATACAACGTTCCAGCATCTCTCCCTTCAGTGTTCATTTCCCACCACCAGTGTCCCCAGTTTCCCTCTTCCACCCACCCCCAGCCTGCCTCTGGCAGCTACTTTCCTCCTCTCTCTCTGGACCCGTAGGCATTCCGACCAACAATGAAAGAGAGTCCCTTTCTCCCGGCATTCAGACCAGCACTGGTTGTTCTTGTTCTTTTTGATGTGTGCCAGTCTCTGTGGCGTGAGCTGATGTAAAACGCACTGTTTATATTTCATGTTCTTTGAAAACACTTTTTATCATTCCAACTTTTTAAAAACATTTTTTGTTGTTGTTTTTGGGTCCCACCCAGTGGTGTGCCAAACTTACTCCTGACTCTGAACTCAGAGATCACTCCTGGTGGTGCTAAGGAGACCACATGTGGTGCTGGGAATCGAACCTAGGTTCATGCATGCAAAGCAGCACCCTGTGCACTCACTGTGCGATCACTCCAGCACTAAAAATCACCTTTATTGTGCCCGAGAGATGGTACAGGGGTTAAGGAGCTCCCCTGGCATGTGCCAACACTGGCTCTGTCCCTGGCTCTGCTGGGAGTGACCCCTGAATACTGATGCTAGTGGACCCCACGGGGCTTATGTGAGGGGAAGAGGAGAAACGACCTCTTTCTCCTGATCCACCTCTGCCACCTCAAGACAGCCAGGAAGTCAAGACCTGATAAAGTCTGCAATGTGCCCTGCAGGGCCCTTCAGACTAGCCATCCAGCCACTCGTGGCATCCACTTGTTCTGCCCGACATGGGAGTTAATCCCCACCACCCTATTTCTTGGGGAATCATGGACTCAGGGTGGAGCGAGGAATTGTCCCTTGTGGGAAAAGGAAAAACAGTCTTAGGCCTCACCTGATCCTTCTAGGTCCTGGCCTTTCTCTCAGAAAAGAATTTCAGGAGAAGACAATCAGTGAAGTAAAAACAAATTTCAATTTGGAGGTTTGAAGGAAGGGAAGGAGGGAGAGAGGGAGAGAGTAACGCACTCAATAGAGAACAAGGGCTTCTCCAGGGACAGAGAGAGCCCCAGGACACATCTCAAGAAGGGAGATGCAGGCACCACGTGTGCTTGGCCACATGGGCACGAGCAACACCTAGGCTTGGGCAGCATGTGCACCCTCCCTTTGTTAAGGTGGCTTCTATGGGATTTTCCCAACCTGCCCCCATGTGGCGTCTCCACCTCGGTAAAAAGCCCATTGCTAGGGAGGTTGCCAAGAGGTAGAGTTGGGAATGGTTAATGGTCTTTAAAATTTCCTTCCTGACCTTTTGTTTCTGCTGGAACAGATCTCTTGGAGGTGGGGGGTCCAGCCTTCTCTGGGTCTGTTGCTGGCACCTTCGGATGAAAGTCTTATCAGACCCTGGTTCCTGTCCTCACAAGGTGGGCCCTGATGGCATTAAGGCTGGGTGGTTTTATTATATCCTAGGAATCCCTTTGCCATGAGGCCCTTCCTTGTCTGCTTGCCGATGTCAGGGCTGACTCTCACTGAAGCATGCGGCTGCCTCACCTCTACGCGTGGCGGTGCAGAGGTGTGGTATACTGACCAACACCTCTCAGTTACTACCAATATACTTTTTAACTGTTTATTTTATTATTGAATCACCATAGCTGTTCATGGTTGAGTTTCAGTCACACAGTGCTCCAACACCCATCCCTCACCAGTGTACATTTCCCAGCACCAGTGTCCCCATACCCTGCAGGTGCCAGGGCAGGCACCTTTCTTCTTCCTCTCTCTCTCTTTGTGCATTATGGTTTGCCATACAGGTGCTCAGAGCTCCTGGTGTTTGTTCAGGGTGTACAGTATTTGTATTGAAGTCAAGCTCTTAGATATGCCTGAGTATTGATGTGGAGATCACCTTTCCTTGGCTGATGTGCCCAGTAAGCAGTGAGACTCATCCTCAGGCACCTGAAGGAATCATCTCAGGGATCAGACCTCCCTCAGCCTCCGCCCCTGCCTGCTGCTCGGGGTCCCCAGAACCGCCCAGTGCGGGGCTGTGTGGGCCCGTGTCCCAAGCACACCAGGGTATGCTGTGCTCTGGACAAGGAGGAGGCGTGAACATTGCCCACCGTGCCCCTAACGGGGTCCACTCATTTCCCCACCCTATTAGTGGGCTCTGGAATGGGCTCACTGTGGGGCATGGGGGAGCGGGGTAAATCTCGTCAGCAGTCCTTTGGGCCAGGCAAACCCAACTGTTTCTCTGGCACTTGGCTCAGGCTGAAGCCTGAACCCGCCTTTGTCTGTGTGGGCCTGCAGTGGGCCCACAGCGCCATCTCGTGGGAGCTTCAGGACTGGCCAGCTCGGCCTTCACTGGCCCATGTGACTGTGACCTAACCCAGAGGCCTGGCGCTCAGAGGGCGCCTGGGCAGCCTCCTTTTCCAGGTAGAGTCGGCTCTGCCTGCACTTGGGTCCCAGCAAGGGACCCTGATGCACGTGCTGGGTGCACCAGGAACTAGCCTGGGAGCCCCAGGAGTCCAGCTAAATGATGCAAATTCTGAGTTAGAAGGAATTTTTGTGATCTTCTAGGCAGTGTTCTTTTTAAAAATATTTTTATTTTATTTTTATAAAGTCGTTCACAATATTTGCTTACATTTAATATTCGAACACCAATCCCACCAATGTACCTTCCCACCACCATATTTCCATCTGGAACCCCAAACCCTGCCCCAAAGTAGAACCAAAATAATTTATTTTGTATTGCTTGTTATGAATCACAATCACGATCCTCCTGTTGTTCGTTGATTGCCTCGAGCAGGCACCAGTAACGTCTCCTGACAAATCTCATCCTAGCCCTGAGATTTTAAAAAGTGCCATATTCAAGGCTCTTTCAGGGCTAGGAGAATGAGACCCATCATTGTTACTGGTATTTGGCATATTGGGTATGCCACAGGGAGTTTGCCAGACTCTGACGTGTGGGCAGGTTACATTTGGTAGCCTGCCAGGATGTCCAAAGTAAGAATGAGATAATAGCCCTGTGCAGAGGGGCTAGACTGTGTGTGACACCGGATGCCCAACACAATGAGCACGTGAGAGCTTGGTACTGCCTGCTTGTTATGAAAAATCCACTAAAACTGACCCCAAAAAAAGGCTTCTTAGAGGAAAGTGTGTGAAGATGGTTGTATTTCACCCAGGAGTCTAGGCAGTGTTCTTGCAAGAAAAAAAAGGGGGGAGAGTCCATTCATGGGCCGTGGGCCGTGGGCAGTGGGCTCAGGTTAGTGGGAAACCCCCGAAAGCAGAGACTGAAAGGAGAAGAGAGACATGCCCAAGTGAAGGTCCTGCTTCGGCCATGAGGCTCCTCGCGCCAGCTGGGCAGAGTCGCTCCTCACCCCGCCCCGCCACAGCCTTCCCACCTTCTGGGATAATGCAGGCTGGCTCCAGGAGCGTTTGTGGCTATGGTCCAATTCAAGACCCCTCCCTCTTCAGAGTCAGGGTTTCCGGTGTGTCCCTGTTAGAGATGCACACCCCTGGCCTGCCTGTGTTGGGGGCTGGGGCCGGAGAGGGGGCCCTCATACCCAGCTGCGCACAGAGATCACCTGTGGATAAGCTCCTGGGGAGGGGTCTTTATGTTCCCTCCTGACCGTGGCATGTCTGAGCTGGAATGGTGCCGGTGCATGCTGTGAGGAGGGTGCGGGTGCTGAGGAGCAGGGACCCGGCACGGGGGGGCACCCAACACCCGCCACGACCCATCTCTCTGTGATGCTTGAGGGAAGGTCTCTGCGACCCTCAAAAATCCAGAAAAATTGAGTGGAAAAACAATGAGGCAAGAAGCAAATTGTTCTTCTCTCCTTCCGTGTCTGCCTCTGCCCTGATGTCTCTTCCTGCTGCCCTCCCCAAGCATGGACTGGATGCGTGCCCAGTCAGGTGCCCACCCCGCCGTGGGCAGGAGGCAGGACCAAGCTCCTGTGTGCCCATCGTGACAGGCGTCCCATGTCACACACAGTCTAGCCCCCCTGCATGGAACCCTCCCTTCCCTGGAGGCTGAGCTCTCACTCCAGTGGGGAAACAAGGGGTTCCCTGCTCCCCATATTGGCTCCCAGTTTCCTGGGAAAGAGCCGGTGTGTTGTCTGCCCCCTGCATTGTGTCAGGATGGCTCCTGGTCGGGCTGGAGGCTCGGGGCCGGGATGGGGGGTGGTTATTGGGGGGCGAGACGAGTGTTCTAGGGGGTGGGGGCTCTCCTCCTGAACCCACTTTGGGAGGAGCTGGAAGGAGTACACTACAGCCACATACACACACACACACACACACCCTTCTGTCCCGTCTCCCTGCCTTGAGAGCAGCAGCTGTTTGAAGGGGCCTTTGTGCTCAGTCCAGGACGCGGTGCCCTTGCCTGGCACCAGGCAGACCTCACGGGACCCTGGCAGAAGTGACCCCAGGGCACAGCTGAATGTGACTCCCCAGGCCCAAAGGAGTCAGCACTGAATGGATTCTCCTGGGGAAGCGAGAATCTCAGTGTCCAGCCAGCAGGAGCTCCCCAGACCCTGACTCGGGTCTCCCCGGCTCCATCCGTGCTGCCCCAGTCCCAGGCCCTGGCCTTTGAGGTGGCCCCACCCCATTCCCCCTGCCCTTCCTCCGTTCTCCACTCACACAGCGTGTCCCCTTCCAGACTGCGCTTCTGTGGTCCCTGGTGCCTCTGTTTTCTAAGCTTGTGGCAGCTGAGAGGGAGAAGGTCTCCTCTCCCAGACGGCAGCTAGAATCAGGAACGAGGGGCTAGACATGGCACCCACTGAGTCCCAGTGGTCGGCCTGGGCACAGGCCTGCGGAAGAGCCTGGAACCAGTAAAGGGACTTACTGGGGAAGGAGTTTAAGGGCACCTAGGAGGGGTACCCACAGAGACAGTGGGAAGGAATGCGACCAGGCAGCAGAGTTAAAGCCTGCTTCCGGGCCGGGCTGCTGCAGGCCTGCTGCTGAGAACTCTTGCCCTGAAGGCCTCTGTGCTCATCACTGTTTCTCCCTGTTTTTGTCCCGTTCCCTCTCTAATTCCCCTCTTCTGCTTCTCCCCCAACCCCTCCCTCTCCCCTCCCATCCCCTTCTCTTGCCCATCTCTGCCTGCCCTGCAGCTGTCCGGAGGATGCGAGCTGACCGTGGTCCTGCAGGACTTCAGCGCGGCACACAGCAGCGAGCTGAGCGTCCAGGTGGGCCAGACCGTGGAGCTGCTGGAGCGGGCCAGCGAGCGGCCCGGCTGGTGTCTGGTCCGCACCACGGAGCGGAGCCCCCCGCAGGAAGGCCTGGTCCCCAGCAGCGTCCTGTGCATCTCCCACTCTCGGAGCAGCGTGGAGATGGACTGCTTCTTTCCCTTGGTGAAAGGTAGGCTCAGCGGGTGGGGCAGGGGCCATGCCTTCGCACAGGGACCACGAGGGGCACCCAGCGGGCCTGGCAGTCTTTCTCTGGGTCCTGAGTTAGAGGATGGGTCTGTGTGTGAAGGTGTTCAGAGGGGGGAGGAAGAGAAAGAAGGAGGGAGAGAGATAAGGAGAGAGAGGGAGTGGAAGAGAGAGATGGAGAGAGAGAGAGGAGGGTAGGAGAGAGAGATGAAGACAGAGAGGGAGGAAGACAGAGAGGGAGGAAGAGAGATGGAGAGGGAGATGGGGAGAGGGAGGGGGAGGGAGAGAAGGGGAGAGAGGGGGAAGAGAGAGGGAAAGGGAGAGAGGAGAGAGAGATGGGGGAGAGGGAGAGGAGAGAGATGGGCAGAGGGAGAGAGAGGAGAGATCTCTCATAAGTGGGCTAAGAAAGCAGCATGTGAAGAACGACAGGTGGGCAGCATCAGGACTGAAGCTTTTGTCTCCCTTCTGAGCTTTGGGGTTGGGGGGTTGTGAGGGGTCCGGGGACACTGGTGGAGGGAAGTCAGCGTTGGAAGGGATGTTGGACTGATGTATGTATGAAAAATGTGATTAACAGTAATCAAAAGAAAAGTGCAACAGTGCGATGTCTCAATAAGATGCTTTTTTAAAAGGGCGGGTTGGGGACTGGCAGCTCTCCCAGGAGCTGGACAGCCTCGAAATGCCGTTCACGCTTTCTAGGCCTGCTTCATCTGCATTCATTATTGTTTATTTGCATTCGTGTGTTCGGGTCACACACCAGGGCCTATTCCTAGCTCTGTCTCAGGACTGACCTGGTGGGCCTCGGGGTCCATGTACAGTGCCGGGGATAGGACCAGGGTGGACAGGAGGCGAGCAGGAGCCTTGCCTCCTGTGAATGTCACTCCAGTGGTCTCCTGCAGCACCACCTCTGCCCCGCCTGGGAGAGCCGGTAGCCCCCTCCTGACCCCCTCCCCCCTTGAGAGTCCCCCTGCCCTCCATGACTGTCCAGCCTCCCCAGGGACCAGGAGCACCCCCAGCAGACCCAGCACAGCCAGGCTGGGCGGGACCCTCCTCGCCCTCCCCGCGAGCCTGGGCAGCGTCCCTGCTCTGGACTTGGGGCACTTCCTGGGCCTCTTCATCCTTTTCCCCACACAGGGAGAGGAGCTGCTCAGAATACTGATTCTCCCGCCCAGCAGTCCCCTGGGAACGCACTCACTGCAGGTTCTCAGGCCCCCTGGGTCAGGGCTGGGATGGGGGCCCAGGCTGCGTTTCAGCCAAGGCCCCTAGGGGCTGCGCATCCGAGCAGGACAGCCGCTGGCAGGATCCCGAATCCACTCATTTCACTGTGGAAACTGGCCCTGAGAGCCTCCCAGAGTTGTCTCAGCTAGGACGAGGCTTTGCAGCTGATCCTTAGCGGAGTGTTAGATATTCAGGGCACAGGGCTGGGAAGAGGGCCTGGCTCTGGAGGGGGCAGACGTGAGCATCTCCAGAGGGCTGCAGCCTCCCCTCAGCCCGCCTTCCTCCCATCCTCCACCAGGTGGCGCCGCGGCTCGCACTAACAACACGCCCTGCCCGGGTCTCACTTGCAGGACAATTTGAAGTAAAACGAGTTCTACACTCCCGCAGGCACACGTGGGCATACACCACACACACACATACACACACACACACACACACGCACGCACACAAGAGTGCACAAACACACACATGCGTGCATGTATGCACACACGTACGTACACAGACACACAAGAGTGCACAAATGCACACATCACGCATGCATGCACACATGTGCACACACACATACACACGCACGCACAAGAGTGCACACACGCACACACATACACACATGCACACAAACACGCACGCACACGCATGCATACATGCACACACATGTGTGCATGTACTCACACGCATGAGCACACATGCACACACGCACACAGATATGCATGCACACGCATGCACATTCACACACATACAAGATGCTGCTCCTCAGAGACCTGAGCGGGCAGGGAAGGGAAGCTGCAGTGGTTCTGTGGGACTCACCCCCTACGGGAGGTGGGGCACGAAGAGGGTGAAGCCGTAACTCAGACCAAACCCTCGGACGAGGCCTGTGGCCAGCCGCATCATGAGTGTTGCCACTGTCCAGTGTTCAGGAGGAGAGTACTCAGGACAGCAGCAGTCCTGCTCCACGGCTATCCGCATTCCCAAAGCCCAGGGGGCTGCTCCGTGTCTGGGACCCACGAAGCTCTTCCACACATCCGCATGCATGTACACTGGAGGGACTGGGTTTTGACAGAAGGCTGAGATTTCCATCTTTTGTCTGAGGGCCACAGCTGGTGGTGCTCAGGGCTTGGCCCTGCCTCTGCACTCGGGTACTTGGGGATTGCTCCTAACGGGCGGGACTGGGTAGCCATCAGGAGGTCGGGAGGGAACCAGGTTAGCTGCATGCAGAGCACATGCCTGCCCTAGGCTCAGGCTTTCTGAGCCCAGCTTTCCAGCCTGGACCCGGGAGAGGTGGTGCCCACCCCTGCTGCAGGCCCCCAGCCCCACTGGGAACGCGGGGCAGGAACAAATCCAGCATCAGCACAGCATCGGCTCAAGGACAGCTTCAGGATGGGACCTGAGAACCGATGAGGAAGGGACAGCAGTTGAGGCAGGTGGGGGGAAACAGGCAGGGTGGGCAGCACAGAGCTCCCAGCCTCCACAGCCTGCGCCCGCCCTATCCCGCCCGGCTCCTTGGTTCCCATTCGCAGGGGCATTCACAGGATGGCCAGCAGACTGTGGCTCGCACAACCCAACCACCAGGGCTTAAGCCTCTGCTCTCGCTGGCACATGCCCAGTGGGAACCCCGCTCCGCTCCTGTCTCCTGCTGCCCAAAGTGCAGGCTGCTTAAAAGGAAGCCTCTCATCATCACTGCCTTCTCCCATCCCGGCCAGCAGCTGTTCTATGCATCTCTCCATTCCACCTCGCACATTTTGCACTTCTTTTTCCATCCCTGCTTTTCTTCTTTAATTCTTAGAAGCCCTTTCAGCCCTGAAGAAGAGCATAGCACCCATGGCCCGGGCCATGAGGGACCCACAGACCCCACAGCAGTCACCCTAGATCTGGAGGGTAAAGAGCCGCAGAGACTGGGAAAGCCACTCAGCCCGCTTGGCACCTCTGGCCGCAGAGATGATCGGGAAGCTTGGCCAGGCTGCCACACCCAGCCACCACTAGGCACAGCTAGGATCATCAAGTCCGCTGGGGCTTGGAGGACCCACCCCAGATGACGATTTGTCTTGGTTTAGTTTGGTCCTGGCATCAGGGCTTACTGCTGGCTCTGGCTAAGGGGTCACTCGTAGTGACCCCTTAGTGGTGCTCAGGGGACCACATGTCATGCCAGTGAGTGGATGATTGGACAAGGGTCAGCTGCCTGCCCGGCCGACATCTGACCTGCTGTCAAGCTCTCCAGTCCAGGAGGCTGGCTCCAGAGTTGAATCTGATGTGCTGCTCGCCCGAGAACCACAGCACTAGCGCAGTTTCCTCACCTTTGGGGGAGCTCCAGGCACAGGAAAGGCAGAGGACTTCCCTGAGTGGCAGGGAAGAGAAGCAGGTGCCCACCCTCTCGCCCCAGGCCGCGGCCCCTCCCGTAGTCTCCTTCCCGAGACTCCCTGGACATGGTAGCTGGCTGCTGCTCCATCGGCCCTGGGACTGAAAGTGCCCCACTTTCCTTCTCAGCAGCTCGTGGCAGAGGGCAGCCCCGCCTCAGGGAGCCAGTGGAGAGGTGATTTGCACCTCAGGGTGCATCTTAAAACCACTTGGGTGACCCAAGGGATAGTACAGCAGGGAGGTCATTTGCCTTGCATGCAGCCAACTGGGTTCAGTCCCCAGCATCCCATATGGTCCCCTGAGCACCAGGGAGTAATTTCTGAGTGCAGAGCCAGGAGTAAAACCCCTGAGCATCACCAGGTGTGACCCCAGAAACCAAACAAACAAAATAAAATGCAAACAACAACAAAGAACCACTTGGAAACTATTTAAAGGAATGATGTTTACATCAGATCAATCAGCTTAAGCTACTGAGGGCACAGATAAGGGGAGTCCCAAACAATACTCAGTATCACTACCCACATCCCCAATGAGTGGGGTGCGGTGGTTCAATATTTGGGCCCCATAATGTGGCGCTGCTCAGGCCCAGTGGTACGGGTAATCAAAGCCAAGCACGAGTATGCATGCAGGCCTGGCCACAGAGCCATCTCCCTGCGCCATACAAATATATCTTAAGTTTCTTGGTAATTCTGGTGTCTCTTGAGGATTGGGAGTCACTCATGTGATAGATTCCACATCCCTAGAGCATCAGGCTTAAGAAATATGTAAAGATGCATTTTATATGCAGAGTACAACTCAATAACTGTAAAATGATGAAGAAAAAGCAGCAAAGGACATTATTGCCTTTGTCTCCAGTGAAAATATTCAAATGACCAATAAGCATATGAAAAGATGCTTAATGTGACTTGCTGATCATTAGGGAAATGCAAATCAAAGTGAGCTGTTCACTTCATCCCCATTTGGATTGCTATTATTTAAGCACATGTGCACACAGAGAGAACATAAATAATTAGGTGTTGCTTTATAAAAGGTTTTGCTCACAGTAGAGCGGGTAAGACTCTTGCCTTGCACATGGCTCACCCTGCCTGGCTCGATCCCAGCACCCAATATAGTCCCCTGGGCACCAACGGGAATAATTCCTGAGTGTGGAGCTAGCAGTGACTCCTCAGCTGCTGTATACAGGATATAGAGTCGATCCTCAAAAAAAAAGGTGTTGCTAAGGATATGGAAAGGAGCATTTGAGGGTAGGAGTATTTTTACATTTATTAGCACCACTCATAATAGCCTAAAGATGGAAGCAACACCAGTGTCCATAAACAGATGCATGGATAAATCAAGTGTGTAATATTCCAAACCCTAGGTTATCCGCCAGTCTTTCCATTAAAATGAAGGGGAAATCTGACACAGGCTGCAGCCTGGAGGATATTCGCTTAGGTGCAGAAGGACAAATGTAGTACAAGTCCATGCACAGGAAGTACCTGGCCCAGCCAGATTCCTCATGACAGAAAGAAGAAAGGCGGTTGGTTACCGGCGTTGGGTGAGGCAAGAATGCAGAGTTAATGTTTGATGGGGACAGAGTCTGTTTGCAAGATGAAAGTGTTGTGTAAATGGCTGGCGGTGATGGTTGCACAACTGTGTGGATGTGCTTCATGTCACTGAACTATGCACTGGAATATCATCTAAATGGTTCAAGAAAAAGCATCTGTCCTGGATACTTCTGCCCAGGCTCCCAAACCAGCCGAGGTTCTTCTCAGCACAAGCTATCTGTGGCGTCTGTCGCCTTTTCCTTTTCCAGGGTACTTGCCCTCTGGCCCCAGCTGAGTGGAGAAGCCACAAGAAAAAATACCTGTTTAGTTAGCATACCTAGCCCCAGGCCAGGTGAGCCCTGGGAGCAAATGCCCTCAAGGAAAGGGATAGTGAGTGGCCCATGGCAGTCCTGGCTTATTCCTAGGGAACTTCTTTCCTCGGGCCTCCTGAGGATTTCTCCTGTTGCGCCCCATCCAGTCTGTAGAAGGTGTGAAACACAGAATAGTGAGAAAAGTGGGCAGGCTGGAAGCACATTCCATCAGCCCGAAGGTGTTGAGAAGTCTCTGTGGCACACAAAGTCTGTCATCAACTCATTAAAAATATCTGGTATTTATGGAGCCTTGCTCTGGGTTTTAGATTAATGCTTTCTTCCCTTTTTTGTTTGTTTTGGAGCTACACCCGGGGATGCTCAGGGGTTACTCCTGGCTCTGCACTCGGGTATTACTCCTGGCGGTGCTCAGGGAACCATCTGGGATGCTGGAGATAGAACATGGGTCAGCCACGTGTGAGGCAAATATCCTACCCATTGTCCTATTGCTCTGGTCCCTAGGTTAATGCTTTCAATAGTGTTTTCTCTAGAGACCTGGACAGTGAGTCTTAGATCAGGTAACTTGCCCAAAGTCTTGTAACTTACAAGAGGTGATGCCAACTCTGTCCATTTCCAGCCTTACTCAAGTCACTGTGCTCTGTGGCCTACAAGCCTTTAGGCATTAGAGGCAGGGCCCATCCTTCCACTGGACTCAGCCCCCCATTTATTTAATGTCTAGCTGGATAAATATCTACATGGCATGAAGCCCATCCCTGCTAAAGCGTCCTGCTTCCTGCTCCCTGTGGCCCCGGTGTGGTGTGCCCACTAGGGAGCTGATGCTGTCTGCGGTTGGAGCAGCTCTGAGCAGCTCTCTGCACAGCACCCTAAGGTGTAGCCAACTGTGATAGGGCCAGCCAAGGAGCTGGTGCTTTCCTTACGGCAGGCTCTATGGCATGGGAGTTCCCTACGTGTTCTACTGCTAGGGGTCAAAGTGTGGGCACTTGCTCACACTGATTTCGAATCTGCAGACTCCTGCCCCCAGCTCTGAAGAATTCATCATGAGTCTTTCTCTTCTCGGGGTGATTCTGCACTGGGCACGACTGCTCTCAAATTCTTGGTCTACTCCATAACACCCAACACAAGACTTGATGATAAGAAGCTGAAAAATTAGCTGGAGAATGAATTCTTTTCTCCCAGATATTTTCTTCCAGATTTGAAGCAACACATCATGGACTTTAGTTTGCTGATATCTAATAGTGCCCTGTTCATTTGGGGAATTCTAGTCATTCATTACCTGTGTGGTAGCTTGCTACTTTGAAATTCAGAACTCTCATCCTCACAGGGGGAAAAAATACATTGTGATTAATGGGAATGGTTTATATGCAGCTCACAAAATTTTATTTAAAACTAGCAGCTAAACTATATTCTGTTTGCAGTGAAAATAGTGATAGGATTGTGTTAAATATCACACTACTAGAATTCTGGCAAAATGGCAGAAGATGCTGGCAAACAAAGCTTCCCTGCTAAAGTACAAGCAGAAACCAACTATGTATCAGAAAAAGTGTCAGCCTGGTTCGCCTGAGAGACAGTAGATCTGTGTATCAGGAGGTGCGTGATCGTGGATGGTATGGAATCAGAGGGCAAGGTGGATCAGTGGAAAGATCCTCTAGCGACCCCCAGCTGCAAGAGCACAGCAGCTGCCATTGTTGTAGACAGAACTGATCCCTCAGCGGGAGGGACAGACTGCAGCAATCTGCCCTTGCAGCTACAATGAAAGATTCTGCTGCTGGCAAAACCCCAGCTGGGGGCCAGGGGAGGGCCCAGGGGAAACAAGGGCTAGGGGAGATAGGACAAGGAAACACCATGGTCATACTGTTTTAGGCTAGCAGGAGCTGAGCTAGCTGAGCCCACTCTAGGATAGACTGTTGACTGGAGCCGGAGTCCAGCATGTCCAGCTGGCGGGGCTCTCCTCAAGAGTGTTCCTGCACACACTGGCAGCACGTGTCCGTTGCTGTCCCTCCAGCCCCATCTTGGCCATAAAGACAAAAGAGAATGTCAGTACTAAGGAATGCCATTGTACAACCTTGAGGAAAATAGGAAACGCTGGCCCAGATGTGAAAGTTTTTGCAGGCAAACATTGCAAAATAAGGCAGAATTCCTCAAAGAAAACTCGAAGTCTCCAGAAGGCGAACTTAAAGACATAGAATTGGAGACAGTGATACACAGAGAATGGAGACGACCCATTGTGACAGAACTTAATGAAACCGGAAGTCTTAACGAAACACAGAGAAGCAAGTCCAAGATAGTGAAAAGGAACTGCAAAAGCACAAGGAGAGCTTCAAAGAGATTGTAGGTAGTAACAGTTCTAACCTGAGTGTCTGGGAGGAGCGCAGGGCTAAGAGATACATACCTTGCATGCCTATGGACTCCGAGTCCAACCCCTACCACTTCCTGGCTCTCCCCAGCATTGCTGGGCATGTCCTGGTGGTCTCTGAGCATTGCTACAGCCCCTTGACACTCTGAGGTCTAAACAACACCTCATCATTGGACCCTGGGATTGAACCATCCAGCCAAGTTTGCGTAGAATTTCCAAGGGTGGCCTACAGGTACCCTGACTACTGTTTGGAAGCCCCTCCCCCCCCCAAAAAAATTACAGAGATACCATATATGAAAAATATGTAGAATGATATTCACTCTAATATGGAAAGCATGTTAATCAGTTTAACAATATGGCCAACCCAAGTTCGATTCCTCCGCCCCTCTCAGAGAGCCCAGCAAGCTACTGAGAGCATCTCGCCCGCACAGCAAAGCCTGGCAAGCTACCCTTGACATATTCAATATGCCAAACACAGTAACAAGTCTCACAGTGTTACTGGGCCGACTCGAGCAAATCAATGAACAACAGGAGGACAAGTGACAGTGACAGTGATGGCAAGCATAGCAAATGTTCCCAATGTCAAAAGAAAATTATCAGAAATTGAAAATAAAAATCTCAGCAATGACACAAATGAAAAAGGAGAGAGAAATAAGATTTGGAAAAAATGAGAAATAATGTCATGTTTTTTTAGAGGGATAAATATCAAAGTTAGGTTAGAACCAGAAGGTGAAGACCATTCCAAGAAATAATAGTTGGAAACATCCCAAATCTAAGGAAGGACTAACCATATGTATACAGGAAGTTGAGAAAACACCCATTTTTTTTCTTTTTGTAGTTGGGGGGGGGGGGGGGGGCCGCCGGAGCGATAGCACAGCAGGTAGGGAGTTCGCCTTGCATGCACAAGAAGTCTCACAATGGAGAGTTACTGGTGACCACTCAAGCAAATCGATGAACAATGGGAGGACAGTGCTACAATAGTTCAGCAGGGGGTAGGGGTGAGGTGGATGGGGTTGTTTGTTTTGTTGTTGTTTATTTGCTTGCTTTTATTGAATCACCAAGTATCACAATTAAAAGGCTACTCATGATTGAGTTCCAGGGGTACAGTGTTCCAGCAGCAATCCCTTCACCAGTGTCTACTTCTCTCTGCCAATGCCCCCCATTTCCCTCCCTCCCCCAGCCCCAGCTACCTTTGTGCACAAGACACTTTTCCCTTCTTTTTTTTCCTTTTCCTTTTGCTGATAGGGTGTCACTCAGATCTCTTTACCTCCTTTCAGCACCCATCCTCCCGCAGGGTGACCACTTGCCTGCACTGTTGCCACAGTGTTCCCTACCCTGACCTGTTCCCCTCCCACCAGGATTCCCAGTAAAGACCAGTTCTCATGTTCTTCACTTCTATGGCCTTTGGGCATTTGTGATCCCCCTACTTTTTTCCTTTATATTCTGCATATGAGAGATGCCATTCTGTGACTCCTTCACCCTCTGACTAACTTCTCTCAGCAGGATAGTCTCCAGGTCCATCCACCTAACAGCTACCTGCACAACTTCATCTTCTCTATGGCCAAGTAGTATTCCATTGTGAAGAAACCTAGAGTTTCTTAATCCAGTCGTCTTAATCCAGTCATTGGGTTGTTTCCAGGAAAACACACAGATTTTTAAATCCCAAAGAACCTACACCAAGACATATCACTGTTAAATTACTAAAATGTAGTGATAAACAAAAAAAATATTGAAAGCTGCTAGGGAAAAGCAGCAGTGGCAGCCCTTCACCAGGCTTCACAGACACCCTGAAGACTGATAGGAAGGAAGGCAGCATCTTCATTATGCGAAAGGAAAAGACTTTAGCCAAGAGTTACTTTGCTCTGAAAACTCATCTTTCAAATGTGATGGAGAAATAATGGCTTTCCAAACAAATGCTAATGATTTTTTTCACCATCAGACATCTTCTACGAGAATGAGTTCTTCTACAGGAAAAAACGAAAAATAAAATCACAAGTAACAAATGCAAATGTAGTAACAGAAATAAAAACAAGTCATGTAATATAAAAGCAGATGATAAAGGGTGAGATCAAAGAGGGGAGTGATAGAACCACTGTGGTCAAATGATAATGAGCCAATGCCAGTACCAAAAATAAAAGTCAGGGAGTGGGGAGGGCTGGGTACAATCTTTTTGGGTAACCGCAAGAGCAAAATCTGTCGTAGTGGGGCCAGGGAGTGGGTAGGGCTCTTGATTTGCTTGCAGCAGACCCGGCTTTAATCCCTGGCTCCCCAAATGGTCACCCAAGCACTGCCAGGAGTGATCCCTGAACAAAGATCCTGGAATAACCCTAAGCACAGCTTGGTGTGACCTAAACACAAAAAATAAAAACGAAATCTGTAACAGAGACATTTTGAAGAAAAAATGAGATGAGGAGACTCACTAGGGAAAACCTCCACATGAGGAGACAGAAATGAAACAACAAAGATGTAAAACAACCACAAAGCAAGATAGAATGGAAATAAGTCCCATGCAGCAATAATCACCCTAAAGATATAGTGTGTGAACTAACACCTCAAAGCATTCTGTCCCAATATACTCAAGCTATCAAGTCAGGAAAAATAGCACAAAAAAGAGAGAACTACAAAATGATAGCTCTGATGAATATACATAAACTTTCTCAACAAATTCATGGCAAATCTAATCCAACGACATCACAAAGAACTATCCCTCATGACCAAGTGAATTCATGACCAAGGATTCAAGGGTGATTCCGCACACACAAACCAGTTAGAATTCTAACTCCATCAGCAAAAAGAAAGACAAAAGCATAATATAATAACGTGCATTTAAAAGCCTTTGACAGGGGCTGGAGCAATAGCACAGCAGGTAGGGTGTCTGCCTTGCATGCAGCAGACCCAGGTTGGATTCCCAGCATCCCATATGGTCCCCCGAGCACTGCCAGGAGTAATTCCTGAGTGCATGAGGCAGGAGTAACCCTGTACATCACCGGGTGTGGCCCAAAAAGCAAAAAAAAGCCTTTGACAAGATTCATTCATGATTAAAAAAGAGCATATCTCAGCATGATAAAGGTCATATATGGCAGGTCCACAGTTAACATCATACTCAGTGGTGAAAACCAAAAGCTTTTCTCTTAAAATTTGTAACTGGGCAAGATATCCACTCTCACCACTACTTTTGACATCATCTTATGAGAGCAATTAGGCAAGAAAAGATATAAAAGAAATCCAAATTGGAAGGATTAAAGAAATAAGACTATTGCTCTTTGTAGATGACAGGACAAGATGCATAGAAAACCTCAGTCTAAAAAACAACAAATCTATTAGAAATAATGAGCTGTAAATAAAAATACAAATGTGTTGCATTTCTATATGCAAACAGTGAGTTAAATGAAAAGGAAATTAAGAAAAAAATCTCATTGACAAGTGTGTCAAAAAGATAAAATACCTAGGAGTAAACTTGACAAAGAAGATGAAAGATCTCTACTTGAAAAATAGTAAGACATTACTAAAAGAAATAGACAAATACACAGGAAGTGGAAAGAAATCCTGTGCTTGTGAATTGAAAGAATAGTATGGTTGTCTTGAAGCAGTCTACAGATTCCATACAATCCCTGTCAAAATCCCAACGTTATTGTTCAAGGAACTAGACCAGACAGTTCTAAAATTTGTATAGAATTGCAAAGAACAAATAATTCCAAAAGAAAATGGGGACGTCATTTTCCCAGACTTCAAACTATATTACAAAGCAACAGTAATTTAAACAGTATAGCATTCTTTTTTAAAATTTTTTATTAGTGAATCACCGTGAGGTACAGTTGCAGATTTACAAACTTTCATGCTTGGGTTTCAGTCATACAATGGTCGAGTACCCATCCCTCCAAACAGTCCCCATTCTCTACCACTAATGGTCCCAGCATCCCTCCCACCACCCCCACGCCGTCCCCTCCATCCCACCCCACCTCTGTGGCAGGACATTCCCTTTTGCTCTTTCTCTCCTTTTGGGTGTTGTGGTTTGCAATAGAGTTATTAAGTGGCCCTCATGTTCGGTCTGTAGTCTACTTTCAGCCCACATCCCCCATCCTGAGCGGGCCTTCCTAGCACCCTTTCCTTGGTGGTCCCTTCTCTATCTGAGCTGCATGAGATAGAGCACTCCCCCCAGCATGTGAGACCGGCTTCCAAGCTGTGGAGTGATCCTCCTGGTACTTATCTCTTCTGTTCTTGGGTGTTAGTCTCCCATTCTGTTACTTTATATTCCACAAATGAGTGCAGTCTTTCTATGTCTAAACAGTATAGTATTTAAACTGTATGGTATTGATACAAAAACAGACACTCATACCAATGGGAGAGAAAAGACCAGAAATAAGCTCATACTGTATGCACATCTATTCTATAGTTAAGGAACCAAAAGAGGTTTCACTTGTAATGGGACCGGGATAACTAGATGATTTCACCCATATGTGCAGTATAAGTAACTAAAGTAAACAAACTGACACGAAACAATAAACCTAATTCCTGAAAATTCAAGTTACTCCCTGACTCTCCGCCAGTCACTTGCCCACACCCAGCTGTGGCCAGTGGTGGTGGAGTGCTGGGTGGGCCAGAGCGTGTCACTCTTCAGCTCAAAGAAGAGGACGTGGCTTGTGAAAACTGCCTCTTGGGTCATTTTTAGCTTCACTCCATCCTCATTCCTGTCTGTGTTAGGAGGCGCCAGAAATGGGCTCTGAATGAGTGGCCCCAAATTTGGAACTCTCCAAGGCTTCGGTTTCAGGAAGAAGGTTGCAGGCACCATCTCGATCACATACTGCCTTCTTTGCTTTTAGCTTTTTCTTTTTTAATGAAGGGCAAGAGAGTTGCTGCACAAACCCATTAGCAAAGGTGTCCCAGCCCTGCTCTTTTTCTGGGTGCACTGAACTACCTGTGACTGGCTTCTGTCCATCTGATATCATTTAGGACATTAAATGGCTGGGAAAGTAAAGCCTCAATAAGGAAGATGTCAGGCCAGGTCACGTCCTCCTCTCAGTATACTCCCGAGTGGCACTGGCACTGCCCAGAACTGAGGCAGGAAGAAGATGTGCTGTTGGTGGAAGGAGCTGATCCTGGGCCCTCCCCAAAGGTCCTGCCTTTTCCCTTTTTGCAGCCAGCCTGCTGTGACCCTGCCTCTGTCAGATATTTATTTCAGTAACATGGCTTCATGCCTGCTGGTGTCCACTGTAAAGTCGTAAACCTACATGAAAACCATGCCTTTACCAGTCAGCGAGGTGAGACAGGGAGGCTAGAATAGAAACCCGCTCCTTGGTGGGTCTTGAGCCAGCTGCTGGAACTGAAAGCTCAGATGCGAGCCTTGCACTTTAGTTGGCAGAGAAAAGGCGGCTGCTCATTAATCTTTGGGGAGAGAGGCTGGGAAGACATGGCAGAGGTCATGTGAGACCATGAGTGGGTCCCCAAGACAATCTGGTGCAGCTTCTCCACTCTGGCCAAGGGAGCGGAGGTGGCACTGAGCATGGTGCCATCCTGCCAGCAGGGCCCTGCTCTGAGCTCAGGGACAGTTCTAGGGGAGGTCCCTGAGGGTCCGAGAAGTGACCTTGTAGCCCCTTCAGCCCCTCGCTGTCAGTGCAGCCTTCAAGGGCAGGGTGGCCAGACCCACCCCCTGCTGCTTGGGCCTCCTGGGGTCACTTGCACTTGATAGTGACTTCCCTTCCTCCAGGACCTGGGCAGCACTGGGACCGCACCCACAGCCCAACCCCACAGCCTGGAGATGTTTTTGGTCTTATCCCTTTCTCGCCAGCTCTCTGTCCTCCCTTTTTTGTCCTTGTCACCATCACCAGTTCCACAATGAACTCTTCTGCCAACGTGCCATTGCCTCCAAGGGCGGTCATGAGTTCCGACAAGGTGGGGCTATGTATGGGGTGGACAAACAGAGAATTCCCGCTGCTAGTGCCCAGCTGTGCAGCCCTGGCTTCCTCCTTGGCTCATAGCATCCCTGTAGACTCCCACATGGCCCAGAGCTGTTCTCTGGCTTCATCTCCTGCACCTCCTCTCACTGCTCTCACAAATAGCACAGCTACTAGAAATCTGGGCTGGAAGTCCAAGTGGGTAAAAGTCACGGTATCAGCAGTCCTGTGCACCTTTCTGGAGGCTCTAAGTTCAAGGGGACGAGACTGGTTCCTCACCTAGTGCAGCTTCTGGAGCCCACCGCACTCCTTGGTTTTGGTTCCCTTCCGTCACCCCCAGTCTCAGAACCAGCAATGTTACTGCTCTGATCCTTCCTCGCTAGCCCTCTGTCCATGGCATGAAAGGTGATCCCTTTCATGGAATCACTGTGTTTACCTGGATAATCTTCCCGTATCAGGAATCTTTGGGGCTGAGAGGAGCGGGAATGGCCACTCACAGGATGTGCTCAGGGATCACTCCCAGCAGTGCTCAAGGTCCAGATCAGATGCCAGGATACAACCAGGGTCAACCCTATACAAAGCCAGATCCTTACCACTGTACTATCTCTCCGGCACCTCCACCTTAATAATCTTAACCTAATTCTCCTACAAAGTCCCTTTGGCTGTGGAAAAGGCCCATTCTGTTTCTGGGGATCAAGAGGTGGGCATCTCGTGGTTTTCCAACTCACCTCTTCCTCCCTCTGCCCTGTTGCCAGCTGAACATTCACCAGGCTTCCCGCCACCATCTTTAGGCTCCCTCTGCTAGGATTACTGCAGACTTCCTGGGTCCTCAGGCATCTGGATGTCTTGTTCCTTCATACCTTTGCTGGCATGCCACCTGATAGGGCAGTCTTTCCCAGCATCCACCTTCTCCTGCTGTACTTTGGCTCCCTCCCCTGTTTCTTGTCCCCTGATCTTGTGAATCAGCACGTGACATGTTTCTCTATGGTCTCTTGCTCCCACTGTCCCACTTCTCAAGCTTCATACATGGATTTATCTGTTACACACACACAGACACACACACACACACACACACACACATGGATTTATGTGCCCAGCATGTCAAACAGTGACTGGAATATAAGAAGTTGTATGGGGTCAGAGCAATAGTACAGTCGGTTGGGCATTTACATGGTCAACCTAGATTCGATCCCTGGCACCATATATGATTCCTCCAAAACTCAAGAGATGACCCAAGTACAGAACCTATAGTAAACCCTGAGCACTGCCAGGTGTGACCCAAAAAACAAACAAGAGGTTGGTAGATATTTAGAGGGTTGGGAGGTGGGTATATTAGGGACCCATGGAGCCATCACATAGGCAGACCAAGATTCCACATGTGTCCATCTGCTAAGAACTGTAGAGCAAACAGACTTCAGTTGTAGCAGGAGGCTGAGGATGGGGAGAAGTAATGTTCTGATGCTGATCAGTTCTAACTAAGAAAGTCTTTGAAATCCTGTTTCCTGGAAAGTCTCCCCTGGGGAAACTGTGGGGTGTGCCCCATGGGCCTTCCACAATTGGCATCTTCGGGAGCTGACCAGAGTCACACCAAAGCAAAACTTCACCTTGGACCTAATGTGTCAGAAACTGCCTCATCATACTCTGAGCTGCGGGGAGAGGGGACCTGGTGCTAATAGATAGAATGAGAACACAGTCCCTTGCTGTGGACACTTAGCAAGGGACCACTTCCCAAACTGGAACCTGGTCCAAGTGATAGTCTGACACTTCTTACTGCCTGACTTTGGGGACACTTTGACCTACTTAGAAGTAAATATTTTGGCAAATGGATGAACCTGAAGTGTTTGTTTTCAGCAATCCCAGCTGCAGTCATCTTTCATTCTGATAAATGGTTTGTCTCCTGCCGTGCTGGGTAGCCGCTGAGCACTCACCTCCAGGAACCTGCCCATCTCCACAAAAGATGAGGAAGGGGGCTTCTCTGCAATCCAGGTCTTCTTCAGTGTTTTCAGGCTCTCCCCTACCTGGGCTCTGGCACAACTCAAACCAGTGTGGCCTGTGTCCTTCCTGTAATTAACGGGTGAGAGTAAGGGTGAGCTGCTGAGACGTAGCTTTCTGTTTTGTTCTATCTGTCTCTGACCCCCTCTTTCCCTCCCTCCCCCCTCTCTGATTCTCTCTCCCTCTTTCTTTTCTAATTCTCTCTCCCTCCCTCTCTCTGGTTCTCTCTCCCTCCCTTTCTTTCTAATTCTCTCTCTCCCTCCCTCTCTCTGATTCTCTTTTTCACTCTCTCTCTTTGATTCTCTCACTATCTCTATCTCTCTCTCTCTGATTCTCTCTCACTATCTCTCTCTGAATCTCTGTCTCTTTATCTTTGAACCATGCTGGTGGTGCTCAGGCCTCCTCCCAGCTCTGTGCTCAGGGCAATGTATATGATAACTATGATGTCGGGATTGATCCCAGGGCTCCCACATGGAAAACAGTTGCTGTTCATTTTGGGCCATCTTAATTTTTCCATGCTTAACTTTCCTGAGGAAAGTGAGATGAGCAGAGAGAGGCAGACAAGCTGGGGCTGGACATGTTGAGAACTTCCAGGTTTGAACTGTAAGTCTTTGAGTTCTTGGTTTCTGGGAGCTGTGACCAGGTGCTTTGGGGGTACCCCCAAGGTCAGCAGTAGTCTAATGGTTAGAGCATGGTGAAGGGGGAAGATTAGGAGAAGAGATTATCTTTATGATGCTTCAATGATGTGTTTTACTGTAGTTATTATTATTAAAAATAATACATATTACCTAGCATTGTTATATATGGTCATTATATAATTCTGAGAGATATATTTGTAGTAACGACGTGAAAGATATTTACGAGATGGTTTTACTCCTATATGTAATATAAATAAATTAAGCAAATGGAACTGACATAAATAACAAAGTTAACTTTTAGACTTAAAGACAACTCTGGTGAGTATCAGAGGAAAAGGAACTGGGTGCCAGGTGTAGAGGAGAGTCTTTTCAGTGATGGGAGGGCACCGGAATTTTGGTGGTGTGTACAGTGACTCCTGTACACACGGAGAAGTATAAAGTTATAGTGCTGAAATTCTTTAATATTATAAACTAAAAGTAACCAAAAATAGAGGAAAAAATTAAAGATCTATTTGGATTTCAAATTAAATATAGAAGTAATGTACACATTGTACTTCATTTATTTAATTGGTATTACTGGTTACCAGTGCTTGTTATATCTACAGTTCTGTTTTATATCCAGTTTCCTCCACTCGCTCCACCATTACCCCCACACACACACATGCACGTGCACGCATACACACAGAGCTTCTCTTAGAATTCGCTTCCATTCCTATGTCTTTACTCTGGTAGTATGTCCTATTCAATTTATATTTCCTTTGTAAATGTCCATATGTAGCCTGGCTTAGTGATTTACAGGTAGTAGGTAGATTTACAGAAAATGAGTTAAATGTACTTGGCATGACTCCTAGAGATTTTTTTTCTTTTGGGGGACTTCCCCGGTGATTCCTGGGAGCCCTCGTGTCCCTCCAGAGGATACTTAGTCTAGCAGTAAAAGCCTGATGCTGTAATGTGAGTCAGGCAGTGCCGAGACAGGAGTCACCAAGACTATCCAGTAGCATTGAGGCAAGGGCTCTGTGGGGATCTGGATCATAACTTCGTATGTGCTAGCCCTACCCAGCATATTCTAGCCCTACCCCATCTACCTAGCATGTGCTAGCCCTACCATATCTACCTAGCGTGTGCTAGCCCTACTCTATCTACTTGGTATGTGTTAGCCCTGCCCTATCTACTTAGCTTGTGCTAGCCTTACCCTATCTACCTAGCATGTGCTAACCCAATTCTATCTACCTAGCGTGTGCTAGCCCTACCCTACCTATCTGGCATGTGCTAGCCCTACCCTATCTACCTAGCATGTGCTAGCCCTACCCTATCTACCTAGCATGTGCTAGCCCTACCCTATCTACTGAGCGTGTGCTAGCCCTACCCTACCTATCTGGCATGTGCTAGCCCTGCCCTATCTACCTAGCATGTGCTAGCCCTACCCTATCTACCGAGCGTGTGCTAACCCTACTCTCTCTACCTAGCGTGTGCTAGCCCTACTCTGTCTACCGAGAGTGTGCTAGCCCTACCATATCCCTGACCTCAGTGATGGGAATTTTAAAGAAGTTTTTCTGATGATTCTAACTCTAGAATTTAAAACCTTTATCATCCTGGGGTTAGTATCTTAAAATGTCTAGATGTAATTTCAAAGTTCCTGGCACCTATTTTCTTAAATCCCTCACCCTGTAAACTTAGTGAAGTAGCTAATGTTGATCCCCTCCCCCTTCATTAGTATTTTCCCCCTAATGCTCATTGTAGTCTGTACTAGTGGATAGATCCACAAGGAGTGGGTTTGATTTGTTCACCGATATAGACAGAGTGCCTTAGGACAGGACGTGGCACACAGTATGCTATCATACTGAATGAATGACTAGTGCTAAGTGTGCCAGTGAGGACCCAGACTTCCATGCTGGGTTGTAGACATTGTGGTTTTCATTCTGGAAGGTGCATGAGCAGGATATTTGGACTTATGGGTTATTGGTGCTGAACTATAGAATGAATTTACCAGGTAGTTCAAATCTGTGCTGGCCATATTAGCTTAAGCTGGGACATATTCCTTGTGGCTTTCTTTCTTTAGGTGGAAAATAGAATGCATTCCTGATTATAAGAAACTGTGCGAACATGCCTGGTGGATCTTTTATTCTGTGGGCACTAAGACTACCTTTAGGGTCCAAAATATTCAAAGTGATTTCCAAAGTAAGTGCTGGGTCTTCCTCCAACATGTAACTTACACTATTTTCTGCAAGATTATGTAATTAGCCTTAAAGAACTGTAACAGGAGACCAGGGTCCTCTGAACACAATTCCCCCAAAGGAAGGTTGAAGTAAGGAAAAAAATTATTACTACCAAGTAGTTTTAAAGTACCATTGAATTCCTACACTGTAGCACTGTCATCCCATTGTTCATGGGTTTGCTCTAGCAGGCACCAGTAACATCTTGTTGTTACTGTTGTGAGTAACTTGTCAGACTTGTTGTTACTGTTTTTGGCATATCAAATAAGCCATGGGGAGCTTGCCAGGCTCTGCCCTGCAGGCAGGATACTCTCAGTAGCTTGCTGGGCTCTCCAAGAGGGATGGAAGAATCTAACCCGGGTTGGCCGTGTGCAAGGCAAACGCCCTACCCACTGTGCTATCGCTCAAAGTATTCAAAGAGATAGGTTGGGTAGGTAGACCAAGTGTGAACTCTTGGATCACGGCACTTCACTGCATATAAGAAAACAGTTAAAAAAGGTAAAGGCCCTCCCGTTGCTCGAGCGGGCCTAGTAACGTCTCCATTGGAGACTTTGTTGTTACTGTGTTTGGCATATCGAATACATCACGTGGAGCTTGCCAGGCTCTGCCATGCGGGCGAGATACTCTCAGTAGCTTGCCGGGCTCTCCAAGAGGGGCGGAGGAATCGAACTCGGGTCAGCCATGTTGGCCGCTTGTAAGGTGAATGCCCTACCACTGTGCTAAGAAAAAAGTTAGCTTTTAGATTTAAGGTTAGGGTCATTTTCTGTAGCCAGTGGGTTTGGAGATTTTTTTTTTATGTGATAAGCTGCTCAGGGTGGAAGAGCTGGTGGTAGGTGCCAGTGCGAATTTCATCGATGACTGTGGACTCCAAGTCTACAAACACTGCCAGGGAACATGTTTGCCAGCGCCTGTTTTACTGAAGAAGGTGTTGAAGGAGTCGTCTCCTCCCCCAACGGTCTTGTCACTGGGCATCTGGACATCAGGTTGAATGCCATGTTCCAGGCAGTAGAGTTCCCAGCAGGCATTGCCAATCTGAACATCAGCCTGGCCAATGTGGATGGAGATGCACTCATACATGATGAGGACTTGCCGGGTTCCGGGACAGGAGAAGGTGAAGGATCAGAGTCAAGGGTCTCCCATTAGCAGACTACCAAGGAGTCAGGGGGAGAAGCAGACTCCATGCAGACTCCAGACCAGGCTGTTTTTACTTGGGGAGCCCCAAATAGAGTGGGGCAGGTGAGAGCCCTCCACGCCCCAAGGGACCTAGCCCCAGCAGCCGACCTTCACTACCCAACCGCCGCCACACTCCAGGCTGCTTTCCAGACTGTGTGGCCACTTTGCGGCTGCACAACACATCATAAGACACTTCCTACCCATTTTCCATAATTACCACACCCTATTTGATGGGGTTCAGACAGTAGGTAACAAAATCATAGAATATATCTCAGAGAGCCCAGCAAGCTATCAAAAGTATCCCGCCCACACAGGCAGAGCCTGGCAAGCTCCCCGTGGCGTATTCAATATGCCAAAACGAGTAACGAGAACAGATTTCATTCCCCAAGCCCTGAAAGAGCCTCCATTTGTTGGGAAAGATGAGTAAGGAGAGGCTGCTAAAATCTCAGGGTGGGAGGAATAGATGTTACTGGCGCCCGCTTGAGTAAATTGAGGAACAATGGGATGACAGTGACAGTGATACAGTGATAACTTTTCAAAGGCCTAAAGAAGGTCCTAGCCATTTTCCGCTGTGAAACTTGCAAGGACTGTAAGATGGGTGTTATCCTGGGTGATATTGAAGAGATATGTGGCACTAGATAGTGGCACCGACCAAAACTATGATTCTGCAAAAAAAAAAAAAAAATCAAGCTGGCAAGATAACACTGAGCTGTGGCAATTGCCAGTGTATCAGTGCTGGCTGCATAAACAACTTGAATTTTCACTTATAATGTTTTGAATATTGAGCACCAGAGACACAGTTTCCTGCTAACACAGGAATCTTATATCTTTCATGCCTAGAGAGACCATCATGGAGAGGCAGTGGTAAAAGTGAGAGTTAGATATGACTTTAGGTTCTACTGTTCCTGTGGAATGAAATTTTTTAGAATTTCTGTTTAAACCCTCAAAGCCTCATCATAGTGGAAGTTGGTTTCCTGAGCAATCTAGCTTTTATTTTATGTGCCTCTCACAAACTTCACCTTTTCTGATGAATGGACCTTTTTTTACTTTATAAATGGCATGTGTTTTAGCATCTTTCTTTCCCTTAAATATGAACATTAAGAAATGGGGTATGCCCTGTAAATGATAATATGGTGATTTTTAGGAAAAGCTTTTCTGATTCAGGTAGGCTTGGGGGTAACCAGATATGAGATGAGCTTGGGTTTGAAATATGAAAATGAAAAAAGATGTAAAGAAAAAAAGGATGAAGTTGTAGGTTAAGGAATAATTCAGGGACACAGAAGCATCACAGGTTTGGCTTCAGACTACTACAATAAAGCGAATTTTGTAATAAAATAAGTCATACAAATTATTCAGTATCCCAGTGATATGTAGAAGTTATGTTTACGCTATACAGTAATTAAGGGAGCAATAGAATTGTATCTACAAATCCCTGTCTATAATTTAATTTTAAAATATCTATTTCTAGAAAATGTTTGCCATCTTCTATAAATCAGTCAGTCTTTTTGCCAATGGAGCTCTGTCCTTCTGTGCGGCTGGTCAGAATGGTGGGTACTGAGGGTTCAATGGCAGTGCAGTTTCTGGAAAAAGACAATGAAGTTTACCTCCTTGATTAACTCTTGCGTTCACAAAAGCTTTCTCTGTCGCATGCAATACTATCTGAAGGCACTTAACCACAGTGTGACTTCTTTTAAAATTGGAGTTGGTCTGCAGCCAGAAAGAGAGAGAGAGTACAGTGAGCAGGGTACTTGCCTTTTATGTGGCCAACCACGGTTCAATCTCTGGCACCTCATATGGTCCCCTGGAGTGATCCCTGAGTCCCCTGGAGCACTCCACCAGGTGTGATTCCTGAACACAAAGTGAGGAAGCCCTAAGAACCGACAGGTATGGCCCAAAACCAAACAAAATTGGAATCAATCATTTCAAATCCTACCGCTATTTGATTGATTAAATATGTACTATTCTAAATCCTGTGTTGTCATTTCAACACAATGTTCATCACATACACACCTGATTTTATCTCAGGAAACCACTTTCTTTGCTCATTCTTAAAAAACAGCTCTCGTGCATTTGTATTGTATCATGAGGTAACCAACAAGTCTTCTGTCACATCCTCTAAATCCTGAATTCTGTAGTCATCTATGGGAGATGGAATCAACTTTTTCTAAACTCCTATTAATGTTGATATTTTTACCTCCTGCTAATAATCATGATTTTCATGATGACTTCTAGAGTACTTAATCCTTTCAGAGGGTTTTTTTTTTGCTTTTTGGGTCACACCCGGCGATGCTCAGGGGTTACTCCTGGCTCATGCACTCAGGAATTACTCCTGGCGTTGCTGGGGGACCATATGGGATGCTGGGAATCGAACCCTGGTTGGTCATGTTGGCTGCGTGCAAGGCAAATGCCCTACCCGCTGTGCTATCGCTCCAGCCCCTCAGAGGGTTTTTTAATAGACTCACAGATCTATCAGGAATTCTGTCAATGACAACAATAGCAATAGCATTTGTTAATAAATATACAAAAATATATTTCTTAAATAATAAGACTTAAAAGTAAAATGCTTTCTTGATCTGTAGGCTACAGAATGGATGCTATATTAACAAATAAACGAATAATAATAATAAACCAACATTCATTTCCTGGACTTCCTCCATCAGAGCTCTTGGGTGACCAGATACATTGCCAATGCAAAGTGGTATTTTGAAAGGACTCTGTTTTGAGCAGTAGTTATCAATATCATGCTTCAAATATTCTGCAAACAGATATGCCATCATTTTGTTGGTTCATTTACAGAGCATAGGCAAAATAGATATCAATCTAGAGGACTCTAGGATTTTTAGAGTAGTAAGTAGGTATTGGCTTCCACTTAAAGTTATCAATTGCATTAGTCCCTAACTAGAATTTCAGCCAGTCCTTTGAAGTCAAACATAGACTTATCTTCGGCTATGAAAGTCCTTGGGCCAGAGAGAGTACAGCAGGGAAGGTCCTTGTCTTGCATGTGACCAACCAGCGTTCAATCCCAGGGATCCCAAATGGTCCTCCCCTAGTCCCTCCAGGAGTGATCCCTGAGTGCAGAGCCAGAAGTAGACTCTGAGCAGCTGCTGGGTATGGCCCCAAAACAAAGAGAAGTAAAGTCCTAGATGGTGCCTTCGTCACTTAGGAGGCTATTTCATCTGCATTGAAATTCTGTTGTTCAATGTGGGAACCTTCATCAGTCACCTAAGCTTAAACTTCTGGATATCTTGCTGCAGCTTCGAGAGTAATAACCCTTGCTGCTTTACCTAAGCTACTTCTTTTCTTAAAGCTCATGAGCCAATCTTTGCTTAGAAGTGCTTCTTTTCTTAAAGCTCAGGAACCAATCAGTCTGTACTAACTTCAAACTTTTTTCCTGCAGTTTCCTTGCCTCTCTCAGCCTTCATAGAATTGAAGAGTGTTGGGATCTCTGTAGGTGAGGTTTTGGGCTTACGGGTATGTTTTGACTGGTTCTACCTATCAGGCCACTAAACTCTCTGTATCAACAGTCAGGCTGTTAGCCTTTCTTATCACTTGTGTGTTCACTGAAGTAGCACTTTTAATTTGTTTCAAGAACTTTACGTTTGCATTCATAACTTGGATAATTGATGAGAAAGGCATAGCTTTTGGGCTGTCTTAGCTTTCTACATGCCTTCCTCACTTATTTATTTTATGTAGGAGTACTGCTATTTATTCAGTCACAGATTAGCTGATTGAATTGTGCATGAACTCCACCTTACTTTTTTTTTCATTTTTTTTATAATTTTATTTATTGAATCACCGTGAGAACAGTTACAGAGCTTTCGGGTTTAAGTCTCACTCATACAATGAAATACCGGTACCTTCACCAGTGCCCATTCTCCACCACCTAAAACCCCAGTATACCCCCATCCCACACCCTCCCACTACCTGTGGGGCAGATGATTTTCACATTACTCTACTTTGATCACATTCAATATTTCGACACCAGACCCATTTTTGAGATTTTACCCCAACACTCAGATCTGCTGAAAAGGCAACAGTAGACAATTTGTATTCTATTGCTGGTTATGAATAACATATGATGTCACATGGCTGCAGTAAGGCCACGTGATTTTGAAATTCCAAAATTTTAACACTTAAATCTGGAGGGATTTCTGCCAAAAGCCACTGGGTTTCGAGATTTGCTCCTGAGTCTCTGGGATCATGGCCGTTGAGCAGCTTGATCAGGAGCCAGAGAGGCAGTTCGTGGGCGATGACTTGGGGTCCCATTAGGGTGGGGAGGACAGGCCCGGCTCCACCCCCATCCCATGCTTCCTCACTTATTTAATCATTTCTTGCTTTTGTTCTAGGGTGAAAGACTTGAGGTTCTTCCTTTCCCTTGACCACTTAGGGGGCCTTTTGCAATGTTAATGTGCTTGATTTCAATGTTAATGTGTGTCAGGAAAAATGAAAGCCCTTGAGAAAGGAGAGCCTCAGATGCAGCCTTAATGGGACAACGTTGGCCTGGGTGCTGGGTGTCTGAGCCCTTCCCTGTCTGGGCCTCTGAGGCTGGCCAACATCTGCCTGGGCACTTGGTCCTACCTGATCATGCTGTCCAGGAAGAGAGAGACTGGGAGGGAGAGGAGAGGGAGGGAGGGAGAGAGAGTGGAGAGGGAGGGAGGGAGGGAGTAAGGGAGGGAAGGAGAGAGAGAGAGAGAGAGAGAGAGAGGAGAGAGAAGAGAGAGAGAAGAGAGTGATGGGGCTGGGGGTCCCTTCTATCTGCTCCCATATCCCTTACCCCCAAGGCTCCTGGTGCTGTTGCCCCATCCCATTATCTATTTTGATTGGCTGTTCCATAGGTGAGATTTAAAGTGACAGTCTAAATTTACCTGGTGTTCCACCCTTCCACTCCTGCTGTGTCAGCTTATTGGCAGTGCTAAACAAGCCTCAAACAGGCACTTCCATGGATAAGTTTTAATTATATCAGCAATCTTGTAACAAGGGGATTTCACCGTTGGGGGGAAGGGAGGGCATTTTTCCATTTGGATCCCAGAGATGATGGCTAGTTTTGTCTCCCTGGGTGCAAGGCCGGTGCCTTGCCCCTGTGCTCTGTCTAACCTCTGTTCATTTTTAAATGAGGAAACCCAAGATCAAAACAGTCAGCTGACTTGGAATCAGGTAGTGGGTGGCAAGGCAGATGTAAACTTTTGAGTTTTATGATTCCAGAGTGCTTTCCACAGCATCATCCCAGCTGGGCAGAGATAATCGTTTTTTTTTTTTTTTAATGGTGACACTTATCATTGTCCTGGGATATTAAAAGAACGGAAGGTTAGGTGAATGTGTTTCCAAACCGGAGCAGGCTGTCCATGCTGGCTGTCCATGTTGGGAATTGTCAAGGGGAAGAAGAGGGTGACTCTTAGAAGGAACGTTCAGTCTTGACCCTTCCAAGTTTGCATCTTCACCACCCTCGGCCTCAGATGGCTGTGCCTTTGAAACCTAAGCTTGAGGAGAGGACGGGAGTGGCGCCCGTCCTGTCCGGGCCTGGGTGCAGGCTCCCTCCCCGCGCGTGCCTCGCGCGCACGGCCACCGGCTGGCAGCCTTGCATAAGACTCGGGGCCAAGCGGCGGCCGGCCCAGGCAACAGCTGGACTTTGGAACTCCGCCCCTTAGGCCCGCCTCTCGCTGGCCCCTCCCCGCCTCCCCAAGGTGGCCCCGGCTCCCAGAAAGTCCAGTGGAGGTTGCGGTGCGGACGGTGCAGGAGCGCGCGCCCACCCGCCGCGGCGCCCGGGCCATGCGCGCGGCAGCATGAAAGGCGGCGAGCGGGCGTACAGCCGCGCGCCCGCTCTCGGCTGGCTCCTGGCTAAGTGCTGCTGCTGCTGCCCGTGCCGAGGTGAGTGGCCGCCCGCGTGCAGGGGGTCCCGGGGCGGGGGCAGGACGCCCACCCGCCTTCCCCCCGCAGTTCCCCTGTGGATGCGGAGGCGCGCGTCGGGATGCCCGGGGGCCCGGGCCGAGGTGCTGGCCTGCGGCTGTGTCCGGGAGGGACGGGGCCTCCCCCACAAGCGGTGTGTGTCCCCATAGTGGCAAACGGCACTTGCCTGCTCATTACCATATGGATCTCAGCTTTCGGATGAACATATGACTCCTAGCTATAGGAATGCGTTTGACACTTGCCTTACACCAGGAACTATTTTTGCCAAGTGACAATTTTCTTTGGGGAACTGCAGCCGGCTTTTCTCTGCCTGGACTTTTCAGGCCAATGTGAGTTTTTCGGCTCCTGGCCAGAGCTTAGCTCATTAATTAACCAAGAACCCTCTGTGTGCCCAATTAGGACGGTATTTAATTATTCTGCTAATTTTAACATGGTTGAGGAAACCTGTAGGAAGCCAGTAATCTCCCTCCAGAAAACCAATCAGCCTGGAGGGAGACGGTGGGAAGAACCCCAGCCAAGAGGAAAAGTGTAGCTCTCTTGGGAACAGAAAGTGGGACCTTCCTAGACAGAGCTAGCAAGATAGGGCCACGCAGCAGCCGGGTGCCAGACTGTTCTGCTTCTGGATGGTTGGGTTCCCGTGAGAACATCATCTTTCTCTCAGGTGATCACTTGTTGGCTTCTCACATTCACTCCCTTTGTCCGGAATCTGGATGGAACTTTCTGAGTTTCTGCTGAATAATCTTCATGCAAAGTCCTTTCCCCGTGCTCTCCACCCACCTCATGACACAGGCCTACCCAGCACCATCCTGAGCGACAAACTCTCCAGAGCCAGAACGACCTTTCCTTGAATCATCCGAGGGCCAGCTCCCAGGATTGAGCTCACTCGGGCTGGCATTTCAGTAGGACCACCTGGAGCTGTGTGCATGCCAGCTCTAGAAGTCCAGAGCTGAGGCCAAGAAGGACTTAGAGAACAGGGACCCACACAAAAGACAGCAAGGAGATGTGTAAGGCTTAGAGGAGAGAAGGGTGGAAGGCAGGGGGTGTGATGTGAAAAGCAGAGAAAGCAGGAAGTGGCCAAAGGGAATCTGAGTGGGTGGGTTTGCTCTTAGGCTGCTGCTTGCTCAAGGGGAAGGGTTTCCAAGCAGCATTTCTTTGGAGTCCATTTCCTGTCAAAGGACAGCATGTGGGGACTTGGGCGGTGCTTCTCTAGAGCCCCCAGGCTGACTTCTTGAGTCCAGATGTGTGGCTGCTCCAGCTTCCCTGGAGAGGAATTCTCCTGGGTCCCTTGGCCTTTGCTTTGTTTGTGAATTGCCCTGGCAGTGCTCTGTGTTGTGGGTATGGGTGGGGGCGGGGAGCTTCTTTAGGGACCCAGCTGAGCCGTCTCCTGCTTGTGAACCAGAGAAGCCCAGAGTGCAGGCTTTGTGGGGAGGAGGAGGAGGGAGAGCGGGTTACAGGAGCCAGAGCTGGAGATGACCTTGAACTCTTAGTGGAAGAAGGAGGGAAGCAGAAGGTCCAAACAATGGACACAACTTCCAGAGGGAAAGGGTCACGAAGATGAGTGCCTTGTTACCACCCAGTTTCCTTTTTTTCTGGATGAAGATGGGAACTGGGGCTCAAATATGAGGGAGGTGACGGGGGAGGTGAGTTCCCTATGCTTTCAAGAACTCCTAGGCTGGGCAGGAAGAAAGCATCTTAGATGCTAGGGCAGTTCTCCTGACGCTAACAGAAGAGAGATCTGAGTCTGCACCCAGCCTGCCTTTATAGGCACTAGTTGGAGCAGATTGAAAAGATAAAGTCTTGGGGCTGGAGCGATAGCACAGAAGATACGGCACTTGCCTTGCACACGGCCAACCCGGGTTTGATTCCCAGCATCCCATATGGTCCCCCAAGTACCTCCAGGAGTAATTCCTGAGTGCAAAGCCAGGAGGAACCCCTGAGCATCACAGGGTGTGACCCAAATGGAAAAAAAATGAAAGGAAAAAAAGCAAAGATAAAGTCTTTAGCTTGAGTACATTGCCCAGAGCCCCAAAACTCGAGGGAAGAAACTTGCCCAGTTGCAACACAGAGAAGGTGAGGAAGCTCAGGTGGGCTGGACTGGGGTAGGGATGCAGCACCCCACCAGCAGGTCAGTTTCCCCTTTTAGATAGATTTAATACCATAGTGAGCAGCATCTCCTTTTGAAGCAGGCTGCTGATTATTTCACCTCTCACTTCTCCTGAGAGAACTTGACTCTCACTTACTGCTACTATAGCTGCACTCAAAACTAATACATCAGAACCCACCACTACATTCCAAAATCAGGGACCTCAATGAACCAGTGGCCAGGGACCATGGGCTTCCCCTACCAGAGTCTGAAGACAAAGAGACAAAAGAAGAGGAACCAAGAGGACATGGGATGTTCTGGTTATTTTTGACTTAACGCTAAGAGGCATCAGATAAATCCAGGATAGCTAGAACTGTGAACACTAGGGTAATACTTAGGGTTTAATTCTCCAGAGGCCTTTAGCTATATTTAAGAATGGTAAGGAGGCTAGTTGAGCTTGCCTGATGTGCCTTGTTACCACCCGAGGAAGAACTATCTTGTCTTGTTCCTCTCCAATTTTGGGCTCTATTATATTTCTATTCCCTTGAAATTCTAGTTGAAGTGTTGATGACCTGAAAATGAAGCAAAGGGTGGAAATGGAGATCAGGTGAGAAGGAAGAAAGTCAGCACCAAGATTTATAACTGTCTTTTGAAAAGTGAAATCAGACCAAACGTGAGCTAATGGCCTACATGTGTCTGGAGGGTGATTAATCATTAATGCCACCCTCAGTTGGTAGTTTCAGAAATACTTTGGCTACTGTGACTTAAAGGCTGATGAAATGGGTCAGTTCTGGATTCTTCTTTAAATATCTTAAATTTTTTAAAAAGCACCTTGTTTATATGATGCCAAATAGGATTTCAAATTACCTGGAGGTTACTGAATTCTCTGTGGCAGACCAGACTTTGTAACTTCTTCTCTCAGGTGCCCAGAGACTTTTCAGACCTTCTCAGTGATGCTAGTTTGAGAGTTGTCAGTTTTCTCATCAACTTGGAACTAACGTGGGGGGCATGTGGACAAAACTCTTCTTGGCAACCTACCAAGTCCTTGCTACCAGTGTCTCCTTTATACATATTTGCTGCTTTCTGTGTCCTTGTTTCTTTAGTCCTGTTATACCAGAACCTAGCACCCAGCTGTGACATAGAGATGAGGTGTTGGCAGCATAGGGCCACTGTGGCCCATATAGAAATCTGGGGGTCCTTGTCGCTGGGTGCTCGAGCCACATGGGCAGGCTGGGTTCCATCCTGATTCTGACATGCTGGCATGAGTAAGGGCTTTGGGGGTTCACACGGCACTTCAAGTCATCCTTGTGTATGATTCCGGATTTCTTTCTCCCTTTCAAAAATTGCTAAGCAGAAACTTGTGAGTTGATGTGATTGTCTCTTCTTTAACATGTAGTGTCAAGGACTACCTAGGTCACCTTCAGGTGTTCTCAGGCCTTCAGGGCTGCACTTGGTGGTGCTCCAGGGGCCATTTTGGTGTTGGGAATCAAACCAGAATCAGTTGTGAGCATGGCATGTGCTTGAAACCGTGTACCATCTCTCTGGCCCCTATAAATGGAATTTTATATGTAAAACCATGGTACCACGTTCCTTTAGAAATGTCTTAGTAACCTCAAAGATATACTTGGTAATAGTCACTATTGTTTACTACGTTCACCATCCAAGGAAAAATCCTTGAGACCTTGATACCTACACATATGCATATACACATATATACCTGCATGAGCACACACGTGCACATATTTATTTTGTTTCCTCCCCTCTAAGAAGCTGGAGCGATAGCACAGCGGTAGGGCATTCGCCTTACAAGCGGCCAACATGGCCGACCCGAGTTCGAATCCTCCACCCCTCTCCGACAGCCCGGCAAGCTACTGAGAGTATCTCGCCCGCACGGTAGAGCCTGGCAAGCTACCCGTGATGTATTCAATATGCCAAACACAATAACAACAAGTCTCACAATGGAGACGTTACTGTACCCGCTCGAGCAAATCGACGAACAACGGGAGAACTGTGACTGTGACTGTGACCCCTCTAAGAAGAGCTTATAATGGAAATTGAATTGATCATTTAGCATCTGTGTTTTTCCAATTCACTTGCTTTGCTCTACTTTCCCAGAATATACCTAATCTAGGGGAGAATTACCACAGATAGATACTGTCCCCAGCCAAATCCTCTGCTTCTCGTCAGTGTCTGTCCATGCCTAAACAATAACAAGAATATCAGTTATGGCTTGCAGTGCAGACTGCTGGTCAACTCCATACACTCCCACTTCTCCTAGGCAGCACCCAGTACTGTTACGTAGCCCAGTAAGAGCAGGGATGTCACGAGGGAGTGGAGACTAAAGCCAGACATCCTTCCTCAAGGACAGTTGAGGGCCCAGCAGTCTCTGAAGTCCTGTTGGCGTGTCATTCCAATGATTCTGTGGTCCGCAGAGTGGCTTCATCCCTTGCTAGATAAGTTCAGACCCCTTTCCTTTTCTCCTTTAATGCAGGGTATGTTAAAGGTTAAAACATTTTTGTAAAACCTAGGAGTTCAATCCAGAGCCCAGACACCATGCAGTGTAAATAGCAGTGATAGCACGCTGTTCTTGTCCAGGACAAGAATTGAGAGTCTTCATGTTGCTTCCTTCATCTCTCAGAACACTCCCATACTGGGAGGTCTGCTTTTCTTCCAGTGAGAGCAGACAACTGTGTATGCCTCCCTCTCCTCCAGACAAACCCAGTCTCCTTCCCACCAGATGCCCTCTGAGAATCCTAGATCTCAGGCCGAAGGGGTCTCAGAGAGGCAGAAGGGGCTGAGTCTCTGCAGCCCAGTAAGGAACCAGTCACACATGTCATGAGATTCTCTTTCACGTAGGAGGGGAAAATTAAGGCACTGCCTTGTGTTTCTAGGGCCAGAATGAGCACTGTTCCCTTGCTCTGCCATTTTCTTGAGCACGTGCTGGACTAAGAGACTGGAACTGTGGTGTTGAGAGTGGAACGCTCTGTAGCTCTGTAGTTGGGTTGGCTGCCTTGCCTGGAGCCATTTGGAACTGGACCTTCCTGTAGGACTTTAAGGGCCTGTTCTGTGCCAGGGCCATAAAAGGCTGAGGCCATCATATTTCTATCTCTCCCTGAGAAACCTGTACACATTGTTCTTAGAAATGTCTGTTTGGGTTTTGTTTTTCAATTGCATTCTGAAGGGATTCTTTCCTCTTTCTTTTTTCCCCCCTTTTTTATGTAATGGTGTGGGGGCGGGGGATTGGGGAGTTGGTTTGGGCCACGCTTCTAGTGCTCAGAGCTTACTCCTGGTTTTGAACTCAGGGATCACTCCTGGTGGGAATCTGGGGACCATATGGGATGTCAGAAATTGAACCGGGGCTTACTGCATGCAAGGCAAGTGCCCTACCCACTGTACTATCTCTCTAGTCCCCTTTTGTATTTCTTGTCCCTTTCCTTAAAGCTTTCCCTTTCAGGTGGAAACAAATCCTTGAAATGCATTCCTGTCATTCCATCTTTAATATCACCCTTTTTTATGTAACACTATGTTTCAATTCATTTTAAAACTGTTGATGTGCTGACTGATTTCCAGCCTTATAGGCCTTATAGTAGGTAGTGGGAGGGGGCGAGGGAGGCTGGGGGATAAATGGGGATCATACTGGTGCTGACCCCATTGGACTGTTGTGAGGATTAGGTAAGATAATGTCTGTAAAAGACTAAGCAAAGCCCAAAGCATTAAAGTCCTTCAAAAATGCTTGCTGTTAATGATAATAGTAATTGTAATGCTAGATAAAACACTCAGGGAACTCCTGGCTAACTCTGTCTATGCAGGTGGTGAATCAGTTCTTGAGAAATTTAATGATATTGGCTCAAACCCATCCAACTTTGTGCCTCCATGCTGTAGCGTGTTCGGAAGCTTGATACAGATTTCCTTCTTCTAACAAACTAGTCAAAAACACATTTCTAGTATTATAATCCAAGTGTGTTATATTAAAGAACATTCAGGCAAGGTACTTGCCTTACATATGACTGACCCAATTCTATTCCGAGCACCACATGGTCCCATGAACATTGCCGGGTGCAGCCCCGGAGGCCCCCAAGCACTGCCAGGATCACTCCTGGCATAAGTAATCCCTGGCATTGGAGACCCAAGTGGCACCAATCCTCAGGCCCTGGTATTGGTCCACCCAGTCAGGTTGACTGAGAATCATCAGGCATCCCTAGGGCTGCCTGGGCATCACTAAGGACGCACCCCCTCCCAAAAAAAAAATTTTTTTTTTGAAAAGAAAATACTGGCAAGAAACCTAGCATTCTGATTTATCCATATCTTAGGGTGACATACAAAGTAGAAAACTATACCAGTTTTGGAGTTCCCATTCAGAGAACCTACATTCTCTTGGGCTGAGGAGTTGGTAAAGGGCCAAGATGGAATGTTTTGCATACAGGAGACCAGGGTTCACTATCGACCATGAGCAACATGGGCCTCAGCCCCCAAGTAAATAGAATCATACAGAATATTGAAATGCTTCACCTTGACTTTGACTCACAATCTAGTGAAAGATGATTTCTGTCCAAGACAACTAATATCTAGTCTACATCCTTTATGCGTCTTCAGACTATTTTGCCTCAGTAAAAGTCATGACCTTCTGCCCATCACAGCCTGTATGCTACTGGACACTTCTCTCAGGTTTGGCTCGTGTCTTCCATAGTTGTTGGCATTGGGAGACAGTGGGCTCCAGAAGAGACACTTTGGCCTCTTCTCGGCTGAGAGGGCATCCTCCAGGTAAGTAGTACCTTTGTGCTGTGCTCACAGAAAGGATGGAGGGAAGCCTGGTCACATATGCTGTTGCTTCAGCCAGTCAAGGAGCAGAGAAGAGAGCTAGCAAAGGAACAGGTTGTTCCACATTCTTTCACCATCCCAGGTGACCAATTGAATGGAAGGAAAACCCCTTCTGATGCTAGGTTTAGCTTTTGTTTTCGGGGGCCCTGCCCTCCCCTAGGTTTGCTGTAAGCAAGTGTTTATTCTCTGACAGTTGCCAGGCTGCCAGGCTGCCATTGCCTTGGGACCAACTCCGAGACCTTCCCCATGTCTGCCTTCACCGTAACTCCTGTGGAGAGGGTGGGGAGAGAGGAGTGTTCTCTCTCTCTCCGAAGGGGAGCCCAGTATTGTATTTATTTTGTTTGCTCCTTACTCAACAATACTTCTTTTCCTTCTTTTTCTCCCTCCTGTTGGTGTGTGTGCTGTAACTGGGGGTCACGTGCTTGGATGCAGTGCGCCCTGGCATTCCCTCCACGCTGTGGTTGCGCACTTGCACACACCCTGCAGTGGTGCCAGGAATCCCAGCAGCAAAGCTACCAGCACTCAGCATGTGGGATGGATGGTGCCTGGGAAGCGACTCCCAGCCCCCTGCCTGCAAGGCTGGTGCTCTGCCTCCCAGATCTGGCTCAGGGACCCTCAGGATCCACCTTAATCAAGGTTGCAGAGACTTGTTCCATTCCGTGGTCTGTTTCACACCTGTGTGGTGTGACTCTGCTCTCTCACCTTGGTGGAGAGCCCTCCAAGGATGGTCCTGGAGGAACAGGTTTCAATGCACAGTCTCAGTACTGTGACTCAGAGTTGGGGGTGGGGGTGGGGGCTGCTTTTAACCAGCCCTTCAGGTTCCAGGCCACACACCCAGGTTTGAGAACCCTGTGCCCAATGCTCCGCCTGGGAGGGGAGGGTCCATTTCCTCTTAGGCGTAGCTATTTCTTTTCTTTCTTCTGTTTGTTTTGTTTGTCCTTTCTTTCTTCCCTCTCCCTGCCCTCCCCTGGCTTCCTCCTCCCTCCCTTTCCCCCTCTTGTTGGGAGAAGGGCCCTGCACTCTCTTTCCTTACCCTTGCCCAGGGAGGGAGGAATTAGTATCATCATCTCTGTTCTCCCTGGGCTGGACACCCTGGAATCCAGCAAGAGATATGTGGAATCCTTCTGCCCATTTAAGACGCAGTCCTTTTTTTTCTTCATTACTCATAAAGTTAACTGTGCCCACTGTAAAAAAATATATATATATATATATATATATATATATATATAAGCAAGCAAATAGATGATAAAAGGGTAAGCTTTATAGCACAACCCCAAATACCTAGAAACGACTTTTGTTTAATGCTAGATACAACATTTTTCTGTTTACTCCTTTTAGAGATAAATGGGCCTCTGTTTGATTTAGTATTTTGTCATCTTTGTTCACTTAATCTCTTGCTCTTCTTCCCATGTAAATGCATTTCTAGCATAGTTTGAATGGCTGCAAAGTTTTCTTTTAGACAGACTTGAATTTGACAATTGTTAAAATTGATTTATTATAATAGTTCAGAGTTTGGTGGGAAGGGATAAGGCAGAGCCCTGGGGATCTGTCAAGGACCTACTTTATTGGGTGAACTAATTCTTGCCCAGGGGTTGACTGTACTTGCTCCTCCAGCTCCCCACTATAGGATGTAGGGCTTCCCCTGGGAGCTGTGATTTACCTCTTCCTCTGCATGTCACCAGCCCTTCTCAACTTTTTCTTCCTTATGTGGTATTTGGAGTCTTCTCGTGCCTCTAATCATGCATTTGCTTTCACTGAGCTAGTTAGGGTATTTTGCCTTTCTCTTTTTTCTCTCCTCTTATTTTTCATTTTGCGACATACCACCAAAGATTTTTAAAAGCTGTTTTTAAATTGTTAACAGGAAAGAGCTTGGGCTAATTTTTTTTCTGCTTAGCAAAATTGTATGTAAACATTAGGAAACCATTTGGAAATGAAATAAATGAAGATAAAATTCCATCACCTAGAGATATTAGCACCTTAGTCATCCCACACACACACATACTTTTTCAAATGAGGCCCTATTAAATAAGGCCACATTAGGAAATTTTGCCACATGCATACTGAATAATTTCTGTGCCCTGTTTTGTGGATGCATTCAGGGATTAGGTGGATCTAGCCCAGCTCACGGAAGGATTATTAAATATTCAGGATTTTGCGAGTGGATTGTTAAAACACTAGTGACTTGCTGTGGGGCATTGTGAGAGTAAACACCAGGGAAGGCAACAGACTCCAGAAACCAAGTCTTTGTACTTTATTCAGAAAAGGATGATCACCATGTCACTAGTTAAGCACGTATAAATGTGACTTGTTTGCTTTCTTATTATAGTTTAAGGTAACATGGTTATGGTTATGATAGTGTTAATGTTTATGGTTTAAAGATATTTGTCTGTATAGTCTGATTTGTAACTTAGAAAATCTCATTTGACTAACTTCGGAATTAAAGAAGCTTTCAAAAACAGACAGCCTTCTTGGCAATCTGCCTCTGATTTTTTTTTTCTTCCTTCATTCTCTTGCCAGACTTTCATCAAATTTCATGTCCTCTGCTTTTCTTCCTTGTTTCCTTTGGTCCAGTTTCTTCGGTGCACTTCACCACATGGAAGATCTGTGGGATACAAGATGCTGAATCTTCTTGATTTGGGGGTCTGAAGTGGGGGGAAGGGCACACCAGATTGTGTTTAGGGCTTCCTCCTGGCTCCGTGCTCAAAGATCACTCCTGGTGGGACTTGGGGGAGCCTATGGAGTGCTGGGGAGTGAACTCTGGAGGGTCACGTGCATGGCAAGTGTCCTACCCCCGTACTATCTCTTCAGCCCCAAGAAACTGATTCTTACGTGCTTCAGTCTGGGTTTCTTTCCTGCTTTATTTGGAGGCTTTCTCACCACAGACTGGAGGAAATCATCTTTTTTTAGAGATTGAAAAATTTATGGGTTCTATGAGCACTTTGGGGCATCAGATGCCCAGGATATTGGCCAATCCAGGAACACCCTTTCCCCTTTCTCCACAATAGCCTTTGAGAGCAATCTAAATAGCTTCCACAATGCAACCAAAAACAAATTTGAGTTTTCTTTTCTCAGTTCTCTTGGGTCTATATTAGGGATGTCCCTTACTCAGTAACATTCTCCAGTGAAAACTCCCCGGGTTTACAGAAAACCCTTGTTCCTACCACTGATTCAGATCCCGTTCTCCTCCCACTCTTTACCCAGGGCATCAGCAGAAACTTCATTGCTTTCTGCTTCTCATGGAAGGTATGAAATTCATGTTCATTATCCACTTTGTTGAGTTTGTGGCAGTCAGTGACTTAGAAAGATACGTTAAGCTACATGTCCAAGTGCCACTAGGAGCTGTTTATAGTTTTGGTATACAAAGGTCCTACAATTTCCATATCAGCAAAGTGCTGAAAACCCTCAAACCACTGTCTTTATGTGACTTCTAGCCTGTCTCTTCCATGTCTCCACCCATTCCTACCTTCTTAGTAATCAGTTTTCAAGTCCAAGGATCTGCCATCATCTATTACTGTCTTTTCCCTTCCTTTGTTTCTCTCTATACCACACATGGATGAGAGCATCAGTTTGGTCCTACCTCTACTACTTCACTTAACATGATACCCTCCAAGTTGCAACAAACTGCATGATTTCATATTACTGTGGCATAGTATTGTATTGTGTATATAAAGCACAATTTCTTTAGCCATTCATCCTTCCTCGGACATCTGGGTTATTTCTCTATCCCAGCTATCAGATTTAGCACGGCAATGAAAATAGGTGTGCATAAATCTTTTCAAATTAATGCTTTTGTGTTTTGTAGGTAGATACCAAGAAATGGAACTTCTGAGTAATATAGAATGTATAAATATGTTTTTTAAATTTTTCACTTTATGTTTTAGATTGTTTCCAATTTTTGCTATTGTAAACTATTATAATGACCATTCTGTTAATTAGTCTTGACACATGCCCACAATTACTTCCTTGTAATAAATTCCTCAAAGTAGAATTTCTGATTCTAAGGCCTTCTAGAATTAGAAGACTGTTGTTGCAAATTACTGTCCACCCCCACCCCCACCCCTGATTCATATTCTTTGAAGGGAAGAGTAGACTGGTTTTTGTTTTAAGAGGATTTATGGGAAACATCCTCTGGAACCAAGAATTTCATGTCTCTTCTGAAGCTTACTTCTGTTTACATTTTCTAAATTAATTTAATTCTTTTTGTATAAAGAAATACACTGGATGAGAGTGTAATAAACTAAAGCCTTGATTTAGTTATAGATATGCAAAGATAATAGAGCTTAGTTTTTTTTTTAAGTATAATTTGGGGTTGTTTTGACTTTAAAAGCAGTGCATGCTGAGGATTAAGATCTGGAACTTGAGAGCCAGAATGAGTTTGAATCCAAGCTCTGCTATTTGTGTGACCTTGTGCAAGTGGCATAAACTCTTTTCCTTGCTTTCTCATCTGGAAAATGGAGATGGGCATGACATCTTTCCATGAGGTGTTTGTAAGGGACAGAGGATTGATGTACATAAATCAGAATTTCCAGGTTAGTGTTAGATTTTTAGCCTTGATGAATGTATACAGGTCTCTGTGGAACTTGCTCTCCCTTTCAAGTAATTTTCTTAGTTCTTTAATCCTATAGGGACATTTTATACATTAATCTCCAAATGTTTGCATGGATATGGCATGGATATGATAGAGAATTTAAGATAACTTGCTTTTGACAACCTTGCAGTTTTTGCATAGTAGTTGCCCCACAAATCTGAATCTGTAACTAATGGAAAAAGGGTACAGGGAATGTTGGATGAAAATAAAAAGGAAGCTCCCAAACCTACTTATTGCTAGTTAAACTAATGATGCTGAAGCTGATGAATTCCCAGTGCCTGAGGTGATGCAGGAAGACATCTCAGAATACTGACAGTTCTCTCTTTGGTTTTGGTTTTTCCTTTGTGGGTTGTTTTGGTTTTGATTTTGGTTTGGGGGCCATGCCCAGCATTGCTCAGAGTTTACTTCTGACTTTGCATTCAGGAATTACTCAGGGTGGTGCGTGGGGATCATAGGGATGCCAGGAACTGAACCTGAGTCGGCTGCCTGCCTACCTGCGGTCTATTGCTTCAGTCCCTGGAATGGGCTTTTAAAGGTCTGAGGATAGTGGGTAGAAACTACATTTTTGTCGGATCACAGTGTATCATTTTCAGATGTAAAGTCATCATGCTGCATACCTGAAATTCATACATTGTTATAAACTAATGTTATATCAATTAAAATTTTAATTTAAAAAATCAGGGCTGGAAGATAGTACAGGAGTCAAGGCACTTACCTTCCATATGGCTGATCCTGTTTCAATCCCCAGCACTACATAGGTCCTTGAGCCCCACCAAGAATGACTCCTGTCTAAGTACAGAGCCAAAAGTCAGTAAGTACTGAGTAAGTAAGTACTGAGCACAGCCAGGTGTGACTCCCAGTTTATTTATTTATTTATTTAATGGCTAAAGATAACAATGTGAAGCCAGCCTCACATCCTGGGGGAAAAGGCAGCTGGGATAGAGAAGGGACCACTAAGTGAATGATGCTTGGAGGGCTCGCTCAGGATGGGAGATGCATGCTGAAAGTAGACTATAGACCAAACATGATGGCCACTTACTACCCATATTGCAAACCATAATACCCAAAAGGAGAAAGAGAGTAAAAGGGAATGTGCCTGCCATAGAGGCGGGGGTTGGGGGGGCAGTGCAGGGATAGGGCAGGGTTGGCGGGAGGGACACTGGGAACATTGGTGGTGGAGAATGGGCACTGGTGGAGGGATGGGTACTCGATATCATTGTATGACTGCAACATGATCACGGAAGTTTATAAGTCTGTAACTGTATCTCACAGTGATTCATTAAAAAAATATTTAAAAAAAAATTTTAAAAAAGATACAATGTGACCAAAGTAAAGGGGATGAGGGGCATATGTCAGGGAACACAGAAAAAAGTGTATTCCATCTGCCCTCTGAAGCCTCACTGGCAAGTTCAGTAGCCATTAGCCATGTATGATTTCTAGACTTGAAGTGAAGCTTGCCTGGACTAAGGTGCCATCTACATAGATGACCAGATTTTAAAGACAGTACAAAAGACAAATGTGGATCATCACTATTTTACATTGATCACATGTTGAAAAGATAATTTTCTGGAGATGTGTTAAGTAAAAATTCTTAAAATTAATTGCTCTTGGTTGGGCCAGAGAGATAGTGCAGTGGATAGGGCACTTGCCTTGCATGAGGCTGATCTGGGTTTGATCCCCATGTGCCAAATAGTCCCTGGAGCCCTCCAGGGGTAATCCCTGAGCACAGAACCCAGAGTAAGTAAGCCAGAAATGACCCCTGAGCACTGCTGTGTGTGGTCCAAAAAGCAAAGAGAAAAAACGAATTGCTCATCTTTGCTTTTAATGTGATGGATACAAGAGCTAATATATGTGTCTCCCATCCATGACTAAAGTACCTATCTACTGGACAGAGCTTCTCGAGCCTATAGCCCATGATACATGGAGTGCAAGGTAGAAATATCCCAGTTTTGTACCTTTTTGTCCCTTTCAAGGTCCAGTCCTAGGGACTTGCCCCCATCCACTCCATAATTCCGGGGGAGAATGGTGCTCTCTCCAGTACTTAAATATGATGCCCACAGGCCTTCTTAACCAAAACATTCAAGAGAAGCAAATATGCCTTTTCATTTCTGAGCAGCCATGTTTATAAAAGGATACACAGGTCTTAAATTTTGAGTTCTCCTCCCAGACATTAGATGAACCCTTATTTAGGACTCTAATGAGGGAACATTCTGAGACTAGAGAGCACGAAGAATGTGAGAGCACGCTGCCAATCTTCACTCTCTGACCTCAGTCCTGCTCCGTTATTTGAGGGAAGCAGCATTCCGGGTCCCCTGTGTCTTTGAGGTAAGATAGGAGATAATCGGCTACTCCTGTTGTACCACAATCCCAGAAAAGCATGACAAGATCCATGCTCCAAACTCCTGTTGAGATGAGACGAGTTTCATTTGCTCTTTGGTTGACCGACATTGCTTGTTAAGGTTGAAACTTTTTGTGCTCCTGAAGCATCAGTGCCTGTCCCAGCACAAGGCCTCACAGACAGTTCCCCTTGGTCTAGGAAAGCCATCTAGCAGGCCGTGGTGTTTTAGAACATGACAATCTCACAGCTTCTTGGATTGCAAAGAATCCAGTTGCATCAAGGAAAGCAGCACTTTGGAAAAGAAAAATGACTTTCCTGACTTCTCACCTGTTAAGTATAAAATGATATCCTATGTCTGCTGTGTGTTGCTAGGATCATTGTCAAGACAGTGAAATGTAGAATGGTTCAATGGGTGACAGAGGAGGTGGGGAGAGTCAAAGCAGTGGGTCAAATCTGAGGAAGGACCCTTTGAAGAGACCAGAGAGACCCTCATGAATCTGGGTCTGTGTCCTCACCCCTGCTCGGATTCACCCCGCAGACAGCTGCTCCTAAGGTGGTTAGTTGAATCTGATGTTTCAGAATATCTGGAAGAATTCTGGGGAGCTTGACCCTTCAGAGGATCAAGATTCATCTCAAGTCACAAATAGATCCCCAGAATCTGCAGTTGATGTTTGGACCAGCTGGTTCTGATGATTAGTCTGGAGTCTCCAAGCAAGGTTGGTCAGGATAGGAGAATTCCTGGAAGCAAGAGGCCATTCTGGCCAGATGGAAAGTCAAGGTTGATCTGAAGTTAGGCCAAGAGAGCCTGGACTCTGGTTGAATCAGGGTGCCACAAGCTGTTTCAGAGAGGCTGTGAAAGTCTGTGGCAGCCTTACACGGGCATCTTGGACTGGTCACCTCGAAGTCCTGTAAGTTGAGAGAGTAACCAGAAACCACAGCCAGTCAGCAAAATGGGCATAGGTCTGTCCCAGGGTATTTATAGTAAAGGGGCAGGCAGATATAATACACACACACACACACACACACACACACACGTGTCATCTTTTTTCATCGTGTTAAAGTATGCTGCAGTGTTGATGGAAGGGAATTTAGAAAGCCAGATTTGAATTTGAGCAGTAAGACTCTGAGGAACTGACATAAGGAACAAAAGTCTTTATTAAAATTAAGTTTTTTTAAAAATTTAATTTTGGTGGAGTTCATGCCCAATTCAATCAGCTAATCAGTGGCTGAATAAATAGCATACATATAAAAAATGTTTATATTCCTACATATAAAAAAATTTAGTTTTGTTTGGGCACCCCACCGAGATAGTGCTCAGGGCTTACTCCTAGCTCTGTGCTCAGGGATCACTCCTGGGGGGCTTAGGGACCATGTGGGATGCCCAGGATCAAAGTCAGGTTAGCTTGTGTAAGGCAAGTGCCTTATCCACTTGACTCTTTCCAGATCCAGGGAAAAGAAGTCTTGTTACTACCACTCTCTTGGTTCCCAAGTGGGTAGGGTGGTGCCTATTTATAATTAAGATATTTATTAAGAGTCTTTCCAAAAGGTTGAGCTAAATATTCCAAAATTCCAAGAGAAATAAATGGTAAAAGAAAAAGAAGCATTAAAGGCTTTATAGTTGTAGTTCACGTTGCTGGTACCTTGCTTGAAGCTAATTTGCTTCAAGAACTCCTGTACCATTCTTTCAGTTGTGAGTCATTGCAGGGACCATCTCTGATGACTTGAGTGCAGGGATGTGGTGCAGGGAACAGAATCCAGGGTCTCTCACCTTTCTTTGGTTCTCAAACCGCTGAGACTCCTGTGTAGTGCCCTCAGAAGCTCACTGCTGGGCCCTTGCCATCTCATTCCTGGTCGAGTCCCTGCCGGACTGTCAGATCCCACTGTCCAGGTGAAATGAGGCCGGATTCCAACTTCCCTTTTCCCACCTTGAGCTCCCCTGCCTGACTCTTGTTTCTGCTCTGGAACACTGCACCCAAAGCAACAGCCCCCTGCAGGGCACACCCATCATCCTGGGCTGTCTCTAAGTGCCTTTGGTGAGCCTGTTTGGACAGTGGCAGACCTCACTACAGATGGCGACATGGTGCTCAGTAGCCACTGAGTTCTTTTCTAATTCCCATCCTGCAGAGACACTGAAAAAAACAAAACAAACAATCTTTTTTTTTTTTAATTTTGGTTCTGCATGAAAACAGGAGATAACTGCAATAACCTCTTGAGGATCATTTCCTGCTCTTTTAATATCTCAGCCCCAGGTTTTTGGTTTTGGTCGGTTTTTTTTGTTGTTGTTGCTGTTATTCTTGGTTTTTTGATTTTTTTTTTTGTTTTGGTTTAAAGACTGTCCCCTTTCCCACGTAACATACGTTCTGACCACCAAGAAGTGCTTCCATTTTAAAGCAGCGGCCGGCACGAGCAGAGAGTGTCCGTGGATCTCAAACAGCCAGTTTCCCAGCGAGGTGGTCAGGTCTAAATTTAACTGTGACCTTCTGCCAACCTGACAAGCCTGTGCTGCAGGAGCAGAATCAGAGCAGCACTGTTCTCTGGTGCCGGGTGGGAGGGCTGTGTGTGCACAAGCCTGCGTTGGGGGTTGGAAAGGGACAAAATCGAGGTTCTCCAAAGGCCAGCGCTGCCCTGGGGGGAAGAAGAGGAGCTGGGCTGGAGGGGAATAGAGTCCCAAGGGACTGTTGGCTGTTATCTTGGTGCTGGCTGGTCCCTTGGAGAAAGTGAGCCACATTCTCCACCCTCTCATTCTCTGCCCTCAGTAAAGAATCCATGATGTAACTCACCTGGATTTATAGTCACCAGGGCTTCTTGCCAGGCATTAGACCACAATGATATTCATGCTTGTGTTTCTTATTCCAGAGTCACCAGTCCCAGGATTAGGAGATACAATCTACACATTGTACTAGTTAGATTACAGGCCTTGCTATGTTGTTATCTTTGCTTGGTTTGCACCTTTTTCTTTGTCAGTGGGTACAGAGTCAAAAGCTTGAACAGGGTGGTGTGTGATTCTGTTGGTGGAATGACTACACATTTTTATATCAAAAATATATTTAAAATGTCAGTGCAAAGCTTTAAAACAGATTTAACTTGTAAGATGGAACTCATTTTTAATTTTGTCACCTCTAGTGATCATTAATAGTCACAGTTAACTTCCTACAGCATGAAATCCAGAATATGGATGACATGATGTATGTAATTCTTATATATATGATTCAGTAGAGTGGCATCAGATTATGACTCAGAAGGGATCATCATTATTTTTGTTTAATTTCTAACCATTTGAAAGTTGACTTGATGCGTATTTGAAGAGGCTGCTTTGACTATCTTTTCAAACACAGTCTTGCACTTGAGAGAACTAATACACAAAGCTGGGCCTGAGTTCTAGTATTCTCTGACCACTCCCAGATTAGAATTACACAGAGGGATCTGAATGAGCAGGGTAACAGCCAACAGTCACTTGGGACTCCATTCCCATCCAGCCCAGCTCCTCTCCTTCCCCCAGGCCAGCCCTGGTCTTTGGAGAAGCCTCGATTTTGTCCTTTTCCAATCCCCCATGCCTGCCCGCTCTCACACAGAGCCCTCCCACCCAATACCAGAGAATAGTGCACCGATTCTGCTCTTGTAGCCCGTACTTCTCAGGCTGGCCAGCTGGTGTTTTTATGCTATTTTCTGTTGTTTTCTGTAGATAAACTAGAAGTTTATATAATTTAAATAGTTTATATCATTTATATAGTTTAATATAAGTATATAATTCTCTATCTGAGTCAGGATTCTAGAGAAAATTTTCAACGAGAGGTTCCATGAGTTCTACCATGTATATATGAGTTCCATGAGTTCCTACCATATGTTACATATGGAATATATTATACACACACACACACACACACACACACACACACACACACATGAAATCTAGGTGTACAGAAAGCTGCACCTAGGTTTGTGTGGTTATACTCTGTGACATTTAGACAGTGATGGAATGACCAGATTACATTTGCCAAAAGTGCCCATCCCTGCTGCTAGCGACTCCTGACTGCACAGGTCAAATGCAAGTGTGCTCACCCTAGGGGTATCTGTGAAAGGTCCAGTTAAAAAAAAAAAAAGGTGTCAATGTGCATCTCATTTCATCTAGATCCTGACTTCCTGGCGTGTAGAATGCTATCAACAAACACTAACCATGGCCAATGACAGTCATTCTCATCATCAGCTATTTCTCTGAATTGCAGGGCAGTGGTTTTAGATGAGCCATTAAGTGGGATGGAAGATCTGTGAGTATTTTTCAAAGCTTTCCAGGAAAGCAGATTTTTAACTTAGGCCCATAATTACTGGCTTTTTATCCCAATTTGCTCTTTGTAGTGTTTCTGCTCAAAATAAGTTGATGGTCAGAGGCAGGCTGCTGAAGGCGGGTGGGGTGGGGGAGGGGAGAGTGAAACTGGAGACACTGGTGCTGGGAAATGTCCACTGGTGGAGGGATGGGTGTTGGAACACTGTATGACTGAAACCCGATCATGAACAGCTTTGTAATGCTCTATCTACCAGTGATTTAATTAAAAAAAAAATTGATGGTCTTTAGTAGTTCCTAGACCTGACAGGTCTTATTAAGGAAGAGAGAAGGAGCTGAGGAGATTGCCCAATGGGCTGCAGTGCATGCTTGATAGGAATGAGGTCCTGTGTTTCATTGCCAGCATCAGGATGGTACTGCATCTTGGTGGCCCCGGGACCACTAACCTGAGCAGCACCACATCACCGTGTTGATCCCTAAGACCTTCAGGTCTATACTCAGGCTTGGCTGAGCGACCCAGGTCCCCAGCAGAATTCATTGTCACCCCAGTACTGAGGTGATCCTGACAGCTCTAACTTTAGAGATTCCCAGTGAGAAAGGGCCAATAAGCTGACTCAGTGGACAAATGTGAGGTTTTCAGCTTCATCTCCAGTGTCAGGAGTGCACTGATAAAATCCTGACTGCCACACAGTCTGAGATCCCCTGCAGCTAAACCAGAGAGAGAGATAAAAGGCCTGCTCTATTGCCTGGAGGCCATTACTCGGTTCTGAAACAATTCTTCAGGTCACCACTAAAGACCTTTGTGTATATATATATATATATATATATAGAGAGAGAGAGAGAGAGAGAGAAAGAGAGAGTGTGTGTGTGTGTCATACATATGCGTTTGGGTGATATATTACTATATGTACGGTACTTTAACCATAATGAAGTACAATTATACTATAAGGTACTAATTTTATTTGTTATTATCCTGTACAGCGGGTAGGGCGTTTGCCTTACAAGCGGCCAACATGGCCGACCCGAGCTGGAGCGATTATCCTGTAATCATGTCCAAAGTTGATCATCTTGGATGTATTTCATTAATTACAGTTTTCTGTTCTGATTACTCTCTGATCTGCAGTTTCTGGTTCAGAGGTTCCTATTTTGTCATCGGCAACCAATTAGAGCTACTTGTATCCCTTTGGGATAAAAACAAACAAACTTGATGTTTGGGATAAAGGGGCATTGCTTCTATTTAGATGACATTTTGCCTGATGAAACTCACTCACAGGCCTTTGTGTTGGGAGTGAAGGAGGAAGTCACAAGTCCCTGATCTCTGGGTCTGCCCAAATTGAGTCAAGGCGGTGCCCCACCCCCTGGCTCAAAGAATAAAATACTCTGGTTATTTTCAGACCTACCCTGGGGGTCAGAGTCAGTGGGAAATTGAGCAGGGACAGGATTTCCATTCACTAGGCTGAGACATCCGGGGCCTGGGGGGCCAGTCAAGAGGGCGAGTGCTTGTGTTGTCCACAGCCAGGCCAGTCTCCAGCTCCACACCCCATGTGGTCCCTCCAGCTCCTCAGCAGTGGCCTCTGAGCACTGCTATGTATAGCCCTAAAACTAAGCGGGGACATCTGGGGCGCGCTTACAAAGAGGGAAACAAAATGCTTTCTGGGGAGACTGCCAGTGGGTGTCTCAGGAGAAACCGTATGTTTAAGGACCCCTAAAGTCACAGCTCTTCTGAGGGTGGAGGTGTGTGTGTGTGTGTGTGTGTGTGTGTGTGTGTGTGTGTGTGAAAAGGCCTTATACAGAGGCCACGGGGCAGAGGGTCAGGGATGGTCAGAAGGAAGAGTCTTCCTCTGAGAAGTCAGGCAAAGGATGCAGCAGAAAACAGGACGGATGGCACTAGGGGCACCTGTGGAATGGCAGCCAGGACCAGCCTTCCTCGGGACTCGCCTCTTTCTCAGTGTGGGGGAATCAGCCTAAACATTGCTAGCAGAGGGACTAAGGCTCTGAGAGAGTACACACTTCCTCCTGCGGCGTAGGATTCTCAGCTGAGTCCTAGTTTCCTCTGTTGTCTCTCTCCAGTTTCTGCCCAAATAGATTCTGTCTATATCAGTTTTGTTTGCTTTTCATTGCTGGAATGGAATCGAGTCCATCCCAGAGTGTGCCCGAAACTGTGGGCTGGATTCGCAGTTCCAGAAGCTGCTTTTTCTGAAGGGGTGTTTTATTTGCATATGTAAACCATGTGCCGCCAAAGCTCTTAACATAAACCTGGCCTGGCGTGCACATGCACACACTTTACACCCTAAATAGCAGAGGCCCAGGAATGTTTGCTTCTGCCGACATCTGGCTATGATTATCTTTAACCACAGTCACACTTGTTTGTCCTTAAAATAGCATTGAGTCTCCCAGGGTGGCTGTTTGCAGCCATCGCAGCCCCCTGGAGCACTGTTGTCCCACCTGCCTGCTCTGCTGGCCTGGCAGCCTGCGACTCCTTAGATGTGCAGAGTCCTCCCAAGGTCCAGCTGCTGACCCCAACAACAGAAAGTACCACTGTCCCCCGAGTGCCCTTGACCTCTCTGCTTTCCTCCCGTGATCACCCCAAAGCCCACACAGTACACAGTGGGCAAGGCTCCTACAGGGGAGAGTCCTAAAGGCCAAACTGTGTCTGCCCTGTAGGATGGAGCTGGCCGGTTTCTTCCCTGGGATCCCCCTCCCCAGCATGAGTATAAAAAAATTATGTCCAAGCTTTGAGATTCTGATATAGAGAAAGTCAGTATCCCCGAGGCTAGAGCCTAGGGTCCTTTGCTCCATAGTAAAAGCTGTCCCGTGTGACTCCTTGTGAATAAAGGGAAGTGGAGAAGGTGCTCTCCTCCCGGGATTGTCTCTTGTCGCCCTCTGCTCTCCGGCACCAGCTGGAAGAACGCCTCACACCAAGCCAGGGATGTGGCAGCGGCCTGAGCCCCAGTGACTTGATGCAGGGATGGAGCATCAGCTTGCACAGGGCTGTGTGTGGTGTGGACTTGATCCTGTCACCGAAAGATCCCATTGGTGAAACAGTTGGGAAGACGTGTAGAGGCAACACACACACAAACCCAAGGAAAAAATTCTGGGAGCAAAAACAGAATGTCAGGCTGCATTCCTATTTTTCAGACATTCTCTGTGATCAGAACAGCGTGTTCTCTGGAGTAGGGGCGTGGAGGTCAGCCCTGAGCCTGGCGAGAGCCAGTATCGCTGCCTTTGTTGGCTCTTTGCTCATCCCAGACCACAGAGGTTGATTCTGGAGAACCTTATGGCCACGAATTGAAGGTTGAGGTGGTTGATGGGAGAAAATAGATATGGTAGATGAAGTTCGCAAATGAGTTCATGAAAGCCCTAGAAATCTATTTATGATCCTTAAAATAAATGATCCCACTAAATATGATCCCACTACGATGCCATTTTCATTCTAGTGTGTTACTTCATGTTTCCTAACTCAAAATTTGAACTAGAGAGCTTCTCATTCATGTGTGCACAGATAATAAGTGCAGTAAGACTCCTCAGCCCCTCCTCCACAGCCCTGCAGCCCAAGGAAGTTGGCAGATGTATAGTCCTTAGAGCCTAGCAGACCTGCTTGGAACACTGACTCTGTCATTTGCCAGCCTTGTCACCTACTCTAGGACCTTGACCTCTCTGTGCCATCATCTCTTCATCAGCCCAGCAGGCATCATAATAGTACCCCTGTGCCTGGGTCATTGCCAGTGTTCTTCAGGAATGGCAGTGCAGTGCTGAGCATGCCAGCCTGTGGGAGTTCCAAGTGAAGAATAGACTGGAAGGGTGAGGAGCTGACTCTGGTCCGGAGCACATGCTCTGAGGCAAGAGCCCCACATCTAGTCCTGACACTGCCTGTCTCCTAAACACCACCATAAGCTCCAAGTCTTGCTAGCTTGTTTAAAAAAATAATAAAATATAAAACTTAACTGCTATGATGGGTTGGAGCGATAGCACAGCGGGTAGGGCATTTGCCTTGCACATGGCCGACCTGGCCGACCCAGGTTTGATTCCTCCGCCCCTCTCAGAGAGCCCAGCAAGCTACCAAGAGTATCTCGCCCGCACGGCAAAGCCTGGCAAGCTACCCGTGATGTATTTGATATGCCAAACACAATGTGTCACAATGGAGACGTTACTGGGCCCGCTCGAGCAAATCAATGAACAATGGGAGAACAGTGACAGTGACAGTGACTGCTATGATAGTGATGGTTGTACAACGTCAGGAATGTACGTATTCCCTCTGAATTATATGCTTAAAAGTGATCAGGGCCACAGAGATAGGTAGTATGGCATTCAGGGTGCTGCCTTGCACACTGCAGTTTTCTTGTTTTGTTCTGTTTGGGGGCCACACCCAGCAGTGCTCAGGGTTGACTCTTTGGTCTGTGCTCAGCGATCACTCCTGGTGGGCCTGGGGGACCATATGGGATGCTGGGGATCGAACCCAGGTCAGCTGCATGCAAGACAAGCACCCTATCACTGTACTGCCTATCTCTCCAGCCCTGCAGTCTGCAAATATTTATCAAATATACTGAATATATTAAATATACTGAAACCTAAAATACACAGAAAATCTCCTGTCTTGGTCTTTTGATCTGATGGGAATTCTACTTCTATATTATAGTTCTGTGGAACATTGTAGCACCTTCAGTGTTGATCTGAAGTGACACTTCTCCTGAGTGTACCTTCTCCTGGGTGGCCGCCCTCACTGTTTCCTGCAGCCCAGAGGGTATGGGAGGGGACAAGCCTGAGGTCAGCTCCTTGTGGGTGGCAAAACTCCCTCTCACACTGCATGGTACAGACACCATGCTGGGAAAGTGCCCTGCCTCTGAGCAGGGTGTCCAGGCTTCTTCCTAATCCTTTCTCATAGTGCTGTTTCCCTCACAAATTCCATCAATTTAATATATAAAATATGGGATGTTTAATGGATAAGTATAACAGAGGTTCTTTGAAATTTCTACTTTAAAAGATTATCCTAACATTCAACTAAGATGTCCCCCAATAATGAATATAAAAAAAATGAATTCCAAGATGGAATTCAGGCAAATTTAATTGTACTCTAAAGTAAACTAACAGAACTGGAAAGATAGGGCAGGGACTTAGAAAACTTGCTTTGCCCTCAGCTGATATCAGTTTGATCCCTGATACCCTAAGAGGTTGTTCCCCTAAGCATAACCAGGAACAATCCCTGAGAAGAAGTCCAGGAGTAACTCCTGAGCACAGCTGGGTGTGGCTTACAACCCCTTCTCACAAAAAAGAGTAATGAAGGCCAATGATAGAGTACTTGCAACCTACATAAAAGGCAAAAGATTTATGTCCAGAAAGTACAGAGTTCTTATAAATCAATAACAGAATAGGAAAGAGAGCTAAAGTTACAAAAAATCAGGATATTGCCCCAAAAATAAATGGCAAATATTTCAAAAGATAAAATCTGTACTATTCAGAGAAATACAAATAACAATTTTTTACTTTTCAGACTATTAACATTTTGGTAAAGTCACAGTGAAGAAATAGATGCTCATACAGATAGTCCTTCTGTATCATTTGTAGATTAATTAGAATTGGTAAAAACCAAAAATATGATTTTGACCCATTTCTGGAAGTATGTCCTGAAAAAGTTCTCCATTTGTCCCAGGATGTTCAGGTGGCAATTTTCATAATAGCAAATAGGAAGATTAAATAGTAATGTTATTTCTTATTTTTTTTTCTTTTTGGGTCACACCCGGCGATGCTCAGGGGTTACTCCTGTCTCTGCACTCGGGAATCACTCCTGGCGGTACTGGTGGGACCATATGGGATGCTGGGAATCAAACCCATGTCAGCCGCATGCAAGGCAAACTCCCTACCCACTGTGCTATCGCCCCAGCCCCAGTAATATTATTTATAATAAATATTTATGGAAAATTTTATTCTTGGAGCGATAGCACAGTGGTAGGGCGTTTGCCATGTGCAAGGCCGGCCCAGCCGAGCCGGATCGATTCCTCCACCCCTCTCAGAGAGCCCAGCAAACTACTGAGAGTATCTCGCCCACACCTCAAAGCCTGGCAAGCCACCCGTGACATATTCGATATGCCAAACACAGTAACAACAACAAGCCTCACAATGGAGATGTTACTGGGCCCACTCGAGCAAATCGATGAACAACGGGAGGACAGTGGGCAGTGGATGCAATATTATGCAACTATCTAAAATTAAAAAAAAAAAATGTGAATATCTCCCACTTACTACATGAAAAAAATATTTATGGAAACCTGCAGCAATATGGTATGAACTACTTTTTTTTGTTTTTTGGACTATACCCAGCCATGCTCAGTGATTCCTCCAGACTCTGTGCTTAGAGGTTACTCTTGGTGGGTCTCAGGGGACCGTAATTGAACCAAGGACTACATGCAAGGCAAGCACCCTGCCCACTGTACTGTCACTCTGACCCCATGAACTACTTTGTGCATTAACAAACTGTGTGCCTCATGTGTGTTATGTGTGTGTATTTACTCATAGAAAATGGTCTGAGAGTTACAATGTGGTTTCTAGGTAGAAGAGAGAAATTATTGCCATTGGGAAGAACAGCAAAAATTAAGGGAAAGGTATAATCTATAATTATAGATACCTTTATTCATATATCTCAGTCTCTTTTCTTTTGAAGACCCAACATCACCAAATTATTTATTTGGAATCAGAATTGAAAGAGTATTTGACAGTGGTGAGATATGTTTACTCTGTTACTTCTTATCAGCTGTAAAATTAATCTATGACAAATGACTAGGTAACTTTACATAATTTCTTCAGGATTGGGATATACTGGTGACTTCCAATTTGAGTTATTTCATTGTGAAGTTAGGGAATGTATTCCTCTCTGCTTGGCCATACATTTGCTTAAGCTTGAAAAGCTCCCTCTCCAGCCCTCACCGACACTCAGATACAGCAGGGCCTCCTGATGACTGTTGCTTGGTTTTGTATTTTATCATCTTGTCCACAAAGATTTTCAGGATAGGCTTAAGTTCCTTATTAAATGCCACTGCAGTCACACCAGTGTTCCTCCTCAGCTGGACTGAGGCAGCCGACTGAATGAAGAGAAACTGAAGATCCTCTGAAGAATCATAATGGGGCCAGAGAGATAGTCCAGTGGGTAGGGCGCCTGCCTTGCACACAACTGACCTGGGTTTGTTCCCTGGTATCCCCTGAGCATCGCCAGAAGTGATCCCTGAGTTCAGAGCCAGAAGCTCCGCTGGATTCTGCCCAAAAACAAACCAAAAGAACCATGATGACTGCCCTGTGCACCCCAAAGCTGCCAAAGCCACCTCCACAACCCACCCGCATCTTTTCCTCACATCTTTTCCTGGTTTGTTTGCTTTGGGTGAGGCTGCTCCTTGGTCTGTGCCCAGGAACCATGTGGTACCCGGATGTGAACCAGGTCTCCTGTGTGCAAAGCACGTGCTAGCCCTCACCGCTGTCTTTCAGCTCCCAGACTCTGAGTTATGAAGGTTAAAAGAGTTGGTAGAGATTATATAGAGTTCTCATTGACAGGTTAATACATTGAAAGCCTGCAAGAATTACCTGGGACACAGCAGCAGGTTAGCAGTAGAGATAGAATTCTCACCTGAGAATTCTTAGCGTGGCCTGAAGCTCTTGTTATTGCACTGTAGCTTCTTCTCACAGGGGCTTGGGAGTCTGTGTTCCAGCCTAAAACCATGGCGGGTATGCAAGCAGCATTGAGACAACCTCGCCACAGGGACTGTGGGCTGAAGAAAGGCCAGCTAGGCTAATTTTTTTTTTTTTTTTTTTTTTTTTTTTGCTTTTTTGGTCACACCCAGCAATGCACAGGGCTCACTCCTGGCTCATGAACTCAGGAATTACTCCTGGTGGTGCTCACTCAGGGATGCTGTGCATCAAACCCAGGTTGGCCGTGTACAAAGCAAACGCCCGACCCGCTGTGCTATTGCTCCAGCCACTAGGCTTTGATTTTGTGTCACTCAGCAAACACCTTCTCTGGTCACACATATACATGCATACAGAGGCAGGGAACCATTCTGAAGCTTCTTGATTTTTTTTAGAGTCATTCCATTCAGCTTAATGTTTTTATTTGTTAAAGTAGTAAAGCACTTCCAAGCTTTAGGGGAAGGTATAGCAGGATATTTGATGAGCCAGATAAACCCTGTCTTCAGACGGGAGCCTGACAGTGTTGAGATGGTCTGCTGAGTGTGCCAGGTCATCATGTTCACACTTGTGTGTGTCCGTGCTTTCCTGTGAGAGGGTTGCTGGGTCTGCCTCCGTCCCTGGGTGACAAGGCGCCACAAGTTGTGGAAGAGAGTGGGTGGAGGAGCTGTGAGGGAAAAGCTGCTCTCTCACTACTGCTGTCCTGTGAGGGAGATGAGGGAACTCCTCCCACAGATGAGTCAATGCATGGCTGCTTAAGGGCTCCAGCTCTAGGGCCTCTTGGCCAAGAGCCCTGAACTGCCCGTACATCACAGTACTGCTTATCTTCGCTCAACAGTCATTACTGTCCTTAGTGTTCATTGTCACTTTGCATGATTACTCTATGGGAGCATTGTTCTATCAGTGGTGATTATCCCCACTTCACAGGCGAGGAAACCAAGGTTCAGAGAGGTAAAGAGGAAAAGCAGAAACTCCAGTCTTCAGGTACTACCCTCTACCAGTAGGCTCCTGCACCATCCTGAACTCACAAGCAGGCATCCTTTTGAATGCAGCTAATATGTAACACATGTTTCTTGAGTATTTCCTAGGAAATAGCCTTCCTCGATAAATGCTTTATGGCATGTCTGTGGCTTGATCAATGTCACCCAGAGTTGTATCTATAGGCCTTAGCCAAGAGCAGGAAGAATAGTTAAGAAACTGGGCACAAAGTATGGGAAACACAAGCCAGTAGGAAGGTGTATGTGAGCCTCTGTGTGTGTGTGGTGGGGGTGGGGGGGTGATGGGAGGGAGTGTTAATGTGGACACACTGTGTGCTCTTTTGCGCAGAGACCAGATTTGAATATCCTGGTATGTCCCACTCATACGTAGTTGGAATATAGTCTCTTCCCAGCCCCTTTCAGACAAAATAATTCTTGCTGGAAAGAAGATTCTAATTCAGGAGAAATTTATCTTACTGAAACCATCAGAAATGAAATATTTTCAATTATTGTACATCGTATGTTATCACCCACCTCTCAGTGCACCTCTTGGGAATCCTTTCATTGAGTGGAAAGTTCCAATTTTCTGCCAAGGCCTGTGAGATTCTGAGTTCAGCCTCTCCTCACCTCTCCAACTTCATTTTGTTTTCCTTTCCACGGCACCAGTGCTCTGATCTCAGAACCTCAACTAATTTGAACCTCCCAAATTCACTTCTGCCTTAGGATATTTGCACAGGCTGTGCCCTTGGCAGAAATCTTTATCCTGATCCATACACATCTGGTTCCTCATCATCCAGGCCTCTGCTCACTTCTCAAAGACTTCTGTGCTCCCTGGGGAAGTTTCCAGACCCTCTCCAGTCCTTTAGTCAATAAAATTCTCTAAATACTAATCCACAGTGTTAAGATTTTTTCTAACTGATTTGTTAGTGTATCAGACCCCAGTTAGAATATCAACTTCCTGATGTCAGGGATCTTTTCCCCCTTTCACTACTTTTGCCCACAATGTTTCCTATGATATTCTTAAGCACTTGTTGAGTAAATGAATGAAGAATAACATAATATCTGTCAATATAAAATACAGCAAACAATTTGAGCCTAAAGGAGCCATCACTGTGTTATAATAGAGCATCATCGTAGCAGTCTCTCCTAATGGCAGAATATCAAACTTTCCTATTTTCCTTTTTTGTTTGTTAGGGGGTCCATACTCAGAGTTGCTTAGGGCTTACTCCACTCAGGCTCAGCACTTGGATGACTTTTGGCAGTGCTCAGGGCACTAAATGGTTGCCGGAGATCAAACCCAAGTTGCATGAATGCAAATGAAGTGTCTTATTTGCTGTACTATCTCTCCAGCCCCAGGTGTTTTCCTTCTTTTGGGGTCCCTGAAGATAGTGAAGTTCTGACTGCCCTAAGCAAATAAGGGCCTCAGCAGCCCAGTAGGCACTTCAGATGTTTGTCCCAATTGAAAGGAAGTGAAATATAACTACTCACGTCTTGAACTGAACTTATGGCTGGAGAATAAGGTATCTTGCCGGCTTATCTTATTCCTCCAAAGTGGGGAGTTTGCTAAAGGGAATTTCTGGTTATAATCATGCAAGTTACACAAATAATGCTTAATTAGACATGACTTTCCCAAGTTCCTCATAGCATCCCCAATGCATACCCTTGCCCATTCCCCTCTACTCAAGGCTTATCATTTGTTACAACAGTTAAGTAGCTTAAATAAGCATTTCAAGACCAACATTTGAGCTTCTAAGGTTCTCACTGATTTATTCTGTCAACACTTACTTGCCATTTTCCCCACCTTTAAACTCTTCCATCTGCCGTGAGACAGGAAATGCTTTATGGTCTACCAATGTCTTAGAATGAGGTCTCTGCTTTTCGACCTCTGACCTTTTTATCTGTCTGCTCCCATGCTCAAGACTAGCACCACCAGTGCTCTTTGTCACAGTGGACTTTCTGTATTTATTAGTAACATGCATAGAAATCTATGGAGTCAGTCAGAGTTGTGTGCCTCCCTGAAACTTCCAACATCATTTGAGTGATCATTTCAAGACCTATAGAAGAGACACAGGGTTAAGTATAAACTCAACTCCTGACTGCTTTTCAGAACCTACATTTAGAATGTGAGTCTCCTGTGGAAACTTTAACAGGACAAATTTTTATGTCCATAAGACTAATATCAGCTCTGAATACCATTTATATTAAATCACAAAGTGCAAATTCTTAACAAAATCTGGTTTTAGTCTAACCATCCTTTTTATTACACATTGTTCCTTCTGCTTCCAATAATTTCAGAAATTATTCTTGTATTTATGGTAATAAAATTGTTTTGCAAATGGAATTGTGCCTTTTATGTGGAAGTTATGCTCTGGTATCATTTATAGTTGAGTTGTACCATAATTTCAAAACATGAAGACTATGCAGTATAACATTATTGATTACAAAATTGTGCCAGTAGCCATCTTAACCAGTAGACCAAAATTTGAATCAAATTGATATTGTATCTCCTGATATGATAGATTATTTTCAGGTGCATTTCTCCTGAGTATGTACTCTTAAATTCTAATCATAAGAAGACAGCTAGCAAACCCAGATTAATGGAGAGCCTACAAAGTGACCACCATAAAGATGTTCAAGCTGTGAGAGAAATTATATCTGTCTGTAAAGGTTATTCTGGAATAATTCACAACATCTTCATCAAGGGAGTATCAATTTTTTAAGTAAAGCAGATTTTATTTGGAGGAAGGGAAAGGGGGAAAGAAAGTGAGAGAGAGTAACATGCTCAAGGGAGAACATGGGCTTCTCCAAAGGTGGAGAGAGCACACTTCCGCATTAGAGAGTACACATCTCAGGAGAGGAGATGCAGACGATGCCTGTGCTCAGGCACCACATGTGCTCAGCCACATGGGCCCAAGTAGCACATGAGCATGGGCGGCATCTGCACGCCAGGAATATCGATGTTAAGTTCCTGATCTTGCTCGTTGTGTTGTGTTTATACAAGAGAGGACCATTGATTTGGTGAGTTTTGTTATGTTTTTTTTTTTTTGCTTTGTTGTGATTTGTGGGCTTTGGGGCTACACACTCAGGGCTTATTTCTGTCTCTGTGCTCAGGAATTACTTCTGACAGTGATAATGGAGCCATATAAGGTGCCAGGAATAGAACCCAGGTGGGCTGTTTGCAAGCAAACACTTTACCTGCTGTGCTATCTCTCCATCCCCAAACACCAGTGTTTAAGGAATATGCAAAAATATTTTGGACAAATTCTTTGATGATTCAGAAAAATTCAGAGATAAAAAAGAGGATGAAAGAGGAAGGGAAGGGAAGGGAGGGAGGGAGGGAGGGAGGGAGGGAGGGAGGAAGGAAGGAAGGAAGGAAGGAAGGAAGGAAGGAAGGAAGGAAGGAAGGCAGGCAGGCAGGCAGGCAGGCAGGCAGGCAGGCTTAAATTTTGGGAAACCTGAGTGAAGCACCTTTAGGAAGCTCCATCCTGCTCTTAGAACTTTCCCCCAAATCTGAAGCCATATCAAAATAAAAAGTTGTAAAGAAATTATCCCAATGGGTGCTTTAATAAAAATTTAAGAGTTACTTTTTTAAGAGAAAAGAAATGATGCTAGTGGGGCCTTGCTCATCAGTCTGGACCCAGGAAGGCCAGGAGTGGGGTTTCCTGGCCACAGGGTACCTGAGCACTGAATCTTTGCCTGGGCCCTGAGAAGTTAGAGATGAGGACAGGAGCGCTATCTTGCATGAAGAACCTGAAATGAAAGAATGAGAAGGAGGCATCATGCTTGATTGGCAGCCCACACTAAACTGTTTCATTTGCTGCTTTTTCCCAGGCTAGGCACAGGCACTTGGCAGAAACAGGGCCAGGGTAACACTGGAGGGTCTCAAACTTCATAGTGTTCAGAAGATCTTAATCCTGAAAAACCTTTTTTGCTACTCCATACACACAAAAGGTAGTTCCACAAACAGGGATACTGAAAACAAATGACTGTAGACCACCAGAAACCATTTGGTTTTTTCTCCATACACATAGTTTTTCTCCTCTTTCTTCCTCCCTTGGGTTCCCTAGGAGAATTTCCATTGCCGCATATTCAGTTAAGTAGCCCTTAATTACAGTCTTAAACTTTCCAGAGTCACCCTTTCCCTCTGTAATTAAGGCTGGCACGGTTACCTTCAGTTAAGGTTACTCCTGAAGGACACATTCTAAGTTGAATCCGAGTCACTCTTCCTACAGGTTTCTGGGCAGACTCTGAAGTGAGAGCACATAAACTGAAAATAACCAGCCTGTAGCTTGTTCCCCCTTAGGCATTCAGAAGGGATTCCAGGTTGAAGTAGCAGCCCAACTGACAGAACACCATCCTTAGGACTCTGATTCGCCCTCTGTTCCGGACCGAGGTGGGCTCTTGGTCAAGGCCAATGCTAGTCATGTTGCTCTGTATGTAACCATGCACATGGTGCACAAAACATTCTGAGAGCCACAGAGCTCACTCTACAGTCAGAGCACACAGGAGGTGTGGCTTTGATAATATGTGGTAATAATAATTTGATAATACGACCCAGTAATACGTGGTTTCCCAAACACTACCAGCAGTGGCCCCTGAGCACAGATCCAGGAGTAGCCTCTATTCACCACTTTGTGTGGCCCAATTAACAAATAAAGGGGGGGGGGGAGACATTCTGAGAAGCTTGGTAGTTACAGCAAACAGCTTGGTAACTTGGTGTCACTGATCCTCATCAACTGAACAATACTTAGAGCATCATTCTGTGTGGGTTCTTTTGTGGGGAAGATGGGGGGAAGGCTCTCAAGCATTACTCAGAGAACTACTCCCAGGGACACTCTCCCAATGGAATCTAAAGTTTAATGCTCAGGCCAGGCAGTGCAGCTCTGCCTCTGCCTTAGGTGCTAGGGGCCGCTGGAGCCACCCCCATGCCCAAGCAGTGTTAGGTGAGAACATATTAAGTACAGAAAACACTAGCTGTCGTCACGTTGCTGAACTTGAGAGACATGAGTCTCACCAACATTAACTTCTTTGAGGTCTCTAGGTGTAAAAGCACTCAAATTCCAATGATTTATCTTCCTTTGTCCTTAGCTATTCATCACCAGTCATAGAATAAATACCTCTTTGATTAAAGACTTTGTGTTGGAGATACAGAGATGGAAGGATTCTTCCTCAAGGACTTCCTTTGTAGTTAGGGAGGCAATATACTTAAAGAAACATCTATCGATGCCAACAAATTGTAGAAGAGGTATTCTCAGGGAAATGGAATGTGCTGGACTTAGTCATCTAAGAAGTCCTAGGCAAACTGTATACAAGCAGAGAGGTGAAATAGTGCCATCACTAATGACAAATATCAGTGTCTTTGTGTTATATAGACCACACCTTTCATCCAGTTGACTGATTTTGGGCACTTGGGTTTTTCCAAATCTTGGCTATTGTAAATAATGAGTAGACATATGCATATATATTTTCAAATTAGTATATGAAACTTTGTCTACTCACCCCTGCATTCAGTGGCATCTTAGCAGAAGTTGAAGCAGAAAGCAAGGAGTGAACAGCAGGTTGAAAGGTCCAGTAGTAACTGAGAGATATGAGCTGAATGAAAAGAGAATTCTAAAGAATTTATATAGATAAAAGCCAGAGGTTTTCCTCCTGGTACTTATCTCGGCTATTCTTGGGTATTAGTTTCCTATTTTGTTACTTTATGTTCCCCAGATGAATGCAGTCTTTCTATGTCTATCCCTCTCTTTCTGACTCATTTCACTTAGCATGATACTTTCCATGTAGTATCACTTGTATGTAAATTTCATGACTTCATCCTTTCTGACAGCTACATAGTATTCCATTGTGTAGATGTACCAAAGCTTCTTTAACCAGTCATCTGTTCTTGGGCACTCAGTTTTTTTCCAGATTCTAGCTATTGTAAATAGTGCTGCAATGAACAGACAACTGCAGATGTCGCTTCAACTATATTTTTTTGCCTCTCCGGGGTATATTCCCAGGAGTGGAATTGCTGGGTCAAATGGGACAGCCGCACACGTTAGGGGAAAAGGCAGTTCAGATAGAGAAGGGAGCACCAAATAAAGGGTGTTGGGAGGTTCCTCTCAGATTGGGAAAAGCGCGATGAGAGTAAGCTATAGTCCGAACAAGATTGCCACTCAATGTCTCTTTTGCAAACCACAGCACTCAAAAGGAGAGAGATAACGGAAGGGAATGCCCTGCCACAGTGGTAGGGTGGGATGGGGAGATGGGGGGTGGGAGGGATACTGGGACTGGTGGTGGTGGACAATGGGCACTGATGGGTATTCGATCATTGTATAACTGAAACCCAAGCACAAACATTTGTAAGTCTACTACTGTACCTCATGGTGTTTCACTAATAAAAATTAAAAAAAAAAAAGCCAGAGGTTTTGACTTCTCACTCCATGGACATTGGTTTGTTCATTGGAGAAGATTCTGATATTAACAGCTAATATCACAATGGACTCTGCAGATGAAAAATATTTCTATCCATTGTGGCAGCCATTGCTTATGGCTTATTCTACCCATGTAAGAATAGCAGTCTAGAAAAGAGAAAATGACTAAACATAATTTAATACAAAATTGTTAAGACTCAGGGCATTTTTGGTTGTCCTTTTTTAAACTTGTTTTTGTTTTTCTGCTTCTGTTGGACTGAGGATGTGGTCCAGACAGGGCCTCATACTCTACCACTGAACTCCATCCCTCACCCAAAGTCCTCCATTTTGTATTTGTGGGTTAATAGAGAGATTCAGACATAGACATACAAGTCATCAAGATTTAAATGTAGGGTCCAGAGTCATCAGGGTGTTTGCCCTTGCACAAGGTCAACCCAGTTTTAATCCCAGGCACCCCAAATGGTTCCCTGAGCCCACCACAAGTGATCTTTGAGAGCAGACCCAGGAGTAAGTCCTGTGCGCAACCAGTAGTAGTAGATTTAGATGTAAAAATATTAAGATGCAAAATCATACTTAAAAGTACATAAACCTGAGTAGTGGACACTACTTCCACTACCCAGCCGTCGCCACACTCCAGGATGCTTTCCGGACCCGCGCGGCCGCTCTGGCCGAGACCCACGCACAACTGAAGACCCACAGAACAAGATAAGCGGAACTCTCTGAGACCTCGGACTCCAGGCTCGGCGGACCCAGGGACAGAGCTTCTCTGCTTGCTCCCACCACCACAGGTGACAAAGGGATTCTAATCAGGAGCCCCACCCTACCCTGCCCTGTCTGCTTCCATCAACCACCCAGGGATCGAATTGTGCACAGGAGACCCACCCTACCCAGATAAATACCCCACTGGCAGACTTCCACTCTCGACACTACTTCCACTACCCAGCCGTCGCCACACTCTGGGACGCTTTCCGGACCCGCACGGCCGCAAGCGGCCGCGCGACACATCATAAGACACTAAATACCCATCTTCTGGAATTGTCGTACCATATTTGATAGGGTTCAAATATGGTAACACCTACAAGGGTGATTAGAGGTCACCCCAAAAGCCTCTATACCTCTCGGAAAGACTGGCAAGCTACCGAGAGTATTCCGCCCGCACGGAAGAGCCTGGCAAGCTATCCGCTGTGTATTCGATATGCCAAAACCAGTAACTACAACTGGTCTCATTCACCTGACCCTGAAGGCTTCACCAACATGGCAGCACTGAGAAGAATGAGAAAGGAGAGGCCGACAAAATCTCAAGGCCGACCTAGGCTGCCACAACGAAGGAAGACAAAAATGATCGTCTGTACTTTCAATGCACGTACGCTAGCATCAGATGCATCCATCGAGGACCTGATGGTACAAGCGCGAATGATCAAGTACGACATCATTGGTCTGACCGAGACAAGAAGGCACGAATCTCACCATGCCATTTTCGACACTGGAGAAGAATTGTTCCTCGGAACATGCGATAAAAGAGGTGTCGGAGGCGTCGGTGTCCTTGTCAACACAAACTTGGCCAAGAGCATTGATTCATTCGAATGCCTAACAACCCGAATCGGACGTTTACATTTGAATAGATGTGGCTCACTGCCTGCAGTTTCTATCTTCGTTGTCTACGCACCAACATCTCATTATGATGAAAGAGAAATCGAAAAGTTCTACATGGAGCTAGAGAAGTTCTATAAAGAAGACCACACCTTCTACAAGATCATTGTGGGTGATTTTAATGGCAAGATAGGACCGAGAAGATCAGCTGAAGAACTTCACATCGGGACCCATGGCCTAGAATGGAACGAACAGGGTGAGAGACTGTCTGAGTTCATCATGTCGACCAAGACCATTCATGGTAACTCACAGTTCCAGAAGGCAGAATCTAAACGATGGACATGGGAGTCTCCCGGTGGACGATTCCACAACGAAATAGACCACATCATATTCAATCGACGGTTTTGCCTGACTGATGTCGCTGTTGTCCCAAAATTTCGAACGGGATCAGACCACCGTCTCCTTCGTGCAAAATTCTACTTCACAGAGCGGGGAGAAAGGGCTGCAAAGTTCAAAAAGAGAACTCCCAGAATGACCACCAACTGGGAACTCTTTGGTACTATTGCGGCAACATGGGAAGATGCCAATGTTGACAACATTGACGAGGAATATGATCGACTGGTTCAGCACCTCCATGAATGTGCGAGGAACGCCAAGAGAGAGATAGCCACAAAAAGTCGCCTATCTTTGAAAACTCTTGAGCTAATTTGCCAGCGTGGTTTGGTGCATGCCTCAGGCAACCGCAAGCTAACGTCCGAGCTTGCAAAGCAGTGCAGAGATGCGATCAAGAAAGACCTCAAAGAGAGAAGAGCAGAAGTACTGGTAGATGCGGCAGAAGCCGGGAAAAGTATTCGTAACGCCCGCCTGTCCTTCGCCAACTATAAGACCAAGATGACTGCCCTCCGACGTCCTGATGGATCCATCACATCCTCCAGAACGGCAATGGAGAAGATTATCCATGACTTCTACTCAAATCTCTTCGATAGCCATGTCCACTTGCCGACATACCAAATTCCACAGGATGGGTATGTCGTTCCCAACGTTCTCCCTTCCGAAATCCGACACGCCATTTCGTCAGTAAAGAAGCAAACAGCACCCGGCCCAGACAAGGTCAGACCTGAACACCTGAAGAACCTGCCGTCAGTACTCATCAATACACTGGCTCGGCTCTTCACTCGCTACCTGTCTGAATGCAAGGTTCCGTCTCAATGGAAAACCAGCAGGACCGTACTACTGTTCAAGAAGGGAGACATCCATGACATTGGTAACTATTGCCCGATCTGCATATTGTCTGTCATCTACAAGTTGTTCACTTGAGTCATCCTGAATAGGATTGGCAGAACACTAGATGAAGGACAACCATGTGAGCAAGCAGGGTTCTGCAAAGGATTCAGCACCATCGACCATATCCACACGATAACCAAACTCATTGAGGTTTCTCGGGAGTTCAAGATGCCGCTCTGCTTAACGTTCATTGATTTAAAGAAGGCCTTTGATTCTGTTGAGACGGAAGCGGTCATTGAAGCCCTAGCCAATCAGGGCATTCAAGCCCAATACATCAGGATCCTCCGTGAGCTGTATTGCGGATTCACTACCAGGATCTCACCATTCTACAAAGAAGTGATCGTTGATGTCAAGAGAGGGGTGCGGCAGGGTGATACCATTTCACCGAAACTCTTCAGTGCCACCCTCGAGAACATCATGCGACGACTGGAATGGGAAGGAATGGGAGTGAAGATAGATGGTCGGCAACTACACCACCTCCGCTTTGCTGATGACATTGTTTTAATAACACCAAACATCAGCCAAGCGGCACAAATGCTGGCCGACTTTGACCATGAGTGTGGAAAGGTAGGACTACAGCTGAATCTTACGAAGACAATGTTTATGAGAAACAATCTTGTTCCTGATGCCCCATTCGCTCTCAATGGAACGACCATCTCCGAATGCAACAGCTATGTGTACCTAGGTCGAGAGGTCAACATGACAAATGACCTGGCACCCGAGCTGCGCAGGAGGAAGAGAGCGGCTTGGAACGCCTTCAAGAACGTCGAAGAAATAGCTAAGAGGACGAAGAACCTCCGGCTCCGGGCACATCTCTTTGATTCCACTGTTCTTCCTGCATTAACATATGCCTCAGAGACCTGGGCCCTACGCAAACAAGATGAGAACGCCATTCAGGTCTCCCAAAGAAGAATAGAAAGAGCTATGCTTGGAATATCACGTTTCACTCAAATGAGAGAACGAATCCGGAATTCTGACATCCGTCGACGATCAAGGATCAGGGACGCTGTCTCATTTGCCAAGGTGTCAAAAATCAGATGGGCTGGTCACGTAATGAGATTTAAAGACGACCGTTGGACTAGAGCTGTTACTGATTGGATTCCACGGGATGTTAAGAGACCGCGTGGCCGCCCACCTACCAGATGGTCAGACTTCTTTGTCAAGATCATGAACGATCGGTTTGAGGCCCTCCATGTTCCCGGAGCTAAGAGATGCCATTGGGCTACACTAGCACGCGACAGGGACAAATGGAGACGTTACTGGCGCCCGCTCGAGCAAATCGACGACTAACGGGGAGTTAAGTGATTAAGTGAAACCTGAGTAAAGAGGTAAAGGAAACCATGGTAGGCTTGCAAATGACTCATGGGAGAAGAGATTTCTGAACTAAATATGAATTCTCGGGCATAATGAGCAGGAAACAGAGGCTTTGAGATGCATGTGAGGCTTGTGTATGACTAAGAAGTGTGAGAAGGGTTGAGGTGGGAAGGTCGGACTAGAGGAAACTTAGGATGGGATAGAGGAGGGTCGTGGACACTTCAGTGGCAGTAACTTTGTATATCAGTTTAACAAATTTAAACATGATTGTTAACCTGTTATCTAAACTATGATTTTAAAAAAATTAATTAAAAAGGAGATGAGACAGGAAATACCCTGAGTCAAGAGGTAGTCTAAATTTGCCAAGTGTAGTCTGAATTTGTGATCAGAGCAACTTCAAGGACAGTTTTCTTCCTAGCATTAAAAAATAGTTCTAGACCAGGCTGATGCACCCCTCCCCCATGTAATATTTCTGTCACCATAGCAGTGTCCTTCATTCCAAGCACCAAGTGGCTCCGGCACCAAGATGACTAGCCAAATGGTTGCTGGGAGCCAGCTGTGCCAGCCACTCACTGTTCATAACCTCGCCACCTAAGCTGAAGAGGCCACCCTAGGAGCTTGGCTCTTCTCAGTATGCCACAAAAAAATCTGCAGTCTTCTATTGCAAGGATATTTAGTACTATCAGTTGTGTGCCCTTTACATCTATAAACAAATGAATCTATGGATTTGGTACCCACAGAATCTACTTGACCTCATTATGCAACCATTTCTAGATGTGTGATATTTTTGGATGAAAATAATATACAGATGATACTTCCATAATTTTTAGATTAAATAAATTATTTCTAGAAAATTAAAACAGGAACATTTGGGAATATAATTCTGCAGATAGACATATTGCAATGTATTGCCTTATATAGCTCAAAAGTTACAGATAATAATAAAGATGAAATTATTTCTATATCATTGGAAATAAAGCAATACAGAAGATCAAAGTGTCAACGGACTCTCTTACAAATACCTAGTGGAAAGTAGATTTCTTCTGATGACAGCATTTGGAACCCCAGTTCTCAATAGAGTATTATGGTGGAGATGTTTATTAACCATTCACCAGCTAAATAAAACAAGTGTGATTAATATAGAACAAATAGATCTGTATTAAAGAACAAAACAACCAGTGTTGGCATGGATGTGGTGAGAAAGGGACCCTCCTTCACTACTGGTGTGAATGCCGACTGGAAAACAGTCCTTTTGGAAAACAGTATGGACAATTCTCAAAAAATTAGAAATTGAGCTCCCATTTGACCCAGCAATACCACTCCTTGGAATATATCCCAGAGAGGCAAAAAGATATAGTTGAAATGACATCTTCATTTGTTTGTTCATTGCAGAACTCTTTACAATAGCCAGAATCTGGAAAAACCCCCGAGAACAGATGACTGGTTAAAGAAACTTTGGTACATCTACACAATGGAGTACTATGTAGCTGTTAGAAAAAATGAAGTCATGAAATTTACATACAAGTGGTACTACATGGAAAGTATCATGCTAAGCTAAATGAGTCAGAAAGAGAGGGATAGACATAGAAAGATTGCATTCATCTGGGTAACATAAAGTAACAAAATAAGAGACTAACACCCAAGAATAGCTGAGATAAGTACCAGGAGGTTTACTCCATGGCTTGGAGGCCAGCCTCACATGCTAGGGGAAAAGGCAGCTTAGATAGAGAAAGGAGCACTGAATAAAGGGTGTTGAGAGGATCCTCCCAGAATGGGAGATACATGCTGAAAGTAGACTATAGACTGAACATGATTGACACTCAATGCCTCTATTGCAAACCGCAGGACCCAATAGGAGAGAGAGAACAAAAGGGAATGCCCTGCCACAGAGGCGGGGGTGGGGTGGGGGGGGTGGAAGGAATACTGGGATCCATGGTGGTGGAAAATGGGCACTGGTGGAGGGATGGGTATTTGATCATTGTATAACCGAAACCCAAGCACAAAAATTTGTAAGTTTACAACTGTACCTCATAGTGTTTCACTAATAAAATTTTTTTAAAAATAGACCTGTATTTTTTAGTAATTGTATAACAGGTCAGCTAAATGTTTACATGCCATTAGGGTGTGATCGAAACTGTTAGTGAACTCCAGAAGAATGCATTGAGGTGTTTTTCATCCTTTAGTTGAGGAGCCTTAGGCCACTGGTGGTCCAGCCTCATCTGCCTCTGGGGAACTCAGAGTCCACTGAGACCTTCAGCTGTACCTACAGATCTTTATTGTCTATAGACCCAGCCTCACTCTTCCAGTGACACAGTCCTGGCCTTTGAGGGATACTAAACATATAAGCCCAAGAGAACTATCTTCTTTTAGTCTAGGACGTCCGGCCTCTTTACACATTCAGCCCCTTTGGGGTCCAGAGAAGTTGAATTAGCCTCTGGTGATTAGTGAACAGGACAGTCCTAATCCCTGTTTCCAGAATGCTCATCAGGCATTCAGGTACTCACCTCATTCTGAACTTGGACTCTGATGATTTCTCTTACACAATGAATTTTTCCTTTGGAAGAGTCTTACAAGCTTTACACTACAACAAAACTGAAAGTTTTTTCTAGGTGTAACATGAAAGTGGAAGTACGTGGACTAGATGGTAGCTCTTGTGGCAGAATCCCTACAGGCTGAGATCCCTGGCGCCTCGTGGCCTCAGAGATCTTGTCCTATGGCCCTGGTAGCTCCCAGCACTATGGATTTGCCTTTGCTGGACCACACTCAGCAGTTCTGGGGCCACGCCCTGCATGAGCCTTGTGCTTCATGGTCAGAAGTTGAGCCTTGGGCTCCTGCTTACAAAGCATATATTCCAGCCCTTGCATGTTCTCCTGAGCCCTCACTTGGGTTTTCTTGAATTCATTCACATCTCTTTGTTTCTGTAACCCATCAGGTGAGCTAATTCCACTCCGAACCTGTGCAGTTGGGGCTTCAACTTCCTGGACTGCAGTGCCAGGTTTTCTTTTCTTTTGTTTGTGACAGAGATGCCGACTCCAGACTGCATTTCCTGTTGATCTAGACATAGGGGTTTTAACTTTTATTTCCTTGATTCTTCCTGAAACATCCTATTTTCATCTCAGTTTTCTTTTTTTCTCTTTTCGGGTCACACCAGTGATGCTCAGGGGTTGCTCCTGGCTCTGCATTCAGGAATTACTCCTGGCAGTGCTCAGGGGGCCATGTGGGATGCTAGGAATCAAACCCAGGTCAGCCACATGCAAGGCAAACACCCTACCTGCTATATTACTGCTCTAGCCGCTCATCTCAATTTTTTAAGTCATGCTTTGATTTAACATACAAATTTTCCAGAGATGCCATAAATAATTATATAGAATTAGTTAGTTTAGAATTAAGGACTAAGGAGAAATGTAGGAAGATGGGAACTTTTACTCATGTTTGGTGATAAATTGGCATGACACAACCCAGGCGTTTCTCCCTGAGATCCACACGCCTTTGATGCTTTAGTGAGATCAAGTGCAGAAAATGAATAGAAGCAATTTATAGCAATGTGACATTTCCACAAGACTCAAGCTAGTAACTATTTTATAAATGTTTTAAATTTTATTAATACTGAATTACTAATCCTGAACAGTCTGGAAATTTTGAGGGGCCACACCTGGATATTTTTAGGGTTGCTCCTAGTTATGCGATCATGATCACGATCATCCTGTTGTTCGTCGATTGCCTCGAGCAGGCACCAGTAACGTCTCCTTTGCCGTAGCCCTGAGATTTTAAAAAGTGCCATATTCAAGGCTCTTTCAGGGTTAGGAGAATGAGACCCATCATTGTTACTGGTATTTGGTATATTGGGTACACCACGGGGAGTTTGCCAGACTCTGCCATGTGGGCAGGTTACATTCGGTAGCCTGCCAGGTTGTCCAAAGTAAGAATAAGATAATAAGGTGGCGCGGCCAGAAATGCAACCGCACACTTCCGGGAGCTGGGTTTTATAGTCTCTGGGTCTTGGCCATTGATGGGATTACACGGCGCCAGCAGACAGTTGGTGGGTGTGACCCCTGCCTACTGGAAGATGGAGGATCTGGGTGGAAGATGCTCAGCCCGGATCCGAGCAGGCTTGTAGATCTCAGCCCTGGGACCCGCATGCCTTTGTTCCTCTGCCAGTACCTTCATGCGTGTGGAGAGTGGTCTCAGCATGGTTGTGGCACTAGTTCCTAGTTATGCACTCAGGAATTATTCCTGACATTGCTTGGAGGACCATATGGGATGTCAGGGACAGAATCCAGGTTGGCTGTGTGCAAGGCAAATGCCCTACCTCTGTACTATCTTTATCTATGCTATGTCTGTACTATCTGTATCTGTACTAAATGTACTATCGCTCTGGCCACTGGAAATTTTTTTAAAATACCTTTCCCAGAGGAAGTTTGCAGTATTCTCTCATGTATACAGAGATCTATATGGGATTGCTTATAATGATAACTAAGTGTGTGTGTGTGTGTGTGTGTATACGTACACACATATATCATACACAAACATCACACACACAAACACACACATATGTAGTAACCTAAACATCTCTCATTAGGAAAATATACTATAAGCTTTATGATATGCCTATGAAATATTATTCAGCAATTGAAATTAATGAACTTTATCTACTTGTAGGAACATGAATGATAAACCTCAAAAAATTTTTGAATAAATGAGTATGTTACAAATGGCATCTACTTGATAACTATACAAAACTTTAAACTCAAAATGTTGTATTTGTCTGCCAAGAAGATGGCTGCCCAAGGCTTGGAAGGATGTTCAGGGATTGGGAAGAGGCCTTCATTCTTGAATGGGAGCCCAGAGGCAGAATTCCAATTAGGGAAAAAGAAAAAACCTTCAAGAAAGCCTGAATCTTTATTTAAAACTTGAAGCAACGATGACAAAAATATTTATATTTCTTAGTCCTAATTGGTATAACATCTACATGGATATTGCTTTTTTCTGTATTATTCTGTATCTTAAAAATATTTCCAGACTGGTGAGATAGTACGCAGAAAGAGTACTTGCCCTTTAAGCAGCCAACCTGGGTTCTATCCCCTGTACCATAAGTGGATCCTTGAGGTCTTCCAGGAGTGATCCCTGAGCACAAAGTCAAGATTAAGCCTTAAGCATTGCTGGGTGTAGTCCAAAAACAAAATATTTCATCATAAAATTAGTGTGTGTGTGTATGTCTGTTTTGATTTGTTTTTTCTTATTTAGAAAGCAAGTTGTACACAACCAGAACATTTGGGAAACTTTGACATAATGTGTAGGAAGAAACCCATCTGTCTTCTCAGTGATAGACAACCCAGTACGAGGTGTGAGGATTGTTTCTATGCCTCAGGACTGAACAGAAAACATTGGCTTGGAGCCTGGGAGCAAGTAGAAATGTCCAGATTCTAATCCCACTCAAGACACGGATTTCCCACCCCCCCCCCCCCATTTAAACATCCATTGCTTTCCCTGTAGCACAGCGGGTAGGGTGTTCGCCTTACAAGCGGCCAACATGGCCGACCCGAGTTCGATTCCTCCGCCCCTCTCGGAGAGCCCGGCAAGCTACCGAGAGTATTCGATATGCCAGACACAGTAACAACAAAGTCTCCAATGGAGACGTTACTGGGCCCGCTCGAGCAAATCGACGATCAACGGGAGGGCCTTTACCTTACCTTTACCTTTACCCCCCATTTAAACATCCATTGCTTTCCCTGTAGAACTAGTACTTTTGAGACTGTCTCCAGAATTAAAACTTTTTAACAGATTTTATATAAATGCATATCTGAAATGTTAAATAAATAGTCCTTGGGAAGAGAGGGGAATTTGAGCAGAACCCAGCAATGCTCAGGGTTCACTCCTGGCTTTGTACTCAGGATCACATCTGGCAGTGCCAGGAATTGAACCAGAGTCAGCTGGATGCAAACAGAGCACCTTAACTTCTATACTATCTCCCCAGCCCAAGAGATGCTTCTTTTTACAATTTTATAGAGGCTAAATTAAGATTAAAAATAAGATGAATATGTGTTTAACTGTCAGTTATTAACTATGAATATTGTTTTTCTGACTTTAAGAAATCATAGACCTACCTTAACTCTGAAATATTTGATGAGATAACAGTATCATTATTGTCATTCATACAATAGTCACTTAACTGTTAATGCCTAGAAAGATAGGAAAATTAATTCTCAATCAGCTCATTGAATCTTCTTAAAATTGGATAAGCATAATATATCAGCCATTTTTTACAAGTCCTAAGTTTTAAATTAAATAATTCAACATTCTTTTATAACCATGTGTTCATGTGGTCCTGTCTCAATCCTAACTAAATGATGCATTCCAACTCTTAAATGATTTTTCCTGTGAGCTGTGGTTGAATGGCCCTCATCGTTTTCAAAAAATCAACTTGAAACAATAAAATTGAGAATACTCTTGATTTTTAATTTGTGTTTTGCAATTCATACTCTAAACAGAATGCCCCAAAGCAGAACCAGGTGGCAGAAGGAGAAGAGGACTAGTTACTCAAGTTTTGCTTTGTTTGAACCTCAAAGCCAGCATTTTCAAGGAACAGAGGACCTGGACAGTTTCTGCAGTCACTCTCCAGTGTCTGTTCAGCCACCAACCATGGCCTAGTGACACAAAAATCATGCCCTATAGCTGGGCCTCTGGTTCTACTAACACAGTGTGTGATGATGAATCTAAATTTTGAGAACTGGTGTTTAACAGTCCTGTAGCATAACAGGGGCCTGGTGAATGAAACTTTCTGCAGTTTATCAGCAGGAAGATAAGAGGTCCTGGTTCCAGGAGCAGCACAGAGGAGATATTCATCTTACCCAAGTTTCTGAGTTTGACCCATACCAAATAATTCAGAAGTAAAGTCAACACACCCAAGACCAAAGCCAGCAAGGAATTTTCTAAGATAAGAGTACAACTTTGTTCTTAAAGGGACGCCAACCACATCAGTTTATCCTCAAATATTCTGAGCAGAATAAGCCTTTTTATAACTAGGGAGCTCAGTTTTGGACCTTGATTTGTGTGAATTCTAGAAGCAGATAGCCTGCTGTTGTTTTCAAAGGATGCACAGAACTAAGAAGTGGCTAAGAAATTTGCTGCAGGGTCAAGGGCCTTAGCTTAACCCTTGAGGTTGGACCAATCAGTTGTAGAAACCAGAGGCAGCTCTGCAGGCAAAAACAAGCATTCCCCTTATTTAGGGCTTTGTTTCTTCTCTGTTGGCTGCGTCTACTCCAGAGCCCTTCCATGACCGTATGAGACCTTGTACTAGGAGGAAGATACTATATAAAAAGGTGATTCAGTCTTTGAGACAATAAAGGTGTAAAATATCCCTGCAATCATTTGTTTAAATACCTCCTCATATATTTGGTTTTATCAGCCTGGGCGATACTGCGGGTGCTAGAGCATGTGCCAAGGGACAAAGCTCAGTACCATGTACAAGGTCCTAAGCTTTGTTCCTCTCACTTGAGGTGTGGCCCAGGTACCCCTGACCCTGTTCCCCTCCCTTCCCCCACCTCCAGCACACACACACACACCCCTAGCACCAGCAGGCCTGGCCCAGACCAAGTGTCCCTGGAAATGGTCCCTATAAAAGAATTAAAAATCAGTGTGCCAGGGTGGCACACAACACACAGTGATGAAAGTCATTGGCACAGTGGTGGCAGGGGACCAGGACAAGCTAGTCAGCTAGTTTCAAAAGACCATCTTGGAGGTTTGTTTTGTTTTGTTATAGTTTTGGCCACACCAGTTGGTGCTCAGGGCTTACTCCTGGCTCTGCACTCAAGGATCACTCCTGGCAGGCTTCAGAGACCTTGTGGGGTGTTGAGGATCAAACCAGGGTTGGTGGAATGCAAGGAATTCCCTTGCTGTTGCTCCAGCCCTGAGGCCAGTTGTGAATGAGAGGAGAAGCTCAGAGGCTCTCACCTTTGATTGTTGTTTTTTGGGGTTTGTTGTGTGTTTTTTTTTTTTTTTTTTTTTTTTTTGCTCTCACCTTTGATCTCTGGCCTGAAATCTAACAGTATCACTTCTTGCTCCGGGAAGTTCCTGCCTCTGAGTTCCTGTGCAGGCTAGTGTGTGACTCCCTGGGTTCCTGTTCCTCTCAGTCTGCATAGAGTCATCACCGTGTCAGCTTGGACAAACCCTTGTGTCCTGTCATTTCCTCAGGTTTCTCACAGTAAAGCTCCTACTCATTTTGATTATTATTAAACACTCTCATTAATCTTTTTGTTTGTTTGTTTTGTTTTGGTGCCACACTCAGTGGTGCTCAGGGCTTTTTTTTTTTTTTATATAATGTAGGAATACTGCTATTTATTCAGCCATTGATTAAGCAGATTGAATTGGGCATGAACTCCACATTACTTTTACTCTTTTTATTCAGAATGTTTTGGGGTTTTGTTTTGTTTTTTTTTTTTTTTTTTTGCTTTTTGGGTTGCACCCAGCGGTGCACAGGGATTACTCCTGGCTCTGCTCTCAGAAATGACCCCTGGAAGTGCTCAGGGGACCATTTGGGATGCTGGGAATTGAACCCGGGTTGACCGTGTGCAAGGCAAATGCCCTATCGACTATGTTATCACTCCAGCCCCCCCAGAATGTTAATTTTATTATTTTATTATTATTTCCCCCACCCCTTCTTTTTGATTCACCATGAGATACACTTACAAAGCTTTCGTGTTTGAGCGTCAGTCATAGAGTCATCAAACACCCGTCCCTTTACCAGCACACCAAATTCCCCAGCATTCCCCCATCCTTACCCCCGTTCCAACCCTTACCGTGCCTGTGTGATAGACACTTTCCCCCATACTCTCTATTTTGGTTACATTTGATATTTCAACGCCAGTCTCACCACCTTTCAAACCTGCTGAAAAGGCAAAGCTAGACAATTTTTTTTGTATTGCTTGTTATGGATAGAATATAATGTCCAGGAAATTCTGTGTTGTTCTCTTCCAGGACTTTTAGTTTATAGTCTCTTGATGAGATTACATGGCTCCGGGGGTGATTTGTGGGTGTGACTGCCAAGCTACTGGAAAACTGGGGACCTGAGGGGAAGAGTCCCAGTCCCTGTCCAAGTGGACCTGGAGCTCTCAATCACGTGTTCCTACCTACCTCCATGCTACAGGCCCTAGCTGCATCTTTTGATCTCGTTCAAGATTTATGGGTCTCTGAAATAAGGCCAATAAGTGAGCTTACATAGCTGAGTCGGAAGTGGTTTGTGGGTGTGGCTCCCATATACCTAACTTTTGGCCATTTAATTTCTTGGTAAACTTGCCCCAAGTTGTTGGAGTCTGGCCAAAAGCACAGCAGCAATTTTGGGGTATCTGAAAGTCTGAAGACATCGTCAAGCTGTTGATGCACTCGCCCCGCAGGTACAGGTTGATCTTCTGGTGACACCATACCCCCATCAGGGTTTATCTGGCTCTGCACTCAGGGATCACTCCTAGCGGGGCCTCCAGGGACCTTCTGGGGTCCTAGGGATTGATTGAGTCCATGTCAGACGCTTGCATGGCAAGCACCACACCTGCTTTACTATTTCTCTGGCCCCATTACTTATCTCTGTACAGCGTCTCTCTTGACCTTTATTTCAATCTTTCTGCCTCTGTGCTCTTGTCCCTGCTGAGTTTCCCCTTATCCTCCCGCTGTCCACAGTCCAGATACCTCTCCTCCACGAAATGCTTTTAGGCAGGTCTGCCTGCTCCTCTGAGCTTTACCTGCTTCTTGCCCAACCTTCACTAGATTACCTTTGGCAATCAATCACGTTCTATTTGGTGAACTGATCTTTATTTTTAGGTGCTTCTCCTTTCTCTGTAACTGCCCTCCCCTCACCACATCTCTGTGTAGGTGTGTGCACGAGCTACAAAAGAGGCCTGTGCAAATAAAACCTAGATCTGAACAAAACTTTAGAATATGCCAACAGATTCTTTGTGCCACTGTGATTCATTTGTAATTCTTACTTCTGGTCTTGACTTTCCTCCCTGAAGGCAGGGGTCTTTGTCTTCTGCCAGCCGCTGTACTGACCTCCCCTGCAATGGCCTTTCTTACCTGTGAAAAGCTGAGTACCTCTTTACAATAGCCAGAATCTGAAAAAAACCTGAGTGCCTAAGAACAGATGACTGGTTAAAGAAACTTTGGTACATCTACACAATGGAATACTATGTAGCTGTTAGAAAAGATGAAGTCATGAAATTTACATACAAGTGGTACTACATGGAAAGTATCATGCTAAGCGAAATGAGTCAGAAAGAGAGGGATAGACATAAAAAGATTGCATTCATCTGGGGAACATAAAGTAACAAAATAGGAGATTAATACCCAAGAATAGCTGAGATCAGTACCAGGAGGATTACTCCATGGCTTAGAGGCCAGCCGGGCATTCTAGGGGAAAGGGCAGCTCAGATAGAAAAGGGAGCACCAAATAAAGGGTGTTTGGAGGATCCTCCCAGGAGGGGAGATGCATGTTGAAAGTAGACTATGGACCGAATATGATTGCCACTCAATGCCTCTTTTGCAGACCACAACACCCAGAAGAAGAGAGAAAACAAAAGGGAATGCCCTGCCACAGAGGCAGGGTGGGATGGGGGGGATGGGGATGGAAGGGATACTGGGATCCATGGTGGTGGAAAATGGGCACTGATGGAGGGATGGGTATTTGATCATTGTATAATCGAAACCCAAGCATAAAAATTTGTAAGTCTACAACTGTACCTCATGGTGTTTCACTAATAAAAATTAAAAAAAGAAAAAGAAAAGAAAAGCTGAGTGCCAGCTGTGACTGCTGCTCTTATGAGGGGTCACTGGCCCAAGGTTTACTGCCAGTCTTGAATTCTGCTCTGTGTTCTAACTACTGGGCATGGTGGTGTCTTGCTCCTGGACTGGCAACCTGCCTTCATTACTTCTGTTTCTCCATTTTTTCCTCAGATGCATATTCCCATTCCTCGAGTGAAAATGGAGGCAAGTCTGAGTCAGTGGCCAACCTGCAGGCTCAGTCCTCCCTGAACTCCATTCATAGCTCTCCCGGGCCCAAGCGTTCCACCAACACCCTGAAGAAATGGCTGACGAGTCCCGTGCGCCGCCTCAACAGTGGGAAAGCAGATGGAAACATCAAGAAGCAGAAGAAAGTACGGGATGGCAGGAAGAGCTTCGACCTGGGATCTCCTAAGCCTGGGGATGAAACAACCCCACAGGGAGACAGCGCTGATGAGGTACTTTCCTACCATGAAGAACATAATCCCTCCTAGGCCTGCTGCCCCAGGCACCAGCGCCAGCTCCCAGTCCTTGATCTTATTGGGCCTTCTTTGTACATGGCAGTTTGCTTTGTGAGCATTTCAAGGAACGGTAGCCTCTAGAATATCCTGGAATCTAACACGATTCTGCCAGATTGGAGATGGGAGCCTGGCGTGAGGGGAGTGAATTGGTGAGGTGACTTTGTACCTTGTAAAAACCCTTGAGAATGAGGATAGAAAGATGGAGATCCTTTCACTTGGAAAGCAGAAGACTGTGTGGAGACAATTTTGCTCTTTGCATGTATTTCACGCGTTGTCATATGTTGAAGGAAGCAGAAAAATTCAGATTGCTTTAGAGAGAGTTATGATTAACAGGTGTGAGTAGATAGTAGGATGAGTTTTGATTTAACATTGATGCTGACACTGCAATTTGTATTAATAAAACCATTTCCAAATATGAGCCACTGGTGTTACATGCTAGCATCAGTGTGCTAGGAGGAACTCGGTGGGGCACGCCCCATGATGAAATGAGTCGTTATCAAATTAGATGGACACAGGGACTGGAAGGCTATAAGCAGCTGTCTGACCTTACATTATGGTGAGACTCGGGTGTTAGCCAAGAACCAGACTGGACAATCTCTAAAAGTTCCTTCTGAAGCTAACAGTCTGCATCTAAATATGGTACTTTTGTTTAGTCTGGAAAATGAAATAGATCTTATCTGGCTAACATACTCTTGTCACTTATGTGGTTGAGAAACTCTTTCTGATGTGTAACACACTGTAATTTTATGCTCCCTATGTTTGAAAATAGCTACAGAGTGGAGCAATATGCAGGTTGGTTTAGAACTCTGTCTGAAACTTAAGAAGTTAGGCCCTTTTGACCACTCTTTGAATTTTCCCTTCCCCTGATTGCGTAGTACCCCCAAATTGCCAGGAGTGACTCCAGAAAATAGAGCCAAGAGTAGTCCCTGGGTACCCCTGAACACAGCCCCCCCCCAACAACAAAATTCTACGTCCTAGGGTTAGATATTATTTCAGTGGCAGAGCACATGCCTTCATGTGTGAGGCCTTGGGTTCAATCCCCAGCACCACTAAAATAAACAAACAAATAAACAAACAAAAAACCTTTAAAGTCATGTAAGTCCTAAAGCATTGGCATCTTTATATGAAACAGTGATTAATGATGCTCTTTTGTTCCAGAAGAGCAAGAAAGGTTGGGGTGAAGATGAGCCAGATGAAGAGTCACACACACCTCTCCCTCCACCTATGAAGATCTTCGACAATGACCCTACCCAGGACGAGATGGTAGGTTGAAGGAGCACCGTGTCCTAGATGGGATTGCATTTGTGTGCATGATGGGGAGTGGCTCTCTCCCTTGTTTGTTATCTCTCAGGCCATGGAAGTCTGTGAGGATTGGATTCGTCCTGTGTTTGACTGGGATGCCCAACAGCAGTGGTCCTGCAGGTCTGACTCCGCTCTGGGCCTGGGAATGGTGTGTGGATTCTCAGGGCGGGGCTCTGCCCAGTGTCTCAGCCTGCAGTGCAGGGTATTGGCTCTGCCTTTGGAAGCAGCAGATTCCAAGGGGAACTGTTTGTCTCAAAAAGAGAGTGCAAAGCAGTCCAGGTCATGGTCTCTTCACTGTACCTGACTGTATGACCTGGGTTTCAGTTGATTGTTTTCACTATGCTCAACTCCAAAGTCCAAGTTAAGGCAACTTCCAGTCAAGTCTGGTGCAGTGGAAATTCTGCCCACACAGCATGAGGGATAGAGATGCTGCAAAGAGACGAGTCTGTGTTAAAAGTGGAAAAACTTATTTGCCAGGTTTCCCAAGTCCTTCGGAATTCCCCAGCTCACCATCAGGCCAAGGCTCAGTGTGGGTGTCCACCAGCCCCAATCAGGTGCCTATCCAGATTGCTCTGGAGCAGACGCACGTCCATAGTGTTTGTAGGCACAGAGCCGAGGCTTGGGAGCTATATTGGCTGCTCCACTTGCTTTCTTTACAACTGTCAATTCATTGCATTTTTGGTTTGGTTTTCTGTGCTTTAGTTTGGTTTCCTCCTGGCCCATTGGGCCCTAGAGGTTGAAACGATGGTTTTAGTTTTTCAGTCTTGTTTGGTGGTGGCTGTGGTGGTGGTGGTTGTATAGCCCCACTCTGGGGTCTCTTTGTGCTCTGGAGCACTCTCACCTTGCAGCGGGTCACCTCTTCTAAGGTGGAGCACCAGCATGCATGGCAGAGGCAAATCCTTACTATACTGCAGAGCACGCAATTCCGAGAGTATCTTGGCAATGTTTCTGGTGAGATATCAGGGCTGGGTTTAATTCTCTCTGCTTTGCATGTGGATATTTAACCTGCAGACATTAGAAACCCCCTACACACAGACAAATGTGCACGCACACACACACGCGCGCGCACACACACACACACACCACCACCACCACCATCACCACCACCACCACATACTCACATATCACACACACTCACACACCACATACACTCACACACCACATACTCATAAACATACCACACATACATTACACACGCACTCACATATTACTATACCACATACACACACACCCCCACATACACACAGAAACCACAGATTCAGAGATAGGGTGATAATTAAGCTGTGGTTGTGCTCTCTGTGACTTGCCATGACAAATGTGCTGCTGTGGCCCCTCCTGGGGTGGTGTCAGTGGCCCTGGACTTTGACTTGGGGAGAGGAGTGGCAGGAAGCATGCATGATGCCTATCCCAGAATCCCACAGGCATAAATGCCTGTGTTTCACACCAAGATGAGAACAAGACCGAACCAGATCTTTCCTTATTATATGAGTTTGTGTGTGTGTAGGGGTGGGGGAGGGTATATTATGATACTTCTGGATTATTTTTAACTGAGAATGCAGACATACTTACAGACATTTACCCCCTTATCATAGCCCAAAGTAGGTGGCCGGTAAGTCCCTTTTAGATACAATGATCCCTCTGTCCTGCTATTTGGTTTCTGTTTTTGATTTCTTGGGATATTTGGAGAGGTAAAACTGAACTTTGGGGTTGGAGTGATAGTACAGCAGGTAAGGCGCTTGCCTTGATCACAGTAGACCAAGATTCGATCCCTGGCATCCCATATGGTCCTCTGAGTCCACCAGGAGTGATTCCTGGGTGCAGAGCCAGGAGTAACCCCCCGAGCACTGCTAGGTGTGGCCCCAAAATAAAAACAAACCAAAAAAGACTGAACAGAATTCTGGCAGAACAGAGTGATGAAGATCGTTTTTACAATCATATAAAAGAACTTTAAGTGTCCCCATTATGTCTGAATGCACTTCATTCTCCTGCCAAAGCCCTGCAGAACAGTGTTCCAGTGTGGACATCTTATAAGAACTTCTGTGTTTAGGGAAGTGGGGCTGGGGCAGGAGGAATTCAGTCCATATTGAAGGTCTCCCTTCACTGAGACAAGGAGCATCTCTCTTCTTTTTAATTAATTTATTTTTTTACTTTTTGGGTCACACCCGGCTTTGCACAGGGGTTACTCCTGGCTCATGCACTCAGGAATTACTCCTGGCGGTGCTCGGGGGACCATATAGGATGCTGGGAATCGAACCTGAGTCGACCATGTGCAAGGCAAACGCCCTACCCGCTGTGCTATAGCTCCAGCCCCACATCTCTCTTCTTTAGACACGTTGGAAGTAGGGGCCCAAGCTTTCTTACCTCAAAACAGTGGGGGCAGCCCTTCCTCTAGCCCTTGTGATCACTGGGGACTGTCGCTGCCTCATGGTCTCCTTGGAACTCAGCTCCTCCCAAGGCCAGCCTCAGTAATGCCTCTGTGACCCTGCTCTGCTTCTCCACACCCCTTCCCCACCTCAGCTCCCTTTTTCCTCACTTGATTCCCTCACCTGCCTTGAGCCTGGACTTGCAGTTTTGCTTCCTAATCACTCCGCCTTGTTCCTTGCTAACCTGCTTTTCCTCTGCTGCTCAATGTCTTGCAGTCCTCCTCTTTGCTAGCAGCTCGGCAGGCTTCCGCCGAAGTACCTACTGCCGCAGACCTTGTCAATGCAATAGAACAGTTGGTCAAAAGCAAGCTGGTAAGTGGTGGATGCTGGAGGCAGTTCTGCTTGGGTCTCACCTCCGTGCAGCTCCTGGGGGCTGGCCCTCATCTGCCATGTTCCACTTTGTGCTGAATCTCATTCCTCCCATATTATTGTTTCCAGTTAATTATGGGTTCTAAAGAGCTCTGCCTCTTTGGGGATGTGGCTCAGTAGTTCAGCACCTGCCTCACACTTGGGAGATCTGAGTGCCACCCCCAGGACCAGAGCAAGTGTGACACCCAGAAATCGCCATCACCACGAAGTCCTCCATTTTGCTTTTTCTTAGGAATAGGCATGAAGAAACATTTCCTTGACTGGATTTTGGGGCAACATGAGGTGTACTCCTGGTGGTTCTTGGGAGACCATATGAAATTCCAGGGATTGAAGTGATGTCAGCTATGCTCAAGACAAGCACCTTACCTCCTGATAATCTCTAACGCTTCCTTGATTGTGTTAAGGCAACATTTTTTTTTTTTGCCCTTAAGAAGCATGTCTTCTCTCTTGTGACATGAATGAAAGTTGAAAAATATCCAAGACAAAATAGCTTGTCCCCGTAAGCTGGGCCACTAGCCTATAGGCAAGTGGCATTTGGACCATCAGTGAAATGTTTCTAGTAGCCCTGAAATGAATTTTGCCACTAAGTCACAGAATTAGATCTTTCATAGTGAATTTTTTTATTCTGGAATTTCAGATAGACTTCTAGCTTGCAATGTTAATTGCTGAGTAAAAATTATGAGGGAGATGGGCAAAAATGTGTGGCACCACACCACAAAAAAATTATGGGGGTTGATACATATCTCTATCTGAACATGGAGAACAGAATACAAGCCATTGAAATTGGCTTGAGTGACTGTCTCGGGGACCAGTGAGATCATTGCAAGGGGTTAAATGAGTTGAGCTGGTCCAGGGTTTGCAAAGTCTGGGGAAATGGTCTTTTATGGGATAGAGCTGGTCCTCTCTCTCTTCCAAGAATTCTGTATATACAAGTGTATCACTATAGGAAGATAATTCAGAATAGTTTCATTTCCATCCTCCTCATCCATGTTACTCATTTGGTTGTCCCCCTCCCCTCAGCCCCCAACTCTCATTAGGACAAATATCTGTGCTTCTGCCAGACTTCTTTGGTCAGTTCTGTTAATGGGCACCATTTAGGTCCTTCTCCACTTCGCCCCGGAATTAGAAGGAAATGAAGGGTGCTCTTAAGTTAAAGCTGTCTGATCATAATTTTGATTATAGTAACTCCAGTTTTGAAATTCCAGCTAATAGAGTGCCAGTGAAATTTAGCTTACATGACTTTCTTCTTTCCGTCTAAATGTCCTCCCTAATTTGCCCAAAAGAATTTTTTTAATGAGTTGATGTTTTTGGTAACTCCTCCTCAAGTTGTCCATTGTTCCCATTTTTCCAGTCTGTGGATGGAAGTTTGGGTGCTCTCATTGGCACTATATTGACTTTTCAAAGTATACCTCTCTGACCACTTCTCACTTGCTCTCCTTTATCTCCAGCCTGATAACACACTCTTGTCTCAAAATGCCATAAAATTTTTTTCCTAAAAAATTATCCTTTCTATTGGTCATAGAATAGTACTGGAATTAAAATGCTTGCACCTGACTTCTTTTTGATATCTGGTACCACCCGGAGAGATCCCTGAGCATAGAACCAGAAATAAGCCAGAAGTGAACCCTGGCCACTGTGTGTGGCCCTAAGACCAACCAAACAGATTATCCTTTCTTGGAACCAGAACAAGAAAAGCAAACTTGCATTGCACATGGTTGACCCCAGTCTTCAATCCCCAGCATGACATATAGGCCCCTAAGCTCTGCCAAGAGTGATTCCTGATCACAAAGCCGGGAGTAAGCCCTGAGTACAGCTGGGTGTAACTCAGGAACAAAACAAATCTTTTCTACTATTCAGGAAGGATCTATAGAGGACCCTCCAATCTAATAAATCCTTGTGGCATATGCTGGAGACACACAGTTTTTAAGAGTGTTACATTAGCAGAAACCTGTTCATTGGAACTGAAAGGAATAGTGATAGGAAGAAAGGATGAAGAGTTTCCAAAAGTTCTGTAGGCATGACCTGGGCTCATAAAGCCATTCAGCTGCTGTAAACATGCACTATCTTCAGTTGCTGTCTCTCACTAAAGAATTACTGAGAAAGTATTAACATGATTGGATGGCAGAATTTTCTAGTTGACTCAGGTGACAGAATCCTTTGTCAGGTATGGCTGCATATGAGTAAATAAAGTGAGAGATTTTTGGTGCCATTGCAAAAGTTTTAGTGATCTGAACTCACCAATTTATTTGTGGTTGGAGGAGGTGGTGCAGGGTTGTACCCAGCGATGCTCAGGGGATACTCCTGGCTTTCGTACTCAGAAATTACTACTGGCAGTGCTTGGGGAACCGAATGGGATGCCAGGAATCAAATCCAGGGTCAGACATATGCAAGGCAAATAAATGCCCTACCTGCTGTACTATTACTAAAATCCAAAACCTAAATTGTTAGTGTCTATAACTGATGTCTCTGTATTGCTCCAGGCTCTGAACTCACACATTCTTATATGAAAGTTATGTAGAAACAGATACTTTGATTAAACTCTTAGCCAGTGACTAGAACAATAGTAGCAATAGATAGGGCACTTGCCTTGTATGTGGCCTTTCTAGTTTCAATCCGTGGCACCCTAGATGGTCCCCTGAGTCCTGAGAAAAGTAATCCCTGACTGCAGAACCAGGAGGAAGCTCTGAGCACCACTAGGTGTACCCACCCCCTATAAAACAAACAAACAAACAAACAAACCCCTCTTAGCCAAATACAACTATCAAACGTTTATCTACCAACAAAGTATTTCTAATATTTTATGCTAATTAACAAAATTTTAGTATTACATTTATAGTCTGAGCTATTGATTTGGTCCCTTCACATGCTAAATTATCAGTTTTTAGGATTACAGATTATTTACAGAGCATTTGTTACTTCTTTTGCTTTACTAAGCACTACTAGTTTACCATCATCTACAAATCTACATGCCTCTATTTATGCTGATGTAGATTTTAAAATAAATTTAGATCATATAACAGTTTGTTAAAAATCATCCTCTCAGGAAACTAGAGAAATAGGCCTTAACTGTGACCCATCTGAGTTTGATCCCCAGCACCCTAAGGGCTCAGATCACTACTGAACCCCACTAAAAGTGATTCCTGAGCACACCACATGTGGCCTGAAACCACCATCAATTACAGTGGGAAAGACATTTGCCTTGCATGCGACCAACCAAGGTTCAATCCCTGGCATCCCATATGGTAACTCCAAGTACTACCAGGAGAAATTTCTAAGTGCAGAGCCAGGAGTAACCTGAGAATTGCCAGCTGTGGCCCCAAAACAAACAAACCATAAAAGTCATCCTTTTTTTAAAACAAAGTCAAAGTTTTCAGCAGTGTAGATAGAAGTAAAAAGGTATCATGCGGAGTGAAGTCAGTCAGTATGAGAGGGACAGATACAGAATGATCTCCTCTGGTCTCATATGTGGGACTTAAAGATATATACAGGGCAGCAACAAAGATCCAAGGAAACGTAATGGGGGAGCTGACACACTCAGTTGAGTTGGGGGTGGGCCAAGGGTGGGGAGGAGATATGTAATGGTAATGGAGGTGGTGTCAGAATTATGTTCATTAGAAACCGTATTTGGGGTGGAGGGGCACACCTGATTATGCTCAGAGGTTACTCCTGGCTCATAATTCCCTTATGTTCAGGAATTACACCTGACCATAAGGGATGCCAGGAATCAAACCCAGGTTGGCTATGTGCAAAGCAAGTGCCTTACCCACTGTACTATCACTCTGGCCCAATGATTAATAGTATTGTAAACCAAAAAAAAAAAACGTTTTTTTTAAAAATTTCTAATAAAAAAATAAACTTCTGTAGTTTTTTTTTTTTTAAGAATCATCCTTTCTTGGCACTGGAGGTTTTGTTCAAACTGTAGAACACATGTGTGGTGTGCTTGAGGCCCAGGGTTCCATTCTTGGCGTGGCCTGACCCTCTGAAATACTACAGAGGGCCCTATGGCGCACTGCTTCCAGTAGCCCCCACAACAGTCACAATCAAAACCCCCAAATCATGTTTTCTTTCACATTCTCTTATCACCTGGACCTGGAAAATTACTGTAGACCATTGGCTTGCTTTTCCCTACCCTGACCACTTTCCTGCCTTCATCTGGCCCCAAACAGAAGTGGGGCAAGAGGGCTCAGTTATTCAAGAAAGGTTATTGAGATACAGAAAGAAAATAAGAAACATCTATTTATCTCACTGTTTTAATATGGTTGTGTGCATGTGACTGTTATAACTTAATGACACTGATGCTACAGAGCACAGGTATATAATTTATAAAGTAGTTACTTGTCTAAGAACGGCATGACCAAAACCAAGTTTACTCATAGAGGCCTATAATTACAGTTTGTGAAATCACTGGTCTATAAGTAAAGGACACACACACACACACACACACACACTCTCACACACACACACCAATTAACATGAATTAAGTACTCTCATGCTTTATCAACTATTCTTCCACCTACCCTTTTCAAACTGGCTTACTCTGCTCCAACCTCACTTTTTTCCTCACTGTCCCAAGACACATGGGAGAACTTTTTCTCCCTCCAAATTTCAAATTTCTATTTATACTGCTCCTTTTCTCTGCTCCCTATAGTTTTTAATTATCTAAAGCCTGTCTGAAGTTCCACTCAAATCTTATCTCCCAAGACTCTGCTTACCAGCCAGGGATTTCCCAGGCCCACCACAGCCAGGGATTTTCCAGGCATGTGGTTAAGTTGCCTTAATCTTTTCACTTTCAGCCTACCTCCCCGGTTAGATGATTTGTCCTATAGGACATAATTTTTCCCTCCTCTACTAGCAGATAGGAAACTTTGACACTTAGACTTAATAAGTAAATCTGCTTCCAAAAGTCTGTCCTTTCCTATATTTTGGATGATCTTTTCTTCCTCTGACTATTGCTTATCCAAGCACTTTGGGGGCTCCCTACAGTCGCTAGTTTTGATCATTGGGACAGGTGATAAACATGTGAGTGCAGATCAAAAAGTCCCTTTGGAAGTAATTTTAGGGGGTCTAGGTCAGCTGTAGTTAATTGACCCTTAAGAGATGCTCAACAATTGGGTGAACGGTCCACCAATGGCATGTTTGCCATTATAAGGCCTTTAACTTATTCAACTAATAGCAATTTCTTGAAGACCTATTGTGAGCTTTCAATGGCCAGAATCTGGAAATAACCTGAGTGCCTGAGAACAGATGACTGGATAAAGAAACCATGGTACATCTACACAATAGAGTACTACACAGCCATCAGGAAAATGAAATCATTCAAATTGCTTATAAATGGATTAACATGGAGAGTATCATGCTGAGTGAAATGAGTCACAAGGAGAGGGATATACATAGTATAATTTCACTCATTTGTGGGATCTAAAAACTGTAGTATAAGACTATTATGGAAGGACAGTAGACACGAGAGGCAGGACTGGCCCACACTTGGAAGCTTGCCACACATTGTGGGGAGAGGGTAGTTAGAATAGAGAAGGGACCATTATAACAATAATAGTTAGAAATGATCACTCTAGACAAGAACTGAGTGCTGAAAGTAGGTAAAGGGGAAAACACGATAACTTTCAGTACCTGTATTGTAAACTGTAATACCCAAAAGGAAAGAGGGAGGCAAGGAAGGAATGGGAGAAAGAGAGTGAGAGAGAGAGAGAGAGAGAGAGAGAGAGAGAGAGAGAGAAGAAAAGAAAAGAAAGTGCCTGCTACAGAGGCAGACTGGAGGTTGGAGGTATCAGGAGGGAAACGGGGACACTGGTGGTGGAAAGTGTACACTGTCAAGAGGATGGTGTTGGAACATTGTATGACTGAAACCCAATCATGAACAACTTTGTAACTGTGTATCTTACAATTATTTAATTAAAAAATAATTTATTTGACTTAATATATAAAACCGGGCTGGAGTGATAGCACAGCGGTAGGGTGTTTGCCTTGCGCACAGCCAGCCCGACCGAGCCAGGTTCGATTCCTCCGCCCCTCTCAGAGAGCTCTGCAAGCTACCGAGAGTATCTTGCCCGCACAGCAAAAGCCTGGCAAGCTACCCGTGACATATTCAATATGCCAAACATAGTAACAACAGGTGTCAAAATGAAGATGTTACTGGGCCCGCTCGAGCAAATCGATGAACAAATATATAAAACCAAGCCCTTATCATGGAAAGGTATAAGGAAGCAGTGATTTGGTTTCATGAAACTTTACTCTTTGGTCTTTGAATCTCCCTTCTCTTTCCTTACATTCCAACCTCTACCCTGGGGTAGCACCTGGGCAACAGTGGCTGCTTCCTCAGGCACCTCTGGGATTGGGGTTGCTATTCATATGCAGTTACACAGAAAAGGATGAGATCTACAATCAGAGATCTAAAATTTTGGAGTTCTTACTGAACCTGAAATACAACAGTGTGACTTCTGTCAAAATAGCCAGGGTGTCCCCCAGAGGCTGGGCTCACAAAAGGACAGTGTACAGATCAAGGGGACTAACAGCTCCTCTGGACTCAAAGCTCTTCAGACCACACCTGTCACAAGTATGGGTGAATCGCATGTAAGAATCTGAACTTGGCATTTTGAAGTTCTCTTAAATCCCTGGAAGGGTACCAGGGGAGCAAAAAGTTCCATGAGATCCATAGTATTTGAAGGGAAGGTAAAGAGACCACAGTGAAGAGCATGGAGACGTTCAGAAGGGATGACTGGTAATGGAGCTGCACCACAAGAAGACTTGCTTGGACGTTCATGTTCCAGAGGACATGACCTAGACCTGTGGGTGGACGTTGTCTTAGTTCAGTAGAAGACACACTGATGAGGTTCCTTCCAAATGATGGAGTCTACTCTATTTTACAGGAGTATCTGGTGTTCTTGGCCTTTGATCTGAGCTTAGATTCTTTCTGTATTCTTTTTGGGGTGCTGCTCAAGCAATGCTACCAAATTCTACACTTAGAATTTATTTAACTCCCTCGCTCTTCCCAGAGGTCATAAATCCCTCTGTCTGTGTCCCAAGTTGCGATCCGTGTTCTGTGGGCACGCAATTGGTCTAGCCAGCCTTCTTGCTCCAAGAGTTACCATCTCTGCTGTTTGAGAGCTGTTGGCTAGCAAGTGAGGGGAGTCTTCTCTGCTCACCTGCACTGAAGAGAGAGATCCTGAAATTTCCCCCAATTCTTCCTTTGGGGTGCCCTGTCCCTGTTTCAATTAAAGAACACTTGGTTTTTGTTTGTTTGTTTGGGAGCCGGAGCACAGGGCCCAGGCAGGTGGATCGGGCAGCGGGAGCCCGGGGCGGGGGGGGTGGGGGGAGTCCTCAAGACAGGCCCCGAACATCCCACACACTCCTGGGCGAACAACAGTCCTGATCCTCACAGCGGAGAGCCTCCAAGAGAGAGCATGTCAGCACAGTAACAACAAGTTTCAAAATGGAGATGTTACTGGACCTGCTCGAGCAAATTGATGAGCAACGGGAGGACAGTGTTTTGTTTGCTTGGGAGCCAGGTTGGAGTGGGGGTGGGGTGCTCACTCCTCCAGGCTCTGTTCTCGGGGGCTGTTAGGATCAGACCTAGATCTCCTACATGCCAGTATGTCCCCAACCGGCCTATTGAGCTCTTTTTAACCCAGCCTTGATCTTCAACCAATGTTTATCAAGACAGGATAGCAACTCCCTCCCCGAAATAGAGCTAATCTACTTTTTATGGAATTTGTATTAAAGTATTATCTTTAACTCTGAGCCAGAAATAAGATTTCCCTTGGCTTTCCCTGCATGATTTTTAATAAAGTTGTTCATGTTTCCTGATGAAGAGGCTGCTAGTTGTGTGTGTTTGTAAGGCATCAGAAGAGATAGACTATAGTTATACTTCTTACTGTGTAGTCCTGGGCAAATTATTTCATCAACTTGGGCTTCATTTTAACCTCGTTTTCAACCATAACGAATCTGTTCACCATCTAATCTCAAGAGCGTTTTTATGACTTGGCCAGTTGTGAACTTGCTTTGTAAATTGATAAGGAGCATCATACAAACAGTAGCTCATAGCCACCTCATATTTATTGTGAGGGCCATGGGAAGGGCACCATATCATTTTTTTTCTTTCTGCATGACATGATGATCTTTGCCTGCCTTGTAGTCTCATCCTGGGCACAGAGACACTTAGCTTTTGTCCAGCGATAGACTGCTGGTTAGGTGATTGTTGCAAGATAATAGCTTCAGTCTCATCTGCTTTCATTCCTCAAGCATGAGAAACAAGAGCTTCCTGTCCACGTGATAACCTAGTGTGACTCTGAACAGTTCCACTTAACAGCATTCCTCCTCCTGTCTACAATGAGAAACTGATTTCCCTCCCTGAAGTGGCTGTATTCTCAGTGGCACATCCTAGTCAGTTATCAGATGATACCAGTGGCCCTTGCCTGGTAGTCCTCTGCACTTAGGGAAGGGGCTGCCAGGACTGAGCTTTTACTGGCCTCCTGGGACTGTCCTACTTGCCTCAGCAAGACGTCCTGTTTTTCCTGCTCCCACAGTAGCCCATTTCCTGGCCAGCCTGCGGCCACGTTCCATGACAGGCCTGGCTGCACTTGTGAGTACTCTGCTCTCCTTGATGAACCCGTGTGCTTTGTCAATTGCAAGACAGAATGAGTAGGATTTCAGAGTCCAGGTGGGGAGAAGAGGAACTTGGCTCCTAAGCACATGCATGTTCTCCCTTGGGGAGGTGCACATTGTTTTAGGAGCTGAGTGTCCTTCTGGAGAGAAGATTCCTGAACTCACTCAAGGAATAGTTTAGATTTACATCAAAATAATGGTTTTCCACCAATTTGAAATGTCATTTGCCTAGAAAATCCAGTTTTTATACTGAAAGCTAAAGGCTACTACTATAAAGCTATCTTCCCAACCTCTATGCTTAATTTCCCTGAGAATGAGAATGTTACATCTATATGTTTCTTTCCAAGAACAGCAGAAGAATTTCTATGAAAGGATGGGGCAGCTAAGAGGTTGGTGTGGTTGGGGCAGCTGATCCAGTACCTTACCCATTACCTCAGGTCAGACCTGACCTCTCACCAAGAGTTCTGTGATAAATACTTAGAGATCTGTCTTACTCCATGCCATGTGCTAAGGTCAAGTGCAGAACATTGCTTAATAGAACTCTCAGTCTAGTTTAATGCTCAAGATCCCCTCTTGATAGACTATCAGCCATTTCCTCCTAAATTTCAGTTTGACATCCCTCTACTTGACATCAAGAGATAATATTCTCCTTAACTAATGTTAAGGATAACATTAAAAATAAATCTTTTAATGAATCATTCTGACTAATAAAAATAACTATTTAATCAAGTAAATATCAAAGTGACAGCAGTGTAATCAAAAATTATGTCACTCTTATTATCCTTTAGGAAAGATTCAGTGTTGAAAATCAGAGATTTTTGCAGCCAGCCCGGCTGAGCCAGGTTTGATTCCTCCGCCCCTCTCAGAGAGCCCGGCAAGCTACCGAGAGTATCTCGCCCGCACGGCAAAGTCTGGCAAACTACCCGTGATATATTCAATATGCCAAACACAGTAACAACAAGTCTCAAAATGGAGACGTTACTGGGCCCGCTCGAGCAAATCGATGAACAACAGGAGGACAGTGACAGTGACAGTGACCCTTTTGAAAGAATTAATCATTAAGTATATGAAATGTAAACCCTGTTTTCCTTTACTATCACACATGTGACCCCAGTTCACATAGCACATAATCATTCACCAGCACCCATCCTACCCTTTTTCAGCCTGTACTAGGCTATCTTCAGCTTCGGGGCTGACCACAATAGTCTTACAACGTGACCCTTTACCCACAGTGCTACCTCTGCCATTGTGTTCAGCAAAACCTTTCACAGTTCTCAATATTCAGTTCAGCCATTGCTTCTTCCATTAAGTCTTTCTCTCTCCTCTCTCACTAGGGCCATATCATCCTGTTGTCACCATTCGTGGTGCTTCTTCTCTCCAAAAGAGTACCTGTTTTGTTTAAATTATGGAGGACAGAAGCTATATTTATTCATTTCTCCAGTGCTTTGCAAGTATCAACTTGTGTTAGATATTTGATCACTACTTGCTTGATTATAAATAAATGAGTAATTACAACTCCATGCAAGGAATACCATACAGAGGTGTATAAATGGCACTTAGAGACCACAGGAGGAGGATGTTTTCTGGGTAATTGATTTAGAAGTCCACAGACAGGATATGTTCTTGTTTTGTTTTGTTTTGTACATGAGGCTCTCCTTGGCAAGGTACTGGGTCAAGCTGAAGGAAGCAGTACTTTAAAGTATCATCTAATCCCATGACAGCACCCTGTTTCCCACAATGGTAACAGTAATTAGGTGTGCTGAAGATAGTGACCACATTTTGGTCATGACTCCAATTGTACCCCCCATTGCAGTGTGAGACCATTGGCAAGGCTAGATGTTTCAGAAATGTCTTGCATAAATATGTAACCAGCACCCCAGGGTGAAATACCCTTTCCTCCACAGTCATCTAGATCTGACCATAATAGGTCACACATTGGGCCCTCATGTGGAACTTCCTATAATCGATCCAGGGCTCTGATATGATCCAGTGTACTAATGGATGGGAGATAACCAACATGGAGACAGAATATCTGTCCATCCACTAGAGCTGTAAGCGGAAGATAAATAGATCTGAAAAATATTTCCAAACATCAGCATACTTTCATAGACATTCACCATAGAAACCATATACTTGGGTAATATGTCAACTTTAATGGTTTCCTCTCAATATTGTAATATTTTCTGGGTAATGTCTCCACCGAATAAAAACCTCTGTCCCATGAAGAGATAGTTTGTATGTGGTGATTTTCCACGAATTCTACAGAGTTTCATGAGATCCTGGAGTTGACCATGCACATTTCCACACAGCAATGGGACATTGCACTTCTTGCACATTTGATTCTTCCATTAAAATTTATTTAGCGCTCATTCAGCTGCTCCATCCATTGGTCCAGCTCCTTGGTGAATGCCTTGTCCTCGGGAGTTGGCCCAAGCATGGCATAGTGGCCACACACAGCTCACAGCACTTGGGCTGTCTTGCTCGCTCTCCCACTCCACCCCCCCCCCCCCACTTCATGCTTCCTATATGGTCATTTTTAGCATGGTGACAGCCAGCCTCCATATTTAGTCTATTTTTGGTTCCTATTTACACCTCTGTGCCCTGACTTTGGTGGAGGTGAAGGGCACACCTGACAATGCCCAGAAACTATTCCTGGCTCTACACTCAGAAATTACTCCTGGCAGTGCTGGGGGACCAAATGGGATGCTGGGGATAGAACCTGGGTCAGCCATGTGCAAGGCAAGCACCCTGTACTCTCTGCAGCTTCTGCTATTGCACTTCTATTGCTCTCTCCATGTTGGTCTACTGAGGTTATTGTGGCTGTTGTGTTGAGCCGCCAAAGCACAGAAAGCCCCCTGAGACTCTGTAGCCCTCAGCTTACCCACCCGCCACCATGGACTGTCCCTGCCAGGAGCAGCACGGTCAGTCCAGGTCATAGCTTGTCCGTTAGATCAGAGTATCTCATCTAGGTAGCCGGAGGGTGTCATGGAGCATTCCAGAATTACTATGTTAATTGAGGCAGATCAACCAACATACAGCCTAACCAAACCCTTTGGTGTTTCTTCCTTATTTCCTGTCTCTGCCCATTTCAGTTCTACCCCCAGAGAGTTCTTTCCCAGAAGCAACTTGGGTTTCTGTGCTCCTGTAATAGGTCAGGTAGGAAGAGAAGGAGCCGGATTTCCTGTGTGATACTATGGACTCCTCAGATCCCTTTATCCCAGAGAAAACTGGAGCTTGGATCACAGAGGACCAGGCTAAATGGTCCTCAGGGGTGCTGAGAGGCAGGATGGAGGCCTATTTTTCAAATTGCCACCAGCCAACATCCTGTAGAAGAAAGGCCACAGCGGGGCAATGGGGAAGCGGGTGTAGAAATAAAAGCGTGTAATCAGATCAGTCGCCAGCTGGGAGCATCTTCCTGGGGAGTCTGTCTCTGGCGAGGGCACCAGGGAACATGTCACATGTCTTTGGAAGGTCTGCCTGTCCCCTGTCTTGTCAGTCGTCAGCACCAGACACTCTCATTTCCTTAATGACTAGGTACAGATCCTGAATCTGTAAGTTTAGCTAAACTCTTCTTGACCTTTCTGTGCTTTTAGCCTTATGCCTGCCTCTCTGAATAAGAACTTTTGTGGTTGGTTTCTTGTTCTATCAAATGCCTTCATGGAGGGTTAAAAGAAAGTCCCTCCCTTTAAGCTGAAAGACCCTGCACTCTTCTTTGCAGTTTCTGGTGCTGGTAACCAATTCCTGTGTGGCCCATAGTCTAGTTTGTTGAATGGGAGCAGGGAGTGGGGACAGGAGATGGACACCTCTCCCAGCAGTAATGTTCTCATTTCTCATCTTTAGTGTTCCCCACATTTTCCCTTTGAGCACCTTGTCTTTGTAGTGTTTCTTTTATCTGGACTTTCCCTTCTTCTCTTTTGTCCTAGGTTTAAATACAACAGCCATGAGAATTAGTAGCAGATACTCTGTATGCATGTCATATAAGGCATACAGGTTTTTTGTCCTCAAGCGTTGTGACTTTAGGATTAATGTTTTTTTTTTTCTTTTTGGGTCACACCCGGCGATGCTCAGGGGTTACTCCTGGTTCTGCACTCAGGAATTACTCCTGGCGGTGCTCAGGGGACCATATGGGATGCTGGGGATCAATCCCGGGTTGGCCACATGCAAAGCCAACGCCCTACCCGCTGTGCTATCACTCCAGCCCTAGGATTAATATTTCTAAGACTACTAATGTGAAACTTTCGTCTTTACTTGCAACAGCAATAGTAAGATATGTATCTTGTATGGCTACTCTGGATTTATCACCTATAAATGTTTTTGAGTTGTCTTGACCTTGATCTCCAATCTTACTGTTTGTCCATTGCAGTGGCTAATTTATATGATGAAATGTTAAGTGTCACCATATGATCATTCTTCTAGGGCATTTATGAAAATGTTAAGACTGATGGCATACTTGAGTCTCTGTATAATTAACTGTTCCATCCCTGGGGGTAGAGGAGACTTGCCAATGTACGGCAGTTTAATTTTACAGGCGGTAATAAGACCTGTAAAATTAAATTGTGTGTACCTCAGAGCAGTGATCTTCAACCACTGGACCACAGACTGAATCTCGTCTGCAAGTGCAGAAAGGTTGAAAACTACTGGGCTACCACCGTGTTTATGACTGATGTGCAGAACAGATGCGGGACCACAGGTGTAGGAGACAGAAGAATGCTGTTTGGGAAATCTGTAGAAAAGAGACATCTGATCTATAAAGAGTGACGTGTAGGACTATTTTAGGTGACTCGCTTAAGATCATCCAGTGATTATTGGATCAGGGATCAGATCTTTGGTTCCTTTACCATTTAGCTCTTAGTAAAATACATGCAGAACTTTTTGATATGTTTCCCAATTCTGTAGTGCTTTAATTAGAATGAATAAAAGTAATAAATGAAAGAAACTCCTTGGTCCTTAACAAAGATGTTTTTAGAAAAAAAGAGTAAATCTATTTCCCCTTCTTATCTATAGTCCATTGACCTCTTTTTAAAAAATTGCAGCTGATTTAACCAAAGCCGATTGTACCAAGCTTGTTCTATCATTGCCCCCTTTTTGTCACATTGTATTTGATGGTCCTACCACTGATTGTCTTCTGTAATTGCTTGTTTGGTGTGTGATTGCGATGATTAGCTTCACCCTTGGAGGTCTTGCTCAGAGATAGCCATTGACAATTTCCATTATGTCCAGGAAATTGGCAGCACAGAGCTGCCAAGTGCATCCTAATTGCTAAGGAAGCACAGCTGGCTGTGGGTGAGGGTGGGGGTTCCATGCTGCAAGAGGACGTGGAAGCCCCCAGTGTCTGAGTGCTTCACTGAGGTGGGGTAGGAAAGCCTTGCCAGGGCGAGGGTGGGGAGTCAAGGGCAGGGAAGGAGGTGAGGACTGCAGGGTTGACTTCTCAATGTGCCCTTCTCTGAGACTTTTTGTTTTCTCATTTCAGAGTCTGGAAGGAGGCTCCTATCGGGGGAGTTTGAAAGACCCCACAGGCTGCCTGAATGAGGGAATGAGCCCTCCCACACCTCCTAGAAACCTGGAAGAAGAACAGAAAGCCAAGGCCCTGAGAGGCAGGATGTAAGTGGTGTCCATGGTGTGCATTCTGGGGCATGTGTATGGTGGTCAATGGGCAAAGGACTCAGGAACTTTGGGGGAGAATGAGGATTAGTTCCCCTCCTCCAGGTGTTTGCACTGCTGTCATTCTCTCTAGGATCTCCATAGTGTGGCACTGATGAATAGTGAGCTGCTGTGGCACTGACTTCACGAAGTTGGCAGAAGCTGTCAGTGACAGACTATTGTTCTAGCTGTTAGAAATTGGAATAATGCCGATGGAAGGGAAAACACCAACACCTGGTCAGGGACCAGGACATAGAGTCAGTGGGTCTGGATAATCTCAGAATTTACAACAGAGAGTATGACAGAGGTTCCTGAGGTAAAGGAGCAGAGGGCATTGCCTGTCACTGTTTCCCCAGTTTTTATTTTGCATTAGTGTGTGGATTTAGTACCTAGAGAATCTCCTCTCTGCATTTTGAATGGATAGGGTAAACACAGTTCTTTGCCCAGTCCAGTTCACAAAACTCCATTCAAGATTTGAGTTACCCACGTTCAGGTGAGAACAATCTTTTACTGAATTTAGAAGATATTAGATAGCATTAATGCAAAACCACCGTCACTGTCACTGTCACTGTCCTCCCATTGTTCATTGATTTTCTCGAGCAGGCCCAGTAACGTCTCCATTGTGAGACTTTGTTGTTACTGTGTTTGGCATATCGAGTACATCACGGGTAGCTTGCCAGGCTCTGCTGTGCGGGCGAGATACTCTCCGAGAGGGGCGGAGGAATCGAACTCGGGTCGGCCATGTTGGCTGCGTGCAAGGCAAACGCCCTACCCACTGTGCTATCGCTCCACAGTCCTCTAAAATTTTAGTTTTCTCACTTAGGGTTTGAGGCAGTTTTGGAAGAAGAGCTATGAGTAAGTGTGGCCATAACTTGATGTGTGAAAGATTGTAAGCTCAGAAATAATTGGGTAGATAGGTTTAAAGGCCAGGTCCTGTTGCTAATTAGCCTGTCCTCCCCCTCTCCCCCCCTCCCCACCCCTCAGCTAACCCAGCAATACTTTAACCTGGTCCTAGACATGAAAATTAGCAAAAATAAATGAGGCTAGGTCCTTCTGTTATCTGAATATAACAGAATGTTTATTAATTTTCTATGGAAATACAGCCAGAGCTTGACTTAAGCGCCAGACTTTTCACACTTTTCACCTCATAGTGACATATAAACTCTCCAGCTTCTTATATCTCCCCATCAACACTCAGAGAAACCCCAGGAATGGCACAGAGAAATGTCATCCTGAGGAAAATGTCCTAGAAATTATACAAAACTGATAGCTCCTTAGTATCTCTGGGTGATTTTGCAGAGATGAGGAAGATTGGAGCAGAGGTGCCGTCTCATCAAACCACCACAAACTTCTATCAGGGAAATAAAAGCTTCTGTAAAAGAAGTATCCTGTGAGGTGGCAGGGCCCTGGCCTGTCACTGCTCCTGTGACCCAGGTTGAATAAGTCTGTGAGCAGCCTGTAGGCCATTGCCCTGCTTTCAGACATGACACTGTATGATTCTGCTCTAACGGTGAAGTTTGCTGCCACTTTCACCCACCTTCTTCATTTCTTCTCCCTCTGCTGACTCTCACCCAGGACTATCCTCCTCACATTTTGAGTGATGCTGAAAATCCAACTGTTTAAACGCCTCATTCCCCTGCTGTCTGTGGTCTTCATTAATGACCACAGTGGAAGACAGGATGTATAATGTGTTGTGGTCATTCCTGTGTGACTCTGGGGACTGAGGGACCCAAAGACTCAGAGTCTACTCAGGAATAAATGTGAGTTCTGTGGAGAAAAGATGAAAGTGAACAGTAGTCTAGAGGGGGGGGGAAGTATGAGAATAGACTTAATTGTCTTCATATTTTAGTCATTCATTTCATTGATTCAACAAATATTTGTTGGATGCCTATTGTGCATCAAGTGCTTCGAATACATTAAGTGGGTAAAACCAGCAGAAGTCCTGGAGAGCAAAAGTCCTTCTCTCATGGCAAGAGTATATTCTAGTAGGAGAAATAATATAAAGAAAGTGAAAAGTAAATTATGCAGAAGCTAGGGAAAAACAGAGCTAAGTAGGGAAGAGGGGGAGTGTGGCCAAGGCTATTCCTGTTCACATTGGGGTGGAGAGAAGGTTCAGTAGCTGGAGTGCTGCACTGTGTGCAGGTGGCCTGGGTCCTTCCCTCCCACTGCACGGCCCCTGACTGTCACACGAGGACTTTCCCCAAGCAATGCAGGGTGTGACTCAAAATAAGGAAATACATTTACTTATTTTCTTACACTTGTACAAGAGTAGAATTTGCTACAGAATTAGTGGTTAACTGTTGAGGATAATATTTTTGTGGCAACTTTGAAAAACATAAAAAATAAAATTAAAAAACACTCTAAATCTTACTTTCATAGCATGTTTATTGTTTTCCATTCCCCTCTAGATTGTATTCTGTCTGAAAGTACACATAGATCTTTGTTAAATTAATTGCTGCATCCATCCCTAGCATTTAGAACAGTACCAGACATATAGCATGTCCTTAATGAATATTGCTTTATTTAAAAAAATATTTTTGTAGCAGTACAAAGGTTCTGTAGGAATTTTCTGTGGAAAATAACTAATTTCCACCACTGAGAACCACAGATGTTACAAGGAGTTCGTTCTGACCTATAGCTAGAAAAATTGTACCGGACAAAGGAATCCCATTTACTTGGGAGCTGGAGAGACAGTACAGAGGATAGGGCACTTGTCTTGCACACACCAACCCATATACCCTGACACCAGAAGAAAGTCCCCCAGGCCCCACCAGGAGTAATCACTGAGTACAGAGCCAGGAGTAAGTCTTGTGCACAGCTGGGTGTGGCCCATAATATATACCAAAATAAAAAATAATTGAGCATAAAAAAATCCTTTTCCTAATCGTTATGCACTGCTTCATGGAATCTTTTGAAATCTTTTCAGCCTTTTGGGAAGGCAGTTTCAGAATGTCTTTCAGTCCGTCACTATCTCCCCAAGAATTTCATAAATTCTTCAAGCTAGGAGATGCTGGGTTGGTGTGTGCAGGACAAATGCCCTATCTGCCGTATGGTCTACAGGCCAGAAAACCCAAGTCAGGCCTCAGTCTGGCAGCAGATAACCAGGATAAAAATACCACCCACAGACAGAGTTGAGTCTCGTCTCCAGAGGACCTTTTCAGTCCCAAACTCCCACTCGACTGCTCCTGTGGGTTCTCTTTTACCACTTTCTATACAGTGGTTACTCAGGCCATGCTAAATATATATTGAAATGCTATTATTTGGCCTTGCCAGTTCCTTCCTGTGGCTACAACACATGATTGTCTGTGTCAGAGAGAGGGAGCGGGTTGGAAGTGCTGGACATGCAGATAAAGAAGCGTGTGTTCCTTTGGTTTCCTCCCCAGCACCCCAGCACCCCATGCTTGGGCACCAGGGAGCTGATCCATGCCACATAGAACAAGAATTTTAGATGAAGTGCTTCCTGGGTTATAGCCTTTGGCATTTAAGAACTCTCTTCCCAGTGCCTCTTGGTTCCAAAAATTGCAATTTTGTGGCTGCAAGCAAAACCCTCAAATTTAGATAAAATTACTAAATTACTCCAGTTACTCCCATGGAGACCAGCCCACCCCTGCACACAGCCAAGGCATTGTGTGTGCAGTTCTTTACTGTGTGAACAAAAGAAAGAAAGAGGAGTGTTTGCGTTTGAGCCTCAGGGTCTCCAGAAAGCCAGGCTGAGAGCTTAAATGTTCACACCTGTACATGCCCCCAGTGGCCCACACTTGAACGTGGTTAACACAAATTGCCGTGCTGGTGTCAGTGTGTCAACCTTGAGAATACCAGTGAAAGGGCAGCCACTGGGTCCAAATCCAACTCTGTTACTCACTTTGTCATCTTGGACGAGTGACCTACCCTTTCTGCCTTGATATTTTTATCTCAGTAAAATAGGACTTACACCACCACCTGGCATGTTATAAGCAAGAGAAAAACCAGATGAAGCAACTAGCACAAGTTGTTCTCAGAGGAAGAAACCATTAACCAGGAAGAAACCAAGAAAGCCAATGTCCTTGCAGTGTTCAGTCCTGCATCCGGCAGTGGGTGGGAGGGTGCTGCCTTCAAAGCTGTGATTATGGAATATCTGCTGTCACTCTTTCTGGCCTTGACTGGGGATTTTGCAGCCCAGTTACCATGGATACCTAGCTAAATAATTGTAGCTTCTGGATCTCAAAAGCTTGGCTTGAATGTCAGTGCTTCTGAGGCCTCTAAGGTTGACTGGCAAAGAAATGATTTTCTCCTGTTGTTAAGTAAAGACCAGAGCTGAGATGAAGAAAGAAAAGTCGTGCATTAATGCCTGGGCTCTAAGTGCTCATGGTCCCAATCTGCCAGAGTTGCCTTTACTCTTCTGCCCTGCACCAGGCAATGAAGGCAGAATCCTCAGGAGCAGGAAGATGATAGCTCATGTGCCTCATTCTGACTACCTTGTGCCATCTGGGAGGGTCCTCTCTCATCCTCCATATACGTTTCACTCTTCAGTAGGAACCTCTTCTAGAAAGATCTAGCACCTTCCCAACAGGTGCTAAGAGTGGGGTTAGTGGTCTTGATGACAAGGTGCTTAACCATCAAGGTACCTATGAATTTGACTATGAAGATTTCCTCCTTCCCCATTAAGAGGAGACTCATTTTTCTTCGTCTTCCACTTAGGTTTGTCCTGAATGAGCTGGTACAAACAGAGAAAGACTATGTCAAGGATCTGGGGATTGTGGTGGAGGTGAGTAGATGGTTCTGGGGGCTTTATGGTCTCCCGGCCAGGGCCCTGTTGGATCTTACTCAGCCACTGTGCTTTGATTTGAGGGCGACATCAGTTTTCATCTTGCATGGTATTTGCAAAAATGAAACTGGAATTGGTAGTAAATGCAATGGAAAATATAAGCAAACTTGTACTTTTCCCCTTGAAATAATAGAAGATAGTTTGGAGGGAGAGGGGGGGGCCTTCCAGTGGGTAGCATTCTAGGAAGCCTGGTGCTCTAAGCCATTTCTGTTACACCTTGTTTTATGTGACCAAAGTCTTGATCCTAAGAGCATCTCCTTGGTGTGTTTTTATTCTTATTAGGAAACTGTGATTTACAAAGTTGTTCATAATAGAGTCATTTCAGGCATGCGATACCCATGGAAGTATATATTTTTCACAGCAGGGGGCTTCCAAGGGCACTCAGCAGCCTCGGTGCTTGCACATCTTCTTAAATTTTCAGATGTTTTTGTGTTAATAAGAGGACAAAAGCAGCAGTGCTAGGGCTGCAGCCGTAGTCAACTTGAGAGCGAGTGAAACTGCTCTCCCCATGGAAATTCCTTGCGGGAGTTTAGAGGCTTGCATAAGAAAGTAAGTGGGTACTTTATCAATGCTTTTCAGCCTTTCTATTCCTGAGGACTGGTGCTGGGCTGTGGACTGGCAGGATAAAGCCTCTGGTTTCAATGGCCTCCACCCTGTTGTTAGGTGCCTTCAGTGAAAGACTGTGAGCTCTGGGAGTTTCATGTGCATTATCTCGGTTATCTCCTGCCTTCTGTTATCAGGCCTATCCTGTGAAATCTGCTGGCTTGCCGTATTTTTATTTGCTTATCCTGAGCCTTGACCATAGCTATATGCCAGGCTAACCTGGCCTGCGAACAACCTGAATCCTAACTTCTGAAAAGCTTTTCTCTTTCTGGGGAGCAGTGGGGGTGACAGAAAGGGGTATAGCAACCTCCACATGCAGCACAGCTAAGGGGTAGAGGCCTGAGCATCCCCACCCTGGAGACAGACACCCAGAGGAGTCAGACATCAGGGTTGATTCTGAAACAAGTTGCAGGGCTCCTTGGGACCTTGGCATTCCATCTGCCAGATAGCTAGCAGGCTGCCGTGCCACTTCCAACCTTTTAAAGCTAAAATCAGGCTATTTTTGACAGCATTTTATAGAACCTAAAGTTAAGGCATATGATAACTTATTTCTAAAACAGATGCATCTAGTTCTGAGCCCTTAAAGGCATAATTAAAATGCACTGAAGACAGAAAAGGGACAAAGGATTTGTTTCCTTGTTGTGCTTTCTTTGTTATTATGGAAATTCCTTGGTCTGCACTGATATAAGGTGTCAGGTGTGCAGAGTTTGGTCATGTTCTGATTGTGTTCTTATTCTGATTGTGTCTGGAAGGAACCCAGGGCCTTCCACATGGCAGACCTACATTCTACCATGGACCCTATCTCCCGTGTTTTTCTGTTTCCTGAAGGGTCTAGAGACCACCAGGGACCCAGAATCTCATAAACATCTTACCAGTCACTCTGGACAAAGTTCCCACCCTGGTTGAGGCACAAGAACCCCGCCCCCCCGCAAAAGCACAGTCCCCAGCCCCCAGAACAGAGAACGGGAGCTAGCAGGGGCATAGCCAGCCCTGGTCTGGGGATGTGCGGCTCATGCTCACCCCTCTGCCTTCCAGGGCTTCATGAAAAGAATAGAGGAGAAGGGCGTTCCCGAGGACATGCGGGGGAAGGACAAGATCGTGTTTGGGAACATCCACCAGATCTATGACTGGCACAAAGAGTAAGTGCTGGGGAGCCACGAAGGGATGGGGGCCCAGGGTGGGGAGCAACTCCTGTCCCCCCACCACCACCTCCCAGAGGAGGAGTCCTGAAGAACAATGTGGCTTTCTCCTCTTGTCCCCTCCCGGCCTTTAGCTTTTTCCTGGCTGAACTGGAGAAATGCCTCCAGGAGCAAGACAGATTGGCCCAGCTCTTCATCAGACATGTGAGTACTTCCCTCCTCCCCCCTGCCTCTCCATCCAGGCTGAGAAACAGAAATGCTGCTCCCTGCTGTGCCCATGGCATGCCTCCGAGTCCTAATGGCCCTTTGTGCAACTTACAAGATGGGTGCTGGGTGTGACCGTCCACATTTCCTCTCCAAGCCCTGAGAGGTGACTTCCTCAGTGGCCCCTCCCCAAAGTTGCCCCTGAGCCCTCCTTTCTGTGTAGAACAGAGGGGTCTCTGCGCATGAGACATGCGATGCTGAGCACCTGCTTCTCTGCTTCTGCAGGAGAGGAAGCTGCACATCTACGTGTGGTACTGCCAGAACAAGCCACGCTCCGAGTACATCGTGGCTGAGTATGACACCTACTTTGAAGTAAGCAGCTGCGCCAGAGAGTGAGGAAGGATTGGTGCTGGGAAGAAACTCAAGTCAAGACAGACAGATTTGGAAATACCAGTCAGGGCTGGAGACTGGAGAGATAGTCCAGTGGGAAAGGCACTTGTCTTGCAATGTAACCAATCCTGTTCGATCCTCAGAACTACATGGCCCATCTCCACTCCCTGCCAAAACAAACCAAACAAACAGCAATTTGTTTCTTAGGAAGTCTCCTGAGCTCCTTTGCCTTGGAGACACCAAGGTGTCAGAGGTGGGCACTGCTTTTGGATGTCATTGCTTGCCGGATGACCCTGGGCCACAGGTGCTTCTCTGTGTGTGACCCTGGGGCAGATGGTGCCCACGCTCTCCCTCACCTCTCTGAGCACAGTTGGCTGTGGACACTCATTCTCTTCAGCCCCATTCCCAGAGATCCTGCCAAGCACCTCTAAGTGCTTGTCTTGCCGCAGCCTGGAAGTGTTTATTTTGCTGAAGGAGAGGCGACATTACCACTTGGAAAGAGCCCTTGGCGAGTGTTGGCAGGCCTGAGTGGAGGCCCAGTCCAGGAGAAGTCCTTCACTCCTGCCTGAAGCGGTGGGAGGACAGAGACCCTTTCCATACTGATCTTCGTGCCCCAGAGGGCTGTGATGACAGAGGCGCACGTCATGCAAACAGTTCGTAGGCCCTGTGCTGAGCAACAGGTTAGAAGTGAAGGAGCCAAATGCACCACCTCTCAGGTGGATGCACGACTCTAAGTTTCTTTATTTTGTTTATGGCTTTGGGGCCACACCAGATGGTTTACCACCGGCTCTGAGGTCAGGGATCATCCTTATGATGCTGGGGGACCATACAAGGGTGCCAGGGACAGAGCCTGGCTTAGCCTAATTCAAGGCAAGTGCCCTCCCCACTGTAATGTCTCTCCATCTCCATGACTCCTACTTTATTGGCAAAAGGAAGCTGTATCTTCCTGGGTTCGAACCCTGACCCAAAGCACCCCGGTTTTCTGATTGCTTCTTTTCTCCCTCACGTAGCTTTCTTGTGTTCCAGGAAGTCAAGCAGGAAATCAACCAAAGGCTCACACTGAGTGACTTCCTCATCAAACCCATTCAGAGAATAACAAAGTACCAGTTGCTCCTCAAGGTAAGTGAACTGGAAGCAGAAGCCAAGCTGGAGGGGCCTCTTGGGGTCCAGCGTTGGGGAGCTGGCAATTAGCCCCATCTCCCTCACCTTTTTGCCCTGAACCAGTGAGCGGTTTTCCTGTCTGTTAGCTACTTGTGTCAACTGAACCCCTCAAAATTGCTACTGCTTTTAACATTTTTTAGTGTTTGATTTGTTTTCTCAATTTACTCTCTTTCTTCCTCATGATTGCTAACTTGGTATCTAGCCTTAAACACAGACACACAGACATAGACATGAACACACACACACACACACACACACACACACACACACACACAGAAAAACACAAAGAGCTTAAAGTCAGAATAGAATAGGAGGAAAAGAGACAGTGCACCAGGCCTCGGGAAGCTTGCCTGAAGTGACCAGCCTGTGGCACTGTTGGCCTCCGGTGTGTTTGCGGGTGTGGTCAGGGTCACACCCAGTGCTTCACACACGCCCTTGCAAGTTACTGTCGAGCCACAGCCCAGTTTTGCATTTGCTTTTTTAAAGGTTTAATTTTTTTGTTGTTGTTTTAATTTGTTTGCTAATTTTTTAATGTGGACAAAAGCCACAACTGTTAATACAATTTTAGAATTGAAACTGATTAGATAACAAAGCTCCAGTATTAAAATTGATAAGTTTAAAAATCAGGTTTTATGTGAAAATTGTTGTACCTCACCACATGGTTGTTAAGTCCTGGTACAAGGATTTACTAGGCTGTTTGTTGCTAGTTGAGCCTTCTGTGGTGTTGTTTTTCTTTGTTAGTTTAGTTGGCTTTAATGTTCCTTTCCCATCTAACTTGGCGCACTTCTAAATTTCAGTACTGAAATTTCAGTATTGAGGGGTTTGGAGGAACTGCACAGCAGCAACGTGGTTCAGAAGCTTCAGGATCAATGGTCTGGGCCAGTGAGTTGATGCAGTGGTCCCTGTCGGAGGTAGCTGTGGAAGCCTCTTCTGAGGCTTCTGAAAGTACAGGACTAGGGGGAGACAGTGCGTGCTGAGGGGAGGAAGATGGACAGCCCCATTCTGAGAAGACCCCAGAGTTCCCAGCCTGGGCACTGGGGTTCCCGAAACTTCCCAGTCTGTATCTCTGCAGAGAATGGTAGAGAAACCATGGAGTTGAACCATTGGTATGATGGCAGCGGTGGGGTGTAGGTGTGGCTGCCAGGCCTGCCCCCTCCAGAGGTGCCTCAGAATTTTCAGCCTGGGGTGACCAGTATGTCCATGAATATTAGCTGCTTGACTCACATTCCTAGGAGATCAGCTGTGAATTGGTGAACTGGTAGAGCAGGTTGGTGGGTGAGACAACAGGGTGGCGGCTGGGGGTAGTAGGTATGGCTGCTGGGCTTCTGGAAGTCAGGGGGTGGTGCAGGGTGTTGGTGTCATTTGGGGGCATACCTGGCAGTGTTCAGAGTTTACTCCTGACTCTGTCCTGGTGGGTCTCTGAGTACCTTATGGGATGCCAGGGTTTGAACCTGGGTCGGCCACCTACAAGGGAAACACCTTGCCCACTATACTAGCTCTCCAGTCCAAGTTTTCAGAGAGAAAGAAAATGGTTTCATTTGGTTTGTCTCAGAAATAGAAGATCATGGAAACAGGAAGTTTCACCTTTCTCCCCTTCTGTCTGGCCTAATCCCTCCCTTCCTGCCCACATGCTCTCTCTGGTGTCCTGCTCCCACCACCTTTTCCGTAGCTGTAGTCTGGGAATCGTGTCCTGGGTTTCTCTGAGCCGTCTTGTGGCCTGTGACGCATAACTGCACATCTCGGCTACTATAAAGCATTGACGTTCTGTATGGGAAGGCGAGTCTCCTGGCTATTTCCATGTTGCCATGAGGCTCTCAGACTAAGAGATTTCGCCCGACCCACGCCCTTCTCTGCTTCCTCCTGTTGCTAGGACTTCCTGAGATACAGCGAGAAGGCCGGTTTGGAGTGCTCAGATATTGAGGTAAGTGTTCTGTGTGCAGTGGTGAGTGAAAGGGGAAGGCGGTCGCTGGGAAGGGAGGGTCTGGGCTGAGTCCTGGCAGCAGCCCCTCACAAGCAGCTGCTTGGCGAGATGACCTGTGGAGAGTCATATTGTTTTATTTTGTTCCAGGGATTTGGGGTCATCCCCAGTAGTGCTCAGGGGCTCCTCCTAGCTCTGTGCTCAGGGGGTTGCTCCCAGTGATGCTGAGCAACCATGCAGTGCTGGGATCTAACAGGGTCAGGTCATGCAAAGAAGCCCCTTACCCCTGTCTGTTGCCCCCATGAATTTAATGAGCACATCAAGCCTTTTTGTGAAAATGAGAATTCTGTCCTGGGCCAAACCCGAGATTCTCTCTGCTGGGGTTCTCCTTGCAGACCCCAGGTCCACAGGTGAGGTGGGCAGAGATGGGCTTTTCCCTGGTGAGCTTGAGTCATGAATCTCAAAACTCATGACAGAAAAGACTGCATGTCCACTCCCATCTCCCGCCTGAGGGAGGCCTTGTGGAGGCATCTTAACCCCATGGGGGTTACTTTAAGCCAGAGGGAATGCAGACCATTCCACGCGTTATTCTAGGTTAAAATCTCTAGCATTTCACAAGCCAGGCCAAACTGTTGCTTGGGCAGCCAGAAAACAACGAAAGGACAGTCTGGGAAGGTGAGAGAATTGATAAGCCAAAGTGGGGAGGCCAGGGCGGGGTGGGGGGAGAGGCCTGCTGGGTAATGTCTTCCCAGTGTGGACACTCGTTCAGGTGGTGCCCAACGCTGACAAACAGAGAACCCTGCGTTCCTCCAAGCTTCCCTTCCTGGACTCACAGGGCAATCTGGAGAACCCTGTCTTTTTATATTTTTTAATGGTTTGGGGGTGACCACATCCAGCCATGCTCGGGGATTATTCCTGGTTCTGTGCTTAGGGACCATGCCTTGTCGGATCTGGAGACCATATGGGGTGCCAGGGATTGAGCCTGGGTCAGCTGCATGCAAGGCGAGCACCCTATTCACCGTACTGTGACTCCAGCCCGTTTTTCAGCCCAGAATGCCCCTGACATTGGTGCCAGCACACGGGCCTCACCCTAGCCTCTGTTTTCTCCCACAGAAAGCAGTGGAGTTAATGTGCCTTGTTCCCAAACGCTGCAATGACATGATGAATCTGGGGCGCCTGCAGGGCTTTGAGGTGAGCCTTGACCATCCTTCCCGGCCTTCAGAGCTGGACTTCTCGGCAGCAGAAGACCCAGCTGGGAGGTGGCTTCCCCAGCTAGAGGCCTTGGGCCCCACTTCCCATGCCCCCTTGGCTGGCCGTCCTGCCCTCTATTTCCCTGCCTAGTAGAGGCAGGAGGTCAGGTGAAGGGCAGCCCACCCTCTAATGGCCTCAGCCTCTCAGAACTCCAAAGGGCTGAAGATCCTCGGTCCTGCAGACCTGGCAGGTCTCTTTCCTTCCCTTTTCTTTCAGGGTGAGAAATGCCGGGACTGGGAGGGAGGGCAGGATGAAGGGGGCGGAGGATATACTTTTGTGGAACGTGTGATTCTAAGGAGTGCGCATACAAAAGGGTGGGCTTTTGTTTTGTCTTGTTAAATGAACATTTTATCATAATGAACGTTTCTGTTCTTGGAAGAAGGAAATTGGATCTTAGGAGAAACTGCTAGAAGCCTCCAAGACTTTACTTTCTCTCAGTATCCAGGCTTGCTCCAGACTCCATCTCCCAGAACCACAGGTCAACGAGTAGCTTAAACAGAAAGAGTGTTTATGGGACTGGAAGGCTGAAGTCTAGGTAGAGGTAGGGGTGGTTTCGTTCTGTGGACCGAGGGGGAGGGGCTTGCTTCCCAGCTGCGGACAACCATCTGGATGTTTCTCCACTGTCTTCATAGCTGTGAATGCAAACTTCCTTTTTCATAAGGACATCAGTCTTACAGAATCTGCCCCGATGCTTTTGCTTTCACTTAATTCCCTCTGTAAATACTCATCTGTCAAGAAGACCATGTCTTTCTTATAACGTATGAATTAGGAGCAGAGGAGTCTATTTAACCCACTAACAATAGAGCTTTGAACTTTCGTATGTTTTGCATTGCTGGGGATCAAAACCAGACCCTCACTTGTGCAAGGCAAGTCCTCTAGCCACTGAGATACATCCCCAGCCCAACAGTGAAGTTCGAAGAGAAAATTGACTTTCCTAATATCAAACATGTTTAAAACTTCCTTGGTGGCCATTGATTTTCTAGCCAAACCTTATTAACTGAAGATAGCCTGTTTTGAATTTTAACATAAAATCAAACTGATACCATTTTAGCAGGTATTTAGTATTCGTAGACCCCCTTAGAGAAAGTGGATGATTATTAAATTCTACTTCCAACTATTCTACAGCCTAAGATTTATCGTGAGAGGGGCCCTCCCAAGCAGTGTTCCAGGGACTCAGAGCCCACCCGAGGATACTCGGCCAGGCTGAAGTTTGTGCTCTAGCCTAGGCACGTGGTGCTGCCCGAATGCAGCCCTCTCGGAGGGCTTGAGGCCATATCCAGTGGTACCCAGGGGCTGGTCACCAGGACAAAACTCAGTAGTACTCAGGAGGTCATGCATGCTGTGGACCAAACTCGGGGCTGAGTACATGCCATGCATACATCTGACCATCTCTCCGACCCTGTGACTCATTATTTTTTGAGAAAAGGGATTCCTAGAAGTTGAGATCATTAAGAAAGTAATATTTTTTCTATGCAAACTAGAATAGAGAGAATAGATATAAGGCAGATGGCTGCATAAGTGAATGTAAGAGATGCTGTCTGACTTGGGTTCATCAGTTTGTTTTATGATTTTGTTTAGTCAGATTCTTCTCCATGCCCTTCCTGCCCACATTGCTGTAACTGTGGGGTTCCTGTGCTCTGTGCTTGTGGGTCCTCAGCTCCCAGATACTGTGTTGGAGCAGAGGCATTGGTAAGCAGGCCAGTGCAGCAGGGCTCTATCCTGCCTTCTGCAACAGTCACATGGATGGAGTTTTAGTCTGTCTCTTGGTGTTATCCCAAACCTGGGGCTCTCCTGAACAAACCGGTTTAAACATCCTTCTGCTCTAAACCTTAGTGTCCTCCTTGCTTTCACCTTTCATCAGCTCGCCTTTCTGTCCATTGCTGAAGAAACTGACCACCCCCAGAAGAAATAGTATCTGACTGCGCTGGGTAACCCCTTTTCTGGGAACTGAGTGGGGCCCCAACGTTGACCCAGGAAGGCCACACTCGAATGCTATTGCTTTCTCACATCTAACACCACCACCTCCTTTCTTCAGCAAGTCTGAGTCTGATTTGCATTCATTGGTTCACGGGGAAGGACACTGCCTGTACTTCTCACCATTCAATACTTCCCAGGTCCATGGCTATGGACCAGAGGGAAGTAGCCCTTCACTTAGCTTCCTCCCTTTATAATTTTTCCAGCTTCCCCCTTTCATGTTGGCAGGGCTGGAGTCGATGCTCAGGCTTTAATGTAATATTAATAGTGCTTTGAGAGCTTTGCTGGCTTGCTGGTCACTGACTCCCTATTAACTTGGGACCGAGGTAGAGATAAGCCTGTTGAGCTACTGACCTCATGACCCAGACACGGCAGGCATTTCTCAGGAACGTGAATGAACAATGGTCTGTATGCAGGGTAACATTTGGAACCAGGCATTATGTGCAGGCCATGGCGCTTATTTGCTCTTAGGCATGAAAGCCGTCAGCTGGAAACCCTCTGGCCACTGTCCTAAGTGCCAAACTCTCGATGAGGCAGTAAAGCTCTTTCATAGCACCCCTGAAGTGGCTAGGTTGGCCCCGTTCCCTTGGTAGCCATGAAAGATGCCTCTGAAAAGCTGACTAGGAACCAGTAGACAGAACAGAATCCCTCCAGCTCCTTGCCTGGCTGCCCAGGGAGCATTATGAAAGCATCCCCATACCTGTACTCCCAGTAGTCACTCTGCTCTTCCAGTCCTTTCTTTGTGATTCTAATGCAGAGATACATCTTAAGTCCATATACCTCATTCCCTGCGATGCAGAAATTTCCTCTACCTTCTCAGAAAGATCCTCTTACTGTGTACCACCCTAAAACTCACTGATCCCAACTTATGAAAGAGGGGATGTCTTGTTGTAGAGGTGCCCAATGCGGTAAGGCGTTTGCCTTACACACAGCCAACATGGCCGACCCAAGTTCGATTCCTCCACCCCTCTCAGAGAGCCCGGCAAGCTACCGAGAGTATTCGATATGCCAAACACAGTAACAACAAAGTCTCCAATGGAGATGTTACTGGACCCGCTCGAGCAAATCGATGATCAACGGGAGGGCCTTTAATCCAGATCTCAGAATTTCCCCCTCCTACAATAATCGAATGAGAAAGAAGGACCCCAATTTACCCACCCGTTTGTAGTCCTGTCTGCGACATCATTTCCTTTGGTGCCAGAGTAGCTCTGGCTCGTGGCCACATGAGTATCCTGGGTTTCTGACCCAGGATGCATGTGTATGGGAAGGGGGGGCGTGTATTGGGGTGCGGTGTTGGAAAGGCGTGAGTTTCTCAGAGCTCTAAGGACAGAAGGAGGTCCAGGCATCACCATTTTTTCTTCCTCCTAATAATAATAATAATAATAATTATATAAAATAATATAGTAATATAAAAAATAATAGTAACAGAACTAGGCGGATTCCTGGACCTCTTTTTCACTAAGTATCTTCCCTTCCTGTGACATTTTTCTGGAACTGTTGACACATCCCTTGCACGAAGAAAGGAAGTGATATATGGGGGGTGGGGAGGGGAGAACTACATTCAATCTCTTTCCAGAACCATGAGGCTTGAGGCCACACTTGGAGTGGACAAGTTTCTGTGATCATCTCCCCGCCCTTTTGCACCTCCTTCATCCCTGCGCTTCCCCCCCACCCAGGGCACCCTTACCGCACAGGGCAAGCTGCTGCAGCAGGACACTTTCTACGTGATTGAGCTGGATGCAGGCATGCAGTCTCGGACCAAGGAGAGGCGCGTGTTCCTCTTTGAGCAAATTGTCATCTTCAGTGAACTGCTCAGGAAGGGCTCTCTCACCCCTGGCTACATGTTCAAGAGGAGCATCAAGGTGAGGGCCCCAGGCGGGGGTGAAAGAGCTGCTTCACTAGGCTTGAGGCATCAGAGGAAGATCTTTTACTTTATGACCTTTAGGTGCTGAGAGTGAGTCTGTGAATATAAGTGACCAGCCAGACCTGTCTCTGGGGTGATGGGGCAACGTTGCAGGTTCTCTTGGGTGATGTTGTTCACGCTAGGACAGAAACCCCTTATTCAGTGATTAGATCCATGGTAAAATTTTGGAAACAGTCTCTGAAATAAAAACATTGAAGCACTGTAATAGGAAGTGGATTTAAAAGCACTGTAGCACTGTCCTCCCATTGTTCATCGATTTGCTTGAGCGGCACCAGTAAGATCTCCATGTGAGACTTGCTGTTACTGTTTTTGGCCTATCGAATACGCCACGGGAACTTGCCAGGGTCTGCCATGTAGGCGGGATACTCTCGGTAGCTTGCCGGGCTCTTCGAAAGGGATGGAGGAATCGAACCCTAGTTGGCCACGTGCAAGACAAACACCCTATACACTGCTTCCAGCCCAGATTTAAAAGCAAAACACTTAGATGTGAAAAGAATCCACTTGTCTTCTTTCAGATGAATTACTTGGTTCTGGAGGAGAACGTGGACAATGATCCCTGCAAATTTGCACTCATGAACCGGGAGACTTCAGAGCGGGTCATCCTACAGGCCGCCAATGCCGACATCCAGCAGGCCTGGGTGCAGGACATCAGCCAAGTCTTAGAAACACAGCGAGATTTCTTAAATGGTAGGTTTGGGCCCGGCCTTTCTTTCCCAGGTTCATTCTTGGGTGACACACACACACCCTTGAGCTACCTTGTATAGGTCCATGGTGCATGTCCAGAGCATGTTTTATAAGGGCTCCAACTTGTAGTGTCCAGAAATTTTGCACAAAAGTTTTCTGGATCTCAGTATACAAGTGGAACAGATAGTACATTAAGAAGCCCCATCTTTCCAAAAGAAGGCACTCCCCCATAGCTGTGACCCTGTGGCTCTCTTGGCCAGTGTAATTATGAGGGCAAAGGTCCGAGCCTGCACATCCTCTTTCTCCTAAGCACCCGCTGGCAGTGCATAGGTTTTCCCATTTGGGGGCTCCTGGCTGGTACTCTCAGGGTTTTTTTGGTGGTTATAGGGATAGCTGGAGTTTGACCCCTGAGTTTAAGCCTTGATGGTGTGAGAGCCTCAGTAAGTCATCTTGCTAGCCAGCCTTACTGACCCTTTCACAAATGACAGATGATTGTTAAATAAGTTTTAGCAGCTCCTCAAAGCTTCCCAAAATCAAGTGATGGTCACACAGAGAATTTAACTCTCTGTGGATCTGGCAGTTGCTGGCTTATTTACATTCCTGTAGAATTTTTCTGCCTGGGGATTTTCTCTACATCAGTTCAGCATGGATGGAAAAACAGAGTTTTAAAATAGTGTTGATCTGCTGGGTTGATGAGTTCATAAATTTTTATCTATAGAGAAGGGCTTGAAGATTAAGGCAAAATATTCCTCAGTATCTGATCACCTGGGAACACAGCATGTTTCTTGTACACACACACACACACACACACACACAGAGCAACCACCATTAGCACTACCATCTCTGTGCCAGTATCATGCAGGGATGCCACCTCTTCTTGTCTGTCCTGAGATCTTTGCTATGTGGTCATATATGTTCATGCTTATATACATATGTACATACATATATACAGTGTGTTTGATACATTACTCTTCTTGGCCAGTACTGGAATTTGGACTCTGCGGATATTTGCTGGCTCTCGTAGATATCTCAAAGAAGTGGTTAAAGGTGACTTTGGGCAAGGCATGATTTGGCCTCAATTGTCTTATTTTGTGAAATGTAGCAGTGATCTTTTGTGCCCATCCTGGAATGTTCCATGCTATGTCACCTGTGGGGGGGTGGGGAAGCATAGCACACTTGATATCAACCCTACCCCATGGTAAGGCTTTCCTACATCATGGTCAGGTCATTTTGTTTGTTTGTTTGTTTGTTTGGGGGCCATACCTGGCAGTGCTCAGGAGTTTCTCCTGGCTTTACTCTCAGAGTGCTCAGGAGTTTCTCCTGGCTCTACTCTCAGGAATCACTTCCTGGAAAACTTGGGGGACCATATGGGAAACCAAGAATCAAACCCAGATCAGCCACATACAAGGGACGCACCTTACCCACTGTACTATTGCTCCAGACCCCATCATGGTTATTTAAAAACCAATACAAAAAAAATAAATAGGAGTGAGCCATGAGTTTTGTTTGTTAGTTTGGGAGCCAAACTTAGCAATACTCAGGGTTACTCCTGGCTCTGCATTCAGGAATTACTCCCAGGAGTGCTAAGGGGGGACCATATGGGAATTTGGGGATCAAACTCAGATTGACTGCATGAAAGTTAAAGTGCCCTACCCATTGTCCTATTTCTCTGGCCCTGAGCCATGATTGCTATGGTTCCAGGAATCCTGGATCCATTGCTTTAACCACACCCCAGCCCCTTGCCTTACCTATATAAGGTAGAATGTTACCCTTCAAAGCAAAGCTGCACTTACAGAGCACATCTGAGTGGTTGATTCTGGCCACTCAATTATATCACAGTTTGGTTTAAAAAAAAAAAAAAACAGAACAAGAAGCTGGAGCGATACCATTACCTTGCACACAGCCAACCCAGGTGTGATCTGCAGGATCCCATATGATCCCCAAAGCACCACCAGGAACCAGGAGTGATTCCTGAGTGCAGAGCCAGGAACAAGCCCTGAGCATCATTAGGTGTGGGCCCCTCACAAAAAAAAGAAAACTAGAACAAGTGATATCTAGGGTTTTTAATTCTTAATATTCTGAACTCAAACAAAGTCTGTCCCTGGGGGTATATCATTTATAGTTTTGAAATACAACTTTAACACTTTGTGTATAAAATTAATTTGTTATATGTGCATGTATGCAATACACTAATTAAATTGCATTCTGTGAATTTCTTATTCTTATGGATTCTAAGCTGGATGAGGTTATTACTTTCATCAGTTCAGGAAAAAATAGGACAATGAGTTGAAAACAGAAATAATTGAATAATGACTTCCATATACTGAGTCTTTTCTCTGCGCCAGGTGTGATGCTGAACATTTCATGTATATTTACACGTTTCATCCTCCCATAAATATGGAGAAGAAGTGGGCAGGAAATTGCATAGGACTTGAAGTACCTCACGTACAACTGACCTTGATTTGATGCTCTGAGCTTCACCATGACCCTGAGCATGGAGCAGGAATGATCCCTAAACACCACCATGTGGCCCCCAAACCAAACACAAATAATTAAACATGGAGAGGCTGATCTTCCTGTCATCCTACATTTTTCCAGTGAGGGTAAAGAAGTTAGTTAAGTTCACAAAAATGAGGAGTAAAACACTGAGCTCTAGAACTTTTTATTAGACTCTCAGCATTTCTCTGGGAGCTTCCTAGTAAGCAGTACTGAGAGTAGATAGACAAAGACTCTGCATCCGTTGACTAGTCTGAAACCTGTCAAGAGATGAAGGGCTTTTCTGACCCTGAACCTAAGTCTCCCACTGAGGCTAGAGAGAGAACATAGGATCTCGAAGACATACTCTGGATGGGAATGACAGTACAGTGGGTAAAGCTCCTGTCTTCCATGTGGCTGACTAGGGTTCAATCTCCAACATTACCCCACCAGGAGTGATCCCTGAGCTCAGAGCCTGAGGACCACCAGGTGCGACCAAAAATAAAAAAATAAAAAGATTGACTCTTTTCGACTTTAAAACAATTATTGCATATAATCATGTCATGGGCTGGAGCAATAGCACAGTGGTAGGGCATTTGCCTTGTGAGCAGCCAGCCCGGCTGAGCCAGGTTCAATTCCTCCACCTCTCTCGGAGAGCCTGGCAAGCTACCGAGAGTATCTCGCCCGCGCGGCAAAGCCTGGCAAGCTACCCGTGACGTATTCAATATGCCAAACACAGTAACAACAAGTCTCAAAATGGAGACATTACTGGGCCGGCTCAAGCAAATTGATGAACAATGGGAGGACAATGTTTGTTTGTGTTTTAATCATGTAATATCCCAATTCTGTGTGGTGGGTATTGAGTCATAAAATCAGTCTGGTAAGGCCTCCCTCACGACTCTGGCAATGACTTAAAACTCAGAGTGACATAGCTTTGAGCATAATCAGATTCAGATCTTCCAAGTGGTTGCAAGAAAGCACCTCCTAATTATAGTCAATAATGAAGCTATTGCTGAGCTAACTAATCAGTTCCTAAATATTTGTTGCCTACAGTGCACACCCCAGGGAAAGAAGCTGGGCTCTGGCAGGAGCCTTTTCTGTTCCTTAACACACTCAGAAGACCAAGACCTGTGGGGCTTCTCAGGCCTATCCTGACCCCTGAGCCTGCCCTGGAGAGAGGGATGAGCTGTACTATTGCAGAAACTAGCTTATCATTGAAAGTTCTCTTGGGCCCAGCTGCTAACCCACTTTAAGTATTTGTTACCATGAATACTGATAAAGAGGACAAAGTCAGGCCAGCTCTTAAAGTTATTATTTAAGAATTTGACCTGAGTGACAGGTGTCTGGCCATACCTTTGTAGTACTCAGACCCTGAAACCTTGTTATCAAACTCAGAAAAACTTGCATTGTCTTTCCCTTCAAGTGAGCTTTGGTCTCTGGCTCCTGAATTCCCCTGACCTGGTCTCCAGACCTACATGAGTCTCGATTCTGGCCTTACTTCCTCATCCAGCCTGTCAGAGTCCAATCTCCACCAGAACACTTGCCACCCCACCCACATTCACCCCAAACCTGCCCCTGTCTTGGCATCTTGCGGCTTGTGCCTCAGTCTTGCCAAATCCTCTTCCCAACTGTTGGAAGATTGAGTCTTGTCCTTTTAGGGAGGTGCTGAAGATGGTTGAAATGTTCAGTTCAGTTCATCCAGTCACTTTTCGTGCCTTCAGAATTGAATCCAGACTCATTAGACTGGTTTCCCTGTGTTTCACACCTCCCATTCTGTCTCATCTCTCCTTCCTCCCAGATACCCTCCACCCCTCTGTGCTCTGGGTCAGATTTCATTCTTTTCCGCCCACATGGCACCGTGCTTCCTCTCTGTGAGTCCGTGACAGCCCCTGACTTCTATAGCGCCACATTACCAGCACCACCAATGTGTGTGTGCCCACCTGCCCACCTTCCTTCTTCTCTGCACTGTTCACCTCATGCACACACCATTTGCTTCTGTGTTCTCATTCTTTAGATCAATTTCTTAATCTTTACGGTAGATGACAAGTTCCTTAAGAACAACAGTAGTGGGACCAAAGAGGTAGTCTAGTGGGCAGGACACTTGTCTTGCTTGCAGGTTTGATCCCCAACACTCCATATGGCCCCCCAAGCACCTCCAGGAGTGATCCCTGAGTGCAGAGCTGAGAGTAGGCCCTGACCACTGTAGGGTGAGCCCCCCCCTGCATTTTTTTAAGCAGGGTTGTGCCTTCTTCACATATTCCGGCTCCAATTTCCCTTGGAATTTAAGAGCTTAGACTAACCATCCCTTCTTTTTGAACATGGGGTAGGGGAACTTTCCCAAACAATGCTTAAGGAGGCTTGGAACTACCACCAGTGACAGGTGAATTTCAGCTAATCAGTTCGGTAGTTAAATGTGAGGGGCCCAAGAATGCTCAGGCCCTGCAGGGCTGGCATTGCCTGATGTGCTGGGGTAGGGGCTGAGAGGGCTGGTCTCCAGGGCCACACCTCGTAGTGTTCAGGAAAACAGGGGATAATGTGCATAAAACCTGGGTCAAACCCAGGCTGAACACATGCTAGACCTGAGCCCTAGTCACTGTTAATATAATGGTTAGCCCTAACCTCCGAGCTGAGTGTCTCCCAGACTCTTCACTGGACCTTCTACTCCACAGCACTACAATCACCCATTGAGTATCAGCGGAAAGAACGAAGCACAGCTGTGATGAGGGCACAACCTTCAAGGGTACCTCAAGCTAGCCCCCGGCCATATTCCTCTGTCCCCGTGGGCTCTGAGAAGCCCCCAAAGGGCCCCAGCTATAACCCGCCTCTGCCACCTCTGAAGATATCTACCTCCAATGGCAGTCCAGGGTTTGACTACCACCAGCCTGGGGACAAGTTCGAAGTCAGCAAGGTAAGTGACAATCTGTTACAACCTCACCTCACTGAGGGCTCAGCCTCTGGGCCTGCTGTGTGAAGAAACATTTTTTTGCTGATTATTTTAGCAAGAACAACCAACCTAGTCTCGATTATTTCTTTCTTTCCCTGGAAACTGAGCAAATTAGGCCAATTTCCTCTGGCTTGATTGGACACACTGTGTATAACCACCACTGTCATCTGCAAAAGCACTATATGCACATAAGATATTAATGTAGTGCAATTATAGCCTCTGCCAAATAGAATCCTTGCATGGCTCATTAGAGCCACAGCTCCAGGGTTGGCATCTGAGGAGCTCACCCGCCAGAACACTGAACTGAGAATGTGCTAGCAGTTCTTCACTGTCCATTGGTTGGCGTGGCAAGGGGAAGTTGTTCATCTCTGTGAATAGAGAAGTCAGCCATGAGTTAAACATTTATCCTAGATAATCCGCAATTCAAACATCAGCAGGCCGAGAATCTCTGCCTTAACTGTAGACCCCACCTATACGGCTGCTTTGCCCATACAAGGTAATTGGAACAGGAGGGAAAATGGGAAAACTGCCAGATTAGGGAGCAGGAGATCTGGTCTCCGTGGCAAGTTCTGTGACTGACTTGCTCTAGAACTTCAGCCAGTCCCTGATTGCTTTGGAACTCAGTTTCCCTAGAGCTCCAAAGGCAGGTGACAGGGGGCAGCTACAGTTTTGACCTACGAGCTCGAAAATCAGATCATTAGATAAGACCGATTTATCTTTTAGATTGATTTGGTATTAGATTGACTGATGCCTAATTTTATCACATCACTTGGGAATTACTTTCCACTGTAAAAGCCCGCAGCCTCAGAAACTGAGTTGGAAGCACATGAGCATCTTGTCAAATTTCCTGAAGAGTTTCTGGTGCTCCCAGCCGCTGGGAGGCCACCAGGCCTCCCTGGGAGAACCAGGTCTCAAAGAAGCTTCCCAGATGTACAGTCATGTGAAAAAGTCACAGAGGCAGCACCTCTCTTGTTCAGGTATAGGGGGTCACACTGTGTGTTCAACTGAGTTGAACTCAGAGTTCAGTTCTGTCTGGAGTTGAGTCAGGGTAGGTCATGGCCTTGCCTTTGAACTGGGGAAACGCCTCGTTGTGACATCTTTTTCATAGAAAGTCAGAATATAGGGTAAGACTGGTGCTTTTTCTAAAGGAAAGAGAAGTTTTATCAAAGAGTCTATTCTTTCTGTTGGGAGACTGTGACCTCTGACCTGACCTCTGCCCCATCTTCACTCCACAAGAAAAATAACTGATCCCTGGGCCACACTTCCTTCCATTAGTCATGCTGCTGGTGGGAGGGCTGTGTTAACTGCAGATGTGTTCCTGACTTTGTAGACAAGGAAGTGTCTGCGGCCGTGGTTAAAATGTGGAGTGAACATTGCTGTAAGAATACATTGAGAGTGGAAAGATAGTTCCAGGGTTAAGGCGCTTGCCTTGCATGCCAACCTGGGTTTAATCCCCAGCACCACATGTGTCCCCACAAACACCAGGACTGATTCCTGAGCACAGAGCCAGGAGAAAGCCCCCAGACGCACGAAAGTTAATAAATAAAATGAATCTCATTCCATTGCTCCAGACAACCACCTGCCTGTTCTTTCCCCTGAGCACGAGGCAGCCTGTGTCAGGTTGCAGAGCCAGTCATGTGACACAGCCTTCTCTGTGCCCCTCCACCCTGTCTCCTAGCAGAGTGACCTGGGCAGCTGCAGCGGGACTTCGTCCATGGCCGTGATCAAAGATTACTACGCACTGAAGGAGAATGAAATCTGTGTGAACCAAGGGGAGGTGGTCCAGGTCCTCGCCGTCAACCAGCAGAACATGTTCCTGGTGTACCAACCAGCCAGCGACCATTCCCCTGCCGCTGAGGGCTGGGTCCCAGGAAGCATCCTGGCACCCCTCACCAAAGCCACGGCAGCCACAGAAAATAGTGACAGCAGCATCAAGTAAGTGCCTCATTGGCTTCCCTGGGAGAGGAGTATGTGGATTAAAAAAAAAAATCCCAAAGTAAGAACACAAAAAAGTCACAAGCACACAGTAGGGGTCCACGGCTGCTTATTGCAACCGTGCCCGCAGCCGCGGGCTGGAGGGGGCCCGGTTCTCTTTGTCAGTGACGGGTTTTCTTTTCGTTGGTGATTTTCTGTTAATTTTTTCTTCTCTCTCTCTCTCCCCCTCATTAAGAACAGAACCCTACTGAAACCCTAGGTGACAAAAGGCATGCCTTCCGTTGCTCCATTTCACCCTCCACAGGACTCACTGGACTGGACTTCTATTTATAAATTGTATTAAGTTACTGATATATATATTTTTTGATTGACACCAAAAAATGACCTTAGCACACATGGCAGACCTGTGTGGTCCGAGGCCTGCTGCTGCTCTCCAGAGAGAGGGGACTTTTTGGTTGTCTGTGGTGATTCCTCTGTACAGATTGTAACTTTTTTTTTAATGTTCCCCTTCCCCTGTCACTTTAATATATGTTCGTGATAATTTGTAAGATATTTCCTTCTTTTGGTTGCGAAGCCCCTTCCGAACACATTCCTGTACAAAGTATTTTGCACTATTTAAAGAAAAACCCATATGGATGAAGTCAGGTCGTGCAATACAATGATACAATGGAGAGTCACAATGGTCATCCTTGTACCTGTAATGTAACTAATAATTTTAAATGTACTATTTTAAATATGTAAAATAAATTTTCACCATGAGCATGTTTTAATGAGGTTAAAGACTAGTTGACCCTTTTTCGCCCCATTTCACCATTCTGGGACTTTTAAACATGCAAACAAACAATTCAATTTTTTTTCCTGGATTTTAGGGGTCGGCTGAGTACCAGAGCAGTCTTCCCACACACACAAAGGATCCCCCTGTGGCCAAGGCACTAACACCAACCCTGCCCCGCCCTCCTAAATGCCCACTGTTGAGTGAGGGGAGGATCACCAGGGCTAGGCTTTGCAGTGGCATGGAAATGAGTGCCCTCCGCATGAATCTTCCCTGGCCGGAAACAACTTTGGAGGCTGCCTGGTGGGGTACCCCTAGAGCTGCACCTCCTCGGCCTTTCTCCCAGTGGTCAGAGGTGGAAGCTGCCTCAGGGACAGGCCTCACCCAACCCTCCTGGTACTACTAGCTGAACATGAAACCAAGAGTGGCTCCTAAGGCCATCAGCCTCATCTGATTCTAATGACTCTTGGTTTGGGTGCCCCTTAAGACCCCTGGGGAGGGATTGTGCACTTGTCTAGCACACTAGGCAGTGCACTTGTCTAGCACACAGCTGACCTAGGTTTGATCCCCAGCACCCTATATGGCCCCGTGTGGCCCAATATTAAACAAGAAAGGAAAGAAGAAACCCTGGAGATAACACCCCACAAGGCCTTACCAGGGCATAATGATTGGTGACCTAATTACCCCAGCACTCAGCCACCCCTCTCCCAGCATTTGTTCACACCTTCCAGGAAGAGAAGGCTCCAGGAACATCAGGCTGGGAAAAGAACAGGCATGACTGCAAATTGATCATTTGGGTTCCATGCCAGCTGCTCTTGCCTGGGGTGGTGGGCTGGAGCAGAGACTCCCTGACTGGGGGTGGGGATGGGGGTGGTGGTGGGGGGTGGAGGGCAGCATCTAACAGTGGGGAACTCTCACCACATGCTCCCCCAGGTAAGCCCACATCAACCCTGGGGGTCAGAGTTGGTTGTGATGCAAGCAGGATAAATGCCTCTGAAATCCTGCTTCCACGGCAGCCTTTGACCAGGAGAGAGAAGTGCCGCCAAACCATGATGGCGAGTTCTGGGAAGAAGATGCTGAACTTGAGTCTGTCCTGCCAACTGTGTGCTCTGAGTTTCCTTCTGCACATTGTTTGTGACATTTCTAGCTTCTCATCAAGCATTCTGACTGGCCCAGAGGGTGCAAAAAACACCAAAACACACTCGCCCCACATGCACTCACATGCAGTCACACCCTGTGCTGTCCACCCTGGCCTCAGAGCAGTGATTGGGGGTAAAGAGAGGAGGCAGATGCCCACAGAGTGAGCAGAGGGATGCTAAGGTTAGCTTCCTAGAGTGCCTCCCACTCAGCATGCAGTCAGAGCAAGGAGCTGGGGCGGGGGGGGGGGGGGGGGGGTGGTTTGGAGAGCCAGCCTGTTCTGCAGGTATGAGGGGTCTGACCAAGAGATGCCTTTCTCAGGAGCCCACTTGCTTTCCCCAGACAGTTGCAAATATGACAATACTTGTACTTCTCCTCCAAAGATTCATTGTTGGGTATATGTGTTAGTAACTGTTTTTTTGTTTTGTTTTGTTTTGTTTTGTTTTTGCGTACTCCTCCCTAGAACATTCTCCAACTCCTGACATCTGTGGAGTTTTGTGGCGCAGATGTGATATGTTTGGGGGTATCCTTCTGCCTCCTAAATTTCATATACTTCTCTCACCCTCATGAAGGCTCTTTTCGTGGGGCCCTGAAAGTAGAGGCCAAATGTGACACAAGGAGCTTGAGGGGAAACCAGCCTCACTGTTTCCAGACCACAGAAGTGTGACTTCCAAACACTGTTGCCACACCTGAAATTGATGACATCTCCGTAGGGTCCCAAATGTTGGTTGTCACTCGACTTTCAGTTTCTTCTTTGTCTATAAGTTTTGACCTGGAGAACTCAAGAGATCAGCCTTGAACAGCTCATTCCAGGCCAATGGAAAAGTAGCTCCCAAACTCTCCTGGTTAAAAAGAAATTAGGGCATTGGTCCCTCACCTCTATGTGAGTGGGTTTCCCTCAGCCTCTTTGTCCTAAACCATCCAGATTAATGAGTCAAGGTACACTGTTAAGTTAAATAACTGTGTGTATACTGAAGTGTTAGGAGTGACCACATAGGGAGAATGAGATGTGGGCCTTTGGATCAAATATTGCCCCAGGAAAGCACAAGTCGCTCCTTGAAAAATATACTTGCTTATCTCAGTTCACCACCCCAGCTCCCTGCCCCTTGATTCTCCTCTCCACTTCGAGGGATTCCTTAATCTTAGGTTCAGAACTTCCCTTGGTAGAGTTCAATTACCCATGCTTTCCTCAGATACTTCAAGCCAAACTTGTACATCTAGCAGAAGGGGTCAGAGTTCATCCTCTCTCACCTCCTACTAGAGGTGAGATCAATTCCCAGCCACCTTGGGAGCTGGTGTGCAGGTCTGGGGCCTCTGAGCCAGGGCCTGACTGGAACACCTCACCTACTGACCCACCCACGGCCTCACTCTGCCCTGACCTGCCATTTTGATTGGTGCATTTTTTGGTACAACAGGAAGTCATGTTCATGGCATACTCTACGCATGAGAAAGCGGGCGGAAGTGGAGAGCACGGGTAAAAATGAAGCCACAGGGCCTCGTAAACCCAAGGATATTCTGGGCAACAAAGTCTCTGTTAAAGTGAGTAAGGAATTCTTGGAGCTGTGTCCCACTCTCACCTATTCCCACCTGCAGCCTTCTTACAAGACATTTTGGGTGGATGGGAATTTTTTTTCCTAGTTTGGGAAAAAGAGGGGAAGTAGTTTAGTAGGATTTTGCATGCAAGATCAATTTATTTTATATTTTTTATTTCTCCTGGCAACTTCAATTCAAATAAGTAAGTATCTTTCTCTCTCTCTCTTTTTTTACCTTCCTCTTTACTTTTACCTGTACACTGTGCAGATGTTTTGTAGCAAAATTATCTGCAGCATTATTCTTTTAGAAATGCAAGATGCTTGTTCATCCTAATGCCCTCAAAGCCACCCATTCCGTATCCCAGATTGGAGGGATACAAGCAGGTTAAAGAGATTAGGGGTGTTTTCCAGACTCCCCAGCCCCATAAAGGCTGCGGGTGAGAGTTTAAGGGCCACTGTGTCTTTGGTCCAGTTTGATTTCTTTTCCCCAGAATTCAGACGACATCATTTTTAGGCCTGTGCATGGGGGTAGGGAAGGGAGGCACATGGGTGAAGCTCCCGTTATTGCTTTGTAATAATCCACCCATTACCCTGACCACACTGATTTTAAGCTTTGGTGGACCCCTGCAGCGATGCGATGTTTCCTGTGAGTGGGGCCCTCCAGACTGAGGGAATGGGATGTTTAATATTGTTGGAATGTGGGATCAGCTCCCTGGCACGTTTTTTTCCTCCTCCTGGGCAAAATAAGACAATTGATACAAACCTTGATGTCCTACTTGGGGAAAAGAAATTGTATTCTCTCCATTACTCTGAACCGGGCAAGCCCACCTCTCGGAAGGCGGTTTCAGTTCCGCGGCTCCCATGTTTCATGCGGTTGCTTCCATTGCTATTTCCCATGAGAGGAGCAGCTGCCCGGGCCTCAGCCTCCTCTCCCTAAAAGCAGCATGTGTGCCATGCTGACTGCCTGGGTGTCCTCTGCCCGGATCCCATTGCCCATGCTTCTCCAGCACTCCTCTCCTCTCGAGCCCACGCTGCTATGTTCTAACTGTGTTCTCTTTCTCCCCCTTCCTCATGCTGCCCACCAAGGAGACGAACAGTTCCGAGGAGTCAGAGTGCGATGATCTTGACCCTAATACTAGCATGGAGGTAGAAGCAGCTCTTGTCCTATTTCCTACGATGATTGTCTTTTGAAATGTGTACATGACCGTGACCTTGCTGACATGACCGGCTAGTCACAGAGAACACTGTGATGGAGGGGCACCTCTGGGTATTCCAGACACACACACACACACACACACACACACACACACACACACACACTCACCTTCACGCATGCATACATGCACTCACACCCCTCCATTCAGCTCAGTTTTGAGGAAGAACTCTGCCTAGCTATCTTTTTCAAAAAAAAGCATCTGGTTCTCTTGAATATTTGTTAAACGTTCTTAGGTGGTTTTGGTTCTAGGTTAAAAATATCCAGCTTCATGATTGGAAGCTTAGAACACTTCCCCCACCCGCACCCCCTCATGGAAAACAGCGCTATAAAGAGTAGTTGTTTTCTTGTTGAGGCAAGAATTCCTCCCTCTTTTTGATTTCTCCCTTTCCCTTTCCCTTGTCCCTCCTTTTTATTGCCATTGTCTGTTTCTTCAGCTGGGACCTATCCTTTCCCCAAGGCTCCACAAAATATACTCTGTGGATGAGCCAGCCCCTGGTCACTGTGTACTACTGGCTGATAGTGTAGGAGGTGTGATGGGAGCAACTGCAGACCCAGCCTTGGCCCTGCCCCGGTTCCGGGCAGCAGCTGTGCCTGCCTGGGAGGGGAGCAGCCATGAGAAGCCTCCTGCCTTCCAGAGCCTGAGTGACGGGAAGGCTGGAGCACTGTCCAGCGACCTTTCTCACACTCTCGGGTTGCAGGGTTGTGGGAATGGCACAGTACCTCCACCAGGAAGAGCATTCAGTCACCCCAACTCCTAGTCCTGCTCTGGGGTAGAGCAATAGGACTCTCCATGACTGACCATGATGAGCTATGAATGTACAGATCTGAAGAATTCAAGCAGGGAAGGAACTGGCTTTCTCTGCCCTCATGTCTTTTAGTATCAAATCAAATTGAAATGATTTATGCTTATCTGTGGTGCACATCACTTCTCTTGTAGTACCACCAAAAAGTTTAGAGATGTTTAACCCTTTCCATTGTATAGCCCTAAGCTTGTCACTTAACCAGGTGGACGTTTGTATTCTCACTTCACCCAGTCCCAAAGAAATCTACCACCCTATTCTGACAACCGCCACAAAACCCAAGAAAGGGAGGAAGGGGCAGCCCAAGAAGGGGCCATGAGCTGAACCAGGTTGGAGAGGTGTGGCAGGAGGTGGGCATCCTGGCAGGATAGAACTGGACCTGACCCCTCTGTGGGAGGGAATGGGGTCGGCTTTCATAGCTTGGATGTATTTAGAGAATAAGGAGGCCTGGCTGGCTTCCAGCTCAGCTTCCCTTGCATTTTATAGCTTAAGCACCAGTTCCCTGGGTCCAGGGCCATTGACTGGAAGGTGCCCAGAGGTACCTGTATCTGTGGGCCTAACTGTTATTACCATGTGTCAGAAGCCATCCTAGCCTTTGGAAGCTAGGCAGTAGTCAGCAGGTTCCATAGCAGCTTAGAGCATATGTGCTTTGATAGGCAGGAGAGGAAAGGACGACTTTCCCACATTGCTGCTTTAAGATAAGTGGGGAAGAGGCCTGAGAGAAAGTGCAGGGGTTAAAACTCTTCCTTTGCACATGGCCAATGCTGGTTTGATCTTCAGCACCATATATGGTCTGAACACCACCGGGTATGATCCAAACTCCAAAACTTAAAAAAAAAAGGAAAAAAAAGAGTAAGAAAAAAATGTATGTGTGTACAGAGGACTGTGAGGCCAAGTGCGAAACACAGTGGGAAGGCTAACATAGAATCATACAGTGCGCTTCACACTTCAGTTGGAAAGCCCATGTTTGTGTGTGTACACAAAGCACACAGCTTATCCAAGGCTGGTATGTTCTGGGTGAGATGAACGTCAGCCAGGCACCCTGGGGACAGAAGCACTCAATGTCACTGTGTCCATGATGGGCTATGCGTGTCCCAAACGTCTTCAAATATAGTCACTGAGGCAGAGAAGTCAATCGAGGAGCTCTCAGGGGCTGTGGGTGGAAGCTGCAAATGCACTGGGGACTTCAGCTTCTGTGGTAGGAGTCAGGCACCAGCAAGACCCCGGGATGCACTGCGTCTTACAGTCAGGTTTCAGTGGAGAGGCAGAAGCCATAGGAGTGCGCGTCTCGGCTCTGCTACCTGCGTCATTTCAGATTCAGAGAAGATTATGGAAATCCCTTTCCCCCTGGTGCCGGGAATTTCCTCCAAGGATAGGTAAGTTGGCTGTATCTCCAGGACACTGCAACAAAACGTGGTGCTGAACAGAGTGGCGCTTTCAAGGCCCGACTCAAGGCGTTTGCCAGGGGCCACCTCCTGAAGGCCTCTGACTGCTAAGTGGCTAGTTTAGGGCTTTGTGACAGGGCCAGTTCGGGCTGCCAGCCTCTTCTGAGCCTAACCACCATCCTAGGGGTGGGCAGCCTCTGCTCTCAGCCTCTGTGTCTGGACACCCAACTGGAATCCCAGCCCCATGCAGCCATGCCCCACCCCCCCATGCCTGACAGTGAATGGGTGCATTTCTCCTGCCTATGTACCAGTGATGTCATCCTGGCTGCTCTCGTGGTTGGTCTGAGGGGTTCCTTTAAGGATCAGCAGCTGGAACAGAGCCACCAGAGCTGGGCTGTGTCCTACTGTGCTGAGGGACATACATGAACACATCCTTGCAAGAAAAAAGTCAAGCACTGGACAGGCTAGAAATGAATTTCCCACAGCTTTCCAAGCACCCCTGCACTCCCAAGTCTGTACCCCTTTCCTCTCCCTGCAGAGAACCCCTTCTCTGAGGCAGCCCCTCCTCTTGCCTCTACCTCTGGAAGACACCCAGGTCTGTGATCCCCTTTTTGCTGCTGACCCATGGTCACCTCAGAATTGTTCTAGAACTGGCAAGGAACAGTGATCACTTTGCTTCTTTCCCTTAATTGACTAACTTTGGTGATCAGAATTGAAGGGTCATTATGATGAGAGGTGTTTTCACTTGGTGAGAAAAGAGGCTGGAAATCAAACGCTAACTGGTCCTGGGAACAAGTTGATTCTTTTTTTTTTTTTTTGGTATGGGGTTGAGGTGAGCCACACCTGGCTGTACTCAGGACTTACTCCTGGCTCTAAGCTCAGGAGTCACTCCTAATGTGCTCAGGGACCATGTGGGGTGCCGAAGAGCAAATCCAGGTCAGCCGTGTGCAAAGCAAACACTGTACCTACTGTACTATCGCTCCGCAACTCACTACAGTTTAGACTGTTGCTTGCCTTTTGCTAACCAAAGTACAGGTGTGGTGGTGAGCCTGGCACCCCATACCCACTGCCCAGCTTTCTCACCCCGCCTCTGCTCAGCGTCTGCCTTGAGCCCCATGCTGGAGCCAGGGCCAAGGATTGAGGCGATTCTGAGAAGCCTAGGTCCTTTCTGAGCAGTGCTGGATTCTTCGAGGAGTCAGGCGAGCAGGCGCCCACCTCCAAGGCCTGCTCGGAAAGTCTTCATCTCTGCCTTGCCCTCCCCCACAGCAGGCACTGCCTGCATCATCACGCCAGTCGGGACTGCTGGCTGACTCCCAGACCCGGGCCTCTGTCTGCCAGGAGAGGGATCCTTGGCCAAACTACAGTCAATTAATTAAATGTAACTTAGTGTTTTGGTTTTGGTTTTGAATCGATACCACCCTTGGCTGAGAAGGTTAGTCCTCCAGAGCAGGAGGCTGCCACAGCTCCAGAGACTCCATCCCTACCCCAGCTCCCCCCCGGGCCCGGCTGTGTGCCAGCCCCGGGTGGGGCTGCACTCAGCAGTCACCTCAGGTTGTGACCTTGTAGGATAGAGTTCTGAGAGGCAAAGGGAATAAAATGCTTGGAAATGTGTCTAACTGCGGAGGAAATTTCCAATTAGAGTAAGGATCACAGATATTCTAGCCCTCGGAGCCTGGAAACCTTCAGCTAACCCCATGCCCTTTACTTTGTCTATAGAGAACACGAAATTCACCATTTTAACCATTTTCAAGTGACATTTAATGCCACCTATTGTGCAGCCATAGCCATGAGTCATTTCAGACCATTTTCATTCTGAAACTGTGTACCTACTAAACGTTAATTCCACTTTAACTCTCTCTAAGAGAGAAAATGGAGACAGCAGGAATTTTAAGTCTGTACATGAAAAGTAAAGATTTTCCTGGTTTCCCCTGGCCAAACTCTCCTTCACCTTCCTGTTCCCCACCTGGGAGCACCCCATCTCCGGGTTGGTTGAAATCTACAGATCCCTAGGGGCCCAGGAGAAAATACAGTTTGTAGGGTACTTGCCTTCCACACGGTCAACCATGGTTTGATCCCCAGCACCACATCTGGTCCCCCCAGCCCCACCAGGAATGATCCCTGAGCATAGAGCCAGGAGTCAGCCCTGAGCACTGCCCAGCATTCCCACCCTCCCCCCACCCAAGAAAATAAATCTACAGATCCTTACAGGCTAGAGACCAACCTTCTAGTACCAATTTTTCTGTGTGAATTTGACATTCAAGTCTCCAGCTCAGCACAGAGGGCCACCATTCCTTCCCCTCTCAGGTTTCCAAGGCTGAAGTGTGACAGGTAGCAAACACACAAAGGTGCTGCCCACAGAAGAAACACAGACCGCCTGTCAGAAAGCCAGGTGTGAGGAAGCCACTGTTCCTCACGGGCACCATTGGCGGTGAGACTGGGAACAGTGCCTCCAACCTGGGCTCTCAGGGAGTGCACAGCCTCCAAGAAACAGCATCCATGTGCGCCATGCACAGCCGCTCCGACAGGCTGCAGCTCTAGTGCAAGAGGACTTTATCTTCTGATCTGCCTCTGCACCAGCCCTCACAGACGTGAAGTGAAGATTCTGCTCGTGCTCACGCACGTTGCTTCGTTGCTTCGCAGGAAACCAAGCAGCCACAGCTGCTCCTGAGACGGCACCCGAGTGTGCTCCCAGCCGAGGGAAGGTTGTGAACGACCCATGCTGAGCTGCCCTTCCCTCCCCCAGACCATCCAGCCCCAGCTCCCACATCTGAAGAACAAACCGCTGTGTCCACCTCAATGCTTTGGTTCCTCGTCCCCGACTTGGAACTTCCAAATAACTTCCAATAACACTGAAGAAGTTGCATCTCCCCACCCTCAACCGGTCAAGCATCTGTCTCCTGGCATTGCCAGTGTTTCCAGTAATGCCTGTTTTTGCATTTTATTTTTAATTTTTTTTTTTTGCTTTTTGGGTCACACCCGGCGATGTTCAGGGGTTACTCCTGGCTCATGCACTCAGGAATCGCTCCTGGCGGTGCTCAGGGGACCATATGGGATGCTGAGAATCGAACCTGTGTCAGCCATGTTGGCTGCGTGCAAGGCAAACGCCCTACCCGCTGTGCTATTGCTCCAGCCCCTTATTTTTAATTTTTTTAAAATGAAAGTCACTATTTGGAAAAGAAAAAATGAAGTATCCCATTTCTTTCTTTATATTTTTCTTTTACAGAATATTTCCTTTGTCACCTTTCTAATGGGTTTGGCTGGGGGGTTCACTGTTTGTGCCCACCCATGTTCTGACTCTATATGCAGATTGGTTCCTTTTGTTCTACTACAAGAGACACAGAGCCGTGGAGAGTGGCCCTTCCTCTGAGAAATGCAAGATCTACTATTGCATGTTCCTATCATCTGGCTTTCTGCTCCCAGCAACCCCTGTGAAGATGGGCTTTCTTCTCTGTCCTGTGAACACAGATTCAGAGAGGTCATATTCCACAATCAAAAGCACGTCATGGGCCAAAGAAATAGATACACAACAAGGGTAAGGCTCTTGCCTCGCATGTACCACCAAGACTGGTGACTGAGCTCAGAGCCAGGAGTGACTTCTGAGCACCTCCAGCATGGCCTCCAAAGCAAAAATAAAAAGAGCTTGTCTCCAGTGTTGGCATTACGGAGGCCAGCTCGAAGAAGGGCCAGGCTCAGGCCCCGCATGTTACATCACTTGTTGGGGAAGAATTTCCTCCTTGACAGGTTGTTTAATCCTTTGGCTGCTACCACAATTACTTGGCCTCACCCACACCCTCCTAGTGACTTAGGTGTCTGGCTATAGTAGTTGAAAAAGAAAGTCTATTCATGCAGGCTGGAAATGTCTGAAGATATTTCTTAGGCCCGCATGGGTACTCATCACACACTCACCTCTACCTGTCCTGTAGCACCTTCACCTGTGGCTGGAGGCCTCACCCAAGTTGTGCAGTAATGGGATGGTGAGGTGCTCTTGACCCAGGAGAAGCCACTCAGAGAGCCAGTTACAGGCAGAGCAAAGACCAGCACCTCCCTCCCCCACCTTCCCTGCCAGGCTCCCGTCAATGAGCAAGATGCAGTGAGGCCATAGAAAGTAGTCACATAAGGTTGGATCCCACTCTTGACAGAGGGAAGCAGACTTGATTAAATGTCTGTGTTCCCATGCAGAGCTTAAAGCTAGCTGTAACAGAAGAAGGAGTCTTTCATTTGTCCATCTGAGGCTTTGTAAACACCCACTCGGGCACTGACAATGGCAATATAGAATTTTCTCCATCCAAGACTATGTAAACACCCACTCGGGCACTGACAATGGTAATATGGAATTCTCTCCTTCCAAAGCTATGTAAACACCCACTCAGGTACTGGGAATGGTAAATAGAGAAGTCTCTCCGACCTATGTGACTCTGAACTGAATGCTCTCCTCCAGCGTTGGGACTGGGTGCTATTACCATTGCTCCCTTGTTGGAGCACAGGAAGTTAAGGAACTGTCCCTAAGGTGCATTCACGACCTCTCCCCAAAGTCTGTTCATGCCTGGGTCTTACACCCTGATCAGTTCTATTTGCCTGGACCAGGTTGTAGACACCAGCAGTCTGGGATAAGGGAGAAGGGTGAGAACAGATCCAAGCCCAACAAGCACACTGACCTCCCGACTGTAGCCTCTGGAAGTGGTAGAAGAGCTGACCCTGAGTTGGGAGCTGACCATGAAGGCCTTGGGAGCCTAGGTTGACCCGGTGGGCAGCAAGGAGCAGGAGAGGATTTGTGGAGAGTCATCGGGTTCATTCTGCACTTTGAGCGGGAGACGACCCTCTGCACAGAGCAGTAGCCACGGGGAGGCAGTTGCACGAGATCTCAGGGTGGAGGAGACTGATGGCAATTTGGGGGGAGGCATTTGGGGGGGAGGCAGGAATGAAAGCACTTAGTGTGGCTGTGGGGCCAGGTTGGGCCTTGGGGTAGGCATCCCGCAACACCCTACCACTCTCCTACATCCCCAGGACAAATCATAACTTGTGACTCCACAGACACTAGGACTCTCTTCACTCAGTTAAAAAAAAAATCTGTGGAACTGGGAGTATGTCAGGGCCAAGTTGTAAGAGGAGGAGGCCTCAAGCCATTCTCCCAGGAGGACTCATCGGGCCAAGCTTCGCATGTAGAGGCCCGAGTTCAGTACCTGCTAGTACTGGTTTCCTGAGCACCACCAGGAGTGACCCTCGAACAAAGAGCCAAGATTCAGCACCAAGCACCACAGTGTGGCTCCAAGTCAGAACACTACAACAAAAAAATTACCCAGTGATAAGAGCTTGGCTTCCAGATTGGAAATGAAATTTATCAAAAGAGAGGTGGGACAATGGATACTGTCACCTGTCCCTGTCCCAGGCCTGCCCCTGCGTCCTGAGAGCCAGACACTCTGAGACATCACAGCCTTGCTTTCTGTCCTAGTGTTTTGGAGGCCTAGGGATGAGCTTCTTTCATTGTTCTATTGACAGTTTTATTTCCTTTTTAAATATGATCACGATCACGACCATCCTGTTGTTCGTCAATTGCCTCGAGCTGGCCCCAGTAACGTCTCCTTCATCCTAGCCCTGAGATTTTTTTAAAAAGTGCCATATTCAAGGCTCTTTCAGGGTTAGGAGAATGAGATCCATCATTGTTACTGGTATTTGGCATATTTGGTACGCCACGGGGAGTTTTCCAGACTCTGCCCTGTGGGCAGGCTACATTCGATAGCCTGCCAGTTTGTCCAAAGTAGGAATGAGATAATAAGATGTCATAAAAAAGATGTCCTGATAAGATGTCGCGCGGCCACGAATTTGTTTTACATTTGAGAATTTTAAAGCAGTTTTGTTGCAATTGGGACAAACACAAAAGTCATAGTTGTAGAAAATGACTAAAAAGCAAATGATAACAAAGATAGCATGCCAAGTAGGAACTAATTTAAAAAGGTAGTTCTGCTATTCTTTGGTGCTGTGTTGCATTACAGATTTTTTAAATTGCAGCCAATTTTATATTCATTTAGAATTGTTCTATGATTGTTCTACGATTGTTAATTGTCTAGTTCAATTAATAACACGAAAGATTAAATTTTCAAGCCTACAGAATTATATCTACATTTAAAAAATTGTCTTTCTTTTATCTGTTTGGTTTATTGCCAAATCTCAGAAAAGGCATCCAAATTCTCATTCCTTCCTCCTCTAAAAGCAGGCTCACATAAAACAAACACGATGTGAATAGACGCAACATATAGGCATTTTGACTCCTTCCTGAGTTGGTTTAGAAATGTTGGCTTTTAGTTTATTTTAACCACTTTTTGTTTGTTTTCTTGTTTTGTTTTTTGGAGGGCCACACCCAGCAGTGCTCAGGTTTGACTCCTGACTCTGTGCTCAGGGTTGACTACTGGCTCTGTGCTTACGGCTCACCCCTGGCTCTGTTCTCAGGGCTCATTCCTGGCTCTGTGCTCAGGACTCACTCCTGGCTCTGTGCTCAGGGCTCACTCCTGGTGGGGCTCTGGGGAGCTTATGGTTCTAGGGATGGAGCAAAACCTTACCTACTATACTATCTCTTCAGTCCCCCTTTTAACCATTTAAAATTCAGTTTTCCTGATAGTTTTAACTGTTTGGTGATCATATTGGAGGATTTAGAAAACAAGGAGTAATTTCCTCCCGGAGTAAGTGGAACCTGGGTTTCTAGAGGAAGGAGGATCTTGACCTCACTCTCAGAATCAGAGTCCCAGACTCACGGTTTCCTGTCATGTCGGTGCCGGGTGCATTTTACCTCTGATTCGTGCTCATCGTTCGCTGCCCTGCCATGTGGAAGGAAAACCCAGGAGGAAGATCTGGATTTCTCTCTGGAAAGGAGCAAGTGGAGGCTGGCCCGTGCACCAGTGCCCAGCCTGCCTGCAGGGAACATGGCCCCATACTGCCCTCTGCCTGTCCAAGTGAAACCTGCATCCTAGGCCGTTGTGGGCCTCCGCCTTTCCCAGCCTCTTCCTGCAGTTTGGCCTACCAGAGCGAGATCTGTGCAGTTAAAACAAACACATTCATGGAAGATAGAGTGTAACCAGCTTAATGCTCACTGCCGCCTCAGGTTCCCACATCTCTTCTCTGCCCGTTCTCTGCACAGACTCCCAAACTGCTTCTCAAGATGGAAAAACAATCTCTCAAGAAGTGTGTGCAGATTGTAAGGATCCCTGCAGGGCCCTGGCTGAGGCCTCAGACATGACGCACACCAGCTGTGGTCTCTGCGCAAGGTGGCAGGAGAACTAGTTCTTAGTCTACTGGTTTGAATCAAAATATTTTCTCTTTTTGCTCTGTGCTAGAGGCCCTGCTGAGCAGCATGGAGAATGTCCGTGAAGCGAGGCCCAGGCTTACTCTCCTCAGAGCCTCGTGAGCCTGGTCCAGGCAGGGAAGAGGTCCTGAAAGAGGGCAGCGCAGGCCCAGAACCATGGAGGTGCCAGTCTTTGAATAAGCAGGGCCGAGGGAAATCACTGTGACCAGCCTCATACCCTGCTTGACCTATGAGAGACCAGAGCAAGTTGCCCTTTCTGGTTAGTGGGAATAAGAAAAGCCTCAAGTTCATAACAAGATTCTCCCAGTTCTGCACCCTCATGTTAGGGTCCCATTACAACGGTCATTGATTTAACGTTGTAGGATGTGATGCAGCAGGAGACATACTAGATCCTGAAACAGTGAGCCAGATACACTTTAGTCTTTAGTCCAAGGGAGTCTCAGATGTAAAAGTGCCCACCTTTACCTTTGTGAACTGGAGGAGCAAGGTCCTCCTCCAGCTCATGCTCTGATTTGCTTCAAAGTAGAGAGAAGGAGAAAGAAGGAGGCATCATCTCTGGGTATAAGCCTGAGTCAGCATTAGAAAAACAACAGAAGGGCCAGAGAGGGTAGGGATCTTGCCTTGATTGCAGCCAGTTCAGGTTCAATTCCTTGGCACCTCCTATGGTCCCCCAAACCCCACCAGGAGTGACTCCTGAGCGCAGAACCAGGAGTAAGCCCTGAGCACCACCAGGTGTGATACAAAAATAAAACCAGAGAGGAACCAACATGAATGTGGCCCTCACTGGGAGAGTTGAAAGAGGGCCAGGTTGAGAAGGGTTGGAGCGCAAGATTGGGGAGAGAAGAGGAGAAAATAGGTCTTGAACATTAGTAACAAAGTTTTACCAAGCTTTCCTCAAACCCTGGCTCTGAATCTAGTGGAAAGAGCCTTCACAAACTCTGTCACCCCTCACTCCCCCTCTCATATAGAAACAAGACGAAGTAACACCCACTGAACACTTGTTCCCAGGGTTGGAGGAATAAATAAAGGAGTTTGTGAGCTCCAAATCCAGAATTCATTGTCAGCAACTCCTAGGATGACTAGGGCAAAAAACCAATGACCAGTCCTTTCCCCAAGCCCCTTCCAGGTAGAGAACCAGCATCAGCCTTGTTGACAGTCTTACTCTCCAATAGCAGGAGGGAGGCTGAAGGTATGGTTCAGTGGTAGATCATTTGTCTTGCTGTGTGAGGCCCTACGTTCAATCCTAGCATTGCCAAAACAAAAAATAAATATTTGGTTGTTCCTGTTGTGTGTGAGTTTAACGTAGGCTTACGAAGTTGGGGTTGTGATGAGAAAGAAAAACAAATCAAGAAATTCCCTTATACTATAGTCAAAGCTTCAGCTCCAGTGCAGATGTATGAAATTCCTCTTGACAGAGCACAGCAAGCTGCCATTTGTCACTGTCTCCTCTCTGAACCTCTTGGTGTGCACCCACAGAGGGATCTCTGTGGCTTCCCATCAGGATGGGGCTTTCAAGCCATTGCTCCAGAAGGCCAGGGGTTCCCTCTTGTGTCCTTTCGATGGAGCAGGGGTTGAACAAGGTAGAGATGGATACAAGAGTCTTTCTCCTTCACTGAAGGCTGGTCATCGACCCCGGCCAGGTGCCATCCTTTAAGAATGTCATTTCATTTCATCTCCATGTCAGAATGACTTCATGAGAGTGACAAGCAGGCCAGCCTCACACCCAGCCCAGACCCCACCTCCTAGGTACAGGGCAGTCCAATAACTCCATCCAACAATTGTGCCCTTCCATCAACAGCCCCATCAGGTGGCCGTTCTTATTCCCAACTGATAATAAGCCCCAGCTGCTGAGAACAACTGAGTGCACAGGCCAGTGTCTGCCCCCTGCTCCACTGTCCCCAACCCCTCCCTCGGGTCACTGGAGCACATTGCTTTCCACATTTTCCCTGCTTCTGTATCTCATGGGTTTAAAACAGCTTCTGCCAACTGTGACTTGCAGTACACTCAGAAGTAATGAATAGCTTAGTCTGATTTCCAGATTCTTTTTTAGAAACCAGTCCCTCAGTTGTTGGGGCTACTAAAATGAGGTCAAATATTCGTTGCACAGGCAGGTAACAAATAAATGTGATGGCATTGACCCTGAGCCGGGGAGCTAAAGATAGCTAACAGTATGGGCTCTGTCCTTGAAAAGATTAAAGCTTAAGAGCCCTATCTCTGCCTCTTTTTCCCCTTGTAATAATACCTGCGTATGCTTACAGGGGAGAGAGCCAGGCTGGAGCACGTGCAAGCAGGAGGCCCCACATGACCCTCTGAGCACTGCAGGACTGTAATAGCCCACAAAACGAATACATTTTTTTAATGACAAAAGTACAGATGATACTTCAGATTATTTAGAAAACCCAAGTAATGAAAGAAAAAATATCACCCAAAATTCAGATGGCATTTTATAAATCCCGAGGTCAGAGGCCAGGTGTCAGCATGTCTATGTCCATCGAATGCTGTCCAGGACCAGAGCAGACCAGCAGACTAGGTGCTCTGTGACTTGGGGACACTCCCACCCCTGCCCCCTGTGGAAGCAACCATGAAGGCAGGGCATTTACCTCCCCCCTCTGGCTATAAAATGACAGATTCGGAAGGTGTCCCCCTGCACCTAAACCTGAAGGGGTGTCATGGGCTCCTGCGTAAACCTAACCTGATGGGTCACCCAGCATGCAACTGGCTGTTTATGTCCTTGTTCAGCCCAATCAACCTTTCCCCATACCCGCAAGAAGTGTGCAGAGGCCGCAGCTCTGCCAGGTACCCAGGCCCCCTCTCCCTCTGCTCTCAGGAAACCTTGGGGGCAGGATGATTTGGTGGTTTGTCGGAGGCCAGTTTCCTGGGGTCAGGGGAACTTGGAGTCTCCCCCTAGTCTGGCTACTCGTGGGTTTGCCTGAGGCAGCTCTCAACCCCGCTGCCTGCGCCCCTTTGACCCCATCGCAAAGCAGAGTCTTTGGACCTGAAGCCCAGGCCCAGAGAGGAAGCCGGGTGGTTCTGTGAGTGGCCTGGGAGGCAGCGTGACCCGCAGTAACAGGCCTGGATGCTCAGCCCCAGCATATGGCAGCTGCTTCATGGGAACTCTGGACAGTGGAACGGGCAGTGGTTTTGCCAAAGGGCACCCAGTGGAGGCAGTGCCTGTCTAGCTCCCCAGATAAGGACAGGATGCAGAGGGAGCGTGTGCTCACATGCAGCTGCAGGACCGGGCATGCCTCGTCCTGGGCAGTGAGGCCCATGGGCTTAGTGTGGCCCATGGGCTTAGTGTGGTTGATTTTGTTTGGGAGCCACACCCAGTGATCCTCAGCGACTACTTTTTGCCACACTTGGCAGTGCACAGAGGACCAGATGGCACTGGGGGTCAAATCTGGGGCCTCCTACACGCCAGAGCAGGTGCTTCAGCCCTTGGAGCTCTCTCCCCAGCCCTACTGATTTCATCAAGAAAGAGAGAAATTTGCAGGATAGGGATTGGAGAGAGAGTACAGCAGGTAGGGGTTTTTCTTGCACACAGCTGACCCAGGTTCGATCCCTTGCATCCCATATGGTCCCCTAAACACTGCCAGGAGTAGTTCCTGAGTGCAGAGACACGAGTAACCTCTGAGCATCACTGGTGTGGCAAAGAAAGAAAGGAAAGAAGAGAAAGAAGAGAGAGAGAGAAAGAAAGAAAGAAAGAAAGAAAGAAAGAAAGAGAAAGAAAGAAAGAAAGAAGAAGGAAGGAAGGAAGGAAGGAAGGAAATTGCAAGACAAAATTATTAGAAACAAGTCATTTTAACAGGCTACTAGCCCACTGGAATGAGCTCCTTACACAATTACTCATTGAATACTATGATTTTGCAGACATGATATGAGGCACTTGACGTGTGTGATTTTTACCTTGCCCTGCTTAATAACTCATTGCATTGGGTATTTCTAGTCCCGTCTGATAGATAGGGCAGGAGAGGGCTGGTGAGGAGATCCAATGAGTGCTGTAGAGTCGTGTCCAGCAGTGGCTGAGCCCCTCCTCTGAGTCAGAAGCCTGTGCTTTTCCACACTGTCAGGCTTTGGGACCTGGACTTGCATGATTCAAGGCAATCCAGGAAATGGGGATGGGGGACTCAGAGCAGCCCCTTTCCTGAGAAGAGGAGCCAGACTGCGTGGAAGGGTTCCCCTTCCATGGGGTCCTCAGCGTCAGGAGGGTGAGCTAATAGCTCAGTGTGGCTGTGTCCAGCAGAAAGTGGCCTAACAAGGCAGCTCACATCTCAGATCTCTCCCCTTTCTGGCAAAGGTCTGTTTCAGGCCCCAGTGCCTGGGGACAGAGTTGCTGCACAGACACCCAGGTTTTCTCCTTTCCCCTCACCCACTGCTGGAAAGAAGCATGCTTGCACAGAGAAGGGGACATATGTGGACAGAGCCCCTGGCTCCTCTGGTTACAACCACAGGGGCCCTTCTGACCTGGGTGTCAGGGACTCGGGTTTTGAAAGTGGGTAATGCTGGGAAGAACCATGGCCAAAGCTGCTTCAGAGCCTGCTCACAGGGAAGATGGGGTCCTGTGCCTGGCAGAGGAAAAGGCTGAGGCAGTGGGAAGCAGAAGGGCCAGCCATGGGCATCCTGCCTGGGCTGGGCCGACCCCAGGGAGTGTGAATCCTCACTGAGATTCACTAGGGAGTGAAATCCACTTCCTGGCGCAAGGGGAGAAGGTCATGCGTGGCTACCAGCAGCCAGGCTCTGAACCATACTTGCTTTCCTTTTGGTAGGGGGAATGCTCTTTTCTCTTTCCGTACCTTGAGATTTAAGCCATTCCCTCTTTCTTTGTGTTTTTCAGATCTTAAATCCCAATTTCATCCAAGAAGGTGAGTCAAAAGGTGACAAGTGAGGGTCTGGGGGTTGGCGAATGGGAGACAAGGCAGCACCAGGCCTTTAACTGTGGGTGGGCATCTGTGCCTGGACAGGGGATAGGGCGAAATTGACCGTTGCACAATGGGATGCAATCTTGGTGAGGAAAAAAGTATGTGCTTATAAGGCCTAACAGAGACCTAGAGCAGCTCTCTGGATCATGGTACGGGGGTTGCTTCTCTGTGCTTCCTAAGTTGTGTGTGATGGGGATGCATGGGTATTACTTATAAAGTGCTTCTCAAAGGTTCACAGGTGACCACAGCCTCGTGTTGAAGGTTCTGTGATCACTGCAGCCCAGGGTGGGCCTGGACATGTGGTGTTGCCCCATGGCCATGTGATGCTAAGTCTGTTCCGAAGGATGCAAATTTGCATTGCTTTGACCACAGTGGCCCCAGAGTTCCTTGTGCCCTTGGTGGATGTGACCTGCTTGCTCGGGGACACAGTGATGCTGCAGTGCAAAGTGTGTGGGCGCCCGAAGCCCACCATCACCTGGAAGGGCCCTGACCAGAACCTCCTCGACACTGACAACAGCTCAGCCACCTACGCCGTCTCCTCCTGGTAAGCCGGTGACCCTGTGCCAGCACCCCAACCCCCACACAGTCCCTGGGCCACAGCCGGCGCAGGTCTGCTGCGATTAGAGCAGGGTTTCTGGGAGCCTTTTCTAGAGCAAACTCCAGAAACGGCCCAGATCCAGGGGGAGAGCATCCAGCCACCCATGCTCACACATTAGAGACACACGATGTGTGCTCACACAGGAGTGAGGAGAGAGCGTCCAGCCACCCATGCTCACGCAACATAGAGACACACTGCGTGAGCTCACACGACAGTGTGTTCTCACAGCAGTGTCTTCACATACTCTCAGGACCCGGGAGATTGCTCAAGGGCTGGGCCGCCTGCCTTGGCGTGCATGAGGCCCCGCACTGGATTCCTGGCACCACAAGGTCCCCTGAGCACTGCCAGCTTTGGCTCTGGTGGCTCCAGCACCCCTGGGCCCTCAGCATTATTGTATTGTAAAGCCAAGCACTGACCCCTCACGCCTGTTTTGCTAAGTATGGCTGGGAGTGACCTCCAGACCCCTGTGTGAGCACTGCATGGTGGACCTCTCAAAAAAATTACGTATGGCCTCAAAAATTACACTGTCTTCACACACTAGTTACCCCCAGGATAGTGTTCTCATGTACTCTCTAATTCCTGTTGGTGGGTACTCAGGACAGGGTGCTCACAAATGCCTATCCCACCACAGTGCTTTGATTGTGGGGTATCTAGCTAGTGTCAGCCTCTCCCAAAGTTACGGGCACATCTAGTGATGGCTGGTACACAGAGACACTCCTGAGATCGCAGTAAGGAAAGGCTGTGTGACACTGGGCCACATCAGAGGGACATTTGTCAAATGTGAGCCTTTTTATCTCACGCCAAGCTTGAGCCAGGTTCTCTCTGAGAGCTTTGCCTCACCCCCACCTCAGCCCAGATTGTTCCCTAAGAACCCCACAGGAATGGGATCCTCAAATTCAGTGGCCCCGCGTTCTGTGCCTTCAGCCCTTGTGAAACAGGCATGTGTTGAGCCACTCGTTAACCTGCGAGCAATTTCCTTAAAGAAAACAAAAGGATCCACTCCAAACTGTTCCACAGACCCTCACTTCTTAACCTGGCCAAGACTCCAGAGAGGGGTGCATGACTGAATGGCAAGGGTCCCCAAAATTGGACACCAGGAAAGGCTTCTTAATGTGCACATGGATTCAGACTCAACCATGTGATGGACCCCAGGGTTCCGGCAGCTCTCGTCCACACTCCACTCCTCTGGTGCAAATGGGGAGAGAGTGGGAGAAGTTTGAGAAGCCCTGGACTGAAAACAACAACGACAACAGCAGCAAAGCCCAGCCAAGGCAGACTCCTCTGCAAAAAGGATGTTGAAGCAAACTAGACTGGGCTGCCTCCCTGCACTCAGTATTTTCTGCTGCTAATTCTGAATTTTACTGTGTGCTACTGCTTCTGGTGCACACAGAGTCCTGAGCGCTTAAGAAACTTGCATCCTTTTATCAAGAGTATCAAGAAACACGTTCTCTAACTCAGGGTCTGTGTGGGTGAGTCTTCCACACGGGACCCGTCAGTGCTCCATCGAGTTTGTTTTGTTTCAGGGCATGGTGAGGAGTTCACCAGGACTTCAGAACCCCAGAGGGCCAGGGTAACTGGGACCCCTGTGTTAACCCTTCAAAGTCTCTGCAGCTGTGATCCCAGACTGGGCCCTATGGAGAGGTCACTCCCTGGGGAGTTTGTTTCACCTCCTTCATCTGATCATTTTGTGGGTCCCTTGTGTAGACTGTCAATTACTTGAACGTGTTCATTCTTCCATCTTTCCATTTCTGGGGCCCTCGATTACTGACCACAAGACTGAACCTATTTTAGGACAGAGTTGTGAGTGATGATTCTGTTTGTGATATTGTAGACTTGTGCTTGTGTAGGATCTTATAGATTCCCAGGGGTCTTCTAGTCCTCACCTGCTTCCCTCCTTCACTCCCTCATATACAATAAACTAGAGAGAGGGGCCTGGCTCATTCCTTCCTGTCAGGAATAAAAGAGCAGATGATGACAAAGAGCAGATAGTCGCTAGTGCGCTCTGTGTAGAAGTGGCCCGACAGGGACAGACCTGATGCCATGCACTGAGTGACAGCCCCCTGGGCCATCCCTGGGACCATGCCTGCCAGTGCATTGCCCAGGATGACTCTGGGGACATCCTTTTGATGTTTCTAGTGACTCCGGGGAGATCACCCTGAAGATCTGTAATCTGATGCCCCAAGATAGCGGGATTTATACCTGCATTGCAGCCAATGACCATGGGACTGCGTCGACTTCAGCCACAGTGAAGGTGCAAGGTACAGGCGATTTCTAATACTCTCAAAGCACTTTTTATTGTAAAAATCCTATCACTTAAAATGTACCATCCTTACTTATATGTAGTATGTAGTCTGATAGTGTTAAAACTACATTCAGGGTTGGGAGCTGGGGAGATGTTTCAGGGGTCACCTCAGACATGCACCTGACACCACCTACAGTGGCCCTGGGAACCCCTGGGCACTTCTGCAGTGGCCCCGGGGATCCCCAGTACTGTAGACCCCGAGCACTGAACCCCTGGCTCAGTTGAATGAATAAGGTCATCAGGTTCCATTAACACCACTTGGGAGACTCTCTAAAACAAATCTTTTTTAAAACTGAATTACTGTTGAGATACACAGTAACAAAGTTGTTCATGATTGGGTTTCGGTCATACAATATTCCCAGCCCCAGCCTGCCTCTACAGCAGACACTTTTCTTCTCTCCCCCCCTCCCTCTTTTTCCCTCTCTCTCTCTCCCTTCCTCTCTCTCTCACTCTCTCACTCTCTCTTTCCTTTTGAGTGTTATGGTTTGTAAAACAGGTACTGAAAGGTTATCATATCTATCGCTTTATCTGCTTCCAGCCCTCAGTTCTTATCCAGAGTTATCATTCCCAGCTACATTTGTCATAGTGGCTTCTTCTCTGTCCTAACTGCCTCCCCCGTCCCCTCCCCACTCCCCCAACCCCCACCAAACCCCCATCACAGGTGGCAAGCTTCCAACCAGTCCTCTTTTCTACTCTTCTTTGGTATTAGTCTCATATTATATTGTTTTTGTTTTAATATCCCACAAATCAGTGCAACCATTGTATGTTTGTCCCTCCTCCTCTGGCTCATTTCCCTCAGCATAAATCTTTTAAGCACATTCAAGAACCAGGAGACAGCTCAAGTGGCAGAGCCCAGGCATAGCAGGTGCAACCCCTGAGTTCAGTGCCTGGCACAACATCCCATAAACAGAGCATACTGCCAGGGATAGCCCTGGTGTGGGGACACCCCTCCCCCAGCACCACCCACAGTAGCCCTGCCATCCCCAGCACCTCTAAGTGTGACCCCTTTAACAAAAGGAAAATAAAATACACTCACCTTGTTAAGCAACCAACCTCCAGAACCCTTTGATCCTTTAAGAGTAAAACTCTGTCCCCCCGAAAAACAACTTCCCTCCCCTCTCTTCCTAGCCCCGGTAACCACTGTTCTCTCAGATTCAATGCATTGGTGCCACTTGTGCATTTTAAAGGAAATCTGATAGGGTCCCGTGAGAACTAGGGAGGAGAATCCACTGGGAAGTTCCAAAACCCTAACCAGTGGGGAGAAAGAGGTCCTTTGCTAAGATCTCAGTCCACTGGCTGCATGGCCACCTAAGAAGCTTTGCCCCTGCAGGGTCTAGCTCAAGGCTCGAGGAGAGGTTCCCAGCCTCCCCCAGTCCCTGGAGCAGGACGGGCCACTTGGAGGAGATCAGAGGGTCAGTGTGAGAACAGACGAGGTCCCACTTCCAGGTGACCTTCCATTGTGATATCTAATGCCAGGTTCCGCTGAAATATCTGAGCCCTCGTGTCTGTTCGCAGGTGTGCCGGCCGCCCCCAACCGGCCCATTGCCCAGGAGAGAAGCTGCTCGTCTGTGATCCTGCGCTGGCTGCCACCATCCAGCACAGGCAACTGCACCATCTCGGGCTACACTGTGGAGTACAGGGAGGAAGGTGCGTACCTCGTGCCTCCCACCAGAAGCCCCTCAGGGCCACAGGGTGTGCATATCTTTCTCCCACCTTATGTTCTGGCATTCCAGCCTCTGGCCAGACCCAGCCACCTTCTGGGAGGGAGTGGGCTGGGTTCCCTGGTACCTCTGCTGCCCACTGCACAGGGATGGGCAGCTCCTTATGCAGATAAGTACGCTGAGTGCTAGAGCGAGTCAAGAAACTGGAGTCTGGGGGGCTGGAGCAATAGCACAGCAGGTAGGGCGTTTGCCTTGCACATGGCCAACCCGGGTTCGATTCCTAGCATCCCATATGGTCCCCTGAGCACCACCAGGGGTAATTCCTGAGCGCAGAGCCAGGAGTAACCCCTGTGCATTGCCGGGTGTGACCCAAAAAGCAAAAAGAAAGAAAGAAACTGGAGTCTGGAGGTGGTGTAGGCACTTGAACCTCAGCTGATGAATTTGTGACCATTAAGAACAAGGGTAGGAAATCGGAGTTTTACGCTGGGGACAATCGGGGGAATATACGCATACACACTTGCCTTTGCATACGTAATAGGACTTACAATTTCTAAACGTTTTGCATTTACATGCTATAATTACCTGTATTTCTTCAGCAATTGAAAATAACTCACGTTACATTAGAATATTATTAATACATTGTGATATGTAATATAGCAACATGTACTATATGTGATTGTGGGGTTAGCCTAATTTAAGTGTGAGGTTGGCTTTTAAAATTGCTTGAAGGGTGTTGGAGAAAGTACAGTGGGGAAGGAGCTTGCTTTCCATGTGGCCAGCCCAGGTCCAATCAACCGTACCACAAATGGTTTCCTGAGTCCTGCCAGGAGTGACCCCTGAGTCTGTACAGACCCAGGAGTAAGCCCTGAGCACCCCTGGGTATGGCCCCCAAGCAGAACAAACAAAAACAAAAGACCCCTGACAACTAGTAACCGAGTTGAAATAAGAAGCTTCCAGCTGAGGCAGGAGTAATAGTACAATGGGTAGGGCATTTGCCTTGCATGTGGCTGACCCAGGTTCTATTATCAGCACCTGATATGGTCCCCTGAGCCCACCAGGAGTAAGCCCTGAGTACCAGTGGGTGTGGCCCCAAAACCAAAACAAAAAGGAAGCTGGCTGAAATTGTTACCAACATCTTGGAGTCACAGCAGGAATTCACAGTGCATGGGAAGCAGCCACTTCCTCTGGCACCCACACCTTGTGGTGGACTCACCTGGCCCTCCGCCTTTGTCAGACAGTCCCCTGTCTGGCAGTTTCTTTTCACTTCCTGAGCTGTTTGCAGTCCTGTCTCAGCGCAGAGGTGTTAATGCCGAGCTGGGAGGCATGTTGGCCAGAGTCCCCTTTACACTGGGGTTTTCATTTCCAGTTCATCTGTGAACAGCTGCTACCGGGAAAGTTATTTCCTCTTTTGAGTCTTGGATTCTTGTCTGTAGAGAAATGACTGTTCCTCCCCTCAGGGAGACCTGCTGGTGAGCACGCTGACCTGGCGTGTGCCACCACAGGCTGACACTCAACACACAGCTCAGCTCCAGTGTCCTGTGTGTAGTGAGAGCGTTCAGAGAGAGAATTCCAGGAGACGCCTTCCATCAGAGCTCCTGCTATGTAGTGAACCAGTGACATGTCTGTTGCTTCCATTTCAAGTGTTTCTTTACTAACCTTTCATTAGTAATAGATGATGTACTCTTCTGGCCTGTTACAGAGTTACCCCATTTTTCTCTATGAATCCTGGCTTCTCCCTGTCATGAAAAGGAACTGAGTCTCTAAACCAGCTGCCTGCACCTCCCTCATGATACTTTCACAGAGGGAATGAAAAACTGTGCTGTTGACCCTCTGGCCTTCAGGGCCTTCTGCTGTGGCCCCAGCTGGCCCTTAGATGAAATGTGTCATTTCCCTTTTTTTTTTGTTGGCTAAAGTGCTGAAGGCCTTTGACGTGGTCTCTCTGACTCTCTCTCCCCACACCGCCCCCCGGGATTTGGTGTACAGGTTCCCAGGCCTGGCAGCAGTCAGTGGCTTCAACCCTGGACACTTACCTCGTCATTGAAGACCTCAGTCCCGGGAGTCCTTATCAGTTTCGGGTCAGTGCCAGTAACCCCTGGGGGATCAGCCTTCCCAGTGAGCCCTCGGAGTTTGTGCGGCTTCCAGAGTATGGTGAGTGTTCTGTGTATCGCTCATCTTCTCCCAAGCACTTTGCTTCTTGTGAACCCTAATTGCCAGCTGACAATAAAAACGCATGTGTGTGTGTGTGTGTGTGTGTGTGTGTGTGTGTGTTAGAGAGAGAGAGAGAGAGAGAGAGAGAGAGAGAGAGAGAGAGAGAGAGAAGGAATTATTGCCAGGGAATGGACACTTCCCACAAGGTCATGCTCGGATGGTGTTTGGGGGCGCGTGGGGCTATTGGGTCTACCAGGGACACTTTACATTTCTTTACACTCCTGGATGAGGAGCCCCATATGAATGCTCCATTGTTCTCCGTTCCCACCCTTGCCTGTCATGGCACCCCTCCCTGCCCAGCCTTCATTCTCATTGGCTTTTCTTACCCTTCGAAGTGTTTTCCTTTTGGTTTTTTCCTACCCACTTTCTGTTTTAAGTCACCCGGAATTTTCATTTCCAAGGGCCTTGCATTTTCTCTTTGTTTCCCTAGATGGTACGGGGTGTCTGACCCCATCATGTCACTTTCCCCTAGGATGAGATTCTTAAAAATAGCTCTGCAGAGGATCATGGCATTTTCCCACTGTGCGCGACTCCATATTTAGTCATGAGCGCTGCTTTGGGGCCTTGCTGAAGCTTTCCTGTTGACCTTTGCCTATTCTTAAATGACATCTCAGTATCAAATTCTCTCTCCCCCCAAAGATGCTGCTGCTGATGGCGCCACCATTTCTTGGAAGGATAATTTTGATTCTGCTTATACGGAACTGAATGAAATTGGAAGGTAATGACAGTTTTCTATTCCTTTCCACACACACACACACACACACACACACACACACACACACACACACGTTGATCAAAACCGACTTATTTTTGGTGTTCACTATATAAAGTGCTATCTTGCTCTAGTTTTTTTTTTCTTTTTGGGTCACACCCGTCAATGCTCAGTGGTTATTCCTGGCTCATGCACTCAGGAATCACTCCTGGCCGTGCTCGGGGGACCATATGGGATGCTGGGAATCGAACCTGTGTTGGCCATGTTGGCGGCATGCAAGGCAAACGCCCTACCCGCTGTGCTATTGCTCCAGCCCCCTTGCTCTAGTTTTAAGAACTGAAATATGAGTCTTTTCTATTCCTCTTGTCTCTAACTTATTAAGTTGCTTACTTCATTCATCAACTTTCAGCCTTTCTTCTTCCCTTGTAAAAAAAATTTAGGACTCAGGGCTGGCTAGTACAGCATATAGGGCTCTTCCTTGCCTATGGCCAGCCCAGCTTTGGTCCCCAGCACCCCACATGTCCCCTAAGTCCTGCCAGAAGTGATTCCTGAGTGCAGAGCTAGGAGTAATCCCTGAGCATCACCAAGTGTGGCCCCAAACCCCCTCCCTGTCACACACACAGAAAAGAATTTAAGACAACATTTCTTTTTTTCAAAGTACAATTTTGGCTACACATTTCAGGCTATGTCATGTGGCATGTTTTTGTTGTTTTTATTTAGTTCCAATATGTTTCTGGACTTAAAATTATAAGTTATATGGGTTCTAAAGTTTCCAGATGTGGTAATAGTTTTTAAAAATTATCTTTTGTGGGCTAATGAGATAGTACAGCTAGTAGGGTAGTTGCTTTGCATGTGACCACCCCCGGTGTGATCTCTGGCACTACAAATGGTTTCCTGTACACACCAGAAATGATCCCTGAGCACAGAGCCAGGAGTAATCCTTAGCACTGCCAAGTATGACCTGAAAATAAAACAAAATGAAAGTATCTTTTGTTACTGATTTAATTTAATTGAACTGTGGGTGGAGAATATGTTCTATATGATACTGATTTCTTGGTTTTTGTTGAAATTTTATCAGTTTTTGTTTAAAATAAAAAGAAAGTTTCATGTGTCCCTAAGAAAAACCAAACAACTCACTGTTAAATACAGGACTCTGCATGTGTCCATGTAGCAAACACACGTGGCATTTCTAACAAGACCCCTCTTCAGGGCCAGAGTGATAATACAGCAGGGAGGGTGTTTGCATTGCATGCAGACAACTTGGGTTCTATCTGAGGCATCCCATATGGTCCCCCGAGCACAGCCAGGAGTAAACCCTGAGCATTTCTGGGTGTGACCCCCCACCAAAAAAAGACCCCTCTTCATAATATACACACTCATGCTACTCCCATCCTCCCTCCCTCCCCACCCCCCTCTCTCTCACACACACACACACACACACTCACACACAAAAAATTTGGTTAGAAAAGTGTTCCCTTAGGATGGGAAGATAATCAAAGTGCTGAATTTGATTATCCAGCTTCCCATGTGGGAGCCCTGGCCTGGCCTATGGCACTTCATGGAGCACTTCCTGGAACAATTCCTGAGCACTGAGCAGGGAGTAGCTCATGAACATCAAAAAATATAACCCCAGAAAAACCTGTGCCCTCAAAAATAAATATATCTACATACATAATGTATACATGTATATTGAATATTAAAATACATTTTATATATTTATATATTATATATATCTGAAACTTTTCATTTATCACAAATAGACCACATTTTCAGAAGATTCTTTTCTGTTTGGGGGCCACACCTGGTGGTGCTCTGGGCTTACTAATGTCTCTGATCTCAGGGATTGCTCCTGGTGGGTTCAGAGGACCAGTTGGGATGCTGGGGATCTAACCCAGGTTGACTGCATGCAAGACAACTGTTATGGTGTTTCTCTGGCATCTAGAAGATTTTTGAAAACTTTTGTATGTGAACTGAATGGAATGAAAATAAAGTTTGTCTATACTTATATAGACATATAAACAACATCTGCCTGGCGTCATAAAGGTCAACTTTCTTTATCATACCTAAACCTGTAAATTAGGCCTATATGTTTGTTTTGTTTAAAAAACTCAAACAATTAAATGTTATAGAAATTAGGGTTCTTTTGCCAGAGAGATAGTACGGGGAGTAAAGTACTTGCCTTGCATGCAGCTGACCCTGTTCAATCCCCAGTACACAAGTAGTTCCCCCAAGAACTGCCAGGAGTGAGCCCTGACCACAGAGCCAGGAGTAAGCCCTGAGCACTTTTTTAGCCAAAATCAAACAATCAGACAAATAAAAATTAGGGTGAAAGAGAATTAATTTTATTCTCATACCCCATCAATAGAAGCAAAGAGGATTTGATTTCTCTATCCAGAAATAAGTTATCTGAGCATCACAGATTTAATAAGCCAAGAATTATCCACAGGGAATTCAGATTGGCTACCTGGATGGGGTCTGAAAGACAGTTGTTTCCAGGCTTCCAGGTCTTGGAGGGCAGAGGGAACCCAGCCAGTCAATCCCTTCTGGACTTCACTAACTCTGCAATAGAGAATTGTTCAGGCACACCATAAGGGAGGGGGCGCTGAAGAGGAGACAGAAGTGTAGAGCATGAGATGCAGGAAGCACAGGAGGACTGCTGGACTGAGCAACAGTACAGTGGGTAGGACTCTTGCCTTGCATGTGGCTGACCCAGGTTCAATCCCTAAACCCACCAGGAGTGAGTCCTGAGCACAGAGCTGGGAGACCCCTGAGCACTTCTGGGTGTGGCAAAAATAAACAAACAAACAAACAAAAGTAAAATAAAATAACCCAGGACCAGAGAAATAGCTCAATGGGCTGAGCACGTGCTGGGAAGGCTCAGGTTTGATCCCTGTCACCAGATGTTCTCCCAGAACCACCAGGATGACCAGAGCAGAGCTGGAAGTGACTGCTGAGCACTGAAGGGTGTGGCCCCTAAATCAAATATCATAAAACAAAGTGACAGCTTCCAATGTCAGCCAAGATAATGTGATCCCACTGTAGCCTTTTAAAATTCATTAATTATACTGGGGCTGGAGTGATAGCACAGCGGGTAGGGCGATTGCCTTGCACGCAGCCTGCCCGGGTTCAATTCCCAGCATCCCATATGGTCCTCTGAGCACCGCCAGGAGTGGCTCCTGAGTACAGAGCCAGGAATAACCCCTGTGCATCGCCAGGTGTGACCCAAAAAGCAAAAATAAATAAATAAATAAAATTTCATTAATTATAACTGGAATCTCTGGACAGATTACAAAAATTGACTACTGAGGATTCTAAAAAGGAAGTAGTAGGGATGCTGGGGAGGGAAGTCAAAACCTGAAGAGCAGTAACAATGCCCTTTCTAGGTTTTTCAAATCTTTTCTACTTTGTTTCTGCCTTTCTGATAAGAATGGGACAAATTAATGAGCTGTACCGTATGCAGAGAGCGATATCTTGCAAAGAAACTCATCTTTCTGCCTAAAATACAGACAACAAAGCTGGAGGGATAATATAGAAGTTAACGACCTTCCTTGCATGTATCCAGACCCAGTTCAGTCTCCAGCACAGCATATGGATACCCTTAGCACTGCCAGGAGTGATCCCTGAGCACAGAACCATGAGTAATCCCTGAACACTGCCAGATACAACTCCCACCCCCTCCCCCCAAAGCAAAAATGTAGACAGCTAGGGTTCCTTGCCCCTTTGAACGGAGCAGCAGAAACCACACACAACACACAAACACACACAAACATATACATACTACACACTATACACTACACACGTGTCCTGTACCACTGCTGTAGTCCGGAGTCCTTCACACACAACTACTCAGTTTCAGGCAACCGAAACATCTTTCTGGTCAGAGGAACCACAAAAGGGGGCCCATGGGAGCTAAGGAATGTGGAGGAAATATCAGGGAGAGAATAGCCAGAGAAGGATACCCGAAATCTGTGTGTGAAACAACGAACACTGTCGGTGAATTCCAAGTGTGCATGTATGGGGGTCCACAGGGGAAGCAGAGTGAGGCTGTGAGAGCTGACGTAAGCCAGCCTGTGCTCTGCCACCTTGCAGGGATGCAGCAGTGCAGACACATCTTTGAAAGTGCCCCAAGGGGGTAGTCACGAATAGCATCACAGACACTTTGAAAACGACTGATAGTGAGAACCACCTGACCCCAAACCTGAGAAGGAAACAGCAGCCTGGATCTAACCAAGCTGGCTGACTGCGGGCATGCAAACAAACAAAAAGCCCACATTCTCCAGAGGAGTTTAATGAGACCCAGTCTCACAGCCTTACCCTCACAATGCGCAGGATCACTAAACATAATAATAAGTGAAGCGGAGAGATCAGGACAATCTAACAAATTCCCAAAGGGGAGAAAGCTCTACAGATGGCAGCTCAGAGAAAAATCTAGATGTTGGCATTTTCAGACTTTAAAGCAACCATTGTAACCATCTTCTTGAGGTAGAGGTAAGCACTCTTTATTTTTTCAAAGATGTGAGGCACTCAGAGGCAGTGCTCAGAGGCCAATGAGCTACTCCCAAGAATCCTTGGTCTTGCTACATTAGGCCTGACAATTCTGCATTGAGAACAGTGATGCAGTGGTGTGGAGGTCAGCGGTGGAGTGGCTCAGTGGCATGTGGTGCAGTGAGACAGTAGTGCAGTGGTGCAGTGATGCAAAAGCATAGTGATACAACAGTGCAGTGCAATGGTTCTGCAGTGCTAGGATGGTGCAGTGATACAGTGATGCGGTGATAAGTTGATGCAGTGTTATGGTGATGCAGTGGTACAGTGATGCTCAACTGCAGCCTATGCACACCTGATGGTGCTGTGCTGGACAATGGAGCATTACAGTGCAGGATATTCAAACGGGGCGTCCACTAGCAAAGCATGCACTCCAGCTCTTTGAACCACCTCCCTGGCCTCAAGGTGAGCACTTTCCCTCCCAAACCTTTCCTCTATTGTCGATGCTGTTGCATTGGTGGTGCAGCGATGCACACACATAGCTGTGGTGCTTGTGGGAGGGTGGCGCGTGCACAGCTCTCACTGAAGTGTGAACTGCTTCATGGTGCACACATGTTTGTTAGGGCATACGTGTTTCTTTGAGGTACACAGGTCATGGTTAGGGTCTCACTAGGGATCACTATGGCACTCACACAGATGCTTGCCAGAGGGCACAGTTCCTGGACATGGTGTTCACACACTTTTCTTTTGTTTTGGTTTTAAATCATACCTGGCTGTGGTCAGGGCTTACTCCTGACTCTGTGCTCAGGGAGCACTCCCAGTGGTGCTGGGGGAGCATACGGATGCTGGGTATTGAACCCAGGCAGACTGCATTCGAGGCAAGCACCCAACCTACTGTACTATTGCTCCAGCCCCACACATCATTTTAGTTGCAGTGCTCAGAGGGGGTCACAACCCTTATTGTGGTGCTTAAAAAAACTGGCTATGGTGCTTCTGGAATTCACTCTAACCACGACCTGAGCCCCTCAAAGAAACACATATGCCCCACAAACATACAAAGCTGCCAGAATCACCCTAAGTGCACATAGGACACAGGGAATTTGAACTCATGACCATATGTTTTCAAGGCAGGGGCTCTAAGACTCTGAACTATTTCTCTAGGTCTCAAATTGAATGCTTGTTTAATGGGTGGAGATACTGTTTTAAGCAGAAAAATAGAAATAATTTCAAAATGGAAATTATATAACTAAAAAATATTTTAAATTCTTAAATCACTCGTTGACCTAAGTAGCTAAATGAAAATGATGAAAACTGTGTCAATGAAGTTGAAGCTAAAGAAGTAGAAATGATCTAATGTGAAGAACACTTAAAAAAATTCTGCATTTAAAAAATTGAGTCCATGGGGCTGGAGCAATAGCACAGTGGGTAGGGCATTTGCCTTGCACGTGGATGACCTGGGTTCAATTCTCATCATCCCATATGATCCCCCGAGCACCGCCAGGAGTAATTTCTGAGTGCATGAGCCAAGAGTAAATAAACCCTGCACATTGCCATCCAAAAAGAAAAAAAAAAGAGTCTCAGTAAAAAAATTGAGTCCAGAGGTGATAGCACAGTGGATAGGGGGTAGGGCGTTTGCTTTGCATACGGCCAACCCGGGTTCGATCCCTGGCATCCCATATGGTTCCCTGAGCACCGCCAGGAGTAATTCCTGAGTGCAGAGCTAGGAGTAACCCTGAGCATCACCAGGTGTGCCCTGTGCACTGAGCCAACCAAGTTGTAGAAGTGTCTGAGTATTGCTGGGAGTACCGTACCCCCCAGCCCATTCCCTGAACACTGCTTGGGAGCCCCCCATCCCACAGCAAAAACCAATCAACCAAACAACCATAAAACAGAAAACAGACATCCCAGAGAGAAAGAATAGACAATGAAAGATAAATAATGGTTTTTAAACTAAAGTGTGAAAGGAAATGCATCTGCCAACTAAATGACTACCTCGAATGGTCAGTGGATTAAAATAGAGTCAAGGAATCTCAGTGTGAAATTTCTCAAATTAAAGAAGGCACGAGTCTACATATCTTCCAATGAAGGAGAAAAGATCATAGACAAAGGACTAGAAATGATAATTATTTGAACATAAACACTTTTTTTGGAGTTTGAACCACACCCAACACTGGGCTGGGGTTACTTCAAGATCAGTGCTCAAAGGTCATCGCAGCAATGCTAGAATAGAACCCAGAGGCCTGCCTTGTGACTTGTTTACCTCTTTCTCTGCCCTTACCACTGACCATTTTTGCCTTCTAATTCACTGTCACCCCTGATGGGGGCTCTGCTGAGGGGGACCAAAGCCTCTATTACAGATGTGACTTGCTTGGTGGCTGTGTATTTGTACGCTTCCTAGTCAAACAAGATACTTGAAATATCTGAGTATTTATGAATAAGCAATATGATATATAAATTTACCTTAAATAATGTGAATTACCTTAAATTCGGCTTCCAGAGAAAGGAAAAAGCAGAGCAGTGGGTTAAAAAGAGGAAGTAAGATTGGCAACATGTTGGCAGTTACTGGGGCTGACTGCTGGTTACAGAGAAGTTATGCTAGTCCTTCAGCTTTTGTATTTGAGAATTTTCAAATTTTCAAAATTTTAATTGGGCAAAAATAGATATAAAATAAAGATTTAAAGTTTCCTGGTTTGGAACTGGAGAGATAGTACAGTGGGCGAGGATCTTTCCTTTCCCTGGCTTATGTCCTGCGCCCATTCAGTCCCTGACATCAGATACAGTTCCCGTGCCACACCAGAAGAGATCCCTGAGCAAAGAGTGAGCTATGAGGGTGGTCCCCACACCAAAAGCACGCCCCCAAAGATGCCTGGCTAAAGTGGGTTTTTTTTCTTTTAGATCTAGATTTCTTCCTTCTTTAATATTAATCCTGTTGCTCTCCTTTTTCCTTCCTTCTTTCTTTCTTTCTCTCTCTCTTTCTCTTTCTTTCTTCCTCTCTCTCTTTCTCTCTCACTTCCTCTCTCTCCCTCCCTTCCTTCCTCCCTTCCTTCCTTCCTCCCTTCCTTCCTTCCTTCCTTCCTTCCTTCCTTCCTTCCTTCCTTCCTTCCTATCTTTTTTCTTTCTTTTTCTTTCCTTCTTTCTCCCTCTTTCCTTCTTTATTTCTTTCTTTTTTGCCTTTGGATTAACACTCAGTGGTGCTCAGGGCTAACTCCTGGTTCAGAGACTTCTCCTGGGGTTGCTCAGGAGACCACATGAGATACCAGTGATGAAACCCAGTTGCTACATGCAAGGCAAGTGCCCTATCTGCTTTGTTACTGCTCTTGCCCCACACTCCTTAAATGTCACAAAAATGCGCTTTACTTAGTAAAGAAAACTCAGCCTGTACTTGATGCACAAGGTAACATGGAACTCTGTTGACTGAAAAACGATAATAGTTCACTCTTGGCATCTCAGAGAATCCCGGGATGCTCAGGGAGGAGAAATGGCTTTCTGCTTTCCAGCCTTGTCATTCGAGAAGACAGGAACATCGGGTTGCAGTGAAAGGTCTCTGTGTGTGCCACAAGGGTGCTCAAATCCTTGCGCCCAGGGAGGCCGGGTGGGTGGAGGGCCCTGGCTGACGGTGCTCTCCTCATGCTTTCCAGAGGTCGCTTCTCCATCGTGAAGAAGTGCGTGCACAAAGCCACACGCAAGGATGTCGCGGTGAAATTCATCAGCAAGAAAATGAAGAAGAAGGAGCAGGCTGCCCATGAGGCAGCACTCCTACAGCACCTGCAGCACCCCCAGTACATCACTCTCCATGACACCTATGAATCCCCCACGTCCTACATCCTCATTCTGGAGCTGTGAGTACTGGGAGCGGCTCTTGAAAGAGTGCCTGAAACTAAGGGGGCAGCATCTTCCCCATGAGCTTGTACGTGCCCGGTACTTGCTCCTCCAACCTATACCAAAATGCACCCACACTCTATAGATGAGAAGGGTGGGAGTGAGGAGCAACCAGAAATGGAGGGTCAGGAGAAATAGGGCCTGGATCATGCTTCTCTCCGTTCTGCAGTGGACTCAACTTGGTCAGGAATTTTGAAGCATTGGTCAACCCTGGGCTGCGTGGAGCCAAAATTAAAAAGTGGTTTGTGCATTTGTTCCCAGCAATTGGCATACCCAGTCAGATGCCCAGGAAATTCCTGATGACTGGGATCTTTCCTACAAACACTCCACCCATTCCAGACTGTCGAGGGAATCAGGCAGCATTCAACATGCCCCTCTACTTGGCCCCATCACCTTAGCCCTTACTCAGAGCAATGAGCCCACTCTCTCACCTCCATTACCCAGGCTATGAAAGAGGCCAGCTTGGTTAGCAATCTAAACGGTCAAAGAGAACAGCGCCCTCATGAAAGGCTCTCAGATAAGTAAAGATGAAGGATAATGCCTGGAAGGCAGAGCTGTGAGGCTGTTCATGGGCAAGTTCACAAGAGAAGCACGTCCACTCGCAGCTGCCATTTCAGTCTGACTCTTGGGTCCTTGTTGATATAGGTATGCATTGGGACCAAAGTCTTAGAGAAATAACTTACCTTACATTTATTTATGATAAAAACCAGGTGCAAACATCTTCAGTTACACTTTTTAATTGAAAAGAAAAAAACACAAGAGGAGGGGCCAGGAAGATAGTAAAGCAGTTTAGTGTCATGCCTTGCCTGGATTGACCCCAGTTTGATCTTCAGCAGCCAAATATTCCCTGGGCACCACCAGGTCCAAGTAGCAAGTACACTCAGGTCTTCCCATTGAACTTCTGTCCAGTTAACCAAGCAGCCCAGGAGGGATCTCCAGATCTCATGAGCACCACTCCAGAAAGTAAATAAATGAATAACAAAAGAAGAAAAAAGAGGATTCAGAATGCCAGGATGCCAGGTTTTATCCCTAGCACTCCATATGGTCTCCTGAGAACTGCCAGGAGTGATCCCTGAGCACAGAGCCAGGAATGAGCCACGAGAACAGCTGAGTGTGACCAAAAAAAAAGTACTATTGACATTACCAATTCTTTTGGGCTACTGAACTGTATATGGTATATTGTTTTCACTTTTTTTTAATGTAGGAGTACTGCTATTTATTCAGCCACTGATTAGCTGATTGAATTGGGCATGAACTCCACCTTACTTTTTTTTTTCATTTTTTATAATTTTATTTATTGAATCACCGTGAGAGCAGTTACAAAGTTTTCAGGTTTAAGTCTCGCTCATACAATGAAACACCTGTACCTTCACCAATGCCCATTCTCCACCACCAAAAACCCCAGTATACCCCCATCCCATACCCTACCCCTACCTGTGGGGCAGATGATTTCCACAATACTCGCTCTCTACTTTGATCACATTTAATATTTTGACACCAGACCCACCACTATTATTTTGGATTTTACCCCAACACTCAGATCTGCTGGAAAGGCAAGAGTAGACAATTTATTTTCTATTGCTGGTTAAGTAATAACATATGATGTTGTGTGGTTGCAGTAGTGGCTGCACGATTTTGAAATTCCAAAATTTTAACACTTAAAACTGGAGGGATTTCTGCCAAAACCTGCTGGGTTCCGAGATTTGTTCCTGAGTCTCTGGGATCATGGCCGTTAAGAGCTTGATCAGGATCCAGAAAGGCCATTCATGGGCGAAGACTCGGGGTCTCTTTGGGACGGGCAGGAAAGGGCGGCTCCACCCCCATCCCATGAGGCCCTGCATGTCTCGTCACTGACGGCCCAAACCTGACTGTCCAATGGCCTCTGAAGGATGGCGGCCACTGGGCCACCAGGGGGAACAGGCCAAGGCACGAAACTTATTCCCACCTGGGTTGGCCCAGTGCTGGTAACCTACTGCAGGGGACCAGACGGATTTCTGCCAAAAGCCGCTGGGTTTCAAGATTTGTTTCTGAGTCTCTGGGATCATGGCCATTAAGCAGCTTGATCAGGAGCCAGAAAGGCTGTTCATTGGCAGCAACTCGGGGTCTCATTGGGGTAGGGAGGAAAGGGCCGGCTCCACCCCCATCCCATGAGGCCCCGCGTGTCTCGTCACTGCGGACCCAAACCTGACTGTCCAGTGGCCTCTGGAGGATGGTGGCCACCAGGCCGCCAAGGGGAAAAGGCTAAGGCACGAAACCTATTCCCACCTGGGTTGGTCCAGCACCAGTAATCTACTGCAGGGACTGGACACATTCTGCCAAAAGCCGTTGAGTTTCGAGATTTGTTTCTGAGTCTCTGGGATCATGGCCATTAAGCAGTTTTATCAGGAATCAGAGAGGCCTTGCCTCCAATTATATAGCTGAGCCCAAGTTGGTTTGTGGGTGTGTCTCCCACATACCTAACTTTTGGCCATTTACTTTCTTGGTAAACTTTGCCCCAAGTTTTTGGGGTCTGTCCAAAGTCACAGCAGCAATTTTGGGGTATCTGGAAGTCTGAAGGCACCATCAGACTGCTGATGCACTCACCTCACAGGTACAGATTGACCTGCTGGTGACACTATACCCCCTTATTGTTTTCACTTTGAACTTAACACTCTCCTGGTCTTTTAGAGTTTAACTCCATTGGTTAGGACCTTCTTAAATCTATAGGCACATTCTGTTGATAGTGAGTTGTTTATGAGTGACAACTCTTGCTGCATTTTGCATTAAAATCTTTTGACTCTTGCATTCATTAACTCATTGATGTGTTACGGTGTTGCAACTTCTGTTCACAAAACTACATTCAAGTGTGAACCACCAGTGGTACACACATGCACTGACTTCACCTTCGCATGTGCTAATTAATCCTGCAAGGAAAGATATGGGTCCCCAGGCTCTAGTAGAAGGGAAAGAAGTTGTAGAATAAAGAAAATGAACACTCGGAGGTCAGTGATATAGCCACTGCCTTGCAGGGCTGAGGCAGAAAAGAGAAGCTGGGCTCTCAGAAACATCCTGTGGTTTGGGGCAATGAGCTTAGTTTTCTGTCTCTTAGGGACCTCATCTGTGAAGTTCCTGGCACCTCAGAGATGTGGCAGGAGAACCTAGATAAATAATGGATGAAACTAGTTAATCAAACGTTGACAAATCACTCCCTGGTGGGTCAGCTGTGTTTAGGCCTGGGCCAGAGGGAAAGAACAAAGATACAGATCTGAGTTTCTCACTAGAGCTGAGCTCTGGAGTTGGCCTGACAGGACTTGGACGCTCTGGGGAAAGATTGTGCTTGTGACCCCTTGTGAGCAGCCTCTGGGGATCCTTCCCCAGCAGAAATGAGGCTGTAAGCATATACCTGGCACAGGGTTCTGTTCTTCCAAGGCAGGTCCCCAAAATAATGTTTCTGTTGCTCTGAAATCTAGTTTCTTTGACCTCTTTGTGTGTCTTGACTTGATGCGCCTGTTGGTGATGTGCGTGTGTCTTCAACCTCTTGTCTGGGAGCCAAAGAGACGGTGTGAGAAGCTAACTTTCTATCTTCCAACTCAGTTTCTCTTCCCTGTCAGAGTGTGTGTGGTATGTGTGACATGAAGGGAGTTGTTCCTACAGGAGGTCAAGAAGACCTGCTACCATACACGCTAGTTACGAAACAATCCCTGTTTTCTTCCTTTGGGTTTATTTGTATTCTCCAGCATATAGACAGTCATTTCTCAGTTTCATGGCTAATCTCAGAAGAGACACCAAGCCAGTGATACTCCCAGGTACACTGGTCTTTGGGCTGAAAACACGAGGGCCTTCTCAGTGTGGAAGTAGGCAGCTTCCCCCCACCCTGCCCCCCTACTGCTGGAAACGCCAGCAACCACACCCAACCCCCACACCTCCAGCCTATAAACAGCCCAACTTCACAGGTTCATGACAAATCTAAAGAGATATCAAGCCAAAGAATTGTCTAGTTCTACAGCTGGGTGAAACACATCCTTGACCTTACTGGATCCTGGCACCAATCTCGTAATGAAGTAGGGATTGTTGTTGTGATTCCCATCTTCAAGAGGAAGAGAATGAAACATGATGTTTTATTTGTTAGGGTGGGGCAGTTCGAGGCCACACCCGGCAGTATTGAGGGGATACTCCCTGTGTGGTGCTCTGCAATCAGTCCTGTGTGAGGACCATAGAGATTGACATGGAACCTCCCACATGGAAAGCATGTGCACTAACCCTTTGAGTCATCACCACCACAGTTCAGAAACAGGAGTTTCAAATGGCTTGCTCCCCACCCCCATCCTATGAGTGACCCAACCAGGGTTCTAATTTGGGTCCGTCTGGCTCCTTGCACTGTGTTCTCAGTTGTAGTCTGGAAAGATTGGAAAGTTGCATAGTATTCAGAAGAGGGCCAAGGATGAATTTTGCATGTTTCCCATATTTTTCTCAATGAAAAATGAACTAAAACATGTTATTCTGCTTGCTGCTCTACCGCTTTAGGCAAGGCTTGCCTCTGGCTGACATTGCTGGGAGACAAAGCATTTCCCACAACTGAGGAATATAGGCACTGAGACCCAAGAGGCTCAAATAGACCCAGCAAAAATAGACCCAACTAGGAAAATGCCAAGACACATTAGACTCAAAATGACAAATCCAAAGAGAGAAATAGAATATTGAAAACAGCAAGATCAAAAAAAGGACTTAAATACAAAGGAGATTCCATAGGATGGCACTAATGATGCCTATGGTTGCCCTCTATTAGATTAAGAATGTTTAAAAACATAGCAGTCAGTCATCATCAATTGACTTTTATTGATTTATTTTCTAATAATTCCATTTTCCATTCTTCTAAGTTTTGTTGGAAAAGTAATATGAAATTAATTTGATATATGCCTGCCTAGGGGGTAGTCTGGAAGGTGGAAGGGAACCTGGAGGCATTGATAGAGAGAAAGTGGTGGGCCTGGTATTAGAACATTGTATGCCTGAAACACTCTATTGTGAACAATTTTGTAAACAGTGGTGTCTTAATTTAAAAAAAAATTAAAGGACAAAAACATCCCTGCAAAACCCTCATGCGACTGCTTATAGCCACATTTTATTTTATTATTTTATAAAATAAATAATTTATTTTATTTAAAAAAATTTTTTTAATCACCATGAGATACAGTTACAAAGCTTTCATGATTGAGTTTAAGTCCTACAATGATTGAACACCCATCCCTCCACCAGTGCACATTCTCTACCACCAATGTCCCCAGTATCCCTCCCACACCCCCCATCCCATCCCACCCCCTGCTTCTGTGGCAGGCATCTTCCTTCTTACTTTCTAATTTTGGGCATTATGGTTTGCAATGGCTGGAGTGATAGCACAGCAGTAGGGCGTTTGCCTTGCACACAGCTGGCACGGCCGAGCGGGTTCAATTCCTCCACCCCTCTTGGAGAGCCTGGCAAGCTACCGAGAGTATCGCGCGCGCATGGCAAAGTCTGGCAAGCAACCTGTGACATATTCGATATGCGAAAACACAGTAACAACAAGTCTCACAATGGAGACGTTACTGGGCCCACTCGAGCAAATCGATGAACAACGGGAGAAGAGTGACAGTGATGGTTTGCAATACAGATATTGAGAGTCCATCATGTTTGATCCTTTATCTACTTTCAGCACGTATTTCCCATCCTGAGCGATCCCTCCAACTATCATTGACTTAGTGGTGCTTTCTCTATCCCAGCTGCCTTTTGCCCAACACATGAGGCAGACTTCCAAACTGTGAGTCGATCTTCCCAGCCCTTGTCTCTACTTTCCTTAGGTGTTAGTCTCATGTTTTGATATTTGATATTCCACAAATGAGTGCAGTTATTCTATGTCTGTCCCTCTCTTTCTGACTCATTTCACTTAGCATGATACTCTCCATGTCCATCCACTTATAAGCAAATTTCATGACTTCATTTTTTCTAACAGCTTCTTAGTACATTGTGTAGATGTACCAAAGTTTCTTTAACTAGTAGTCTGTTCTTAGGCACTCGGGTTGTTTCCAGATTCTGGCTATTGTGAACAGTGTTGCAAAAAACATACAAGTGTAGATGTCATTTCTACTGTGCTTTTTTTGCATCCTGGGATATAGTCCAAGAAATAATATTGCTGGGTCATATGGAAGCTCAATTTCTAGTTTTTGGAGGAATGTCAATATTGTTTTTCCAAGAAGACTGGACCAGTCAGCATTCCCACCAACAATGAATGAGTTTCTTTCTCCCCACATCTGCACCAGCACTGGTTGTTCTTGTTCTTTTTGATGTGTGCCTGTTTTTGTGGTGTGCCGGTTTCATTGTTGTTTTGATTTGCCTCTCCCTGATGATTGGTGATGCAGAGCATTTTTTCCTGTGCCTTTTTTGCCATTTGTATTTTTTAGGAAGTTTTTGTTTATTTTTTCTCCCCATTTTTTGGTGGGGTTGGAGGGTTTTTATTGTAAAGTTCTACCAGTGTCTTATATATCCTGAATATTAAAGCCCCTATCTGATATATATTGGGTAAATAATTTTTTCCATTCCGTGGGTTCTCTCTGTAATTTGGTCACTGTTTATTTTGAGGTGCAGAAGCTTCTTCACTTAATGTAGTCATTTGTTTACATTTGTTTTCGCTTGCTTGGTGGTTCATCCTTGAAGATCCCTTGAGCTTCAATATCATGGAAGGTTCTGCCTACATTTTTCTCCATGTACCTTATGGATTAAGGTCTGATATTGAGGTCTTTAATCCATTTTGATCTGACTTTTGTGCTTGGTGTTAGACAGAGGTCTGAGTTTGGTTTTTTTTTTTTTTTTGCATGTAGCTGTCCAGTTTTCCCAGCACCACTTTTTGAAGAGGCTTTTCCTTGCTCCAATTCACATTTCTTGCTCCTTTATCAAAGATTAAGTGATCATAATTGAGATCATCATTGAGAATCAGTATCAGAATATTGAACTCTGCTCCATTGGTTCTGCGGGTCTGTTTCTATTCCAATACCATGATGTTTTAATTACTACTGCTTTGTAGTACAGTTTGAAGTTGGTGGAGGTGATGCCACTCAGGTCCCATTTAGTGGTACCTTGCTGCTCTCTCTGACTTGGTGAAAACTTCCTCTGCTGTGCATTTTGATTTCCTAACAGGGGCTTTAGTCCTGGTAAGTAATTTTGAAAGTTAACTGAGAGAGAGTGCGAGGAAAAGGTACTTGTCTTACATACAGCTGACCCTAGCTCAATCCCTGGCACTGCATATGGGCCCTTGAGCATGGTCAGGAGTGATCCCACGTCACAGAGTCAGGAGTAATCCCTGAGCACCACCAGATGTAGCCCCCGAACAAAACCAAAAAAGCTAACTGAAGATGTGGCTCAGTAGTAAGTCTCCTTCCTTGAAAGCTCTACAATTGGATTTCCCAGTCCCCTGTCACAGGGTGTACTCCTGACAGCCCTGCAAGAAAGAAATCTAGTACCCTAATAAAAATGTGTTCTGCAGATAACCACGAACAAAGAAATGAAAGGCTTAACTCAATATAATGTATCTTTAATAAAGGCAGAGAGATTTCTTTCTCTGAAGCATGTTCACATCTATGAGTTTATTCGCTGGTTAGTTTTAGTTCTGAACATTGTACTCCTGTTGGGGTGCAACCCAAATGCATGTGTGACAACATTGATTTTCCTTGGGGAGCTGGAGGAACAGAGATCTTTGGGATCTTTCAGACTTGTGTATTATTTATGTTTCTTCAAAAACATACCTGCTCTGGTCAATGGTTGGAAGCTTTCCACAAGAGTGTCTGGGGGTGAAAGTCAGTTAGGATAGAGAAGGGATAAGTATGACAATAGTAATTGAAATGATTATTTTGGACATGAACTGAGTGCTGAAAGTAGATAAAGGGATATACCTGATAACCTTTCAGTATCTGCACTGCAAACTATAAGGCCCAAAAGGAGAGGGGGAGAGGGAGACAGAGAGAAATAGAGAGAGAAAAAGAAAAAGTGCCTGTCATAGAGGCAGGTAGGATTGTGGGGAGGGAAACTGGAGTTATTGGTGATAGGAAATGTACACTGGTTAAGGGATGGATGTTAGAACATCGTATGACTGAAACCCAATCATGAACTTTGTAATTGTGTATCTCACTGTGATTTAATTTTTAAAATTAAAAAAAAAAACACTCTACCTGCTCTGCCTTTCAGGATGGATGATGGCCGGCTCTTAGACTACCTAATGAATCATGATGAGCTGATGGAGGAAAAGGTTGCTTTCTATATCCGAGACCTCATGGAAGCATTGCAGTACCTTCACAACTGCAGGGTTGCTCACCTGGACATAAAGGTGAGGAGGGAGAGCCTCCCTGGTTTGGGGAGATAGCTCACTTACCAAGCACATGCCTTGCATGTTTTAGGCCCTGAGTTGGATCCCAGTACCATAACCTGTCCACCCGGGCAGCACCACTACTGGTCCCCAGCAAATTATGGGCACTGCACATGTTTTGAAACTTCTGATCAGTTTGCATCAGGAATTTTCCCTACACAAGGGACTTCAAAGACTAGGCAAGGGCTAGGAGCACAAGCTTTGTTTGCAGGAGCCCCAGAGTCAGTCCCCAGCACAGCATAGTCCCCAGGAATATCACAACAGAAACATGCCAAGAACAGAGCTGGGAGGAGCCCCAGGCCTCCACCACAGCAACACGTGGTTCAGGACCCAAGCAAGGACTGGAGATACAGTACAGAGGGAAAGCACTTGCCTTGCATGTGGCCATATTGCCCGTGACCCTTATTGAATCCCCGATACCGCATATGGTCCCCTGAGTTCAGAACCAGAACTAAGTCCTGAGCACTGCTGGGTGTGCCCCATCCATAACCACCACCACCCCACACACACACATACTGAAAAAATTAAAAGACACAGGACTGTATGTAGGGTTGGAGATGTAGTACGGAAGGTCAGGCATTTGGCTGGCATGAGATGGCGACAGTAGGTAGAATCCTTGGCACAGCATATGGTCCCTGAGCACTGCTAAGGGTCACTCTTGTGCAGAGGGTCAGGAATAGTCCCTTAACGCTGCCAGTGTGCCCTCCTCCAATTTTTAGATACAAAAACAGGACCAGAGTTGGCAGGCTGACGAGGCGTGCTGACAGTTGGAGCCCAGGTCTGAACCCTTCTCTCCCCACCCACTCCCAACCTTGCTCTCCACAGCCGGAGAATCTGCTCATTGACCTCCGGATCCCGGTGCCACGGGTGAAGCTCATCGACTTGGAAGATGCAGTCCAGATCTCAGGTCACTTCCACATCCACCACCTGCTGGGGAACCCCGAGTTTGCCGCCCCCGAAGTGATCCAAGGCATCCCGGTCTCCCTGGGCACGGATATCTGGAGCATCGGCGTCCTGACATACGTCATGCTGAGCGGGGTCTCCCCATTCCTGGACGAGAGCAAAGAGGAGACGTGCCTCAACGTCTGCCGGGTGGACTTCAGCTTCCCCCACGAGTACTTCTGCGGCGTGAGCAACGCGGCCAGGGACTTCATCAACGTCATCCTGCAGGAAGACTTCCGCCGCCGGCCCACGGCCGCCACCTGCCTGCAGCATCCCTGGCTGCAGCCGCACAGCGGCAGCTACTCCAAGATCCCCCTGGACACCTCCCGCCTGGCCTGCTTCATCGAGCGCCGCCGGCACCAGAACGACGTGCGGCCTGTCCCCAACGTCAAGAGTTACATCGTCAACCGGGTGAGCCAGGCCACGTAGCCGCCCTCTGGCCGGGCGCTGCGACCAAGGCGGACTGCGTGGACGGGCATCCTCCTGCTCATCCCGTCACCCACGCAGCCCTCCGCGTTGAGGGGTGGACGTCTCACATCTCCCCGGTGGTTATTCAGGGTCTGGGCCACCGCGAGGTCACCTACGTCCGGGGCCTCTCTGAGGTCGCTTGGAAGACAGGTGGAGAAGGGCAGAGAGAGGGGCAAGTTCAACGGGACTCGGAGCTGTTGGGGGGTTTCGCTGCGCATCCCAGGAAAGGGAGGGACGGGCAGCACGCCCCAGCAGGGAGCGTAGGCGGCCTTGGGGGGGCCGGAGGAAAGCTCTGCGCAAGAGAAATGCCATGTGTCGCAGGGATTCTGGTTTAGATTACTTCGCTATAGTTTCTTAATAGCATATGGATTCACATACAGTAAATATATCCCCTTCGGGTTCCAGAGTTTTATAATATATATATAGATATAGATGTATGAAATCAATCGTGTGCTCCTGTTAAGACAGTCCTTTATTTCCCGAGGCATTGCATTGTTTTGACGAAGCACAATTAGAAGACAAGTTTTTTAGAGCATTTTATAAACCTTGTATAGAAATCTTTTACCAGAACCTGTGCATTAAGGGAAAGCAAGGATACCTTTTCCAATCCGTGAACAAGATTTTTCTCTCGGTCATGATATTTCACAGAGGTTCTGTAGATGAAATGTTACCCCCAATTCATTGGCAGCTCCAAGTACTTTGTAGCAGAAGCCTGCCAGGAATAAGTCTCCCCAAAAGTCAGAGCAATGGGGGCTATTTTTATGTCTACACTGTTGTGAAATATACAACAAAAATAAGTTTCCTACAAAGGGCAAATTGAAACCTTTCCCAGTGGTCCTTATGAACAGTGGAACCACACTTTCTGATTTCGTCTGCAGCTGTTAAATGCAGTTTTCAGAAAGTTGGCTTGCTTTATTTCTAACCCCTGATGGAAGCTAAGGGGTCATTACCAAAAGGAGGCAGCCATATATGCCTTTTAAAGGCTTGGTCCCAAGTCCTTTGTGAAGCCATGGAGTAAAATCTGATCCATCGCTCTAATGGAGCATTGAGTTTTAACTATTATCGCAATACACATCACCACTCAACTGCTGGTACTTCCCAGGACTGAAAGGACTAGTAGTACTTTGAGGCCAACACTGGTTTCTGGTGTATATTCTCCATACAAGATAATTATGAACTGCCCTTTTTTTCTGTTGTTGGAGGAAAAAAATTATATCTGGAAATTTCATGTTTGCTTTTCTCTTTTTTTTCAATTTTGAAGAAGAGTTTTTGTCTTTGTGTTTTTACATGACCCACGTTTTTTTCCCTAGAATATGTTTTGAAATTAGCATATGTCATTTAGAATGTGTCATTTAGAATATGTCATTCAAATGCTATTTTGAAAATAGAATTCAAGTGTTTGTCCAAACCACGTTCAATGGTGGTGCTTCTCTCCTATCATAAGGTTGAGATCGTTACATTTATGCAGCACGAATTCCAAGTAGAAGGCTAATGATGGATAAGTAGCACTGTAGGACTATCTAAATGAAAAAACAATGACGGAAACTAAACCTGAATTTTAACATATCAAACCACTAACTCCTGTAAAGAGAGAGTAGAATTAAAAATATTCCTCATTCTTTTTCATACCTCTTAAAGTCAGCCTCCTCATCCACCTTCCACTTCATCCCATCCAAGAGGATAGATGAATAAAGTAATAGAAAGTACAAGCAATAAGACTAGATAGCACTTCATGTTTTTAGGATGAACCAAATGCTTGGAAACTGACTCCAACTGTATTTGTTTCTGAGTTTTCCAGTAGCCCTGGGCATCTGAGGTGATCTTTCTCTGGTCTTTATTAAAATTTACCTGTATATACAAATGCCATAGGATATAATGTTTAACAGTTTGGAGACATATTTTTTTTATTGGACCACAGTGAAATAGTTACAAAGTTGTTCATGATTGGGTTTGGAAACATATTTTATAAAAACTCTTTTAGTAAGTGTGTCTTCATGATGATAGATCATAAAAGAAAGTATGGTCCCCAGGGCAGTGGTGGGAGAGACTGCAGGTCCTTAAAAGTCCCAGTATCCCTCTGCTTGGCTTGGCAAGTTCTGATCTGTTTACTATGGGTGACAAACAGAACACCCTCCAGAGTTCTTTTGAGATTCCCTGTATGCCACAGTTTCTGCTCGAGAGAGAGAGAGCTGAGGACTCGGCAAGGAGGGCACAGTGAAAAAATCTCTTACGGCAAATGCAACCCATGGATTAGAGCCAAAGCTTTTGCTGCTCAACTGAGATGGTCCCCAGGTGGAAGTTGCAGGAATGACTCTCCCCCAGGGTCCACAGCTGGGGAAGTGAAGAGACAGTCGAGTGGAGGACATCACAGTTATAACTCGTACAGTTTCATTAACTGGAGCCAAAGTACAATCATTAGAGTAGAATGAGTTTATAGAGGCCCCAAGAGAAAGGGGGTATATTTTATATAGTTTGATAATGGAGAAGTACTAATAGGGAGGCTCCTAGTCTGCAGAGCCCCTCATCCCTCCCAATAGGAATAAGACAGTAGTTCTGGCTCCAGAAGTCTCCGTAGCACATGGGACATAACCAGGAAGTCCAGAAGGAGGGGCTGGAGATGTCCTTAGATTTGCTCTGGGGGCCACTGCTATGAGAAATGAAGGATCAGTGACCACTTTCTTATAACTGTTTTGGCAGAAATATTTATTCCTTGGTCGTAGAGGTGACAAAGAACATAGTCTACTTCTATCAGAATTCTGATAGTTTTTGAAATCATAACTTAGCTAGGAATTAGTGAGTGAACTTCAAGCTGAAAGGTGAAGAATAAATGTTGGCTAAAGTCACAAGTGTCTTGCTTGTCTTATACTCATTACTTTGAGTTTTTTGGGAGGGTGCTGTCTTGATTTGTAAGAAAGACTGGAAAGATGAGGGACATGAAAAGTCTAATGGTTTATTGCATCTTTTATATTTGTTTAAAATTAAGTAGACTAATTTCCACTTACAGCCAGAGGTGGGAATGTTTTTCAGAAATTGTAATATTGGTAGCACCCTTTGGATCTCTGACACTCCTGAGGAGCTGATCAAGCAGAGGAAAGCTGGCTTCACCGCCTTGTGGTTTGCAGTCTTTATAAATAGTAGTGCCTTTCAGAGGGGAAGATAGGGAATAAAGAAGTTCATTGTACTTAGGTTTACTGATATTGCAGCATTTACCCCCTTTATTTTAAAATATCTTTTAAACATCCGAATATAGGGTGAGCCCATGAGGCTGAAATTCTTGTGTTTCAGCCTTGGCTATTCCTGCTTCCTTCTTTCTTACAAAAAAAAATCTGTTTTTTCCTGCTCCAAATGTCTCCATTGGTAAAATGGGAGTTGGGGGAAAGAGAGGACATTAATCTCATAGGAATTTAGTGACAATATCTAGAAAATCTTTGATTTTTTTAAGTGCTACACACTGCCAGTGCTAAAGATTTTATTGATGGTAACTTTGAACATTCCAAGTTTTTCAATACTTGTGACTTTTGATACCATTTGCAAACTCATGAGATTAAAATTCCATAAAAGTATCTAAATTGGGGGTACTCAGAGCTCTATGTCTAAATGTTATTTGGTCTTTGCCTGTAATTTTGATCATTTAAAAACTTGTCTACAGACAACGGTTAGGAGAGCTGATGGAATCTTATGTTAAAAAATCTGTTTTCTCCAGTATTCTTTTTTGGTGGCAGACACAAAAAGTAAAATGCCCCCAAGGGGCTGGAGGGATAGAACAGTAAGTAGGGTGCTTGTCTTGTACGCAGCAGACCTGGGTTCAACCCCTAGCGACTCCATACAGTCCCTGAACCCTCCAGCAGTGACTCCTGAGCACAGAGCCAGGGGTAAGCCCAGAACACGAGCTAGTGTGCGCCCTCCCCCCTTCACCCACCCTCCAAAGTAAAATGACATCTCCCTTCTCAAGCTTCATGCCCAGGCAACATTTACCAAAATGAACCCAAGCAGGCACTTTTCTCACTGGAAGGCAGTAATGGGAAGACAACATCTTCTGATAACACAAATTTTCAGAATCTCACAGGCATTTTTATAAGAGACCAATTGAATGTTTGGGTGGGAGTAGAAAGAATGGAAATGTTAGTTTGGGGAGGGGGCCTTCCCTGCATGATTTGTAGATGATGAGTCGGGAGTAGAGTGTTTGCTGAGTATCCGTTATTTAGTGCCTGTGAGCTCATTTTCATTTTTTGCTTACCTGTGTGGTAAAGTGCAGACATTTAGATTTGTGAGAACATATGGGAGCAACCATGCTGTAAGCTAAATGTGGTCACTAAAACCTCATCCCATGAATTTGATAGAGAAGGGAAGGTCTCCGTAGTTTGGCAAACATGCCAGCTCACCACATCCTGTTCAGCTTGGAGAAATGTGGAGTGTATCAATTCCTTTTTCCCCTGTGTGTCATATCTGTGGAGTCTGGGTTAGACGAACAGAGTAGGGGTGCTTTCAGGAAATTCATTCACAAAAAAACAGGTTTTTTTATTAACCATTTAAAGTCTAGAAATAGTTTTTAATCGAGTAATGAAGCTCACACAGACCCCAGCAAGAAAAGGGAAGCAACCAGGTTATTATTTATTTTATTGAAAGGAAGGCACGGCACTGTTTCATTCATTTTAGAGGGTTAAAAAGGGCTAAAAATATGTCCATAGCACTAGACATTTTTAATATAAAATATTATTCACGTGATAAATTTATACAGAAACAGTTGAATTCAGAAATATCATAGGCCATATTTTCTATGAAAAGCATGTTTCCTCATTTTTGGCATACAGGGAGAAGCAAGAGCAATTTCTCTAAGACAATGTTTCATCCTTAAGAGACATTTACAGGAAGCTGAAATTAATACTTGTAAGCTATTTCCCTCTCAGCTTGTTTGCTAGGAAATTTTAAAATGTAGTCGGATTTAGTTTTTATGCAGATGTTGAAGGCTCACATTGCTTCGTATAAGTTATTTTAGATGATGCAGATAGCTGAGAAAGGGACGGTGGTGTAATGAGTCCAGATACTCCCAGACTCCCGACTTCTGGGACTAAATTTAGGCAAGCTAATCTGTTAGGTCAGGAATAGCTAGTTTAACAGTTCCTCCCATGCCTAATTTCCATCATGAACCCACATCCTCGAATACTGGGGCTGTTGCCTTGATCTCAAAGCCTCTGATTATGAATTTGAAGTTAAACAGAACATACATCTTCTAACTTAAGCCATATCTATCATCTCTGTGTTTGGTTAGACCCTGGTGCTTTTCTGTTTCTGCCAAACTTTAGCCTACTCTATGGGGATGGTGAGTAAACACAGCATTTAGGAGACATGTTAAGACTGTGAAAGGAAAAAAAAAGAAAAGAAATATATTTACTCTTCAGAGTGAGATCCTAGTCAGAAAACATAGTGATCAAAGTGCAAACTGTTGGAAAATATCGATATATGTACATCTGTACATGTATATAGTGTATCATATGTATGTATATGTTCTTGCTCATATGCAGAAATCTATCCATTTGAAGACAGCCCAGGTGGGTCCATTATTTTACTGGATAACCAGTTAGGGCCATTCAAAACCATTAGGACTGACTTGTGGAGAACGAATCTACACATATGGGAACCAATCTGCTCTCTTTTGAAGTTCACAGAGACAAATGAGCAAAGCCTGAAATGGAATGGAACCATCATTCCAGTTATCATCTTTGCCTGGATTCATTAGTATCTCTATATCTGAATTAGTAATTGGTTTACAGACTGCACTAGCACCTGTTGATTTTGACTAACCCATTCTTCCTTCTCCCTAAGTCATTTTGAGAGTTTGGAGTGGGCTTCTCTGGCCATTCAGATCAAGGGCCTTATCCATAAGTGGACAGATTTCCCCATAGGGACCATTATACATATACATATAGTACATACTTCCATCAGGCTTGTAATAATTGATTTAAAATCACTCCACAGTATTGATAAATAGCTCTATATTTTCAAGGTGCAGAAGAATTCCACAGCCTTAATTATTTCAGTGTCTTGCTGGTCTGCCTTAAGTGTATCTTTTCGGGTTTTTTTGTTTTCTTATTTTTTTTAATTTTCTGCAGTTATTCATTTTGTATGCACATGTTGTTTTATAAAGGTAGCTTGTAAATATTTTATTTGTAAGTCAAAACCACTCATGTGTAATGTAAAGTGATGACCTACTGTCTTGTTATTACAGTAAATGTTGTAAGTTATGGATGAAACTTTGAAAATGTACATCTCACAAGTTATGCATTCCTATAAATATACTATATTAAAGATAGTGTTTCTGGTGTCTTTTTTCTAATTAAAACCTTGGTTCATTGAGTAATATTTCCTCTTCCTCCAAACACCTAAAAGTCTTTGATAAGGTTAAACTACCACAAATATTACAACACTTTTTTTTTTTTTGTCCAGAAAAAAAGTACAGATTTGTATGCTGGATCAATTTTAGAAAGAATGCAAATGTATAAAGAATGCGAATTTTACAAAGAATGCAATTTCTCCCCCTGAATCAATTTCTTGATGCCCAAAATGCTAACATTCAATGTTGTCAACTTCGTTCTGGTGTTTCATAAGGCAACTTGGGAGAAAACTAGTCCTTTAGACTGGATCCATAAGTTTATGCATTCTAGTGTGGCCTCTGGAAGTTTGGGTTGGCCTTTGCAGTCAGAATTAAGCTCTGAGAGTCTGTGTGCAGCAGGTGGGCAAAGCATACTGATTCCTAGCACACTGTCAACTATCTAAACTATAAGAGATTTTAGCATTTGGCTTAGCTTATTTTACCATTACTGGCTTCCATTCAAAGTTCAATGTAATGAGATTGTCAAAATTACAGTCTCTTCACACCAAGAGACCAGCATGATCTCTCTGTTCAACAAAAGCCATAAAGAATATAAAAATATTAGGTTGAAGAGATACTACAGTATGAGATGCTATCTCATTGTTGTTTTGATCTGCATCTCCCTGATGATGTGATGAAGAGCATTTTTTCATGTGCCTTTTGGCCATTCGGATTTCTTCTTTGAGAAAGTTTCTGTTCATCTCATCACCCCATTTTCTTATGGGATTGGATGTTTTCTTCCTGCAGAGTTCAACCAGTGCATTGTATATCCTTGATATTATCTCCTTATCAGAAAGGTACTGGGTGAATATCCTTTCCCACATCACAGAGACTGGCACACATCCAAAAGCAACCAGTGGTGGCTGGATGTTGGGAGAAGGGGACTCTCCTTCACTGCTGGTGGGGATGCTGACTGGCTCAGCCTTTTTGGAAACAATATGGACATTTCTCAAAAAACTAGACGTTGAGCCTCATTTGACCCAGCAATACCACTTCTGGAACTATATCCTGAAGATGCAAAAAAATACAGTAGAAATGACATCGGCACTTATATGTTTATTGCAGCACTATTTACAATAGCCAGAATCTGGGGGAAAAAAATAAATCCCGAGTGCCCGAGAACAGATGACAGGTTACGAGAATAGATGACTGGTTAAAGAGACTTTGGTACATCCACACAATGGAATACTACGCAGCTTTTAGAAAAGATGAAATCATGAAATTTGCATATACTTGTATCAGAATGGAGAGTATCATGCTAAGTGAAATGAGAGGGACATAGAATGACTGCACTCATTTGCGGAATATAAAGTAACAGAATGGGAGACTAACAGCCATGGATAATAGAGATAAGGGCCAGAAGCTCCACGGCTTAGAAGCCGGCCTCACGTAGTGGAGGAAAAGGCAGCTCAGATAGATAAGGGACCACCAAGTGACTGATGCTTAAAGGGCCTGCTCGGGATGGGAGATGTGTGCTAGAAGCAGAGGAGAGACCAAACATGATGGCCGCTTACTAGCTATATTGCAAACCATAACACCCAAAAGGAGAGCAACAGTAAAAGGGAACATGCCTACCACAGAGGGGGTGGTGGGAGGGATACTGGGAACACTGGTGGTGGACAATGGGCACGCGACCGTTGTATGACTGAACCGTAATCACTAAAGTTTGTAAGTCTGTAACTGTACCTCACAGTGATTCAGGAGCAAAAGCACAGCGGTAGGGCGGTTGCCTTGCAAGTAGCCAACATGGCCGACCCAAGTTCAATTCCTCCGCCTGGCTCGGAGAGCCTGGCAAGCTACCAAGAGTATCTCGCCTGCACAGCAAAGCTTGGCAAGCTCCCCGAGATGTGTTCGATATGCCAAACACAGTAACAAGTGTCACAATGGAGACGTTAATGGGCCCGCTTGAGCAAATTGATGAACAACGGGAGGACAAGGATATAGATGAGATAGCATAGGGTTTAAGCAGCTTGCCTTGCATGCAGCGGATCCATGCCCGCCCCTGGGCACTGCATCAGCACCCATCAGTCCCAATCTGCAAGTAGCCCCTGGGCACCAAAGAGTAGGCCCCATCAGTTCCAATCTGCAAGTAGCCCCTGGGCACCAAAGGGTAGCCCCCCCGCAACTGCAATAAATGAGAAACTGTGGTGAAGCGCAACCAGGATTTCTCCAGCGTTCAGGTTCCCTTTCCTCGAAAGCGTGTAAATGCCGCCTTTCGCCCCCTCCCCCGCCGCCGGCCGCAGCGCAGTGTCCTCCCCGACCGCGCGCCCGCGCCGCAGGGCTGCCGGGTCAAAGCCCCAGGCGGGGGCCTGCACGTGGGACGCCGAGGGCCGCCGCTAGCCCAGGGGCGGGAGCGGTGTCGGCCGCCGGGACGCCAGGCGCGGCGGCGGGGGCGGGGCCGGGGCGAGCACGCGGGGCCTCGGAGGCCGAACCCGAGCACGGCGGGCGTCGCGGAACAGCCCCGGGCCGCCCCGGCTCCCGGCTCTGGAGCCAGCGCGCGCCGAGCGCCCCGCGCGACGGCGAGGCGGCCGGAAGGGGCGGGGACCAGCGACGTCACGGGGCGCCGAGGGCGGGGTTCCCAGCCGCGTCGGCGGGACCCTGCGGGCGGAAGGGGCGGGGCTCCGTGACGTCACGGGCGCGCCGGGCGCCGAGACCGCGCGAGAGCGACGCGGCCGCCTCGGCGGGACCCGCGACCGGAAGGGGCGGGGCCCGTGACGTCACGGGCGCGCCGGGCGCGGGCGCCACGCGGGGAGGTGAGCGCGCGGGCAGCGCCATGGCGGCCGTGGGCGCGGCGCTCGACGCGCTGGTGACGGACCTGTACGACGTGCAGGCCTTCAAGTTCGGGAGCTTCGTGCTGAAGAGCGGGCTGACGTCTCCGGTCTACATAGACCTGCGCGGAATCGTGTCTCGACCGCGTCTTCTGAGCCAGGTGCCGGCCGGTGGGGGCGGCGGGACGGGCTCGGGGGTGACGGCGGGCGCGGGGACGGGCGCCGGGGAGGGGCGCGCCGGGCGCTAAGTCCAGCCACGTCGTGCCCTCTAGAAGCCGTGGGGCGGATTCAGTCCCGGGACACGCATTGTTAGGGCACGACTGCGGATCTCGACCGCGAGCCAGGACCACGCGGGAATGCAGTTAGCAAGCGGGCAGTTTATTGAGCTGGCCAGCCAGGGCCAAGCCATCAGGCAAGACCCCAACTTCTCAAAGGGGACCGTATGTGGGCCTTCACTGGCCGTCGCAGCAAAGCCCGCACGTTTCATGGCCAATAGATTTGTATCAACATGCACTTTCTTAACCAATCCACCTAAAAGTACCTCCCTCCTTAGCCTGTAGATTCAAAGATCAGCATTTGTGTACATGGGCGCTGTGGCTAGTGGGCATCTGGTAACCCGGACTTCTGGTTATCTTCTTCGCTCCCTTTGAACAAAGCTCGTAGCTCCTGCGTTCCGGTGGAGTCGGATAAGGGAAAAGTTCCTAACGGAGGTAACAGATCAGATGGTTTCCGAATTTACATCCCAGCAAGGAAGAGCTTCACAGCTAAGGCTCTACTAGGGAGGGCCAGGAAAGGGAGAGTTACTAATTAGCAGGGTTTAGCTCTGGAATTTTTCTCAGGGTCCCTAGGGACCTTACAACGTGGGCCTGAAAGGAGAAGGCAGGCGCGGGTGGGATTTTAAGCCGTTGCTGAAATACTGATTGGAGAGAGCTGTTGCTGGCAACGGGGAAGATTTAAATAACCTCATTGGCGGTATTGCATTTTTAAAAATCCGGTTGCTTTCTGTCCAGCAACCGAAAAGTCCCTCCCCCCCCCCCCCCCCATCTACTAAGTGGAAGGTTTCGTAGCCAGAAAGAGGGTTCTCAAGACTGGGGCTTAGCCACACTGCAGACTGTCTCACTGGCGATCAATTATGCGGACAGTGCAGAAGAATTGAAACCGCAGTTAGGCCTGGTAGTAACCTTGGTGATCCTTAGCACAGGTGTCTTCATTTTTGGGCTCTTAGCAAGTTTGTTTGGGGGCCTCCCGAGCAGTGCTCAGTGTGCCATTCCTGAGCTCTCAGCCCTCCAGCCTAGCTCTGCCACCCACTGCTCCTCTGACCTGGCCTGCTGGGGGCCTCCAGAACCACCGCCTTTTCAGGGCTACTTTCAGCAGTTCTAGGGTGGGTGGGGCGTGCAGTGCTGGGTGCGAGCAGGTCCTTGAGCATGTCAGGCATGTGCCCTGGAGCAGCGCTCTCTCCCATCCCAGAGAGATACCATCTTAACGAACGGTTTGAAGTTCTGGTTAATGTGTTTGTTGTCAGTGTGATATTGTGATTTATAAGAATGGCCTTTAGGGGAAGGGTGAGTGGTGATTGATGGCCTCCAGGGAAATCAATTTACATATTATAGGTTGTGACCCTCCCTGGCTTCCTTGGAGGGGAAAGAGAACTTAGAGTGAGTTCACTTGCCAATGACCAGTGAGGTGATTGGTCTTGTTTAGCTGATGAATTCTCGATTATAGCCCTAAAGGAAAGGCTTCAGTGCTTCCAGGTGAGTGGGGAGATTTGGGGGAAATAGCGTTTAATTTATTATAAAGGGTTTATCAGCCTTTTTAATGGATAAGCACCAGCACCGAAGAGTAGTGGTTTCCAGCCCTTTACCCTGCAGGTGCTGGACCACTGATCGAGTTCCAGCAAAGTAATTAAATCTGAAGAGGATATTCTGGAAACCTCTGTTTTCTACTTTTTAGTTTGGGGACCATGCCTGGCCACAGGCATGGTCTGTGTTGAGGATCATACTGGGGGTGCTGGTGATTGAACTAGGACGAGCTGTGTGCAAAGCAAGCACCTGACCCACTGCATTCCATCCGTCTCTAGCACCAAACCTTTGATTTAATCTGGCCTTGTGGGGGTGGGGCGGAGGGGGCTCCAGCCCCTTAATAGTATATGTTGAATTCTCTTGCTGGTGTCAGAATTGCCTGCTGCCGTGGGCAGGCCCCCCTGTTCACTACACTGCAGTTGAAGGGTATACCCATAGAGTCAAATTAGTTTTTCAAGCATTGGTATGTTGCCTTAAAATTCTGTGGAGACAGTGGGGGAAAGGCAAGTTCAAAGTTATTTTTTCCGATTTTCGTAGTCTGCACGGAGGGATCACTCTGGTGGGGCCATCCAGTGTGAGACAAATGCTTTGCTTGCTGTACTATTTGTCTGACTCCCGTTCTTGTGTTTTTATATTGATTGTGAGATTTATAATTGATCCTATAAATCAACTATAGGATTTGTAATTGGAAAAAATGTATTTATACAGGGTTACTGCGGTTTAATGTTATATTACATGATTTTACGCCCATTTAAAAATGTTCATTTCTTGCAGGTGGCACAGATTTTATTCCAAACTGCCCAGAATGCAGGGATCAATTTTGACACTGTGTGCGGAGTACCTTATACAGCTTTACCTCTGGCTACAGTCATTTGTTCAACCAACCAAATTCCAATGCTTATTAGAAGAAAAGAAACAAAGGATTATGGTAAAGTTGAAGTAATAAAAGAATTAGTTGGTCTATAGATTTTGATATAGATTAGTTGGTCTATAGAAAAATTCTAATTTTTCCTTGTTGGCACTAATATTTTACCTTGAGTATTCTTCAAACATCCTTTAAATTATGCCCTGTAGAACTTGCTAAATCACTTTAAATCCTCACTTCTTAAGCTGTGGGCCTCACATGAGGTTGCATCACTTAATGTGGGGGTTCTGAAAGATTTAGTTGATGGGTATTGTATGAGTTCACTGATTATACTGGGTTATTCTTTGTTTCATAAGTTTCCTTGACTTCAGTGATCTTGATAAATAATCACTAGGTTTGACATTTTGATTATAAACACATTAATACAATTTACACTGCAAAATAATTTTCCAGTGTTACTATAAATACTGGTGCCTGTTCGAGGCAATTGACAAACAACAGGACGATTGTGATTGTGACTAAATACTGTGTGTGTCATATGGAACATAGATATACTATACAATATGGTCATCAGGGCACATTGATGAGTCATTCAAAACAAAGTAGCTCCAAATTAGGTAATCAGAACTTAAAATTTAGGATAGCTACCTCTATCAGTACAAAACAGCTTTACACTACAGGATGTATCTTGAATAGACGGAAATAAATACCTGATTTTGAATAAAATCCAATACAATATATTCTTTTGCAGGTACTAAGCGTCTTGTAGAAGGGGCTATAAATCCAGGAGAAACCTGCTTGGTCATTGAAGATGTTGTTACCAGTGGATCTAGTGTTTTGGAAACTGTTGAGGTGCTTCAGAAGGAAGGCTTAAAGGTGACTGATGCTATCGTGCTCCTGGACAGGGAGCAAGGAGGCAAGGACAAGTTGGAGGCGCAGGGTATCCATCTCCACTCAGTGTGTACATTGTCCAAAATGCTGGAGATTCTTGAGCAACAGAAAAAAATTGATACTGACATGGTTGAGAGAGTGAAGAGATTTATTCAGGAGAATGTTTTTGTGGCAGCTGATCGTAATGGTTTGCTCCCTTCGATAAAGAAAGCCCCCAAAGAACTCAGCTTTGGAGCACGTGCAGAGCTGCCCAGCATCCATCCAATGGCGTCCAAGCTGCTCAGAATTATGCAGAAGAAGGAGACCAATCTGTGCCTGTCTGCTGATATCTCAGAGTCCAGGGAGCTGTTGCATCTAGCACATGCTCTGGGGCCCAGCATCTGCATGCTCAAGACTCACGCCGATATTTTGAATGATTTCACTCTAGATACGATGAAGGAGTTAACAACTCTGGCACAGCGCCATGAATTTTTAATATTTGAAGACCGAAAATTTGCAGATATAGGAAACACAGTAAAAAAGCAGTATGAAGGTAAGTATTTAGGAATCTGCGTGAAGTGGAAATCCAGCTGAAGGGAAAACAAGAAATCTGTTGCCTCACATCAGCTGAACATGAGTGTGCTGTAGATACAGTTGGATCCTGAGCTGAAGTGATGTCTTTGGACTTGGCTTTCTCTTCATATCAACTCTGCTTTTCCTTCTCTTGATTTCTTAGGTATGCACCCTTCATGGTATCCAAACCAATTGCTCATGCCTGGGTACCAATCCCCGGCTACCTTTATTAGTTAACCATCCTTAGTGGGATAAAGTTATTAACTTGACCTTCTTGAAAAAAATTGGGAGTAGAAGGAGTGTGTTACCAAAAGACAAATGTTTCTAGGGCCAGAATAAAAGTAGAATTGGTAGGGCACTTGCCTTGCACACAGCTGATGGGGTTTGATCCCTGACATTTCATATGGTCCCCTGAGCCTGCCAGTACTGATTCCTGAATACGCATGGGGCTGGGAGTAACCCTGAGCACTGCCCCTGTGTCCCAAATGCCCTTTCCACCACGCCCCCTCAAAAAAAGAAAACACATGTCTCTGGGCAGACACAATGGCAGTTGTTGGCCCTAGCAAATTCAGCAGATTCTAGTTTCTTTGACGAACGAAAAATACAGGTGAAGGAAGCAATAAAAAGCATACGGAAAAAGAATGTATTATCTTTTGATGAGTGAGGACTCAGGATGTAAGTCTACCCTTTGGTTTTTTGTTTTTGGTCCACACCTGTTAGTGCCCAGGGCTTACTCCTGGTGGGTGCAGGGGATGCAGGGGACCATATGGGGTGCTGGGGATTGAACCTGGGTTGATTGCGGTCACGGAAAGCACCCTACCTGCTGTACTATCGTTCAGGCGCAGTCTTCTCTGTCCTATCCATATTTCTCATAAACCTAAAGATTTATTCACTTAGTCTTCTGGGCCTTTTATTGTGTTTTTAAGCTTATCCTGGATCTCTTGAACTAACTTAATTTTCCCTTAATATAATGCATTAAGGTATTTCTTCAGGTTGTTGCTGTTAGTATTGCAGGGTGAGAGAATACCCAAGAAGCCTTGGCTTGTTAGCCAAACGGAAGAGGCTTTATAAGAGAGCAAGGATCTCAATTCAGCTAACAATCCTAAGCCTACTTTTTGTGTATATGGGCAAAATTTTTATACTTAAAATTTTATGCATAAAATCCTGCTTGGTAGCATTAATCAGCTTTCTTCTAGCTAAACAAGCAAGCATAATTTTAGTAGATAAGCCAGATGGTTGCTGTTAGCCTTGAATGGTTAAAACATTTCTACTTGGCAGCCCAAAAGAGCAATGTGCGGTAGCTACTTTGTCTAAAAGTTTATTCCCCAGGCATCCTCCCCCCCGAGTTCTTTGAGTGTCTCATTCTGCTTCTCAGTTATCAGCAACCTCTTGGCTTTTCTGCTAATTTTGGGCCATATAATCACATTAGCTTTTAAAATGACATTTGCTCTTGAAGCTCATGTTCTGCCTTGAACATGTACTTCGTCTTTTTCTCCCCTCAGGAAAATAAGTTTCAATAAGAACTATCTTGCTTCACCAGTAAAATAAAATGAATACAGTTGTAGGTTAGAAATGGAATAGCTAGAGAAAACTAGGGAATGAGTAGATCTGATAGTAAAGTACTGAGATCCTTAGAGAGTGAAAATTTGTCATCTCAAGAATTTATGAAATTAAGATCACACATTGCTTCTGGGAAAGTGGGCATCAATTATATCTTTGTGTTCTGCTTTTTACAATTTTATTTGGTTTTAAGGAAAAAAAGTCAAAGTTTATTAATAGTGTGGGTTCCTTCTGTATATATGGAAGAGGCCCAGCTAAGCTGAGTAACTCTCCAGTATGGCTCCAGGAACCTTAAGTAATTTTTGCTAAATCAGAGAGGATTTGGAGAGAAGAAAGGAATCAAGGAAAAGTAAATAAACAAAGTTCAGATTTAAGTTCAGATTAAGTTCTGCTTTTGGCATTAAAAGGTAAGGTTAGGTTTTATAGGGAGAAATTTATTTATTTATATATATATATTTTGCAAAGGCCTTTTCACCTAGTCGTAATAGCTTTTTCTATATTGCCAAGTACTTGTTTTGGGGTGAATGATAGTTACTCCGTTAAACTTAGGTACATTATTTCTTTGATGTATTTGTGTTATTTCTCTGTTGGCCAGTTAGGTTTTTTTGTGTTATTTCTCTGTTGGCCAGTTAGGTTTTTTTTTTTTACTGAATCACCATGAGATACAGGTACAAAGCTTTCATGTATCAGTTTTAGTCATATAATGATTGAACACCTATTCCTCCACCAGTGCACAATTTCTACCACCAATGTCCCCGGTCCCCCACCCCCTTACTCAAGCCCACCCCTCTCCTTGCCTCTGTGGCAGTTCTGTTCCCTTTTGACTGACATTTAGACCTCAAGTCCATCTCTGATTGCATGAATTTTATTGCTTTGACCTGCAAAACCAGCCATGATGGTGTGGTCTGAGTGATAGAGAACTTGTAAGAATATTTTTATATTTTGAATGTTCAACTACTAGGTGAACAAATTTTTCAGGTGGGACCAAATAGGCCAGCTAACAATATTTTTCAGATGGAGCCAAGCAAGTCAATTGATAACTGGAAATTTGGAAAGTATTTTACTAGTGCATGAATATGTTAGAGTAGCACTGTAGCACTGTCCTCCCATTGTTCATCGATTTGCTCTAGTGGCACCAGTAATGTCTCAGTGTGAGACTTGTTACTGTTTCTGGCATATCGAATTTGCCACTTTGGAGCTTGCCAAGCTCTGAAGTGCAGGCAGGTTACTCGGTAGCCCCGGCAAGCTACAGAGAGTGATGGAGGAATTAAACCCGGGATGGCTGAGTGCAAGCCCTACCAGCTGTGCTATTGCTCCAGCCCATGTTAGAGTATTTGTATGAAATACTTGGTTGACTAGCCAGAAATGTCAACGGGATTTGTTTGGAAATCAATAGATATCTTCCTTCCCCCCCCCCCCCCCCCCCTTTCTTAGGTGGTGTCTTTAAAATAGCTTCCTGGGCAGATCTCGTAAATGCTCATGTGGTCCCAGGCTCAGGAGTTGTGAAAGGTCTGGAAGAAGTAGGCCTGCCCTTGCACCGGGGGTGTCTGCTCATCGCAGAAATGAGCTCCAAAGGCTCCTTGGCCACAGGGGACTACACAAAAGCGGCGGTAAGTGACAGAAACCCACATGCTACACGTTACAGGGAAAGGGACATCTTAAATTCAGGAATCTGGAACTGCTGCTCCTCTCCCAACCGCTATTGTTAGTGTGACTCTAAGGTAATACTAGTTGACTAGTGTTCCTTGATCATAGTATTTTGTATAGCTGTTGGTGGGCATGTAAGGGTTTGATGTATACCCTAGAGAGGACATCATCGTTGTCTGCAGTCAGTCATTTCCTGTGGTTCTCTTCTTGTTCACTGTCACTGTCCTCCCGTTGTTCATCGATGTGCTCGAGTGGGCCCAGTAACGTCTCCATTTTGAGACTTGTTACTGTGTTTGGCATATCAGATACGTCACGGGTAGCTTGCCAAGCTTTGCTGTGCAGGCGAGATACTCTAGGTAGCTTGCCGGCTCTCCGAGAGGGGCAGAGGAATCAAACTCGGGTCGGCCATGTTGGCCGCTTATAAGGCAAATGCCCAACCCGCTGTGCTATCGCTCCAGCCCATGCTTGTTCACGTGGTTGTCTTTTTCAGCACATCTGAGTTGAAGTGCTCTCGCCCTTTCTTGTGCCCTTTTAAGGCTGATGCAGTGCTTTAAGAGGCTAACACAGAAGGGTAAAGTGAATCTCCATTAAACCCAGGGAGGAGATTATAAAACTCTTCTCTGGATCCTGTCTGGAGCCACATCTACTTCCCAAAAGGGAAAAAGCATTAAAGAGTTCCTTGCTGTATTGAAGATAGTTTCTCCTAGTCCCACCAAAATATGCTCTCAAAGCAGTCACTCGCATGAAGCAGCTTTATCTTCGTCTTAGGACTGTTGCTTGGTACTGCATATGGAAGTAGTAACTGGAGTTCAGATACTTGGTTTCTCCTGTATGTCTCGCGTTACTTAAAAGTGTTTGTAATATCATACTTGTTAATACTCACTCTACCCTTAAGTTCCAGAATAAAAGGATCCAGTTTTTAACAAATAATAAAACCCTCTTTCCATGGGTCAGAGATAGTACAAAGGTTAAGGCACTTTCCTTATCCTTGGCATTGACAGTGGTTCGAATCCAGGCACAGTATAAATGTCTACCAGCCAGCTGTGGCTCCTGAGCACTACCAAGTGTGCCCCTTCCCCCCAAAAGAAGGTCTCTTGCCTCTGAGTTTTCTAATTGTAGTCTTAAAGATCTTTTGTTTGTTTTAATATGAAACTAATGTTTGCATATTGTGAAGGCCCCATGGAATTTGAAGTGCACATAGTTCCAACACCAGCTTTTTTTTTTTTTGGTTTTTGGGTCACACCTGGCGATGCACAGGGGTTACTCCTGGCTCTGCATTCAGGAGTTACTTCTGACGGTGCTCAGGGGACCATATGGGATGCTGGGAATCGAACCCGGGTCGGCTTCGTGCAAGGCAAACTCCCTACCTGCTGTGCTATCTCTCCAGCCCCCCAACACCAGCTTTTAACCCATCCTGACAATAGATACTTGTGATTTTCTACTCTCAGAAGCAGCAAGTCCATGAGTCAGTGTTAGTATTTGACATTTTAGGAATCTAGGTCTAGCTGGACAGAGACCACTTGTTTATAGGTGCTCATGTTTTATATGGCACAAATAGAGTATGCCAACCCTTGGGGAATACCAAATTCTAAAATCATAAAGCTTCTCAGGGAGAAGCTTGTATGAATGTGAGGTGATATGTCACAGTTGTGGGGGTCAGTTAATGCCAGATGTAAAGAAGGAAGAGTAGTGGAGTTGAGATTTGATTGGCCCTGCCAGCATGACTATTTTTGATGATGCCTCTCCTGTCATTTAATACCCTGTGTGGAGAGGCAGAAAGTCTTGAATGTGGTTTCATATTCAATTAAATTTCAATTAAAATAAAGGATTTGAGGAGAGTAATATACTGAAATTGGAGTACTCTCCTCAAATCTTCTTTTATTTTAATTTTTTTTTCTGGGATACAATATTCCAATAACCAACCCCACCTGCAGTGTCAACTTCCACCTTCAGATCCTTTTTATAAGTAGGTAGATATTACAGTTCATTGCCTGCATGGAAAATGCCTTACCCACTGGATTATCTCTGGCTCCTATGTTCAGCATTTTGATTTTAGATGCACAAAGTATAGAATTTATTGTTTCTTGGGATGTGGATAATAAAGGCATTATCTTCGGTCTTAATGGAACAAGTCGAGATTCTTAAGAGTTCTTGTTTTAGATGAATACACAGTACTTATATGAAGAAAAAGCGGGGGGCATTTGTAGAATAGCAATTTTCGAAATTAATAGTTGACTTTTCCATTTTTGAAGAACTACCATTCTGTGTGATTCTTATAATCTAGGTCAGTATGGCTGAGGATCACCCTGAATTTGTGATTGGTTTCATTTCTGGCTCCCGAGTAAGCATGAAACCCGAATTTCTTCACTTGACTCCAGGAGTTCAGCTAGATGCAGGAGGTAAGTCGCTACAATTACTGTAGTCTTGCCAAAATGTATCTGTATATCTGGGTCAGGAGAGAAAATAAAATGTTGTGTATTTGAGTTTAGGATAATTCCTAGATAAGTGCTTACCCTCTATAGAGGTTCTGAATGGATCCTGCTTTTCCTCAGCTACCATGGATGTGGGGACTTGTATTCCTACCCTTCCTCATAAATAAGATATATTTCTGCCTAAAGAGTCTTAACAAAAAGTTATGTGAATGGGTAGGGCCTTGCAGTGGTGGTCAGCTTGGTTTCCATTCCCAGCATCCTTTATGGTCCCCTAAGCACCACCAAGTGTGACCCAAAAACCAGAGGGGGAAAATTTTTTTGAGAGTGTAAGCTGTTCAGGGGCCAAGGATTGGAGCATGTGTAGGGCCCCTGAGTTCATTCCCAGCACCACATCTTCCCTGCATACACACACCCCCTGCCTCCAGCACCTCAGCACCACCCAGAGAGTGTGACTCTGGGCACTGGGGGGAACACCCTCCATAAATACATTCTGTATTTACTGTTGCTTAAGACAATGGTGGTTGGAGGGATCGCTCTGGATGGGAGATGTGTGCTGACAGTGGGTAAAGGACCAGATGTGATGGGCTGTCAGTATCTGTATTGCAAATCATAATGCTAAGAAGCAGAAAGAAAATAAGAAGAAAGGTGCCTGCCATAGAGACAGACAGGGATGTGGGGGTAGCAGGAGGGATACTGGGGACATTAGCAGTGGGAAATGCACACTGGTGGCAGGATGGGTGATGTAATGTATGACTGAAACCTGATCATGAAAGCTTTGTAACTGTAATGGTGATTGAATTAAATATTTTTAAAAAAACACTGAAACAACAAAAATAGTTCTACAGTAAGGCATGAGCCCTTTGACCTGGTGATACTGACTAAACATGCAAACTAACTTGCAATCTATTTTAGGATATTAATTGAGAAAGTGGGCTATAAAGATGGTACCAATACCCGAGGTAAGGCGTTTGCCTTGCATGACCCCATTTCGGATCCCACAGTATGGCATATAATCCCTGGTATACCACCAGGCGTGATCTCTGAGTATGGACAAGTATAGCTCATAGTACCCCCAAAATTAAAAATCTTATCACTTGGTCTCCATCCATTATGCCAAACCCCAAACCACCCATCTGTTCTGTTTCAGATTTAATTTAGTAACACAAATGCCTAATTAGCTTTCCACTGATGAAGCGTAGACTTTAAAGTAGGATGGGTGTCCATTGCCTGTCGGACTTGGTCATCCAACTACAGCCAACTTCTCTTGATGTCTTTCCCCAGCAAACTGAAAGCTTCCTTCAGGAATGAGACTGAAGTATTTGTGTTTGTATGTGGTACCAGATTTACTTTGTCTTTCTATACTGTTTATAGGTAGTGTTCTCACATTAGACTCTGACAAGAGGGGGTTAGCATATACTTCTTCCTGGTAGCAGTCTCTGATGTCTTTCTCCCGCTTCTTCTCAACTTGCTATGTAAAAGCAAGGATATGTACTTCTTCAGAAAAATCATGAGACAGAGTTTGATGTTTGCATTCTAACTTCTTTTCTCTTTACTTTTTCTTTTCTTCTCATTTTGTTTTTGGACCACACCCGGCAGTGCTCAGGGCTTATTCCCAGCTCTGCACGCACTCAGGAATCACTCCGGATGGTGCTCAGGGGACCATATGGGATGCCAGGGATCACACCCAGATCCACTGTGTGCAGGGTGAGTGCCTTAGCCCTGCACTATCCCTCCAACTACTGTGCAGTTAAGTTCTTTTTTCTTTTTTTGCAGGAGATAATCTTGGCCAACAGTACAATAGCCCACAAGAAGTTATTGGCAAACGGGGTTCTGATATCATCATTGTTGGCCGAGGCATAACAACAGCTGCTAACCGTCTGGAAGCAGCAGAGATGTACAGGAAAGCTGGTTGGAATGCGTATCTCAGCAGACTTGGTGAATGAGTGTCTCAGATATTTTCCTGAAGGCTTGAAGATACTTGTGCTCATGCAATGCACTGGTTTGAAATAACGCAGACTTCACAATGCTTGGATTCTTCCTCTGGTCTTGTCTTAGAAGATATCTGAAGTTACTGTTATCTTTAGGAAATGATGGACAAACGTATAAATCGCTGCCTTGTTACTTATTCCAAGCATTTATTTCATTCAGGCTGGTGTTGGTTATCCAGTCAAGGCCTGTCTGCATTAGGGCCTTCCACAGAGAGGCTCTCTCAGCTCCGGCTTCTAATTACCCTGAGCCAGATCTTAAAGCATCAGGAGAGTAAAAACATTTGTGTGTCCTTTACTCTGTATTTGATAAGCCCAAATGACATTTTATAGCTGTCCCTCTCTCTTTTGAGACTTAAATGTGAAAAGCGAATGGTATGACTCAACTTCCTACAGAAGAATTTCCAGTAACATGATTCTCCTTAATAACTGCCAGGAAAGGCCCCTCAGCTGATTATTACAAGAAGATCCAACACTTCGGTGTTTCATTTGAAGATTGTCGGCCAATCCAGAATTTTAAGCACATTAAACACATACCCTAAACTTGATTAGATCCACCCCTGCATAATCCCAAATCTCACGTGTGCTCTGACCCTGATAGTACACATCTTGGGACCACCTTAGTTGAAAGCTCACTCGTGATTCCTACTTGCAAATAAAAGCTGAATTACACCTGGAACTTGAGCTTGTGTTGATGACTTCTCAGCAGCTGCGCAGAAGAGCAGCCTATGAAGTTGAATTTTAATGTGAACTCAGTCCCCAATGCTGCATTGTCAGCAGTGTTTCTTTTGAGCCCCTTAAGAGGGATGCAAGGCAGGAATCTTGATAGGACATGTAGGAATGTCTGGTGGCCTTAGTTTCGTCTTGGGTGTTGCAAAATCTTAGAGTGGTTGCTGGGTCACAGTTGCCCATGCTGGGTGTCTGTACATCCTGTACATCTCTGCTGCTTCCAGACGGTTAGACGGTTAGATTAGCTCACACACTACCCAGGAGTGTTAGTTGCATATGCCATCTGCCTGGACATCCTACACCCCAGCATTTCTCACTGGACAGGCTAGGATTGGCTTGGGACTTGGATTTCCAATATCCCGGTCAGTGCTGGTGAAGGCCCACGCAGCCTCTGCCCTGGTTTTTTTCTTATGGAATGAGGTAGTCTTGGAGTCTTTCTGAATCAGCTGCTGCTGCCCATCAGATGTGTGAACTGCTGCGCTCAACTTGAGACCGCGTGTAGTTTTGCTGTTTCTGGCGAATGTGGTGGTGGTTTTGCCTCTCATGTAGACTTCTAAAGTGAAATCCTGCCAGTCTGGAGTTTGAACACATTTAAACAAAGTTGTCTTTAATGCTTTTTGGGCTGGAGCATTTGTCTTGCATGAGGCGCACTCAGACTCAATCACTGGCACTACATACAGTTCCCCACAGCCCATTGGAGTGATCCCAGAGTGGAAAGCCAGAAAGCCCTGGTGGGTGTGGCCTCCAAACACGAAAGTAGTACACTGTGGATATATATTGAAGTTTAGACTGACCTTTCTCCAAGGGATTCTTGTAGCCCTCAGCGTTGTAAAACCAGGTGCTAGTGAGGAAGATGATGGCCAGAAAATCTCTCAGACTGAGGGAGCAAAGAACTGACCCCAAAAAGCAGACATTAATAGAGCACACCAATTCTCTGTGCTGGCGGCCTTGAGAGGCCTGTCCTGCTCTTACACCAGCTAGGTCTGGAGTCCTAAGAGCCTCCCAGCGCCCTGTAGCAGCTGAGAGCTGTGTTCTCAGTCCCACTCATAGGGAGGAGGCTTGATGCAAGTCCTGAGTCTGCCAGAGTGAAGGCTAGTCTCTCAACTCCCACTTACCTCCTGAACAGGGCAGTGTGGTGCTGTGAGCGTATCTCTGAGCTGCTGCTTTGGGAGGAGCCCTGGTCTCTTACAGCTGCAAAGACTGGAGAGTACCCAGATGTGCCATGTGTGCCCCTGTGACATAACAAACTGGACATACTCTGCGGTCTGTCCAGCCTACAAGGTAAACAGGCGAGGGTGGGTAAAAGCACTAGGGGACTCCGGCAACCAGAAAAGAAAACCATCTGTCCCTGGCAGGGACCCAAGACAGGGTTTCTCTGCACAGCTGCACTTCAGGTGAGATATGTCCAGGGAGACTTCTGGGCAGTGAGCTCTGCCCTCCATGGACACACCACAATTCTGCTACAATGAGCAAGTAAAAGGCAAGAAGACACGAGGGCCTTCAGAAGTGTTTAGATTTTACAACGGTTAAGGTACTTGGCCTCGTATGCAGCCAGCCTGAGTTCGATTCCCAGCACCACACATCATCTCCCAAGCACCGTCAGGCACCTGAGTGCAGAGCTGGGAGCACTGCTGGGTGTGGCCCACAAAAAACCAACTGCTTGCCCTTTTAGATATGATCAAGTGTGAAATCCACTTGAGCCTGCAAAATGAGGTCCACCCCCACCTCCCCCAGTTCTAGGCAAGAGTTCCACACAGATGCACTGAATTCTTGGATGAAAAACCATTTGCATCTAGAGAAAGCTTGCAAGGCAGAAGGAATTCAACTAGCAGACTCACTTAAGGCTTGCAAAGTGAAAGCTTGGATCAGGAAGTGATGTGCACAGGCCCTGAGGAAGAACCAGCTGACCTATGACACACCAGCGCTGCACCTTAGCCTCACCTGTGACAGACCCTGGGCCCGTGCTGGCTTATCAGGTTAAAGCTTTGGCTACAGAGGCTGCTAGAAGTAGGATCCAGCAGTAATCAATCTGGTTTTAGAAGACTCTAGTTCTCAACCACTAGGAAACCAAAACTGGAAGCTCCCTTAGAAATCTAATCCTATTACACCTTTCACAGATGAGGTAATGGAGGCTCAGGGAGAAATTTTACAAAGGTTGCAGAAAAGTTAATAGAATTCCTCCCTCTTCATTGTTACTTGGGTTTTTGTTGCATATTTTTATCATATGTATCATAAAGGTAAATCACTATATAGGCCTATATGTAGCTATATACACACATCTATACTAATTAAGAATAGATCTGGAGGGACTGAAGTGACAGAATGCAGTAAGACACTTGATTTGTGTGCAGTCGACCACAGTTCAACCCCCAGCACCACCAGAGATGACTCGCGCACAAAGTCAGGAGTAGCCTCTGAGCACCCGACCCCCGAGCAAAAATAAAGCTGAGCTTAGCTGTGGAGTGGATACTTCGTTTCTGCGAAGCAGATCTGGTAGCCACCATGGAAACGCTGATGGGTCAGCCTAGGGATGCAGGTGGCTTTCTCTCCACTGGGCAGTTAAGTTTTCATATCATCAGCATATGTGACAGGGTGAGCACATGATTGAACAACAGGTGGACCACAGAAGCGTAAGTTTTGTAAAGAATCGGGCTTTTTTGGTGGGGCTGCGGAGAGGGAAAAAGTGCTGCCAAATGATTCCCGAGAGATCTAGCGCCACTTCTGGTAACGTTCTGCTAACTGGGTCAGATGGTGCTGACCTGAGGTGCTGGGATCACATCATTCTTCTAAGGGTTGACATGTAAAATATATAAATAACACAAGTTCACAATATGAAAGGCAAGCAACCCAATTTAAAAAAATGAACCAAAACAACTTAAACCTTTCCAAAGATATACAAATGACTCATAGATACATGGGGGAAAATACCTCAGTGTCACTTATTTTTAAAGGAAATGAAAATCTAATTCAAAATCTCACGCCAGCAAGAATATTAAAGTATTGGAAATAAGTATTGGCAAGGATGTGGAAAAAAAGGAACTCTGATACACTATTGGTAGGAACATAAATTGGTAGTCTGGAAAATGTATGGAAATTATTTTAAAAATTCGGGCTAGAGGCTGAAGCAATAGTACAATGAGGAGGGCACTTACCATGCATGTGACCAGCTCGGGTTCAATCACTGGCTTCCCATATGGTCCCCCAAACCCACAAGGAGTGATTCCTAAGCACTGCTGAGTGTGCCACCCACAAATAAAGAGGGATTAGGCAAGCGGGGAGTGGGGATAAATGGGGACACTGGTGATAGGATTTGTATTGGTATATCATAGTAATAGGGACAAAGGGGAAACAGGAAGGCTGAGATTCAGAATATGGCCCTAAAGGAATTATCTGTGCATAATATAACGGGTCGTCTAGGTGGTGCCTGATGGACCCTGCTGAAGATGACCTTCTCAGTATCCTCCCCTATTTTAGTGGCTCACACCCCCTTGAAACATAAAGAAATGCTCACCCACCCACCTTTGTTAAAAAGGTATAAAAGGGAGAAGGCTTCTGCCTCTCTCTGGAATCCTGTAGGAAACCCTCCCGTCATCTAGGGGCTTCCCTGCATTCCCTCCCTTCCTTCGTCTTTTCTGAATTCAGCCACTCTATCTGCAGCCACTTACTTTCAATCTTGACTGAGAACAAGAACCTGAGCACCTTCACCGAATACTATAGTTGGTGAGCCAGACAGGAGTTTGCCACCGTTGTTGTCATCTACCAAGGCAAATTGGCCGAATTTAGGTGTTTTTTTTTTCCCCCTCCTTTCTCCTGGTCTTTCGATGCATATTGCAGTAAGCAGCAACTCATAGGTAGGAGTGCATCTGTGCAAACTGGCTATCTGTTCTTTCCTGCTGACCAACTTGTCTGACAGCAGTATTTGTCAAGGAACAGAGGGAGAACTCATGATCTTGTCAGAGGCTACTCTTTGTTTTTTTGCCTTTTTCGTTTTTTTTGGCTACACCCAGGGGTAAGCCCTGAGCACCCAGCAGTGCTCCGGGTGCTGTGTGCTCAGGGCTTACCCTTGGCCCTGCACTTAGGGATTATTCCTGGTGGTCCCAGGGTACAATATAGGGTTCCAATAATTGAACCCTGGTCATCTGCTTGCAAGGGATCGGCAAATGCTCTTCAAGCTGTACTATCTCCAAAGACTTTAGGAGACCCGAAACTCCCTTTCTCTTTAAGTCTGTCTGGGGTGCTTGGTTGCTGGCAAAAAGGTCCTTTTACTCTTATTCTGAAAATGTTTTCTCTGCATGTTCCTTACAGAGTCTTCAGGAGCAATACGCAAATTCCCAGTAGGACAACTTACAAGTTCTCAGGGCCATTCCCTCAAGAATTTCCGAAGGTGAAGATACCCTAGGTGCCTCATGAGAAACCTTGGTGGAGAGTCTCCTTGGTCTCCCTTTCTCTTTTCGCAGCCTGGCCACCCAGGGCCTGCTTGGGGTTCTGTCCCTCACAGACTCTTTTTTTCTCTTTTGTGCTAGGCTGCTTTTCTGGCTTCGCTTACAGTAGGAACCCTTTGTGCCATAATTCCCATAGAATACTGGGCATTTTTCAGTAAGGTAAGAACCATAAGGGTGGCTGCTAGTCTCAAACAAATGGCAATTTCTGCGAAGCCGACTCTTAGAGAACCTTTTCTGGTGTTAGAGGAACATTGTCTAAGAGAGACTTTGTTTTCCTCCTAATACCTTGTTCTCTCCCCTCTGAAGTCAGGCATGTCCCAGCCAATGGCACTCAGATCTCTCCTTGCACACATTAGTGTCAGGAATGGGATTCCCTGACAGTGTCAGGAGAGGTGGGTGTGGAGTGGGACTGGAAAGTGGGGGAAGCTGCCAGAAAGACAAATAACAGTTCCAGAGAGGACGTGAGCCCTAGCAGAATGCTAAGGCTTGGCCCAAACATAAACTGGAGAATAGGGAGATCTGGGTGAACAGGGGCTCCCTTAACTGTAACACCATCTACCAGCTCTATCTTTTAAGCAATCTAAGAAGGAGACTGAGACATCTTATATAAATTTTTTTTTGCTTCACCCCACTTCCAATAACAGAAACTGAGCAAAATGTAGTACCAGAAAAATCAAAAAGAGAACTTATGGTTTCAAAATTAGTTAGGATAATTTCCTTTATTAACTAGTAGGAGGACAGAGAGAAAGCAAAGTGTCACAAAAGAGATGAAAAGTCAAACAAGGACAAAAACAATGCCAGCTTATGGTTGTTCTTAAGTCTAACCTGCCTCATAGATGGGCCCAAAAGGCTCTTGACCCCAAAATTCCCTGGCTTCCAGTGTAATAAATTTGGCCACTAGTAATGAGACTATCTGAATGCTCCAAGAAGCCTTTGAATGTGGTGGGGGGGGAGGGGAGGGTAAAGTCAATCCAGTTCCCTCTGGACCCAGAAGCCACTTAGTCTTAATTCCCGCCCCTACCCACCCCCACCCCCAGCCCCCGTTTTGCTCTCCTACCTATATAATGAGAGTGAATGGAATTTCTTCCATCAAGTAATTTACCATCTCTCCAGAATCTCTAAAAGGGGTACTGTAGGATAACAATTGATTTGTCCTTTCTCCCTTGCCACAGGAAGCTTAGATTTATCAGGTTATACCCATCACAGTGCTCCCAAGTCACTCCCTTTCCTTTGTTTATTTGTAGCCACTTCTTTCTGCTCTCTTTCCCAACCAGTTAGTCAGCTTTTCCCCCTAATCAGACTCTGCTAATTTTTAAGGTCAGATCCTTCTAGGACACTGAACTTGTAAGTTAATATTGCCTTTCTCCTCCCCTTATGTCTTATGAATAGTTTACTTTAAAGCAATGTCCTTTTTGTATAGATACATAGTTAATAGTATGCTTTTGCAACTTAGGATTTAATTGGCTTTGAATATTATTCACTCCCTGGTATCTGCTTTCTCGACTTAAGCCTCAGTTGCCCTTGGTTACTAGCACCCAAAAAGCAGGATGCTAGTAACTAAGCAGTCCCTACGAGGGACTGAATGGACCCAAGGAAAGCTGTGAGCTACCCTGGCATCAAAATGGGCCAGGCCAAAGTGCCATGATCCTTAACTATAAGTTAAGAGCTTGATCATGGACAAATGCTATCACGATCCAAAAGTAACGATGAGACTAGGACCCTGCTAGGGATAGGAAAGGCTATCTGGCCTGAACACTGTAGTCTGAGATTGAGATGGCCCTAGGAGAGCAATTCTATAAGCTTAATGTATTTCTTACTTTGTCCATACAAAATGATTAATATTATGAATGCTTATATGTTTGTTGGATAAGGAGAAACACACCCATGGGATTTCGTTCTAGGGTGGGTCAATGTGCTAAATGAAAATCTGTCCTACAAGCGGCTTTCCCCGAGGGAAAGGACTTTACCCCTATTGATTGTGACCACACCTATGTGTAAACCCCAACCTCTCATGCATTGGGATTTAACTAGACTGTAAGAGTGGACTGGGGGAGCCAGATTCCAGAGCCAGAAGGAGAATCAATGGGGATTGAGGAGAAGGAAATAACATGGGGGAGGAAGAAGCGGGGGAGGGGGGGGAAGCCAAGGAGAGAGACAGGAGTGAATGGAGAGGAGAGTGGAATAAACTACAGCTAAGACCAACCAGCATGGCCTCGTTTCCTTCCTTCGCCTGCCCATCGCCATCGACCTCCCCAGGGTGGGGGAACCAGCGTAAGACTACCGAATGCGGGCGGCGGGAGAGATAGACCGCTGCTATCTTTTTGTGTTTACACAGGGTACTTCTCTTACTCCTGTAATGATGCTCAATTCCTCTTTGAGGCTAGGATTTCCCCCAACAAAGACAGGGACCACAGATTTCTTTGCTTCCCTTTCACAAGATTTTATTCGATGTCCAGCTTCCAACTGCAGATATTAAATGTAGGCTTTCTGTGAAGGAACTGGAATTTTCTAATGAATTTTAAAAGGACTGAGAGTTTTCTAAGAAGTTTTAGTGCCTTCTTTCTTTGAGCCTTTGCCAAGTTCAGAAGCCACAAGGACTGCCTGTGCCTAGTTTGTCATGAAATCCCTGTCAGCAGATAGTTATTTGGTTATACTTCGTCCTGCTGGCCTCATAACAATAAAGCAGTTCTTGACCCATTTCCATAAGAAACAGACAAGAAAAAAAGTGCTGTAAGAGTTGGGAAACGAGGCAACATTCTAGTCATCCAGCAGAGCTATTTATGCCCTGGGGACTGTTGGTTCCTTTCTCAGCCCCAAATCAGTTTCCTCTCTGCCATGTTGGGGCAAATGAATCAATTAACTATGTGTACACACACACACACACACACACACACACACACACATACACAGTTTGCGTAAATACAAACCTCAGTGTTTGTAGTCAGTTCTTCTGTCTGTGTGTGGAACAATGGAATGTAAGATCCAGTTTGAAAGTAGAAATAGAATTCCTCAGGTACAAACCTGGGCAAGCCAGTCAAAGAGCAGGACAAGCTGCATCATCAAGTAGAGATCAGAGTGACATGTAACCCAATAATCTTAAAAATCTAGGTTTCTCACATAAATAACCTAACCTCAAAGTTTAAGAGCTTGGAGAATGACCAACAAAAGGAGCCCAATCCAAACAGGAGGAAGGAAATAATGAAACTCAGAGCAGAAATTAACGAGATGCAAACCCAAAAAACAATCGGAAAGATCAATGAAATCAAGAACTGGTTCTTTGAGAACATAAACAAGATCGACAAGCCTCTAGCAAGACTCACAAAAAAAGGGAGAGAGAAAACCCCAATAAACCGAATCAGAAATGAAAAAAGGGACATCACAACAGAAACTATAGAAATTCAAAGGATCCTCAGGGATTACTTTGAGAAGTTTTATGCCACGAAACAAGAAAACCTTGAGGAAATGGATAAATTCCTGGATTCCTGTAGCCTCCCAAGGCTGAACCAAGAAGACCTGAAATACCTGAACAGACCTGTCACCATCAAGGAAATTGAAATGGTAATAAAAAGTCTCCCTAAGCACAAAAGTCCTGGCCTAGATGGATTCACTAGTGAGTTCTTCCAAATCTTTAAAGGGACTTACTTCCAATTCTCTTTAAGCTTTTCCAGGAAATTGAAGTATCAGAAACACTTCCAAACAGTTTCTATGAAGCAAACATCATCCTGATACCAAAAGCAGACAGAAATACAACAAAGAAAGAGAATTACAGGCCGATATCCCTAATGAACACTAATGCAAAGATCCTCAACAAAATATTAGAAATAGAATCCAACGACTCATCAAAAAAAATCATACACCATGACCAGGTAGGATTCATCCCAGGGTTGCAAGAATGGTTTAACATTCGGAAATTGATCAACATAATTCATCATATCAACAAGAGAAAAGATAAAACCATATGATCATATCAATAGACACAGAGAAAGCATTTGACAAGATCCAGCATGCGTTTATGATGAAAACTCTCAGCAAAATGGGCATCGACGAAACTTTCCTCAATATTGTCAAAGCCATCTATCAAAAGCCCATGGCAAGTATCATTCTCAATGGGGGGAAAACTAAAAGCCTTCCCTTTAAGATCGGGCACAAGACAAGGTTGCCCACTTTCACCACTTCTATTCAATATAGTACTGGAAGTCCTGGCATAGCAGTTAGGCAAGAAAAAGATATCAAGGGCATACAGATAGGAAAGGAAGAGGTCAAGCCATCACTATTTGCAGACGGTGTGATATTATACTTAGAAAACCCTAAAGATTCTACAAAAAAGCTCCTAGAAACAATAGCTCTGTGTAATAAAGTGGTAGGCTACAAAATCAGTACCGAAAAGTCCATGGCCTTTTTATATACAAACAACGAAAGAGAAGAAAGACATTAAAAAAAAAAAAACAATTCTATTCACAATAGTACCTCAGAAAATAAAGCACCTCAGAATCAGCTTAACCAAAGAGGTGAAGGACCTATACAAGGAAAATTACAAAACACTACTTCAAGAAATAAAAGAGGACACTAGGAAATGGAAACACATTCCGTGTTCATGGATAGGGGCAATTAACATTATCAAGATGGTAATACTGCCCAAATCACTACAAATTTAATGTGGTCTCTATCAGGATATCCATGACATTTTTCAAAGAAATAGACAAAACACTCCTGAAATTCATATGGAACAATAAACCCCCATGAGTAGCTAAGGCAATCCTTGGGAAAAAGAAGAAGGTGGCATCACCTTCCCCAACTCCAAACTGTACTACAAAGCAGTAGTAATTAAAACAGCATGGTGTTGGGCTAGAAACAGAACCGCAGACCAGTGGAACAGAGTTGAATATTCTGTCACAGACTCCCAAATATATGACCACTTAATCTTTGACAAAGGGGCAAGAAAGGTGAAGTAGAACAAGGAAAGCTTCAACAAGTGGTGTTGGGAAAATTGGATAGCTACCTGCAGAAAAATTGAACTCTGACCTCTGTCTAGTGCCAGGCACAAAAGTCAGATCAAAGTGAATTAAAGACCTCAATATCAGACATGAATTCATAAAGTACATAGAGGAAAATGTAAGCAGAACCCTCCATGACATTGAAGCTAAAAGCATCTTTAAGGATGAAACACCACTGACCAAGTAAGTGGAAACAAACAAACAAACAAATGGGACTACATCAAACTAAGAAGCTTCTGCACTTCAAAAGAAACAGAGACCAAAATACAAAGAGAGCCCACAGAATGGGAAAGAAAATTTACCCAATACCCTTCTAATAAGGGATTAATATCCAGGATATACAAGACACTAGTAGAATTATATAAGAAAAAAACCTCCAACCCCATCAAAAAATGGGGAGAAGAAACGAACAGATGCTTCCTCAAAAAAGAAATACAAATGGCCGAAAGGCACATGAAAAAATGCTCCACATGTCTAGCCATCAGGGAGATGCAAATCAAAACAACAATGAGATATCATCTCACACCACAGAGACTGGCACACATTAAAAAAATAACAAAAGCAACCAGTGCTGGCGTGGATGTGGGAAAAAAGGGACACTCCTTCACTGTTGGTGGAAATGCCAACTGGTCCAGCCTTTTTGGAAAACAATATGGACAGTCCTTCAAAAACTAGAAATTGAGCTTCCATATGACCCCGCAATACCACTTCTGGGAATATATCCTGAAGGTGCAAAAAAGCACAGCAGAAATGACATCTGTACTTATATGTTCATTTAGCACTGTTCACAATAGCTAAAATCTGGAAACAACACAAGTACCCGAGAACAGACGACTGGTTAAAGAAACTTTGGTACATCTACACAATGTAATACTATGCAACTGTTTGGAGAGATGAAGTCATGAACTTTGCTTATAAGTGGATAGACATGGAGAGTATCATGCTATGCAAAATGAGTCAGAAGGAGAGGACTGTGAGAAATGAGTCTGAAGGAGAGGGACAGATATAAGGACTGTCTCATTTGTGGAGTATAAAATAACAACATGAGACCAACACCCAAGGACAGTAGATATAAAGGTCAGGAAGATTGCTCCATAGTTGGAAGCCTGTCTCATGAGCAGGCGAGGAGAGGACAGCTGGAATAGAGAAGGGATCACTAAGAAAAAGATGGCTGGAGGAATCAGTCGGGATGGGAGATGTGTGCCGAAAGTAGATAAAGGACCAAACATGATAACCTCTCACTAACTGCATTGAAAACCATAATGCCCAAAAGTAGAGAGAGAGGGTATGGGGAATATTATCTGCCATAGAGATATGGGAGGGTGGGAAAGGTGGGGAAAGGTGGTGGGGAATGTGCACTGGTGGAGGGATGGGTGTTTGATCATTGTGTGATTGTAACTAAAACATGAAAGCTTGTAACTATATCTCACGGTGAATCAATGAAATAAAAAATAAAACTAAGTTCTTTAAGTATTTATGACATTGTTAGACCACAAGAAAGTTGATGGTGGAGGGATGGGTGTTTGATCATTGTATAATCGAAACCCAAGCACAAAAATGTGTAAGTCTACAACTGTACCTCATGGTGCCTCACTATTAAAAAATAAATAAATAAATAAATAAATTTAAAAAAAAAGAAAGTTGAAAATGTTCTAAACTGGCTATGAAGACTATAGAGAACTTGACTTTAATTTTCTATAAGGAAATTGAAATTCTCAATCTAAATTTATAATTGAAAAAAAATGAAATGATTTTTTTTTTTTTGCTTTTTTGGGTCACCCCCGGCGATGCACAGGGGTTACTCCTGGCTCTGCACTCAGAAGTCACTCCTGGCGGTGCTCAGAGGATCATATGGGATGCTGGGAATCGAACCTGGGTCAGCTGCGTGCGAGGCAAACATCCTACCTGCTGTGCTATCTCTCCAGCCCCATGAAATGCTTTTTAACACCTGAAATTCTTGAGCTTCAGAACCTGTACTGTTTAGAAAGGGCTGCGGAACTGGAACTCAAACGCTAAGATGAGATAAGTAAGCACAAAACCCAAGCACAAAAATGTGTAAGTCTACAACTGTACCTCATGGTGCAGCTCTAGGAAATAGCTGCAGGACTTTTGCTCTTGTATTTTTGAAGTAATGACAAGTTACTTAATTGGAAAATAAAGGAAAGTAAGGAGAGAGGTAAGGTAAGATATGTGCTCAAGAGAGACCCGAGCTTCTCCAGAGTGAAAAGAGCAGATACACACCCCAGAGGTCAAGTATGAAAGTGCACGTCTTCATGGGGTGCAGGGGTCATTGTGCTCGGACACCATACACCCAGTACACCTGGGTGTGACAGCTGAAACAGATGTTCCTCACAGCAAGCCAAACCAGCTCCACTTAGAAATGAGACTGTTTTACAAATAGAGGCATAAATAGCTTCAGCAATATTTGTGCCTCTGTACAAAATTATCAAAGTTAAATAAAAAAATGGGGTTTTTTTTTGGCCTGTTTTGTTTTTCAGTTTATACAAACTCTGACAGCTTAAATATTTTCTTTCACTGGTATCTGATTTTCTAGTAAGAATTGAAGGCTTCTGAGTCTAAATGAATACAATTTTTTGCTTTTACACAAAATTATTAAAATATATGGCCCCCAAATACTTATGGTTTGAGAAAATCGTGGTAAATAGAAACTGAATCGAAACATAACAATTTGGTTTTAAACATAGGTTTCTATAGTCACATCCTAAGTAGTTAAAATTAGCTTCCTTTAAACTGAAGCAACTGATGCAATCTTGCATATTTTTGACTAGTATGAAGATAAAACAAAGTCATGTGTACTAATAATTTTCACTTTAGTTGAGAGAAAGGAAATAAACCAAAGTGTTTAAAAATATTTAGAGGGGCTGGAGCAATATAACACTGGGTAGGGCGTTTGCCTTGCACGCGGCCAACCCAGGTTCGATTCCCAGCATCCCATATGTTCCCCCGAGCACGGCCAGGGATGATTCCTGAGTGCAGAGCCAGGAGTAACCCCTATGCATCTCCGGGTGTGACCCAAAAAGCAAAAATAAATAAATAAAATAAAATATTTAGAAATAAAACAGAGAATATAAAGTTTGGGGCACTTGCCTTGCATGTAGTCAACCTGGGTTTGACCCCCGCACCCTATATAGTCTCCAAGCCTGCCAGGAGCAAGCCCTGAGCACCTCTAGGAGTGCCCCCAAAACAAGCAAACAAAAACCTAGAGATACTTTGTCTCTGAGTTTTTTTACAACTTATATTTTTAATGATTCCAGTTTGACTGGATTGAGACTTTACCCAGATCAGATTCACTCCACCACAGCCACCATGTAAGTTCATCTATTGTCCCAGCTTCAGAGACTCATTAATAAATCTTGAAAGAGATCAACTAGTTGCAAACATTTCTTGGATATAGCAGTCCCCAGCTGAAACCTCCAGGGTGATCTAGGGAGAGAGGTGGGCCCCGTCCCTGCCAAAGCCCCGGCAGCCACACTCATACCCCAGTAGCTGCTGCCATGCTTACAGCTGGACTTCACCAACTCACCACTGAGCTCCACAGAGATGCCAAACTGACAAAAATTTCAGGTACACTGGGATTTTTCTCTTTGGCTGAGAACTCTAGAGCTCTGAGTACACCCCCAAACCCCAACAATCACACCCGTATTCCACCACTGCCGCCATGTAAACTCACTTCCCAGTTAAATATTATGAATTTTCTGGAGTGATATCTCCAAACTCTACAATACTAGCATCCCAGTAGGAGCACACACTCGATTGTTTGAAATGTGACATAGAAGCCAAGTAAACTTGATAGCAAAACATTACACAGAAGACTCAGCTAGCAGCAACATCTTACTAAACCCTACATAGGGACTTAATGTCCCCTTGGTGAGATACAATTTCCACAAGTTTTCTTTTCCTGAAGTATATTTTGATAATTTCATTAGCCATGTAGTATAAACAAGCAATATAAAATAAATTATTTTAAGCCTGCTAACAGGGGCAGGCTTGGGGTCGTTGGGAACATGGGGACAGTGGGGGAGGGAAAGTCAGAGTGGTGGTGGGACTGGGGTTTGAATACTGAATGCCTGTAACAAACCATCATGAACAACTTTGTCGACCACGGTGTTTAAACAAACTGGGGGGAAAAGGCCCTACCCAGATCAAAGGTAACCATCGATCTTAGTGACAGTTTAAAGAAGAATGTTAAACTTGACCCTGAAGGACTTATTTCTTTGTAAATAGGTCTGTCCCTGATGTTAACCAGAACAGGACCACTAGCAACTGGGAGGTCTGATTCCCTTTCAGTTTTCATTGAAAATAAGGGATTAATTAAAATATAGCTAAATAACTGTGATTATCTTCTTTTGAACTAACTTGTTAGTTAGCCTAGTAAATTATTAATATTAAAATAATTGAGTCAAACAGTCTTGGCTTTGGGAAATCAAAGTTTTAGTTACAATTTTAAGTAACTTTTTACTACTGTGTTATAGTACTCTTTACTACTGTGCTTAAGTGAATAAGTGGGTAGTATTTTGTGGCCACTTCTGTGTTAAACCTTTGTGAGACAAGGCTTCCCAAATGCACTATTTTCTTTCTAAATTTTATTTTATTAAAGCACTGTGATTTATAAAGCTATTCATAGTTGTTTTTTAGACATGCAATGTTCCATCACTTATTCTGCTATCAGTGTCAACTTCCTTCCATCAGTGTTCTCAAATTCTCTCTCCCAGCCCCCACCCTAGCCCAATCCCCATCTTGACAGGCAACTTTTTAAGTCTGGTTGTTAAAGTTTGGGTCTCTTGATTTCAGTATTGTTGGATAGTTAGCTTTATCACTTCTTAACACCACGGATGTACTCTGACCTCTGCCTCTTGTTGCTTCTTCTCTGTCTCTTTCCCCCCCACCCCATTATCTTTCCTTTCCCTACTAATGGTGTTTAAAAGATATTTAAACACCTCCAAATGGTTTAAAGGGGACCCCTTTTATTTTTGCTTTTGGGTCACACCCGGCGATGCTCAGGGGTCACTCCTGGCTCATGCACTCAGGAATTGCTCCTGGCAGTGCTCAGGGGACCATATGGGGTGCTGGGAATCGAACCTGTGTCGGCCATGTTGGCCGCATGCAAGGCAAACGCCCCACCCGCTGTGCTATCGCTCCAGTCCCAGGGGGGGCCCCTTTTAAACCATTTAATTTCCTCTAAATACCACATATAAGTGATATCTTATTCTGGCTTACTTCATTTAACATAATATTCAAAATTAAACTCTTAAAAAATTGTGGTTCATAGAAAGAGAAGGTAGTTATGGAAAGTTTTAGAAGAGCTTCTAAGTCATTCCAGAATAATTATTTTATCCCATGTACTACATCTAAATTTAGGTCTACCTGGTGTGATAGGTGAGAAACACTGTCACTTAAAAACTGCATTTAGCATTCTTAAGTATAAATCTAGTACAACTGGAATTTGAAAACTGATTGGAAGTTCTAAAGACTGAAATTCTGGTTAATTCCCAACAGAGCAAACTTTCTGGCCAAGTGCAGTATGTTGCAAAATCTTTAGTTGTGAGTATTCTAAAGACTTTGACCATTTACAGAACTGATCTAGTGCCTTGGTGTTTGGAGAGGTTTACAGAAAAGGACTTTAATTAGTATTACAAAGTACAACTTTGTCATGCTAAATGAGGCAAAATGACTAGCAGATAGTTTTCAAATCTCTTGGGAAATCAAGTTGTAATAAATTTAGTAAGATGGAAACTGTGACAGATTATGACAAACTGTGACAGAAAACATAAGACAGATTATGGATGGAGATGTTGGCATTGTGGGGAAAAGAAAGAAATTCTGTCTTAAAGTGAAACTGATTGTGAAAGGACATGAAAAGTTACAGAACAGAATGAATGTAAAAAAATATGTAGAAGGTTCGAGGGTTGTATTTCAGAGAAAGAAATCATGTCGAAATACTGGATTGTTAGAAGGAGATCTTTAAATTGTATCTGAAGAATTATTCTAATACTTTGTTTGGAGAAAATCTTCAAAAAGTGTCTTAGACAGATGTTCTAGGATATAGACTCATCATAGAATTAAGGACAAAATTATAGCACTCTTAAAAAAATCAGACACTTAAGGGGGTATGGTGCCACCAGCAGGTCAGTCTGTACCTGTGAGGCGAGTGCATCAGCAGCCTGATGGCACCTTCAGACTTCCAGATACCCCAAAATTGCTGCTGTGCCTTTGGCCAGACCCCAAAAACTTGGGGTAAAGTTTACCAAGAAAGTAAACAGCCAAAAGTTAGGTATGTGGGAAATGCACCCACAAACCACCTCCGGCTCAGCTATATAATTGGAGGCAAGGCCTCTCTGGTTCCTGATTGAACTGCTTAATGGCCATGATCCCAAAGACTCAGAAACGAATCTTGGAAACCAGCGGCTTTAGGTAGAAATGCGTCCGGTCCCTGCAGTAAGTTACTGGTGCTGGGCCAACCCAGGTGGGAATAGGTTTCGTGCCTTGGCCTGTTCCCTCTGGCGGCCCAGTGGCCGCCATCCTTCAGAGGCCACTGGATAGTCAGGTTTGGGCCCCCAGTGATGAGACACACAGGGCCTCACGGGATGGGGGTGGAGCCAGGCTTGTCCTCCCCACCCCAACGAGACTCCAAGTCATCGCCCACGAATGGCCTCTCTGGCTCCTGATCAAGCTGCTTAACGGCCTTGATCCCAGAGACTCAGAAACAAATCTCGAAATCCAGCGGCTTTTGGCAGAAATGTGTTCGGACCCTGCAGTAGGTTATTGTCGCTGGGCCACCCCAGCAGGGAAAGGGTGCTGTCCTTCTGCCTGTTTCCCCCTGGCAGCTCGATGGCCGCCATCCTCCTTTGGCCAAGTCAAGCTTGGGCCCACAGTGACGAAACTTGTTGGGCTTCACGGGATGAGGTGGAGCTGGGCCTGTTCTTCCCACCCCAATGAGACCACAAGTCATCGCCCACGAACGGCCTCTCTGGCTCCTGATCAAGCAGCTCAACAACCATGATTCCAGAGACTCAGGAGCAAATCTCGAAACCCAAAAGTGGTTTTTGGCAGTAATCCCTCCAGATTTAAGTGTTAAAATTTCGGAATTTCAAAATCACATGGCCCTACTGCAGCCACGTGACATCATATGTTATTCATAACCAGCAATAAAACACAATTGTCTATTGTTGCCTTTTCAGCATATCTGAGTATTGGGGTAAAATCTCAAATAATAATGGTGACTCTGGTGTCTAAAAATTGAATGTGATCAAAGTAGAGAGAAAGTAATGTGGAAATCATCTGCCCCACAGGTGTGGGGAGGGTGTGGGATGGGGGTATACTAGGGTTTTTGGTGGTGAAGAATGGGCACTGGTGAAGGTACGGGTGTTTCATTGTATGACCGAGACTTATACCTAAAAGCTTTGTAACTGCTCTCACGGTGATTCAATAAATAAAATTATAAAAAATGAAAAAAAATCAGGCACTTAAAAAATTACAAATAAAGATTTTCCATATGAAACTGAATAGTGCCGGAGAGACATTCGGTAGCATTTGCCTTGCAAACAGCTGGCACAGATTCAGTATCTGGCATTACATGTGGTCCCCCATGCCCTGCTAAGAGTGATCTCTCAGAGCAGAGCTAGGAGTAAGCTAGGACGAAGACCAGGTAGCACTGCACTGTAGCACTGGCCTCCTGTTGTTCATCAATTTGCTCAAGCAGGTCCAGTAATGTCTCCATTGTGAGACTTGTTACTGTGTTTGGCATATCAGATACGTCACGGGTAGCTTGCCAGGCTCTGCCCTGCGAGCGAGATACTCTCGGTAGCTTGCTGGGCTCTCCGAGAGGGGCAGAGGAATTGAACTCAGGTCGGCCGGGCCAGCCGCATGCAAGGCAAATGCCATACCCACTGTGCTACCGCTCCAGCCCAAGACCAGGTATGGTCAAAAAAAAAAAAAGGGAAAGGAAAGGAAAAAAAGAAAAAGAAAGCATAGAATTGTTACTGTTTGAATTGCATGTATGTTTAACTATTACAATAATTATCTCTGATTTATGGCCTACAAAAACAGGTAAACTGCATCATCTTATTATAAGAATGAAGCACCTGCTTTTTTCTTATTTTTATTTTTGGGCCACATCCAGCAGTACTCAGGGGTGACTCCTGGATCTGCACTCAGGAATTACTGCTGGCGATGCTTGGGAACCATATGGGATGCCAGAGATTGAACGAGGGTTGGCCGTGTGCAAGGCAAGTGCCCTACCTGCTGTACTATTGCTCTGGCCAGGTTTTCTCTTCTTGTTTACTTAATACTAAAGTAGACTAAATTATCTCCTTAGTTTACTTAATACTTCACAGCAATATCTTTGTTTGCATAGACACAGGAAAAATAGGATTCTTTTTTTGAAATTTGAAAAGAATTATGTTGCAGGTGGGACTTATGGAACACTGGGCATTTTTCATATTGGCTTCACTGAAGCTTTAGTTTCCCTAAGATTGGCCTTATCCTAGCACCCCCAAAATGTAGATCTATAAATAGGTCTCAAGTGGGCCCAGGGCAGGCTTTGGGTACCACTCTGGCTATATGTGAGAATCTGAAAGCTCAAAAGGTACCTTGGTATAAGGGTGATGTCTTTAAGACAGCCTCTAACCAGAAGAAATTGGTGCTTCTCTTTCCTCCAAGAAGTTAGGTGAACTAAAACAGACTATCCCCGAGGCTTATAGTGGGAAAAGCCACCTTGCTCTAATCTAAATCTAAAGTTGAAAGTTATTATCCCAGTTTTTACCACACCTGTGCAAAATACTGGCACTTTTCAAACAATTGTGTTATGTTAATTGCAAAGGCGAAAAGAAAACCACCATTCATTTCATAAGAGCATGCCTCTTTATGTAAAAAATAAATTCTAGCCCCATAAAGTAAGCATAAAATTTACAGTTAAAATCCAAAGTAAAATCAGCCACACCCTTTAAAAGCATGAAATGGGTTTGACTTTCGAACTTAGGCTCTGTTCAAAGTTTAATTGTGTTCTCGCTAACCTAAAGTTGCTATACTGGATATACTGGACCCCTCCCCCCCCAAATACAAGAGTAACCTCTAATTGCCTTTATTTTTTTTTTAGTTTTTTCACCCTTTTTTCCCCTAACGAGACAACCATGTACTTGTCCCTCTCTCTAAGCCACGCAACAAGGGGGTTAATACTGTCAATTACTTACCTGAGCCCACTTATCAAGGGCTAAAATGGAAAACTACTGTAAGGAGGAAGGGCTAGCATTAAATTAGGTACTGAGTCTTTCATTTCTTATCCGCATTAAAATACTTGGCTTATGCCTCTTAAACACTTAAATAAAACTTGTCTCTCATTCAAAGATCTTTCAGTTATAAATGCATATGCAGCCCGGAATATTCATCCCATCCAACTTCCATGGAGGACCATGGAGAAACTCCTTTTCTTAATTGTCTCCACCTTAGCCCAAAACTTGGACCACTCTTAGCAGGAAGCACCAGATGCTTTAGCCCTATTACCATGCCATAGTTGGAGTCCCCTGCTAAAGAAGGATGAATGCTACACACAGGGGAACAGACAGCGCTATTAGGAATATTTAGCCTTCAAGAAAGGGAATTGGCAATATGGAATGAATGTCATGAGGGTTGGCCTAGGTGGAGCCTGATAACCTAGATAACTTAGGACTTGTAGGATCCAGACACTGAAAGAGAGTCATTTCAGCATCCTCTCCCCTGTTTTAATTGCCCACATTCTTGTTACATAATAAAGAATTGCTCACCTACTACCTTTTAAAAAAAAGACACTTGCTTGCATTTGGCGTGGGTCCTGATCCCTGGCTTCCTGTGTGGTCCCTTTTTGGAGTTTTTCCTGGTGCAGCTGCCCTGACCATCTTGGCTGCTCTGCTCATGTGGGGAAGATCTGAGTTCCGCCCGGCCTTGAGAAGGGTGAGCTGTTGCAGGGGAATCTGCATTCCCTGGAGGTTAGCAAGGCTTCATGGCCTTGCAATTGCATGTGGCCAGGGTTTGAGATAGGAGGATACACCTGTGGTATTTGTAAAGCTCATTGTTCCATCTCCATATAAGCTCACAGAAATCCTGTGACATCTCGCTAACACTCCGTCCCATCTAGCCCAAGTAATCATAGAATTCATCTTCCTCTTCTTGTCTTGTGATCTGCATGTAATGCAATCCTTTCTGCCCCTATATAAAACCATTATTCTCCCCAATAAACTTTGTCACATGACCCTCAGTCTGTGACCTGCGTGAATGGTACCTTACAGTTTATCTATGATATCTTTGAGTCATCAGCCCTACATCACATGGTGGTTTCCATGTTCCCAGGTCTTATAGCTGTACTGACAGCTACAGTCCCCCACCATCACCAGGAGTACTTCATGAGTGCTGAGTCAGGAGTAACCCCTAAGCATTGCTGGATGTGGCCCAAAAAAGGGAGAAAAGGCCTTTTTAAGGAATTAAGAGAACCCTCCCATAATCCAGTTTTCCTGCATTCCTTTTCCTTTCCTTAAACAAAAATCTTTTCTGAATTCAGCCACTCAATCTCTAATCTTTCAGTCTCGATCTGGTCTTTCAATCTTTATCGCTTGAGGACAAGCACCTGAGACTTGCACCAGCTATAACCTGAAACTCACCCAGGAATAACTTTGTAAATCACAATTTCTTAAAACTTAAAAATAAATAGGGGCTGGAGCGATAGCACAGTGGGGAGAGCATTTGCCTTGTACGCAGCTGACCCAGGTTCGATTCCCATCATCCCATATCGGTCCCCGAGCACCGCAGGAGTAATTCCTGAGTGCAGAGTCAGGAGTAACCTCTGTGCTTTGCCAGGTGTGACCCAAAAAGAAAAAAAATAAATTTATATCAGAAACTATGAAAAGGGGAAGGGGATGAGGTGCTTGCTTGCAGCTGGCCCCAGTTTGATTCCCAGAAGCTCATGGTTCTCCAGGCATCAGCAGCAGCAGCAGAGACCTCCAAGCCAGATAAAGGGAGTAATCCCTGATCACTTCCAGGGGTAGTCCCCCAAACCATCCTCCCCAATAACAAAAATGATCCAACATTATTTATAATAATAAAAATGATCCAACATTACCACTCAGAGACAGTTATCTCTGTCTCTGTGACCTGTGTGGATGGTATCTCCCAGCTTTATCTATGGCATCTGTATCTTTGCGTCATCAGCCCTACATTACGTGGTGGTTTCCATGTTCCAGGTCTCGTAGCTGTACCAACAGCTACAGACCTGCACCACCAGCAGGAGTTCTTCATGAAAGGAAAGCTTCCTATTTGAAAGAATATTTGCACCTAACTAGCAATTACCCGACTCTTCACAACAACCAATGCTTGGACTCATCCGGTTGCTCACCAGCGCATGATAAGGCTGTAGTACATCTATTTTACGGGAATTTTATTCTGCCATTTAAAAAGATGGCATTGTTCCTTTTGGACAAAATGGATAAAATAGGGTGATTATGCTAAGTGAATTATGGAAATGAAAGACAATTACTGGGTATCTTCACTTATTCAGGGAATATAACTAAAACTACTAATAAAAGCAAAAAAAAAACCTCTCTAATTCCTAGAGTCTGTGAAAACTGGAAGGAAAATGGGGTAGGAAGGATGAGTTATTTATAGTGGCACTAGAATTTAGGTGTTCAGTGTGAGAAATCTTATAAATACATAGAGGATTAAGGTGTACTCCTAAAGTTCTGTAATATTCTAAACCACTATTAGATAAATACAAAAGAGAAATTTTTAAAAAGATGCATGGGGCAGAGAGATTGTACAGCAAGGTGCTTGCATGTTGACCTGGGTTCGATCCCCACACCACATATGATTCTCAGGAGTGATTCCTAAGCACAGAGCCAGGAGTAAGCCATAAGCACAGATATGTGTAGCAAAAACAAAGCAATAAAATTTGTTGGGTGTTTGAATAATGGAAATAAAAGGTTGCTAATTAACAATATGAAAACTTAGTAAGATAATATAGAACTCATTAGGAAATCATTCAGATGACTCAATCAGTAAACACTCTAATACGGTAGTGATGTTTGCCGCTTCTAACAGAAATAAACACTTACAGAATAAATGCTTACTTCTAACAGAAATAAATTCTTCTAACAGAAATAAATGTGGGGCTTGAATAGAACTGACCCGGGCTCAATCCCCAGTACAATATATGGTTCCCTGTGCACCACCAGGAATTATCCCTGACCTCAGAGCCAGGAAAAATCACTGAGTACCACCAAAGTGGCCCAAGCAAGGAAAAAAGGCAAAAAGCATAAAAGACAAATTCAGTAAAGATAAGCATAATTATAACAATCTTACCCAATATGAAGTTGCAGGGAAGTGGGGAGTGGGGGACAAGCTGGAAATGGTTTTCCTTTAGAAAAAAAAATCCCAAGACATGATTTAAGGACCCGATTGGAAAAACAGTATAGCATGCTTATCTTTTTTAAAATTTTATTTTTATAAAGTTGTTCACAATTTGTTACATTCAGTATTTCAACACCAATCCCACAACCATTTCATCTTCCCACCACCATTATTTCGAATTTTCCTATCACCACCGGGTGCTTATCTTGCACGTAGCTGACCCTGGCTCTATTCCTAACACTGCACGGGGCTCCCCAGTACTGCCAATAATGGTCTCTGAGCACAGACAGAAATCAGTCACCCTTCCCTCCTCAGAAAAGTTGCTAATTTCCCAGACCTGAAAGCTACCCAGAGACATCATTTGTGATGCGAATACTCCTAAAACGTATACTGCATGGAACAGTGGGGAGACGGGGAAAATAACGGTAGCATCACCTCCGGTGGGTGTTCAAGTAGCGTGTTCCCGAAGCTTCCAGCAGGGGGCAGCATGGACCTAGGCACAGCTCGACTGAGGCATCACGCAGGAAAGCCACAACTCCACACCAGGTGAAGCAGAAGCAAACCATCTTGTCCCAGCAATTTCCAACCTTGTATTTCTTTCTTTTTTTTTCCCCCTTTATTTTATTTTATTTTTTTAAAGTTGTAGATTTACATTTTTTTGTGTTTTGGTTTCAATTATACAATGATCAGATACCCATCCCTCCACCAGTGCCCATTTTCCACCACCATGGATAATATCCCTCCCACCCCCATCCCCCCATCCCCCCTGTCTCTGTGGCAGGGCAATCCCCTGTGTTCTCTCTCTCCTTTTGGGTGTTGTGGTCTGCAAAAGAGGCATTGAGTGGCAAACATGTTCAGTCCATAGTCTACTTTCGACATGCATCTCCCCTCCTGGGAGGATCCTCCAAACATCCTTTATTTGGTGCTCCCTTCTCTATCTGAACTGCCCTTTCCTCTAGGATACCCGGCTGGCCTCTAAGTTATGGAGTAATCCTCCTGGTGCTGATCTCAGCTATTCTTGGATATTAATCTCATACTTTGTTACTTTATATCCCCCAGATGAATGCAATCTTTCTATGTCTATCCCTCTCTTTCTGACTCATTTCGCTTAGCATGATACTTTCCATATTGTACCACTTGTATGTAAATTTCATGACTTCATCTTTTCTAACAGCTACATAGTACTCCATTGTGTAGATGTACCAGAGTTTCTTTAACCAGTCATCTGTTCTTGGGCATTCAGGTGTATTTCTAAGGACCAGCACCTGTGTAAGGATTCCCCACACATCAGGAGTTAGTAACCACTGAGGCAGACCAACGGTTTTCAACTTTTCACCCCTTGGTATGGCAGTAGTGCACCAACCACCAAGCCGGACGTTCACTGGCTTAAATTTTTCTTTCCCTCTGATTTCCGTCCCCAAAGGATTTAAGGCCATTTCAGACCATTTCACCAAGCCACAAGGCGACTGTTTATGTATTTATTTTTGGCAGGGCAGAGAGATGATGTACACCTGTCAGTGCTCAGGGATCACTCCGGCAGTGCTCAGGGGACCACACAGGGTCAGGAGCACGGAAGGCAAGCGCCTATCCCACTCTGCTCTTTCTCCAGCCAGCATGGTGTCTATTTCGTCCTGTTTACACAGGACAAAGGCAGCACCTCTTTATATCCGACTCCGGTAACTGGACCCTCGTTGCTCACTGCTGTTTGTTTAATTCTTCACCAAAATGAAATAAGAGGATTTGGTCCAAGGCTGAGGACTGATGAATTTGGAGTGAAAGCTCAGTGGCCTTGAAGCAGTGGCAGGCAGAAAACGATCGGTGGGAAATGCACAATAAAGAGTGGCGGTAGGATCTTGCTCTTCAAGCCCATGTCCTCTCCTGAACACGTGTCTTGCTTGCTTATCTTGGTCTCTTTACACTTTCCCACTTTTGGAGAAGCACATGTTCTCTCTTAAATGCATACTTCCTCTATTTCTCTTCCTTCACCTTGTTCTAAGTAAGTTTAGTTCAATAAGAACTATCTGTCATCACCAAAAAGAAAAGAAAAAAGCCGGGGTTGAAAGGTCTGTCTCGGGGCTGGAGAGATAGCACAGCGGGTAGGGCGTTTGCCTTGCACGCGGCCGACCCGGGTTCAACTCCCAGCATCCCATATGGTCCCCTGAGCACCACCAGGAGTAACTCCTGAGTACAGAGCCAGGAGTAACCCCTGCGCATCGCTGGGTCTGACCCAAAAAGAAAAAAAAAAAAGATCTGTCTCAGCACCACCTCACCCTGAGCCTCCCAGTGCCTGGGCAAGCCTATTTCCTCGCTCTGGCAGTCAGCTTCCTCCTCTTGTGGACAGGGAACAGGATGAGGCCATTAGTGTGGTCCCGGAGGTCTCAAGAACTGGAACTCAGGAAAGTAAGCTCCTTGCTTTGGGTTTCCTTGGGTGACAGGAGTTTGTCCTGAAAGGAGCTGATCCTCTGGGCTGGCTGTTCAGTGTGAGAGGGCCTGAGGATCTGGTCATGCTGGGGATTACTGTGACCATCCTGGCGGAGCTTGGGGCCCTCTGCAATACTCAGTGACCGGGTGGTGCGGGGGATCAAACCAGGTTGTTGCATATCAGGCACGTTGCAGTAACCCCTGTGCTATCTCTCAGGTCCTGGAACTGTCCTTCTTTCGGGGAGGGAGGTGCACTCAGCAGTACTCTGGGCTTATTCCTGGTAGGGCTAGAGTTCTAAAGTACCTGGAATCTAGCCCAGGTTAGGCACATAGAAGATGAGCACCTTAAGCCACATGTTAGCTTTCTGCTTCCCTGGAACTGTTGTTGACAACGATGTATGGAAAGTGATTCTGTATGAAAATTACATCTTGACCCTTTTCATATGCATAATTTCTGCCTCCCCCACTCCGCCAGCACCTGGGGAGCAGAGGAGGAAGGTCAGAAGCGATTTAATCTTTTCTCTTTCCCGTCCCACTATTGTGATGACTGGGGGGGCGCGCGCGCACACACACACACACACACACACACACACACACACACACACGGTCAGTGCTTACCAGGTAGGGTCCTGGTGGTGCTTACACGTGGGCCTGGCAGAGGTGTTTGCACATCTTGCAGATTGCTGGGGTTGTAACTTGGTTGTGGGATGTGCACACACACGCACTCTGTTGGAGTGCCTAAGGTCCCAGATAGCAGAGCACTTGGCATACATGGATGGCCCCAGGGATCCAACCATCGGCCTCAAGCCTGTGAGGCAGGTGCTTTTGTCCTAAGCCTTCCTTGGGTCGCCTTCCCTTTGCCTCCTCCCTTACCTGTTGCGATGTCTGACAATTGTGCATATGGTGGTGTTTCTCACACTCCTGGTTGTGGTGCTCCAGGGCACACCTGCTGTGCCATCAGGGGTCTTACTGGCAGAGCAGGGTCACACCAGCAATGTGGTCAGTGCTGGGCATCAGCCTCTCAGCCTCACACAGCCAAGATGGGTGCTCAGCTCCCGAGCCACATGCCGGACCCTGGATGGGGCTGAGGGTGGGGGTGGGGAGGCAGTGTCTAGCCAGGAACTTGCTGGCATGTGGCTCACACTCTGATGGGATATTGGCCAGACTCAGCCATCACGTAGGTATAACAGTTCATTCTATTGGTTTGGTAAATAGAAAACACAGCCATATCATCAGAAATTTAAATACTGATCATCTCAGAAATTTGTATTAATTGAAAGAAACTACTGAAATGGAAAGAATTCATTTAATGAAGCTGCCGGATGTCAAGAAACACAAATTGTCTGTAGCACTGGGGTCAACTTAAGCAAACGCTGGAAAGGTGCCAAGGCTCAGCACTCCAACCTGCCTTCCAGGGGGCTGCAGTGCTGGCATGATGCACAGGTTCCCTGGACCTTCTCGGCCCAATAAGCAGCACAACATGTGAGTGTCAGCAAAGGAAATCTTTTGGTTTTAATCTTTACTTTCCGATCTGCACAGTCATGTTCCTTTTGTGTTACAAAACTACTATACATACATGGACAGGAGAGGAAACACCTGCAAACTACGCACCTTTCACGTCCTCTCAACCCACCACCCACACCCACGTGCCAGCCGGACAGCAGGCTCAGTGAGGCTCAGCGGCCGCATGGCTGGAATCACACGTCTTAATCTTTAATTATAAAACTACCCTCGGGAAAGGCTTCGTGTGCGGGCCAGCTCGGGCACTGAGCTCTGCTGTAGCGGGCGGGAAAGGAGCTCAGCCCCTCGTCTCGGTGGGCCCTGGGGACAGGGCGGACGCGAGTGACCCTGTTCCCTAGCCAGTCCCTGTGCTGTGCCGTGGCAGCGGGGCTCCTGGCCCGGTCCTGCTGGACATCTGTGCCCGGGCTGCCGGGAGCATCAGTCTCTGACTCGTACCATTATCCTCCGACTCAGTCCACGGTCCCGTTGTAGGACTTGTTGAACTTGTTGAAGGTGAAGTCCACGGTGTGGGTGGAGATGGGCTTTCTGTACAGCGGGTTGGAGGCCTGCCGGGCAGAGAGGAGGCATGAGCTGGTGCCTTTGTGGGGGGGAGGGTCTCCAGAGCATTGCTCAGGGAGCCCAGAGCTATTTCTGGCCACACCCAGAGGTGCTCTGACTGTCATGGGGTCCAAAACTCCAGGCAGTATTCCAGCCCTCTGAGCTGCTCCCAGACCCCTGGGCCATGAGCCAGTTTAAGCCCACACTCTCAGGGTTTAAGGGGAACCCTCACCCCAGGTCAGGACCCAGGAGTGCAGCCAGCCACACAGGGCGGCCACTGGCCCTTGGGATCTGGTCTCCTGCTGGTGCAGAGACCCCGAAATGTCTCTCTCTTTCCCAGGCTTCCTTGACATCTGTGCTCGGCCTTGCGTGGGTGCTCAGGGAGGGAACTGCATGCAGGGGGCGCCACCAGATACCCTCAGTCTGGGTTTCTGTCCCTTGAAGTGTCCCCCTACCTGGTGCTACACGCCTGTACCCATGAGCCAGGTGCTTCTCTCACCCGGGGCTGGCCACGCAGCCTGCAGGGGCTGAGTCTGCACGCTGAAGACATGGTCGCCTCCCTGACCTCAGTGGCCGCCCCAAGCCTTACCATTTCGTAGCGGGCCCGGGATCGCTCGCTCTGGAACTTGGCGAACTCTCTCCGGTCGTGGATGGTGACAAGCAGCTTCCAGATGGCCAGCAGGGCGAGCCCCACCAGCAGGATGCTGCCCACCACGGCCAGCAAGATGGTTGTGGCATTGGGGGCGGTTCCACACTCTGGAGGGGGCCAGGCAGCAGGTCAGCAGAGTCACTGGGGCCCCACTGCCCGCCCCCAGGTCCCTCCCTCCTCCGTCCGCTCAGAGCCCCACGGGCCCCTGGGAGACCCGGGTAGGGCAGCCTCTCCAGAGGACAGAGAAGGAGGGTGAGCAGAACCACAGCAGCTGACCCTCCATCCCGGCAAGGGCCTCGGATACCAGCACCCCTTTGTCTTGCATGCTGTGTCGCCCGACCTAGAAGCATCCCCCTATCCCCCATCCCAACACACGGGACACAGGGCTGTATTTCAGGCAGGAGGGCCCCAGGCTGCCGGGTCCACACTGTGAGTCCTCAGCCAGAGACACTGGGAAACGAAGTGCTGATTTCAGACGCCCCAAAGCAGCGTAGGAAATAAAGGCTTGTTTGCCTCGTGCTTTGGTTTGTTTGGGGGCCACACTGGGTGATACGTAGGGGTCACCGCTGAAGGTGCTCAGGGGACCATACGGGGTGCTGGGGAGTGAACCAGGGTTGGCTGTGTGCCAGGCAAGTGCCCTTCCCATTGGACTATCAGTCCAGCACCTCATTTCTCCTGCATTTTTGTGGGTTTTCGGGGGGCTTATTTTTGGACCACATCCAGCAGTGTTCTAGGCTTACTTTTGGCCCTGTGCTCAGGGGGCCATTGCTGGTGGGACTTGGGGGATACCGAGTGATGCCGAGAATCAAGCCAGGGTAGGCTGTGTGCAAGGCAACTGCCTTAACCTCAGACTCTCCAGCCCAGCAAGCCCCGTTCGTTGTTCTGTGGTTGCTGCTGTAGGGGTGGGGAGGGGAGGAGGGCCAGGGATGAACCCAGGGCCTCACACATGCAAGGCAGGTGTCCCATCTCAGTCATCGCCCCGGGTACCACGGCTGGGGTCACACACAGCCTGGCCTCTGGCCCAGGAAGGGCAAAGTCTGGCTCACTTGGCATCAATAGACTCGATGTTCAACTCCCCACCTGCTCCCTTCAGAGAAGAGTAGGAGGGGTCAGACCAGAAACCCTGGTAATTCCAAGGCCAAAGATCTCTGCTCCTAACTCCCAGGTGGGCAGCACAATTTGTGTCTGGACTGAAACCTGGCTTGTCTCCAGGCCACGGCTCTGTGCGTCACCAGGTCTGTGCCCATGATGGGGGCCTGCTGGCTGTGCTGGCCCGGCCTCCCCATCCGCATGCGGAGTGGCTCCAGAGCTCTCTGCTTCTCTCACCCACCAGTTCTTGGGTTATGGTTTTTTTTTTCCCCAGTTCTTGGTTTTATCTTCTGGCCACACCCGGCAGTGCTCAGGGGTCACTCCTGACTCTGTGATCAGGAATTACTCTTGGTAGGGCATGGGGACCATATGGGATTCCGGGGATCAAACCCGGGTCGACAGCATGCAAGGCAAGGGCCCTCCCCGCTGTGCTACCGCTCCAGGCCCACCTCACCCACCAACTCTGTCTCCCCCCAAATGCGGCGCCCCCACAGGCAGGCCCAACCCCCTCAGAAAGCCTGTGACCTCCAGGGCCCCCCTGCTCCAGCACAGGCTCCTGAGATACATATTCATATTTCTTTTTTTGTTGGTTTTGTTTTGGGGTCATACCCGGCAATGCTGGGGGATCATATGGGATGCTGGGAATCAACCTGGGTTGGCCACGTGCAAGGTAAACACCCTACCTTCTGTGCTATCACTCCAGCCCCACATACTCATTTTTCTTACTGGAACTGTGCTCAGAGGTCACTGCTTGTGCGAAGCAAGTGCCCTGTTCTGCCTCTCTGTGTGGATCCTGATCTTTCCAGGGACCTGGAAGCCTCCCCTGCCGGGGGAATGCAGGGCTGCACCCGAGGTCAGGTCTCACCCACCTGGTTCCCTGAGGATGGTCAGGTTGGTCCGCCCGCTGGGGAGCTCTGCGTAGGTGAACAGCATGACACAGTCCTTGGCGGTCTTGTAGAAGCAGAGCACCGCCTCCTGGTCATCTTTCCCTGTGAGAAAACCCAGTGGAGAGGCTGGCTGGGCCGCCAGGGCACGGGGCAGGTGGGGGGGAGACCATGCAGGAGAGCCCATTCTGAGGGAGCTTGGTTCCTTGGGATACTCGGATCTCTGCCCCGCCCTCTGGGGGTGGCAGTGCTGAGACAGAACGGGTGAGTGGAGCTGTGCGTGTGTGTAGAAGGGGTCAGGAATGGGCAGCGGCTGCGAGGGCTGAGCGCTGGCCAGGCCGAGGGCTCAGAGAGGACAGGGACTCGGTGCCGAGCATGGACACACAGGAAGCCTTTGTGAGAGGGGACCCTCTGCACACTGGAAGGACCCTGGCCTCTCCCAAGCAGTGTGGCTCTTTCTCCCTTCAGAGGAGAACTGAGCCGCTGTTCACCATGGCTGGGGGAGGCAAAGGAGGCTTGTGAGATGCACTGTCCTACGCGATGGTTTCTGGGTAAGCCTCTTTCATGCATGGAATGAGGGATGACTATCTTTTGTCGGGAAGTTCTGGGGTGCAGAAGCAGGGGGTGAAGGTGCTGGAAGTCTGGTTGAGCCTATTGTCTGGGGCCAGGGAGGGTCCCAGCCACCACCCCCAGCTCCTCTGCGTTCAGAAGCCCCCTTTCTCCAATACCCTCTACACCCCCCAAGCCTGGCATGGCTGCCTTTTCCAGGCATTATCTCCTGCAGGGGCCTCCTCAGAAAGGCCTGGATGGGTGTCCAGAGGAAAGGAAGGGGAGCTTGGTGCCTGGGCTATCAGGCCTTGTGCCTGCATCGAAGCCACGGGTTCACACTCTGACAGGGAACATCCATTCTGGCATGTGTGGGCTGGATGGCTCACTGCTCAGCACCCCCAGGGTCACACCGCTGGAGCTTGGGGTAGGGTGGGGGCCATGGAGTGTCGGTATTAAACCCAGGGCCTCACCCAGGGCAGGTCTGCACTCTTCACGCAGGCTATCTCCCTGCCCACACAGTAACTTTTTGTTCAAGACTTTTGTCCTGCGATAAGAGAGTTGAGTGTGGTTCTCAGTCACGGGGCCTGGTCATCGTCCTCAACCCACATCAGGTCGGTGCTAGCCAAGCATGGTGAGCAAGTGCATGGGAGGAGGGGGGAAGGCACACATGGTGACGACCCCCCACCCACCCACCCAGGCCTCCCTGGAGAGTGGCTTGTTCATCCCTGAGGGACAGACTTGGAGGCAGCGAGGGCTGGGAAAAACTGCATGTTTCCACATTTCCTCCAGGCCTCTGTACTAGAGCCCGTGAGTCTGGGGGCTGTGGGAAAGCGGGGCCAGGTCTGTGCTTCACATGAGCTGAAGAACAGACAAGAGGCTCAGGTCTCTGCTCCCCAGTGCAGCACGGGTCTGGCACACAGGAAGTGCTCGCTGGAGGTGTGTTAGCTGAATGCATGAATGCATGGCTCTATTTGGTACGCTTTAGCGTAAACAGTTGGCCAAAACCAGGGTGGCAGGACGAGGAATGCACACAGGAGCTGGGGAGGCCAGACCCCAGGCATGGCTGGCAGCCCAGAACTCAGGCAAATGCCTGCATCTGCCCCCGCACCCCTGCTTAACCACTGGAAAGTGCATCACTGACTTGTTTTGGTTGGTGCTTTGACAGTGCTGTGTTTTAATGTTTTGACAGACCATTACCAGCATCTAATTCCAGATTTTTTTTTTTTACCCCATTCCTCTTTGCGGTCAAATTTTCCTCTCTTCCTAGCCCCTGGCAACACAAATCTATTTTCTTTTACAATACTTTTTTTCTGGACATTTTAAATACTTGTTCAAGTTGCAGCAGGTCTGCAAGGTCCTTTGCATCTTTATTTTAGTGGGGGGGGGGATACATCTAGCAGTGCTTGGGGCCAACTTCTGGTGCAGTGCCACGGGCTTACTCCTACCACTACTCAAGGAATTATGTAGCACTAGGGACCAAACCCAGGGATCTCTCATCCAAAGCAAGTACTCCTGCCCTCTGACTCTTACCTAATCCTTTCGATGGATTAATAATATTCCACTATGTGAACAAATCAGATTCATGTTTCCATTCATCAGTTGATGTTTGTTTGAATGGTTTCCAATATTTGACTAATACGACGATGAATATTCACGCGCAAGGGTTTACATGTCTGTGTATTCAGTTCTCATTGTATAGGCTGGGAGTATAACTGGTTGAATGGTAATTCTGTTTAGTTTATCTATGTTTACTTTGCTTATGGTTAGTACCTGTTTTCCAAAGAAACTGCATGTTTCCACATTTCCACCATATGAGTTCTAGCATAGAGTCGCTTGACTTAAGGGATCTACAGAGTTCATGGTCAACGTATGCCAGGCTAAGACGTGAGATTTGCACCTCTTACCCTTAGATTCTCCTCACCTTGAACATGATACAGATGCCAGCCAGAGATGGCCAAAAGTAAACACCTCTGCAACTCTGAGCCCCTGGGCTCATGCTCAGAAACGGACTTACAGACTTTTATCCCCTGGTAAAAGCAGAAGGATGGGCGGTGTCACACTGAAGCTATTTGAATGAGAAGGGTCCAAAATTGCAACATTTGTAAGAACCCCCATCCAGGGCCGGGTGGGAGCTGCAGAGGTGGGAGACCTGCTTTGGGAGAAGCAACAGGTGGCCCAGTCCCAGGTTCAGGGTGGGCTAGTGAGCCTCTGGATTCCTGGTGCCCTAACCATCCTGTGGATAACATAGGCTGAGGCCAGGGGGGCAAAAACTGGTTCACCGTCCACCACTCATGATTTCCTGCCACTTGTGTAGACTCCAGACGTTTCGCAGGCACCCTTGCAGTTCAGTGTGGCCAATCAATGTGGGCAGAAGTTCTGAACCACTTCCTGCCCGGCCCACACAAACATCCACAAGACCCTTTACTTGGTCTTTTTGCTTGCTAAGACAGTGGGGCAGATTCTGAGCACATTGGGAGGGTATAACCAGGGCGTACTCGCTACCTGTTTCCCCACTGACTACATGGACTTGGCAACCAGGAATGTCCTCACTGGATTGTCAGAGGGATCAAACATATACTTAAACATATACTTATGACAAAAACTTAAGGATTTGTCGCAGCAATAAATATGACTTATCCTGCTATTCCAGCATCTTGAGAGCCTGGGTGGGGAACGGTGTGGCTAGGAAGGTTCTGGGCTCGAGCCATAAAATGCAAATGTATGAACAGGCAGGCCTTCCATCTGGGGCAGCTGGAGCTCTGGCTGGCAAGGACCCCTCCCAAGGATCCTCCTGGGAAGCCAGCAGTTGTGCCAAGGAAGCCAAAACTGCTTCCACACCCAAGGCCAGTGCCCTCTCCAGCCCCCACGGCCCTGATGCTGTCCCTGCATGTCACCATGACCAGAAGGGGTGAGAGCCCAGGCACTTACCAACAGCGTCTGTCCATGTGACCACCTCGTCCTTGCACAGAGCCTGGCAGGTATGGTTGTCGGCTGGGCTCCCAGAGTGCAGAAGCAGGCACTCCACACACTCTCTTTGGAAAGAGGCAGCACAAGTGGGTGTTAGTTCCACTCGAGAGGGTGGGCTCCACAGTGTGGAGTCCAGACCCCTCCCCAGCCTGGGGCATGAACCTCTTCTTGTGCTCAGGTGTCTGGCGGGGACACCACGGGGTCTGGGAAGGACAGGGGAGTGTTGAGAGGCACATCTGGTCTCCCAGTCAAGCTGAGACCTCCTGGGTCCTGACATCAGGAGCCAAACACAGTTATGCTTCTACATCAAATCCTAACTGAGCACTGAATTCCACGTGAGTGTCTGCACGGTAAAAATCCCTTTCCTGAACTTGCAGAGGGGTCTCAGGTATTCTTTTTGAGTTTACACACACTCGTATGTTTATTGCAGCACTGTTTACAACAGCCAGAATCTGGAAAAAAAACCGAATGCCTGAGAACAGATGACCGGTTAAAGAAACTGTGGTACATCTACACAATGGAATATTATGCAGCTGTTAGAAAAAGATGAAGTCATGAAATTTGCATATAAGTGGATTAACATGGAGAGTATCATGCTAAGTGAATGAGTCAGAGAGGGACAGACATAGGAAGATTGCACTCATTTGTGGAATATAAAGTAACAGTATGGGAGACTAACACCCAAGAATAGTAGATGAATACCAGGATTGCTTCACAGCCCAGAAACTGGCCTCACATGCTGGCAGAAAAGTTCATACAGAAAAGGAAACACCAAGTAAAGGATGCTTGGAGGACCCACTTGGGATGGGAGATATGTATTGAGAGTAGATTATAGACCAAACATGATCACCACTTAATACCTGCATTGCAGACCACAACACCCTAAAGGAGAGAGTGAAAAGGGAATCCGCCTACCACAGAGGCGGGGGGGCGGGGGGGGAGGATGGAAGGGGGATAGGGGAGGGATACTGGGAACACTGGTGGTAGAGAATGGGCACTGGTGGAGGGATGGGTACTCGATCATTATGACTGAAATGTGAGCACGAAAGTTTGTAAGTATATAACTGTATCTCATGGTGATTCATTAAAAAATAAAAATTTTTAAAAAATATGGGCAAACTGTGAAAAAAAGAGACACTTGGAGCCCCTTTCCTAAGGCCAATGTATGTGTATATGTGTCTGTGTGCGTGCATGTATGTGTGTGTATGCATGTGTGTGCATGTGTATATGTGTGTCCGTGCGTGTGTGTGTGTGCGCACGCACATGTTGGGCCATACCCGGAGTATTGGGGAGCTATGCCCAGCTCTGTGCTCAGGGCTGGTTCCCAGCAGTGCTAAGGGACCTTGAGGTGCTAGGGATGCAACCTGGGTCTTCTGCATAAAAAGCATGGGGGGTTGATCCCTTGAGCTGGCTCTCAGTTTAAATCCTAGAGTACGAGAAAATGCTTGAAGGACTCCATGACTCCTTCGTACATACGTTTTAAAGGGTCCAAACCCAGCCTCGGCCCATCTGCCAGATATCAGGGTGAATGAGTCTCCTGAGGCCCATGGGGCAGAGAAACACTATCTGACTAGGTGTGTGTAAAACCTGTTGGAACTGGGAGTGGGGTTCCCTGCTGGGATCTGCTGAGAACTGACCCCAGGTGAGGACTGGTTGGGGCACGCTAACCAGTCTGACAATGCTGAGGGTTCGTTGGAGGGAGAGAGCTCCCACAGCAGGGGCTTCCTCAGGACACTGAGTCAGGACTCCACCGCCTCATGCTGGGAAAGGCCCCTGGGGCTCAGCTCCAGGGGAGATGCCCATGTACCCACATCCCCTGAGGACATGCGGGATATGAGGCTACACAGATCGCCAGTGGAAACAGAGGCAAGTTTGCCACTGGGCATCACCTTCACTCTTTTTTTTAACTCTGTGGAAAAATCTGGACATCCATGGTACCATTTCCAGCGCAAAACTGGGCCGGGAGGATACCTGACTCACCCCCTTATTTTAGCTAAGAGCAGCTAGGCCAAAGCAAGGTCATGGCAGCTGGTCCCTCCTTATGTCCTCTCTCTACTTGCTGAACCATAAGAAGTAAGAAGAGGGTTGGGTGAAGGCAGCGGGTACAGCTTTCATAAGAGAGGTCCCCCAAGTACCTCCAGGAGTGACCCTTGAACACAGGGACAGGATCACTGTTGGATGTGACCCCAAAACAAAGACAAAAAAAGAGGACTCCAATAGATTCAAGTGTCCACCTACTGGGGCCAGAAAGATAGTATAACAGGGAAGGTGTTTGCCTTGAATGTGGCTGACCCCAGCACCACATGTAGTTCCCGGAGCACTGCCAGGAGTAATCCTTGAGCACAGAGCCAGGAATAATCCCGGAGTACTCACTGGGTGTGGCCCAAAAAACAAGGGGAAAAAATTCCTTCTATTCTAGAATTAGCCACAGAAGCCCTCCTCCAGGGCAGGACCTGAGGCAACTGTTCTGGTTACAACCCACAGTGTCCTGTAAGGCTAGAGCTGAGAGGGCAGACAACCAAGACTGGCTTTAATTCCTGCCCCTTCCTGCCCTGCGGCCGGCCTCCAGTCTTCAGGGTCACACATTCAGCAGACATGTCTCTGCACCCACCTCAGTCAGGCTCCCCTGTGTCCGCCTTGCGTCCCCAGGGTCAGCACGTTAGCCCCCATTCCCCACATCCACCTGGGTGGGGGCTGACTGTGAGGATGCTGGACAGAGAAGCACATTCTGACCAAGTGTCTGAACCCCATGCTGGGCGCATTCCCCGCGACAACGTCGGCATGAACAAACAAGCTGCCGGTGAGAGCACTCCCGGTTGTCAATGGAAATCACTGAGGCTGTGTGTGGCACCCTTGGTGGATTCTACATGCTGGCAATCAGCTGCTGCTGCTGCTGCTGAAATCTCAGAAAAATGGAAAGTCTTGAGACATTCAGAACCTGGGGGCTCTCAGCAAACTATCAGAACAGTTAGGCAGAGTCTCGGTGGCAGGGACAGAAGTCACCATGGCAGAGACAGAAGTTACCATGGCAGGGACTTTGCTTTTTTAAAAAAGGAAAAAATTAGTTGTGGTGTAGAACTTCGTACATCAATACCACATACTTTGGCACTAAAGTAATGATCTAACCCAAACTGTAATAAAAAATGTTTTGGATGCCCTCCTTCCCCAGTCGCTGCCATGATGACTCACCCACCGGCCCTGCTCTGCTGATCAGGACACAAACCAAGCAGCTAAAATGGGTGGGCACACTTGTCCCACCCCACTCCCGGCTGAAAACTCTGGGGTGCCCTTGCATGTGGGTTGGGCCCTGTATCCGCCCTGCTGAGGCCAGGCAGACACAGCCTTATCCCACCACTGCCAACAGCTCAACTCCACCACTTAACTAATATTCTCTGAAGTGACACTGAACTGTGAAAAATGTCAGATACCCTGGTGCCCAGGCTGAAAACTCTGGGATCTTCTTGTAGTTTACATGGGCAGCCTCCCTGCCTGGAAGCCACGCCCACACCCCATAGCCACAGCCATACCTACTCATCTACTCATACCTGCTTCGACATAGATCCTAAAGTCTCGGAATCACAAAACCTTCTAAAAAAAAGCCAACTAAATTCAACAAAGACAATAACACAGAAGGCTCAACTTGCAACAAACAGCTCAGTAAATTCTTAGACAAGGACTTAACAACCCTGTGATGAAATATAGCAATAAGACTCTGGGACACACTGGTCCCCAAGCAATGAAAACTGATTTTTTAAACTTATCGATTTTAATATTGGACCTTTGACAGCTAATTAATTTCAGCTCTAGACTTGCATCAACATTTGTGGCTTTCGTCTACATTTTAAAAATAAATTAAAAAAAGAAAAGAATAAAAATGGTTTTAGATTGAGGGCTGGAGAGACAGTGCAGAGGTTAAGGTGCTTGCCTTGCCCGCCAACCAGGCCTTCACTCCTGGTTCTACATGGCAGGAGTGATCCCTCAGCACAGAGCAGGAGTAAGCCTGGAGCACTGCTGTGTGTGACCCCAAATCCAAAATAGCATTAAAAAAAAATAAGTTGTACATCGGCTGTGAAAGAGATGGGGCAGGGCTGTGCGTGTGAGGAAGAGTGAGCCTCGCGTTGGCTCCTCTTCTCTCCCGCTCCTTCATGTTGCTCAATGGCTGATAAAGTCCATGCCTTCGAGGAAATAAACATTTTAAACTTGGACAGCAAAGCAAGCCTTCCACGGGGACTTACCTGTTGGCTCACTCACTGCCCCCTAAAAAGGGAGCTAGCGGGTCTGGTCCACTTTCATGGGCTCCCCTTGTACTGTCTATGCTTGACCCCCGAGCCCTTTCATGCAGCGCGTCTCAACTATGGGCACTAGACTCAAAGGGATTTGCTGGGGGCGGGGCGGGCACAGCCCTTGGCACACTGTGGTATGGCTCAGAGGGCAGCAAGACCCCAGGCCTGGCGCACCACCCACTTCCTCAGCACAGGGGTCTCCAGTCAAGCTGCCGTGAGCTGCCCTCGGCTTTCCATCCCAGCCCACAGACAGTGAACCTGTTTTCTCCTTCACTATCCAGGGCTCCTCTCCAGCCATACAAGTAGAAGCTGGCCTGCTCTATCTTGTCCCTTGATCCTCAGCCAGCTCTCAATTACCCACGCCTGGATTATTTGTGGCAAACATCCAAGCCAGGGCTCTGCAGCCTCCCCCAGCGTGTGGAGCATGGCCTGCCCCGCGGCCAGCGCAGCCCCAGGCACATGACCTCATTTCATGATGGGGCTGAGCCAGACACTCTGTGGGGAACCCGGCCAAAAGCACATCGCACAACTGCGTTCCAGATAAAGGCCAAGGTCTGTGTGACCGTTTGTTTGGGCTGAGGCTGATGACACAGCTGTTTCCCGAGCAGGGCTCGAGAGAGTGGCGCCCTTGTGTTCGGGGCAGAGCTCGTCTGCGTTCGCTCCTCTCACATGCTCTCTGCTGTGTGGGGCAGAGGGTGAGGAGGTTGGCCTGGGCTCGGAGGCCGTGCAGGCGCACAGCCAGCTCTGACCACTCTAACCCCCGTCTGTGCGCATGAAACAGAAAAACGCAAAGGTTACTGTGGCTTCTCTCCTGGCTGCCTCCTTATGGTGGGTGCTTTTCCCGGCCAATTTACCTGCTGATTTTACTCTGTGTTAGTCTTGGGTCATACCTGGCTGTACGGGGGTGATGATGGTGTTTGTTCCTGGCTTAGTGGTTGAGGGTTGTTCCTGGTGGTGCACATGGGACCAGGAGTTACCAGGAATTGAACCTAGGGCCTCACACACACAAGGCAAGTGATCTCCCACTGAGCTGCCTCCCTGGCCCTGACCACAATGGGTTTCAAGCAGCACTGACCCCCTTCCGTGAGACTGAGGATGCTGATGTGTGCTGGGAGGACACTGCCTTCACCTGTGGAAATGGGATGGCGCTATCCATGTCCCAGTACACAAGGCTCTATCCCTGCCCAATACACAACAGAGAGGCTCTATCCCTGTCCCAATACACAACAGGATGGGTGGGAAAGGGGTGAGGGGGGAAGGGCGAGGGCGGGGGATAACTCTCTGGTGATGCTACTTTGATCTTGAAGCCTGTTTCACTTCATTTATTGCTTATCTGGACATTTCAAAGCTCGTTTGCTTTGTTTAATTTTATTTTCATACAGAATCCTTCTAGAACCAGAAGGACTCAACTTTTGGTGAATGTTATGAGAGTTCTGCTCGCCAGCCAACCTTGCTGGTGGGGGTAGGGTACCATGATGGGGAGCGAGGCGGCAGCCCTGAGGGCTGGGCTGGACAAAGTCCTGCGCACGTGTGTGTTTGTGTGTGTGTGTGCGCGTGTGTTTGTGTGTTTGAGTGCGTGTGTGCACGCGTGCATGCGTGTACATGCACAGCTGAGGGGGCGGGGGCTTACCTCTTGGTGCTGCAGGCATCGGGGCAGGTGGGGCACTTCTCACACGTCTCCCCGAAGGCCCCTGGCTCTGTGCACTGGCACTGCCCGCAGACACAGTGCCCACGGCCACTGCAGATCTGGCCGTCCTTAGCCCAGCACGTGCTGGTGTCCGTGGAGCAGTTACAGTTGTCACCGATGTAGCCCGCTTGGCACTTGCATTCTCCACAGTGACACTCGCCGTGACCTGATGGGACACACAGCACATCAGGGCCTGGCGATACATCCCTAAGCCCGCACCTGCTGAGGCGCTGGGAGGGCTGCTATGGATGACAGGGAGCCCAGCTGGGCTCAGAGCGGGACCAGGGCTCCTGTGAGCTTCCTCTGGCCTCAGCTGTCACATGATTAAGGGCCCCCAAACATGTAACCATCCTAGCACATAGAAGACTTTTAAAATGAAGTGTATTCAGGGGCTAAAGTAAGCACTGAGCACTGCCTGGTGTGGCCCCCAAACCAAAAATCCAAACCAAACCAAAACCAAGTATCTGCCTCCCCCACCCCAAATACAAACTCAAATACAGTTCTGTTTCTGTTTCTGGTTGTTTATTTGTTGTTTTTTAATTTTTTTGCAGGAAGAGGTTTGGCCCACACCCTGTGATTCTCAGATGAGTGCATGTGGTGCCAGGGTTAAACCCAGGCAAGCACTTAGCACCTGTACTATCCATCCAGTCCCCAATACACTTCACTGAAACATCTTCTATGTGCCAGGGGATTGGAGAGATAGAATATAGTGGGTGGGATGCTTGCCTTGCATGCGGCTAACCCGGCGTCCCATACGGATCCCTGAGCACCACCAGGAGTGATTCTCAAGCACAGAGCCAGGAGTAACCCTGAGCACCACCAGGTGGGACCACCAAACTAACAAATCAACACAGCTTACACCTTGTGTAAGCTGGCACGGCAGCTGGCTGATCTCACGCTGCTCCCCTGTAGGTGGTCATCACGGCGCTGAGCCCGTGTCTTTTTTTTTAATTATTAGTGAGACATCATGAGGTACAGTTGCAAACTTACACATTTTTGTGCTTGGGTTTCGATTATACAATGATCAAATACCCATCCCTCCACCAGTGCCCATTCTCCACCACCACGGATCCCAGTATCCCTCCCACTGCCCATCCCCCCCATCCCACCCTGCCTCTGTGGCAGGGCATTCCCTTTTGTTCTCTCTCTCTTATTGGAGCCCGTGTCTTTACTGCAGGTACATTATAGCAGGAGGTGGGAGGCAGCCCTGGGGCCGGGGCAGCCAGGTCCTCCTGCTCCTCCCTGACTCAGCCATGTGGGCGCTCCATGAGGGTGCCCCACAGTTTTGTCAGAACCCACATGCAGAGCCTCATCACTCAGCCTGCCACCTCACGGAGAGTGGGGCTGCAGGGTGAGGAGGACCAGGCCAGCGCCAGGAGGATGCCTGGAGGTTGGTGATGCTGTAGGAGGTGCAGGGGAGTGTGTGCCCTCTTGGGGAGGGAGCACGGCCACACCTCTTGCCAAGAGTCAAGGGAGGCATTCCGGTGTGGACATGTGTCAGTTTCTCTATCTGTGAGCTGTTTCCATATTTTGGCGATCTGGAGAGTATCGTGCTGAGTGGAGTCAGAGGGAGAGAGACAGACTCAGAATGATCCCTCTCATGTGGGATATAAAGAAACGTCCTAGGGGAATATCAAATGCCCTGTGGCAATAGAATCAAAGGGCAGGAGAACTGGTCTTTAGTAAAAAGCTTGGCACTAGGGTGGGGTGGGGGGATAAGTTAGGGAAGGGAACTCAAGGACAAGGGGAAGGGAAAGGTATAGGGAGCGGGTGGGAGGGAACCCGGGAACACTGGTGAAGGACTGGTGTTGGAACAGTGTATGCCTGAAATGCAATCATAAATATCTTTGTAACTTTGTAATTAATGGTGATTCAGTAAAAAAAAAAAAAAAAAAGAGGGGCTCCTCACCAGGCAGTGGGGCAGGTGAGAGGCATCCCCATCCCAAGGGACTGAGCCCTGGCAGCCAGCCTCCACTGTCCAACCACCACCACGCTCCAGGCCACTTTCCAGACACATTATAAGACACTTCCTACCCATTTGTGCCTCTCAGAGAGCCCGACAAGCTACCGAGGGTACCCTGCCTGCACAGGTAGAACCTGGCAAGCTCCCCATGGCATATTCGAGATGCCAAATACAGTAACAATAATAGGGAGGAATAGAGACTTTACTGGTGCCTGCTCGAGTAATTTGAAGATCAGTGGGATGACAGTGATACAGTGATACAGTAAAAAAGAAGTCAAGAGTGGGAGAGCTGGAGGGCTGGTGCCTGCCCAGTCATGGGGCTTTGTAGAGAGGCAGAAGACTCATGGCCAGCCAGCAGGAACAGTGGATGGACCTAAAGAGCCCCAACTACTTTGGTGGGGTGTCCCTGAGGGGTGGCAGTCTTCGTCAAGTGGAGGGACAGGGATTAAGGAGCATTCTCTGAACATGGTCGATCCTTGTCCAATCCCTGGCACCACATGGTCTCTAAGGCACTGCTGGGGCCGAGGGAATCTGCATCCTCAGGCCTTTGCACTGACCTGATAGTCTGGATATGGCCTTGGGGCCTCAGACAGTTTATGGCTTCAGAGCAAAGTCCCCAGTCTGGAGAGAGAGTACAGGTGAGGCATTTGTCTTGTATACAGCAGAGGGAGGTTGATGCACTACACTGCATAGGGTCCCCTGAGCACCACCACAAGTGATCCATGAGCACAAAGCCATGAATAAGCCCGAGCAGAGCTGGATGGGGCCCCAAACATGGAAAAGCAAAGTCCTCAGCATGACATGAAGAAAGGAGCCCAGGTTCCAAGCTGCAACCACCTAAGTGCTTGTCCTCAGGGACCCCAAGCATCTCAGTTTAGCTGATGCCATATCACTGCCTTTCAAGATGAACCTAAAGCAGCTACAGCAAAGATGTGGCACGTGCCTCACATCCACGTTGTCCCAGAGAGCCCAGATGTGGCTTCAGGACCCTCCTGCACACGATACTCCAAGGAGTCCTACCAGCTGAGGGAGCTAGCACACAGATACAGCTCCTTGCTGTCTGATATGCATTTTTGCTGTTCACTGTCCCTGTTGTGACACCCAGCCTTTCCTATACTTAGTGGCAGTGCTGGCAGTGGGTCACACACTTTTGTTGTGGCGTCTGTAAAGAGTTATTAGTTGTGTGCTGGAGATTCCGAACAGGAAAGTTGCTGGGTTGCACCTTGGTATGTGGGGCTGTGCCAGGGATCAAACTTGTGGCCTCATGCTTGCAAGACTGCTGCTCTACCATTGAGCTATCCTCAGGTCCCTGGGTATGGTTCCCAGGTCTCCTTAAGAAAGGACGACCTGTGTGGAGTATCAAGCACTGTACAGGTCTGTGACTTGATCTTCCATTCTCATCAGGTCTGCAGGTGGGGCTCAAGCTGTTCATGCCAGGGAGTGCCCACAAGCTCTCTTGATTGCCCAAACAGGAACATAATTAAAGAACAAGGAAGGTTGGGATATAGCTCGGCAGTAGAACAAGGTCTAGCAAGTTCTGAACATCCCCCGCCTTGCCAAAAAGCCAGACTAAAACAAAACAAGAAGGGTCATTTGGATCTCAAAGGATCCCCAAGATGTCAGTCACCATTAGAACTGACCGGGACAGTGACCATGGGTAGCAGGCCTGGTGGGCCTAAGCCAGGGCTCTTCACCAAAGCCAAACAGTTTAGACTGTACAGGCCACCCCCGCCCCCAGCCGTCCCCGGCCCCTCCCCCCCATTCACACCTTAATAAAGCGTGCTGAACTTCCTGAAGCCTGTTTAACATTGAAAAATGTTTCCCTTACACATTGCTAGGACTATGGTGGGGCTGGGGGGTGGGGGGGCATGTGAATGTGAAAACACTTTTGTGGAAGCACTTTGTAAGCTGTGAATGTGCAGGTTATTATTAGCACTACCTTTGTTAGGATGATGGATGGCTAAATGGACAGGAAGTTGTAAATGTGTCTATTTAGATGGAATCTCTGCTCTCCCTTCAGCAAAGCAGTGCTGGTGTGGGCTGTGTGCCAGACGGGAGGCGGGGCTCGCTTCCTAGCATGAAAGAGAATGCCCGGCTATTTAGAAGGGGCACCCTGGAAGCGGGCTTGGAAGGGGCTGGGGAAGGGGAGGGCCGGCCGGGAGCTGGCAGCCTGGGAGCCAAGAGAGCTGAGCGGCAGTGTGGCAGCTACCCAGCCCGGGGGCAGGCAGACAGACTTCCCTGGGCTGCTGAGTTCTGCCCAGAAGGTGGAGAGGTGAGGACAGTCCTCCGTGAGGGCGCGGAGGCATGTGTCAGCACCTCCTACAGGGAAGGTGGTTGGGAAGAGGGACAAAGAGACAGGGAGGAAGGAGGAAAGGGGACTCAGAAGATGGGGTGTGCCTTGGCATGCGTCTGATTAGGGGGGTTTTCAAAAGGCGACCACTGGAGAGACCCTACCCAGACCACGAGAGAGACAGGGAGGAGTGGAATGGGCCAGGGCGAGCAGAGCCCCCAGCCACTCCCCGCCATGCTGGCCCTGCTCCCAGCACTGCCCCAGTGGTCCTAGCCCTGGTGGCCCTCTCCCAGCACCAATCACCAGGAAGGCTGCTTCCGGCACCCCCACCCCAACACGGCTGGATGCGGTCCCTCTGAAATAAGCAGAGCTGTGTGTGCACCATCTGTGAGCAGTATGATGCACTTCCCAGGGTGAGACATCTAGCCAGTGCTCAGCAAAGGCCAGCTGTCCCCCGAAAGGGAGGAGGGAGAACTATGGGGGGCTTGGCTCAGACCCTCAAGGCCAATAGCTCCATGGCCAGAACAAGAGAATACGCGACCCGCTGGAGTGGCCAGGTGGGTTCCAAGGACTTGGTGTGGGGTAGTCCCTACAGGGGGCACCGGAGGGCCAAGGGAGGAGGCAAGCTGGGTCACATGTCTAAGGGGGGCCTCGGTGGTTCCCTAGGTGCAGCCTCACCCACACTGGTTGGTTGGTCTGCAGAGGCCCTGGGCTCTGGGGTGGCCCCAGAGCATCCTGCCAAGGGCCGTGGCTGTGAGTGGGTATGGGGCAAACAGGCGGGCATGGGGCTTCTCATGCCCCCTCCCTTACCCGGTTCCAGAGTGAGGGGCACTGACAGACAGCTATCAGCTCCTCAGGGCTACGACGGCTCTCCAGAGCGGGTCCAAAAATAGCCTCCCCCGCTTGGGAATGCACTTTGGGTCCTCTGCGGAGCTTCCGGAGCCTGCGACATCCGTGCCAGCTCCGGGGGGCCAAGGCGGGGCACTGGGCCCAGTTCCTGGCTCAGGAAGGCAAGGCCTGTTCTCATTTCTCACGCCCCACAATCCTGTCCTGCACCCACACAAACGCTCACTCCTCTCACACTCTCTGTCTCTGCCTCTCTGCATCTACATGGTGTCTGTCTGTCTGTCTGTCTATCCTCCTCACTCCTAGTCCTGCCTGCCCCCACAGCTCTCTGCCCCACAATCCTCCCCTCCGGGACAGGCCCTCCTGTAAACAGGAAGTGGCTAAGAGGAAAATGAAAGAGAAGGAAGGGGAATATGTGTACTGAAAGCCTTTGCTCACTGCGGGTGGGGGGAAGTTCCCGCCTGCCAAGTCTTGGCTGGTCTCTGAACTGGGCACCTTGGATGAGAAGCTGAAACTTTCTGACAATAGTCTTACAAGAGTGGGAAACTCAAAAGGCTGCCCAGCACACCACAGTCCACCAGGACCACTGGGAGTGGCTCTAAGTCCCACCAGGTACAGACCCCAAACCAGAGATAGGAGTCAGGGGGACAATTCAGGGATTCGGACACTTGCCTTGCACGCAGCTGACTGTGGTTAGATCCCTGACGTATGTCCCCTGAATCTTCACCGGGGGGGACCCCTGTGCACAGACCCAGGAGCAGCCACAAGCAACACCTCCAAACTCCAAAATAAACAAGAGACTGCACTGGAGAGAATACAAGGAAAAAGACACTTCCCTTGCATGTCAGTTCGATCCCTGGCTCCTGAGAGAACTACAAGTGACTCCTGAACACAGAGCCAGAAGTAAGGGGCTGGAGCGATAGTACAGCGGGGAAGGCGTTTGCCTTGCACGTGGCTGACCCAGGTTCAATCCCCTGCATTTCATATGATCTTCCGTGAACTTCCAGGAGTAATTCCTGAGTGCAGAACTAGGAGTAGCCCCTGAGCATCGCCAGGTATCGCTCCCAAATAAAAACAAACAACAACAACATGAAAACAGAGTCAGGAGTAAGACCCCAGCAAACCTGGGTATGGCCCCAAAGATTAAAAAAAATAAAAAAGGAGTCGGAAGCCACCCTGGAGGGTTCCTGGTTGGTCACGTGGTTGGTCCAGGCTGCCATGGGACTAAATCCTGCCACCCTGGCACCAGGGGAGTCTGGGGCCCTGCAGTGGGCTGCCCCACCGGGGAGAGAGGCATCTGCCAGGAGGACACCAGCCCTCACTGCTGCCCAGAACCAAGCTCACCCTGCTGTCCGCGCAGATGGGCGGCAGAGGGCACGGCTGGCCTCAGCCTGGGACCCTGCTGCTAGCAAGCGCTCCTGCTCCCTGGGGACCAGCAGACCTGTTACATAAGCGCCCTCCGTGTCCTTGCGTGTCCCTTCTCCGCGAGGCGCCTCCGCCCTCCCAGCCCTTCCTGGGCCGCTCCCCTAGTGGGCTCCAGCGCCAGCAGAAGGGAAGGGTGGGGGTTCGGGAAATGCACAGCGCGCTCCAGTCCGCTCGGCGGCGACCGGGCCGGGCTGCAGGTTCCTGCGCAGACGGAGCCCGACTTGGAGAGCCCCAGAGAGCAGCTGCCTTGCTGGCTTACTCCGGCTTCCTGTGTAAACACGGCAGGGGCTTGCCAGGGATGAGCTGCTGCCCGGAGGACATGCCAGCCAGGGCCCCTCCCCGCTCAGAAGGCAGCGCAGCCTCGCTCCGTGCCCACAGCTCGCTGGATCTGCTTAGTCACTCTCTGCTACTGGACCCGCCATGGAACTGCCCGGCCAGGATGCAGTTTCCGCGGCTGCAGACTCCCAGCGGACACCTGTTGACTCTGGGTCTTCGGCAATAAAAGAGGCCCAGGGCCTTGTCTGTCTCAGAGGACGGGGATGTGCAACAGAAGTGGATAGCTTACTGCCTTTAGGAAACCTTTCATGTCATGGGGCAACAAGTGCTTACAAATCTCATAATGGGTATGAGTGGGCATGGTGTTTGCCTAGTACATGGCTGACCTGGGTTTGATTCCCAGCATCCCATAATGGTCTCCTGAGCACCAACAGGAGTAATTCCTGAGTGCAGAGCCAGGGGTGACCCCTGAGCATCGCTAGGTGTTTCCCCCCCGCCCCCCTAAATCTCTTAATACTAGAGACTCTTTGCAGAATATCTGAAATAGGCCAGGCACTGCCCTCAGGGCTGTGCTTAGCTAATCTCCTATTCTTCCCAATAATCCTAACTGGTGATACAACTATTACCCAATTTTTGCAGATATGGAAAAGGAAGCACAGAGAATCCAAGTATTTTATCCAAAGCCAGGAGTCAGGATGGGTGTCGGGATGAGGATTTGAACCATAACTGCCTGGCACTGGAGCCCAGCCCCCTCGCCATTACAAACCTACCACTTTTCTAGTATTATCTGGTAATAACTAAGTAGGAAAAAGATGACAGACAGGCTGGGGAAATAACTCAAAGGGCTGGAGAACATGCTTGGCACATGGGAATCCTGGGTTCAGTTCTTGCGAGCAGATGGTACCCTGAGCACTGCTGTGTGTGGCCCCATGGCAACAACAAGAAGAAATGACAACATACACGGTAGACGCTCATGACGACTCAATATGGTAGAGCTGAAACGCCAGCCGACCCATCCCCAAGGCAGGTTCACTGAGTCTTCACTGCCCTTTAAACCACTCTTGACCTCTGTTCTCTGCTCAGTAAAATAAAGGCAATGGACCACACTGCTCCACCTCTGACACTGGCACCTAAGGTCAGAACAGGGAGAAAATGGAGGAACTCATGACAAACCAAGTTGCTTGGTATCCTGCCTAGGAGTGTGGAAGTCAGGAGAGAGGACGGTGGTGTCACTGCTACAGCAGAGCTAAGGAACACGTCCGTGGAACTAAGGAGCACGTCTATGGAGGCACGAGGACAGAGCCACGGGGACCCAGGGAACCACAGGGTGGACCCAAATTTGACAGAGCCAAGAGCTGCCCGGCAGGCAGCAAATGGCAACAGTGAGTGTGAAATCCTTAGGAAATGGGAGTGTGAGTGTGGAGGAGAGAGAGGGCACTAGGCTGGAGAGACAGCACAGCAGGCAGGGCGGTTTTCCTTGCGAGTACCTGACCTGGCTCATCCCTGACTTCCCAAATGGCTCCCTAAGCCCACTCTGGTGGGTGATTCCTGAGCGCAAAGCCAGGAGTAATGCCTGAGCACCATCGGGTGTGCCCCCTCCCCTCAAAAAAGGGAGAGGGTGGCAATAAGCCATGTAGGACACTGAGGGCTGCTGTTTTTCTACCCACCTTTAAGTTTTTAGGGTTTTCAGTACTTACTTCTATCAGTGCTCAGGGAACCATATGCGGTGACAGGGATCAAATCTAGAGTTGGCTTCAAGCAAGGTAAGTACCTTAGCCCCTGTACTGTCCTCAGCCCTAATCCATCCTTTCTGAAGTACACGGTGAGAGAGACATGGTGGCTGGGAGCTAGCGCAGCGAGTGAGGCGCTTGCCTTGCATGGGGCCCACCACGGTTTGATCCCTGGCACTGTATCTGGTTCCTGGGGCCCTCCCAGGCGTGAGCCCTGTGCAGAGTCAGGAGTAAACCCTGAGCATCGCAGGAGCGGTTCAGAAGCAAAATGAAACGAAACAGGCCTGAGCAAGGTTAAAAAGTGAGCAGAGTACAGGAGGTAGTTGGGGTAGTAGAGCACATGCTGGCATGTCTGAGGCCTTGGGTTTGATCCCCAGGAACACCCAGTATTTCCTGAGAATAAGGGATGTGACCCTGTGGCCCGCAGCACTGCTGGGTGTAGCCTGGACCTTCATCAAAAACAGAGGGCAGGACCAGAGTAGGGGGCTAAGAGGGGTTGCCTTCCACATGGCTAATGCTGATTTGAATCTGCGACGCCATAGATGGTCTCTTGAGCACTGCCAGGAGTGAGCATGGCTTATTGAGCACTGCTACATGTGCATCCTCCTCCAGCTAAAAATGCAAGGGGAAAATGTGGACATGTGATCACTTATCATCCAGGTCTAGTTAGTCACCTGTTTGCCTCATCTCATTAGCCCGCAAATGGACAGAGACTCAGAAGATGTTTTAGTTTTGCGTAGGTGCTGAGCAGAGTGTGGGCCACATTAGAGCACCTTGCTGGAGGCTGTGAACATCCCTGGGGACATCCTGAAGCCCAGCAGGAGGCCCTCAGCACTGAAGATTACCCAAGGGTCAGGAACATGGAGGCTTACAGCTTTTATAGGATCCTTGAGATATTTCTAATTCCTAAAAACTGTTCAACAAACTGAGACTTCAGGGTAATACGAGGGGATAAAGAGGCTGAGACTTCTCTTTTCAGGGCAGAGATGTGATTCAGTGGAGAGTATCTGCCCCAACTGGGGTTCGATTCCTGGCACCAGCAAAAGCAACAGGGGGCTGTTCTCTCCCTATTGGCAGGAGGAAAGGCTTCAGCTCAGCTTCCACCTGCCACTGTTCCTGCAGGTGGTTGGGGTTTCCCCAGTGCAGAGCTTCAGGGAAGGACACAGGGCCTCCTTCATCTTGGGGCCAGCTGCTCCTTCGATCTTGGCTTCCTGTCAATGAATAACCAGCTCTGACAAGGTCAAAGGATGGTGTTTCCCTGACACACCCTTAGCTGTCTCTGGACTACCTATTGCACCTGCCTCTGAGAAGCAAACTCAGGCCACTTGACCAACACTGTCCCCTGCCAAGCTGCCCCCTGCCCTGAGATGACAGCACCTGCAGGGAAGCTGAGGCGCCCTTCGTAAAGGCAACAGAGCCCTGCGAAAGGGCATCTGCCTTTCTAATCTGTACGTGCGTTTCCCATGCTGGTGGCTGGTGGCCAAGTCCCTGTGATCACTACCACATTTCCCATGAAGGTCGGGAGGAAAAGCACTGAGTCTTTGACCCAATTCCATCAATCACAGGGAGACCAGGCAATGGAGCGAAGATGGAAAAATCCTGTGTCCTTTAGTGAACCAGCCCTTCCAGTTTCAGAGTAGTCTGTGCACTAGAGACACACTCCAGTTCTCGCAGGACCCTGAGACTGCTGACTCGGGAAGGAAAACAAGACCTGTGGCCAAAAGCAACAGAGGCGCCTCTGACAGCAGCCGGAGCCTGGCAGTACTGCTGGGAAGTGCCAGCGGCACTGGAGAGACCCAAACCCACCACCCTCCGGTCACTGGGGCAGGGTGAGGGGGCCTGTTTCTGGACTGCAAGGCAGTCCTGGTTTGTACTCCAGGCACCAGCTGCCACGTTCTGCCCTCCGCTGGCTGCTGCTACATGTTGGGGCAGCACTGCCATCCATAGCCAGAGCAGATCTGGGAATCACAAGACAGGCGTGGTAGGAGACAGCTGTCCAAAAGGCTAGGGCTGAGGCTTGAGGCTCACTATCTGTGGCAACTGTCACATTCATGGTCGTCCTCCTGCCCCCCATCACATACATATCCACTTCAAGTGGCGGGCTGCAGCCATCCCCAAATGAAATATTTATATTAGGAGAATTCTGAAAGTTGGAATAACAGGAATTAACTTGAGAAAAACGGACTCAGCACAATCAGCAGTAACAGCAACAGACACCTGCTGAGTACCCCAAAGAAACACCATGTGCCTTTCACTGAATGATTATCACAACACAAGGCCCACAAGGAGCATGAGAACGTGGACTGGTGGGAACACAGGGGCACTGGACATTTTTTTTTTTTAATTTATTTATTGAATCACTGTGGGAAAGGTTACAAAGCTTTCAGGTTTATGTCTCAGTCATGCAAATATCAAACACATTTCCCTTTACCAATACTTATTTTTTACCATGAAGAACCCCAATAAAACCCCACCCCCCACCCCTCCCCGTCCCTGTGAAGCAGATGAATTCTAGTTAACACTCTATCTGCTTTGATTAGATTCATTGTTTCAATAAAAGATTCACCACTATTATTTAGAGTTTACCCCCCCCCCCCAAATCAGACATGCTGAAAAAGCATTGTGAAGTGATTTGCTTTCTACGGCTGGGTTCAAGAATTAAATGTTGGTTTTGGATTTCTGCTCTTTTACCTATTGACCCTGGAAGTATTTCTACTGAAAGTCAGATAGTTAAGAAATTGGTTTCTGTGTTCTGGAGTCCTGGCCGTGCTGGAGAGCCGCTCGCGGGGGGCAACCGGTGGCCTCGGTAGGGCGTGAAGGGCGGACCGAAACGCCCCCCTTCCCATGAGGTTTTAGTCGCCCCCACACTCCCGGCTCATACCTGCTGTCCACAAGGCTCCCATGTGGCCGCCATCTTTCTTCCCAAAGAGGAGAGGGCGAATGGGGCAACACCCTTTCCCCTCCGGCAGACTTGATGGCCTGGATCGATGCAGAGTCCGTTCACTTTTCTGCTCCAAGCTGCTGGGTTCTGCATTAAGTCCTTGTGCTTCTGGGGCCGTGGCCGTGCTGGAGAGCCGCTCGCGGGGGGCAACTGGTGACCTCGGTAGGGCGTGAAGGACGGACCAGAACGCCCCCCTTCCCATGAGGTTTTAGTCGCCCCCACACCCCCGGCTCATACCTGCTGTCCACAAGGCTCCCATGTGGCCGCCATCTTTCTTTCCAGAGGGAGGAGGGCGGAAGGGAGCAACACCCTTTCCCCTCTGGGCAGAAATGATTGCCTGGATCAACGCATAGTCCTTTCACTTTTCTGCTCCAAGCTGCTGGGTTCTGCATTAGGTCATTGTGCTTCTGGGGCTGTGGCCGTGCTGGAGAGCCGCTCGTGGGGGCAACTGGTGGCCTCGGTAGGGCGTGAAGGGCGGACCGAAACGCCCCCCTTCCCATGAGGTTTTAGTCGCCCCCACACTCCCGGCTCATACCTGCTGTCCACAAGGCTCCCATGTGGCCGCCATCTTTCTTTCCAGAGAGGAGAGGGCGAATGGGGCAACACCCTTTCCCCTCCGGCAGACTTGATGGCCTGGATCAATGCAGAGTCCGTTCACTTTTCTGCTCCAAGCTGCTGGGTTCTGCATTAAGTCCTTGTGCTTCTGGGGCCGTGGCTGTGCTGGAGAGCCGCTCGTGGGGGGCAACTGGTGACCTCGGTAGGGCGTGAAGGACGGACCGGAACGCCCCCCTTCCCATGAGGTTTTAGTCGCCCCCACACTCCCGGCTCATACCTGCTGTCCACAAGGCGGCACTGGACATTTTGATAGCTTACAGGTCCTTCAAAATTCTAAGAGTTAACACTAATGTGAGCATCTCACCCAAACAATAATAATAATAATACAATAATGAAGATTTTGTTAAGGGGCTGGAGTGATAGTATAGTGGGTAGGGCGTTTGCCTTGCATGCAACCAACCCAAGTTCAATCCCCAGCATCCCATATGGTCCCCCGAGCATTGTCAGAGGTAATTGCTGAGTGCAGAGCCAGGAGTAACCCCTGAGCATCAACAGGTGTGACACCCCCCCAAAAAAAACCCAAAAATCCCCCCTAAAAGATTTTGTTAAGGAGGTGAGGTGGGTTTCAGCTCCGTGTAAGCTCACCTACTGGCCTCACTCCAGAGATTAAGAAATAAGTCTTGAAAGAGATTTACTAGCTGCAAAAATCTGTCAGATACCCACTCATGGCTGAGTCATCTGGGCCACTCAGGAAGGGGATGGGCCCATGCCCACCTCACAAAGCCCCATCAGCCGCTGATTCCCACACTCCAAGTGGCTGCCATGGCCCTGGCCAGACTCCACTGTCTCAGGACAGAGCCTCACCGAGAAATTAACCTGCCCAGAACTCAGGTATGAGGATCTCTGTGACTGCAATCTCCAGGCTTTCTCCGAGCAGGATGAGATACCTCTCCCACCTCCCTGCACTTCTGGAAGCCCCAACAGTTACCTCCACATCCCAAAGCCACAGTCCGGTTAAAAATATAACCCCAACTTCACTGCCCAGTCAAAAAGGATTTCCTGGACCTAGTGTGGCAACAATATCTCCAAACTCTAGAACACTGATGATCCAGTAGTAGCACACCAGATTGGAGGGAATGTAACATAAAAGTCAACCAATCTTGACTAACAAAACATTAATACAGAAGACTTAACTTGTAACCACATCTTAGTAACCCCTCATACAAGATAGAGTGCTTCCATGGTGTTTCTATGGTGCCTTTCTAATCTGTACGCTAATTTACAATTTACACTAATTACACTAATTTACAATTTACACTAATTTTCTTATAAGAAAATATAATTTACAGTTTACACTAATTTACACTAATTTACACTAATTTTCTTATAAGGAAATTTTTTTTATCATTCCATTAAGTATTGGTAACAAATAAAATAAAATAAATTTCTGTGGGCCTGCTATGGGCAGGCTTGAGGAATAATTGGGAAAATGGAGACAATAGTGGAAGGAAGGTGACATGGTGGTGGGATTGGTGTGGGAATATTTAACACCTGGAAGAAATTATCATGAATAACCATGTAAACCAAAGTATTTAAGTGTAGGGGGGATTTTACATATGTAGGCCTCATCTACTTCATGTAAACTCCCAAATATGTTAGCAAAGAATTTAAAAAATTATTAATGACACATAAGGCATATTACCATGAGATCTGGGCTGGAGCGATAGCACAGCGGTAGGGCGTTTGCCTTGCACGCAGCCAACATGGCCGACCCGAGTTCGATTCCTCCGCCCCTCTCGGAGAGCCCGGCAAGCTACCGAGAGTATCTCGCCCGCACGGCAGAGCTGGCAAGCTCCCCGTGACGTATTCGATATGCCAAACACAGTAACAACAAAGTCTCCAATGGAGAAGTTACTGGGCCCGCTCGAGCAAATCGATGAACAACGGGAGGACAGTGAAAGTGACCATGAGATCTAAGTATAAAATATCATTTGATGCAATATACCTTAGATTAAGAGCTGAAAACTCTGTAAATGAGAATAGGTATGCTATTATACTGCATTCAATAGTTTTAATTTCCTTATTTACATAGTTAAAATCATATAGCAATCACAAATTGGCTCTTACTGATTTATTTTCTGATGATTCTATTTGTCATTTATTTAAATTTTCGTGGAGCAAGCAATATAAAGTAAATTTGTTATATGTCTAAGGAGCTATGTTGGGTTGGTAGGGAAACTGGAGACATTGATGGAGGGAAGGTCACACTGGAGTTGGAACACTAAATGCCTGAAACAACTGTTTTATGAACAACTTAGTAAACCACTTTTAGTAAAAATAAATTAACCCAAAAAAGGAAGTGAGAGTTGGGAGAGGGGAGTGAGTGGGAACCTGTGACATTGGTGGAGGGATGCTGGCACTGGTGTAGGGCTTATAAGTGGCACAATGAAGTGTATAAAGTCTGTTACTAACAGCTTTGTGGGCCAGAGCAACAGTACAGTGGGTAGGGAGTTTGCCTTGTACATGGCCGACCTGGGTTTGACCCCCTGACATCCCAAATGGTCCCATGAGTATTGCTAGGAGTAATTCCTGAATGTTGAGCCAGGAGTAACTCCTGAGCATCACTGGGTGTGACCCAAAAAGCAAAAAGCAAACAACAAAAAAAAAAACCCAGCTCTGTAAATCAGAGTCTGAATAAATTTTTTTTCTTCAATATATGGTGAATATAAGAAAAAAATAAAGAAATTACCTCCTTCTTCCACCTGTCTAAAATCCATGAAAGAAAAGTCCAATACATTCTATTGTGCAAAAGAAATTTTGTTAATATGCTAGAAGAAAATGATGCAAAGTCAAAAAAACAAATTAGAATAAAATATTTGTACTATCGGTCATGGTCACAGTCCTCCCGTTGTTCATCAATTTGCTTGAGTGGGCCCAGTAACATCTCCATTTTGAGACTTGTTGTTACTGTGTTTGGCATATCGAATACGTCACGGGGAGCTTGCCAGGCTTTGCCGTGTGGGCGAGATATTCTCAGTAGCTTGCCGGGCTCTCCGAGAGGGGCGGAGGAATTGAACTCGGGTCGGCCATGTTGGCTGCGTGCAAGGCAAACGCCCTACCGCTGTGTTATCACTCCAGCCCCATTTGTACTATAAACAATAAAAAATAAATTTGCCATAAAATAATAGCCACCTTAGCAGGTCCCTGATTCTCACCATGTCCTACAGACCTGGCTTGCTGGGTCATCAGACAAATCCTGAAATAAGCTGGAGAAACTCCTTAGGAAAACAGAGACTAACTGTTCCCCCAAATTTTGGCCAAGATAAAGAAATCTTATTAGGTAAGACTTAGAAAATGTGGGCTAAGTGCTTGGCAATGGTGGTGGGGTGAGGGGTGCCAAGAGGGCTGAATTGGTGATGCAGGAATTTGGGAAACATTTCTTAAACTAATGAAACAAAATTAGGGAACTGTTTATTTACAAGATTTTCTCACTCTGAATCTATAATGAAAAAGTCATAAGCAGAACCAGAGAGATACACAGTGGGTAAGGCACTTGTCTTGCATGTGACAACCAGGATTCAGTCTCCCCACTCCACACGATTCCCTGAGACCCATCAGGAGTGAACCCTGAGCACAGAGCCGAGTAAACCCTGAGTACTGCCAGAAGTGGTCCCCAAACAAAACGAAAGCACAAGCACCTTTGCTAAGCCTATAATCTGTTTTCCCCAAGGAAACAGGTGAAAACCCAGAGTGGACTGGCTGCATAGACTTGGAGCTGCCAGGCACCTCTGTGCATTCACCCGCTGCCAAGCACTGGCCTGGGGCAAGCGCCACGCTAATAAATTGGCCCGTTTCTTTCTGAGGAAACCATCTCTGAATAATCAAAAGGGCGTGAGAACCTCCTGGGCTGAAGCAGCTTTTCCCTGTCACTCAAGGCCAACTTTGCTCTCAGCAATGCACTGACCTGAGAGGTACATTCCTTCAACTTAAGGAGCTGGGGTCGTCACCTGGTCATGATTTGGGCAGGGATGGAAGGTTTGTGGGTAAGAAGGAAAAGAGAGAGGAGGACCCAGAAAGCTGCCCAGGGAAGGAGCAAATTTCCAGCAGGTACATCTATTTCTGAGCAACTAACTTCCAGGCACCAGAACAAAACCACTCTGGGTGGTCAAGTCATGGACAAAAAAAAAAAAAAAGGACCATCCTGGGTAGTCAAGAGTCATGGACACTCGCCCCCAAGAAAAAATAGGACTCCCTCTAACTCCCCCACCCCCTGCATGGAGCAGCAGGTCTCTAGTCAAGAATGTCACCATTTCCAAAGGGAGTGACATTTCCAGGGGCTGGACAGATGATACAGCAGGTAAGTAGCTTGGCTGAGACAGGTTCAACTGCTGGCAGCCATTTAGTCCCTGAACTCAGCCAGGAGTAAGTCCTGAACATGGCTGGGTGTGTCTCCCCTCTGCCCCCACCCCCACTGAAAAATAAATAAAATAAACCAAAAGTGAACAAAACGCTATTGAAGTTTCCTATCCAAAGCGAAGGCTCAACACTCTGGTGTTGAAAACAAAGGTTCTGTTACTTCCATCACACAAGCACCACACCTGAGGCCTCTTGCATTCCCAGTGTATCACGGAACGGATATTTCCCATGTATTATACTATAGAGTCGAAAAAGCCAACACCACCCAACGCAACATGGCTGAAGTCAGAGCTCTAGCATTCTCGAATGGGGCCTGAATAAGATTTCCCTTTGTTTTAAAAGTGCCATTAAGTGGGAAGGGGTTGATAAAGAGCACAGTAGGTAAGATGCTTGCCTTGCATGAAGCTGATCCACCTTCAATCTCCAGCACCCAAGTTCTGCCAGGAGTGATTCCTGAGGGCAGAGCCAGGAGTAAGCCCTGGCACCCCCGGGTATGGCTCTCAAGGCCCAAAACTAACAAAAATAAATAAAACTTGGCTTCTGGTGGCTTTACTTGCATGGTCACTGCAATCTCAAGGAACAAGCCCTGGTCCTCAACCACCTGTGGAGACATCTTTATTAAAGGTGGGTCTAGCATTCCCGCTCTCTGTAGTTACTGACGAATCAAGAGGTTATTGTACAAATTCTGTCTTCAGAGTCCCCACACGCAGAGCAGCCCTTGCTCTAGTGATGGAGATGGAATGCAGCCCGCCTAGCCTTTGCAGACATTGCACTGGTTCTGGACACTATAGGACTGACATCACTAACATGACGTCACTTCCACTCATTTTTTTTTTTAATGATTAGAAGAGAACTGTGGGCGCCCTTTAACTTCCAATCTCCTGTCTATATATGGAAGGAAGGATAGACAAACTGGCCTACTAGATGAAGTAAAATATATGAGGCATCATATCTCACTTCCTGAGATACACTTTTGAGATCTCACAGGCACAAGGTTGAAAGGGTTCTGTTTAAATTCTATGTCCTATTTGACTTACAAAGACTGCAGGAAGGCTGGCCGTGTGCGAATCATCCCATGTGGCTCGTGCAGTCATTTCAAGTGCAGACTGCTGAGAACGCGAGGAGTACTCGAATCCCAGGAAATGTACAGTATATTCTGGGCACAGAAACCAACTACACACCACAACATTTGAGCAATCTGTCATTACACTAAAAACAACTACACAGACCATGTCCGACTTCCCCATTCCATGAGCAGAAGGATGCTCAAGAGTCAACGTTCAAAAAGCAGAGATCCTTGGGCTCGAGCAATAGCACAGCGGGTAGGGCGTTTGCCTTGCACACAGCCAACATGGCCGACACAGGTTCGATTCCCAGCACCCCATATGGTCCCCTGAGCACCGCCAGGAGCAATTCCTGAGTGCATGAACCAGGAGTAACCCCTGAGCACCGCCGGTGTGACCCAAAAAAAGCAAAAAAAAAAAAAAAAAAAAAAGCAGAGATCCTTCCATTGGCCTTCAAAGCTCCTTCTGCAGAAGTGTGGCTGGTTCTCTGCACACAGACCCACTTTCTACATTATGCTGTTTCCAGAAACTCGAGAGAGATGCAACACCCTTGTCCACACAGGCACGTTGACGTGGGCTGACACGCGGCTTCCCGACTTCCATTTGACTTGCTTTATTATGGGTTTGTGTGGCACGCAGCATATTGCCACCCATAATCCCCTGCACCTTCCCTCAGGCCTGTTTCTTGGTGGGGTGGGGTACAGCCTCTCATGGATGGGAAGAGCAGTGAGTTTCTCTGGGATGTCTCCATGGATTCTGACCTTGACTCGCCTCCTCTGGTCGAAGTGCAGGCCACAACCTCACGCTCTCACAGGACATGCTGCCTCAGGAAGGGGTGAGCAAGGCCAAGAGGAGGCTGAGCTTGGCTGCTAGTGAGTCTGAGTCAGCGTCTTTGTGACCAGAGAGGCTGTTGAGAAATGAGACTTCCCTCCCTCAAAACCCCAAATGCCACAGCGGTCCAATCCCTGAACTAGCACACATACCATCTCACAGTGGGACTCCTCCTCCCACACCCTGGGCCAGCCACAGGTGCCAAGAAACGGGTGGGAACAGCTCACGCAGCCCTGGCAGCTTCCCCTGGACAAGCTGCCAGGATTAGGGATAAGCACTGAACGTGGAGTGGCCACACAGACAAACAAGCCCGGGGACTGGTCCTGCCTGCAGCCAGCCCTGCGCAGCAGTCCCCACTGCCGAAACCCACAGGGGAGTCCTGCCAGAAGGAGCAGGGAGCGTCGTGTTTCAACTGCGACTGCTTTTACACCAAAGGGGAGGAGGGCGCTAAGTGCAGGGGGCTGGAAAGAAAGTCAGAATGGTCCCCCGTCGGTGATGTGCTGTGCAAAAGTCACTCAACCCCAAGTGCATCTTGGGATGTAACATACGGAAAAAGGTGTGCTGTAAAACGGCACCAGCCACCAACACTAAGCAGAAACTCAGAAGAAGTGCCCGGAAGGGACCCTTGAAGTGCAGGTGGTGGGTTCCCAGCAGGGCACTGCTTATTCTCTGTGGTGCTGGGGATGGAGCCCAGGTCTCATGCCCACGGCTGAGCCACATCCCTGATCCTGAACCATTTATTTGATTTCTTTCTCCTTGCCAGAATATTCCACACCGGATCATGGTGTCTTGGGGAGATATCCGTCAAAGGTAAACTGACAGAGGGTCCGATCATGTTGCTCACCAAGCGGAACCGGGCACCGGGCACTTGTCACACTCCCCTGGACACTGGGCACTTGTCACACTCCCCTGGGCATGGCCTTCCCGTTGGGCAGAGATAAGGCCTTCTACTGCAAGGACACCAGAAAGATGGTGACTACGCAGGGAGACCTCCAGAAGCCTTGAGCACCTGACACCTTTGACCCCTGATTCTGTAACCACTTCTCCCCAGGTCACAGGGGTCCATGCAGGGGGGTGAGCACTGTGGAGGGAGCACTGGGGCCTTTGGGATGTGGGGAGATCTGAAATGGAAGATTAACTTGGAAGAACTGTGGGTCCTGGCAGGTGAAAAAGAAGCTGCACCTTCACTCAGTGATTAGCAATTCTCTTTCCCAGATGAGGGACTCCTCTGGCTCTGTGTGGGGTTTAGAGAAGGGAATGTGAGAGGAAGGAAGGCGGGCAGGCAGCCCTGATTCCTGCCAGCCCCCACCTGGCCTCTTCACCTGCAGCTTTTCCTGCTCTCAGAAACAAGGGGCGCTGGCCCACTGTCACAGAAGGGCCCCCTGGAAGTGCTGGGGAATCCAATGCAGGGATTTACCAATTCGTAGAGACAGAAAAACTGAGATACGTACCCTCCGCTCTCCAGCCCCTCTCCTCTCCCTCTCTTCTCTCTCCCTCCCTCTCTCTCTCTCTCTCTCTCTCCCTCTCTCCTCTCCCCTCGCCCCCTCTTTCTTTGGTTTGTTTTTGTTTTTGGTTTGCTCAAGAATTACTTCTAGCTCTGTGCTCAGGGTCAGTACTGGAAGTGCTCAGGGACCATATGCCATGCTGGGGATGAACCCAGTTTGCCTGTGTGCATGGCAAACTTATGATCTGCTATACTATCTCTCTAGCTCATAGTATGTTTTTTTTTAAAGATGTAATTAATTTTGTAATTAATTTTGGGAGTTTTGAGCCATATCTGATGGTGCTCAGGGACTATATTGGGGATGCCAGGGATTGAACTTGGGGTAAAAAAAAATACCAGGGGCCAGAGCAATAGTACAGTGGGTAAGGCACTCGCCTTGCAGATGGCCAACCTGGGTTCAACCCCCCACATTCCATAGCGCCCTCTGAACCCTACCAGGAGTGATCCTTAAGCACAAAGCTAAGAGTAAGTCCTGAACACTGCTGAATTTGACCCCCTAGTAAAGGAAGGTAAAGGTAAAGGTAAAGGTAAAGGCCCTCCCGTTGATCGTCGATTTGCTCGAGCGGGCCCAGTAACGTCTCCATTGGAGACTTTGTTGTTACTGTGTCTGGCATATCGAATACTCTCGGTAGCTTGCCGGGCTCTCCGAGAGGGGTGGAGGAATCGAACTCAGGTCGGCCATGTTGGCCGCTCGTAAGGCGAACGCCCTACAAACAAAATCCCCAAACAAAAAAAAATCACCATAAAAGTCAATGCCAGACTCTACCAAAAGCTGCCATGGTGATGTCTCTTCCTATGGCTCTAAGGAGAGTGGGGGGAGCCTGGGCACCCCTCCCCTTGGGGCCAGGGGCCATGCGTGCGAGGGGGCACTCTGCTCCAGTGCCACGCCCCATCCCGGGTCTACCGCTGCAAGCATCCAGTTTCTTATTCCTCACCTCTCTGTTCACAGGAACTCAACGGCTCCAGCTGTCAGCTTCTGATGTTAGCCCTGGCCTGCCTGCTCTGACATGCCCTTTCTGCTCACCCTGCAGAACCAGGCAGATACCCATCAATGGAGAGTCTGACAGAGAAAGAGGTCCCTGTGACATGCTCGCTCTTAAAATCCTGACCCGTCCAACAAGCCTGCTACTCTGACAGTCCTCTGCCCTGGACTTTCTGGACCAATTTGCTTTTGGACACAGTGGTCTAGCCACACCCATGGGTGTGTTCCTACTGGGCTCATGATTGGCCTGGCCCCCAGGCTCACTTGCTGGCCTCCTCAGCTCAGCCACACCATCTGTTTCTTCCACGTGGGGTGAGAGTCGGCCCAGATGACAACTTCCATCTATGCTCTGGTTTGCTCCCTGTGTTTGCATTTCATCTCTCCTCAGCATGTTAGTCCCTCTCAAGGTTGGACCTTCCATTCGGGAGACCCTTCTCAAGGGAGAAACGCTGGACAGCACAGCCCTTGCATGAAGACAACCATGGTGCTAACGGCAGTGCAGAGATAAGGACGAAGGACCCATCGAGAGGGACTCAGTCCAGGAATCTCATCAGAATCCACTCCCGGGTGGGAGCTGTTAGCTTGTCATTTGACTGGAATCCACGTAAAACCCTACGTTCTCAGACATGCCACAATAACAACTTGCTTAGGCTATTACTCAATCCAAAGCCAAAGACACACCAAAAACTCACCCTCAAAAAAGCAGAAGCTTCAAGAGAATCCTGAAAAGAATGTGATACAGCCATCAAGACTCCAAGGCTTTTGTGACAATACCCAGAACAGCTTTTCTGTTAGCAGAGAATGCCAGGATAAAGCCCCTCTATAAAGGCACACGGGACTCACTGTCCAACTATACCTCCAAGAGGGGCTTCATCCCCCTCTTTGAGAAATCCATGTTCTCCCTTGAAGGTGTATCCCTTTCTCTTCCTTCACATTTCTCTGTGTAAAATTCTTTAAATAAAACTGGAGCGATAGCACAGCGGGAGGGCATTTGCCTTGCACGCAGCCAACATTGCCGACCCGAGTTCGATTCCTCCACCCCTCTCGGAGAGCCCGGCAAGCTACCGAGAGTATCTCGCCCGCACGGCAGAGCCTGGCAAGCTCCCCGTGACGTACTCGATATGCCAAACACAGTAACAACAAAGTCTCCAGTGGAGACGTTACTGGGCCCGCTCGAGCAAATCGATGAACAATGGGAGGACAGTGACAGTGACAGTGACTTTAAAAAATAATTCAAGACCTAAATAAGCTCAATCGCATAATGTGACTGTTTCATAGAATAAGACAAAGACAACAGAACTATTGCTAGGATGTGTGCTCAGGAGTGGGATGTCCTAATCATAGGAGAAATAATGTTGTCCTAAGGCAAAGTGACAGGGAACACACTTAGTTCTGAAAACTGCACTTAGCACAAGGCAGAGTTCTCCTCCAAGGAGACCAGAGCATTGAATCTGGTAAAAGATGAAAATAGAGAAACAAGATAGTTTTCACTTCATATGAGGTCCTGGGTTTGATCCCCAGCACCTCCCCTCCAAAATAACATTTCACTTGATAGGCTGTCAAGCGTGAGAGGAAGTCTAAAGGCAAACCAACAGGTAGAAGTTACTCTGAGAACCAACTCTCTGTTCAATATACAGAGGAATTTGCATGCCATCCTACAGGAAGCTGAGTGCTGCCCCCACAGGTGCCCGTGGCCTACTCATGGCAATGACTTTGTATGGTCAAGGGACTTTGTGGTACATTGAAGCTAAGAATCTTAAGATGGGGTGACCCACCTGGATCACCCTGTTGGGCCAATACGAGTGCAAGGATTCTTTTGTTTTTTGTTTTTGCTTTTTTTGGGGTGATACCTGGTAGTGCTCAGGGTCACTCCTGGCTCTGTGCTCAGGGGTCACTCCTGGCGATGCTTGGGGGACCATATGGGATGTCGGGAATGGAACATGGGTCAGCTGCAAGGCAAGCTCCCTACCTGCTGCACTGTCTCTCTCCCTCTAAGAGGGAGGCGGGTGATCACAGGAGAGGTGCCCACCATTGGAGGTGGGAGTCCAGGGTGATGTGAGAAAGCTATGTCGCGGCCTGGAGGAAGGGGCCGTAAGCCAAGGAATACAGGTGGTTCCTAGAAACCAGGGAACAGACCAGGACCAGAAAAGATGCTCTCTACTAATGCAGCCCTGACGACACCTGGGTTTTATCTATGTTGGGGTACTAGGAAGCAAACCCAGGCCTCAAGCTGAGACACACACTTTATGACTGAACTAGACCCCCAGCATGACCCCTGACTTTTATCTTATTTTTTTGGAGAAGGTGTTAGGGAATGTTTAGGTCATGGCAGGCAGTGCACAAGGGGTAGGCAGTTGCCTTGGACGGGGCTGATTCTGGCACCAGAGAGTCTCCTGAGCACTCCCAGGAGATCTACCCCTTGTGCTATCTCTCTGGCCTTAGACACCCGAATTTCAGCCTAAGGAAGTCCTATTCTGACTTCTCCCTTCCAGAACCGCGGTGAAATACATGATGTCTGATGAGGGTTCGACTGGCTCCAGGAGCCCCTGTCCCAGGAGACGCCTCAGGAACCCAGGCGGGCTGGGCAGGGTAGACCCAGAGCTGCCAAGCCTGAGTGACCTTGCCCCACGCCGGTGCTTCCGTGGGAGGCTGACCTGCCGTGGGGCCAGGCTCGCCTTCACCGCTCCCAGGAGCACCGTGGCCGGGAGCCGAGGGCGTGCTCCCGCGGGGTGGGGGGGGGGGAGGGCGGCTGGGGACCTACCTGAGCAGAGGACGCCCCTGTTCCGGGCGCAGGAGAAGTTGTCGCACTCGCAGAAGGGCCCGTAGATCTTCCCGAACTCGCTCTCGAAGCAGGAGCACTGGTTGCAGCTGCACTCGCCGCGCCCGCTGCACAGCGGCTTGCCCTCCGCCTCGCGGCACAGGTTCTGGAACACTCTGGGGCTCTCGCCTTCCTGGCACTCGCACCTGGTGCCCAGGTGGCTGGGGTTGCACTCGCACAGGCCGCACACGTAGGTCCCGTTCCCGCTGCACCGGGCGCTGTCGGGTTCGGGCCGGGAGCTGCAGCCGCACCTGCAGTTGTAGGTGACGCCCACCTCCAGGCTGTCTCGGAAGCCCACGGGCCGCAGGGTGAATCTCTGCTCCGCGGGCCGGCTCGGGCAGCTCCGCGCCTCCACGGACACCTCGAAGGACGCCTGGGCAGGAGGGAGAGAGGGACACGGTGGGCACGGCGAGTTGGGGCTTTGCCCTGGTCTCTCCGACCCCGGGCGTGGCCAAGGACGACTGCTCAGAGCTGAGCCTCTCCGTCCACGCAGGGGGCAGGGCCACTGCAGGGGCCCCGGAGGAGGAGGAGGGCGTAGGTGTCCACAAGCCTTGATCTTAGTTCGTGCCCATTCACGATCTCTTTATTTTCATTTTATTGGCTTTTGGGCCACATGTGGCTGCACGCAGGGCGTAGGGTCACCCAGCAGGCGGTGCTCAGGGAGCCATACGTGGTGCCCAGGAGGACCAAACTGGGGTTGGCCACAGGCAAGGTGGCCACCTCAACCCCTAGGCGTCTCTTTGGCTCATTCTCTCTTATTATTTATATTTGTGTTTTGGGCCACACCCAGCAGGGCTCAGGGCTTAATCCTGACTCTGTGCTCAGGGATCACTCCTGGCAGTGGGGGGGATTGAACCTTGGCCAACCACATGAAAGGTGAGTGCCTCATCTCGCTGTACTATCTCCACATCCACTCGCATTTATTTATATTTGGGTTTGGGGGTCACACCCAATGGTGCTCAGGGGCTATTTTTGAGGTTCTGTGCTCAGGACTGACCACTGGTGGTGCTCGGAACACTGCATATGGGGCAGGGGACAGCCCAGGTCAGCTGCCAGCAAGGTAAGAGCCATAACCCCTGTCCTATCTCTCTGTCCCACCACAGTCACTGTCTCTTGAAATCAGCACAGCCCTGGATGAGGTGAGAAGGTGAAAAGACACCAGTTGTCCCTCTCCTTCCACCTCCATCCTGTTCTCTTCCCTCAGTTTGAAAGCGATTCACAGAATGTAGGATAATAACATTGGTGTGTCCTTACTCCCAGGCCGCAGAGGGCTTAGGTTTATTGGGTTACACCCATCACAGTGCTCCCAAGGCACGCCCGTTCCTCTGTGTTTGTCTTTAACCTCTCCTCTGTGCTCTGCTTCCCCAATTGGTCAATTGTCTTTATTCCCAAATCAGACTGTTGATTTGTATTTGTAAGTGAAATACTGCTCTACTCCTTCCCTTATGTCCTTTTGCAAAGTTTACTTCAGAGCAGTGTCCTTTTTTTGTATAGACACAGAAAGACAGTTAATGCTATGCTTTTGTAACTAGGGAGTTAACTGACTCTGAATGATACTCACTCCTGGGCATCTGTTTTCTCAACTTGAGCCTCAGTTGCCCTTACTTCCTTGCACCCCAAAAGCAGGGTCCCGATAAGGGACTGAATGGACCCAGGGCAAGCTGTGAGCTACCCTGGCATGGAAATGAGCCAGGCCAAGCACCATAATACTTAACTATAAGTTAACAGCATGGTCATAGGCAAATTCTGTCATGATCCAAGGAGTAACAACTGGATTAGGACCCTGCTAGGGTTAGGAAAGACTAATCTGACCTGTACACTGTAGTCTGAGATCTATAGGGAGATGTCCCCAGGAGAGCCACCCTACAAGCTTAATGTATCTCTAACTGTGTCCACACAAAATGACTAATATTAAGAAGTAGAATTAAGATGAATGTTTAAATGGTTATTGGAAGAAGGAGAGGAGAAACCCCTAGGTGGTTTTAAGCCCTGGAGCAGAGCTCCTGGCTGCAGGCGATCAGGAAGCGTTTTCATATGCTGACTGTGCTACAGGACCTAGGTGGTTACTACCTGGAATGCTTGGAGTTTGAACAGGAGACTAAGGCCACAAGATGGAGCACAGAGAGACGAGCATGGGGGGACAAGAGGAGACGGGAATGAGGGGCAGTGTGAGGCTGGAAGGGGAGCTGAGACGGGAACAGGCATGTGGGGAGAACAGAATAAATGGCAAGGTATCACCAACAGCCTGGTGGCTCTGTTCCCTCCTTCCTGCGTATGTTGGCAGCAGCTGCAGGCCGAGGTGGGAAAGTGGCCATGACCACAGAACGCACGTGGCAGGTGAGAGAGAATGCCACCGCAGCCAATCACTTATTTATTTTTGATTACACACAAATATTTGCTGGCACTTCCACCACCCTGACCCTGGAAGAACCTTTTCTGCCCTACCTGGAGGAGGGTTGAGAGAACTGAGTTTGCTAAGCAGGGCCAAGGGGGGCTGCGAGGGGGCTTGGGGACAGAGCAGGAGGGGAGCAGGGGCTCTGTGTATGCCTGAAATTCATGTGTGTGTGTGTGGGGGGGGGGCAATACTCAGTGGTGCTCCTGGGTTTGTGCTTAGACAGCACTCCTGCTGGGGGTCGGGGACTAGGGTCTGCCACATGTAAGACATGCACCTTAACTCCTGTACTTTTTCTCCACCCCCAAAATAAGATTATTAACAGTACTATAAATCATGGTGCTGCAATAATTTATTTTTTTTTTAAGACAAGCATTAGGGGTTGGAGAGATAGTATGGTAGGGAGGGCATTTGCCTTACACACGACTAACCCAGGTTCAATTCCCAGCACCTCATATGGTTTCCCAAGCACTGCCAGGAGTAATTCCTGAATGCAGAGTCAGAAATAACCCCAGAGCATGGCCGGGTGTGGCCCCAAACCCCTGTATAAATAAACAGGCAGCCATCAATGACTTTACTTAGCATCTGTAGGTAATATTGTGATTTTTTTGGAGAGCAGCAAACATACTTTTTCCTAAGTATCCTGCAGCTCTCCAGTCCTCTGGAATTCTCCCTAAATATGAATGGCTGCCCCTCCCCCACCCTGGATTCCATGACATCAGGGACACCCAGGGGAGAGGGAGGGCATGAGAGGCAGAGCCAAAGGCTTTTAATGGATGGGAAAGGTCCTGCTGAGCAGGGAAAGAATTCCCTCCCCCTGCCCTGCCTGCCTGTGCTAGGAGAGAAGGACCAGGGTTAGAGATTCCCATCCCCCATCTGTCTGGGTCAGGACAGTGAGGGGACCTCGCTGACCCAGCCAGGCCCTGTGCAGGGAGGCCAGGATGGGTGGACCCCTCAGCCACCATGCTCCCACTGGGTCCAGCAAAGCACTTCAGGACCAGCAAGCTGGACTGCCCCTCCCCCATCATTCAGAGTCCATCTCGCCAAGGGCTCAGGAAAGAATGGGGGAGGCTGGAGCGGTAGGAATGAACTTCTCTTCCTGGTCACGGCCACTCCAAGGCCCTCCAAGTCCTGCCGACTTTCCTGACACATGGGCACAGCTGCTCCCTCCTCTCCCTGTCCTCATTGGGATGCTCAGGCACCCCCATGGGCTGCTGTCCCAACCCACCATTTCAAAGGGACCCCCAAGGCCCCCATCTCATCAAACCCAGGGCTGTGCAGATGCCAAGTCTACAGGCGCTTGGGGAACAAAGCACAGATGGTGGGCAATGGGGCACAGAGCCCCCGAGGAGGGCTGGGAGTGGGGAGCACCGTGGGAACCCGTGCCCCATCAGTGGGGCCTTTGTCCCAGGCCGGCGCTCCATACAGGCTGGCCACTTGCATACTGATATGTCCCTGGGGCCAGGCTGTCCAACCATGCCTCTCCTTCAGATCTACAGAGGGGAAGTTCAGGATAAAAACAAACCAGAGGGTGAACCATTTGGGGCTCTCAGGGTTGGACTTATGGAGCAGAGGCAGAGAGATAGCACAGGGGTGAAAGGGTGCATGGCCAACCCGGGTTCCATTCCCGGCACCCCAGATGGTCTCCTGAGTCTGGCCAGGGTGATCCCTGAGCACAGAGCCAGGGTAGGCCCTGGGAACTGCTGGGAGTAGCTTCCAAACCAAAACAATAAAAATAAAAACTATGTGATCTAAGAAGCACTGAGGACACCCAGGGCCACCCTCCTGCATCCTGGGACACAGATCTCAGAACCCCAAAACTTGGACCCACGCAAGGAAGTAACTGCCAACCTCTGCTGTCCCCAGAGCCTCCAGCAGAAGCTTGAGTTAGGAAATGAGACATGTCCGCTGCCCTCCAGCCAGACCCCGAGGTCTCGTAGCTATCTGCCCAGGACAGGGGGTCTGTGGCACTCCCTGTCCCTCTGCCTGCCTCCCCACCAGCCCCGACTCCAAGGAACCCAACTCAGCTGCCAAGTACCTGGCCAGGGCCCACGGCTGGGCACACTTGCCCTGCCCTCCCAGAGTGCCTCCTGCAAACTAACGAGGCTCAGCCCACCCTGCTCACCATTCCAACTCACCCCCTCAGCAAAAAGGTGGGGTGGGTCTTTGTCCCCTTTCAGCCTCTTCTAGCACCAGCTCTGTGCTCTGACCCACCCTCCAGGGGGCTGGGGGCAGGGGCACATGGGGAGGCATACAGGGGTGGGGTAGGCCAGTCTGCAGCACACTCAGCACTGCGGCCTCCTCATTCCCCACCCTTGCTTGGCCCTGGGGTAATGTGAGGAGGGACAAGCCCACACAGGAAGCAGCCAGCCACAGCCCCAGCTCGGCCTGAAGCTCTAAAGACAGACAAGGCTGAGAGGAGGGCCAGCTGTTGGCTGAACCACACTGGCCCTGGGTGGAAGGTTACCACCCCACCAGCAAGAACAAGTTGGGGGGAGCCCCCCAAATCTCATATATTGAGGGGACCTTTTTTCATTGAGTCACTGTGAGAGACAGTTACAAAGTTTTCATGTTTGGGTTTCAGTCAATGATCGAACACCCATCCCTCCACCAGTGCACATTTTCCATCACCACTGTCCCCAGTATCCACCCCCTCCCTTATCTCTCCCCTCCCCCTGCCTTTATGGCAGACAGTTTCCCGGTACTCTCTCTACGTTGCGGCATTATGGTTTGTAATACAGACACTGAGAGGCCACCATGTTTGAGGACACCCTTGTTTGGATGGGGTGTGGGTGCTGGGCTGTGTCTGGGACTCTGTGCTTGAGGCTGGCTCCTAGTGGTGCTGAGGGGACTTTGCAGTGCCAGGGATCAAACCTGGGGCTCTCAGGTGCAAAGCATGACTCCAGCCCTTCTGAGACAAAGGCCTATGCTTATTTTGTTTTCTTTTGGGGTGATGGGGAGGCGCACAGCTGTCGTCAGGGATCACTCCTGGATGCCTTTGGGGATCATATGTGGTGCCTGGGATCAAACCTAGGTTAGCTATGTGCAAGCCAAGTGCCTGGCCTTGCACTAGCTCTCCGGCGGTCTCAATGTTTGTCTTAATGCTGTCTGTCCTGTTGAAATTCTGAATGAAGGACTGACCTCTTGTGCCCAGGACAAAGCAGGCAAGGGCACTGTGTTTGGACACATGAGGGGCCAGTGATCTAGGCAGAAAGCACAGCACACAGCCCTGGCAGGCCTCAGGACTGGGTCCTTGCACAAAAAGGTGACAGGATGGACCAGTGAGAAGCAACCAGGAGCCAGAGGCAGAGTTCACTGCTGCGTGACACCGCTGTGGCCCTTGGGGCCCCGGGAGCCCAGCCTTCCCAAGGTGAAGAGAGCACCAGGTTCTTTCCCCTGCTCTCCCAAATATACTCCGACCATCTGAGCACAGGTTAAAGTTTTCACTTTGGGGTGGGGCTGGGGGAAGCCACATCATTCTGCTGTCCGTACCATGCCCCCCAATCTGCCTGAGGTAGCCCAGCAAAGACAGAATCTGTGCACAGAGCCCTCACTTATGTAGCAATGAGCCCACCTTGAACTTCTTTAAAACTTTCACTTCCGAAGAGCAGGGACTGGGGTTGGAGAGACAGTACTGAGACAGTGAGTAGGATACTGGCCTTGCACTCAGCTGACTGGGGTTCAATCCCCAGCATCCTCTCTGTGTCCCCAGGCTTGCCAGGAGTAATTCCGGAGTGCAGAGTCAGAAGCAACCACTGAGCATCGCCAGGGTGGCCCCCAAAATACAACCAAAGTGCAGGGACAGAAGAGGAGCACTGAGGCTTTCAGGGAGAACCCCACCCTCCTGCCCAGAGCTTCCCTTTTCTCCCATTCAACAGGAAGATCAAGTCTACCTCCCCCTTGCTGAGGATGCTGTGGAGACCTCACCATGGTTTGGGGCATTTTACAAGGTTCTGGGAAATGGAAATTCCTGTTATTCCTGCCCTGTAAGGAAGGATGACCAGTGAGATTGATGTAGGCAGGTAGATAGGGAAAGGCCCTCAGCAACAAAATTTAGGTCAACAGAATTTTTGAGAGGAAAATCCCAAAATTGGTCCACCATGTGGATACATAAAACAGACCTGATAAGACCTTCAGCAGATCCTGAAGGAGTCTCCACAGCACCCTCCCCATGAAGTTCCTCAAACCCTTGGACCTCCTTTAATCTGATCAAAATGTGATCCAGCCCAGAACTTCCGGATCAAGACAACCCAAAAAGGAGCCTATGAAGACACCTTGAACAAAGGAAGGGCGCACATATGCTGCCTGAGGCCAGGTGCAGCTTGCACCCACCAGGCCGAGCACATGCGGTGCCTGAGCACATGTGTCACCCACATCTCCCCTCTTGAGATATGTACTTTTGTGCTTTTCTATCTAATGCTGGGGTGTTTAGGGGCTCTCTCCGCCCTTGAAGAAGCCCGCATTCTCTCTTGGGTGTGTTACTCTGTCTCTCTTATTCTCCACTCTTTCCTACTTCCTCTCCCTCCTTCCCTTCAAAACACCCTCCAAATAAAATCTGTTTTACTTCATTGCTTGTCTACTCCTGAAATTCTTTTCTGTGAGCGAGATAAGAACCTAGTAACCCTGGGTCCCAGGTGGCAGATGCGGATCAGAAGAAGGTGACCGTCTTTTTTCTTCCCAACTCATGTGAGCCACCTGTGGGGTCCACCAACATCAAGATGACCTGGTTTGCTCCAGGAAGACATTGGTCCGAGGAGGGAGGAGGCTGGAGCCCAACTGCCCTGCAGAAGGCCTGGGTGCGCTCCTCAGCACTGCAAGGTCTCCTGAGCTTGCAGCTGGGCATGGCCCACTCAGCACTGTGGACGGGGCCCCCCCCCCACAGATGGAGTTTGGCTTTCAAGCCCATTGCTTATCAGCCGGGCAACCTCGGGCAGGTTAGCACACCCCAAATCTCAGGCACCCCATCCCCATCTGAACCACGGGACCCAGATGTGCTGAGGGCACCTCATACACCATGTCCCTTGCTTTCTGTAGTCACCTTTGCTCAGGGCTGAGCTCTCTGACATGTAGGAGCATATTCAGGGACACCCACAGAGCAGATAAGGAGGCAACAGGGAGCAGGTGTGAGCCAGGGATCTGAACTTGATTGAACTTTACTTCTCATGGGACAAGTAGATTAATTATGGGATTCACAGATTTAATTACCGTCTGGGTTATTAAAGGAATTCTTTGGGCCTGGTATTTTTCCCCTCCTCTATCAACAAGAACAACATATCCTCCTCTCAGGGACTAGGAGAGGACACAGGACTGACTGTCTAGCTTGTTTCCGGTCCCTCGCAAGACACTGATTGCGTTTCCCTCTTGGATTCAAGAGGGATCCCAATATTCTTGAAACGATTTCCCCCTTTTCACTGATGGCAATCAACAAAGGCTTCAGTTTCTTATGCCACTGACCACCCACCCCCACCCCACAAATTAAATTTATGCTATAATTATCTACAAATTCAGTTCCTTTGATCTTTTGTGTTTCTAGATAATCCATCAGTTATCACTTGTCTTCTAAAACAAAATATATTGAAAACAGAATACCAGAAGCCAAAAAAGAAATAAAGGAAGGATGGAAGGAAGGAAGGAAGGAAGGAAGGAAGGAAGGAAGGAAGGAAGAGAGGGAGAGAGGAGGAGAGCAGGGAAAGGACCGAAGAAATAGTGCAGATTAAGGTTTAACCTGGCTGACCCTGACTTGATCCTGCACCCATATGATCCTCTGAGCTCTGCCAAGAGCACTTCCTTTGCACAGAGTCAACAGTAAGCCCTGAACACTGCTGAGTGTCTTCAAAAACAAAAGGGGTCAGAGTGATAAGGAGTTTGCCTTGCAGGAATGATTCCTGAGTGCAGAGCCAGGAGGAACCCCTGAGCATTGCTGGGTGTAGCCCCAAAACAGCAACAAAAAACCCAAAACAAACAAATAAAACAAAATTCTAGAAGCAAGCTGACTCATACAACAGGAGTTAAACCATTATCTCCAGGTTTCAAAATAATCCCCTAATGCAGCCTGATTTGGCTTTTTTTTTAAAGCAACTCCGTTTATTCACATTAAGCCTTTGAGAATCTGTCATATCCCTTCTTTTAAAAATATCACACCAAATTTTATTTATTCTATTAACAGTCTAACCAAATGTAAGATATTAATCCTGATGATTTTAATCTGGCTCAGTTTTGAGAACTATCTTTAAACCATGGTTTTCCTATTTCATAAGAGTATTTGTTTCCTACAGTTTTGTATCCTTCCTACATTTGACAAGAGGTTTCCATTAGTTCAACTCAAGTTAGTAGTGAACACAAACAGACTGGTGGTAATGGAACCTCGGCGAAGTTTTCCCTCCCTCTGATATGACCAACAAGTCATATTCACCTACAGCTCTGCCTCATGAGCTGTCAGTAGCCCATGTGATGTGTCTTATTTCACTGGGATGCTGTGAGGTCCTGGCCGGAGCCGAGCTGGTGTCTGTCTGCACCCAACACGAGGTCCCTGCCCCTCCTCCTGGCTCCGTGGTGCCTGTTTCTCTAGGCAGAGTTCCTTCATCAGCAGGCTCCCGGATATCCGCCCCAAACAATCCATGCTAGACCTACAGAATCTACTTATACTATAACTAGAAAAGAAAATTCTGGTTTTATTTATCTGTATCCTTACATTTTTCATAACTGTCTATTTATTTCCCTACTTTTTAAAGTTACATGTTTTAAAGTCAGCTGTTCTCAGGGCTTACTCCTGGCTGCTTCCAAGGGATCATATGTGGCACCAGAGAGAATGAGGGTTGGCAAGGCAAATGCCTTCACCTCTATAACTGTCTGATCAGTTATTTGCCTGGTCAGATATAACAGTCTCTTTAAACTCTATGACGACTATGAGGCTTTCATTTTAAAAATCATCCGTACTGCTTATCATTATAATGTATTGAAATAAAATATATTATAAAATCAAACTAGCATTAAAAATAAAACATCATTGGAAGTGCCTTTTGGCAGAGGAAGAGCGGTGTTAGGAAACATGCCCAGTAGTGCTCAGAAGCTACTCCTGGCTCCATGCTCAGGGGTCACTCCTGGTGGTACTTGGGGGACTGTATGTGGTGCCGGGGATTGAATTCAAGTAAGAGGGAAGCAAGGCAAATGCCTCGACCTCTGTTTCATGTCTCTAGCACTGCAATCACATTCTGGTAAGAGTGGAAGAGAACTCTGCCCCAGTGCAGTTCTCTTTCCTGAGCACTGAAGCCAGGTGTGAGTCTCCAAGTCTGCAGGGGCCAGCTCTCTTCACGACTCCTCCTGTCTCCGAGCCAGGCTTCCCTCTAGCCTTAGGTCTTCAGGTTGGTCCACATCTCTCTGTGCGAGGTGTCTGATCCCTACTGGATTCTCTTCCTTCAGACCAGGCCTCACTGCCTCCCGTGGTGCAGCGGCAGCGCCCATCCAACGTGCCTGTCTGACGTGCCTGTCTGACGCAAGAGGCCCGCAAGAGGCCCCGTCACACCTCCTAGCGGGCAGAGAGGGCGGGGTCAGTGGCTCAACTCAGCTTCCAGCCCCTTCTCCCTCCTGCTTTCAGCCTGCCCAGAGGGCTGCCAACTGGAGCTTTTCTTCTTCTTCTTCTTCTTTTTTTTAATTTTGGTCTTTGGGACATACCTAGCAGTGCTCAGGGCTTATTCCTGACTTTGCACTCAGGGGTCACTCCTGGCAGAGTTTGGGGGATATGCAGTGCCAGGGATTGAACCCGGGTTGCCCACAGCAAAGCAAGAGCCTTAACCTCCAAACTGTCTCTCAGCCCCCCTCTTCCTTAACCTCTGAACTATCTCTCAGCCCCTCTCCCCCGATGGAGCTTTTTAACTAGAACCAAACTTCACAAAGACCCCTAGGATGCAGACTTGGAAGAGAGAACATACAAACATTTCTGTGCGAACCATAAGATCTCAAAACCAGGCAGTGACGACCAACAGCTGCACATGCTGTATAAACGAAGAGTGAGAACTTACTGTGTCCCCGATCTTCAGCCCCTCACACTTCCTCTGACCAGGGTAGGATACGCCGTCCTGGCAGGTCGCAGTGAAGAAGAGGTTCAGGTCCTCAGGCTGGTCCCACACTGACAATTCCACCTTGGACCGGATGCTCTGGGTGGAGGGAGGAGGAGCCAGAAGCATTAAGTCTTGATCTGGGCCTGGTCTCTGCCCACCAGGCTCCCTCTCCACCCACAAATCTCAACCCAAAGCAAGAGCCAGTGGTTGGGCTCACTGCCTCTCCCTCACCCCATCTTCCTCCCACGCCACCCCCTCTTGCCAGACTGGCCTGGGATCTCCCTCTGAGCCCAGAATTCTGATAACATTCCACCTGCCCAAGCAATGGCATGTGCTTCACATGGTGTCCCTGCCCGATATCCGTCCATCACCAGCTTTCATCCCCACCCTCAGCTTCAGACAGAAGCTCCCCAGATTTTGCCACTTGCTCTCCAGACTTTGAAGATCTCAACACACTCCTGGAGTCACATTCCTTTGCTCAAAAGCCCATTTTCATTCTTCCCTTCGCCCTGCCATTATTACTGTTTTGTCTTGTTTTGGGGTCCTATCCAGCTGGCTTCAGGGCCTGTGCTCAGGAATGAATTCTGGCAGTGCTTGGGGGACCATATGGTATTAGGGATCAAGCTAGGGTCAGCTGCAATAAGGCAAGCACCTTAACCCCTGTGCTCTCCCTCACCCCATCCTTTAACCCCTATCATCCTTCAGAATCAGCTCAGCAGCCACTTTTTCCGAGATCCACTATCACTGCCTCTACCCAGCTACATCCCCTCCTGAGTAAGGTTGGTGTGCCCCACAGTGCAACATTTGAAACCAGAACACTTCTACGTGGAGTGTGTTCTTAAGACAGCAAATAACCAAGTCAGAACGAACCATCAGAACAGAGAACTGTGGGCTGGGGAGGGACTAAGGAATACTCGTTGAGGGAAGTTGACATTGGTGGTGGGATTGGTATTGAAGTATTATGTGACTATGCCTAAAATTCAACTATCAATAATTTTGTAAATCACAGCTATTTCATTAAAAAATGAAAGCATGATTTTATAAAAAAGAAGAAAAAAAGCTGAAAATACCAAGTGTTGGAAGGGATGTGGAGCAGCCAGGATCCTCAGCCCTGTGATGGGAATGGGCGCACGCCCTCAAGAGGCCCGTTAGGTGGGAGTGCAGTGTGTACACCGGCCAAAGAGCCACGTGTTGACAGCGATATGTCATCATAACTACACAGCAACAACAGGTTTCTCGTATGTTACTGCATGTTCACCTCATTGATTGCCATGGACACAGACGGCACAAAGGAGAAGGAAGGAATCTCGCAGATGCAACACTGTCCAAAGAGCCAGACAGCAGAGGCATGTGGACTGTATGATTCCATTTTGATGAAATTCAAATTCCTGCCAGCAATGGTCTCCTTGGGAGGCGTTCTGGACAAGGGCACCGAGGGCTTAGAGTGTGAAGAATGTTCTGGCTTTTGGCCAGGCTTCTGGATATTCAGGAACATTCAATTTGAGAAGAGTTTGTGTATGTCTATTACTTAGTTAAAAAACAAAACAAAACTGTTAGAGGGGTCACAGATGTGGCTCCGTGGTAGAGCACATGCCGTCATGTCTGTGGCCCTGAGTTTGACCCCTAATACTATTAACTGCTGAGTGTGGCCCTGACCCTCCAGAACCACTAGCTGTGACCCCAAGCACCACCACAAGAGACACACAAACTCAAGTGCCAAGGAAAATCTTTAAGGAGTATATTCTTTGGAGAATCTGGGTTATCCTTTGACCTCTTTGAAGCTCAGTGAAGTAATCAGCGATTAGCTGGTACTTAGAGGCCATGTTTGACACTAAATACATTGAGGCTAGCAGGAGGGATATACTCAGAGGCACACGGAACCCAAGTAACTGCCAGTCCCTGTCACCCATTGGCCTCCTAGAAGCATCCAGGGAACATAGCACTGAACAGAACAGCAGCCGGACTGCCCCTGACACTCCTGAAAGAGCTCCTTCCTTCCTTCCTTCCTTCCTTCCTTCCTTCCTTCCTTCCTTCCTTCCTTCTTCTTCCCCCCTCCCTTCCTCCCTCCTTCCCTCCCTCCCTCCCTTCCTTCGTCTTTCTTTCCTCCCTCCCTCCCTCTTTCCTTCCACCCTCCCTCTTTCCTTCCTTCCTTTCTTTTATGCTGAGCATGTAGTGTAAACATCAGTGAGTAAGTTAAATATGCAATTTCCCCAACAAATTAGCAGCTTGTTGAAATAGTCTCTGCCAAAAATAGTCTCTCTCTTTGCAAGAAATTATTTAAATGATTTTACAACTTTTAAAAATACTCTCTCTGAAATCTCCTTCCCTTGTAAGTGCCAGCCTCAACTGGCACCAGGGCTGGGGAGTAAGCCCCCATTCAGCATATGCTGCCCCAATCTGTAGCTGTGTGCTACAAATCTGTCTTCCCCACTGAGCGGCAAATTTCAAGGGCCAAGATGTATTTCTCATCTTTTGCTGACTGAATAGACAGACTGAAAAGAGGAGGGAGTCTCTTTTGGGGAGTGCACACCTGGTAGTGCTCTTGGCTCTGTGCTCACAGACCACGCCTGGTGGTACTACTATTTGTAGTACCAAGGATTGAACCAGGCTTGTAGCTGCAGCTGGATAAAAGGCAAGTGCCTTGATATCTGTCCTGTCTCTCTGGTTTAGGGGGATTTGGTTTGGGGTTTTGGGGTCACACCCAAGGGTGCTTGGTGGCTGCTCCTGACTCTGTACTTAGGGGCTACTCCTAGTAGCATCAGTGTCGGGGGTCAAATCAGGGTCAGAGCACTTGCCTTGCAGCCGTGCGCTGCTCTATCTCCAGAGCCAGGAGGGAGGTTTTAACAGCAGTTAATTTTAGGAGCTCGGACCTACCAGAACAAATGTAAAGATTATTTTTCAAAGATAAAAGAAATGTGACTCAGGAAGAGGATGAGAGGAAGAAGGACGATATCCAGGGCCAGACAGATTGGTGCCCTGTGAAAAAAATTACTTGGTATTGGTCCCATGAAATATGGGGCTCGTGGTCAGGTAGGGGGTGTCGGAGCAAAGCCCCCCATCATGCTTGGCTGCTGCTCTCAGCCTGGGAGGGTCAGTGGAAGAATGTCCCTGAGGTCGGAGGAAGCCGTGCCTCCAGAGCTTCACTGGGTCAGACAGAACCCCACGTTCTATTCTGGGCAGCGGACTTCAAAGTCTCATGCTCTGACCTGAACTTGGTTTTATTCCCACTCTCAAAAAGTGCTTGAACTCTGGCAACCATTCCCTTCAAGCTTCTGGCTTTTGTATGTGTGAGTAAAGATCAAAGAGAAAGTCTTGGGGCTAGCGCAATAGTATAGCAGGTTGGCCTGCAAGTGCCTAAGTGGGGTTCAATCCCCAGCCTCCCACGTCCTCCACCAGGAGTGATTCCTGAGTGCAGAGCCAGGAGTCAGCCCTGAGAAATGCCAGGTGTGGCCCAGAAACCAAAAGACAAAGGGGGTGGGGAGTCTTACCCAGGGTTGCCCACTGCCCGAGGCAGGGGGCAGGTCGAGTAGACCCCAAACCAGGCTGCAGCCCCTGCACAGCTCGGCATTCACCCAACACTCATTCTCTCCTCAGCAAGCGGCTCTGAGTTTGGAAAGATAGAGAGCTTCTAACTTGTGAAAGGGTCAGTTTCCCTAACATACCTGGGGCTCATGGAGGCCAGGATTGTGGTGAAGAGAGGGGCCCCCCTGCTATTCTCAGGAGGTCTGGGGGAAGTCCCTACACACGAGACTCTGCTAATGGGGCTGGTGGTTCATATAAGACCCTGAGGATATAGTGCTGTGGGGTGGGGAGACCATCAGGCCACCCTGGTGGTGCTCAGGGGGCTAGCCCAGAAATATTCAGGGGTCTCGGGTCATACCTGGTGATGCCATGGGGTGCCAGGGGTTGAACCCTGGTTAGACACAGCCTAACGCGTGTACCTTAACTCCTGGGCAATCTCCCCTTGCTCATTATTCTATCTCAGGGCTAGCATGATGCCTGCCACTTGTTTGCCTGTTAGTGGCTATTTGCTGAACAAGTGAAGGAAATAAATCAATGGATGGAGTTCAAAAGAGAGAGATCAAAGCTAGAGAAAATGCAGTAGTCCTGCATGTAGACTTCTGTGTGCCGGCTGCAATTCAATGACCTCCCACTGGGGTTGCCCTAGGGATAAGTCTTGATTCCTCCATCTGAGGACACGGAATAATGTCAAGAACATGATACTGGTGAGGCCAGCTCACATCTGCAACTGCTTTAAATCAGGCCAGCTGTGCAGTGGGTGGGTGGGGACAGACTTGATGGCAACAACAAAAGAGAACCATGTGCTCCACCAAGAGAAACACAGGCCAAATAGCAGTGTCAGTGGTTTCCAGCCCAGTTTCCCTTCACAACCCTGCAGAGGCCCCAGTGGTCTTCCCACCCCTCTCCCTGCTGCACCCTGTGGAGGGTGCCAGGCTCAGGCTAAGATCAGAAGTGAGCCCACATCAGCTGAGCATCCCCAACTCTCGGAGGAGAATCTGGAGATTGCCTAGGTTGAAAAACCTTAAACCCAGCAAGAAGGAAAAGCAACAACTTTTAAATCAGAACCCAGAGTGAGGGTTTCACTCTGGGTCATGCACGACGGCGTTGATACAACACGTTCAATAGTACACAGCCCTGCTGAACCCTGCTGAGGACCACAGCCACTGCCACTGCACGGGGTGCACCAGCCCAGGTCTCTGCTGTGTCCCTGCAGACAGCTGGCCAGCATTCAGGAATGTACAAGTCAGCACAACACGTTCTCTCACGGTGAGTGACTTGTGCAATTCATCACAGACAAGGGCAGGTAACACATAAATGAGAAACGTTTGGTTAAGGTATGTTTGGACCCCAGCAGGTGAGAGGAGCGGGTGAGAGGATAGCCAGAATGGAAACACACACACACACACACACACACACACACACACACACACACACGCATACACATTCATTCACACAAACACTCTCACACTCTCAAATTCACACACTCACAATTCATTCATACAACCAACCCCCCACCCCCCCGCTGCCCCCAACACACACACACACACACACACACACACACACACACACACACACATTCAGACACAATGCACTAGGCTCAAATCCAGGAAGAGTATGATGGGCCAAAGCCCAGCCAGGCTTCCCATCTGCCAGAACAACTACATGGCAGTCAGTCTTTGAAAACTCCCGGAGACCAGCTTTCACAGGGATGGGCTGTGCTGGGGCCATTTGCCGCCGCTTCCCTGATCTCTGAGGAAGCCCGTTCTTTCCTTCTGAGCTGGTTAACCTTTTACTGAGCCCAACTGCCACGCTGTACCGATTAATGATGTCACACAGCCCACACAATCTTCTCTTGAGACTTTGTCCCCGGAATCCAAAGCCGATAATATCAGGGTGATTTGGCCACATGAAAGTGATTAAAATAAAGCGGGGTAAGTCCATCAGTGAAGCTGAAGTGAGTTCACCAGGAGTGCCTAGACCTCTTCCTTCAAGACATTCATGCCCCTGTGCTGGGGGGCAGCTCAGTAGTCAGGGGCACATGCCTGGCATGCACAGGGCCCTGGGTTTGTTTTGTGTAGGGGCACACCCGTTAGTGCTCAGGGCTTACTCCTGGCTCTGTGCTCAGGGGTCACTCCTAACAGTGCTTAGGAGACCATGTGGGATGTCAGGGATCAAATGGGGGCCAGCCTCATGTAAGGCCAGAGTTACACCATCTCCAACCCAGGATCCAAGTTTGAACCCACTAGGTTCAAACCTCTGGGGCTACCAGCACAACCGGGCCCAAGCACCAGATTGGCCAGCCAGCTGGCCTCATCTCATGGGGAGTGGGCCCTGTCTTCCTGAGCTCTGCTTGGGAGCCGCCCCTCCCCTGAAAGCCAAACCTTTGACACCACATCTTGTTCTCAGGGACATGGGTCTCCTAGAATTACAGAGTTTGTTGTCCCTCCGGGTTGTTTTCAGCCCAAATGAGATTCCGCCACTCTGTGGGAAGCTCCTCATGGCCAGTGCCTGGCTCTGCGTAATAAGCCCTAAGCTGGGCTCATCGCTAGCAAAGGAAAAGGCCGCAAATCCATGTCCTACACCAATATCCTCCCACCCAGCAGAACTTGCTCCACATTTGCTGTTCCACAAGTCTGTATTTACTGAATTTCCTTGAAATGTCCATTGACAGGGCAGGATGGGGGGAAGGGAATCACCAAGGGCCACAGCCTGGAACGAAATGAATGTGTTCTGTATCTTGACGGTGGTGATGGCTGGCACGTATGCTACTGTGTCTGAACTGACTATGGAGGGCTCCGACCCAAGGAGACCATGGGTCCAGTCCCCAGCATCACCTCACATGCCAAAGGTGGTCCTGGGGGTAGGACCTGGGGCTGCCTTGGAGAGTTGGGCTAGTATATACACTGGGACCCAGAGTGGGGATGCTCAGTGCACTGGATGGCCAATGGCAGAGCACTTAACCCCCCACTGCGCCCAGCAGCAGGGAGCCCCAGCAGGGCCTGGAGTCACGGCCAGAACACACTCACAGTGGCCTGAGTCAGGAGGAGCCACCGAGCCACCGAGCCAACCACCTGAGCCACCGAGTCAGCCACCCGAGCCACCCGCTGGATCCCAGGGCTAGTGGGGAGAGGGAAGGGAGGTAACGGAAGGGGGAAGTGGTGTCCTGCAACCCAGAGCTGAGTGATGGCAGAGGCAAGAGGGGAGAGGGCAGACTACGACTCCATGCTGTCCCCCACCCCCGTGTTAGTCCCCCCATCAGGGAGACCCTGGAATGGAAACGGCGCTGGGGAGGACACGGACTCACACTGTATGCGTTGATAATCAGCTGGATGATATTTTTGGAGTCGCCATGTAAAATCTCCACTGTAGTTCCAGGGATCAGGGCTGTAAAATTCTTGGGGGAGGGGGGTTGAGAAAAAAATAATGAGTCTCTTTTGCTTTTCCAGATGACCTAAGAGAAAGAGAGAGGATGCTAGTCTGCACACGAGCACCAGCCATGGGGCACCTCCCAGCACTGTCCAGCTGCACCCAAACAAGCACAGGAATAAAACCCTCTTTGCTTGTTTTCATCTTGGAAAATGGAGACTCAAAAGACTGAAGAAGATCCAGGTGGCTTTTCATCAGTGGCAATCTCAGGGAGGGGCAGGCCAGAAGTCAGATGGAACAGTGAGGAGAGAGCAGACCCAGGGGTGGGGTGTAGGTGATGGGGCGGGGTCCTTGAGCTCTCCACTCAGAGAGCACTCTTTGGCCACTCCAGCTCAAAATACCACTGGCCGAGCTGGCGGTGGGGGTGTGGACAATGCCCATCGAGAGGGTTTCCAGGGACACCCTCAGAAGAAGGTGCCCTCGGCCAGCATGGAGCTGCACACGCCCACTCAGGATGGCACTCTGCCTGCTGTCCTCGGGAATCCTGTCTGCACGACGCACTGCCGGTCTACAGCTGCGGAACTCTCCATACTGGGGTTGGGGTGCAGCTGGTGGGTGCCTTAAGTTTCACTTTATTTTCCCACTTTACTGTACATCCTCATTTTGTATTTTCCTTCCCTGTTAGAATTGCTCCTGTCTGAATTAGTTTCTATTTCATCATCTAAAATAGCAGGAACTCACATTTGCTTCAAACTTCTCTCGGGATGGGAACCCCGCTAGGAGAGAGCTTCCTTGGTGCAATTATTCTCCACTAGACTGAGCCAGGGCCATATGCCACTTCCTACGCAACAGCCCGCCTCCTGCCACTCAGAGTAGGGGTCACTCCCCCCCAAACTAAAACTCACCTCCTAACCTCATTCCCTACCAACGTGGCCCCCAGAACCTACACACCCCCCGCCCCCAGGCATACCCTGTAGAGCATAAAATGGTTCTTCGTCACTGCAAAGATGAGGTTGACGTTGTTCTCCGCCAGTTTCTCTCCGAGCAAGGCCAGGGATGGATAGTCCTGCGGGTAATGAGAGCGGGCGCTGGAGCCAGTCTGAGTGGACACACTGGCACCTGGCCACAGGAGCAGCACCTTCCCCTGCACCACACCCCACCTCCCGTGGAGGAATACAATGGGGGGCTCTGCGTCCGTCCTGTCAGCAGGGAGAGGCATGGAGGGATGCCACCACACCCCACTGCCATCAGCATCTGCTAGCTGCCCCTCCCCCCTTACTGCTGGGCCTCCTCCAGCAGTGTGGGGTTTGGGGACAGGAAGATGCCTGGATCTCTGGGGGTGCGTGCAGGGGGTGGGGAGGGATGAAAGGCTAATACGTATGCAGCCCACAGTTACTGCATTCTTGGTCCTAATCTCAGGTTCCACCTTTTCCATTCATATGGAAGGCCTGGGCATCAGCTGATTCTTGCAAGCTGAGAAAAGCTTTTCCCAGCAAAGAAAATCACAAAAGTTTCCTCTAGCCAGGCAGCAGCGGGCTTGGGAAGGAAGAAAGAGTCTGGTGTGGCAAGCGAGCACAGCCTTGCTGCCCCACACAGGAGACAGGTGGGAAGGAGCGAGGCTCACTGTGCCTCTGTCTGTCCTGATTGAGCGAGGCTCACTGTGCCTGTGTGTCTGAACTAACTGTGTGGCTACAGGCTGTGGGACTGGCAGGTTCCCACCTTCCCCGACACAGGAACTGGCCAGGCAGTGTCTCATCCTGTGCATGTGGCATGACTACTCGATGCTGTCCCTTCTGAGCTCTCCTGCTGCCCCCCCGGGACCCCAGGCAGAGAGCGCCAGCCACAGGACCCAGAAGCGTTTCCCAGGAGCTGGCCGCAGAGGAGAGCTGCTCCTGCGAGGGGTGGGGCGGGGAGGGGGCAGGAAGTCACGTACCATCTGGCTGGACGCCGTGTACTCGTTGGCCTCATTCAGGTGGCACCGGCCGTCATGGGGCTGCACCAGTCCCCCCAGCTTGCCGTCCAGTGCGATGTGGGGCACGTCGTCTGTGGTGAACACCAGCAGGTGCAGCGCATCCTTCCGCCAGCCGATCTTCTCCTGAGGGGGACAGGGGCAAACCTGTGGCCGCTGCCCACCCCACTGCCCACCTCCCTCCCCTGCTACGTGTCCAGAGCCCCTGAATAACCCCAGGACAGGGGAAGACCCAGCTGCTCAGGGGATGCTGAAATGCAGGGCCAAGATATTTGCTTTGCAAACAGCCAACCTGGGCTGATCTCGGCACCGGATATGGTGCCCCCAAGCACAGCCGGGCATGACACCATCACTGGATACGGCACCGACCAGGAAGTCCCTAAACAACTGAGGGTGGTGGCCCCCAAACCAAACAAACAAAATAAAAGAATAAAATGCAGAAGCAGATCCACATGCAGCCCAGCCAGGCCCACGAGCCAGGGTCCAGGGCCCTGCTCCAGCGTCCTCTTCCTGGGCTGGGGCCCGACTGATGCAGGGGCTCCTTATCCCCAGTCAGTCTAAGTCTGCCTCCAGCGACCAACAGTGCCACAGACTGGGATGTCTCAAAGGAGCTATTAACTTTTGCCATGTCTCTTGCCTGATGAAAAGTAACCCCCGCCCCAGCCATCCTTCACAGACTGGGCTTTCTGGTCAATCTAATGAGCTCTCCGGTCCTCTCCCTGCTTCTCAGGGAGAGGGGAGTGAGGGCTCTGCTTCTCATATTTAGCCTGTGACCTGGAACTACAAAAACCAGTCCTAGTCATTATTACTGGGAGCAGCCAGACCCTGAAATGGAGCAGCAAAGTCCTGGGGCCAGGGAGAGAGCACAGGGTACATGCACCCCACTTCCTTTCCCCATGTCTCTGAGTGGCCTTAGAGATCGCCACCCTCCCCCCCACCCCCACGCTGCTGCCCGGCACCGCAGACTCTGGTCTTGACTCAAACTGCTCACCCAGTTGGTGGAGAGGAGTTGAGACGGACCTCTGTGCCCACTGTCTCCCATAATAGGTTGGCATCTGGGTGAACATGTGAAGAATTAAAAATTGACAATTCACTTGGTGCTGGCCCAAGAGAGTGGGTTCCCAAACTTCACAAGTTAAGGTGATTTATTACTCTTCCAACACGCAAGGGGTTCACTTTTCTCATCACCAGAATGAAGCATAAAGCGGCTTGACCATTTCTGACTTGCTCTGAAAGCCATATAAAGATGTTTTTAAGGACCAAAGACTGACAGTACAGGGGTGAAGGTGCTTTTCCTGCAAGTGGCCTAACCCTGCTTGATCTCTGGCACCCCAACCACCTCCAGGAATGGCCCTAAAACAAAAATAAAAACAAATGTTTTAAATTCTAGAAGTTCAAAGTTATTGCATAAAAGAAAGAGGTTTGGAAAAAGCCAGTTGGACCGAAAGATAGGGGTGTCACTGTGGGCACCCCAATCTTTGGAGGAACCAACTTTCTGGACTGTGAGCAGTCACTGTGCACACTGGCTGACCAACTGTGCACCCGGTCCCACGGAAGCCCCTGGAGACAGAGGAGCTGTTCAGACTGCAGGGGCGGCCGGCCGGATGGAGAAAGGCTGCCGCTGAGGGGAGCCGGGGCCAGAGACACCAGGGAGGAGGACAGGGGGTGGACACCCGCAGGAAGGTGGGAGAATGAGTCTGAGCAGAGCTGGGCAGACTCTGCCAGGACATGGGGGAGGGAGACGCAGGGAGGAGGCATCAGGGCACTAGCCCAGGGCCAAGCGCTTGCCTTGCTGCAGCTGACCTCATGCTGACCCCTGGCATTGCCTGTGGTCCCCCAAACACGACCAGGAGTGAGCCTGAGCAGAGAGCCACAAATAGCCTGGGAGCACCAGTGACTGGCCCAAACACAAGAACAAAAAGTTTTAAAGTAAAGCAGCACATCATAAATAATGGGTTTGGAGTGGAGAGGTGAGATGCTTGGGAGAGAAAGCATAATCATGAGAGTATAAACCAGCAGGCTTACTGGCAGGAGAAACGTGGATCTGTTACTCACCAGACCACATTAATACACAAAATTCTCTAACAAGGTAGAAGACTGCCAACTTTTAATTTAAACTTGTGTATTAAGAGCCATAATGAGGGCCAAGAGAGAGAGAGAGAGAGAGAGAGAGAGAGAGAGAGAGAGAGAGAGAGAGAGAGCGCTCAGCAGACTGGAGCACGTGCTCTGCCTATAAGAGGCCTGGGTTCAATTTGGCACTGAATGGTCCCTGAAGCACTGCTAAGAGGGAGCCCTGAGCACTGAACCCTGAACCAGAGGTAGCCCTTGAACACATCTGGTTGTAGACACAAAACCAGAAAAAAAAAAAAGAACCATAAAAACCATTTTAAAAAAAATCCAAAAAGGTCTTAGATAAATGGGCAGAGATTATATTCATGCACTGGAAGACAACACTTTTAAGATGTCAGTTCTTTCCATATTGGTTGAGAGAAACAACACAATCCAAATTAAAAAACCCAGAAGTCTCTTGAGAAAACGACAAGCTGATTCCATAATTTATAAGGAAAAATAATGGAGACTGGCCAAGTAATTTTTCAAAGGAGGCAAGCTGGATTGCTTCTTTTCCAAGATCAGGGCCTACTGTGAGCTGGTATTTCAAACAGTTTGATATTAATACAAGGATAGATACAGAGACACCTGGACAGGATTAGAGAGATGAGAAATCAACTTTCATACAGAGGTCAACTAGACAGAAGGTACAGGAACAATCAGACATCCATATGCAAAATAAAAGATAAACGTATATATCTCATTATATACAAAAATGAACTCAAAGTGTAAACTATAGCATTTCTGAATAAGAGAAAACCCTTGTGACCTTGGTTTAGGCAAAGATTTCTAAGACATGATTCATAGAATAAAAATTTGATGAATTGTACTTCTTCAAAATGGAAAACATATGATCCCTGAAAGATACCATTAAGAAAACAAAATAACAAAACACAGACTGGGAGAAAATATATTGGCCAAAAAGAGGGAAAAAAAAACCGAACCTAACCCTGATAAACTACTTGTATCCATAATAGAGCAAGAATGCTCAGAGGTGAATAAGAAACAACAGAAGAACATGAGAGAGAGATCTGGACGTTTCACCAAAGAAACAGATGGAGAGAAGCACATGAAAGAAATCCAGCGCCACTAGCCCCAAAGAACTGCGCACTCAGACCATGAGGAGAGGGCTGCAGCAGGGTCTGCCGTAGGACACAGCCTTCCAGGAGAGCCACCATGGAAGAAGAGTCCCTTCCGTGACCAACCAGCCCACCAGTACTGGAGTGGATATGGGAGAACTGGAATTTCATAATTGCTGGAGAGAGCATAAAATTCCAGCAATTTTGGAAAACAGTCTGTTAGATTCTTTAAAAGTTCAATATACACTTAGCATTATTAACCCAACAGCCCTACATTTTGGTATCTAGCCCAGAAAAATGGAGACCTAGGCTCCCACTACAGGGCGAGTAAGAAAGCAGCACATCAAGAAGCATCTCTGTGCAGAGGAATACTATTCAGCAGCACACAGTAACAACCACTGATAACACATTCTGATGTGTGTTTCCTTCACTGTGACCCCTGGGAAGTATCTACTGCCATTTAGGAGATGAAGAAACTAACATTAGCTAACCAGGCCAAGGTTACTGCATTGGTAAGAAGCAGAGAAGCTCTGCTCAGATAACCTCATGCCACCAAAGGTAAACTGCCCAGTCACAGAGAGATGAGGGAATGCTTGTGTGTGTGTGTGTGTGTGTGTGTGTGTGTATGCACGTGTGTGTGTTTGTGTGTATGTGTGGGCATGCACGTGCGTGTATCCAATAAACAAGACAATTCATGAAAATATATGGTAAGCTCTCAACTAATAACTGCTGGACCCAAAATAAATACTGAATGGAAAGATTGCCTCTGAAATGAAAACAGTTCTGCAAAATGAAGGGTAGCATAGCATAATAACTCGACTTGTCTCACTGAAGTGGACCTTGTGGCATCAGTGATGTAAACAAACTTGACCCTGAGTTTGGGCTTTGGAGAATGAGTCAGGACATGCTTATTCATCCACCCAGGCTAGGGGGTGCAGATGCCACAGGAGGTGACTCCACAGAGAACGGACATTTGAAATTCCTTCCATGCTCTCTGCCTGCACAGCACTCAGAGCTGTTCTTGAGTTTTGAATTCTGGATGCCATATTTGGTGAACAAAACAAAAGGAAAAGTGAATTTTTTTAAAGAAAAATGAGGCTATGTGGGCTGGCTCTGTAGTACAAAGGGCTTGTGTGCAAGCTTGAGGCTGTTGGTGTAACCCCCAGTACCACTTACATCCAATCAAGTTGGGGATTTTTCTTTTTAAAGAATCACCTTGTTTTAGGTTCAGAGATACAGTGTAAGAGGTAAGGCACTTGCTGTGCATGCAGCTGACCCTGGTTCAACTCTTGGCATCTTGGTACCATATGGAATCCTCTGAGCACTCACAGGAAAGATCCATGAGAGGAGAAGGAAAAAGAGGATGAGGAAGAAGAGGAGGAGGAGGATGTGGAGGAGAAGGAGGAGAAGAAGTGCAAGAGGCTTGTTTTGCTCAAAAAGCCACTTTACTGCACTACATGCAGGCTGGGTGACGGTGGGTACCTTCCCACAGAGTTTGCTCCTGCTGGCATAAGCTGTGCAGGAAGGAGGGCCTGCATCCCAGAGCTCAGTCTCATAGAGCTCAACGCTGCGGCCTTGGCAACCTCCTTCATCTCTTGTCAGCTTCTCATCTACAAAGGGGCACTCACTACTAGCACTGCCAAAGCAAGATGCCAGACTGCACCCCACCATGGAAGAAAGCAGCCTGGGACAGATGATCCAGAACATCACTATACCCTTGCACATGGGGCTGGGGGTGGTCTAGTTTTCCCTGCATGTTCTACTTTTGAAAACTCCTTGAAGTGTGAGATGTACATATTATTATTGAGCCCTATTATTGAGCTAAACCGTTCTCTGGGTCTCTGAGTAAAAACAACTTTTCAAAGTCCACTTAATGGGATGTAGTAGGGGCTGATCCCTGGGTAAAAATGTCAGAGGCTGGGTGGGACGGAAATGTGTCCGACTCAGAAGTAAAGGAGCTGGAGGCTGGCCAGGACGAGGAGTCGCCTCCTGGCTCAGCTCATTGCACCAGCAGCTCCCCACAGAGGGACAGAGGACTTGTTCCTGCTCTGGCCTGTGGCCCATCCCAGCCAGCAGCCCTTACACCCACCCTCTCTGACCCAAGAGAAGGAGGGTGCCTTTCTCCTCAAGGCGAGCAGCTCCCCAATCCTGCCCTTTCTGGATAGCGCTCCAGCCGCCTGTCTCTCCACTGCTTCCTTCCCACGTGCTTACAACTCAGCCCACAGGGCCAGACAGACAGCACAAGCTGAGCATAGGCTCTGCATGTGGGAGGGCTGTGGTCCATCTCCAGGTCTCCTGAGGAATTCCAGGACTGAACTCTGAGCATGGAGGTGGGAGTAAGTCCTGAGCACTGCTGGGTGTGACCCCAAGACAAGATTAAAACAGATTAAATTAGTTTCTGACCAATTCATAATGTAATAGGTAGGTAGATGCAGGGTGGACGGGGAGGGCCCTGGCAATGAAGTAATAAAGCCAAGCTGGGATTTGAGTTACTCTGATGCTAGGCCTAGAGTAGCGTGATGCTTCATGGCCAGACCGAACTTTGTGGACATCAGAGCTGAGTTCTGGCAAGACTCTAACTGGGACTAGCACAAGCCCAAAGCAGGCTGGACACCCCTCCCCTCCTCAGAGAAGCTCCTGGATGAGCAAATGGCATGACGATGGATCCCCAAAAGTTTAAAACTTTGTAATAACACCATAGAAACAGAGTTTTATCTAGGTAGAAAGGCTCTGTGGGGAAACTTAAGGAAAAAACCTATGAAACCAGTTGTGCAAACAGTGGCCTCCCTATCTGGAAGGTGACCCACATCTCCACCTGAGATGTGTACTCTCAGCATCTCAGCACTCTCTCTCTCTCTCTCTCTCTCTCTCTCTCTCTCTCTCTCTCTCTCTCTCTCTCTCTCCTTCCTCATAATCTCTAAATAAAATTATTTTACTTTACTCTCTGTCTCCTCCTGAACTTCTCTCCTGTGAGGGAACGGCAATGAACCAAGAGGCCTGGGTAGGACGTAGAACTGACTTTCCTCTCCTTGCTCCTGCCTGTACTTATGGCTCCCTAAGAAGTCGGGTAGCAGGGACAACCTGCCAGGCAGGACAAATGGACTTCAGGAATAGACTGACGGATGCTCACGGGCTGGCGATGTCTGTAAGGTCAGGGCCTCAGGCAGACTTTCAGCAGCCCTCCTTTCCTCAGCCGCTTCCCCGGAGACTGAGCCACTCAGAGGGAAGTCGCTCTCTCGCAAGGTGCCTCTCTCCCCTCTCCACTTCCGCGAAAGCCCTGGTAACACTGCCTCAGACACTCAAGATGCACCGTCTGGGCGAGTACCGAGCTGGTGAACACAAGTCTAAAGACAAATGAGGCTATGCAAAAGTAGTGCAAAATGTGAAGTTTGCTTCTTTACCTTCATATATATTTTTGGCTTTTAAAAAAACTATTTCTCAAAACTATTTGAGGTACCAGGATTTACAATACCATTAATCATACTTAGTTACAACATTCCAACATCAAGAGAGCCCTCGACGGCTCTCCCAGGGTCCCTCCTAGCCTCTCCCCGTGCCCTCCTGCTGCATAAGCTCAATTCTGTAGACAAAATCTTCAGTTGGTTCTGATGACTTTGGTCACTTGTTGTTCTCTTACTATACTTATTTTTTATCCCACATGTGGGAAAGATCTCTTTTTCAAGTATGTTTATGAAGGTGATGGCACTGACACATAAAGTTGTCTACAGCTAACCTTAGAAAGTCCACAAAACTGAAAACCAATGCTGGGTTGATAAAGTAATTTTTTTCATAACCTGAGTCTTTTTTATAGGTATATACATTAAAAAATAAATATTATAGATTCTATGTTAATAGATTTTAGAGTTTACATGCTGGAGCAATAGCACAGCGGGTAGGGCGTTTGCCTTGCATGCAGCCAACATAGCCATCCCGAGTTCTATTCCTCTGCCCTCTCGGAGAGCCCGGCAAGCTACCAAGAGTATCTCGCATGCACGGCAAAACCTGGAAAGCTACCCATGACGTATTCGATAAGCCAAACACAGTAACAAGTCTCACAATGTTGCTGGGCCTGCTTGAGCAAATCAATGAACAACGGGAGGACAGTAGCAGTGACAGAGTTTACATGAAATAGTTGATCTGTTTATGTTTTAATCTGAAGGATTATGTTAACAATGGAAGGAGATCTACAACAAACAATTCTTTTGCTTGTTTTAAGCCAGACTCAGTAGTTCGCAAGCTACTCCCAGCTGTGTGGGGAGTCATTGGGGGGGTGGGGGTAATGAGGTGGGGTGGGACCATGCCCTGCCAGGGGGCAAATACCCTGCTAGCATGTACTCAGCTGTCTCTCCAGCCCCAAACAATCCTCAAACCTACCCAGCCTTGACCCCCCTCCCCTTCAACCTGGAAGACCAACGCCTGCTGGGGCCAGGATGGGGGAACAAAGCCTGCCCCGTGCTTGCCCTCAAGGATGGAGCAGCAATGGTCACCAGGGGCAGGGTCACCTGCTCCTCCTGCCACTTCCACACCGTGGGCGGCTGTGCAACAACTATCATTTGGGCCATTTTGCATTGATATCAGAAACATCAGCTTTTAATGACTGGGTTTTTTGACCTCCGGTCTATCCATCAGAGAAGTAAACACTCCCCAGGTGCAGGACTCCTCTCTCCAGAGCCCACTAGCCAGCACTGCAGTCACTCTCTCTCCATGGGCTCTGGGCACCCAGAACTGTGCTCTCTGAATACCTAGGAGCAGAAGCAGGGTCTGGGAGGTCCTATGAGGCAGACAGGGCCCTGGCTGACTCTAGGGCTGGCTCCAACCAGTAATGACTGGCTGGGCAAGGTACTTGTGGTACCCTGGAAAATGTGAAGGTTTCCAGAGCCAGGTCACGCCTGTCCCTGATAAACAGGAAACTCTCAGTTCCAGGACTATAGCAAGTGCAAACTGTCTTCCCAGGGGACGGAATCTGTCCTGCTTCCTGCTGGCATATCAGGTCACAGGGCAAACCAAAAAATTCCTTGGCCAGGGATCTGGCCCTCTTTGCAAATGCCCCTCCCACTTCCCGGGGCTCCTCCCACAGGCAGGTCAACAGCACAGAAGGCCAAGACATCAGGCTGCCAGACACAGTCCGGTCGCCCACAAGGGGATTTCAAGCTGTTAGAAGCTTTGAGAAGTCGGGGCCAGAGAGAGAACACTGGGGCCAGGTGCTCTGACAACAGTTCCAACCCCAGTCCTGCATGTGGTCCCAGAGCTCCACCAGGAGCGACCCTCAGCACAGGGCCAGGAGTAAGCCCTGATCACTGCAAGTGTGACCCAAACCATCCCAACATTCGAGGACTTACCAGATCTTACTATCTTTAAAAAGAAAATGAACCATTGTGAGACACAGTTGCAAATATGGTCATGATTTTCAGTCACACCATCATTCCATCACCCATCCCTTCACCAATGCACATCTCCCACCACCAACGTCCCCAGTTTCCTTCCCACCTTGTTTCTGTCTGCAGTGTGCCTCTAAGGCAGGCAGTCTCTCTCTCTCTCTCTCTCTCTCTCTCTCTCTCTCTCTCTCTCTCTCATCCCCCTCTGATTTTCCTTCTAGACACTGGTTTGCAAGACTGTTACTAAAAGGGTATCATGCATAACACTTAACCTCCTTCCAATTTATCAATGAGCTAGAATCCCCCCCAAAAATCTGAAATATCAATGAAACCAAGAGTTTCTTTGAAAAAATAAACAAGATCGATATCAATAAACAGCTAGACTCATACGCACTCAGAGAGAGAGAATCTTTTTTAATACACTGAATCAGAAATGAAAGAGGGGACATCACAACAGAAACTCAAAGGATCATCAGAGATCATTTGAGAATCTTAATGCCACAAAACGAGAGAACTTAGAAGAAATGGATAAATTCCCGAACTCTTTCAAACCTTTAAAGAACTGATCTTTTGAGATAAGTGAGTTTTCTGCTCAGAGGGGGCAGGAAAAAACACCTTCAAGGATTGAGAGCGGTCAGCTTGTGAGATGCTTGGCACGGAGCCTGGCTCCTGACAAATGCCAGGATGATGGGATCAATACTGTCTCAACACTGAGACTCAGGCAGCATGAGAGACCCATGGGAAGGAGACCTCATCAGCAGCCCCCTCAGGAATCAGACCTTGCCGAGTGGGCACTCACCACTCTCCTGTGGATGAATGGGCACACACGTGTCTGCCCTGCAGACCCTGAGCCATGAGCCCTTCCCACCACCTTCCAGGGCAGACTCAGCATCAGTCAACCTGGGGTCAAAGGTCATAATCAAACCCTGAGAACCCAGAGCACAGGCTTGGGGGAGGGAACAAAAGATGTGGGTTGCCCCAGCAGGTCTGAGTGTGGAGACCCACAAGTTTGAGAGCCAGAAGGGCACACGCCAGGCTCCGTTCTGGGTGCTCTCAGCTTCCCTTATTGGCTGACACTCAAGCCCGCTTCCTTTGCTCTCTGTCAATAAGCATGAGCTCATTCCCATCGTGGTTTGTTTCCCTTTCTCCCGGCCGGAACTCTGTAATGAAAACTCTATTCTAAAAAAAGCTGTTCTGTGCTTCAACTTAAGGACGGAGCAAGTAGAGCCTTTCATTCCAGGGGGAGGGGAACAGTGAAGAAACCTCGGCCAGGACTCAAGGTACCCATGTTTATCTTGATCGGAGCATCAACAAGGTGTATTCAGGAATGACTGACATCTGAACTGAAGGAAAGTTTATAATGCGTTAAGGCAGCTCCATATGAATTATCTATTTTGGGGGGGAAATATAGCAACAGCTAATATTAATAAGAAGTATCAATTTCATAGAGATGATTCCACCTAATGTTTACAAATAAGCTGTTCATTTTTGGGTTGATCTGTAAGCTCATGTCAAACCCGCGAGGCTAAGGATTTTTTCTCTTATTTCTTTAGTTTTCACCACCATACCTGCCATTTTCACCACCACCCCCCACCCCCAGAAAGAAATAGAAATCAGGCCGACAAACCCAGAGAAACCCCATCTGACCCACGGGAGGCAAAGAGAGGGAAAGGGATGGAGAGGGTCCTCTTGTACAGGTCACCTGGGAGATCATTCTCCACACTCCGCTGTTGCTGCAGAAGCCCTGCAAGCCTGGAGCAAGAGGGACGGCAGGAGAACCGAGCCACCGAGTTAAGGGGCTGCATGCTTGGGCAAAAACCAGTAGGAGGGCACAAGGGGGCCTGCCCTGCCCCCCAGCTCCCTCCCTGCATTTCCAGACCAATGTTCAGAAAGTGACCCCACAGAGACAGGTGAGTCCCTCTGTGAGGCTCAGCATGAACGGGACAGGGTCACCCTTGTTGAGTCCTCTTCACCCTGTTGGCACTGTTCCCCCTCCCCAGAGAGCCCAGGCACTAGGGCACAGAAAGGGGGCAAGAATCATCCAGGGAGAGCCAGGGAGAAGCTCAAAGGGCTGCAGTGTTGCCTTGCTTATTCAGGGCTCCAGGTTTTAACTCTGCCACCAAATGACCCCCTGGATACCCTGTGTTGGGCCGTCACCGCTGGGCCAAGTATTGCCAATGGGAGACCCCTTGAGTGGCTGAGGCTTCTATCTGCCTGACTCCAGCCCTTAGTAACAGGGCATGTAATGTGCCACCGCACCTTCTCACCTGGACCCCCCCCCCCCCCACCAAACACATACACACACACACACACACACACACACACACACACACACACAGCTGCATTAGGACTGAACATCAGAAACATGGATAACAGACAAGCATGGGCAGTGATTCTCTTGCTTCTGGTAGCCCTTGGAATTTGTGCTCCTATAGAAACTCTCACCAGAGAAGATGTCTTTCCAGCCCCCTTGGGGCTGTGGTCCCCATATGAGGTTAGAGCTGCCCATACCAGCAAAGAATCTAATCAGGCCACAACTTCTTCTCAGCATGTAAACTACTCTGCTTGCTTTAAGACTTATTCTTCTACCTATTTTTGGAGGGTAGGAGTCATGCAATGCTTTACAAATAGGACATCCAATGCTAAATATGAGAAGCAAAATTAAAAGAGAAATCTAGAACGACAGGATGGCAGGGAAGGCACCTGCCTTGCATGCAGCTGACCCTGGTTTGATTCCTGGCACCACATATGGTCCCCTGAGCATGGTCAAGAGTGATCCTTGAGTCAGAGCCAGGGGTTAGCCCTGAGCAATGCCGTGTGTAGCCCAAAAAACAAAGGGAGGGAGGGAGAGAGGAGAGAGAGAGAGAGAGAGAGAGAGAGAGAGAGAGAGAGAGAGAGAGAGAGATCTGTCTCAAGGATAAGGGGGATCAAGGCCACGAGAAGCCAGGGCAGATGGGGAATGCACTGAACTGCATGAATCTTATTTCCTGTTCTGATCTGAGAAAGGAGCTCACAGAATTCTCACATGGCCAGAGAATGCCAGCCACGCTTACACATATATGTTGCCTCTTTAACCTGAGCTGAAACAGGCAATGTGGGGCAGGCAAAACTTGGAACCCAACGTGCTGGGTTCTCCCACCGCCCCACCCCTACCCCCGCCCTCCCGGCCAAACACACCGCCTCTCTGGGGAGAATGGGAGAGCAGGCATTTCTGTGTGAACACTGATCACCTGCCACATGGAACATTCCAGAGTAAACAACTTCCACTCTGGAAAGTCCTTGGGCAGCAATCAAAGCAACCACAAGGGAGATGATGATCCCAACCAAGACGTTTAAACAGGTCTTATATGAGGTACTTTCCAGGTAGACAAGAAAACAAGGGCAGAGGCATCCCGGCTCCTCCTTGCTGGGCGGGGTGCTGGGGAAATCCTGCAGAGTGGGCTGGGGTGGTCCCCAGAGGAGGCTGCCAGGAATAAATACACCCAGTTGGGGGCTGGTGCAGCAACTCAATACTTCCTATTGTTGGGGCTGGGGCACTAGGACAGTGGGTCAAGGGGCTTTGTGCATGCAGCCAACCCTGATTTGATCTCTGGCACCACATCCGGAAGTCCCCTGCGTCCTGCAGTCCCTGGAACTGCCAGTGTGGCCCAATGACCCCCACCCAAGTCCAAAGTCTAAATATGTTATAAATCATCCACCTTCAAAATACCCAACTATTATACTATTATACAAAATAAAAACACATTGAAACACAATTAGCCAGGATTGGTGATTATTAACACTGGACAATGAGTACACAGGATTTAATGTCACATGTTCTCTCTGGGACTGTTGGATATGCCCCATAATTTTTGCATGCTTTGCCCGAGATAAATCCCAGGATCACATGGTACCCCCAAGCACTGAGCCAAGAGTAAGTAACCCCAGAACACCACCAGTCATGGGCCAAAAACAAGAAAAAAAACAAAACTAACCAAAAATTTACATATTAGTTGTAGAAATGTAGGTAAAAAGATTTAAAAACAGTAAAGGTATGTCAAGTAATCAAGTGATGTGTGGACTTGAAGTGTAGCTCACTGATACAGCATTAATGTTGCACGTGCGAGGCCTGGTTCAATACCTGGCATTATAAATAAATAATATAAAGATGCAATTTATCCTTATTATATAAATATTATATCCTGTGTACAGAGTATTCTTTATTTAATCAGCATTTAACAATGAAGAGCAAGAATATTCAAATTCAACTCCAAGATTTTGATCCCAACTATGTTGTTTGTTATTGTATATGCTTGGTCAAGGTCATTAAGGTATCAGTGTTTGTTTCAATTTCCTGGGAATAATATTGGTATTTGTTTAGTATGATTTTCAGTTTCTACATTGAAGATCAGATGAGAGATAGCACAGCAGGTAGGGCGTTTGCCTTGCACGTGGCCGACATGGTCAGCCCAGATTTGATTCCTCCGCCCCTCTGGGAGAGCCCGGCAAGCTACCAAGAGTATCTCGCCCACACGGCAAAGCCTGGCAAGCTCCCCGTGACGTATTCGATGTGCCAAACACAGTAACAACAAGTCTCACAATGGAGACGTTACTGGGCCTGCTCGAGCAAACCAATGAACAATGGGAGGACAGTGCTACAGTGCATTGCTAAAAGCAAAAGGGAAAAGGGCTCCCATCTTAACACTGGCAACAGACTGCTCTTACTTTGGTCTGTTTATTTCCAATCTTTTCCATAGTTTTCTTCCATTAATTTGCAAATAGTGTTATACTGTCTGTACTTTTCATTAATTGCTTTCTACTTCCCTCAAAAAATATTTATCTTAAGTATTAGGGGTAGAAGAACCAGAGAGATAGTACAGCAGACAGGGCACTTGGATGCTTTGTATGCAGCTGACCCGGGTTTAATCCCTAGCACCCTGTAGTGGTCCTTTGAGCCCACCAGGAGTGATCCCTGAGTTCAGAGTCAGGAGTAACCCCTGAGTTGGGTGTAAAGATTTAGGGTCAGAGATATGTGAAGCTTCGAGTCCCATCCCCATCACCACATGCTCAAGTTCCCCAGCACTGCTAGATGTGGCCCTCATGGGCCTCCCAAGCACCATTAGCCTAAGCTCTGCTGGGAATGATCCCTAAAACAACTGAGAGAAGGAATTAATCAAGTTCTTAGATGTTCTCTCTGGTCATTGCACAGAGATTCCAGTATCTGGTGACTGTAAGTAAAGTGGGCTGAAGCAGGAAGAAGATGATTTTGTAACAGGTGATTGCAAGCAAGGAAGATATTGGTGAACAATCACCCAACAACAAGGTAATGCACAGGAGCAGAAGGGTGCAGCGGGAGGCCAGGGCTCACAGATTCCAGCCAAATCGTCCTTCACTTGGGTGGGCCTCTTATGAAGAGCAGGGTGGAGGCAGAGGAGTGCCAACACAGTTCTGACACATACTTACTGATGCCTCTCTCCCTGCACTATCATTCCCTGTGAGCAGTGTAGGCCGGTTCGCTTCTGCTCTGGAAGTCTTGAGCCATGAATATGGAGTTTTTAAGCATTGCCTCATATCTGGGAGAGCCAAGGATTTGTTGAGGGCACAAGAAAAACGGAAGTGGGGCTGAAGCAATAGCACAATGGGCAGAGCATTTGCCTTGCATGCGGCCGACCCAGGTTTGATTCCCAGCATCCCATATGGTCCCCTCGGCACCGCCAGCAGTAATTCCTGAGAGCAAAGCCAGGAGTAACCCCTGTGCATTGCTGGGTGTGACGCAAAAAGAAAAAAAAAACAAACAAACCAGAAACTTCTCAGGCCACACCGCTCCAAACACTCTAAAAGGCCTTCTGGGAAAACGCGTCTTCAAAGAAGCAAGGTAAGTGGATGCTGTTTGGGCCCTCCCTGGGTTCTATCCCCCAAGTCTGAGAGATCATTTCCTTCCCTGAATAAAAGAAAATGCACAAAATCCCAGAGCTGGGAGGGAGGAATCATCGACTTCTCTGCACTGTGCACCCCACACAATCAATGTCTGAGTGACAGTCAAAACTACTGTCTGTCTTCCTTCCTGAAGGAACCCCTAAGCCCCTTCTCTGTGCTACATTGGAAGGATTTGGAGTTGAGTGCATTCCAGCTGCATCCCAACCAGCTTCTCCCACCTCCGGGGGAGGAAACATTGCTACTCCCGATCATGTGACCGGGACCAGCAGGATGTGGGGGCTCCGTTGGTGACACTCTCCGGGGGGGGCCCTGAGAACTTAGAGGTCCACAGAGGGCCTAACCGGAGGAAGAGACTGTTCCACTCTCTCCACACCTTTCCCCTCACTCTTCTGTCACTTTGGGTTTTAGTATCTATCATTTTAGGTTTTCTGTCACTTTGGGTTTTAGTATCTATCAGAAAAACCTGTGCTTGTCCTCTTGCCATCCTGTTGAGGATGGGAGCGCAGAAAGAAAGGTGAGTCTGGAAGGAATAAACTCTGAGTCAGAAGCTGACTCAGACAAGGCAACTTAGCCCTTAGTAAATCGACAGCAGCTACAGACCCACGTCCCTCCAAATTGAGCTCTAACTTCATCGCCTCACACTGGAGCATCAGCCACCGCCCTAAGGAGCCCTCGCGCCCCAACTTTCCAGTAAGCCCATCCAAGGAAGCGCACACTCTCAGGGAGCACCACGGCAGGAACACGGTTAGAAGTAGATTGGGACGCTGGGGTCAAGAGTGCTTGCTTGTTTCTGGAGGGGGCTCCTGGGCTGTTTGGACAGTGGGACACTCTCTGGAGGAGAACTTGTTACCCACATTCCATCTGTGTATCTTGCTGAGACTGGCACCTCCTAGAGCATGAGCTCATTTCTGACCTAAGTCTGTGTCCTCCCCCTGGATTCCTCCATCACAGAGAAGCAAGAGGAAAACAGACAAATGCAACCAAACGTGACGAGTCTCTCTTCCAAAACAGAGCAGTCGTGAGGACCAAAACTGAGCCAGAAAGCCCTACAGGCTTCTCTGCATATGGCTGGATCTTTCCTTTCTTTCCCTTGACAAAAGAGCCAAAAAGCCAAATGTATAAACAAGAAACAGCTGTCTTCTGGCAGAGACAGAGCCCACCGCACACAGCCACACCCAGCCTGGGACAAACAGCCAGCTCCTCCCGACTCCTCTGATCAGCAGTCCCCAGGGATGCTGAGCTCACCCTCAGTGGTCAGGGCAGGCCAGAGCCAGGCAGGGATGCTCAGACGTTGCCCTCTCCCACGGGCTAGGGCCGAGGAGCGGCAGGAAGGGAACTGGGAAGGAAACCTACCTTGCACACAGCGGCCTGCAGGATAGCATCAAAGCCTCCCTCGGGGGCATCGCGGTTCCGGGACACCCTCTGCTTCCGGACTTCCTCATTGAAGCTGTCGACTCTGTCCGTGAGGGGCAGCAGGTGGCGGAAGCCGAAGGAGGGGAGGCAGTTTGGAAACAACTTGTAACTAGAGAGAAAGGAGAGAAGAAGCACTTTCTGTCATTGTCTCTGGATCTCAAGTGTCCCCAGCCCAGTCTCCGTGCAGTCACCAAGTGCCCTGAGTGGCCACCAGGCACGTGTGCCCAGCCTGCGCCCAGCAACAGCCGGGTGTGGAGAACAGGGACAGGGTACAATCCCACTGTCCAACACGGAGCCTGCATGTGGGAAGTGGGAGCAACAAGCAGGCTGCTTAGAGGAAGCAGAGGACAGGGACCACAGGGACAGGCCACTGGAAAGTTTGTGGAGGGGCCCACAGCCTCCGGAGATGTGAGGGACAGGCGATGCAGGCGATGCAGGCACTGCACCTGGTTGCACAGAGGAACGTGAGGAGCAGGAGACTATGAAACCAGCTTTTGTTACATGCCATCACCTTGACAAGGACCATATAGCCTCACCACATCAACCTGCAAAGAGATCACCAAAATGTGCTGGACCTTCAGCCTATGCAGAGTGGAAAAGTGTAGGACAACACTGTTTTGTCCTTTCTGCATAGCCTCAGGTAGTTTAGGTTTATTGGGTTGCTCCCATTACAGTAGTCTCATTCCCCTGTGTTTATTTGTAACTTCTTTCTTTGTGCTCTGTTGACTTGTAAATTGCTTTTCTCTTCTCCCTATGTCCTTTGCACAGTTTATTCAGAGCAATGTCCTTTTTGTACTGACACAAGAAGACGGTATATGCTATGCTTTTGTAATGTGACTCTCAGTGTTATTTTTCTCCTGGGTATATGTTCTCTCACCTAAGCCTCAGCTGCCCTTACTTCCTAGTGCCCCCAAAAGCAGGGTTCCGACAAGGGACTGGACAGAACCAGGGCAAGAGGTAAGCTATGTACTACCCTGGCATTGAGATGGGCCTGGCCAAAGTGCCCTAATGCTTAACTATAAGTTAAGAGCTTGGTCATGGACAAATGCTGTCATGATCCAAAAAGTAATAATTAGATTGGAACCCTGTGAGGGTAGCACTGCACTGTCTGCACTGTAGCACAGCCCTCCTGTTGTTCATCGATTTGCTCCAGCGGGCCCAGTAATGTCTCCATTGCGAGACTTGTTGTTACTGTGTTTGGCATGTCGAATACATCACAGGGAGCTTGCCAGGCTCTGCCGTGCGGGCGAAATACTCTCAGTAGCTGGCCGGGCTCTCCAAGAGGGGTGGAGGAATCAAACACAGGTCGGCCAGGTCGGCCACATGCAAGGAAAATGCCCTATCCGCTGTGCGAGGGTTAGGAATGATTAATCTGGCTTGAGCGCTGTAGACTGAGTCTGTGGCAGGATACTCCCAGGAGAGCTGCCCTAGAGCCTCAATGTTATCTCTTACTGTGTCCATACAAAAATAACTAGCATTAAGATGTTGATAGAGTGGGGCTAGAGAGATAGCACAGCCAGTAGGGCGTTTGCCTTGCATGCGGCTGATCTGGGTTTGATTCCCAGCATCCCATATAGTCCCCTGAGCACTGCCAGGAGTAACTCCTGAGTGCAGAGCCAGAAGTAACCCCTGTGCATCGCTGCGTGTGACCCAAAAAAGAAGAAAAAAAAAGATGTTGATAGAGTTATTAGACTGAGGAAAGGAGAAAAACACCTTACAAGGTATTTTGCCTGAGGCAGTCAGGAAGGGCTTTGGAATACCTCTTAGGTGGTGCTCCCTTTGAACTTGGTGGGCCCTCAGGAAGGGCTTTTTTATGTTGATTTGGCTACCTGATTGGGTGCAGAGTCTGGGGAGTTAGAGAGACTAGAGGGTTGGAGGAGTGAGAGAGAGAGAGCAGGGCTGCGGTGTGGGTGTGGAGAGGCTAGCAAGAGGGACAGAGAGAGAAGAATGTAGAAGAAGAATAAAGGAGCAGGAACGTGGAGAGAGAGAGCCCCGGCTGAGAGACAGAGCGCGGAGAGATGAGCGAGAGAGACTGGAGGAGACGGGAGTGAGGAGCAGTGGAGACTAGAATGGGAGGCTCAGAGAGACTGGGGCAGGCGCGTGGGAAGAATGGAATAAATGGAATCTGATCAATCAATCGGCTTGGCCCTCGTTTCGTCCACCGTCTGCCCCATGGCCCTGGCTGCCCCAGCTAGGCAAGCGGCCCAGGGTCCCCCCGCCCCAACGCGGGCAGCTGGGGGAGAGCCCCCGGGGCCTCCCCCTGGCTGTCCCTAAAGGATCGAAAACACTGCTTCCTTAAGTGATACTTCACAGCTACATGTTCATTTCTCCTAAATGCCAACGAGGTCATTTTGCAATACACCACCAGGGCCAGAGAAAAAGGATGTGTGATTGACCCTCGTTTGATCTGTGGCATTGCAGAGTCCTACAAGCACCACCAGGAGTGATGCCTCGGCACCCGGGTGCGGCCCAAGTCACCCCCACAAAAAGAAAGTAAAACAGAAATGCGCCAGCTTATAGTGGACGATTACATCATTAATGTGCTGCGTCCTGCTCTGAGTCTAATATCAGGTGTTTCTCCTAAAATACCAGATAGTCTCATGGGCAGTCTGCAATGGGGGTGTCAAGTGGCCTGCTGCTGGGAGATTAGGCCCCACTTCTGGCTCTAGGCACTCCACCTGGATATACAGCTAATGAAAGAAGAGAAGCCCAACGTGTTTCATGACTGAGTTCAGGGGCCAGGGAGATGACTCAAAGGTGTGTGTGCTTTGCATGCAGGGAGGCTGGCCAAGAGCTCTAGGACCACATGGTCTCTGAGGATTGGCAGGAGTGTCCCTAACACGGGCTTGAGGGTGACCCAAGAGAAAAACAAGCATTGAAGGGTTCACTAGGCAGAGGACGGGGAGAGCTCCCAGCCAGAAAAGAGAAAGTACAAGAGTCCATGGCAGGAAGGAGCATGGGCAGCCTGAGGAAGAGCAAGCCGTGGGCTCCTGCAAGGGCTGGCAGAGAGGGCATTGTGAGGGCTGTAGGGAGCTGGCAGGGCAGGGCCTGCGGGGGCGGGGGGGGGGGTGCTGCAGGGGCTGGCAAGGCAGACCCCGGCTGGCCTGGTCTGTGTGGCCTTTAGAACCAAAGATGAGAAACACTCACAGAAAGGCCTGAGGTGGGGTGTGGTGGGGCGCTAGAATACATTTCCAGTCGGGTAAGTGACTGTAGGGACAACCGGGTCGGCCGCAGGCCAGGGTCCTGCCTAACTGCTGCCAGACCCCACCCTGCATGGGAGGCTCTGGGGACTTTCCCCTCCTAGGCAGATCCATTTACTCTGGGGCCACCAGGGCCTGTCCTCCACCTCGGACCTGTGACGAGTAAGCAGGGACAGTCACCCACTGCCCTCACTACCCTCCCCGTCCTCTCTGACAGGAACCCTCACCCCCCACACCCCCAGCCCCACTTCCTCTCCTCGGTTTTGCACCCACTCCCCAGTGTTGCCTGCATCCTCTTGAGCTTGAGCCTTGCGTCCCTCTCCACCTCCCAACTACTGATTGCGCCTGACCTTGCAATCAAGGTGCTTGCCTTGCATGCGCCTGCCCAGGTGATAGCCACAGCATCCCACATTCCACAGGGTCCCCCTGACCCCTGCAGGGCCTGAGCACAGAAGGACTAAGCTCTGAGCACTGTTTGGTGTGGCCCAACTCCACCCATCCCAGTAAACAACAACAACAACAACAAAAAAAAAACAGAGAAAAATTTCTTCCTAACAGAAGCCAGAACTGCACAGGGTCCCCACCTATAATGGACTGGCAGATACCTGAGCTGAGAGGCAGTAAACTGACCCTACCTCCCTCCCCACCAAGCATGACACCAGAAGTTTTCAAACTTGCTCTATCAACTGCCTTTCAGAAAAAACATTGCTCACTGTCCCTGTGAAACCCACCTTCTTTAAGAAAATAAAGAGGATGTGCTCCCTTCCCCCCCCCACCCCGTCCCTCACTGCACCCAAGGGTGCCACTGCTCCTCTGGCCCAGTTCAGTACACCCCAGGCCAGGGCCCCACTTTGAAAAGGTCACCACATCCCACTGTTTAGTCCAGGCTGTGTGTGCGGTGCCTGGTGGACTGAGGCGGGGGAGGGGAGAGAGAAGTAATTGAGTGCAATGAGAAAACCAGAAAAGCTGTGAAAGACTCAGCTAAATCTTAGCTAATTTTGACCTCTTGCCCATTTTCCCTTGCACACAGCAGCAAAGGGTCATTTTTATTGAGAATCACAATCCAAGAAGCAGGAAGTGGGGAGTATGTTCGCCAGACAGAAGAGGCCTTCCTGCAGAAACGTGACTTAGGAGGGTGGCCTCGGCACGGGTGCCCTGTGACTGCACAGTCGCGCGTGTCCCACGGAGCCCTGGCAAGTGCTCAATGACCTGAAGATTTGGGGTTTGGGGGAATCTCGGGCTGGAAACCCTGTGCCTTCTCCACACTGTGTCCAGGCTGCAGGCCCCAGGTTAGGGCCATGGACTGGAGTCACTGAGTTAAGCATGATTAACCAGGAAGAAAAATAAGATATAACTGCTGGAGCCAGAGAGATAGTAGAGGGGTTAAGGCACTAGTGCATTGAAACCCATCCTGGTTCATCCTCCAGGCTCCACTAGCAGTGGTCCCTGAGCACAGAGCCAGGTGTGACCCTGAGAGCACAGCTGGGGGTGCCCCCCCCAGTTTGGGGCTGCTCAAAGAGACTGGGTGAGCACCCGTGTATCAAGTGAAACCAGGGCTGGAAGATAACTCAAGCAGCGGGAACACATGCAGGAGCCCTGGGCTCAAGCCCCAGAATGTCCAGGGTCCCCAGCACTACTAAGAGTGACTCAGAGCTCTGCACCAGGAGCAAACCCTGAGAACTGTTGTATGTGCCACCCTGCCCACCAAGCAAAGACAATTTCAAAGCACCAGATCTAGAAACACCCAGAGAACAATCTCACAGCTGCAGTAACAATACTGCAGAAAAAGCTCACATGGAAAGTGTCCCTCCCACTCTAAACTCAGACCTGCTGGATAAGGCAGCATTTCTTAAATGTTCCTGGGAAGGGCCAGAGAGACAGCACAGGATTAAGGCATTTCACTGACCCTGGTGTCAATTTCTGGCACCACAAATACTCCCTTGAGCACTGCCAGGTGTCACTCTTAAGCACAGAGCCAGGAATAGGCCCTGAGCACCTCTGAGTATGGCTCAAACACCACAACCTCCAAATAAATTGATAACTTTAATCTTTTAAAAAAAATTAAGTGTTTTCCAGAAAGAGAGGGACAGACATAGAAAGACTGCACTCATCTGGGGAATATAAAATAACAGAATGGGAGACGAACACCCAAGAATAGTTGAGATAAGTTTGAGGAGGTTTGCTCCATGGCTTGGAAGCCGGCAGCAGATGCTGGGGAAAAAGGCAGCTCAGATAGAGAAGGGAACACCAAGTAAAAGATGTTTGGAGGATTCGCTCTGGATGCGAGATGCATGCTGAAAGTAGGCTATAGATCGAACACGATGGCCACTCAATACCTCTATTGCGAACCACAACACCCTAAAGGAAAGAGAGAGCAAAAGGGAATGCCCTGCCACAAAGGAGAGGGGGGTTGGGGGGGATCGGGTGGGAGGGTGGGAGGGCTACTGGGATCATTGGTGGTGGAGAATGGGCACTGGTGGAGGTATGGGTACTCGATCATTGTATAACTGAAACCCAATCAAAAAAATTTGTAAGTCTACAACTGTACCTCATGGTGTTTCACTAATAAAAAAAGAAAAAGAAAGAAAGAAAATTCAGTGTTTATGGGTAGAAGAGTTCCAGAAGCAGTGGAGGGTCCTGGGACTTAGGCAAGTTTGTGAGGACTCACTGCACAGAGGTGTGAAATTGTGACCCTTAAATTCCAGATTGTTGTAAACCAACGATTAATCAGTTGTTTGGGCCACACCCAACAGTGCTCAGAGCTCAGGAATCACTCCTGGCAGGGCTCAGGGGCCATATGGAACACTGGGCATTGAGCCCAGGAGGATGGATGGTCACATGCAAGGCCAGTGATCTACGTGCTGTACTATCTCTCCAGCCCTCAATACATCAATTTTCAAAGAAGGAAATAAAATAAGAAATGATGATACCTAGCCAAGATTGGGAACTTATCAAGGAAATGGCAGGAAGGCAGCCAACACCAATGAGAGAGGAGCGGAGGTCAGGCCAGAGAGTTAGGCCAGACCAGCTCACGGGTTAGACGGGTGTCAGCAGGGAAGGGTGAGCCACCACAGGCTGGGTGAGCCCAGCGCTGAAAGCTTGCTCTCTGCAGAAAACTAAAAAGCTGCCGGCCACTAATATCAGAAGCAGAAAATTTCTAGTCACCAGCTGACTTAGGAGACACAGTTAAGATCCACTTCAGGTCAATGGCAAGACAAACCACTCTGAGAATTGTCACCCCGCTGAGCAGGCAGAACTCAGTGATTCCCTGGTGGTAGGAGAAATGAGAAGACAATGGTAAAGATGGAGGAGTATGTGGCCTTTTCAAAGAAACTCACGAGGGTAAAAAATACTGATAATAATAAGGATCAGGGCCAGGAATAGTGCAGTGGCTAAAGAGCAGCCCTGGAATGGTGTCAAATCCAGGTTTGATTCCTGGCACCACAAAGTTCCCTGCGCATCACTGGGTGCATCCCTGGACCCTCAGCACCACTGCGGTGGCCCAGGTGACCTGGACACTGCAGGGTCCATGCAGCTCCACTTGGGGAAAAATCCAAAACCGAATGCTTGGATTCTGACAGTACAATTCAGGTCACCAGATGGATAGTGTGGGTGGAAGCAAAGGATGGGATCAGCGGATACAGGAGATCCAGTGGACTGAGGGGGGTGGGGCTGAGCAGACTGAGGAGCCTGAGCATTTCTGCTTATTACAACTGAAAGTTTAACCCTATGACATATATACCTGCCAATTCAGCATCATCCCCACGGCCCTCAGTCCTGCAGACTATCATTCTACTCTGCTTCCCTGAGTCCAGTTTGCTGTTGTTACTGCTGCTACTGTTTAGATTGTCAGCAGTGCTCAGGGATTACCCCTGGCAGTGCTCCAGAGGCATAATACCATGCCAGGGACCAAACCAAGGTTGGCCACATGCAAGGCTAGTGACTAAACCCCTAGTACCATCTCTTCAGCCCTCTGAGTTCAGCTCTTTTTACATTCTACATATGAGTAAGACCTGATATGTATTTCAGAAACAGCCCAACACCTCTATCATAAATACAGTGTTCAGAATCAGAAATAATATGCCAGACTATTCTTCAAATCCTGCGTCAGTAAATATCATGTGACTCTTCCTAGTGAAAAGTTCCTTTCACTCAGAATAGCTCTGCAATAGTTGTTCAATCTGACAATTAACCTGCTATGTAGCAGCATTTCTCCACTTTTACTGTAAGTCTAAAATTTCCGTCTTCCAGTAGAAACACTGGGGCAAAAGGAGAAGGAAGCTCAGAAGAGGCAAAAGGAGGGGAAGTTCAGAAGAGCCTTTGGAAATCTACCTTTCCCCTGAAATATTCTGCAATCCCACATTTCCTTGGAGTTTCGTTTGTGGATCTGCCACCACAAGAGTTGTCATTGGCGCTCGACAAGAACTCTGATTTCCATTGGGGACATTATCAGGAAGGAAAGCAAAGGAAAGGATTCACAGGTGGTCTACTGAGATGCTAGTGGAAGGTGAACTTTATCAACAGTTTTGGCTTTTGTCTACATTAAAATAAATTTAAAAAATGTAAACAGCATTTTTTATTTTGTTTTGTCCTGGTGAATTCCAGACATTCTTTGAAAAGGGACAGATTTAGAATTTGATCATCCCCAAGCACCACATTCACTTCAAACAAGAGAAAAGTGAATGTTGTTCTACCTTATTCCTCCATGATCACCTGATTTCATCATTTCCTGAAGCAATGATCCAAAATTTACTCATACATATATATATATCATTTTATATATATCACTTTGAGATGATATTATTATCTCATTCTTACTTTGGAAAAACTAGCAGGCTACTGAATGTAACCTGCTCACACGGCAGAGTCTGGCAAACTCCCCATGGCGTACCCAATATGCCAAATACCAGTAACAATGATGGGTCTCATTCTCCTAACCCTGAAAGAGCCTTGAATATGGCACTTTTTAAAAAATCTCAGGGCTAGGATGAAGGAGACGTTACTGGGGCCTGCTCGAGGCAATCGACGAACAACAGGATGGTGGTGAAAATGCTGAGGGGCTGGTGCAATTGTCCACTGGGTAAGGTACTTTCCTTGCATGTGGCTAACCAGGGTTCAATTTCCAGCTCACTGTCAGAAATGACCCCTGTGTGCAGAGCCAAGATTAGCCCCACCTCACCATCCCCTGCTCTAGCACCTCCCCCCCAAACTAAAGAAAAAGCTGTGTCAGGTGGGCGGACAGGAGCCCCAGTGCCTATGGCCATGGTGTGTATGGTCATGCATGCAGCACTGGACAGCTACTTTCCTTACATGCATGGCAAAGACAAGACTGGGCCATGGAGATAAACACTTAAGCCTGGACCCTCCTACACATGCTCTTCACCCTTTCTTGGGTTCACATTTTCCTGCCTCACTGTCCCTGCATCCTTAGTACCCAATAGGAGTGCAATCACTTACCCAATGCATGGGTTGGTCTGGTACCTCGGCGCTGTGTAGGAGAAAGGAGAGATGTTCTTGTCTACAAAGGACCCAAAGCCCAGTCGGAAGTTGCTGGTGAGCTTCCTCATTTCCTCCGCCAGCTTTGTGCCCAGGTTCCGGATGCTGTCCAGGTCATCCTTCATGGACAGGGAGAGGTCCATCAGGTAGTACAAGTCCACGGGGTAATCTTCCACCTGTCGGACCTGCAGCTGGAAGTTAGTCTTGTCCCCTGTGCCAACAAGGAGGTGAAGTATGTTAGTGGGCAACTGACAGATGTGTGGAGGTGGATCGCACATGTTAGACTTTTAAAGATGATTCACCTCTTACTTCCATTAGTAACTCTGGGTCTTACAGAATAAATATTTTCTTTGGAAGCAGAGTTCCTGAAGGGATTAATGGTGCTGAGGATGGAGTTCTTGGTTCTCCTTCTGCATATTCGACTCAAGATTTTTTTTTAACTTTTATCAAATATTGTGAACTACCTTATAAAATAAAAAAAATAATTAAAAAAGGGCTGGAGCAATAGCACAGTGAGTAGGGCATTTGCCTTGCATGTGGCCGACCTGGGTTTGATTCCTCCATCCCTCTCGGAGAGCCTGGCAAGCTACCGAGAGTATCCCGCCTACACGGCAGAGACTGGCAAGCTCCCTGTGGCATATTCAATATGCCAAAAACAGTAACAACAAGTCTCACAATGGAGATGTTACTGGTGTCCACTCGAACAAATTGATGAGCAATGGGACGACAGTGCTACAATGCTAATTTTTTAAAAAAAATTTTTTTTTTGCTTTTTGGGTCACACCTGGCGATGCTCAGGGGTTACTCCTGGCTCATGCACTCAGGAATTGCTCCTGGCGGTGCTCAGGGAATCATATGGGGTACTGGGAATCGAACCTGTGTCGGTCATGTTGGCTGCATGCAAGGCAAACGCCCTCTCCACTGTGCTATCACTCCAGACCCAAAATTTTTATTTTTATTTTAAGAAAATCTGTTAACTACCAGTCACCTCTCAGCAAAAAAGGACCTAGGGTTAAGGATGGAGTCCGATAATTGGGGAGAACTTTTGTGTCAAAGGCCTACACACAAATTGGGTAAGAGTGGTCCCAAATCATACACCAATTTCAGAGGAAGAATTGGCTAAGATAAGGATGTGACACCAGGAGAGTGTCAAGGTGAGCGTGAAATAGAAGACGGGAACAAAAGAAGAAAAGACAAGTACCCACACTATGAGTAGAATGGAGTGGAATGGGACTGAGAGGTGAGCAGGGAAAGGGAACATGGGGACACGGGGAGAGCAGAGAGCTGTGAAATAGCTCCAAAAGAGGCCCAGAGAGAGCTCAGTGGCAAAATACCTGCCTTGTAGGAGTGAGATGTGAGTACAATCCCCAACACCGCCCCATTCCCCCACACACACACACACACACATGCACTGAGCATTATCTGTTGACACTGCCATATGGGATCCCTGGCTCCACAACAACTAAGTGTGCAATCTTTAGCACTCCACAACCAAGAGTGCAAACACCACAACTCAAGTGCACAACCCCTGGTGAGCACCACAACCAAATGTATGCAACCTCCAGTCATCATGACAGCAATGAACAGAAAGGGAACTAAAATGAAATGAAATAGGCTGGAGAGGCAGTACAAAGCTTATGGCATTTGCCTGGTATGCAGTGGACCTTCATTTGAAGCCTGGAACTACATATGGTCCCTTGAATACCACTAGGAGTGATCCTGGAGCACAGAACTCAGGAACTCAAGAGTAAGCCCTGAGTACCTGGGTATGGCCCACAGGCCAAAAAAAACTGCTTCTGGAGAGATAGGGTGCTGACCTTGCACCAGGTTTCAATCCCCAGCCAGACCACTTGGTTCCTCAAGGTTGTCAGAAGTGATCCCTGAGAACCCGTGACTGAGATCTCCAAGCCTGCTCGGATTGGGACTGGGCCTCCTCCCCCCAGGTCCTCAGTTTTCCAGTAGCTTGGCAGTAGCTTGGCAGTCACACCCACAAACTGCCTGCCCCCCGCCCCCACCATGAAATCTCATCAATGGCCAAGATCCAGAGACTATAAACTAAAGCTCCCAGAAGAGAGCACCACAGAATGTCCTGACCCCGCACCAGGCTGTCTTCACCGGGGAACCTTGGATGGAGGTGGGTTGAGTTTCCCTCCATGCCTGGTAGCCAAAAACCTCCAGAACCTAACTGCCACCATGCCCAAGACCACTCTCCACATACTCGGAAGAGCGTCACCCAAGAGGGGAAAAGCCTCACCCAAGATAGGATGAATCTCACCAGAGAGCAGACTGGCAGGAAAACCCATGGTATGTGGGTTTGTGGGAACCCGTGACCAAGATTTCCAAGTCTGCTCAAATCGGGAAGCCTCCTCCCCCCAAGTCCCCAGTTTTCCAGTACCTTGGCAGTCACACCCACAAACTACCCTGCTCCCCCCCCCCCCCCCCGCGCTGGCGCTATGTAATCTCATCAATGGCCAACACCCAGAGACTATAAACTAAAGCTCCTAGAAGAGAATGATACAGAATTTCCTGGACATTATATCCTATCCATAACAAGCAATACAAAACAAATCGTCTAGCATTGCCTTTTTGGCAAATTTGAGTGGTGGTGAGACTGGTGTTGAAACATCAAATGTAACCAAAGTAGAGAGAGAATATGGGGAAATTGTCTGTCACACAGGCAGGGGAAGGGTTGGAATGGCGGTGGTGGGTGGAATACTGGGGATTTTGGTGAAGAAAAATGTACACTGGTAAAGGGATGGGTGTTTGATGATTGCATGACTAAAGCTCAAACTTGAAAGTTTTGTAACTGTATCTCATGGTGAATCAAAAAAAGGGTAGGAAATAATAATAATAAAGTAATAAAATAAAATTAACATTCAGAATAGAATTTTAAAAAAGTAATGTGGATTTCATGCCCAATTCAATCAGTTTAATCAATGGCTGAGTAAATAGCAGTACTCCTACATTAAGGTAAAGGTAAAGGTAAAGGCCCTCCCGTTGATCGTCGATTTGCTCGAGCGGGCCCAGTAACGTCTCCATTGGAGACTTTGTTGTTACTGTGTCTGGCTTATCGAATACTCTCGGTAGCTTGCCGGGCTCTCCGAGAGGGGCGGAGGAATCGAACTCGGGTCGGCCATGTTGGCCGCGTGTAAGGCGAACACCCTACCCGCTGTGCTATCGCTCCAGCCGTGACGAGGTGGCCGAGTGGTTAAGGCGATGGACTCCTACATTATTTAAAAAAAAAATAAAAGAAGTGATCCCTGAGTACAGAGTCAGAAGTAATTCATAAACACAGCTCGGTATGGCCCCACACACAAACAGAAATACCCAAAATTAAATAATTAAAAATGAACAGGAAACCATCACAGAACTTCAATCATCTTAAAAAGTTTTTTGAAAAGAAAAAGAAAAACATAAATAACTGAAAGTCAATAAAATCAAATACCTCCCCCTACCCAAAGCAAAGATAACTATGTTTCTGCCATGTGCCATTTTTCCTGGGCATTTATCAAACCACAAAAAGAAGTTTTTAGGCCCATCTGACACTTCGGAGCAACACAGATACAACTCACCTTACTGAAAATTCTAAGTACAGAAGACAGATGCCAAACATCAATCCCACTGAAAAGATGGAAGACAAAAAGAAAATAAACACTAACACTGTGCCACTATGATTTCTTTTATTAGCTACAGAAATTAAAAATTATTCTTGCAGGGGCTAGAGAGATCACACAGAAGTATTATCCCTGATCAGGGTTAGACCCCAATGGCCTTCTGAGTATCACTAGAAGTAGTCAGAGCACAAAGCCAGGAGTAAGCACTGAGCACCACTAGAGTTCCCAAAACAAAAAAATTCATTTCTTGCCCCTAAATATGATAGCCAGCAGATGAGAAGCGTTTTTAACTCTGAGAAGGGCTAGAGGGACCAGGGTGTAAGGTGAAGCCCTGCTCCCAGTGGACAAGTGACCCATGTCTGGCCAATGAGGGTAAGTCAGGTCAGGATAAAGATCCCAGATTCATGGCAAATCTCTAAAACACATGGTTTAGGACCAATCTCAAGCTGCAAGTCATACCAGGTCTGCACTTGGACTTCTGAGCCTCGCAGAGGCTCTAAGAGAAGTACTCACCCTCTGGGGAAGGCCTGCCCTTGCACATATGACATCAGGTGCCATTGCAAAGTGACTTGCTTCTGCCGGATGCTTGCTGGGCAGAAAAACCAACCCTTCGCTCTAACCTGACAACTAGCAAACTGTCTTCCCTGTCTTCTGTTTGCTTTATGAACAACATGCCTATAAGCTTGAGTGTGTGTGTGTGTGTGTGTGTGTGTGTGTGTGTGTGTGTATTTGCTCGAGACAAAACCGAGAGCCTCACACAGATCTACTACTGAGATGTGTACCTAGCTCTTAACTCCCGGAAGACTTTTCATCCATGTCATCTGCGTTCCCGGAAGACTTTTCATCCATGTCATCTGCGTGATTCTAAATGATTCTCAGACTTGTCTGGTGTGCCTTTTTCTCTAAGGAAAGTGAAAGCCTAGTGCTAAAGGATACCAAATAGTGGAGTGCATGTGCCAACCTGAGTACCTGAGTGTCCAAAGGCCCTCTCTATCCTGTCACTGGGAACATGGAAGCTGGCTTAAACTTTCTGGACAGAGAACATGATTCTCCATATGGCCCCTGTTCCTTGCACACCTGCCTCCCAATCCCCCCAAGGAGGTAGAGTTCATTGCCTATACACTGAAGAATCAAGTGACCCAAAGGATTAACCCAAGTGCCAGCTCTGCCTCTTGACTAGGGGTTCATCCCAATTCAATGTCCTTAAATGAAACCTGGAAAAAGAACAACCAACAGAGCTGAAGACAAGGGTACACGGCTGTGGGAGAGATGCTCTGGGACAGAGGAGGCTGCGGCACAAAGGGCGATGATTATCCTCAATGTCTGTTGCCCTCGTGTTGTGCCCTGACGTGTCCCTGCGTGTCCTGGCTCTAGCCGCCTGCAGATTGAGGTTGCCTTGGTTTCCTGTTGGTATAAGGCTATTTTTAAAAGCCATCAGGTCTGACTCAAACGGAAGAATGTCCGAGATTTCTTCCAGAATGAATTCCAAGCTGGGTAACGTCTGTCTCTGGTTCCCATCGGGCAAGCGAGTGGGCCTCTGCATGGCCCCTCCCCGCCTGGATGTCACGCAACAGTGGGAAATGACTCTGGGGCAGGGAAGACCCTGTGTCTCCTTGACTTGCACTGACCCCAGACCCAGATGGAGAGAGCCTGAGCAGATCATGTCATCTCTGTCCAATCCCAGGGCCTTCTAGCAAGGGCTCTGCATCTCCTTTCTCCTGAGCCATACTCCCAGTTGAGCCCCTCCTATGGTTCCTGAGTAATTAGCAGGTGACCTCCAGAGGACCCGGAAACTGCTACTGGCTAGATCTGGGGCCTGGGGGACTGGAGACAGGCTTGACAGGGTGGAATCCAGTCCCAGGGCACATAGGACCTGTCCTCTCCAGGAATCAGAGGAGCCTGTCCCCAGGGACTCAGGGGATCCTTTCCTCAAAGGACGCAGGGAGGCCCCCAGGACCTCAGGGTCATTTAAACTTGCTGTTCAGCTTCTAGATGGGAAAACTATGAGATGTCTGCAAGTGCCTTACAAATACTTCTGCAATGCAGCCCCAAGAGTCAACTATTAAAGCAATTCCCTATGGGGATAAAGAGAAAATTCTGCCAAAAACTTGGGTGTAAACAGCTTTAGCCATTCAATTTAATTCCAAATTTTCCAGAAAGGAAGGCAAGGAGGAAAACAAGATGTGTAGATCTCGCCATATGCTAAGGTGGTTTCTATTCTTAGTGGGAAATCTCTTGGCCTTAATTCTAAGGGAAATAACACCACCATCACCTACCACCACACACACACACACACACACACACACACACACACACACACACCCCTTCCCAGAAAAGATGCAAATGCTTTTAAAAAATTTTTTTAGGGTTTTCTGGGATAGAGGAGCACATGAAACTTTGTGGTATCATTTATGTTTCCACAGTTGCTCTCAGCTCTGATTTCTAAGGCCACTAACTCTTCCAAGGCACTGGTGGAATGTTCTGTCTGCCAGCAGCTCCTGCAGGGCTGCCATCCTGGGGCGGGAGCAGGAGGTCAGCATCACCGCCAAATACGGCCCACACTGGCAGGCAGGAAGGGGTGCAGGGATAGACGAGGGGGTTCTCTGTTGAGTGAAGGTTATAGATACACAGTATCTTTGGGGACCCTTCTGAACACCCACACCCATTCTGATGGTCCCTCAGACACTGACTCTGTCATGTCGGCCAAACCTAGGGCCACCCCCACATGTCCACAGGAGCACAAGGCTCTGCGATGCTCCGTGGGGACTATCCTCAGGACACTATTTGGCCCCGCATACTTGACTGGCCATCTTACATCTCTGTGGCCCCCCATCCCAGAAATGTCCTTGGCCCATCTCCCCTTTAGGCTGTTCTCTCAGGGGCTTCCCCATCCCAGCACAGCAGAGACCTCAGCAAAGCAAGGCAAAATGAATCCTGTGAGTAGCCCTTCCTGTCCTTCTGGTTTTTCCTGTTTCCAAAGCACCAGAGCTCTGCTCCTCTCTGCCATCTTTTGCCCAGAATACTTTTAGTGCAGGTCCCCACAACAAGCATCAGGTATCAACTGGCCTTCTTAGGTTCAGAACTCTTTGTGGAGGAGGGGAGTGGGCCCACACTGGGCAGTGCTCTGTGCTGACTCCTGGCTCTGTGCCCAGGGATCATGGGGGGGATCACATGTGGTGCTGAGGATCGAATCAAAGTTGATCACATGCAATTCCCCTTTTAAAGCAATCTTTTCTCCCTTCCACAAAAAGTGAAAAATCAGCTTGCTCCTTGGACACATAAACCTGAGAACAAGTAAGTTTTGGAGTCACTGTAGGAACCCAAGGCTTTTTGTTTGGTTGTTTGGGGCCACACCCAGCAGAGTTCAGGGATTACTCCTGTTTCTGTGCTCAGGGTCACTCCTGGCAGAGCTCAAGGACCATGTGTAGTACTGAGGATAAAACCTGGCTTAGCAGCATGCAAGGCAATTGCCCGTCTGTGTACTCTCTGCAGCCCCCAAACAAGAATTTCTATGCCATTTTTGTTGCTGAAGTTGATTTTTGTTCAAATGTTCAATGACTTTGTTCAGAAGATGAAGTAGGACTTCAACAAAGACACTAAATAAATGAAAACATTTTTTGCTTCGCCAGAGTACTCTGCCAGGCAAGAAAGAAGAAAGGGGAAACAGAAAAGCCAGCGATTTTACAACAGGGCTCGTAAGACTCTACCCTCCAGCACTTTGGTTCAAAGACTGGAAGGTAATATTACTAATCGCTCTGAATTAGATCCAGACTGAAAGCTGAGGAATTGACTCCCTGTCTAGAAGAAAATCGACAGGCCACACCAGACCCTTCCTGACCATTCAGAGTTCTGCCCCTTGCCAGAGGGAGTCAAGAAAGGAACCTCAGGAGGAACGGTGCTCCCACGCTCAGAATGGACCCCTACTCTAGGGCAGGCATCCTCGCATTCTTTGGAAACAACCTGCCTCACTCTGGGATGTTGTAACAAGTACCTGGCCTGGGGGGCTAAGAAACCACAGGAATGTGTTTCGCACAGTTGGGAAGTCTGGAAGGGAAGCTGGGGTGCCGGGCTGGTGGAGTGGTGATGAGGGTGTGTGTCCCGGCCACACGCTGCTGACCTCTTGCTGCGTCCTTGTGTAGTTAAGGTGGGTGGGGCCCTGTCTGGATGCTCTTTGCTCCATAGTCACCGCAGCACTGACCCCAGTTATGGAGGGGTCCTAACTGGGGTGAGGGTTTCAACACCTCATAAGGGACAGACACAAACCTGCAATCTACAGCGAGCCTCATTTCACCAGTCACCTGGTCGACCTTAGTCTGCATAAGGGTGAAGGGTGCACACTGCCTGTAGGGGGGCAGGCCCAGCACCCCTGAGGTGATTAGGCACCTCTAACGTAGAAGGAAGGGGGGTGGGGAAGAAAAGCTTCACTGACAGTGGCTGGCAGGCCAATCTATCAGAAGCGACCAGTGGCCGGTAGTTTAAAGTTTTGTCTCAGATTTCATTTCCTGGTGTTGATGATACTCTGATACTTGGGGTAACACACCTGCCATGTCGGGTTCATCCCCAGCACCAAATATAGCCCCCTGAGCACTGCCAGTAGTGATCCCTGAATGTAGAGCCAGGAGTAAGCTCTGAGCAAGGCTCTAAAACCAAACAAAAATTATGGAGAGTGCTATCTCTGGATCACAAAAAGTGTATTTTGGCAACTTCTAAATATTTTAGAATCATTTTCTAAATTTATTTCAAAAGAGCCAGACCCTCTTGGAATGGGGGGAGGCAGATTCCCCTTTCTACCTGAAGGCCCAGCAGCTCACACCCACACCAAACACCCAGCGCCACGATTGAACCTCATCAAGCTGCCAAGCCACCAACCTGCTCAGCTCTACAGTTCCTGGAGCACAGGGCAGGGCCACGCATGCAGCTATACGACACCCCCAGATCTCATGATGCTACAGTCCAGCAGGAGTACAGCAAGTCTGATGGGAAGGCTGCAGAACCACCAGGCTCAATGACTAGTACCAACCAGCCCAATACATCCTCAGACTTTATAACACCACTTCGAGATAACTACTATCGCAAATTGACTTCTACTGATCCATTTCTTGGTCATTCCATTCGCCTTTGTGTTGTAATGAGCAATATGAAGTAAGTTTGCTTGTACCTTCTAAGAGGACAGGCTTGGGTGGTGGGTGGGAAACCAGGGACACTGGTGGAGGGAAGGTCCCACTGGTGGAGGGATTGGTGTTGGAACATTGAATGCTGAAACGATTGTATTATGAACATGCTTATAAACCACCGTGGTATAATAATGAAAAGCCCGGGAGGGGGGGATGGGAGAGGAGCACAGGGGTTAAGGTTAAGCCATGCCTTGCACATGGCTGACCCCACTCTGTCCCCAACACCACATGTGGTGCCCTGAGCATCGTCTGAAGTGGCACCCTGAGTACTGCCTAGGGTGGGTTCCTGCATCCTTCTCCCCACAAAAAAAAAAAAAACCAAAAGCCTAAAAAGTAAAATAAGATTATTTGCAATGAAAATGTCGAATCAGAAAGATAATATATAAGATAAGACACCTTGCACTCAAGCTAATCCCACCATAGGCGGTTTCCTGAACACCAGCAAGCCCCTCAGCACTGCTGGGTGTGAAACTTTCCTCCTCCCTGACAAATAATAATATACTAAGTTTTAAAAAAATTTTTATTGTCACCTATTAAGGATGACATGGAGAGGCAGAGGCAAAAGGACTAAAATAAATAAAACAAAACCTTTTAACTGCCCCAATATTTAAAAAATATCTCCAATGTTTTTACATTCAACTATTCTCTCTAAAGTTTATGTTCTTTCTTAAAGATGTTATGTCCTTTGTTAAAAAATTTGGAAGATTGTTATCCTGATATACAGTTTCCAGGATTGGAAACCAAATGGAAAACATGATCTTGTGTTTATACAAAACCCTGCGTAAAGTTTGGCAGTTCCTCAAAAAGTTAAACATAGGATTACCACAGGACTCAGCAATTCCACTCCTAGCTCTATATTCATGGTTATTGAAAACATATGTCCACACAAAAACTGAAACATGAATGTCCACAGTGAATTAGTCATAATTGGCCCAAAGTGGAAACAGCCCAAATATTCATCAACTGAAATGCGGTATATCTATGCATAAACAACAGACTAGTATTTGGCCAGAAAAAGGAATGAAGTCCTGATAAATGCTCCAACACTGATGAATCTTGGAACTACTCTGCTGGTTTAGTCAGACATAAAAGATTAGTTCTTTTTCTACTCGTTTAGTAAAGATGATTCATATGAAACATCCAGAAGAAGCAAAACCACAGACTCAGAAACAGATGGGATGTGGGGGATAAGGAGAGACTGTGAATGGTTACAGGGTTTCTCTGAGGGGTGATGAACTGTTCTGGAATTTGTGGTAAGGGCTGCTCAACCTTGAAAATATATACAAGCCACCAAACAACACACTTTAAAAGGGTTTTTGTTCATTTGGGGGCCACTTCCAACAGCATGCAGGGGTCACTTCCTGCGGTGCCAGGGACTGGACCCAGGGCACCCACATCCAGAGTTCCAGCCCTTTAGAGCATCCTTCCAACACTAAAATGGCAAATTTTATGGCAGATTGGTAAATTTACGGTAAATGGTGAGTTATGTCTCTATTTCTCAAAAAGAAAAGCAGAACGAAGAATCCTTCTTAACTGACGGCACCAGAACTGGAGAGTTGCTCTAACCTGACTCCCTAAGTGGCGCGGGGTCTCTGGGATACTTTGGGACGGAAGGGGCCACCAGGTAGAGAATACGGTGCTGGGACCACTATGCATGAAACCATCCTTAAAAACACTGTAGGTCTGGGGCCCACTTATGGCACTGGCATCAAACCTCGGTCAGTCACATGCAAGACAAGCACCCAACCACTTTTGCTATTTGTCGGCCACAGGAATTAAAAAAATTAATCACAAACCTCCCTTGATAATGATTACAAAGCTATAAAGTCAAGGAGGGATGAACTTTGGTTCTTGTCTTTCAAGATTACTGAGTGCAAGCTGTATGCAGTTACAAAAGCAGGGCAAATAGCTGAAAAATGCATTCCCATGTGAATAAAGGAGGAGTCAAGAAGAAAAGGAAAAATAATCTTAAGTCCAAGTGGATGGCTTGTAAGAATCTCCTTGATGTTTGTATTTCCATCAAAGGAAGATCCATCCTGCCCATTTGGTGGCATCTCCTTTGAGGGTCCACCCCACTCAGGGTATGCATATTGACCATAGCCCTGTAGCCCCGTACAGCTGAGTCTCTGACCCGGAATCCACCTGCACAGGCTCAGAAGTCCCCAAACATCTGCGGCATCAAGGCCTGGACCCGCCAGTCCCCTCCTCCTCACCCACTGGCCTCACAGGCTCCTGCCTTCACTCTCCACTTGGCAGTTCACCAGTCAAAGGCTCCCTGTCACAGGGCATGAGCTCGCTTATAAAAATAGTAACTTCGGCAAGGTTGTGCTTCTCTACCCAGCAGGGTCCACTGCATCCTGTCTGTGTCTTCTTCCAACGCAATGCAAAAGGCAAACAGAACTTTCCTAAATAGATGCTCACTCTGAGTTCTTTCTAGCAACCAGTGTGAGTGTGTGCCTGCGTGCGGTGCTGGGTCTATTTCTGCACTGAGTAGCCTATTTAAGCCAAGATCCTGCTGCCTTCAGAACCTTCATGTCAGGCCGTTACTCCAGACTCATTTTAACCCTGAGACAAGGTACATGTATACCAGCACTCTCCTTTCCATCTTTCAACCTGACTGTGAGGAGCCCAGGTGATACAGATCCTTGGGTGCTGACTAGGACAGGGCACGATTAGAGCTCAGAATAGCTAACCAGAGCTTCCTGCTCTTCCACACTGCCCCGAAATCTAAATAAACCAACAGACAGCCATTTCCAACAGCATTCTAGATAAGGGGATGGAGCAAAAGCAAAAGTCAGGGAAATTTGGGGGAAAAGCTGCCTACTCCCAAGGAAAGAAGGGGCTTTTTCAATTAAGCCACATGCACAGCCACGCTGGAAGTTGGCTAGGGTTCAGATGTCGATTATTAGCAGACAGGAGGTGATTCACAGTGGTATGTGCTCTACCCCCTACAGGTGTAAGACTGTCTCCACGTGAAACTGGGAAGCCTGGAACTGGTGTGAGATGACACTGGCTACCTATGGGTGTGTCAAGAATTTATCTGTGTGCAAAATCTACAAACATTCTAACATTCTTTATTTGGGAGGAGCCTTGGGTCTCACCTGGCTGTGCTTGGGGGCTGCTCCTCTTTCTGAAGCAGCTGTGAGGAGTACTCAAGAACCATACTCTGTTCTGGAGACCAGACAGGGGTCTACAGCATGCAAAGCAAGCCCCTTATCTGTCTGGCCCCAGCTTTCTGAGTTTTCCAGCTCTTTAGGGTCACAAAACAAAATAATCTCTATGGTTAATCCCTTCAGGGGGCTGGAAAGATAGTATCTTGGGTAGGGCTCTTGCCTTGCATACAACTGACCGGGGTTTAATCCCCAACACAGTCAGGAGTAATTCTGAGTGCAGAGTCAAGATTAATCCCTGAGAATCACCAGGTGTGGCTCAAAACACAAACAAAACAAAACAAAACAAAATTGTCCATTCAGAATGCCAAAGACCAAAACAGAATTTGCTGACAGGAAAAATACTTTTCCTTGGAAGGAATGTTTTGCCAGAGAAACTCACAGGAATTTGGGAGTAAGCCTACCAGTGTCCTCTCATAAAAACCAGCAACTTTATTCACAAGAGCCAAAAAGGTCAGTGAGGAAGTGCCAGCAGCATCCCCCAATATGGCACTCAGGCATAGTGATTATTTTGAATCAATGTTGCCTAGGGATGCGGCAGTGAGCAATCCGGGAGATCGGCAACCCTGTCCACGGAGGAACACAGCAGTACAGGGCAGTCAGGATCAGAGAGCGGGGACAAACACAGCTTACATTCCTGCTGGCTAGTGCCTGGCCCTATAGCCTTTGTTGTGTCAGCTCTTCCCCAAGTCACCGTTTCTCATTTCATGAAGGTTATAAGACTCCGGCTCTGGTTCACTCTGCAGATCCCACATCTATGCAGCCCTGTAAGTCTCAAGGCTGTTTTTCTTCCTATTAATCTGTGTCCATTGATTTATTAGATCTGCCAAAGGACCCTACGAGAGAAGGGGAACAGGTCCTCCTGCCAGTGGAGACATGCCTGTCAGCAGCGGGTGAAGAAACTAACTACCGTCTCTGGACAATGCAGAGACCAGTCAACTATCAGGAAGAGGTTCTGACAAAGCTCCCTGCCCCTGGACCTTGAGGTGTGCCGAGGGGGTAAGTCAGAAGCAGAGGGTCTAGCTGTCAGAGGCCCCTGGCAGGAGGTGCTGAGGAGTCATGTTCAGAGCGAGGAAGGAAAATGGGGGTGGGAGAACAAGATGTGATAAATGGACACAAGAGCTTCCACCTAGAGTAATGGAAATATCCCTGAAATAGACAGTGCCAGAGTAACACCACACTGCAAGTGTCCCTAATGCCACTGAACAAGATGGTAAAACGAAAGATGAGACTAGAAGTGGCACCAGGACAGAGGTGGGGGGTCTTGGGCACCCTGGTGGTTGGTGAAGGTTCAGTGATTTGGTACATCCAGCATTGTAACCACGTGGCCTAAACTATAGCAACAAGGTAGAAATGAAAAAGAAAACAGTTAACTTGGCGTTTTTTTTGTTACCAACATTTCACCTAAAATTTGAAAATATGGTAAAACCCTTCTATTTACCCACAGAGGCGTCACTGGGCTCCTTGGGCTGCTGTGACTATGTCCAGCCCGGGTGGGGCACTTACCGGGCCGCAGGCTCAGGGCTATCTTCTGGGGGGTCATCTGAATGACGTCAGAGCCCGAGGGGCTGGAGCCCTTGGTGCTGAGGGGCAGGCTCCGCAGGACCCTCGTGCTGCTGGCCGGGCTCTCCACCTCACCAGCACAGCCACTGCGTTCCAGGTCGGCCTTCAGGTCACACCGGGACACCACTGCACGTGGGCTGCCGAAATCCTGGGCACGGAACAGTGAGAGTGTGGGAAGCCGTCAGGTCAGAGTCCCTGTAGAACAGTCCAGGGCAGGTCCTAACCCCCTAGAGCCCACCTCAGTGTCCGAAACAGAACCAGGGACCATCACTGTCATGTCCTGAGACTAACTTCCGGGAGGAGTCAATGCGGTGCTGAGCAGGGAAGCGTTTTCTGTGCTATATGTATAGAGTTAGAGTGTTTGGTTGCTCTTCTACTTTAATGCTACTCTAGTCCTAAAAACCAAATATGCCTCAGGGGTCAGGGGGCTAGTACAGGGGTTAAGGCACTTGTCTTGCTTAGAGCCTACCTCACAATATGCCAACCCCTAATACCTCCAGGACAGAGCTAAGAATAAGCCTGGAGTACTGCCTGGGGTGGCTCATACAGTCCCACAGCCACCCAAACTGAACATGTGTGAGCCAGGGAGAGTGACCAAAGGGTTGGAATGCATGCATGCAACCTGCAATCAGCCTGGATTGATCCCCCACACCACACAGTACCTCAAGCACTGCAAGGTACAGAAGCCTAGCTTCTGAGCTAGGCTGGGAGTCTCTCTCTCATGCCCCCCCCCCCCCCCCCCAGCCCAAAGAACAGAAAGAGAAGGAAATGGCCCAGCTTCAGGGCCAGTCTCAGAGAGATGCTGGCATCTGAGTACCAGGCTAAGATCCTTGATCCTTAAGCAGGATGGGGACAGAGTCTGCCTGCCAAATGTCCAGGGCTCTGCCCACACACATCTGCCTCCCACTGCTGCCAGAGAATCTGCCCAGCTTCAGGACTGACCTCAGAGAGGCCAAAGAGACACCTGCAGTTGATCATTCCAGCTCCAAAGCCCCTGGAGTGTACAGCCACATATGCAGCCCCACAACACTTCCGAATGTCAGCCGCTGCCACCAACAAATGTATGAAGGAGCAAACAGGGCTGCAGACTGGTTGGTGATCAGTTGCCATTTATTCCAATCTTCATCTTGCCATTTATTCCATTCTCCCCACATGCCTATTCCAATCTCACTGAGCGCCCCATTCCAGTCTTACACTGCACTCATTCCAGTCTCCTGCCTTCCTCCATGCTAGTCTCCCTGCATCCAGTCATGCTGTCAGGAGCCCAACCTCCAAGGTTGTAGGTAGCAACTATTCCCAGGTCTGATAGCACAACCAACATGTGTAAAGCCCTTCCTTCCGGGGAAGCTCTTCCAAGACAAAGATCTCATCCTGCTTGGAGATCCACTTTAAAGGGTGCAATACCATCTAGGGGGATATCATCCTTTCCTTAGTTCATATCTATTTAAATCTGTCCTGTCCTGTCCTCCCATTGTTCATCAATTTGGTTGAGCGGACATCAGTAACGTCTGCATTGTGAGATTTGTTGTTACTGTTTTTGGCTTATCAAATACGCACAGGGAGTTTGCCAGGCTCTGCCATGTGGGCAGGATACTCTTGGTAGCTTGCCAGGCTCTGAGAAGGACAGAGGAATTGAACCTCCTTTTGATTGGATTGGTTGGCCGTGTGCAAGGCAAACGCCCTGCCCACTGTGCTATTGCTCCAGCCCTTTCATTTAAATAGTCATCTTAATTCTACTTCTTAATAATCTTTCTAGTCATTTTTTATGGACACAATTAGAGATATATTAAGCTTATAGCTTTCCTGGTGACATCTCATAATATATCCCAGACTACAGTCCTCAGGTCAGGTTAGTCCTTCCCAATCCAGCAGGGGCCTTGCCCAGTCACTTCTGTTTGAGTCATGACAGAATTACTCCATGAACTTGATCTTAACTTATTATATGTTTTATGGCACTTGGCATGTCCCTTTTCGATGCCAGGGTAGCTCACAACTTGCCCTGGGTCCATTAAAGTCTCTTTGTCGGGATCCTGCTTTTGGGGGTGCTAGGAACTAAGAACAACTGAGGCTTAAGTTGGGTAAATATGACAGACGTCCAGGAGTGAATATTATTTGGAATCAATTAACTCCCAAGTTACAAAAGCAAAGCATTAGCTGTCTTCCTGTGTCTAAACAAAAAGGACATTGCTTTAAAGTAGACTATGCAAAGAACATAAGGGAAAGAGAAAAGCAATATATCACTTACAAATACAAAACTCAGAGTCCCTAGAAGAATCTGACCTTACAAGTCACAGAGGCTGATTTGGGGATATAAGTGATTCACAGGTAGGAGAAGCAGAGCACAGAGGAGAAGTTAAAGATAAACACAGAGGAATGGGAACACCTTGGGAGCACTGTGATAGGTGTAACCCAATAAACCTAAGCTCCCTGTGGCAAGGGAGAAAGGACAGAGAAAAAGGACAAACAATATTATCCTACAGGGGGTGGCTGTTGGTGGCTCAGTGGCACAGCACCTGCCTTGGAAGCATGAGGCTATGGGCTCAGCCCAGGGCTGCCACATGTGCTGGCCACAGCCCCAACAGCTTTGCTATCTATGGTTCCCAGCACTGCGAGTGATTTCCAGCCTCACCTTGGGCCTATCTGTGTGAGCACGCGCCCTGTGGGGCACCACAACCAAACGCGCCCAGATTACACCCAGGGAGCACGTGTGTGAGCACACCAGAAACCCTGGAGCACTACAACCAAACACAGGCAAGCACCAAAACTGGAAATGGAGCGTGAGCATAGCACAGCCAGCACCACAACCAGGAGTGCTGTGACCCTGGGGTCACATTAGCAACAGAGGGAAGGGAGAAAAGGGTAGTACAGCTATCTGGGAGAGCAGAGAGGAAGTGCAGGGGGCATGGTGCTTGACTTGTATGCTGTGATCTTAGCACCACATGTGGCCCCCAGTGCACTGCTAGGAGTGGCCCCAGAGCAGAGCCAGGATTAATCTCTAAATAATGTGGGTGTGGCCCCCCAAAATGGGGGTAGGGATTCATGGAGGAGCAGGGGACCACACACGGCTAGTGACCAGCCACCATGTTTCCACCACTGGGTACTCCAAAATCACTGGGGGAGTGGGGGTGGGGGTGGCAGCCCAGACATTCCCTCTCTCGGTAGGACCCTCCCCCAGAGTGTCACCCCCACCCCCAATAGCAGCATTCACCAAATCCTGGGGCCAAGGGAGAAAATGCTTTTTTAAATTAAATTATTTGGGAAAAAACAGAAACTACAAATTGAGACTTGCTCTCCAAGCTGAGATCTTCCTGACCACGCATCTCGCTTGCTTGTCTCTGTTTTTTTACTTGTGTATTTTGTCTCTGGAGAAGTCTGTGTTCTCTCTTGAGCACATTTCCACTCTTCCTCTCCTCTCACATTTTCTAAGCAAGTTTCATTCAATAAAACTGTATTGCTTCACTCATGATCGTATCAGAGTATGTTTTAAAGTAGAAACTAAGGTACCTATAAGAACTTTCTGTGCAATGTTTGTGTCCACTTTGTGTCTGAAAATCTGTGCTGTCCTTAAGCTTAGTCTTGCCTTGTTTTCTTTCCTGCATGTAAGATAAAAGTGTCCAGATGGTATGTTGCATTGATAAGAAACTTCAATATTGCAGTCATTTAATGTCTAACAAAATGGCTTTCTCAGAGCTTTTAATTTTAGAAGGGTATTTAATTGGATAAATTGTTAATACAAACAAAACAAAACTATATTGTTTCACTGAAAAAAAAATCAAAACCTGTAGAGTAGGAGGGAAACTGAGGACACTGGCAGAAGAATTGGTATTGGAACCCTGTTTGTCTGAGACTCTATTATGAAAACTCTGTAAATAATGGTGGCTTAAAGAAGAAAAAAATTTAACTGAAAGCTGTTGAGGCAAAGCAAACCAAAAATCAGTGTTAAATGCTCTCTATAATTGGTGAGCAGTGAATTCAGTGACCCAGCCTTCAGTGAACGCAGAGTTAAGGTTTGAGCTGTTCTCTGTGGGCTTTCCCAGCCCCCCAACATTGCAGAAACATGCTGGAGTACTACGCGCAACATGCATGGGAGCCTCGTACCTACCCCAGTCCTAAGAATGTCTTACAAGAATAAATTTTAAAAAGAAAAGAAAAGAAAGAAAGGAAGAGAGAGAGAGAAAGAGAGAAAGAGGGGGAGAGAGAAACAGAGAGAGGGAGAAAGAGGGAAAGAAAGAAAAAGAAAAGAACTCCCTAAAAGTTATGGATTACAAAGCTGATTACTAAGTAGTGTGTGTGGTGGGGTGCAGGGACAGGAGATGGATTATTGACCTAGGGACAGTGTGGAGAAGTGCCTAAGGGCAGTGGTAGAGTCTTGGGCCCCTTGGTGGTGTTGGGGTACAGTAAATTTGTATATCAAAACCATAAACATGAGGCCTTCCCAAGGGCAATCCTGGTTAAATCCCGGCTCCCCATTTGGTTGGTCTCTGAAGCACAGCCTGGATGATTCCTGAGTGCAGGGCCAGGAATGAATCTTGAGTACTTCCTAGTGTGACCCAAATCCACAACATGCATAACTCTCCCCAAATTAGCTAGACTAATAAAAAACAAAAAGTAAAGAAAAAAATAGATGCCTTCTTTCTTGATGATGTCCCAGAGCATGTGGTTGAAACGGGCCATTGGCATCTGGCTGTTTCAAGGCTCTTTTCCTGAGATGTACCTGAGCCTGGGGAAGAGCCTGCCAGAGAGGATGGCAGGGTGGGAGCAGCACTGGAGAACAGAGGAAGGTTTTCCGCAGAAGGTGAGGCCTGGGCTGAGCAGGCAGGGAGCCCCAGCGATGGGCATGCACCCCAACCACAGCAAGTCTACAGAAGAAACTCAAAGCACACAACAGGCCCTGGTTCCTGGCGCTGTCAGCATCTCACAGAAGAGCCCAGGATGAGGGTGGTGGGCCACGCGTGGGACCATGAGGGGCACTAAGCAGTCCAAGCCAACTCTGACCCTGATCTCATTTTATGCTCCAGTGACCACCCAACAAATGAGCAGAGCAAATCAAATCACCTCAGAACTGAGCTTAAAGCTAGTTCTATGATGCTACATGTATTTAGCTGTCCTCTATAATCAAATATGAATTTCTGCTGGAATCTTGACTAACCCTGAAAATAGTAAACTATTGCTTAGAACCCCGCGGAGAAGATTATTTCACTGGGAACAAGTATGGAAACTAAGAAATAGAGGTTCTAAGTGTTTTTGAAAGAGACAAAGTATGGGGACAAAAAAGTATTTATGGCTTGCACCTGTTGGGCATGCAATCCACAGCCATGCAATTAAATCTCCCACCAATATTAAGTAAGCAACTATGGTGGGTCAGGTACTGATGTAGGCAAGCAAACAGTGAAGGATCTATGGCAATGGAATTCCTGGGAAGAAATAAAATCAAACAGGACCAAGGCTGCAAACACAGGAACCAGGGCCTGATCAGACCCTCACCTTTCCAGCAACAGACTCAGGGAAGGCTGGACCCCTCCTAGAGAAGCTCTAGCAGGAACAAAGGCCAGGAAAGAAATTTCAAAAAAAGGCCATTGACCACTGAACAGAATCCCCTTGGCTACCACCCTAGCAACTGACTTTTACCTAGGTAGAAACTCCACATGGGGGCAGGTTGAACAAACCCTACAAAACCTTCCTTGAACAAAGGAAGGGCGCGCATATGCTGCCGAGCCCAGGGGCTGATGTGCCCACATGGCCAAGCACTTGTTGCCCGCATCTCTCCTTTTGAGATGTGGACTTCCATGCTTCCATGTCTAATACTGGGATGTGCGTAGGGCCTCTCTCCATCTCTGGAGAAGCCAATGTTCTCCTATGAGCATGATACTCTCTCACTTTCCCCCTTCCTTCCCCTTCCTAAAAACCTCCAAACAAAACCTGTTTTTACTCATTGATCCTTTACTCTTAAAATTCTTTTCTGTGAGGCAAGAGAAGAACCCAGTAACCCTGAGTAAGGCCAATGTTTGTAAAGAGCAAATCCTCACCCCAACCTGAGTCTGTGGCTCCCCAAGAAGTCAAGTGGTAGAGATTAACACCCATACCTAGAAGACCGGGCTGGAGTGATAGCACAGCAGGTAGGGCGTTTGCCTTGCACTAGGCCAACTCGGGTTCAATTCCTCCACCCCTCTTGGAGAGTGGGTATCTCACCTGCATGGCAAAGCCTGGCAAGCTACCCGTGACATATTCAATATGCCAGAAAAAGTAACAAGTCTCATAATTTGTTGTGAGACATTACTGGTTCCCACTCGAGCAAATCGATGAACAACGGGTGGACAGTGCTACCTAGAAGACCAAGCAGATGTCAGGTGTGGCTTGATGGCCACCTGGTAGGGCTGCGGGGGAGGGGGGGCGGGGAATGGCCTATGCCATGCAGGGTCTCATCGCGGACTTCATCATTCTTAGTATTCCAGCCAGTCCTGGGGTGGCAGAGGCGGATTGGGAGAAAGCAGGTAAACTTTGCTCATGGCCAGCCTGGGTTGGATCCAGGGCATGCCATATGCTCTCCTGAGCACCACCAGGAGTGATTTCTGGACAAAAAGTCAGAAATAAGTCCTGAGCATTCCCAGATCTGGCAACAACAAACAAACAAACAAATAACCACCAGGTACAATTCCTGCCTGCATATTCTGATAGAAGGGAGCTTATATTCTAGTTTATATTCTCATATCAAATGAATGAGAGAGGGATAGATGAGGAGGTTGACAGATGACTGTGTGCTGGGACAAGCACCGAACTCTGAAGCCTGAACTGCCAGGAGTAACCCCTGGGCTGCTGTCTACCTCCGGCACCAGGTAAATGACCCAGAAAATTTCAAGGCAGAGACTTCAGAAGCTGATAAATTAGAGAACCAATTTGCCTCCAAGTTCTGAGATTTATATGCCAATAAGCCTTCTATCACCCCAAACATACACCCTTCCTCTAAGGCCTGAAGAACAAGAAGTTCATTACTGATGAACAGCAGTTGTATGAGTTGTTACTAATATTATTCTGTGAAGGCCAATGCACAATCTGTCACCCCCAGGAAGCCCCCTAGGGTGAGCAGCACCCACTCACATGCCACAGTGGCACTTTATGAACCAGAGTATGTGGATCACACAGGGTCTCTTATCAGAGCAGCAGGAAACTACACAAGCATCATAAGGAGTTCCCCAGCATAAATAAGGAAGGTTTAATCCTGCGTTTCCCTTGAGCAGGGTTAAAGCCTTCCCCAGTGCCTAGAGACCCAACGTAACTTGGGACATAAAAGGCAACTTCAGGCAGGCCATCACCCTGGGAGAAAGCAGAACCCTCACATGCTTCGCTGGGGCCTGCAGTGCCACGGGCCACCCCCCACCCCCACATACCTCTTTGGAGCACCAGGCACACTTGGGGTGGATGAGCAGACATTCTTCACACGAGGTGGCACTTCCACTAGAGCAGATGTTGAGGCCTGCAAAGGAAGATCAAGATGCTTCATCAGCCCTTGGCCTCAGGGATGAGGCTTTGAATGGTGTTGGGGAACAGCTATTCTCCTTTTGAAAAGAGGATCTGAGGAAGATTGGGAGCAGGGGTGCTTTTTGGGCCAAATGCAATTCAGACTCAGCTGAATGTGGCACATTTCTAAAGCAAGAAGACCTGTACCTGCCACCCATGTAAAGGTTCACCTCTTTCTCCCCAAACAGCATGCGCCCCTTGCAAAAATCAAAGTATCGAAGTCAAGCTGCCAATCCTCCCCTTGATAAGTTCCTCGATCTTGGACATGCTGTGCCAGGAGCAGAGGCCTACTCAGGACTCCCACAAGGTTCGTTAGTGGCATATGAAGCACAGCTCTGAGTTACTTCTCTCCTGCCTTGTTCAGCCCCTTCTCAGGGAAGGCAGTTTTCACTAATGCTGTTAAAGCATCTCCTCCTAGGTGGGAAATCTCACGTGGTCCCTTAAAAAGTTTTCCACAGCACAGGTCCAGGAATGAGTAGTTTTCCTTGTCTGATAAACCACACATTAATTTCCTTTTGAAAACTTTGTTTCAAGGGCTGGGGCGATAGCACAGCAGGTACAGCATTTGCCAGGCCTGGGTTCGATTCCTAGATTCCATATGGTCCTCCGAGCACCGACAGGAGTAATTCCTGAGTGCATGAGCCAGGAGTAGCCCTTGTGGATCGCTGGGTGTGACCCAAAAACCAAAAAAAAAAAAAAAAACTTTCTTTGTTCCAATGCCTAACCTTGTTCTTCACGGTATTCTGGCATAGAGGAAATATTCTCTGGATGGGGTACTAGTCCCACAATGGAACAAGAATTAAGAGCTGTTTTTCTAGTACAACGCCTGTTTGATGATTTCCTTTCATTACCTCGGTATCTCCTTTTTGATGGCCTCTGCGATGCATAACTGTTATTTCCTTGGAGGACTGTCCTGCCTCCAATAGTTTTAGAATTTCTTCCCCATGCTTTATTGGACAATTTTAGCTGTTAGAAATTCTTGTTCCTTCCAAATTGCCATATGCATACGTAATACTAAGAAAGCATATTTAGAATCAGTGTAGTTGATTACTCTCAGTTCTTCAGCCAATAATCAGACATGAGTGAGGGCAGTTAATTCTGCCTTTTGAGCTGAGGTTCCCCCGGTAAGGCTCTGGCTTCCACTAACCTGACCAGACTAATAATAGCATTTGAAGCTTTTTGACTCCCTTCGTGAACTAGATTGCTACCATCAGTAAACCCGAAAACATATGGATTAACCAAGGGGGTATCTTTTAAATCAAGCCTACCAGAATACATTTTATTCAATCACCTCTGTAGATACCTAAATGCTCAGGGAATAAATATCTATTGGTTCTTATCATCGCCTTCACTGGATGGATAGAGGTCTTTCTAACCCTTACCAAAAAAGCCAGAGAAGTGTCAAAGGTATTACTTAAGGAAATAATCCATACTTTTGGCTTTCCTAGATCACTACAGAGTGGCAGCTGGGTTACTTTTACTTCTAACGTCACTCAGGATTTAGACTCTGTTCTAAAGATTGTCAACTCCAGATGGCCTGGCATCCAAATCATCAGGAAAGGTGGAGAAATTCAATCACACCCTTAAAAGGATATTAAGGAACTTACGTCAAGAAATCTCCATGTCATAACTTTCCCTCTTATCTATAGCCCTTCTCAGATACAGAATAGCTCCAAGAGCAAAATTTCAACTAAGTCCCTTTGAACTTCTATATGGCAGGATTCCTTTTTCTTTTTTAATTATGTTTATTAAATCACCATGAGATAGATAGTTATAAAGATGTTTGTGATTGCATTTCAGTCATACAATGTTCCAACACCCATTCTTTCACCAGTTCACATTTCCTACCACTGATGTTCCCAGTTTTTCTCCCACCTGCTCCTCACTACACCTGCAGCCTTCCTCTATGGTAGGCACTTGTCTTCCTTCCTTCTTCTTCTTCTCTCTCTCTCTCTCTCTCTCTCTCTCTCTCTCTCATTTTCCTTTTAGGTACTGTAGTTACAATACTGTTACTGAAAGGGTATTGTGCATACCACTTTACTTCCTTTCAGCACTCAGTTCTTCTCCAGAGTGATCATTTCCAACTATCTTTGTCGCAGTGGTCTCATCTTTGATCTAACTGCACTCCCCTTCCCTGTTTATGGCAAGTTTCCAACCTGGGACCAGTTCTCCTATACCTTGTTTCTACTGTCTTTCGGTATTATTCACATACTGTTTATACATATACATATATATATTTCATAAATCAGTGCAATAATTCTGTTTGTCTCCCTCTGACTCATTTCACTCAGCATGATACTCTGTTCATTGATATCGTGAATTATGTTGATTGACTTGCTTATGTTAAACTGTCCTTGCGTTCCTGGGGTGAATCCCAGGTCATGGTGTATGATCTTTTGGATGAATTGTTGGATTCTATTTTTGTTGTTGTTGTTGTTGCTGTTGAGGACCTTTGCATCTGTGTTCATCAAGGATACTGGCCTGTAATTCTTTTTACTATGGTATGTTTGTATTCTTTTGGTATCTGGGTGATATTCGCTTAGTGGAAACTGTTTTGGAGCATTTTTGTTTCTTCAATTTCCTGGAAGAGGTGAAAGGGATTGGCAGTAGGTTCTCTTTAAGTGTTTGAAAGAATTCACTAGTGAATCTATCTGGGCCTGCCTGAGCTTTTGTTTTGGTGAAAACTTTTGATTACCATTTCAATTTATTCAATAGTGAAAGCTCTGTTCAGGTATTCCAAATCCTCTTGGTTCAACCTTGGGAGGTTACAGGAGTCAAGAAATTTATCCATTTATTCTAGGTTCTCTCATTTCGTGGCATTAAGATTTTTCAATGTGATCTCTGATGATCCTTTGAATTTCTCTGGTGTTTGTTGTGATGTCTCCTCTTCATTTCTCATTTGATTTACTAAGATTCTTTCTCTCTTACTTTGTGAATCTTGCTAGTGGTTTATCAGTCTTGTTCTTTTTTTTTTTTTTAAAGAACCAGCTCTTAGTTTCATTGATCTTTTGAATAGTTTTTTGGGATTCTAGTTCATTAATTTCTGCTCTCAGTTTTATTACTTCCTTCTTCCTGCCAGTTTTGGGCTCCTTTTGTTGGCTATTTTCCATTTTCTTAAGTTGGGTAGTCAAGTTACTCAAGTAACTTGGGCCCTTTCTTCTTTCCTGATGTATGCTTGCACAGCAATGAACTTCCCTTTTAACACCCCCTTTGATACATCCCACAAGTTCTGATAGGTAATGTTCTCATTCTTGTTTATTTCCGATTCATTTAATTTCCTCGTTGACTTCCTCTCTGACTCACTGCTTGTTTAGTAATGAGTTATTTAATTTCAAGGTGTTTGAACTGTTTCTCCATTTCTGTTTGTGATTAACTCCTATTTTCACTCCAACTTCTGGTCTGAGAAGATATTGATATGATTTTCATGCTTTTGACTTTGTGGAGGTATTTGGTGTCCCTGCATGTGATTCTGGAGAATATCCCATGTGCATTGGAGAAGAATGTGTATTCAGTCTTTTGAGATTGAAAGGCCATGTCTACTAACCCCCTCTCTTCCATTTCTTCCTCCAGATAAAGTTTTCCCTTGCTGAGCTCTAAGAGGTGACAAAGCAGTGCTAAAATCTCCAACTACTATGGTGTTGCTGTCAATGTCTTTCTTGAAGTTTATTAGCTGTTGTTTTAAGTATTTTGCTGGTCCCTCATTGGGTGAAAATACATTTAGCAGTGTGAGTTCTTCCTGATTTACATGTTCTTTTATCATCAAAAAGAACTTTCCCTATCTGTCATAACCTTTTCCACCCTGAAGTCTGATACTAGTTTGATACTAGTATGGTCACCCTAGCCTTTTTGAGGGGTTGTTTGCCTGAAGAATTGTATTCCAACCTTTGACTCAGAGTCTTTGGTGTTGCTCTCACTGCACATATGTCTTTCTTGCAGGAAGCAGAATGTTGGGTTCAATTTTCTAATCCATCCTGCCACTCTATGTCTCTTAGTGCATTTAACCCTTTGACATTGGGAAAAATTATTGTCATGGGGTTCTGTGCCATCTTTCTGCAGGAACTTGGCATGTTTGTGGGACACATCAGCAAGCCATTATGCCCTTATAAGGACAGAGAAAAAGGCTTTCAACTCCTCCAGTTCTAGTTGTGTTGTTCTCTCTTTTCAGACTTCTCAAACTGACAACTCTAAAACCCAGTGAATCATTGCCTGGGCCCCATTAAAACTAAGGTGGCTATAAAGGTTTCACCCCTTATGAAGGCAGGGTCTACCATCTTTTGTCAGCATGAAGAAGCTCCAAAAGATTACCTTTACCCACTTTTCTCTTAAAGGTTTAAGGTGATGAAATCTCTAGGGGAGGATTATGAAGCAGGAAGGCAGGTAGATAGGAAAGGACCCCTGTGTGACATGAATTTCTGGGTAGTAATAAAATCAATAGTCCCAAGGCTGCAAAAATCTACCTTGTGTTCATAGGAACTAAGACCCGATAAGACCTTTACCTGGTGCTAGCACAGACAAAAAGGACGCTGGACCCCACCTCTACCCCCCACTGGAGAAGGTCCAGTGAGAACAAAAGCCAGAAAAAGAAAATCAAAGAAGACCACCAGGTGCCAGTGAGTCTTGCATGTGGCCAACTGGTTCTAGGTTCCATCCCTGGCATCCTATATGGTCCTTCCAAGCATCATTAGGAGTAATTCCTGAGCATAGAGTCAGGAGTAACCCCTGATCATTGCTTGGTGTACCCTCCCACAACTCTCCCCCCACCAATAAAAAAATGGGGGAGAAAACAATCAACTTCTCCCAACTCTTCGCCTTGCCAATCACCCTAGCAGAATCTACCTAGATAGAAAGCCCCATGTGGGCAGGATGGGAAATCCTATAATAGTCAGCTTGAACAAAGGAAGTGTGCACATGTGCTGCCTGAACACTCACTGCCCACATCTCCCTTCTTGAGATGTGAACTTTCATACTCTAATGTTGGAATGTCTGGTGGGGCTCCCCCTCTACTCCTAAGAAACCCACATTCTCTCTTGAGTGTATTACTTCCAAATAAAATCTACTTTTTACACACACACACACACACACACACACACATACACGCACGCACGCACGCACGCACACACGCACACACATGTGCATTAATGAGGAATATGCGCCCTTTAAACTTAGTCCAGTCAAAAAAATGTTTTAAACTCATCCTAGCAATAAAAGGAAAGAAAGGACAGATTGCCTGGCTCATGCAGAAGAAAGAAAACCCTTCTTTATAGGATCAGATGGCATCAGAGTCCTTGGTGCACTGAGAGAAGCCAGCACAGCCTCTGCAGAGACTGCAGTCCACCATCCCAGGAACCCTGAAGGAGACAGAGAATATCCACTGGGAGGACAAATAAAAGCCACGTCATTGTCTCAGTAGCTCATGATACGCATTTGAACAAACTCAACACCACGCCTAATCTTTTAAAAATTGAGCAGATTAGGGGCTGGAGAGATAGCACAGCGGGTAGGGCGTTTGCCTTGCCCGCAGCCAACCCGGTTCGATTCCCAGCATCCCATATGGTCCCCTGAGCACCGCCAGGAGTAACTCCTGAGTGCAGAGCCAGGAGTAACCTACCTCTGTGCATCGCCCGGTGTGACCCAAAAAGCAAAAAAAAAAAAAAATCTTAAAAAAATTTGAGCAGATTATAAGATGAGAAATAAAACCTTATTCAAATCTAAAAGTTACTTATAGGGGAGACAGTATAGGGGTTGAAGCCCCTGCCTTGCATCCATCAACACCAGTTTAAATCCCCAGCACTGCCTAAGGTCCAATGAGCTGACACAGGTCACTCTGAGTACAGAGTCAGGACTAACCCCTAAACACCTCTGGGTGTGCCCCCAAAGTCCTCTAAAACTAAAATTCCTAGTCCCCAACCTCAAATCCACTCCATCATTAAGGAGCTTCTTGAAATAGCACAATTAAGTTGCTTAATGTGAGGTTCAACCCACCATTCCCTCTCTTTGCCCCCCCACACCAATATCCAAAGAGCCCTGTAGCAGCCACAGTCTTAGTGAAATGTATCATCCTTCATCTCCTCCCTCGGAAACTCTCAGCCTAGCTCACTTTGAACCAGCAGGAGCACCTAGTGTCTCTTTTTTTGTGGAGGGGAAGGTGAGAGAAAGGGTTATGGGAGCCACGCCCAGTAGTGCTTAGGGCTTACTCCTGGTTCTGCACTAAAGAATCACTCCTGGTGGGCTCAGGGGGACCATATGGGGAACCAGGCATTGCACCTAGGTTGGCCATGTGCAAGTACCAGCTGTACTCCCACTCTGGCCCCAGCACTTGTTATCCCTCTTCATGAAAATCATGAAAATGATTGTGCATGGTCCTCATGGCACAATAAAACCCCGGTCTCTCCAGATGTGTCCCGTAGGCACGCTGGACACTGGACATAGGCACCCTGCACATAAAGGAACCCAGCTTCAGCAGTCCCAGAAAGGACGCTCAGACTACAGTGGATAAAGGGGTTTAACAGACTAATAAGGAGGAGTGAAAGAGACTACACAGAGCACTGTTGGGATTGTCGCCAACAGCACTGGACACCCTAATGTAATTTTAAGAAACCTGAAGCACTAACATTTTCCTAATAGGATCATTTTCACTCCCTGCTTCAACTTTGTCACCAGCGGGATAAATCTACATGAACTGGGTGACACAGGAGTCTACACTTTGGAGGGAAAACTATTACTTGGGATAAGACTGGCAACTGTGGAGTGGAGATATAGTATAAAGGGTAGGTAGCCTTGCACGTGACTGGCCCAGGTTCTATCCCTGACTCCACAAATGTATGCGCCGCTAAGCACCAACAGGAGTGACCCCTGAAGTGACCACAGAACCAGAATTAAACCCTGAGCACCACCAGGTGTGGCCCCTCAAAAGCAAAAGCAGTGATAGAGGACCTTGCCAGCAAGTGCCCACATGGAACCCCTGTACAGAACTCCTGATATCACTCCATACTCAGGAGAGTGGGAGCAGCGGGCTCCAGGCCCCCCTGGGGAACACCCAGCTCCAGCTGCATGGGATCAGGAAGGAACACAGGCAGCCTGCCTCCCTGTCTTTTGACTTCCACACTGGATGCAGGGCTACAGGGTCCTCCATTCTGACCCAGCCCTGGCCAGGCTCCAGTCTGCTGGGTCAGCTCCAAAGCGTCTTGGACCTAGCACTGGCCGAGGATCCGAGGAAGTGACCGGCATCTGGTAAGAAACTATGAACAGTTGCTGACTCTCGAGTCACAGCCTTGCTAATCACCTCTCTGATGATGACACATCCACACACTGAGCCAAGCGTCCTCCAAATGCTCAGAGTGAGTCCTGAAAAGCCAAGCTGCTGTTAGGACATCTCAGATGCAGGGAACCCAGCACAAAGCAGTTCTAACAGCCAGGTTCTGGATGAGGACCACAAGAGGGATATGAGCCTGGCTGTCACCGGGGGAGCTCGGCCGGACAGGTATGGGGGGTGCGGGGCAGGGGTGGGGGGAGAGAGGCAACCTCCAGGCACAGGCCGGTGTGGACACACATCCGCAGGCCAGACGCTGGCTCTGACTCCTCTCCCCTCCACCTATTAATATTTCACAGAGTCAGGGATAAGCTGGATGAGTCACCTGGCACCCATGGACACTGAAAGGAAGGAAGAAATGAATAAAAGCCGAACAGCTGGAGCTCAGCAGAGTCAGGGCACTGGGTCCCGGGCATGGAAACAGGCGCATGTGGCGCAGACCCGCCAAATCTTTCCTGAGTTGCCGTTTGCAGGGTGAGGCTCCCAGCTGAGCCTCATGGTCGGCAGCCCTGTGTGGTCTTGGGCATTTATGGCAAGCTGTCCTCTGAGAAGACGCTCTCCTTCCAACACTCATCCATTCACCCCTTACAGCAGTCAACTCCATGCAGCTATGGATGCACACCATCATTTCCTGACCAAGAAACTCCTCTCTGGAGCAGTCCTGCCGGCTGGCCCCTGCCAGTCCCCACGGCCCCAGCCAGACCCACAAGCTAGAAGCCTGCAGAGGCTCCAGGCTGACTGCAGCCTCTCTCCACTTCTGTGCACCCCCACGTGTCTGGGGTCAGAGAGAACCGCCTGGGGTGGCTGGAACTTTCTAATTCAAAAACACTGGGTGGAACACTGAGAGTGGGTCCAAAGTTGGAATTGCCTGCCTGGAGAAGGGACAGGGCTTGGCCAAGGTAAGTGGGACACTGGGGAGAGGGGAGCGAGCAAGTAGTGAGCAGACTGTCCCCCCAGACTCTGGACACTGGGAACACGAGATCAGGATTTTCTTGCAGGTAATGTCAAGGCTGGCACTTCACTGAAGAATATGATTCTGGATCATGTTCTGCCATTATTTTACAGAGAAATGTTAGTAAAAACATCTCACTATTCTTTTCGTGACTGGGGGTTTTGGGGTCACACCTGGTGGTGCTCAGGAGACCACATGCCATGCAGGTGATCAAACCAAGGTCAGTAAAAGTGGCCACACGGAGAGCAAGTACACCTGTACTCTGTCTGGCCCCACGTCGTTATTCTTAACAAAATGTTTTTCAAATGTGCTTTCCTCATGCCTTTAACCAGGCTCCTTGGACAATTAACAAAATATTTTGAGTAGAGGGTCAAGAATGAGTCACTGGTATGAAGATGCTGCCAGAATACATGAATATATCCTGGGAAGGGTGGACCAGCCCAACCCCATCTCAGGCTGCAGCTAGGGACACCACACTCTGCCCAACACTCAACATTAGCTCAATAGGTGAGGCTTGCACTTTTAAAATATCAGTTCACACGGCAGGAAGAAACAGTGCAACTCTGAGCAGTTGAGACAGCCTTGGGGCCTTAGCACTACCACGCGGAAATGGCCGGGAGTGCCCCTGGGCACCCCAGCACCACTGGAGATGGCCCTTAAAATAAAGAAAGAACAAGCTCATCATGCTCCATATAGATTGATGGGGCATTTACACTACTGGGCTGTGAAGTTAAAAAAGAGGAGCTGGAGAAATGGTAGAGCAGGGAAGGGAGGAGCTTGTCTTGCAGTTTGCACCAACCCAGGTTCAATCTTTAGTACAACATATGGTCCCCTGAGCCCCACCAGGAGTTACCCTGAGCACAATATCAGGAGTAAGCTCTGAGCACTACCAAGTAAATAAAGCAAAATAGAAATCAAGAAGTTATGTTTCGTGCTGGCCTCAATAAAAATAGGAAAGAAAGCCAGAGAGATAGATGGAAGGTGATGAGGCACTGCCTTGCATATGGTTGCAATGGCATGACCCTGGCTTGAATCCCCAGTGCCACTTATGGTTCCCTGAGCACCTGAGCAGAGCCAGGAAATATCTCCTGAGCACCACCAGAAATGACCCAACCCCTTACCACCAACAATGAAAAAAATCGAGGAGGGATATGTATTGCAAGAGCCTTACCCCTGAGCTCTCTCTCTCCATCCTCACAGCTCCTGCTGTATCATGAAGATTAATCCCACCAAACAATCCCAGCTCAGGAAAGGCCGACAGGACATCTCCTCCAGACTGTCCTGGTCATCAGAAGCAAGGACAGGCCGACACTGTCACAGCCAAGAGGAGCCCAAGGGGACATGTCAACTCAAAGCATTATGAGGTCCTGGCAGAGATCCCGATCCGAAGGACAGAAGTACATGCAAGGACCATTCACATAGAATAGTCTCTACCCACAGTGTCACACCAGCGAGGCTCATTAATATAATCAATGTAGTCTACTGACGGAAAATAACAACAAAGATGGACACGAGCTGATGAAAACGGCACTATCATCATCATTCTGTAGTTCTCAATGTACTCTAAAAGTTTAAAATGATTCAATAGGGAACACACCCAGAGGGACTGCAGGAGGGAGGGGCCAGTTACTCCTTGTAGTACTCCTGCTAGTGTACAGGCTTGACAGCTCAGTGCTCTGCCTGGCCGTGTTTGGGGACCATAAGGCTACAGTGGGTGGTACTGGGGTCAGGGTGGGGGGAGGCATACAGTGCTGAGATCTGATGTAGGGCCTGGCACATGCTGGGCTCCACCACTCGGAGAGCAGTTGAGTCAGATCCCCAGTAAATGTCTTGAAAATTGAACATTTTTATTTTCTTTTGATTTTAGGCCTCACCCAGGTTGCTCCTGGCTCTGTGCTCAGGGACACCTCCTAGTGGCGTGAAAGAGACCATATGTGGTACTGAGAATTAAACCCAGGTTGGCCACATGCAAGATAAAAGCTCTACTCACTGTACTATCTCTCCAGCCCTAAATTAAGGTTTGTATTTAGTTCTGTTTTGTTTTTTACCCCCCCCCCCACCCTGAGGATCCAGAGAGAGCTCAATGGGCTGAGCACATCGATGCATGCAGAAGGCCTCAGTTCAATCCTGGGCAACACATGGTCCCTCAGCAATGCCTGGGTGACCCCAGGGCACAGAGCCAGGAGAAACCTCCCCCCCCCACCCCAATGATTGTTGGGTGTGGTCTCACAGCAGAAATGACAAAAAGGATCCCTGGAGCCCTGGTAGTGGGGGTTCCCCAACTGAGTACCAACCATTGTGGGTGCGTTGGAGCTGGAAGGGAACAAGACCTGGGAAAGCCATCAGGGCCGGTGGCAGCCTCTGACAGGATGCTCCTGAGGGCAAGGGATTCTTCTTCTCTGGGGAGTGCAGGGAAGGCTTAACAGAGGAGATGGTCCAGGGGCTGGACTGTGGGACAAAGAGAGGAAGCCACTGGGCATCAATGGCTCCCAGTATGTGCTGTCAATTAGTGGCTACATGACCTGGTGCAAGTCACTTAACCACTTCAAGTCTCAAGAATCTCTTGCAAACAATTCAGGGTTGGCGACTAATTGACCTCTGTCTTATTCCAGCTCACATATACCAAAAAAAAAAAAAAAAAATCAGTGTTCCTCATTCTCCTAGAATGCTTTTTCCCTCTAAACTGCCTGCTTGAGTAGTCCCTGATTTTAAAGCCAGTTGTCAAAGGTAGCAAGAGGTGGAGATAGAACAAGCCCTCCCCCCCAATCACGCACACACACACACACACACAAACACACACACACACACACACCAGGTTATCCATCCATTCAACATATATTGGCTGCCACTGACACAGAAGGTATAGTGCTCAGCAAGACAGAGTAAAGTCCCTGCCCTCAAGACATTCCACCTCACTGTATGTTCTCACTGGGCCAGATGGACATAGGTAAGTACCATGCACTGATCTAGGGGGAGGAGTACTAAGGAGAAGGTGAGAGGAAAGCCCACAGGCAGGAGGTGGGGCAGGACACTGCCCCTTTGCTTGAGCGTGGCCCCTTGTGGGGCAGGAGAGAAGTAAGAGGAAGCTCCTGGGCTGCTGTCTTCGGGAGCAGGACAGGCAGGGTGAGGAGAGGTGGAGACAGAGGAAGTCAGGGAACATACTCATGCAGCCTGGGGAACCTCATCAGGCCTGCTGGAAGCCAGCAGAGGGGTTTCTGTAGAGCTGTGAAGGGTCAGAGTAAGTGTGTGGGAGCAGATCCCCCCGAGGAGAGGGCAGGCCCTACACAGCACCCCCACCAGGGGATGGGCCCGGGTCTGTCTTGGAACTAATGTCTCTCAGTGGCCAGGAATGAGACCCTGCATTCAGCAGCATCGGTCTTCACCTCCTTCATAAGCAGGGGCACGAAGGCTCCTTACTCTGTCTCCAGGCCATTCCCTGGTTTCCAACAGGAAGAAAAGATGAGAAGCAAGCGCCATACGCCCCCACCCTCCCGCAGTGGATACCCATGAAAAGCCCATATCACCCCAGGTACGCAGACGCAAAGGTCGCTCTCATGGAGGAGAGCGGGGCGGCCACCGCTCCTCCTCCTGCTGGCCTCCCCACCAGCGGCCACAAGGGCAAAGCTGTTACCAGGGGGGACAGGCGGGCACACGGGGCCTTTGCCAACTACTTTGATATTTTCATTCCCTGTTGCCTCAGTAGCTAAATAAGCATGGAGAACAAGCAGGAGAGGAATACTAATCAGAGCTAATTAGACCCTGCCTCCTCTGCCTCGCTCCCCTTGACTGAAAGCCCCCTAATTCCAGGATGATGGGGCAAAACTCTAAATACACAGGCTGAACAGCAATCGAGGGCCCGAGCCTGCTGTTCGCCTTTCCTGGTCCTGTCTGAACCTGTGCTGGCCCCCTCCGAATTCCAGCTGCCCATCCTGGGCTGTGGGAAGTGGGCGGGGCAGGCGGCCAACAGGAGGCCACTACATAGAAGGGCTCCCATAGCACTGAGAGCACTCTCATTTGTAGGCACGCACCGAAAGAACAGAGTTGTTTGGATTCCTTTGGCTTTTTTTTTTTTTTTGGCAGTACTAGAAATGGAACCCAGGGCCTCACATATGCAAGGCAAGTGCTCTACCCCTGAGCCACTGCCCCAGCCAGCTCTCCCCCTTCTCTTTTCTTTTCCAAATACAACGTGACCAAACCCGACTGCGGTCCCAATCCTGCAGCAGGGGCAGCACCACATTCCTGGGTGGGAGGAAGGTGCTGAGGACTGAGCACACGCTTTGCATGCAAGAGGCGGGGGTCCAATCCCAGCGCTCATGGTCTCAAGTTGGCAGCACTGGGAAAGGAGGGGAAACAGCCTGGAAACAGCCCCCTAGGAGCACAGAGCTCAAGCCAGCGGCAGGGCACATGCCCTGGATGTGTGAGGTCCTGAGGCCTGGTGCTGTAAACACGCAAAAGAGGGAGGTGACCAGCCTGGTTCCGAGGCCAGCGTTGAGCTTATTCTACAGCTGCTCTGCTGACCCAGTGTCAGGGAGGTGGAAGAAGCAAGTGGCTGAGCTTGGAGGCCACAGCATAAGGAACAGGGAGCCCTAATGCAGAAGAGCATAAATCACTGCAGTTGCATGCTCTGCTCCTGCTACCTGCGCTGAGGCATGAAGGATACAGGGCATTGGGCCAAAAGCTTTGAGCTCAGTGGACACAAAGAGAGGAAGAGTTCATAGACCTGACTCTTAGACCTGTCTGGAAAATGGAGCCTCCACAGTCTTGGGCAGGTCTGTGCACTTGGAGGAGAGAAACCACAAGGCACATGGAAACGACTTGACTCAAAAGAATTCTTTGCAACTGAAAACATTCTCATTTTTATTAGATTCACAGAAGGCCGAGATGTAAGGGAACTCCGAAGTCCTCGCCTTCAGAAGCTCCCAAACTCACAACACACCCGGAACAGAGCGAAACAGAAAGAACTGCAGATGGGACAGCCAGAAACACATTTATGCATTTCTGTATGAGTCTTGGAAGTTAGTAAAAGGAAGTTTTTCACCCCACACAGACAAGGACAGCTTCAAATGAAAGAACAATCCTTGAGAATCAGGGGTCCTCTGCATGGGGGACACTGCCCCTTCTTGTTCTCTGCATTCCCCAGGGGGTCCTTGAAGAAAACCTCCGGTCCTGGGTGCCAGATGGGCATTTGGAAACCACTAATCTAGTCCAAGCTCTGGAGTGATTATTTTCCCATAAAAGAAAACTTGTTACAGTATTAAGTTTGAATTAGAGCCAGAAGGAGATTTTTGTTTGCCCAGACCCCTCCTCCACTCCCAGAGAGAACCCACCAGTGCCTTCAAGAAAATGAGGCTCCTGTGGGTGGGGAGGGGTGTTGGGGAGCAAAGGGGAAGACACCCCTCCTTCAGGGTCAGGCGATTAGGCCCACAAGGACAGGCGCGTAACCTGTGCTGAAAGTGAATGAACTCCCCAGCACACGCTTTCCTACCGGAAGGAGAACACTGGGAGTTTTCCTGCCTACTTTAGAAGGGGTGGGATGGGGGTAGCCCATCAGCCTATAGCCCTTGCGCCAAACAGAACATCCTGTCTCTGCAGCCCCCTTGCAGCGAAGCCCCGCTCTGCCAACTCGCAAACTTGGAGCAGATAACCGGAGGCTCCACGCCAGTGCAGCACGGGACCAAAGCCTTCGGACACCCATCCTGGCCCCTTCCAGAAAGCTGGGTGTCGGGGCGTGTTTGTAAACTGCGGGGTACAGCCGGGCAGAGGAACCAGATGGCGCCACCCAAGTAGGGCTGTGTCCCGCGCAGGGCGCGGGTCTTGGGGCTTGGGGGCTTGTTAGCAGCAGGGGTAGGGGCTGCATTTCAAAGGGGCAGGGCTGGCCCGGCGCGGCCGTGACGAGGCTCGGCTCCCGGCTGTCCCGCAGCCTCCAATCCAAAGGTCGAGCCCTACGGGGTGGCAGCGGCCCCAGCGTCGGCCCCGCGGAGTCCCGCGCCGGGGAGGGCGCGCGGGCGGCGTCCGTCCTGCCTCCCCGCAGCCTGCCCGTCCCGGCGGTCACAAGGGCCGCTTTGTGCCGGGCGGGCAGCGCGCGGGCGGGAGCCCCGCCTGTCGCCCACCTGGACGCCTGGCCGCGGCGGCTTACCTGGGAGGCCCGGGACCAGCGCGCAGAGCCCGAGCAGGCAGGCGTAGAGGGGCGCGGGGGCACGCGGCATGCTGGCGGCGGGCCGGGGGCTCAGGGCGGGGCGGCCACCATCCCCCCGCCGCTCCGCACGGCCTCGCCTCCGCCCTCCCCTTCCTCCGGCCCGGCTCCACTTTCCCCGCTCCTCTCTCCTCCCCTCGTCCCGCGGCCGCCCGGGCAGTGTCGGCGGGCGGGCCCGGCCAGCTCGCCCCGCCCCGGGCCCGCCCAGGTGCCCGTCCCCCTGCGCCGGACGGGACGCACGGCCGCGCGGCCCGCTGCGAGCGCTGGGGGCCCGGCGCTCGGGGTTCGGAAGCGGGGTCGGACGGCAGCGGGGGACCCGGAGTCCCGGGCCGGCCGGGGGTCTCTGCGAGCGCGGGGGACCCTGCGCCCAGGACTAGAAAGAGAGGTCGAGCGGCAGCGGGAGACCCGGGGTCCCGGGCCAGGCCGGGGGTCTCTGCGAACCCAGGGGACCCGGCGCTCGGGGTTAGGTAGCGGGATCAGGCGGCAGCGGGGGACCCGGGGTCCCGGGCGCGCAGTGCCGGTGGCCTGGAGGGGCACTCCCCAGCCCACTGCCTCCCTAGTAAAGATGTGCTCCCATGGGAAACTCCGGACTGCCGGAACTCAGCTCTTGGGCGTTTTCCTCATCTCCATTCGAAGGCGGGTTTGGGGAAGACAAACGGAGAAGCTGAAAATCAGGAGTCCGGGCGTCTGCCTCTTTATCTCTAGCTGAGCTAGTTCCGAAGCAGCCCGGGTTGGTGGGCAGCACCTGACAACTAGGGCCAAGGAGCAGGAGCGCCAGGGCCAGGAGCAGGGAACTCTGATGAAGAGAGGACCATGACTGGAGAGCACAGGGCCAATCAGCCCACTTTCACTAGACCCCATTCTTGTGCAAATGAGAAGGCCGGGACACTAGGGGTTACTTGCTCTCCTTGTCCAAAAGTAAGACTAGAGTGAAAACAAGTAGGGAACAAAAAATGGCCATGTGATCAACTTTGCTGGCTGGGAGCCAGCAGAAGGACACTTCTAAGGGGGTCTAGAAGTGGGGCCGTTTTAACTGCCCAGATTAGAGAGTTTCTGAGCGTAACTTTTATTTGTATGCCCACACTGAGGATGTACATTGATTTAGTTGTTGTTTTGGGGTTTGGGGACCCCACCAGCAGTGCTCAGGGCTTACTCCTGACTTTGCACTCACTAAGGCTATAAATAAGGTTCTCTGTAACATCTTCCTGTTTGTCTTAATATAAATGTTCCGCATGTGCCCATTTCTCAGTAAAATCGGTGCTGCAGAGGTAGCTTCTGGTTTACCTTGGGTCTTTCTGACCCTCGAGGAAGTGATCTTGGGGCTACTCTTACCCACACTTGGGAGGGCATGATCAACAATGATGTTATAAATAAGGAGAAGCTATTATGAAAATGTGAGCTGGGAATGGGAGAGGCATAGTACAGGAGACAGGACACTTGCCTTGCATGTACCTGACCCCTGTTCTATCCTGGCTCCACCTATGGTCCCTATCACTGCCAGGGGTGGCCCTGCAGTGATCCCTGAGCACAGACCCAGGAATGATTTCTGAGCACCCAGAGGTAGGACCCCAAAAAGAACAAACGAAATGTCGAACTGGAGGAGTTATATGTCTACTCATAATTTTAAATGATGCCCAGGGCTGGGAGATGATTCAGTGCCAGGTAGAGCCCTGGTTCCTGGATTCCTGGTTGGAGACACACTTGCCCTCACTCACCAGAAAAAGGGAGGTACCTGTCCAACAGGGCTATGAGGATGGATTATATGCATTGAGAGTCAGGTCCTGAAAACTAGATAGATTTTGCATTAATAAAAATTATCACTTGGGTCAGAGAGATAAATCCATGGCTAGGGCAATGATTTTGCATGCAGGAGGCTCAAGTCAGTCCCCAGCACTGAACAAGGAGTAACCCCCGAGCATGACAGGGTGTGGCCACCCTCCAAAAAAAGAGCTTGTGTTTATCAAAACTCTAAGTTTACACTCTGTAATGTGTGGTCTTCTGAACATCCCCCAACCCCCCAATCTGCACTTTGTTGTTAGAAAACTCCTGGACTGCACCTGCCTGTGATGGGCTCTGCTCCTGCACACGTGCCCAAACCTGCAGGCTGCCACTGACTTCCCAGTGCTGGCAACATTCTTGCTCCTTTGTCTCAGAACCGGTTTGGAAAGGCCTTTGCTAATGTCTCTGAAGGCTTTGCCCTCAGTTTTGAGCCCTTTTCAGTTGGGGATCCTTCCTTCTTCTTATTAAGCTGATTCAAGTCCCCTTCCAGTGCTTGGCTCTTTCTAACAGCAAACACTAAACAGTGCACCGATGGCTCCCCCAGGAAGACAAGGCAGGAGGTTCCTCCCTGGCTGTCTGGGGAGTATCAGCCGTTTCTGGTCTCTGGGCTGCTGGGCCTGGACAGGCTGTGGTTGGACTAGGTTTGACTCTCCTGGTTGGAGGATGAAATCCAGAGACATTTATACTCCTTCTTAGTTTTAAAATACAACTAGTTCCAGGACCAGAGAGAAAGTGCAGGGGTAGGATGCTTGTCTTGCATGAGGCCAAGCCTGATCTGATTCTTGATATTGCATACTGTCTCCCAAGCACACAAGAAGAACACCTGAACACCGCTGCATGTAGCCTAAAAATAAATTAAATAGGACTAGTAACTAAAAAAATTAGACAAAAGTACCAGAAATTCAGCTTCTGGGTATATGCCCAAGAGAACTGGAGGTAAGGACTCAAACAGATGATTGTGCATACACCAATGCTTATAGCATCACAGCTCACAACCGAAAGGTCCAGATGACCCATATGCCCATCATGACTGGGTAAACAAAAAGAACTGTCTCATTCAACACTCTGTTTGGCCTGAGAAAGGAATTAACTTGGGGCATAGGAGACAGCAAAGGACTGGAGTGAATGGTTTCCATGCAGGATTCCTGGGTTCATTTCTGGCTGCATGATCCCTAGAGCACCACTAAGTGTTGCTGTGTTCCCTGCCCCAACTCCACAACAAGGAATTAAATTCCTACATGTTACAATACAAACAGAAAACAAAATAAAATAAAACAACAACAAACCCCACCAAAAGCCCTTGAAAGCATTATGTCTAATGAAACAAAATAAGATATGAAGGACAAAATATTGTATGATTTCACTTATATGAGTTACCTAGAATGAGAAATTCACTGTGTCAGAAAGTAGAATGGTTTACTAGAGGAGAGAAGAGGAAATACAGAGTAGTAGCTAGTGGGTATGGAGTTTCTGTCTGGGATTGTGAAAAAGCACTGGAAATGGTGATGATGGTTGCATAATATTGCAAGAGTCTTTTCTGCCACCAAACTGTACTTTCTTTCTTTCTTTCTGTCCTCCTTCCTTCCTTCCTTCTTTCCTTCCTTCCTTCCTTCCTCTCTTTCTTTCTTTCTTCCTTCTTTTTTTTTACTTTATTTAAACATCATGGTTACAAAGTTGCTCCTTATACAATTGTTATGGGCAACCAATACTCCAGTACCGATCCCACCACCAGACTAAACTTCTCTCCATCATGTCCCATCACAAAATACTGCACTAAAAGAAACTTTGTGAAAATTGTTATATCTCACCACGGAATCATTAAGTCCTTGTTGGGTTTGATTAAGCTGTTGTTGTTGAGTCTTCTGTGTTATTATTTTTGTTTATTGAATTTAGATGGCTTCTATGTTGTTTCCCCATCATATTAGGCATGCTTCTATTGGGAAATTTGGAGGCAGCGTGAGGCCACTTAAGTGACTGTATGCTCCAGAAACTCTATGTTCTGCAGAACTGAGCCAATAACTTTACAAGATGGTGGCTATGGGGTGTGGGTGTGGTTGTGTGCGCTTCCAAAAGGATGGGGCAGGGGGAAGCTGCTCATCCCAACTTTGAGAAGATCCCTGAGTTCTCAGCCTGGAAACTGGTGTAGGTGGGATTTTCATTGGTTCGGCGTATCTGCAGAGATTAGGGGAAGCAGTGAAGTTGGGCCGTTGGCATCGCGGCAGCTGTGGGGTGGGTGCAGCTACTGGGGCTTCAGCAGGGTGGGGACTCAGCCCACTCCCCTCCCAAGGGTGCCCCAGACAAACTGTACATTTTAAAAAGATCAAAATGTTCAATTTTATGCATATTTTACTATGGTAAAAAATTACTTAAAATCATATTAGTTAAAACTTTCTGTTTGATAATTCAGGCTTACATGCAAGTTCACTTGCACAGTAAGTTGTCATTGTGCAATTCGATTCAAAATCCAGATCAAATGTCTTCCTAATACATAGCTGCAATTAAGTGTGCGAATAAAGACTTGAGGTAAAGGAAGACAACTCTATAGTATTCACCTTAGTTAAAGTAATATGCTTTTGATCATCTTGCCTGGGTTTTGTCTTGTGCAAAAATTAAATGACCTTAGGGGTCAAGTATTACAGAATCCTCTAGCACCTAATAGACCTGTAAAACATGTACAATTTTTCTTTTTCTTTTTTTTTTTTAATTTTTATTAGTGAGACATCATGATACAGTTGTAGACTTACAATTTTTTTGTGCTTGGGTTTCAATTATACAATGATCAAATACCCATCCCTCCACCAGTGCCCATTTCCCACCACCATGGATCCCAGTATCCCTCCCACCCCCCATCCCCCCATCCCACCCTGCCTCTGTGGCAGGGCTTTCCTTTTGTTCTCTCTCTCATTGGGTGTTGTGGTTTGCAAAAGAGGCAATGGGTGACAATCGTGTTTGGTCTATAGTCTACTTTCAGCATGATTCTCCCATCCTGGGAGAATCCTCCCAACGCCCTTTATTTGGTGTTCCCTTCTCTATCTGAGCTCCCCCAGGAATTTTACTCCATGGCTTAGAGGCCAACCACACATGTTAGGGGAAAACATGTACAATTTTTCTTTACGATTAATGTTCAGTTTTATTTTTTAAGTGCCAAATAACATTTGTTTTTATAAGCCTTTTCTCCTGTGGGCCAGAATTTACCTTTGGGGGCTAGTGAGATATTACAGGGGTTAAGACCTTTGCCTTGTGTGCAGGCAACCCCAGATTGAATTTAGTACCACATCTGGCTCCCTAAGCTACACCAATGGTGATTTCAAGTGCAGGGTCAGGAGTAAATCCTGAGCACTGCTGTTACGTCCCCAAACCAAAACTCAAAACAAAATGAAAAATGACCTCGTGCCAGATCTCGAGTTTGCAGTCAATGAAGGATGGCTTTGGGCAATCATTGAGGGGTCATCCAGATCGTGAGTGAGAGCAGGTCACAGGCACAAACTGCCTGTTACAGTTACTGGCATGTGAAGGATGCTCAGTAATGTGTGTGTGTGTGTGTGTGTGTGTGTGTGTGTGTGTAACACATGTGTGAGGTGGGGGAGGTTTCACAGTGAGAGATGGAATATGAAACAGGTCTTCATGGACTGAGGATGTGGCTCAGGGGTAGGTCAGGGGTGGAACACTCGACTTGCATGTGTGGACCTGAAAACCATTAACATTTGTGTAATCTTTTTGCTTAAATAATTATTGATTCTGAAAATGTTTAGTTGTAGGATAACACTGTTTTTGTCCTTCCTGAATAGCCTCAGGTAGTTTAGGTTTATTGGTTTGCTCCCATCATAGTGCTCCCATTCCTCTGTGTTTATTTGTAACTTCTTTCTTTGTGCTCTGTTGACTTGTAAATATTGTTCTTCTCTTCTTCCTAAGTCCTTTGAATAGTTTATTCAGAGCAATGTCCTTTTTATATGGACACAAGAAGACTGTATATGCTATGCTTTTGTAATGTGACTCTCAGTGATATGTTCCTCCTGGGGATCTGTTCTCTCCCTAAACCTCAGCTGCCTTTACTTCCTAGCGCCCCCAAAAGTAGGGTCCTGACAAGGGACTGGATGGAATCAGGGCAAGCGGTAAGCAATGTGCTACCCTGGCATCGAGATGGGCCTGGCCTAAGTGCCATAATGCTTAACTATAAGTTAAGAGCTTGGTCATGGACAAATGCTGTCATAATCCAAAAAGTAGTAACTAGATTCGGACCCTGCTAGGGTTAGGAATGATTAATCTGGCCTGAGCACTGTAGTCTTTGTCTGTGGCAAGATGTTCCCAATGTAAGGTCCCTAGGGACCCTGAAGGAGATTCCAGAGTTAAAACTCTACAAATTAGTAACTCTCCCTTTCCTGCCCCCTCCCTAGCAGAGTTTTAAGTGAAACCATTCTTTATTGGAATGCAAATTCTGAAACCATTTGTTGACTCTTTCCTGTTGGGATGTAAATTCGGGAACCATTTGTTGGGCCTTCCTTATCTATTACTTTATCCACCTCCACCGGAATGCAGGGCTGAGAATCAAAGGAATCCAGGTGATAACCAAATGTCCGAGTTACCAGATGCCCACTAGCCACAATGCCTATGTACGAAAATGCTGATCTTTGAATCTATAGGCTAAGGAGTGGTGTACTTTTAAATGGATTGGTTAAGAAAATATATGTTGTTACAAATCTATTGGCTATGAAATGCGCGGGCTTTGCTGTAATGGCCAGTGAAGGCCTATATAAGATCCCCTTTGAAGAAGTTCGGGGTCTTGCCTCACCTAACTGACCTGCGTGTCTGTGTAGGCGGTTTGACCCTGGCTAGCCAGTCTTACAATAAACCTTGCTTGCTGTTTGCAGTCTCTGGAGTCTCTTTGTCGTTAAAGGGAGATCACGATCCTCGCCCTAACACCAGGGCAGCTGCCCTACAAGCCTCAATGTATCTCTTACTGTGTCCATACAAAAATAACTAGTATTAAGGTGTTGGTAGAATCATTAGACCGAGGAAAGGAGAAAAACACCTTAAGAGGTATTTTGCCTGAGGCAGTCAGGAAGGGCTTCGGAATACCTCTTAGGTGGTGTTCCCTTTGAATTTGGTGGGCCCTCAGGAAGGGCTTTCTTATGTTGATTTTGCTACCTGACTGGGTGCAGTGTGGGTCCAGAGTGCTGGGGAGTTGGAGAGGCAAGAGAGCTGAGGAGAGTGAGAAAGGACCAGGCAGCATGATGGAGCAGTGGAGACTAGAATGGGAGGCTCAGAGAGACTGGGGCAGGTGCAAGGGGAGAATGGAATAAACGGCATCTGATCAATCAACCGGCTTGGCCCTTGTTTCATCCACAGTCTGCCCCATGGCCTGGGTCACCCTGGCTGAGGGAGTGGCCTGGGCCCACCCGAACCCGGGCGGGGGTGAGGGTTGCTAGGGGAAGTGCAGTCGAAGCCTACCCCCCCTCCACCCCTCTAAATATTATACATTTAGTGACACTTTCTGAGATAAATTTTTTAAGTTTAGTTTTGAAAATATTTGTTGTCTTGTTGGTGGTGGTGGTGCCTTGCCCAGCAGCCGGGCATAGGGGCTACTCCTGATGCAGACTTTCTGTTTTACTTTTGGGCCACACTGATGGTGCTCAGGGCTTTCTCCTGACTTTGTGATCAGAGTGATTTTTGATGGGGTTTGGGGGCCATTTGGAGCGCCAGGGATCAAACCCAGATTGGACACATGCAAGGCAAGCACTCTACTGCCTGTACTCTGCCTGGCTCAGTCCTTAGGAGTTTCTCTTTGGCAGTTCTTGGGAGGACCATGAGATGCCCAAGATTGAACATGGGTTTACCATATGCGAAGGCATATGCTTCAGCCTGTAGAGACATTTCTTTGCAACCCTTTTCAGACACCAGAGCTTGAAACAATAAGTGATGAAGGCAAGAGTTCCTTACTTTCCATTAGCTCTGCACACATCTGCAATGCTCAAGGGTTATTTCTGACTCTGAACCCAAGGGTAGCCTTTGGCGGTGCTTGGGAGACCATATGTGGTGCTGGTATTTGATCTGGGATCAGCCGCTAAGACACATGTAAGGTAAGTGTCTTACCCCTATACTATCTCTCCAGCCCTCCTTGAAAATATTTTAAGATTCAAAAAAAAAAAGTGTGTTTTGCCTTCTGTGAATGAAAATATATTAAAATAATATTCATTAATATCCGTGAATAAACTTACAACAAAAGTTATGTTGTTTTTTTTCCAATTAATTTGGGTATGTTTATCTTTAAAAAAAAACATGTTTTTTTTCTAATAATGAAACTTAGGTCCCCAAAAGAAGCTGCTAGATTTTTTTAATTGTCCCCTTTAGGACACTAGTAAAGCTATCACAACTGGCATTTCTCTTTCTAGAAGTCCTTTTCAACCCCTAAAAGGCACAGATTCTCTTCCATCTGTGTCATTAAAAGTGGAATGTGTGACTACAAACGTGCACTTGCATGCATGGGCATTGACACTGGTCTTTTAATTTTAATTTGATTTTCTGGTTTGGGGTCACACCCAGCAGTGCTCAGGGCTTTCTCCTGGCACTGCACGCAGGGAACACTGGAGGCTATGCTTAGGGAAAGAGTCCGGGTTGGTCACATGCAATACTAGGTCACATGCCCTACCCACCTGCTATACTAGCACTCCTGCCCCCATCTACAATTCTTATAGAATGTTTAGCTTGAAGCTCAGCAGCCTTTCACATGGTGGGGAAAGACTCTGATCCTTCCTCCTTTCTTGAGGTTTTGGAGGTGAGCTCAAGTATGGAGTCTGCAGAAGCCAAGGGCCATCGGCCACTTGAGACCAACCTGCACCTGAGTGCAGAGCCTGCCAGCTTTTGTGTGAAACCAGCCCTTTGTGTATAATTGCAAGTGCAGGGAAAACTAGGAGTCCGGATCCATGTTGGAAGTGAGTTCCAGTCCCATCAACTAGCCGGCCACTGCTCCCCTCTCTCAGCGTGGTTTGCTCGTTTGGGACAGGACGGGGCTGGTTGTGCCAGAGCTGGCTCTGTAGTCACCTCTGGTGAAGCAGGACATGCTTGGCTCTTGGCAGTGCACGGGTCTGGTGCATGACCTGTTAAACCAACTCACAAGCGTCCTTCACGGAGTCCTCCATGGAACACGCGGACCTGTGTGAACATGGTCTCTGAGGAAAACTGCGAGGCTGTGTGGAGGTGCACTCTGAGAATGACAACCTCTCCCTTTCTTTGTGTGTGGGCACAGACCTAGAGGTGCTCATGGGCTACTCCCAGCTTGGAGCTTGGTGCCGGAACAGAACTGGGACATCCTGCATGCAGAACAGGTGCTCAGCCCACTGGTTTCTCTCTCCAGGCCCCTGTTCTCTCGCAAGGCCATTCCCAACTCCCTTACTTATTCCGCTCTCATATTTAATCATGGGCACCAGCAGATTCTTTGCTTTTTGGACACTGACTTCCTTCTTTGATAGTTTCCTCTTCCCCCAGTTTCAGGGGACTGAGACCTCTGTCCCTTCCATGCTTTCAGAAACCAGGAAATTAAACAGGATGTCTGCAGTGCCCACCAGAGCTTCCTCCTAAGCCCAATGAAACAGACCTGTCAGCCTTCAGAGACCACACTGGTCTTTAGTCAACTCAGAGAGGAGAACAAAGGGCCCCAGTAGGTGGGCCGGCAGCTTTGGGGCTCAGCTCTGAAAGCTCAGCTCTTGGCCTCCTCGCCCATCAGCTCAGCTGCCCGAGAGTCGCAGAGCTGTGCCTGAGCTTCCCTGCCTAGCAGACCATACACTTATATTCACTCACACCACAGGGCTGGTTTCCCAGAGACAAGCACAACTTCTTTTCTCTTCTATTCATTTATGTTGTTTTTTTTTGTATTTCATTTGGATGTGCTCAGGATATATTCCTGGCTTTGCACTCAGAGATCACTCCTGGCAGTGCTCAGGGTACCATACGTGGTACCCAGGTTGGCCTTGTGCAACATATGCACCCTCTGTGCTGTCCCACGAGACCTGACAAATAGGGTTCTACCAGGGGTATGCGATTCATCCAAACCAGCACTGTCACATACACCTTGTTCTCCCCACTTCGGATATGACAGCTTGAAGCAGTAAGTGATAAAGCCAATAGTTCCTCACTCTCCATCTGCTGTTCCACTACCTCTCAGCTGTCCTCCTGTTGTTCATCGATTTGGTCGAGCGGGTCCAGTAACATCTCCATTGTGAGACTCCTTGTTACTGTGTTTGGCATATTGAATATTCTCGATAGCTTGCCAGGCTCTCCGAGAGGGGTGGAGGAATCAAACCTGGCCGGGCCAGGCTGGTTGTGCGAAAGGCAAACGCCCTACCGCTGTGCTATCACTCCAGCCCACCTCTCAGCTAATTTTCTTAAATGTGATATCTCTATTAGGTGACCTTACTTGTGATGGTTTCAGAAAATATATGCAGGTTACTTAGCAGATCCTTCTGCAAAGTGAGGCATGCAGTAGGTACTCAGGAATGACGTCTGCCATGTACTGCCCATGTTGGGGTGTGAGTCCAAATGACTTCTTAGTTTCTCAAGATATGTAACCCAGGTGTTCCCTCCCAGATCTCACAGGCCTCCACCCTTGGGGCTATGTGCTTATAGGCATCCTTCCCGCTTTCATCTTCCATCTGTGATTAAATCATCTGACAGCCAGCTCAGACCTCTGGCCCTCAGCTCACAGCCAGCGCAGAGAGCCCAGAGATTTATGTCCCCACACTGGGTCAGGCAACTGGCAGGACAGAGCCCAGGTGACCAGGTAGGCCACTGGGACTGTGGTCCAGAGGGCAGGGCGGCTTCCTTCCAGTGAGCCCACTGCAGCCTCTGAGCTGCTCTGCACCCCAAGACAGCACCTGAGTGAGCACCAGACCCGCTGCTCGGCCTCCTCAGAGACACTCCGAAAGGCATTTCTAAGAGCCACGCAGCACAGAGTTTAACAATATAGAAGTGTGTTGTAAATCATACGGGCGGGGGGTGAGGGGGGAGTCAACACTTCCCGTCCTCCCTAAAAATGGTTTCTCAAAGGTGACAGGATCATTTGCTCATAAATCCAAACGTCAAGAAAAGCAAGTTAGGACTAAAGTTTATGTCGAGCTTAAGTCACTGAAAGGGTGAAAGCACTTTCCCAGTCTCCAGCCCAGGAACTAGGGTGGGAGTGAGAGACAGGGCTTAGGCCTCCCTGTGGGCCCAGCAGGGCAGGGCTGACCCCAGAGCTCAGGTTTTTCTGATGCTTTGGGTTCCATATCTGGTCCTCCACGGGGTGACTTTTGCCCCAGCCTCCTTGGGGTCAGCCCTGTCCACTCTTCTAATTGGACAGGATGGACCAGGGGACCCTGGGGAGGCAAATACAGGCCTTGCATTCCCCAAGCTCTCCAGCCCAGTGGCTGGTGGCCAGCAGGGGGCGCCCAGTCCTGCTGTGGCCCCAGGCAGGGCTGCGAGACTCCCTGCAGTTGCGGCATAGGCAGGTGCTGTCTCTGGTCAGCCTGCACTCAGCCAGAGAAGAGGCCAGAGAAAAGGCAGGGCTGGCTGGGATGCTGAAGTGCTGGAGTTTGCTGCCTGCAGGAGCCCTGGATGCCATCCCCACCTCCTCATGGCCCTGCAGCACAGTCCAGAACAAACCCCTATGACCTCTGGGTGTGGGCCCAAATTAAAACCAAAAAAGTAGGGAGGGCACACACTTGCCATACTGAGAGACCTGCCCAGGACTCGGGTGCAGCACAAACCCTTCCTCATAGCCCGACTCCTGCTCTCCTCACAGACTCATTCCCTCAACTCTGCACCTGTTGCTTCTCCACACAGAGCCAACCCTTCCCACGCCATCCCCACTACTGGTAAACTTGGACACATCCTTCCACCTCAGCCCAACCTTCCACAACTGATGCTCACGAATGTTTTCTTTCATGTGCCAGAGGCTTTGGTCCTTGCTCCCTCAGAGTCGTGGCTTGAGTTCCTGGCTCAGGGCTCGACTCTCTGGGACCTCTTTGCAGCTCCCTGGGTGTGGGCACTGAGGGTGGGTGGAATGACTTCTTTCTGCCAGAACGTTTATTGGGGGTATGCTAAGTGCCAGCTAAGGGACAGAAAAGCAATGCTTGTGCGGAGTTTGAAGGCTGAGGAAATGTTGCCGGGAGGAGGGGGAGAAGCAGACGGGTCAGCTGTCCCCAGAGCGCACACTGCGGGTCCCTGTAGTTCTGCTTGCACACAGATGACCCTGCACCACATTTGATCCCAGCACCACATTTCGTGCTGTGAGCTCTGCATGTACAACCGCTGAGCACAGAGTAAGCAGTGAGCTCAGGACACCGCCACGTGTGACCCCACAATTAAAAACAAACACACATATCTCAGTAAACAAGCACACTTTGATGGTGCCCTAAGCATCACTCAGAGAGAAAGGGTGTCTCAGCAGGAACACCCAGGAACAAGCATAGGTGTCTCTGGATCCTAATGGTTCAGGTGGGGGTTCACAATCTGAATGTCTTCATATTGATATGCAAAGGGTTTTTTTTTTTAAAACTTGAGACTTGAAACATAAAACGACAAAGATTAATTTACCAGGACAAATACTGTATTATAGGATAATGGTTACACACCGGTTAGAGGATACTGTGAACATTTGCTCTTTTCCCTAAGGAAGTGGTAGCAATCCTTGGGGAGTGCTGGGAACTTCTTTTCTTTATTTCTTTTTGGGTCACACCCAGCGATGTTCAGCGGTTGTTCCTGGCTCTGCACTCAGGAATTACTCCTGGAGGTGTTCGGGGGACCATGTGGGGTGCCGAGGATTGAACCTGGGTCAGTCGCATGTGAGACAAACGCCCTCTCCGCTGCTCTGGCCCCAGTGCTGGGAACTTCTAATGGGACCTTCTCCTGTTAGTTGACTGAGTTGTTTCCATGTTCCAGAATGTTCTTTGCTCTAAGATGTGGGTTCACTGACATAGGGTATTTGTTCTTGCTCTCTGTAGGTTTGGGTAGGAGACTCCACACTGTGCCCCAGAGCTCTCCCCAAACTCATTTGCCCCAGTAGCTCAGTCCAACCTGCAGGCACATATAAGCCAGAAATCTCCCACGTGTGGTTTTCAAAAATATCTTGATCAAAGAATTGTTCAAATAAAATGGACTTTTCCTAGGGCAGGAGAGAAAAAACAGGGGTTAAGGCACTCTGGGACAAGCCCAGTTTGGTTCCCAGCACCAGCAGGTGTGAGCCTTGAACACAAGGCCAGGAGAAGCCCTTGAGCTCCCCAACCACCTCTTTCCCCAAAAAGAAAATAGACTTATCCCTTTTATTTTGGAATATCACCATTAAGTAAAAACGTTGATTGCATCAAATTTGTATATAACATTAATTTGATACTTAGGGAATTACATAAAGCCATAAAAGGTAATAACAGAATCTCTAATGATCCAATAAAAATGATGCAAATATTTCAACAAGCGGGGGCTGAGTTGTATTGACATTTCACTACACATAGAGAAAAATGAAGAGACCAAGAAAACAAAGACAGTGGGGGTGGAGGGAATCTCTTGGTGAGGGAAACATAGGCAGACTGCTCCAAGGCCTTGACCTCAAAGGAGTCTTCAATCATACACTATCATTGGCAAAGGCTTTAATGGGACTACATCTGACTAAAAAGTTTCTGTATGACAAAAGAGACATGAGTTAAAGTGAAAGGCAGCTTATTGAGTGGTAGAAAATATTTGGACTCAACATATCAGATAAAGGGTTGATCTTCAGGCTATATAAATGTCAACAAAAAAAATTTCCAAAAACCCCATCAAAAATGGGGAGAAGAAAGGAAGAGACACTTCTCTGAAAAAGACCAACAGGAGGCCACAGGCACATGAAAAATGTTCATCATTTATTCTTAGGGAAATCCGAATCAAGATGACAGAAATATATCTAACACCAGTGAGAGTAGCACATATCAGAAACACTAAGAATAATCTCTATTGGCAGATATGTGGTGAAAAAGAAACTCATCCACTTCTAGTGGGAATATTGTCTGGTTCAACCCCTATGGAAAACAGTACGGAGGGTTCTCAGTTGACTCAAAATTAAGCTCCCATATGACCCAGCAGTTCCACTTTTAGGTATCTACCCCAGAACCAAAAGCATTCATCCAAAAAAATGTATTCACATCATTATTCATTGCAGTACTCAGTACAACAGTTAGATTTTAAATCAACCTAGATGTCCAATGGTAAGTGGACATCTAGGTGAAGATAGGTCTATATACACAACAGGATACGACATAGTTGTAAGACAGCTGATATGAATTCAAGGAAATGTGGATGGAACTGGAAGACATCAGTTTAAATCAAGTATGACAGAAGAAGGATAAACACAGGATTATGTCACTTACATGTGGTTTTAGAGTAACTGGATAAGGGAATGCAGTGTTTTAAAGGAAGTTGCCCAGATCGCCCCTGACCCCAGGGTGTGGGAAGGAGAAGGAAAGGAATAGACTGAAGGAGGGGGGGAAGCAATAGATGAGAAGCAACGAAGATTGGGGTCAAGGGGGTTCAGGTACATTGGAGTGATAAGGAATAATGGGACTGAACCACAGAATCAACAACACTGAAATTATGATGCTCAAACTTTATCAACCAAAAGGTGCCTGTTAAGAGGGTAGAATGGGGGGACAGGGGATGGGGTGGGCGTGGAATGGAACCTGGGACATTGGGAGGCACTTCAATGGTGGGAAGTTGACACTGACAGGATAAGTGGGAGAATATTGTATGTTTAAAACTCAATTATGAATAACTGTAAATCTAAGCACTTTATAGTTTGTTTTTTTTTCTTTTGCTTTTTGGGTCACACCCAGCGATGCTCAGAGGTTACTCCTGGCTCATGCACTCAGGAATTGCTCCTGGCGGTGCTCAGGGGACCATATGGGGTGCTGGGAATCGAACCTGTGTTGGCCATGCTGGCTACGTGCAAGGCAAACGCCCTACCCACTGTGCTATCGCTCCAGCCCCCAAGCACTTTAATACAATTTTAAAAAATCATAATAGAACAAATATTGGGGCTGGAGCAATAGCACAGCAGGTAGGGCGTTTGTCTTGTACATGGCCGACCCAGGTTCAATTCCCAGCATCCCATATTGTCCCCTGAGCACCGCCAGGGGTAATTCCTGAGTGCAGAACCAGCAGTAACCCCTGTGCATGTCCGGGTGTGACCCAACAAGCAAAATAAATAAATAAATAAATAATTATCAGTAACTCTTGTATAGAAAAACTAATGGAACATTCCTGAAGAGAAATATAATCATTAAAGACTAACAAAATAAAATACAGTAAATGTACATTGTAATAAAGGTCTGTCACTGTCACTGTCCTCCGGCTGTTCATCAATTTACTTGAGCGGGCCCAGTAACATTGTGAGACTTGTTACTGTGTTTGGCATATTGAATACACCACGGGTAGCTTGCCAGGCTTTGCAGTGCGGGCGAGATACTCTCCGTAGCTTGCCAGGCTCTCTGAGAGGGGCAGAGGAATTGAACTCGTTGGCTGCGTGCAAGGCAAACGGTCTACCCGCTGTGCTATCGCTCAGCGATAAATAAAGCTTTTAGCAGCCATAGTTGTGATTTTTTTTTTTAAAAAAAGAGAAGAATTGATGTATTAAAAGTGACTGTCTAGAGGCTGACGAGATAACGCTGGAACTAAGATGAGATAACTGGCTGGAGCTAATACTTTGTATGCAGAGGCCCTGGGTTCAATCCCCAGCACCCATGACTCCTCAAGCACTGTCAGGATGATGGACCTCATGCCTAACACCAGCTGGGAGTAGCCCATAGAGCACTGCCAGGGGTGGCCCCCAAATAGAACAAGAGACTGAAAGAAATAGTAACAAGAGGTAAAGTTTAGGGACAGTAGAGCAGAGGTTGAAGTGTTGCCCTTGGCTCCTGGCAACCTAGTTTCAGGCCCCTGAACCACGTATGGGCCCCAAGCACTAACTACCAGGAAAGTTCCCTGAGCACAGCCAGGAGTAAACCCAGGGCACCACCAGGTGTGCCTTCCTCTCCGCAAAGCAGGAGAAGCAGAGGGAGTGTTGTAAAGGGACAAGGGTGCAGCTGGGCGTGTCTGAAACCCTGTGTGTGAAGCACTTTGGGGGTAAGCTTAAAAAAAAAGAAAAGGTGCTCCCTTCTCTATCGCTGAAAGTAGACTATAGACCAAACATGATTGCCACTCAATGCCTCTTTTACAAACCACAACACCCAAAAGGAGAGAGAGAACAGAGGGGAATGCCCTGCCACAGAGGCAAGGTGGGATGGGGGGGGGGAGAGGGGTGGGGGGTGGGAGGGATACTTGGACCCATGGTGGTGGAAAATGGGCACTGGTGGAGGGATGGGTACTTGATCATTGTATAACTGAAACCCAAGCACAAAATTTGTAAGTCTACAACTGTACCTCATGTTGTGTCACTAATAAAAATTAAAAAAAAATCAATAAAACTGGGGGACAAAAAAGGTGCAATAGTTTACTTTTTGTTTGTTTCGCTTGGGCCTACTCCTGGCTCTCTGCTCTGGGATTGCTCCAGGTGGGCCCAGGGGCCGTCCATGGAGCAGGCCTGAGACCTAGGTCGCCCGGGTGCGCAGCAATGCCCGGCGCCACACGGTCTTTCCACCCCCAAACAAGGCCTGCTAGTTTGCAAGGGCTCTGCCCGGGAGCTGGGCCCTGCCACTGCCCCCGGGAGAACCCGGGCGGGGCGGCTGAGCCCGGCTGGAGGGCTCCCAGCCTGTGGGCGCAAGCCCTGCACTGCACGGGCGGGAGTCCCTACGGCCGGGCGCGCGCGCCCCCTGCTGGCCGGAGACGAGCTGCGCGGGGCTCGTCCCTGGAGACCCGAGGCCCGTTACCTGGGTCCTCCCGCGGAGGCGCCGCCCCTGCAGCGTCTGTGCCGCCTGTGGGTGATGCGACCCCACCCGAGCAGGAGCTGCGGACGCTAATCAGGGGCCCGGGAGCGAGGCAGGACAGACTTCCTAACGGCTGAAGGCTTGGGTGCCGCTCGGACGAGCTCCATCCAGCCTCAGACTGAGCGGGTCCCCCGGGGCTGCGTTGGGGGAGGTTCCAGAAGATTTGGACGACAGTGTCAGGGTCATGCAGTGATCAAAAATCAATTTAAAATCACCCTTGCCGAGAACCCCGTGTTCCGGGGAGAAGCCCTGCTCTAGGGTCGCTGAGGGGGCACCCCCTTAAGGGAAGGAGGAGCATCAGCTTCACTGCGCTGGGCGTGCCCCGGGCCTCTGGGCCTTTGCACGATTTGCATCCGAGTTTCCGTCTATCTTTGAAGCTGTGATGGTGCCAGCGGAGTCAGCTAGGGGCTGGGACGACTGCGAGGGGAGACAGGAGGAGACAAAGGGAAGCCCCGGCAGACAGTGCTCTCTGGCCCCTCATGGATGCTGGGTCAGACCCAGGAGAGCAGGGGTCTCACCCAGCGCATGGCTGTGCCCAGAGACAAGGAAAGCCACTGAGGGGTCACACAGCCCAAGAGAGGCCCAGAGACAGATCACAGTGCTGCGAGACACAGCAAGGGGACAGGGGTGACAGGGTCTGAGCCCACTCACAACAGGAATGTGTGCACTGGACAGAGAACAGTGTAAGACACTGGTGGTGGGCAGGGGTGCAGGGACAGGACATCATACTCTGGACCTGGTGTGGCGGGCAGGACAAGGGACATCGTACACAGTTTAAAGGAGAGGCCTGAACACTGTGGGGCACCCGGACTCACCTGCTGAAATAAACTCCACCTCTTAAGCCCCTGAGTTTGACCTGCAAATCTTTCACACAATGACCAGGAACCCAGGAGCTCAGGAACAATATCTCTCCTGCAGCAACGGACCATGTGACAACCAAGATAACGAAGGAGCAAGACTGAGCTGGAAGTGCCCGTTGGATGCTCCTGTCTCACAGTGACTTCCTGCCGGTCTCACCAGCCCACGCCCAGGAGTCAGCGGCCGGCACAGCCTCTTTTAGGGACTGTGATAACCCCACAGTTCATCTGCACGTGGGCAAGGTCAGCGGGCAGTCCGGGGAGGGAGAGGCCTGGGCAGAGAAGAGGACCATGAGGAGGTGGCCTGTGGGGGCAGTGGGCTGGCCTGAGAGTCCGCAGGACACTAACGGGCAGGGTGAGTAAAGCAGGAGAAGTGGGGGGGGGGGAGCGGGGGGGGGGGGGGAGGAGTCTGGTGGATTCTGTGGATTTCGGTCTATGGGGGAGAAGCCCCAAGAGCCTTAGCAAGGAAACCAGAATTGATTCCCTCATCCACATCTGATGGAGATCATTCCCTCCCGATGCTGTTTTCAAGGATGCTGTGATAACATGCTATAGCAGGAGGCGATTTTGTTATGTGTACATTAATTCTGTTGCTATTAACTATGAATTCTGCAGCTTTTGGCTGCATAACTGGTGGATAACTAGTATCTTTTTTTTTTATAATGTAAGAGTACTGCTATGTATTCAGTCATTGATTAAGCTAATTGAATTGGACATGAATTCCACATTACTATTTTTTATTCAGAATGTTAATTCGATTTTATTAATTTTATTATTTCCCCCCTGTGAGATACAGTTACAAAGCTTTCCTGTTTGAGTTTCAGTCATACACTGATCAATCACCCAACTCTCCACCAGTGCACATATCCCACCACTAATATCTCCAGTATCCCCCATCCAGCAAGCCCCCCCCCAACCTCTATGGCAGACAATCTCCCCTATACTCTCTTTTGTAATTCTTGTTATGAATAACACAAGATGTTGTAGCCACGCTCTTTTGGAATTCTAAAATTTTAGATAATTAGGGTGTGGAGAAATCTCTGCAGTGAGCTGCTTGGTTGGAGATTCCTTTGTGTGTCTCTGGATCATGGTCATTAAGGAGCTTAAGTAGAAGTCAAAGGCAGTTGTGGGCATAATCTCTAGGATCCCATGGGAATGGGGGAATGAGAGGGACCGGCCCATCCCTATCCCTTGAGGCCTGAAGTTTGCTGTTACTGAACCCGTGTGTCTGCACTTCTCATTGGGTTCTGGAAGTTAGCGGCTGCCAGGGTTTTTAGGGGCACGTGGAGGGATGATTCCTGCCCCCATCTGATGCACCCCCGTGAAGATGGCTTACTTAAAGTCCAGAGGCATCTCTGCAGTGAACTGCTCAGCTTGGATATTCTCTTGTATGTCTCTGTATCATGGCCCTTGTTTCCATCTTTTCCAGAGAAATAAACTATTGGTTTACGCCCTGTAGGGTGTGCCCACTTGCCTGCAGGGTGTCGTCAACAGCCCTAACTGCAGCTTTTAAACTCTCTCAGGATTTATGGGTCTCTGAAATAAGGCCAATAAACGAGCTCGTATAGCTGAGACGGAGGTGGTTTGTGGGTGTGGCTCCCACATACTTTTGGCCATTTAATTTCTTGGTAAACTTGGACCCAAGTTGTTGGGATCTGGCCAAAGCACAGCAGCAATTTTGGGGTATCGGGAGGGCTGATGGCACCATCAGGCTGCTGATGCACTTGCCCCGCACGTGCAGGTTGTCCTGCTGGCGACACCATACCTCCATAGTATCATTTTTATTTTGTGACTGCACTAGGCAGTGATCAGAGATTACTCCTAAGTCAGTGCTCAGTGGTCTCCTTCAACCATGCTGGGGATCAAACCTGGCCTCCCAGTTCAAAGCATGTACAGTGCATATTCCCAGCCCACTGAAAGCTCTCTTCAGCTCCTGTACAGTTACTGTCCTTACTGCAGACATCGGGAGTTCCTAAGAATGTTTTATGCCATTCACCAGCCTGCTGAGGGCACAGAGTATCAGGCAATAGCACTGAGGCTGCTCTGAGTGTCAGAAAGAGAAACTGTGACTCAACAGACCTCTACTAGGTGCGGGCAGGTACCAGGGCTCCTGCTTCTCCCGTGGCCAGGGCTCTGCCCTCTCTGCCTGTCCGTGTATCTTGTGCAGTCTGTGACCTCGCACCCTCAGTCCAGAAGAAACAGCTCCTTTCTCACCAATCAGGTGGACTTGATCCTGCTGCATCTCTGGTGCCCAGTGCCATTATCCATCCAGCCACGGGAATGCTCTGCTGAGAGGCTTGGAGTAACCCAGATTCACCCCGGGGTCAGGGTAAACCTGTCCATGTTCAGTAGCTGCGGCCCCACTGGGAGGGCACGGGGTGGGGGCACACGTGGGGGGAGGGAGAAGCAGATAGAAATGTCTCCCCCCAGCTAAACAGCCACCACATGTCGCCCACAGCCCAAGGACGGCAGGTGCCAGTCAGTTCAGTTCTCTCTGGTTCTTGGAATAACGGAGAGGTCTGGTTGCACTGAGGCTTGAAGGCCAGTCAATAAGGACCAGTCAACTGAGACACAAAGATGGCAGAGAAAAACTTTTGTACCATAGGCCCACAGGCTAGAAAGCAGTTGACTCACACTCATGCCCTAGTGAACCCTCTTGCTTGCATATGTCTGTTTTTAGAAAGGGCAGATTTTGAAGACTGGCAGGTGCCAGGTTGGACTTTTACTTCCCTTCTACTCAAACATCCTCTAAGGCCATGCTCTTGGGTCTGTCTACACCCAAACAAGGAGTTGCCAAGCTGGAAGTTTGGACTTTGGGGGAAAGGACAAAAAAGGAAACCTTTTCTACATTGTAACAGTTCCTGCCCAGAGGAGTTTGCAGGTTGTCTTTAGAGTTGCTGCTGTTGATTGATTTCCTGTTGAATCAACTCTCAGTTCCTTTGAGGCCACTGCTCGGCAGTGAGATGTAGCCACCGTGAACGTGGAAGTCCCGAATAAAGCAGAAAACGCCGTGGGATCAAGGACACTATTATTTTTTAAAAAAATTTTTATTGAATTATCATGAGTTATGGTTACAAAACTTTCATAATTGAGTTTCAGTTGTACAATCATCAAACACCCATCCCTCCACCAGTGCCCATTCTCCACCACCCAGGTCCCCAATGTCCCTCCCATCACCCCCACCCCATCCCACCCCCAACCTCTGTGGCGGGCACTTTCCTTCTTACTCTCTCTCTACTTTGGGGCATTATGGTTTGCAATACAGATACTGAGAGGCCATCATGTTTGGTCCTTTGTCTTCTTTCAGCACACATCTCCCATCCCAAGCGATCCTCCAACCACCATTGACTTACTGATCCCTTCTCTACCCCTGCTGCCTTCTCCCCAGCTCATGAGGCAGGCTTCCAACCGTGGAGCAATGTTCCTGGTCCTTGTTTCTACTGTCCTTGGGTGTTAGTCTCATATTATTTCATATTTCACAAATGAGTGCAGTCATCTTATGTCTGTTCCTCTCTTTCTGACTCATATCACTTAACATGATACTCTCCATGGCCATCCACTTATAAGCAAATTTCATGATTTCATCTTTCCTAACAGGTACATAGTATTCTGTTGTGTAGATGTACCAAAGTTTCTTTATCCAGTCATCTGTTCTTGGGCATTTGGGTTGTTTCCAGATTCTGGCTATTGTGAGCAGTGCTGCAGTGTACATACAGGTGCAGTCAAGGACACTTCATTTAACCATTCTCAGCAGTCAGGATCAAAAAATAAACACAAACAGGCAGACACCAGGCATACACAAGGAGACCATTCAAGTGCAAGAAGGGTGGTGCTGTGCAGGTGGCCACAAGAAAACCTGTGTCTGGGGACGGCCTCTGCCCTGGTGAAGTTCCCCTGAAATCTGTGTAGGAGGCTGGACTCCTGGGCCAGAGCACCAGCTCAGTCCACAAGTGTCTGCAACTTCCAACTTCATTGCTTCCTTCAGGTAAGGAAACCAAAGGCTGGACCCTCATAACTGCTCACTTCTCCATCAGGCTTTCAACAACTCAAAAGAGAAGGTCACACCTGGGTGGAGAGCAGGAAGTTTCTACTTTAATTTCACCTTTCTCGATGGGAGGGAGCAGAGAGGGAGGGAGAGACTGGGGGGGGGGGGGGGAGTGGGAGAAGAAGAGAGAGAAAGACATCAAACACAGGTTTTAGATTCACAAATTAACATTTTCCAGTTAATACCACTTGAATATGATTATTTAAATCAGAACCAGTCATTGTTCTGGGTTATAGCTATATCTGTGGTATTTATCTCATGAGTAGGATTTGTCACGTCCATTTTGTAGGGGAAACTAACCTGGAGCAGTTACACAGTATGTCTGTGGTCTCACAGCCCATGTCAGGACAGGCTTTGAGCGTAGCGTGGGACTCTTGAGCCCCCTCATTCTAGCACAGAAGCCCCACCCCTTGATTCAGGTTCTGGATGCACTGCTTGGTGCTGGGTGCCTCCTGGAGGTCCCTGCGCCCCATCCTGCTGACTCAGCTGGCAGCCCTGGAAGGGGGATCCGAGTAGGGTTGGGTGTTAAGGCCCCTGTGGGATGGGGCCAGCAGGGCAACCCTTTTGGCTGGGCATATGCATATGTATTCGCGCCCGCGCATGTGTGTGTGTGTGTGTGTGAGAGCCTGTGTGTCGCCCAACCAGGAGCACTGTATAAACCTGTCATCCCTCTACACACATGTTAAACACTTTGATTTCTATGAATTAGAAAGGGGTTTTCATGATGCAAATGATGAGTTTTCCTAGAATGTTCCAGGTGCATGAAGGAACATGCCCCAGGGTGGCCGTGGAAGTGACCTGGGCACCCTGCGTCAGGGCCCCTCCCAATCCCCTGAGCCCCCTTTCTTCTGCCCCTTTCCATGTTGGCAGGCACCCACTCCTCCACCCTCTCCTCCTTGCTCCGTTCTTTCTTTCAGGACATATTTTTCCTTAAAGGTGAGTCTTCCTTCTTCCCCCTATTGCCCCTGCTCTACTCCACATCTTCCCTTTATCTTGGTCCTCCTGGCATTTCCTCTGCCAAGTGCTTGCTTCCGGGTTTTCCCCTGGGACACTGCGGGTCACACCCAGCCTCTGTGCGAGTCCCTGAGAGTGATCCAGACTTAGTGCTCCAGAGACGGATGGGTGGGGCTGCTTTCAGCTCTGGGGCTTGGGTGGGGAAAGGGGAGATTTGCTCCACAGGGTCTGGTTAGGAAGGACAGAACCAGATCTCTGAGAACCTTGACGGGTCTCTGGGGCAGAGCCTGCTGAGGACCCATCACCTCCAGGCCAGCCCTGGAGCCATCGCCGGAGAGACTCACAACTCAAAGAGACCTCAGGGGTGTCTCCTTACTATTATTATACTTAGGGGGTAGGATTTGAGCCATACCCTTCACTGCTCAGGGGCTATTACTCACTCTGTGCTCAGGAGTGATCCCTGGAGGTGCTCTGGGACCCATGTGTGGTGCCAGGAATCGAATCAGGATAAGCCACATACAAGGGCAAGCATGTTACCTCCTGTTCTATCTCTCTAGCCTCTTATTATTGTTATTATTATTATTATTATTTTAGTTTTTGGGTCACATCCAGCAATGCTCAGTGGCTCAGATGGAACGCTGGGGATCAACTCAGGTTGGTGCATGTTAGCCAAGTGCCTTTTGGATGCAATGCAGAAGCTGACCAATATCGACTAACAAAATCATGAACACAGAGGTTGTTGCTTAACTTTGAACAACAGCTTAGTAAACCCTCAGACAAGGACTTCATGTTCACATGGCAGGATACAGTAATTTTCACAAATTTTCTTCCATGAAAAATTTTTTTATCACTTCATTAGCCATTTAATAGTAACAAGCAATATAAAACAAATTATTGTGGGTCTGCCACAGGGGCAGGCTTGAGGGATGGTTGGGAAAATTGGAGACAGTGGTGGAGGGAAGCTGACAGTGGTGGTGGGATTATTGTTGGAATATTGAATGCCTTGATGAACAAATCATCAACAAATCATGAATGCAATGATTTTGTAATCCGTGGTGTTTAAATAAAATGTCTATGGTGGAGGTTGGTAGAAGAATTGTGTGTGTGTGTGTGTGTGTGTGTGTGTGTGTGTGTGTAGGAGATGAGAATCGAGACCGAAAGTAGGTTGCTTGCCTTGCATATGGCCAAATCAGTTCCAATACCTGGCACCACTTGTGGTCCCCTGAGCACGGTCAGAAAGATGGAGAGATCCCTGGAGTAGAGGTGGGAGTAATCCTTAAGCTTTGGAGCCAGGTGTAGCTCCCAAACAAAGAACCAAAATAAAACGAGGGGCCCCGAGTGCTCAGGGGACCGAGGGGACACACCCGCTCATACTAGACCAACATGGTCAATATTAGGACTGGGGGTGCAGGGCTGCTCAGGGCCTGCAGTGCTTGGAGACCCCAGGGCTGCAGCCACAATGTTTGGGAGGCCATATGGTGGCAGGGCTCGAACCCGGGTTCAGCAGGAGCCTGAGGGCTATACTGTCTACTGGCTCTTGATGGATCTTCTCTTGTCACAGTGGGAGAGAAAAGCAGAGAGATTAAACGATGAGTCTAGGCCACTGCCAGGGTTAGGGACAGGGGGTGATGCTCCTCTCAGGACAGACAGGTGCCTCGACTCACCTAATAGTAGGGGCGGGGGAAGCTTCTGGAGCTAGAAAACCTGTTGTAGGGATTCTTCGGCTGGCTGGAGGGGTGGTGTGAGCTCTAGGGGAGAGTCTTCTGTCTGCACCTGGTCTGGAGAATTCTGCTGCAGTGTCAACTTCTGAAAGTCATTCTCAACCAGGACCTGCAGTTCATAATCCTTTTTGCTTCTTAAGCTGTAAAGTCAGTGACAGAAATTAGGCTCGGACAATCAGCCGACAGACTCTTAAAGCCAAAGCTCCTAATCCATTCAACAGGGTTTGAAAATTTTGAGAGCATTAGAAATTGACAAGTGAGAATTGACACGGACCGTTTTCTCATGAAGTCCCTTGCCTCAGTCACTAAGGTTCCCTGGTTGTTCACATTTCAGGACCATTAAAAATCTGCTGACCCACTGCCCACAGGGGTCACCTCCACTCCTTCAGTTTAAGGACATTCTCCTGTAAGCCCTGGAGAGCACAACCACATGCCTAGCACTGATATACTCCCAAGGTCTAATTCCCCAGCCCCATCACAATTTAGTAAGTTCAGTATTTTCTTTTTTGTTTTTTCTTTTTGGTTCTTGGAACTGGCTGTGCTAAAAAGTTATTAGCTCTGTGTTTAGGAATCATTCCTGGTGCTGTCCAGGGACCATATGTGGTGATAGAAATTGACAAATCAGACCTGTTGTGTATAAGGTAAGCACTTTGAGCTGGAGAGATAGCACAGTGGGTAGGACTTCTATCTTGCACACAGCCAACTATCTCATAGTGTCTGCCAAGCACTGTCAGGAGTACAGAGCCAACAATAACCCCTGAGCATCACTCGGTGTGCTTCCCCCACAAAGGCAAGCACCTTAAGTCCAGTACTGTCTCTATAGCCCCAGGTTTGTATTTTGAAGCGAGATTTTAAGCGATTTGTGAAAACTATCGAGCAGAAAGGATGGTTGGTGATACATGCTTAAGTTATTTCAATTCACTTAAGTTAATTCAATATTTACAGAGGCACCTCAGTGAACAAAATGAGCTCCAAGTAAGAGAAGATATAGGAGTTTCCAATGCTATCCTACAACCCTTTCTGGGGGGCAGCTGGGGTACACCCAACGATGCTTAGGGACTACTCCCAACAGTGCTCAGGGCATCATGCATCACCGGGGATCAAACCCAGGTCTCAATATGCAGAGCATATGCTCCAGCCATTAGAGCTACCTCTCCAGCCCCAAAGCTTATTTTTTGTGCTTTGAATTTTGAAGCCACACCTCACTTTGTTCAGGGGTTACTGCTGGTCCAGAGAATCCTGTTTTTTAGGGATTGAACCAGGGCTCTTGTATTCAGTGCCTAAGCATAACCCACTGAGCTCTCTTAAAGTCAAGTGCAAGTCCTCTTTGGGGAAGGGGCATCTGACCCTTAATTAATTCAAAGCAATCAGGAGACCGCAGGACCACACCCAGCAATACTTAGGGACCAAACCCAGGACCCGAAACATGCAAGACATGAGCATGTTCTCCACCTGACCTCTCTCCACTCCCCAGCCTATTGACTGATCACGGGCCCTTCCCCTCCTCAGGCCATAGACCAGTGCCTGCAGGGCCCATGTTTGCTGGGCTGGGGAGTGGGATGGGCTGCCAGGGTGAGGGTCACCAGCGTAGTTCCCAGGAGAGTGTCATCAAGGCAGAACCGTCCCCTCAATTCCTGCCCTGTCACCACACTCCTGCCCAGCAACTGAGCGAGGCCTCCTTCCCTTTGTAGTGGGCAGAAAATGCTCTTTTTCAGTGTGGCCTGGGCTGAGAGCCAGCGTGCTTCAGGAGGGAGGTGCTGAGAGTGTGCATGGACAGGACTCCTGGTGCTGCTGCATCTCCTGCGATGCTCTGTGCGCTGAGGGTGCAGCACGGGGGACAGGATGGCCAGCCTGTCCTCCATTGAGAGCAGGGCAGCCTGGACAGACACAGCGTGTTCTGTCCCCAGTAAAGGAACAGGCACATTCCCAGTAACCACTTGCATTCTTATAATGAGCTCTGAGAATGAGTTAATATCAAAATAAATAAAAGGGGAAAACATTGAAGAAGAAACAAAATATTTTGAGAAAATTAAATCTATTTGCAAAATCGTGTAAAATGACCTATTTTGCCATTATGGAAGATCTGTTCTAAATGTTAATATTCTCGAGTTTTGTTTTGGACTCACTCCTGGTTCTGCTCTCGGGGATCTCTTCTGGCGGGGCTCAGGGGACTGTACGGGATGTTGGAGACTGGATTCAGGTCAGGCATGTACAAGGCAAGCACCTTGCCTGATGTGCTATCTCTCCAGCCCTATTTTCTATATATTTATCAACAACTGTGTAGAGCTGATAGAATCAGAGGAAACCCAAGGTGACACAACGGGATCAGAGAAGTCTATCTCTGCTCCACGTCTTGCCCAGGAGATGTGAGGTTGGTGCTGTGGATGTTTGGAAGTGCTAGGGTGTGACGTTGGGCACTGCACCCCAGGAAGGGGTAGGTTCTTTCTTACCTCAGCCCCAATCTGATCACTGCAATCACCAAGATGAGAATGCAGACGCCTGCAATGCTGCCCATGAGGGTGAGGATCAGCTGAAGCTCTGGAAGGGAGAAGGGAAGGTAGGATTGGCTACCAGCAGCCGGCAGCCCTGCCCACCACCCAGGCACCTGAATTCCCAGGTCTACTATCTGTGGTCTCTAGGGGCTCCAGGGTTGACCTGGCTGGGCAGCCCATGCCCTGCTCAGGGGTTCACTCTCCACCTTATTGCATCTTCAGAACTCAAGCAGAACAGGTGGACTTGCCAGAGAAAAGACCAGGAACAGAAAGGAGGAGAGAGGAAGAGGACTTTCTTGGACCTTATGTGGGGGTGGGATCTCAATCCTCTTTCTTGGACCTCATGTGGGGGTGGGGCCCACAACTCATGGTCTTAGTTACTCCCAGGGGCTACTCCCCAAGATGTTCAGAGGAAATTTCAGTACTGGGGGTCAAGCCTGGGGCTTCTGCATGCAAATAAAACACAACAGTCCATTGAGATTCTTCCCTGGCCCCGAATCTTTTATTATTTAGATGTGAACATTAAAAAACACAAAAGTAAGAAATGATTAACAAATACAGCCTTGGGCCTGAGAGAGCACTGAAAGGGCCTGAACTTTGCGTGCAGGAACCCTGGGTTGGATCCCCAGTACTACATAGTGCCCCAAGCAAACGTGGAGTGAGGCTCCCCACCCCAACCCTTGAAAACCAAATTCAGCCTTGCAACAAATTGAAAGTCAAAATTCTTTTTTTCCTCTAATTTTTGGGGTGGAGAGAGGTTTCATCTGGATTTGTTCAAGACTCACTCCTGGCTCTGTACTCAGGGATCATTCTTGGTGGGGCTTAAGGGACCATTTGTGGTGGCAGGAATTGAACATTGGTAACTGTGTGCAAGGCAAGCACGTTACCCACTGTACTATCTCTCCGACCCCAACACATATTTATCATCATTAGCATTGTGGTTGTCTTGGAGGCAAATAGTATAAAGTCAGAATTTTCCAGGTCTGGTGGGTGTGGGTCTAGGAAGGAATGAAGCAAGAGCAATTGTAATGCCACATCTGAAACTATGAAAGAACCGGAGACAAAGGCAGATGGAGTCTTTAAATGTGTGGTTCTGGCACTACTCACTCAATCATTTTTGGGATCCACTGGTCTACTATCCTGTCTAAGGCAGAGAATTGATTGCTAATTGATACCAAAGGAAATGAATAGCATGTCATGACACTCTTGTCTGTCAGGGACAGGCCAGTGGCACTAGCCAACCTCAGCACTGAGCTCGGTTCATCCCTGTAGCAGAAGCTTTGCTGCCCATTACCTGAAGGGTGGCCTGACCCCAAAGACAAGGTGTCCATTTTCTCTTTCTTTGGGGAGTGAGCTAGAACTATGAAACTTTACTCATCTCTAAATGTGTCCAATGGCTGTTTCTCAAAGGCTCGATAAAGCCAGAGTTTCATACTCACTGTCTTGACAGTTCACTCCGCTGTAGCCAAACGCACACCTGAAACAGAGTAAGGAATTGGGCACCACAGTCAAGGTTGAGAGCCTTTGAGGTGAGCATAGGAGTCCCACCCCTGCTTTACTGCCTCCTTCCATCTTCCACTCCCCCCTTCTCCCTCTTTCTTTCTCTTTCCCCCTCCTTCCATCCGTCCACTTCCTTTTCCCTGGTAAGCATCCTCCATGGAGGGTGGAGGGATACCACTGCTCAAGTCTGTGAGGCTGCATTTGCTCCTGATTATTCGCGGGGGATCCTCTGGCCTCTGAGGTTCAGGAAGATTCAGACATTCAGGTGAAACTGAACCCCAAGAAGCCTGGGATATTCGGGCCCCCAGTTGGGGAATAGTACATTATTGGCAGTGTGTTAGAGGCATTAGCTAAGGGCTTCCTTGCACATAGAGAAAGTCCAAGAAAACATTGATGATGATGTCTAAACTGCTCTACTTTTTAAAATTTAGTCTCTGTGAAATTATGAAATTGTTTATTATTGTATTTAGCACAGTGGGTAGAACGTTTGCCTTGCACACGACTGACCCGGGTTTGATTTCTTCACCCCTCTTGGAGAGCCCGGCAAGCTACCGAGAGTATCTCGTCCACACGGCAAAGCCTGACAACCTCCCCGTGACGTATTTGATATGACAAACACAGTAACCACAAGTCTCACAATTTGTTGTGAGACGTACTGATGCCCGCTTGAGCAAACTGATGAAGAACGGAAGGACAGTGCTACAGTGCTGCAGGCACACAACGTTCCAACACCAATCTCTTCACCAGTGTCCACTTCCCTATACCAGTGTCTTCCCCACACCCACCCACCAGTCTGCCTCCACAAGAGGCACTTAAAGAGAGATTCTGCTTTGTGGTTTACAGAACTATTACTGATAGGGTCTGCACATAAGGCTTTACTTCCTTTCAGCACCACTTCCTTTTCCCATTTGGACACTTGCCTCGACTATATTCATTGCCCTTCCCTGTCTTCTCCCACTTCCCAGACCCCACCCGCCATAAAGTGGCATGTGTCTTACTAAAGATCATTTGCCACATCCTTTGTTTTCATGGTCCTTGGGCATTTGTTATTCCACTGTTATTTTTATGAGAAAAATAATTCTGTGTCTGACTCTCTCCCTCTGACTAGTGTCACTCTGCATGGTACCCTCCAGGTCCATCCATGTATATATTGCTCCACTTAGGCCAGGTGCCAATGTCATGATTTTAAACCCAAACATTCCCTGCAAGCTCTATCCCTTTGGCCAAGCTTTAGTTAGGAAAGATGAAAAGAAAGGTATTTAGAGTCTCTTACTTTTGACAGATCCCGTTTCCATCTTCCATGTAGTCTGGCAGGCACACACATTTAGCAAGCCCTAGGGTTACATCCCACTGGCAATGCTTATTGTATTTTGAGGTGCAGCTTTGAGGGCACAGATCAGCTTTGAAAACACAGAGATGTCTGGGTAACTCACAAACAACCGAAAAATGGAGAATTGTTGACATTGCCATTGATTGGTTGTGGGTTCTTGGTTCAATCATTTCACAACTCTGCAACTCCATGCGCAAAATCCCAGCTTGAAATTTCTTTACCTTGGTTACCTAGACACTTGCATGGGCTCAGTCGTGTGCCCCCTAAAATATAGTGGGTTGCCCCTCCTCTCAGCCCAAGCTCCCATTTGGTCTGAATATGCAAAGTCAATATTCAGATTGTTCAGACTCTGAGACACATGTATACTCTTGAGCTAAGTTTGCATGTTGCAATTGTGAATGGAGAAATAATGAAGTTGTAAAGAATATTTGGGAGGCAGTAGAACACTTACGAATACACCGAGAGGCTTGTGGGTTAGGCCTGTACATTCCGGATTTGCAAACACATTTCAAACTGTCAGCACAGTTGATGCTGTCATTCTGTTCACAGCTATAATAATCACACAGACTTTGACCTAAAAGGCACAAATATTTCAATAAATTTAAAGCATAGGACACTGTGGATATAGTCACTTATGAAAGCACTTATTCCATTGTCTAACAATACTTCTTTTATAAGTTTTAGGATTTAACAAACGGAAGTCCAGGATTCTGAAAAGCGATTCCCAGTCCTCTCTTCCATGCTTCTACCTTATAAAATTCAATTTGAAGTACCTGAATCCAATGAGGTACAAGAATGTTTAAATTTGAGATTTTACATCTAGCTGTGTGCTTGGTTCCACAAGAGACACAATAGCTACAAAATGTTTGAACCCCATGCCTGTAGAGTTACCCATTTGAATCCATAGAAGTTATATTGAACATCCCACAATTCAGACGGTAAGTACCATGGGAACCCACAGGCTTAAATAACTATTGGCAGCATCATAAAGGAAACTGGTCTTGCTTAATAATCATCATAAATCATAAATAATCATAAAAGACAGAGAATACTTGAACAATCAAAGGAGAGGCAAAGTCTACCAATGGAGAATGAACAAACATGAAGTGAAGCAGAAAATTCTTTTCAAGGAACAGTGGAATTTTACTGAGCTCGAGAGAGGTGGAATTGAGCAGTAAAGAGGTGGGAGAAAATGGAGAATTGTTGACATTGCCATTGATTGGTTGTGGGTTCTTGGCTCAATCATTTCACTATCAGGGAGGTCAAAGTTCCCTTCAACTATAAAATGGGATTAATAACTCTTGTTTTGCAAGATTGTTGTAAGAATTGAATGAGCTAATATAAAAATAAATCCATACCAGGGAAGCCTCAATAGCCTAATCATTCATTCATTCATTCACAGGTGTAGCAGAGTTTGAATGTGAAGCTGAGGTTAATGACTTTTGTCCTAAAAGTCCAATGACCCGTTGATAGATTTTGAGTCAGAGCATGGACATGTAAGACATTCCAAGTTAACTTTTATTTTTTGGTTTTAGGGCTACACTCAGTGATGCTCAGGGGTTACTCCTAACTCTGCACTCAGGAATCACTTCTGGTGGTGCTCAGAGGACCATATGGTGTGCTGGGGATCAAACCCAGGCCTGGGGCTTGCAAGACAAACATCCTTCCTGCTGTATTATTGCCCAGGACCATGCAAGACAACTGTAAAGAATATTAGTTTTTTTAAGTATTCTTTTTTTTTTTTTTTTTTTTTTTTGCTTTTTGGGTCATACCTGGCAATGCTTGCACAGGGGTTACTCCTGGTTCTCCACTCAGGAATCACCCCTGGCGGTGCTCAGGGGACCATATGGGATGCTGGGAATTGAACCCGGGTCAGCCGCGTGCAAGGCAACCACCCTACCCTCTATGCTATTGCTCCAGCCCCCTTAAGTATTCTTTTAAAAAATTTTATTTTTATAAATTTGTTCACAATAATTTATTACATTTAATATTGCAACACCAATTCCACCACCATTACACCTTCTCACCATCATATTTCGAGTGTTTCCACCCCAACCCCCAAAGCCTAACCCTAAGCAAGACTTAAATAATTTATTTTGTATTGTTTATTATGAATAATCTGCTAAAATGATCCAACATAGTTTCCTTAGAGGAAAGTGTGTGAAGATAGTTGTATCTCACCTTGGAGTAAGTCCTTGTATAAGAGATTACCAACATGTTGTTAAAGGTTGAGCCTTTGCCAGCTAATATATGTGTGTGTGTACATGTGTGGGTATGTATTTATATTTCTATATATTTTCTCCCCGACATTGTTTGCCTTGTACTTTATACCACATTAAATGTGGTGTGCTACTCTTTGTACATCAGTGGTATAGAGTATGAGATGTCACACTCTCTAGGAAAGGAATATTAGTTTTCAGGGCAGAGAATTAGCCCAGGTTTGTAGGCATTTACCTTGCACACAGCCAACTCCAACTCAATTCCCAGCATCACATATGATTTCCTGGACACTCCAAGGAGTGATCCCTGAGCACAAAGTCTGGAGTAATCCCTGAGCACCATCAGTTGCTGACTCCTGCCTCAAAGAATATTAGTTTAAGTGTAGATTGGAAGGTTCTAGTGGTAAAAACATGAATCTGAGAACAAACTGGTGGGCAAGTGTGGGGAACGGAGCAAGTAGAATAGATGTGCACGTCCTTTCTTTCATCATCTGCCATTCAGACAGTGCTACCATGCTACAGTGCTACCTAAACAGTGGAACAAACTGGTCAGTTTGATGCCTTGGGAGATGTTGGAAAGGGGGAAAGTCCAGTGGAAGAGGAAAGGGAGGAAGAAATTCCATTCCTTATTGTCTCTTGATCAAACGGGATGGAGAATTTACAGAATGACAGCCAGGCTTAGAAAAATTATTTCATACTTACCACTATATGATAAAATCTTTGGGTGCAAATTCTCAGCTTCTTCCAAAATTACTTTAGTTACTTGTTCTTCAGTTAGTTTGGAGTCTTTGTTTAAAATATTCACTACTGTTACTTCAACATGTAAATTATATTTTTCTGAAGTAGATGGGCTAAAAGTGAAAAAAAGTCTTCATTTGGTTAACTGAATGGAGAGATCAACAGGTCTACAAACTGACACAGACTCCCAAATCTCCCAGTTCCTGTTCTGACTTACTCTCCTCTTTTCATCATGGAGGCCAATCATGGAGTTACAATAAGATGACATTTGACAACAGTGAAGATCTCTATTTGATTTGCAAGGTATTGATATTCAAGATAATCAAAATCAATGTCTGGTTGGAAAATACACATGAAAATTGTGAATAGTCATCTTTTGGGAACTAGAATCTTGGAAATGTTTAGAAGTAGGGCATGTGGGAGTAGGAGCCATAGTACAATGGGTAGGGCATATAACTGCATCTGGACAACCTGGGTTTGATCTCTGGCACAGTATATGGTGCCCTGAGCACTGTCAGGGGTGAGCCTCAAGCTCAGTGCTGGGAGAAAACCCTGAGCACCGCTGGGCGTGGCTCCATATCAAACAGAAGTCAGAGTGATAACAGTGGATAGGTGCTTGCCTTGCATGGGGCTGACCTGGGATTGAACCCTACTATCCCATATGCTGCTTTGAGGAGTGATTCCTGTGGTCAGAATCAAGAGTAAGCCCTAAGTAAAGTGGGTGTGGCTCAAAAACAAAACAATAACAAAATCAAACAAGCAACCCCCACCAAACAAACCCAAAAGTAGAACATGTAACACTTGCTATAGTAAGCTACCATTATCTATAGGAAAACAAGAGTAGTGTTCTTGTGAACTGTTGAATCTTAGCCTTGTGCTTTGGAGACTTAGAGGAGCGTGCTCCTGCACAGACAGGGAGCAGCAACGATTCAGACAGAATCTGGGTCACCCACAGGGATGGAACTGAGGGTATGGTGCTGAGTGAAGTCAGTCAGAAGGAGACAGACCCGGGAAGGAGCTCTCTCCTATGTAGGATATCAGCAGCATAGAACAGGGAGTAATGAAAAGCCAAATGCAGTAGAATATAAGAGCAGTGAAATATAAAAACAAAACTGGATTTTCCATGGCAGTGTGGTGTGGGAGGGCTGGGGGAGGAGTAGAATGATGATGAAATGGGCCACGTAGTGAAGGTGACTCTGAGACAGTGGTGAAGGTGTTGTGTAAATATTCATTCAGTCAAAGGTGCTGAGACAAGGAATGAGAGAGAAATTATTTTTCATGGAGGATCAGGGTTTCACTTAGACCCTGTGACAAAGGTAGAACGTCCTGAGATCTCCTTTCATTACCATCCTACTGTACACAAGTCTAAAGGGCTCAATTGTCATCAATAAAGAAGTTACTGGAAGAACATGCAAAGCTGAAAGTTTCTCTGCATACTAAAAACAAACAGGAGATCTGTATACTGAAAACAAACAAGCTAAGTACCTGAGATCTTTATACTGAAAACAAACAGGATAAATACCTGAAATCTGCATACTGAAAACAAACAGGCTATGTAAGCACCTGGGATCTGTGAGAAGAGAAAGACTGACTCTTTTGGTATACTGAAATTTATGTTATTTACTGAAGGCAGCTTAAAGAAAGAGATGTTCAGCCTCATCCAAGCCAATCTGGACATACGAGTAATCTCGCCCATTTTCCTGGGTCTTATGTTCCTGCTGGTTTGCGGGACAGTATACAAGGGCTCATCCTGATGGATACCCCGGCCCCGAAATGGAGGGAAACAGACACACTAGTGGGAGTAGTAAGGTGGGGCTGCGGTGTTGTATTCATGAAACACTATCAATGACAGTATTGTAAATTACAGTGAACAAAATTTAAAAAAAATCTTTTTTTTTTAAACTTACAAACTTTCGTGTTTGGGTTTCAGTTATACAATGATTGTGTACCCATTCCTCCATCAGTGCCCATTCTCCACCACCAATGAACCCAGTAGCCCTCCCATCCTCCCATCCCCCCCCACCCCCACCGCTATGGCAGGGAATTCCCTTTTGCTCTCTCTTTCCTTTAGGGTATTGTGGTTTGCAATAGAGGTATTGAGTGGCCATAGTGTTTGGTCTATAGTCTATTGTCAGCATGCATCTCGCACCCCAAGCGAGTCCTCCAAACACCTTTTACTTCATGTTCCCGTCTCTATCTGAGCTGCATTTCCCCCTAGCATGTGCTGCCAGCTTCCAAGCCATGGAGCAGACCTCCTGGTACTTATCTCAACTATTCTTGGGTGTTCGTCTCCCATTCTGTTACTTTATATTCCCCAGATGAGTGTAGTCTTTCTATGTCTGTCCCTCTCTTTCTGACTCATTTCACTTAGCATGATACTTTCCATGTAGAACCACTTGTTTGCAAATTTCATGACTTCATCCTTTCTAACTGCTGTGTAGTAAGAAAAAGATATTAAGGGCATCCAGATAGGAAAGGAAGAAATCAAGCTCTCACTATTCGCAGATGATATGATACTATATCTAAGAATCCTAAAGTCTCTAGCAAGAAACCCCTAGAAACAATAGACTTTACAGTAAAGTCGCAGGCTATAAAATTAATACCCCAAAATCCATGGCCTTCCTACATGCAAATAATGAGACAGAGGAAAGAGACATGAAAAAAGCAATCCCGTTCACAATTGTGCCCTAGAAAATCAAGTACCTCCAAATCAGTCTAACTAAGGAGGCAAAGAACCTCTACAAAGAAAACTACAAAACACTACTCCAGGAAATAAAAGAGGACATAAGGAAATGGAAACATATTCCCTGCTCATGGATAGGAAGAATTAACATTGTCAAGATGTCAACACTCCCCAAGGCACTATACAGATTCAATGTGATCCTATAAGGATACCCACGACTTTCTTCAAAGAAACGAATCAAGCACTCCTAAAATTTATTTGGAACAACAAACGCCCACAAATAGATAAAGCAATTCTTGGGAAAAAGACGATGGGAGGCATCACCCTACCAACTTCAAACTCTACTACAAAAAAAAAAAAATCAGCATGGTACTGGAACAAAGGCAGAGCTGCAGATCAATGGGACAGGGTGGAATATCCCTACACACAACTGCAAATGTATGAATATCTAATCTTTGATAAGGGAGCAAGAAATGTGAAGTGGAGCAAGGAAAGTCTCGTTAACAAACGGTGTTGGCATAACTGAACAACCACATGCAAAAGAATGGGCTTAGACCTCGACTTAACACCATGCACAAAAGTCAGATCAAATGGATTAAAGACTTCAATATCAGACTGGAATCCATAAGGTACATTGAAGATAAGGTCGGGGAAACCCTCCACGATATTGAAGCTAATGGACATACGAGTAATCTTGCCCATTTTCCTGGGTCTTGTGTTCCTGCTGGTTTGCGGGACAGTATACAAGAGCTCATCCTGATGGACTAGCTCGGCCCCAACATGGAGGGAAACAGACACATTAGTGGGAGTAATAAGTGGGGCTGCAGTGTTGTATTCATGAAACACTATCAATGACAGTATTGTAAATTACAGTGAAAAACATCTTTGAAGATATAGTAGCATGTATCTTCAAAGATGACATGCCACTGACCAACCAAGTGGAAACAGAGTTAAACAAATGGGACTATATTAAACTAAGAAGCTTCTGCCACTGCAAAAGATACCGTGACCAAAATACAAAGACAATCTACAGAATGGGTAAGGATATTCACCCAAAACCCATCCAATAAGGGGTTGATATCAAGGATATACAAAGCACTGGTTGAACTCCACAAGAAGAAAACATCCAACCCCATCAAAAAATGGGGTGACAAAATGAACAGAAACTTTGTAAAAGAAGAAATCCAAATGGCTAAAAGGCACATGAGAAAATGCTCTACATCACTAATCATCAGGGAGATGCAGATCAAAACAACAATGAGATATCATCTCACACCACAGAGACTGGCACACATCCAAAAGAACAAAAGCAACCAGTGTTGGCGTGGATGTGAGGAGAAAGGGACTCTCCTTCGCTGCTGGTGGGAATGCCAACTGGTTCAGCCCTTTTGGAAAACAGTATGAATGATTCTCAAAAAATTAGAAATTGAGCTCCCATTTGACCCAGCAATACCACTCCTGGGTATATGTCCCAGAGAGGCAAAAAAGTATAGTCGAACTGACATCTGCACTTCTATGTTCATTGCTGCACTGTTCACAACAGCCAAAATCTGGGAAAAAAATCTTTAAAGATTAATCAGGATCATCTCCAGAAGGGCTAGGAAGCTATCAGGCAGCTTCAAAGTAGACCTGGATTACATGATAAGAGGAGAACTGAAACAAGGACAAAGCATGAAGGCACAAGGGACCCACAGATGTGCTGACCATTAAACTTGGAGAAGACTCCAGTCTGCAAGGGAAACAAAGCTAAGGACTGTTGAAACTAAGTGCCAGCACCCTCTTTCAATAGCAGCTCTTTTATAGCAGCTCTTTTACCTTCCCAGGGCTCCAGGAGAGTGGGTGACACCATCCCAGTCACATAGGTGAGGTAGTAAAGGTTCAGAGAGGATAAAAGACTGCCCCGTTTAGCAGCAATGGAGACCCAAACCCAGGATGTAAGTACAAATGTGGCTGACGACACCAGAGCTCGTTGTTTCTATTTGATTATCTAAGTAACCCTGCCATGGGAAGTCCATGTAGTCAACTAATTTAAGCTATCATACCAGAAACAATGCAGGCCCTCAAGCCAGTGTCTACTGCTCACACTGCTCACATTGGACTACTAGCCCTGAGATTTGGGTCACAGTCTCTCTGCTGGTTCTTTGGCAGGTGAAAACTTAGTCTCTTGATATTCTCTTGGCTAACAATTACAAGTGTCTCTCACTACTTAGCACAGAATTCACTACTGTTATGAAGTCTTCTCTGAATGTATATCACAGATATATACACACACACACACATATATATTTGTAGCTGTGCGACACATTATAAGACACTTCCTACCCATTTATGCCTCTTAGAGAGCCCAGAAAACTACTGAGAGTATCCTGCCCGCATGGACAGAGCCTGGCAAGCCCCCCGTGGTGTATTCTGTGTGCCAAATACAGTAAAGACAATAGGTCTCATTTCCCTGACCCTGAAAGAGCCTCCAATTGTTGGGAAAAGATGAGTAAGAAGAGGCTGCTAAAATCTCAGGGCTGGCAGGAATAGAGATATTACTGGCACCCAATTGAGTAATTTGACAACTAACGGGATGACAGTGACACAGTGATATATATATGTATATATATATACATATATGTACAAACAAATATGGTCATATGTTTCATCTCATTACACAAGGATTTGACAATGCTTATGAATATCGATGCATCTGTGACATCATTAAATACTAGTACGGGATTGAAAGATAACTTATGAAGCTAAGCATATACTTTCCATGCAGGAGGTCTGAGTTTGATTATTGGAGAAACACTGGGAATGACCCATGGAAATTGAGCTGGGAGAAGCCCTGCACTGCCACGTGTGGCTGCAACATGTCAAATATTTATATCTCTATGTCTCTATCTGTATGGATAGAGATATAGATTTTTTACACGTGATTCATGCTTGTTTGCACTGGACAAAGTGCTCCTAGTTGGCCCTGTGACAGTCAGGCGAGCTTTTGGGTTTCTTGTTTCTTCACTACCCCTCCCCAGCTGCAATATGAGCAAGAGATGAATGGAGACTTTCATTCTCCTCCTGACCCCCAAGAAGGCACAATACAGGAGTTGACCAGGTGGGACTTGTAGTTTCAGGGGCAAACCAAAGTGGCCCAGCGATGCTTTCACTGTGTGTGCCTGTGGCTGAACAGCCAATCGCAGACTGCGGCTTCTGTCCCAACTTCCAGTCTGGGCCAGTGTGTCTAACAACACTGCGGGGGTGGGTGAGGCTGACCACTGCTCCCTTAGGACAGACCGTGGAGCTGACCCCCCTGATGTTGCCAGGGAGCTCAGGGGAAGAAGGGAGTGACCCAGCCTCCTAAGAACCCACCAGCCCACAGCAGCTTACCTGACTTTATGAATGACGGTCTGTCCATACTCAGATGCATTAAATACTCCTGCAAACTGTAGAGAAGCACAGATTCAATAATTAAAAAGAGGTGGGGACCTGATACTGTGTGTAGGTTTTAACTTTAAATATGTTATTAGGCTCCAGTATGTAGATTTACATGGTTCACCACAGCAATCACTGCTGACCAGCGGCCACTGGAAGCCTCAGCAGTGGGTCCCTGTTGCTCAGCTGCACCTAGGGGACGAATGGCCTTTCTGAACCTTGGGTTCAGGAAGTTCAGGGTCAGCATATCCCAGAATGATTCCTCCCTGGTGCTACTCTCTCCTCAACAGGGGACACAGTGTCAGTCCCCAGCAGGATCAGCACTGCTTCTCCCTGAGTGGATCCAGAGGATACACAGTGCTCTCAGCTCAGTGAGTCTCTGCTCTGAACCCATGAAATAGGACTCACAGTCATTTGGTTCCTGGGTAAGATAGACAGAAAGCAGTGATGACAGCTACACTGGGTCACGTGATCCAAGACATTTATTTTTCTTTCTGTTTTGAGTGTTGCTGGAGTGGAGTCGAGAGGGGCTACTCTTGGTTAGTTCTTGAGGTCACAGTTTCCACAGTGCTCTAGGGACCATGCAGTGCTGGGAACTGAAGCAAGATCTCTGCAGTCCAGTTCAAGGAACTATGTCCTTGGCCTCCAAAAGTACTAATATGCTGTGACACTATGCTAAATGGTGAGTTTACCTGATTACAATAATGCTGTTTTGACTTTAAAATAATGCCCCCAAAATAGGATAAAATGAAACTGTTGTTTATTTTAACAATTTTTGATAGTCAGCAGAAAGAAATAATATTAAATATTTTAAATTTAAGTGTTAGATTAGATGGAGTGCCACTTACAGACGTTTGTTTGGATTTTTGGCTTTCGTGCCAGGCCCAGTAGTGCTCAGTACTCACTTCGTTTTTGCACTTAGCAGTCATTCCTGACAGGGATCAAGGGGCCAGAAAAATTGCTAGGGATGAAGGCAGGACCATGGCCAAAGTGGCCGCATGCAAAACAAGTACCTTATCTCCTATAGTGTCTCTCCAGCTACATCCAGACCTCTTTTTTATTTTTTACATTTTATTATTATTATTATTTAATGAATCACTGTGAGGTATAGTTAGACTTACAAATTTACATGCTTATGTTTCAGTCATACAATGATCACGTACCCTCCACCAGTGCCTATTCACCACCACCAATGTTCCCAGTATCCCTCCCACCACCCCCACCCCATCACCCCTCCTCAACTCCCCCCCCCACCTCTGTGCTAGGCACATTCCCTTTTACTCTCTCTCTCCTTTTGGGTGTTATGGTTTGCAATACAGGTATTAAGCAGCCATCATGTTCTGTCTATAGTCTATTTTCAGCACACATCTCCCATCCCGAGTGGGCCCTTCAAGCACCCTTTACTTGGTGGTCCCTTCATTATCTGAGCTGCCTTTCCCCCAGCATGTGAGGCTGGCTTCCAAGCCGTGAAACAATCCTCCTGGTCCTTATCTCTACTAGCCTTGGGTGTTAGTCTCCCATTCTGTTACTTTATATTCAACAAATGAGTGCAGTCCTTCTATGTCTGTTCATCTCTTTCTGACTCATTTCACTTAGCATGATACTTTCCACGTTGATACACTTATACACAAGTTTCATGACTTCATCTTTTCTAACAGCTGCATAGTATTCCATTGTGTATATGTACCAGAGTTTCTTTAACCTGTCATCTGTTCTCAGACACTCAGTTTTTTTTTTTTTCAGATTCTGGCTCTTGTAAACAGTGTGGCAATGAACATGCAAGTGCAGATGTCATTTCGACTATACTTTTTTGCATCTCTAGGATATATTCCCAGAAGTGGTATTGCTGGGTCAAATGGGAGCTCAATTTCTAATTTTTTTGAGAAACGGCTACACTGTTTTTCAAAAGGGCTGAACCAGTCGGCATTCTTACCAGCAGTGAAGGAGAGTCCCTTCCTCCCCACATCTGAGCCAACACTGGTTGCTTTCGTTCTTTTGGATGTGTGCCAGTCTCTGGTGTGAGATGATATCTCATTTTTGATCTGTATCTCCCTGATGATTAATGATGTAAAGCATTTTTTCATGTGCCTTTTAGCCATTCGGATTTCTTTTCTTCTTTTTTTTTTTTTGTTTTTGGGTCACATCCAGGGATGCACACGAATTACTCCTGGTTCATGCACTCAGGAGTTACTCCTGGTGGTGGTGCTCAGGGGACCATATGGGATGCTGAGAATCAAACCTGGGTCAGCTGCGTGCAAGGCAAATGCCCTACCCACTGTGCTATTGCACCAGCCCCTTGGATTTCTTCTTCGAGAAAGTTTCTGTTCATTTCATCGCCCCATTTTCTGATGGGTTTGGATGTTTTCTTTTGTAGAGTTCCACCAGTGCCTTGTATATATCCTTGATATCAACCCCTTATCAGATGAGTACTGGGTGAATATCTTGTCTGTCTTTGACTGTCTTTGAAGTCTGGTCACTGTTTCTTTTGAGGTACAGAAGCTTCTTAGTTTAATATAGTCCCATTTGTTTATTTCTTGCACTTGCTTTGGTCAGTGGTCTGTCATCTTCAATGTTGTGGAGGATTTTGCTGACCTTTTCTTCAATGTACCTGATGGATTCTGGTCTGATGTTGAGGTCTTTAATCCATTTTGATATGACTTTTGTGCATGGTGTTAGGTAGAGGTCTGAGCCCATTTTTTTGCATGTGGCTGTCCAATTTTGCCAGCACCATTTGTTAAAGAGACTTTCCTTGCTTCACTTCGCATCTTGCTCCCATTAGATGATCATATACTTGAGGGTGTGTGTAAGGATATTCAACCCTGTTCCATTGGTCTATGGTTCTACCTTTGTTCCAGTACCATGCAGTTTTAATTACTACTGCTTTGTAGTAGAATTTGAGGTAGGAAAGGTGATGCCTCCCATCTTTTTTTCCCCTCTAGAATTACTTTAGCTATTCATGGAGGGTTGTTGTTCCATATGAATTTCTGGGGGGGTTAATCCATTTCTTTGAAGAATTTCATGGGCATCCTTATAAAATTGGGATCTCATTGAATCTGTATATTGCTTTGGAGAGTATTGCCATTTCGACAATGATGATTCTCCCAATCCATGAGCAGGGGATATATTTTCATTTCCTCATGTCCTTTTTTATTCTGTAAAGTAGCTTTTTGTAGTTTTCTTTGTATAGGTCTTTACCTCCTTAGTTAAGCCAATTATGAGGTAGTTGATTTTCTGAGGCATGATTGTGAATGGGGTTGCTTTTTTCATGTCACTTTCTTTGCTCTTTTTATACGTGCATAGGAAAGCCATAGACTTCTGAGTACTGGTTTTATAGCCTGCGACTTTACTGTACAAGCCTATTGTTTGTGGGAGCTTCTTGGTAGAAACTTTAGGGTTCTCTAAATATAGTATCATATCATTTGTTAATAGTGAGAGCTTGATTTCTTCCTTTCCTACCTCAATGCCCTTAATATCTTTTTCTTGCCTAACCGCTATTGCAATACTGCCAGTACTATACTGAACAGAAGTGGTGAGAGTGGGCATTCTTGTCTTGTCCCTCATTTTTGAGGGAAGGCTCTTAGGTTTTCCCGTCACTGTCACTGTCCTCTCATTGTTCATCGATTTTCTCGAGTGAGCCCAGTAACGACTCCATTTTGAGACTTGTTGTTACTGTGTTTGACGTATTGACTACGTCAAAGGTAGCTTGCCAGGCTTTGCCCTGCGGGTGAGATACTCTCAGTAGCTTGCCAGGCTCTCCGAGAGGGGTGGAGGAATCGAACCCAGCATGGCCGGGTTGGCTGCACGCAAGGCAAACACCCTACCGCTGTGCTATCACTCCAGCCCTCATTGAGGATAATTCTGGGCATAGGCTTGTGGTAGAGATGATTTTGACGATATTGAGGAAAGTTCCTTCAATGTCCGTTTTGGTGAGAGTTTTCAACAAAAATGGGTGCTAGATCTTGTCAAATGCTTTCTCTGCATCTATTGATATGATCATATGTTTTTTGTTTTTTCTTTTGTTGATATGATGGATTATGTTGTTTGATTTCTGAATGTTAACCATCTTTGCATCCCTGGGATGAATCCCACTTGGTCATGGTGTATGATCTTTTTGATGAATTTTTGGATTCTATTTGCTAATTTCTTTTAGTATCTTCGCATCCATGTTCATCAGGGATATTGACCTGTAATCTTCTTTTTTTGTAGTGTCTCTTTTTGCTTTTGTATAGGGAGATATGTGCCTCGTAGAAACTGTTCGGGAGAGTTTCTGTCTCTTCAATTTCCTGGAAAAGCTTGAGAAAGAATCAGCAATAGTCCTCTATAAATGTTTGGAAGAATTCGCTAATGAATCCATCTGGATGTGGGCTTTTGTTTTTGGGAAGACTTTGGTTACAGTTTCATTAAAAAAATTTTTTTTATTGATTCACTGTGAGGTACAGTAACAAAACTTTCATGTTTGAGCTTCCATAATAAAGTCATCAAGCACCCATACCTTCACCAGTGCCTGTTTTCCACCACCGAAATTCCCAGTATCCACCCCCTCTTCCCCTACTTCCACACCTCCTCCTCCTGCCTGTGGGGAAGACAGTTTTCACAATACTCTCTTTCTCTACTTTAGTTACCTTCAATATTTTGATACCAGTCTCACTACCCCTCATACCTGCCGAAAAAGCAATGCCAGACAGTGTATTTTGTATTGCTCATTATGGATACAATATAATGTCCTGCGACCGCAAGAGCAGTCATGCATCTAGGAATTCTGAACTCTTAATAATTAGGGAATGGAGAGATTGCTGCAGCAAGTTGCTCGGGTCCGAGATTCATTTGTTTGTCTCTGGATCGTGGCTGTGTGGGAGCTCAAGTAGACTGTGGCCGAATGTGGCATCATCTTGGAGTCCCATCGGGGCGGGGGGTGGGGGGAAGGAGAAGGTCCCACTCCTCCCCTGTTCTGTGAGTCTTAGGATTTGCCACCACTGCCACTCATACCTGGAGTTTTTCAGTGGCTTCTAGAAAATCCGGCTGCCAGAGCTCCTAAAGGGCAGGCAGATTTCGGTTTCAATTTCCTTAACAGTAATACATCGATTCAGGTATTCCAAATCTTGGTTCAGCCTTGGGAGATTATAGGAATCCAGGAATTTATAAATTTCTTCTACGTTTTGTTGTTTTGTGGTGACTTTCAAAGTATTCTCTGATAATCTTTTGAATTTCTTTGGTTTCTGTTGTGATATCCCCCTTTTTATTTCTGATTCTGTTTATTAGGGTTCTCTCTCTCTTTTTTTGTGAATCTTGCTAATGTTTTACGAATCTTGTTTATTTTCTCAAAGAAATAGCTCTTGGTTTCATTGATCTTTCAGAATTTTTTTTTTTTTTTTGCTTTTTGGGTCACACCTGGCAATGCACAGGGGTTACTCCTGGCTCTGCACTCAGGAATCATCCCTGGCGGTGCTCAGGAGACCATATGGGATGCTGGGAATCGAACCTGGGTTGGCCGCATGCAAGGCAAACGCCCTACCCTCTGTGCTATTGCTCCAGCACCTCAGATTATTTTTTGAGTTTCCATTTCATTAATTTCTGCTCTAAGTTTTATTATTTCTTTCATTCTGCCTAGTTTGGGCTCCTTTTGTTGGTCCTTTTCTAAGATCTTGAGCTGTGAAGTCAAGTTATTTATATGGGCCCTTTCTTCCCTCCTGAGAAATGCTTGCAGAGCTATAAATTTTACCCTTAACTTGGCCTTAGCTGCATCCCACAGGTTCTGGAAGCTTCTGTCTTCATTCTCATTTGTTTCCAGGTATCTTTTGATTTCTTCCTAAATCTTCCTCTGACTCACTCTGTTCAACATGGAGTTTTTTAATTTTCAGGTGTTTGATTTGGTTTTCTGTATCTGCATGTGATTAACTTCTATCTTCACTGCATTGTGGTATGAAAAGATAGTTGATACAATTTCCATCTTCCTGATTCTATTAGGTATGTTTTGTGACCCAGGACATGGTCTATTTTGGAAAATGTTCCGTGTGCACTGGAACATAATGTGTATTCTTTTGGGGGGGGGAATGTAAAGCCCTGTATAGATCTATTAGTCCTCTCTCTCTTACAAAGCCAGTGTTTCCTTGTTGAAGTTTAATTTTGCTGATCTATCCAGAGGTGATAAGGCAGTGTTGAAGTCTCCAACTACTAATGAGTTGCTACCAATGTCCTCCTTAAAATCTATTAGCAGTTTTTTTTAAAAGTATTTACTTTGTCCTTCATTGGGTGCATATACATTTAGGAGTGTGATTTCTTTCTGCTGTACATATGCCTTGATTATTAAAAAATGTCCCTTGCTGTCCCTTCCAATCTTTTTCAACCTGAAATCTATGTTGTCGGATACTAGTATGGTCATCCCGGCTTTTTTGAGGGAGTTGTTTGCTTGCAGGATTGTTGTCGGATACTAGTATGGTCATCCCGGCTTTTTTGAGGGAGTTGTTTGCTTGCAGGATTGTTGTCGGATACTAGTATGGTCATCCCGGCTTTTTTGAGGGAGTTGTTTGCTTGCAGGATTGTTTTCCATCTTTTGACTTTTAGTCTGTGTTTGCTCTGACTGTTCAGATGTGTTTCTTGTAGGCAGCAGAATGTTGGGTTCAGTTTCTGATTCCATTTTGCCACTCTGTGTCTCTTAATTGGTGCATTTAGACCATTGACATTGAGAGAGATTATTGCTATGAGATTTTGTGCCATCTTTCTGTGGGCTTTGTTGTGCTTGTAGGGTTTTTTCTTGTCTTACAGTATCCCCTTTAGTCCTTCTTTTAACTTTGGTCTTGAGTCTATGAAGTTCCTGAGCTGTTGTTTTTCCATGAAATAGTGTATCGTTCCTTCGAGTTTGAGTGAGAGTTTAGCCGGATAAAATATTTTAGGTGTTCATTTTATTTATTTTTTCACTATATCCCACCATTGTCTTCAAGCATGGAGGGTTTTCACTGATAAGTCTGCTGTAAATTGAAGGGGGTGCTGCTTTCTGTGTGATTTCCTTCTTTGACCTTGCTGCTTGCAGTATTGTGTCTCTACCTGTGGCATCCATCATTCTGATTATGGTATGTCTTGGAGTTTTGTTTTATTGGAGTCTCTTTTGGCTGGCCCCCTTCAGGTTCTTGGATCTGGATGCCTGCATTCTCCAGCTCTGGGAACTTCTCAGCAATGATATCTTTAACTGTGGCTTTTTCATTGGGGTTACCTCCCTCTCCTTTTGATACTCTGATGCTTCATATGTTGTTCCTCTTGGATTCATCCCCTAGGTCTTTGATTTGCCCTAGAAGCTCCCATTGTTTGTTGTTGCCTGTAAGCTTTCTGCAGCTCATCTTCAAACTCACTGATTCTGTCTTCGGCTGTAGTCATTCTACTGTTGAGGGCACCCACTGAGTTTTTTTTTTATTTCATCTACCAAATCCTTTATTTGAGACATTTCTGTTTGTAGCTTTCTTATTTATGCTCTCATTTCTTAGCGATAGCACAGCGGTAGGGCGTTTGCCTTGCACGCAGCCAACACGGCTGACCCGAGTTCGATTCCTCCGTCCCTCTCAGAGAGCCCGGCAAGCTACCGAGAGTATCTCGCCCGCACGGCAGAGCCTGGCAAGCTCCCCGTGACGTATTCAATATGCCAAACACAGTAACAATAAAGTCTCCAATGGAGACGTTACTGGGCCCGCTCGAGCAAATCGATGATCAATGGGAGGGCCTTTACATCTTTACATTCTTCCCGTATTTTTCTTGGCTGTCAGTCCCGCTGTTTCTTTCATGTTCTTCTTTAATTTACTGGATGCCTGTTCCACTTTTTCTTTGAGTTCATTGAACATCTTCAACATTTCATCTCTGAATTCTTTATCAGAGAGATCGTATTTGTGGGCAACCCCTGTTTAGGCTTCTGGACTCTCTTCTTCATCCTCTCCTCATGGTGGGGATTTGTGCTTGTTTCTTCATGTTGTTGTGGTGGTATGGAGGTGGAACCTACCAGTTCACTATCAGTATTCCCCTCTTGCTGAAGAGCAAGCTGGCAGCCCTGGAGTGGCGGTGCTGCGGGGGGTGGGGGCAGATGTCAGTCCCAGGACACTGAGAGGTGTTTGGGTCCAGATGTCGGGCTGGGGTGTGGGCGTGGGGTTGGGGGGCCTTCAGAGGTCACACACCTGAAGAGCAAGCAGGCAGCACTGGAGGTCGGATGTCAGTCCTGGGATACTGGGAGGTGTTCGAGTCCTGGTGGCAGGTTGGGGTGCAGGTGCAGGATTGGGGAACCTCCGAGAATCACACACCCGAAGAACAAGCTAGCAGCACTTCTCTCTTTTATTTTTAATTTTTCTTTGTTGGTTTGTTTGGGGGCCATGTTTGGTGATGCTCAGGGGTTAGTCCTGGCTCTGCACTCAGGAATTACTTCTGGTTGTGCTCAGGGAATGCCAGAGATCAAGCACAGGCAGCCCTGTGCAAGGCAAAAAGAGCCTTATTGGCTGTACTATTGCTCCCCCTACTTGTGAAAAAACAGAACTTGTGAAAAAATTAAGTTGAATTTGAATGAAGAAAGGAAACAAATTTACGTTCATTTTTCTCTTAAACAGTGGGAAATGATTTATTTTAAAACATCACTGTACTGGTCTGTCCACCTGAAATTTTTTAACAGCAATCCTGGAGAGGCTTCTGTCATGGATGGCTCTGACCTCTGAAGCCTTTTGCTGCTCTTGGAGATGCTTTCCAAAGTGTAATAACAAGGGGAGGCTCCTGGGGAGGAGCCTTAGGAAACTAGGAAGCACCGAATTCAGGGACCTGGGGACAGTGGTCTGCACCACCAGTGAGGGGGAATTTCCTCATTCCTCACAATGGCACCACTGTTTTGGGGTGTACCCTTGAGATACCACTCCACACTCTGCATCTCAGTGCAAGAAGGAAGAAGACTTGGAGAAGAAGCTTGGAAAATACTTACAAACTGAGTAATGTTGAAATGTAAGTTTTGATAAGCCAAAGATGTTTTATTTTCCAACTCAGGTATATATGATGTTTGCAGTTCAAGTTTTCCAGGAAATACTTTGCCTGAAATGTAAGCAAAAAATCTTTCTGTCCCATTTAATGATGGGGATCATTTCTGTTTTGTTGAAAGCATAGATTCAAAATTCTATACATTACATGATAAAATTATGGAATACTAAAGATATTACCCGAATACCATCCAATATAATATACCCATTTTCATTTTTTATCTTTCTCTCAGCTCTATATTTCTGTTCAGGGTTATATTACTATGATTCCAAATTTTCATGAGTCTTTTAAAATCTATTACCTAAAATTTATTAAATCCCAGAGAATGGGGTTATTCTGGGACGGATCAGTTAGCAAATCCAGTGACCAGTGACTGAGACAAGAAACCCTGGACCTGCCCACTCTCCTGGTCCTGGGTAGGTCACTGAGCTAGGTCACTGCCCCTGGGAACACTGGCCCTACTTTGGATTTGTGCTTTCCCTGCACTTTGTCAGGAGCTTGCACATACGTCATTCTCATGTGGCCCTTAGGGAAATGCTCTCTGGAACAAGGAAAGGAAGGGACATGGGACCCCAGACATCCAGGCCTCGTTCTTCCTTCTGACTCGGTCTGTGTGCTCACCTGCTGGGTGGCCCTTGGACAGAGACAGGAGCCTACTCTCTGCTTGGCTGTTCTTGTTGCCTCCAATCCTAGTACTCTGGCAGCCCTCTTCCTGTTCTTTTTGTTTGGGTTTTAAGGTTACACTCAGCAGTGCTCAGGGCTTACACCTGGCTCTGTGCTCAGGGATCACCCCTAAGTAGTGTTTGGGGGAACATAAGAGGGGGATGGGAATCAAATCCAGACTGTTTGCAAGGCAAGAGGCTTAACTGCTGTATTATCTCTCCATCCTTCTGGGAGCTCTTCATGAGAAATGTGTTTTGTTTTGATTTTTGTTTTAGTGTCAAGAAATCAACTCCAGGGCCTCATACCTGCAGAGCCTCAGGGGGCATGCTTGTTCATTATTTCTGGTTTTCTAGTCCTCCTTAGGTACAAGATGCAGCTCTGTAGGGTTTGCCCCTCCTTTTCGGGGCCTACACTGTATGTGCTCTGGGCTACTCCAAGCTCAGTGTTCCTGGGTCATTCCTGGTGGTGCTCTTCTGACCATGCAGTGCCCTGTACAAAGCAAGTGCCATACCCCCGTACTATCTCTCCAGCATGACTCACCACTGACACTCACCTCTATTGCACTTGTCTTCTTTGTAGTAGTACCCCTCTGGACACAGGCAAAAGGCCATGTCATTCAGATTAATACATGAAGAATCAAAACTACAGTATTTAAAGTCACAAGGATAAACTTGATCTGAAATAGAGTAGAAAGGTTTAAAATTCACAAACTGAAAAGAAAAAATACCTTAAAAAAGCTTCTAATTCTTCATGCCTCTCTCCTCATAACTTTCTATTTTCTCCCTCTGTGTGTGTAGGTGTGTGTGTGTGTTTGTGGGGTGAGCCAATGTTCAGGGGTTACACCTGAGCACAAGGGACCACATGGAGAAATGCGTTTCCTGGAATCGAAGTGGAACAAGGCAAGGAACTTCGTTGTTGCTGTTATTATTAAGTTTTTTATTGAATCACATGAGCTGGAAAGTCACAAAGCTTTTATGATTAAGTTTCCGTCATACAGCGTTCCAGCACTCACCCTTTAACAATGTCCACTCGTCTCCACCAATGTCTCCAGTTTCTCTCCTGCTTACCAGCCTGTCTCTATGGCAGAGACTTCTTTTTGTCTTTTTTCCTTTAGGCACAGTGGTTTCCAATACTTTTACTAAATGTGTGTTATGCATCTCACTTTACTTCCTTTCAGCACCCTGTTCTTGTCCAGAGGGATTACTCCACTATCCCACTACCATTGTCCTACTGTCCCTTCTCTTTCCCAACTGGCTTCGTCTACTGTTGCAAGTTTTTCACTGAGGGGCAGTTCTCCAGGCATCTGTTTGTTTTTGTATTTTTGTCTTTGGCTATTATTTTTCTAGCTTGTGACCCTTTCCTGGTTTCTAATCAGTGCATGCATACACATTGAAGAGCTGAAGCAAATGCATAGGAATTTGGAATTGGTGGGGAAAACAAAGAAAGAGAGAGAGTGAGAGAGCGAGAGGGAGAGAGAGATGATGACATCTGTTCTAGACCAAGTTTGGGAAGTAAAGGAAGCAGTTTCTGCTTCAGATAATTTTGATTTATCTGAGAACTGTTTGAGAACTGTCATTGGTTCACTGTTGATTTTCTTTTTATCCCTCAGATTCAAGTTCCATGACTTGCCTCAAACACCAAATTATGATCAGTTACCATTGTAATCTCTTTTTTTCATGAACTTTCAATAAGAAGTCAGGTTAGAAGATTAAGGTGTTTTACAGAAAAATCCTTAAGCTTTTATGATAGAATTATTTAAATGTTTTATCTCAGAATTTTTGATTCCAAATCTTCAGTAAACATGAACACTTTTCGTAAAATCTTGAAGTAAAAGGAGCTGGAAAATTATAAATAAATAGGACTCATCTATACTTTCAGAAGGAGAAATATTTTTTACATAGTGTGTAGGATAACGGTCGGTTTGCCCCCTCTCTGGCCACTGGGAGCTTGTGTTTGTTGATTGCTCCCCAACCTGTCAATTACCTTTGTCTCCTGACAAGACTCTGACTTGTAAATATTGTCTTTATCTTCTCCTTAATGTCCTTTGCAGGGTTATTATTTCAGAACAGTTGCTTTTTGTATGGATACAGGAAGACAGTTAAAAAGACAAGCCTGTGGCTTGGGAGTTGACTCCAGATAATTTACCTTCTGAACATCTGCTCTCTTGACTTAAGTCTCAGTTGCCCTTACTTCCTAGATCCCCAAAAGCAGTCTCTCAACAAGGGACTGGATGGATCCAGGGCAAGCGGTGAGCTATGAGCTACCCTGGCATCGAAATAGGCCTGGCTAAAGTGCCCTAATGCTTAACTATAAGTTAAGAGCTTGGTTATGGACAGATTCTGTCATGATCCAAAAGCAATAACTAGATTTGGACCCTGCTGGGGTTAGGAATGGTTGATTTGACCTGAGCACTGTAGTCTGAGTCTATGGTAAGAAGTCCCTAGGAAAGTCACCCTACAAGCCTTAAAGCGTCTATTACTGTGTTCATACAGAATGGTAAATATTAGGAGAATTAAATATGCTAATTAAGTTGAAGGTCCAAGGAGAGGAGAAACACACCTAAAGCCTGATTTGCTCTCACGGGCTGCAGGTGCTCAAAAAGTCTGGAAGAACATTTTTGATAATTCTTCCCATGGGGAGGCATGGTGAGAGGATAAAAAAAGAGTGGCTGCGGGGAGAAAGGGGTGTTGATAGTTGGAGACAGGGATTGATGGGATGGTTGGATTGTTGGCTGGATTGATTAATTGAAACAGAGACAGAGAGAGACAGAGAGAGAGAAGAGAGGAAACAGATATAGAGGGAAGAAAGAATTGCGAGGCTAGACAAACAGACACACAGACACAGACACACACACACAGAGGGGGTTGGAGATCGTTGGGAGAGACGAGAGATGGAACAAACAGCAAATAATCAGCAACCAGCTTGGCTCTCATTCTTTCTTCATCCGTCCAAGGCAACAGCCTTTATGGGTAAAGAAGCTGCCCAAGAGCACCGAAAGCGGGTGGCGAGAGAGAGCTTCTCCGGAGAGCCCGCAAACACCCTTTCACATGTCATCCCTATGCTCGTAGGCGGCTCACACAGCCATGCGGTGAGGGGCTTTCACAGCTCCTCGCAAGTGCAGAATTTGTTTTTACACAATAGTGCATCAGGAGCTTATAAACATTTTAAAAATTATGAATTTAAAGGAGGGGTCTTAGATGAAGCTTTAGTGTGAGGATGTAGGAGGGATGAGGATAATGAGGGTGGAGGCTTAGAGAGAGAAGGCGGCTTTAAGAGGTGAAGGATAGACCTTGAGCAATAGTACAGGTTTGATTCTAGCACCATATGCGCTTCTGAGCCCTCCAGGAGTGATCCCTGAGCGCAGAGCCAGGAGTAAAGTCTGAGTCCCATAATTTTAAAAAAGCAAAAAGAAGGGAAGAAAACCAGTGCAAAATGCTTGAAAAGCTCAATAGATTGTTCTCAACAGCAGCCTTGGGGTTTGTCTGCTAGTCCTGGGAACTAGCATTAAACTCCTCCAGGGCTGACCCACCAGGTCATGGTCAGATGAAGCAGGTCGGCTGAGTGTCGGGAGTAAACAGCAGTCACAGTGCCCATTGTTTCATGATTTTCTGTAGCCAGAGCCAATCACTAGTGTCCTGCCATGCTGTCCTTGGGCGCGTGAATGACTTTGACCATCAATCAGAACCCATGTTGGACATGACATAAGCAGATCTGAGAAACACCTGTGGTCCCAAACTCCCCCCTTGCTGTTTTGGAAACTGTTTTGCACTAGAATACTCGAGCATGCAGGGCAGTGTGGAGCAGAGAGGAACCATTCAACTGAGATTTCTTGGAATCAGTCAGCCCCAGTTGGCCCACCCAGCATCCAGGGCCAGAGGATCAAGTGAGTCCCGTAGAAATCAGCCTAAACTAGACCAGCAGGACCACCTACTTGAGCCCAGTCTAAAGTCTGGCCCACAGAATTATTGGGCTGCAATATGGAGATGGTTGGAAAACCACAACATTTTGGTGCACTGAGCTCCTGATGCACTATGTAAAAAATGGATTGTGACTCAGTGAGAAAATGAAACAACTATACTCTGGGTTTATGTATGAAGCCATGGAGAGTAAATCAAGGTAAAACTCTGTACTCATGGGAAGCCACACCCCGTTTCTTTCTTTGAGTTCCCTGTTCAGACTCTGTTTTAGCAGAGTAACTTCCTAGACTTCAGAACAAGCTGGTCAGTTTGATACCAAGGAGATGGTTCGAAAGGAGAAAAAATCCAGTGAGAAAAGAAAAGGAGGACGGAGCTTTGAAGACATCTGTGTGTGTGTTGATTACCTATTCCTTATTGTATCCTGCTCACATGGATTGGAATACTTTACAGAATGCACTATGAAAAATTATTAAATACTTACCACTATATGATAAAAACATTTTGGATTCCTCAACTGCCTTGTTAATTTTTGTATACACCTCATCTGCCATTAGTTTGGTGTCATTTTTTAAAATGTTCACTACAGTTACTTCAACATTCTCTGTAGCCCGCATGCTGTATCTTGCTGAAGTAGATGGGCTTAAAGTAAAAGGAAATCATCACTTAGTGAAATGAATGGAAAGATCAACAAACAGGTCTTCAACTGGCCCAGACTCCCAAATTTCCCGGCTCCAGTCCTGACTGACTGTCCTGTCTTCATCATATTACTTAGGAAATACTAACTCAGATAACTCAAAATATGAGTCAAATTCTGTTTTCAGGGACAATCATCTCAAGAGTGAAATTATTAAAAAATAAACTTGGAAAATATTTTTTTGGTTTTTGGGTCAAATTCATTGTAATCTTGGGATTTACTCCCACTTCTGCGCTCAGGAGCAACTCCTGGCTAAGTTTGAGGGACCGCATGTGATATAGGAGACTGGATCTGGTTTGGCCATCTGCAGGGCAGCCAACTCAACCCTTGTTGTACCATATGGGCTCCTGAACTTGGAATTTTTATTTAACATTTTCTGCCTGATTCATTCATGCAAGGATCTGGAGGAGGTGGTGGAGTCTACAAAACATTGTACAAGAAGTACTTAATATAAGTTTTTCTTTTTCAGTTGAAAAATGACCAAAAAGTCCACGTTTTAATTTTGCAGTGGAGCTAGGAGAGAAATTCTGTCTGCCATACATTCAAAGAACATACTAGCTTATGTTCCAATTCAGACAGCAGATTCATGAAAGCAGTACATTCATGAAACAGCTCAACAGTGGAGGAACTGTGCCTAAAAGTGCTAAAAAGAAAAGGGGAGCATGAATGGTTCCAGCATGGACTTGGACCAAAGAGACCTGAGATACAACCCCCAGAGTGCTGCCCTCTGTTTGTGTTCACCAACAAGTCAGAGTATCCCTGAGCCTGTGTTTTCTTTTTCTCTCCAGAGAAAAAAATCTGAAGATCCAAGGATTCTTCCAGTTTCTCTCCTCTTCCTCTTTCTTTCTTTCTTTCTTTCTTTCTTTCTTTCTTTCTTTCTTTCTTTCTTTCCTCCCTCCCTCCCTCCCTCCCTCCCTCCCTCCCTCCCTCCCTCCCTCCCTCCCTCCCTCTTTCCTTCCCTCCCTCCTTCTTTCTTTTCTTTCTTTCTTTCTTCCTTTCTTTCCTTTCTTCCTTTCTTTCCTTTCCTTCTCTCCTTCCCTTCCTTCCTTCCTTCCTTCCTTCCTTCCTTCCTTCCTTCCTTCCTTCCTTTCTTCTCAGGGATCACATCTGGAGAGGCTCCAGGGACTAAATGTGGTGTTGGAGATTGGACCTGGGTCTGTATAGTGCAAATCAAGTACCCTCTCAACTGTCCTATGACTCTGCCTGGATCCTTCCCACTTCAACATGTGGGCTGTAAAGAACTGGGAGATTCAGAGAGTAGATAGCATTTAATTTGGCTTCAGAGGAGCCTTGCCAGGGCCCTGAGACAGGGAAAATAGTTCCTCCCCAGGATTCTGAGTTTACAGGAGCAGGTTTGCCTCTTTGAACACCTGTTATTCCATTTAGTAGCTCCTAGAAGAACAGAAAGCATGCCACAGATTCAAGCCACTGCCTGGGGACTCTGTGGGCGCTGCCATCCATCATACTTGGAGTAGCCCACAGTCTGAAAGAGAAAAAGCTAAGGGGTGTTGAAACTAAGTGTGTACACCCTGCTTCATATGGCAGCTCCTGTACCCTTCCAGTGCTCCAGGGAAGTGGGTCACAGAATCCCAATTACCCAGATCAGGTTAAAATTCTGCCCCATCTCCCAAGAGCATTCCCAAATAAATTATGTATTTGTAAGTACAGATGTGACCAGACCTCCCTGCCTTTGGGCTTTCTATTATCTTGGCCTTGTTATCTGTGAATCCAAGCTTCATATGAGAAACAATGCAGACCCCAATGCCACTGTGTACTACTCACTTTGGGCTTCTGACCCTGTGTTTTGGGACCCAGTTTTCTGCCAGTACTTTGCCAATAACGCCGAGTCACCAGCTGGCCTCCCAGTTACCAAAAACGTGTCTCTCATTCACTGCCTAACTCAAAACTCATCACCATTAGGAAGGCTTCTCTGAATATATGTGTACAGATATATAAATGTATGTATATATATATATGCACAACCATATGTATACATGATTCATCTTATTCCAAAAAGTATTTGACAAAGTTTACAAAACATATGCATCAGTAATACCATTAAACATTTTATATATTATATATTATATATATTATGTAATATATATAATATAACATTATATATATTATATAAGGTCTGCATTAAACAAGATAACTCAGTTTGATAAAGCACATGTTTTCCATGCAGGAGTCTTGGGTTTGATACCTAGATGACCAGTAGTAATGATTTATAAACAATTTTCTGTGGCCAGCCCTGAACTGCCAAGTGAGCCCCCAAAAGCATATGTACATTTGTGTGTGTACGTGTAAACACATATAAGCTTCTTCTCATGTACAATACCACTCATCTTAAAGCTTTCTCTCCTTGGCCTGCAACACTGGGTGTCTATATGCTTCAGAGAAGGTCAAGATGGAATCACTAACTTATTTTTTCCTTTGGTTTTTGGGCCACACTGAGAAATGGTCAGGGGTTACTCCTGGGTCTCACTCAGGAATTACTCCTGACATCCTCGGGTGATCATATGGATGGCAGGGATCAAACCTAGGTCAGTTGTGTTCAAGACAACCCCCTACCTGCTATACTATTCTATGCCCAGAATCACTAATGTCTTGAGAATCCTCTGCCTCTTAGGGTCTCTAAATATACCCAGTTGGCACTGAAATAGTCAGGCATGCAATTGAGGTGTTCTTGTTTCCTTACTGCCCACTCACAATATGAGCAAAGAGATAATTAGGTTCTTTCTTTCCCCTCCTCGCCCCCAAGAAGGCACAATGCAGGAGTTGGCAGGTGGGACTTGTAGTTTCAGGGTCAAACCAAAGTGGCCCAGTGATGCCTTTACTGTGTGTGCATGTGGCTGAATAGCCAATCACAGACAGTGACTTCTGTTCCCACATTACAGCCTTCCTATCCAGACCAGTGTGACATCACAGGTGGGGCTGTCTGTTGGGGTGAGACTAACCACTTCCTGACTAGGGAACAGGCAGTGGAGGGCCCTGATGTTGCCAGGGAGCTCAAGGGAAGAGAGGAGTGGCCCAACCTCCTAAGAACCCACCAGCCCAAAGCAAGCTTACCTGACTTTATAAATGATGGTCTGTCCGTAGTCAGACAGAAATACAGCTTCAAACTGTAGAGAAGCACAGATTTAATAACAACTAAAAAGATGTGGGAACTTGATACTGAGATAGGTTTTAACATTAAAGCTTATGTATATAAATTTACATGATTTACTGTTGATCAGTGGCCACAGGAAGCCTCAGCAGAGGGTCCTACTGCTCAGCTGCATCTAGGGGACAGATGGCCTTTCTGAGTCTCAAGTTCAGAAAACTCAGGATCAGCATATCCCAGAATAATTCCTCCCAGGTGCTCCTCTTTCCAAGAGGGGACAGTGTCAGTCCCCAGCAGGATGAGCACTGCCTCTCCCTGAGTGGGTCTGCAGGATCCACAGTGCTCTTAAGCCCAGGGATTCTCTGCTCTGAACAATGAAATAGGACTGAGGGTCACTTAGCCCCTGGGTAAGGACAGTTGGCACTGAAATAGTCAGGCATGCAATTGAGGTGTTCTTGTTTCCTTACTGCCCACTCACAATATGAGCAAAGAGATAATTCGGTTCTTTCTTTCCCCTCCTCGCCCCCAAGAAGGCACAATGCAGGAGTTGGTGGGTGGGACTTGTAGTTTCAGAGTCAAACCTGAGACAGAGTGGACAGCTTTACTACTGGTTTACACTGTCACTGTCACTGTCCTCCCGTTGTTCATCGATTTGCTCGAGCGGGCCCAGTAATGTCTCCATTGGAGACTTTGTTGTTACTGTGTTTGGCATATCGAATACGTCACGGGTAGCTTGCCAGGCTCTGCTGTGTGGGCGAGAGACTCTTGGTAGCTTGCCGGGCTCTCCGAGAGGGGAGGAGGAATCGAACTCGGTTCGGCCAAGTTGGCTGCGTGCAAGGCAACACCCTACCCGCTGTGCTGTCGCTCCAAGTACCTTTATTTTTCTTTATCAGGTTTGAGTGGTGCAGGAGTGGAGTGGTGAGGGGCTACTCCCAGCTCAGTTCTCGGGGTCACAGTTTCCACAGTGCTTGGGGATCCACTCAGTGCTGGGAGTCAAACCCAGATCTACTGCAGTCCAGTCCACAGAGTATTACTGAGGTCCCCAAAGTACCAAAATGTTATGAACTACACCAAATGGTCAGTTGATCTGATTAAAGCAATGCTATTTTGACCTTCAAGATATGCAAAAAATTTTTAAATGAAATAATTGTTTATTTTGGCATTTTTGGCATTGGGGGAAAGTAATGTTATAAATTTTAAAATTAGATATTAAATTAGATGGAGTGCCTCTTTTTTAAAAATCCCTTTAACAGTCCTTTCTTGGCAAGTAATTTAGATATAATTTTTTAATTTTTTTACTTTAAAAATTTTTATTTTAATGAATCACCTATGCACCTGTTAGAAAAGATGAAAGCGTGAAATTTGCACACAAGTGGATGGACATAGAGAGTGTCATGCTAAGTGAAATGAGTCAGAAAGAGAGGGACAGACATAGAATGACTGCACTCATTTGTGGAATGTAAAGTAATATATAAATCACATAGTAAATATAGTAAATATAGTAAATAATTTACTGTAATAATATTAATAATATTATAAATGTAATAAATATTATAGTTATTATATAAATGTAGTAAAATAATATAGGAGACTAACACCTAAGGATCATAGAGAAAAGAGTCAGGAGGATTGCACCACGGCTTGGAAACTGGTCTCACATGCTGGGAGAAAAGGCAGCGGGGATAGAGAATTTACTTAGGGACCACTAAGTAAATGATGATTGAAGGGCTCGTTCAGGATGGTAGATGCAAGCTGAAAGAAGACTATGGACCAAACATGATGGCCGCTTAGTACCTGTATTGAAAACCTTAACATCCAAAAGGAGAGAGAGAGTGAGAGGGAATGTCCTTGGCACAGAGGCAGGGGTGGGGAGGGGTGGGGGTGGAGGGAAGAATACTGGGAACATTGGTGGTAGAGAATGGGCGCTGGTGGAGGATAGGTACGGGAACACTGCACCTCTTAAAGACATTTGCGTTATCTGTTTCAGCTTTTGGTTTTGGGCCACACTGAATGGTGCTCAGGGCTTACTTCTGCGCTGTATTTGGGTCACTCAGGAAACCAGAAGGAATGCGAGAGACTGAAGCAAGGGCCAAGGCCACATGTGAGGCCAGAGCCACTCTCCCACTGCATCACTTTGGGCACATCCAGAGTGCTTCTTTATATTGTACAGCCAAATTAATATAGAAATTTAGTTAAATTTAAATGTAAAGAGGGATACTGGGACCCATGGTGGTGGAAAATGGGCACTGGTGGAGGGATGGGTACTTGATCATTGTATAACTGAAACCCAAGCACAAAAATTTGTAAGTCTACAACTGTACCTCATGGTGTGTCACTAAAAAAAAAAGAAATATTGAATGTCTATAACTAAACTAATAACTTAATAAAGTTATTTTAAAATATAAAATCATTTAAATGTAAAAAGGAAACAAAAAATTTGCATTGGCTTTTCTCTTCACCAGTAGGGAAATAATTAATTTTAAAGTATTTTTATGTTTATCTGTCACTTTAAGACAGATAAACACAGATCTTGAATGGTTGGTGCAAGTTCTGAAGTCCTTTTGCTGAGGTGCAGATGCTCTCTGAGGGGCAGGAACCCGAGGAGGCCCAGGGACCCTAGGCAAGGCGTGGGAAACTCAGAAGCTCTGAACCCAGGGGACTGGGACGGGCCTGCACCCACCAGGGAGGGTGAATTTCCTTATATGCACAACAGCACTGCTGTTGGAGTTTACCCTTGGTATACCAGCTTGACAGTCTGCATCTCTGGGCAAGAAAAAAAGAAAGCTTAGAGAAGTTTGGAAAATACTTACGAACTTACTGATGTTGTAATGTAACATTTGATAAGCCAAAGATTCCTTATCTTCCAATTTAGCTATATCTGATGCTTCCATTTTAAGTTTTCCAGGGAAAACTTTGCCTGAAACACAAGCAAAATCTTTCTTGTATTTAGTCCTATTTAGTGCTGAAGATTATTTCTGATTTATTGAAAGAATAGATTGTTTTTCAAAATTCTAAACTTTATATGATGAAATTTCAGGAAGTTCAGAAAATAAATGTTATCTTGAATACTAATTCATTTAACATAAACATTTCCATCTTGGTCTTTTCTTCCATGAATGAATTACATGATTATAATTCCAAATTTAAAATTTATTACTGCTTATTAAATATTTTCCCAAATCATTATTCACTCTTTGTAATGATCAATCTGAAAAGCTAAAAGCCTGCTCTCTGCTTGGCTGTTCTTGAGGCCTCCAAAGTTCCCTCTATCCCCATTACTCTGGGGGCTCTATTTTTCTTTGCTTTTTTCCCTTTTTTGTTTATTTGTTTTGGTTTGGGGGTTACACTCTGCAGTGCCCAGAGCTTACATCTGTCTCAGGGTGGTGGCAGATTTGGGAAATATAAGATGTGCTGGGGGTTGAAAGCAGTTTGGCTGTTTACAAGGCTGTACTTAATTGCTGTACTGTCTCTTTGGCCCAGTGGGAGCTCTATGTGGAAAATGGTGTTTTGTTGTGATTTCCATTTTAATCTCAAGAACTCAACTCTAGGGCCTCTTACCCGCCAACCTGCAGGAAGCATTATTTTGGGTTTTCTAGGCTACTTAAGATGAGATGCAGCTCTGCAGGGTTTGCCCCTCCATTTAGGGGCTGCAGTGGGCAGTGCTCAGGGTCTGCTCCAAGATCAGCACTTACAGGTTGCTCCTAATGGTGTTCTTCTGACCATACAGTGCCAGGTATAGGATGGGAAATGGCTCTATTAGAAGCAAGCGCCTGAATGACTGCACTCTCTCCAGCATGAGTCACCACTGAAACTCACCTTCCAGACACTGGCCGTTTTTGTAGTAATACCCATTTTGACACTGGCAGAAGGAATCATTATGCAGATTGACACATGAACCAGCATTACAGACATGAAGGTCACAAGGACGAATTTGATCTGAAATAGAGTAGAAATATTTAAAATTCACAAATTGAAAAAATACCTGGAAACAGGGTTCAACTCTTCGTATCTCTCACCCGGGCACTTTCTATTTCTTGGCTTCATTTTTCCCTCGTGTGTGTGTGTGTGTGTGTGTGTGTGTGTGTTGGGGGGTATAGCCATCGATGGTCAGGGGTCAGCACAAGGGATGTATTTGGTGCCTGGGATTGAATTGGAGTTGGCTGCCTACAGGACAAAGGCCTTTTGTGGGGTTGTTTTTAAATTTTTTACTGATTCACCAGGTGATTTAGTAACTGTTTAGTAGAAGGTTACAAAGTTGTGTACGATAAAGTTTCATTCATACAATGTTTGAGCACCCATCCCTTCACCAGGGTCCACCTCCTGCTACCAAGGTCTTGGGTTTTCCTTATGCCCCTCAGCCTCCTATTGCCAGACATTTTTCGTTTTGTCTTCTTTACTTTTACACACTGTGGTTTGCAATACTCTTACGGAAAGGGTATAATTTATATCACTTTACCTCATTTTAACACCCAGTTGTGGTCCAGACTGAACGCTTCCCACTCTCACTTCCTAGTGGTCCCTTCTCTGTCTTAACTGCACCCTTCAATGTGGCGGCTTCCTACTAAGAATCAGTCCTGCTGGCATTAATTTCTATCATTTGCAGATATTATTCTCCTATTCTGTGGCCATTTTATGGCTTCTAATCCAGTTCATGGTGCCCATAAGATAGAAATAAATGTATGAGAATGGAGAAATCAGGAGAAAAAGAGAGGAAAGAGAAATTCCAGGAATCTTCAGACATCAAAGACCCTCCAGCATACAAGGTCTCCTAAAACTCATCTGTGCTACCCAAAACCACTTAAAGAAAGTGGATTAACTTTGAGGAAGGTGAAAGAGATGTTTTATAGAGAGGTACAGGAAGAAATTCCCAAAAGAAACTAGAAGCTGCATTCTGTGTACAAACCCACGGAAAAAGAAAAGGAATGGGAAGGGGACAGTGTTTGTAACATCCATGGGAAGTCCCAGAGGAAGTGATCAGGGGCACTCTGGCTTTCTGATTGCGTAGCTTAACTCCTGGGAAGAGCAATGGGGCTGTGGCTCTTTCAGATTAGTAGATAGCGTGGCAACTAAGACCTCATTTGTGTCCAAAACCTGTATGTTTATTATTTTGCTTTTACCAATAAAGTTTAATGACATATGTTCTAGAGAAGTTTTGGGAAACGAAGGAAGCCATTTCTGCTTAAAATAACATTGCATTGGGGATACAGTGCTGCCATCAGGTCAACCTGTACCCATAGGGTGAGTGCATCAGCAGCCTGATGGTGCCTTCAGGCTTCCTGATACCCCAAAATTGCCGCTGTGCCTCTGGCTGAACCCCAACAACTTGGGACAAAGTTTCCAGAGAAATTAAACAGTCAAAGTTAGGTATGTGGGAGCCACATCCACAAACCACCTCCAGCTCAGCTATACCATTTATAGGTCTTGCTAGACCTATATCATTTATAGGTCTTGCTAGAGACCCATAAATAAATCTTGAAAGAGATCAAAACCCGCGCATGGCTGAACAGACCTGGAGGTGGGTTAGCCTAATGCCCGCCCAAGCAGAGCCCCCAGCAGCCACTTGCTCCCACAATCCAAAATCGCCTCTATGCCCCCAGCCAGACTAAACCATCTCAGGATAGACCTCACTGAAATATTAATCTGTTGAAAATTTGGATATGCGGGTTTTGTGTCTGAAATCTCCAGGCTTTCTCGAAGTTGGGATGGGTTATCTCCCCCAACTTCCCTATACTCCTGGAAGCAGTGACAGTCACCTCCACAAACCAATTCCAGTGCCTCAATGTAAGCTCTACTACCGGCCTTGCTTCAGAGACCCATACTAAATTTCGAAAGAAGTCAAAAGCCACAGTTAATCTTGAACCTACACAAGGCTGAACAGACTGGGGTAAGTTGGAGGGGGGAGGTCAGCTTGGTGCCCTCCTAAGTGGAGCACCCTAAGAGCCACTTGCTTCCACAATCCGAAAGCACTCCCTTACCCCTGGCCTGACTACAGTGTCTCAGGATGGATCTCACTGAGACATAGTCTGTTGAAAATTTGGGTAGGCAAGTTTTATGACTGAAATCTCCAGACTTTCTCCAGGTCAGAATGGGCTACCTCCCCTACCTCCCTGTACTTCTGGAAGCCTCGCAGTCATGTTCAAACCCTACAGCTGCCACCCAGTTAAAAAGCTACTCCAGCCTTACCGTCCAATAAAAATAATGCCCTGAATAAACATGATGACCTCTTAGTACCTGTATTGCAAACCATGATGCACAAAAGGAAAAGGAGAGAGAGAAAGAAGAAAAGAGTGAGAGAGGGAGGCTGGGGTGGGGTGTGGGGTATTGGGGGATGGTGGGAGGGAAACGGGGGACACTGGTGGTGGGAAATGTACACTGGAGGAGGCATGGGTGCTGGATCACTGTATGACATTGTATGACTATCATGAACAGCTTTGTACTGGTCTAGCTCACGGATACTCAATAAAAGATTAAAAGAAACACAATGTGGAGTTCATGCCCACTTCAGTCAGCTTAATCAGTGACTAAATAAACAGAAGTAGTCCTACATTAAAAAACAAAACAGGAAAAGAAAGATGGCGGCCGCACGGGAGCCTTGTGGAAAGCAGGTTTGAGCCGGGGCTGGCGGGAGCGGCAGGGACCTCATGGGAAGGGGGGCTTTGTGGGCCGTCCCCCACGCCCCACCGAGGTCGCCAGCTGCCCCCCACGAGCGGCTCTCCGGCACGGCCACGGCCCCGGAGGCACAAGGACTTAGCACAGAGAACCAGCCGCTTGGAGCAGAAAAGCAAATGGACTTGTGTTAAACCGCGCCACCAAGCCAGCCCGGAGGGGAAAGGGCGTTGACCGGCCGCCTGCTCCTCTCTGGAAAGAAAGATGGCGGCCGCACAGGAGCCTTGTGGAAAGCAGGTTTGAGCCGGGGCTGGCGGGACTGGCAGGGACCTCATGGGAAGGGGGGCTTTGTGGGCCGTCCCCCACGCCCCACCGAGGTCGCCAGCTGCCCCCCACGAGCGGCTCTCCGGCACGGCCACGGCCCCGGAGGCACAAGGACTTAGCACAGAGAACCAGCCGCTTGGAGCAGAAAAGCAAATGGACTTGTGTTAAACCGCGCCACCAAGCCAGCCCGGAGGGGAAAGGGCGTTGACCGGCCGCCTGCTCCTCTCTGGAAAGAAAGATGGCGGCCGCACAGGAGCCTTGTGGAAAGCAGGTTTGAGCCGGGGCTGGCGGGACTGGCAGGGACCTCATGGGAAGGGGGGCTTTGTGGGCCGTCCCCCACGCCCCACCGAGGTCGCCAGCTGCCCCCCACGAGCGGCTCTCCGGCACGGCCACAACTCCAGGGCACAGAAACCAATCTCTTAACTAGCTAACTTTTAATAGAAATTCTTCCAGGGTCAATAAGTAAAATAGCAGAAATTCAAAACCGCGCGGCCGCTATTGTGGCCGCGCGACATCATTTTATTCTTAAACCAAGTTGTAGAAAGCAAATCATTTCATAACGCTGTTTCAGAATGTCTGATTGTGGGGGGTTGGTCGTAAACTCTAAACAATAATTGTGCATCTTCTATCGAAATAATCTATCTAGTCAAAGTAGATAGAGTATTAACTAGAACTCATCTGCCTCACAAGAATTGGGAGGGGTGGGAGGTGGGGGTCTATTGGGGTTCGGGGTTAAAAATGAGTATTGGTAAAGGGAAATGTGTTTGGTATCTACATGACTGAGACCTAAACCCAAAAGCTCTGTAACTTTTCCCACAGTGATTCAATAAATAAATAAATTATAAAAAAACAAAACAAAACAAAACAAAACAAAACATCGTCTTTAGCGATTCTGCTCAGATCAGGCTGTTTGAGAACTGTCATCGATTTGCTGTTGATTTTCTTTTAGTCCCAGATGCTCAGGTAAATTGTATCAAATACCAAATTGTGATCAGTCACCATTGTAGTCTCAAATTTTTATTTAGCAAGAATTCAGGTTAGGAGGACAAGTTTCTCTATGTAAAATGCCTGGAGATTTTCTGAAAAAATTTAAATGTTTGATCACAGATGTTTGATTACAGGTCCTGAGCAAACACCGTGATTTTTTGTAAAACCTTGAAGATAAAAGGTGCTGAGAAATTGTAAATAAATAGGATTCTTTTGTACTTTCCAAAGGATAAGTATTTTATTTACAAAATGAATCAGGAGCTCACAAACATTTAGAAGCAAAAGAAATATAGTCAAATATATATCAAAGGGTGAGTCTTAGAGGAACTAAGCAGGAGGAGGTGGGAAGGGATGAGGATAATGAGGGTGAGTACCTAGAAAGACTATACATTTAAGAAGGGAGGATGGACCCTGAGCAATTGTACAGTGAATAGGTTGCTTTTTTTGCACAAAACCAACCCAAGTTTGATTAAGAATCACATTTTATTCCCCCATTCCGCAGGACTAATCCCTGAGCACAGAGACACCAGTAAGCCCTGAGTACCACGAGGTGTTTCCCCTCAAAATAAAAACAGGGAAGAAAGAGGGAAGGAAACCAGTATCAAATGCCCTGAAAAAATCTAACAGATTTTCCTCAGCAGAAGCCTTGGGGTTTGGATGCTGGGTCTGGGAGCCAGCTGGACTCACCTCCTCCAGGGCTGGTCCTGCCAGATCGTGTGAGAGAAGAGAGGTGTGCTCAGTGTTGGGGAGGTGAACAGCAGTCACAGAGTCCATTTATTCATGCCTTTGTGTACCCAGAGCCCTGACACACTACTCTTGAGGATGTGAATTGCTTGACTAAAAGGATCAATGACACATGCAAAACTGTGATGCACCTGTGATTAAAAACTCCCTTTCTTGCTGGTTTGGAAACATTCTGCACAATGCTGGAGCATTCGGGATAGTGTGGAGCAGAGACAAACCATCCAACTGAGCCATCTTGGGTCAGTTTTCCCACCCAGCACCCAGGGCCAGAGGCTTAAGTTGATCCTATAGAGATCAGCCAAAACTAGACCAGATAACTATCCACTTGAACCCTGTCCAAATCTGGGCTACAGAAATCGTGGAGCTGCAACACAGAGATGGTTGGAAAGCTACACGTTTTGGGTGGCTTGTCACAAAGTTAAAAAAATGCTCTGGGTTTGTGCATGAAGCCATGGAGAGCCAAGAAGATCAGGCTTCTTATACTCATCTGGAAAGCTTTTTCATGGGGTCAGCCCCCTTGGTCTCCCTTCTTCACCATTTCCCGTACAGACTTATGTGTCAAGATCACCTACCTAGATGGCGGAATAAACTGGTCAGTATGATGCCAAAAAGATGGTTATGGACAGGAGAAAATTCCAGTAAGAGAAAAGGGAGGGAGAAACTTTAACAATTGTGACTTTGGTTATCCATGGAATGGAGCAGTTTACAGAAGGGCAGACAGGTTGGTAAATTTAATTAATACTTACCAGTATATGATAAAAATATGTTGGAGTCCTTAATTTTATCCTCAATTTTTGTAGTCACCTGCATTTCAGTTAGTATGGTGTCTTTCTTTAAAATATTCTCTACGGTCACTTCTATTGTCTCCGTAGCATGCATGTCATATCTTGCTGAAACAGATGGACTAAAAGGGAAACAAAGAATCACTTGGTGAACTAAATGGATAGATCAAAAAACAGGTTTTCAAACTGGCCCAGACTCCCAAATTTCCTAGCTCTAGTAATGACCTACTGTCCTATTTTTATCTTGGGAGCACACTTATGGCGTTATGGTAAGATGGCATTTCACAAGGTTGAAGAGTTCTATTTGATATGCATCTCTATTAGATATTTGGGACTACTTATTTTGATGTTTATTTTAGGATCACACCCAGAGATGCTCAGGGGTTATTTCTGGCTCTGCACTCAGGAATTCCTCCTCGTGGTGCTCATCTCATCATATGAGATGCTGGGGATTGAGCCCAGGTCAGTTCTGGTCATCAAAATAATTTATGGCTAGAACAGTCTCTTGTTAAAGAATGCTTTGAAAAATTGTGAAGCATCATTATTATAATCTAGAAACTTGGAAATGTTTAAAAGTATGGTATATATTGGTCAGAGGAACAGTACAGCAGAAAGAACATTTGCCTTGCAAGTGACTGACCTGAGATTTTTTTTTAAATTTTATTGAATCACCATGAGATACTTACAAGCTTTCATGTTTGGATTACAATCACACAATGATCAAACACCCATCCCTCCACCAGTGCACATTCCCCACTACCAATATCCCCAGAATACCCTCCTTTCCCACCCTCCCGCTGCCTCCATGGCAGACAATATTCCCCATACTCTCTCTCTACTTTTGGGCGTTATGGTTTGCAATACAGACATTGAGAGGTTATCATGTTTGGTCCTTTATCTACTTCCTGCACACATCTCCCATCCTGACCGGTTCCTCAATCCATCATTTTCTTGGTGATCCCTTTTCTATTCCAGCTGTCTTCTCCCCTTTGCTCATGAGGAAGACTGACCTGAGTTTGATCCCTGGCACCTCATGTGCCCTGAGAACTGCCAGGAGTAATCTCTGAGCTCAGAGACGGGGACAGTACGAATACTGTTGGAGGTGGCCCCAAAACAAAGAAGCAAAAAAAATGTAGAGCACATATAACATTTGCAATACTAAGCTATCATTTTGTATAGGAAAACCTAAGTAGGATTCTGCTGAGCTATTAAATCTTACACTTGTTCTTCGAGAGACAGAGGGGTGTGCAGAAAGAGAGCAGTCATCCTTCAGATAGAATCGGGATCATTTAAGTGGTTGGACATGCAGAGCATCATACTGAGTGAAATAATCCAGAACAAGAGGATGAGAGACACAGAATGAGCTCCACAGAAGCACAGTAGGGAAATAATGAAGGGCCAAAAACAGCAGAATCTAAGAACTGCTTCATAGAACTGGTCTGCCCATGTCAGTGTGACATGGGAGGGTTGTGGGGGATGGTGCTGAGGTGGGTAGGGGAGTTTGGGTGGCTCTGAGACAGTGATAGAGGGAAACAGACACTCTGGTGGGGGTGGGGTGGGGTCCTGCTGCATGTTATATTAAGACACCCTGTCTTGACAGTATAGCAAAATTGCAAATTAAAGCAACTAAAAATAATTTTTAAAAAGAAAATGAATCTGGGTCATTGCCAAAAAAGCCAGGAAGTCATCAGGCAGCTTCACAGTGGCCCTGGGGCGACATGACCAGAGGAGAAAACTGAAAAGGGAGGAGATATGAGTGTGAAACTTCCAACCAGGTACCCAAAAGCTGAGAACCTGCTATGAGTAACTCTCTCTCCCATCATTACTGGTATTTGGAATGCCGCAACTTTACTGCCACACTCAAATTCTTTCATGGTTCAAAGTTATTTGTTCAAAAATAGTGATTTAAGTAGTGAGAAATAGAAAAAAATGTACTTTCAAAATCTGACTAACAAAGTTCCCTCCTGATTTGTGTGTGTTTTAAAGATCTAGCATATATTTGTCCTGCCCAACTAATTTATCTATATTACATTTAACTGTGGAATAATTAATAAATAAAACAGTCATATCACTTAGAGACTCCGCACCAGGCTGTTTCCACTCGGGGGGGGAGGGTCCAGAGGGGGGCGGGTGACAGCCCTCCCCACCCCAAGGGACCCAGCCCTGGCATCCAACCTCCACTATGCAACCGCTGTCACGCTCCAGGCTTTAAGGATCTCACGGCCGCTTTGTGGCCACCTGACACATCAAGGGATACTTCTTACCTATTGTCCATAATTACCACATCATGTTTGATGGAGTTCAGACAGTAGGCAACAGAATATATATATATATATATATATATATATATATATATATATATATCTTGGAGTGTCCAGCAAGCTACCGAGAGTATCATGCCCACATGGGCAGAGCCTGGCAAGCTACCCATATTGTATTCGATATGCCAAAACCAGTAACTATAACAGGTCTCATACCTCTGACCCTGAAAGAGCCTCCAATTGTTGGGAAAGATGAGTAAGGAGAGGCTGTTAAAATCTCAGGACTGGAACGAATAGAGACGTTACTGGAACCTGCTCAAGTAAATTGGCGAATAATGGGATGACAGTGATACAGTGATCACCTAGGAAATTTACCCAGAAAATTCAAAATATGAGTCAAATCCTGTTTTTAGGGACAATAATCTCAAAAGTGAGTTTTTTAAGAGACATTTTATTTATTTATTTTTATTTTTGCTTTTTGGGTCACACCTGGCAATACACAAGGGTTACTCCTGGCTCATGCAGTCAGGAATTACTCCTGGTGGTGCTTGGGGGAACATATGGGATGCTGGGAATTGAACAGCAGGGTCAGCTGCAAGCAAGGCAAAAGCCCTACCCGCTATGCTATCTCTCCAGCCCCGCAAGTGGTTTTTTTTTTTAAACTAACTGGGGAAAAAAGTTTTGGTTGGTTTCATTTCACACCCACCTATCCTGGGTCCTACTCCTGACTCTGTTCTCAGGAGCCACCACTGGCTGTGTTTTGGGGACAATATGTGATGACAGTGATTGGACCTTTTGGGTTTGCCAAGTGTAAAGCAACAGCCATTACATCAGTGCTACCTCTTTGGCCCCTGTACTTGGAATTTCCACTTAAAATTTCCTGCCATGCAATGAAATGAACAGAAACTTTCTCAAAGAAGAAATCCAAATGGCAAAAAAGCACATGAGAAAATGCTCTACATCATTAATCATCAGGGAGATGCAGATCAAAACCACAATGAGATATCATCTCACACCTCAGAGACTGGCCCACATCCAAAAGAACAAAAGCAACCGATGCTGGTGCGGATGTGGCGAGAAAGGGACACTCCTTCACTGTTGGTGGGAATGTCGACTGGTTCAGCCCTTCTGGAAAACAGTATGGACGATTCTCAAAAAATTAGAAATTGAGCTCCCATTTGACCCAGCAATACCACTCCTGGGAATAGATCCCAGAGAGGCAAAAATGTATAGTCGAAGTGACATCTGCACTTGTTTGTTCATTGCAGCACTCTTTACATAAGTAAGTAAGTAAGTAAGTAAAGGCCCTCCCGTTGTTCATCGATTTGTTCGAGTGGGCCCAGTAACGTCTCCATTGGAGACTTTATTGTTACTGCGTCTGGCATATCGAATACGTCAAGGGGAGCTTGCCAGGCTCTGCCGTGCAGGCGAGATACTCTCAGTAGCTTGCCGGGCTCTCCGAGAGGGGAGGAGGAATCGAACTCGGGTCGGCCATGTTGGCTGCATGCAAGGCAAACGCACTACCGCTGTGCTATCGCTCTAGCCCTCTTTACAATAGCCAGAAACTGGAAGAAACCTGAATGCCCAAGAACAGATGACTGGTTAAAGAAACTTTGGTACATTTACACAATGGAGTACTATGCAGCTGTTAGAAAAGATGAAGTCATGAAATCTATATACAAGTGGTACAACATGGAAAGTATCATGCTAAGCGAAATGAGTCAGAAAGAGAGGGATATACATAGAAAGATTGCATTCATCTGGGGAATATAAAGTAACAAAATATGAGATTAATACCCAAGAATAGCTGAGATCAGCACCAGGAGGATTACTCCATAGCTTAGAGGCCAGCCGGGCATTCTAGGGGACAGGGCAGCTCAGATAGAGAAGGGAGCACCAAATAAAGGGTGTTTGGAGGATCCTCCCAGGAGGGGAGATGCATGTCGAAAGTGGACTATGGACTGAACATGTTTGCCACTCAATGCCTTTTTTGCAGACCACAACACCCAAAAGGAGAGAGAGAACACAGGGGATTGCCCTGCCACAGAGGCAGGGGGGATGGGGGGATGGGGGTGGGAGGGATATTATCCATGGTGGTGGAAAATGGGCACTGGTGGGGGGATGGGTATTTGATCATTGTATAATCAAAACCCAAGCACAAAAATTTGTAAATCTACAACTGTACCTCATGGTGTTTCACTAATAATAATAATAAAAATTTCCTGCCATGATTCACTCACGGAAGGGTTTGGAGGTGACAGTGGAGTCTACAGAACACTGAAAGGAGACCACTTGATACAAGTTTCTCTTTATCTATTGAAACATGACCCAAATCCCACGGAATAATGTGGTGGAGCTAGGAGATAAATGCTTCAGTCATCAAAGAACCCACAAGCACATGTTCCAATTCAGGCATCAAAGCAATGCATTTGTGAAACAATGGAAGGAAAACTTGGACAAACTTTTTATGTAACTGGTAAGGAGAAAAGGGAAACGTGAATGACCATAGCACTGGACTTGGTGTCAAGAGACCTAAGATCTAGACCCATATATGAACACCTTCTGCTTCTGTTTTTGTTGACCACTATATCCTTGAGCCTGCGTTTATTTTTCAGTACAAAGTCAGGAATTCATGTTCACTCACCAGCCCTGATCCACCAAATCCCTGCTAAATCACACCAAGCAGCTAAGCCATATGGAATATGGGTCCCCACAGCTGAAAATCCCAGAGTGCCCATGGGAGGCGAGGGCTGTGTACCCATCCAAATCAAGGCTCTGGTAGCTGCACCCACTCCCCAGCACTACAGCTATACCAAGGGCTCAGCACTGCCTCATGAATATTCTATGAAGAGACACCAATACCTGAATAATCTCAGGTACCTGGTGCTTGGGCTGAGAACTTTGGCACAGACCATAGATCCGGAAGTGTCTGGACTAAGTGGACACTTCCTGAAGCAACAAAAGGCTTAATAATTAGACGTGCAATCAGATATAACAATGTTAGATCTATTGATTTTAATATTGCAGCTTTGTTATCTAATCAATTTTAATCCTGGAATACTATCAATAGTTGCCACTTTTTTCTATGTGAAAAATCAAAAATAAATAAATAAACAAATAACAAAGACAGGAATTCCAAAGATCTAAGTATTCTCGCAACATTCATTTCCCTCCCTCCTGCCCTCCCTCCTCCTCCCTCTTTCCTTCCTTCCTTCCTTCCTTCCTTCCTTCCTTCCTTCCTTCCTTCCTTCCTTCCTTCCTTCCCACTTAGGTACTCAAGGTTTACTTCTATTTCTGTGCTCAGGGATCACACCTGAAGACACACGGGGGACCATGCATGGTGCTGGGGATTGAGCCTGGGTCTGTTGAGTGCAAGGCAGGTGCCCTATCCACTGTTAAATGGCTCTGGACTGCATCCTTCCACTTTCACCATGTGACTGTAAGGAATTAGGAGATTTAGAGAGCAGAGGGCATTCAACTAGGGCTTCAGAGAATTCTTTCCATGACAGTGAGGTGGGGAAGTTAGTTCCTATCTAGGACTCTGAGTTTACAGGAGAAAGTCTGCCTCTTTTAACAACTGTTGCTTCCGTTAATTGCTCCTATAAGAACAGAAAGCATGTACATATTCCGGCCAGCGTGCTCTCTGAGAGGGATGGAGGCTTTTGGGGAAGCCTCTAATCATCTTTACAGGTGTTCCCAGTCAGGCATATATGCGGGCAGGAGACTCTCGGTATTAAGAAGTAAAATTAATTGTTTAATATGTACAATTAAAGGGAAAGAGAAAAGCAATATAGATGTCGCTGGGAGAATATCTTCTTGAGATAATCCCCCCCCCCCCCAGAGAATTCTCTCCATCGAAACATTTTCCCTTATAAATGATCAATCACACCTATGTGGAGTCCTATATCTCGGCCTATATATATGATTCATCTTATTCTGCAAAGGATTTGACAAAGTTTATAAAAACAGATGCATCGGTAACACCACTAGTAGTACTAAGTATTAGTACGGGTCAGAAAAGTAACTCAATAGGCTAAAGCATGCAGGATGTGTGGGTGTGATTCCTGAAGCACAATGGAAGTGGTCCATGAGTAAGGAGCTCCGAGCAGCCCCGCACTGCCAGATGTGACCCCCAAATGACAAATGTATATATGAATACAGAAAAGCAATTTTTTTCTGTACAATACCATTCAACTTAAAACTTTATCTCCTTGGGCCTCTGAGGGTCTCTAAATATACCTGCCCCACACGACCCTTGCACACTGATTGACTCTGCACATACTTGTTTGTACAGGACAGAGAGCTCACAGTTGTTACTGCAACAGTCAGGTGTGCAGTTGGGGTGTCCTTGTTTCCTCACTGCCCCTGGCCCAATAGGAGCAAACAGATCATGGGAGCATTCTTTAATTCTCCTGTCCTCCAAGAAGACTCATTGCAGTTGTTCAAGTGTGACCTCTTGTTTCAGAGCCAAACCAAAGAGTCTCACTAATTCCCTGCACTGTGTGTGCATGTAGCCAAACAGCCATCACAGACAGAAGCCTCTGTCCCCACTAAAGCCTGCCTGTCTGGGCCAGAGGGACATCAGAGGCAGGGTTGTCTGCTAGGGTGAGACTGACCTACACTTTCTGACAGAACGGGCCATGGAGGCCCTATTGCTTCCAGGGATTTCAGAGGAAGATGGGAATAGTTTGGCCTTCTCAACAACCCGCCAGCTCACAGCAAGCTTAGCTTACCTGACTTTATGAATGATGGTCTGTCCATAGTCAGTGTCAGTAAATACTCCTGCAAACTGTAGAGAGCACAGATTTAAAAACAAAGATAAGGGAGTGGGCACATAATACTGTGTCTAGGTTATAACATTAAATATATCTTTAAGCTCAAGTATATAAACACACATGGTTCACTACAGCAAGTTACTGTTGATCAGTGGCCCCCGGCTAGCCTCAGCAGTGGACCCCTACCACTCAGCTGGGTCTAGGCAACGGCCTCTCTAAGACTCAGGCTCAGAACGTTTAAGGTCAGCGTATCCCAGGATTCACCCTAGATGCTAGCCTTTTACCACAAGGGGATCAAGATTTAGTCCCCAGTTGAATCAACATTGCTTATCCCCAAGTTGATTTGCCCAATACCACAGTGCATTCAAACTAAATGAGTCTCTTTGCTCTGCTACCAATGAAATGGGACTCCTAGGTAAGGACAAAGAGAGACAGGGCTGAGAAGCATACAGGTTCACAAGTTCCCTTTCCCCCTCCTTTGGTTTGAGGGGTGCAGGAGTTGAATAGGGGAGGGGTACTCCCAGCCTGTTCTCGGGGGTCACAGCTTCCACAGTGCTTAGAAGACTGTAATGTTGGGAATCAAACCCAGATTTTCTCAGCCCACTCTATTAGCTGTGTCCCCAGCCCCCCAAAGTATCGAAATGCTCTAAGACTCCACTAAGTAGATCTGATTAAAACAATGCCATTTTAGACTTCAAGGCATGCAAAAACATTTTTAAATGAAATGAAATCATTGTTCATTCCCACCTTTCAGACAGGGAAAACACCGTTATGTATTTTACGTTATGTATTTTAAAAGCACTGTGGCACTGTCCTCCCGTTGTTCATTGATTTGTTTGAGGGGGCACCAGTAACATCTCAAAACAAATTGTGAGACTTCTTGTTACTATTTTTGGCATATTGAATACGTCATGGGGAGCTTGCCAGGCTTTGCCATGGAGGCTAGATACTCTCGGTAGCTTGCTGGGAGAGTCTCTTTACAGATATTTGTTTGGTTTCACTTTTTTCCTGGCATCTTTTTTAAAAAAATTAATTTATTACTGATGTATGAAATTATGGAATTTTAATGTATATATGTTTTAAACCATTTTGTTTCTCATTATTTTTTTTTGTTAATGAAACACCATGAGGTACAGTTGTAGACTTACAAACTTTTGTGCTTGGGTTTCAGTTATACAATGATCGAATACCCATCCCTCCACCAGTGCCTATTCTCCACCACCAATGATCCCGGTAGCCCTCCAGACTCCCCACCTCATAATCCCCCAACCCGCCCCTTCTCTGTGACAGGGCATTCCCTTTTTCTCTCTCTTTCCTTTAGGGTGTTGTGGTTTGCAATAGAGGTATTGAGTGGCCATCATGTTGGGTCTATAGTCTACTTTCAGCACACATCTCGTATTCCAAGCAAATCCTCCAAACACCTTTTACTTGGTGTTCCCTTCTCTCTCTGAGCTGCCTTATCTCCCAGCATGTGCTGCCAGCTTCCAAGCCATGGAGCAGATTTCCTGGTACTTATCTCAACTATTCTTGGGTGTTTGTCTCCCATTCTGTTACTTTATATTCTCTAGATGAGTGCAGTCTATGTCTGTTGCTCTCTTTCTGACTCATTTCACTTAGCATGATACTTTCCATGTAGAATCACTTGTATGCAAATTTCATGACTTCATCTTTTCTAACAGCTGCATAGTATTCCATTGTGTAGATGTACCAAAGTTTCTTTACCCAGTCATCTGTTCTTGGACATTTGGTCTTTTTCCAGATTTTGGCAATTGTGAACAGTGCAGCAGTGAACATAGAAGTGCAGATGTGATTTCGACTGTACTTTTTTGACTCTCTGGGTTATATTCCCAGGAGTGTTATTGCTGGGTCAAATGGGAGCTCAATTTCTAATTTTTCGAGAATCGTCTATGCTGTTTTCCAAAAGGGCTGAACCAGTCGGCATTCCCACCAGCAGTGAAGGAGAGTCCCTTTCTCACCACATCCGCGCCAACACCAGTTGCTTTCCTTCTTTTGGATGTGGGCCAGTCTCTGTGGTGTGAGGTGATATCTCATTGTTGTTTTGATCTGCATCTCCCTGATGATTAGTGGTGTAGAGCATTTTTTTGTGTTCCTTTTAGCCATTCAGATTTCTTCTTTGAGAGAGTTTATGTTCATTTCATCACCCCATTTTTTGATGGGGTTGGATGTTTTCTTCTTGTGGAGTTCAACCAGTGCTTTGTATATCCTTGATATCAACTGCTTATCGGATGGGTATTGGGTAAATATCCTTTCCCATTCTGTAGACTGTCTTTGTATTTTGGTCACTATTTCTTTTGAGGTGCAAAAGTTTCTTAGTTTAAGATAGTCCCATTTCTCTATCTCTGTTTTCACTTGCTTGGCCAGTGGCATGTCATCTTTGAAGATACCATTACCTTCAATGTTGTGGAGGATGTTGCCAACCTTGTCTTCAATGTACCTTATAGATTCCGATCTGATGTTGAGGTCTTTAATCCATTTTGATCTTACTTTTGTGCATAGTGTTAGGTAGAGATCTGAGTACATTTTTTTTGCATGTAGCTGTCCAGTTTTTCCAGCACATTTTGTTAAAGAGGCTTTCCTTGCTCCACTTCACATTTCTTGCTCCATTATCAAAGATTAGAAGATCATACGTTTGGTGGGAGATGTCAGTATACTCAACCCTGTTCCATTGTTCTGCAGCTCTGCCTTTGTTCCAGTACCAAACTGTTTTAATTATAACTGCTTTGTAGTAGAGTTTGAGGTTGGGGAGGTTGATTCCTCCCGTTTTCTTTTTCCCAAGAATTGCTTTAGCTATTCGTGGAGGCTTATTGTTCCATATGAATTTCAGGAATATTTGCTCCATTCCTTTGAAGAATGTCATGGGTATCCTTATAGGGATCACATTGAATTTCCCAATCCATAATAAGGTGATATCTTTCCATTTCCTCGTGTCCTCTTTTATTACCTGAAGTAGCGTTTTGTAGTTTTCTTTGTACAGGTCTTTTATGTCCTTAGGTAAGCTGATTCCTAGGTACTTGATTTTCTGAGGCATGATTGTGAACAATATTGCTTTTTTCATGTCACTTTCTTCTCTCTCATTATTTGCATATAGGAAAGCCATGGAATTTTATAGCCTGAAATTTTACTATACAAGTCTATTATTTCTAGGAGTTTCTTGGTAGAAGTTTTAGGGTTCTCTAAGTATAGTATCATATCATCTGCGATTGGTGAGAGCTTGATTTCTTCCTTTCCTATCTGAATGCCCTTAATATCTTTTTCTTGTCTAACCGCTATTGCAAGTACTGATTTCAATTTTTGATTTGGGGCCACACCCTGGTGTTCAGGGCTTATTTTTTAAATTTCTATTATATTTATTTATTATATATGTTACTGGTGCCTCCTTGAGCAAATTGATGGACAATGGGAGGACAGTGCTACAGTTATATATATGTATATAATTAAATCGCTGTGAGATATAGTTACAAAACTTTCATGATTGAGTTTCAGTCATAAAATGATCGAACACCCACCCTCCACCACTGCACATTTTCCACCACCAATGTCCCTCACTGCACTCCCACCCCGTCCCACCTACGCCTCTGTAGCAGGCACCTTCCTTCTTACTTTCTCTGTACTTTGGGGCATCATGGTTTGCAATACAGATACTGAGAGGCCATTATGTTTGGTCATTTATCTGCTTTCAGCACACATCTCCCATCCTGAGCGATCCCTCCAATCATCATTGACTCAGTGATGTCAGGTCTTACTTCTGTTTCTATGCTCAGGGGTCACTCCAAGCAGGGCTCAGGGGACCAGAGTGATGCTGGGATTGAAAGGGGTCCATGGCCAAAGCATCCACTTGAAATGCAAGTGCCTAATCTCCTATAGCATTTTTCCAGCCACAGCCAGACCTCATATATTTTTTTACAAATAATTGATTTTAAATATGATTATATTTACCTGTTACATAAACATATTTTTTTATTAGTGAAACACCACGAGGCACAGTTATAGACTTACAAATTTTTGTGCTTAGTTTCAGTTATACAGTGATCAAGTACCCATCCCTTCACCAGCGCCCATCCTCCACCACCACGGGTCCCAGAATCCCTTCCACCCCCTATCCCCCCCATCCCACCCTGCCTCTGTGGCAGGGCATTCCCTTTTGTTCTCTCTCTCTCTCTCTCCTTTTGGGTTCTGTGGTTTGCAGGAGAGGCATTGAGTGGCAATCATGTTTTGTCTATAGTCTACTTTCAGCATGTTTCTCCCATCCTGGGAGGATCCTCCCAACACCCTTTATTTGGTGCTCCCTTCTCTATCTGAGCTTCCTTTTCCCCTAGCACGTGTGGCTGGCCTCCAAGTCATGGAGCAAAATTCCTGGTGCTAATTTCAGTCACTCCTGGGTGCCTAAACATATTTTTATTGAGAGTGTAAACATGGCTCTCAACTTCTAAAGACCTTTTGCTGCTCTTGGAGATGCCAACGTGGCAGAACAACGGGAGAACCAAGGGAAGCTCAGAAGCACTCAGCCAGGGGCCTAGGGATAGTGATCTGCACTCACCAGTGAGGGTGAATTTTCTTATTTATTCAATGCACCACTGTTTGGGGGGTGTATCCATGGGATACCAGATCTGCATCTTGATGCTAGAAGGAAGAAGTCTTAGAGAAAGCGCTTGGAAAATACTTACGAAGTTAGTCATGTTCCAGTATAACTCTTGATAAGCCAAAGATTCATTATTTTTCAACTCAGGTATATATGATGCATTTATTGTAATTTTTCCAAGGAAAACTTTGCCTGAAATATAAGCAACATCTTTCTGTCCTATTTAATGTTGAGAATCATTTTTATAATTTTGAAGCAGATTGCTTTAAAAATTTTAAATTTATATGGGAAAATAAAATAAATTTGAAAATGCTAAAAATGTTACCCTGAATAACATTTAATGTAATATGCATTTTTTCATTTTGGTCTCATTCTCACAGCTCTTTTTTTCATTCATTTTAGTGTCAAGGAGTCAACTCCTGGGCCTTATGCCTGCAGAGCCTCGGGAAGAATGTCATTATTTTCAGTTCTGTAGTCCACTTTAGTATGAGAAACAGCTCTGCAAGGTTTGCCCCTGCATTTCAGGGCTGCTCAGGGAATATTCCAAGCTCAGTGTTCAAAGGCCACTCCTGGTGCTCTTCTGGCCATATAGCATCAGATATAGAATGGAAAATGGCTCTGTGCAAAGCAAATGCCTTAAACCCTGCTGTGTCTGCCCAGCGGAGCTCATCACTGACACTCACCTTCATGACACTTGTTTTCTTTATGATAATACCCCTCTTGACACAGGCAGAAGGATGTATCATTAAGATTTACACACGTAGAAATACCAATACAGCCATGCTTTTCACAAGGACGAAGTTGGCCTGAAATAGATTTAAAATCCACAAATTAAAGCAAAAATAATCCAGAAAATTCCTCTCCCCTTGGCATTTTCTATGTATTTGCTTCATTTTCTCTTCTCTGTGTGTGAGGTGGTGGGGGGTAGGGTAGGGAGTAGGCTATTCCCAGAAAATCTTAGGGGTCACTCCTGAGAACAAGGGACCATATGCAGTGCCTGTGATTGAAGTGGGGTTGGCCACCTGTGCAACCCAAGCACTTAAACCCCAGGATGAACTCGGTGGCACCTTCTTGGCTTCGAATCCAGTGCATGCATGTCCATAGACGAGCTAAAAATGAACATAAGGAAATCTTGGAATGGCGGGGGAGGGAGAGAGAAGATAATAGAGGCAGAGAGACAGAGACAGAGATATAAAGACAGAGACAGAGATAGAGAGACAGAGACAGAGAAAGAGAGAGGGAGAGAAAGAGAGATGGCAACTGCAAATGATCAGGAATCTTCAAACGTCAAGGACCCTCCAGCATGCTACAGTTTTCTAATACTCCCCAAACAATTTAGAGACAATGGAATACTTTTGAAGAGGGTGAAAGGGCAGTCTTCAAGGGAGGTACAGGCCAGAAGTTCCCCAAAAGAGCTCCAAGTCACATTCTGATTTACAGGCATGGTGTACAGACTCATGGAGGAAAAGGGATGGGAAGGGCACAGTGTGGGTTAAGTCCACGGAAATTCTCAGAGGATGTGAGGAGGGGCACCCCACTCTCTTTTGAGCAGACAAACTGACTCCTGGGGAGAGTCATGGGGCCATAGTTACCATACCTCCAACTGGGACTGCCAAGCTAGGCAGAGCTCAGAACCCCTCTGAAGAACTGAAGGACTGTGATGAGGGAAGTGAAATTAGAATCTCCATGGTTATTAAGGCTGGTCATTTCCTTCATCTCTGTTGAGTGAAATGATTCTGGGCTTTGATTTCAATTCAGATCCATTACTGGATGAATTTCAGAGATGTCTGGACATTCTTATCAATATCCAGGGAGAAATCCTTGCAAAGTTTTAAACTGTATATGAGAACTACATTTGTTACACTAGCACTTTCACGGTTAAAAGGCAGTGTGGGAACGCACACAGATATGACATCAGCAGAGAGCATCTCTGAAGGGGAGACACAAGAAGCAGTGTTACGTGTCCCAGAAGTTGTGGTAACAGCTTTCTGGAGAAGGACAGTAGGAGTTTGGTTCTACAGATTTAGGACATGAAGACAACCATATTTTGGTTGCATGTAAATTTTCCCTGTTTGAACATTTCTCCCCCAAACTGCGGGCCTTGTCTACCTCAACTCAAAAATAAAAGGATGCTGGCAAGAACAAGAACTCTCAAGTGGATCGGGGATGCGAACCAATGTATTCACACAGAAGACATTCAGCAGTTTCTTACAAACTAAACATACTGTGAACATAGCATCCAGCCAGTGCACCCCTTGTTACTTACTCAAAGAAGCTAAAAGGATAATAAATGTGTGTAAGAAAATTTACTCATAAATATCATAAGTACCAAAACTCAAAAGTAACCTACATGGCCTTCAGTAGTTGAATGGATCAACGAACCATTTGCATCAGCCATTGGGATATTACTCAGTATTCAAAAGAAATGAGCTATCAAACCACGCAATGACGTGGGTGCTGAAAAGTCAGTATAGTGGTTGTAGCACATGCCTTGCACGTGTCTGACCCCAGTTTGATTCCCGATACCATCAGGCCTGAATCCTTGCATTGACTGCAGGCTGGGTGATTCGAGATTTGCTGGTAGGAGTCCCATGTCTCCTAAGGACCACTTGAGAACCCCCCCACACTCCCCAAACCCTCCCCAAAGGCTAAACGAGACATTAGGACACACAGGGTGGTATCTCATAAGAAATAAGTGTCTTCCACCTGAGAAGACATGAATCAGGATTCTAAGTACATGGCTTTTTAAAAAAAGCCCTTGGCTATACTATAGAGATGGTTTGGAAAATCTCAAGGAAGACACCTTGTACAGCCTCAATTCTGGTGTAGCTAGCAAGTAACTCCTGGTATGCCTGTGTGCTGGCGATAAAGGCCTTGTCAACCAGTTCGGTGACTCGGGCATATAGGCACAGCATGTTTGTGTTGAAAGGACTTTGGGGTCTATGATGCTAGGTTCCACCCGGTGACAAGTGAGTAAGCTAAAGACATGAGGAAGTGTTTTTGCTGTATGCCATGATTCTTTGTGGCTGGGCCAGTTAGAGACTGACTGACTGACTTTCAGACAACACCTGGGGAAGCAGAACTGACTTAGAAATATTTCATTTCCCAAGTGTGAGGAAGCCCATGGTGCCTTGCCTTCAGAGTCATCCCTCCAAGCATGAAAAGCTGGGGACCAGGTCTCAGACACAGATCCTGGATCCTCCTGCTTAATTGCTTATTTCTTAGATCTATCAGAGAAAATTAAAGCAGTGCAAAGAAGAAAGTGTAGGAAGGAAGTGTACGAAGACAAGGCGCTCCCCAGTCAGGGCAAGTGGCTTTGTCAGGCTCCCTTTCTAGAAATACCATTGCTCTTCTAGACTCTTAAAGTCCAGGTTTGCAGATTCATCCAGAATGGAGATTGGCCAACTATGGCTCATGAACCAAATTAGGCCTTTCTTCTATTTTTAGAGATAAAGTTTTGTGGGTGGGAAGTCAGATTCATTCACTCATATATACACCTTGGAAATTTCAGGTTAACAAGACCGTGTGGATAAGTGATAAATAAGATCTTATTGTGTTGTAAATATAAAATATTTACTGCTTTATAGCTTCTACAATAGAGTTGGATGACATTTCTTTAGACCACGTTTTGGAAAATGAAGAGAGCCTCTTGCGCCCCTAATAACACTGTCCTCAAACAGGGGCCTGATGATGGGGGGCTCTTTGAGAACTGCTATTGAGTCACTATTGATTCCCTTTTGACTCCTCAGGCTCAATTGCCTCACATACGAAATAGTGAGCAGCCATTATTGTAGTCTCACTTTTTTTCCCATGAACATTTAACAAAATATCAGGGAGGAATCAACACTGTTAGGAAGAGCAAGGTGCTCTACAGGAAAACCTCCAGATTTTCTAGAATTTCAGTGTTGGATCTCAGAATGTTTGATTCCAGGTCCTGTGCGAACACAGAATTTTTTTGAAATCTTAAATAGGAAAGATGCAGGGAAATTATAACCATACAAGCACTCCTAAAGAAGAATGATTTTTCTACAAAGTGGGTCAGGACTCATAAATATTTAAAGTAAACATTTCCGAGTTCAAAGGAGGAGTCTTGGGGGAGGGGAAAAGCCTAGAAGGTAGGAAGGGCTTTTCTATTTTCTACCTGAGGGCACTGAAGGTGGAGGCCTGGAAAGAAGAGGCTGTAAGGAGTGAAGTCTGGGCCCTGAGGATTGTCGGTGTGTAGGGGCTTTGCCTTGTAAGTGGCTAACCAGGGCTTGATTCTGGCACCACATGTGGGCCCTCAGTCCTTCCAAAACTGTGGAACCACCAATATGACACAAACATGTTCAAGAAAGTAAAAGGAAGGGAAGGAAACCAGTGTCAAATGCCACAAAAGAGTCTAGCATATTGTTCCCTACAGCAACCTTGAGATTGGGCTGTGCGACCTGGACTAAATTCCTCCAGGGATGGCCCTGCCAGGGCGTGTGGGAGATCAACCAGGTCTGCTGAGTGCTGGGGAGAGTGAGAAGATTCACAGTGTCCACTTATTCATGCCCCTGTGTACCCAGGGTCCTGCGACTGTTTGACCATCAGGGCCCTGCGACATTGATCTTGAGCATGTGAACTCTTTGACCAACAGGATCTGTGTCAGACCTGACATAAGCAGACGTGAGAAGCACCCATGAATCAAAACTCCGTGTCTTGTTGCTTGGGAAACTACTGCACTAGCATGCTGGAGCATGCAGGATGGAGTGGAGCAGAGAAAATCATCCAACTTTGCCTTCTTGGACTCTGTCAGGCCCCTGTTTGCCCCCCAGCACTCAGGTCCAGAAGTTCAAGTGAATCTAAAAGAGATCAATCTAAATCAGACCAGCAGCACAACCTGGCTGAGCCCAGCCTAAATTCTGGCCACAGAATTATTGGGTTGCAGTACAGAGATGGTTGGTAATTCACATGTTTTGGGGTGTTTGTGACATAGTGCAACCCAAAATACACCTCTTTTCTGGGTTTGTGTCTGAAAACATAGAAAATCACTCGAGGTAAATCTTTCTATCCTCATGTGGAAAGCTATAGCTTGGTGTGGGTCCCACAGTTCTGCTTTCTTTACCACTCCCCATACTGACTCTCTGTTCCCAGACAACCTTCCTACGATGGAGCAAACTGATGCTAAGGAGATGGTTGGAAATAGGAAAAGTCTAGTGAGAGAGGAAGGGAGGAAGAATTTCTGAAGACATCTGTGGATCTATACCCACTGCTTCTATAGTCTTCCTCTCCCTTGGGATGGAGCAGTTTACAGAATGGAAAGCAGACTCAGAAAAATTATTTAATACTTACTGTTATAATCTGAAAACCTGTCATCTCCCAAAAGCGCTGTGTTAACTTTCTCAGTCACTTTCTGTTCTGTTAGGAGAGTGTCTTTGTTTAAAATGTGTACTACAGTTACATAAATCTTCTCTCCATTGCGCAAGCCATACCTTGGTGAATCCGATGGACTAAAAGTGGAACAAAGGGACAGAGGGATCAACCAACAGGTCTTCTAACTGACCCAGACTCTCAAATCTTGAAGCTCTTGTCTTGACCTAGTGTCCTATCTCCACCTTGGGGTCCCACTTTTGGAGTTACAGTGAGATGGCATTTCACAAGCTCAAGATCACTATTTGATAAGCAAGACATCTGTACTTGATACTTGAGACAACTGAGGGATAGAACAATGTCCTGTTGAAAAGTACTTAGAAAAAATCATGAACACTCTGGGAGGGCAGTATGTGACGAAGAGGATTGCAGCTGGGATTGGTTGTTCACATGCAATGCAACTGCCTCCTTTAACCCTTGTGCTACCACTTTGATCCCTGAAGGTTGAAATTTAATATTTCTCGCCACGACTCATTCATGCAAGGATGTAGAGGTGGCAGTAGAGTCTGCAGAGCATTTAGGAAGGAGTATGTGGTACAAGGTTTTCTTTAGCAGTTGAAAAATCACCCAAAATCCATGATGATATAATTTTGCATGGTAACACTGTAGGACTGTTGCACTGTCCTCCTGTTGTTCATTGATTTGCTTGAGCAGGACCAGTAACGTCTCCATTGTGAGACTTGTTATTACTGTGTTTGGTACATCACAGGGAGCTTGCCAGGTTTTGCCATGTGGGTGAGATACTCTCGGTAGCTTGCCGGGCTCTCTGAGCGGGGCGGAGGAATCAAACCTGGCTTGGCCAGGCTGGCTGTGCGCAAGGCAAATGCCCTACCGCTGTGCTATTGCTCCAGTGTAGCCTGGGGAAAATGCCAATAAGTGTTCATTTAAAGATCCAACTAGCAAAATGTTCCAATTCAGGCAGGAAGGGAATACACTCATGAAACAGCTGAAGGAAACACTGGAGGAACTGTGTCTGTAAGTGGTTAAAAGAAAAGGGGAGCAGGAATGTCTACAGCATTGTACTCAGGGTGAAGAGCCCCAAGATCTAGCCCCAGAGTGCCACCGTCTGGTTATGTCCTCCCCAAGTCCAGCCTCTCTGAACCTGACTTTCTTAGTATATATAAGAACTGGATTTTAAGGATCTTCCCCTTTCTTTCTCTCTTTCTTTCTTTTCTGGTTTTTGAGCCATGCCTGGAGGTGCGCAGGGCATAGTCCTGACTCTGCAGTCAGGAACCATTTTCGAGTGACTTGGGGGAACATATATGTGCCAGGGAATGAACTAAGGTTTGTTGAATGCAAAGTAGGTGCTCTCCCTGTTCTACTGTTGCTCCAGTCTTGATCCTTCCAATTTTAACATGTGTGTTATCAGGAGTTGTGGAATCCAGTGAACAGAGAGCACTTGACTTTGACCTCAGAAGAGCTTTGCCATTGCCCTGAGGTAGAAACAATAGTTTCTCTCCAGGACTCTGAGTTTACAGAAGAAGGTTTGCTTCCATGAACACCCTTGCTCCCATTAAACAACTATTTTAAAGACAAAAATCATGCCACCCTCTGACCTCTGCTGTTCATCACTATTGAAGAGGTCCCCAGTCTGGAAGAGAAACACAATGAAAGGGTGTTGAAACTACGTGCCAGCACCATCTTTCAAATGGTAGGCCCAGAGATTGGAGGGAAAGTGCAGAGGGAGGGCACTCGCCTGGCACTGGCCGGCCAGGGATTGAACCCAGCACCTCATATGATCTCCTGACCTTGTCAGGAGTAATTTCTTATCTCAAAGAGCCAGAAGTAACTCCCGAGCACTGAGGGATATGGCTCCCAAAGAGCAAAATAAAACAGAAGGCCCCACAAATAGAAGAATCTGGACTCTTCTCCGGCTTCCAGCGAGATGAGTCACATTTCCAGCTACATAGATGAGGCAGTAGAAGGTCAGAGAAATTAAAACTCTGCTCCATCTCATAAAAAGGTAGTCCCAAGTCAGGATGTAAACATAGATGAGGCTGACGCCACCAGAGCTCACTCTTTTGTTCCTAACAGGGGAAGTCCTTGTCCATGAAACTAAAATTCCTATCTGGAAACAATGCAAATCTCAGACCATTGACTATTGCTTACTTTGGACTTCTGGCCCTGAGTTTGGGGAACTCACTTCCTCTGCTGGTCCTTGGCAGAAGGATGTGAATGCTAGGTCTCCTGCCATACTCTGGGATAACAGTCACATGTGTCTCTCATTTACTGCCTAGCTCAATACTCATCACAATTAGAAAGCCTTCTGTCTATGCATGTGTACAAGTGTAAATATATATGTACACATACATGTATATGTATATATTTTTAGTCTTAAGTAAATAAATGCATTGATAGCACCAAAAACTATTAGGACAGGGCCAGAAAGGTAGTTTAACAGGCTAAAGCACATGCTTTCTATGCAGCAGCCTTGAGAAAACCTCGGAGAGACTCAAGAGCACTGAAATGGGAGCACTTCCAGGTGTCAACCTCAAAACACTCATATGTTCATGGACATATCTATCTATACATACATATGGATAGGTAGACATATTCAGAAGAGCTTCTCTTCGGCACAATCTCATTTACGTAAAAACCTCCTGGCCTGCAAACTGGGTGTCATTATGTATCAAAGAAGGCAAAGATGGAATCACTAGCTTCCTGTGAATCCTTTGCCTCTGAAGGTATCTAAATGCACGGTTTCTAAATGCATCCCTCACTCACTATCCTTGCATATTTGTTTTCTCTACACACACTTGTTAGCACTGAACAAAGAGCTCATAGTTGACCCTACAACAGTCAGACGTACCATTGGGATGTTCTTATTTCCCCATCCCCCCAACCCAATATGGATGAAGAGGTAATAAGGCATCTTTCATTCCCCTCTTGGTCCCCGAGAAAGCACATTGCAGGAGTTGGTCAGTTGTGAGTCCTTATCTTGGAGCCAAAATAAAATGACTCAATATGACACCCCGTACTGTGTGTGTATGTGGCTGAATAGTCAATCACAGACATCAGAGGTGGGGCCGTCTGCTGGGGTGAATATGACCACCACTTTCTGACTTGAGACAGGCCATGGGGATCCCGATGTTTCCAAGGCATTTGGGAGAAGATGGGAATAGCCCCATAAACCCACCAGCCCACAGAAAGCTTACCTTATTGTATTAATGATGGTCTTCTGAGAGTCAGGCTGAAGTACATATTGAAACTGTAGAGAAGCACAGATTTAAGAACAATGGCAAAGTGGATTGGGACCTGATACTGCATCTAAGTTTTACTGATGATTGAACCAGGGCCATGGATATAGTGGCCGCATATAAGGAAAGTACCATATCTCTTACAGCATTACTTTGGCCACGTTCTCACCTCCTTAAAAAATACTATAGGAAACTAAGCAAATTTAAATGAAAAGGAAGCAAAAATATCCTTTACATTATATTTTCTCTTCATCAGTAGGGTAAAGTGAAGTAAAGTAAAGGCCCTCCCGTTGTTCGTCGATTTGCTCGAGCGGGCCCAGTAACGTCTCCATTGGAGACTTCGTTGTTACTGTGTTTGGCATATCGAATACGTCACGGGGAGCTTGCCAGGCTCTGCCCTGTGGGCGAGATACTCTCGGTAGCTTGCCGGGCTCTCCGAGAGGGGTGGAGGAATCAAACTCGGGTCGGCCATGTTGGCTGTGTGCAAGGCAAACGCCCTATCGCTGTGCTATCGCTCCAGCCAATCAGATCACCAGTAGGGAAATAATTAATTTGAAAATGTTCTTACATTTATCTGTCATGACCTTGAAAAGTATTTCAATAGCTAGTGTAAGCACAGTCTGGTATGGGTAGCTCAAACTCTGAAGGCCTTTCGATGAGGTGGAGGTTTCCTCAAGGCGCAGTTACACAAGGAGGCCTGGGGGAAACTTGGAAGCACTGAACTCAGGGGCCTGGGGACAGGACCTGCACCCACCAGTGAGGGCAAAATTCCTCATTTATACAAAGGCACCACTGTTTTGGGCTATACCCTTTGAATACAAGCTCTACATTCTGCATATCAGTGCCAGAAAGAAGACCTAGAGAAGAAACTTGGAAAATACTTACAAATTCATTAATGGTAGAATTTAAGATTTTGTAAGCCTGAGATTCTTCATTTTCAAAGTCAGTTGTATATGATTCTTTCATTCTAAATGTTCCAGGGAATTCTTTGCCTGAAATGCAAGCAAAAATTTTCTTGCACTATTTATTTATTTAAATTTATTTATTTATTTTTTTATTAGTGAAACACCTTGAGGTACAGTTGTAGACTTACAAATTTTTGTGCTTGGGTTTCAATTATACAATGATCAAGTACCCATCCCTCTACAACTGCCCATCCTCCACCACCACTGATCCCAGTACCCCTCCACCCCCCATCCCCCATCCCACCCTGCCTTTGTGTCAGCGCATTCCCCTTTGTTCTCTCTCTACTTTTGGGTGCTGTGGTTTGCAAAAGAGGCACTGAGAGGCAATCATGCGCGGTCTACAGTCTACTTTCAGCATGCGTCGCTCATCCTGGGAGGATCCTCCCAACACCCTTTATTTGGTGCTCCCTTTTCTATCTGAGCTGTCTTTTCCCCTAGCATGTGTGGCTGACCTGAGCCATGGAGTGAACCTCCTGGTACTTATATTGGCCATTCTTGGGTATTAGTCTCCCATTTTGTTATTTTATGTTCCCCAGATGAGTGAAATCTTTCTATGTCTGTCCCTCTCTTTCTGACTCATTTTGCTTAGCATGATACTTTCCATGTAGTATCACTTGTATGTAAATGTCATGACTTCATCTTTTCTAACAGCTGCATAGTATTCCATCATGTAGATGTACCAAGGTTTCTTTAATCAATCATCTGTTTTCAGGCACTCAGGTTTTTCACAGATTCTGGCTATTGTAAACAGTTCTTGCACTATTTAATGGTGAAGATCCATTTATATTATTAGTTGTTTTTAATTTTTTTTATTAGTGAAACACCATGAAACACCTACCAGTTGTAGGCTTACAAGTTGTTGTGCTTGGGTTTCAGTTATACAATGATCAAGTACCCATCCCACCACCAGTGCCCATTCTCCACCCTCACCATTACCAGTATTCCTCCCACCTCCCCATCCCCCATCCCACCCTGCCTCTGTGGCAGGGCACTTTCTTTTGTTCTATCTCTGGTTTTGGGTGCTGTGGTCTGCAGAAGAGACATTGGGTGGCAATCATGTTCGGTCCATAGACTACTTTCAGCAGGCATCTCCCATCCTGGGCAGATCTTCCCAGCACCTTTCTTTTGGTGCTCTCTTCTCTATCCGAGCTGCCCTTACCTCTAGAGTGTGCAGCTGGCCTCTAAGCCATGGAGTGAACAACCTGGTATTTATCACAGCTGTTCTTGGGTGTTAGTCTCTTATTTTGTTACTTTATGTTACCCAGATGAATGCAATCTTTCTATGTCTGTCCCTCTCTTTCTGACTCATTTCACTTAGCATGATATTTTCCATGTAGTACCACTTGTATGTAAATTTCATGACTTCATTTTTTCTAACTGCTACATAGTACTCCATTGTGTAGATGTACCAAAGTTTCTTTAACCAGTCATCTGTTCTCGGGCACTCAGGTTTTTTCCATATACTAGCTATTGTAAACAGTGCTGCAATGAACAAACAAGTGCAGATGTCACTTCGATTATACTTTTTAGCCTCTCTGGGGTATATTCCCAGGAGTGGTATTGCTGGGTCAAATGGGAGCTCAATTTCTAATTTTTTTAGAGTCATCCATACTGTTTTCCAAAAGGATTGAACCAGTCGGCATTGTAAATAAAAAACATTTACAATGTTGAATTAGTGTCCTTATTTCTCTGACTTGAAATTTTAATTTTAATAGTTTTGTTCATATGCAGACAATGCTCTTCCTGCCCTCCACCATAGCCACAAAAACATAAATTTTTTAAAAAAGAATTTCTAATTAAAACACTGTGATTTGCAAAATTCTTTATAATATAGTTGTTTCAGTTAGGGTTCCAACACCACCAGTGTGACCTTCCCTCAACCAGTCCCCAGTTTTCCTCCCAATTCCAACCTGCTCCCTTAGTCACATAACAAATTTGTATATTTCTTGCTCCAACAAAATGTAAAGAAATGAAAAATAGAATGCTCAGACAATAAATCAGTGTAGATCAATTTGTGATTGTTATATGATTTTAACTTAGGCAAATCAGAAAATTAAAATTACAATAAAATTAAAAATACAATAATAAAATATCTATTATCATGTACATAAGTAAGTTTTCAGCTCTGGAATCTACACATATGTAAAATTAAATTTTATGTTCTGGGTTGGAGTGACAGCATAGCAGTAGGGCATTTGCCTTGCGCACAGCTGGTCTGGCTGATCCGGGTTCGATTCCTCTGCCCCTCTCGGAGAGCCCGGCAAGCTACCGAGAGTATCTTGGCTGCACGGCAAGGCTACCCGTGACATATCCAATATGCCAAACACAGTAATAACAAGTCTCACGATGGAGACATTACTGGGCCCACTCGAGCAAATCGATGAACAACGGGAGGACCGTGATGGTGAAATTTTATGTTCTAAAACTTGGATTTCATTATGTTAGTAATCATGTCTTTTCTGTCATTAATAAATTTAAGGAAAGTTCTATGCAAATATTTTTTTAGTTTACATGAAGTAGGTAAGGAAGGCCTACATATGTAAAATTTTTTCTTCCCCTACACTTTAGTTAAACATGTGGTTTGCAATGTTGTTCGTGATGATTTGTTACAGGCATTAAATATTTGAACTCGAATCCCACCACGATTATCATTTTACCTCCAACATTGCCTCCAATTTTCAACAATCCTGCCCCATACCAGGCACACAATAATTTATTTTATATTGGTTGTTTATATTGGGCAGTCAGTCTCCTGCCCCTGCGCCTGGCTGTTCCTCGCTGGGGTCCCTTGGAGGGGAGCGGGTTGAGCTTTCCTCCCCACCCCGACCAGGGCTCCGGCAGCCGAAGACCTCCAGGACCAGCCACCACCATGCTGAGACCACTCTCCGCACACATGAAGGTACTGGCAGAGGGACAAAGCCACGCGGGTTCCGGGGCCGAGATCTCCAAGCCTACTTGAATTGGAGTCGAGCATCCTCCACCCAGATCCTCCAAATTCCAGTAGGCTGGGGTCACACCCACCACCTGGCCCCCTGGCGCCGTGTAATCCCATCAACGGCCAAGACTCAGAGACTACAAAAGGCAGCTCCCGGACGAGACCAGTGCAGTCAGTCTCCTGCCCCTGCGCCTGGCTGTTCCTCGCTGGGGTCCCTTGGAGGGGAGCGGGTTGAGCTTTCCTCCCCACCCCGACCAGGGATCCGGCAGCCGAAGACCTCCAGGACCAGCCACCACCATGCTGAGACCACTCTCCGCACACATGAAGGTACTGGCAGAGGGACAAAGCCACGCGGGTTCCGGGGCCGAGATCTCCAAGCCTACTCGAATTGGAGTCGAGCATCCTCCACCCAGATCCTCCAAATTCCAGTAGGCTGGGGTCACACCCACCACCTGGCCCCCTGGCGCCGTGTAATCCCATCAACGGCCAAGATTCAGAGACTACAAAAGGCAGCTCCCGGACGAGACCAGTGCAGTCAGTCTCCTGCCCCTGCGCCTGGCTGTTCCTCGCTGGGGTCCCTTGGAGGGGAGCGGGTTGAGCTTTCCTCTCCACCCCGACCAGGGCTCCGGCAGCCGAAGACCTCCAGGACCAGCCACCACCATGCTGAGACCACTCTCCGCACACATGAAGGTACTGGCAGAGGGACAAAGCCACGCGGGTTCCGGGGCCGAGATCTCCAAGCCTACTCGAATTGGAGTCGAGCATCCTCCACCCAGTTCCTCCAAATTCCAGTAGGCTGGGGTCACACCCACCACCTGGCCCCCTGGCGCTGTGTAATCCCATCAACGGCCAAGACTCAGAGACTACAAAATGCAGCTCCCGGAACCGCAGGGCCGCATTCGCGGCCGCGCGACATCTTATCAGAACATCTTTTTATGATATCTTATTATCTCATTCCTACTCTGGACAAACTTGCAGGCTATCGAATATAGTCTGCCCACAGGGCAGAGTCTGGCAAACTCCCCGTGGCGCACCAAATATGCCAAATACCAGTAACAATGATGGGTCTCATTCTCCTAAAAAGCCTTGAATAGAATCTCAGGGCTAGGATGAAAGAGACGTTACTGGGGCCTGCTCGAGGCAATCGACGAATAACAGGATGATGAATGAATGATGAATGATGAAGGATTACTAAAATGTTATTACAAGGTAATCCTTCTGTGTAAATGTTTTTGTTAGTTGAGATTATTTGGCTTCTATGTTACATCCAAGCAATCTGGTATCTGCTACTGGATTATCAGTCTGGTAGAGTTTGGAGATGTTGCATGCCCGGCCTAGTGCTCCAGAAAATCCAGAATATTTTACTGTGCAACACAGCTGGAGTTAGATTTTTTACTGGGCAGTGACTTTGGGGTGTGGATGTGACTGTCAGGGCTTCAGGAAGTACAGGGAGGTGGGGGGAGGTAGCCCATTCTGACTCTGAAAAATCTAGAGATTTCAACCACTGGGACTCATTGTGTACCTGAGCTCTCAGTACGATAACTTCTCTGTGAGGCTCAGTCTTGAGCCAATGGGCTCTGACCAGAGGCATAGAGGAGACTTTGGGTTCTTTGTTTTGTTTTGTTTTGTTTTTTTGGGTCACACCTGGCGATGCACAGGGGTTACTCCTGGCTCTGCACTCAGGAATTACCCCTGGCGGTGCTCAGAGGATCATATGGGATGCCGGGAATCGAACCCGGGTTGGCTGTGTGCAAGGCAAACGCCCTACCTGCTGTGTTATCTCTCCAGCCCCACAGAGGAGACTTTGGAGTGTGGGAGAAAGCAGTTGCTGGAGATAGCAAATTGGGACCAGCAACTAAGGCCTGCCTGCTCGTGGGATCCCTGGTAGATTATGGAGCTCCTTCACTGTCCCTGAGAACCGAATTATTTTGTATTTCCTTAATTTTCCTTTGGTTTTCTTTTCGTATAAGAAATAAACTGAATGTGCTCAGGACTTTTTCCTGGCTTGGTGTTCAAAGATCAACTCTGCTACATCTTAGGGGAATATTTGGAATAGGACAATAGGACATCAAACCAGGAGGGCCTCGTGCAATGAAAAGGGCCTATGTGCTGTACTAGTGCTCAGGCCCAATCACTGCACACTTTCAGGAGTTGGACATCTGTCATTTGGTCCACATGCCAACATACTCTGGAACAAGGAAAGGGAAGGGACACAGACCCCCAGACTTTTGGGCCTTGTTCTTCCTGACCTGGCCTGTCAGGTGCTCCCAGACAGAGACAGAAGCTCTCTGCTTGGCTGTTCTTGTAGCCAGTCTGGGAGTGCTCTTGTTGCTTTCTTTTTCTTTTTGTTTGTTTGCTCTGGTTTTGGGAAAACTAAGTATTGTTCATGGTGTAAACCTGGCTCTTTGCTCAGTGATTAGTCTCGGAAGTGCTTTGAGAACTGTCTTCTGTTTTTGTAGATACAGATTTGTTGGTATAAAGCCAAATATATTTATTTATATATGATTCCATATATAAATGTCAATTAGAGTGTGTAGGCTAGTGGTAACTAAAACCTTTTGTTATAAAAATCAAAAATATTTCCTACTTAGCCTTTACTGATAGTTTGATGAAATTTGTTCTGCATCAGGTTTTGGGAAATGAAGGAAGCAGCTTCTGCTCCCAATAACTTTGTCCTCAGACCATGGCTGCTGCAGCTGGGGCTCTGGGCAGACATCTTTGGATCACTGTTATTCCTTTTTGATTCCTCAAGCTCAAGTTCCCATGTTTGCCTCAAAATTAGGGACATTCATCACTGACACCTCTTATTTTTTTCATGAATATTTGACAAAATGTAAGAGAGGAGTCGACAACTTTCTGTAAAGCGGGGTGTTCTATGGAGAACCCCCTCAGCCATTCTGGATCAAGTGTTGGATCCCAGAATGTTTGATCCCAGGTTTTGTGCAAACACAGAATTTAGTAAAATCATGAAGATAAAAGTTGTTTGAAAATTATGAACAAACAAAATTTATCTATACTTTCAAAAGAAGAATGATTTTTGTGCAAGTAGATCAGGAGTCATGAATATTTCAAATAGACATTTAAGAGTGCAAAGGAGGAGTCCTGAAAGGGGGAAAAAGCCTGAGGAGGTGGAAAGGGCTGAGCATTCTCAGGGTGGAGTCCTGGAAGGAAGAGGCTGTCAGGAGTGAATGGATGGGTCCGAGGTTTATCAGCAGGTAGGATGCCTGCCCTGCAAGATCCTTGCAGCATATGAGGTGGGTCCCCACTCCCTCCAAGAGTGTGGCACCACAGACTGTCGCCCAAACAAATATACAAAAAATTAAAAAGAAGGGAAGAGAAGGAAACTGGTGTCAAATACCACCAAAAAGTCCAATATACTATCTCCGACAGTAGGACAGTTCTGGTGCCTGGGGACCAGCTGCATTAAGCTCCTCCAGGGCTGAACCTGCCAGGTCGTGTGAGAGATGAAGCAGGTCTGCTGAGTGTTGGAGAGGGCAATAGTAGTAACAGCCCATTTTTTCATGTCCCCATGTACCCAGGGTCCTGTGGTACTGCTGTTGAGCCTATGAACTGTTTGACCATCAGGATTCATGTTGGATGTCACATAAGTATACCTAAGAAATACCTGTGAATCAAAAATCCCTGTCTTTCACTCTAGGTAACCCTTTTGCCCTAGCATTCTGGATCATGCAGGGCCATGTGGAGCAGAGAGGAACCGTCCAACTGTCCTTCTTGGGATCAGTCAGCCCCAGTTGGCTCACCCAGAACCCAGGCCAGAGCTCCATTGACCCCAGTAGAGTGCACCTTAAACTAGACCATCAGGATTACCTGGCTGAGCCCAGTCCAAATTCTGGTCCACAGATGGGATCACAATACATTGATGGTTGGAAAGCCACATGTTTGGAGGTAATTTGTGACATGGCCCACCCCAAAATATGCCTCCTCCTCTCTGGGTTTGTGTATAAAAACATAGAGAACCCTAAAGGTAAAGTTTTCTATACTCATGTGTAAAGCTATAGCTTGGTGTGGGTCCTACAATTCTGCTTCCTTCATCATTCCCTGCACAGACTCTCTTCCCAGATTACCTCTCTAGATGGTGGAACAAACTGTCAATTTGATTCTGAGTTGATGGTTGGGAAGGAGGGAAATTCCAGCGAGAGAGGAAAGGGAAGAAGAAATTTTGAAGACATCTGTAAATTTTGGTTATTCACTCCTTTTATAATCTCTGCTCACATGGGATGGAGGACTTTACAGAATAGTAGGTAAGCCTGGAAAAATGGTTTAATACTTACTGTTATAGTCTGTAAATATGTCTTGACCAACAGATGCATTTTTAACTTTTTCAGTTACTTGTTCTTCTGTTACCGAGGTGTTTTCCTTGAAAATGTGTATGACATTCACATAAATCTTTTCTCTATTGCGCAGGCCAGATTTTGGTGAATTAGACGGGCTAAAATTGAAACAAAGGCATCACTTGGTGCTGAACAGAGGGATCAATCAACAGGTCTTCAAACTAGTCCAGAATCCCAAATCCCCCAGCACTAGTCCTGATGTAAGTCCTGTCACCCCTTGGGGCCCCACTTTTGGACTTAAAGTAAGATGACATTTGACAAGGCTGAAGATCACTCATTATAAGCAAGGTATCTGTACTTGATATTTGAGACATCTGAGGGTTAGAACAGTGTCCTGTTGGAGAATATTCAGGAAAATTGTAAACACTTTGAGGGACCACATGTGAAAACAGAGGACTGGAGTTGGGATTGGTCATAAATGTGCAAAGTCACCAACCACTTTAACCTGTGCTACCACTTTGGCCCCTGAATTTAGCATTGTAATTTAAAACTTCTGGCCATGACTCATTCACATAAGGCTTCGAATGTGGCAGCGGAGTCCGCAGAGCATTGTGAAAGGGGTACTTTAGCAGTTCAAAAAATCATCAAAAATCCAAGGACATAATTTTTGCGATGAGGCCAGGGAGAAATGCCATATGCCATATTTCAAAGATCCTGCCTGCAGGATATTCCAATTCAGGCAGCAAAGCAATGCATTTGTGAACAAGCTGTGGGAAAAATGGGGAAACTGTGCCTGTAAGTGCTAAAAATAAAAGAGGAGCAGGAATAACTTTGACTCTGGGCTCAGGGTGAGGAGACCTGAGATCTAGCCCCCAGAGTGCCACTCTCTGTGTCCATCCCCATGTCACAGCAGCCCTGAGCCTCAGTTTCTTTGTCTATCTCAAGAGTTGAATTCTGACATATTTTGTTTTTCTCTTTCTTAGTTTTTCTCTTTCTTCCTGTCCTTTTCTGGTTTTTGAGCCACACCTGAAGATGTTCAGGGCTTACTCCTAGCTCTGTGGTCAGGGATTAATCCTGGAGGTGTCTGGGAGACCATACGTCATGCCAGGTCTAATCCCAGGGTCTGTTGAATGTAAAGTAGGAGCCCTTCCCCACTGTACTATTGCTCTGGCCTTGATACTTCCTATTTCAACATATTTGCTCTCAAGAACTGGGGAATCCAGAGAATAGACATCATTTGACTTTGACCTCAAAAGAGCCTTGTCAAGGCACTGTGGCAGGGAAAGCAGTTGCGCTCCAGGACTCTGAGTTTGAAGAAAACAGTTGGCTTCTTTGAATACCCTTATTCCATTACCAAAAAAGGACAAAAAAGCATGGCCACCTCATGGCCTGTGCCCTCATTATACTTGAGGCAGCCCCTGCACTGAGACAAACACAACTTAGAGGTGTTGCCTAAGTGCAGCTCCCTCTTTCAAATGGCAGCTCCAGGCACTGGGGGCTCTGGCCTTGCACGTGCATGACCCAGGTTCAATTCTCAGCAAATCCCCTGAGCTGTCAGGACTGGTCCTGGATTTTGGGTGCCAGTTACTCTGTTGGCCCTTGACTGTTGAACAGAATCTCCTGTCGTTCCTCAGACGAATAGTCACATTTGTCTCTCAGTCACTGCTTAGCTAAAAACTACAACAATTAGGAAGACTTCATTCAATTTATGTGTACAAATATATATCTATATACATATATATATACAGTAAAGTAAAAGTAAAGGCCCTCCCGTTGATCATCGATTTGCTCGAGCGGGCCCAGTAACGTCTCCATTGGAGACTTTGTTGTTACTGTGTTTGGCATATTGAATACGTCACGGGAAGCTTGCCAGGCTCTGCTGTGCGGGCCAGATACTCTCGGTAGCTTGCCGGGCTCTCCAAGAGGGGCAGAGGAATCGAACTCGGGTCGGCCATGTTGGCTGCATGCAAGGCAAATGCCCTACCGCTGTGCTATCGCTCCAGCCAAACACAGTAACAACAAAATCTCCAATGGAGACGTTACTGGGCCCGCTCGAGCAAATCGATGTATACAGATACATATATATTTATAGATGTATATGTATGTTTTTTCATCCTATACTATAAAGGATTTGAAAAAAGCTTTAAAAGGAGATGAACAAATGACTTGTTAAAGAAACTTTGGAACATCTACACAATGGAATACTATACAGCTGTTAGGAGAGATTTAGTCATGAAAGTGCTTATAAGTGGATAGACATGGAGAATATCATACTAAGTGAAATAAGTCAGAAAGAGAGGGACACGTGCCCGGCGGGGCCGGCGTCCGGGTTTTTCTGCTGGGCTCCATCACCTCCTCCTAAGGATGCATCCCGACTTATCTCCACACTTGCACACTGAAGAGTGCAACACCTTGATAAACTTGCTTGAGGAATGTCACAAAAATCACAGCTTTCTGAAATTTTTTGGTGATTGCAATGATCTTGATCGAGAGATGAGAAAATGCTTGAAGAAAGAGTACATGGAAAAGAGGATCAAGAGCAGGGAGCATGGTAATGCGATGCAAAAGAGACTATTTCTTCAGAGGATTCTGACAAATAAATTGTATTTTCACTGGATGCCTTGGCTGAAAGAAGACCTAAAGCCTCTAGGTTGACAGCTGAAAGAATCCTCTCATTTGGTCTCCAGAACACTTTGCTGATTTGTAGACACAAGCCATGGAAAGATCCAGAAAAGCCTGGATTCTGACAGTGTTGGTAAAGCCTTTAGTTCTCTCCAGCATACTTGACTTCCCACTTCCCCCCTTTCCCTCCACCAGGGAACACTGGAGTAACTTCTCTCCTTCAATAAAATAACTGATTTTAATAAAAAGAAAAGAAAGAGAGGGACAGATATAGAAGGACTGCACTCATTTGTGGAGTATAGAATAACATAACATGAGGCTGACACCCAAGGACAGTAAACACAAGGGCCAGGAGAATTGCCCCATAGCTGGAAGCCTGCCTCATGAGTGGAGGGGAGACGATAGATGGAATAGAGAAGGAATCACTAAGAAAATGATGGCTGGAGGAATCAGTCAGGATGGAAAATGTGTGCCGAAAGTAGATCATTTGATCACTTGACTTCCTGTTAATCGTCGATTTGCTTGAGCGGGCACCAGTAACGTCTCCATTTGTCCCTGTTGCGTGCTAGTGTAGCCCAATGGCGTCTGTTCGCTCAAATAACATGAAGAGCCTCAAACCGATCATTCATGATCTTGATGAAGAAGTATGACCATCTGGTAGGTGGGCGGCCACATGGTCTTTTGACATCCTATGGAATCCAGTTGGTAACAGCTCTAGTCCAGCGGTCGTCTTTAAATCTCAGTACGTGACCAGCCCATCTGATTTTTGACACCTTGGCAAATGAGACAGCGTCCCTGATTCTTGATTGTCGACGGAGGTTGGAACTCCGGATTCTTTCTCTCATTTGAGTGAAACGTGATATTCCAAGCATAGCTCTTTCACTTCCTCTTTGGGAGACTCGAATAGCGTTCTCATCCTGTTTGCATAGGGCCCAGGTCTCTGAGGCATATGTTAATGCAGGAAGAACAGTGGAATCAAAGAGATGTGCCCAGAGCCGGAGGTTCTTCGTCCTCTTAGTATTTCTTTGATGCTCTTGAAGGCGTTCCAAGCCGCTCTCTTCCTCCTGCGCAGCTCGGATGCCAGGTCATTTGTCATGTTGACTTCTCGACCTAGGTACACATAGCTGTTGCATTCGGAGATGGTCGTTCCATTGAGAGCGAATGGGGCGTCAGGAACAAGGCTGTTTCTCATAAACATTGTCTTCGTAAGATTCAGCTGTAGACCGACCTTTCCACACTCACGGTCGAAGTCGGCCAGCATTTGTGCCAGTTGGCTGATGTTTGGTGTTATTAAAACAATGTCATCAGCAAAGCGGAGGTGGTGTAGTTGCCGACCATCTATCTTCACTCCCATTCCTTCCCATTCCAGTCGTCGCATGACGTTCTTGAGGGTGGCACTGAAGAGTTTTGGTGAAATGTTATCACCCTGCTGAACCCCTCTCTGGACATCGACGATTACCTCTTTGTAGAATGGTGAGATCCTGGTAGTGAATCCGCAATACAGCTCACAGAGGATCTTTATGTATTGAGCTTGAATGCCCTGATTGGCTAGGGCTTCAATGACTGCTTCCGTCTCAACAAAATCAAAGGCGTTCTTTAAATCAATGAACGTTAGATAGAGCGGCATCTTGAACTCCCGAGAAACCTCAATGAGCTTGGTTATCGTGTGGATATGGTCGATGGTGCTGAGTCCTTCGCGGAACCTGGCTTCCTCACATGGTTGTCCTTCATCTAGTGTTCTGCCGATCCTATTTAGGATGACTCGAGTGAACAACTTGTAGATGACAGACAATAGGCAGATCGGGCGATAGTTGCCAATGTCATGGATGTCTCCCTTCTTGAACAGTAGTATGGTCCTGCTGGTTTTCCATTGGGACGGAACCTTGCATTCAGACAGGTAGCGAGTGAAGAGCCGAGCCACTGTATTGATGAGTACTGACGGCAGGTTCTTCAGGTGTTCAGGTCTGACCTTGTCTGGGCCGGGTGCTGTTCGTTTCTTTACTGATGAAATGGCGTGTTGGATTTCGGAAGGGAGAACATTAGGAACGACATATCCATCCTGTGGAATTTGGTATGTCGGCAAGTGGACATGGCTATCGAAGAGATTTGAGTAGAAGTCATGGATAATCTTCTCCATTGCCGTTCTGGAGGATGTGATATATACATCAGGACATCGGAGGGCAGTCATCTTTGTCTTGTAGTTGGCGAAGGACAGGCGGGCATTATGAATACTTTTCCCAGCTTCTGCCGCATCTACCAGCACTTCTGCTCTTCTCTCTTTGAGGTCTTCCTTGATCATATCTCTGCACTGCTTTGCGAGCTTGGACGTTCGCTTGAGGTTGCCTGAGGCATGCACCAAACCACGTTGGTGAATAAGCTCAAGAGTTTTCGAAGACAGGTGGTTTTTTGTGGCTATCTCTCTCTTGGTGTTCCTCGCACAATCATGAAGGTGCTGAACCAGTCGATCGTATTCCTCGTCAATGTTATCAACAATGGCATCTTCCCATGTTGCCACAATAGTGCCAAAGAGCTCCCAGTTGGTGGTCCTTCTGGGAGTTCTCTTTTTAAACTTTGCAGCCCTTTCTCCCAGCTCTATCAAGTAGAATTTTTCACAAAGGAGACGGTGGTCCGATCCCGTTTGGAATTTTGGGACAACAGCGACATCGGTCAGGCAAAACCGTAGATTGAATATGATTTGGTCTATTTCATTGTGGAATCGTCCACCGGGAGACTCCCATGTCCAATGTTTAGATTCGGCCTTCTGGAACTGTGAGTTACCATGGATGGTCTTGGTCGACATGATGAACTCAGACAGTCTCTCATTCTGTTCATTCCATTCAAGGCCATGGGTCCCGATGTGAAGTTCTTCAGCTGATCTTCTCAGTCCTATCTTGGCATTAAAATCACTCACAATGATCTTGTAGAAGGTCTGGTCTTCTTTATAGAACTTCTCCAGCTCCATGTAGAACTTCTCAATTTCTCCTTCATCATAATTGGATGTTGGTGCGTAGACAACGAAGATAGAAACTGCTGGCAGTGAGCCACATCTATTCAAATGTAAACGTCCAATTCGGGTTGTTAGGCATTCAAATGAATCAATGTTCATGGCCAAGTTTGTGTTGACAAGGACACCAACGCCTCCGACACCTCTTTTATCGCATGTTCCGAGGATCAATTCTTCTCCAGTGTCGAAAACGGCATGATGAGATTGGTGCCTTCTTGTCTCGGCCAGACCAATGATGTCGTACTTGATCTTTCCCGCTTGTACCATCAGGTCCTCAATGGATGCATCTGATGCCAGCATACATGCATTGAAAGTACAGACGATCATTTTTGTCTTCCTTCGTTGCGGATAATAGATAATGGACCGAAAGTAGATAATGGACCAAACATGATGACCTCTCAGTGTCTGTATTGCAAACCATAATGCGCACAAGTAGAGAGAGAATATGGGGAATATTGTCTGCCATGGAGGCAGAGGGAGAGTGGGAAAGGGGGATATACTGGGGATATTGTTGGTGGGGAATGTGCACTGGTGGAGGGATGGGTGTTTGATCATTGTGTGATTGTAACCCAAACACAAAAGCTTGTAACATCACAGAGTCTTAATACAGGGCAGAAAGGTAGCTCGAATGCCAAAGTACATGATTTTTTTTTTAAATTGAATTACTATGAGATACACAGTTATAAAGTTGTTCATGGTTGAATTTCAGTCATACAATTTTACAATACCCATCCCTTCACCAATGTACATTTACCAACACTTGGTTCCCAACTTCTGTCTTGCCAAAACCCCAACCCCGCACCCCCCGCCCTCTGCCCCTAAAAGTGCCCTCGAAGGCACTTTTCTTCTTTTATCTCCCTCTTTCACCTCTCTCTCTCTCATCATTCTGGCCGTTATGGTTCACAATGTAGGTTATCATGTGTATCCCTTTAAATGCTTTCTACATTCAGTTCTTATCTAGAATGATCATTTCCAACTATCATTGACATAAAAAGCAGACTTCTTATGCAACAGACCTAGGTTTCCTCTTGGAGAAAACCAGGGAGGGACCCATGAGCTATGAGCTTTTTCTCCACAATTCTTTTTTCCTTAAAACTTTCCCTCTTTGACCTGTGAACTGGGTGTTAATATGCATTAGAGAAAGCAAGAATGAATCACTAACTTCTTGCGAATCCTTTGCCTCTGGGGATCTCTAAATGCACCTGCCACACACTGTCCTTGGATACTGATTGCTCTATACATGCTTGCTAGCACTGGACAAAAGACTCACGGTGGTCCCCACAATAGTAAAGAGTGCAGTTGGGGTGTTCTTGTTTCCCCACTCCCCACACTCCAGTATGAGTGAAGAGATGATAGGCGTCTTTCATTATCTTCTCGGTTTCTGTGAAGACACACTGCAGGAGTCGGTCAGTCGTGACTCCTTGTTTCAGAGCCAAAACAAACTACCCAAGTGTGGTCTCCTGCACTGTGAGTGCATGTGATCAAATGTCTCCAGGTTACAGCCTTCCAGTATGGGCCAGTGCATCATAACAGGTGGGGCAGTCTGCCAGGGTGAGGCTGACCACCATTTCCTGGTATTGGGCTGTTCATATAGGGCTCTGATGTTGCCAGGGTGCTTGGGGGATTATGGGAATAGCCCAGTCCTCAATGTACCTACCAGCCCAAAGAAAGCTTACCGTACTGCATCAATGATGGTGTCTATATATCCAGAATCAAAAGCCCCTGTAAACTGTAGAGAAGCACAGATTTAATCATAAGTACAAAGCAGAGGTGGTGGCAGGGGGAAGGGGGTTGTGTAACTTATACTATATACAGTTTTTACAATAAACGCATCTTTAGACTCCAGTATGTAAATTTACATGGTTCACCACAGCAAGTCACTGCTGACCAACAGCCACTGGAATCCTCAGCAGTGGGTCCTACCACTCAGCTGCATCTAGGGGACGGATGGCCTTTCTGAGCCTCAGTATTCATATCCCAGAATGATTCCTCCCAGGTGCTCCTCTTACCCCAAGAGGGAGCACATTGTCAGTCCCCAGCAGGAGCAGCCCTGCCTCTACCTGAGTGGATCCACAGAAGACCACAGTGTTCTCAAGCCAAGGGAGTCTCTGATACCAATGAAATGCAAAGTCCCAGTTGACAAGCTTGAGGGTAAGGATAGACAGAAGATAGTAATGACCTGTATACTGGTACAAAGGAACCATTTTTTCCCTCTTTTTGTTTTGAGTGGTGCAGAGTAGAATGGCAATGGGCTACTCCCAGCTCTGCTCTTGGATTCACAGCTTCCACAATTCTCAGGGAACAAAGCAGTGCTGGGATTGATTTCAGGCTCTCTGCAGTCCAGTCTGTTGCACTATGTTTCAGGCATCCAAAGTAACAAGTGCTCTAAAGCTACATTAAATAGTTATTTGAGCTCATTAAAGCAATGCCATCGTAAATCTCAAGGCATTCCAAAATGTTTTTTTAAAATAAAATGATACTATTGTTTATTTTGACATTTCTGATAGTGAGGAAGATAATACCTAACTGATCTTAAAATAGATGGAGTGCCTTTTTCAGACATTTTTTGATTTGTTTTGGTTTTGGGCTTTGGGGCCTCACCCAGTAGTGCTGAAGAGTTATTTGGCTTCTGTGCTTAAGGATCACTACAGGGCATAGGAGAAGAGAAGTGATGCTGGGGATGAAAACAGAGAGATGGCTATCGTGGCCACATGCAAGGCAGTGTGCTTCATCTCTTGTAGCATCATTTTGCCCTATTCCGACCTCTTTAAAAGAGCACTATAGATTAATGAAAAATTAAATGTAAAAAAGGAAGTAAAATACTTTACCTTTGCTCTACACAAGAGGGAACAAACAATTAACTTTAAAGCATTGTTACATTTATCTGTCCCCTAAAAGTATTTTAATAGCCAGTATACGCATGGCTCTGGCACAGGTGGCTCAAAGTCCTGAAGAACTAGGACTAAGATGCATATGATCCTTGAGGTGCAGGAAGATTCATGATCTCTGGGAAGGGGTCTGGGAAACTTAGAAGCACTGAACCCAGGGGCCTGGGCCAGTGGCCTGCACCCAGCAGTGAGGGTGAACGTTCTTGTCTGCACAATGGCACCTCTGTTTGGGGTGTAACCTTGGAATACCAGCTCTACACTCTACAAGTCAGTGCAAGAAAGAAGAAGCCTTAGAGAAGAAGCTTAGAAAAAAACTTACAAACTTATTAATGGTTGAATGTAAATTTCTATAAGCCTCGGATTCCTTATTTTCAAATTCAGTTGTGTAGGGTTCTTTCATTCTAAATGTTCCAGGGAATATTTTGCCTGAAATATAGACAAAATTTTTTTTTGTATTGTTGTTACTTGTAACATTGAAGAACATTTCCATTATTTTGAAAGCATAGATTGTTTTTCAAAATTCTAAATTTTATATGATGAAACTATGAGAAGACTGGAAGTATTAAAAATGTTATTCAGAAAACCGTTCAATTTAATATGGACATTTTCAATTTCATCCTTTTCTTCATGCTTTTCTTTTTTCTTTTCTTTTCATTTCTTTTCTTTTTGTTAAATTAGGCTGGAGCGATAGCACAGTGGTAGGGCGTTTTTGCCTTGCAAGCAGCCGGCCCTGCCGACCCGGGTTCGATTTCTCTGCCTCTCTTGGAGAGCCCAGCAAGCTACCGAGAATATCTCGCCACACGGCAAAGCCTGGCAAGCTACCCGTGATGTATTCGATATGCCAAACACAGTAACAACAAGTCTCATGATGGAGACTTACTGGGCCCGCTTGAGCAAATCGATGAACAATGGGAGGGCAGTGCTACAGTGCTACAGTGAATCACCGTGAGGTACAGTTACAGGCTTACAAACTATCGTGCTTGTGTTTTAGTCATACAATGATCGACCCATCCCTTCAACTGGTACCCATTTTCTACCACCAATAGTCCCAGCATCCCTCCTACCACCCCCACGCCATCCCCTCCACCCTACCCCGCCTCTGTGGTGGAGCATTCCCTTTTGCTCTCTCTCTCTCTTTTTGGGTGTTGTGATTTGCAATAGAGGTTTAAGTGACCATCATATTTGGTCTATGGTATACTTTCAGCCTGCATCTCCCATCTCGAGTGTGTCCTCCTAGCACCCTTTACTTGGCAGTCCCTTCTTTATCTGAGCTGCCTTTTCCTCCAGCATGTGAGGCTGGCGTCTAAGCTGTGGGGTGATCCTTCTGATACTTATCTCTACTATTCTTGGGTGTTAGTTTCCCATTCTGTTAGTTTATATTCCACAGATGAATGCTCTTGTTTTTCCATGAATGATTTAAATTATTATAATTCCAAATTACCATCATGATCACGATCATCCTGTTGTTCGTCGATTGCCTCAGGCAGGCCCCAGTAACGTCTCCTTCATCCTAGCCCTGAGATTTTTAAAAAAGTGCCATATTCAAGGCTATTTCAGGGTTAGGAGAATGAGACCCATCATTGTTACTGGTGTTTGACATATTGGGTACACCACAGGGAGTTTGCCAGACTCTGCTGTGTGGGCAGGTTACATTCTGTACCTGCCAGTTTGTCCAAAGTAGGAATGAGATAACAAGAAGTCGCGCTTCCGGGAGCTGGGTTTTATAGTCTCTGGGTCTTGGCTGTTGATAGTATTACACGGAGCCAGGGAGCCAGTTGGTGGGTGTGACCCCTGCCTACTGGAAGATGGAGGATCTGGGTGGATGATGCTCAGCCCCAATCCGAGCAGGCTTGGAGATCTCAGCCCCGGGACCCGCATGCCTGTGTTCCTCTGCCAGGCTGTCCTTGCTGGGGCCCCTTGGACTGGAGCAGGTTGAGTTTCCCTCCCTACCTCAACCAGGGCTCTGGCAGCTGAAGACCTCCAGAACCAGCCACCACCATGCTGAGACCACTTTCCACAGGCATGAAGGTACCAGCAGAGAAACACAGGCATGTGGGTCCCGGGGCTGAGATCTCCAAGCCTGCTCGGATCGGGGCTGAGCATCCTCCACCCAGATCCTCCATCTTCCAGCAGGCAGGGGTCACACCCACCAACTGGCCCCCTGGCACCGTGTAATCCCATGAATGGCTAAGACCCAGAGACTATAAAACCCAGCTCCCGGAAGAGAACAGCGCAGATTCTCCTCCACCGCACCTGGCTGCCCTCTCCAGGGCCCCTTGAACTGGAGCGGGTTGAGTTTCCTTCCCTGCCCCGACCAAATTACCATGAGTATTTTAAAATATACTACTACTTACTCTGAGTTAAAGTGTGGGTATATTTAGTGACCAAGAACTGCCTTCCCTGGCTGGATGACAGTGATGGATAAAAGAAGGAACGGGGCTGCAGACTGGTTGATAATCAGTGGTCATTTTTCAAATCTCACAGAATTATATAGAAATCATGGAGGTGGGGGTAGCACACAGGTGTGATTGAACATTATCATAACAATGAGTATATCTAAAGCCCTTACTTCAGGGGAAATTCTCCTAGGAGATTAATTTAAGAACAAAAATCTCATCTGGGTGCTCAGCTTTCTAGATTCTTGCTAGGAGATCTACTTAAGAGTGGAATTGCATTCAAGTGCATATTGTTTTCTCCTTTCCTTAGCTAGTAATCTTTTTTAAACAGTCATCTTAAATTTACTTCTTAATAATATTTCATAGTCTCCTGCCCCTGCGCCTGGCTGTCCTCGCCAGGGCCCCTTGGAGGGGAACCGGTTGAGTTTTCCTCCCCGCCCTGACCAGGACTCCGGCAGCCGAAGACCTCCTGAACCAGCCACCACCATGCTGAAACCACTCTCCACACACATGAAGGTACTGGCAGAGGAACAAAGCCACGCGGGTTCCAGGGCTGAGATCTCCAAGCTTACACGGATCGGGGCTGAGCATCCTCCACCCAGATCCTCTGAATTCCAGTAGGCAGGGGGTCACACCCACCAACTGGCCCCCTGGCGCCGTGTAATCCCATCAACGGCCAAGACTCAGAGACTATAAAACCCAGCTCCCGGAAGCTGGACATCTTATCACCTCATTCCTACTTTGGACAAACTGGCAGGCTACCGAATGTAACCTGCCCACACGGCAGAGTCTGGCAAACTCCCCGTGGTGTATCCAATATGCCAAATACCAGTAACAATGAAGGGTCTCATTCTTCCAACTCTGAAAGAGCCTTGAATATGGCGCTTTTTAAAAAATCTCAGGGCTAGGACAAAGGAGACGTTACTGGGGCCTGCTCGAGGCAATCGACAAATAATATTTCTAGTCATTTTATATAGACACAGTAAGAGATATATTAAGCTTAAAGGGTGACTCTGCCTGGGGACATCTCACTCTATATCCCAGACTACAGTCCTCAGGCCAGGTTAGTGTTTCCTAACCCCATCAGGGTCCTTATTCAGTTACTTCTTTTTGAGTCGTGACAGAGTTTGTCCCATGATTGTGCTCTCAACTTATTATACTTTTTTTGCTCTTTTTTTTGGGTCATATCCAGCAATGCACAGGGGCTATTCCTGGCTTTGCCTCAGAAATTACTCCTGGCGGTGCTCAGGGGACCATATAGGATGCTGGCAATTGAACCTGGGTCGACTACGTGCAAGGCAAACACCCTACCCGCTGTGCTATTGCTCCAGCCCCATTAGTGCACTTCTTATGGCGCTTAGTCTGTCCCTTTTCGATGCCATGGCAACTTGCGGCTTGCCTTGAGTCCATCCAGATCCCTTGCTAGGACCCTCGTTTTGGGCTTGTTAGGTGGTAAGGAAAACTGAGGCTTAAGTCTTAAGTCAAGTAAATATGATGGATGCCCAGGAGTAAATGCTATTCAGAGTGAATTAACTCCAAAAAAGCATAGCGTTAACGATCTTCCTGTGTCTATACAAAAAGATCATTACTCTAAAATAAACAGAAAGGACATAAAGGAAAAAGCAAAGCAACATTTCACTTACATGTACAAAGTCCAGAGCCCTCAGAAGGACTCTATACAAGTTACAAAGTCTGATTTGCCCATATAAGTGATTAACAGAGAGGAGAAGAGCACAAAGGAGAGGTTAAAAATAACACAGAGGATTAGGAGAGCCTGATGGAATTGGGTGTGCCTCAGGAGCACTGTGATGCGTGGAACTCAGTAAACCTAGGCTCCCTGTGGGAAGAGCAAGGACAAAACAATGTTCCTTCTTAAAATGCTTAGAACTGTAACCCAACATTTACTAAGCATTTCTTCAAATCCTTACATACTCTTCATAGGTATCAGTTGGAATCACTTAATCACTTAATCACTTAATCCCCGTTATTCATCGATTTATTCGAGCGGGTGCCAGTAACGTCTCCATTCATCCCGGTTGCGTGCTAGCGTAGCCCAATGGTATCTGTTCGTTTTAGGAACATGTAGAGCCTCAAACCGATCATTTAGGGTCTTGACGAAGAAGTCTGACCATCTTATAGGTGGGCGTCCACGTGATCTTTTGATGTCTCGTGGAATCCAATCAGTAATGGCTCTAGTCCAGCGGTTGTCTGTAAACCTCATTACATGTCCAGCCCATCTGATTTTTGATGTCTTGGCAAATGAGACAGCATCCCTGATTCTTGAGCGTTGACGAAGATCAGAACTCCGGATTCTATCTCTCATTTGAGTGAATCGTGATATTCCAAGCATAGTTCTTTCGATTCCTCTTTGAGAGACCCGAATAGTGTTCTCATCCTGTTTTCGTAGGGTCCAGGTCTCTGAGGCATATGTTAATGCAGGAAGAATAGTGGAATCAAAGAGATGTGCTCGTAGCTGGAGGTTCTTTGTCCTTTTAGTTATTTCTTCAATGCTCTTGAAGGCATTCCAAGCCGCTCTCTTCCTCCTGCGTAACTCAGGTGCCAGGTCATTCATCATGTTGATTTCTCGACCTAAGTATATATAACTGTTGCATTCGGAGATGGTGGTTCCGTTGAGAGCGAATGGAGCGTCAGGAACAAGGCTGTTTCTCATAAACATTGTCTTCGTAAGATTCAGCTGTAGTCCGACCTTTCCACACTCACGGTCAAAGTCCGCCAGCATTTGTGCCGCTTGGCTGATGTTTGGTGTTATTAGAACGATGTCATCAGCAAAGCGGAGGTGGTGTAGTTGCCAACCATCTATCTTCACTCCCATGTTTTCCCATTCTAGTCGTCGCATGATGTACTCGAGGGTGGCACTGAAGAGTTTTGGTGAAATGGTATCACCCTGCCGAACCCCTCTCTTGATATGGATGATTACTTCTTTGTAGAATGGTGAGATCTTGGTAGTGAATCCGCAATACAGCTCACGAAGGATCCTACCTAGACTGGCAGAGTCTCCTACCCTGTGTCTGACTATCCTCGCCAGGGCCCAACAGCTGAAGACTTCCAGGCCCCAACCAAGGCCTTACTGGAGCCACTCTCCACACACTTGGATAAGCCTCAGACATAACCGAACTGGCAGAGGAACCCAGGTGTGTGGGACCCGGGACTGAGATCTCTAAGCCTGCACGGTTTGGGACTGGACCTGTCAGTAGCTAGACAGTTACACCCTCCAACTGCCGTGTAACCACAACAAAGGCCAGGATCCAAAGATTATCACAACAAGCTCCCGGGAGAGCACAAGGCAGAGTCTCGTACCCTGTGTCTGACTATCCTCGCCAGGGCCCAACAGCTGAAGACTTCCAGGCCCCAACCAAGGCCTTACTGGAGCCACTCTCCACACACTTGGATAAGCCTCAGACATAACCGAACTGGCAGAGGAACCCAGGTGTGTGGGACGCGGGACTGAGATCTCTAAGCCTGCACGGTTTGGGACTGGACCTGTCAGTAGCTAGACAGTTACACCCTCCAACTGCCGCGTAACCCCAACAAAGGCCAGGATCCAAAGATTATCACAACAAGCTCCCGGGAGAGCACAAGGCAGAGTCTCCTACCCTGTGTCTGACTATCCTCGCCAGGGCCCAACAGCTGAAGATTTCCAGGCCCCAACCAAGGCCTTACTGGAGCCACTCTCCACACACTTGGATAAGCCTCAAACATAACCGAACTGGCAGAGGAACCCAGGTGTGTGGGACCCGGGACTGAGATCTCTAAGCCTGCACGGTTTGGGACTGGACCTGTCAGTAGCTAGACAGTTACACCCTCCAACTGCCGCGTAACCCCAACAAAGGCCAGGATCCAAAGATTTTCACAACAAGCTCCCGGGAGAGCACAAGGCAGAGTCTCGTACCCTGTGTCTGATTATCCTCGCCAGGGCCCAACAGCTGAAGACTTCCAGGCCCCAACCAAGGCCTTACTGGAGCCACTCTCCACACACTTGTATAAGCCTCAGACATAACCGAACTGGCAGAGGAACCCAGGTGTGTGGGACCCAGGACTGAGATCTCTAAGCCTGCACGGTTTGGGACTGGACCTGTCAGTAGCTAGACAGTTACACCCTCCAACTGCCGTGTAACCCCAACAAAGGCCAGGATCCAAAGATTATCACAACAAGCTCCCGGGAGAGCACAAGGCAGAGTCTCCTACCCTGTGTCTGACTATCCTCGCCAGGGCCCAACAGCTGAAGACTTCCAGGCCCCAACCAAGGCCTTACTGGAGCCACTCTCCACACACTTGGATAAGCCTCAGACATAACCGAACTGGCAGAGGAACCCAGGTGTGTGGGACCCGGGACTGAGATCTCTAAGCCTGCACGGTTTGGGACTGGACCTGTCAGTAGCTAGACGGTTACACCCACCAACTGCCGTGTAACCCCAACAAAGGCCAGGATCCAAAGATTATCACAACAAGCTCCCGGGAGAGCACAAGGCAGAGTCTCCTACCCTGTGTCTGACTATCCTTGCCAGGTCCCAACAGCTGAAGACTTCCAGGCCCCAACCAAGGCCTTACTGGAGCCACTCTCCACACACTTGGATAAGCCTCAGACATAACCGAACTGGCAGAGGAACCCAGGTGTGTGGGACCCGGGACTGAGATCTCTAAGCCTGCACGGTTTGGGACTGGACCTGTCAGTAGCTAGACAGTTACACCCTCCAACTGCCGTGTAACCCCAACAAAGGCCAGGATCCAAAGATTATCACAACAAGCTCCCGGGAGAGCACAAGGCAGAGTCTCCTACCCTGTGTCTGACTATCCTCGCCAGGGCCCAACAGCTGAAGACTTCCAGGCCCCAACCAAGGCCTTACTGGAGCCACTCTCCACACACTTGGATAAGCCTCAGACATAACCGAACTGGCAGAGGAACCCAGGTGTGTGGGACGCGGGACTGAGATCTCTAAGCCTGCACGGTTTGGGACTGGACCTGTCAGTAGCTAGACAGTTACACCCTCCAACTACCGCGTAACCCCAACAAAGGCCAGGATCCAAAGATTATCACAACAAGCTCCCGGGAGAGCACAAGGCAGAGTCTCCTACCCTGTGTCTGACTATCCTCGCCAGGGCCCAACGGCTGAAGATTTCCAGGCCCCAACCAAGGCCTTACTGGAGCCACTCTCCACACACTTGGATAAGCCTCAAACATAACCGAACTGGCAGAGGAACCCAGGTGTGTGGGACCCGGGACTGAGATCTCTAAGCCTGCACGGTTTGGGACTTGACCTGTCAGTAGCTAGACAGTTACACCCTCCAACTGCCGCGTAACCCCAACAAAGGCCAGGATCCAAAGATTATCACAACAAGCTCCCGGGAGAGCACAAGGCAGAGTCTCGTACCCTGTGTCTGACTATCCTCGCCAGGGCCCAACAGCTGAAGACTTCCAGGCCCCAACCAAGGCCTTACTGGTGCCACTCTCCACACACTTTGATAAGCCTCAGACATAACCGAACTGGCAGAGGAACCCAGGTGTGTGGGACGCGGGACTGAGATCTCTAAGCCTGCACGGTTTGGGACTGGACCTGTCAGTAGCTAGACAGTTACACCCTCCTACTGCCGCGTAACCCCAACAAAGGCCAGGATCCAAAGATTTTCACAACAAGCTCCCGGGAGAGCACAAGGCAGAGTCTCCTACCCTGTGTCTGACTATCCTCGCCAGGGCCCAACAGCTGAAGACTTCCAGGCCCCAACCAAGGCCTTACTGGAGCCACTCTCCACACACTTGGATAAGCCTCAGACATAACCGAACTGGCAGAGGAACCCAGGTGTGTGGGACCCGGGACTGAGATCTCTAAGCCTGCACGGTTTGGGACTGGACCTGTCAGTAGCTAGACAGTTACACCCTCCAACTGCCGTGTAACCCCAACAAAGGCCAGGATCCATAGATTATCACAACAAGCTCCCAGGAGAGCACAAGGCAGAGTCTCCTACCCTGTGTCTGACTATCCTCGCCAGGGCCCAACAGCTGAAGACTTCCAGGCCCCAACCAAGGCCTTACTGGAGCCACTATCCACACACTTGGATAAGCCTCAGACATAACCGAACTGGCAGAGGAACCCAGGTGTGTGGGACCCGGGACTGAGATCTCTAAGCCTGCACGGTTTGGGACTGCACCTGTCAGTAGCTAGACGGTTACACCCACCAACTGCCGTGTAACCCCAACAAAGGCCAGGATCCAAAGATTATCACAACAAGCTCCCGGGAGAGCACAAGGCAGAGTCTCCTACCCTGTGTCTGACTAACCTTGCCAGGGCCCAGCAGCTGAAGACTTCCAGGCCCCAACCAAGGCCTTACTGGAGCCACTCTCCACACACTTGGATAAGCCTCAGACATAACCGAACTGGCAGAGGAACCCAGGTGTGTGGGACCCGGGACTGAGATCTCTAAGCCTGCACGGTTTGGGACTGGACCCAGTAGCTAGACAGTTACACCCTCCAACTGCCGTGTAACCCCAACAAAGGCCAGGATCCAAAGATTATCACAACAAGCTCCCGGGAGAGCACAAGGCAGAGTCTCGTACCCTGTGTCTGACTATCCTCGCCAGGGCCCAACAGCTGAAGACTTCCAGGCCCCAACCAAGGTCTTACTGGAGCCACTCTCCACACACTTGGATAAGCCTCAGACATAACCGAACTGGCAGAGGAACCCAGGTGTGTGGGACCCGGGACTGAGATCTCTAAGCCTGCATGGTTTGGGACTGGACCTGTCAGTAGCTAGACAGTTACACCCTCCAACTGCCGCGTAACCCCAACAAAGGCCAGGATCCAAAGATTATCACAACAAGCTCCCAGGAGAGCACAAGGCAGAGTCTCCTACCCTGTGCCTGACTATCCTCGCCAGGGCCCAACAGCTGAAGACTTCCAGGCCCCAACCAAGGCCTTACTGGAGCCACTCTCCACACACTTGGATAAGCCTCAGACATAACCGAACTGGCAGAGGAACCCAGGTGTGTGGGACGCAGGACTGAGATCTCTAAGCCTGCACGGTTTGGGACTGGACCTGTCAGTAGCTAGACAGTTACACCCTCCAACTGCCGCGTAACCCCAACAAAGGCCAGGATCCAAAGATTATCACAACAAGCTCCCGGGAGAGCACAAGGCAGAGTCTCCTACCCTGTGTCTGACTATCCTCGCCAGGGCCCAACAGCTGAAGACTTCCAGGCCCCAACCAAGGCCTTACTGGAGCCACTCTCCACACACTTGGATAAGCCTCAGACATAACCGAACTGGCAGAGGAACCCAGGTGTGTGGGACCCGGGACTGAGATCTCTAAGCCTGCACGGTTTGGGACTGGACCTGTCAGTAGCTAGACAGTTACACCCTCCAACTGCCGCGTAACCCCAACAAAGGCCAGGATCCAAAGATTATCACAACAAGCTCCCGGGAGAGCACAAGGCAGAGTCTCCTACCCTGTGTCTGACTATCCTCGCCACGGCCCAACAGCTGAAGACTTCCAGGCCCCAACCAAGGCCTTACTGGAGCCACTCTCCACACACTTGGATAAGCCTCAGACATAACCGAACTGGCAGAGGAACCCAGGTGTGTGGGACCCGGGACTGAGATCTCTAAGCCTGCACGGTTTGGGACTGGACCTGTCAGTAGCTAGACAGTTACACCCTCCAACTGCCGCGTAACCCCAACAAAGGCCAGGATCCAAAGATTATCACAACAAGCTCCCGGGAGAGCACAAGGCAGAGTTTCCTACCCTGTGTCTGACTATCCTCGCCAGGGCCCAACAGCTGAAGACTTCCAGGCCCCAACCAAGGCCTTACTGGAGCCACTCTCCACACACTTGGATAAGCCTCAGACATAACCGAACTGGCAGAGGAAACCAGGTGTGTGGGACGCGGGACTGAGATCTCTAAGCCTGCACGGTTTGGGACTGGACCTGTCAGTAGCTAGACAGTTACACCCTCCAACTGCCGCGTAACCCCAACAAAGGCCAGGATCCAAAGATTATCACAACAAGCTCCCGGGAGAGCACAAGGCAGAGTCTCCTACCCTGTGTCTGACTATCCTCGCCAGGGCCCAACAGCTGAAGACTTCCAGGCCCCAACCAAGGCCTTACTGGAGCCACTCTCCACACACTTGGATAAGCCTCAGACATAACCGAACTGGCAGAGGAACCCAGGTGTGTGGGACCCGGGACTGAGATCTCTAAGCCTGCACGGTTTGGGACTGGACCTGTCAGTAGCTAGACAGTTACACCCTCCAACTGCCGCGTAACCCCAACAAAGGCCAGGATCCAAAGATTATCACAACAAGCTCCCGGGAGAGCACAAGGCAGAGTCTCCTACCCTGTGTCTGACTATCCTCGCCACGGCCCAACAGCTGAAGACTTCCAGGACCCAACCAAGGCCTTACTGGAGCCACTCTCCACACACTTGGATAAGCCTCAGACATAACCGAACTGGCAGAGGAACCCAGGTGTGTGGGACCCGGGACTGAGATCGCTAAGCCTGCACGGTTTGGGACGGGAACTGTCAGTAGCTAGACAGTTACACCCTCCAACTGCCGTGTAACCCCAACAAAGGCCAGGATCCAAAGATTATCACAACAAGCTCCCGGGAGAGCACAAGGCAGAGTCTCCTACCCTGTGTCTGACTATCCTCGCCAGGGCCCAAGAGCTGAAGACTTCCAGGCCCCAACCAAGGCCTTACTGGAGCCACTCTCCACACACTTGGATAAGCCTCAGACATAACCGAACTGGCAGAGGATCCCAGGTGTGTGGGACCCGGGACTGAGATCTCTAAGCCTGCACGGTTTGGGACTGGACCTGTCAGTAGCTAGACAGTTACACCCTCCAACTGCCGTGTAACCCCAACAAAGGCCAGGATCCAAAGATTATCACAACAAGCTCCCGGGAGAGCACAAGGCAGAGTCTCCTACCCTGTGTCTGACTATCCTTGCCAGGGCCCAAAGCTGAAGACTTCCAGGCCCCAACCAAGACCTTACTGGAGCCACTCTCCACACACTTGGATAAGCCTCAGACATAACCGAACTGGCAGAGGAACCCAGGTGTGTGGGACCCGGGACTGAGATCTCTAAGCCTGCACGGTTTGGGACTGGACCCAGTAGCTAGACAGTTACACCCTCCAACTGCCGTGTAACCCCAACAAAGGCCAGGATCCAAAGATTATCACAACAAGCTCCCGGGAGAGCAAAAGGCAGAGTCTCCTACCCTGTGTCTGACTATCCTTCCCAGGGCCCAACAGCTGAAGACTTCCAGGCCCCAACCAAGGCCTTACTGGAGCCACTCTCCACACACTTGGATAAGCCTCAGACATAACTGAACTGGCAGAGGAACCCAGGTGTGTGGGACCCGGGACTGAGATCTCTAAGCCTGCACGGTTTGGGACTGGACCTGTCAGTAGCTAGACAGTTACACCCTCCAACTGCCGTGTATCCCCAACAAAGGCCAGGATCCAAAGATTAGCACAACAAGCTCCCGGGAGAGCACAAGGCAGAGTCTCCTACCTGTGTCTGACTATCCCCGCCAGGGCCCAACAGCTGAAGACTTCCAGGCCCCAACCAAGGTCTCACTGGAGCCACTCTCCACACACTTGGATAAGCCTCAGACATAACCGAACTGGCAGAGGAACCCAGGTGTGTGGGACCCGGGACTGAGATCTCTAAGCCTGCACGGTTTGGGACTGGACCTGTCAGTAGCTAGACAGTTACACCCTCCAACTGCCGCGTAACCCCAACAAAGGCCAGGATCCAAAGGTTATCACAACAAGCTCCCGGGAGAGCACAAGGCAGAGTCTCCTACCCTGTGTCTGACTATCCTCGCCAGGGCCCAACAGCTGAAGACTTCCAGGCCCCAACCAAGGCCTTACTGGAGCCACTCTCCACACACTTGGATAAGCCTCAGACATAACCGAACTGGCAGAGGAACCCAGGTGTGTGGGACCCGGGACTGAGATCTCTAAGCCTGCACGGTTTGGGACTGGACCTGTCAGTAGCTAGACAGTTACACACTCCAACTGCCGCGTAACCCCAACAAAGGCCAGGATCCAAAGATTATCACAACAAGCTCCCGGGAGAGCACAAGGCAGAGTCTCCTACCCTGTGTCTGACTATCCTCGCCAGGGCCCAACAGCTGAAGACTTCCAGGCCCCAACCAAGGCCTTACTGGAGCCACTCTCCACACACTTGGATAAGCCTCAGACATAACCGAACTGGCAGAGGAACCCAGGTGTGTGGGACCCGGGACTGAGATCTCTAAGCCTGCACGGTTTGGGACTGGACCTGTCAGTAGCTAGACAGTTACACCCTCCAACTCCCGTGTAACCCCAACAAAGGCCAGGATCCAAAGATTATCACAACTAGCTCCCGGGAGAGCACAAGGCAGAGTCTCCTACCCTGTGTCTGACTATCCTCGCCAGGGCCCAACAGCTGAAGACTTCCAGGCCCCAACCAAGGCCTTACTGGAGCCACTCTCCACACACTTGGATAAGCCTCAGACATAACCGAACTGGCAGAGGAACCCAGGTGTGTGGGACGCGGGACTGAGATCTCTAAGCCTGCACGGTTTGGGACCGGACCTGTCAGTAGCTAGACAGTTACACCCTCCAACTGCCGCGTAACCCCAACAAAGGCCAGGATCCAAAGATTATCACAACAAGCTCCCGGGAGAGCACAAGGCAGAGTCTCCTACCCTGTGTCTGACTATCCTTGCCAGGGCCCAACAGCTGAAGACTTCCAGGCCCCAACCAAGGTCTTACTGGAGCCACTCTCCACACACTTGGATAAGCCTCAGACATAACCGAACTGGCAGAGGAACCCAGGTGTGTGGGACCCGGGACTGAGATCTCTAAGCCTGCACGGTTTGGGACTGGACCTGTCAGTAGCTAGACAGTTACACCCTCCAACTGCCGCGTAACCCCAACCAAGGCCAGGATCCAAAGATTATCACAACAAGCTCCCGGGAGAGCACAAGGCAGAGTCTCCTACCCTGTGTCTGACTATCCTCGCCAGGGCCCAACAGCTGAAGACTTCCAGGCCCCAACCAAGGTCTTACTGGAGCCACTCTCCACACACTTGGATAAGCCTCAGACATAACCGAACTGGCAGAGGAACCCAGGTGTGTGGGACCCGGGACTGAGATCTCTAAGCCTGCACGGTTTGGGACCGGACCTGTCAGTAGCTAGACAGTTACACCCTCCAACTGCCGCGTAACCCCAACAAAGGCCAGGATCCAAAGATTATCACAACAAGCTCCCGGGAGAGCACAAGGCAGAGTCTCCTACCCTGTGTCTGACTATCCTTGCCAGGGCCCAAAGCTGAAGACTTCCAGGCCCCAACCAAGGCCTTACTGGAGCCACTCTCCACACACTTGGATAAGCCTCAGACATAACCGAACTGGCAGAGGAACCCAGGTGTGTGGGACCCGGGACTGAGATCGCTAAGCCTGCACGGTTTGGGACGGGAACTGTCAGTAGCTAGACAGTTACACCCTCCAACTGCCGTGTAACCCCAACAAAGGCCAGGATCCAAAGATTATCACAACAAGCTCCCGGGAGAGCACAAGGCAGAGTCTCCTACCCTGTGTCTGACTATCCTCGCCAGGGCCCAAGAGCTGAAGACTTCCAGGCCCCAACCAAGGCCTTACTGGAGCCACTCTCCACACACTTGGATAAGCCTCAGACATAACCGAACTGGCAGAGGATCCCAGGTGTGTGGGACCCGGGACTGAGATCTCTAAGCCTGCACGGTTTGGGACTGGACCTGTCAGTAGCTAGACAGTTACACCCTCCAACTGCCGTGTAACCCCAACAAAGGCCAGGATCCAAAGATTATCACAACAAGCTCCCGGGAGAGCACAAGGCAGAGTCTCCTACCCTGTGTCTGACTATCCTTGCCAGGGCCCAAAGCTGAAGACTTCCAGGCCCCAACCAAGACCTTACTGGAGCCACTCTCCACACACTTGGATAAGCCTCAGACATAACCGAACTGGCAGAGGAACCCAGGTGTGTGGGACCCGGGACTGAGATCTCTAAGCCTGCACGGTTTGGGACTGGACCCAGTAGCTAGACAGTTACACCCTCCAACTGCCGTGTAACCCCAACAAAGGCCAGGATCCAAAGATTATCACAACAAGCTCCCGGGAGAGCAAAAGGCAGAGTCTCCTACCCTGTGTCTGACTATCCTTCCCAGGGCCCAACAGCTGAAGACTTCCAGGCCCCAACCAAGGCCTTACTGGAGCCACTCTCCACACACTTGGATAAGCCTCAGACATAACTGAACTGGCAGAGGAACCCAGGTGTGTGGGACCCGGGACTGAGATCTCTAAGCCTGCACGGTTTGGGACTGGACCTGTCAGTAGCTAGACAGTTACACCCTCCAACTGCCGTGTATCCCCAACAAAGGCCAGGATCCAAAGATTAGCACAACAAGCTCCCGGGAGAGCACAAGGCAGAGTCTCCTACCTGTGTCTGACTATCCCCGCCAGGGCCCAACAGCTGAAGACTTCCAGGCCCCAACCAAGGTCTCACTGGAGCCACTCTCCACACACTTGGATAAGCCTCAGACATAACCGAACTGGCAGAGGAACCCAGGTGTGTGGGACCCGGGACTGAGATCTCTAAGCCTGCACGGTTTGGGACTGGACCTGTCAGTAGCTAGACAGTTACACCCTCCAACTGCCGCGTAACCCCAACAAAGGCCAGGATCCAAAGGTTATCACAACAAGCTCCCGGGAGAGCACAAGGCAGAGTCTCCTACCCTGTGTCTGACTATCCTCGCCAGGGCCCAACAGCTGAAGACTTCCAGGCCCCAACCAAGGCCTTACTGGAGCCACTCTCCACACACTTGGATAAGCCTCAGACATAACCGAACTGGCAGAGGAACCCAGGTGTGTGGGACCCGGGACTGAGATCTCTAAGCCTGCACGGTTTGGGACTGGACCTGTCAGTAGCTAGACAGTTACACCCTCCAACTGCCGCGTAACCCCAACAAAGGCCAGGATCCAAAGATTATCACAACAAGCTCCCGGGAGAGCACAAGGCAGAGTCTCCTACCCTGTGTCTGACTATCCTCGCCAGGGCCCAACAGCTGAAGACTTCCAGGCCCCAACCAAGGCCTTACTGGAGCCACTCTCCACACACTTGGATAAGCCTCAGACATAACCGAACTGGCAGAGGAACCCAGGTGTGTGGGACCCGGGACTGAGATCTCTAAGCCTGCACGGTTTGGGACTGGACCTGTCAGTAGCTAGACAGTTACACCCTCCAACTCCCGTGTAACCCCAACAAAGGCCAGGATCCAAAGATTATCACAACTAGCTCCCGGGAGAGCACAAGGCAGAGTCTCCTACCCTGTGTCTGACTATCCTCGCCAGGGCCCAACAGCTGAAGACTTCCAGGCCCCAACCAAGGCCTTACTGGAGCCACTCTCCACACACTTGGATAAGCCTCAGACATAACCGAACTGGCAGAGGAACCCAGGTGTGTGGGACGCGGGACTGAGATCTCTAAGCCTGCACGGTTTGGGACCGGACCTGTCAGTAGCTAGACAGTTACACCCTCCAACTGCCGCGTAACCCCAACAAAGGCCAGGATCCAAAGATTATCACAACAAGCTCCCGGGAGAGCACAAGGCAGAGTCTCCTACCCTGTGTCTGACTATCCTTGCCAGGGCCCAACAGCTGAAGACTTCCAGGCCCCAACCAAGGTCTTACTGGAGCCACTCTCCACACACTTGGATAAGCCTCAGACATAACCGAACTGGCAGAGGAACCCAGGTGTGTGGGACCCGGGACTGAGATCTCTAAGCCTGCACGGTTTGGGACTGGACCTGTCAGTAGCTAGACAGTTACACCCTCCAACTGCCGCGTAACCCCAACCAAGGCCAGGATCCAAAGATTATCACAACAAGCTCCCGGGAGAGCACAAGGCAGAGTCTCCTACCCTGTGTCTGACTATCCTCGCCAGGGCCCAACAGCTGAAGACTTCCAGGCCCCAACCAAGGTCTTACTGGAGCCACTCTCCACATACTTGGATAAGCCTCAGACATAACCGAACTGGCAGAGGAACCCAGGTGTGTGGGACCCGGGACTGAGATCTCTAAGCCTGCACGGTTTGGGACCGGACCTGTCAGTAGCTAGACAGTTACACCCTCCAACTGCCGCGTAACCCCAACAAAGGCCAGGATCCAAAGATTATCACAACAAGCTCCCGGGAGAGCACAAGGCAGAGTCTCCTACCCTGTGTCTGACTATCCTTGCCAGGGCCCAAAGCTGAAGACTTCCAGGCCCCAACCAAGACCTTACTGGAGCCACTCTCCACACACTTGGATAAGCCTCAGACATAACCGAACTGGCAGAGGAACCCAGGTGTGTGGGACCCGGGACTGAGATCTCTAAGCCTGCACGGTTTGGGACTGGACCCAGTAGCTAGACAGTTACACCCTCCAACTGCCGTGTAACCCCAACAAAGGCCAGGATCCAAAGATTATCACAACAAGCTCCCGGGAGAGCAAAAGGCAGAGTCTCCTACCCTGTGTCTGACTATCCTTCCCAGGGCCCAACAGCTGAAGACTTCCAGGCCCCAACCAAGGCCTTACTGGAGCCACTCTCCACACACTTGGATAAGCCTCAGACATAACTGAACTGGCAGAGGAACCCAGGTGTGTGGGACCAGGGACTGAGATCTCTAAGCCTGCACGGTTTGGGACTGGACCTGTCAGTAGCTAGACAGTTACACCCTCCACCTGCCGTGTATCCCCAACAAAGGCCAGGATCCAAAGATTATCACAACAAGCTCCCGGGAGAGCACAAGGCAGAGTCTCCTACCCTGTGTCTGACTATCCCCGCCAGGGCCCAACAGCTGAAGACTTCCAGGCCCCAACCAAGGTCTTACTGGAGCCACTCTCCACACACTTGGATAAGCCTCAGACATAACCGAACTGGCAGAGTAACCCAGGTGTGTGGGACCCGGGACTGAGATCTCTAAGCCTGCACGGTTTGGGACTGGACCTGTCAGTAGCTAGACAGTTACACCCTCCAACTGCCGCGTAACCCCAACAAAGGCCAGGATCCAAAGGTTATCACAACAAGCTCCCGGGAGAGCACAAGGCAGAGTCTCCTACCCTGTGTCTGACTATCCTCGCCAGGGCCCAACAGCTGAAGACTTCCAGGCCCCAACCAAGGCCTTACTGGAGCCACTCTCCACACACTTGGATAAGCCTCAGACATAACCGAACTGGCAGAGGATCCCAGGTGTGTGGGACCCGGGACTGAGATCTCTAAGCCTGCACGGTTTGGGACTGGACCTGTCAGTAGCTAGACAGTTACATCCTCCAACTGCCGTGTAACCCCAACAAAGGCCAGGATCCAAAGATTATCACAACAAGCTCCCGGGAGAGCACAAGGCAGAGTCTCCTACCCTGTGTCTGACTATCCTTGCCAGGGCCCAAAGCTGAAGACTTCCAGGCCCCAACCAAGACCTTACTGGAGCCACTCTCCACACACTTGGATAAGCCTCAGACATAACCGAACTGGCAGAGGAACCCAGGTGTGTGGGACCCGGGACTGAGATCTCTAAGCCTGCACGGTTTGGGACTGGACCCAGTAGCTAGACAGTTACACCCTCCAACTGCCGTGTAACCCCAACAAAGGCCAGGATCCAAAGATTATCACAACAAGCTCCCGGGAGAGCAAAAGGCAGAGTCTCCTACCCTGTGTCTGACTATCCTTCCCAGGGCCCAACAGCTGAAGACTTCCAGGCCCCAACCAAGGCCTTACTGGAGCCACTCTCCACACACTTGGATAAGCCTCAGACATAACTGAACTGGCAGAGGAACCCAGGTGTGTGGGACCCGGGACTGAGATCTCTAAGCCTGCACGGTTTGGGACTGGACCTGTCAGTAGCTAGACAGTTACACCCTCCACCTGCCGTGTATCCCCAACAAAGGCCAGGATCCAAAGATTAGCACAACAAGCTCCCGGGAGAGCACAAGGCAGAGTCTCCTACCCTGTGTCTGACTATCCCCGCCAGGGCCCAACAGCTGAAGACTTCCAGGCCCCAACCAAGGTCTTACTGGAGCCACTCTCCACACACTTGGATAAGCCTCAGACATAACCGAACTGGCAGAGGAACCCAGGTGTGTGGGACCCGGGACTGAGATCTCTAAGCCTGCACGGTTTGGGACTGGACCTGTCAGTAGCTAGACAGTTACACCCTCCAACTGCCGCGTAACCCCAACAAAGGCCAGGATCCAAAGGTTATCACAACAAGCTCCCGGGAGAGCACAAGGCAGAGTCTCCTACCCTGTGTCTGACTATCCTCGCCAGGGCCCAACAGCTGAAGACTTCCAGGCCCCAACCAAGGCCTTACTGGAGCCACTCTCCACACACTTGGATAAGCCTCAGACATAACCGAACTGGCAGAGGAACCCAGGTGTGTGGGACCCGGGACTGAGATCTCTAAGCCTGCACGGTTTGGGACTGGACCTGTCAGTAGCTAGACAGTTACACCCTCCAACTGCCGCGTAACCCCAACAAAGGCCAGGATCCAAAGATTATCACAACAAGCTCCCGGGAGAGCACAAGGCAGAGTCTCCTACCCTGTGTCTGACTATCCTCGCCAGGGCCCAACAGCTGAAGACTTCCAGGCCCCAACCAAGGCCTTACTGGAGCCACTCTCCACACACTTGGATAAGCCTCAGACATAACCGAACTGGCAGAGGAACCCAGGTGTGTGGGACGCGGGACTGAGATCTCTAAGCCTGCACGGTTTGGGACCGGACCTGTCAGTAGCTAGACAGTTACACCCTCCAACTGCCGCGTAACCCCAACAAAGGCCAGGATCCAAAGATTATCACAACAAGCTCCCGGGAGAGCACAAGGCAGAGTCTCCTACCCTGTGTCTGACTATCCTTGCCAGGGCCCAACAGCTGAAGACTTCCAGGCCCCAACCAAGGTCTTACTGGAGCCACTCTCCACACACTTGGATAAGCCTCAGACATAACCGAACTGGCAGAGGAACCCAGGTGTGTGGGACCCGGGACTGAGATCTCTAAGCCTGCACGGTTTGGGACTGGACCTGTCAGTAGCTAGACAGTTACACCCTCCAACTGCCGCGTAACCCCAACCAAGGCCAGGATCCAAAGATTATCACAACAAGCTCCCGGGAGAGCACAAGGCAGAGTCTCCTACCCTGTGTCTGACTATCCTCGCCAGGGCCCAACAGCTGAAGACTTCCAGGCCCCAACCAAGGTCTTACTGGAGCCACTCTCCACACACTTGGATAAGCCTCAGACATAACCGAACTGGCAGAGGAACCCAGGTGTGTGGGACCCGGGACTGAGATCTCTAAGCCTGCACGGTTTGGGACTGGACCTGTCAGTAGCTAGACAGTTACACCCTCCAACTGCCGCGTAACCCCAACAAAGGCCAGGATCCAAAGATTATCACAACAAGCTCCCGGGAGAGCACAAGGCAGAGTCTCCTACCCTGTGTCTGACTATCCTCGCCAGGACCCAACAGCTGAAGACTTCCAGGCCCCAACCAAGCCCTTACTCGAGCCACTCTCCACACACTTGGATAAGCCTCAGACATAACCGAACTGGCAGAGGAACCCAGGTGTGTGGGACCCGGGACTGAGATCTCTAAGCCTGCACGGTTTGGGACTGGACCTGTCAGTAGCTAGACAGTTACACCCTCCAACTGCCGCGTAACCCCAACAAAGGCCAGGATCCAAAGGTTATCACAACAAGCTCCCGGGAGAGCACAAGGCAGAGTCTCCTACCCTGTGTCTGACTATCCTCGCCAGGGCCCAACAGCTGAAGACTTCCAGGCCCCAACCAAGGCCTTACTGGAGCCACTCTCCACACACTTGGATAAGCCTCAGACATAACCGAACTGGCAGAGGAACCCAGGTGTGTGGGACGCGGGACTGAGATCTCTAAGCCTGCACGGTTTGGGACCGGACCTGTCAGTAGCTAGACAGTTACACCCTCCAACTGCCGCGTAACCCCAACAAAGGCCAGGATCCAAAGATTATCACAACAAGCTCCCGGGAGAGCACAAGGCAGAGTCTCCTACCCTGTGTCTGACTATCCTTGCCAGGGCCCAAAGCTGAAGACTTCCAGGCCCCAACCAAGACCTTACTGGAGCCACTCTCCACACACTTGGATAAGCCTCAGACATAACCGAACTGGCAGAGGAACCCAGGTGTGTGGGACCCGGGACTGAGATCTCTAAGCCTGCACGGTTTGGGACTGGACCCAGTAGCTAGACAGTTACACCCTCCAACTGCCGTGTAACCCCAACAAAGGCCAGGATCCAAAGATTATCACAACAAGCTCCCGGGAGAGCACAAGGCAGAGTCTCCTACCCTGTGTCTGACTATCCTCGCCAGGGCCCAACAGCTGAAGACTTCCAGGCCCCAACCAAGGCCTTACTGGAGCCACTCTCCACACACTTGGATAAGCCTCAGACATAACCGAACTGGCAGAGGAACCCAGGTGTGTGGGACCCGGGACTGAGATCTCTAAGCCTGCACGGTTTGGGACTGGACCTGTCAGTAGCTAGACAGTTACACCCTCCAACTGCCGCGTAACCCCAACAAAGGCCAGGATCCAAAGATTATCACAACAAGCTCCCGGGAGAGCACAAGGCAGAGTCTCCTACCCTGTGTCTGACTATCCTCGCCAGGGCCCAACAGCTGAAGACTTCCAGGCCCCAACCAAGGCCTTACTGGAGCCACTCTCCACACACTTGGATAAGCCTCAGACATAACCGAACTGGCAGAGGAACCCAGGTGTGTGGGACCCGGGACTGAGATCTCTAAGCCTGCACGGTTTGGGACTGGACCTGTCAGTAGCTAGACGGTTACACCCACCAACAGCCGTGTAACCCCAACAAAGGCCAGGATCCAAAGATTATCACAACAAGCTCCCGGGAGAGCACAAGGCAGAGTCTCCTACCCTGTGGCTGACTATCCTTGCCAGGGCCCAACAGCTGAAGACTTCCAGGCCCCAACCAAGGCCTTACTGGAGCCACTCTCCACACACTTGGATAAGCCTCAGACATAACCGAACTGGCAGAGGAACCCAGGTGTGTGGGACCCGGGACTGAGATCGCTAAGCTGCACGGTTTGGGACTGGACCTGTCAGTAGCTAGACAGTTACACCCTCCAACTGCCGTGTAACCCCAACAAAGGCCAGGATTCAAAGATTATCACAACAAGCTCCCGGGAGAGCACAAGGCAGAGTCTCCTACCCTGTGTCTGACTATCCTCGCCAGGGCCCAACAGCTGAAGACTTCCAGGCCCCAACCAAGGCCTTACTGGAGCCACTCTCCACACACTTGGATAAGCCTCAGACATAACCGAACTGGCAGAGGAACCCAGGTGTGTGGGACCCGGGACTGAGATCTCTAAGCCTGCACGGGTTGGGACTGGACCCAGTAGCTAGACAGTTACACCCTCCAACTGCCGTGTAACCCCAACAAAGGCCAGGATCCAAAGATTATCACAACAAGCTCCCGGGAGAGCACAAGGCAGAGTCTCCTACCCTGTGTCTGACTATCCTCGCCAGGGCCCAACAGCTGAAGACTTCCAGGCCCCAACCAAGGCCTTACTGGAGCCACTCTCCACACACTTGGATAAGCATCAGACATAACCGAACTGGCAGAGGAACTCAGGTGTGTGTGACCCGGGACTGAGATCTCTAAGCCTGCACGGTTTGGGACTGGACCTGTCAGTAGCTAGACAGTTACACCCTCCAACTGCCGCGTAACCCCAACAAAGGCCAGGATCCTAAGATTATCAAAACAAGCTCCCGGGAGAGCACAAGGCAGAGTCTCCTACCCTGTGTCTGACTATCCTCGCCAGGGCCCAACAGCTGAAGACTTCCAGGCCCCAACCAAGGCCTTACTGGAGCCACTCTCCACACACCTCGATAAGCCTCAGACATAACCGAACTGGCAGAGGAACCCAGGTGTGTGGGACCCGGGACTGAGATCTCTAAGCCTGCACGGTTTGGGACTGGACCTGTCAGTAGCTAGACACTTACACCCTCCAATTGCCGCGTAACCCCAACAAAGGCCAGGATCCAAAGATTATCACAACAAGCTCCCGGGAGAGCACAAGGCAGAGTCTCCTACCCTGTGTCTGACTATCCTCGCCAGGGCCCCACAGCTGAAGATTTCCAGGCCCCAACCAAGGCCTTACTGGAGCCACTCTCCACACACTTGGATAAGCCTCAGACATAACCGAACTGGCAGAGGAACCCAGGTGTGTGGGACCCGGGACTGAGATCTCTAAGCATGCACGGTTTGGGACTGGACCTGTCAGTAGCTAGACGGTTACACCCACCAACTGCCGTGTAACCCCAACAAAGGCCAGGATCCAAAGATTATCACAACAAGCTCCCGGGAGAGCACAAGGCAGAGTCTCCTACCCTGTGTCTGACAATCCTCGCCAGGGCCCAACAGCTGAAGACTTCCAGGCCCCAACCAAGGCCTTACTGGAGCCACTCTCCACACACTTGGATAAGCCTCAGACATAACCGAACTGGCAGAGGAACCCAGGTGTGTGGGACCCGGGACTGAGATCTCTAAGCCTGCACGGTTTGGGACTTGACCCAGTAGCTAGACAGTTACACCCTCCAACTGCCGTGTAACCCCAACAAAGGCCAGGATCCAAAGATTATCACAACAAGCTCCCGGGAGAGCACAAGGCAGAGTCTCCTACCCTGTGTCTGACTATCCTCGCCAGGGCCCAACAGCTGAAGACTTCCAGGCCCCAACCAAGGCCTTACTGGAGCCACTCTCCACACACTTGGATAAGCCTCAGATATAACCGAACTGGCAGAGGAACCCAGGTGTGTGGGACCCGGGACTGAGAACTCTAAGCCTGCACGGTTTGGGACTGGACCTGTCAGTAGCTAGACAGTTACACCCTCCAACGGCCGTGTAACCCCAACAAAGGCCAGGATCCAAAGATTATCACAACAAGCTCCCGGGAGAGCACAAGGCAGAGTCTCCTACCCTGTGTCTGACTATCCTCGCCAGGGCCCAACAGCTGAAGACTTCCAGGCCCCAACCAAGGCCTTACTGGAGCCACTCTCCACACACTTGGATAAGCCTCAGACATAACTGAACTGGCAGAGGAACCCAGGTGTGTGGGACCCGGGACTGAGATCTCTAAGCCTGCACGGTTTGGGACTGGACCTGTCAGTAGCTAGACAGATACACCCTCCACCTGCTGTGTAACCCCAACAAAGGCCAGGATCCAAAGATTATCACAACAAGCTCCCGGGAGAGCACAAGGCAGAGTCTCCTACCCTGTGTCTGACTATCCTTGCCAGGGCCCAACAGCTGAAGACTTCCAGGCCCCAACCAAGGCCTTACTGGAGCCACTCTCCACACACTTGGATAAGCCTCAGACATAACCGAACTGGCAGAGGAACCCAGGTGTGTGGGACCCGGGACTGAGATCTCTAAGCCTGCACGGTTTGGGACTGGACCTGTCAGTAGCTAGACAGTTACACCCTCCAACTGCCGCGTAACCCCAACAAAGGCCAGGATCCAAAGATTTTCACAACAAGCTCCCGGGAGAGCACAAGGCAGAGTCTCCTACCCTGTGTCTGACTATCCTTCCCAGGGCCCAACAGCTGAAGACTTCCACGCCCCAACCAAGGCCTTACTGGAGCCACTCTCCACACACTTGGATAAGCCTCAGACATAACGGAACTGGCAGAGGAACCCAGGTGTGTGGGACCCGGGACTGAGATCTCTAAGCCTGCACGGTTTGGGACTGGACCTGTCAGTAGCTAGACAGTTACACCCTCCAACTGCCGTGTAACCCCAACAAAGGCCAGGATCCAAAGATTATCACAACAAGCTCCCGGGAGAGCACAAGGCAGAGTCTCCTACCCTGTGTCTGACTATCCTTGCCGGGGCCCAACAGCTGAAGACTTCCAGGCCCCAACCAAGGCCTTACTGGAGCCACTCTCCACACACTTGGATAAGCCTCAGACATAACCGAACTGGCAGAGGAACTCAGGTGTGTGGGACCCGGGACTGAGATCTCTAAGCCTGCACGGTTTGGGACTGAACCTGTCAGTAGCTAGACATTTACATCCTCCAACTGCCGCGTAACCCCAACAAAGGCCAGGATCCAAAGATTATCACAACAAGCTCCCGGGAGAGCACAAGGCAGAGTCTCCTACCCTGTGTCTGACTATCCTCGCCAGGGCCCAACAGCTGAAGATTTCCTGGCCCCAACCAAGGCCTTACTGGAGCCACTCTCCACACACTTGGATAAGCCTCAGACATAACCGAACTGGCAGAGGAACCCAGGTGTGTGGGACCCGGGACTGAGATCTCTAAGCCTGCACGGTTTGGGACTGGACCTGTCAGTAGCTAGACAGTTACACCCTCCAACTGCCGCGTAACCCCAACAAAGGCCAGGATCCAAAGATTATCACAACAAGCTCCCGGGAGAGCACAAGGCAGAGTCTCCTACCCTGTGTCTGACTATCCTCGCCAGGGCCCAACAGCTGAAGACTTCCAGGCCCCAACCAAGGTCTTACTGGAGCCACTCTCCACACACTTGGATAAGCCTCAGACATAACCGAACTGGCAGAGGAACCCAGGTGTGTGGGACCCGGGACTGAGATCTCTAAGCCTGCACGGTTTGGGACTGGACCTGTCAGTAGCTAGACACTTACACCCTCCAATTGCCGCGTAACCCCAACAAAGGCCAGGATCCAAAGATTATCACAACAAGCTCCCGGGAGAGCACAAGGCAGAGTCTCCTACCCTGTGTCTGACTATCCTCGCCAGGGCCCCACAGCTGAAGATTTCCAGGCCCCAACCAAGGCCTTACTGGAGCCACTCTCCACACACTTGGATAAGCCTCAGACATAACCGAACTGGCAGAGGAACCCAGGTGTGTGGGACCCGGGACTGAGATCTCTAAGCCTGCACGGTTTGGGACTGGACCTGTCAGTAGCTAGACGGTTACACCCACCAACTGCCGTGTAACCCCAACAAAGGCCAGGATCCAAAGATTATCACAACAAGCTCCCGGGAGAGCACAAGGCAGAGTCTCCTACCCTGTGTCTGACAATCCTCGCCAGGGCCCAACAGCTGAAGACTTCCAGGCCCCAACCAAGGCCTTACTGGAGCCACTCTCCACACACTTGGATAAGCCTCAGACATAACCGAACTGGCAGAGGAACCCAGGTGTGTGGGACCCGGGACTGAGATCTCTAAGCCTGCACGGTTTGGGACTTGACCCAGTAGCTAGACAGTTACACCCTCCAACTGCCGTGTAACCCCAACAAAGGCCAGGATCCAAAGATTATCACAACAAGCTCCCGGGAGAGCACAAGGCAGAGTCTCCTACCCTGTGTCTGACTATCCTCGCCAGGGCCCAACAGCTGAAGACTTCCAGGCCCCAACCAAGGCCTTACTGGAGCCACTCTCCACACACTTGGATAAGCCTCAGATATAACCGAACTGGCAGAGGAACCCAGGTGTGTGGGACCCGGGACTGAGAACTCTAAGCCTGCACGGTTTGGGACTGGACCTGTCAGTAGCTAGACAGTTACACCCTCCAACGGCCGTGTAACCCCAACAAAGGCCAGGATCCAAAGATTATCACAACAAGCTCCCGGGAGAGCACAAGGCAGAGTCTCCTACCCTGTGTCTGACTATCCTCGCCAGGGCCCAACAGCTGAAGACTTCCAGGCCCCAACCAAGGCCTTACTGGAGCCACTCTCCACACACTTGGATAAGCCTCAGACATAACTGAACTGGCAGAGGAACCCAGGTGTGTGGGACCCGGGACTGAGATCTCTAAGCCTGCACGGTTTGGGACTGGACCTGTCAGTATCTAGACAGTTACACCCTCCACCTGCTGTGTAACCCCAACAAAGGACAGGATCCAAAGATTATCACAACAAGCTCCCGGGAGAGCACAAGGCAGAGTCTCCTACCCTGTGTCTGACTATCCTTGCCAGGGCCCAACAGCTGAAGACTTCCAGGCCCCAACCAAGGCCTTACTGGAGCCACTCTCCACACACTTGGATAAGCCTCAGACATAACCGAACTGGCAGAGGAACCCAGGTGTGTGGGACCCGGGACTGAGATCTCTAAGCCTGCACGGTTTGGGACTGGACCTGTCAGTAGCTAGACAGTTACACCCTCCAACAGCCGTGTAACCCCAACAAAGGCCAGGATCCAAAGATTATCACAACAAGCTCCCGGGAGAGCACAAGGCAGAGTCTCCTACCCTGTGTGTGACTATCCTTGCCAGGGCCCAACAGCTGAAGACTTCCAGGCCCCACCCAAGGCCTTACTGGAGCCACTCTCCACACACTTGGATAAGCCTCAGACATAACCGAACTGGCAGAGGAACTCAGGTGTGTGGGACCCGGGACTGAGATCTCTAAGCCTGCACGGTTTGGGACTGGACCTGTCAGTAGCTAGACACTTACACCCTCCAACTGCCGCGTAACCCCAACAAAGGCCAGGATCCAAAGATTATCACAACAAGCTCCCGGGAGAGCACAAGGCAGAGTCTCCTACCCTGTGTCTGACTATCCTCGCCAGGGCCCAACAGCTGAAGACTTCCAGGCCCCAACCAAGGTCTTACTGGAGCCACTCTCCACACACTTGGATAAGCCTCAGACATAACCGAACTGGCAGAGGAACCCAGGTGTGTGGGACCCGGGACTGAGATCTCTAAGCCTGCACGGTTTGGGACTGGACCTGTCAGTAGCTAGACAGTTACACCCTCCAACTGCCGCGTAACCACAACAAAGGCCAGGATTCAAAGATTATCACAACAAGCTCCCGGGGGAGCACAAGGCAGAGTCTCCTACCCTGTGTCTGACTATCCTTGCCAGGGCCCAACAGCTGAAGACTTCCAGGCCCCAACCAAGGCCTTACTGGAGCCACTCTCCACACACTTGAATAAGCCTCAGACATAACCGAACTGGCAGAGGAACCCAGGTGTGTGGGACCCGGGACTGAGATCTCTAAGCCTGCACGGTTTGGGACTGGACCTGTCAGTAGCTAGACAGTTACACCCTCCAACTGCCGCGTAACCCCAACAAAGGCCAGGATCCAAAGATTATCACAACAAGCTCCCGGGAGAGCACAAGGCAGAGTCTCCTACCCTGTGTCTGACTATCCTCGCCAGGGCCCAACAGCTGAAGACTTCCAGGCCCCAACCAAGGCCTTACTGGAGCCACTCTCCACACACTTGGATAAGCCTCAGACATAACCGAACTGGCAGAGGAACCCAGGTGTGTGGGACCCGGGACTGAGATCTCTAAGCCTGCACGGTTTGGGACTGGACCTGACAGTAGCTAGACAGTTACACCCTCCAACTGCCCTGTAATCCCAACAAAGGCCAGGATCCAAAGATTATCACAACAAGCTCCCGGGAGAGCACAAGGCAGAGTCTCCTACCCTGTGTCTGACTATCCTCGCCAGGGCCCAACAGCTGAAGACTTCCAGGCCCCAACCAAGGCCTTACTGGAGCCACTCTCCACACACTTGGATAAGCCTCAGACATAACTGAACTGGCAGAGGAACCCAGGTGTGTGGGACCCGGGACTGAGATCTCTAAGCCTGCACGGTTTGGGACTGGACCTGTCAGTAGCTAGACGGTTACACCCACCAACTGCCGTGTAACCCCAACAAAGGCCAGGATCCAAAGATTATCACAACAAGTTCCCGGGAGAGCACAAGGCAGAGTCTCCTACCCTGTGTCTGACTATCCTTGCCAGCGCCCAACAGCTGAAGACTTCCAGGACCCAACCAAGGCCTTACTGGAGCCACTCTCCACACACTTGGATAAGCCTCAGACATAACCGAACTGGCAGAGGAACCCAGGTGTGTGGGACCCGGGACTGAGATCGCTAAGCCTGCACGGTTTGGGACTGGACCTATCAGTAGCTAGACAGTTACACCCTCCAACTGCCGCGTAACCCCAACAAAGGCCAGGATCCAAAGATTATCACAACAAGCTCCCGGGAGAGCACAAGGCAGAGTCTCCTACCCTGTGTCTGACTATCCTCGCCAGGGCCCAACAGCTGAAGACTTCCAGGCCCCAACCAAGGCCTTACTGGAGCCACTCTCCACACACTTGGATAAGCCTCAGACATAACCGAACTGGCAGAGGAACCCAGGTGTGTGGGACCCGGGACTGAGATCTCTAAGCCTGCACGGTTTGGGACTGGACCTGTCAGTAGCTAGACAGTTACACCATCCAACTTCCGTGTAACCCCAACAAAGGCCAGGATTCAAAGATTATCACAACAAGCTCCCGGGAGAGCACAAGGCAGAGTCTCCTACCCTGTGTCTGACTATCCTTGCCAGGGCCCAACAGCTGAAGACTTCCAGGCCCCAACCAAGGCCTTACTGGAGCCACTCTCCACACACTTGGATAAGCCTCAGACATAACCGAACTGGCAGAGGAACCCAGGTGTGTGGGACCCGGGACTGAGATCTCTAAGCCTGCACGGTTTGGGACTGGACCCAGTAGCTAGACAGTTACACCCTCCAACTGCCGTGTAACCCCAACAAAGGCCAGGATCCAAAGATTATCACAACAAGCTCCCGGGAGAGCACAAGGCAGAGTCTCCTACCCTGTGTCTGACTATCCTCGCCAGGGCCCAACAGCTGAAGACTTCCAGGCCCCAACCAAGGCCTTACTGGAGCCACTCTCCACACACTTGGATAAGCCTCAGACATAACCGAACTGGCAGAGGAACCCAGGTGTGTGGGACCCGGGACTGAGATCTCTAAGCCTGCACAGTTTGGGACTGGACCTGTCAGTAGCTAGACGGTTACACCCACCAACTGCCGTGTAACCCCAACAAAGGCCAGGATCCAAAGATTATCACAACAAGCTCCCGGGAGAGCACAAGCAGAGTCTCCTACCCTGTGTCTGACTATCCTTGCCAGGGCCCAACAGCTGAAGACTTCCAGGCCCCAACCAAGGCCTTACTGGAGCCACTCTCCACACACTTGGATAAGCCTCAGACATAACCGAACTGGCAGAGGAACCCAGGTGTGTGGGACCCGGGACTGAGATCGCTAAGCTACACGGTTTGGGACTGGACCTGTCAGTAGCTAGACAGTTACACCCTCCAACTGCCGCGTAACCGCAACAAAGGCCAGGATCCAAAGATTATCACAACAAGCTCCCGGGAGAGCACAAGGCAGAGTCTCCTACCCTGTGTCTGACTATCCTCGCCAGGGCCCAACAGCTGAAGACTTCCAGGCCCCAACCAAGGCCTTACTGGAGCCACTCTCCACACACTTGGATAAGCCTCAGACATAACCGAACTGGCAGAGGAACCCGGGTGTGTGGGACCCGGGACTGAGATCTCTAAGCCTGCATGGTTTGGGACTGGACCTGTCAGTAGCTAGACAGTTACACCCTCCAACTGCCGTGTAACCCCAACAAAGGCCAGGATTCAAAGATTATCACAACAAGCTCCCGGGAGAGCACAAGGCAGAGTCTCCTACCCTGTGTCTGACTATCCTTGCCAGGGCCCAACAGCTGAAGACTTCCAGGCCCCAACCAAGGCCTTACTGGAGCCACTCTACACACACTTGGATAAGCCTCAGACATAACCGAACTGGCAGAGGAACCCAGGTGTTGGACCCGGGACTGAGATCTCTAAGCCTGCACGGTTTGGGACTGGACCCAGTAGCTAGACAGTTACACCCTCCAACTGCCGTGTAACCCCAACAAAGGCCAGGATCCAAAGATTATCACAACAAGCTCCCGGGAGAGCACAAGGCAGAGTCTCCTACCCTGTGTCTGACTATCCTTGCCAGGGCCCAACAGCTGAAGACTTCCAGGCCCTAACCAAGGCCTTACTGGAGCCACTCTCCACACACTTGGATAAGCCTCAGACATAACCGAACTGGCAGAGGAACCCAGGTGTGTGGGACGCGGGACTGAGATCTCTAAGCCTGCACGGTTTGGGACTGGACCTGTCAGTAGCTAGACGGTTACACCCTCCAACTGCCGCGAAACCCCAACAAAGGCCAGGATCCAAATATTATCACAACAAGCTCCCGGGAGAGCACAAGGCAGAGTCTCCTACCCTGTGTCTGACTATCCTCGCCAGGGCCCAACAGCTGAAGATTTCCAGGTCCCAACCAAGGCCTTACTGGAGCCACTCTCCACACACTTGGATAAGCCTCAGACATAACCGAACTGGCAGAGGAACCCAGGTGTGTGGGACCCGGGACTGAGATCTCTAAGCCTTCACGGTTTGTGACTGGACCTGTCAGTAGCTAGACAGTTACACCCTCCAACTGCCGCGTAACCCCAACAAAGGCCAGGATCCAAAGATTATCACAACAAGCTCCCGGGAGAGCACAAGGCAGAGTCTCCTACCCTGTGTCTGACTATCCTCGCCAGGGCCCAACAGCTGAAGACTTCCAGGCCCCAACCAAGGTCTTACTGGAGCCACTCTCCACACACTTGGATAAGCCTCAGACATAACCGAACTGGCAGAGGAACCCAGGTGTGTGGGACCCGGGACTGAGATCTCTAAGCCTGCAGGGTTTGGGACTGGACCTGTCAGTAGCTAGACAGTTACACCCTCCAACTGCCGCGTAACCCCAACAAAGGCCAGGATCCAAAGATTATCACAACAAGCTCCCGGGAGAGCACAAGGCAGAGTCTCCTACCCTGTGTCTGACTATCCTCGCCAGGGCCCAACAGCTGAAGATTTCCAGGCCCCAACCAAGGCCTTACTGGAGCCACTCTCCACACACTTGGATAAGCCTCAGACATAACCGAACTGGCAGAGGAACCCAGGTGTGTGGGACCCGGGACTGAGATCGCTAAGCCTGCACGGTTTGGGACTGGACCTGTCAGTAGCTAGACAGTTACACCCTCCAACTGCCGCGTAACCCCAACAAAGGCCAGGATCCAAAGATTATCACAACAAGCTCCCGGGAGAGCACAAGGCAGAGTCTCCTACCCTGTGTCTGACTATCCTCGCCAGGGCCCAACAGCTGAAGACTTCCAGGCCCCAACCAAGGTCTTACTGGAGCCACTCTCCACACACTTGGATAAGCCTCAGACATAACCGAACTAGCAGAGGAACCCAGGTGTGTGGGACCCGGGACTGAGATCTCTAAGCCTGCACGGTTTGGGACTGGACCTGTCAGTAGCTAGACAGTTACACCCTCCAACTGCCGTGTAACCCCAACAAAGGCCAGGATCCAAAGATTATCACAACAAGCTCCCGGGAGAGCACAAGGCAGAGTCTCTTACCCTGTGTCTGACTATCCTCGCCAGGGCCCAACAGCTGAAGACTTCCAGGCCCCAACCAAGGCCTTACTGGAGCCACTCTCCACACACTTGGATAAGCCTCAGACATAACCGAACTGGCAGAGGAACCCAGGTGTGTGGGACCCGGGACTGAGATCTCTAAGCCTGCACGGTTTGGGACTGGACCTGTCAGTAGCTAGACAGTTACACCCTCCAACTTCCGCGTAACCCCAACAAAGGCCAGGATCCAAAGATTATCACAACAAGCTCCCGGGAGAGCACAAGGCAGAGTCTCCTACCCTGTGTCTGACTATCCTCGCCAGGGCCCAACAGCTGAAGACTTCCAGGCCCCAACCAAGGCCTTACTGGAGCCACTCTCCACACACTTGGATAAGCCTCAGACATAACCGAACTGGCAGAGGAACCCAGGTGTGTGGGACCCGGGACTGAGATCTCTAAGCCTGCACGGTTTGGGACTGGACCTGACAGTAGCTAGACAGTTACACCCTCCAACTGCCCTGTAATCCCAACAAAGGCCAGGATCCAAAGATTATCACAACAAGCTCCCGGGAGAGCACAAGGCAGAGTCTCCTACCCTGTGTCTGACTATCCTCGCCAGGGCCCAACAGCTGAAGACTTCCAGGCCCCAACCAAGGCCTTACTGGAGCCACTCTCCACACACTTGGATAAGCCTCAGACATAACCGAACTGGCAGAGGAACCCAGGTGTGTGGGACCGGGACTGAGATCTCTAAGCCTGCACGGTTTGGGACTGGACCTGTCAGTAGCTAGACGGTTACACCCACCAACTGCCGTGTAACCCCAACAAAGGCCAGGATCCAAATATTATCACAACAAGCTCCCGGGAGAGCACAAGGCAGAGTCTCCTACCCTGTGTCTGACTATCCTTGCCAGCGCCCAACAGCTGAAGACTTCCAGGACCCAACCAAGGCCTTACTGGAGGCACTCTCCACACACTTGGATAAGCCTCAGACATAACCGAACTGGCAGAGGAACCTAGGTGTGTGGGACCCGGGACTGAGATCGCTAAGCCTGCACGGTTTGGGACTGGACCTGTCAGTAGCTAGACAGTTACACCCTCCAACTGCCGCGTAACCCCAACAAAGGCCAGGATCCAAAGATTATCACAACAAGCTCCCGGGAGAGCACAAGGCAGAGTCTCCTACCCTGTGTCTGACTATCCTCGCCAGGGCCCAACAGCTGAAGACTTCCAGGCCCCAACCAAGGCCTTACTGGAGCCACTCTCCACACACTTGGATAAGCCTCAGACATAACCGAACTGGCAGAGGAACCCAGGTGTGTGGGACCCGGGACTGAGATCTCTAAGCCTGCACGGTTTGGGACTGGACCTGTCAGTAGCTAGACAGTTACACCCTCCAACTGCCGTGTAACCCCAACAAAGGCCAGGATTCAAAGATTATCACAACAAGCTCCCGGGAGAGCACAAGGCAGAGTCTCCTACCCTGTGTCTGACTATCCTTGCCAGGGCCCAACAGCTGAAGACTTCCAGGCCGCAACCAAGGCCTTACTGGAGCCACTCTCCACACACTTGGATAAGCCTCAGACATAACCGAACTGGCAGAGGAACCCAGGTGTGTGGGACCCGGGACTGAGATCTCTAAGCCTGCACGGTTTGGGACTGGACCCAGTAGCTAGACAGTTACACCCTCCAACTGCCGTGTAACCCCAACAAAGGCCAGGATCCAAAGATTATCACAACAAGCTCCCGGGAGAGCACAAGGCAGAGTCTCCTACCCTGTGTCTGACTATCCTCGCCAGGGCCCAACAGCTTAAGACTTCCAGGCCCCAACCAAGGCCTTACTGGAGCCACTCTCCACACACTTGGATAAGCCTCAGACATAACCGAACTGGCAGAGGAACCCAGGTGTGTGGGACCCGGGACTGAGATCTCTAAGCCTGCACGGTTTGGGACTGGACCTGTCAGTAGCTAGACGGTTACACCCACCAACTGCCGTGTAACCCCAACAAAGGCCAGGATCCAAAGATTATCACAACAAGCTCCCGGGAGAGCACAAGGCAGAGTCTCCTACCCTGTGTCTGACTATCCTTGCCAGGGCCCAACAGCTGAAGACTTCCAGGCCCCAACCAAGGCCTTACTAGAGCCACTCTCCACACACTTGGATAAGCCTCAGACATAACCGAACTGGCAGAGGAACCCAGGTGTGTGGGACCCGGGACTGAGATCGCTAAGCTGCACGGTTTGGGACTGGACCTGTCAGTAGCTAGACAGTTACACCCTCCAACTGCCGCGTAACCGCAACAAAGGCCAGGATCCAAAGATTATCACAACAAGCTCCCGGGAGAGCACAAGGCAGAGTCTCCTACCCTGTGTCTGACTATCCTCGCCAGGGCCCAACAGCTGAAGACTTCCAGGCCCCAACCAAGGCCTTACTGGAGCCACTCTCCACCACTTGTATAAGCCTCAGACATAACCGAACTGGCAGAGGAACCCAGGTGTGTGGGACCCGGGACTGAGATCTCTAAGCCTGCACGGTTTGGGACTGGACCTGTCAGTAGCTAGACAGTTACACCCTCCACCTGCTGTGTAACCCCAACAAAGGCCAGGATCCAAAGATTATCACAACAAGCTCCCGGGAGAGCACAAGGCAGAGTCTCCTACCCTGTGTATGACTATCCTCGCCAGGGCCCAACAGCTGTAGACTTCCAGGCCCCAACCAAGGCCTTACTGGAGCCACTCTGCACACACTTGGATAAGCCTCAGACATAACCGAACTGGCAGAGGAACCCAGGTGTGTGGGACCCGGGACTGAGATCTCTAAGCCTCCACGGTTTGGGACTGGACCTGTCAGTAGCTAGACAGTTACACCCTCCAACTGCCGTGTAACCCCAACAAAGGCCAGGATCCAAAGATTATCACAACAAGCTCCCGGGAGAGCACAAGGCAGAGTCTCCTACCCTGTGTCTGACAATCCTTGCCAGGGCCCAACAGCTGAAGACTTCCAGGCCCCAACCAAGGCCTTACTGGAGCCACTCTCCACACACTTGGATAAGCCTCAGACATAACCGAACTGGCAGAGGAACTCAGGTGTGTGGGACCCGGGACTGAGATCTCTAAGCCTGCACGGTTTGGGACTGGACCTGTCAGTAGCTAGACACTTACACCCTCCAACTGCCGCGTAACCCCAAAAAAGGCCAGGATCCGAAGATTATCACAACAAGCTCCCGGGAGAGCACAAGACAGAGTCTCCTACCCTGTGTCTGACTATCCTCGCCAGGGCCCAACAGCTGAAGATTTCCAGGCCCCAACCAAGGCCTTACTGGAGCCACTCTCCACACACTTGGATAAGCCTCAGACATAACCGAACTGGCAGAGGAACCCAGGTGTGTGGGACCCGGGACTGAGATCTCTAAGCCTGCACGGTTTGGGACTGGACCTGTCAGTAGCTAGACAGTTACACTCTCCAACTGCCGCGTAACCCCAACAAAGGCCAGGATCCAAAGATTATCACAACAAGCTCCCGGGAGAGCACAAGGCAGAGTCTCCTACCCTGTGTCTGACTATCCTCGCCAGGGCCCAACAGCTGAAGACTTCCAGGCCCCAACCAAGGCCTTACTGGAGCCACTCTCCACACACTTGGATAAGCCTCAGACATAACCGAACTGGCAGAGGAACCCAGGTGTGTGGGACCCGGGACTGAGATCTCTAAGCCTGCACGGTTTGGGACTGGACCTGTCAGTAGCTAGACAGTTACACCCTCCAACTGCCGCGTAACCCCAACAAAGGCTAGGATCCAAAGATTATCACAACAAGCTCCCGGGAGAGCACAAGGAAGAGTCTCCTACCCTGTGTCTGACTATCCTCGCCAGGGCCCAACAGCAGAAGACTTCCAGGCCCCAACCAAGGCCTTACTGGTGCCATTCTTCACACACTTGGATAAGCCTCAGACATAACCGAACTGGCAGAGATACCCAGGTGTGTGGGACCCGGGACTGAGATCTCTAAGCCTGCACGGTTTGGGACTGGACCTGTCAGTAGCTAGACAGTTACACCCTCCAACTGCCGCGTAACCCCAACACAGGCTAGGATCCAAAGATTATCACAACAAGCTCCCGGGAGAGCACAAGGCCGAGTCTCCTACCCTGTGTCTGACTATCCTCACCAGGGCCCAACAGCTGAAGACTTCCAGGCCCCAACCAAGGCCTTACTGGAGCCACTCTCCACACACTTGGATAAGCCTCAGACATAACCGAACTGGCAGAGGAACCCAGGTGTGTGGGACCCGGGACTGAGATCTCTAAGCCTGCACGGTTTGGGACTGGACCTGTCAGTAGCTAGACGGTTACACCCACCAACTGCCGTGTAACCCCAACAAAGGCCAGGATCCAAAGATTATCACAACAAGCTCCCGGGAGAGCACAAGGCAGAGTCTCCTACCCTGTGTCTGACTATCCTTGCCAGGGCCCAACAGCTGAAGACTTCCAGGCCCCAACCAAGGCCTTACTGGAGCCACTCTCCACACACTTGGATAAGCCTCAGACATTACCGAACTGGCAGAGGAACCCAGGTGTGTGGTTCCCGGGACTGAGATCGCTAAGCCTGCACGGTTTGGGACTGGACCTGTCAGTAGATAGACAGTTACACCCTCCAACTGCCGCGTAACCCCAACAAAGGCCAGGATCCAAAGATTATCACAACAAGCTCCCGGGAGAGCACAAGGCAGAGTCTCCTACCCTGTGTCTGACTATCCTCGCCAGGGCCCAACAGCTGAAGACTTCCAGGCCCCAACCAAGGCCTTACTGGAGCCACTCTCAACACACTTGGATAAGCCTCAGACATAACCGAACTGGCAGAGCAACCCAGGTGTGTGGGACCCGGGACTGAGATCTCTAAGCCTGCACGGTTTGGGACTGGACCTGTCAGTAGCTAGACAGTTACACCCTCCAACTGCCGTGTAACCCCAACAAAGGCCAGGATCCAAAGATTATCACAACAAGCTCCCGGGAGAGCACAAGGCAGAGTCTCCTACCCTGTGTCTGACTATCCTTGCAGGGCCCAACAGCTGAAAACTTCCAGGCCCCAACCAAGGCCTTACTGGAGCCACTCTCCACAAACTTGGATAAGCCTCAGATATAACCGAACTGGCAGAGGAACCCAGGTGTGTGGGACCCGGGACTGAGAACTCTAAGCCTGCACGGTTTGGGACTGGACCTGTCAGTAGCTAGACAGTTACACCCTCCAACTGCCGTGTAACCCCAACAAAGGCCAGGATCCAAAGATTATCACAACAAGCTCCCGGGAGAGCACAAGGCAGAGTCTCCTACCCTGTGTCTGACTATCCTTGCCAGGGCCCAACAGCTGAAGACTTCCAGGCCCCAACCAAGGCCTTAATGGAGCCACTCTCCACACACTTGGATAAGCCTCAGACATAACTGAACTGGCAGAGGAACCCAGGTGTGTGGGACCCGGGACTGAGATCTCTAAGCCTGCACGGTTTGGGACTGGACCTGTCAGTAGCTAGACAGTTACACCCTCCACCTGCCGTGTAACCCAAACAAAGGCCAGGATCCAAAGATTATCACAACAAGCTCCCGGGAGAGCACAAGGCAGAGTCTCCTACCCTGTGTCTGACTATCCTTGCCAGGGCCCAACAGCTGAAGACTTCCAGGCCCCAACCAAGGCCTTACTGGAGCCACTCTCCACACACTTGGATAAGCCTCAGACATAACCGAACTGGCAGAGGAACCCAGGTGTGTGGGACGCGGGACTGAGATCTCTAAGCCTGCACGGTTTGGGACTGGACCTGTCAGTAGCTAGACGGTTACACCCTCCAACTGCCGCGTAACCCCAACAAAGGCCAGGATCCAAAGATTATCACAACAAGCTCCCGGGAGAGCACAAGGCAGAGTCTCCTACCCTGTGTCTGACTATCCTCGCCAGGGCCCAACAGCTGAAGATTTCCAGGCCCCAACCAAGGCCTTACTGGAGCCACTCTCCACACACTTGGATAAGCTTCAGACATAACCGAACTGGCAGAGGAACCCAGATGTGTGGGACCCGGGACTGAGATCTCTAAGCCTGCACGGTTTGGGACTGGACCTGTCAGTAGCTAGACAGTTACACCCTCCAACTGCCGCGTAACCCCAACAAAGGCCAGGATCCAAAGATTATCACAACAAGCTCCCGGGAGAGCACAAGGCAGAGTCTCCTACCCTGTGTCTGACTATCCTCGCCAGGGCACAACAGCTGAAGACTTCCAGGCCCCAACCAAGGTCTTACTGGAGCCACTCTCCACACACTTGGATAAGCCTCAGACATAACCGAACTGGCAGAGGAACCCAGGTGTGTGGGACCCGGGACTGAGATCTCTAAGCCTGCAGGGTTTGGGACTCGACCTGTCAGTAGCTAGACAGTTACACCCTCCAACTGCCGCGTAACCCCAACAAAGGCCAGGATCCAAAGATTATCACAACAAGCTCCCGGGAGAGCACAAGGCAGAGTCTCCTACCCTGTGTCTGACTATCCTCGCCAGGGCCCAACAGCTGAAGACTTCCAGGCCCCAACCAAGGCCTTACTGGAGATACTCTCCACACACTTGGATAAGCCTCAGACATAACCGAACTGGCAGAGGAACCCAGGTGTGTGGGACCGGGACTGAGATCTCTAAGCCTGCACGGTTTGGGACTGGACCTGTCAGTAGGTAGACGGTTACACCCACCAACTGCCGCGTAACCCCAACAAAGGCCAGGATCCAAAGATTATCACAACAAGCTCCCGGGAGAGCACAAGGCAGAGTCTCCTACCCTGTGTCTGACTATCCTTGCCAGGGCCCAACAGCTGAAGACTTCCAGGCCCCAACCAAGGCCTTACTGGAGCCACTCTCCACACACTTGGATAAGCCTCAGACATAACCGAACTGGCAGAGGAACCCAGGTGTGTGGGACCCGGGACTGAGATCTCTAAGCCTGCACGGTTTGGGACTGGACCTGTCAGTAGCTGGACAGTTACACCCTCCAACTGCCGCGTAACCCCAACAAAGGCCAGGATCCAAAGATTATCACAACAAGCTCCCGGGAGAGCACAAGGCAGAGTCTCCTACCCTGTGTCTGACTATCCTCGCCAGGGCCCAACAGCTGAAGACTTCCAGGCCCCAACCAAGGCCTTACTGGAGCCACTCTGCACACACTTGGATAAGCCTCAGACATAACCGAACTGGCAGAGGAACCCAGGTGTGTGGGACCCGGGACTGAGATCTCTAAGCCTGCACGGTTTGGGACTGGACCTGTCAGTAGCTAGACAGTTACACCCTCCAACAGCCGTGTAACCCCAACAAAGGCCAGGATCCAAAGATTATCACAACAAGCTACCGGGAGAGCACAAGGCAGAGTCTACTACCCTGTGTGTGACTATCCTTGCCAGGGCCCAACAGCTGAAGACTTCCAGGCCCCAACCAAGGCCTTACTGGAGCCACTCTCCACACACTTGGATAAGCCTCAGACATAACCGAACTGGCAGAGGAACTCAGGTGTGTGGGACCCGGGACTGAGATCTCTAAGCCTGCACGGTTTGGGACTGGACCTGTCAGTAGCTAGACACTTACACCCTCCAACTGCCGCGTAACCCCAACAAAGGCCAGGATCCAAAGATTATCACAACAAGCTCCCGGGAGAGCACAAGGCAGAGTCTCCTACCCTGTGTCTGACTATCCTCGCCAGGGCCCAACAGCTGAAGATTTCCAGGCCCCAACCAAGGCCTTACTGGAGCCACTCTCCACACACTTGGATAAGCCTCAGACATAACCGAACTGGCAGAGGAACCTAGGTGTGTGGGACCCTGGACTGAGATCTCTAAGCCTGCACGGTTTGGGACTGGACCTGTCAGTAGCTAGACAGTTACACCCTCCAACTGCCGCGTAACCCCAACAAAGGCCAGGATCCAAAAATTATCACAACAAGCTCCCGGGAGAGCACAAGGCAGAGTCTCCTACCCTGTGTCTGACTATCCTCGCCAGGGCCCAACAGCTGAAGACTTCCAGGCCCCAACCAAGGTCTTACTGGAGCCACTCTCCACACACTTGGATAAGCCTCAGACATAACCGAACTGGCAGAGGAACCCAGGTGTGTGGGACCCGGGACTGAGATCTCTAAGCCTGCACAGTTTGGGACTGGACCTGTCAGTAGCTAGACATTTACACCCTCCAACTGCCGCGTAACCACAACAAAGGCCAGGATCCAAAGATTATCACAACAAGCTCCCGGGGGAGCACAAGGCAGAGTCTCCTCCCTGTGTCTGACTATCCTTGCCAGGGCCCAACAGCTGAAGACTTCCAGGCCCCAACCAAGGCCTTACTGGAGCCACTCTCCACACACTTGGATAAGCCTCAGACATAACCGAACTGGCAGAGGAACCCAGGTGTGTGGGACCCGGGACTGAGATCTCTAAGCCTGCACGGTTTGGGACTGGACCTGTCAGTAGCTAGACAGTTACACCCTCCAACTGCCGCGTAACCCCAACAAAGGCCAGGATCCAAAGATTATCACAACAAGCTCCCGGGAGAGCACAAGGCAGAGTCTCCTACCCTGTGTCTGACTATCCTCGCCAGGGCCCAACAGCTGAAGACTTCCAGGCCCCAACCAAGGCCTTACTGGAGCCACTCTCCACACACTTGGATAAGCCTCAGACATAACCGAACTGGCAGAGGAACCCAGGTGTGTGGGACCCGGGACTGAGATCTCTAAGCCTGCACGGTTTGGGACTGGACCCAGTAGCTAGACAGTTACACCCTCCAACTGCCGTGTAACCCCAACAAAGGCCAGGATCCAAAGATTATCACAACAAGCTCCCGGGAGAGCACAAGGCAGAGTCTCCTACCCTGTGTCTGACTATCCTCGCCAGGGCCCAACAGCTGAAGACTTCCAGGCCCCAACCAAGGCCTTACTGGAGCCACTCTCCACACACTTGGATAAGCCTCAGACATAACCGAACTGGCAGAGGAACCCAGGTGTGTGGGACCCGGGACTGAGATCTCTAAGCCTGCACAGTTTGGGACTGGACCTGTCAGTAGCTAGACGGTTACACCCACCAACTGCCGTGTAACCCCAACAAAGGCCAGGATCCAAAGATTATCACAACAAGCTCCCGGGAGAGCACAAGCAGAGTCTCCTACCCTGTGTCTGACTATCCTTGCCAGGGCCCAACAGCTGAAGACTTCCAGGCCCCAACCAAGGCCTTACTGGAGCCACTCTCCACACACTTGGATAAGCCTCAGACATAACCGAACTGGCAGAGGAACCCAGGTGTGTGGGACCCGGGACTGAGATCGCTAAGCTACACGGTTTGGGACTGGACCTGTCAGTAGCTAGACAGTTACACCCTCCAACTGCCGCGTAACCGCAACAAAGGCCAGGATCCAAAGATTATCACAACAAGCTCCCGGGAGAGCACAAGGCAGAGTCTCCTACCCTGTGTCTGACTATCCTCGCCAGGGCCCAACAGCTGAAGACTTCCAGGCCCCAACCAAGTCCTTACTGGAGCCACTCTCCACACACTTGTATAAGCCTCAGACATAACCGAACTGGCAGAGGAACCCGGGTGTGTGGGACCCGGGACTGAGATCTCTAAGCCTGCATGGTTTGGGACTGGACCTGTCAGTAGCTAGACAGTTACACCCTCCAACTGCCGTGTAACCCCAACAAAGGCCAGGATTCAAAGATTATCACAACAAGCTCCCGGGAGAGCACAAGGCAGAGTCTCCTACCCTGTGTCTGACTATCCTTGCCAGGGCCCAACAGCTGAAGACTTCCAGGCCCCAACCAAGGCCTTACTGGAGCCACTCTACACACACTTGGATAAGCCTCAGACATAACCGAACTGGCAGAGGAACCCAGGTGTTGGACCCGGGACTGAGATCTCTAAGCCTGCACGGTTTGGGACTGGACCCAGTAGCTAGACAGTTACACCCTCCAACTGCCGTGTAACCCCAACAAAGGCCAGGATCCAAAGATTATCACAACAAGCTCCCGGGAGAGCACAAGGCAGAGTCTCCTACCCTGTGTCTGACTATCCTTGCCAGGGCCCAACAGCTGAAGACTTCCAGGCCCTAACCAAGGCCTTACTGGAGCCACTCTCCACACACTTGGATAAGCCTCAGACATAACCGAACTGGCAGAGGAACCCAGGTGTGTGGGACGCGGGACTGAGATCTCTAAGCCTGCACGGTTTGGGACTGGACCTGTCAGTAGCTAGACGGTTACACCCTCCAACTGCCGCGTAACCCCAACAAAGGCCAGGATCCAAATATTATCACAACAAGCTCCCGGGAGAGCACAAGGCAGAGTCTCCTACCCTGTGTCTGACTATCCTCGCCAGGGCCCAACAGCTGAAGATTTCCAGGTCCCAACCAAGGCCTTACTGGAGCCACTCTCCACACACTTGGATAAGCCTCAGACATAACCGAACTGGCAGAGGAACCCAGGTGTGTGGGACCCGGGACTGAGATCTCTAAGCCTTCACGGTTTGTGACTGGACCTGTCAGTAGCTAGACAGTTACACCCTCCAACTGCCGCGTAACCCCAACAAAGGCCAGGATCCAAAGATTATCACAACAAGCTCCCGGGAGAGCACAAGGCAGAGTCTCCTACCCTGTGTCTGACTATCCTCGCCAGGGCCCAACAGCTGAAGACTTCCAGGCCCCAACCAAGGTCTTACTGGAGCCACTCTCCACACACTTGGATAAGCCTCAGACATAACCGAACTGGCAGAGGAACCCAGGTGTGTGGGACCCGGGACTGAGATCTCTAAGCCTGCAGGGTTTGGGACTGGACCTGTCAGTAGCTAGACAGTTACACCCTCCAACTGCCGCGTAACCCCAACAAAGGCCAGGATCCAAAGATTATCACAACAAGCTCCCGGGAGAGCACAAGGCAGAGTCTCCTACCCTGTGTCTGACTATCCTCGCCAGGGCCCAACAGCTGAAGACTTCCAGGCCCCAACCAAGGCCTTACTGGAGCCACTCTCCACACACTTGGATAAGCCTCAGACATAACCGAACTGGCAGAGGAACCCAGGTGTGTGGGACCGGGACTGAGATCTCTAAGCCTGCACGGTTTGCGACTGGACCTGTCAGTAGCTAGACGGTTACACCCACCAACTGCCGTGTAACCCCAACAAAGGCCAGGATCCAAAGATTATCACAACAAGCTCCCGGGAGAGCACAAGGCAGAGTCTCCTACCCTGTGTCTGACTATCCTTGCCAGGGCCCAACAGCTGAAGACTTCCAGGCCCCAACCAAGGCCTTACTGGAGCCACTCTCCACATACTTGGATAAGCCTCAGACATAACCGAACTGGCAGAGGAACCCAGGTGTGTGGGACCCGGGACTGAGATCGCTAAGCCTGCACGGTTTGGGACTGGACCTGTCAGTAGCTAGACAGTTACACCCTCCAACTGCCGCGTAACCCCAACAAAGGCCAGGATCCAAAGATTATCACAACAAGCTCCCGGGAGAGCACAAGGCAGAGTCTCCTACCCTGTGTCTGACTATCCTCGCCAGGGCCCAACAGCTGAAGACTTCCAGGCCCCAACCAAGGCCTTACTGGAGCCACTCTCCACACACTTGGATAAGCCTCAGACATAACCGAACTGGCAGAGGAACCCAGGTGTGTGGGACCCGGGACTGAGATCTCTAAGCCTGCACGGTTTGGGACTGGACCTGTCAGTAGCTAGACAGTTACACCCTCCAACTGCCGTGTAACCCCAACAAAGGCCAGGATCCGAAGAAAATCAAAACAAGCTCCCGGGAGAGCACAAGGCAGAGTCTCCTACCCTGTGTCTGACTATCCTTGCCAGGGCCCAACAGCTGAAGACTTCCAGGCCCCAACCAAGGCCTTACTGGAGCCACTCTCCACACACTTGGATAAGCCTCAGACATAACCGAACTGGCAGAGGAACCCAGGTGAGTGGGACCCGGGACTGAGATCTCTAAGCCTGCACGGTTTGGGACTGGACCTGTCAGTAGCTAGACAGTTACACCCTCCAACTGCCGCGTAACCCCAACAAAGGCCAGGATCCAAAGATTATCACAACAAGCTCCCGGGAGAGCACAAGGCAGAGTCTCCTACCCTGTGTATGACTATCCTCGCCAGGGCCCAACAGCTGAAGACTTCCAGGCCCCAACCAAGGCCTTACTGGAGCCACTCTGCACACACTTGGATAAGCCTCAGACATAAACGAACTGGCAGAGGAACCCAGGTGTGTGGGACCCGGGACTGAGATCTCTAAGCCTGCACGGTTTGGGACTGGACCTGTCAGTAGCTAGACAGTTACACCCTCCAACAGCCGTGTAACCCCAACAAAGGCCAGGATCCAAAGATTATCACAACAAGCTCCCGGGAGAGCACAAGGCAGAGTCTCCTACCCTGTGTGTGACTATCCTTGCCAGGGCCCAACAGCTGAAGACTTCCAGGCCCCAACCAAGGCCTTACTGGAGCCACTCTCCACACACTTGGATAAGCCTCAGACATAACCGAACTGGCAGAGGAACTCAGGTGTGTGGGACCCGGGACTGAGATGTCTAAGCCTGCACGGTTTGGGACTGGACCTGTCAGTAGCTAGACACTTACACCCTCCAACTGCCGCGTAACCCCAACAAAGGCCAGGATCCAAAGATTATCACAACAAGCTCCCGGGAGAGCACAAGGCAGAGTCTCCTACCCTGTGTCTGACTATCCTTGCCAGGGCCCAACAGCTGAAGATTTCCAGGCCCCAACCAAGGCCTTACTGGAGCCACTCTCCACACACTTGGATAAGCCTCAGACATAACCGAACTGGCAGAGGAACCCAGGTGTGTGGGACCCGGGACTGAGATCTCTAAGCCTGCACGGTTTGGGACTGGACCTGTCAGTAGCTAGACAGTTACACCCTCCAACTGCTGCGTAACCCCAACAAAGGCCAGGATCCAAATATTATCACAACAAGCTCCCGGGAGAGCACAAGGCAGAGTCTCCTACCCTGTGTCTGACTATCCTCGCCAGGGCCCAACAGCTGAAGACTTCCAGGCCCCAACCAAGGTCTTACTGGAGCCACTCTCCACACACTTGGATAAGCCTCAGACATAACCGAACTGGCAGAGGAACCCAGGTGTGTGGGACCCGGGACTGAGATCTCTAAGCCTGCACGGTTTGGGACTGGACCTGTCAGTAGCTAGACAGTTACACCCTCCAACTGCCGCGTAACCCCAACAAAGGCCAGGATCCAAAGATTATCACAACAAGCTCCCGGGAGAGCACAAGGCAGAGTCTCCTACCCTGTGTCTGACTATCCTCGCCAGGGCCCAACAGCTGAAGACTTCCAGGCCCCAACCAAGGCCTTACTGGAGCCACTCTCCACACACTTGGATAAGCCTCAGACATAACCGAACTGGCAGAGGAACCCAGGTGTGTGGGACCCGGGACTGAGATCTCTAAGCCTGCACGGTTTGGGACTGGACCTGTCAGTAGCTAGACAGTTACACCCTCCAACTGCCGCGTAACCCCAACAAAGGCCAGGATCCAAAGATTATCACAACAAGCTCCCGGGAGAGCACAAGGCAGAGTCTCCTACCCTGCGACTGACTATCCTCGCCAGGGCCCAACAGCTGAAGACTTTCAGGCCCCAACCAAGGCCTTACTGGAGCCACTCTCCACACACTTGGATAAGCCTCAGACATAACCGAACTGGCAGAGGAACCCAGGTGTGTGGGACCCGGGACTGAGATCTCTAAGCCTGCACGGTTTGGGACTGGACCTGACAGTAGCTAGACAGTTACACCCTCCAACTGCCCTGCAACCCCAACAAAGGCCAGGATCCAAAGATTATCACAACAAGCTCCCGGGAGAGCACAAGGCAGAGTCTCCTACCCTGTGTCTGACTATCCTCGCCAGGGCCCAACAGCTGAAGACTTCCAGGCCCCAACCAAGGCCTTACTGGAGCCACTCTCCACACACTTGGATAAGCCTCAGACATAACTGAACTGGCAGAGGAACCCAGGTGTGTGGGACCCGGGACTGAGATCTCTAAGCCTGCACGGTTTGGGACTGGACCTGTCAGAAGCTAGACGTTTACACCCACCAACAGCCGTGTAACCCCAACAAAGGCCAGGATCCAAAGATTATCACAACAAGCTCCCGGGAGAGCACAAGGCAGAGTCTCCTACCCTGTGTCTGACTATCCTTGCCAGGGCCCAACAGCTGAAGACTTCCAGGACCCAACCAAGGCCTTACTGGAGGCACTCTCCAAACACTTGGATAAGCCTCAGACATAACTTAACTGGCAGAGGAACCCAGGTGTGTGGGACCCGGGACTGAGATCGCTAAGCCTGCACGGTTTGGGACTGGACCTGTCAGTAGCTAGACAGTTACACCCTCCAACAGCCGCGTAACCCCAACAAAGGCCAGGATCCAAAGATTATCACAACAAGCTCCCGGGAGAGCACAAGGCAGAGTCTCCTACCCTGTGTCTGACTATCCTCGCCAGGGCCCAACAGCTGAAGACTTCCAGGCCCCAACGAAGGCCTTACTGGAGCCACTCTCCACACACTTGGATAAGCCTCAGAAATAACCGAACTGGCAGAGGAACCCAGGTGTGTGGGACCCGGGACTGAGATCTCTAAGCCTGCACGGTTTGGGACTGGACCTCTCAGTAGCAAGACAGTTACACCCTCCAACTTCCGTGTAACCCCAAAAAAGGCCAGGATTCAAAGATTATCACAACAAGCTCCCGGGAGAGCACAAGGCAGAGTCTCCTACCCTGTGTCTGACTATCCTCGCCAGGGCCCAACAGCTGAAGACTTCCAGGCCCCAACCAAGGCCTTACTGGAGCCACTCTCCACACACTTGGATAAGCCTCAGACATAACCGAACTGGCAGAGGAACCCAGGTGTGTGGGACCCGGGACTGAGATCTCTAAGCCTGCACGGTTTGGGACTGGACCCAGTAGCTAGACAGTTACACCCTCCAACTGCCGTGTAACCCCAACAAAGGCCAGGATCCAAAGATTATCACAACAAGCTCCCGGGAGAGCACAAGGCAGAGTCTCCTACCCTGTGTCTGACTATCCTCGCCAGGGCCCAACAGCTGAAGACTTCCAGGCCCCAACCAAGGCCTTACTGGAGCCACTCTCCACACACATGGATAAGCCTCAGACATAACTGAACTGGCAGAGGAACCCAGGTGTGTGGGACCCGGGACTGAGCTCTCTAAGCCTGCACGGTTTGGGACTGGACCTGTCAGTAGCTAGACGGTTACACCCACCAACTGCCGTGTAACCCCAACAAAGGCCAGGATCCAAAGATTATCACAACAAGCTCCCGGGAGAGCACAAGGCAGAGTCTCCTACCCTGTGTCTGACTATCCTTGCCAGCGCCCAACAGCTGAAGACTTCCAGGACCCAACCAAGGCCTTACTGGAGGCACTCTCCACACACTTGGATAAGCCTCAGACATAACTTAACTGGCAGAGGAACCCAGGTGTGTGGGACCCGGGACTGAGATCGCTAAGCCTGCACGGTTTGGGACTGGACCTGTCAGTAGCTAGACAGTTACACCCTCCAACTGCCGCGTAACCCCAACAAAGGCCAGGATCCAAAGATTATCACAACAAGCTCCCGGGAGAGCACAAGGCAGAGTCTCCTACCCTGTGTCTGACTATCCTCGCCAGGGCCCAACAGCTGAAGACTTCCAGGCCCCAACCAAGGCCTTACTGGAGCCACTCTCCACACACTTGGATAAGCCTCAGAAATAACCGAACTGGCAGAGGAACCCAGGTGTGTGGGACCCGGGACTGAGATCTCTAAGCCTGCACGGTTTGGGACTGGACCTGTCAGTAGCTAGACAGTTACACCCTCCAACTTCCGTGTAACGCCAACAAAGGCCAGAATTCAAAGATTATCACAACAAGCTCCCGGGAGAGCACAAGGCAGAGTCTCCTACCCTGTGTCTGACTATCCTCGCCAGGGCCCAACAGCTGAAGACTTCTAGGCCCCAACCAAGGCCTTACTGGAGCCACTCTCCACACACTTGGATAAGCCTCAGACATAACCGAACTGGCAGAGGAACCCAGGTGTGTGGGACCCGGGACTGAGATCTCTAAGCCTGCACGGTTTGGGACTGGACCCAGTAGCTAGACAGTTACACCCTCCAACTGCCGTGTAACCCCAACAAATGCCAGGATCCAAAGATTATCACAACAAGCTCCCGGGAGAGCACAAGGCAGAGTCTCCTACCCTGTGTCTGACTATCCTCGCCAGAGCCCAACAGCTGAAGACTTCCAGGCCCCAACCAAGGCCTTACTGGAGCCACTCTCCACACACTTGGATAAGCCTCAGACATTACCGAACTGGCAGAGGAACCCAGGTGTGTGGGACCCGGGACTGAGATCGCTAAGCTACACGGTTTGGGACTGGACCTGTCAGTAGCTAGACAGTTACACCCTCAACTGCCGCGTAACCGCAACAAAGGCCAGGATCCAAAGATTATCACAACAAGCTCCCGGGAGAGCACAAGGCAGAGTCTCCTACCCTGTGTCTGACTATCCTCGCCAGGGCCCAACAGCTGAAGACTTCCAGGCCCCAACCAAGGCCTTACTGGAGCCACTCTCCACACACTTGGATAAGCCTCAGACATAACCGAACTGGCAGAGGAACCCAGGTGTGTGGGACCCGGGACTGAGATCTCTAAGCCTGCATGGTTTGGGACTGGACCTGTCAGTAGCTAGGCAGTTACACCCTCCAACTGCCGTGTAACCCCAACAAAGGCCAGGACTCAAAGATTATCACAACAAGCTCCCGGGAGAGCACAAGGCAGAGTCTCCTACCCTGTGTCTGACTATCCTCGCCAGAGCCCAACAGCTGAAGACTTCCAGGCCCCAACCAAGGCCTTACTGGAGCCACTCTCCACACACTTGGATAAGCCTCAGACATAACCGAACTGGCAGAGGAACCCAGGTGTGTGGGACCCGGGACTGAGATCTCTAATCCTGCACGGTTTGGGACTGGACCCAGTAGCTAGACAGTTACACCCTCCAACTGCCGTGTAACCCCAACAAAGGCCAGGATCCAAAGATTATCACAACAAGCTCCCGGGAGAGCACAAGGCAGAGTCTCCTACCCTGTGTCTGACTATCCTCGCCAGGGCCCAACAGCTGAAGACTTCCAGGCCCCAACCAAGGCCTTACTGGAGCCACTCTCCACACACTTGGATAAGCCTCAGACATAACCGAACTGGCAGAGGAACCCAGGTGTGTGGGACGCGGGACTGAGATCTCTAAGCCTGCACGGTTTGGGACTGGACCTGTCAGTAGCTAGACGGTTACACCCTCCAACTGCCGCGTAACCCCAACAAAGGCCAGGATCCAAAGATTATCACAACAAGCTCCCGGGAGAGCACAAGGCAGAGTCTCCTACCCTGTGTCTGACTATCCTCGCCAGGGCCCAACAGCTGAAGATTTCCAGGCCCCAACCAAGGCCTTACTGGAGCCACTCTCCACACACTTGGATAAGCCTCAGACATAACCGAACTGGCAGAGGAACCCAGGTGTGTGGGACCCGGGACTGAGATCTCTAAGCCTGCACGGTTTGGGACTGGACCTGTCAGTAGCTAGACAGTTACACCCTCCAACTGCCGCGTAACCCCAACAAAGGCCAGGATCCAAAGATTATCACAACAAGCTCCCGGGAGAGCACAAGGCAGAGTCTCCTACCCTGTGTCTGACTATCCTCGCCAGGGCCCAACAGCTGAAGACTTCCAGGCCCCAACCAAGGCCTTACTGGAGCCACTCTGCACACACTTGGATAAGCCTCAGACATAACCGAACTGGCAGAGGAACCCAGGTGTGTGGGACCCGGGACTGAGATCTCTAAGCCTGCATGGTTTGGGACTGGACCTGTCAGTAGCTAGGCAGTTACACCCTCCAACTGCCGTGTAACCTCAACAAAGGCCAGGATTCAAAGATTATCACAACAAGCTCCCGGGAGAGCACAAGGCAGAGTCTCCTACCCTGTGTCTGACTATCCTTGCCAGGGCCCAACAGCTGAAGACTTCCAGGCCCCAACCAAGGCCTTACTGGAGCCACTCTACACACACTTGGATAAGCCTCAGACATAACCGAACTGGCAGAGGAACCCAGGTGTGTGGGACCCGGGACTGAGATCTCTAAGCCTGCACGGTTTGGGACTGGACCCAGTAGCTAGACAGTTACACCCTCCAACTGCCGTGTAACCCCAACAAAGGCCAGAATCCAAAGATTATCACAAAAAGCTCCCGGGAGAGCACAAGGCAGAGTCTCCTACCCTGTGTGTGACTATCCTCGCCAGGGCCCAACAGCTGAAGACTTCCAGGCCCCAACCAAGGCCTTACTGGAGCCACTCTCCACACACTTGGATAAGCCTCAGATATAACCGAACTGGCAGAGGAACCCAGGTGTGTGGGACCCGGGACTGAGAACTCTAAGCCTGCACGGTTTGGGACTGGACCTGTCAGTAGCTAGACAGTTACACCCTCCAACGGCCGTGTAACCCCAACAAAGGCCAGGATCCAAAGATTATCACAACAAGCTCCCGGGAGAGCACAAGGCAGAGTCTCCTACCCTGTGTCTGACTATCCTTGCCAGGGCCCAACAGCTGAAGACTTCCAGGCCCCAACCAAGGCCTTACTGGAGCCACTCTCCACACACTTGGATAAGCCTCAGACATAATCGAACTGGCAGAGGAACCCAGGTGTGTGGGACCCGGGACTGAGATCGCTAAGCCTGCACGGTTTGGGACAGGACCTGTCAGTAGATAGACAGTTACACCCTCCAACTGCCGCGTAACCCCAACAAAGGCCAGGATCCAAAGATTATCACAACAAGCTCCCGGGAGAGCACAAGGCAGAGTCTCCTACCCTGTGTCTGACTATCCTCGCCAGGGCCCAACAGCTGAAGATTTCCAGGCCCCAACCAAGGCCTTACTGGAGCCACTCTCCACACACTTGGATAAGCCTCAGACATAACCGAACTGGCAGAGCAACCCAGGTGTGTGGGACCCGGGACTGAGATCTCTAAGCCTGCACGGTTTGGGACTGGACCTGTCAGTAGCTAGACAGTTACACCCTCCAACTGCCGTGTAACCCCAACAAAGGCCAGGATCCAAAGATTATCACATCAAGCTCCCGGGAGAGCACAAGGCAGAGTTTCCTACCCTGTGTCTGACTATCCTTGCCAGGGCCCAACAGCTGAAAACTTCCAGGCCCCAACCAAGGCCTTACTGGAGCCACTCTCCACACACTTGGATAAGCCTCAGATATAACCGAACTGGCAGAGGAACCCAGGTGTGTGGGACCCGGGACTGAGAACTCTAAGCCTGCACGGTTTGGGACTGGACCTGTCAGTAGCTAGACAGTTACACCCTCCAACTGCCGTGTAACCCCAACAAAGGCCAGGATCCAAAGATTATCACAACAAGCTCCCGGGAGAGCACAAGGCAGAGTCTCCTACCCTGTGTCTGACTATCCTTGCCAGGGCCCAACAGCTGAAGACTTCCAGGCCCCAACCAAGGCCTTACTGGAGCCACTCTCCACACACTTGGATAAGCCTCAGACATAACTGAACTGGCAGAGGAACCCAGGTGTGTGGGACCCGGGACTGAGATCTCTAAGCCTGCACGGTTTGGGACTGGACCTGTCAGTAGCTAGACAGTTACACCCTCCACCTGCCGTGTAACCCCAACAAAGGCCAGGATCCAAAGATTATCACAACAAGCTCCCGGGAGAGCACAAGGCAGAGTCTCCTACCCTGTGTCTGACTATCCTTGCCAGGGCCCAACAGCTGAAGACTTCCAGGGCCCAACCAAGGCCTTACTGGAGCCACTCTCCACACACTTGGATAAGCCTCAGACATAACCGAACTGGCAGAGGAACCCAGGTGTGTGGGACGCGGGACTGAGATCTCTAAGCCTGCACGGTTTGGGACTGGACCTGTCAGTAGCTAGACGGTTACACCCTCCAACTGCCGCGTAACCCCAACAAAGGCCAGGATCCAAAGATTATCACAACAAGCTCCCGGGAGAGCACAAGGCAGAGTCTCCTACCCTGTGTCTGACTATCCTCGCCAGGGCCCAACAGCTGAAGATTTCCAGGCCCCAACCAAGGCCTTACTGGAGCCACTCTCCACACACTTGGATAAGCCTCAGACATAACCGAACTGGCAGAGGAACCCAGGTGTGTGGGACCCGGGACTGAGATCTCAAAGCCTGCACGGTTTGGGAATGGACCTGTCAGTAGCTAGACAGTTACACCCTCCAACTGCCGCGTAACCCCAACAAAGGCCAGGATCCAAAGATTATCACAACAAGCTCCCGGGAGAGCACAAGGCAGAGTCTCCTACCCTGTGTCTGACTATCCTCGCCAGGGCCCAACAGCTGAAGACTTCCAGGCCCCAACCAAGGTCTTACTGGAGCCACTCTCCACACACTTGGATAAGCCTCAGACATAACCGAACTGGCAGAGGAACCCAGGTGTGTGGGACCCGGGACTGAGATCTCTAAGCCTGCAGGGTTTGGGACTGGACCTGTCAGTAGCTAGACAGTTACACCCTCCAACTGCCGCGTAACCCCAACAAAGGCCAGGATCCAAAGATTATCACAACAAGCTCCCGGGAGAGCACAAGGCAGAGTCTCCTACCCTGTGTCTGACTATCCTCGCCAGGGCCCAACAGCTGAAGACTTCCAGGCCCCAACCAAGGCCTTACTGGAGCCACTCTCCACACACTTGGATAAGCCTCAGACATAACCGAACTGGCAGAGGAACCCAGGTGTGTGGGACCGGGACTGAGATCTCTAAGCCTGCACGGTTTGGGACTGGACCTGTCAGTAGCTAGACGGTTACACCCACCAACTGCCGTGTAACACCAACAAAGGCCAGGATCCAAAGATTATCACAACAAGCTCCCGGGAGAGCACAAGGCAGAGTCTCCTACCCTGTGTCTGACTATCCTTGCCAGGGCCCAACAGCTGAAGACTTCCAGGCCCCAACCAAGGCCTTACTGGAGCCACTCTCCACACACTTGGATAAGCCTCAGACATAACCGAACTGGCAGAGGAACCCAGGTGTGTGGGACCCGGGACTGAGATCTCTAAGCCTGCAGGGTTTGGGACTGGACCTGTCAGTAGCTAGACAGTTACACCCTCCAACTGCCGCGTAACCCCAACAAAGGCCAGGATCGAAAGATTATCACAACAAGCTCCCGGGAGAGCACAAGGCAGAGTCTCCTACCCTGTGTCTGACTATCCTCGCCAGGGCCCAACAGCTGAAGACTTCCAGGCCCCAACCAAGGCCTTACTGGAGCCACTCTCCACACACTTGGATAAGCCTCAGACATAACCGAACTGGCAGAGGAACCCAGGTGTGTGGGACCCGGGACTGAGATCTCTAAGCCTGCACGGTTTGGGACTGGACCTGTCAGTAGCTAGACAGTTACACCCTCCAACTGCCGTGTAACCCCAACAAAGGCCAGGATCCGAAGATTATCACAAGAAGCTCCCGGGAGAGCACAAGGCAGAGTCTCCTACCCTGTGTCTGACTATCCTTGCCAGGGCCCAACAGCTGAAGACTTCCAGGCCCCAACCAAGGCCTTACTGGAGCCACTCTCCACACACTTGGATAAGCCTCAGACATAACCGAACTGGCAGAGGAACCCAGGTGTGTGGGACCCGGGACTGAGATCTCTAAGCCTGCATGGTTTGGGACTGGACCTGTCAGTAGCTAGACAGTTACACCCTCCAACTGCCGCGTAACCCCAACAAAGGCCAGGATCCAAAGATTATCACAACAAGCTCCCGGGAGAGCACAAGGCAGAGTCTCTTACCCTGTGTATGACTATCCTCGCCAGGGCCCAACAGCTGAAGACTTCCAGGCCCCAACCAAGGCCTTACTGGAGCCACTCTGCACACACTTGGATAAGCCTCAGACATAACCGAACTGGCAGAGGAACCCAGGTGTGTGGGACCCGGGACTGAGATCTCTAAGCCTGCACGGTTTGGGACTGGACCTGTCAGTAGCTAGACAGTTACACCCTCCAACTGCCGCGTAACCCCAACAAAGGCCAGGATCCAAAGATTATCACAACAAGCTCCCGGGAGAGCACAAGGCAGAGTCTCCTACCCTGTGTCTGACTATCCTCGCCAGGGCCCAACAGCTGAAGACTTCCAGGCCCCAACCAAGGTCTTACTGGAGCCACTCTCCACACACTTGGATAAGCCTCAGACATAACCGAACTGGCAGAGGAACCCAGGTGTGTGGGACCCGGGACTGAGATCTCTAAGCCTGCACGGTTTGGGACTGGACCTGTCAGTAGCTAGACAGTTACACCCTCCAACTGCCGCGTAACCCCAACAAAGGCCAGGATCCAAAGATTATCACAACAAGCTCCCGGGAGAGCACAAGGCAGAGTCTCCTACCCTGTGTCTGACTATCCTCGCCAGGGCCCAACAGCTGAAGACTTCCAGGCCCCAACCAAGGCCTTACTGGAGCCACTCTCCACACACTTGGATAAGCCTCAGACATAACCGAACTGGCAGAGGAACCCAGGTGTGTGGGACCCGGGACTGAGATCTATAAGCCTGCACGGTTTGGGACTGGACCTGTCAGTAGCTAGACAGTTACACCCTCCAACTGCCGCGTAACCCCAACAAAGGCCAGGATCCAAAGATTATCACAACAAGCTCCCGGGAGAGCACAAGGCAGAGTCTCCTACCCTGTGTCTGACTATCCTCGCCAGGGCCCAACAGCTGCAGACTTCCAGGCCCCAACCAAGGTCTTACTGGAGCCACTCTCCACACACTTGGATAAGCCTCAGACATAACCGAACTGGCAGAGGAACCCAGGTGTGTGGGACCCGGGACTGAGATCTCTAAGCCTGCACGGTTTGGGACTGGACCTGTCAGTAGCTAGACAGTTACACCCTCCAACTGCCGCGTAACCCCAACAAAGGCCAGGATCCAAAGATTATCACAACAAGCTCCCGGGAGAGCACAAGGCAGAGTCTCCTACCCTGTGTCTGACTATCCTCGCCAGAGCCCAACAGCTGAAGACTTCCAGGCCCCAACCAAGGCCTTACTGGTGCCATTCTCCACACACTTGGATAAGCCTCAGACATAACCGAACTGGCAGAGGAACCCAGGTGTGTGGGACCCGGGACTGAGATCTCTAAGCCTGCACGGTTTGGGACTGGACCTGTCAGTAGCTAGACAGTTACACCCTCCAACTGCCGCGTAACCCCAGCAAAGGCTAGGATCCAAAGATTATCACAACAAGCTCCCGGGAGAGCACAAGGCAGAGTCTCCTACCCTGTGTCTGACTATCCTCGCCAGGGCCCAACAGCTGAAGACTTCCAGGCCCCAACCATGGCCTTACTGGAGCCACTCTCCACACACTTGGATAAGCCTCAGACATAACCGAACTGGCAGAGGAACCCAGGTGTGTGGGACCCGGGACTGAGATCTTTAAGCCTGCACGGTTTGGGACTGGACCTGACAGTAGCTAGAAAGTTACACCCTCCAACTGCCGTGTAACCCCAACAAAGGCCAGGATCCAAAGATTATCACAACAAGCTCCCGGGAGAGCACAAGGCCGAGTCTCCTACCCTGTGTCTGACTATCCTCGCCAGGGCCCAACAGCTGAAGACTTCCAGGCCCCAACCAAGGCCTTACTGGAGCCACTCTCCACACACTTGGATAAGCCTCAGACATAACCGAACTGGCAGAGGAACCCAGGTGTGTGGGACCCGGGACTGAGATCTCTAAGCCTGCACGGTTTGGGACTGGACCTGTCAGTAGCTAGACGGTTACACCCACCAACTGCCGTGTAACCCCAACAAAGGCCAGGATCCAAAGATTATCACAACAAGCTCCCGGGAGAGCACAAGGCAGAGTCTCCAACCCTGTGTCTGACTATCCTTGCCAGGGCCCAACAGCTGAAGACTTCCAGGCCCCAACCAAGGCCTTACTGGAGCCACTCTCCACACACTTGGATAAGCCTCAGACATAACCGAACTGGCAGAGGAACCCAGGTGTGTGGGACCCGGGACTGAGATCTCTAAGCCTGCACGGTTTGGGACTGGACCTGTCAGTAGCTAGACAGTTACACCCTCCAACTGCCGCGTAACCCCAACAAAGGCCAGGATCCAAAGATTTTCACAACAAGCTCCCGGGAGAGCACAAGGCAGAGTCTCCTACACTGTGTATGACTATCCTCGCCAGGGCCCAACAGCTGTAGACTTCCAGGCCCCAAACAAGGCCTTACTGGAGCCACTCTGCACACACTTGGATAAGCCTCAGACATAACCGAACTGGCAGAGGAACCCAGGTGTGTGGGACCCGGGACTGAGATCTCTAAGCCTGCACGGTTTGGGACTGGACCTGTCAGTAGCTAGACAATTACACCCTCCAACTGCCGTGTAACCCCAACAAAGGCCAGGATCCAAAGATTATCACAACAAGCTCCCGGGAGAGCACAAGGCAGAGTCTCCTACCCTGTGTCTGACAATCCTTGCCAGGGCCCAACAGCTGAAGACTTCCAGGCCCCAACCAAGGCCTTACTGGAGCCACTCTCCACACACTTGGATAAGCCTCAGACATAACCGAACTGGCAGAGGAACTCAGGTGTGTGGGACCCGGGACTGAGATCTCTAAGCCTGCACGGTTTGGGACTGGACCTGTCAGTAGCTAGACACTTACACCCTCCAACTGCCGCGTAACCCCAACAAAGGCCAGGATCCAAAGATTATCACAACAAGCTCCCGGGAGAGCACAAGGCAGAGTCGCCTACCCTGTGTCTGACTATCCTCGCCAGGGCCCAATAGCTGAAGATTTCCAGGCCCCAACCAAGGCCTTACTGGAGCCACTCTCCACACACTTGGATAAGCCTCAGACATAACCGAACTGGCAGAGGAACCCAGGTGTGTGGGACCCGGGACTGAGATCTCTAAGCCTGCACGGTTTGGGACTGGACCTGTCAGTAGCTAGACAGTTACACCCTCCAACTGCCGCGTAACCCCAACAAAGGCCAGGATCCAAAGATTATCACAACAAGCTACCGGGAGAGCACAAGGCAGAGTCTCCTACCCTGTGTCTGACTATCCTCGCCAGGGCCCAACAGCTGAAGACTTCCAGGCCCCAACCAAGGTCTTACTGGAGCCACTCTCCACACACTTGAATAAGCCTCAGACATAACCGAACTGGCAGAGGAACCCAGGTGTGTGGGACCCGGGACTGAGATCTCTAAGCCTGCACGGTTTGGGACTGGACCTGTCAGTAGCTAGACAGTTACACCCTCCAACTGCCGTGTAACCCCAACAAAGGCCAGGATCCAAAGATTATCACAACAAGCTCCCGGGAGAGCACAAGGCAGAGTCTCCTACCCTGTGTCTGACTATCCTTGCCAGGGCCCAACAGCTGAAGACTTCCAGGCCCCAACCAAGGCCTTACTGGAGCCACTCTGCACACACTTGGATAAGCCTCAGACATAACCGAACTGGCAGAGGAACCCAGGTGTGTGGGACCCGGGACTGAGATCGCTAAGCCTGCACGGTTTGGGACTGGACCTGTCAGTAGCTAGACAGTTACACCCTCCAACTGCCGTGTAACCCCAACAAAGGCCAGGATCCAAAGATTATCACTACAAGCTCCCGGGAGAGCACAAGGCAGAGTCTCCTACCCTGTGTCTGACTATCCTCGCCAGGGCCCAACAGCTGAAGACTTCCAGGCCCCAACCAAGGCCTTACTGGAGCCACTCTGCACACACTTGGATAAGCCTCAGACATAACCGAACTGGCAGAGGAACCCAGGTGTGTGGGACCCGGGACTGAGATCTCTAAGCCTGCACGGTTTGGGACTGGACCTGTCAGTAGCTAGACAGTTACACCCTCCAACTGCCGTGTAACCCCAACAAAGGCCAGGATCCAAAGATTATCACTACAAGCTCCCGGGAGAGCACAAGGCAGAGTCTCCTACCCTGTGTCTGACTATCCTTACCAGGGCCCAACAGCTGAAGACTTCCAGGCCCCAACCAAGGCCTTACTGGAGCCACTCTCCACACACTTGGATAAGCCTCAGACATAACCGAACTGGCAGAGCAACCCAGGTGTGTGGGACCCGGGACTGAGATTTCTAAGCCTGCACGGTTTGGGACTGGACCTGTCAGTAGCTAGACAGTTACACCCTCGAACTGCCGCGTAACCCCAACAAAGGCCAGGATCCAAAGATTATCACAACAAGCTCCCGGGAGAGCACAAGGCAGAGTCTCCTACCCTGTGTCTGACTATCCTCGCCAGGGCCCAACAGCTGAAGACTTCCAGGCCCCAACCAAGGCCTTACTGGAGCCACTCTCCTCACACTTGGATAAGCCTCAGACATAACCGAACTGGCAGAGGAACCCAGGTGTGTGGGACCCGGGACTGAGATCTCTAAGCCTGCACGGTTTGGGACTGGACCTGTCAGTAGCTAGACGGTTACACCCACCAACTGCCGTGTAACCCCAACAAAGGCCAGGATCCAAAGATTATCACAACAAGCTCCCGGGAGAGCACAAGGCAGAGTCTCCTACCCTGTGTCTGACTATCCTTGCCAGGGCCCAACAGCTGAAGACTTCCAGGCCCCAACCAAGGCCTTACTGGAGCCACTCTCCACACACTTGGATAAGCCTCAGACATAACCGAACTGGCAGAGGAACCCAGGTGTGTGGGACCCGGGACTGAGATCTCTAAGCCTGCAGGGTTTGGGACTGGACCTGTCAGAAGCTAGACAGTTACACCCTCCAACTGCCGTGTAACCCCAAAAAGGCCAGGATCCAAAGATTATCACAACAAGCTCCCGAGAGAGCACAAGGCAGAGTCTCCTACCCTGTGTCTGACTATCCTTGCAGGGCCCAACAGCTGAAGACTTCCAGGCCCCAACCAAGGCCTTACTGGAGCCACTCTCCACACACTTGGATAAGCCTCAGACATAACCGAACTGGCAGAGGAACCCAGGTGTGTGGGACCCGGGACTGAGATCTCTAAGCCTGTACGGTTTGGGACTGGACCTGTCAGTAGCTAGACAGTTACACCCTCCAACTGCCGCGTAACCCCAACAAAGGCCAGGATCCAAAGATTATCACAACAAGCTCCCGGGAGAGCACAAGGCAGAGTCTCCTACCCTGTGTCTGACTATCCTTGCCAGGGCCCAACAGCTGAAGACTTCCAGGCCCCAACCAAGGCCTTACTGGAGCCACTCTGCACACACTTGGATAAGCCTCAGACATAACCGAACTGGCAGAGGAACCCAGGTGTGTGGGACCCGGGACTGAGATCGCTAAGCCTGCACGGTTTGGGACTGGACCTGTCAGTAGCTAGACAGTTACACCCTCCAACTGCCGTGTAACCCCAACAAAGGCCAGGATCCAAAGATTATCACTACAAGCTCCCGGGAGAGCACAAGGCAGAGTCTCCTACCCTGTGTCTGACTATCCTCGCAGGGCCCAACAGCTGAAGACTTCCAGGCCCCAACCAAGGCCTTACTGGAGCCACTCTCCACACACTTGGATAAGCCTCAGACATAACCGAACTGGTAGAGGAACCCAGGTGTGTGGGATCCAGGACTGAGATCTCTAAGCCTGCACGGTTTGGGACTGGACCTGTCAGTAGCTAGACAGTTACACCCTCCAACTGCCGTGTAACCCCAACAAAGGCCAGGATCCAAAGATTATCACTACAAGCTCCCGGGATAGCACAAGGCAGAGTCTCCTACCCTGTGTCTGACTATCCTTGCCAGGGCCCAACAGCTGAAGACTTCCAGGCCCCAACCAAGGCCTTACTGGAGCCACTCTCCACACACTTGCATAAGCCTCAGACATAACCGAACTGGCAGAGCAACCCAGGTGTGTGGGACCCGGGACTGAGATTTCTAAGCCTGCACGGTTTGGGACTGGACCTGTCAGTAGCTAGACAGTTACACCCTCGAACTGCCGCGTAACCCCAACAAAGGCCAGGATCCAAAGATTATCACAACAAGCTCCCGGGAGAGCACAAGGCAGAGTCTCCTACCCTGTGTCTGACTATCCTCGCCAGGGCCCAACAGCTGAAGACTTCCAGGCCCCAACCAAGGCCTTACTGGAGCCACTCTCCACACACTTGGATAAGCCTCAGACATAACCGAACTGGCAGAGGAACCCAGGTGTGTGGGACCCGGGACTGAGATCTCTAAGCCTGCACGGTTTGGGACTGGACCTGTCAGTAGCTAGACGGTTACACCCACCAACTGCCGTGTAACCCCAACAAAGGCCAAGATCCAAAGATTATCACAACAAGCTCCCGGGAGAGCACAAGGCAGAGTCTCCTACCCTGTGTCTGACTATCCTCGCCAGAGCCCAAGAGCTGAAGACTTCCAGGCCCCAACCAAGGCTTTACTGGAGCCACTCTCCACACACTTGGATAAGCCTCAGACATAACCGAACTGGCAGAGGAACCCAGGTGTGTGGGACCCGGGACTGAGATCTCTAAGCCTGCACGGTTTGGGACTGGACCTGTCAGTAGCTAGACAGTTACACCCTCCAACTGCCGCGTAACCCCAACAAAGGCCAGGATCCGAAGATTATCACAACAAGCTCCCGGGAGAGCACAAGGCAGAGTCTCCTACCCTGTGTCTGACTATCCTCGCCAGGGCCCAACAGCTGAAGACTTCCAGGCCCCAACCAAGGCCTTACTGGAGCCACTCTCCACACACTTGGATAAGCCTCAGACATAACCGAACTGGCAGAGGAACCCAGGTGTGTGGGACCCGGGACTGAGATCTCTAAGCCTGCACGGTTTGGGACTGGACCTGTCAGTAGCTAGACGGTTACACCCACCAACTGCCGTGTAACCCCAACAAAGGCCAGGATCCAAAGATTATCACAACAAGCTCCCGGGAGAGCACAAGGCAGAGTCTCCTACCCTGTGTCTGACTATCCTCGCCAGGGCCCAACAGCTGAAGACTTCCAGGCCCCAACCAAGGCCTTACTGGAGCCACTCTCCACACACTTGGATAAGCCTCAGATATAACCGAACTGGCAGAGGAACCCAGGTGTGTGGGACCCGGGACTGAGAACTCTAAGCCTGCACGGTTTGGGACTGGACCTGTCAGTAGCTAGACAGTTACACCCTCCAACTGCCGCGTAACCCCAACAAAGGCCAGGATCCAAAGATTATCACAACAAGCTCCCCGGAGAGCACAAGGCAGAGTCTCCTACCCTGTGTCTGACTATCCTCGCCAGGGCCTAACAGCTGAAGACTTCCAGGCCCCAACCAAGGCCTTACTGGAGCCACTCTCCACACACTTGGATAAGCCTCAGACATAACCGAACTGGCAGAGGAACCCAGGTGTGTGGGACCCGGGACTGAGATCTCTAAGCCTGCACGGTTTGGGGCTGGACCTGTCAGAAGCTAGACAGTTACACCCTCCAACTGCCGTGTAACCCCAACAAAGGCCAGGATCCAAAGATTATCACAATAAGCTCCCGGGAGAGCACAAGGCAGAGTCTCCTACCCTGTGTCTGACTATCCTTGCCAGGGCCCAACAGCTGAAGACTTCCAGGCCCCAACCAAGGCCTTACTGGAGCCACTCTCCACACACTTGGATAAGTCTCAGACATAACCGAACTGGCAGAGGAACCCAGGTGTGTGGGACCCGGGACTGAGATCTCTAAGCCTGCACGGTTTGGGACTGGACCTGTCAGTAGCTAGACAGTTACACCCTCCAACTGCCGCGTAACCCCAACAAAGGCCAGGATCCAAAGATTATCACAACAAGCTCCCGGGAGAGCACAAGGCAGAGTCTCATACCCTGTGTCTGACAATCCTCGCCAGGGCCCAACAGCTGAAGACTTCCAGGCCCCAACCAAGGCCTTACTGGAGCCACTCTCCACACACTTGGATAAGCCTCAGACATAACCGAACTGGCAGAGGAAACCAGGTGTGTGGGACCCGGGACTGAGATCTCTAAGCCTGCACGGTTTGGGACTGGACCTGTCAGTAGCTAGACAGTTACACCCTCCAACTGCCGTGTAACCCCAACAAAGGCCAGGATCCAAAGATTATCACAACAAGCTCCCGGGAGAGCACAAGGCAGAGTCTCCTACCCTGTGTCTGACTATCCTTGCCAGGGCCCAACAGCTGAAGACTTCCAGGCCCCAACCAAGGCCTTACTGGAGCCACTCTCCACACACTTGGATAAGCCTCAGACATAACCGAACTGGCAGAGGAACCCAGGTGTGTGGGACCCGGGACTGAGATCGCTAAGCCTGCACGGTTTGGGACTGGACCTGTCAGTAGCTAGACAGTTACACCCTCCAACTGCCGCGTAACCCCAACAAAGGCCAGGATCCAAAGATTATCACAACAAGCTCCCGGGAGAGCACAAGGCAGAGTCTCCTACCCTGTGTCTGACTATCCTCGCCAGGGCCCAACAGCTGAAGACTTCCAGGCCCCAACCAAGGCCTTACTGGAGCCACTCTCCACACACTTGGATAAGCCTCAGACATAACCGAACTGGCAGAGGAACCCAGGTGTGTGGGACCCGGGACTGAGATCTCTAAGCCTGCACGGTTTGGGACTGGACCTGTCAGTAGCAAGACACTTACACCCTCGAACTGCCGTGTAACCCCAACAAAGGCCAGGATCCAAAGATTATCACAACAAGCTCCCGGGAGAGCACAAGGCAGAGTCTCCTACCCTGTGTCTGACTATCCTTGCCAGGGCCCAACAGCTGAAGACTTCCAGGCCCCAACCAAGGCCTTTCTGGAGCCACTCTCCACACACTTGGATAAGCCTCAGACATAACCGAACTGGCAGAGGAACCCAGGTGTGTGGGACCCGGGACTGAGATCTCTAAGCCTGCACGGTTTGGGACTGGACCTGTCAGTAGCTAGACACTTACACCCTCCAACTGCCGCGTAACCCCAACAAAGGCCAGGATCCAAAGATTATCACAACAAGCTCCCGGGTGAGCACAAGGCAGAGTCTCCTACCCTGTGTCTGACTATCCTCGCCAGGGCCCAACAGCTGAAGACTTCCAGGCCCCAACCATGGCCTTACTGGAGCCACTCTCCACACACTTGGATAAGCCTCAGACATAACCGAACTGGCAGAGGAACCCAGATGTGTGGGACCCGGGACTGAGATCTCTAAGCCTGCACGGTTTGGGACTGGACCTGTCAGTAGCTAGACAGTTACAACCACCAACTGCCGCGTAACCCCAACAAAGTCCAGGATCCAAAGATTATCACAACAAGCTCCCGGGAGAGCACAAGGCAGAGTCTCCTACCCTGTGTCTGACTATCCTCGCCAGGGCCCAACAGCTGAAGACTTCCAGCCCCCAACCAAGGCCTTACTGGAGCCACTCTCCACACACTTGGATAAGCCTCAGACATAACCGAACTGGCAGAGGAACCCAGGTGTGTGGGACCCGGGACTGAGATCTCTAAGCCTGCACGGTTTGGGACTGGACCTGTCAGTAGCTAGACAGTTACACCCTCCAACTGCCGTGTAACCCCAACAAAGGCCAGGATCCAAAGATTATCACTACAAGCTCCCGGGAGAGCACAAGGCAGAGTCTCCTACCCTGTGTCTGACTATCCTTGCCAGGGCCCAACAGCTGAAGACTTCCAGGCCCCAACCAAGGCCTTACTGGAGCCACTCTCCACACACTTGGATAAGCCTCAGACATAACCGAACTGGCAGAGCAACCCAGGTGTGTGGGACCCGGGACTGAGATCTCTAAGCCTGCACGTTTTGGGACTGGACCTGTCAGTAGCTAGACAGTTACACCCTCGAACTGCCGCGTAACCCCAACAAAGGCCAGGATCCAAAGATTATCACAACAAGCTCCCGGGAGAGCACAAGGCAGAGTCTCCTACCCTGTGTCTGACTATCCTCGCCAGGGCCCAACAGCTGAAGACTTCCAGGCCCCAACCAAGGCCTTACTGGAGCCACTCTCCACACACTTGAATAAGCCTCAGACATAACCGAACTGGCAGAGGAACCCAGGTGTGTGGGACCCGGGACTGAGATCTCTAAGCCTGCACGGTTTGGGACTGGACTTGTCATTAGCTAGACGGTTACACCCACCAACTGCCGTGTAACCCCAACAAAGGCCAGGATCCAAAGATTATCACAACAAGCTCCCGGGAGAGGACAAGGCAGAGTCTCCTACCCTGTGTCTGACTATCCTTGCCAGGGCCCAACAGCTGAAGACTTCCAGGCCCCAACCAAGGCCTTACTGGAGCCACTCTCCACACACTTGGATAAGACTCAGACATAACCGAACTGGCAGAGGAACCCAGGTGTGTGGGACCCGGGACTGAGATCGCTAAGCCTGCACGGTTTGGGACTGGACCTGTCAGTAGCTAGACAGTTACACCCTCCAACTGCCGCGTAACCCCAACAAAGGCCAGGATCCAAAGATTATCACAACAAGCTCCCGGGAGAGCACAAGGCAGAGTCTCCTACCCTGTGTCTGACTATCCTCGCCAGGGCCCAACAGCTGAAGACTTCCAGGCCCCAACCAAGGCCTTACTGGAGCCACTCTCCACACACTTGGATAAGCCTCAGACATAACCGAACTGGCAGAGGAACCCAGGTGTGTGGGACCCGGGACTGAGATCTCTAAGCCTGCACGGTTTGGGACTGGACCTGTCAGTAGCAAGACACTTACACCCTCGAACTGCCGTGTAACCCCAACAAAGGCCAGGATCCAAAGATTATCACAACAAGCTCCCGGGAGAGCACAAGGCAGAGTCTCCTACCCTGTGTCTGACTATCCTTGCCAGGGCCCAACAGCTGATGTCTTCTAGGCCCCAACCAAGGCCTTACTGGAGCCACTCTCCACACACTTGGATAAGCCTCAGACATAACCGAACTGACAGAGGAACCCAGGTGTGTGGGACCCGGGACTGAGATCGCTAAGCCTGCACGGTTTGGGACTGGACCTGTCAGTAGCTAGACAGTTACACCCTCCAACTGCCGTTTAACCCCAACAAAGGCCAGGATCCAATGATTATCACAACAAGCTCCCGGGAGAGCACAAGGCAGAGTCTCCTACCCTGTGTCTGACTATCCTTGCCAGGGCCCAACAGCTGAAGACTTCCAGGCCCCAACCAAGGCCTTACTGGAGCCACTCTCCACACACTTGGATAAGCCTCAGACATAACCGAACTGGCAGAGGAACCCAGGTGTGTGGGACCCGGGACTGAGATCTCTAAGCCTGCACGGTTTGGGACTGGACCCAGTAGCTAGACAGTTACACCCTCCAACTGCCGTGTAACCCCAACAAAGGCCAGGATACAAAGATTATCACAACAAGCTCCCGGGAGAGCACAAGGCAGAGTCTCCTACCCTGTGTGTGACTATCCTTGCCAGGGCCCAACAGCTAAAGACTTCCAGGCCCCAACCAAGGCCTTACTGGAGCCACTCTCCACACACTTGGATAAGCCTCAGACATAACCGAACTGGCAGAGGAACCCAGGTGTGTGGGACCCGGGACTGAGATCTCTAAGCCTGCACGGTTTGGGACTGGACCTGACAGTAGCTAGACACTTACACCCTCCAACTGCCGCGTAACCCCAACAAAGGCCAGGATCCAAAGATTATCACAACAAGCTCCCGGGTGAGCACAAGGCAGAGTCTCCTACCCTGTGTCTGACTATCCTCGCCAGGGCCCAACAGCTGAAGACTTCCAGGCCCCAACCATGGCCTTACTGGAGCCACTCTCCACACACTTGGATAAGCCTCAGACATAACCGAACTGGCAGAGGAACCCAGATGTGTGGGACCCGGGACTGAGATCTCTAAGCCTGCACGGTTTGGGACTGGACCTGTCAGTAGCTAGACAGTTACACCCACCAACTGCCGCGTAACCCCAACAAAGTCCAGGATCCAAAGATTATCACAACAAGCTCCCGGGAGAGCGCAAGGCAGAGTCTCCTACCCTGTGTCTGACTATCCTCGCCAGGGCCCAACAGCTGAAGACTTCCAGCCCCCAACCAAGGCCTTACTGGAGCCACTCTCCACACACTTGGATAAGCCTCAGACATAACCGAACTGGCAGAGGAACCCAGGTGTGTGGGACCCGGGACTGAGATCTCTAAGCCTGCACGGTTTGGGACTGGACCTGTCAGTAGCTAGACAGTTACACCCTCCAACTGCCGTGTAACCCCAACAAAGGCCAGGATCCAAAGATTATCACTACAAGCTCCCGGGAGAGCACAAGGCAGAGTCTCCTACCCTGTGTCTGACTATCCTTGCCAGGGCCCAACAGCTGAAGACTTCCAGGCCCCAACCAAGGCCTTACTGGAGCCACTCTCCACACACTTGGATAAGCCTCAGACATAACCGAACTGGCAGAGCAACCCAGGTGTGTGGGACCCGGGACTGAGATCTCTAAGCCTGCACGTTTTGGGACTGGACCTGTCAGTAGCTAGACAGTTACACCCTCGAACTGCCGCGTAAACCCAACAAAGGCCAGGATCCAAAGATTATCACAACAAGCTCCCGGGAGAGCACAAGGCAGAGTCTCCTACCCTGTGTCTGACTATCCTCGCCAGGGCCCAACAGCTGAAGACTTCCAGGCCCCAACCAAGGCCTTACTGGAGCCACTCTCCACACACTTGAATAAGCCTCAGACATAACCGAACTGGCAGAGGAACCCAGGTGTGTGGGACCCGGGACTGAGATCTCTAAGCCTGCACGGTTTGGGACTGGACTTGTCAGTAGCTAGACGGTTACACCCACCAACTGCCGTGTAACCCCAACAAAGGCCAGGATCCAAAGATTATCACAACAAGCTCCCGGGAGAGCACAAGGCAGAGTCTCCTACCCTGTGTCTGACTATCCTTGCCAGGGCCCAACAGCTGAAGACTTCCAGGCCCCAACCAAGGCCTTACTGGAGCCACTCTCCACACACTTGGATAAGCCTCAGACATAACCGAACTGGCAGAGGAACCCAGGTGTGTGGGACCCGGGACTGAGATCGCTATGCCTTCACGGTTTGGGACTGGACCTGTCAGTAGCTAGACAGTTACACCCTCCAACTGCCGCGTAACCCCAACAAAGGACAGGATCCAAAGATTATCACAAAAAGCTCCCGGGAGAGCACAAGACAGAGTCTCCTACCCTGTGTCTGACTATCCTCGCCAGGGCCCAACAGCTGAAGACTTCCAGGCCCCAACCAAGGCCTTACTGGAGCCACTCTCCACACACTTGGATAAGCCTCAGACATAACCGAACTGGCAGAGGAACCCAGGTGTGTAGGACCCTGGACTGAGATCTCTAAGCCTGCACGGTTTGGGACTGGACCTGTCAGTAGCTAGACACTTACACCCTCCAACTGCCGTGTAACCCCAACAAAGGCCAGGATCCAAAGATTATCACAACAAGCTCCCGGGAGAGCACAAGGCAGAGTCTCCTACCCTGTGTCTGACTATCCTTGCCAGGGCCCAACAGCGGAAGACTTCCAGGCCCCAACCAAGGCCTTACTGGAGCCACTCTCCACACACTTGGATAAGCCTCAGACATAACCGAACTGGCAGAGGAACCCAGGTGTGTGGGACCCGGGACTGAGATCTCTAAGCCTGCACGGTTTGGGACTGGACCTTTCAGTAGCTAGACAGTTACACCCTGCAACTGCCGTGTAACCCCAACAAAGGCCAGGATCCAAAGATTATCACAACAAGCTCCCGGGAGAGCACAAGGCAGAGTCTCCTACCCTGTGTCTGACTATCCTTGCCAGGGCCCAACAGCTGAAGACTTCCAGGCCCCAACCAAGGCCTTACTGGTGCCACTCTCCACACACTTGGATAAGCCTCAGACATAACCGAACTGGCAGAGGAACCCAGGTGTGTGGGACCCGGGACTGAGATCTCTAAGCCTGCACGGTTTGGGACTGGACCCAGTAGCTAGACAGTTACACCCTCCAACTGCCGTGTATCCCCACCAAAGGCCAGGATCCAAAGATTATCACAACAAGCTCCCGGGAGAGCACAAGGCAGAGTCTCCTACCCTGTGTCTGACTATCCTTGCCAGGGCCCAACAGCTGAAGACTTCCAGGCCCCAACCAAGGCCTTACTGGAGCCACTCTCCACACACTTGGATAAGCCTCAGACATAACCGAACTGGGAGAGCAACCGAGGTGTGTGGGACCCGGGACTGAGATTTCTAAGCCTGCACGGTTTGGGACTGGACCTGTCAGTAGCTAGACAGTTACACCCTCCAACTGCCGCCTAACCCCAACAAAGGCCAGGATCCAAAGATTATCACCACAAGCACCCGGGAGAGCACAAGGCAGAGTCTCCTACCCTGTGTCTGACTATCCTCGCCAGGGCCCAACAGCTGAAGACTTCCAGGCCCCAACCAAGGCCTTACTGGAGCCACTCTCCACACACTTGGATAAGCCTCAGACATAACCGAACTGGCAGAGGAACCCAGGTGTGTGGGACCCGGGACTGAGATCTCTAAGCCTGCACGGTTTGGGACTGGACCGGTCAGTAGCTAGACGGTTACACCCACCAACTGCCGTGTAACCCCAACAAAGGCCAGGATCCAAAGATTATCACAACAAGCTCCCGGGAGAGCACAAGGCAGAGTCTCCTACCCTGTGTCTGACTATCCTTGCCAGGGCCCAACAGCTGAAGACTTCCAGGCCCCAACCAAGGCCTTACTGGAGCCACTCTCCACACACTTGGATAAGCCTCAGACATAACCGAACTGGCAGAGGAACCCAGGTGTGTGGGACCCGGGACTGAGATAGCTATGCCTTCACGGTTTGGGACTGGACCTGTCAGTAGCTAGACAGTTACACCCTCCAACTGCCGCGTAACCCCAACAAAGGCCAGGATCCAAAGATTATCACAACAAGCTCCCGGGAGAGCACAAGACAGAGTCTTCTACCCTGTGTCTGACTATCCTCGCCAGGGCCCAACAGCTGAAGACTTCCAGGCCCCAACCAAGGCCTTACTGGAGCCACTCTCCACACACTTGGATAAGCCTCAGACATAACAGAACTGGCAGAGGAACCCAGGTGTGTAGGACCCGGGACTGAGATCTCTAAGCCTGCACGGTTTGGGACTGGACCTGTCAGTAGCTAGACACTTACACCCTCCAACTGCCGTGTAACCCCAACAAAGGCCAGGATCCAAAGATTATCACAACAAGCTCCCGGGAGAGCACAAGGCAGAGTCTCCTACCCTGTGTCTGACTATCCTTGCCAGGGCCCAACAGCGGAAGACTTCCAGGCCCCAACCAAGGCCTTACTGGAGCCACTCTCCACACACTTGGATAAGCCTCAGACATAACCAAACTGGCAGAGGAACCCAGGTGTGTGGGACCCGGGACTGAGATCTCTAAGCCTGCACGGTTTGGGACTGGACCTGTCAGTAGCAAGACACTTACACCCTCGAACTGCCGTGTAACCCCAACAAAGGCCAGGATCCAAAGATTATCACAACAAGCTCCCGGGAGAGCACAAGGCAGAGTCTCCTACCCTGTGTCTGACTATCCTTGCCAGGGCCCAACAGCTGAAGTCTTCTAGGCCCCAACCAAGGCCTTACTGGAGCCACTCTCCACACACTTGGATAAGCCTCAGACATAACCGAACTGGCAGAGGAACCCAGGTGTGTGGGACCCGGGACTGAGATCGCTAAGCCTGCACGGTTTGGGACTGGACCTGTCAGTAGCTAGACAGTTACACCCTCCAACTGCCGTGTAACCCCAACAAAGGCCAGGATCCAATGATTATCACAACAAGCTCCCGGGAGAGCACAAGGCAGAGTCTCCTACCCTGTGTCTGACTATCCTTGCCAGGGCCCAACAGCTGAAGACTTCCAGGCCCCAACCAAGGCCTTACTGGAGCCACTCTCCACACACTTGGATAAGCCTCAGACATAACCGAACTGGCAGAGGAACCCAGGTGTGTAGGACCCGGGACTGAGATCTCTAAGCCTGCACGGTTTGGGCCTGGACCTGTCAGAAGCTAGACACTTACACCCTCCAACTGCCGTGTAACCCAAAAAAGGCCAGGATCCAAAGATTATCACAACAAGCTCCCGGGAGAGCACAAGGCAGAGTCTCCTACCCTGTGTCTGACTATCCTTGCCAGGGCCCAACAGCTGAAGACTTCCAGGCCCCAACCAAGGCCTTACTGGAGCCACTCTCCACACACTTGGATAAGCCTCAGACATAACCGAACTGGCAGAGGAACCCAGGTGTGTGGGACCCGGGACTGAGATCTCTAAGCCTGCACGGTTTGGGACTGGACCCAGTAGCTAGACAGTTACACCCTCCAACTGCCGTGTAACCCCAACAAAGGCCAGGATCCAAAGATTATCACAACAAGCTCCCGGGAGAGCACAAGGCAGAGTCTCCTACCCTGTGTCTGACTATCCTTGCCAGGGCCCAACAGCTGAAGACTTCCAGGCCCCAACCAAGGCCTTACTGGAGCCACTCTCCACACACTTGGATAAGCCTCAGACATAACCGAACTGGCAGAGGAACCCAGGTGTGTGGGACCCGGGACTGAGATCGCTAAGCCTGCACGGTTTGGGACTGGACCTGTCAGTAGCTAGACAGTTACACCCTCCAACTGCCGCGTAACCCCAACAAAGGCCAGGATCCGAAGATTATCACAACAAGATCCCGGGAGAGCACAAGGCAGAGTCTCCTACCCTGTGTCTGACTATCCTCGCCAGGGCCCAACAGCTGAAGACTTCCAGGCCCCAACCAAGGCCTTACTGGAGCCAGTCTCCACACACTTGGATAAGCCTCAGACATAACCGAACTGGCAGAGGAACCCAGGTGTGTGGGATCCGGGACTGAGATCTCTAAGCCTGCACGGTTTGGGACTGAACCTGTCAGTAGCAAGACACTTACACCCTCGAACTGCCGTGTAACCCCAACAAAGGCCAGGATCCAAAGATTATCACAACAAGCTCCCGGGAGAGCACAAGGCAGAGTCTCCTACCCTGTGTCTGACTATCCTTGCCAGGGCCCAACAGCTGAAGTCTTCTAGGCCCCAACCAAGGCCTTACTGGAGCCACTCTCCACACACTTGGATAAGCCTCAGACATAACCGAACTGGCAGAGGAACCCAGGTGTGTGGGACCCGGGACTGAGATCGCTAAGCCTGCACGGTTTGGGACTGGACCTGTCAGTAGCTAGACAGTTACACCCTCCAACTGCCGTGTAACCCCAACAAAGGCCAGGATCCAATGATTATCACAACAAGCTCCCGGGAGAGCACAAGGCAGAGTCTCCTACCCTGTGTCTGACTATCCTCGCCAGGGCCCAACAGCTGAAGACTTCCAGGCCCCAACCAAGGCCTTACTGGAGCCACTCTCCACACACTTGGATAAGCCTCAGACATAACCGAACTGGCAGAGGAACCCAGGTGTGTGGGTCCCGGGACTGAGATCTCTAAGCCTGCACGGTTTGGGACTGGACCCAGTAGCTAGACAGTTACACCCTCCAACTGCCGTGTAACCCCAACAAAGGCCAGGATCCAAAGATTATCACAACCAGCTCCCGGGAGAGCACAAGGCAGAGTCTCCTACCCTGTGTCTGACTATCCTTGCCAGGGCCCAACAGCTGAAGACTTCCAGGCCCCAACCAAGGCCTTACTGGAGCCACTCTCCACACACTTGGATAAGCCTCAGACATAACCGAACTGGCAGAGGAACCCAGGTGTGTGGGACCCGGGACTGAGATCGCTAAGCCTGCACGGTTTGGGACTGGATCTGTCAGTAGCTAGACAGTTACACCCTCCAACTGCCGCGTAACCCCAAAAAAGCCCAGGATCCAAAGATTATCACAACAAGCTCCCGGGAGAGCACAAGGCAGAGTCTCCTACCCTGTGTCTGACTATCCTCGCCAGGGCCCAACAGCTGAAGACTTCCAGGCCCCAACCAAGGCCTTACTGGAGCCACTCTCCACACACTTGGATAAGCCTCAGACATAACCGAACTGGCAGAGGAACCCAGGTGTGTGGGACCCGGGACTGAGATCTCTAAGCCTGCACGGTTTGGGACTGGACCTGTCAGTAGCTAGACAGTTACACCCTCCAACTGCCGCGTAACCCCAACAAAGGCCAGGATCCAAAGATTATCACAACAAGCTCCCGGGAGAGCACAAGGCAGAGTCTCCTACCCTGTGTCTGACTATCCTCGCCAGGGCCCAACAGCTGAAGACTTCCAGGCCCCAACCAAGGTCTTACTGGAGCCACTCTCCACACACTTGGATAAGCCTCAGACATAACCGAACTGGCAGAGGAACCCAGGTGTGTGGGACCCGGGACTGAGATCTCTAAGCCTGCACGGTTTGGGACTGGACCTGTCAGTAGCTAGATAGTTACACCCTCCAACTGCCGTGTAACCCCAACAAAGGCCAGGATCCAAAGATTATCACAACAAGCTCCCGGGAGAGCACAAGGCAGAGTCTCCTACCCTGTGTCTGACTATCCTCGCCAGGGCCCAACAGCTGAACACTTCCAGCCCCCAACCAAGGCCTTACTGGAGCCACTCTCCACACACTTGGATAAGCCTCAGACATAACCGAACTGGCAGAGGAACCCAGGTGTGTAGGACCCGAGACTGAGATCTCTAAGCCTGCACGGTTTGGGACTGGACCTGTCAGTAGCTAGACACTTACACCCTCCAACTGCCGTGTAACCCCAACAAAGGCCAGGATCCAAAGATTATCACAACAAGCTCCCGGGAGAGCACAAGGCAGAGTCTCCTACCCTGTGTCTGACTATCCTTGCCAGGGCCCAACAGCGGAAGACTTCCAGGCCCCAACCAAGGCCTTACTGGAGCCACTCTCCACACACTTGGATAAGCCTCAGATATAACCGAACTGGCAGAGGAACCCAGGTGTGTGGGACCCGGGACTGAGATCTCTAAGCCTGCACGGTTTGGGACTGGACCTGTCAGTAGCTAGACAGTTACACCCTCCAACTGCCGTGTAACTCCAACAAAGGCCAGGATCCAAAGATTATCACAACAAGCTCCCGGGAGAGCACAAGGCAGAGTCTCCTACCCTGTGTCTGACTATCCTTGCCAGGGCCCAACAGCTGAAGACTTCCAGGCCCCAACCAAGGCCTTACTGGAGCCACTCTCCACACACTTGGATAAGCCTCAGACATAACCGAACTGGCAGAGGAACCCAGGTGTGTGGGACCCGGGACTGAGATCTCTAAGCCTGCACGGTTTGGGACTGGACCCAGTAGCTAGACAGTTACACCCTCCAACTGCCGTGTAACCCCAACAAAGGCCAGGATCCAAAGATTATCACAACAAGCTCCCGGGAGAGCACAAGGCAGAGTCTCCTATCCTGTGTCTGACTATCCTTGCCAGGGCCCAACAGCTGAAGACTTCCAGGCCCCAACCAAGGCCTTACTGGAGCCACTCTCCACACACTTGGATAAGCCTCAGACATAACCGAACTGGCAGAGCAACCCAGGTGTGTGGGACCCGGGACTGAGATTTCTAAGCCTGCACGGTTTGGGACTGGACCTGTCAGTAGCTAGACAGTTACACCCTCGAAACTGCCGTCTAACCCCAACAAAGGCCAGGATCCAAAGATTATCACAACAAGCTCCCGGGAGAGCACAAGGCAGAGTCTCCTACCCTGTGTCTGACTATCCTCGCCAGGGCCCAACAGCTGAAGACTTCCAGGCCCCAACCAAGGCCTTACTGGAGCCACTCTCCACACACTTGGATAAGCCTCAGACATAACCGAACTGGCAGAGGAACCCAGGTGTGTGGGACCCGGGAATGAGATCTCTAAGCCTGCACGGTTTGGGACTGGACCTGTCAGTAGCTAGACGGTTACACGCACCAACTGCCGTGTAAACCCAACAAAGGCCAGGATCCAAAGATTATCACAACAAGCTCCCGGGAGAGCACAAGGCAGAGTCTCCTACCCTGTGTCTGACTATCCTTGCCAGGGCCCAACAGCTGAAGACTTCCAGGCCCCAACCAAGGCCTTACTGGAGCCACTCTCCACACACTTGGATAAGCCTCAGACATAACCGAACTGGCAGAGGAACCCAGGTGTGTGGGACCCGGGACTGAGATCGCTATGCCTTCACGGTTTGGGACTGGACCTGTCAGTAGCTAGACAGTTACACCCTCCAACTGCCGCGTAACCCCAAAAAAAGGCCAGGATCCAAAGATTATCACAACAAGCTCCCGGGAGAGCACAAGACAGAGTCTCCTACCCTGTGTCTGACTATCCTCGCCAGGGCCCAACAGCTGAAGACTTCCAGGCCCCAACCAAGGCCTTACTGGAGCCACTCTCCACACACCTGGATAAGCCTCAGACATAACCGAACTGGCAGAGGAACCCAGGTGTGTGGGACCCGGGACTGAGATCTCTAAGCCTGCACGGTTTGGGACTGGACCTGTCAGTGCTAGATAGTTACACCCTCCAACTGCCGTGTAACCCCAACAAAGGCCAGGATCCAAAGATTATCACAACAAGCTCCCGGGAGAGCACAAGGCAGAGTCTCCTACCCTGTGTCTGACTATCCTTGCAGGGCCCAACAGCGGAAGACTTCCAGGCCCCAACCAAGGCCTTACTGGAGCCACTCTCCACACACTTGGATAAGCATCAGACATAACCGAACTGGCAGAGCAACCCAGGTGTGTGGGACCCGGGAATGAGATCTCTAAGCCTGCACGGTTTGGGACTGGACCTGTCAGTAGCTAGACAGTTACACCCTTCAACTGCCGTGTAACCCCAACAAAGGCCAGGATCCAAAGATTATCACAACAAGCTCCCGGGAGAGCACAAGGCAGAGTCTCCTACCCTGTGTCTGACTATCCTTGCCAGGGCCCAACAGCTGAAGACTTCCAGGCCCCAACCAAGGCCTTACTGGAGCCACTCTCCACACACTTGGATAAGCCTCAGACATAACCGAACTGGCAGAGGAACCCAGGTGTGTGGGACCCGGGACTGAGATCTCTAAGCCTGCACGGTTTGGGACTGGACCCAGTAGCTAGACAGTTACACCCTCCAACTGCCGTGTAACCCCAACAAAGGCCAGGATCCAAAGATTATCACAACAAGCTCCCGGGAGAGCACAAGGCAGAGTCTCCTACCCTGTGTCTGACTATCCTTGCCAGGGCCCAACAGCTGAAGACTTCCAGGCCCCAACCAAGGCCTTACTGGAGCCACTCTCCACACACTTGGATAAGCCTCAGACATAACCGAACTGGCAGAGCAACCCAGGTGTGTGGGACCCGGGACTGAGATCTCTAAGCCTGCACGGTTTGGGACTGGACCTGTCAGTAGCTAGACAGTTACACCCTCGAACTGCCGCCTAACCCCAACAAAGGCCAGAATCCAAAGATTATCACAACAAGCTCCCGGGAGAGCACAAGGCAGAGTCTCCTACCCTGTGTCTGACTATCCTCGCCAGGGCCCAACAGCTGAAGACTTCCAGGCCCCAACCAAGGTCTTACTGGAGCCACTCTCCACACACTTGGATAAGCCTCAGACATAACCGAACTGGCAGAGGAACCCAGGTGTGTGGGACCCGGGACTGAGATCTCTAAGCCTGCACGGTTTGGGACTGGACCTGTCAGTAGCTAGATAGTTACACCCTCCAACTGCCGTGTAACCCCAACAAAGGCCAGGATCCAAAGATTATCACAACAAGCTCCCGGGAGAGCACAAGGCAGAGTCTCCTACCCTGTGTCTGACTATCCTCGCCAGGGCCCAACAGCTGAAGACTTCCAGCCCCCAACCAAGGCCTTACTGGAGCCACTCTCCACACACTTGGATAAGCCTCAGACATAACCGAACTGGCAGAGGAACCCAGGTGTGTAGGACCCGGGACTGAGATCTCTAAGCCTGCACGGTTTGGGACTGGACCTGTCAGTAGCTAGACACTTACACCCTCCAACTGCCGTGAAACCCCAACAAAGGCCAGGATCCAAAGATTATCACAACAAGCTCCCGGGAGAGCACAAGGCAGAGTCTCCTACCCTGTGTCTGACTATCCTTGCCAGGGCCCAACAGCGGAAGACTTCCAGGCCCCAACCAAGGCCTTACTGGAGCCACTCTCCACACACTTGGATAAGCCTCAGATATAACCGAACTGGCAGAGGAACCCAGGTGTGTGGGACCCGGGACTGAGATCTCTAAGCCTGCACGGTTTGGGACTGGACCTGTCAGTAGCTAGACAGTTACACCCTCCAACTGCCGTGTAACCCCAACAAAGGCCAGGATCCAAAGATTATCACAACAAGCTCCCGGGAGAGCACAAGGCAGAGTCTCCTACCCTGTGTCTGACTATCCTTGCCAGGGCCCAACAGCTGAAGACTTCCAGGCCCCAACCAAGGCCTTACTGGAGCCACTCTCCACACACTTGGATAAGCCTCAGACATAACCGAACTGGCAGAGGAACCCAGGTGTGTGGGACCCGGGACTGAGATCTCTAAGCCTGCACGGTTTGGGACTGGACCCAGTAGCTAGACAGTTACACCCTCCAACTGCCGTGTAACCCCAACAAAGGCCAGGATCCAAAGATTATCACAACAAGCTCCCGGGAGAGTACAAGGCAGAGTCTCCTATCCTGTGTCTGACTATCCTTGCCAGGGCCCAACAGCTGAAGACTTCCAGGCCCCAACCAAGGCCTTACTGGAGCCACTCTCCACACACTTGGATAAGCCTCAGACATAACCGAACTGGCAGAGCAACCCAGGTGTGTGGGACCCGGGACTGAGATTTCTAAGCCTGCACGGTTTGGGACTGGACCTGTCAGTAGCTAGACAGTTACACCCTCGAAACTGCCGTCTAACCCCAACAAAGGCCAGGATCCAAAGATTATCACAACAAGCTCCCGGGAGAGCACAAGGCAGAGTCTCCTACCCTGTGTCTGACTATCCTCGCCAGGGCCCAACAGCTGAAGACTTCCAGGCCCCAACCAAGGCCTTACTGGAGCCACTCTCCACACACTTGGATAAGCCTCAGACATAACCGAACTGGCAGAGGAACCCAGGTGTGTGGGACCCGGGAATGAGATCTCTAAGCCTGCACGGTTTGGGACTGGACCTGTCAGTAGCTAGACGGTTACACGCACCAACTGCCGTGTAAACCCAACAAAGGCCAGGATCCAAAGATTATCACAACAAGCTCCCGGGAGAGCACAAGGCAGAGTCTCCTACCCTGTGTCTGACTATCCTTGCCAGGGCCCAACAGCTGAAGACTTCCAGGCCCCAACCAAGGCCTTACTGGAGCCACTCTCCACACACTTGGATAAGCCTCAGACATAACCGAACTGGCAGAGGAACCCAGGTGTGTGGGACCCGGGACTGAGATCGCTATGCCTTCACGGTTTGGGACTGGACCTGTCAGTAGCTAGACAGTTACACCCTCCAACTGCCGCGTAACCCCAAAAAAAGGCCAGGATCCAAAGATTATCACAACAAGCTCCCGGGAGAGCACAAGACAGAGTCCCCTACCCTGTGTCTGACTATCCTCGCCAGGGCCCAACAGCTGAAGACTTCCAGGCCCCAACCAAGGCCTTACTGGAGCCACTCTCCACACACCTGGATAAGCCTCAGACATAACCGAACTGGTAGAGGAACCCAGGTGTGTGGGATCCGGGACTGAGATCTCTAAGCCTGCACGGTTTGGGACTGGACCTGTCAGTAGCTAGACAGTTACACCCTCCAACTGCCGTGTAACCCCAACAAAGGCCAGGATCCAAAGATTATCACTACAAGCTCCCGGGAGAGCACAAGGCAGAGTCTCCTACCCTGTGTCTGACTATCCTTGCCAGGGCCCAACAGCTGAAGACTTCCAGGCCCCAACCAAGGCCTTACTGGAGCCACTCTCCACACACTTGGATAAGCCTCAGACATAACCGAACTGGCAGAGCAACCCAGGTGTGTGGGACCCGGGACTGAGATTTCTAAGCCTGCACAGTTTGGGACTGGACCTGTCAGTAGCTAGACAGTTACACCCTCGAACTGCCGCGTAACCCCAACAAAGGCCAGGATCCAAAGATTATCACAACAAGCTCCCGGGAGAGCACAAGGCAGAGTCTTCTACCCTGTGTCTGACTATCCTCGCCAGGGCCCAACAGCTGAAGACTTTCAGGCCCCAACCAAGGCCTTACTGGAGCCACTCTCCACACACTTGGATAAGCCTCAGACATAACCGAACTGGCAGAGGAACCCAGGTGTGTGGGACCGGGACTGAGATCTCTAAGCCTGCACGGTTTGCGACTGGACCTGTCAGTAGCTAGACGGTTACACCCACCAACTGCCGTGTAACCCTAACAAAGGCCAGGATCCAAAGATTATCACAACAAGCTCCCGGAAGAGCACAAGGCAGAGTCTCCTACCCTGTGTCTGACTATCCTCGCCAGAGCCCAAGAGCTTAAGTTTTCCAGGCCCCAACCAAGGCTTTACTGGAGCCACTCTCCACACACTTGGATAAGCCTCAGACATAACCGAACTGGCAGAGCAACCCAGGTGTGTGGGACCCGGGACTGAGATCTCTAAGCCTGCACGGTTTGGGACTGGACCTGTCAGTAGCTAGACAGTTACACCCTCCAACTGCCGCGTAACCCCAACAAAGGCCAGGATCCGAAGATTATCACAACAAGCTCCCGGGAGAGCACAAGGCAGAGTCTCCTACCCTGTGTCTGACTATCCTCGCCAGGGCCCAACAGCTGAAGACTTCCAGGCCCCAACCAAGCCTTACTGGAGCCACTCTCCACAAACTTGGATAAGCCTCAGACATAACCGAACTGGCAGAGGAACCCAGGTGTGTGGGACCCGGGACTGAGATCTCTAAACCTGCACGGTTTAGGACTGGACCTGTCAGTAGCTAGACGGTTACACCCACCAACTGCCGTGTAACCCCAACAAAGGCCAGGATCCAAAGATTATCACAACAAGCTCCCGGGAGAGCACAAGGCAGAGTCTCCTACCCTGTGTCTGACTATCCTTGCCAGGGCCCAACAGCTGAAGACTTCCAGGCCCCAACCAAGGCCTTACTGGAGCCACTCTCCACACACTTGGATAAGCCTCAGACATAACCGAACTGGCAGAGCAACCCAGGTGTGTGGGACCCGGGACTGAGATCGCTAAGCCTGCACGGTTTGGGACTGGACCTGTCAGTAGCTAGACAGTTACACGCTCCAACTGCCGAGTAACACCAACAAAGGCCAGGATCCAAAGATTATCACAACAAGCTCCCGGGAGAGCACAAGGCAGAGTCTCCTACCCTGTGTCTGACTATCCTCGCCAGGGCCCAACAGCTGAAGACTTCCAGGCCCCAACCAAGGCCTTACTGGAGCCACTCTCCACACACTTGGATAAGCCTCAGATATAACCGAACTGGCAGAGGAACCCAGGTGTGTGGGACCCGAGACTGAGAACTCTAAGCCTGCACGGTATGGGACTGGACCTGTCAGTAGCTAGACAGTTACACCCTCCAACTGCCGTGTAACCCCAACAAAGGCCAGGATCCAAAGATTATCACAACAAGCTCCCCGGAGAGCACAAGGCAGAGTCTCCTACCCTGTGTCTGACTATCCTCGCCAGGGCCCAACAGCTGAAGACTTCCAGGCCCCAACCAAGGCCTTACTGGAGCCACTCTCCACACACTTGGATAAGCCTCAGACGTAACCGAACTGGCAGAGGAACCCAGGTGTGTGGGACCCGGGACTGAGATCTCTAAGCCTGCACGGTTTGGGACTGGACCTGTCAGTAGCTAGACAGTTACACCCACCAACTGCCGTGTAACCCCAACAAAGGCCAGGATCCAAAGATTATCGCAACAAGCTCCCGGGAGAGCACAAGGCAGAGTCTCCTACCCTGTGTCTGACTATCCTCGCCAGGGCCCAACAGCTGAAGACTTCCAGCCCCCAACCAAGGCCTTACTGGAGCCACTCTCCACACACTTGGATAAGCCTCAGACATAACCGAACTGGCAGAGGAACCCAGGTGTGTGGGACCCGGGACTGAGATCTCTAAGCCTGCACGGTTTGGGACTGGACCTGTCAGTAGCTAGACAGTTACACCCTCCAACTGCCGTGTAACCCCAACAAAGGCCAGGATCCAAAGATTATCACTACAAGCTCCCGGGAGAGCACAAGGCAGAGTCTCCTACCCTGTGTCTGACTATCCTTGCCAGGGCCCAACAGCTGAAGACTTCCAGGCCCCAACCAAGGCCTTACTGGAGCCACTCTCCACACACTTGGATAAGCCTCAGACATAACCGAACTGGCAGAGTAACCCAGGTGTGTGGGACCCGGGACTGAGATCTCTAAGCCTGCACGTTTTGGGACTGGACCTGTCAGTAGCTAGACAGTTACACCCTCGAACTGCCGCCTAACCCCAACAAAGGCCAGGATCCAAAGATTATCACAACAAGCTCCCGGGAGAGCACAAGGCATAGTCTCCTACCCTGTGTCTGACTATCCTTGCAAGGGCCCAACAGCTGAAGACTTCCAGGCCCCAACCAAGGCCTTACTGGAGCCACTCTCCACACACTTGGATAAGCCTCAGACATAACCGAACTGGCAGAGGAACCCAGGTGTGTGGGACCCGGGACTGAGATCTCTAAGCCTGCACGGTTTGGGACTGGACCTGTCAGTAGCTAGACGGTTACACCCACCAACTGCCGTGTAACCCCAACAAAGGCCAGGATCCAAAGATTATCACAACAAGCTCCCGGGAGAGCACAAGGCAGAGTCTCCTACCCTGTGTCTGACTATCCTTGCCAGGGCCCAACAGCTGAAGACTTCCAGGCCCCAACCAAGGCCTTACTGGAGCCACTCTCCACACACTTGGATAAGCCTCAGACATAACCGAACTGGCAGAGCAACCCAGGTGTGTGGGACCCGGGACTGAGATCGCTAAGCCTGCACGGTTTGGGACTGGACCTGTCAGTAGCTAGACAGTTACACCCTCCAACTGCCGCGTAACCCCAACAAAGGCCAGGATCCAAAGATTATCACAACAAGCTCCCGGGAGAGCACAAGGCAGAGTCTCCTACCCTGTGTCTGACTATCCTCGCCAGGGCCCAACAGCTGAAGACTTCCAGGCCCCAACCAAGGCCTTACTGGAGCCACTCTCCACACACTTGGATAAGCCTCAGACATAACCGAACTGGCAGAGCAACCCAGGTGTGTGGGACCCGAGACTGAGATCTCTAAGCCTGCACGGTTTGGGACTGGACCTGTCAGTAGCTAGACAGTTACACCCTCCAACTGCCGCCTAACCCCAACAAAGGCCAGGATCCAAAGATTATCACAACAAGCTCCCGGGAGAGCACAAGGCAGAGTCTCCTACCCTGTGTCTGACTATCCTCGCCAGGGCCCAACAGCTGAAGACTTCCAGGCCCCAACCAAGGCCTTACTGGAGCCACTCTCCACACACTTGGATAAGCCTCAGACATAACCGAACTGGCAGAGGAACCCAGGTGTGTGGGACCCGGGACTGAGATCTCTAAGCCTGCACGGTTTGGGACTGGACCTGTCAGTAGCTAGACGGTTACACCCACCAACTGCCGTGTAACCCCAACAAAGGCCAGGATCCAAAGATTATCACAACAAGCTCCCGGGAGAGCACAAGGCAGAGTCTCCTACCCTGTGTCTGACTATCCTTGCCAGGGCCCAACAGCTGAAGACTTCCAGGCCCCAACCAAGGCCTTACTGGAGCCACTCTCCACACACTTGGATAAGCCTCAGACATAACCGAACTGGCAGAGGAACCCAGGTGTGTGGGACCCGGGACTGAGATCGCTATGCCTTCACGGTTTGGGACTGGACCTGTCAGTAGCTAGACAGTTACACCCTCCAACTGCCGCGTAACCCCAACAAAGGCCAGGATCCAAAGATTATCACAACAAGCTCCCGGGAGAGCACAAGACAGAGTCTCCTACCCTGTGTCTGACTATCCTCGCCAGGGCCCAACAGCTGAAGACTTCCAGGCCCCAACCAAGGCCTTACTGGAGCCACTCTCCACACACTTGGATAAGCCTCAGACATAACCGAACTGGCAGAGGAACCCAGGTGTGTAGGACCCGGGACTGAGATCTCTAAGCCTGCACGGTTTGGGACTGGACCTGTCAGTAGCTAGACACTTACACCCTCCAACTGCCGTGTAAAACCAACAAAGGCCAGGATCCAAAGATTATCACAACAAGCTCCCGGGAGAGCACAAGGCAGAGTCTCCTACCCTGTGTCTGACTATCCTTCCCAGGGCCCAAGAGCGGAAGACTTCCAGGCCCCAACCAAGCCTTACTGGAGCCACTCTCCACACACTTGGATAAGCCTCAGAAATAACCGAACTGGCAGAGGAACCCAGGTGTGTGGGACCCGGGACTGAGATCTCTAAGCCTGCACGGTTTGGGACTGGACGTGTCAGTAGCTAGACGGTTACACCCACCAACTGCCGTGTAACCCCAACAAAGGCCAGGATCCAAAGATTATCACAACAAGCTCCCGGGAGAGCACAAGGCAGAGTCTCCTACCCTGTGTCTGACTATCCTTGCCAGGGCCCAACAGCTGAAGACTTCCAGGCCCCAACCAAGGCCTTACTGGAGCCACTCTCCACACACTTGGATAAGCCTCAGACATAACCGAACTGGCAGAGCAACCCAGGTGTGTGGGACCCGGGACTGAGATCGCTAAGCCTGCACGGTTTGGGACTGGACCTGTCAGTAGCTAGACAGTTACACCCTCCAACTGCCGCGTAACCCCAACAAAGGCCAGGATCCAAAGATTATCACAACAAGCTCCCGGGAGAGCACAAGGCAGAGTCTCCTACCCTGTGTCTGACTATCCTCGCCAGGGCCCAACAGCTGAAGACTTCCAGGCCCCAACCAAGGCCTTACTGGAGCCACTCTCCACACACTTGGATAAGCCTCAGACATAACCGAACTGGCAGAGGAACCCAGGTGTGTGGGACCCGGGACTGAGATCTCTAAGCCTGCACGGTTTGGGACTGGACCCAGTAGCTAGACAGTTACACCCTCCAACTGCCGTGTAACCCCAACAAAGGCCAGGATCCAAAGATTATCACAACAAGCTCCCGGGAGAGCACAAGGCAGAGTCTCCTACCCTGTGTCTGACTATCCTCGCCAGGGCCCAACAGCTGAAGACTTCCAGGCCCCAACCAAGGCCTTACTGGAGCCACTCTCCACACACTTGGATAAGCCTCAGATATAACCGAACTGGCAGAGGAACCCAGGTGTGTGGGACCCGGGACTGAGAACTATAAGCCTGCACGGTTTGGGACTGGACCTGTCAGTAGCTAGACAGTTACACCCTCCAACTGCCGTGTAACCCCAACAAAGGCCAGGATCCAAAGATTATCACAACAAGCTCCCCGGAGAGCACAAGGCAGAGTCTCCTACCCTGTGTCTGACTATCCTCGCCAGGGCCCAACAGCTGAAGACTTCCAGGCCCCAACCAAGGCCTTACTGGAGCCACTCTCCACACACTTGGATAAGCCTCAAACATAACCGAACTGGCAGAGGAACCCAGGTGTGTGGGACCCGGGACTGAGATCTCTAAGCCTGCACGGTTGGGGACTGGACCTGTCAGTAGCTAGACGGTTACACCCACCAACTGCCGTGTAACCCCAACAAAGGCCAGGATCCAAAGATTATCACAACAAGCTCCCGGGAGAGCACAAGGCAGAGTCTCCTACCCTGTGTCTGACTATCCTCGCCAGAGCCCAAGAGCTGAAGACTTCCAGGCCCCAACCAAGGCTTTACTGGAGCCACTCTCCACACACTTGGATAAGCCTCAGACATAACCGAACTGGCAGAGGAACTCAGGTGTGTGGGACCCGGGACTGAGATCTCTAAGCCTTCACGGTTTGGGACTGGACCTGTCAGTAGCTAGACAGTTACACCCTCCAACTGCCGCGTAACCCCAACAAAGGCCAGGATCCGAAGATTATCACAACAAGCTCCCGGGAGAGCACAAGGCAGAGTCTCCTACCCTGTGTCTGACTATCCTCGCCAGGGCCCAACAGCTGAAGACTTCCAGGCCCCAACCAAGGCCTTACTGGAGCCACTCTCCACACACTTGGATAAGCCTCAGACATAACCGAACTGGCAGAGGAACCCAGGTGTGTGGGACCCGGGACTGAGATCTCTAAGCCTGCACGGTTTGGGACTGGACCTGTCAGTAGCTAGACGGTTACACACACCAACTGCCGTGTAACCCCAACAAAGGCCAGGATCCAAAGATTATCACAACAAGCTCCCGGGAGAGCACAAGGCAGAGTCTCCTACCCTGTGTCTGACTATCCTCGCCAGGGCCCAACAGCTGAAGACTTCCAGGCCCCAACCAAGGCCTTACTGGAGCCACTCTCCACACACTTGGATAAGCCTCAGACATAACCGAACTGGCAGAGGAACCCAGGTGTGTGGGACCCGGGACTGAGATCTCTAAGCCTGCAACGGTTTGGGACTGGACCTGTCAGTAGCTAGACAGTTACACCCTCCAACTGCCGTGTAACCCCAACAAAGGCCAGGATCCAAAGATTATCACAATAAGCTCCCGGGAGAGCACAAGGCAGAGTCTCCTACCCTGTGTCTGACTATCCTTGCCAGGGCCCAACAGCTGAAGACTTCCAGGCCCCAACCAAGGCCTTACTGGAGCCACTCTCCACACACTTGGATAAGCCTCAGACATAACCGAACTGGCAGAGGAACCCAGGTGTGTGGGACCCGGGACTGAGATCTCTAAGCCTGCACGGTTTGGGACTGGACCCAGTAGCTAGACAGTTACACCCTCCAACTGCTGTGTAACCCCAACAAAGGCCAGGATCCAAAGATTATCACAACAAGCTCCGGGGAGAGCACAAGGCAGAGTCTCCTACCCTGTGTCTGACTATCCTCGCCAGGGCCCAACAGCTGAAGACTTCCAGGCCCCAACCAAGGCCTTACTGGAGCCACTCTCCACACACTTGGATAAGCCTCAGATATAACCGAACTGGCAGAGGAACCCAGGTGTGTGGGACCCGGGACTGAGAACTCTAAGCCTGCACGGTTTGGGACTCGACCTGTCAGTAGCTAGACAGTTACACCCTCCAACTGCCGTGTAACCCCAACAAAGGCCAGGATCCAAAGATTATCACAACAAGCTCCCCGGAGAGCACAAGGCAGAGTCTCCTACCCTGTGTCTGACTATCCTCGCCAGGGCCTAACAGCTGAAGACTTCCAGGCCCCAACCAAGGCCTTACTGGAGCCACTCTCCACACACTTGGATAAGCCTCAGACATAACCGAACTGGCAGAGGAACCCAGGTGTGTGGGACCCGGGACTGAGATCTCTAAGCCTGCACGGTTTGGGACTGGACCTGTCAGTAGCTAGACAGTTACACCCTCCATCTGCCGTGTAACCCCAACAAAGGCCAGGATCCAAAGATTATCACAACAAGCTCCCGGGAGAGCACAAGGCAGAGTCTCCTACCCTGTGTCTGACTATCCTCGCCAGGGCCCTACAGCTGAAGACTTCCAGGCCCCAACCAAGGCCTTACTGGAGCCACTCTCCACACACTTGGATAAGCCTCAGACATAACCGAACTGGCAGAGGAACCCAGGTGCGTGGGACCCGGGACTGAGATCTCTAAGCCTGCACGGTTTGGGACTGGACCTGCCAGTAGCAAGACACTTACACCCTCGAACTGCCGTGTAACCCCAACAAAGGCGAGGATCCAAAGATTATCACAACAAGCTCCCGGGAGAGCACAAGGCAGAGTCTCCTACCCTGTGTCTGACTATCCTTGCCAGGGCCCAACAGCTGAAGTCTTCTAGGCCCCAACCAAGGCCTTACTGGAGCCACTCTCCACACACTTGGATAAGCCTCAGACATAACCGAACTGGCAGAGGAACCCAGGTGTGTGGGACCCGGGACTGAGATCGCTAAGCCTGCACGGTTTGGGACTGGACCTGTCAGTAGCGAGACAGTTACACCCTCCAACTGCCATGTAACCCCAACAAAGGCCAGGATCCAATGATTATCACAACAAGCTCCCGGGAGAGCACAAGGCAGAGTCTCCTACCCTGTGTCTGACTATCCTTGCCAGGGCCCAACAGCTGAAGACTTCCAGGCCCCAACCAAGGCCTTACTGGAGCCACTCTCCACACACTTGGATAAGCCTCAGACATAACCGAACTGGCAGAGCAACCCAGGTGTGTGGGACCCGGGACTGAGATCTCTAAGCCTGCACGTTTTGGGACTGGACCTATCAGTAGCTAGACAGTTACACCCTCGAACTGCCGCCTAACCCCAACAAAGGCCAGGATCCAAAGATTATCACAACAAGCTCCCGGGAGAGCACAAGGCAGAGTCTCCTACCCTGTGTCTGACTATCCTCGCCAGGGCCCAACAGCTGAAGACTTCCAGGCCCCAACCAAGGCCTTACTGGAGCCACTCTCCACACACTTGGATAAGCCTCAGACATAACCGAACTGGCAGAGGAACCCAGGTGTGTGGGACCCGGTACTGAGATCTCTAAGCCTGCACGGTTTGGGACTGGACCTGTCAGTAGCTAGACGGTTACACCCACCAACTGCCGTGTAACCCCAACAAAGGCCAGGATCCAAAGATTATCACAACAAGCTCCCGGGAGAGCACAAGGCAGAGTCTCCTACCCTGTGTCTGACTATCCTTGCCAGGGCCCAACAGCTGAAGACTTCCAGGCCCCAACCAAGGCCTTACTGGAGCCACTCTCCACACACTTGGATAAGCCTCAGACATAACCGAACTGGCAGAGCAACCCAGGTGTGTGGGACCCGGGACTGAGATCGCTAAGCCTGCACGGTTTGGGACTGGACCTGTCAGTAGCTAGACAGTTACACCCTCCAACTGCCGCGTAACCCCAACAAAGGCCAGGATCCAAAGATTATCACAACAAGCTCCCGGGAGAGCACAAGGCAGAGTCTCCTACCCTGTGTCTGACTATCCTCGCCAGGGCCCAACAGCTGAAGACTTCCAGGCCCCAACCAAGGCCTTACTGGAGCCACTCTCCACACACTTGGATAAGCCTCAGATATAACCGAACTGGCAGAGGAACCCAGGTGTGTGGGACCCGAGACTGAGAACTCTAAGCCTGCACGGTTTGGGACTGGACCTGTCAGTAGCTAGACAGTTACACCCTCCAACTGCCGTGTAACCCCAACAAAGGCCAGGATCCAAAGATTATCACAACAAGCTCCCCGGAGAGCACAAGGCAGAGTCTCCTACCCTGTGTCTGACTATCCTCGCCAGGGCCCAACAGCTGAAGACTTCCAGGCCCCAACCAAGGCCTTACTGGAGCCACTCTCCACACACTTGGATAAGCCTCAGACATAACCGAACTGGCAGAGGAACCCAGGTGTGTGGGACCCGGGACTGAGATCTCTAAGCCTGCACGGTTTGGGACTGGACCTGTCAGTAGCTAGACAGTTACACCCACCAACTGCCGTGTAACCCCAACAAAGGCCAGGATCCAAAGATTATTGCAACAAGCTCCCGGGAGAGCACAAGGCAGAGTCTCCTACCCTGTGTCTGACTATCCTCGCCAGGGCCCAACAGCTGAAGACTTCCAGCCCCCAACCAAGGCCTTACTGGAGCCACTCTCCACACACTTGGATAAGCCTCAGACATAACCGAACTGGCAGAGGAACCCAGGTGTGTGGGACCCGGGACTGAGATCTCTAAGCCTGCACGGTTTGGGACTGGACCTGTCAGTAGCTAGACAGTTACACCATCCAACTTCCGTGTAACCCCAACAAAGGCCAGGATCCAAAGATTATCACAACAAGCTCCCCGGAGAGCACAAGGCAGAGTCTCCTACCCTGTGTCTGACTATCCTCGCCAGGGCCCAACAGCTGAAGACTTCCAGGCCCCAACCAAGGCCTTACTGGAGCCACTCTCCACACACTTGGATAAGCCTCAGACATAACCGAACTGGCAGAGGAACCCAGGTGTGTGGGACCCGGGACTGAGATCTCTAAGCCTGCACGGTTTGGGACTGGACCTGTCAGTAGCTAGACGGTTACACCCACCAACTGCCGTGTAACCCCAACAAAGGCCAGGATCCAAAGATTATCACAACAAGCTCCCGGGAGAGCACAAGGCAGAGTCTCCTACCCTGTGTCTGACTATCCTCCCCAGAGCCCAAGAGCTGAAGACTTCCAGGCCCCAACCAAGGCTTTACTGGAGCCACTCTCCACACACTTGGATAAGCCTCAGACATAACCGAACTGGCAGAGGAACCCAGGTGTGTGGGACCCGGGACTGAGATCTCTAAGCCTTCACGGTTTGGGACTGGACCTGTCAGTAGCTAGACAGTTACACCCTCCAACTGCCGCGTAACCCCAACAAAGGCCAGGATCCGAAGATTATCACAACAAGCTCCCAGGAGAGCACAAGGCAGAGTCTCCTACCCTGTGTCTGACTATCCTCGCCAGGGCCCAACAGCTGAAGACTTCCAGGCCCCAACCAAGGCCTTACTGGAGCCACTCTCCACACACTTGGATAAGCCTCAGACATAACCGAACTGGCAGAGGAACCCAGGTGTGTGGGACCCGGGACTGAGATCTCTAAGCCTGCACGGTTTGGGACTGGACCTGTCAGTAGCTAGACGGTTACACACACCAACTGCCGTGTAACCCCAACAAAGGCCAGGATCCAAAGATTATCACAACAAGCTCCCGGGAGAGCACAAGGCAGAGTCTCCTACCCTGTGTCTGACTATCCTCGCCAGGGCCCAACAGCTGAAGACTTCCAGGCCCCAACCAAGGCCTTACTGGAGCCACTCTCCACACACTTGGATAAGCCTCAGACATAACCGAACTGGCAGAGGAACCCAGGTGTGTGGGACCCGGGACTGAGATCTCTAAGCCTGCAACGGTTTGGGACTGGACCTGTCAGTAGCTAGACAGTTACACCCTCCAACTGCCGTGTAACCCCGACAAAGGCCAGGATCCAAAGATTATCACAATAAGCTCCCGGGAGAGCACAAGGCAGAGTCTCCTACCCTGTGTCTGACTATCCTTGCCAGGGCCCAACAGCTGAAGACTTCCAGGCCCCAACCAAGGCCTTACTGGAGCCACTCTCCACACACTTGGATAAGCCTCAGACATAACCGAACTGGCAGAGGAACCCAGGTGTGTGGGACCCGGGACTGAGATCTCTAAGCCTGCACGGTTTGGGACTGGACCCAGTAGCTAGACAGTTACACCCTCCAACTGCCGTGTAACCCCAACAAAGGCCAGGATCCAAAGATTATCACAACAAGCTCCCGGGAGAGCACAAGGCAGAGTCTCCTACCCTGTGTCTGACTATCCTCGCCAGGGCCCAACAGCTGAAGACTTCCAGGCCCCAACCAAGGCCTTACTGGAGCCACTCTCCACACACTTGGATAAGCCTCAGATATAACCGAACTGGCAGAGGAACCCAGGTGTGTGGGACCCGGGACTGAGAACTCTAAGCCTGCACGGTTTGGGACTCGACCTGTCAGTAGCTAGACAGTTACACCCTCCAACTGCCGTGTAACCCCAACAAAGGCCAGGATCCAAAGATTATCACAACAAGCTCCCCGGAGAGCAAAAGGCAGAGTCTCCTACCCTGTGTCTGACTATCCTTGCCAGGGCCCAACAGCTGAAGTCTTCTAGGCCCCAACCAAGGCCTTACTGGAGCCACTCTCCACACACTTGGATAAGCCTCAGACATAACCGAACTGGCAGAGGAACCCAGGTGTGTGGGACCCGGGACTGAGATCGCTAAGCCTGCACGGTTTGGGACTGGACCTGTCAGTAGCGAGACAGTTACACCCTCCAACTGCCATGTAACCCCAACAAAGGCCAGGATCCAATGATTATCACAACAAGCTCCCGGGAGAGCAAAAGGCAGAGTCTCCTACCCTGTGTCTGACTATCCTTGCCAGGGCCCAACAGCTGAAGACTTCCAGGCCCCAACCAAGGCCTTACTGGAGCCACTCTCCACACACTTGGATAAGCCTCAGATATAACCGAACTGGCAGAGGAACCCAGGTGTGTGGGACCCGGGACTGAGATCTCTAAGCCTGCACGGTTTGGGACTGGACCTGTCAGTAGCTAGACAGTTACACCCTCCAACTGCCGTGTAACCCCAACAAAGGCCAGGATCCAAAGATTATCACAACAAGCTCCCGGGAGAGCACAAGGCAGAGTCTCCTACCCTGTGTCTGACTATCCTCGCCAGGGCCCAATAGCTGAAGACTTCCAGGCCCCAACCAAGGCCTTACTGGAGCCACTCTCCACACACTTGGATAAGCCTCAGATATAACCGAACTGGCAGAGGAACCCAGGTGTGTGGGACCCGGGACTGAGAACTCTAAGCCTGCACGGTTTGGGACTCGACCTGTCAGTAGCTAGACAGTTACACCCTCCAACTGCCGTGTAACCCCAACAAAGGCCAGGATCCAAAGATTATCACAACAAGCTCCCCGGAGAGCACAAGGCAGAGTCTCCTACCCTGTGTCTGACTATCCTCGCCAGGGCCTAACAGCTGAAGACTTCCAGGCCCCAACCAAGGCCTTACTGGAGCCACTCTCCACACACTTGGATAAGCCTCAGACATAACCGAACTGGCAGAGGAACCCAGGTGTGTGGGACCCGGGACTGAGATCTCTAAGCCTGCACGGTTTGGGACTGGACCTGTCAGTAGCTAGACAGTTACACCCTCCAACTGCCGTGTAACCCCAACAAAGGCCAGGATCCAAAGATTATCACAACAAACTCCCGGGAGAGCACAAGGCAGAGTCTCCTACCCTGTGTCTGAGAATCCTCGCCAGGGCCCAACAGCTGAAGACTTCCAAGGCCCCAACCAAGGCCTTACTGGAGCCACTCTGCACACACTTAGATAAGCCTCAGACATAACCGAACTGGCAGAGGAACCCAGGTGTGTGGGACCCGGGACTGAGATCTCTAAGCCTGCACGGTTTGGGACTGGACCTGTCAGTAGCTAGACAGTTACACCCTCCAACTGCCGTGTAACCCCAACAAAGGCCAGGATCCAAAGATTATCACAACAAGCTCCAGGGAGAGCACAAGGCAGAGTCTTCTACCCTGTGTCTGACTATCCTTGCCAGGGCCCAACAGCTGAAGACTTCCAGGCCCCAACCAAGGCCTTACTGGAGCCACTCTCCACACACTTGGATAAGCCTCAGACATAACCGAACTGGCAGAGGAACCCAGGTGTGTGGGACCCGGGACTGAGATCTCTAAGCCTGCACGGTTTGGGACTGGACCTGTCAGTAGCTAGACAGTTACACCCTCCAACTGCCGTGTAACCCCAACAAAGGCCAGGATCCAAAGATTATCACAACAAGCTCCCGGGAGAGCACAAGGCAGAGTCTCCTACCCTGTGTCTGACTATCCTCGCCAGGGCCCTACAGCTGAAGACTTCCAGGCCCCAACCAAGGCCTTACTGGAGCCACTCTCCACACACTTGGATAAGCCTCAGACATAACCGAACTGGCAGAGGAACCCAGGTGTGTGGGACCCGGGACTGAGATCTCTAAGCCTGCACGGTTTGGGACTGGACCTGCCAGTAGCAAGACACTTACACCCTCGAACTGCCGTGTAACCCCAACAAAGGCGAGGATCCAAAGATTATCACAACAAGCTCCCGGGAGAGCACAAGGCAGAGTCTCCTACCCTGTGTCTGACTATCCTTGCCAGGGCCCAACAGCTGAAGTCTTCTAGGCCCCAACCAAGGCCTTACTGGAGCCACTCTCCACACACTTGGATAAGCCTCAGACATAACCGAACTGGCAGAGGAACCCAGGTGTGTGGGACCCGGGACTGAGATCGCTAAGCCTGCACGGTTTGGGACTGGACCTGTCAGTAGCGAGACAGTTACACCCTCCAACTGCCATGTAACCCCAACAAAGGCCAGGATCCAATGATTATCACAACAAGCTCCCGGGAGAGCACAAGGCAGAGTCTCCTACCCTGTGTCTGACTATCCTTGCCAGGGCCCAACAGCTGAAGACTTCCAGGCCCCAACCAAGGCCTTACTGGAGCCACTCTCCACACACTTGGATAAGCCTCAGACATAACCGAACTGGCAGAGGAACCCAGGTGTGTGGGACCCGGGACTGAGATCTCTAAGCCTGCACGGTTTGGGACTGGACCCAGTAGCTAGACAGTTACACCCTCCAACTGCCGTGTAACCCCAACAAAGGCCAGGATCCAAAGATTATCACAACAAGCTCCCGGGAGAGCACAAGGCAGAGTCTCCTACCCTGTGTCTGACTATACTCGCCAGGGCCCAACAGCTGAAGACTTCCAGGCCCCAAGCAAGGCCTTACTGGAGCCACTCTCCACACACTTGGATAAGCCTCAGATATAACCGAACTGGCAGAGGAACCCAGGTGTGTGGGACCCGGGACTGAGATCTCTAAGCCTGCACGGTTTGGGACTGGACCTGTCAGTAGCTGGACAGTTACACCCTCCAACTGCCGTGTAACCCCAACAAAGGCCAGGATCCAAAGATTATCACAATAAGCTCCCGGGAGAGCACAAGGCAGAGTCTCCTACCCTGTGTCTAACTATCCTCGCCAGGGCCCAACAGCTGAAGACTTCCAGGTCCCAACCAAGGCCTTACTGGAGCCACTCTCCACACACTTGGATAAGCCTCAGACATAACCGAACTGGCAGAGGAACCCAGGTGTGTGGGACCCGGGACTGAGATCTCTAAGCCTGCACGGTTTGGGACTGGACCTGTCAGTAGCTAGACACTTACACCCTCCAACTGCCGTGTAACCCCAACAAAGGCCAGGATCCAAAGATTATCACAACAAGCTCCCGGGAGAGCACAAGGCAGAGTCTCCTACCCTGTGTCTGACTATCCTTGCCAGGGCCCAACAGCTGAAGACTTCCAGGCCCCAACCAAGGCCTTACTGGAGCCACTCTCCACACACTTGGATAAGCCTCAGACATAACCGAACTGGCAGAGGAACCCAGGTGTGTGGGACCCGGGACTGAGATCGCTATGCCTTCACGGTTTGGGACTGGACCTGTCAGTAGCTAGACAGTTACACCCTCCAACTGCCGCGTAACCCCAACAAAGGCCAGGATCCAAAGATTATCACAACAAGCTCCCGGGAGAGCACAAGACAGAGTCTCCTACCCTGTGTCTGACTATCCTTGCCAGGGCCCAACAGCGGAAAACTTCCAGGCCCCAACCAAGGCCTTACTGGAGCCACTCTCCACACACTTGGATAAGCCTCAGACATAACCGAACTGGCAGAGGAACCCAGGTGTGTGGGACCCGGGACTGAGATCTCTAAGCCTGCACGGTTTGGGACTGGACCTGTCAGTAGCTAGACAGTTACACCCTCCAACTGCCGTGTAACCCCAACAAAGGCCAGGATCCAAAGATTATCACAACAAGCTCCCGGGAGAGCACAAGGCAGAGTCTCCTACCCTGTGTCTGACTATCCTCGCCAGGGCCCAATAGCTGAAGACTTCCAGGCCCCAACCAAGGCCTTACTGGAGCCACTCTCCACACACTTGGATAAGCCTCAGATATAACCGAACTGGCAGAGGAACCCAGGTGTGTGGGACCCGGGACTGAGAACTCTAAGCCTGCACGGTTTGGGACTCGACCTGTCAGTAGCTAGACAGTTACACCCTCCAACTGCCGTGTAACCCCAACAAAGGCCAGGATCCAAAGATTATCACAACAAGCTCCCCGGAGAGCACAAGGCAGAGTCTCCTACCCTGTGTCTGACTATCCTCGCCAGGGCCTAACAGCTGAAGACTTCCAGGCCCCAACCAAGGCCTTACTGGAGCCACTCTCCACACACTTGGATAAGCCTCAGACATAACCGAACTGGCAGAGGAACCCAGGTGTGTGGGACCCGGGACTGAGATCTCTAAGCCTGCACGGTTTGGGACTGGACCTGTCAGTAGCTAGACAGTTACACCCTCCAACTGCCGCGTAACCCCAACATAGGCCAGGATCCAAAGATTATCACAACAAGCTCCCGGGAGAGCACAAGGCAGAGTCTCCTACCCTGTGTCTGACAATCCTCGCCCGGGCCCAACAGCTGAAGACTTCCAGGCCCCAACAAGGCCTTACTGGAGCCACTCTGCACACACTTAGATAAGCCTCAGACATAACCGAACTGGCAGAGGAACCCAGGTGTGTGGGACCCGGGACTGAGATCTCTAAGCCTGCACGGTTTGGGACTGGACCTGTCAGTAGCTAGACAGTTACACCCTTCAACTGCCGTGTAACCCCAACAAAGGCCAGGATCCAAAGATTATCACAACAAGCTCCCGGGAGAGCACAAGGCAGAGTCTCCTACCCTGTGTCTGACTATCCTCGCCAGGGCCCTACAGCTGAAGACTTCCAGGCCCCAACCAAGGCCTTACTGGAGCCACTCTCCACACACTTGGATAAGCCTCAGACATAACCGAACTGGCAGAGGAACCCAGGTGTGTGGGACCCGGGACTGAGATCTCTAAGCCTGCACGGTTTGGGACTGGACCTGTCAGTAGCTAGACACTTACACCCTCCAACTGCCGTGTAACCCCAACAAAGGCCAGGATCCAAAGATTATCACAACAAGCTCCCGGGAGAGCACAAGGCAGAGTCTCCTACCCTGTGTCTGACTATCCTTGCCAGGGCCCAACAGCTGAAGACTTCCAGGCCCCAACCAAGGCCTTACTGGAGCCACTCTCCACACACTTGGATAAGCCTCAGACATAACCGAACTGGCAGAGGAACCCAGGTGTGTGGGACCCGGGACTGAGATCGCTAAGCCTGCACGGTTTGGGACTGGACCTGTCAGTAGCTAGACAGTTACACCCTCCAACTGCCGCGTAACCCCAAAAAAGGCCAGGATCCAAAGATTATCACAACAAGCTCCCGGGAGAGCACAAGGCAGAGTCTCCTACCCTGTGTCTGACTATACTCGCCAGGGCCCAACAGCTGAAGACTTCCAGGCCCCAACCAAGGCCTTACTGGAGCCACTCTCCACACACTTGGATAAGCCTCAGACATAACCGAACTGGCAGAGGAACCCAGGTGTGTGGGACCCGGGACTGAGATCTCTAAGCCTGCACGGTTTGGGACTGGACCTGTCAGTAGCTAGACATTTACACCCTCCAACTGCCGTGTAACCGCAACAAAGGCCAGGATCCAAAGATTATCACAACAAGCTCCCGGGAGAGCACAAGGCAGAGTCTCCTACCCTGTGTCTGACTATCCTTGCCAGGGCCCAACAGCTGAAGACTTCCAGGCCCCAACCAAGGCCTTACTGGAGCCACTCTCCACACACTTGGATAAGTCTCAGACATAACCGAACTGGCAGAGGAACCCAGGTGTGTGGGACCCGGGACTGAGATCGCTAAGCCTGCACGGTTTGGGACTGGACCTGTCAGTAGCTAGACAGTTACACCCTCCAACTGCCGTGTAACCCCAACAAAGGCCAGGATCCAAAGATTATCACAACAAGCTCCCGGGAGAGCACAAGGCAGAGTCTCCTACCCTGTGTCTGACTATCCTTGCCAGGGCCCAACAGCTGAAGACTTCCAGGCCCCAACCAAGGCCTTACTGGAGCCACTCTCCACACACTTGGATAAGCTTCAGACATAACCGAACTGGCAGAGGAACCCAGGTGTGTGGGACCCGGGACTGAGATCTCTAAGCCTGCACGGTTTGGGACTGGACCCAGTAGCTAGACAGTTACACCCTCCAACTGCCGTGTAACCCCAACAAAGGCCAGGATCCAAAGATTATCACAACAAGCTCCCGGGAGAGCACAAGGCAGAGTCTCCTACCCTGTGTCTGACTATCCTCGCCAGGGCCCAACAGCTGAAGACTTCCAGGCCCCAACCAAGGCCTTACTGGAGCCACTCTCCACACACTTGGATAAGCCTCAGATATAACCGAACTGGCAGAGGAACCCAGGTGTGTGGGACCCGGGACTGAGAACTCTGAGCCTGCACGGTTTGGGACTGGACCTGTCAGTAGCTAGACAGTTACACCCTCCAACTGCCGTGTAACCCCAACAAAGGCCAGGATCCAAAGATTATCACAACAAGCTCCCGGGAGAGCACAAGGCAGAGTCTCCTACCCTGTGTCTGACTATCCTCGCCAGGGCCTAACAGCTGAAGACTTCCAGGCCCCAACCAAGGCCTTACTGGAGCCACTCTCCACACACTTGGATAAGCCTCAGTCATAACCGAACTGGCAGAGGAACACAGGTGTGTGGGACCCGGGACTGAGATCTCTAAGCCTGCACGGTTTGGGACTGGACCTGTCAGTAGCTAGACGGTTACACCCACCAACTGCCGTGTAACCCCAACAAAGGCCAGGATCCAAAGATTATCACAACAAGCTCCCGGGAGAGCACAAGGCAGAGTCTCCTACCCTGTGTCTGACTCTCCTTGCCAGGGCCCAACAGCTGAAGACTTCCAGGCCCCAACCAAGGCCTTACTGGAGCCACTCTCCACCACTTGTATAAGCCTCAGACATAACCGAACTGGCAGAGGAACCCAGGTGTGTGGGACCCGGGACTGAGATCGCTATGCCTTCACGGTTTGGGACTGGACCTGTCAGTAGCTAGACAGTTACACCCTCCAACTGCCATGTAACCCCAACAAAGGCCAGGATCCAATGATTATCACAACAAGCTCCCGGGAGAGCACAAGGCAGAGTCTCCTACCCTGTGTCTGACTATCCTCGCCAGGGCCCAACAGCTGAAGACTTCCAGGCCCCAACCAAGGCCTTACTGGAGCCACTCTCCACACACTTGGATAAGCCTCAGACATAACCGAACTGGCAGAGGAAACCAGGTGTGTGGGACCCGGGACTGAGATCTCTAAGCCTGCACTGTTTGGGACTGGACCTGTCAGTCGCTAGACAGTTACACCCTCCAACTGCCGTGTAACCCCAACAAAGGCAGGATCCAAAGATTATCACAACAAGCTCCCGGGACAGCACAAGGCAGAGTCTCCTACCCTGTGTCTGACTATCCTCGCCAGGGCCCAACAGCTGAAGACTTCCAGGCCCCAACCAAGGCCTTACTGGAGCCACTCTCCACACACTTGGATAAGCCTCAGACATAACCGAACTGGCAGAGGAACCCAGATGTGTGGGAACCGGGACTGAGATCTCTAAGCCTGCACGGTTTGGGACTGGACCTGTCAGTAGCTAGACAGTTACACCCACCAACTGCCGTGTAACCCCAACAAAGGCCAGGATCCAAAGATTATCACAACAAGCTCCCGGGAGAGCACAAGGCAGAGTCTCCTACCCTGTGTCTGACTATCCTCGCCAGGGCCCAACAGCTGAAGACTTCCAGCCCCCAACCAAGGCCTTACTGGAGCCACTCTCCACACACTTGGATAAGCCTCAGACATAACCGAACTGGCAGAGGAACCCAGGTGTGTGGGACCCGGGACTGAGATCTCTAAGCCTGCACGGTTTGGGACTGGACCTGTCAGTAGCTAGACAGTTACACCCTCCAACTGCCGTGTAACCCCAACAGAGGCCAGGATCCAAAGATTATCACTACAAGCTCCCGGGAGAGCACAAGGCAGAGTCTCCTACCCTGTGTCTGACTATCCTTTCCAGGGCCCAACAGCTGAAGACTTCCAGACCCCAACCAAGGCCTTACTGTAGCCACTCTCCAAACACTTGGATAAGCCTCAGACATAACCGAACTGGCAGAGCAACCCAGGTGTGTGGGACCCGGGACTGAGATCTCTAAGCCTGCACGTTTTGGGACTGGACCTGTCAGTAGCTAGACAGTTACACCCTCGAACTGCCGCGTAACCACAACAAAGGCCAGGATCCAAAGATTATCACAACAAGCTCCCGGGAGAGCACAAGGCAGAGTCTCCTACCCTGTGTCTGACTATCCTCGCCAGGGCCCAACAGCTGAAGACTTCCAGGCCCCAACCAAGGCCTTACTGGAGCCACTCTCCACACACTTGGATAAGCCTCAGACATAACCGAACTGGCAGAGGAACCCAGGTGTGCGGGACCCGGGACTGAGATCTCTAAGCCTGCACGGTTTGGGACTGGACCTGTCAGTAGCTAGACGGTTACACCCACCAACTGCCGTGTAACCCCAACAAAGGCCAGGATCCAAAGATTATCACAACAAGCTCCCGGGAGAGCACAAGGCAGAGTCTCCTACCCTGTGTCTGACTATCCTTGCCAGGGCCCAACAGCTGAAGACTTCCAGGCCCCAACCAAGGCCTTACTGGAGCCACTCTCCACACACTTGGATAAGCCTCAGACATAACCGAACTGGCAGAGGAACCCAGGTGTGTGGGACCCGGGACTGAGATCGCTATGCCTTCACGGTTTGGGACTGGACCTGTCAGTAGCTAGACAGTTACACCCTCCAACTGCCGCGTAACCCCAAAAAAGGCCAGGATCCGAAGATTATCACAACAAGCTCCCGGGAGAGCACAAGACAGAGTCTCCTACCCTGTGTCTGACTATCCTCGCCAGGGCCCAACAGCTGAAGACTTCCAGGCCCCAACCAAGGCCTTACTGGAGCCACTCTGCACACACTTGGATAAGCCTCAGTCATAACCGAACTGGCAGAGGAACCCAGGTGTGTAGGACCCGGGACTGAGATCTCTAAGCCTGCACGGTTTGGGAATGGACCTGTCAGTAGCTAGACACTTACACCCTCCAACTGCCGTGTAACCCCAACAAAGGCCAGGATCCAAAGATTATCACAACAAGCTCCCGGGAGAGCACAAGGCAGAGTCTCCTACCCTGTGTCTGACTATCCTTGCCAGGGCCCAACAGCTGAAGACTTCCAGGCCCCAACCAAGGCCTTACTGGAGCCACTCTCCACACACTTGGATAAGCCTCAGACATAACCGAACTGGCAGAGGAACCCAGGTGTGTGGGACCCGGGACTGAGATCTCTAAGCCTGCACGGTTTGGGACTGGACCCAGTAGCTAGACAGTTACACCCTCCAACTGCCGTGTAACCCCAACAAAGGCCAGGATCCAAAGATTATCACAACAAGCTCCCGGGAGAGCACAAGGCAGAGTCTCCTACCCTGTGTCTGACTATCCTCGCCAGGGCCCAACAGCTGAAGACTTCCAGGCCCCAACCAAGGCCTTACTGGAGCCACTCTCCACACACTTGGATAAGCCTCAGATATAACCGAACTGGCAGAGGAACCCAGGTGTGTGGGACCCGGGACTGAGAACTCTAAGCCTGCACGGTTTGGGACTGGACCTGTCAGTAGCTAGACAGTTACACCCTCCAACTGCCGTGTAACCCCAACAAAGGCCAGGATCCAAAGATTATCACAACAAGCTCCCGGGAGAGCACAAGGCAGAGTCTCCTACCCTGTGTCTGACTATCCTCGCCAGGGCCCAACAGCTGAAGACTTCCAGGCCCCAACCAAGGCCTTACTGGAGCCACTCTCCACACACTTGGATAAGCCTCAGTCATAACCGAACTGGCAGAGGAACACAGGTGTGTGGGACCCGGGACTGAGATCTCTAAGCCTGCACGGTTTGGGACTGGACCTGTCAGTAGCTAGACGGTTACACCCACCAACTGCCGTGTAACCCCAACAAAGGCCAGGATCCAAAGATTATCACAACAAGCTCCCGGGAGAGCACAAGGCAGAGTCTCCTACCCTGTGTCTGACTATCCTTGCCAGGGCCCAACAGCTGAAGACTTCCAGGCCCCAACCAAGGCCTTACTGGAGCCACTCTCCACACACTTGGATAAGCCTCAGACATAACCGAACTGGCAGAGGAACCCAGGTGTGTGGGACCCGGGACTGAGATCGCTATGCCTTCACGGTTTGGGACTGGACCTGTCAGTAGCTAGACAGTTACACCCTCCAACTGCCATGTAACCCCAACAAAGGCCAGGATCCAATGATTATCACAACAAGCTCCCGGGAGAGCACAAGGCAGAGTCTCCTACCCTGTGTCTGACTATCCTCGCCAGGGCCCAACAGCTGAAGACTTCCAGGCCCCAACCAAGGCCTTACTGGAGCCACTCTCCACACACTTGGATAAGCCTCAGACATAACCGAACTGGCAGAGGAAACCAGGTGTGTGGGACCCGGGACTGAGATCTCTAAGCCTGCACTGTTTGGGACTGGACCTGTCAGTCGCTAGACAGTTACACCCTCCAACTGCCGTGTAACCCCAACAAAGGCCAGGATCCAAAGATTATCACAACAAGCTCCCGGGACAGCACAAGGCAGAGTCTCCTACCCTGTGTCTGACTATCCTCGCCAGGGCCCAACAGCTGAAGACTTCCAGGCCCCAACCAAGGCCTTACTGGAGCCACTCTCCACACACTTGGATAAGCCTCAGACATAACCGAACTGGCAGAGGAACCCAGATGTGTGGGAACCGGGACTGAGATCTCTAAGCCTGCACGGTTTGGGACTGGACCTGTCAGTAGCTAGACAGTTACACCCACCAACTGCCGTGTAACCCCAACAAAGGCCAGGATCCAAAGATTATCACAACAAGCTCCCGGGAGAGCACAAGGCAGAGTCTCCTACCCTGTGTCTGACTATCCTCGCCAGGGCCCAACAGCTGAAGACTTCCAGCCCCCAACCAAGGCCTTACTGGAGCCACTCTCCACACACTTGGATAAGCCTCAGACATAACCGAACTGGCAGAGGAACCCAGGTGTGTGGGACCCGGGACTGAGATCTCTAAGCCTGCACGGTTTGGGACTGGACCTGTCAGTAGCTAGACAGTTACACCCTCCAACTGCCGTGTAACCCCAACAAAGGCCAGGATCCAAAGATTATCACTACAAGCTCCCGGGAGAGCACAAGGCAGAGTCTCCTACCCTGTGTCTGACTATCCTTTCCAGGGCCCAACAGCTGAAGACTTCCAGGCCCCAACCAAGGCCTTACTGTAGCCACTCTCCAAACACTTGGATAAGCCTCAGACATAACCGAACTGGCAGAGCAACCCAGGTGTGTGGGACCCGGGACTGAGATCTCTAAGCCTGCACGGTTTGGGACTGGACCTGTCAGTAGCTAGACAGTTACACCCTCGAACTGCCGCGTAACCACAACAAAGGCCAGGATCCAAAGATTATCACAACAAGCTCCCGGGAGAGCACAAGGCAGAGTCTCCTACCCTGTGTCTGACTATCCTCGCCAGGGCCCAACAGCTGAAGACTTCCAGGCCCCAACCAAGGCCTTACTGGAGCCACTCTCCACACACTTGGATAAGCCTCAGACATAACCGAACTGGCAGAGGAACCCAGGTGTGCGGGACCCGGGACTGAGATCTCTAAGCCTGCACGGTTTGGGACTGGACCTGTCAGTAGCTAGACGGTTACACCCACCAACTGCCGTGTAACCCCAACAAAGGCCAGGATCCAAAGATTATCACAACAAGCTCCCGGGAGAGCACAAGGCAGAGTCTCCTACCCTGTGTCTGACTATCCTTGCCAGGGCCCAACAGCTGAAGACTTCCAGGCCCCAACCAAGGCCTTACTGGAGCCACTCTCCACACACCTGGATAAGCCTCAGACATAACCGAACTGGCAGAGGAACCCAGGTGTGTGGGACCCGGGACTGAGATCGCTATGCCTTCACGGTTTGGGACTGGACCTGTCAGTAGCTAGACAGTTACACCCTCCAACTGCCGCGTAACCCCAACAAAGGCCAGGATCCAAAGATTATCACAACAAGCTCCCGGGAGAGCACAAGACAGAGTCTCCTACCCTGTGTCTGACTATCCTCGCCAGGGCCCAACAGCTGAAGACTTCCAGGCCCCAACCAAGGCCTTACTGGAGCCACTCTCCACACACTTGGATAAGCCTCAGACATAACCGAACTGGCAGAGGAACCCAGGTGTGTAGGACCCGGGACTGAGATCTCTAAGCCTGCACGGTTTGGGAATGGACCTGTCAGTAGCTAGACACTTACACCCTCCAACTGCCGTGTAACCCCAACAAAGGCCAGGATCCAAAGATTATCACAACAAGCTCCCGGGAGAGCACAAGGCAGAGTCTCCTACCCTGTGTCTGACTATCCTTGCCAGGGCCCAACAGCGGAAGACTTCCAGGCCCCAACCAAGGCCTTACTGGAGCCACTCTCCACACACTTGGATAAGCCTCAGACATAACCGAACTGGCAGAGGAACCCAGGTGTGTGGGACCCGGGACTGAGATCTCTAAGCCTGCACGGTTTGGGACTGGACCTGTCAGTAGCTAGACAGTTACACCCTCCAACTGCCGTGTAACCCCAACAAAGGCCAGGATCCAAAGATTATCACAACAAGCTCCCCGGAGAGCACAAGGCAGAGTCTCCTACCCTGTGTCTGACTATCCTTGCCAGGGCCCAACAGCTGAAGACTTCCAGGCCCCAACCAAGGCCTTACTGGAGCCACTCTCCACAAACTTGGATAAGCCTCAGACATAACCGAACTGGCAGAGGAACCCAGGTGTGTGGGACCCGGGACTGAGATCTCTAAGCCTGCACGGTTTGGGACTGGACCCAGTAGCTAGACAGTTACACCCTCCAACTGCCGTGTAACCCCAACAAAGGCCAGGATCCAAAGATTATCACAACAAGCTCCCGGGGGAGCACAAGGCAGAGTCTCCTACCCTGTGTCTGACTATCCTTGCCAGGGCCCAACAGCTGAAGACTTCCAGGCCCCAACCAAGGCCTTACTGGAGCCACTCTCCACACACTTGGATAAGCCTCAGACATAACCGAACTGGCAGAGCAACCCAGGTGTGTGGGACCCGGGACTGAAATTTCTAAGCCTGCACGGTTTGGGACTGGACCTGTCAGTAGCTAGACAGTTACACCCTCGAACTGCCGCCTAACCCCAACAAAGGCCAGGATCCAAAGATTATCACAACAAGCTCCCGGGAGAGCACAAGGCAGAGTCTCCTACCCTGTGTCTGACTATCCTCGCCAGGGCCCAACAGCTGAAGACTTCCAGGCCCCAACCAAGGCCTTACTGGAGCCACTCACCACACACTTGGATAAGCCTCAGACATAACCGAACTGGCAGAGGAACCCAGGTGTGTGGGACCCGGGACTGAGATCTCTAAGCCTGCACGGTTTGGGACTGGACCTGTCAGTAGCTAGACACTTACACCCTCCAACTGCCGTGTAACCCCAACAAAGGCCAGGATCCAAAGATTATCACAACAAGCTCCCGGGACAGCACAAGGCAGAGTCTCCTACCCTGTGTCTGACTATCCTCGCCAGGGCCCAACAGCTGAAGACTTCCAGGCCCCAACCAAGGCCTTACTGGAGCCACTCTCCACACACTTGGATAAGCCTCAGACATAACCGAACTGGCAGAGGAACCCAGGTGTGTGGGACCCGGGACTGAGATCTCTAAGCCTGCACGGTTTGGGACTGGACCTGTCAGTAGCTAGACGGTTACACCCACCAACTGCCGTGTAACCCCAACAAAGGCCAGGATCCAAAGATTATCACAACAAGCTCCCGGGAGAGCACAAGGCAGAGTCTCCTACCCTGTGTCTGACTATCCTCGCCAGAGCCCAAGAGCTGAAGACTTCCAGGCCCCAACCAAGGCTTTACTGGAGCCACTCTCCACACACTTGGATAAGCCTCAGACATAACCGAACTGGCAGAGGAACCCAGGTGTGTGGGACCCGGGACTGAGATCTCTAAGCCTTCACGGTTTGGGACTGGACCTGTCAGTAGCTAGACAGTTACACCCTCCAACTGCCGCGTAACCCCAACAAAGGCCAGGATCCAAAGATTATCACAACAAGCTCCCGGGAGAGCACAAGGCAGAGTCTCCTACCCTGTGTCTGACTATCCTTGCCAGGGCCCAACAGCTGAAGACTTCCAGGCCCCAACCAAGGCCTTACTGGAGCCACTCTCCACACACTTGTATAAGCCTCAGACATAACCGAACTGGCAGAGGAACCCAGGTGTGTGGGACCCGGGACTGAGATCTCTAAGCCTGCACGGTTTGGGACTGGACCCAGTAGCTAGACAGTTACACCCTCCAACTGCCGTGTAACCCCAACAAAGGCCAGGATCCAAAGATTATCACAACAAGCTCCCGGGAGAGCACAAGGCAGAGTCTCCTACCCTGTGTCTGACTATCCTTGCCAGGGCCCAACAGCTGAAGACTTCCAGGCCCCAACCAAGGCCTTACTGGAGCCACTCTCCACACACTTGGATAAGCCTCAGATATAACCGAACTGGCAGAGGAACCCAGGTGTGTGGGACATGGACTGAGAACTCTAAGCCTGCACGGTTTGGGACTCGACCTGTCAGTAGCTAGACAGTTACACCCTCCAACTGCCGTGTAACCCCAACAAAGGCCAGGATCCAAAGATTATCACAACAAGCTCCCCGGAGAGCACAAGGCAGAGTCTCCTACCCTGTGTCTGACTATCCTCGCCAGGGCCCAACAGCTGAAGACTTCCAGGCCCCAACCAAGGCCTTACTGGAGCCACTCTCCACACACTTGGATAAGCCTCAGACATAACCGAACTGGCAGAGGAACCCAGGTGTGTGGGACCCGGGACTGAGATCTCTAAGCCTGCACGGTTTGGGACTGGACCTGTCAGTAGCTAGACAGTTACACCCTCCAACTGCTGTGTAACCCCAACAAAGGCCAGGATCCAAAGATTATCACTACAAGCTCCCGGGAGAGCAAAAGGCAGAGTCTCCTACCCTGTGTCTGACTATCCTCGCCAGGGCCCAACAGCTGAAGACTTCCAGGCCCCAACCAAGGCCTTACTGGAGCCACTCTGCACACACTTGGATAAGCCTCAGACATAACCGAACTGGTAGAGGAACCCAGGTGTGTGGGATCCGGGACTGAGATCTCTAAGCCTGCACGGTTTGGGACTGGACCTGTCAGTAGCTAGACAGTTACACCCTCCAACTGCCGTGTAACCCCAACAAAGGCCAGGATCCAAAGATTATCACTACAAGCTCCCGGGAGAGCACAAGGCAGAGTCTCCTACCCTGTGTCTGACTATCCTCGCCAGGGCCCAACAGCTGAATACTTCCAGGCCCCAACCAAGGCTTTACTGGAGCCACTCTCCACACACTTGGATAAGCCTCAGACATAACCGAACTGGCAGAGGAACCCAGGTGTGTGGGACCCGGGACTGAGATCTCTAAGCCTGCACGGTTTGGGACTGGACCTATCAGTAGCTAGACGGTTACACCCACCAACTGCCGTGTAACCCCAACAAACGCCAGGATCCAAAGATTATCACAACAACCTCCCGGGAGAGCACAAGGCAGAGTCTACTACCCTGTGTCTGACTATCCTCGCCAGAGCCCAAGAGCTGAAGACTTCCAGGCCCCAACCAAGGCTTTACTGGAGCCACTCTCCACACACTTGGATAAGCCTCAGACATAACCGAACTGGCAGAGGAACCCAGGTGTGTGGGACCCGGGACTGAGATCTCTAAGCCTTCACGGTTTGGGACTGGACCTGTCAATAGCTAGACAGTTACACCCTCCAACTGCCGCGTAACCCCAACAAAGGCCAGGATCCGAAGATTATCACAACAAGCTCCCGGGAGAGCACAAGGCAGAGTCTCCTACCCTGTGTCTGACTATCCTTGCCAGGGCCCAACAGCTGAAGACTTCCAGGCCCCAACCAAGGCCTTACGGGAGCCACTCTCCACACACTTGGATAAGCCTCAGACATAACCGAACTGGCAGAGGAACCCAGGTGTGTGGGACCCGGGACTGAGATCTCTAAGCCTGCACGGTTTGGGACTGGACGTGTCAGTAGCTAGACGGTTACACCCACCAACTGCCGTGTAACCCCAACAAAGGCCAGGATCCAAAGATTATCACAACAAGCTCCCGGGAGAGCACAAGGCAGAGTCTCCTACCCTGTGTCTGACTATCCTCGCCAGGGCCCAACAGCTGAAGACTTCCAGGCCCCAACCAAGGCCTTACTGGAGCCACTCTCCACACACTTGGATAAGCCTCAGACATAACGGAACTGGCAGAGGAACCCAGGTGTGTGGGACCCGGGACTGAGATCTCTAAGCCTGCAACGGTTTGGGACTGGACCTGTCAGTAGCTAGACAGTTACACCCTCCAACTGCCGTGTAACCCCAACAAAGGCCAGGATCCAAAGATTATCACAACAAGCTCCCGGGAGAGCACAAGGCAGAGTCTCCTACCCTGTGTCTGACTATCCTCGCCAGGGCCCAACAGCTGAAGTCTTCTAGGCCCCAACCAAGGCCTTACTGGAGCCACTCTCCACACACTTGGATAAGCCTCAGACATAACCGAACAGGCAGAGGAACCCAGGTGTGTGGGACCCGGGACTGAGATCGCTAAGCCTGCACGGTTTGGGACTGGACCTGTCAGTAGCGAGACAGTTACACCCTCCAACTGCCATGTAACCCCAACAAAGGCCAGGATCCAATGATTATCACAACAAGCTTCCGGGAGAGCACAAGGCATTGTCTCCTACCCTGTGTCTGACTATCCTTGCCAGGGCCCAACAGCTGAAGACTTCCACGCCCCAACCAAGGCCTTACTGGAGCCACTCTCCACACACTTGGATAAGCCTCAGACATAACCGAACTGGCAGAGGAACCCAGGTGTGTGGGACCCGGGACTGAGATCTCTAAGCCTGGACGGTTTGGGACTGGACCCAGTAGCTAGACACTTACACCCTCCAACTGCCGTGTAACCCCAACAAAGGCCAGGATCCAAAGATTATCACAACAAGCTCCCGGGAGAGCACAAGGCAGAGTCTCCTACCCTGTGTCTGACTATCCTCGCCAGGGCCCAACAGCTGAAGACTTCCAGGCCCCAACCAAGGCCTTACTGGAGCCACTCTCCACACACTTGGATAAGCCTCAGATATAACCGAACTGGCAGAGGAACCCAGGCGTGTGGGACCCGGGACTGAGAACTCTAAGCCTGCACGGTTTGGGACTGGACCTGTCAGTAGCTAGACAGTTACACCCTCCAACTGCCGTGTAACCCCAACAAAGGCCAGGATCCAAAGATTATCACAATAAGCTCCCGGGAGAGCACAAGGCAGAGTCTCCTACCCTGTGTCTAACTATCCTCGCCAGGGCCCAACAGCTGAAGACTTCCAGGTCCCAACCAAGGCCTTACTGGAGCTACTCTCCACACACTTGGATAAGCCTCAGACATAACCGAACTGGCAGAGGAACCCAGGTGTGTGGGACCCGGGACTGAGATCTCTAAGCCTGCACGGTTTGGGACTGGACCCAGTAGCTAGACAGGTACACCCTCCAACTGCCGTGTAACCCCAACAAAGGCCAGGATCCAAAGATTATCACAACAAGCTCCCGGGAGAGCACAAGGCAGAGTCTCCTACCCTGTGTCTGACTATCCTTGCCAGGGCCCAACAGCTGAAGACTTCCAGGCCCCAACCAAGGCCTTACTGGAGCCACTCTCCACACACTTGGATAAGCCTCAGACATAACCGAACTGGCAGAGGAACCCAGGTGTGTGGGACCCGGGACTGAGATCGCTATGCCTTCACGGTTTGGGACTGGACCTGTCAGTAGCTAGACAGTTACACCCTCCAACTGCCGCGTAACAACAACAAAGGCCAGGATCCAAAGATTATCACAACAAGCTCCCGGGAGAGCACAAGACAGAGTCTCCTACCCTGTGTCTGACTATCCTCGCCAGGGCCCAACAGCTGAAGACTTCCAGGCCCCAACCAAGGCCTTACTGGAGCCACTCTCCACACACTTGGATAAGCCTCAGACATAACCGAACTGGCAGAGGAACCCAGGTGTGTAGGACCCGGGACTGAGATCTCTAAGCCTGCACGGTTTGGGACTGGACCTGTCAGTAGCTAGACACTTACACCCTCCAACTGCCGTGTAACCCCAACAAAGGCCAGGATCCAAAGATTATCACAACAAGCTCCCGGGAGAGCACAAGGCAGAGTCTCCTACCCTGTGTCTGACTATCCTTGCCAGGGCCCAACAGCGGAAAACTTCCAGGCCCCAACCAAGGCCTTACTGGAGCCACTCTCCACACACTTGGATAAGCCTCAGACATAACCGAACTGCCAGAGGAACCCAGGTGTGTGGGACCCGGGACTGAGATCTCTAAGCCTGCACGGTTTGGGACTGGACCTGTCAGTAGCTAGACAGTTACACCCTCCAACTGCCGTGTAACCCCAACAAAGGCCAGGATCCAAAGATTATCACAACAAGCTCCCGGCGGAGCACAAGGCAGAGTCTCCTACCCTGTGTCTGACTATCCTTGCCAGGGCCCAACAGCTGAAGACTTCCAGGCCCCAACCAAGGCCTTACTGGAGCCACTCTCCACACACTTGGATAAGCCTCAGACATAACCGAACTGGCAGAGCAACCCAGGTGTGTGGGACCCGGGACTGAGATTTCTAAGCCTGCACGGTTTGGGACTGGACCTGTCAGTAGCTAGACAGTTACACCCTCGAACTGCCGCCTAACCCCAACAAAGGCCAGGATCCAAAGATTATCACAACAAGCTCCCGGGAGAGCACAAGGCAGAGTCTCCTACCCTGTGTCTGACTATCCTTGCCAGGGCCCAACAGCTGAAGACTTCCAGGCCCCAACCAAGGCCTTACTGGAGCCACTCTCCACACACTTGGATAAGCCTCAGACATAACCGAACTGGCAGAGGAACCCAGGTGTGTGGGACCCGGGACTGAGATCGCTATGCCTTCACGGTTTGGGACTGGACCTGTCAGTAGCTAGACAGTTACACCCTCCAACTGCCGCGTAACCCCAACAAAGGCCAGGATCCAAAGATTATCACAACAAGCTCCCGGGAGAGCACAAGACAGAGTCTCCTACCCTTTGTCTGACTATACTCGCCAGGGCCCAACAGCTGAAGACTTCCAGGCCCCAACCAAGGCCTTACTGGAGCCACTCTCCACACACTTGGATAAGCCTCAGACATAACCGAACTGGCAGAGGAACCCAGGTGTGTAGGACCCGGGACTGAGATCTCTAAGCCTGCACGGTTTGGGACTGGACCTGTCAGTAGCTAGACACTTACACCCTCCAACTGCCGTGTAACCCCAACAAAGGCCAGGATCCAAAGATTATCACAACAAGCTCCCGGGAGAGCACAAGGCAGAGTCTCCTACCCTGTGTCTGACTATCCTTGCCAGGGCCCAACAGCTGAAGACTTCCAGGCCCCAACCAAGGCCTTACTGGAGCCACTCTCCACACACTTGGATAAGCCTCAGACATAACCGAACTGGCAGAGGAACCCAGGTGTGTGGGACCCGGGACTGAGATCTCTAAGCCTGCACGGTTTGGGACTGGACCTGTCAGTAGCTAGACAGTTACACCCTGCAACTGCCGTGTAACCCCAACAAAGGCCAGGATCCAAAGATTATCACAACAAGCTCCCGGGAGAGCACAAGGCAGAGTCTCCTACCCTGTGTCTGACTATCCTTGCCAGGGCCCAACAGCTGAAGACTTCCAGGCCCCAACCAAGGCCTTACTGGAGCCACTCTCCACACACTTGGATAAGCCTCAGACATAACCGAACTGGCAGAGGAACCCAGGTGTGTGGGACCCGGGACTGAGATCTCTAAGCCTGCACGGTTTGGGACTGGACCTGTCAGTAGCTAGACAGTTACACCCTCCAACTGCTGTGTAACCCCAACAAAGGCCAGGATCCAAAAATTATCACTACAAGCTCCCGGGAGAGCACAAGGCAGAGTCTCCTACCCTGTGTCTGACTATCCTCGCCAGGGCCCAACAGCTGAAGACTTCCAGGCCCCAACCAAGGCCTTACTGGAGCCACTCTGCACACACTTGGATAAGCCTCAGACATAACCGAACTGGTAGAGGAACCCAGGTGTGTGGGATCCGGGACTGAGATCTCTAAGCCTGCACGGTTTGGGACTGGACCTGTTAGTAGCTAGACAGTTACACCCTCCAACTGCCGTGTAACCCCAACAAAGGCCAGGATCCAAAGATTATCACTACAAGCTCCCGGGAGAGCACAAGGCAGAGTCTCCTACCCTGTGTCTGACTATCCTTGCCAGGGCCCAACAGCTGAAGACTTCCAGGCCCCAACCAAGGCCTTACTGGAGCCACTCTCCACACACTTGGATAAGCCTCAGACATAACCGAACAGGCAGAGCAACCCAGGTGTGTGGGACCCGGGACTGAGATTTCTAAGCCTGCACGGTTTGGGACTGGACCTGTCAGTAGCTAGACAGTTACACCCTCGAACTGCCGCGTAACCCCAACAAAGGCCAGGATCCAAAGATTATCACAACAAGCTCCCGGGAGAGCACAAGGCAGAGTCTCCTACCCTGTGTCTGACTATCCTCGCCAGGGTCCAACAGCTGAAGACTTCCAGACCCCAACCTAGGCCTTACTGGAGCCACTCTCCACACACTTGGATAAGCCTCAGACATAACCGAACTGGCAGAGGAACCCAGGTGTGTGGGACCCGGGACTGAGATCTCTAAGCCTGCACGGTTTGGGACTGGACCTGTCAGTAGCTAGACGGTTACACCCACCAACTGCCGTGTAACCCCAACAAAGGCCAGGATCCAAAGATTATCACAACAAGCTCCCGGGAGAGCACAAGGCAGAGTCTCCTACCCTGTGTCTGACTATCCTCGCCAGAGCCCAAGAGCTGAAGACTTCCAGGCCCCAACCAAGGCTTTACTGGAGCCACTCTCCACACACTTGGATAAGCCTCAGACATAACCGAACTGGCAGAGGAACCCAGGTGTGTGGGACCCGGGACTGAGATCTCTAAGCCTTCACGGTTTGGGACTGGACCTGTCAGTAGCTAGACAGTTACACCCTCCAACTGCCGCGTAACCCCAACAAAGGCCAGGTTCCGAAGATTATCACAACAAGCTCCCGGGAGAGCACAAGGCAGAGTCTCCTACCCTGTGTCTGACTATTATCGCCAGGGCCCAACAGCTGAAGACTTCCAGGCCCCAACCAAGGCCTTACTGGAGCCACTCTCCACACACTTGGATAAGCCTCAGACATAACCGAACTGGCAGAGGAACCCAGGTGTGTGGGACCCGGGACTGAGATCTCTAAGCCTGCACGGTTTGGGACTGGACCTGTCAGTAGCTAGACACTTACACCCTCCAACTGCCGTGTAACCCCAACAAAGGCCAGGATCCAAAGATTATCACAACAAGCTCCCGGGAGAGCACAAGGCAGAGTCTCCTACCCTGTGTCTGACTATCCTCGCCAGGGCCCAACAGCTGAAGACTTCCAGGCCCCAACCAAGGCCTTACTGGAGCCACTCTCCACACACTTGGATAAGCCTCAGACATAACCGAACTGGCAGAGGAACCCAGGTGTGTGGGACCAGGGACTGAGATCTCTAAGCCTGCAACGGTTTGGGACTGGACCTGTCAGTAGCTAGACAGTTACACCCTCCAACTGCCGTGTAACCCCAACAAACGCCAGGATCCAAAGATTATCACAACAAGCTCCCGGGAGAGCACAAGGCAGAGTCTCCTACCCTGTGTCTGACTATCCTTGCCAGGTCCCAACAGCTGAAGACTTCCAGGCCCCAACCAAGGCCTTACTGGAGCCACTCTCCACACACTTGGATAAGCCTCAGACATAACCGAACTGGCAGAGGAACCCAGGTGTGTGGGACCCGGGACTGAGATCTCTAAGCCTGCACCGTTTGGGACTGGACCCAGTAGCTAGACAGTTACACCCTCCAACTGCCGTGTAACCCCAACAAAGGCCAGGATCCAAAGATTATCACAACAAGCTCCCGGGAGAGCACAAGGCAGAGTCTCCTAGCCTGTGTCTGACTATCCTCGCCAGGGCCCTACAGCTGAAGACTTCCAGGCCCCAACCAAGGCCTTACTGGAGCCACTCTCCACACACTTGGATAAGCCTCAGATATAACCGAACTGGCAGAGGAACCCAGGTGTGTGGGACACGGGACTGAGAACTCTAAGCCTGCACGGTTTGGGAGTCGACCTGTCAGTAGCTAGACAGTTACACCCTCCAACTGCCGTGTAACCCCAACAAAGGCCAGGATCCAAAGATTATCACAACAAGCTCCCCGGAGAGCACAAGGCAGAGTCTCCTACCCTGTGTCTGACTATCCTCGCCAGGGCCTAACAGCTGAAGACTTCCAGGCCCCAACCAAGGCCTTACTGGAGCCACTCTCCACACACTTGGATAAGCCTCAGACATAACGGAACTGGCAGAGGAACCCAGGTGTGTGGGACCCGGGACTGAGATCTCTAAGCCTGCACGGTTTGGGACTGGACCTGTCAGTAGCTAGACAGTTACACCCTCCAACTGCCGCGTAACCCCAACAAAGGCCAGGATCCAAAGATTATCACAACAAGCTCCCGGGAGAGCACAAGGCAGAGTCTCCTACCCTGTGTCTGACAATCCTCGCCAGGGCCCAACAGCTGAAGACTTCCAGGCCCCAACCAAGGCCTTACTGGAGCCACTCTGCACACACTTAGATAAGCCTCAGACATAACCGAACTGGCAGAGGAACCCAGGTGTGTGGGACCCGGGACTGAGATCTCTAAGCCTGCACGGTTTGGGACTGGACCTGTCAGTAGCTAGACAGTTACACCCTCCAAGTGCCGTGTAACCCCAACAAAGGCCAGGATCCAAAGATTATCACAACAAGCTCCCGGGAGAGCACAAGGCAGAGTCTCCTACCCTGTGTCTGACTATCCTTGCCAGGGCCCAACAGCTGAAGACTTCCAGGCCCCAACCAAGGCCTTACTGGAGCCACTCTCCACACACTTGGATAAGCCTCAGACATAACCGAACTGGCAGAGGAACCCAGGTGTGTGGGACCCGGGACTGAGATCGGTAAGCCTGCACGGTTTGGGACTGGACCTGTCAGTAGCTAGACAGTTACACCCTCCAACTGCCGCGTAACCCCAACAAAGGCCAGGATCCAAAGATTATCACAACAAGCTCCCGGGAGAGCACAAGGCAGAGTCTCCTACCCTGTGTCTGACTATCCTCGCCAGGGCCCTACAGCTGAAGACTTCCAGGCCCCAACCAAGGCCTTACTGGAGCCACTCTCCACACACTTGGATAAGCCTCAGACATAACCGAACTGGCAGAGGAACCCAGGTGTGTGGGACCCGGGACTGAGATCTCTAAGCCTGCACGGTTTGGGACTGGATCTGTCAGTAGCAAGACACTTACACCCTCGAACTGCCGTGTAACCCCAACAAAGGCCAGGATCCAAAGATTATCACAACAAGCTCCCGGGAGAGCACAAGGCAGAGTCTCCTACCCTGTGTCTGACTATCCTTGCCAGGGCCCAACAGCTGAAGACTTCCAGGCCCCAACCAAGGCCTTACTGGAGCCACTCTCCACACACTTGGATAAGCCTCAGACATAACCGAACTGGCAGAGGAACCCAGGTGTGTGGGACCCGGGACTGAGATCGCTAAGCCTGCACGGTTTGGGACTGGACCTGTCAGTAGCTAGACAGTTACACCCTCCAACTGCCGCCTAACCCCAACAAAGGCCAGGATCCAAAGATTATCACAACAAGCTCACGGGAGAGCACAAGGCAGAGTCTCCTACCCTGTGTCTGACTATACTCGCCAGGGCCCAACAGCTGAAGACTTCCAGGCCCCAACCAAGGCCTTACTGGAGCCACTCTCCACACACTTGGATAAGCCTCAGACATAACCGAACTGGCAGAGGAACCCAGGTGTGTGGGACCCGGGACTGAGATCTCTAAGCCTGCACGGTTTGGGACTGGACCTGTCAGTAGCTAGACACTTACACCCTCCAACTGCCGTGTAATCCCAACAAAGGCCAGGATCCAAAGATTATCACAACAAGCTCCCGGGAGAGCACAAGGCAGAGTCTCCTACCCTGTGTCTGACTATCCTTGCCAGGGCCCAACAGCTGAAGACTTCCAGGCCCCAACCAAGGCCTTACTGGAGCCACTCTCCACACACTTGGATAAGCCTCAGACATAACCGAACTGGCAGAGGAACCCAGGTGTGTGGGACCCGGGACTGAGATCGCTAAGCCTGCACGGTTTGGGACTGCACCTGTCAGTAGCTAGACAGTTACACCCTCCAAGTGCCGTGTAACCCCAACAAAGGCCAGGATCCAAAGATTATCACAACAAGCTCCCGGGAGAGCACAAGGCAGAGTCTCCTACCCTGTGTCTGACTATCCTTGCCAGGGCCCAACAGCTGAAGACTTCCAGGCCCCAACCAAGGCCTTACTGGAGCCACTCTCCACACACTTGGATAAGCCTCAGACATAACCGAACTGGCAGAGGAACCCAGGTGTGTGGGACCCGGGACTGAGATCTCTAAGCCTGCACGGTTTGGGACTGGACCCAGTAGCTAGACAGTTACACCCTCCAACTGCCGTGTAACCCCAACAAAGGCCAGGATCCAAAGATTATCACAACAAGCTCCCGGGAGAGCACAAGGCAGAGTCTCCTACCCTGTGTCTGACTATCCTCGCCAGGGCCCAACAGCTGAAGACTTCCAGGCCCCAACCAAGGCCTTACTGGAGCCACTCTCCACACACTTGGATAAGCCTCAGATATAACCGAACTGGCAGAGGAACCCAGGTGTGTGGGACCCGGGACTGAGAACTCTAAGCCTGCACGGTTTGGGACTGGACCTGTCAGTAGCTAGACAGTTGCACCCTCCAACTGCCGTGTAACCCCAACAAAGGCCAGGATCCAAAGATTATCACAACAAGCTCCAGGGAGAGCACAAGGCAGAGTCTCCTACCCTGTGTCTGACTATCCTCGCCAGGGCCCAACAGCTGAAGACTTCCAGGCCCCAACCAAGGCCTTACTGGAGCCACTCTCCACACACTTGGATAAGCCTCAGTCATAACCGAACTGGCAGAGGAACCCAGGTGTGTGGGACCCGGGACTGAGATCTCTAAGCCTGCACGGTTTGGGACTGGACCTGTCAGTAGCTAGACAGTTACACCCTCCAACTGCCGTGTAACCCCAACAAAGGCCAGGATCCAAAGATTATCACAACAAGCTCCCGGGAGAATACAAGGCAGAGTCTCCTACCCTGTGTCTGACTATCCTTGCCTGGGCCCAACAGCTGAAGACTTCCAGGCCCCAACCAAGGCCTTACTGGAGCCACTCTCCACACACTTGTATAAGCCTCAGACATAACCGAACTGGCAGAGGAACCCAGGTGTGTGGGACCCGGGACTGAGATCTCTAAACCTGCACGGTTTGGGACTGGACCTGTCAGTAGCTAGACAGTTACACCCTCCAACTGCCATGTAACCCCAACAAAGGCCAGGATCCAATGATTATCACAACAAGCTCCCGGGAGAGCACAAGGCAGAGTCTCCTACCCTGTGTCTGACTATCCTCGCCAGGGCCCAACAGCTGAAGACTTCCAGGCCCCAACCAAGGCCTTACTGGAGCCACTCTCCACACACTTGGATAAGCCTCAGACATAACCGAACTGGCAGAGGAACCCAGGTGTGTGGGACCCGGGACTGAGATCTCTAAGCCTGCACTGTTTGGGACTGGACCTGTCAGTAGCTAGACAGTTACACCCTCCAAGTGCCGTGTAACCCCAACAAAGGCCAGGATCCAAAGATTATCACAACAAGCTCCCGGGAGAGCACAAGGCAGAGTCTCCTACCCTGTGTCTGACTATCCTCGCCAGGGCCCAACAGCTGAAGACTTCCAGGCCCCAACCAAGGCCTTACTGGAGCCACTCTCCACACACTTGGATAAGCCTCAGACATAACCGAACTGGCAGAGGAACCCAGGTGTGTGGGACCCGGGACTGAGATCTCTAAACCTGCACGGTTTGGGACTGGACCTGTCAGTAGCTAGACAGTTACACCCTCCAACTGCCATGTAACCCCAACAAAGGCCAGGATCCAATGATTATCACAACAAGCTCCCGGGAGAGCACAAGGCAGAGTCTCCTACCCTGTGTCTGACTATCCTCGCCAGGGCCCAACAGCTGAAGACTTCCAGGCCCAACCAAGGCCTTACTGGAGCCACTCTCCACACACTTGGATAAGCCTCAGACATAACCGAACTGGCAGAGGAAACCAGGTGTGTGGGACCCGGGACTGAGATCTCTAAGCCTGCACTGTTTGGGACTGGACCTGTCAGTAGCTAGACAGTTACACCCTCCAACTGCCGTGTAACCCCAACAAAGGCCAGGATCCAAAGATTATCACAACAAGCTCCCGGGAGAGCACAAGGCAGAGTCTCCTACCCTGTGTCTGACTATCCTCCCCAGGGCCCAACAGCTGAAGACTTCCAGCCCCCAACCAAGGCCTTACTGGAGCCACTCTCCACACACTTGGATAAGCCTCAGACATAACCGAACTGGCAGAGGAACCCAGGTGTGTGGGAGCCGGGACTGAGATCTCTAAGCCTGCACGGTTTGGGACTGGACCTGTCAGTAGCTAGACGGTTACACCCACCAACTGCCGTGTAACCCCAACAAAGGCGAGGATCCAAAGATTATCACAACAAGCTCCCGGGAGAGCACAAGGCAGAGTCTCCTACCCTGTGTCTGACTATCCTCGCCAGGGCCCAACAGCTGAAGACTTCCAGGCCCCAACCAAGGCCTTACTGGAGCCACTCTCCACACACTTGGATAAGCCTCAGACATAACCGAACTGGCAGAGGAACCCAGGTGTGTAGGACCCGGGACTGAGATCTCTAAGCCTGCACGGTTTGGGACTGGACCTGTCAGTAGCTAGACACTTACACCCTCCAACTGCCGTGTAACCCCAACAAAGGCCAGGATCCAAAGATTATCACAACAAGCTCCCGGGAGAGCACAAGGCAGAGTCTCCTACCCTGTGTCTGACTATCCTTGCCAGGGCCCAACAGCGGAAGACTTCCAGGCCCCAACCAAGGCCTTACTGGAGCCACTCTCCACACACTTGGATAAGCCTCAGACATAACCGAACTGGCAGAGGAACCCAGGTGTGTGGGACCCGGGACTGAGATCTCTAAGGCTGCACGGTTTGGGACTGGACCTGTCAGTAGCTAGACAGTTACACCCTCCAACTGCCGTGTAACCCCAACAAAGGCCAGGATCCAAAGATTATCACAACAAGCTCCCGGGAGAGCACAAGGCAGAGTCTCCTACCCTGTGTCTGACTATCCTTGCCAGGGCCCAACAGCTGAAGACTTCCAGGCCCCAACCAAGGCCTTACTGGAGCCACTCTCCACACACTTGGATAAGCCTCAGACATAACCGAACTGGCAGAGGAACCCAGGTGTGTGGGACCCGGGACTGAGATCTCTAAGCCTGCACGGTTTGGGACTGGACCCAGTAGCTAGACAGTTACACCCTCCAACTGCCGTGTAACCCCAAAAAAGGCCAGGATCCAAAGATTATCACAACAAGCTCCCGGGAGAGCACAAGGCAGAGTCTCCTACCCTGTGTCTGACTATCCTTGCCAGGGCCCAACAGCTGAAGACTTCCAGGCCCCAACCAAGGCCTTACTGGAGCCACTCTCCACACACTTGGATAAGCCTCAGACATAACCGAACTGGCAGAGCAACCCAGGTGTGTGGGACCCGGGACTGAGATTTCTAAGCCTGCACGGTTTGGGACTGGACCTGTCAGTAGCTAGACAGTTACACCCTCGAACTGCCGCCTAACCCCAACAAAGGCCAGGATCCAAAGATTATCACAACAAGCTCCCGGGAGAGCACAAGGCAGAGTCTCCTACCCTGTGTCTGACTATCCTCGCCAGGGCCCAACAGCTGAAGACTTCCAGGCCCCAACCAAGGCCTTACTGGAGCCACTCTCCACACACTTGGATAAGCCTCAGACATAACCGAACTGGCAGAGGAACCCAGGTGTGTGGGACCCGGGACTGAGATCTCTAAGCCTGCACGGTTTGGGACTGGACCTGTCAGTAGCTAGACGGTTACACCCACCAACTGCCGTGTAACCCCAACAAAGGCCAGGATCCAAAGATTATCACAACAAGCTCCCGGGAGAGCACAAGGCAGAGTCTCCTACCCTGTGTCTGACTATCCTTGCCAGGGCCCAGAAGCTGAAGACTTCCAGGCCCCAACCAAGGCCTTACTGGAGCCACTTTCCACACACTTGGATAAGCCTCAGACATAACCGAACTGGCAGAGGAACCCAGGTGTGTGGGACCCGGGACTGAGATCGCTATGCCTTCACGGTTTGGGACTGGACCTGTCAGTAGCTAGACAGTTACACCCTCCAACTGCCGTGTAACCCCAACAAAGGCCAGGATCCAAAGATTATCACAACAAGCTCCCGGGAGAGCACAAGGCAGAGTCTCCTACCCTGTGTCTGACTATCCTTGCCAGGGCCCAACAGCTGAAGACTTCCAGGCCCCAACCAAGGCCTTACTCGAGCCACTCTCCACACACTTGGATAAGTCTCAGACATAACCGAACTGGCAGAGGAACCCAGGTGTGTGGGACCCGGGACTGAGATCGCTATGCCTTCACGGTTTGGGACTGGACCTGTCAGTATCTAGACAGTTACACCCTCCAACTGCCGCGTAACCGCAACAAAGGCCAGGATCCAAAGATTATCACAACAAGCTCCCGGGAGAGCACAAGGCAGAGTCTCCTACCCTGTGTCTGACTATCCTCGCCAGGGCCCAACAGCTGAAGACTTCCAGGCCCCAACCAAGGCCTTACTGGAGCCACTCTCCACACACTTGGATAAGCCTCAGACATAACCGAACTGGCAGAGGAAACCAGGTGTGTGGGACCCGGGACTGAGATCTCTAAGCCTGCACTGTTTGGGACTGGACCTGTCAGTAGCTAGACAGTTACACCCTCCAACTGCCGTGTAACCCCAACAAAGGCCAGGATCCAAAGATTATCACAACAAGCTCCCGGGAGAGCACAAGGCAGAGTCTCCTACCCTGTGTCTGACTATCCTTGCAAGGGCCCAACAGCTGAAGACTTCCAGGCACCAACCAAGGCCTTACTGGAGCCACTCTCCACACACTTGGATAAGCCTCAGACATAACCGAACTGGCAGAGGAACCCAGGTGTGTGGGACCCGGGACTGAGATCGCTAAGCCTGCACGGTTTGGGACTGCACCTGTCAGTAGCTAGACAGTTACACGCTCCAACTGCCGTGTAACCCCAACAAAGGCCAGGATCCAAAGATTATCACAACAAGCTCCCGGGAGAGCACAAGGCAGAGTCTCCTACCCTGTGTCTGACTATCCTTGCCAGGGCCCAACAGCTGAAGACTTCCAGGCCCCAACCAAGGCCTTACTGGAGCCACTCTCCACACACTTGGATAAGCCTCAGACATAACCGAACTGGCAGAGGAACCCAGGTGTGTGGGACCCGGGACTGAGATCTCTAAGCCTGCACGGTTTGGGACTGGACCCAGTAGCTAGACAGTTACACCCTCCAACTGCCGTGTAACCCCAACAAAGGCCAGGATCCAAAGATTATCACAACAAGCTCCCGGGAGAGCACAAGGCAGAGTCTCCTACCCTGTGTCTGACTATCCTCGCCAGGGCCCAACAGCTGAAGACTTCCAGGCCCCAACCAAGGCCTTACTGGAGCCACTCTCCACACACTTGGATAAGCCTCAGATATAACCGAACTGGCAGAGGAACCCAGGTGTGTGGGACCCGGGACTGAGAACTCTAAGCCTGCACGGTTTGGGACTGGACCCGTCAGTAGCTAGACAGTTACACCCTCCAACTGCCGTGTAACCCCAACAAAGGCCAGGATCCAAAGATTATCACAACAAGCTCCCGGGAGAGCACAAGGCAGAGTCTCCTACCCTGTGTCTGACTATCCTCGCCAGGGCCCAACAGCTGAAGACTTCCAGGCCCCAACCAAGGCTTTACTGGAGCCACTCTCCACACACTTGGATAAGCCTCAGTCATAACCGAACTGGCAGAGGAACCCAGGTGTGTGGGACCCGGGACTGAGATCTCTAAGCCTGCACGGTTTGGGACTGGACCTGTCAGAAGCTAGACAGTTACACCCTCCAACTGCCGTGTAACCCCAACAAAGGCCAGGATCCAAAGATTATCACAACAAGCTCCCGGGAGAGCACAAGGCAGAGTCTCCTACCCTGTGTCTGACTATCCTTGCCAGGGCCCAACAGCTGAAGACTTCCAGGCCCCAACCAAGGCCTTACTGGAGCCACTCTCCACACACTTGGATAAGCCTCAGACATAACCGAACTGGCAGAGGAACCCAGGTGTGTGGGACCCGGGACTGAGATCTCTAAACCTGCACGGTTTGGGACTGGACCTGTCAGTAGCTAGACAGTTACACCCTCCAACTGCCATGTAACCCCAACAAAGGCCAGGATCCAATGATTATCACAACAAGCTCCCGGGAGAGCACAAGGCAGAGTCTCCTACCCTGTGTCTGACTATCCTCGCCAGGGCCCAACAGCTGAAGACTTCCAGGCCCCAACCAAGGCCTTACTGGAGCCACTCTCCACACACTTGGATAAGCCTCAGACATAACCGAACTGGCAGAGGAAACCAGGTGTGTGGGACCCGGGACTGAGATCTCTAAGCCTGCACTGTTTGGGACTGGACCTGTCAGTAGATAGACAGTTACACCCTCCAACTGCCGTGTAACCCCAACAAAGGCCAGGATCCAAAGATTATCACAACAAGCTCCCGGGAGAGCACAAGGCAGAGTCTCCTACCCTGTGTCTGACTATCCTCGCCAGGGCCCAACAGCTGAAGACTTCCAGGCCCCAACCAAGGCCTTGCTGGAACCACTCTCCACACACTTGGATAAGCCTCAGACATAACCGAACTGGCAGAGGAACCCAGGTGTGTGGGACCCGGGACTGAGATCTCTAAGCCTGCACGGTTTGGGACTGGACCTGTCAGTAGCTAGACACTTACACCCTCCAACTGCCGCGTAACCCCAACAAAGGCCAGGATCCAAAGATTATCACAACAAGCTGCCGGGAGAGCACAAGGCAGAGTCTCCTACCCTGTGTCTGACTATCATCGCCAGGGCCCAACAGCTGAAGACTTCCAGGCCCCAACCAAGGCCTTACTGGAGCCACTCTCCACACACTTGAATAAGCCTCAGACATAACCGAACTGGCAGAGGAACCCAGATGTGTGGGACCCGGGACTGAGATCTCTAAGCCTGCACGGTTTGGGACTGGACCTGTCAGTAGCTAGACAGTTACACCCACCAACTGCCGTGTAACCCCAACAAAGGCCAGGATCCAAAGATTATCACAACAAGCTCCCGGGAGAGCACAAGGCAGAGTCTCCTACCCTGTGTCTGACTATCCTCGCCAGGGCCCAACAGCTGAAGACTTCCAGCCCCCAACCAAGGCCTTACTGGAGCCACTCTCCACACACTTGGATAAGCCTCAGACATAACCGAACTGGCAGAGGAACCCAGGTGTGTGGGACCCGGGACTGAGATCTCTAAGCCTGCACGGTTTGGGACTGGACCTGTCAGTAGCTAGACGGTTACACCCACCAACTGCCGTGTAATCCCAACAAAGGCCAGGATCCAAAGATTATCACAACAAGCTCCCGGGAGAGCACAAGGCAGAGTCTCCTACCCTGTGTCTGACTATCCTCGCCAGGGCCCAACAGCTGAAGACTTCCAGGCCCCAACCAAGGCCTTACTGGAGCCACTCTCCACACACTTGGATAAGCCTCAGACATAACCGAACTGGCAGAGGAACCCAGGTGTGTGGGACCCGGGACTGAGATCGCTATGCCTTCACGGTTTGGGACTGGACCTGTCAGTAGCTAGACAGTTACAGCCTCCAACTGCCGCGTAACCCCAACAAAGGCCAGGATCCAAAGATTATCACAACAAGCTCCCGGGAGAGCACAAGACAGAGTCTCCTACCCTGTGTCTGACTATCCTCGCCAGGGCGCAACAGCTGAAGACTTCCAGGCCCCAACCAAGGCCTTACTGGAGCCACTCTCCACACACTTGGATAAGCCTCAGACATAACCGAACTGGCAGAGGAACCCAGGTGTGTAGGACCCGGGACTGAGATCTCTAAGCCTGCACGGTTTGGGACTGGACCCAGTAGCTAGACAGTTACACCCTCCAACTGCCGTGTAACCCCAAAAAAGGCCAGGATCCAAAGATTATCACAACAAGCTCCCGGGAGAGCACAAGGCAGAGTCTCCTACCCTGTGTCTGACTATCCTTGCCAGGGCCCAACAGCTGAAGACTTCCAGGCCCCAACCAAGGCCTTACTGGAGCCACTCTCCACACACTTGTATAAGCCTCAGACATAACCGAACTGGCAGAGCAACCCAGGTGTGTGGGACCCGGGACTGAGATTTCTAAGCCTGCACGGTTTGGGACTGGACCTGTCAGTAGCTAGACAGTTACACCCTCGAACTGCCGCCTAACCCCAACAAAGGCCAGGATCCAAAGATTATCACAACAAGCTCCCGGGAGAGCACAAGGCAGAGTCTCCTACCCTGTGTCTGACTATCCTCGCCAGGGCCCAACAGCTGAAGACTTCCAGGCCCCAACCAAGGCCTTACTGGAGCCACTCTCCACACACTTGGATAAGCCTCAGACATAACCGAACTGGCAGAGGAACCCAGGTGTGTGGGACCCGGGACTGAGATCTCTAAGCGTGCACGGTTTGGGACTGGACCTGTCAGTAGCTAGACGGTTACACCCAGCAACTGCCGTGTAACCCCAACAAAGGCCAGGATCCAAAGATTATCACAACAAGCTCCCGGGAGAGCACAAGGCAGAGTCTCCTACCCTGTGTCTGACTATCCTTGCCAGGGCCCAGAAGCTGAAGACTTCCAGGCCCCAACCAAGGCCTTACTGGAGCCACTCTCCACACACTTGGATAAGCCTCAGACATAACCGAACTGGCAGAGGAACCCAGGTGTGTGGGACCCGGGACTGAGATCGCTATGCCTTCACGGTTTGGGACTGGACCTGTCAGTAGCTAGACAGTTACACCCTCCAACTGCCGTGTAACCCCAACAAAAGCCAGGATCCAAAGATTATCACAACAAGCTCCCGGGAGAGCACAAGGCAGAGTCTCCTACCCTGTGTCTGACTATCCTCGCCAGGGCCCAACAGCTGAAGACTTCCAGGCCCCAACCAAGGCCTTACTGGAGCCACTCTCCACACACTTGGATAAGCCTCAGACATAACCGAACTGGCAGAGCAACCCAGGTGTGTGGGACCCGGGACTGAGATTTCTAAGCCTGCACGGTTTGGGACTGGACCTGTCAGTAGCTAGACAGTTACACCCTCGAACTGCCGCGTAAACCCAACAAAGGCCAGGATCCAAAGATTATCACAACAAGCTCCCGGGAGAGCACAAGGCAGAGTCTCCTACCCTGTGTCTGACTATCCTCGCCAGGGCCCAACAGCTGAAGACTTCCAGGCCCCAACCAAGGCCTTACTGGAGCCACTCTCCACACACTTGGATAAGCCTCAGACATAACCGAACTGGCAGAGGAACCCAGGTGTGTGGGACCCGGGACTGAGATCTCTAAGCCTGCACGGTTTGGGACTGGACCTGTCAGTAGCTAGACGGTTACACCCACCAACTGCCGTGTAACCCCAACAAAGGCCAGGGTCCAAAGATTATCACAACAAGCTCCCGGGAGAGCACAAGGCAGAGTGTCCTACCCTGTGTCTGACTATCCTTGCCAGGGCCCAAACAGCTGAAGACTTCCAGGCCCCAACCAAGGCCTTACTGGAGCCACTCTCCACACACTTGGATAAGCCTCAGATATAACCGAACTGGCAGAGAAACCCAGGTGTGTGGGACCCCTGACTGAGAACTCTAAGCCTGCACGGTTTGGGACTGGACCTGTCAGTAGCTAGACAGTTACACCCTCCAACTCCCGTGTAACCCCAACAAAGGCCAGGATCCAAAGATTATCACAACAAGCTCCCCGGAGAGCACAAGGCAGAGTCTCATACCCTGTGTCTGATCATCCTCGCCAGGGCCCAACAGCTGAAGACTTCCAGGCCCCAACCAAGGCCTCACTGGAGCCACTCTCCACACACTTGGATAAGCCTCAGACATAACCGAACTGGCAGAGCAACCCAGGTGTGTGGGACCCGGGACTGAGATCTCTAAGCCTGCACGTTTTGGGACTGGACCTGTCAGTAGCTAGACACTTACACCCTCGAACTGCCGTGTAACCCCAACAAAGGCCAGGATCCAAAGATTATCACAACAAGCTCCCGGGAGAGCACAAGGCAGAGTCTCCTACCCTGTGTCTGACTATCCTCGCCAGGGCCCAACAGCTGAAGACTTCCAGGCCCCAACCAAGGCCTTACTGGAGCCACTCTCCACACACTTGGATAAGCCTCAGACATAACCGAACTGGCAGAGGAACCCAGGTGTGTGGGACCCGGGACTGAGATCTCTAAGCCTGCACGGTTTGGGACTGGACCTGTCAGTAGCTAGACGGTTACACCCACCAACTGCCGTGTAACCCCAACAAAGGCCAGGATCCAAAGATTATCACAACAAGCTCCCGGGAGAGCACAAGGCAGAGTCTCCTACCCTGTGTCTGACTATCCTTGCCAGGCCCCAACAGCTGAAAACTTCCAGGCCCCAACCAAGGCCTTACTCGAGCCACTCTCCACACACTTGGATAAGCCTCAGACATAACCGAACTGGCAGAGGAACCCAGGTGTGTGGGACCCGGGACTGAGATCGCTATGCCTTCACGGTTTGGGACTGGACCTGTCAGTAGCTAGACAGTTACACCCTCCAACTGCCGCGTAACCCCAACAAAGGCCAGGATCCAAAGATTATCACAACAAGCTCCTGGGAGAGCACAAGACAGAGTCTCCTACCCTGTGTCTGACTATCCTCGCCGGGGCCCAACAGCTGAAGACTTCCAGGCCCCAACCAAGGCCTTACTGGAGCCACTCTCCACACACTTGGATAAGCCTCAGACATAACCGAACTGGCAGAGGAACCCAGGTGTGTGGGACCCGGGACTGAGATCTCTAAGCCTGCACGGTTTGGGACTGGACCTGTCAGTAGCTAGACGGTTACACCCACCAACTGCCGTGTAACCCCAACAAAGGCCAGGATCCAAAGATTATCACAACAAGCTCCCGGGAGAGCACAAGGCAGAGTCTCCTACCCTGTGTCTGACTATCCTTGCCAGGGCCCAACAGCTGAAGACTTCCAGGCCCCAACCAAGGCCTTACTGGAGCCACTCTCCACACACTTGGATAAGCCTCAGACATAACCGAACTGGCAGAGGAACCCAGGTGTGTGGGACCCGGGACTGAGATCGCTATGCCTTCACGGTTTGGGACTGGACCTGTCAGTAGCTAGACAGTTACACCCTCCAACTGCCGCGTAACCCCAACAAAGGAGAGGATCCAAAGATTATCACAACAAGCTCCCGGGAGAGCACAAGACAGAGTCTCCTACCCTGTGTCTGACTATCCTCGCCAGGGCGCAACAGCTGAAGACTTCCAGGCCCCAACCAAGGCCTTACTGGAGCCACTCTCCACACACTTGGATAAGCCTCAGACATAACCGAACTGGCAGAGGAACCCAGGTGTGTAGGACCCGGGACTGAGATCTCTAAGCCTGCACGGTTTGGGACTGGACCTGTCAGTAGCTAGACACTTACACCCTCCAACTGCCGTGTAACCCCAACAAAGGCCAGGATCCAAAGATTATCACAACAAGCTCCCGGGAGAGCACAAGGCAGAGTCTCCTACCCTGTGTCTGACTATCCTTGCCAGGGACCAACAGCGGAAGACTTCCAGGCCCCAACCAAGGCCTTACTGGAGCCACTCTCCACACACTTGGATAAGCCTCAGACATAACCGAACTGGCAGAGGAACCCAGGTGTGTGGGACCCGGGACTGAGATCTCTAAGCCTGCACGGTTTGGGACTGGACCTGTCAGTAGCTAAACAGTTACACCCTCCAACTGCCGTGTAACCCCAACAAAGGCCAGGATCCAAAGATTATCACAACAAGCTCCCGGGAGAGCACAAGGCAGAGTCTCCTACCCTGTGTCTGACTATCCTTGCCAGGGCCCAACAGCTGAAGACTTCCAGGCCCCAACCAAGGCCTTACTGGAGCCACTCTCCACACACTTGGATAAGCCTCAGACATAACCGAACGGGCAGAGCAACCCAGGTGTGTGGGACCCGGGACTGAGATCTCTAAGCCTGCACGTTTTGGGACTGGACCTGTCAGTAGCTAGACACTTACACCCTCGAACTGCCGTGTAACCCCAACAAAGGCCAGGATCCAAAGATTATCACAACAAGCTCCCGGGAGAGCACAAGGCAGAGTCTCCTACCCTGTGTCTGACTATCCTTGCCAGGGCCCAACAGCTGAAGACTTCCAGGCCCCAACCAAGGCCTTACTGGAGCCACTCTCCACACACTTGGATAAGCCTCAGACATAACCGAACTGGCAGAGCTACCCAGGTGTGTGGGACCCGGGACTGAGATTTCTAAGCCTGCACGGTTTGGGACTGGACCTGTCAGTAGCTAGACAGTTACACCCTCGAACTGCCGCCTAACCCCAACAAAGGCCAGGATCCAAAGATTATCACAACAAGCTCCCGGGAGAGCACAAGGCAGAGTCTCCTACCCTGTGTCTGACTATCCTCGCCAGGGCCCAACAGCTGAAGACTTCCAGGCCCCAAACAAGGCCTTACTGGAGCCACTCTCCACACACTTGGATAAGCCTCAGACATAACCGAACTGGCAGAGGAACCCAGGTGTGTGGGACCCGGGACTGAGATCTCTAAGCCTGCACAGTTTGGGACTGGACCTGTCAGTAGCTAGACGGTTACACCCACCAACTGCCGTGTAACCCCAACAAAGGCCAGGATCCAAAGATTATCACAACAAGCTCCCGGGAGAGCACAAGGCAGAGTCTCCTACCCTGTGTCTGACTATCCTTGCCAGGGCCCAGAAGCTGAAGACTTCCAGGCCCCAACCAAGGCCTTACTGGAGCCACTCTCCACACACTTGGATAAGCCTCAGACATAACCGAACTGGCAGAGGAACCCAGGTGTGTGGGACCCGGGACTGAGATCACTATGCCTTCACGGTTTGGGACTGGACCTGTCAGTAGCTAGACAGTTACACCCTCCAAGTGCAGTGTAACCCCAACAAAGGCCAGGATCCAAAGATTATCACAACAAGCTCCCGGGAGAGCACAAGGCAGAGTCTCCTACCCTGTGTCTGACTATCCTTGCCAGGGCCCAACAGCTGAAGACTTCCATCCCCCAACCAAGGCCTTACTGGAGCCACTCTCCACACACTTGGATAAGCCTCAGACATAACCGAACTGGCAGAGGAACCCAGGTGTGTGGGACCCGGGACTGAGATCTCTAAGCCTGCACGGTTTGGGACTGGACCTGTCAGTAGCTAGACGGTTACACACACCAACTGCCGTGTAACCCCAACAAAGGCCAGGATCCAAAGATTATCACAACAAGCTCCCGGGAGAGCACAAGGCAGAGTCTCCTACCCTGTGTCTGACTATCCTTGCCAGGGCCCAACAGCTGAAGACTTCCAGGCCCCAACCAAGGCCTTACTGGAGCCACTCTCCACACACTTGGATAAGCCTCAGACATAACCGAACTGGCAGAGGAACCCAGGTGTGTGGGACCCGGGACTGAGATCGCTATGCCTTCACGGTTTGGGACTGGACCTGTCAGTAGCTAGACAGTTACACCCTCCAACTGCCGCGTAACCCCAACAAAGGAGAGGATCCAAAGATTATCACAACAAGCTCCCGGGAGAGCACAAGACAGAGTCTCCTACCCTGTGTCTGACTATCCTCGCCAGGGCGCAACAGCTGAAGACTTCCAGGCCCCAACCAAGGCCTTACTGGAGCCACTCTCCACACACTTGGATAAGCCTCAGACATAACCGAACTGGCAGAGGAACCCAGGTGTGTAGGACCCGGGACTGAGATCTCTAAGCCTGCACGGTTTGGGACTGGACCTGTCAGTAGCTAGACACTTACACCCTCCAACTGCCGTGTAACCCCAACAAAGGCCAGGATCCAAAGATTATCACAACAAGCTCCCGGGAGAGCACAAGGCAGAGTCTCCTACCCTGTGTCTGACTATCCTTGCCAGGGACCAACAGCGGAAGACTTCCAGGCCCCAACCAAGGCCTTACTGGAGCCACTCTCCACACACTTGGATAAGCCTCAGACATAACCGAACTGGCAGAGGAACCCAGGTGTGTGGGACCCGGGACTGAGATCTCTAAGCCTGCACGGTTTGGGACTGGACCTGTCAGTAGCTAGACAGTTACACCCTCCAACTGCCGTGTAACCCCAACAAAGGCCAGGATCCAAAGATTATCACAACAAGCTCCCGGGAGAGCACAAGGCAGAGTCTCCTACCCTGTGTCTGACTATCCTTGCCAGGGCCCAACAGCTGAAGACTTCCAGGCCCCAACCAAGGCCTTACTGGAGCCACTCTCCACACACTTGGATAAGCCTCAGACATAACCGAACGGGCAGAGCAACCCAGGTGTGTGGGACCCGGGACTGAGATCTCTAAGCCTGCACGTTTTGGGACTGGACCTGTCAGTAGCTAGACACTTACACCCTCGAACTGCCGTGTAACCCCAACAAAGGCCAGGATCCAAAGATTATCACAACAAGCTCCCGGGAGAGCACAAGGCAGAGTCTCCTACCCTGTGTCTGACTATCCTTGCCAGGGCCCAACAGCTGAAGACTTCCAGGCCCCAACCAAGGCCTTACTGGAGCCACTCTCCACACACTTGGATAAGCCTCAGACATAACCGAACTGGCAGAGCTACCCAGGTGTGTGGGACCCGGGACTGAGATTTCTAAGCCTGCACGGTTTGGGACTGGACCTGTCAGTAGCTAGACAGTTACACCCTCGAACTGCCGCCTAACCCCAACAAAGGCCAGGATCCAAAGATTATCACAACAAGCTCCCGGGAGAGCACAAGGCAGAGTCTCCTACCCTGTGTCTGACTATCCTCGCCAGGGCCCAACAGCTGAAGACTTCCAGGCCCCAACCAAGGCCTTACTGGAGCCACTCTCCACACACTTGGATAAGCCTCAGACATAACCGAACTGGCAGAGGAACCCAGGTGTGTGGGACCCGGGACTGAGATCTCTAAGCCTGCACGGTTTGGGACTGGACCTGTCAGTAGCTAGACGGTTACACCCACCAACTGCCGTGTAACCCCAACAAAGGCCAGGATCCAAAGATTATCACAACAAGCTCCCGGGAGAGCACAAGGCAGAGTCTCCTACCCTGTGTCTGACTATCCTTGCCAGGGCCCAGAAGCTGAAGACTTCCAGGCCCCAACCAAGGCCTTACTGGAGCCACTCTCCACACACTTGGATAAGCCTCAGACATAACCGAACTGGCAGAGGAACCCAGGTGTGTGGGACCCGGGACTGAGATCACTATGCCTTCACGGTTTGGGACTGGACCTGTCAGTAGCTAGACAGTTACACCCTCCAAGTGCAGTGTAACCCCAACAAAGGCCAGGATCCAAAGATTATCACAACAAGCTCCCGGGAGAGCACAAGGCAGAGTCTCCTACCCTGTGTCTGACTATCCTTGCCAGGGCCCAACAGCTGAAGACTTCCAGGCCCCAACCAAGGCCTTACTCTAGCCACTCTCCACACACTTGGATAAGCCTCAGACATAACCGAACTGGCAGAGGAACCCAGGTGTGTGGGACCCGGGACTGAGATTTCTAAGCCTGCACGGTTTGGGACTGGACCTGTCAGTAGCTAGACAGTTACACCCTCGAACTGCCGCGTAACCCCAACGAAGGCCAGGATCCAAAGATTATCACAACAAGCTCCCGGGAGAGCACAGGGCAGAGTCTCCTACCCTGTGTCTGACTATCCTCGCCAGGGCCCAACAGCTGAAGACTTCCAGGCCCCAACCAAGGCCTTACTGGAGCCACTCTCCACACACTTGGATAAGCCTCAGACATAACCGAACTGGCAGAGGAACCCAGGTGTGTGGGACCCGGGACTGAGATCTCTAAACCTGCACGGTTTGGGACGGGACCTGTCAGTAGCTAGACGGTTACACCCACCAACTGCCGTGTAACCCCAACAAAGGCCAGGATCCAAAGATTATCACAACAAGCTCCCGGGAGAGCACAAGGCAGAGTCTCCTACCCTGTGTCTGAATATCCTTGCCAGGGCCCAACAGCTGAAGACTTCCAGGCCCCAACCAAGGCCTTACTGGAGCCACTCTCCACACACTTGGATAAGCCTCAGATATAACCGAACTGGCAGAGGAACCCAGGTGTGTGGGACACCTGACTGAGAACTCTAAGCCTGCACGGTTTGGGACTGGACCTGTCAGTAGCTAGACAGTTACACCCTCCAACTCCCGTGTAACCCCAACAAAGGCCAGGATCCAAAGATTATCACAACAAGCTCCCCGGAGAGCACAAGGCAGAGTCTCATACCCTGTGTCTGATCATCCTCGCCAGGGCCCAACAGCTGAAGACTTCCAGGCCCCAACCAAGGCCTTACTGGAGCCACTCTCCACACACTTGGATAAGCCTCAGACATAACCGAACGGGCAGAGCAACCCAGGTGTGTGGGACCCGGGACTGAGATCTCTAAGCCTGCACGTTTTGGGACTGGACCTGTCAGTAGCTAGACACTTACACCCTCGAACTGCCGTGTAACCCCAACAAAGGCCAGGATCCAAAGATTATCACAACAAGCTCCCGGGAGAGCACAAGGCAGAGTCTCCTACCCTGTGTCTGACTATCCTCGCCAGGGCCCAACAGCTGAAGACTTCCAGGCCCCAACCAAGGCCTTACTGGAGCCACTCTCCACACACTTGGATAAGCCTCAGACATAACCGAACTGGCAGAGGAACCCAGGTGTGTGGGACCCGGGACTGAGATCTCTAAGCCTGCACGGTTTGGGACTGGACCTGTCAGTAGCTAGACGGTTACACCCACCAACTGCCGTGTAACCCCAACAAAGGCCAGGATCCAAAGATTATCACAACAAGCTCCCGGGAGAGCACAAGGCAGAGTCTCCTACCCTGTGTCTGACTATCCTTGCCAGGGCCCAACATCTGAAGACTTCCAGGCCCCAACCAAGGCCTTACTCGAGCCACTCTCCACACACTTGGATAAGCCTCAGACATAACCGAACTGGCAGAGGAACCCAGGTGTGTGGGACCCGGGACTGAGATCTCTAAGCCTGCACGGTTTGGGACTGGACCTGTCAGTAGCTAGACGGTTACACCCACCAACTGCCGTGTAACCCCAACAAAGGCCAGGATCCAAAGATTATCACAACAAGCTCCCGGGAGAGCACAAGGCAGAGTCTCCAACCCTTGTCTGACTATCCTTGCCAGGGCCCAACAGCTGAAGACTTCCAGGCCCCAACCAAGGCCTTACTGGAGCCACTCTCCACACACTTGGATAAGCCTCAGACATAACCGAACTGGCAGAGGAACCCAGGTGTGTGGGACCCGGGACTGAGATCGTTATGCCTTCACGGTTTGGGACTGGACCTGTCAGTAGCTAGACAGTTACACCCTCCAACTGCCGCGTAACCCCAACAAAGGCCAGGATCCAAAGATTATCACAACAAGCTCCCGGGAGAGAACAAGACAGAGTCTCCTACCCTGTGTCTGACTATCCTCGCCAGGGCCCAACAGCTGAAGACTTCCAGGCCCCAACCAAGGCCTTACTGGAGCCACTCTCCACACACTTGGATAAGCCTCAGACATAACCGAACTGGCAGAGGAACCCAGGTGTGTAGGACCCGGGACTGAGATCTCTAAGCCTGCACGGTTTGGGACTGGACCTGTCAGTAGCTAGACAGTTACACTCTCCAAATGCCGTGTAACCCCAACAAGGCCAGGATCCAAAGATTATCACAACAAGCTCCCGGGAGAGCACAAGGCAGAGTCTCCTACACTGTGTCTGACTATCCTTGCCAGGGCCCAACAGTGGAAGACTTCCAGGCCCCAACCAAGGCCTTACTGGAGCCACTCTCCACACACTTGGATAAGCCTGAGACATAACCGAACTGGCAGAGGAACCCAGGTGTGTGGGACCCGGGACTGAGATCTCTAAGCCTGCACGGTTTGGGACTGGACCTGTCAGTAGCTAGACAGTTACACCCTCCAAGTGCCGTGTAACCCCAACAAAGGCCAGGATCCAAAGATTATCACAACAAGCTCCCGGGAGAGCACAAGGCAGAGTCTCCTACCCTGTGTCTGACTATCCTCGCCAGGGCCCAACAGCTGAAGACTTCCAGGCCCCAACCAAGGCCTTACTGGAGCAACTCTCCACACACTTGGATAAGCCTCAGACATAACCGAACTGGCAGAGCAACCCAGGTGTGTGGGACCCGGGACTGAGATCTCTAAGACTGCACGGTTTGGGACTGGACCCAGTAGCTAGACAGTTACACCCTCCAACTGCCGTGTAACCCCAACAAAGGCCAGGATCCAAAGATTATCACAACAAGCTCCCGGGAGAGCACAAGGCAGAGTCTCCTACCCTGTGTCTGACTATCCTCGCCAGGGCCCAACAGCTGAAGACTTCCAGGCCCCAACCAAGGCCTTACTGGAGCCACTCTCCACACACTTGGATAAGCCTCAGATATAACCGAACTGGCAGAGGAACCCAGGTGTGTGGGACCCGGGACTGAGAACTCTAAGCCTGCACGGTTTGGGACTGGACCTGTCAGTAGCTAGACAGTTACACCCTCCAACTGCCGTGTAACCCCAACAAAGGCCAGGATCCAAAGATTATCACAACAAGCTCCCCGGAGAGCACAAGGCAGAGTCTCCTACCCTGTGTCTGACTATCCTCGCCAGGGCCCAACAGCTGAAGACTTCCAGGCCCCAACCAAGGCCTTACTGGAGCCACTCTCCACACACTTGAATAAGCCTCAGACATAACCGAACTGGCAGAGGAACCCAGGTGTGTGGGACCCGGGACTGAGATCTCTAAGCCTGCACGGTTTGGGACTGGACCTGTCAGTAGCTAGACAGTTACACCCACCAACTGCCGTGTAACCCCAACAAAGGCCAGGATCCAAAGATTATCACAACAAGCTCCCGGGAGAGCACAAGGCAGAGTCTCCTACCCTGTGTCTGACTATCCTCGCCAGGGCCCAACAGCTGAAGACTTCCAGCCCCCAACCAAGGCCTTACTGGAGCCACTCTCCACACACTTGGATAAGCCTCAGACATAACCGCACTGGCAGAGGAACCCAGGTGTGTGGGACCCGGGACTGAGATCTCTAAGCCTGCACGGTTTGGGACTGGACCTGTCAGTAGCTAGACAGTTACACCCTCCAACTGCCGTGTAACCCCAACAAAGGCCAGGATCCAAAGATTATCACTACAAGCTCCCGGGAGAGCACAAGGCAGAGTCTCCTACCCTGTGTCTGACTATCCTTGCCAGGGCCCAACAGCTGAAGACTTCCAGGCCCCAACCAAGGCCTTACTGGAGCCACTCTCCACACACTTGGATAAGCCTCAGACATAACCGAACTGGCAGAGCAACCCAGGTGTGTGGGACCCGGGACTGAGATCTCTATGCCTGCACGTTTTGGGACTGGACCTGTCAGTAGCTAGACAGTTACACCCTCGAACTGCCGCGTAACCCCAACAAAGGCCAGGATCCAAAGATTATCACAACAAGCTCCCGGGAGAGCACAAGGCAGAGTCTCCTACCCTGTGTCTGACTATCCTCGCCAGGGCCCAACAGCTGAAGACTTCCAGGCCCCAACCAAGGCCTTACTGGAGCCACTCTCCACACACTTGGATAAGCCTCAGACATAACCGAACTGGCAGAGGAACCCAGGTGTGTGGGACCCGGGACTGAGATCTCTAAGCCTGCACGGTTTGGGACTGGACCTGTCAGTAGCTAGACGGTTACACCCACCAACTGCCGTGTAACCCCAACAAAGGCCAGGATCCAAAGATTATCACAACAAGCTCCCGGGAGAGCACAAGGCAGAGTCTCCTACCCTGTGTCTGACTATCCTTGCCAGGGCCCAACAGCTGAAGACTTCCAGGCCCCAACCAAGGCCTTACTGGAGCCACTCTCCACACACTTGGATAAGCCTCAGACATAACCGAACTGGCAGAGGAACCCAGGTGTGTGGGACCCGGGACTGAGATCGCTATGCCTTCACGGTTTGGGACTGGACCTGTCAGTAGCTAGACAGTTACACCCTCCAACTGCCGCGTAACCCCAACAAAGGCCAGGATCCAAAGATTATCACAACAAGCTCCCGGGAAAGCACAAGACAGAGTCTCCTACCCTGTGTCTGACTATCCTCGCCAGGGCCCAACAGCTGAAGACTTCCAGGCCCCAACCAAGGCCTTACTGGAGCCACTCTCCACACACTTGGATAAGCCTCAGACATAACCGAACTGGCAGAGGAACCCAGGTGTGTAGGACCCGGGACTGAGATCTCTAAGCCTGCACGGTTTGGGACTGGACCTGTCAGTAGCTAGACAGTTACACCCTCCAAGTGCCGTGTAACCCCAACAAAGGCCAGGATCCAAAGATTATCACAACAAGCTCCCGGGAGAGCACAAGGCAGAGTCTCCTACCCTGTGTCTGACTATCCTTGCCAGGGCCCAACAGCGGAAGACTTCCAGGCCCCATCCAAGGCCTTACTGGAGCCACTCTCCACACACTTGGATAAGCCTCAGACATAACCGAAATGGCAGAGGAACCCAGGTGTGTGGGACCCGGGACTGAGATCTCTAAGCCTGCACGGTTGGGACTGGACCTGTCAGTAGCTAGACAGTTACACCCTCCAACTGCCGTGTAACCCCAACAAAGGCCAGGATCCAAAGATTATCACAACAAGCTCCCGGGAGAGCACAAGGCAGAGTCTCCTACCCTGTGTCTGACTATCCTTGCCAGGGCCCAACAGCTGAAGACTTCCAGGCCCCAACCAAGGCCTTACTGGAGCCACTCTCCACACACTTGGATAAGCCTCAGACATAACCGAACAGGCAGAGGAACCCAGGTGTGTGGGACCCGGGACTGAGATCTCTAAGCCTGCACGGTTTGGGACTGGACCCAGGAGCTAGACAGTTACACCCTCCAACTGCCGTGTAACCCCAACAAAGGCCAGGATCCAAATATTATCACAACAAGCTCCCGGGAGAGCACAAGGCAGAGTCTCCTACCCTGTGTCTGACTATCCTTTCCAGGGCCCAACAGCTGAATACTTCCAGGCCCCAACCAAGGCCTTACTGGCGCCACTCTCCACACACTTGGATAAGCCTCAGACATAACCGAACTGGCAGAGCAACCCAGGTGTGTGGGACCCGGGACTGAGATTTTTAAGCCTGCACGGTTTGGGACTGGACATGTCAGTAGCTAGACAGTTACACCCTCGAACTGCCGCCTAACCCCAACAAAGGCCAGGATCCAAAGATTATCACAACAAGCTCCCGGGAGAGCACAAGGCAGAGTCTCCTACTCTGTGTCTGACTATACTCGCCAGGGCCCAACAGCTGAAGACTTCCAGGCCCCAACCAAGGCCTTACTGGAGCCACTCTCCACACACTTGGATAAGCCTCAGACATAACCGAACTGGCAGAGGAACCCAGGTGTGTGGGACCCGGGACTGAGATCTCTAAGCCTGCACGGTTTGGGACTGACCTGTCAGTAGCTAGACAGTTACACCCTCCAACTGCCGTGTAACCCCAACAAAGGCCAGGATCCAAAGATTATCACTACAAGCTCCCGGGAAAGCACAAGGCAGAGTCTCCTACCCTGTGTCTGACTATCCTCGCCAGGGCCCAACAGCTGAAGACTTCCAGGCCACAACCAAGGCCTTACTGGAGCCACTCTGCACACACTTGGATAAGCCTCAGACATAACCGAACTGGCAGAGCAACCCAGGTGTGTGGGACCAGGGACTGAGATTTTAAAGCCTGCACGGTTTGGGACTGGACCTGTCAGTAGCTAGACAGTTACACCCTCCAACTCCCGTGTAACCCCAACAAAGGCCAGGATCCAAAGATTATCACAACAAGCTCCCCGGAGAGCACAAGGCAGAGTCTCATACCCTGTGTCTGATCATCCTCGCCAGGGCCCAACAGCTGAAGACTTCCAGGCCCCAACCAAGGCCTTACTGGAGCCACTCTCCACACACTTGGATAAGCCTCAGACATAACCGAACTGGCAGAGCAACCCAGGTGTGTGGGACCCGGGACTGAGATCTCTAAGCCTGCACGTTTTGGGACTGGACCTGTCAGTAGCTAGACACTTACACCCTCCAACTGCCGTGTAACCCCAACAAAGGCCAGGATCCAAAGATTATCACAACAAGCTCCCGGGAGAGCACAACGCAGAGTCTCCTACCCTGTGTCTGACTATCCTCGCCAGGGCCCAACAGCTGAAGACTTCCAGGCCCCAACCAAGGCCTTACTGGAGCCACTCTCCACACACTTGGATAAGCCTCAGACATAACCGAACTGGCAGAGGAACCCAGGTGTGTGGGACCCGGGACTGAGATCTCTAAGCCTGCACGGTTTGGGACTGGACCTGTCAGTAGCTAGACGGTTACACCCACCAACTGCCGTGTAACCCCAACAAAGGCCAGGATCCAAAGATTATCACAACAAGCTCCCGGGAGAGCACAAGGCAGAGTCTCCTACCCTGTGTCTGACTATCCTTGCCAGGGCCCAACCGCTGAAGACTTCCAGGCCCCAACCAAGGCCTTACTCGAGCCACTCTCCACACACTTGGATAAGCCTCAGACATAACCGAACTGGCAGAGGAACCCAGGTGTGTGGGACCCGGGACTGAGATCGCTATGCCTTCACGGTTTGGGACTGGACCTGTCAGTAGCTAGACAGTTACACCCTCCAACTGCCGCGTAACCCCAACAAAGGCCAGGATCCAAAGATTATCACAACAAGCTCCTGGGAGAGCACAAAACAGAGTCTCCTACCCTGTGTCTGACTATCCTCGCCAGGGCCCAACAGCTGAAGACTTCCAGGCCCCAACCAAGGCCTTACTGGAGCCACTCTCCACACACTTGGATAAGCCTCAGACATAACCGAACTGGCAGAGGAACCCAGGTGTGTAGGACCCGGGACTGAGATCTCTAAGCCTGCACGGTTTGGGACTGGACCTGTCAGTAGCTAGACACTTACACCCTCCAACTGCCGTGTAACCCCAACAAAGGCCAGGATCCAAAGATTATCACAACAAGCTCCCGGGAGAGCACAAGGCAGAGTCTCCTACCCTGTGTCTGACTATCCTCGCCAGGGCCCAACAGCTGAAGACTTCCAGGCCCCAACCAAGGCCTTACTGGAGCCACTCTCCACACACTTTGATAAGCCTCAGACATAACCGAACTGGCAGAGGAACCCAGGTGTTTGGGACCCGGGACTGAGATCTCTAAGCCTGCACGGTTTGGGACTGGACCTGTCAGTAGCTAGACAGTTACACCCTCCAACTGCCGTGTAACCCCAACAAAGGCCAGGATCCAAAGATTATCACTACAAGCTCCCGGGAGAGCACAAGGCAGAGTCTCCTACCCTGTGTCTGACTATCCTTGCCAGGGCCCAACAGCTGAAGACTTCCAGGCCCCAACCAAGGCCTTACTGGAGCCACTCTCCACACACTTGGATAAGCCTCAGACATAACCGAACTGGCAGAGGAACCCAGGTGTGTGGGACCCGGGACTGAGATCTCTAAGCCTGCACGTTTTGGGACTGGACCTGTCAGTAGCTAAACAGTTACACCCTCGAACTGCCGCGTAACCCCAACAAAGGCCAGGATCCAAAGATTATCACAACAAGCTCCCGGGAGAGCACAAGGCAGAGTCTCCTACCCTGTGTCTGACTATCCTCGCCAGGGCCCAACAGCTGAAGACTTCCAGGCCCCAACCAAGGCCTTACTGGAGCCACTCTCCACACACTTGGATAAGCCTCAGACATAACCGAACTGGCAGAGGAACCCAGGTGTGTGGGACCCGGGACTGAGATCTCTAAGCCTGCACGGTTTGGGACTGGACCTGTCAGTAGCTAGACGGTTACACCCACCAACTGCCGTGTAACCACAACAAAGGCCAGGATCCAAAGATTATCACAACAAGCTCCCGGGAGAGCACAAGGCAGAGTCTCCTACCCTGTGTCTGACTATCCTTGCCAGGGCCCAACAGCTGAAGACTTCCAGGCCCCAACCAAGGCCTTACTGGAGCCACTCTCCACACACTTGGATAAGCCTCAGACATAACCGAACTGGCAGAGGAACCCAGGTGTGTGGGACCCGGGACTGAGATCGCTATGCCTTCACGGTTTGGGACTGGACCTGTCAGTAGCTAGACAGTTACACCCTCCAACTGCCGCGTAACCCCAACAAAGGCCAGGATCCAAAGATTATCACAACAAGCTCCCGGGAGAGAACAAGACAGAGTCTCCTACCCTGTGTCTGACTATCCTCGCCAGGGCCCAACAGCTGAAGACTTCCAGGCCCCAACCAAGGCCTTACTGGAGCCACTCTCCACACACTTGGATAAGCCTCAGACATAACCGAACTGGCAGAGGAACCCAGGTGTGTAGGACCCGGGACTGAGATCTCTAAGCCTGCACGGTTTGGGACTGGACCTGTCAGTAGCTAGACAGTTACACTCTCCAACTGCCGTGTAACCCCAACAAGGCCAGGATCCAAAGATTATCACAACAAGCTCCCGGGAGAGCACAAGGCAGAGTCTCCTACCCTGTGTCTGACTATCCTTGCCAGGGCCCAACAGTGGAAGACTTCCAGGCCCCAACCAAGGCCTTACTGGAGCCACTCTCCACACACTTGGATAAGCCTCAGACATAACCGAACTGGCAGAGGAACCCAGGTATGTGGGACCCGGGACTGAGATCTCTAAGCCTGCACGGTTTGGGACTGGACCTGTCAGTAGCTAGACAGTTACACCCTCCAAGTGCCGTGTAACCCCAACAAAGGCCAGGATCCAAAGATTATCACAACAAGCTCCCGGGAGAGCACAAGGCAGAGTCTCCTACCCTGTGTCTGACTATCCTTGCCAGGGCCCAACAGCTGAAGACTTCCAGGCCCCAACCAAGGCCTTACTGGCGCCACTCTCCACACACTTGGATAAGCCTCAGACATAACCGAACTGGCAGAGGAACCCAGGTGTGTGGGACCCGGGACTGAGATCTCTAAGCCTGCACGGTTTGGGACTGGACCCAGTAGCTAGACAGTTACACCCTCCATCTGCCGTGTAACCCCAACAAAGGCCAGGATCCAAAGATTATCACAACAAGCTCCCGGGAGAGCAGAAGGCAGAGTCTCCTACCCTGTGTCTGACTATCCTCGCCAGGGCCCAACAGCTGAAGACTTCCAGGCCCCAACCAAGGCCTTACTGGAGCCACTCTCCACACACTTGGATAAGCCTCAGATATAACCGAACTGGCAGAGGAACCCAGGTGTGTGGGACCCGGGACTGAGAACTCTAAGCCTGCACGGTTTGGGACTGGACCTGTCAGTAGCTAGACAGTTACACCCTCCAACTGCCGTGTAACCCCAACAAAGGCCAGGATCCAAAGATTATCACAACAAGCTCCCCGGAGAGCACAAGGCAGAGTCTCCTACCCTGTGTCTGACTATCCTCGCCAGGGCCCAACAGCTGAAGACTTCCAGGCCCCAACCAAGGCCTTACTGGAGCCACTCTCCACACACTTGGATAAGCCTCAGACATAACCGAACTGGCAGAGGAACCCAGGTGTGTGGGACCCGGGACTGAGATCTCTAAGCCTGCACGGTTTGGGACTGGACCTGTCAGTAGCTAAACAGTTACACCCACCAACTGCCGTGTAACCCCAACAAAGGCCAGGATCCAAAGATTATCACAACAAGCGCCCGGGAGAGCACAAGGCAGAGTCTCCTACCCTGTGTCTGACTATCCTCGCCAGGGCCCAACAGCTGAAGACTTCCAGCCCCCAACCAAGGCCTTACTGGAGCCACTCTCCACACACTTGGATAAGCCTCAGACATAACCGAACTGGCAGAGGAACCCAGGTGTGTGGGACCCGGGACTGAGATCTCTAAGCCTGCACGGTTTGGGACTGGACCTGTCAGTAGCTAGACAGTTACACCCTCCAACTGCCGTGTAACCCCAACAAAGGCCAGGATCCAAAGATTATCACTACAAGCTCCCGGGAGAGCACAAGGCAGAGTCTCCTACCCTGTGTCTGACTATCCTTGCCAGGGCCCAACAGCTGAAGACTTCCAGGCCCCAACCAAGGCCTTACTGGAGCCACTCTCCACACACTTGGATAAGCCTCAGACATAACCGAACTGGCAGAGCAACCCAGGTGTGTGGGACCCGGGACTGAGATCTCTATGCCTGCACGTTTTGGGACTGGACCTGTCAGTAGCTAGACAGTTACACCCTCGAACTGCCGCGTAACCCCAACAAAGGCCAGGATCCAAAGATTATCACAACAAGCTCCCGGGAGAGCACAAGGCAGAGTCTCCTACCCTGTGTCTGACTATCCTCGCCAGGGCCCAACAGCTGAAGACTTCCAGGCCCCAACCAAGGCCTTACTGGAGCCACTCTCCACACACTTGGATAAGCCTCAGACATAACCGAACTGCCAGAGGAACCCAGGTGTGTGGGACCCGGGACTGAGATCTCTAAGCCTGCACGGTTTGGGACTGGACCTGTCAGTAGCTAGACGGTTACACCCACCAACTGCCGTGTAACCACAACAAAGGCCAGGATCCAAAGATTATCACAACAAGCTCCCGGGAGAGCACAAGGCAGAGTCTCCTACCCTGTGTCTGACTATCCTTGCCAGGCCCCAACAGCTGAAGACTTCCAGGCCCCAACCAAGGCCTTACTGGAGCCACTCTCCACACACTTGGATAAGCCTCAGACATAACCGAACTGGCAGAGGAACCCAGGTGTGTGGGACCCGGGACTGAGATCGCTATGCCTTCACGGTTTGGGACTGGACCTGTCAGTAGCTAGACAGTTACACCCTCCAACTGCCGCGTAACCCCAACAAAGGCCAGGATCCAAAGATTATCACAACAAGCTCCCGGGAAAGCACAAGACAGAGTCTCCTACCCTGTGTCTGACTATCCTCGCCAGGGCCCAACAGCTGAAGACTTCCAGGCCCCAACCAAGGCCTTACTGGAGCCACTCTCCACACACTTGGATAAGCCTCAGACATAACCGAACTGGCAGAGGAACCCAGGTGTGTAGGACCCGGGACTGAGATCTCTAAGCCTGCACGGTTTGGGACTGGACCTGTCAGTAGCTAGACACTTACACCCTCCAACTGCCGTGTAACCCCAACAAAGGCCAGGATCCAAAGATTATCACAACAAGCTCCCGGGAGAGCACAAGGCAGAGTCTCCTACCCTGTGTCTGACTATCCTTGCCAGGGCCCAACAGCGGAAGACTTCCAGGCCCCATCCAAGGCCTTACTGGAGCCACTCTCCACACACTTGGATAAGCCTCAGACATAACCGAAATGGCAGAGGAACCCAGGTGTGTGGGACCCGGGACTGAGATCTCTAAGCCTGCACGGTTGGGACTGGACCTGTCAGTAGCTAGACAGTTACACCCTCCAACTGCCGTGTAACCCCAACAAAGGCCAGGATCCAAAGATTATCACAACAAGCTCCCGGGAGAGCACAAGGCAGAGTCTCCTACCCTGTGTCTGACTATCCTTTCCAGGGCCCAACAGCTGAAGACTTCCACGCCCCAACCAAGGCCTTACTGGCGCCACTCTCCACACACTTGGATAAGCCTCAGACATAACCGAACTGGCAGAGCAACCCAGGTGTGTGGGACCCGGGACTGAGATTTTTAAGCCTGCACGGTTTGGGACTGGACATGTCAGTAGCTAGACAGTTACACCCTCGAACTGCCGCCTAACCCCAACAAAGGCCAGGATCCAAAGATTATCACAACAAGCTCCCGGGAGAGCACAAGGCAGAGTCTCCTACCCTGTGTCTGACTATACTCGCCAGGGCCCAACAGCTGAAGACTTCCAGGCCCCAACCAAGGCCTTACTGGAGCCACTCTCCACACACTTGGATAAGCCTCAGACATAACCGAACTGGCAGAGGAACCCAGGTGTGTGGGTCCCGGGACTGAGATCTCTAAGCCTGAACGGTTTGGGACTGACCTGTCAGTAGCTAGACAGTTACACCCTCGAACTGCCGCGTAACCCCAACAAAGGCCAGGATCCAAAGATTATCACAACAAGCTCCCGGGAGAGCACAAGGCAGAGTCTCCTACCCTGTGTCTGACTATCCTCGCCAGGGCCCAACAGCTGAAGACTTCCAGGCCCCAACCAAGGCCTTACTGGAGCCACTCTGCACACACTTGGATAAGCCTCAGACATAACCGAACTGGCAGAGGAACCCAGGTGTGTGGGACCCGGGACTGAGATCTCTAAGCCTGCACGGTTTGGGACTGGACCTGTCAGTAGCTAGACGGTTACACCCACCAACTGCCGTGTAACCCCAACAAAGGCCAGGATCCAAAGATTATCACAACAAGCTCCCGGGAGAGCACAAGGCAGAGTCTCCTACCCTGTGTCTGACTATCCTCGCCAGAGCCCAAGAGCTGAAGACTTCCAGGCCCCAACCAAGGCTTTACTGGAGCCACTCTCCACACACTTGGATAAGCCTCAGACATAACCGAACTGGCAGAGCAACCCAGGTGTGTGGGTCCCGGGACTGAGATCTCTAAGCCTGCACGGTTTGGGACTGGACCTGTCAGTAGCTAGACAGTTACACCCTCCAACTTCCGCGTAACCCCAACAAAGGCCAGGATCCGAAGATTATCACAACAAGCTCCCGGGAGAGCACAAGGCAGAGTCTCCTACCCTGTGTCTGACTATCCTCGCCAGGGCCCAACAGCTGAAGACTTCCAGGCCCCAACCAAGGCCTTACTGGAGCCACTCTCCACACACTTGGATAAGCCTCAGACATAACCGAACTGGCAGAGGAACCCAGGTGTGTGGGACCCGGGACTGAGATCTCTAAGCCTGCACGGTTTGGGACTGGACCTGTCAGTAGCTAGACGGTTACACCCACCAACTGCCGTGTAACCCCAACAAAGGCCAGGATCCAAAGATTATCACAACAAGCTCCCGGGAGAGCACAAGGCAGAGTCTCCTACCCTGTGTCTGACTATCCTTGCCAGGGCCCAACTGCTGAAGACTTCCAGGCCCCAACCAAGGCCTTACTGGAGCCACTCTCCACACACTTGGATAAGCCTCAGACATAACCGAACTGGCAGAGGAACCCAGGTGTGTGGGACCCGGGACTGAGATCGCTAAGCCTGCACGGTTTGGGACTGGACCTGTCAGTAGCTAGACAGTTACACCCTCCAACTGCCGCGTAACCCCAACAAAGGCCAGGATCCAAAGATTATCACAACAAGCTCCCGGGAGAGCACAAGGCAGAGTCTCCTACCCTGTGTCTGACTATCCTCGCCAGGGCCCAACAGCTGAAGACTTCCAGGCCCCAACCAAGGCCTTACTGGAGCCACTCTACACACACTTGGATAAGCTTCAGACATAACCGAACTGGCAGAGGAACCCAGGTGTGTAGGACCCGGGACTGAGATCTCTAAGCCTGCACGGTTTGGGACTGGACCTGTCAGTAGCTAGACACTTACACCCTCCAACTGCCGTGTAACCCCAACAAAGGCCAGGATCCAAAGATTATCACAACAAGCTCCCGGGAGAGCACAAGGCAGAGTCTCCTACCCTGTGTCTGACTATCCTTGCCAGGGCCCAACAGCGGAAGACTTCCAGGCCCCATCCAAGGCCTTACTGGAGCCACTCTCCACACACTTGGATAAGCCTCAGACATAACCGAAATGGCAGAGGAACCCAGGTGTGTGGGACCCGGGACTGAGATCTCTAAGCCTGCACGGTTGGGACTGGACCTGTCAGTAGCTAGACAGTTACACCCTCCAACTGCCGTGTAACCCCAACAAAGGCCAGGATCCAAAGATTATCACAACAAGCTCCCGGGAGAGCACAAGGCAGAGTCTCCTACCCTGTGTCTGACTATACTTGCCAGGGCCCAACAGCTGAAGACTACAAGGCCCCAACCAAGGCCTTACTGGAGCCACTATCCACACACTTGGATAAGGCTCAGACATAACCGAACTGGCAGAGGAACCCAGGTGTGTGGGACCCGGGACTGAGATCTCTAAGCCTGCACGGTTTGGGACTGGACCCAGAAGCTAGACAGTTACACCCTCCAACTGCCGTGTAACCCCAACAAAGGCCAGGATCCAAAGATTATCACAACAAGCTCCCGGGAGAGCACAAGGCAGAGTCTCCTACCCTGTGTCTGACTATCCTTGCCAGGGCCCAACAGCTGAAGACTTCCAGGCCCCAACCAAGGCCTTACTGGCGCCACTCTCCACACACTTGGATAAGCCTCAGACATAACCGAACTGGCAGAGCAACCCAGGTGTGTGGGACCCGGGACTGAGATTTTTAAGCCTGCACGGTTTGGGACTGGACCTGTCAGTAGCTAGACAGTTACACCCTCGAACTGCCGCCTAACCCCAACAAAGGCCAGGATCCAAAGATTATCACAACAAGCTCCCGGGAGAGCACAAGGCAGAGTCTCCTACCCTGTGTCTGACTATCCTCGCCAGGGCCCAATAGCTGAAGACTTCCAGGCCCCAACCAAGGCCTTACTGGAGCCACTCTCCACACACTTGGATAAGCCTCAGACATAACCGAACTGGCAGAGGAACCCAGGTGTGTGGGACCCGGGACTGAGATCTCTAAGCCTGCACGGTTTGGGACTGGACCTGTTAGTAGCTAGACAGTTACACCCTCCAACTGCCGTGTAACCCCAACAAAGGCCAGGATCCAAAGATTATCACTACAAGCTCCCGGGAGAGCACAAGGCAGAGTCTCCTACCCTGTGTCTGACTATCCTCGCCAGGGCCCAACAGCTGAAGACTTCCAGGCCACAACCAAGGCCTTACTGGAGCCACTCTGCACACACTTGGATAAGCCTCAGACATAACCGAACTGGTAGAGGAACCCAGGTGTGTGGGATCCGGGACTGAGATCTCTAAGCCTGCACGGTTTGGGACTGGACCTGTCAGTAGCTAGACAGTTACACCCTCCAACTGCCGTGTAACCCCAACAAAGGCCAGGATCCAAAGATTATCACTACAAGCTCCCGGGAGAGCACAAGGCAGAGTCTCCTACCCTGTGTCTGACTATCCTTGCCAGGGCCCAACAGCTGAAGACTTCCAGGCCCCAACCAAGGCCTTACTGGAGCCACTCTCCACACACTTGGATAAGCCTCAGACATAACCGAACTGGCAGAGCTACCCAGGTGTGTGGGACCCGGGACTGAGATTTCTAAGCCTTCACGGTTTGGGACTGGACCTGTCAGTAGCTAGACAGTTACACCCTCGAACTGCCGCGTAACCCCAACAAAGGCCAGGATCCAAAGATTATCACAACAAGCTCCCGGGAGAGCACAAGGCAGAGTCTCCTACCCTGTGTCTGACTATCCTCGCCAGAGCCCAAGAGCTGAAGACTTCCAGGCCCCAACCAAGGCTTTACTGGAGCCACTCTCCACACACTTGGATAAGCCTCAGACATAACCGAACTGGCAGAGCAACCCAGGTGTGTGGGACCCGGGACTGAGATCTCTAAGCCTGCACGGTTTGGGACTGGACCTGTCAGTAGCTAGACAGTTATACCCTCCAACTGCCGCGTAACCCCAACAAAGGCCAGGATCCGAAGATTATCACAACAAGCTCCCGGGAGAGCACAAGGCAGAGTCTCCTACCCTGTGTCTGACTATCCTCGCCAGGGCCCAACAGCTGAAGACTTCCAGGCCCCAACCAAGGCCTTACTGGAGCCACTCTCCACACACTTGGATAAGCCTCAGACATAACCGAACTGGCAGAGGAACCCAGGTGTGTGGGACCCGGGACTGAGATCTCTAAGCCTGCACGGTTTGGGACTGGACCTGTCAGTAGCTAGACGGTTACACCCACCAACTGCCGTGTAACCCCAACAAAGGCCAGGATCCAAAGATTATCACAACAAGCTCCCGGGAGAGCACAAGGCAGAGTCTCCTACCCTGTGTCTGACTATCCTTGCCAGGGCCCAACAGCTGAAGACTTCCAGGCCCCAACCAAGGCCTTACTGGAGCCACTCTCCACACACTTGGATAAGCCTCAGACATAACCGAACTGGCAGAGGAACCCAGGTGTGTGGGACCCGGGACTGAGATCGCTAAGCCTGCACGGTTTGGGCCTGGACCTGTCAGTAGCTAGACAGTTACACCCTCGAACTGCCGCGTAACCCCAACAAAGGCCAGGATCCAAAGATTATCACAACAAGACCCCGGGAGAGCACAAGGCAGAGTCTCCTACCCTGTGTCTGACTATCCTCGCCAGGGCCCAACAGCTGAAGACTTCCAGGCCCCAACCAAGGCCTTACTGGAGCCACTCTCCACACACTTGGATAAGCCTCAGACATAACCGAACTGGCAGAGGAACCCAGGTGGTTGGGCCCCGGGACTGAGATCTCTAAGCCTGCACGGTTTGGGACTGGACCTGTCAGTAGCTAGACAGTTACACCCTCCAACTGCCGTGTAACCCCAACAAAGGCCAGGATCCAAAGATTATCACAACAAGCTCCCGGGAGAGCACAAGGCAGAGTCTCCTACCCTGTGTCTGACTATCCTTGCCAGGGCCCAACAGCTGAAGACTTCCAGGCCCCAACCAAGGCCTTACTGGAGCCACTCTCCACACACTTGGATAAGCCTCAGACATAACCGAACTGGCAGAGGAACCCAGGTGTGTGGGACCCGGGACTGAGATCTCTAAGCCTGCACGGTTTGGGACTGGACCCAGTAGCTAGACAGTTACACCCTCCATCTGCCGTGTAACCCCAACAAAGGCCAGATTCCAAAGGTTATCACAACAAGCTCCCCGGAGAGCACAAGGTAGAGTCTCCTACCCTGTGTCTGACTTTCCTCGCCAGGGCCCAACAGCTGAAGACTTCCAGGCCCCAACCAAGGCCTTACTGGAGCCACTCTCCACACACTTGGATAAGCCTCAGACATAACCGAACTGGCAGAGGAACCCAGGTGTGTGGGACCCGGGACTGAGATCGCTATGCCTTCACGGTTTGGGACTGGACCTGTCAGTAGCTAGACAGTTACACCCTCCAAGTGCCGTGTAACCCCAACAAAGGCCAGGATACAAAGATTATCACTACAAGCTCCCGGGAGAGCACAAGGCAGAGTCTCCTACCCTGTGTCTGACTATCCTTGCCAGGGCCCAACAGCTGAAGACTTCCAGGCCCCAACCAAGGCCTTACTGGAGCCACTCTCCACACACTTGGATAAGCCTCAGACATAACCGAACTGGCAGAGCAACCCAGGTGTGTGGGACCCGGGACTGAGATTTCTAAGCCTGCACGGTTTGGGACTGGACCTGTCAGTAGCTAGACAGTTACACCCTCGAACTGCCGCGTAACCCCAACAAAGGCCAGGATCCAAAGATTATCACAACAAGCTCCCGGGAGAGCACAAGGCAGAGTCTCCTACCCTGTGTCTGACTATCCTTGCCAGGGCCCAACAGCTGAAGACTTCCAGGCCCCAACCAAGGCCTTACTGGAGCCACTCTCCACACACTTGGATAAGCCTCAGACATAACCGAACTGGCAGAGGAACCCAGGTGTGTGGGACCCGGGACTGAGATCTCTAAGCCTGCACGGTTTGGGACTGGACCTGTCAGTAGCTAGACGGTTACACCCACCAACTGCCGTGTAACCCCAACAAAGGCCAGGATCCAAAGATTATCACAACAAACTCCCGGGAGAGCACAAGGCAGAGTCTCCTACCCTGTGTCTGACTATCCTTGCCAGGGCCCAACAGCTGAAGACTTCCAGGCCCCAACCAAGGCCTTACTGGAGCCACTCTCCACACACTTGGATAAGCCTCAGACATAACCGAACTGGCAGAGGAACCCAGGTGTGTGGGACCCGGGACTGAGATCGCTATGCCTTCACGGTTTGGGACTGGACCTGTCAGTAGCTAGACAGTTACACCCTCCAACTGCCGCGTAACCCCAACAAAGGCCAGGATCCAAAGATTATCACAACAAGCTCCCGGGAGAGAACAAGACAGAGTCTCCTACCCTGTGTCTGACTATCCTCGCCAGGGCCCAACAGCTGAAGACTTCCAGGCCCCAACCAAGGCCTTACTGGAGCCACTCTCCACACACTTGGATAAGCCTCAGACATAACCGAACTGGCAGAGGAACCCAGGTGTGTAGGACACGGGACTGAGATCTCTAAGCCTGCACGGTTTGGGACTGGACCTGTCAGTAGCTAGACAGTTACACTCTCCAACTGCCGTGTAACCCCAACAAGGCCAGGATCCAAAGATTATCACAACAAGCTCCCGGGAGAGCACAAGGCAGAGTCTCCTACCCTGTGTCTGACTATCCTTGCCAGGGCCCAACAGTGGAAGACTTCCAGGCCCCAACCAAGGCCTTACTGGAGCCACTCTCCACACACTTGGATAAGCCTCAGACATAACCGAACTGGCAGAGGAACCCAGGTGTGTGGGACCCGGGACTGAGATCTCTAAGCCTGCACGGTTTGGGACTGGACCTGTCAGTAGCTAGACAGTTACACCCTCCAAGTGCCGTGTAACCCCAACAAAGGCCAGGATCCAAAGATTATCACAACAAGCTCCCGGGAGAGCACAAGGCAGAGTCTCCTACCCTGTGTCTGACTATCCTCGCCAGGGCCCAACAGCTGAAGACTTCCAGGCCCCAACCAAGGCCTTACTGGAGCCACTCTCCACACACTTGGATAAGCCTCAGACATAACCGAACTGGCAGAGGAACCCAGGTGTATGGGACCCGGGACTGAGATCTCTAAGCCTGCACGGTTTGGGACTGGACCCAGTAGCTAGACAGTTACACCCTCCAACTGCCGTGTAACCCCAACAAAGGCCAGGATCCAAAGATTATCACAACAAGCTCCCGGGAGAGCACAAGGCAGAGTCTCCTACCCTGTGTCTGACTATCCTCGCCAGGGCCCAACAGCTGAAGACATCCAGGCCCCAACCAAGGCCTTACTGGAGCCACTCTCCACACACTTGGATAAGCCTCAGATATAACCGAACTGGCAGAGGAACCCAGGTGTGTGGGACCCGGGACTGAGAACTCTAAGCCTGCACGGTTTGGGACTGGACCTGTCAGTAGCTAGACAGTTACACCCTCCAACTGCCGTGTAACCCCAACAAAGGCCAGGATCCAAAGATTATCACAACAAGCTCCCCGGAGAGCACAAGGCAGAGTCTCCTACCCTGTGTCTGACTATCCTCGCCAGGGCCCAACAGCTGAAGACTTCCAGGCCCCAACCAAGGCCTTACTGGAGCCACTCTCCACACACTTGGATAAGCCTCAGACATAACCGAACTGGCAGAGGAACCCAGGTGTGTGGGACCCGGGACTGAGATCTCTAAGCCTGCACGGTTTGGGACTGGACCTGTCAGTAGCTAGACAGTTACACCCACCAACTGCCGTGTAACCCCAACAAAGGCCAGGATCCAAAGATTATCACAACAAGCTCCCGGGAGAGCACAAGGCAGAGTCTCCTACCCTGTGTCTGACTATCCTCGCCAGGGCCCAACAGCTGAAGACTTCCAGCCCCCAACCAAGGCCTTACTGGAGCCACTCTCCACACACTTGGATAAGCCTCAGACATAACCGAACTGGCAGAGGAACCCAGGTGTGTGGGACCCGGGACTGAGATCTCTAAGCCTGCACGGTTTGGGACTGGACCTGTCAGTAGCTAGACAGTTACACCCTCCAACTGCCGTGTAACCCCAACAAAGGCCAGGATCCAAAGATTATCACTACAAGCTCCCGGGAGAGCACAAGGCAGAGTCTCCTACCCTGTGTCTGACTATCCTTGCCAGGGCCCAACTGCTGAAGACTTCCAGGCCCCAACCAAGGCCTTACTGGAGCCACTCTCCACACACTTGGATAAGCCTCAGACATAACCGAACTGGCAGAGCAACCCAGGTGTGTGGGACCCGGGACTGAGATCTCTATGCCTGCACGTTTTGGGACTGGACCTGTCAGTAGCTATACAGTTACACCCTCGAACTGCCGCGTAACCCCAACAAAGGCCAGGATCCAAAGATTATCACAACAAGCTCCCGGGAGAGCACAAGGCAGAGTCTCCTACCCTGTGTCTGACTATCCTCGCCAGGGCCCAACAGCTGAAGACTTCCAGGCCCCATCCAAGGCCTTACTGGAGCCACTCTCCACACACTTGGATAAGCCTCAGACATAACCGAACTGGCAGAGCAACCCAGGTGTGTGGGACCCGGGACTGAGATCTCTAAGCCTGCACGGTTTGGGACTGGACCTGTCAGTAGCTAGACGGTTACACCCACCAACTGCCGTGTAACCCCAACAAAGGCCAGGATCCAAAGATTATCACAACAAGCTCCCGGGAGAGGACAAGGCAGAGTCTCCTACCCTGTGTCTGACTATCCTTGCCAGGGCCCAACAGCTGAAGACTTCCAGGCCCCAACCAAGGCCTTACTGGAGCCACTCTCCACACACTTGGATAAGCCTCAGACATAACCGAACTGGCAGAGGAACCCAGGTGTGTGGGACCCGGGACTGAGATCGCTATGCCTTCACGGTTTGGGACTGGACCTGTCAGTAGCTAGACAGTTACACCCTCCAACTGCCGCGTAACCCCAACAAAGGCCAGGATCCAAAGATTATCACAACAAGCTTCCGGGAAAGCACAAGACAGAGTCTCCTACCCTGTGTCTGACTATCCTCGCCAGGGCCCAACAGCTGAAGACTTCCAGGCCCCAACCAAGGCCTTACTGGAGCCACTCTCCACACACTTTGATAAGCCTCAGACATAACCGAACTGGCAGAGCAACCCAGGTGTGTAGGACCCGGGACTGAGATCTCTAAGCCTGCACGGTTTGGGACTGGACCTGTCAGTAGCTAGACACTTACACCCTCCAACTGCCGTGTAACCCCAACAAAGGCCAGGATCCAAAGATTATCACAACAAGCTCCCGGGAGAGCACAAGGCAGAGTCTCCTACCCTGTGTCTGACTATCCTTGCCAGGGCCCAACAGCGGAAGACTTCCAGGCCCCATCCAAGGCCTTACTGGAGCCACTCTCCACACACTTGGATAAGCCTCAGACATAACCGAAATGGCAGAGGAACCCAGGTGTGTGGGACCCGGGACTGAGATCTCTAAGCCTGCACGGTTGGGACTGGACCTGTCAGTAGCTAGACAGTTACACCCTCCAACTGCCGTGTAACGCCAACAAAGGCCAGGATCCAAAGATTATCACAACAAGCTCCCGGGAGAGCACAAGGCAGAGTCTCCTACCCTGTGTCTGACTATCCTTGCCAGGGACCAACAGCTGAAGACTTCCAGGCCCCAACCAAGGCCTTACTGGAGCCACTCTCCACACACTTGGATAAGCCTCAGACATAACCGAACTGGCAGAGGAACCCAGGTGTGTGGGACCCGGGACTGAGATCTCTAAGCCTGCACGGTTTGGGACTGGACCCAGTAGCTAGACAGTTACACCCTCCAACTGCTGTGTAACCCCAACAAAGGCCAGGATCCAAAGATTATCACAACAAGCTCCCGGGAGAGCACAAGGCAGAGTCTCCTACCCTGTGTCTGACTATCCTTTCCAGGGCCCAACAGCTGAAGACTTCCAGGCCCCAACCAAGGCCTTACTGGCGCCACTCTCCACACACTTGGATAAGCCTCAGACATAACCGAACTGGCAGAGCAACCCAGGTGTGTGGGACCCGGGACTGAGATTTTTAAGCCTGCACGGTTTGGGACTGGACATGTCAGTAGCTAGACAGTTACACCCTCGAACTGCCGCCTAACCCCAACAAAGGCCAGGATCCAAAGATTATCACAACAAGCTCCCGGGAGAGCACAAGGCAGAGTCTCCTACCCTGTGTCTGACTATACTCGCCAGGGCCCAACAGCTGAAGACTTCCAGGCCCCAACCAAGGCCTTACTGGAGCCACTCTCCACACACTTGGATAAGCCTCAGACATAACCGAACTGGCAGAGGAACCCAGGTGTGTGGGACCCGGGACTGAGATCTCTAAGCCTGCACGGTTTGGGACTGACCTGTCAGTAGCTAGACAGTTACACCCTCCAACTGCCGTGTAACCCCAACAAAGGCCAGGATCCAAAGATTATCACTACAAGCTCCCGGGAGAGCACAAGGCAGAGTCTCCTACCCTGTGTCTGACTATCCTCGCCAGGGCCCAACAGCTGAAGACTTCCAGGCCACAACCAAGGCCTTACTGGAGCCACTCTGCACACACTTGGATAAGCCTCAGACATAACCGAACTGGTAGAGGAACCCAGGTGTGTGGGATCCGGGACTGAGATCTCTAAGCCTGCACGGTTTGGGACTGGACCTGTCAGTAGCTAGACAGTTACACCCTCCAACTGCCGTGTAACCCCAACAAAGGCCAGGATCCAAAGATTATCACTACAAGCTCCCGGGAGAGCACAAGGCAGAGTCTCCTACCCTGTGTCTGACTATCCTTGCCAGGGCCCAACAGCTGAAGACTTCCAGGCCCCAACCAAGGCCTTACTGGAGCCACTCTCCACACACTTGGATAAGCCTCAGACATAACCGAACTGGCAGAGCAACCCAGGTGTGTGGGACCCGGGACTGAGATTTCTAAGCCTTCACGGTTTGGGACTGGACCTGTCAGTAGCTAGACAGTTACACCCTCGAACTGCCGCGTAACCCCAACAAAGGCCAGGATCCAAAGATTATCACAACAAGCTCCCGGGAGAGCACAAGGCAGAGTCTCCTACCCTGTGTCTGACTATCCTTGCCAGGGCCCAACAGCTGAAGACTTCCAGGCCCCAACCAAGGCCTTACTGGAGCCACTCTCCACACACTTGGATAAGCCTCAGACATAACCGAACTGGCAGAGGAACCCAGGTGTGTGGGACCCGGGACTGAGATCTCTAAGCCTGCACGGTTTGGGACTGGACCTGTCAGTAGCTAGACGGTTACACCCACCAACTGCCGTGTAACCCCAACAAAGGCCAGGATCCAAAGATTATCACAACAAGCTCCCGGGAGAGCACAAGGCAGAGTCTCCTACCCTGTGTCTGACTATCCTCGCCAGAGCCCAAGATCTGAAGACTTCCAGGCCCCAACCAAGGCTTTACTGGAGCCACTCTCCACACACTTGGATAAGCCTCAGACATAACCGAACTGGCAGAGCAACCCAGGTGTGTGGGACCCGGGACTGAGATCTCTAAGCCTGCACGGTTTGGGACTGGCCTGTCAGTAGCTAGACAGTTACACCCTCCAACTTCCGCGTAACCCCAACAAAGGCCAAGATCCGAAGATTATCACAACAAGCTCCCGGGAGAGCACAAGGCAGAGTCTCCTACCCTGTGTCTGACTATCCTCGCCAGGGCCCAACAGCTGAAGACTTCCAGGCCCCAACCAAGGCCTTACTGGAGCCACTCTCCACACACTTGGATAAGCCTCAGACATAACCGAACTGGCAGAGGAACCCAGGTGTGTGGGACCCGGGTCTGAGATCTCTAAGCCTGCACGGTTTGGGACTGGACCTGTCAGTAGCTAGACGGTTACACCCACCAACTGCCGTGTAACCCCAACAAAGGCCAGGATCCAAAGATTATCACAACAAGCTCCCGGGAGAGCACAAGGCAGAGTCTCCTACCCTGTGTCTGACTATCCTTGCCAGGGCCCAACTGCTGAAGACTTCCAGGCCCCAACCAAGGCCTTACTGGAGCCACTCTCCACACACTTGGATAAGCCTCAGACATAACCGAACTGGCAGAGGAACCCAGGTGTGTGGGACCCGGGACTGAGATCGCTAAGCCTGCACGGTTTGGGACTGGACCTGTCAGTAGCTAGACAGTTACACCCTCCAACTGCCGCGTAACCCCAACAAAGGCCAGGATCCAAAGATTATCACAACAAGCTCCCGGGAGAGCACAAGGCAGAGTCTCCTACCCTGTGTCTGACTATCCTCGCCAGGGCCCAACAGCTGAAGACTTCCAGGCCCCAACCAAGGCCTTACTGGAGCCACTCTCCACACACTTGGATAAGCCTCAGACATAACCGAACTGGCAGAGGAACCCAGGTGTGTAGGACCCGGGACTGAGATCTCTAAGCCTGCACGGTTTGGGACTGGACCTGTCAGTAGCTAGACACTTACACCCTCCAACTGCCGTGTAACCCCAACAAAGGCCAGGATCCAAAGATTATCACAACAAGCTCCCGGGAGAGCACAAGGCAGAGTCTCCTACCCTGTGTCTGACTATCCTTGCCAGGGCCCAACAGCGGAAGACTTCCAGGCCCCATCCAAGGCCTTACTGGAGCCACTCTCCACACACTTGGATAAGCCTCAGACATAACCGAAATGGCAGAGGAACCCAGGTGTGTGGGACCCGGGACTGAGATCTCTAAGCCTGCACGGTTGGGACTGGACCTGTCAGTAGCTAGACAGTTACACCCTCCAACTGCCGTGTAACCCCAACAAAGGCCAGGATCCAAAGATTATCACAACAAGCTCCCGGGAGAGCACAAGGCAGAGTCTCCTACCCTGTGTCTGACTATACTTGCCAGGGCCCAACAGCTGAAGACTTCAAGGCCCCAACCAAGGCCTTACTGGAGCCACTCTCCACACACTTGGATAAGCCTCAGACATAACCGAACTGGCAGAGGAACCCAGGTGTGTGGGACCCGGGACTGAGATCTCTAAGCCTGCACGGTTTGGGACTGGACCCAGTAGCTAGACAGTTACACCCTCCAACTGCCGTGTAACCCCAACAAAGGCCAGGATCCAAAGATTATCACAACAAGCTCCCGGGAGAGCACAAGGCAGAGTCTCCTACCCTGTGTCTGACTATCCTTGCCAGGGCCCAACAGGTGAAGACTTCCAGGCCCCAACCAAGGCCTTACTGGCGCCACTCTCCACACACTTGGATAAGCCTCAGACATAACCGAACTGGCAGAGGAACCCAGGTGTGTGGGACCCGGGACTGAGATTTTTAAGCCTGCACGGTTTGGGACTGGACCTGTCAGTAGCTAGACGGTTACACCCACCAACTGCCGTGTAACCCCAACAAAGGCCAGGATCCAAAGATTATCACAACAAGCTCCCGGGAGAGCACAAGGCAGAGTCTCCTACCCTGTGTCTGACTATCCTTGCCAGGGCCCAACAGCTGAAGACTTCCAGGCCCCAACCAAGGCCTTACTGGAGCCACTCTCCACACACTTGGATAAGCCTCAGACATAACCGAACTGGCAGAGGAACCCAGGTGTGTGGGACCCGGGACTGAGATCGCTATGCCTTCACGGTTTGGGACTGGACCTGTCAGTAGCTAGACAGTTACACCCTCCAACTGCCGCGTAACCCCAACAAAGGCCAGGATCCAAAGATTATCACAACAAGCTCCCGGGAGAGAACAAGACAGAGTCTCCTACCCTGTGTCTGACTATCCTCGCCAGGGCCCAACAGCTGAAGACTTCCAGGCCCCAACCAAGGCCTTACTGGAGCCACTCTCCACACACTTGGATAAGCCTCAGACATAACCGAACTGGCAGAGGAACCCAGGTGTGTAGGACACGGGACTGAGATCTCTAAGCCTGCACGGTTTGGGACTGGACCTGTCAGTAGCTAGACAGTTACACTCTCCAACTGCCGTGTAACCCCAACAAAGGCCAGGATCCAAAGATTATCACAACAAGCTCCCGGGAGAGCACAAGGCAGAGTCTCCTACCCTGTGTCTGACTATCCTTGCCAGGGCCCAACAGTGGAAGACTTCCAGGCCCCAACCAAGGCCTTACTGGAGCCACTCTCCACACACTTGGATAAGCCTCAGACATAACCGAACTGGCAGAGGAACCCAGGTGTGTGGGACCCGGGACTGAGATCTCTAAGCCTGCACGGTTTGGGACTGGACCTGTCAGTAGCTAGACAGTTACACCCTCCAAGTGCCGTGTAACCCCAACAAAGGCCAGGATCCAAAGATTATCACAACAAGCTCCCGGGAGAGCACAAGGCAGAGTCTCCTACCCTGTGTCTGACTATCCTCGCCAGGGCCCAACAGCTGAAGACTTCCAGGCCCCAACCAAGGCCTTACTGGAGCCACTCTCCACACACTTGGATAAGCCTCAGACATAACCGAACTGGCAGAGGAACCCAGGTGTATGGGACCCGGGACTGAGATCTCTAAGCCTGCACGGTTTGGGACTGGACCCAGTAGCTAGACAGTTACACCCTCCAACTGCCGTGTAACCCCAACAAAGGCCAGGATCCAAAGATTATCACAACAAGCTCCCGGGAGAGCACAAGGCAGAGTCTCCTACCCTGTGTCTGACTATCCTCGCCAGGGCCCAACAGCTGAAGACATCCAGGCCCCAACCAAGGCCTTACTGGAGCCACTCTCCACACACTTGGATAAGCCTCAGATATAACCGAACTGGCAGAGGAACCCAGGTGTGTGGGACCCGGGACTGAGAACTCTAAGCCTGCACGGTTTGGGACTGGACCTGTCAGTAGCTAGACAGTTACACCCTCCAACTGCCGTGTAACCCCAACAAAGGCCAGGATCCAAAGATTATCACAACAAGCTCCCCGGAGAGCACAAGGCAGAGTCTCCTACCCTGTGTCTGACTATCCTCGCCAGGGCCCAACAGCTGAAGACTTCCAGGCCCCAACCAAGGCCTTACTGGAGCCACTCTCCACACACTTGGATAAGCCTCAGACATAACCGAACTGGCAGAGGAACCCAGGTGTGTGGGACCCGGGACTGAGATCTCTAAGCCTGCACGGTTTGGGACTGGACCTGTCAGTAGCTAGACAGTTACACCCACCAACTGCCGTGTAACCCCAACAAAGGCCAGGATCCAAAGATTATCACAACAAGCTCCCGGGAGAGCACAAGGCAGAGTCTCCTACCCTGTGTCTGACTATCCTCGCCAGGGCCCAACAGCTGAAGACTTCCAGCCCCCAACCAAGGCCTTACTGGAGCCACTCTCCACACACTTGGATAAGCCTCAGACATAACCGAACTGGCAGAGGAACCCAGGTGTGTGGGACCCGGGACTGAGATCTCTAAGCCTGCACGGTTTGGGACTGGACCTGTCAGTAGCTAGACAGTTACACCCTCCAACTGCCGTGTAACCCCAACAAAGGCCAGGATCCAAAGATTATCACTACAAGCTCCCGGGAGAGCACAAGGCAGAGTCTCCTACCCTGTGTCTGACTATCCTTGCCAGGGCCCAACAGCTGAAGACTTCCAGGCCCCAACCAAGGCCTTACTGGAGCCACTCTCCACACACTTGGATAAGCCTCAGACATAACCGAACTGGCAGAGCAACCCAGGTGTGTGGGACCCGGGACTGAGATCTCTATGCCTGCACGTTTTGGGACTGGACCTGTCAGTAGCTAGACAGTTACACCCTCGAACTGCCGCGTAACCCCAACAAAGGCCAGGATCCAAAGATTATCACAACAAGCTCCCGGGAGAGCACAAGGCAGAGTCTCCTACCCTGTGTCTGACTATCCTCGCCAGGGCCCAACAGCTGAAGACTTCCAGGCCCCATCCAAGGCCTTACTGGAGCCACTCTCCACACACTTGGATAAGCCTCAGACATAACCGAACTGGCAGAGCAACCCAGGTGTGTGGGACCCGGGACTGAGATCTCTAAGCCTGCACGGTTTGGGACTGGACCTGTCAGTAGCTAGACGGTTACACCCACCAACTGCCGTGTAACCCCAACAAAGGCCAGGATCCAAAGATTATCACAACAAGCTCCCGGGAGAGGACAAGGCAGAGTCTCCTACCCTGTGTCTGACTATCCTTGCCAGGGCCCAACAGCTGAAGACTTCCAGGCCCCAACCAAGGCCTTACTGGAGCCACTCTCCACACACTTGGATAAGCCTCAGACATAACCGAACTGGCAGAGGAACCCAGGTGTGTGGGACCCGGGACTGAGATCGCTATGCCTTCACGGTTTGGGACTGGACCTGTCAGTAGCTAGACAGTTACACCCTCCAACTGCCGCGTAACCCCAACAAAGGCCAGGATCCAAAGATTATCACAACAAGCTCCCGGGAAAGCACAAGACAGAGTCTCCTACCCTGTGTCTGACTATCCTCGCCAGGGCCCAACAGCTGAAGACTTCCAGGCCCCAACCAAGGCCTTACTGGAGCCACTCTCCACACACTTTGATAAGCCTCAGACATAACCGAACTGGCAGAGGAACCCAGGTGTGTAGGACCCGGGACTGAGATCTCTAAGCCTGCACGGTTTGGGACTGGACCTGTCAGTAGCTAGACACTTACACCCTCCAACTGCCTTGTAACCCCAACAAAGGCCAGGATCCAAAGATTATCACAACAAGCTCCCGGGAGAGCACAAGGCAGAGTCTCCTACCCTGTGTCTGACTATCCTTGCCAGGGCCCAACAGCGGAAGACTTCCAGGCCCCATCCAAGGCCTTACTGGAGCCACTCTCCACACACTTGGATAAGCCTCAGACATAACCGAAATGGCAGAGGAACCCAGGTGTGTGGGACCCGGGACTGAGATCTCTAAGCCTGCACGGTTGGGACTGGACCTGTCAGTAGCTAGACAGTTACACCCTCCAACTGCCGTGTAACGCCAACAAAGGCCAGGATCCAAAGATTATCACAACAAGCTCCCGGGAGAGCACAAGGCAGAGTCTCCTACCCTGTGTCTGACTATCCTTGCCAGGGACCAACAGCTGAAGACTTCCAGGCCCCAACCAAGGCCTTACTGGAGCCACTCTCCACACACTTGGATAAGCCTCAGACATAACCGAACTGGCAGAGGAACCCAGGTGTGTGGGACCCGGGACTGAGATCTCTAAGCCTGCACGGTTTGGGACTGGACCCAGAAGCTAGACAGTTACACCCTCCAACTGCCGTGTAACCCCAACAAAGGCCAGGATCCAAAGATTATCACAACAAGCTCCCGGGAGAGCACAAGGCAGAGTCTCCTACCCTGTGTCTGACTATCCTTTCCAGGGCCCAACAGCTGAAGACTTCCAGGCCCCAACCAAGGCCTTACTGGAGCCACTCTCCACACACTTGGATAAGCCTCAGACATAACCGAACTGGCAGAGGAACCCAGGTGTGTGGGACCCGGGACTGAGATCGCTATGCCTTCACGGTTTGGGACTGGACCTGTCAGTAGCTAGACAGTTACACCCTCCAACTGCCGCGTAACCCCAACAAAGGCCAGGATCCAAAGATTATCACAACAAGCTCCCGGGAGAGAACAAGACAGAGTCTCCTACCCTGTGTCTGACTATCCTCGCCAGGGCCCAACAGCTGAAGACTTCCAGGCCCCAACCAAGGCCTTACTGGAGCCACTCTCCACACACTTGGATAAGCCTCAGACATAACCGAACTGGCAGAGGAACCCAGGTGTGTAGGACACGGGACTGAGATCTCTAAGCCTGCACGGTTTGGGACTGGACCTGTCAGTAGCTAGACAGTTACACTCTCCAACTGCCGTGTAACCCCAACAAGGCCAGGATCCAAAGATTATCACAACAAGCTCCCGGGAGAGCACAAGGCAGAGTCTCCTACCCTGTGTCTGACTATCCTTGCCAGGGCCCAACAGTGGAAGACTTCCAGGCCCCAACCAAGGCCTTACTGGAGCCACTCTCCACACACTTGGATAAGCCTCAGACATAACCGAACTGGCAGAGGAACCCAGGTGTGTGGGACCCGGGACTGAGATCTCTAAGCCTGCACGGTTTGGGACTGGACCTGTCAGTAGCTAGACAGTTACACCCTCCAAGTGCCGTGTAACCCCAACAAAGGCCAGGATCCAAAGATTATCACAACAAGCTCCCGGGAGAGCACAAGGCAGAGTCTCCTACCCTGTGTCTGACTATCCTCGCCAGGGCCCAACAGCTGAAGACTTCCAGGCCCCAACCAAGGCCTTACTGGAGCCACTCTCCACACACTTGGATAAGCCTCAGACATAACCGAACTGGCAGAGGAACCCAGGTGTATGGGACCCGGGACTGAGATCTCTAAGCCTGCACGGTTTGGGACTGGACCCAGTAGCTAGACAGTTACACCCTCCAACTGCCGTGTAACCCCAACAAAGGCCAGGATCCAAAGATTATCACAACAAGCTCCCGGGAGAGCACAAGGCAGAGTCTCCTACCCTGTGTCTGACTATCCTCGCCAGGGCCCAACAGCTGAAGACATCCAGGCCCCAACCAAGGCCTTACTGGAGCCACTCTCCACACACTTGGATAAGCCTCAGATATAACCGAACTGGCAGAGGAACCCAGGTGTGTGGGACCCGGGACTGAGAACTCTAAGCCTGCATGGTTTGGGACTGGACCTGTCAGTAGCTAGACAGTTACACCCTCCAACTGCCGTGTAACCCCAACAAAGGCCAGGATCCAAAGATTATCACAACAAGCTCCCCGGAGAGCACAAGGCAGAGTCTCCTACCCTGTGTCTGACTATCCTCGCCAGGGCCCAACAGCTGAAGACTTCCAGGCCCCAACCAAGGCCTTACTGGAGCCACTCTCCACACACTTGGATAAGCCTCAGACATAACCGAACTGGCAGAGGAACCCAGGTGTGTGGGACCCGGGACTGAGATCTCTAAGCCTGCACGGTTTGGGACTGGACCTGTCAGTAGCTAGACAGTTACACCCACCAACTGCCGTGTAACCCCAACAAAGGCCAGGATCCAAAGATTATCACAACAAGCTCCCGGGAGAGCACAAGGCAGAGTCTCCTACCCTGTGTCTGACTATCCTCGCCAGGGCCCAACAGCTGAAGACTTCCAGCCCCCAACCAAGGCCTTACTGGAGCCACTCTCCACACACTTGGATAAGCCTCAGACATAACCGAACTGGCAGAGCAACCCAGGTGTGTGGGACCCGGGACTGAGATCTCTATGCCTGCACGTTTTGGGACTGGACCTGTCAGTAGCTATACAGTTACACCCTCGAACTGCCGCGTAACCCCAACAAAGGCCAGGATCCAAAGATTATCACAACAAGCTCCCGGGAGAGCACAAGGCAGAGTCTCCTACCCTGTGTCTGACTATCCTCGCCAGGGCCCAACAGCTGAAGACTTCCAGGCCCCATCCAAGGCCTTACTGGAGCCACTCTCCACACACTTGGATAAGCCTCAGACATAACCGAACTGGCAGAGCAACCCAGGTGTGTGGGACCCGGGACTGAGATCTCTAAGCCTGCACGGTTTGGGACTGGACCTGTCAGTAGCTAGACGGTTACACCCACCAACTGCCGTGTAACCCCAACAAAGGCCAGGATCCAAAGATTATCACAACAAGCTCCCGGGAGAGGACAAGGCAGAGTCTCCTACCCTGTGTCTGACTATCCTTGCCAGGGCCCAACAGCTGAAGACTTCCAGGCCCCAACCAAGGCCTTACTGGAGCCACTCTCCACACACTTGGATAAGCCTCAGACATAACCGAACTGGCAGAGGAACCCAGGTGTGTGGGACCCGGAACTGAGATCGCTATGCCTTCACGGTTTGGGACTGGACCTGTCAGTAGCTAGACAGTTACACCCTCCAACTGCCGCGTAACCCCAACAAAGGCCAGGATCCAAAGATTATCACAACAAGCTTCCGGGAAAGCACAAGACAGAGTCTCCTACCCTGTGTCTGACTATCCTCGCCAGGGCCCAACAGCTGAAGACTTCCAGGCCCCAACCAAGGCCTTACTGGAGCCACTCTCCACACACTTTGATAAGCCTCAGACATAACCGAACTGGCAGAGGAACCCAGGTGTGTAGGACCCGGGACTGAGATCTCTAAGCCTGCACGGTTTGGGACTGGACCTGTCAGTAGCTAGACACTTACACCCTCCAACTGCCGTGTAACCCCAACAAAGGCCAGGATCCAAAGATTATCACAACAAGCTCCCGGGAGAGCACAAGGCAGAGTCTCCTACCCTGTGTCTGACTATCCTTGCCAGGGCCCAACAGCGGAAGACTTCCAGGCCCCATCCAAGGCCTTACTGGAGCCACTCTCCACACACTTGGATAAGACTCAGACATAACCGAAATGGCAGAGGAACCCAGGTGTGTGGGACCCGGGACTGAGATCTCTAAGCCTGCACGGTTGGGACTGGACCTGTCAGTAGCTAGACAGTTACACCCTCCAACTGCCGTGTAACCCCAACAAAGGCCAGGATCCAAAGATTATCACAACAAGCTCCCGGGAGAGCACAAGGCAGAGTCTCCTACCCTGTGTCTGACTATCCTTTCCAGGGCCCAACAGCTGAAGACTTCCAGGCCCCAACCAAGGCCTTACTGGCGCCACTCTCCACACACTTGGATAAGCCTCAGACATAACCGAACTGGCAGAGCAACCCAGGTGTGTGGGACCCGGGACTGAGATTTTTAAGCCTGCACGGTTTGGGACTGGACATGTCAGTAGCTAGACAGTTACACCCTCGAACTGCCGCCTAACCCCAACAAAGGCCAGGATCCAAAGATTATCACAACAAGCTCCCGGGAGAGCACAAGGCAGAGTCTCCTACCCTGTGTCTGACTATACTCGCCAGGGCCCAACAGCTGAAGACTTCCAGGCCCCAACCAAGGCCTTACTGGAGCCACTCTCCACACACTTGGATAAGCCTCAGACATAACCGAACTGGCAGAGGAACCCAGGTGTGTGGGACCCGGGACTGAGATCTCTAAGCCTGCACGGTTTGGGACTGACCTGTCAGTAGCTAGACAGTTACACCCTCCAACTGCCGTGTAACCCCAACAAAGGCCAGGATCCAAAGATTATCACTACAAGCTCCCGGGAGAGCACAAGGCAGAGTCTCCTACCCTGTGTCTGACTATCCTCGCCAGGGCCCAACAGCTGAAGACTTCCAGGCCACAACCAAGGCCTTACTGGAGCCACTCTGCACACACTTGGATAAGCCTCAGACATAACCGAACTGGTAGAGGGACCCAGGTGTGTGGGATCCGGGACTGAGATCTCTAAGCCTGCACGGTTTGGGACTGGACCTGTCAGTAGCTAGACAGTTACACCCTCCAACTGCCGTGTAACCCCAACAAAGGCCAGGATCCAAAGATTATCACTACAAGCTCCCGGGAGAGCACAAGGCAGAGTCTCCTACCCTGTGTCTGACTATCCTTGCCAGGGCCCAACAGCTGAAGACTTCCAGGCCCCAACCAAGGCCTTACTGGAGCCACTATCCACACACTTGGATAAGCCTCAGACATAACCGAACTGGCAGAGCAACCCAGGTGTGTGGGACCCGGGACTGAGATTTCTAAGCCTTCACGGTTTGGGACTGGACCTGTCAGTAGCTAGACAGTTACACCCTCGAACTGCCGCGTAACCCCAACAAAGGCCAGGATCCAAAGATTATCACAACAAGCTCCCGGGAGAGCACAAGGCAGAGTCTCCTACCCTGTGTCTGACTATCCTTGCCAGGGCCCAACAGCTGAAGACTTCCAGGCCCCAACCAAGGCCTTACTGGAGCCACTCTCCACACACTTGGATAAGCCTCAGACATAACCGAACTGGCAGAGGAACCCAGGTGTGTGGGACCCGGGACTGAGATCTCTAAGCCTGCACGGTTTGGGACTGGACCTGTCAGTAGCTAGACGGTTACACCCACCAACTGCCGTGTAACCCCAACAAAGGCCAGGATCCAAAGATTATCACAACAAGCTCCCGGGAGAGCACAAGGCAGAGTCTCCTACCCTGTGTCTGACTATCCTCGCCAGAGCCCAAGATCTGAAGACTTCCAGGCCCCAACCAAGGCTTTACTGGAGCCACTCTCCACACACTTGGATAAGCCTCAGACATAACCGAACTGGCAGAGCAACCCAGGTGTGTGGGACCCGGGACTGAGATCTCTAAGCCTGCACGGTTTGGGACTGGACCTGTCAGTAGCTAGACAGTTACACCCTCCAACTTCCGCGTAACCCCAACAAAGGCCAAGATCCGAAGATTATCACAACAAGCTCCCGGGAGAGCACAAGGCAGAGTCTCCTACCCTGTGTCTGACTATCCTCGCCAGGGCCCAACAGCTGAAGACTTCCAGGCCCCAACCAAGGCCTTACTGGAGCCACTCTCCACACACTTGGATAAGCCTCAGACATAACCGAACTGGCAGAGGAACCCAGGTGTGTGGGACCCGGGACTGAGATCTCTAAGCCTGCACGGTTTGGGACTGGACCTGTCAGTAGCTAGACGGTTACACCCACCAACTGCCGTGTAACCCCAACAAAGGCCAGGATCCAAAGATTATCACAACAAGCTCCCGGGAGAGCACAAGGCAGAGTCTCCTACCCTGTGTCTGACTATCCTTGCCAGGGCCCAACTGCTGAAGACTTCCAGGCCCCAACCAAGGCCTTACTGGAGCCACTCTCCACACACTTGGATAAGCCTCAGACATAACCGAACTGGCAGAGGAACCCAGGTGTGTGGGACCCGGGACTGAGATCGCTAAGCCTGCACGGTTTGGGACTGGACCTGTCAGTAGCTAGACAGTTACACCCTCCAACTGCCGCGTAACCCCAACAAAGGCCAGGATCCAAAGATTATCACAACAAGCTCCCGGGAGAGCACAAGGCAGAGTCTCCTACCCTGTGTCTGACTATCCTCGCCAGGGCCCAACAGCTGAAGACTTCCAGGCCCCAACCAAGGCCTTACTGGAGCCACTCTCCACACACTTGGATAAGCCTCAGACATAACCGAACTGGCAGAGGAACCCAGGTGTGTAGGACCCGGGACTGAGATCTCTAAGCCTGCACGGTTTGGGACTGGACCTGTCAGTAGCTAGACACTTACACCCTCCAACTGCCGTGTAACCCCAACAAAGGCCAGGATCCAAAGATTATCACAACAAGCTCCCGGGAGAGCACAAGGCAGAGTCTCCTACCCTGTGTCTGACTATCCTTGCCAGGGCCCAACAGCGGAAGACTTCCAGGCCCCATCCAAGGCCTTACTGGAGCCACTCTCCACACACTTGGATAAGCCTCAGACATAACCGAAATGGCAGAGGAACCCAGGTGTGTGGGACCCGGGACTGAGATCTCTAAGCCTGCACGGTTGGGACTGGACCTGTCAGTAGCTAGACAGTTACACCCTCCAACTGCCGTGTAACCCCAACAAAGGCCAGGATCCAAAGATTATCACAACAAGCTCCCGGGAGAGCACAAGGCAGAGTCTCCTACCCTGTGTCTGACTATACTTGCCAGGGCCCAACAGCTGAAGACTTCAAGGCCCCAACCAAGGCCTTACTGGAGCCACTCTCCACACACTTGGATAAGCCTCAGACATAACCGAACTGGCAGAGGAACCCAGGTGTGTGGGACCCGGGACTGAGATCTCTAAGCCTGCACGGTTTGGGACTGGACCCAGTAGCTAGACAGTTACACCCTCCAACTGCCGTGTAACCCCAACAAAGGCCAGGATCCAAAGATTATCACAACAAGCTCCCGGGAGAGCACAAGGCAGAGTCTCCTACCCTGTGTCTGACTATCCTTGCCAGGGCCCAACAGCTGAAGACTTCCAGGCCCCAACCAAGGCCTTACTGGCGCCACTCTCCACACACTTGGATAAGCCTCAGACATAACCGAACTGGCAGAGGAACCCAGGTGTGTGGGACCCGGGACTGAGATTTTTAAGCCTGCACGGTTTGGGACTGGACCTGTCAGTAGCTAGACGGTTACACCCACCAACTGCCGTGTAACCCCAACAAAGGCAGGATCCAAAGATTATCACAACAAGCTCCCGGGAGAGCACAAGGCAGAGTCTCCTACCCTGTGTCTGACTATCCTTGCCAGGGCCCAACAGCTGAAGACTTCCAGGCCCCAACCAAGGCCTTACTGGAGCCACTCTCCACACACTTGGATAAGCCTCAGACATAACCGAACTGGCAGAGGAACCCAGGTGTGTGGGACCCGGGACTGAGATCGCTATGCCTTCACGGTTTGGGACTGGACCTGTCAGTAGCTAGACAGTTACACCCTCCAACTGCCGCGTAACCCCAACAAAGGCCAGGATCCAAAGATTATCACAACAAGCTCCCGGGAGAGAACAAGACAGAGTCTCCTACCCTGTGTCTGACTATCCTCGCCAGGGCCCAACAGCTGAAGACTTCCAGGCCCCAACCAAGGCCTTACTGGAGCCACTCTCCACACACTTGGATAAGCCTCAGACATAACCGAACTGGCAGAGGAACCCAGGTGTGTAGGACACGGGACTGAGATCTCTAAGCCTGCACGGTTTGGGACTGGACCTGTCAGTAGCTAGACAGTTACACTCTCCAAATGCCGTGTAACCCCAACAAGGCCAGGATCCAAAGATTATCACAACAAGCTCCCGGGAGAGCACAAGGCAGAGTCTCCTACCCTGTGTCTGACTATCCTTGCCAGGGCCCAACAGTGGAAGACTTCCAGGCCCCAACCAAGGCCTTACTGGAGCCACTCTCCACACACTTGGATAAGCCTCAGACATAACCGAACTGGCAGAGGAACCCAGGTGTGTGGGACCCGGGACTGAGATCTCTAAGCCTGCACGGTTTGGGACTGGACCTGTCAGTAGCTAGACAGTTACACCCTCCAAGTGCCGTGTAACCCCAACAAAGGCCAGGATCCAAAGATTATCACAACAAGCTCCCGGGAGAGCACAAGGCAGAGTCTCCTACCCTGTGTCTGACTATCCTCGCCAGGGCCCAACAGCTGAAGACTTCCAGGCCCCAACCAAGGCCTTACTGGAGCCACTCTCCACACACTTGGATAAGCCTCAGACATAACCGAACTGGCAGAGGAACCCAGGTGTATGGGACCCGGGACTGAGATCTCTAAGCCTGCACGGTTTGGGACTGGACCCAGTAGCTAGACAGTTACACCCTCCAACTGCCGTGTAACCCCAACAAAGGCCAGGATCCAAAGATTATCACAACAAGCTCCCGGGAGAGCACAAGGCAGAGTCTCCTACCCTGTGTCTGACTATCCTCGCCAGGGCCCAACAGCTGAAGACATCCAGGCCCCAACCAAGGCCTTACTGGAGCCACTCTCCACACACTTGGATAAGCCTCAGATATAACCGAACTGGCAGAGGAACCCAGGTGTGTGGGACCCGGGACTGAGAACTCTAAGCCTGCACGGTTTGGGACTGGACCTGTCAGTAGCTAGACAGTTACACCCTCCAACTGCCGTGTAACCCCAACAAAGGCCAGGATCCAAAGATTATCACAACAAGCTCCCCGGAGAGCACAAGGCAGAGTCTCCTACCCTGTGTCTGACTATCCTCGCCAGGGCCCAACAGCTGAAGACTTCCAGGCCCCAACCAAGGCCTTACTGGAGCCACTCTCCACACACTTGGATAAGCCTCAGACATAACCGAACTGGCAGAGGAAACCAGGTGTGTGGGACCCGGGACTGAGATCTCTAAGCCTGCACGGTTTGGGACTGGACCTGTCAGTAGCTAGACAGTTACACCCACCAACTGCCGTGTAACCCCAACAAAGGCCAGGATCCATAGATTATCACAACAAGCTCCCGGGAGAGCACAAGGCAGAGTCTCCTACCCTGTGTCTGACTATCCTCGCCAGGGCCCAACAGCTGAAGACTTCCAGCCCCCAACCAAGGCCTTACTGGAGCCACTCTCCACACACTTGGATAAGCCTCAGACATAACCGAACTGGCAGAGGAACCCAGGTGTGTGGGACCCGGGACTGAGATCTCTAAGCCTGCACGGTTTGGGACTGGACCTGTCAGTAGCTAGACAGTTACACCCTCCAACTGCCGTGTAACCCCAACAAAGGCCAGGATCCAAAGATTATCACTACAAGCTCCCGGGAGAGCACAAGGCAGAGTCTCCTACCCTGTGTCTGACTATCCTTGCCAGGGCCCAACAGCTGAAGACTTCCAGGCCCCAACCAAGGCCTTACTGGAGCCACTCTCCACACACTTGGATAAGCCTCAGACATAACCGAACTGGCAGAGCAACCCAGGTGTGTGGGACCCGGGACTGAGATCTCTATGCCTGCACGTTTTGGGACTGGACCTGTCAGTAGCTAGACAGTTACACCCTCGAACTGCCGCGTAACCCCAACAAAGGCCAGGATCCAAAGATTATCACAACAAGCTCCCGGGAGAGCACAAGGCAGAGTCTCCTACCCTGTGTCTGACTATCCTCGCCAGGGCCCAACAGCTGAAGACTTCCAGGCCCCATCCAAGGCCTTACTGGAGCCACTCTCCACACACTTGGATAAGCCTCAGACATAACCGAACTGGCAGAGCAACCCAGGTGTGTGGGACCCGGGACTGAGATCTCTAAGCCTGCACGGTTTGGGACTGGACCTGTCAGTAGCTAGACGGTTACACCCACCAACTGCCGTGTAACCCCAACAAAGGCCAGGATCCAAAGATTATCACAACAAGCTCCCGGGAGAGGACAAGGCAGAGTCTCCTACCCTGTGTCTGACTATCCTTGCCAGGGCCCAACAGCTGAAGACTTCCAGGCCCCAACCAAGGCCTTACTGGAGCCACTCTCCACACACTTGGATAAGCCTCAGACATAACCGAACTGGCAGAGGAACCCAGGTGTGTGGGACCCGGGACTGAGATCGCTATGCCTTCACGGTTTGGGACTGGACCTGTCAGTAGCTAGACAGTTACACCCTCCAACTGCCGCGTAACTCCAACAAAGGCCAGGATGCAAAGATTATCACAACAAGCTCCCGGGAAAGCACAAGACAGAGTCTCCTACCCTGTGTCTGACTATCCTCGCCAGGGCCCAACAGCTGAAGACTTCCAGGCCCCAACCAAGGCCTTACTGGAGCCACTCTCCACACACTTTGATAAGCCTCAGACATAACCGAACTGGCAGAGGAACCCAGGTGTGTAGGACCCGGGACTGAGATCTCTAAGCCTGCACGGTTTGGGACTGGACCTGTCAGTAGCTAGACACTTACACCCTCCAACTGCCGTGTAACCCCAACAAAGGCCAGGATCCAAAGATTATCACAACAAGCTCCCGGGAGAGCACAAGGCAGAGTCTCCTACCCTGTGTCTGACTATCCTTGCCAGGGCCCAACAGCGGAAGACTTCCAGGCCCCATCCAAGGCCTTACTGGAGCCACTCTCCACACACTTGGATAAGCCTCAGACATAACCGAAATGGCAGAGGAACCCAGGTGTGTGGGACCCGGGACTGAGATCTCTAAGCCTGCACGGTTGGGACTGGACCTGTCAGTAGCTAGACAGTTACACCCTCCAACTGCCGTGTAACGCCAACAAAGGCCAGGATCCAAAGATTATCACAACAAGCTCCCGGGAGAGCACAAGGCAGAGTCTCCTACCCTGTGTCTGACTATCCTTGCCAGGGACCAACAGCTGAAGACTTCCAGGCCCCAACCAAGGCCTTACTGGAGCCACTCTCCACACACTTGGATAAGCCTCAGACATAACCGAACTGGCAGAGGAACCCAGGTGTGTGGGACCCGGGACTGAGATCTCTAAGCCTGCACGGTTTGGGACTGGACCCAGTAGCTAGACAGTTACACCCTCCAACTGCCGTGTAACCCCAACAAAGGCCAGGATCCAAAGATTATCACAACAAGCTCCCGGGAGAGCACAAGGCAGAGTCTCCTACCCTGTGTCTGACTATCCTTTCCAGGGCCCAACAGCTGAAGACTTCCAGGCCCCAACCAAGGCCTTACTGGCGCCACTCTCCACACACTTGGATAAGCCTCAGACATAACCGAACTGGCAGAGCAACCCAGGTGTGTGGGACCCGGGACTGAGATTTTTAAGCCTGCACGGTTTGGGACTGGACATGTCAGTAGCTAGACAGTTACACCCTCGAACTGCCGCCTAACCCCAACAAAGGCCAGGATCCAAAGATTATCACAACAAGCTCCCGGGAGAGCACAAGGCAGAGTCTCCTACCCTGTGTCTGACTATACTCGCCAGGGCCCAACAGCTGAAGACTTCCAGGCCCCAACCAAGGCCTTACTGGAGCCACTCTCCACACACTTGGATAAGCCTCAGACATAACCGAACTGGCAGAGGAACCCAGGTGTGTGGGACCCGGGACTGAGATCTCTAAGCCTGCACGGTTTGGGACTGACCTGTCAGTAGCTAGACAGTTACACCCTCCAACTGCCGTGTAACCCCAACAAAGGCCAGGATCCAAAGATTATCACTACAAGCTCCCGGGAGAGCACAAGGCAGAGTCTCCTACCCTGTGTCTGACTATCCTCGCCAGGGCCCAACAGCTGAAGACTTCCAGGCCACAACCAAGGCCTTACTGGAGCCACTCTGCACACACTTGGATAAGCCTCAGACATAACCGAACTGGTAGAGGAACCCAGGTGTGTGGGATCCGGGACTGAGATCTCTAAGCCTGCACGGTTTGGGACTGGACCTGTCAGTAGCTAGACAGTTACACCCTCCAACTGCCGTGTAACCCCAACAAAGGCCAGGATCCAAAGATTATCACTACAAGCTCCCGGGAGAGCACAAGGCAGAGTCTCCTACCCTGTGTCTGACTATCCTTGCCAGGGCCCAACAGCTGAAGACTTCCAGGCCCCAACCAAGGCCTTACTGGAGCCACTCTCCACACACTTGGATAAGCCTCAGACATAACCGAACTGGCAGAGGAACCCAGGTGTGTGGGACCCGGGACTGAGATCTCTAAGCCTGCACGGTTTGGGACTGGACCTGTCAGTAGCTAGACGGTTACACCCACCAACTGCCGTGTAACCCCAACAAAGGCCAGGATCCAAAGATTATCACAACAAGCTCCCGGGAGAGCACAAGGCAGAGTCTCCTACCCTGTGTCTGACTATCCTCGCCAGAGCCCAAGATCTGAAGACTTCCAGGCCCCAACCAAGGCTTTACTGGAGCCACTCTCCACACACTTGGATAAGCCTCAGACATAACCGAACTGGCAGAGCAACCCAGGTGTGTGGGACCCGGGACTGAGATCTCTAAGCCTGCACGGTTTGGGACTGGACCTGTCAGTAGCTAGACAGTTACACCCTCCAACTTCCGCGTAACCCCAACAAAGGCCAAGATCCGAAGATTATCACAACAAGCTCCCGGGAGAGCACAAGGCAGAGTCTCCTACCCTGTGTCTGACTATCCTCGCCAGGGCCCAACAGCTGAAGACTTCCAGGCCCCAACCAAGGCCTTACTGGAGCCACTCTCCACACACTTGGATAAGCCTCAGACATAACCGAACTGGCAGAGGAACCCAGGTGTGTGGGACCCGGGACTGAGATCTCTAAGCCTGCACGGTTTGGGACTGGACCTGTCAGTAGCTAGACGGTTACACCCACCAACTGCCGTGTAACCCCAACATAGGCCAGGATCCAAAGATTATCACAACAAGCTCCCGGGAGAGCACAAGGCAGAGTCTCCTACCCTGTGTCTGACTATCCTTGCCAGGGCCCAACTGCTGAAGACTTCCAGGCCCCAACCAAGGCCTTACTGGAGCCACTCTCCACACACTTGGATAAGCCTCAGACATAACCGAACTGGCAGAGGAACCCAGGTGTGTGGGACCCGGGACTGAGATCGCTAAGCCTGCACGGTTTGGGACTGGACCTGTCAGTAGCTAGACAGTTACACCCTCCAACTGCCGCGTAACCCCAACAAAGGCCAGGATCCAAAGATTATCACAACAAGCTCCCGGGAGAGCACAAGGCAGAGTCTCCTACCCTGTGTCTGACTATCCTCGCCAGGGCCCAACAGCTGAAGACTTCCAGGCCCCAACCAAGGCCTTACTGGAGCCACTCTCCACACACTTGGATAAGCCTCAGACATAACCGAACTGGCAGAGGAACCCAGGTGTGTAGGACCCGGGACTGAGATCTCTAAGCCTGCACGGTTTGGGACAGGACCTGTCAGTAGCTAGACACTTACACCCTCCAACTGCCGTGTAACCCCAACAAAGGCCAGGATCCAAAGATTATCACAACAAGCTCCCGGGAGAGCACAAGGCAGAGTCTCCTACCCTGTGTCTGACTATCCTTGCCAGGGCCCAACAGCGGAAGACTTCCAGGCCCCATCCAAGGCCTTACTGGAGCCACTCTCCACACACTTGGATAAGCCTCAGACATAACCGAACTGGCAGAGCAACCCAGGTGTGTAGGACCCGGGACTGAGATCTCTAAGCCTGCACGGTTGGGACTGGACCTGTCAGTAGCTAGACAGTTACACCCTCCAACTGCCGTGTAACCCCAACAAAGGCCAGGATCCAAAGATTATCACAACAAGCTCCCGGGAGAGCACAAGGCAGAGTCTCCTACCCTGTGTCTGACTATACTTGCCAGGGCCCAACAGCTGAAGACTTCAAGGCCCCAACCAAGGCCTTACTGGAGCCACTCTCCACACACTTGGATAAGCCTCAGACATAACCGAACTGGCAGAGGAACCCAGGTGTGTGGGACCCGGGACTGAGATCTCTAAGCCTGCACGGTTTGGGACTGGACCCAGTAGCTAGACAGTTACACCCTCCAACTGCCGTGTAACCCCAACAAAGGCCAGGATCCAAAGATTATCACAACAAGCTCCCGGGAGAGCACAAGGCAGAGTCTCCTACCCTGTGTCTGACTATCCTTGCCAGGGCCCAACAGCTGAAGACTTCCAGGCCCCAACCAAGGCCTTACTGGCTCCACTCTCCACACACTTGGATAAGCCTCAGACATAACCGAACTGGCAGAGCAACCCAGGTGTGTGGGACCCGGGACTGAGATTTTTAAGCCTGCACGGTTTGGGACTGGACCTGTCAGTAGCTAGACAGTTACACCCTCGAACTGCCGCCTAACCCCAACAAAGGCCAGGATCCAAAGATTATCACAACAAGCTCCCGGGAGAGCACAAGGCAGAGTCTCCTACCCTGTGTCTGACTATCCTCGCCAGGGCCCAATAGCTGAAGACTTCCAGGCCCCAACCAAGGCCTTACTGGAGCCACTCTCCACACACTTGGATAAGCCTCAGACATAACCGAACTGGCAGAGGAACCCAGGTGTGTGGGACCCGGGACTGAGATCTCTAAGCCTGCACGGTTTGGGACTGGACCTGTTAGTAGCTAGACAGTTACACCCTCCAACTGCCGTGTAACCCCAACAAAGGCCAGGATCCAAAGATTATCACTACAAGCTCCCGGGAGAGCACAAGGCAGAGTCTCCTACCCTGTGTCTGACTATCCTCGCCAGGGCCCAACAGCTGAAGACTTCCAGGCCACAACCAAGGCCTTACTGGAGCCACTCTGCACACACTTGGATAAGCCTCAGACATAACCGAACTGGTAGAGGAACCCAGGTGTGTGGGATCCGGGACTGAGATCTCTAAGCCTGCACGGTTTGGGACTGGACCTGTCAGTAGCTAGACAGTTACACCCTCCAACTGCCGTGTAACCCCAACAAAGGCCAGGATCCAAAGATTATCACTACAAGCTCCCGGGAGAGCACAAGGCAGAGTCTCCTACCCTGTGTCTGACTATCCTTGCCAGGGCCCAACAGCTGAAGACTTCCAGGCCCCAACCAAGGCCTTACTGGAGCCACTCTCCACACACTTGGATAAGCCTCAGACATAACCGAACTGGCAGAGCTACCCAGGTGTGTGGGACCCGGGACTGAGATTTCTAAGCCTTCACGGTTTGGGACTGGACCTGTCAGTAGCTAGACAGTTACACCCTCGAACTGCCGCGTAACCCCAACAAAGGCCAGGATCCAAAGATTATCACAACAAGCTCCCGGGAGAGCACAAGGCAGAGTCTCCTACCCTGTGTCTGACTATCCTCGCCAGGGCCCAACAGCTGAAGACTTCCAGGCCCCAACCAAGGCCTTACTGGAGCCACTCTCCACACACTTGGATAAGCCTCAGACATAACCGAACTGGCAGAGGAACCCAGGTGTGTGGGACCCAGGACTGAGATCTCTAAGCCTGCACGGTTTGGGACTGGACCTGTCAGTAGCTAGACGGTTACACCCACCAACTGCCGTGTAACCCCAACAAAGGCCAGGATCCAAAGATTATCACAACAAGCTCCCGGGAGAGCACAAGGCAGAGTCTCCTACCCTGTGTCTGACTATCCTTGCCAGGGCCCAACAGCTGAAGGCTTCCAGGCCCCAACCAAGGCCTTACTGGAGCCACTCTCCACACACTTGGATAAGCCTCAGACATAACCGAACTGGCAGAGGAACCCAGGTGTGTGGGACCCGGGACTGAGATCGCTAAGCCTGCACGGTTTGGGCCTGGACCTGTCAGTAGCTAGACAGTTACACCCTCGAACTGCCGCGTAACCCCAACAAAGGCCAGGATCCAAAGATTATCACAACAAGACCCCGGGAGAGCACAAGGCAGAGTCTCCTACCCTGTATCTGACTATCCTCGCCAGGGCCCAACAGCTGAAGACTTCCAGGCCCCAACCAAGGCCTTACTGGAGCCACTCTCCACACACTTGGATAAGCCTCAGACATAACCGAACTGGCAGAGGAACCCAGGTGGTTGGGCCCCGGGACTGAGATCTCTAAGCCTGCACGGTTTGGGACTGGACCTGTCAGTAGCTAGACAGTTACACCCTCCAACTGCCGTGTAACCCCAACAAAGTCCAGGATCCAAAGATTATCACAACAAGCTCCCGGGAGAGCACAAGGCAGAGTCTCCTACCCTGTGTCTGACTATCCTTGCCAGGGCCCAACAGCTGAAGACTTCCAGGCCCCAACCAAGGCCTTACTGGAGCCACTCTCCACACACTTGGATAAGCCTCAGACATAACCGAACTGGCAGAGGAACCCAGGTGTGTGGGACCCGGGACTGAGATCTCTAAGCCTGCACGGTTTGGGACTGGACCCAGTAGCTAGACAGTTACACCCTCCATCTGCCGTGTAACCCCAACAAAGGCCAGGATCCAAAGGTTATCACAACATGCTCCCCGGAGAGCACAAGGCAGAGTCTCCTACCCTGTGTCTGACTATCCTCGCCAGGGCCCAACAGCTGAAGACTTCCAGGCCCCAACCAAGGCCTTACTGGAGCCACTCTCCACACACTTGGATAAGCCTCAGACATAACCGAACTGGCAGAGGAACCCAGGTGTGTGGGACCCGGGACTGAGATCGCTATGCCTTCACGGTTTGGGACTGGACCTGTCAGTAGCTAGACAGTTACACCCTCCAAGTGCCGTGTAACCCCAACAAAGGCCAGGATACAAAGATTATCACTACAAGCTCCCGGGAGAGCACAAGGCAGAGTCTCCTACCCTGTGTCTGACTATCCTTGCCAGGGCCCAACAGCTGAAGACTTCCAGGCCCCAACCAAGGCCTTACTGGAGCCACTCTCCACACACTTGGATAAGCCTCAGACATAACCGAACTGGCAGAGGAACCCAGGTGTGTGGGACCCGGGACTGAGATCTCTAAGCCTGCACGGTTTGGGACTGGACCTGTCAGTAGCTAGACGATTACACCCACCAACTGCCGTGTAACCCCAACAAAGGCCAGGATCCAAAGATTATCACAACAAGCTCCCGGGAGAGCACAAGGCAGAGTCTCCTACCCTGTGTCTGACTATCCTCGCCAGAGCCCAAGAGCTGAAGACTTCCAGGCCCCAACCAAGGCTTTACTGGAGCCACTCTCCACACACTTGGATAAGCCTCAGACATAACCGAACTGGCAGAGCAACCCAGGTGTGTGGGACCCGGGACTGAGATCTCTAAGCCTGCACGGTTTGGGACTGGACCTGTCAGTAGATAGACAGTTACACCCTCCAACTGCCGCGTAACCCCAAAAAAGGCCAGGATCCGAAGATTATCACAACAAGCTCCCTGGAGAGCACAAGACAGAGTCTCCTACCCTGTGTCTGACTATCCTCGCCAGGGCCCAACAGCTGAAGACTTCCAGGCCCCAACCAAGGCCTTACTGGAGCCACTCTCCACACACTTGGATAAGCCTCAGACATAACCGAACTGGCAGAGGAACCCAGGTGTGTGGGACCCGGGACTGAGATCTCTAAGCCTGCACGGTTTGGGACTGGACCTGTCAGTAGCTAGACGGTTACACCCACCAACTGCCGTGTAACCCCAACAAAGGCCAGGATCCAAAGATTATCACAACAAGCTCCCGGGAGAGGACAAGGCAGAGTCTCCTACCCTGTGTCTGACTATCCTTGCCAGGGCCCAACAGCTGAAGACTTCCAGGCCCCAACCAAGGCCTTACTGGAGCCACTCTCCACACACTTGGATAAACCTCAGACATAACCGAACTGGCAGAGCAACCCAGGTGTGTGGGACCCGGGACTGAGATTTCTAAGCCTGCACGGTTTGGGACTGGACCTGTCAGTAGCTAGACAGTTACACCCTCGAACTGCCGCGTAACCCCAACAAAGGCCAGGATCCAAAGATTATCACAACAAGCTCCCGGGAGAGCACAAGGCAGAGTCTCCTACCCTGTGTCTGACTATCCTCGCCAGGGCCCAACAGCTGAAGACTTCCAGGCCCCAACCAAGGCCTTACTGGAGCCACTCTCCACACATTTGGATAAGCCTCAGACATAACCGAACTGGCAGAGGAACCCAGGTGTGTGGGACCCGGGACTGAGATCTCTAAGCCTGCACGGTTTGGGACTGGACCTGTCAGTAGCTAGACGGTTACACCCACCAACTGCCGTGTAACCCCAACAAAGGCCAGGATCGAAAGATTATCACAACAAGCTCCCGGGAGAGCACAAGGCAGAGTCTCCTACCCTGTGTCTGACTATCCTTGCCAGGGCCCAGAAGCTGAAGACTTCCAGGCCCCAACCAAGGCCTTACTGGAGCCACTCTCCACACACTTGGATAAGCCTCAGACATAACCGAACTGGCAGAGGAACCCAGGTGTGTGGGACCCGGGACTGAGATCGCTATGCCTTCACGGTTTGGGACTGGACCTGTCAGTAGCTAGACAGTTACACCCTCCAAGTGCCGTGTAACCCCAACAAAGGCCAGGATCCAAAGATTATCACTACAAGCTCCCGGGAGAGCACAAGGCAGAGTCTCCTACCCTGTGTCTGACTATCCTTGCCAGGGCCCAACAGCTGAAGACTTCCAGGCCCCAACCAAGGCCTTACTGGAGCCACTCTCCACACACTTGGATAAGCCTCAGACATAACCGAACTGGCAGAGCAACCCAGGTGTGTGGGACCCGGGACTGAGATTTCTAAGCCTGCACGGTCTGGGACTGGACCTGTCAGTAGCTAGACAGTTACACCCTCGAACTGCCGCGTAACCCCAACAAAGGCCAGGATCCAAAGATTATCACAACAAGCTCCCGGGAGAGCACAAGGCAGAGTCTCCTACCCTGTGTCTGACTATCCTTGCCAGGGCCCAACAGCTGAAGACTTCCAGGCCCCAACCAAGGCCTTACTGGAGCCACTCTCCACACACTTGGATAAGCCTCAGACATAACCGAACTGGCAGAGGAACCCAGGTGTGTGGGACCCGGGACTGAGATCTCTAAGCCTGCACGGTTTGGGACTGGACCTGTCAGTAGCTAGACGGTTACACCCACCAACTGCCGTGTAACCCCAACAAAGGCCAGGATCCAAAGATTATCACAACAAGCTCCCGGGAGAGCACAAGGCAGAGTCTCCTACCCTGTGTCTGACTATCCTTGCCAGGGCCCAACAGCTGAAGACTTCCAGGCCCCAACCAAGGCCTTACTGGAGCCACTCTCCACACACTTGGATAAGCCTCAGACATAACCGAACTGGCAGAGGAACCCAGGTGTGTGGGACCCTGGACGGAGATCGCTATGCCTTCACGGTTTGGGACTGGACCTGTCAGTAGCTAGACAGTTACACCCTCCAACTGCCGCGTAACCCCAACAAAGGCCAGGATCCAAAGATTATCACAACAAGCTCCCGGGAAAACACAAGACAGAGTCTCCTACCCTGTGTCTGACTATCCTCGCCAGGGCCCAACAGCTGAAGACTTCCAGGCCCCAACCAAGGCCTTACTGGAGCCACTCTCCACACACTTGGATAAGCCTCAGACATAACCGAACTGGCACAGGAACCCAGGTGTGTAGGACCCGGGACTGAGATCTCTAAGCCTGCACGGTTTGGGACTGGACCTGTCAGTAGCTAGACACTTACACCCTCCAACTGCCGTGTAACACCAACAAAGGCCAGGATCCAAAGATTATCACAACAAGCTCCCGGGAGAGCACAAGGCAGAGTCTCCTACCCTGTGTCTGACTATCCTTGCCAGGGCCCAACAGCGGAAGACTTCCAGGCCCCAACCAAGGCCTTACTGGAGCCACTCTCCACACACTTGGATAAGCCTCAGACATAACCGAACTGGCAGAGGAACCCAGGTGTGTGGGACCCGGGACTGAGATCTCTAAGCCTGCACGGTTGGGACTGGACCTGTCAGTAGCTAGACAGTTACACCCTCCAACTGCCGTGTAACCCCAACAAAGGCCAGGATCCAAAGATTATCACAACAAGCTCCCGGGAGAGCACAAGGCAGAGTCTCCTACCCTGTGTCTGACTATCCTTGCCAGGGCCCAACAGCTGAAGACTTCCAGGCCCCAACCAAGGCCTTACTGGAGCCACTCTCCACACACTTGGATAAGCCTCAGACATAACCGAACTGGCAGAGCAACCCAGGTGTGTGGGACCCGGGACTGAGATCTCTAAGCCTGCACAGTTTGGGACTGGACGCAGTAGCTAGACAGTTACACCCTCCAACTGCCGTGTAACCCCAACAAAGGCCAGGATCCAAAGATTATCACAACAAGCTCCCGGGAGAGCACAAGGCAGAGTCTCCTACCCTGTGTCTGACTATCCTTGCCAGGGCCCAACAGCTGAAGACTTCCAGGCCCCAACCAAGGCCTTACTGGCGCCACTCTCCACACACTTGGATAAGCCTCAGACATAACCGAACTGGCAGAGGAACCCAGGTGTGTGGACCCGGGACTGAGATTTTTAAGCCTGCACGGTTTGGGACTGGACCTGTCAGTAGCTAGACAGTTACACCCTCGAACTGCCGCCTAACCCCAACAAAGGCCAGGATCCAAAGATTATCACAACAAGCTCCCGGGAGAGCACAAGGGAGAGTCTCCTACCCTGTGTCTGACTATCCTCGCCAGGGCCCAACAGCTGAAGACTTCCAGGCCCCAACCAAGGCCTTACTGGAGCCACTCTCCACACACTTGGATAAGCCTCAGACATAACCGAACTGGCAGAGGAACCCAGGTGTGTGGGACCCGGGACTGAGATCTCTAAGCCTGCACGGTTTGGGACTGGACCTGTCAGTAGCTAGACAGTTACACCCTCCAACTGCCGTGTAACCCCAACAAAGGCCAGGATCCAAAGATTATCACTACAAGCTCCCGGGAGAGCACAAGGCAGAGTCTCCTACCCTGTGTCTGACTATCCTCGCCAGGGCCCAACAGCTGAAGACTTCCAGGCCACAACCAAGGCCTTACTGGAGCCACTCTGCACACACTTGGATAAGCCTCAGACATAACCGAACTGGTAGAGGAACCCAGGTGTGTGGGACCCGGGACTGAGATCTCTAAGCCTGCACGGTTTGGGACTGGACCTGTCAGTAGCTAGACGGTTACACCCACCAACTGCCGTGTAACCCCAACAAAGGCCAGGATCCAAAGATTATCACAAAAAGCTCCCGGGAGAGCACAAGGCAGAGTCTCCTACCCTGTGTCTGACCATCCTCGCCAGGGCCCAACAGCTGAAGACTTCCAGGCCCCAACCAAGGCCTTACTGGAGCCACTCTCCACACACTTGGATAAGCCTCAGACATAACCGAACTGGCAGAGGAACCCAGGTGTGTGGGACCCGGGACTGAGATCTCTAAGCCTGCACGGTTTGGGACTGGACCCAGTAGCTAGACAGTTACACCCTCCATCTGCCGTGTAACCCCAACAAAGGCCAGGATCCAAAGGTTATCACAACAAGCTCCCCGGAGAGCACAAGGCAGAGTCTCCTACCCTGTGTCTGACTATCCTCGCCAGGGCCCAACAGCTGAAGACTTCCAGGCCCCAACCAAGGCCTTACTGGAGCCACTCTCCACACACTTGGATAAGCCTCAGACATAACCGAACTGGCAGAGGAACCCAGGTGTGTGGGACCCGGGACTGAGATCGCTATGCCTTCACGGTTTGGGACTGGACCTGTCAGTAGCTAGACAGTTACACCCTCCAAGTGCCGTGTAACCCCAACAAAGGCCAGGATACAAAGATTATCACTACAAGCTCCCGGGAGAGCACAAGGCAGAGTCTCCTACCCTGTGTCTGACTATCCTTGCCAGGGCCCAACAGCTGAAGACTTCCAGGCCCCAACCAAGGCCTTACTGGAGCCACTCTCCACACACTTGGATAAGCCTCAGACATAACCGAACTGGCAGAGCAACCCAGGTGTGTGGGACCCGGGACTGAGATTTCTAAGCCTGCACGGTTTGGGACTGGACCTGTCAGTAGCTAGACAGTTACACCCTCGAACTGCCGCGTAACCCCAACAAAGGCCAGGATCCAAAGATTATCACAACAAGCTCCCGGGAGAGCACAAGGCAGAGTCTCCTACCCTGTGTCTGACTATCCTTGCCAGGGCCCAACAGCTGAAGACTTCCAGGCCCCAACCAAGGCCTTACTGGAGCCACTCTCCACACACTTGGATAAGCCTCAGACATAACCGAACTGGCAGAGGAACCCAGGTGTGTGGGACCCGGGACTGAGATCTCTAAGCCTGCACGGTTTGGGACTGGACCTGTCAGTAGCTAGACGATTACACCCACCAACTGCCGTGTAACCCCAACAAAGGCCAGGATCCAAAGATTATCACAACAAGCTCCCGGGAGAGCACAAGGCAGAGTCTCCTACCCTGTGTCTGACTATCCTCGCCAGAGCCCAAGAGCTGAAGACTTCCAGGCCCCAACCAAGGCTTTACTGGAGCCACTCTCCACACACTTGGATAAGCCTCAGACATAACCGAACTGGCAGAGCAACCCAGGTGTGTGGGACCCGGGACTGAGATCTCTAAGCCTGCACGGTTTGGGACTGGACCTGTCAGTAGCTAGACAGTTACACCCTCCAACTGCCGCGTAACCCCAAAAAAGGCCAGGATCCGAAGATTATCACAACAAGCTCCCGGGAGAGCACAAGACAGAGTCTCCTACCCTGTGTCTGACTATCCTCGCCAGGGCCCAACAGCTGAAGACTTCCAGGCCCCAACCAAGGCCTTACTGGAGCCACTCTCCACACACTTGTATAAGCCTCAGACATAACCGAACTGGCAGAGGAACCCAGGTGTGTGGGACCCGGGACTGAGATCTCTAAGCCTGCACGGTTTGGGACTGGACCTGTCAGTAGCTAGACGGTTACACCCACCAACTGCCGTGTAACCCCAACAAAGGCCAGGATCCAAAGATTATCACAACAAGCTCCCGGGAGAGGACAAGGCAGAGTCTCCTACCCTGTGTCTGACTATCCTTGCCAGGGCCCAACAGCTGAAGACTTCCAGGCCCCAACCAAGGCCTTACTGGAGCCACTCTCCACACACTTGGATAAGCCTCAGACATAACCGAACTGGCAGAGCAACCCAGGTGTGTGGGACCCGGGACTGAGATTTCTAAGCCTGCACGGTTTGGGACTGGACCTGTCAGTAGCTAGACAGTTACACCCTCGAACTGCCGCGTAACCCCAACAAAGGCCAGGATCCAAAGATTATCACAACAAGCTCCCGGGAGAGCACAAGGCAGAGTCTCCTACCCTGTGTCTGACTATCCTCGCCAGGGCCCAACAGCTGAAGACTTCCAGGCCCCAACCAAGGCCTTACTGGAGCCACTCTCCACACATTTGGATAAGCCTCAGACATAACCGAACTGGCAGAGGAACCCAGGTGTGTGGGACCCGGGACTGAGATCTCTAAGCCTGCACGGTTTGGGACTGGACCTGTCAGTAGCTAGACGGTTACACCCACCAACTGCCGTGTAACCCCAACAAAGGCCAGGATCGAAAGATTATCACAACAAGCTCCCGGGAGAGCACAAGGCAGAGTCTCCTACCCTGTGTCTGACTATCCTTGCCAGGGCCCAGAAGCTGAAGACTTCCAGGCCCCAACCAAGGCCTTACTGGAGCCACTCTCCACACACTTGGATAAGCCTCAGACATAACCGAACTGGCAGAGGAACCCAGGTGTGTGGGACCCGGGACTGAGATCGCTATGCCTTCACGGTTTGGGACTGGACCTGTCAGTAGCTAGACAGTTACACCCTCCAACTGCCGCGTAACCCCAACAAAGGCCAGGATCCAAAGATTATCACAACAAGCTCCCGGGAAAGCACAAGACAGAGTCTCCTACCCTGTGTCTGACTATCATCGCCAGGGCCCAACAGCTGAAGACTTCCAGGCCCCAACCAAGGCCTTACTGGAGCCACTCTCCACACACTTTGATAAGCCTCAGACATAACCGAACTGGCAGAGGAACCCAGGTGTGTAGGACCCGGGACTGAGATCTCTAAGCCTGCACGGTTTGGGACTGGACCTGTCAGTAGCTAGACACTTACACCCTCCAACTGCCGTGTAACCCCAACAAAGGCCAGGATCCAAAGATTATCACAACAAGCTCCCGGGAGAGCACAAGGCAGAGTCTCCTACCCTGTGTCTGACTATCCTTGCCAGGGCCCAACAGCGGAAGACTTCCAGGCCCCATCCAAGGCCTTACTGGAGCCACTCTCCACACACTTGGATAAGCCTCAGACATAACCGAAATGGCAGAGGAACCCAGGTGTGTGGGACCCGGGACTGAGATCTCTAAGCCTGCACGGTTGGGACTGGACCTGTCAGTAGCTAGACAGTTACACCCTCCAACTGCCGTGTAACCCCAACAAAGGCCAGGATCCAAAGATTATCACAACAAGCTCCCGGGAGAGCACAAGGCAGAGTCTCCTACCCTGTGTCTGACTATCCTTGCCAGGGCCCAACAGCTGAAGACTTCCAGGCCCCAACCAAGGCCTTACTGGAGCCACTCTCCACACACTTGGATAAGCCTCAGACATAACCGAACTGGCAGAGGAACCCAGGTGTGTGGGACCCGGGACTGAGATCTCTAAGCCTGCACGGTTTGGGACTGGACCCAGTAGCTAGACAGTTACACCCTCCAACAGCCGTGTAACCCCAACAAAGGCCAGGATCCAAAGATTATCAAAACAAGCTCCCGGGAGAGCACAAGGCAGAGTCTCCTACCCTGTGTCTGACTATCCTTTCCAGGGCCCAACAGCTGAAGACTTCCAGGCCCCAACCAAGGCCTTACTGGCGCCACTCTCCACACACTTGGATAAGCCTCAGACATAACCGAACTGGCAGAGCAACCCAGGTGTGTGGGACCCGGGACTGAGATTTTTAAGCCTGCACGGTTTGGGACTGGACATGTCAGTAGCTAGACAGTTACACCCTCGAACTGCCGCCTAACCCCAACAAAGGCCAGGATCCAAAGATTATCACAACAAGCTCCCGGGAGAGCACAAGGCAGAGTCTCCTACCCTGTGTCTGACTATACTCGCCAGGGCCCAACAGCTGAAGACTTCCAGGCCCCAACCAAGGCCTTACTGGAGCCACTCTCCACACACTTGGATAAGCCTCAGACATAACCGAACTGGCAGAGGAACCCAGGTGTGTGGGACCCGGGACTGAGATCTCTAAGCCTGCACGGTTTGGGACTGACCTGTCAGTAGCTAGACAGTTACACCCTCCAACTGCCGTGTAACCCCAACAAAGGCCAGGATCCAAAGATTATCACTACAAGCTCCCGGGAGAGCACAAGGCAGAGTCTCCTACCCTGTGTCTGACTATCCTCGCCAGGGCCCAACAGCTGAAGACTTCCAGGCCACAACCAAGGCCTTACTGGAGCCACTCTGCACACACTTGGATAAGCCTCAGACATAACCGAACTGGTAGAGGAACCCAGGTGTGTGGGATCCGGGACTGAGATCTCTAAGCCTGCACGGTTTGGGACTGGACCTGTCAGTAGCTAGACAGTTACACCCTCCAACTGCCGTGTAACCCCAACAAAGGCCAGGATCCAAAGATTATCACTACAAGCTCCCGGGAGAGCACAAGGCAGAGTCTCCTACCCTGTGTCTGACTATCCTTGCCAGGGCCCAACAGCTGAAGACTTCCAGGCCCCAACCAAGGCCTTACTGGAGCCACTCTCCACACACTTGGATAAGCCTCAGACATAACCGAACTGGCAGAGCAACCCAGGTGTGTGGGACCCGGGACTGAGATTTCTAAGCCTTCACGGTTTGGGACTGGACCTGTCAGTAGCTAGACAGTTACACCCTCGAACTGCCGCGTAACCCCAACAAAGGCCAGGATCCAAAGATTATCACAACAAGCTCCCGGGAGAGCACAAGGCAGAGTCTCCTACCCTGTGTCTGACTATCCTTGCCAGGGCCCAACAGCTGAAGACTTCCAGGCCCCAACCAAGGCCTTACTGGAGCCACTCTCCACAGACTTGGATAAGCCTCAGACATAACCGAACTGGCAGAGGAACCCAGGTGTGTGGGACCCGGGTCTGAGATCTCTAAGCCTGCACGGTTTGGGACTGGACCTGTCAGTAGCTAGACGGTTACACCCACCAACTGCCGTGTAACCCCAACAAAGGCCAGGATCCAAAGATTATCACAACAAGCTCCCGGGAGAGCACAAGGCAGAGTCTCCTACCCTGTGTCTGACTATCCTCGCCAGAGCCCAAGATCTGAAGACTTCCAGGCCCCAACCAAGGCTTTACTGGAGCCACTCTCCACACACTTGGATAAGCCTCAGACATAACCGAACTGGCAGAGCAACCCAGGTGTGTGGGACCCGGGACTGAGATCTCTAAGCCTGCACGGTTTGGGACTGGACCTGTCAGTAGCTAGACAGTTACACCCTCCAACTTCTGCGTAACCCCAACAAAGGCCAGGATCCGAAGATTATCACAACAAGCTCCCGGGAGAGCACAAGGCAGAGTCTCCTACCCTGTGTCTGACTATCCTCGCCAGGGCCCAACAGCTGAAGACTTCCAGGCCCCAACCAAGGCCTTACTGGAGCCACTCTCCACACACTTGGATAAGCCTCAGACATAACCGAACTGGCAGAGTAACCCAGGTGTGTGGGACCCGGGACTGAGATCTCTAAGCCTGCACGGTTTGGGACTGGACCTGTCAGTAGTTAGACGGTTACACCCACCAACTGCCGTGTAACCCCAACAAAGGCCAGGATCCAAAGATTATCACAACAAGCTCCCGGGAGAGCACAAGGCAGAGTCTCCTACCCTGTGTCTGACTATCCTTGCCAGGGCCCAACTGCTGAAGACTTCCAGGCCCCAACCAAGGCCTTACTGGAGCCACTCTCCACACACTTGGATAAGCCTCAGACATAACCGAACTGGCAGAGGAACCCAGGTGTGTGGGACCCGGGACTGAGATCGCTAAGCCTGCACGGTTTGGGACTGGACCTGTCAGTAGCTAGACAGTTACACCCTCCAACTGCCGCGTAACCCCAACAAAGGCCAGGATCCAAAGATTATCACAACAAGCTCCCGGGAGAGCACAAGGCAGAGTCTCCTACCCTGTGTCTGACTATCCTCGCCAGGGCCCAACAGCTGAAGACTTCCAGGCCCCAACCAAGGCCTTACTGGAGCCACTCTCCACACACTTGGATAAGCCTCAGACATAACCGAACTGGCAGAGGAACCCAGGTGTGTAGGACCCGGGACTGAGATCTCTAAGCCTGCACGGTTTGGGACTGGACCTGTCAGTAGCTAGACACTTACACCCTCCAACTGCCGTGTAACCCCAACAAAGGCCAGGATCCAAAGATTATCACAACAAGCTCCCGGGAGAGCACAAGGCAGAGTCTCCTACCCTGTGTCTGACTATCCTTGCCAGGGCCCAACAGCGGAAGACTTCCAGGCCCCATCCAAGGCCTTACTGGAGCCACTCTCCACACACTTGGATAAGCCTCAGACATAACCGAAATGGCAGAGGAACCCAGGTGTGTGGGACCCGGGACTGAGATCTCTAAGCCTGCACGGTTGGGACTGGACCTGTCAGTAGCTAGACAGTTACACCCTCCAACTGCCGTGTAACCCCAACAAAGGCCAGGATCCAAAGATTATCACAACAAGCTCCCGGGAGAGCACAAGGCAGAGTCTCCTACCCTGTGTCTGACTATACTTGCCAGGGCCCAACAGCTGAAGACTTCAAGGCCCCAACCAAGGCCTTACTGGAGCCACTCTCCACACACTTGGATAAGCCTCAGACATAACCGAACTGGCAGAGGAACCCAGGTGTGTGGGACCCGGGACTGAGATCTCTAAGCCTGCACGGTTTGGGACTGGACCCAGTAGCTAGACAGTTACACCCTCCAACTGCCGTGTAACCACAACAAAGGCCAGGATCCAAAGATTATCACAACAAGCTCCCGGGAGAGCACAAGGCAGAGTCTCCTACCCTGTGTCTGACTATCCTTGCCAGGGCCCAACAGCTGAAGACTTCCAGGCCCCAACCAAGGCCTTACTGGCGCCACTCTCCACACACTTGGATAAGCCTCAGACATAACCGAACTGGCAGAGCAACCCAGGTGTGTGGGACCCGGGACTGAGATTTTTAAGCCTGCACGGTTTGGGACTGGACCTGTCAGTAGCTAGACAGTTACACCCTCGAACTGCCGCCTAACCCCAACAAAGGCCAGGATCCAAAGATTATCACAACAAGCTCCCGGGACAGCACAAGGCAGAGTCTCCTACCCTGTGTCTGACTATCCTCGCCAGGGCCCAATAGCTGAAGACTTCCAGGCCCCAACCAAGGCCTTACTGGAGCCACTCTCCACACACTTGGATAAGCCTCAGACATAACCGAACTGGCAGAGGAACCCAGGTGTGTGGGACCCGGGACTGAGATCTCTAAGCCTGCACGGTTTGGGACTGGACCTGTTAGTAGCTAGACAGTTACACCCTCCAACTGCCGTGTAACCCCAACAAAGGCCAGGATCCAAAGATTATCACTACAAGCTCCCGGGAGAGCACAAGGCAGAGTCTCCTACACTGTGTCTGACTATCCTTGCCAGGGCCCAACAGCTGAAGACTTCCAGGCCCCAACCAAGGCCTTACTGGAGCCACTCTCCACACACTTGGATAAGCCTCAGACATAACCGAACTGGCAGAGCTACCCAGGTGTGTGGGACCCGGGACTGAGATTTCTAAGCCTTCACGGTTTGGGACGGGACCTGTCAGTAGCTAGACAGTTACACCCTCGAACTGCCGCGTAACCCCAACAAAGGCCAGGATCCAAAGATTATCACAACAAGCTCCCGGGAGAGCACAAGGCAGAGTCTCCTACCCTGTGTCTGACTATCCTCGCCAGAGCCCAAGAGCTGAAGACTTCCAGGCCCCAACCAAGGCTTTACTGGAGCCACTCTCCACACACTTGGATAAGCCTCAGACATAACCGAACTGGCAGAGCAACCCAGGTGTGTGGGACCCGGGACTGAGATCTCTAAGCCTGCACGGTTTGGGACTGGACCTGTCAGTAGCTAGACAGTTACACCCTCCAACTGCCGCGTAACCCCAACAAAGGCCAGGATCCGAAGATTATCACAACAAGCTCCCGGGAGAGCACAAGGCAGAGTCTCCTTCCCTGTGTCTGACTATCCTCGCCAGGGCCCAACAGCTGAAGACTTCCAGGCCCCAACCAAGGCCTTACTGGAGCCACTCTCCACACACTTGGATAAGCCTCAGACATAACCGAACTGGCAGAGGAACCCAGGTGTGTGGGACCCAGGACTGAGATCTCTAAGCCTGCACGGTTTGGGACTGGACCTGTCAGTAGCTAGACGGTTACACCCACCAACTGCCGTGTAACCCCAACAAAGGCCAGGATCCAAAGATTATCACAACAAGCTCCCGGGAGAGCACAAGGCAGAGTCTCCTACCCTGTGTCTGACTATCCTTGCCAGGGCCCAACAGCTGAAGACTTCCAGGCCCCAACCAAGGCCTTACTGGAGCCACTCTCCACACACTTGGATAAGCCTCAGACATAACCGAACTGGCAGAGGAACCCAGGTGTGTGGGACCCGGGACTGAGATCGCTAAGCCTGCACGGTTTGGGCCTGGACCTGTCAGTAGCTAGACAGTTACACCCTCGAACTGCCGCGTAACCCCAACAAAGGCCAGGATCCAAAGATTATCACAACAAGACCCCGGGAGAGCACAAGGCAGAGTCTCCTACCCTGTGTCTGACTATCCTCGCCAGGGCCCAACAGCTGAAGACTTCCAGGCCCCAACCAAGGCCTTACTGGAGCCACTCTCCACACACTTGGATAAGCCTCAGACATAACCGAACTGGCAGAGGAACCCAGGTGGTTGGGCCCCGGGACTGAGATCTCTAAGCCTGCACGGTTTGGGACTGGACCTGTCAGTAGCTAGACAGTTACACCCTCCAACTGCCGTGTAACCCCAACAAAGGCCAGGATCCAAAGATTATCACAACAAGCTCCCGGGAGAGCACAAGGCAGAGTCTCCTACCCTGTGTCTGACTATCCTTGCCAGGGCCCAACAGCTGAAGACTTCCAGGCCCCAACCAAGGCCTTACTGGAGCCACTCTCCACACACTTGGATAAGCCTCAGACATAACCGAACTGGCAGAGGAACCCAGGTGTGTGGGACCCGGGACTGAGATCTCTAAGCCTGCACGGTTTGGGACTGGACCCAGTAGCTAGACAGTTACACCCTCCATCTGCCGTGTAACCCCAACAAAGGCCAGGATCCAAAGGTTATCACAACAAGCTCCCCGGAGAGCACAAGGCAGAGTCTCCTACCCTGTGTCTGACTATCCTCGCCAGGGCCCAACAGCTGAAGACTTCCAGGCCCCAACCAAGGCCTTACTGGAGCCACTCTCCACACACTTGGATAAGCCTCAGACATAACCGAACTGGCAGAGGAACCCAGGTGTGTGGGACCCGGGACTGAGATCGCTATGCCTTCACGGTTTGGGACTGGACCTGTCAGTAGCTAGACAGTTACACCCTCCAAGTGCCGTGTAACCCCAACAAAGGCCAGGATACAAAGATTATCACTACAAGCTCCCGGGAGAGCACAAGGCAGAGTCTCCTACCCTGTGTCTGACTATCCTTGCCAGGGCCCAACAGCTGAAGACTTCCAGGCCCCAACCAAGGCCTTACTGGAGCCACTCTCCACACACTTGGATAAGCCTCAGACATAACCGAACTGGCAGAGGAACCCAGGTGTGTGGGACCCGGGACTGAGATCTCTAAGCCTGCACGGTTTGGGACTGGACCTGTCAGTAGCTAGACGATTACACCCACCAACTGCCGTGTAACCCCAACAAAGGCCAGGATCCAAAGATTATCACAACAAGCTCCCGGGAGAGCACAAGGCAGAGTCTCCTACCCTGTGTCTGACTATCCTCGCCAGAGCCCAAGAGCTGAAGACTTCCAGGCCCCAACCAAGGCTTTACTGGAGCCACTCTCCACACACTTGGATAAGCCTCAGACATAACCGAACTGGCAGAGCAACCCAGGTGTGTGGGACCCGGGACTGAGATCTCTAAGCCTGCACGGTTTGGGACTGGACCTGTCAGTAGCTAGACAGTTACACCCTCCAACTGCCGCGTAACCCCAAAAAAGGCCAGGATCCGAAGATTATCACAACAAGCTCCCGGGAGAGCACAAGACAGAGTCTCCTACCCTGTGTCTGACTATCCTCGCCAGGGCCCAACAGCTGAAGACTTCCAGGCCCCAACCAAGGCCTTACTGGAGCCACTCTCCACACACTTGTATAAGCCTCAGACATAACCGAACTGGCAGAGGAACCCAGGTGTGTGGGACCCGGGACTGAGATCTCTAAGCCTGCACGGTTTGGGACTGGACCTGTCAGTAGCTAGACGGTTACACCCACCAACTGCCGTGTAACCCCAACAAAGGCCAGGATCCAAAGATTATCACAACAAGCTCCCGGGAGAGGACAATGCAGAGTCTCCTACCCTGTGTCTGACTATCCTTGCCAGGGCCCAACAGCTGAAGACTTCCAGGCCCCAACCAAGGCCTTACTGGAGCCACTCTCCACACACTTGGATAAGCCTCAGACATAACCGAACTGGCAGAGCAACCCAGGTGTGTGGGACCCGGGACTGAGATTTCTAAGCCTGCACGGTTTGGGACTGGACCTGTCAGTAGCTAGACAGTTACACACTCGAACTGCCGCGTAACCCCAACAAAGGCCAGGATCCAAAGATTATCACAACAAGCTCCCGGGAGAGCACAAGGCAGAGTCTCCTACCCTGTGTCTGACTATCCTTGCCAGGGCCCAACAGCTGAAGACTTCCAGGCCCCAACCAAGGCCTTAATGGAGCCACTCTCCACACACTTGGATAAGCCTCAGACATAACCGAACTGGCAGAGGAACCCAGGTGTGTGGGACCCGGGACTGAGATCTCTAAGCCTGCACGGTTTGGGACTGGACCCAGTAGCTAGACAGTTACACCCTCCATCTGCCGTGTAACCCCAACAAAGGCCAGGATCCAAAGGTTATCACAACAAGCTCCCCGGAGAGCACAAGGCAGAGTCTCCTACCCTGTGTCTGACTATCCTCGCCAGGGCCCAACAGCTGAAGACTTCCAGGCCCCAACCAAGGCCTTACTGGAGCCACTCTCCACACACTTGGATAAGCCTCAGACATAACCGAACTGGCAGAGGAACCCAGGTGTGTGGGACCCGGGACTGAGATCGCTATGCCTTCACGGTTTGGGACTGGACCTGTCAGTAGCTAGACAGTTATACCCTCCAAGTGCCGTGTAACCCCAACACAGGCCAGGATACAAAGATTATCACTACAAGCTCCCGGGAGAGCACAAGGCAGAGTCTCCTACCCTGTGTCTGACTATCCTTGCCAGGGCCCAACAGCTGAAGACTTCCAGGCCCCAACCAAGGCCTTACTGGAGCCACTCTCCACACACTTGGATAAGCCTCAGACATAACCGAACTGGCAGAGGAACCCAGGTGTGTGGGACCCGGGACTGAGATCTCTAAGCCTGCACGGTTTGGGACTGGACCTGTCAGTAGCTAGACGATTACACCCACCAACTGCCGTGTAACCCCAACAAAGGCCAGGATCCAAAGATTATCACAACAAGCTCCCGGGAGAGCACAAGGCAGAGTCTCCTACCCTGTGTCTGACTATCCTCGCCAGAGCCCAAGAGCTGAAGACTTCCAGGCCCCAACCAAGGCTTTACTGGAGCCACTCTCCACACACTTGGATAAGCCTCAGACATAACCGAACTGGCAGAGCAACCCAGGTGTGTGGGACCCGGGACTGAGATCTCTAAGCCTGCACGGTTTGGGACTGGACCTGTCAGTAGCTAGACAGTTACACCCTCCAACTGCCGCGTAACCCCAAAAAAGGCCAGGATCCGAAGATTATCACAACAAGCTCCCGGGAGAGCACAAGACAGAGTCTCCTACCCTGTGTCTGACTATCCTCGCCAGGGCCCAACAGCTGAAGACTTCCAGGCCCCAACCAAGGCCTTACTGGAGCCACTCTCCACACACTTGTATAAGCCTCAGACATAACCGAACTGGCAGAGGAACCCAGGTGTGTGGGACCCGGGACTGAGATCTCTAAGCCTGCACGGTTTGGGACTGGACCTGTCAGTAGCTAGACGGTTACACCCACCAACTGCCGTGTAACCCCAACAAAGGCCAGGATCCAAAGATTATCACAACAAGCTCCCGGGAGAGGACAAGGCAGAGTCTCCTACCCTGTGTCTGACTATCCTTGCCAGGGCCCAACAGCTGAAGACTTCCAGGCCCCAACCAAGGCCTTACTGGAGCCACTCTCCACACACTTGGATAAGCCTCAGACATAACCGAACTGGCAGAGCAACCCAGGTGTGTGGGACCCGGGACTGAGATTTCTAAGCCTGCACGGTTTGGGACTGGACCTGTCAGTAGCTAGACAGTTACACACTCGAACTGCCGCGTAACCCCAACAAAGGCCAGGATCCAAAGATTATCACAACAAGCTCCCGGGAGAGCACAAGGCAGAGTCTCCTACCCTGTGTCTGACTATCCTTGCCAGGGCCCAACAGCTGAAGACTTCCAGGCCCCAACCAAGGCCTTACTGGAGCCACTCTCCACACACTTGGATAAGCCTCAGACATAACCGAACTGGCAGAGGAACCCAGGTGTGTGGGACCCGGGACTGAGATCTCTAAGCCTGCACGGTTTGGGACTGGACCCAGTAGCTAGAGAGTTACACCCTCCATCTGCCGTGTAACCCCAACAAAGGCCAGGATCCAAAGGTTATCACAACAAGCTCCCCGGAGAGCACAAGGCAGAGTCTCCTACCCTGTGTCTGACTATCCTCGCCAGGGCCCAACAGCTGAAGACTTCCGGGCCCCAACCAAGGCCTTACTGGAGCCACTCTCCACACACTTGGATAAGCCTCAGACATAACCGAACTGGCAGAGGAACCCAGGTGTGTGGGACCCGGGACTGAGATCGCTATGCCTTCACGGTTTGGGACTGGACCTGTCAGTAGCTAGACAGTTACACCCTCCAAGTGCCGTGTAACCCCAACAAAGGCCAGGATACAAAGATTATCACTACAAGCTCCCGGGAGAGCACAAGGCAGAGTCTCCTACCCTGTGTCTGACTATCCTTGCCAGGGACCAACAGCTGAAGACTTCCAGGCCCCAACCAAGGCCTTACTGGAGCCACTCTCCACACACTTGGATAAGCCTCAGACATAACCGAACTGGCAGAGGAACCCAGGTGTGTGGGACCCGGGACTGAGATCTCTAAGCCTGCACGGTTTGGGACTGGACCTGTCAGTAGCTAGACGATTACACCCACCAACTGCCGTGTAACCCCAACAAAGGCCAGGATCCAAAGATTATCACAACAAGCTCCCGGGAGAGCACAAGGCAGAGTCTCCTACCCTGTGTCTGACTATCCTCGCCAGAGCCCAAGAGCTGAAGACTTCCAGGCCCCAACCAAGGCTTTACTGGAGCCACTCTCCACACACTTGGATAAGCCTCAGACATAACCGAACTGGCAGAGCAACCCAGGTGTGTGGGACCCGGGACTGAGATCTCTAAGCCTGCACGGTTTGGGACTGGACCTGTCAGTAGCTAGACAGTTACACCCTCCAACTGCCGCGTAACCCCAAAAAAGGCCAGGATCCGAAGATTATCACAACAAGCTCCCGGGAGAGCACAAGACAGAGTCTCCTACCCTGTGTCTGACTATCCTCGCCAGGGCCCAACAGCTGAAGACTTCCAGGCCCCAACCAAGGCCTTACTGGAGCCACTCTCCACACACTTGTATAAGCCTCAGACATAACCGAACTGGCAGAGGAACCCAGGTGTGTGGGACCCGGGACTGAGATCTCTAAGCCTGCACGGTTTGGGACTGGACCTGTCAGTAGCTAGACGGTTACACCCACCAACTGCCGTGTAACCCCAACAAAGGCCAGGATCCAAAGATTATCACAACAAGCTCCCGGGAGAGGACAAGGCAGAGTCTCCTACCCTGTGTCTGACTATCCTTGCCAGGGCCCAACAGCTGAAGACTTCCAGGCCCCAACCAAGGCCTTACTGGAGCCACTCTCCACACACTTGGATAAGCCTCAGACATAACCGAACTGGCAGAGCAACCCAGGTGTGTGGGACCCGGGACTGAGATTTCTAAGCCTGCACGGTTTGGGACTGGACCTGTCAGTAGCTAGACAGTTACACCCTCGAACTGCCGCGTAACCCCAACAAAGGCCAGGATCCAAAGATTATCACAACAAGCTCCCGGGAGAGCACAAGGCAGAGTCTCCTACCCTGTGTCTGACTATCCTCGCCAGGGCCCAACAGCTGAAGACTTCCAGGCCCCAACCAAGGCCTTACTGGAGCCACTCTCCACACATTTGGATAAGCCTCAGACATAACCGAACTGGCAGAGGAACCCAGGTGTGTGGGACCCGGGACTGAGATCTCTAAGCCTGCACGGTTTGGGACTGGACCTGTCAGTAGCTAGACGGTTACACCCACCAACTGCCGTGTAACCCCAACAAAGGCCAGGATCGAAAGATTATCACAACAAGCTCCCGGGAGAGCACAAGGCAGAGTCTCCTACCCTGTGTCTGACTATCCTTGCCAGGGCCCAGAAGCTGAAGACTTCCAGGCCCCAACCAAGGCCTTACTGGAGCCACTCTCCACACACTTGGATAAGCCTCAGACATAACCGAACTGGCAGAGGAACCCAGGTGTGTGGGACCCGGGACTGAGATCGCTATGCCTTCACGGTTTGGGACTGGACCTGTCAGTAGCTAGACAGTTACACCCTCCAAGTGCCGTGTAACCCCAACAAAGGCCAGGATCCAAAGATTATCACTACAAGCTCCCGGGAGAGCACAAGGCAGAGTCTCCTACCCTGTGTCTGACTATCCTTGCCAGGTCCCAACAGCTGAATACTTCCAGGCCCCAACCAAGGCCTTACTGGAGCCACTCTCCACACACTTGGATAAGCCTCAGACATAACCGAACTGGCAGAGCAACCCAGGTGTGTGGGACCCGGGACTGAGATTTCTAAGCCTGCACGGTCTGGGACTGGACCTGTCAGTAGCTAGACAGTTACACCCTCGAACTGCCGCGTAACCCCAACAAAGTCCAGGATCCAAAGATTATCACAACAAGCTCCCGGGAGAGCACAAGGCAGAGTCTCCTACCCTGTGTCTGACTATCCTTGCCAGGGCCCAACAGCTGAAGACTTCCAGGCCCCAACCAAGGCCTTACTGGAGCCACTCTCCACACACTTGGATAAGCCTCAGACATAACCGAACTGGCAGAGGAACCCAGTTGTGTGGGACCCGGGACTGAGATCTCTAAGCCTGCACGGTTTGGGACTGGACCTGTCAGTAGCTAGACGGTTACACCCACCAACTGCCGTGTAACCCCAACAAAGGCCAGGATCCAAAGATTATCACAACAAGCTCCCGGGAGAGCACAAGGCAGAGTCTCCTACCCTGTGTTTGACTATCCTTGCCAGGGCCCAACAGCTGAAGACTTCCAGGCCCCAACCAAGGCCTTACTGGAGCCACTCTCCACACACTTGGATAAGCCTCAGACATAACCGAACTGGCAGAGGAACCCAGGTGTGTGGGACCCTGGACGGAGATCGCTATGCCTTCACGGTTTGGGACTGGACCTGTCAGTAGCTAGACAGTTACACCCTCCAACTGCCGCGTAACCCCAACAAAGGCCAGGATCCAAAGATTATCACAACAAGCTCCCGGGAAAACACAAGACAGAGTCTCCTACCCTGTGTCTGACTATCCTCGCCAGGGCCCAACAGCTGAAGACTTCCAGGCCCCAACCAAGGCCTTACTGGAGCCACTCTCCACACACTTGGATAAGCCTCAGACATAACCGAACTGGCACAGGAACCCAGGTGTGTAGGACCCGGGACTGAGATCTCTAAGCCTGCACGGTTTGGGACTGGACCTGTCAGTAGCTAGACACTTACACCCTCCAACTGCCGTGTAACCCCAACAAAGGCCAGGATCCAAAGATTATCACAACAAGCTCCCGGGAGAGCACAAGGCAGAGTCTCCTACCCTGTGTCTGACTATCCTTGCCAGGGCCCAACAGCGGAAGACTTCCAGGCCCCAACCAAGGCCTTACTGGAGCCACTCTCCACACACTTGGATAAGCCTCAGACATAACCGAACTGGCAGAGGAACCCAGGTGTGTGGGACCCGGGACTGAGATCTCTAAGCCTGCACGGTTGGGACTGGACCTGTCAGTAGCTAGACAGTTACACCCTCCAACTGCCGTGTAACCCCAACAAAGGCCAGGATCCAAAGATTATCACAACAAGCTCCCGGGAGAGCACAAGGCAGAGTCTCCTACCCTGTGTCTGACTATCCTTGCCAGGGCCCAACAGCTGAAGACTTCCAGGCCCCAACCAAGGCCTTACTGGAGCCACTCTCCACACACTTGGATAAGCCTCAGACATAACCGAACTGGCAGAGCAACCCAGGTGTGTGGGACCCGGGACTGAGATCTCTAAGCCTGCACAGTTTGGGACTGGACCCAGTAGCTAGACAGTTACACCCTCCAACTGCCGTGTAACCCCAACAAAGGCCAGGATCCAAAGATTATCACAACAAGCTCCCGGGAGAGCACAAGGCAGAGTCTCCTACCCTGTGTCTGTCTATCCTCGCCAGGGCCCAACAGCTGAAGACTTCCAGGCCCCAACCAAGGCCTTACTGGAGCCACTCTCCACACACTTGGATAAGCCTCAGACATAACCGAACTGGCAGAGGAACCCAGGTGTGTGGGACCCGGGACTGAGATCTCTAAGCCTGCACGGTTTGGGACTGGACCTGTCAGTAGCTAGACAGTTACACCCTCCAACTGCCGTGTAACCCCAACAAAGGCCAGGATCCAAAGATTATCACTACAAGCTCCCGGGAGAGCACAAGGCAGAGTCTCCTACCCTGTGTCTGACTATCCTCGCCAGGGCCCAACAGCTGAAGACTTCCAGGCCACAACCAAGGCCTTACTGGAGCCACTCTGCACACACTTGGATAAGCCTCAGACATCACCGAACTGGTAGAGGAACCCAGGTGTGTGGGACCCGGGACTGAGATCTCTAAGCCTGCACGGTTTGGGACTGGACCTGTCAGTAGCTAGACGGTTACACCCACCAACTGCCGTGTAACCCCAACAAAGGCCAGGATCCAAAGATTATCACAACAAGCTCCCGGGAGAGCACAAGGCAGAGTCTCCTACCCTGTGTCTGACTATCCTCGCCAGGGCCCAACAGCTGAAGACTTCCAGGCCCCAACCAAGGCCTTACTGGAGCCACTCTCCACACACTTGGATAAGCCTCAGACATAACCGAACTGGCAGAGGAACCCAGGTGTGTGGGACCCGGGACTGAGATCTCTAAGCCTGCAAGGTTTGGGACTGGACCTGTCAGTAGCTAGACAGTTACACCCTCCAACTGCCGTGTAACCCCAACAAAGGCCAGGATCCAAAGATTATCACTACAAGCTCCCGGGAGAGCACAAGGCAGAGTCTCCTACCCTGTGTCTGACTATCCTCGCCAGGGCCCAACAGCTGAAGACTTCCAGGCCACAACCAAGGCCTTACTGAAGCCACTCTCCACACACTTGGATAAGCCTCAGACATAACCGAACTGGCAGAGGAACCCAGGTGTGTGGGACCCGGGACTGAGATCTCTAAGCCTGCACGGTTTGGGACTGGACCCAGTAGCTAGACAGTTACACCCTCCATCTGCCGTGTAACCCCAACAAAGGCCAGGATTCAAAGGTTATCACAACAAGCTCCCCGGAGAGCACAAGGCAGAGTCTCCTACCCTGTGTCTGACTATCCTCGCCAGGGCCCAACAGCTGAAGACTTCCAGGCCCCAACCAAGGCCTTACTGGAGCCACTCTCCACACACTTGGATAAGCCTCAGACATAACCGAACTGGCAGAGGAACCCAGGTGTGTGGGACCCGGGACTGAGATCGCTATGCCTTCACGGTTTGGGACTGGACCTGTCAGTAGCTAGACAGTTACACCCTCCAAGTGCCGTGTAACCCCAACAAAGGCCAGGATACAAAGATTATCACTACAAGCTCCCGGGAGAGCACAAGGCAGAGTCTCCTACCCTGTGTCTGACTATCCTTGCCAGGGCCCAACAGCTGAAGACTTCCAGGCCCCAACCAAGGCCTTACTGGAGCCACTCTCCACACACTTGGATAAGCCTCAGACATAACCGAAGTGGCAGAGCAACCCAGGTGTGTGGGACCCGGGACTGAGATTTCTAAGCCTGCACGGTTTGGGACTGGACCTGTCAGTAGCTAGACAGTTACACCCTCGAACTGCCGCGTAACCCCAACAAAGGCCAGGATCCAAAGATTATCACAACAAGCTCCCGGGAGAGCACAAGGCAGAGTCTCCTACCCTGTGTCTGACTATCCTTGCCAGGGCCCAACAGCTGAAGACTTCCAGGCCCCAACCAAGGCCTTACTGGAGCCACTCTCCACACACTTGGATAAGCCTCAGACATAACCGAACTGGCAGAGGAACCCAGGTGTGTGGGACCCGGGACTGAGATCTCTAAGCCTGCACGGTTTGGGACTGGACCTGTCAGTAGCTAGACGATTACACCCACCAACTGCCGTGTAACCCCAACAAAGGCCAGGATCCAAAGATTATCACAACAAGCTCCCGGGAGAGCACAAGGCAGAGTCTCCTACCCTGTGTCTGACTATCCTCGCCAGAGCCCAAGAGCTGAAGACTTCCAGGCCCCAACCAAGGCTTTACTGGAGCCACTCTCCACACACTTGGATAAGCCTCAGACATAACCGATCTGGCAGAGCAACCCAGGTGTGTGGGACCCGGGACTGAGATCTCTAAGCCTGCACGGTTTGGGACTGGACCTGTCAGTAGCTAGACAGTTACACCCTCCAACTGCCGCGTAACCCCAAAAAAGGCCAGGATCCGAAGATTATCACAACAAGCTCCCGGGAGAGCACAAGACAGAGTCTCCTACCCTGTGTCTGACTATCCTCGCCAGGGCCCAACAGCTGAAGACTTCCAGGCCCCAACCAAGGCCTTACTGGAGCCACTCTCCACACACTTGTATAAGCCTCAGACATAACCGAACTGGCAGAGGAACCCAGGTGTGTGGGACCCGGGACTGAGATCTCTAAGCCTGCACGGTTTGGGACTGGACCTGTCAGTAGCTAGACGGTTACACCCACCAACTGCCGTGTAACCCCAACAAAGGCCAGGATCCAAAGATTATCACAACAAGCTCCCGGGAGAGCACAAGGCAGAGTCTCCTACCCTGTGTCTGACTATCCTTGCCAGGGCCCAGAAGCTGAAGACTTCCAGGCCCCAACCAAGGCCTTACTGGAGCCACTCTCCACACACTTGGATAAGCCTCAGACATAACCGAACTGGCAGAGGAACCCAGGTGTGTGGGACCCGGGACTGAGATCGCTATGCCTTCACGGTTTGGGACTGGACCTGTCAGTAGCTAGACAGTTACACCCTCCAAGTGCCGTGTAACCCCAACAAAGGCCAGGATCCAAAGATTATCACTACAAGCTCCCGGGAGAGCACAAGGCAGAGTCTCCTACCCTGTGTCTGACTATCCTTGCCAGGTCCCAACAGCTGAATACTTCCAGGCCCCAACCAAGGCCTTACTGGAGCCACTCTCCACACACTTGGATAAGCCTCAGACATAACCGAACTGGCAGAGCAACCCAGGTGTGTGGGACCCGGGACTGAGATTTCTAAGCCTGCACGGTCTGGGACTGGACCTGTCAGTAGCTAGACAGTTACACCCTCGAACTGCCGCGTAACCCCAACAAAGTCCAGGATCCAAAGATTATCACAACAAGCTCCCGGGAGAGCACAAGGCAGAGTCTCCTACCCTGTGTCTGACTATCCTTGCCAGGGCCCAACAGCTGAAGACTTCCAGGCCCCAACCAAGGCCTTACTGGAGCCACTCTCCACACACTTGGATAAGCCTCAGACATAACCGAACTGGCAGAGGAACCCAGTTGTGTGGGACCCGGGACTGAGATCTCTAAGCCTGCACGGTTTGGGACTGGACCTGTCAGTAGCTAGACGGTTACACCCACCAACTGCCGTGTAACCCCAACAAAGGCCAGGATCCAAAGATTATCACAACAAGCTCCCGGGAGAGCACAAGGCAGAGTCTCCTACCCTGTGTTTGACTATCCTTGCCAGGGCCCAACAGCTGAAGACTTCCAGGCCCCAACCAAGGCCTTACTGGAGCCACTCTCCACACACTTGGATAAGCCTCAGACATAACCGAACTGGCAGAGGAACCCAGGTGTGTGGGACCCTGGACGGAGATCGCTATGCCTTCACGGTTTGGGACTGGACCTGTCAGTAGCTAGACAGTTACACCCTCCAACTGCCGCGTAACCCCAACAAAGGCCAGGATCCAAAGATTATCACAACAAGCTCCCGGGAAAACACAAGACAGAGTCTCCTACCCTGTGTCTGACTATCCTCGCCAGGGCCCAACAGCTGAAGACTTCCAGGCCCCAACCAAGGCCTTACTGGAGCCACTCTCCACACACTTGGATAAGCCTCAGACATAACCGAACTGGCACAGGAACCCAGGTGTGTAGGACCCGGGACTGAGATCTCTAAGCCTGCACGGTTTGGGACTGGACCTGTCAGTAGCTAGACACTTACACCCTCCAACTGCCGTGTAACCCCAACAAAGGCCAGGATCCAAAGATTATCACAACAAGCTCCCGGGAGAGCACAAGGCAGAGTCTCCTACCCTGTGTCTGACTATCCTTGCCAGGGCCCAACAGCGGAAGACTTCCAGGCCCCAACCAAGGCCTTACTGGAGCCACTCTCCACACACTTGGATAAGCCTCAGACATAACCGAACTGGCAGAGGAACCCAGGTGTGTGGGACCCGGGACTGAGATCTCTAAGCCTGCACGGTTGGGACTGGACCTGTCAGTAGCTAGACAGTTACACCCTCCAACTGCCGTGTAACCCCAACAAAGGCCAGGATCCAAAGATTATCACAACAAGCTCCCGGGAGAGCACAAGGCAGAGTCTCCTACCCTGTGTCTGACTATCCTTGCCAGGGCCCAACAGCTGAAGACTTCCAGGCCCCAACCAAGGCCTTACTGGAGCCACTCTCCACACACTTGGATAAGCCTCAGACATAACCGAACTGGCAGAGCAACCCAGGTGTGTGGGACCCGGGACTGAGATCTCTAAGCCTGCACAGTTTGGGACTGGACCCAGTAGCTAGACAGTTACACCCTCCAACTGCCGTGTAACCCCAACAAAGGCCAGGATCCAAAGATTATCACAACAAGCTCCCGGGAGAGCACAAGGCAGAGTCTCCTACCCTGTGTCTGTCTATCCTCGCCAGGGCCCAACAGCTGAAGACTTCCAGGCCCCAACCAAGGCCTTACTGGAGCCACTCTCCACACACTTGGATAAGCCTCAGACATAACCGAACTGGCAGAGGAACCCAGGTGTGTGGGACCCGGGACTGAGATCTCTAAGCCTGCACGGTTTGGGACTGGACCTGTCAGTAGCTAGACAGTTACACCCTCCAACTGCCGTGTAACCCCAACAAAGGCCAGGATCCAAAGATTATCACTACAAGCTCCCGGGAGAGCACAAGGCAGAGTCTCCTACCCTGTGTCTGACTATCCTCGCCAGGGCCCAACAGCTGAAGACTTCCAGGCCACAACCAAGGCCTTACTGGAGCCACTCTGCACACACTTGGATAAGCCTCAGACATCACCGAACTGGTAGAGGAACCCAGGTGTGTGGGACCCGGGACTGAGATCTCTAAGCCTGCACGGTTTGGGACTGGACCTGTCAGTAGCTAGACGGTTACACCCACCAACTGCCGTGTAACCCCAACAAAGGCCAGGATCCAAAGATTATCACAACAAGCTCCCGGGAGAGCACAAGGCAGAGTCTCCTACCCTGTGTCTGACTATCCTCGCCAGGGCCCAACAGCTGAAGACTTCCAGGCCCCAACCAAGGCCTTACTGGAGCCACTCTCCACACACTTGGATAAGCCTCAGACATAACCGAACTGGCAGAGGAACCCAGGTGTGTGGGACCCGGGACTGAGATCTCTAAGCCTGCAAGGTTTGGGACTGGACCTGTCAGTAGCTAGACAGTTACACCCTCCAACTGCCGTGTAACCCCAACAAAGGCCAGGATCCAAAGATTATCACTACAAGCTCCCGGGAGAGCACAAGGCAGAGTCTCCTACCCTGTGTCTGACTATCCTCGCCAGGGCCCAACAGCTGAAGACTTCCAGGCCACAACCAAGGCCTTACTGAAGCCACTCTCCACACACTTGGATAAGCCTCAGACATAACCGAACTGGCAGAGGAACCCAGGTGTGTGGGACCCGGGACTGAGATCTCTAAGCCTGCACGGTTTGGGACTGGACCCAGTAGCTAGACAGTTACACCCTCCATCTGCCGTGTAACCCCAACAAAGGCCAGGATTCAAAGGTTATCACAACAAGCTCCCCGGAGAGCACAAGGCAGAGTCTCCTACCCTGTGTCTGACTATCCTCGCCAGGGCCCAACAGCTGAAGACTTCCAGGCCCCAACCAAGGCCTTACTGGAGCCACTCTCCACACACTTGGATAAGCCTCAGACATAACCGAACTGGCAGAGGAACCCAGGTGTGTGGGACCCGGGACTGAGATCGCTATGCCTTCACGGTTTGGGACTGGACCTGTCAGTAGCTAGACAGTTACACCCTCCAAGTGCCGTGTAACCCCAACAAAGGCCAGGATACAAAGATTATCACTACAAGCTCCCGGGAGAGCACAAGGCAGAGTCTCCTACCCTGTGTCTGACTATCCTTGCCAGGGCCCAACAGCTGAAGACTTCCAGGCCCCAACCAAGGCCTTACTGGAGCCACTCTCCACACACTTGGATAAGCCTCAGACATAACCGAACTGGCAGAGCAACCCAGGTGTGTGGGACCCGGGACTGAGATTTCTAAGCCTGCACGGTTTGGGACTGGACCTGTCAGTAGCTAGACAGTTACACCCTCGAACTGCCGCGTAACCCCAACAAAGGCCAGGATCCAAAGATTATCACAACAAGCTCCCGGGAGAGCACAAGGCAGAGTCTCCTACCCTGTGTCTGACTATCCTTGCCAGGGCCCAACAGCTGAAGACTTCCAGGCCCCAACCAAGGCCTTACTGGAGCCACTCTCCACACACTTGGATAAGCCTCAGACATAACCGAACTGGCAGAGGAACCCAGGTGTGTGGGACCCGGGACTGAGATCTCTAAGCCTGCACGGTTTGGGACTGGACCTGTCAGTAGCTAGACGATTACACCCACCAACTGCCGTGTAACCCCAACAAAGGCCAGGATCCAAAGATTATCACAACAAGCTCCCGGGAGAGCACAAGGCAGAGTCTCCTACCCTGTGTCTGACTATCCTCGCCAGAGCCCAAGAGCTGAAGACTTCCAGGCCCCAACCAAGGCTTTACTGGAGCCACTCTCCACACACTTGGATAAGCCTCAGACATAACCGATCTGGCAGAGCAACCCAGGTGTGTGGGACCCGGGACTGAGATCTCTAAGCCTGCACGGTTTGGGACTGGACCTGTCAGTAGCTAGACAGTTACACCCTCCAACTGCCGCGTAACCCCAAAAAAGGCCAGGATCCGAAGATTATCACAACAAGCTCCCGGGAGAGCACAAGACAGAGTCTCCTACCCTGTGTCTGACTATCCTCGCCAGGGCCCAACAGCTGAAGACTTCCAGGCCCCAACCAAGGCCTTACTGGAGCCACTCTCCACACACTTGTATAAGCCTCAGACATAACCGAACTGGCAGAGGAACCCAGGTGTGTGGGACCCGGGACTGAGATCTCTAAGCCTGCACGGTTTGGGACTGGACCTGTCAGTAGCTAGACGGTTACACCCACCAACTGCCGTGTAACCCCAACAAAGGCCAGGATCCAAAGATTATCACAACAAGCTCCCGGGAGAGGACAAGGCAGAGTCTCCTACCCTGTGTCTGACTATCCTTGCCAGGGCCCAACAGCTGAAGACTTCCAGGCCCCAACCAAGGCCTTACTGGAGCCACTCTCCACACACTTGGATAAGCCTCAGACATAACCGAACTGGCAGAGCAACCCAGGTGTGTGGGACCCGGGACTGAGATTTCTAAGCCTGCACGGTTTGGGACTGGACCTGTCAGTAGCTAGACAGTTACACCCTCGAACTGCCGCGTAACCCCAACAAAGGCCAGGATCCAAAGATTATCAAAACAAGCTCCCGGGAGAGCACAAGGCAGAGTCTCCTACCCTGTGTCTGACTATCCTCGCCAGGGCCCAACAGCTGAAGACTTCCAGGCCCCAACCAAGGGCTTACTGGAGCCACTCTCCACACATTTGGATAAGCCTCAGACATAACCGAACTGGCAGAGGAACCCAGGTGTGTGGGACCCGGGACTGAGATCTCTAAGCCTGCACGGTTTGGGACTGGACCTGTCAGTAGCTAGACGGTTACACCCACCAACTGCCGTGTAACCCCAACAAAGGCCAGGATCGAAAGATTATCACAACAAGCTCCCGGGAGAGCACAAGGCAGAGTCTCCTACCCTGTGTCTGACTATCCTTGCCAGGGCCCAGAAGCTGAAGACTTCCAGGCCCCAACCAAGGCCTTACTGGAGCCACTCTCCACACACTTGGATAAGCCTCAGACATAACCGAACTGGCAGAGGAAACCAGGTGTGTGGGACCCGGGACTGAGATCGCTATGCCTTCACGGTTTGGGACTGGACCTGTCAGTAGCTAGACAGTTACACCCTCCAAGTGCCGTGTAACCCCAACAAAGGCCAGGATCCAAAGATTATCACTACAAGCTCCCGGGAGAGCACAAGGCAGAGTCTCTTACCCTGTGTCTGACTATCCTTGCCAGGTCCCAACAGCTGAATACTTCCAGGCCCCAACCAAGGCCTTACTGGAGCCACTCTCCACACACTTGGATAAGCCTCAGACATAACCGAACTGGCAGAGCAACCCAGGTGTGTGGGACCCGGGACTGAGATTTCTAAGCCTGCACGGTCTAGGACTGGACCTGTCAGTAGCTAGACAGTTACACCCTCGAACTGCCGCGTAACCCCAACAAAGTCCAGGATCCAAAGATTATCACAACAAGCTCCCGGGAGAGCACAAGGCAGAGTCTCCTACCCTGTGTCTGACTATCCTTGCCAGGGCCCAACAGCTGAAGACTTCCAGGCCCCAACCAAGGCCTTACTGGAGCCACTCTCCACACACTTGGATAAGCCTCAGACATAACCGAACTGGCAGAGGAACCCAGGTGTGTGGGACCCGGGACTGAGATCTCTAAGCCTGCACGGTTTGGGACTGGACCTGTCAGTAGCTAGACGGTTACACCCACCAACTGCCGTGTAACCCCAACAAAGGCCAGGATCCAAAGATTATCACAACAAGCTCCCGGGAGAGCACAAGGCAGAGTCTCCTACCCTGTGTCTGACTATCCTTGCCAGGGCCCAACAGCTGAAGACTTCCAGGCCCCAACCAAGGCCTTACTGGAGCCACTCTCCACACACTTGGATAAGCCTCAGACATAACCGAACTGGCAGAGGAACCCAGGTGTGTGGGACCCTGGACGGAGATCGCTATGCCTTCACGGTTTGGGACTGGACCTGTCAGTAGCTAGACAGTTACACCCTCCAACTGCCGCGTAACCCCAACAAAGGCCAGGATCCAAAGATTATCACAACAAGCTCCCGGGAAAACACAAGACAGAGTCTCCTACCCTGTGTCTGACTATCCTCGCCAGGGCCCAACAGCTGAAGACTTCCAGGCCCCAACCAAGGCCTTACTGGAGCCACTCTCCACACACTTGGATAAGCCTCAGACATAACCGAACTGGCACAGGAACCCAGGTGTGTAGGACCCGGGACTGAGATCTCTAAGCCTGCACGGTTTGGGACTGGACCTGTCAGTAGCTAGACACTTACACCCTCCAACTGCCGTGTAACCCCAACAAAGGCCAGGATCCAAAGATTATCACAACAAGCTCCCGGGAGAGCACAAGGCAGAGTCTCCTACCCTGTGTCTGACTATCCTTGCCAGGGCCCAACAGCGGAAGACTTCCAGGCCCCAACCAAGGCCTTACTGGAGCCACTCTCCACACACTTGGATAAGCCTCAGACATAACCGAACTGGCAGAGGAACCCAGGTGTGTGGGACCCGGGACTGAGATCTCTAAGCCTGCACGGTTGGGACTGGACCTGTCAGTAGCTAGACAGTTACACCCTCCAACTGCCGTGTAACCCCAACAAAGGCCACTACCCAAAGATTATCACAACAAGCTCCCGGGAGAGCACAAGGCAGAGTCTCCTACCCTGTGTCTGACTATCCTTGCCAGGGCCCAACAGCTGAAGACTTCCAGGCCCCAACCAAGGCCTTACTGGAGCCACTCTCCACACACTTGGATAAGCCTCAGACATAACCGAACTGGCAGAGCAACCCAGGTGTGTGGGACCCGGGACTGAGATCTCTAAGCCTGCACAGTTTGGGACTGGACCCAGTAGCTAGACAGTTACACCCTCCAACTGCCGTGTAACCCCAACAAAGGCCAGGATCCAAAGATTATCACAACAAGCTCCCGGGAGAGCACAAGGCAGAGTCTCCTACCCTGTGTCTGACTATCCTTGCCAGGGCCCAACAGCTGAAGACTTCCAGGCCCCAACCAAGGCCTTACTGGCGCCACTCTCCACACACTTGGATAAGCCTCAGACATAACCGAACTGGCAGAGGAACCCAGGTGTGTGGGACCCGGGACTGAGATTTTTAAGCCTGCACGGTTTGGGACTGGACCTGTCAGTAGCTAGACAGTTACACCCTCGAACTGCCGCCTAACCCCAACAAAGGCCAGGATCCAAAGATTATCACAACAAGCTCCCGGGAGAGCACAAGGCAGAGTCTCCTACCCTGTGTCTGACTATCCTCGCCAGGGCCCAACAGCTGAAGACTTCCAGGCTCCAACCAAGGCCTTACTGGAGCCACTCTCCACACACTTGGATAAGCCTCAGACATAACCGAACTGGCAGAGGAACCCAGGTGTGTGGGACCCGGGACTGAGATCTCTAAGCCTGCACGGTTTGGGACTGGACCTGTCAGTAGCTAGACACTTACACCCTCCAACTGCCGTGTAACCCCAACAAAGGCCAGGATCCAAAGATTATCACTACAAGCTCCCGGGAGAGCACAAGGCAGAGTCTCCTACCCTGTGTCTGACTATCCTCGCCAGGGCCCAACAGCTGAAGACTTCCAGGCCACAACCAAGGCCTTACTGGAGCCACTCTGCACACACTTGGATAAGCCTCAGACATAACCGAACTGGTAGAGGAACCCAGGTGTGTGGGACCCGGGACTGAGATCTCTAAGCCTGCACGGTTTGGGACTGGACCTGTCAGTAGCTAGACGGTTACACCCACCAACTGCCGTGTAACCCCAACAAAGGCCAGGATCCAAAGATTATCACAACAAGCTCCCGGGAGTGCACAAGGCAGAGTCTCCTACCCTGTGTCTGACTATCCTCGCCAGGGCCCAACAGCTGAAGACTTCCAGGCCCCAACCAAGGCCTTACTGGAGCCACTCTCCACACACTTGGATAAGCCTCAGACATAACCGAACTGGCAGAGGAACCCAGGTGTGTGGGACCCGGGACTGAGATCTCTAAGCCTGCAAGGTTTGGGACTGGACCTGTCAGTAGCTAGACAGTTACACCCTCCAACTGCCGTGTAACCCCAACAAAGGCCAGGATCCAAAGATTATCACTACAAGCTCCCGGGAGAGCACAAGGCAGAGTCTCCTACCCTGTGTCTGACTATCCTCGCCAGGGCCCAACAGCTGAAGACTTCCAGGCCACAACCAAGGCCTTACTGGAGCCACTCTCCACACACTTGGATAAGCCTCAGACATAACCGAACTGGCAGAGGAACCCAGGTGTGTGGGACCCGGGACTGAGATCTCTAAGCCTGCACGGTTTGGGACTGGACCCAGTAGCTAGACAGTTACACCCTCCATCTGCCGTGTAACCCCAACAAAGGCCAGGATTCAAAGGTTATCACAACAAGCTCCCCGGAGAGCACAAGGCAGAGTCTCCTACCCTGTGTCTGACTATCCTCGCCAGGGCCCAACAGCTGAAGACTTCCAGGCCCCAACCAAGGCCTTACTGGAGCCACTCTCCACACACTTGGATAAGCCTCAGACATAACCGAACTGGCAGAGGAACCCAGGTGTGTGGGACCCGGGACTGAGATCGCTATGCCTTCACGGTTTGGGACTGGACCTGTCAGTAGCTAGACAGTTACACCCTCCAAGTGCCGTGTAACCCCAACAAAGGCCAGGATACAAAGATTATCACTACAAGCTCCCGGGAGAGCACAAGGAAGAGTCTCCTACCCTGTGTCTGACTATCCTTGCCAGGGCCCAACAGCTGAAGACTTCCAGGCCCCAACCAAGGCCTTACTGGAGCCACTCTCCACACACTTGGATAAGCCTCAGACATAACCGAACTGGCAGAGCAACCCAGGTGTGTGGGACCCGGGACTGAGATTTCTAAGCCTGCACGGTTTGGGACTGGACCTGTCAGTAGCTAGACAGTTACACCCTCGAACTGCCGCGTAACCCCAACAAAGGCCAGGATCCAAAGATTATCACAACAAGCTCCCGGGAGAGCACAAGGCAGAGTCTCCTACCCTGTGTCTGACTATCCTTGCCAGGGCCCAACAGCTGAAGACTTCCAGGCCCCAACCAAGGCCTTACTGGAGCCACTCTCCACACACTTGGATAAGCCTCAGACATAACCGAACTGGCAGAGGAACCCAGGTGTGTGGGACCCGGGACTGAGATCTCTAAGCCTGCACGGTTTGGGACTGGACCTGTCAGTAGCTAGACGATTACACCCACCAACTGCCGTGTAACCCCAACAAAAGCCAGGATCCAAAGATTATCACAACAAGCTCCCGGGAGAGCACAAGGCAGAGTCTCCTACCCTGTGTCTGACTATCCTCGCCAGAGCCCAAGAGCTGAAGACTTCCAGGCCCCAACCAAGGCTTTACTGGAGCCACTCTCCACACACTTGGATAAGCCTCAGACATAACCGATCTGGCAGAGCAACCCAGGTGTGTGGGACCCGGGACTGAGATCTCTAAGCCTGCACGGTTTGGGACTGGACCTGTCAGTAGCTAGACAGTTACACCCTCCAACTGCCGCGTAACCCCAAAAAAGGCCAGGATCCGAAGATTATCACAACAAGCTCCCGGGAGAGCACAAGACAGAGTCTCCTACCCTGTGTCTGACTATCCTCGCCAGGGCCCAACAGCTGAAGACTTCCAGGCCCCAACCAAGGCCTTACTGGAGCCACTCTCCACACACTTGTATAAGCCTCAGACATAACCGAACTGGCAGAGGAACCCAGGTGTGTGGGACCCGGGACTGAGATCTCTAAGCCTGCACGGTTTGGGACTGGACCTGTCAGTAGCTAGACGGTTACACCCACCAACTGCCGTGTAACCCCAACAAAGGCCAGGATCCAAAGATTATCACAACAAGCTCCCGGGAGAGGACAAGGCAGAGTCTCCTACCCTGTGTCTGACTATCCTTGCCAGGGCCCAACAGCTGAAGACTTCCAGGCCCCAACCAAGGCCTTACTGGAGCCACTCTCCACACACTTGGATAAGCCTCAGACATAACCGAACTGGCAGAGCAACCCAGGTGTGTGGGACCCGGGACTGAGATTTCTAAGCCTGCACGGTTTGGGACTGGACCTGTCAGTAGCTAGACAGTTACACCCTCGAACTGCCGCGTAACCCCAACAAAGGCCAGGATCCAAAGATTATCACAACAAGCTCCCGGGAGAGCACAAGGCAGAGTCTCCTACCCTGTGTCTGACTATCCTTGCCAGGGCCCAACAGCTGAAGACTTCCAGGCCCCAACCAAGGCCTTACTGGAGCCACTCTCCACACACTTGGATAAGCCTCAGACATAACCGAACTGGCAGAGGAACCCAGGTGTGTGGGACCCGGGACTGAGATCTCTAAGCCTGCACGGTTTGGGACTGGACCTGTCAGTAGCTAGACGATTACACCCACCAACTGCCGTGTAACCCCAACAAAAGCCAGGATCCAAAGATTATCACAACAAGCTCCCGGGAGAGCACAAGGCAGAGTCTCCTACCCTGTGTCTGACTATCCTCGCCAGGGCCCAACAGCTGAAGACTTCCAGGCCCCAACCAAGGCCTTACTGGAGCCACTCTCCACACATTTGGATAAGCCTCAGACATAACCGAACTGGCAGAGGAACCCAGGTGTGTGGGACCCGGGACTGAGATCTCTAAGCCTCCACGGTTTGGGACTGGACCTGTCAGTAGCTAGACGGTTACACCCACCAACTGCCGTGTAACCCCAACAAAGGCCAGGATCGAAAGATTATCACAACAAGCTCCCGGGAGAGCACAAGGCAGAGTCTCCTACCCTGTGTCTGACTATCCTTGCCAGGGCGCAGAAGCTGAAGACTTCCAGGCCCCAACCAAGGCCTTACTGGAGCCACTCTCCACACACTTGGATAAGCCTCAGACATAACCGAACTGGCAGAGGAACCCAGGTGTGTGGGACCCGGGACTGAGATCGCTATGCCTTCACGGTTTGGGACTGGACCTGTCAGTAGCTAGACAGTTACACCCTCCATGTGCCGTGTAACCCCAACAAAGGCCAGGATCCAAAGATTATCACTACAAGCTCCCGGGAGAGCACAAGGCAGAGTCTCCTACCCTGTGTCTGACTATCCTTGCCAGGGCCCAACAGCTGAAGACTTCCAGGCCCCAACCAAGGCCTTACTGGAGCCACTCTCCACACACTTGGATAAGCCTCAGACATAACCGAACTGGCAGAGCAACCCAGGTGTGTGGGACCCGGGACTGAGATTTCTAAGCCTGCACGGTCTGGGACTGGACCTGTCAGTAGCTAGACAGTTACACCCTCGAACTGCCGCGTAACCCCAACAAAGGCCAGGATCCAAAGATTATCACAACAAGCTCCCGGGAGAGCACAAGGCAGAGTCTCCTACCCTGTGTCTGACTATCCTTGCCAGGGCCCAACAGCTGAAGACTTCCAGGCCCCAACCAAGGCCTTACTGGAGCCACTCTCCACACACTTGGATAAGCCTCAGACATAACCGAACTGGCAGAGGAACCCAGGTGTGTGGGACCCGGGACTGAGATCTCTAAGCCTGCACGGTTTGGGACTGGACCTGTCAGTAGCTAGACGGTTACACCCACCAACTGCCGTGTAACCCCAACAAAGGCCAGGATCCAAAGATTATCACAACAAGCTCCCGGGAGAGCACAAGGCAGAGTCTGCTACCCTGTGTCTGACTATCCTTGCCAGGGCCCAACAGCTGAAGACTTCCAGGCCCCAACCAAGGCCTTACTGGAGCCACTCTCCACACACTTGGATAAGCCTCAGACATAACCGAACTGGCAGAGGAACCCAGGTGTGTGGGACCCTGGACTGAGATCGCTATGCCTTCACGGTTTGGGACTGGACCTGTCAGTAGCTAGACAGTTACACCCTCCAACTGCCGCGTAACCCCAACAAAGGCCAGGATCCAAAGATTATCACAACAAGCTCCCGGGAAAACACAAGACAGAGTCTCCTACCCTGTGTCTGACTATCCTCGCCAGGGCCCAACAGCTGAAGACTTCCAGGCCCCAACCAAGGCCTTACTGGAGCCACTCTCCACACACTTGGATAAGCCTCAGACATAACCGAACTGGCACAGGAACCCAGGTGTGTAGGACCCGGGACTGAGATCTCTAAGCCTGCACGGTTTGGGACTGGACCTGTCAGTAGCTAGACACTTACACCCTCCAACTGCCGTGTAACCCCAACAAAGGCCAGGATCCAAAGATTATCACAACAAGCTCCCGGGAGAGCACAAGGCAGAGTCTCCTACCCTGTGTCTGACTATCCTTGCCAGGGCCCAACAGCGGAAGACTTCCAGGCCCCAACCAAGGCCTTACTGGAGCCACTCTCCACACACTTGGATAAGCCTCAGACATAACCGAACTGGCAGAGGAACCCAGGTGTGTGGGACCCGGGACTGAGATCTCTAAGCCTGCACGGTTGGGACTGGACCTGTCAGTAGCTAGACAGTTACACCCTCCAACTGCCGTGTAACCCCAACAAAGGCCAGGATCCAAAGATTATCACAACAAGCTCCCGGGAGAGCACAAGGCAGAGTCTCCTACCCTGTGTCTGACTATCCTTGCCAGGGCCCAACAGCTGAAGACTTCCAGGCCCCAACCAAGGCCTTACTGGAGCCACTCTCCACACACTTGGATAAGCCTCAGACATAACCGAACTGGCAGAGGAACCCAGGTGTGTGGGACCCGGGACTGAGATCTCTAAGCCTGCACGGTTTGGGACTGGACCCAGTAGCTAGACAGTTACACCCTCCAACTGCCGTGTAACCCCAACAAAGGCCAGGATCCAAAGATTATCACAACAAGCTCCCGGGAGAGCACAAGGCAGAGTCTCCTACCCTGTGTCTGACTATCCTTGCCAGGGCCCAACAGCTGAAGACTTCCAGGCCCCAACCAAGGCCTTACTGGCGCCACTCTCCACACACTTGGATAAGCCTCAGACATAACCGAACTGGCAGAGGAACCCAGGTGTGTGGGACCCGGGACTGAGATTTTTAAGCCTGGACGGTTTGGGACTGGACCTGTCAGTAGCTAGACAGTTACACCCTCGAACTGCCGCCTAACCCCAACAAAGGCCAGGATCCAAAGATTATCACAACAAGCTCCCGGGAGAGCACAAGGCAGAGTCTCCTACCCTGTGTCTGACTATCCTCGCCAGGGCCCAACAGCTGAAGACTTCCAGGCCCCAACCAAGGCCTTACTGGAGCCACTCTCCACACACTTGGATAAGCCTCAGACATAACCGAACTGGCAGAGGAACCCAGGTGTGTGGGACCCGGGACTGAGATCTCTAAGCCTGCACGGTTTGGGACTGGACCTGTCAGTAGCTAGACAGTTACACCCTCCAACTGCCGTGTAACCCCAACAAAGGCCAGGATCCAAAGATTATCACTACAAGCTCCCGGGAGAGCACAAGGCAGAGTCTCCTACCCTGTGTCTGACTATCCTCGCCAGGGCCCAACAGCTGAAGACTTCCAGGCCACAACCAAGGCCTTACTGGAGCCACTCTGCACACACTTGGATAAGCCTCAGACATAACCGAACTGGTAGAGGAACCCAGGTGTGTGGGACCCGGGACTGAGATCTCTAAGCCTGCACTGTTTGGGACTGGACCTGTCAGTAGCTAGACGGTTACACCCTCCATCTGCCGTGTAACCCCAACAAAGGCCAGGATCCAAAGGTTATCACAACAAGCTCCCCGGAGAGCACAAGGCAGAGTCTCCTACCCTGTGTCTGACTATCCTCGCCAGGGCCCAACAGCTGAAGACTTCCAGGCCCCAACCAAGGCCTTACTGGAGCCACTCTCCACACACTTGGATAAGCCTCAGACATAACCGAACTGGCAGAGGAACCCAGGTGTGTGGGACCCGGGACTGAGATCGCTATGCCTTCACGGTTTGGGACTGGACCTGTCAGTAGCTAGACAGTTACACCCTCCAAGTGCCGTGTAACCCCAACAAAGGCCAGGATACAAAGATTATCACTACAAGCTCCCGGGAGAGCACAAGGCAGAGTCTCCTACCCTGTGTCTGACTATCCTTGCCAGGGCCCAACAGCTGAAGACTTCCAGGCCCCAACCAAGGCCTTACTGGAGCCACTCTCCACACACTTGGATAAGCCTCAGACATAACCGAACTGGCAGAGGAACCCAGGTGTGTGGGACCCGGGACTGAGATTTCTAAGCCTGCACGGTTTGGGACTGGACCTGTCAGTAGCTAGACAGTTACACCCTCGAACTGCCGCGTAACCCCAACAAAGGCCAGGATCCAAAGATTATCACAACAAGCTCCCGGGAGAGCACAAGGCAGAGTCTCCTACCCTGTGTCTGACTATCCTTGCCAGGGCCCAACAGCTGAAGACTTCCAGGCCCCAACCAAGGCCTTACTGGAGCCACTCTCCACACACTTGGATAAGCCTCAGACATAACCGAACTGGCAGAGGAACCCAGGTGTGTGGGACCGGGACTGAGATCTCTAAGACTGCACGGTTTGGGACTGGACCTGTCAGTAGCTAGACGATTACACCCACCAACTGCCGTGTAACCCCAACAAAGGCCAGGATCCAAAGATTATCACAACAAGCTCCCGGGAGAGCACAAGGCAGAGTCTCCTACCCTGTGTCTGACTATCCTCGCCAGAGCCCAAGAGCTGAAGACTTCCAGGCCCCAACCAAGGCTTTACTGGAGCCACTCTCCACACACTTGGATAAGCCTCAGACATAACCGAACTGGCAGAGCAACCCAGGTGTGTGGGACCCGGGACTGAGATCTCTAAGCCTGCACGGTTTGGGACTGGACCTGTCAGTAGCTAGATAGTTACACCCTCCAACTGCCGCGTAACCCCAAAAAAGGCCAGGATCCGAAGATTATCACAACAAGCTCCCGGGAGAGCACAAGACAGAGTCTCCTACCCTGTGTCTGACTATCCTCGCCAGGGCCCAACAGCTGAAGACTTCCAGGCCCCAACCAAGGCCTTACTGGAGCCACTCTCCACACACTTGGATAAGCCTCAGACATAACCGAACTGGCAGAGGAACCCAGGTGTGTGGGACCCGGGACTGAGATCTCTAAGCCTGCACGGTTTGGGACTGGACCTGTCAGTAGCTAGACGGTTACACCCACCAACTGCCGTGTAACCCCAACAAAGGCCAGGATCCAAAGATTATCACAACAAGCTCCCGGGAGAGGACAAGGCAGAGTCTCCTACCCTGTGTCTGACTATCCTTGCCAGGGCCCAACAGCTGAAGACTTCCAGGCCCCAACCAAGGCCTTACTGGAGCCACTCTCCACACACTTGGATAAGCCTCAGACATAACCGAACTGGCAGAGCAACCCAGGTGTGTGGGACCCGGGACTGAGATTTCTAAGCCTGCACGGTTTGGGACTGGACCTGTCAGTAGCTAGACAGTTACACCCTCGAACTGCCGCCTAACCCCAACAAAGGCCAGGATCCAAAGATTATCACAACAAGCTCCCGGGAGAGCACAAAGCAGAGTCTCCTACCCTGTGTCTGACTATCCTCGCCAGGGCCCAACAGCTGAAGACTTCCAGGCCCCAACCAAGGCCTTACTGGAGCCACTCTCCACACATTTGGATAAGCCTCAGACATAACCGAACTGGCAGAGGAACCCAGGTGTGTGGGACCCGGGACTGAGATCTCTAAGCCTGCACGGTTTGGGACTGGACCTGTCAGTAGCTAGACGGTTACACCCACCAACTGCCGTGTAACCCCAACAAAGGCCAGGATCGAAAGATTATCACAACAAGCTCCCGGGAGAGCACAAGGCAGAGTCTCCTACCCTGTGTCTGACTATCCTTGCCAGGGCCCAGAAGCTGAAGACTTCCAGGCCCCAACCAAGGCCTTACTGGAGCCACTCTCCACACACTTGGATAAGCCTCAGACATAACCAAACTGGCAGAGGAACCCAGGTGTGTGGGACCCGGGACTGAGATCGCTATGCCTTCACGGTTTGGGACTGGACCTGTCAGTAGCTAGACAGTTACACCCTCCAAGTGCCGTGTAACCCCAACAAAGGCCAGGATCCAAAAATTATCACTACAAGCTCCCGGGAGACCACAAGGCAGAGTCTCCTACCCTGTGTCTGACTATCCTTGCCAGGGCCCAACAGCTGAAGAATTCCAGGCCCCAACCAAGGCCTTACTGGAGCCACTCTCCACACACTTGGATAAGCCTCAGACATAACCGAACTGGCAGAGGAACCCAGGTGTGTGGGACCCGGGACTGAGATTTCTAAGCCTGCACGGTTTGGGACTGGACCTGTCAGTAGCTAGACAGTTACACCCTCGAACTGCCGCGTAACCCCAACAAAGTCCAGGATCCAAAGATTATCACAACAAGCTCCCGGGAGAGCACAAGGCAGAGTCTCCTACCCTGTGTCTGACTATCCTTGCCAGGGCCCAACAGCTGAAGACTTCCAGGCCCCAACCAAGGCCTTACTGGAGCCACTCTCCACACACTTGGATAAGCCTCAGACATAACCGAACTGGCAGAGGAACCCAGGTGTGTGGGACCCGGGACTGAGATCTCTAAGCCTGCACGGTTTGGGACTGGACCTGTCAGTAGCTAGACGGTTACACCCACCAACTGCCGTGTAACCCCAACAAAGGCCAGGATCCAAAGATTATCACAACAAGCTCCCGGGAGAGCACAAGGCAGAGTCTCCTACCCTGTGTCTGACTATCCTTGCCAGGGCCCAACAGCTGAAGACTTCCAGGCCCCAACCAAGGCCTTACTGGAGCCACTCTCCACACACTTGGATAAGCCTCAGACATAACCGAACTGGCAGAGGAACCCAGGTGTGTGGGACCCGGGACTGAGATCTCTAAGCCTGCACGGTTTGGGACTGGACCCAGTAGCTAGACAGTTACACCCTCCAACTGCCGTGTAACCCCAACAAAGGCCAGGATCCAAAGATTATCACAACAAGCTCCCGGGAGAGCACAAGGCAGAGTCTCCTACCCTGTGTCTGACTATCCTTGCCAGGGCCCAACAGCTGAAGACTTCCAGGCCCCAACCAAGGCCTTACTGGCGCCACTCTCCACACACTTGGATAAGCCTCAGACATAACCGAACTGGCAGAGGAACCCAGGTGTGTGGGACCCGGGACTGAGATTTTTAAGCCTGCACGGTTTGGGACTGGACCTGTCAGTAGCTAGACAGTTACACCCTCGAACTGCCGCCTAACCCCAACAAAGGCCAGGATCCAAAGATTATCACAACAAGCTCCCGGGAGAGCACAAGGCAGAGTCTCCTACCCTGTGTCTGACTATCCTCGCCAGGGCCCAACAGCTGAAGACTTCCAGGCCCCAACCAAGGCCTTACTGGAGCCACTCTCCACACACTTGGATAAGCCTCAGACATAACCGAACTGGCAGAGGAACCCAGGTGTGTGGGACCCGGGACTGAGATCTCTAAGCCTGCACGGTTTGGGACTGGACCTGTCAGTAGCTAGACAGTTACACCCTCCAACTGCCGTGTAACCCCAACAAAGGCCAGGATCCAAAGATTATCACTACAAGCTCCCGGGAGAGCACAAGGCAGAGTCTCCTACCCTGTGTCTGACTATCCTCGCCAGGGCCCAACAGCTGAAGAGTTCCAGGCCACAACCAAGGCCTTACTGGAGCCACTCTGCACACACTTGGATAAGCCTCAGACATAACCGAACTGGTAGAGGAACCCAGGTGTGTGGGACCCGGGACTGAGATCTCTAAGCCTGCACGGTTTGGGACTGGACCTGTCAGTAGCTAGACGGTTACACCCACCAACTGCCGTGTAACCCCAACAAAGGCCAGGATCCAAAGGTTATCACAACAAGCTCCCGGGAGAGCACAAGGCAGAGTCTCCTACCCTGTGTCTGACTATCCTCGCCAGGGCCCAACAGCTGAAGACTTCCAGGCCCCAACCAAGGCCTTACTGGAGCCACTCTCCACACACTTGGATAAGCCTCAGACATAACCGAACTGGCAGAGGAACCCAGGTGTGTGGGACCCGGGACTGAGATCTCTAAGCCTGCACGGTTTGGGACTGGACCCAGTAGCTAGACAGTTACACCCTCCATCTGCCGTGTAACCCCAACAAAGGCCAGGATCCAAAGGTTATCACAACAAGCTCCCCGGAGAGCACAAGGCAGAGTCTCCTACCCTGTGTCTGACTATCCTCGCCAGGGCCCAACAGCTGAAGACTTCCAGGCCCCAACCAAGGCCTTACTGGAGCCACTCTCCACACACTTGGATAAGCCTCAGACATAACCGAACTGGCAGAGGAACCCAGGTGTGTGGGACCCGGGACTGAGATCGCTATGCCTTCACGGTTTGGGACTGGACCTGTCAGTAGCTAGACAGTTACACCCTCCAAGTGCCGTGTAACCCCAACAAAGACCAGGATACAAAGAATATCACTACAAGCTCCCGGGAGAGCACAAGGCAGAGTCTCCTACCCTGTGTCTGACTATCCTTGCCAGGGCCCAACAGCTGAAGACTTCCAGGCCCCAACCAAGGCCTTACTGGCGCCACTCTCCACACACTTGGATAAGCCTCAGACATAACCGAACTGGCAGAGGAACCCAGGTGTGTGGGACCCGGGACTGAGATCTCTAAGCCTGCACGGTTTGGGACTGGACCTGTCAGTAGCTAGACGATTACACCCACCAACTGCCGTGTAACCCCAACAAAGGCCAGGATCCAAAGATTATCACAACAAGCTCCCGGGAGAGCACAAGGCAGAGTCTCCTACCCTGTGTCTGACTATCCTCGCCAGAGCCCAAGAGCTGAAGACTTCCAGGCCCCAACCAAGGCTTTACTGGAGCCACTCTCCACACACTTGGATAAGCCTCAGACATAACCGAACTGGCAGAGCAACCCAGGTGTGTGGGACCCGGGACTGAGATCTCTAAGCCTGCACGGTTTGGGACTGGACCTGTCAGTAGCTAGACAGTTACACCCTCCAACTGCCGCGTAACCCCAAAAAAGGCCAGGATCCGAAGATTATCACAACAAGCTCCCGGGAGAGCACAAGACAGAGTCTCCTACCCTGTGTCTGACTATCCTCGCCAGGGCCCAACAGCTGAAGACTTCCAGGCCCCAACCAAGGCCTTACTGGAGCCACTCTCCACACACTTGTATAAGCCTCAGACATAACCGAACTGGCAGAGGAACCCAGGTGTGTGGGACCCGGGCCTGAGATCTCTAAGCCTGCACGGTTTGGGACTGGACCTGTCAGTAGCTAGACGGTTACACCCACCAACTGCCGTGTAACCCCAACAAAGGCCAGGATCCAAAGATTATCACAACAAGCTCCCGGGAGAGGACAAGGCAGAGTCTCCTACCCTGTGTCTGACTATCCTTGCCAGGGCCCAACAGCTGAAGACTTCCAGGCCCCAACCAAGGCCTTACTGGAGCCACTCTCCACACACTTGGATAAGCCTCAGACATAACCGAACTGGCAGAGCAACCCAGGTGTGTGGGACCCGGGACTGAGATTTCTAAGCCTGCACGGTTTGGGACTGGACCTGTCAGTAGCTAGACAGTTACACCCTCGAACTGCCGCGTAACCCCAACAAAGGCCAGGATCCAAAGATTATCACAACAAGCTCCCGGGAGAGCACAAGGCAGAGTCTCCTACCCTGTGTCTGACTATCCTTGCCAGGGCCCAACAGCTGAAGACTTCCAGGCCCCAACCAAGGCCTTACTGGAGCCACTCTCCACACACTTGGATAAGCCTCAGACATAACCGAACTGGCAGAGGAACCCAGGTGTGTGGGACCCGGGACTGAGATCTCTAAGCCTGCACGGTTTGGGACTGGACCCAGTAGCTAGACAGTTACACCCTCCATCTGCCGTGTAACCCCAACAAAGGCCAGGATCCAAAGGTTATCACAACAAGCTCCCCGGAGAGCACAAGGCAGTGTCTCCTACCCTGTGTCTGACTATCCTCGCCAGGGCCCAACAGCTGAAGACTTCCAGGCCCCAACCAAGGCCTTACTGGAGCCACTCTCCACACACTTGGATAAGCCTCAGACATAACCGAACTGGCAGAGGAACCCAGGTGTGTGGGACCCGGGACTGAGATCGCTATGCCTTCACGGTTTGGGACTGGACCTGTCAGTAGCTAGACAGTTACACCCTCCAAGTGCCGTGTAACCCCAACAAAGGCCAGGATACAAAGATTATCACTACAAGCTCCCGGGAGAGCACAAGGCAGAGTCTCCTACCCTGTGTCTGACTATCCTTGCCAGGGCCCAACAGCTGAAGACTTCCAGGCCCCAACCAAGGCCTTACTGGAGCCACTCTCCACACACTTGGATAAGCCTCAGACATAACCGAACTGGCAGAGGAACCCAGGTGTGTGGGACCCGGGACTGAGATCTCTAAGCCTGCACGGTTTGGGACTGGACCTGTCAGTAGCTAGACGATTACACCCACCAACTGCCGTGTAACCCCAACAAAGGCCAGGATCCAAAGATTATCACAACAAGCTCCCGGGAGAGCACAAGGCAGAGTCTCCTACCCTGTGTCTGACTATCCTCGCCAGAGCCCAAGAGCTGAAGACTTCCAGGCCCCAACCAAGGCTTTACTGGAGCCACTCTCCACACACTTGGATAAGCCTCAGACATAACCGAACTGGCAGAGCAACCCAGGTGTGTGGGACCCGGGACTGAGATCTCTAAGCCTGCACGGTTTGGGACTGGACCTGTCAGTAGCTAGACAGTTACACCCTCCAACTGCCGCGTAACCCCAAAAAAGGCCAGGATCCGAAGATTATCACAACAAGCTCCCGGGAGAGCACAAGACAGAGTCTCCTACCCTGTGTCTGACTATCCTCGCCAGGGCCCAACAGCTGAAGACTTCCAGGCCCCAACCAAGGCCTTACTGGAGCCACTCTCCACACACTTGTATAAGCCTCAGACATAACCGAACTGGCAGAGGAACCCAGGTGTGTGGGACCCGGGACTGAGATCTCTAAGCCTGCACGGTTTGGGACTGGACCTGTCAGTAGCTAGACGGTTACACCCTCCAACTGCCGTGTAACCCCAACAAAGGCCAGGATCCAAAGATTATCACTACAAGCTCCCGGGAGAGCACAAGGCAGAGTCTCCTACCCTGTGTCTGACTATCCTTGCCAGGGCCCAACAGCTGAAGACTTCCAGGCCCCAACCAAGGCCTTACTGGAGCCACTCTCCACACACTTGGATAAGCCTCAGACATAACCGAACTGGCAGAGGAACCCAGGTGTGTGGGACCCGGGACTGAGATCTCTAAGCCTGCACGGTTTGGGACTGGACCTGTCAGTAGCTAGACAGTTACACCCTCCAACTGCCGTGTAACCCCAACAAAGGCCAGGATCCAAAGATTATCACTACAAGCTCCCGGGAGAGCACAAGGCAGAGTCTCCTACCCTGTGTCTGACTATCCTCGCCAGGGCCCAACAGCTGAAGACTTCCAGGCCACAACCAAGGCCTTACTGGAGCCACTCTGCACACACTTGGATAAGCCTCAGACATAACCGAACTGGTAGAGGAACCCAGGTGTGTGGGACCCGGGACTGAGATCTCTAAGCCTGCACGGTTTGGGACTGGACCTGTCAGTAGCTAGACGGTTACACCCACCAACTGCCGTGTAACCCCAACAAAGGCCAGGATCCAAAGGTTATCACAACAAGCTCCCGGGAGAGCACAAGGCAGAGTCTCCTACCCTGTGTCTGACTATCCTCGCCAGGGCCCAACAGCTGAAGACTTCCAGGCGCCAACCAAGGCCTTACTGGAGCCACTCTCCACACACTTGGATAAGCCTCAGACATAACCGAACTGGCAGAGGAACCCAGGTGTGTGGGACCCGGGACTGAGATCTCCAAGCCTGCACGGTTTGGGACTGGACCCAGTAGCTAGACAGTTACACCCTCCATCTGCCGTGTAACCCCAACAAAGGCCAGGATCCAAAGGTTATCACAACAAGCTCCCCGGAGAGCACAAGGCAGAGTCTCCTACCCTGTGTCTGACTATCCTCGCCAGGGCCCAACAGCTGAAGACTTCCAGGCCCCAACCAAGGCCTTACTGGAGCCACTCTCCACACACTTGGATAAGCCTCAGACATAACCGAACTGGCAGAGGAACCCAGGTGTGTGGGACCCGGGACTGAGATCGCTATGCCTTCACGGTTTGGGACTGGACCTGTCAGTAGCTAGACAGTTACACCCTCCAAGTGCCGTGTAACCCCAACAAAGGCCAGGATACAAAGATTATCACTACAAGCTCCCGGGAGAGCACAAGGCAGAGTCTCCTACCCTGTGTCTGACTATCCTTGCCAGGGCCCAACAGCTGAAGACTTCCAGGCCCCAACCAAGGCCTTACTGGAGCCACTCTCCACACACTTGAATAAGCCTCAGACATAACCGAACTGGCAGAGGAACCCAGGTGTGTGGGACCCGGGACTGAGATCTCTAAGCCTGCACGGTTTGGGACTGGACCTGTCAGTAGCTAGACGATTACACCCACCAACTGCCGTGTAACCCCAACAAAGGCCAGGATCCAAAGATTATCACAACAAGCTCCCGGGAGAGCACAAGGCAGAGTCTCCTACCCTGTGTCTGACTATCCTCGCCAGAGCCCAAGAGCTGAAGACTTCCAGGCCCCAACCAAGGCTTTACTGGAGCCACTCTCCACACACTTGGATAAGCCTCAGACATAACCGAACTGGCAGAGCAACCCAGGTGTGTGGGACCCGGGACTGAGATCTCTAAGCCTGCACGGTTTGGGACTGGACCTGTCAGTAGCTAGGCAGTTACACCCTCCAACTGCCGCGTAACCCCAAAAAAGGCCAGGATCCGAAGATTATCACAACAAGCTCCCGGGAGAGCACAAGACAGAGTCTCCTACCCTGTGTCTGACTATCCTCGCCAGGGCCCAACAGCTGAAGACTTCCAGGCCCCAACCAAGGCCTTACTGGAGCCACTCTCCACACACTTGTATAAGCCTCAGACATAACCGAACTGGCAGAGGAACCCAGGTGTGTGGGACCCGGGACTGAGATCTCTAAGCCTGCACGGTTTGGGACTGGACCTGTCAGTAGCTAGACGGTTACACCCACCAACTGCCGTGTAACCCCAACAAAGGCCAGGATCCAAAGATTATCACAACAAGCTCCCGGGAGAGGACAAGGCAGAGTCTCCTACCCTGTGTCTGACTATCCTTGCCAGGGCCCAACAGCTGAAGACTTCCAGGCCCCAACCAAGGCCTTACTGGAGCCACTCTCCACACATTTGGATAAGCCTCAGACATAACCGAACTGGCAGAGCAACCCAGGTGTGTGGGACCCGGGACTGAGATTTCTAAGCCTGCACGGTTTGGGACTGGACCTGTCAGTAGCTAGACAGTTACACCCTCGAACTGCCGCGTAACCCCAACAAAGGCCAGGATCCAAAGATTATCACAACAAGCTCCCGGGAGAGCACAAGGCAGAGTCTCCTACCCTGTGTCTGACTATCCTTGCCAGGGCCCAACAGCTGAAGACTTCCAGGCCCCAACCAAGGCCTTACTGGAGCCACTCTCCACACACTTGGATAAGCCTCAGACATAACCGAACTGGCAGAGGAACCCAGGTGTGTGGGACCCGGGACTGAGATCTCTAAGCCTGCACGGTTTGGGACTGGACCCAGTAGCTAGACAGTTACACCCTCCATCTGCCGTGTAACCCCAACAAAGGCCAGGATCCAAAGGTTATCACAACAAGCTCCCCGGAGAGCACAAGGCAGAGTCTCCTACCCTGTGTCTGACTATCCTCGCCAGGGCCCAACAGCTGAAGACTTCCAGGCCCCAACCAAGGCCTTACTGGAGCCACTCTCCACACACTTGGATAAGCCTCAGACATAACCGAACTGGCAGAGGAACCCAGGTGTGTGGGACCCGGGACTGAGATCGCTATGCCTTCACGGTTTGGGACTGGACCTGTCAGTAGCTAGACAGTTACACCCTCCAAGTGCCGTGTAACCCCAACAAAGGCCAGGATACAAAGATTATCATTACAAGCTCCCGGGAGAGCACAAGGCAGAGTCTCCTACCCTGTGTCTGACTATCCTTGCCAGGGCCCAACAGCTGAAGACTTCCAGGCCCCAACCAAGGCCTTACTGGAGCCACTCTCCACACACTTGGATAAGCCTCAGACATAACCGAACTGGCAGAGGAACCCAGGTGTGTGGGACCCGGGACTGAGATCTCTAAGCCTGCACGGTTTGGGACTGGACCTGTCAGTAGCTAGACGATTACACCCACCAACTGCCGTGTAACCCCAACAAAGGCCAGGATCCAAAGATTATCACAACAAGCTCCCGGGAGAGCACAAGGCAGAGTCTCCTACCCTGTGTCTGACTATCCTCGCCAGAGCCCAAGAGCTGAAGACTTCCAGGCCCCAACCAAGGCTTTACTGGAGCCACTCTCCACACACTTGGATAAGCCTCAGACATAACCGAACTGGCAGAGCAACCCAGGTGTGTGGGACCCGGGACTGAGATCTCTAAGCCTGCACGGTTTGGGACTGGACCTGTCAGTAGCTAGACAGTTACACCCTCCAACTGCCGCGTAACCCCAAAAAAGGCCAGGATCCGAAGATTATCACAACAAGCTCCCGGGAGAGCACAAGACAGAGTCTCCTACCCTGTGTCTGACTATCCTCGCCAGGGCCCAACAGCTGAAGACTTCCAGGCCCCAACCAAGGCCTTACTGGAGCCACTCTCCACACACTTGTATAAGCCTCAGACATAACCGAACTGGCAGAGGAACCCAGGTGTGTGGGACCCGGGACTGAGATCTCTAAGCCTGCACGGTTTGGGACTGGACCTGTCAGTAGCTAGACGGTTACACCCACCAACTGCCGTGTAACCCCAACAAAGGCCAGGATCCAAAGATTATCACAACAAGCTCCCGGGAGAGGACAAGGCAGAGTCTCCTACCCTGTGTCTGACTATCCTTGCCAGGGCCCAACAGCTGAAGACTTCCAGGCCCCAACCAAGGCCTTACTGGAGCCACTCTCCACACACTTGGATAAGCCTCAGACATAACCGAACTGGCAGAGCAACCCAGGTGTGTGGGACCCGGGACTGAGATTTCTAAGCCTGCACGGTTTGGGACTGGACCTGTCAGTAGCTAGACAGTTACACCCTCGAACTGCCGCGTAACCCCAACAAAGGCCAGGATCCAAAGATTATCACAACAAGCTCCCGGGAGAGCACAAGGCAGAGTCTCCTACCCTGTGTCTGACTATCCTCGCCAGGGCCCAACAGCTGAAGACTTCCAGGCCCCAACCAAGGCCTTACTGGAGCCACTCTCCACACATTTGGATAAGCCTCAGACATAACCGAACTGGCAGAGGAACCCAGGTGTGTGGGACCCGGGACTGAGATCTCTAAGCCTGCACGGTTTGGGACTGGACCTGTCAGTAGCTAGACGGTTACACCCACCAACTGCCGTGTAACCCCAACAAAGGCCAGGATCGAAAGATTATCACAACAAGCTCCCGGGAGAGCACAAGGCAGAGTCTCCTACCCTGTGTCTGACTATCCTTGCCAGGGCCCAGAAGCTGAAGACTTCCAGGCCCCAACCAAGGCCTTACTGGAGCCACTCTCCACACACTTGGATAAGCCTCAGACATAACCAAACTGGCAGAGGAACCCAGGTGTGTGGGACCCGGGACTGAGATCGCTATGCCTTCACGGTTTGGGACTGGACCTGTCAGTAGCTAGACAGTTACACCCTCCAAGTGCCGTGTAACCCCAACAAAGGCCAGGATCCAAAAATTATCACTACAAGCTCCCGGGAGACCACAAGGCAGAGTCTCCTACCCTGTGTCTGACTATCCTTGCCAGGGCCCAACAGCTGAAGACTTCCAGGCCCCAACCAAGGCCTTACTGGAGCCACTCTCCACACACTTGGATAAGCCTCAGACATAACCGAACTGGCAGAGCAACCCAGGTGTGTGGGACCCGGGACTGAGATTTCTAAGCCTGCACGGTTTGGGACTGGACCTGTCAGTAGCTAGACAGTTACACCCTCGAACTGCCGCGTAACCCCAACAAAGGCCAGGATCCAAAGATTATCACAACAAGCTCCCGGGAGAGCACAAGGCAGAGTCTCCTACCCTGTGTCTGACTATCCTTGCCAGGGCCCAACAGCTGAAGACTTCCAGGCCCCAACCAAGGCCTTACTGGAGCCACTCTCCACACACTTGGATAAGCCTCAGACATAACCGAACTGGCAGAGGAACCCAGGTGTGTGGGACCCGGGACTGAGATCTCTAAGCCTGCACGGTTTGGGACTGGACCTGTCAGTAGCTAGACGGTTACACCCACCAACTGCCGTGTAACCCCAACAAAGGCCAGGATCCAAAGATTATCACAACAAGCTCCCGGGAGAGCACAAGGCAGAGTCTCCTACCCTGTGTCTGACTATCCTTGCCAGGGCCCAACAGCTGAAGACTTCCAGGCCCCAACCAAGGCCTTACTGGAGCCACTCTCCACACACTTGGATAAGCCTCAGACATAACCGAACTGGCAGAGGAACCCAGGTGTGTGGGACCCTGGACTGAGATCTCTATGCCTTCACGGTTTGGGACTGGACCTGTCAGTAGCTAGACAGTTACACCCTCCAACTGCCGCGTAACCCCAACAAAGGCCAGGATCCAAAGATTATCACAACAAGCTCCCGGGAAAACACAAGACAGAGTCTCCTACCCTGTGTCTGACTATCCTCGCCAGGGCCCAACAGCTGAAGACTTCCAGGCCCCAACCAAGGCCTTACTGGAGCCACTCTCCACACACTTGGATAAGCCTCAGACATAACCGAACTGGCAGAGGAACCCAGGTGTGTAGGACCCGGGACTGAGATCTCTAAGCCTGCACGGTTTGGGACTGGACCTGTCAGTAGCTAGACACTTACACCCTCCAACTGCCGTGTAACCCCAACAAAGGCCAGGATCCAAAGATTATCACAACAAGCTCCCGGGAGAGCACAAGGCAGAGTCTCCTACCCTGTGTCTGACTATCCTTGCCAGGGCCCAACAGCGGAAGACTTCCAGGCCCCAACCAAGGCCTTACTGGAGCCACTCTCCACACACTTGGATAAGCCTCAGACATAACCGAACTGGCAGAGGAACCCAGGTGTGTGGGACCCGGGACTGAGATCTCTAAGCCTGCACGGTTGGGACTGGACCTGTCAGTAGCTAGACAGTTACACCCTCCAACTGCCGTGTAACCCCAACAAAGGCCAGGATCCAAAGATTATCACAACAAGCTCCCGGGAGAGCACAAGGCAGAGTCTCCTACCCTGTGTCTGACTATCCTTGCCAGGGCCCAACAGCTGAAGACTTCCAGGCCCCAACCAAGGCCTTACTGGAGCCACTCTCCACACACTTGGATAAGCCTCAGACATAACCGAACTGGCAGAGGAACCCAGGTGTGTGGGACCCGGGACTGAGATCTCTAAGCCTGCACGGTTTGGGACTGGACCCAGTAGCTAGACAGTTACACCCTCCAACTGCCGTGTAACCCCAACAAAGGCCAGGATCCAAAGATTATCACAACAAGCTCCCGGGAGAGCACAAGGCAGAGTCTCCTACCCTGTGTCTGACTATCCTTGCCAGGGCCCAACAGCTGAAGACTTCCAGGCCCCAACCAAGGCCTTACTGGCGCCACTCTCCACACACTTGGATAAGCCTCAGACATAACCGAACTGGCATAGGAACCCAGGTGTGTGGGACCCGGGACTGAGATTTTTAAGCCTGCACGGTTTGGGACTGGACCTGTCAGTAGCTAGACAGTTACACCCTCGAACTGCCGCCTAACCCCAACAAAGGCCAGGATCCAAAGATTATCACAACAAGCTCCCGGGAGAGCACAAGGCAGAGTCTCCTACCCTGTGTCTGACTATCCTCGCCAGGGCCCAACAGCTGAAGACTTCCAGGCCCCAACCAAGGCCTTACTGGAGCCACTCTCCACACACTTGGATAAGCCTCAGACATAACCGAACTGGCAGAGGAACCCAGGTGTGTGGGACCCGGGACTGAGATCTCTAAGCCTGCACGGTTTGGGACTGGACCTGTCAGTAGCTAGACAGTTACACCCTCCAACTGCCGTGTAACCCCAACAAAGGCCAGGATCCAAAGATTATCACTACAAGCTCCCGGGAGAGCACAAGGCAGAGTCTCCTACCCTGTGTCTGACTATCCTCGCCAGGGCCCAACAGCTTAAGACTTCCAGGCCACAACCAAGGCCTTACTGGAGCCACTCTGCACACACTTGGATAAGCCTCAGACATAACCGAACTGGTAGAGGAACCCAGGTGTGTGGGACCCGGGACTGAGATCTCTAAGCCTGCACGGTTTGGGACTGGACCTGTCAGTAGCTAGACGGTTACACCCACCAACTGCCGTGTAACCCCAACAAAGGCCAGGATCCAAAGGTTATCACAACAAGCTCCCGGGAGAGCACAAGGCAGAGTCTCCTACCCTGTGTCTGACTATCCTCGCCAGGGCCCAACAGCTGAAGACTTCCAGGCCCCAACCAAGGCCTTACTGGCGCCACTCTCCACACACTTGGATAAGCCTCAGACATAACCGAACTGGCAGAGGAACCCAGGTGTGTGGGACCCGGGACTGAGATCTCTAAGCCTGCACGGTTTGGGACTGGACCCAGTAGCTAGACAGTTACACCCTCCATCTGCCGTGTAACCCCAACAAAGGCCAGGATCCAAAGGTTATCACAACAAGCTCCCCGGAGAGCACAAGGCAGAGTCTCCTACCCTGTGTCTGACTATCCTCGCCAGGGCCCAACAGCTGAAGACTTCCAGGCCCCAACCAAGGCCTTACTGGAGCCACTCTCCACACACTTGGATAAGCCTCAGACATAACCGAACTGGCAGAGGAACCCAGGTGTGTGGGACCCGGGACTGAGATCGCTATGCCTTCATGGTTTGGGACTGGACCTGTCAGTAGCTAGACAGTTACACCCTCCAAGTGCCGTGTAACCCCAACAAAGGCCAGGATACAAAGATTATCACTACAAGCTCCCGGGAGAGCACAAGGCAGAGTCTCATACCCTGTGTCTGACTATCCTTGCCAGGGCCCAACAGCTGAAGACTTCCAGGCCCCAACCAAGGCCTTACTGGAGCCACTCTCCACACACTTGGATAAGCCTCAGACATAACCGAACTGGCAGAGGAACCCAGGTGTGTGGGACCCGGGACTGAGATCTCTAAGCCTGCACGGTTTGGGACTGGACCTGTCAGTAGCTAGACGATTACACCCACCAACTGCCGTGTAACCCCAACAAAGGCCAGGATCCAAAGATTATCACAACAAGCTCCCGGGAGAGCACAAGGCAGAGTCTCCTACCCTGTGTCTGACTATCCTCGCCAGAGCCCAAGAGCTGAAGACTTCCAGGCCCCAACCAAGGCTTTACTGGAGCCACTCTCCACACACTTGGATAAGCCTCAGACATAACCGAACTGGCAGAGCAACCCAGGTGTGTGGGACCCGGGACTGAGATCTCTAAGCCTGCACGGTTTGGGACTGGACCTGTCAGTAGCTAGACAGTTACACCCTCCAACTGCCGCGTAACCCCAAAAAAGGCCAGGATCCGAAGATTATCACAACAAGCTCCCGGGAGAGCACAAGACAGAGTCTCCTACCCTGTGTCTGACTATCCTCGCCAGGGCCCAACAGCTGAAGACTTCCAGGCCCCAACCAAGGCCTTACTGGAGCCACTCTCCACACACTTGTATAAGCCTCAGACATAACCGAACTGGCAGAGGAACCCAGGTGTGTGGGACCCGGGACTGAGATCTCTAAGCCTGCACGGTTTGGGACTGGACCTGTCAGTAGCTAGACGGTTACACCCACCAACTGCCGTGTAACCCCAACAAAGGCCAGGATCCAAAGATTATCACAACAAGCTCCCGGGAGAGGACAAGGCAGAGTCTCCTACCCTGGGTCTGACTATCCTTGCCAGGGCCCAACAGCTGAAGACTTCCAGGCCCCAACCAAGGCCTTACTGGAGCCACTCTCCACACACTTGGATAAGCCTCAGACATAACCGAACTGGCAGAGCAACCCAGGTGTGTGGGACCCGGGACTGAGATTTCTAAGCCTGCACGGTTTGGGACTGGACCTGTCAGTAGCTAGACAGTTACACCCTCGAACTGCCGCGTAACCCCAACAAAGGCCAGGATCCAAAGATTATCACAACAAGCTCCCGGGAGAGCACAAGGCAGAGTCTCCTACCCTGTGTCTGACTATCCTTGCCAGGGCCCAACAGCTGAAGACTTCCAGGCCCCAACCAAGGCCTTACTGGAGCCACTCTCCACACACTTGGATAAGCCTCAGACATAACCGAACTGGCAGAGGAACCCAGGTGTGTGGGACCCGGGACTGAGATCTCTAAGCCTGCACGGTTTGGGACTGGACCCAGTAGCTAGACAGTTACACCCTCCATCTGCCGTGTAACCCCAACAAAGGCCAGGATCCAAAGGTTATCACAACAAGCTCCCCGGAGAGCACAAGGCAGAGTCTCCTACCCTGTGTCTGACTATCCTCGCCAGGGCCCAACAGCTGAAGACTTCCAGGCCCCAACCAAGGCCTTACTGGAGCCACTCTCCACACACTTGGATAAGCCTCAGACATAACCGAACTGGCAGAGGAACCCCGGTGTGTGGGACCCGGGACTGAGATCGCTATGCCTTCACGGTTTGGGACTGGACCTGTCAGTAGCTAGACAGTTACACCCTCCAAGTGCCGTGTAACCCCAACAAAGGCCAGGATACAAAGATTATCACTACAAGCTCCCGGGAGAGCACAAGGCAGAGTCTCCTACCCTGTGTCTGACTATCCTTGCCAGGGCCCAACAGCTGAAGACTTCCAGGCCCCAACCAAGGCCTTACTGGAGCCACTCTCCACACACTTGGATAAGCCTCAGACATAACCGAACTGGCAGAGGAACCCAGGTGTGTGGGACCCGGGACTGAGATCTCTAAGCCTGCACGGTTTGGGACTGGACCTGTCAGTAGCTAGACGATTACACCCACCAACTGCCGTGTAACCCCAACAAAGGCCAGGATCCAAAGATTATCACAACAAGCTCCCGGGAGAGCACAAGGCAGAGTCTCCTACCCTGTGTCTGACTATCCTCGCCAGAGCCCAAGAGCTGAAGACTTCCAGGCCCCAACCAAGGCTTTACTGGAGCCACTCTCCACACACTTGGATAAGCCTCAGACATAACCGAACTGGCAGAGCAACCCAGGTGTGTGGGACCCGGGACTGAGATCTCTAAGCCTGCACGGTTTGGGACTGGACCTGTCAGTAGCTAGACAGTTACACCCTCCAACTGCCGCGTAACCCCAAAAAAGGCCAGGATCCGAAGATTATCACAACAAGCTCCCGGGAGAGCACAAGACAGAGTCTCCTACCCTGTGTCTGACTATCCTCGCCAGGGCCCAACAGCTGAAGACTTCCAGGCCCCAACCAAGGCCTTACTGGAGCCACTCTCCACACACTTGTATAAGCCTCAGACATAACCGAACTGGCAGAGGAACCCAGGTGTGTGGGACCCGGGACTGAGATCTCTAAGCCTGCACGGTTTGGGACTGGACCTGTCAGTAGCTAGACGGTTACACCCACCAACTGCCGTGTAACCCCAACAAAGGCCAGGATCCAAAGATTATCACAACAAGCTCCCGGGAGAGGACAAGGCAGAGTCTCCTACCCTGGGTCTGACTATCCTTGCCAGGGCCCAACAGCTGAAGACTTCCAGGCCCCAACCAAGGCCTTACTGGAGCCACTCTCCACACACTTGGATAAGCCTCAGACATAACCGAACTGGCAGAGCAACCCAGGTGTGTGGGACCCGGGACTGAGATTTCTAAGCCTGCACGGTTTGGGACTGGACCTGTCAGTAGCTAGACAGTTACACCCTCGAACTGCCGCGTAACCCCAACAAAGGCCAGGATCCAAAGATTATCACAACAAGCTCCCGGGAGAGCACAAGGCAGAGTCTCCTACCCTGTGTCTGACTATCCTCGCCAGGGCCCAACAGCTGAAGACTTCCAGGCCACAACCAAGGCCTTACTGGAGCCACTCTCCACACATTTGGATAAGCCTCAGACATAACCGAACTGGCAGAGGAACCCAGGTGTGTGGGACCCGGGACTGAGATCTCTAAGCCTGCACGGTTTGGGACTGGACCTGTCAGTAGCTAGACGGTTACACCCACCAACTGCCGTGTAACCCCAACAAAGGCCAGGATCGAAAGATTATCACAACAAGCTCCCGGGAGAGCACAAGGCAGAGTCTCCTACCCTGTGTCTGACTATCCTTGCCAGGGCCCAGAAGCTGAAGACTTCCAGGCCCCAACCAAGGCCTTACTGGAGCCACTCTCCACACACTTGGATAAGCCTCAGACATAACCGAACTGGCAGAGGAACCCAGGTGTGTGGGACCCGGGACTGAGATCGCTATGCCTTCACGGTTTGGGACTGGACCTGTCAGTAGCTAGACAGTTACACCCTCCAAGTGTCGTGTAACCCCAACAAAGGCCAGGATCCAAAGATTATCACTACAAGCTCCCGGGAGAGCACAAGGCAGAGTCTCCTACCCTGTGTCTGACTATCCTTGCCAGGTCCCAACAGCTGAATACTTCCAGGCCCCAACCAAGGCCTTACTGGAGCCACTCTCCACACACTTGGATAAGCCTCAGACATAACCGAACTGGCAGAGCAACCCAGGTGTGTGGGACCCGGGACTGAGATTTCTAAGCCTGCACGGTCTGGGACTGGACCTGTCAGTAGCTAGACAGTTACACCCTCGAACTGCCGCGTAACCCCAACAAAGTCCAGGATCCAAAGATTATCACAACAAGCTCCCGGGAGAGCACAAGGCAGAGTCTCCTACCCTGTGTCTGACTATCCTTGCCAGGGCCCAACAGCTGAAGACTTCCAGGCCCCAACCAAGGCCTTACTGGAGCCACTCTCCACACACTTGGATAAGCCTCAGACATAACCGAACTGGCAGAGGAACCCAGGTGTGTGGGACCCGGGACTGAGATCTCTAAGCCTGCACGGTTTGGGACTGGACCTGTCAGTAGCTAGACGGTTACACCCACCAACTGCCGTGTAACCCCAACAAAGGCCAGGATCCAAAGATTATCACAACAAGCTCCCGGGAGAGCACAAGGCAGAGTCTCCTACCCTGTGTCTGACTATCCTTGCCAGGGCCCAACAGCTGAAGACTTCCAGGCCCCAACCAAGGCCTTACTGGAGCCACTCTCCACACACTTGGATAAGCCTCAGACATAACCGAACTGGCAGAGGAACCCAGGTGTGTGGGACCCTGGACGGAGATCGCTATGCCTTCACGGTTTGGGACTGGACCTGTCAGTAGCTAGACAGTTACACCCTCCAACTGCCTCGTAACCCCAACAAAGGCCAGGATCCAAAGATTATCACAACAAGCTCCCGGGAAAACACAAGACAGAGTCTCCTACCCTGTGTCTGACTATCCTCGCCAGGGCCCAACAGCTGAAGACTTCCAGGCCCCAACCAAGGCCTTACTGGAGCCACTCTCCACACACTTGGATAAGCCTCAGACATAACCGAACTGGCACAGGAACCCAGGTGTGTAGGACCCGGGACTGAGATCTCTAAGCCTGCACGGTTTGGGACTGGACCTGTCAGTAGCTAGACACTTACACCCTCCAACTGCCGTGTAACCCCAACAAAGGCCAGGATCCAAAGATTATCACAACAAGCTCCCGGGAGAGCACAAGGCAGAGTCTCCTACCCTGTGTCTGACTATCCTTGCCAGGGCCCAACAGCGGAAGACTTCCAGGCCCCAACCAAGGCCTTACTGGAGCCACTCTCCACACACTTGGATAAGCCTCAGACATAACCGAACTGGCAGAGGAATCCAGGTGTGTGGGACCCGGGACTGAGATCTCTAAGCCTGCACGGTTGGGACTGGACCTGTCAGTAGCTAGACAGTTACACCCTCCAACTGCCGTGTAACCCCAACAAAGGCCAGGATCCAAAGATTATCACAACAAGCTCCCGGGAGAGCACAAGGCAGAGTCTCCTACCCTGTGTCTGACTATCCTTGCCAGGGCCCAACAGCTGAAGACTTCCAGGCCCCAACCAAGGCCTTACTGGAGCCACTCTCCACACACTTGGATAAGCCTCAGACATAACCGAACTGGCAGAGCAACCCAGGTGTGTGGGACCCGGGACTGAGATCTCTAAGCCTGCACAGTTTGGGACTGGACCCAGTAGCTAGACAGTTACACCCTCCAACTGCCGTGTAACCCCAACAAAGGCCAGGATCCAAAGATTATCACAACAAGCTCCCGGGAGAGCACAAGGCAGAGTCTCCTACCCTGTGTCTGACTATCCTTGCCAGGGCCCAACAGCTGAAGACTTCCAGGCCCCAACCAAGGCCTTACTGGCGCCACTCTCCACACACTTGGATAAGCCTCAGACATAACCGAACTGGCAGAAGAACCCAGGTGTGTGGGACCCGGGACTGAGATTTTTAAGCCTGCACGGTTTGGGACTGGACCTGTCAGTAGCTAGACAGTTACACCCTCGAACTGCCGCCTAACCCCAACAAAGGCCAGGATCCAAAGATTATCACAACAAGCTCCCGGGAGAGCACAAGGCAGAGTCTCCTACCCTGTGTCTGACTATCCTCGCCAGGGCCCAACAGCTGAAGACTTCCAGGCCCCAACCAAGGCCTTACTGGAGCCACTCTCCACACACTTGGATAAGCCTCAGACATAACCGAACTGGCAGAGGAACCCAGGTGTGTGGGACCCGGGACTGAGATCTCTAAGCCTGCACGGTTTGGGACTGGACCTGTCAGTAGCTAGACAGTTACACCCTCCAACTGCCGTGTAACCCCAACAAAGGCCAGGATCCAAAGATTATCACTACAAGCTCCCGGGAGAGCACAAGGCAGAGTCTCCTACCCTGTGTCTGACTATCCTCGCCAGGGCCCAACAGCTGAAGACTTCCAGGCCACAACCAAGGCCTTACTGGAGCCACTCTGCACACACTTGGATAAGCCTCAGACATAACCGAACTGGTAGAGGAACCCAGGTGTGTGGGACCCGGGACTGAGATCTCTAAGCCTGCACGGTTTGGGACTGGACCTGTCAGTAGCTAGACGGTTACACCCACCAACTGCCGTGTAACCCCAACAAAGGCCAGGATCCAAAGATTATCACAACAAGCTCCCGGGAGAGCACAAGGCAGAGTCTCCTACCCTGTGTCTGACTATCCTCGCCAGGGCCCAACAGCTGAAGACTTCCAGGCCCCAACCAAGGCCTTACTGGAGCCACTCTCCACACACTTGGATAAGCCTCAGACATAACCGAACTGGCAGAGGAACCCAGGTGTGTGGGACCCGGGACTGAGATCTCTAAGCCTGCAAGGTTTGGGACTGGACCTGTCAGTAGCTAGACAGTTACACCCTCCAACTGCCGTGTAACCCCAACAAAGGCCAGGATCCAAAGATTATCACTACAAGCTCCCGGGAGAGCACAAGGCAGAGTCTCCTACCCTGTGTCTGACTATCCTCGCCAGGGCCCAACAGCTGAAGACTTCCAGGCCACAACCAAGGCCTTACTGGAGCCACTCTCCACACACTTGGATAAGCCTCAGACATAACCGAACTGGCAGAGGAACCCAGGTGTGTGGGACCCGGGACTGAGATCTCTAAGCCTGCACGGTTTGGGACTGGACCCAGTAGCTAGACAGTTACACCCTCCATCTGCCGTGTAACCCCAACAAAGGCCAGGATTCAAAGGTTATCACAACAAGCTCCCCGGAGAGCACAAGGCAGAGTCTCCTACCCTGTGTCTGACTATCCTCGCCAGGGCCCAACAGCTGAAGACTTCCAGGCCCCAACCAAGGCCTTACTGGAGCCACTCTCCACACACTTGGATAAGCCTCAGACATAACCGAACTGGCAGAGGAACCCAGGTGTGTGGGACCCGGGACTGAGATCTCTAAGCCTGCACGGTTTGGGACTGGACCTGTCAGTAGCTAGACGGTTACACCCACCAACTGCCGTGTAACCCCAACAAAGGCCAGGATCCAAAGATTATCACAACAAGCTCCCGGGAGAGGACAAGGCAGAGTCTCCTACCCTGTGTCTGACTATCCTTGCCAGGGCCCAACAGCTGAAGACTTCCAGGCCCCAACCAAGGCCTTACTGGAGCCACTCTCCACACACTTGGATAAGCCTCAGACATAACCGAACTGGCAGAGCAACCCAGGTGTGTGGGACCCGGGACTGAGATTTCTAAGCCTGCACGGTTTGGGACTGGACCTGTCAGTAGCTAGACAGTTACACCCTCGAACTGCCGCGTAACCCCAACAAAGGCCAGGATCCAAAGATTATCACAACAAGCTCCCGGGAGAGCACAAGGCAGAGTCTCCTACCCTGTGTCTGACTATCCTCGCCAGGGCCCAACAGCTGAAGACTTCCAGGCCCCAACCAAGGCCTTACTGGAGCCACTCTCCACACATTTGGATAAGCCTCAGATATAACCGAACTGGCAGAGGAACCCAGGTGTGTGGGACCCGGGACTGAGATCTCTAAGCCTCCACGGTTTGGGACTGGACCTGTCAGTAGCTAGACGGTTACACCCACCAACTGCCGTGTAACCCCAACAAAGGCCAGGATCGAAAGATTATCACAACAAGCTCCCGGGAGAGCACAAGGCAGAGTCTCCTACCCTGTGTCTGACTATCCTTGCCAGGGCGCAGAAGCTGAAGACTTCCAGGCCCCAACCAAGGCCTTACTGGAGCCACTCTCCACACACTTGGATAAGCCTCAGACATAACCGAACTGGCAGAGGAACCCAGGTGTGTGGGACCCGGGACTGAGATCGCTATGCCTTCACGGTTTGGGACTGGACCTGTCAGTAGCTAGACAGTTACACCCTCCATGTGCCGTGTAACCCCAACAAAGGCCAGGATCCAAAGATTATCACTACAAGCTCCCGGGAGAGCACAAGGCAGAGTCTCCTACCCTGTGTCTGACTATCCTTGCCAGGGCCCAACAGCTGAAGACTTCCAGGCCCCAACCAAGGCCTTACTGGAGCCACTCTCCACACACTTGGATAAGCCTCAGACATAACCGAACTGGCAGAGCAACCCAGGTGTGTGGGACCCGGGACTGAGATTTCTAAGCCTGCACGGTCTGGGACTGGACCTGTCAGTAGCTAGACAGTTACACCCTCGAACTGCCGCATAACCCCAACAAAGGCCAGGATCCAAAGATTATCACAACAAGCTCCCGGGAGAGCACAAGGCAGAGTCTCCTACCCTGTGTCTGACTATCCTTGCCAGGGCCCAACAGCTGAAGACTTCCAGGCCCCAACCAAGGCATTACTGGAGCCACTCTCCACACACTTGGATAAGCCTCAGACATAACCGAACTGGCAGAGGAACCCAGGTGTGTGGGACCCGGGACTGAGATCTCTAAGCCTGCACGGTTTGGGACTGGACCTGTCAGTAGCTAGACGGTTACACCCACCAACTGCCGTGTAACCCCAACAAAGGCCAGGATCCAAAGATTATCACAACAAGCTCCCGGGAGAGCACAAGGCAGAGTCTGCTACCCTGTGTCTGACTATCCTTGCCAGGGCCCAACAGCTGAAGACTTCCAGGCCCCAACCAAGGCCTTACTGGAGCCACTCTCCACACACTTGGATAAGCCTCAGACATAACCGAACTGGCAGAGGAACCCAGGTGTGTGGGACCCTGGACTGAGATCGCTATGCCTTCACGGTTTGGGACTGGACCTGTCAGTAGCTAGACAGTTACACCCTCCAACTGCCGCGTAACCCCAACAAAGGCCAGGATCCAAAGATTATCACAACAAGCTCCCGGGAAAACACAAGACAGAGTCTCCTACCCTGTGTCTGACTATCCTCGCCAGGGCCCAACAGCTGAAGACTTCCAGGCCCCAACCAAGGCCTTACTGGAGCCACTCTCCACACACTTGGATAAGCCTCAGACATAACCAAACTGGCACAGGAACCCAGGTGTGTAGGACCCGGGACTGAGATCTCTAAGCCTGCACGGTTTGGGACTGGACCTGTCAGTAGCTAGACACTTACACCCTCCAACTGCCGTGTAACCCCAACAAAGGCCAGGATCCAAAGATTATCACAACAAGCTCCCGGGAGAGCACAAGGCAGAGTCTCCTACCCTGTGTCTGACTATCCTTGCCAGGGCCCAACAGCGGAAGACTTCCAGGCCCCAACCAAGGCCTTACTGGAGCCACTCTCCACACACTTGGATAAGCCTCAGACATAACCGAACTGGCAGAGGAACCCAGGTGTGTGGGACCCGGGACTGAGATCTCTAAGCCTGCACGGTTGGGACTGGACCTGTCAGTAGCTAGACAGTTACACCCTCCAACTGCCGTGTAACCCCAACAAAGGCCAGGATCCAAAGATTATCACAACAAGCTCCCGGGAGAGCACAAGGCAGAGTCTCCTACCCTGTGTCTGACTATCCTTGCCAGGGCCCAACAGCTGAAGACTTCCAGGCCCCAACCAAGGCCTTACTGGAGCCACTCTCCACACACTTGGATAAGCCTCAGACATAACCGAACTGGCAGAGGAACCCAGGTGTGTGGGACCCGGGACTGAGATCTCTAAGCCTGCACGGTTTGGGACTGGACCCAGTAGCTAGACAGTTACACCCTCCAACTGCCGTGTAACCCCAACAAAGGCCAGGATCCAAAGATTATCACAACAAGCTCCCGGGAGAGCACAAGGCAGAGTCTCCTACCCTGTGTCTGACTATCCTTGCCAGGGCCCAACAGCTGAAGACTTCCAGGCCCCAACCAAGGCCTTACTGGCGCCACTCTCCACACACTTGGATAAGCCTCAGACATAACCGAACTGGCAGAGGAACCCAGGTGTGTGGGACCCGGGACTGAGATTTTTAAGCCTGCACGGTTTGGGACTGGACCTGTCAGTAGCTAGACAGTTACACCCTCGAACTGCCGCCTAACCCCAACAAAGGCCAGGATCCAAAGATTATCACAACAAGCTCCCGGGAGAGCACAAGGCAGAGTCTCCTACCCTGTGTCTGACTATCCTCGCCAGGGCCCAACAGCTGAAGACTTCCAGGCCCCAACCAAGGCCTTACTGGAGCCACTCTCCACACACTTGGATAAGCCTCAGACATAACCGAACTGGCAGAGGAACCCAGGTGTGTGGGACCCGGGACTGAGATCTCTAAGCCTGCACGGTTTGGGACTGGACCTGTCAGTAGCTAGACAGTTACACCCTCCAACTGCCGTGTAACCCCAACAAAGGCCAGGATCCAAAGATTATCACTACAAGCTCCCGGGAGAGCACAAGGCAGAGTCTCCTACCCTGTGTCTGACTATCCTCGCCAGGGCCCAACAGCTGAAGACTTCCAGGCCACAACCAAGGCCTTACTGGAGCCACTCTGCACACACTTGGATAAGCCTCAGACATAACCGAACTGGTAGAGGAACCCAGGTGTGTGGGACCCGGGACTGAGATCTCTAAGCCTGCACAGTTTGGGACTGGACCTGTCAGTAGCTAGACGGTTACACCCACCAACTGCCGTGTAACCCCAACAAAGGCCAGGATCCAAAGATTATCACAACAAGCTCCCGGGAGAGCACAAGGCAGAGTCTCCTACCCTGTGTCTGACTATCCTTGCCAGGGCCCAACAGCTGAAGACTTCCAGGCCCCAACCAAGGCCTTACTGGAGCCACTCTCCACACACTTGGATAAGCCTCAGACATAACCGAACTGGCAGAGGAACCCAGGTGTGTGGGACCCGGGACTGAGATCGCTAAGCCTGCACGGTTTGGGCCTGGACCTGTCAGTAGCTAGACAGTTACACCCTCGAACTGCCGCGTAACCCCAACAAAGGCCAGGATCCAAAGATTATCACAACAAGACCCCGGGAGAGCACAAGGCAGAGTCTCCTACCCTGTCTCTGACTATCCTCGCCAGGGCCCAACAGCTGAAGACTTCCAGGCCCCAACCAAGGCCTTACTGGAGCCACTCTCCACACACTTGGATAAGCCTCAGACATAACCGAACTGGCAGAGGAACCCAGGTGATTGGGCCCCGGGACTGAGATCTCTAAGCCTGCACGGTTTGGGACTGGACCTGTCAGTAGCTAGACAGTTACACCCTCCAACTGCCGTGTAACCCCAACAAAGGCCAGGATCCAAAGATTATCACAACAAGCTCCCGGGAGAGCACAAGGCAGAGTCTCCTACCCTGTGTCTGACTATCCTTGCCAGGGCCCAACAGCTGAAGACTTCCAGGCCCCAACCAAGGCCTTACTGGAGCCACTCTCCACACACTTGGATAAGCCTCAGACATAACCGAACTGGCAGAGGAACCCAGGTGTGTGGGACCCGGGACTGAGATCTCTAAGCCTGCACGGTTTGGGACTGGACCCAGTAGCTAGACAGTTACACCCTCCATCTGCCGTGTAACCCCAACAAAGGCCAGGATCCAAAGGTTATCACAACAAGCTCCCCGGAGAGCACAAGGCAGAGTCTCCTACCCTGTGTCTGACTATCCTTGCCAGGGCCCAACAGCTGAAGACTTCCAGGCCCCAACCAAGGCCTTACTGGAGCCACTCTCCACACACTTGGATAAGCCTCAGACATAACCGAACTGGCAGAGCAACCCAGGTGTGTGGGACCCGGGACTGAGATTTCTAAGCCTGCACGGTTTGGGACTGGACCTGTCAGTAGCTAGACAGTTACACCCTCGAACTGCCGCGTAACCCCAACAAAGGCCAGGATCCAAAGATTATCACAACAAGCTCCCGGGAGAGCACAAGGCAGAGTCTCCTACCCTGTGTCTGACTATCCTTGCCAGGGCCCAACAGCTGAAGACTTCCAGGCCCCAACCAAGGCCTTACTGGAGCCACTCTCCACACACTTGGATAAGCCTCAGACATAACCGAACTGGCAGAGGAACCCAGGTGTGTGGGACCCGGGACTGAGATCTCTAAGCCTGCACGGTTTGGGACTGGACCTGTCAGTAGCTAGACGATTACACCCACCAACTGCCGTGTAACCCCAACAAAGGCCAGGATCCAAAGATTATCACAACAAGCTCCCGGGAGAGCACAAGGCAGAGTCTCCTACCCTGTGTCTGACTATCCTCGCCAGAGCCCAAGAGCTGAAGACTTCCAGGCCCCAACCAAGGCTTTACTGGAGCCACTCTCCACACACTTGGATAAGCCTCAGACATAACCGAACTGGCAGAGCAACCCAGGTGTGTGGGACCCGGGACTGAGATCTCTAAGCCTGCACGGTTTGGGACTGGACCTGTCAGTAGCTAGACAGTTACACCCTCCAACTGCCGCGTAACCCCAAAAAAGGCCAGGATCCGAAGATTATCACAACAAGCTCCCGGGAGAGCACAAGACAGAGTCTCCTACCCTGTGTCTGACTATCCTCGCCAGGGCCCAACAGCTGAAGACTTCCAGGCCCCAACCAAGGCCTTACTGGAGCCACTCTCCACACACTTGGATAAGCCTCAGACATAACCGAACTGGCAGAGGAACCCAGGTGTGTGGGACCCGGGACTGAGATCTCTAAGCCTGCACGGTTTGGGACTGGACCTGTCAGTAGCTAGACGGTTACACCCACCAACTGCCGTGTAACCCCAACAAAGGCCAGGATCCAAAGATTATCACAACAAGCTCCCGGGAGAGGACAAGGCAGAGTCTCCTACCCTGTGTCTGACTATCCTTGCCAGGGCCCAACAGCTGAAGACTTCCAGGCCCCAACCAAGGCCTTACTGGAGCCACTCTCCACACACTTGGATAAGCCTCAGACATAACCGAACTGGCAGAGCAACCCAGGTGTGTGGGACCCGGGACTGAGATTTCTAAGCCTGCACGGTTTGGGACTGGACCTGTCAGTAGCTAGACAGTTACACCCTCGAACTGCCGCCTAACCCCAACAAATGCCAGGATCCAAAGATTATCACAACAAGCTCCCGGGAGAGCACAAAGCAGAGTCTCCTACCCTGTGTCTGACTATCCTCGCCAGGGCCCAACAGCTGAAGACTTCCAGGCCCCAACCAAGGCCTTACTGGAGCCACTCTCCACACATTTGGATAAGCCTCAGACATAACCGAACTGGCAGAGGAACCCAGGTGTGTGGGACCCGGGACTGAGATCTCTAAGCCTGCACGGTTTGGGACTGGACCTGTCAGTAGCTAGACGGTTACACCCACCAACTGCCGTGTAACCCCAACAAAGGCCAGGATCGAAAGATTATCACAACAAGCTCCCGGGAGAGCACAAGGCAGAGTCTCCTACCCTGTGTCTGACTATCCTTGCCAGGGCCCAGAAGCTGAAGACTTCCAGGCCCCAACCAAGGCCTTACTGGAGCCACTCTCCACACACTTGGATAAGCCTCAGACATAACCAAACTGGCAGAGGAACCCAGGTGTGTGGGACCCGGGACTGAGATCGCTATGCCTTCACGGTTTGGGACTGGACCTGTCAGTAGCTAGACAGTTACACCCTCCAAGTGCCGTGTAACCCCAACAAAGGCCAGGATCCAAAAATTATCACTACAAGCTCCCGGGAGACCACAAGGCAGAGTCTCCTACCCTGTGTCTGACTATCCTTGCCAGGGCCCAACAGCTGAAGACTTCCAGGCCCCAACCAAGGCCTTACTGGAGCCACTCTCCACACACTTGGATAAGCCTCAGACATAACCGAACTGGCAGAGCAACCCAGGTGTGTGGGACCCGGGACTGAGATTTCTAAGCCTGCACGGTTTGGGACTGGACCTGTCAGTAGCTAGACAGTTACACCCTCGAACTGCCGCGTAACCCCAACAAAGGCCAGGATCCAAAGATTATCACAACAAGCTCCCGGGAGAGCACAAGGCAGAGTCTCCTACCCTGTGTCTGACTATCCTTGCCAGGGCCCAACAGCTGAAGACTTCCAGGCCCCAACCAAGGCCTTACTGGAGCCACTCTCCACACACTTGGATAAGCCTCAGACATAACCGAACTGGCAGAGGAACCCAGGTGTGTGGGACCCAGGACTGAGATCTCTAAGCCTGCACGGTTTGGGACTGGACCTGTCAGTAGCTAGACGGTTACACCCACCAACTGCCGTGTAACCCCAACAAAGGCCAGGATCCAAAGATTATCACAACAAGCTCCCGGGAGAGCACAAGGCAGAGTCTCCTACCCTGTGTCTGACTATCCTTGCCAGGGCCCAACAGCTGAAGACTTCCAGGCCCCAACCAAGGCCTTACTGGAGCCACTCTCCACACACTTGGATAAGCCTCAGACATAACCGAACTGGCAGAGGAACCCAGGTGTGTGGGACCCTGGACTGAGATCGCTATGCCTTCACGGTTTGGGACTGGACCTGTCAGTAGCTAGACAGTTACACCCTCCAACTGCCGCGTAACCCCAACAAAGGCCAGGATCCAAAGATTATCACAACAAGCTCCCGGGAGAGCACAAGGCAGAGTCTCCTACCCTGTGTCTGACTATCCTCGCCAGGGCCCAACAGCTGAAGACTTCCAGGCCCCAACCAAGGCCTTACTGGAGCCACTCTCCACACACTTGGATAAGCCTCAGACATAACCGAACTGGCAGAGGAACCCAGGTGTGTGGGACCCGGGACTGAGATCTCTAAGCCTGCACGGTTTGGGACTGGACCCAGTAGCTAGACAGTTACACCCTCCAACTGCCGTGTAACCCCAACAAAGGCCAGGATCCAAAGATTATCACAACAAGCTCCCGGGAGAGCACAAGGCAGAGTCTCCTACCCTGTGTCTGACTATCCTTGCCAGGGCCCAACAGCTGAAGACTTCCAGGCCCCAACCAAGGCCTTACTGGCGCCACTCTCCACACACTTGGATAAGCCTCAGACATAACCGAACTGGCAGAGGAACCCAGGTGTGTGGGACCCGGGACTGAGATTTTTAAGCCTGCACGGTTTGGGACTGGACCTGTCAGTAGCTAGACAGTTACACCCTCGAACTGCCGCCTAACCCCAACAAAGGCCAGGATCCAAAGATTATCACAACAAGCTCCCGGGAGAGCACAAGGCAGAGTCTCCTACCCTGTGTCTGACTATCCTCGCCAGGGCCCAACAGCTGAAGACTTCCAGGCCCCAACCAAGGCCTTACTGGAGCCACTCTCCACACACTTGGATAAGCCTCAGATATAACCGAACTGGCAGAGGAACCCAGGTGTGTGGGACCCGGGACTGAGAACTCTAAGCCTGCACGGTTTGGGACTGGACCTGTCAGTAGCTAGACAGTTACACCCTCCAACTGCCGTGTAACCCCAACAAAGGCCAGGATCCAAAGGTTATCACAACAAGCTCCCCGGAGAGCACAAGGCAGAGTCTCCTACCCTGTGTCTGACTATCCTTGCCAGGGCCCAACAGCTGAAGACTTCCAGGCCCCAACCAAGGCCTTACTGGAGCCACTCTCCACACACTTGGATAAGCCTCAGACATAACCGAACTGGCAGAGCAACCCAGGTGTGTGGGACCCGGGACTGAGATTTCTAAGCCTGCACGGTTTGGGACTGGACCTGTCAGTAGCTAGACAGTTACACCCTCCAACTGCCGCGTAACCCCAAAAAAGGCCAGGATCCGAAGATTATCACAACAAGCTCCCGGGAGAGCACAAGACAGAGTCTCCTACCCTGTGTCTGACTATCCTCGCCAGGGCCCAACAGCTGAAGACTTCCAGGCCCCAACCAAGGCCTTACTGGAGCCACTCTCCACACACTTGGATAAGCCTCAGACATAACCGAACTGGCAGAGGAACCCAGGTGTGTGGGACCCGGGACTGAGATCTCTAAGCCTGCACGGTTTGGGACTGGACCTGTCAGTAGCTAGACGGTTACACCCACCAACTGCCGTGTAACCCCAACAAAGGCCAGGATCCAAAGATTATCACAACAAGCTCCCGGGAGAGGACAAGGCAGAGTCTCCTACCCTGTGTCTGACTATCCTTGCCAGGGCCCAACAGCTGAAGACTTCCAGGCCCCAACCAAGGCCTTACTGGAGCCACTCTCCACACACTTGGATAAGCCTCAGACATAACCGAACTGGCAGAGCAACCCAGGTGTGTGGGACCCGGGACTGAGATTTCTAAGCCTGCACGGTTTGGGACTGGACCTGTCAGTAGCTAGACAGTTACACCCTCCAACTGCCGCCTAACCCCAACAAAGGCCAGGATCCAAAGATTATCACAACAAGCTCCCGGGAGAGCACAAAGCAGAGTCTCCTACCCTGTGTCTGACTATCCTCGCCAGGGCCCAACAGCTGAAGACTTCCAGGCCCCAACCAAGGCCTTACTGGAGCCACTCTCCACACATTTGGATAAGCCTCAGACATAACCGAACTGGCAGAGGAACCCAGGTGTGTGGGACCCGGGACTGATATCTCTAAGCCTGCACGGTTTGGGACTGGACCTGTCAGTAGCTAGACGGTTACACCCACCAACTGCCGTGTAACCCCAACAAAGGCCAGGATCGAAAGATTATCACAACAAGCTCCCGGGAGAGCACAAGGCAGAGTCTCCTACCCTGTGTCTGACTATCCTTGCCAGGGCCCAGAAGCTGAAGACTTCCAGGCCCCAACCAAGGCCTTACTGGAGCCACTCTCCACACACTTGGATAAGCCTCAGACATAACCAAACTGGCAGAGGAACCCAGGTGTGTGGGACCCGGGACTGAGATCGCTATGCCTTCACGGTTTGGGACTGGACCTGTCAGTAGCTAGACAGTTACACCCTCCAAGTGCCGTGTAACCCCAACAAAGGCCAGGATCCAAAAATTATCACTACAAGCTCCCGGGAGACCACAAGGCAGAGTCTCCTACCCTGTGTCTGACTATCCTTGCCAGGGCCCAACAGCTGAAGACTTCCAGGCCCCAACCAAGGCCTTACTGGAGCCACTCTCCACACACTTGGATAAGCCTCAGACATAACCGAACTGGCAGAGCAACCCAGGTGTGTGGGACCCGGGACTGAGATTTCTAAGCCTGCACGGTTTGGGACTGGACCTGTCAGTAGCTAGACAGTTACACCCTCGAACTGCCGCGTAACCCCAACAAAGGCCAGGATCCAAAGATTATCACAACAAGCTCCCGGGAGAGCACAAGGCAGAGTCTCCTACCCTGTGTCTGACTATCCTTGCCAGGGCCCAACAGCTGAAGACTTCCAGGCCCCAACCAAGGCCTTACTGGAGCCACTCTCCACACACTTGGATAAGCCTCAGACATAACCGAACTGGCAGAGGAACCCAGGTGTGTGGGACCCGGGACTGAGATCTCTAAGCCTGCACGGTTTGGGACTGGACCTGTCAGTAGCTAGACGGTTACACCCACCAACTGCCGTGTAACCCCAACAAAGGCCAGGATCCAAAGATTATCACAACAAGCTCCCGGGAGAGCACAAGGCAGAGTCTCCTACCCTGTGTCTGACTATCCTTGCCAGGGCCCAACAGCTGAAGACTTCCAGGCCCCAACCAAGGCCTTACTGGAGCCACTCTCCACACACTTGGATAAGCCTCAGACATAACCGAACTGGCAGAGGAACCCAGGTGTGTGGGACCCTGGACTGAGATCGCTATGCCTTCACGGTTTGGGACTGGACCTGTCAGTAGCTAGACAGTTACACCCTCCAACTGCCGCGTAACCCCAACAAAGGCCAGGATCCAAAGATTATCACAACAAGCTCCCGGGAAAACACAAGACAGAGTCTCCTACCCTGTGTCTGACTATCCTCGCCAGGGCCCAACAGCTGAAGACTTCCAGGCCCCAACAAAGGCCTTACTGGAGCCGCTCTCCACACACTTGGATAAGCCTCAGACATAACCGAACTGGCAGAGGAACCCAGGTGTGTAGGACCCGGGACTGAGATCTCTAAGCCTGCACGGTTTGGGACTGGACCTGTCAGTAGCTAGACACTTACACCCTCCAACTGCCGTGTAACCCCAACAAAGGCCAGGATCCAAATATTATCACAACAAGCTCCCGGGAGAGCACAAGGCAGAGTCTCCTACCCTGTGTCTGACTATCCTTGCCAGGGCCCAACAGCGGAAGACTTCCAGGCCCCAACCAAGGCCTTACTGGAGCCACTCTCCACACATTTGGATAAGCCTCAGACATAACCGAACTGGCAGAGGAACCCAGGTGTGTGGGACCCGGGACTGAGATCTCTAAGCCTGCACGGTTGGGACTGGACCTGTCAGTAGCTAGACAGTTACACCCTCCAACTGCCGTGTAACCCCAACAAAGGCCAGGATCCAAAGATTATCACAACAAGCTCCCGGGAGAGCACAAGGCAGAGTCTCCTACCCTGTGTCTGACTATCCTTGCCAGGGCCCAACAGCTGAAGACTTCCAGGCCCCAACCAAGGCCTTACTGGAGCCACTCCCCACACACTTGGATAAGCCTCAGACATAACCGAACTGGCAGAGGAACCCAGGTGTGTGGGACCCGGGACTGAGATCTCTAAGCCTGCACGGTTTGGGACTGGACCCAGTAGCTAGACAGTTACACCCTCCAACTGCCGTGTAACCCCAACAAAGGCCAGGATCCAAAGATTATCACAACAAGCTCCCGGGAGAGCACAAGGCAGAGTCTCCTACCCTGTGTCTGACTATCCTTGCCAGGGCCCAACAGCTGAAGACTTCCAGGCCCCAACCAAGGCCTTACTGGCGCCACTCTCCACACACTTGGATAAGCCTCAGACATAACCGAACTGGCAGAGGAACCCAGGTGTGTGGGACCCGGGACTGAGATTTTTAAGCCTGCACGGTTTGGGACTGGACCTGTCAGTAGCTAGACAGTTACACCCTCGAACTGCCGCCTAACCCCAACAAAGGCCAGGATCCAAAGATTATCACAACAAGCTCCCGGGAGAGCACAAGGCAGAGTCTCCTACCCTGTGTCTGACTATCCTCGCCAGGGCCCAACAGCTGAAGACTTCCAGGCCCCAACCAAGGCCTTACTGGAGCCACTCTCCACACACTTGGATAAGCCTCAGACATAACCGAACTGGCAGAGGAACCCAGGTGTGTGGGACCCGGGACTGAGATCTCTAAGCCTGCACGGTTTGGGACTGGACCTGTCAGTAGCTAGACGGTTACACCCACCAACTGCCGTGTAACCCCAACAAAGGCCAGGATCCAAAGATTATCACAACAAGCTCCCGGGAGAGCACAAGGCAGAGTCTCCTACCCTGTGTCTGACTATCCTCGCCAGAGCCCAAGAGCTGAAGACTTCCAGGCCCCAACCAAGGCTTTACTGGAGCCACTCTCCACACACTTGGATAAGCCTCAGATATAACCGAACTGGCAGAGGAACCCAGGTGTGTGGGACCCGGGACTGAGAACTCTAAGCCTGCACGGTTTGGGACTGGACCTGTCAGTAGCTAGACAGTTACACCCTCCAACTGCCGTGTAACCCCAACAAAGGCCAGGATCCAAAGGTTATCACAACAAGCTCCCCGGAGAGCACAAGGCAGAGTCTCCTACCCTGTGTCTGACTATCCTCGCCAGGGCCCAACAGCTGAAGACTTCCAGGCCCCAACCAAGGCCTTACTGGAGCCACTCTCCACACACTTGGATAAGCCTCAGACATAACCGAACTGGCAGAGGAACCCAGGTGTGTGGGACCCGGGACTGAGATCTCTAAGCCTGCACGGTTTGGGACTGGACCTGTCAGTAGCTAGACAGTTACACCTCCAACTGCCGCATAACCCCAAAAAAGGCCAGGATCCGAAGATTATCACAACAAGCTCCCGGGAGAGCACAAGGCAGAGTCTCCTACCCTGTGTCTGACTATCCTCGCCAGGGCCCAACAGCTGAAGACTTCCAGGCCCCAACCAAGGCCTTACTGGAGCCACTCTCCACACACTTGGATAAGCCTCAGACATAACCGAACTGGCAGAGGAACCCAGGTGTGTGGGACCCGGGACTGAGATCTCTAAGCCTGCACGGTTTGGGACTGGACCTGTCAGTAGCTAGACGGTTACACCCACCAACTGCCGTGTAACCCCAACAAAGGCCAGGATCCAAAGATTATCACAACAAGCTCCCGGGAGAGGACAAGGCAGAGTCTCCTACCCTGTGTCTGACTATCCTTGCCAGGGCCCAACAGCTGAAGACTTCCAGGCCCCAACCAAGGCCTTACTGGAGCCACTCTCCACACACTTGGATAAGCCTCAGACATAACCGAACTGGCAGATCAACCCAGGTGTGTGGGACCCGGGACTGAGATTTCTAAGCCTGCACGGTTTGGGACTGGACCTGTCAGTAGCTAGACAGTTACACCCTCGAACTGCCGCCTAACCCCAACAAAGGCCAGGATCCAAAGATTATCACAACAAGCTCCCGGGAGAGCACAAGGCAGAGTCTCCTACCCTGTGTCTGACTATCCTCGCCAGGGCCCAACAGCTGAAGACTTCCAGGCCCCAACCAAGGCCTTACTGGAGCCACTCTCCACACACTTGGATAAGCCTCAGACATAACCGAACTGGCAGAGGAACCCAGGTGTGTGGGACCCGGGACTGAGATCTCTAAGCCTGCACGGTTTGGGACTGGACCTGTCAGTAGCTAGACGGTTACACCCACCAACTGCCGTGTAACCCCAACAAAGGCCAGGATCGAAAGATTATCACAACAAGCTCCCGGGAGAGCACAAGGCAGAGTCTCCTACCCTGTGTCTGACTATCCTTGCCAGGGCCCAGAAGCTGAAGACTTCCAGGCCCCAACCAAGGCCTTACTGGAGCCACTCTCCACACACTTGGATAAGCCTCAGACATAACCGAACTGGCAGAGGAACCCAGGTGTGTGGGACCCGGGACTGAGATCGCTATGCCTTCACGGTTTGGGACTGGACCTGTCAGTAGCTAGACAGTTACACCCTCCAAGTGCCGTGTAACCCCAACAAAGGCCAGGATCCAAAGATTATCACTACAAGCTCCCGGGAGAGCACAAGGCAGAGTCTCCTACCCTGTGTCTGACTATCCTTGCCAGGGCCCAACAGCTGAAGACTTCCAGGCCCCAACCAAGGCCTTACTGGAGCCACTCTCCACACACTTGGATAAGCCTCAGACATAACCGAACTGGCAGAGGAACCCAGGTGTGTGGGACCCGGGACTGAGATCTCTAAGCCTGCACGGTTTGGGACTGGACCCAGTAGCTAGACAGTTACACCCTCCAACTGCCGTGTAACCCCAACAAAGGCCAGGATCCAAAGATTATCACAACAAGCTCCCGGGAGAGCACAAGGCAGAGTCTCCTACCCTGTGTCTGACTATCCTTGCCAGGGCCCAACAGCTGAAGACTTCCAGGCCCCAACCAAGGCCTTACTGGCGCCACTCTCCACACACTTGGATAAGCCTCAGACATAACCGAACTGGCAGAGCAACCCAGGTGTGTGGGACCCGGGACTGAGATTTTTAAGCCTGCACGGTTTGGGACTGGACCTGTCAGTAGCTAGACAGTTACACCCTCGAACTGCCGCCTAACCCCAACAAAGGCCAGGATCCAAAGATTATCACAACAAGCTCCCGGGAGAGCACAAGGCAGAGTCTCCTACCCTGTGTCTGACTATCCTCGCCAGGGCCCAATAGCTGAAGACTTCCAGGCCCCAACCAAGGCCTTACTGGAGCCACTCTCCACACACTTGGATAAGCCTCAGACATAACCGAACTGGCAGAGGAACCCAGGTGTGTGGGACACGGGACTGAGATCTCTAAGCCTGCACGGTTTGGGACTGGACCTGTTAGTAGCTAGACAGTTACACCCTCCAACTGCCGTGTAACCCCAACAAAGGCCAGGATCCAAAGATTATCACTACAAGCTCCCGGGAGAGCACAAGGCAGAGTCTCCTACCCTGTGTCTGACTATCCTCGCCAGGGCCCAACAGCTGAAGACTTCCAGGCCACAACCAAGGCCTTACTGGAGCCACTCTGCACACACTTGGATAAGCCTCAGACATAACCGAACTGGTAGAGGAACCCAGGTGTGTGGGATCCGGGACTGAGATCTCTAAGCCTGCACGGTTTGGGACTGGACCTGTCAGTAGCTAGACAGTTACACCCTCCAACTGCCGTGTAACCCCAACAAAGGCCAGGATCCAAAGATTATCACTACAAGCTCCCGGGAGAGCACAAGGCAGAGTCTCCTACCCTGTGTCTGACTATCCTTGCCAGGGCCCAACAGCTGAAGACTTCCAGGCCCCAACCAAGGCCTTACTGGAGCCACTCTCCACACACTTGGATAAGCCTCAGACATAACCGAACTGGCAGAGCTACCCAGGTGTGTGGGACCCTGGACTGAGATTTCTAAGCCTTCACGGTTTGGGACTGGACCTGTCAGTAGCTAGACAGTTACACCCTCGAACTGCCGCGTAACCCCAACAAAGGCCAGGATCCAAAGATTATCACAACAAGCTCCCGGGAGAGCACAAGGCAGAGTCTCCTACCCTGTGTCTGACTATCCTCGACAGGGCCCAACAGCTGAAGACTTCCAGGCCCCAACCAAGGCCTTACTGGCGCCACTCTCCACACACTTGGATAAGCCTCAGACATAACCGAACTGGCAGAGGAACCCAGGTGTGTGGGACCCGGGACTGAGATCTCTAAGCCTGCACGGTTTGGGACTGGACCTGTCAGTAGCTAGACACTTACACCCTCCAACTGCCGTGTAACCCCAACAAAGGCCAGGATCCAAAGATTATCACAACAAGCTCCCGGGAGAGGACAAGGCAGAGTCTCCTACCCTGTGTCTGACTATCCTTGCCAGGGCCCAACAGCTGAAGACTTCCAGGCCACAACCAAGGCCTTACTGGAGCCACTCTCCACACACTTGGATAAGCCTCAGACATAACCGAACTGGCAGAGCAACCCAGGTGTGTGGGACCCGGGACTGAGATCTCTAAGCCTGCACGGTTTGGGACTGGACCTGTCAGTAGCTAGACGGTTACACCCACCAACTGCCGTGTAACCCCAACAAAGGCCAGGATCCAAAGATTATCACAACAAGCTCCCGGGAGAGGACAAGGCAGAGTCTCCTACCCTGTGTCTGACTATCCTTGCCAGGGCCCAACAGCTGAAGACTTCCAGGACACAACCAAGGCCTTACTGGAGCCACTCTCCACACACTTGGATAAGCCTCAGACATAACCGAACTGGCAGAGCAACCCAGGTGTGTGGGACCCGGGACTGAGATTTCTGAGCCTGCACGGTTTGGGACTGGACCTGTCAGTAGCTAGACAGTTACACCCTCGAACTGCCGCCTAACCCCAACAAAGGCCAGGATCCAAAGATTATCACAACAAGCTCCCGGGAGAGCACAAGGCAGAGTCTCCTACCCTGTGTCTGACTATCCTCGCCAGGGCCCAACAGCTGAAGACTTCCAGGCCACAACCAAGGCCTTACTGGAGCCACTCTCCACACATTTGGATAAGCCTCAGACATAACCGAACAGGCAGAGGAACCCAGGTGTGTGGGACCCGGGACTGAGATCTCTAAGCCTGCACGGTTTGGGACTGGACCTGTCAGTAGCTAGACGGTTACACCCATCAACTGCCGTGTAACCCCAACAAAGGCCAGGATCGAAAGATTATCACAACAAGCTCCCGGGAGAGCACAAGGCAGAGTCTCCTACCCTGTGTCTGACTATCCTTGCCAGGGCCCAGAAGCTGAAGACTTCCAGGCCCCAACCAAGGCCTTACTGGAGCCACTCTCCACACACTTGGATAAGCCTCAGACATAACCGAACTGGCAGAGGAACCCAGGTGTGTGGGACCCGGGACTGAGATCGCTATGCCTTCACGGTTTGGGACTGGACCTGTCAGTAGCTAGACAGTTACACCCTCCAAGTGCCGTGTAACCCCAACAAAGGCCAGGATCCAAAGATTATCACTACAAGCTCCCGGGAGAGCACAAGGCAGAGTCTCCTACCCTGTGTCTGACTATCCTTGCCAGGGCCCAACAGCTGAAGACTTCCAGGCCCCAACCAAGGCCTTACTGGAGCCACTCTCCACACACTTGGATAAGCCTCAGACATAACCGAACTGGCAGAGCAACCCAGGTGTGTGGGACCCGGGACTGAGATTTCTAAGCCTGCACGGTTTGTGACTGGACCTGTCAGTAGCTAGACAGTTACACCCTCGAACTGCCGCGTAACCCCAACAAAGGCCAGGATCCTAAGATTATCACAACAAGCTCCCGGGAGAGCACAAGGCAGAGTCTCCTACCCTGTGTCTGACTATCCTTGCCAGGGCCCAACAGCTGAAGACTTCCAGGCCCCAACCAAGGCCTTACTGGAGCCACTCTCCACACACTTGGATAAGCCTCAGACATAACCGAACTGGCAGAGGAACCCAGGTGTGTGGGACCCGGGACTGAGATCTCTAAGCCTGCACGGTTTGGGACTGGACCTGTCAGTAGCTAGACGGTTACACCCACCAACTGCCGTGTAACCCCAACAAAGGCCAGGATCCAAAGATTATCACAACAAGCTCCCGGGAGAGCACAAGGCAGAGTCTCCTACCCTGTGTCTGACTATCCTTGCCAGGGCCCAACAGCTGAAGACTTCCAGGCCCCAACCAAGGCCTTACTGGAGTCACTCTCCACACACTTGGATAAGCCTCAGACATAACCGAACTGGCAGAGGAACCCAGGTGTGTGGGACCCTGGACTGAGATCGCTATGCCTTCACGGTTTGGGACTGGACCTGTCAGTAGCTAGACAGTTACACCCTCCAACTGCCGCGTAACCCCAACAAAGGCCAGGATCCAAAGATTATCACAACAAGCTCCCGGGAAAGCACAAGACAGAGTCTCCTACCCTGTGTCTGACTATCCTCGCCAGGGCCCAACAGCTGAAGACTTCCAGGCCCCAACCAAGGCCTTACTGGAGCCACTCTCCACACACTTGGATAAGCCTCAGACATAACCGAACTGGCAGAGGAACCCAGGTGTGTAGGACCCGGGACTGAGATCTCTAAGCCTGCACGGTTTGGGACTGGACCTGTCAGTAGCTAGACACTTACACCCTCCAACTGCCGTGTAACCCCAACAAAGGCCAGGATCCAAAGATTATCACAACAAGCTCCCGGGAGAGCACAAGGCAGAGTCTCCTACCCTGTGTCTGACTATCCTTGCCAGGGCCCAACAGCTGAAGACTTCCAGGCCCCAACCAAGGCCTTACTGGCGCCACTCTCCACACACTTGGATAAGCCTCAGACATAACCGAACTGGCAGAGGAACCCAGGTGTGTGGGACCCGGGACTGAGATTTTTAAGCCTGCACGGTTTGGGACTGGACCTGTCAGTAGCTAGACAGTTACACCCTCGAACTGCCGCCTAACCCCAACAAAGGCCAGGATCCAAAGATTATCACAACAAGCTCCCGGGAGAGCACAAGGCAGAGTCTCCTACCCTGTGTCTGACTATCCTCGCCAGGGCCCAACAGCTGAAGACTTCCAGGCCCCAACCAAGGCCTTACTGGAGCCACTCTCCACACACTTGGATAAGCCTCAGACATAACCGAACTGGCAGAGGAACCCAGGTGTGTGGGACCCGGGACTGAGATCTCTAAGCCTGGACGGTTTGGGACTGGACCTGTCAGTAGCGAGACAGTTACACCCTCCAACTGCCGTGTAACCCCAACAAAGGCCAGGATCCAAAGATTATCACTACAAGCTCCCGGGAGAGCACAAGGCAGAGTCTCCTACCCTGTGTCTGACTATCCTCGCCAGGGCCCAACAGCTGAAGACTTCCAGGCCACAACCAAGGCCTTACTGGAGCCACTCTGCACACACTTGGATAAGCCTCAGACATAACCGAACTGGTAGAGGAACCCAGGTGTGTGGGATCCGGGACTGAGGTCTCTAAGCCTGCACGGTTTGAGACTGGACCTGTCAGTAGCTAGACAGTTACACCCTCCAACTGCCGTGTAACCCCAACAAAGGCCAGGATCCAAAGATTATCACTACAAGCTCCCGGGAGAGCACAAGGCAGAGTCTCCTACCCTGTGTCTGACTATCCTTGCCAGGGCCCAACAGCTGAAGACTTCCAGGCCCCAACCAAGGCCTTACTGGAGCCACTCTCCACACACTTGGATAAGCCTCAGACATAACCGAACTGGCAGAGCAACCCAGGTGTGTGGGACCCGGGACTGAGATTTCTAAGCCTTCACGGTTTAGGACTGGACCTGTCAGTAGCTAGACAGTTACACCCTCGAACTGCCGCGTAACCCCAACAAAGGCCAGGATCCAAAGATTATCACAACAAGCTCCCGGGAGAGCACAAGGCAGAGTCTCCTACCCTGTGTCTGACTATCCTCGCCAGGGCCCAACAGCTGAAGACTTCCAGGCCCCAACCAAGGCCTTACTGGAGCCACTCTCCACACACTTGGATAAGCCTCAGACATAACCGAACTGGCAGAGGAACCCAGGTGTGTGGGACCCGGGACTGAGATCTCTAAGCCTGCACGGTTTGGGACTGGACCTGTCAGTAGCTAGACGGTTACACCCACCAACTGCCGTGTAACCCCAACAAAGGCCAGGATCCAAAGATTATCACAACAAGCTCCCGGGAGAGCACAAGGCAGAGTCTCCTACCCTGTGTCTGACTATCCTCGCCAGAGCCCAAGAGCTGAAGACTTCCAGGCCCCAACCAAGGCTTTACTGGAGCCACTCTCCACACACTTGGATAAGCCTCAGATATAACCGAACTGGCAGAGGAACCCAGGTGTGTGGGACCCGGGACTGAGAACTCTAAGCCTGCACGGTTTGGGACTGGACCTGTCAGTAGCTAGACAGTTACACCCTCCAACTGCCGTGTAACCCCAACAAAGGCCAGGATCCAAAGGTTATCACAACAAGCTCCCCGGAGAGCACAAGGCAGAGTCTCCTACCCTGTGTCTGACTATCCTCGCCAGGGCCCAACAGCTGAAGACTTCCAGGCCCCAACCAAGGCCTTACTGGAGCCACTCTCCACACACTTGGATAAGCCTCAGACATAACCGAACTGGCAGAGGAACCCAGGTGTGTGGGACCCGGGACTGAGATCGCTATGCCTTCACGGTTTGGGACTGGACCTGTCAGTAGCTAGACAGTTACACCCTCCAAGTGCCGTGTAACCCCAAAAAAGGCCAGGATCCAAAGATTATCACTACAAGCTCCCGGGAGAGCACAAGGCAGAGTCTCCTACCCTGTGTCTGACTATCCTTGCCAGGGCCCAACAGCTGAAGACTTCCAGGCCCCAACCAAGGCCTTACTGGAGCCACTCTCCACACACATGGATAAGCCTCAGACATAACCGAACTGGCAGAGCAACCCAGGTGTGTGGGACCCGGGACTGAGATTTCTAAGCCTGCACGGTTTGGGTCTGGACCTGTCAGTAGCTAGACAGTTACACCCTCGAACTGCCGCGTAACCCCAACAAAGGCCAGGATCCAAAGATTATCACAACAAGCTCCCGGGGGAGCACAAGGCAGAGTCTCCTACCCTGTGTCTGACTATCCTTGCCAGGGCCCAACAGCTGAAGACTTCCAGGCCCCAACCAAGGCCTTACTGGAGCCACTCTCCACACACTTGGATAAGCCTCAGACATAACCGAACTGGCAGAGGAACCCAGGTGTGTGGGACCCGGGACTGAGATCTCTAAGCCTGCACGGTTTGGGACTGGACCTGTCAGTAGCTAGACGATTACACCCACCAACTGCCGTGTAACCCCAACAAAGGCCAGGATCCAAAGATTATCACAACAAGCTCCCGGGAGAGCACAAGGCAGAGTCTCCTACCCTGTGTCTGACTATCCTCGCCAGAGCCCAAGAGCTGAAGACTTCCAGGCCCCAACCAAGGCTTTACTGGAGCCACTCTCCACACACTTGGATAAGCCTCAGACATAACCGAACTGGCAGAGGAACCCAGGTGTGTGGGACCCGGGACTGAGATCTCTAAGCCTGCACGGTTTGGGACTGGACCTGTCAGTAGCTAGACAGTTACACCTCCAACTGCCGCGTAACCCCAAAAAAGGCCAGGATCCGAAGATTATCACAACAAGCTCCCGGGAGAGCACAAGGCAGAGTCTCCTACCCTGTGTCTGACTATCCTCGCCAGGGCCCAACAGCTGAAGACTTCCAGGCCCCAACCAAGGCCTTACTGGAGCCACTCTCCACACACTTGGATAAGCCTCAGACATAACCGAACTGGCAGAGGAACCCAGGTGTGTGGGACCCGGGACTGAGATCTCTAAGCCTGCACGGTTTGGGACTGGACCTGTCAGTAGCTAGACGGTTACACCCACCAACTGCCGTGTAACCCCAACAAAGGCCAGGATCCAAAGATTATCACAACAAGCTCCCGGGAGAGGACAAGGCAGAGTCTCCTACCCTGTGTCTGACTATCCTTGCCAGGGCCCAACAGCTGAAGACTTCCAGGCCCCAACCAAGGCCTTACTGGAGCCACTCTCCACACACTTGGATAAGCCTCAGACATAACCGAACTGGCAGAGCAACCCAGGTGTGTGGGACCCGGGACTGAGATTTCTAAGCCTGCACGGTTTGGGACTGGACCTGTCAGTAGCTAGAGAGTTACACCCTCGAACTGCCGCCTAACCCCAACAAAGACCAGGATCCAAAGATTATCACAACAAGCTCCCGGGAGAGCACAAGGCAGAGTCTCCTACCCTGTGTCTGACTATCCTCGCCAGGGCCCAACAGCTGAAGACTTCCAGGCCCCAACCAAGGCCTTACTGGAGCCACTCTCCACACACTTGGATAAGCCTCAGACATAACCGAACTGGCAGAGGAACCCAGGTGTGTGGGACCCGGGACTGAGATCTCTAAGCCTGCACGGATTGGGACTGGACCTGTCAGTAGCTAGACGGTTACACCCACCAACTGCCGTGTAACCCCAACAAAGACCAGGATCGAAAGATTATCACAACAAGCTCCCGGGAGAGCACAAGGCAGAGTCTCCTACCCTGTGTCTGACTATCCTTGCCAGGGCCCAGAAGCTGAAGACTTCCAGGCCCCAACCAAGGCCTTACTGGAGCCACTCTCCACACACTTGGATAAGCCTCAGACATAACCGAACTGGCAGAGGAACCCAGGTGTGTGGGACCCGGGACTGAGATCGCTATGCCTTCACGGTTTGGGACTGGACCTGTCAGTAGCTAGACAGTTACACCCTCCAAGTGCCGTGTAACCCCAACAAAGGCCAGGATCCAAAGATTATCACAACAAGCTCCCGGGAGAGCACAAGGCAGAGTCTCCTACCCTGTGTCTGACTATCCTTGCCAGGGCCCAACAGCTGAAGACTTCCAGGCCCCAACCAAGGCCTTACTGGAGCCACTCTCCACACACTTGGATAAGCCTCAGACATAACCGAACTGGCAGAGGAACCCAGGTGTGTGGGACCCGGGACTGAGATCTCTAAGCCTGCACGGTTTGGGACTGGACCTGTCAGTAGCTAGACGGTTACACCCACCAACTGCCGTGTAACCCCAACAAAGGCCAGGATCCAAAGATTATCACAACAAGCTCCCGGGAGAGCACAAGGCAGAGTCTCCTACCCTGTCTCTGACTATCCTTGCCAGGGCCCAACAGCTGAAGACTTCCAGGCCCCAACCAAGGCCTTACTGGAGCCACTCTCCACACACTTGGATAAGCCTCAGACATAACCGAACTGGCAGAGGAACCCAGGTGTGTGGGACCCGGGACTGAGATCGCTATGCCTTCACGGTTTGGGACTGGACCTGTAAGTAGCTAGACAGTTACACCCTCCAACTGCCGCGTAACCCCAACAAAGGCCAGGATCCAAAGATTATCACAACAAGCTCCCGGGAAAGCACAAGACAGAGTCTCCTACCCTGTGTCTGACTATCCTCGCCAGGGCCCAACAGCTGAAGACTTCCAGGCCCCAACCAAGGCCTTACTGGAGCCACTCTCCACACACTTGGATAAGCCTCAGACATAACCGAACTGGCAGAGCAACCCAGGTGTGTAGGACCCGGGACTGAGATCTCTAAGCCTGCACGGTTTGGGACTGGACCTGTCAGTAGCTAGACACTTACACCCTCCAACTGCCGTGTAACCCCAACAAAGGCCAGGATCCAAAGATTATCACAACAAGCTCCCGGGAGAGCACAAGGCAGAGTCTCCTACCCTGTGTCTGACTATCCTTGCCAGGGCCCAACAGCGGAAGACTTCCAGGCCCCAACCAAGGCCTTACTGCAGCCACTCTCCACACACTTGGATAAGCCTCAGACATAACCGAAATGGCAGAGGAACCCAGGTGTGTGGGACCCGGGACTGAGATCTCTAAGCCTGCACGGTTGGGACTGGACCTGTCAGTAGCTAGACAGTTACACCCTCCAACTGCCGTGTAACCCCAACAAAGGCCAGGATCCAAAGATTATCACAACAAGCTCCCGGGAGAGCACAAGGCAGAGTCTCCTACCCTGTGTCTGACTATCCTTGCCAGAGCCCAACAGCTGAAGACTTCCAGGCCCCAACCAAGGCCTTACTGGAGCCACTCTCCACACACTTGGATAAGCCTCAGACATAACCGAACTGGCAGAGGAACCCAGGTGTGTGGGACCCGGGACTGAGATCTCTAAGCCTGCACGGTTTGGGACTGGACCCAGTAGCTAGACAGTTACACCCTCCAACTGCCGTGTAACCCCAACAAAGGCCAGGATCCAAAGATTATCACAACAAGCTCCCGGGAGAGCACAAGGCAGAGTCTCCTACCCTGTGTCTGACTATACTTGCCAGGGCCCAACAGCTGAAGACTTCCAGGCCCCAACCAAGGCCTTACTGGCGCCACTCTCCACACACTTGGATAAGCCTCAGACATAACCGAACTGGCAGAGGAACCCAGGTGTGTGGGACCCGGGACTGAGATTTTTAAGCCTGCACGGTTTGGGACTGGACCTGTCAGTAGCTAGACAGTTACACCCTCGAACTGCCCCCTAACCCCAACAAAGGCCAGGATCCAAAGATTATCACAACAAGCTCCCGGGAGAGCACAAGGCAGAGTCTCCTACCCTGTGTCTGACTATCCTCGCCAGGGCCCAACAGCTGAAGACTTCCAGGCCCCAACCAAGGCCTTACTGGAGCCACTCTCCACACACTTGGATAAGCCTCAGACATAACCGAACTGGCAGAGGAACCCAGGTGTGTGTGACCCGGGACTGAGATCTCTAAGCCTGGACGGTTTGGGACTGGACCTGTCAGTAGCTAGACAGTTACACCCTCCAACTGCCGTGTAACCCCAACAAAGGCCAGGATCCAAAGATTATCACTACAAGCTCCCGGGAGAGCACAAGGCAGAGTCTCCTACCCTGTGTCTGACTATCCTCGCCAGGGCCCAACAGCTGAAGACTTCCAGGCCACAACCAAGGCCTTACTGGAGCCACTCTGCACACACTTGGATAAGCCTCAGACATAACCGAACTGGTAGAGGAACCCAGGTGTGTGGGATCCGGGACTGAGATCTCTAAGCCTGCACGGTTTGGGACTGGACCTGTCAGTAGCTAGACAGTTACACCCTCCAACTGCCGTGTAACCCCAACAAAGGCCAGGATCCAAAGATTATCACTACAAGCTCCCGGGAGAGCACAAGGCAGAGTCTCCTACCCTGTGTCTGACTATCCTTGCCAGGGCCCAACAGCTGAAGACTTCCAGGCCCCAACCAAGGCCTTACTGGAGCCACTCTCCACACACTTGGATAAGCCTCAGACATAACCGAACTGGCAGAGCAACCCAGGTGTGTGGGACCCGGGACTGAGATTTCTAAGCCTTCACGGTTTGGGACTGGACCTGTCAGTAGCTAGACAGTTACACCCTCGAACTGCCGCGTAACCCCAACAAAGGCCAGGATCCAAAGATTATCACAACAAGCTCCCGGGAGAGCACAAGGCAGAGTCTCCTACCCTGTGTCTGACTATCCTCGCCAGGGCCCAACAGCTGAAGACTTCCAGGCCCCAACCAAGGCCTTACTGGAGCCACTCTCCACACACTTGGATAAGCCTCAGACATAACCGAACTGGCAGAGGAACCCAGGTGTGTGGGACCCGGGACTGAGATCTCTAAGCCTGCACGGTTTGGGACTGGACCTGTCAGTAGCTAGACGGTTACACCCACCAACTGCCGTGTAACCCCAACAAAGGCCAGGATCCAAAGATTATCACAACAAGCTCCCGGGAGAGCACAAGGCAGAGTCTCCTACCCTGTGTCTGACTATCCTCGCCAGAGCCCAAGAGCTGAAGACTTCCAGGCCCCAACCAAGGCTTTACTGGAGCCACTCTCCACACACTTGGATAAGCCTCAGACATAACCGAACTGGCAGAGGAACCCAGGTGTGTGGGACCCGGGACTGAGATCGCTATGCCTTCACGGTTTGGGACTGGACCTGTCAGTAGCTAGACAGTTACACCCTCCAAGTGCCGTGTAACCCCAACAAAGGCCAGGATCCAAAGATTATCACTACAAGCTCCCGGGAGAGCACAAGGCAGAGTCTCCTACCCTGTGTCTGACTATCCTTGCCAGGGCCCAACAGCTGAAGACTTCCAGGCCCCAACCAAGGCCTTACTGGAGCCACTCTCCACACACTTGGATAAGCCTCAGACATAACCGAACTGGCAGAGCAACCCAGGTGTGTGGGACCCGGGACTGAGATTTCTAAGCCTGCACGGTTTGGGTCTGGACCTGTCAGTAGCTAGACAGTTACACCCTCGAACTGCCGCGTAACCCCAACAAAGGCCAGGATCCAAAGATTATCACAACAAGCTCCCGGGAGAGCACAAGGCAGAGTCTCCTACCCTGTGTCTGACTATCCTTGCCAGGGCCCAACAGCTGAAGACTTCCAGGCCCCAACCAAGGCCTTACTGGAGCCACTCTCCACACACTTGGATAAGCCTCAGACATAACCGAACTGGCAGAGGAACCCAGGTGTGTGGGACCCGGGACTGAGATCTCTAAGCCTGCACGGTTTGGGACTGGACCTGTCAGTAGCTAGACGATTACACCCACCAACTGCCGTGTAACCCCAACAAAGGCCAGGATCCAAAGATTATCACAACAAGCTCCCGGGATAGCACAAGGCAGAGTCTCCTACCCTGTGTCTGACTATCCTCGCCAGAGCCCAAGAGCTGAAGACTTCCAGGCCCCAACCAAGGCTTTACTGGAGCCACTCTCCACACACTTGGATAAGCCTCAGACATAACCGAACTGGCAGAGCAACCCAGGTGTGTGGGACCCGGGACTGAGATTTCTAAGCCTGCACGGTTTGGGACTGGACCTGTCAGTAGCTAGACAGTTACACCCTCGAACTGCCGCCTAACCCCAACAAAGGCCAGGATCCAAAGATTATCACAACAAGCTCCCGGGAGAGCACAAGGCAGAGTCTCCTACCCTGTGTCTGACTATCCTTGCCAGGGCCCAACAGCTGAAGACTTCCAGGCCCCAACCAAGGCCTTACTGGAGCCACTCTCCACACACTTGGATAAGCCTCAGACATAACCGAACTGGCAGAGGAACCCAGGTGTGTGGGACCCGGGACTGAGATCTCTAAGCCTGCACGGTTTGGGACTGGACCTGTCAGTAGCTAGACGGTTACACCCACCAACTGCCGTGTAACCCCAACAAAGGCCAGGATCGAAAGATTATCACAACAAGCTCCCGGGAGAGCACAAGGCAGAGTCTCCTACCCTGTGTCTGACTATCCTTGCCAGGGCCCAGAAGCTGAAGACTTCCAGGCCCCAACCAAGGCCTTACTGGAGCCACTCTCCACACACTTGGATAAGCCTCAGACATAACCGAACTGGCAGAGGAACCCAGGTGTGTGGGACCCGGGACTGAGATCGCTATGCCTTCACGGTTTGGGACTGGACCTGTCAGTAGCTAGACAGTTACACGCTCCAAGCGCCGTGTAACCCCAACAAAGGCCAGGATCCAAAGATTATCACTACAAGCTCCCGGGAGAGCACAAGGCAGAGTCTCCTACCCTGTGTCTGACTATCCTTGCCAGGGCCCAACAGCTGAAGACTTCCAGGCCCCAACCAAGGCCTTACTGGAGCCACTCTCCACACACTTGGATAAGCCTCAGACATAACCGAACTGGCAGAGGAACCCAGGTGTGTGGGACCCGGGACTGAGATCTCTAAGCCTGCACGGTTTGGGACTGGACCTGTCAGTAGCTAGACGGTTACACCCACCAACTGCCGTGTAACCCCAACAAAGGCCAGGATCCAAAGATTATCACAACAAGCTCCCGGGAGAGCACAAGGCAGAGTCTCCTACCCTGTCTCTGACTATCCTTGCCAGGGCCCAACAGCTGAAGACTTCCAGGCCCCAACCAAGGCCTTACTGGAGCCACTCTCCACACACTTGGATAAGCCTCAGACATAACCGAACTGGCAGAGGAACCCAGGTGTATGGGACCCGGGACTGAGATCGCTATGCCTTCACGGTTTGGGACTGGACCTGTCAGTAGCTAGACAGTTACACCCTCCAACTGCCGCGTAACCCCAACAAAGGCCAGGATCCAAAGATTATCACAACAAGCTCCCGGGAAAGCACAAGACAGAGTCTCCTACATTGTGTCTGACTATCCTCGCCAGGGCCCAACAGCTGAAGACTTCCAGGCCCCAACCAAGGCCTTACTGGAGCCACTCTCCACACACTTGGATAAGCCTCAGACATAACCGAACTGGCAGAGCAACCCGGGTGTGTAGGACCCGGGACTGAGATCTCTAAGCCTGCACGGTTTGGGACTGGACCTGTCAGTAGCTAGACGGTTACACCCACCAACTGCCGTGTAACCCCAACAAAGGCCAGGATCCAAAGATTATCACAACAAGCTCCCGGGAGAGGACAAGGCAGAGTCGCCTACCCTGTGTCTGACTATCCTTGCCAGGGCCCAACAGCTGAAGACTTCCAGGCCCCAAGCAAGGCCTTACTGGAGCCACTCTCCACACACTTGGATAAGCCTCAGACATAACCGAACTGGCAGAGCAACCCAGGTGTGTGGGACCCGGGACTGAGATTTCTAAGCCTGCACGGTTTGGGACTGGACCTGTCAGTAGCTAGACAGTTACACCCTCGAACTGCCGCCTAACCCCAACAAAGGCCAGGATCCAAAGATTATCACAACAAGCTCCCGGGAGAGCACAAGGCAGAGTCTCCTACCCTGTGTCTGACTATCCTTGCCAGGGCCCAACAGCTGAAGACTTCCAGGCCCCAACCAAGGCCTTACTGGAGCCACTCTCCACACACTTGGATAAGCCTCAGACATAACCGAACTGGCAGAGGAACCCAGGTGTGTGGGACCCGGGACTGAGATCTCTAAGCCTGCACGGTTTGGGACTGGACCTGTCAGTAGCTAGACGGTTACACCCACCAACTGCCGTGTAACCCCAACAAAGGCCAGGATCGAAAGATTATCACAACAAGCTCCCGGGAGAGCACAAGGCAGAGTCTCCTACCCTGTGTCTGACTATCCTTGCCAGGGCCCAGAAGCTGAAGACTTCCAGGCCCCAACCAAGGCCTTACTGGAGCCACTCTCCACACACTTGGATAAGCCTCAGACATAACCGAACTGGCAGAGGAACCCAGGTGTGTGGGACCCGGGACTGAGATCGCTATGCCTTCACGGTTTGGGACTGGACCTGTCAGTAGCTAGACAGTTACACGCTCCAAGCGCCGTGTAACCCCAACAAAGGCCAGGATCCAAAGATTATCACTACAAGCTCCCGGGAGAGCACAAGGCAGAGTCTCCTACCCTGTGTCTGACTATCCTTGCCAGGGCCCAACAGCTGAAGACTTCCAGGCCCCAACCAAGGCCTTACTGGAGCCACTCTCCACACACTTGGATAAGCCTCAGACATAACCGAACTGGCAGAGGAACCCAGGTGTGTGGGACCCGGGACTGAGATCTCTAAGCCTGCACGGTTTGGGACTGGACCTGTCAGTAGCTAGACGGTTACACCCACCAACTGCCGTGTAACCCCAACAAAGGCCAGGATCCAAAGATTATCACAACAAGCTCCCGGGAGAGCACAAGGCAGAGTCTCCTACCCTGTCTCTGACTATCCTTGCCAGGGCCCAACAGCTGAAGACTTCCAGGCCCCAACCAAGGCCTTACTGGAGCCACTCTCCACACACTTGGATAAGCCTCAGACATAACCGAACTGGCAGAGGAACCCAGGTGTATGGGACCCGGGACTGAGATCGCTATGCCTTCACGGTTTGGGACTGGACCTGTCAGTAGCTAGACAGTTACACCCTCCAACTGCCGCGTAACCCCAACAAAGGCCAGGATCCAAAGATTATCACAACAAGCTCCCGGGAAAGCACAAGACAGAGTCTCCTACATTGTGTCTGACTATCCTCGCCAGGGCCCAACAGCTGAAGACTTCCAGGCCCCAACCAAGGCCTTACTGGAGCCACTCTCCACACACTTGGATAAGCCTCAGACATAACCGAACTGGCAGAGCAACCCGGGTGTGTAGGACCCGGGACTGAGATCTCTAAGCCTGCACGTTTTGGGACTGGACCTGTCAGTAGCTAGACACTTACACCCTCCAACTGCCGTGTAACCCCAACAAAGGCCAGGATCCAAAGATTATCACAACAAGCTCCCGGGAGAGCACAAGGCAGAGTCTCCTACCCTGTGTCTGACTATCCTTGCCAGGGCCCAACAGCGGAGACTTCCAGGCCCCAACCAAGGCCTTACTGCAGCCACTCTCCACACACTTGGATAAGCCTCAGACATAACCGAAATGGCAGAGGAACCCAGGTGTGTGGGACCCGGGACTGAGATCTCTAAGCCTGCACGGTTGGGACTGGACCTGTCAGTAGCTAGACAGTTACACCCTCCAACTGCCGTGTAACCCCAACAAAGGCCAGGATCCAAAGATTATCACAACAAGCTCCTGGGAGAGCACAAGGCAGAGTCTCCTACCCTGTGTCTGACTATCCTTGCCAGGGCCCAACAGCTGAAGACTTCCAGGCCCCAACCAAGGCCTTACTGGCGCCACTCTCCACACACTTGGATAAGCCTCAGACATAACCGAACTGGCAGAGCAACCCAGGTGTGTGGGACCCGGGACTGAGATTTTTAAGCCTGCACGGTTTGGGACTGGACCTGTCAGTAGCTAGACAGTTACACCCTCGAACTGCCGCCTAACCCCAACAAAGGCCAGGATCCAAAGATTATCACAACAAGCTCCCGGGAGAGCACAAGGCAGAGTCTCCTACCCTGTGTCTGACTATCCTCGCCAGGGCCCAACAGCTGAAGACTTCCAGGCCACAACCAAGGCCTTACTGGAGCCACTCTGCACACACTTGGATAAGCCTCAGACATAACCGAACTGGTAGAGGAACCCAGGTTTGTGGGATCCGGGACTGAGATCTCTAAGCCTGCACGGTTTGGGACTGGACCTGTCAGTAGCTAGACAGTTACACCCTCCAAGTGCCGTGTATCCCCAACAAAGGCCAGGATCCAAAGATTATCACTACAAGCTCCCGGGAGAGCACAAGGCAGAGTCTCCTACCCTGTGTCTGACTATCCTTGCCAGGGCCCAACAGCTGAAGACTTCCAGGCCCCAACCAAGGCCTTACTGGAGCCACTCTCCACACACTTGGATAAGCCTCAGACATAACCGAACTGGCAGAGGAACCCAGGTGTGTGGGACCCGGGACTGAGATCTCTAAGCCTGCACGGTTTGGGACTGGACCTGTCAGTAGCTAGACGGTTACACCCACCAACTGCCGTGTAACCCCAACAAAGGCCAGGATCCAAAGATTATCACAACAAGCTCCCGGGAGAGCACAAGGCAGAGTCTCCTACCCTGTCTCTGACTATCCTTGCCAGGGCCCAACAGCTGAAGACTTCCAGGCCCCAACCAAGGCCTTACTGGAGCCACTCTCCACACACTTGGATAAGCCTCAGACATAACCGAACTGGCAGAGGAACCCAGGTGTGTGGGACCCGGGACTGAGATCGCTATGCCTTCACGGTTTGGGACTGGACCTGTCAGTAGCTAGACAGTTACACCCTCCAACTGCCGCGTAACCCCAACAAAGGCCAGGATCCAAAGATTATCACAACAAGCTCCCGGGAAAGCACAAGACAGAGTCTCCTACCCTGTGTCTGACTATCCTCGCCAGGGCCCAACAGCTGAAGACTTCCAGGCCCCAACCAAGGCCTTACTGGAGCCACTCTCCACACACTTGGATAAGCCTCAGACATAACCGAACTGGCAGAGCAACCCAGGTGTGTAGGACCCGGGACTGACATCTCTAAGCCTGCACGGTTTGGGACTGGACCTGTCAGTAGCTAGACACTTACACCCTCCAACTGCCGTGTAACCCCAACAAAGGCCAGGATCCAAAGATTATCACAACAAGCTCCCGGGAGAGCACAAGGCAGAGTCTCCTACCCTGTGTCTGACTATACTTGCCAGGGCCCAACAGCGGAAGACTTCCAGGCCCCAACCAAGGCCTTACTGCAGCCACTCTCCACACACTTGGATAAGCCTCAGACATAACCGAAATGGCAGAGGAACCCAGGTGTGTGAGACCCGGGACTGAGATCTCTAAGCCTGCACGGTTGGGACTGGACCTGTCAGTAGCTAGACAGTTACACCCTCCAACTGCCGTGTAACCCCAACAAAGGCCAGGATCCAAAGATTATCACAACAAGCTCCTGGGAGAGCACAAGGCAGAGTCTCCTACCCTGTGTCTGACTATCCTTGCCAGGGCCCAACAGCTGAAGACTTCCAGGCCCCAACCAAGGCCTTACTGGCGCCACTCTCCACACACTTGGATAAGCCTCAGACATAACCGAACTGGCAGAGCAACCCAGGTGTGTGGGACCCGGGACTGAGATTTTTAAGCCTGCACGGTTTGGGACTGGACCTGTCAGTAGCTAGACAGTTACACCCTCGAACTGCCGCCTAACCCCAACAAAGGCCAGGATCCAAAGATTATCACAACAAGCTCCCGGGAGAGCACAAGGCAGAGTCTCCTACCCTGTGTCTGACTATCCTTTCCAGGGCCCAACAGCTGAAGACTTCCAGGCCCCAACCAAGGCCTTACTGGAGCCACTCTCCACACACTTGGATAAGCCTCAGACATAACCGAACTGGCAGAGGAACCCAGGTGTGTGGGACCCGGGACTGAGATCTCTAAGCCTGCACGGTTTGGGACTGGACCTGTCAGTAGCTAGACAGTTACACCCTCCAACTGCCGTGTAACCCCAACAAAGGCCAGGATCCAAAGATTATCACAACAAGCTCCCGGGAGAGCACAAGGCAGAGTCTCCTACCCTGTGTCTGACTATCCTCGCCAGGGCCCAACAGCTGAAGACTTCCAGGCCACAACCAAGGCCTTACTGGAGCCACTCTGCACACACTTGGATAAGCCTCAGACATAACCGAACTGGTAGAGGAACCCAGGTTTGTGGGATCCGGGACTGAGATCTCTAAGCCTGCACGGTTTGGGACTGGACCTGTCAGTAGCTAGACAGTTACACCCTCCAAGTGCCGTGTAACCCCAACAAAGGCCAGGATCCAAAGATTATCACTACAAGCTCCCGGGAGAGCACAAGGCAGAGTCTCCTACCCTGTGTCTGACTATCCTTGCCAGGGCCCAACAGGTGAAGACTTCCAGGCCCCAACCAAGGCCTTACTGGAGCCACTCTCCACACACTTGGATAAGCCTCAGACATAACCGAACTGGCAGAGGAACCCAGGTGTGTGGGACCCGGGACTGAGATCTCTAAGCCTGCACGGTTTGGGACTGGACCTGTCAGTAGCTAGACGGTTACACCCACCAACTGCCGTGTAACCCCAACAAAGGCCAGGATCCAAAGATTATCACAACAAGCTCCCGGGAGAGCACAAGGCAGAGTCTCCTACCCTGTGTCTGACTATCCTTGCCAGGGCCCAACAGCTGAAGACTTCCAGGCCCCAACCAAGGCCTTACTGGAGCCACTCTCCACACACTTGGATAAGCCTCAGACATAACCGAACTGGCAGAGGAACCCAGGTGTGTGGGACCCGGGACTGAGATCGCTAAGCCTGCACGGTTTGGGACTGGACCTGTCAGTAGCTAGACAGTTACACCCTCCAACTGCCGCGTAACCCCAACAAAGGCCAGGATCCAAAGATTATCACAACAAGCTCCCGGGAGAGCACAAGGCAGAGTCTCCTACCCTGTGTCTGACTATCCTCGCCAGGGCCCAACAGCTGAAGACTTCCAGGCCCCAACCAAGGCCTTACTGGAGCCACTCTCCACACACTTGGATAAGCCTCAGACATAACCGAACTGGCAGAGGAACCCAGGTGTGTGGGACCCGGGACTGAGATCGCTATGCCTTCACGGTTTGGGACTGGACCTGTCAGTAGCTAGACAGTTACACCCTCCAAGTGCCGTGTAACCCCAACAAAGGCCAGGATCCAAAGATTATCACTACAAGCTCCCGGGAGAGCACAAGGCAGAGTCTCCTACCCTGTGTCTGACTATCCTTGCCAGGGCCCAACAGCTGAAGACTTCCAGGCCCCAACCAAGGCCTTACTGGAGCCACTCTCCACACACTTGGATAAGCCTCAGACATAACCGAACTGGCAGAGCAACCCAGGTGTGTGGGACCCGGGACTGAGATTTCTAAGCCTGCACGGTTTGGGACTGGACCTGTCAGTAGCTAGACAGTTACACCCTCGAACTGCCGCGTAACCCCAACAAAGGCCAGGATCCAAAGATTATCACAACAAGCTCCCGGGAGAGCACAAGGCAGAGTCTCCTACCCTGTGTCTGACTATCCTTGCCAGGGCCCAACAGCTGAAGACTTCCAGGCCCCAACCAAGGCCTTACTGGAGCCACTCTCCACACACTTGGATAAGCCTCAGACATAACCGAACTGGTAGAGGAACCCAGGTGTGTGGGATCCGGGACTGAGATCTCTAAGCCGGCACGGTTTGGGACTGGACCTGTCAGTAGCTAGACAGTTACACCCTCCAACTGCCGTGTAACCCCAACAAAGGCCAGGATCCAAAGATTATCACTACAAGCTCCCGGGAGAGCACAAGGCAGAGTCTCCTACCCTGTGTCTGACTATCCTTGCCAGGGCCCAACAGCTGAAGACTTCCAGGCCCCAACCAAGGCCTTACTGGAGCCACTCTCCACACACTTGGATAAGCCTCAGACATAACCGAACTGGCAGAGCAACCCAGGTGTGTGGGACCCGGGACTGAGATTTCTAAGCCTTCACGGTTTGGGACTGGACCTGTCAGTAGCTAGACAGTTACACCCTCGAACTGCCGCGTAACCCCAACAAAGGCCAGGATCCAAAGATTATCACAACAAGCTCCCGGGAGAGCACAAGGCAGAGTCTCTTACCCTGTGTCTGACTATCCTCGCCAGGGCCCAACAGCTGAAGACTTCCAGGCCCCAACCAAGGCCTTACTGGAGCCACTATCCACACACTTGGATAAGCCTCAGACATAACCGAACTGGCAGAGGAACCCAGGTGTGTGGGACCCGGGACTGAGATCTCTAAGCCTGCACGGTTTGGGACTGGACCTGTCAGTAGCTAGACGGTTACACCCACCAACTGCCGTGTAACCCCAACAAAGGCCAGGATCCAAAGATTATCACAACAAGCTCCCGGGAGAGCACAAGGCAGAGTCTCCTACCCTGTGTCTGACTATCCTCGCCAGAGCCCAAGAGCTGAAGACTTCCAGGCCCCAACCAAGGCTTTACTGGAGCCACTCTCCACACACTTGGATAAGCCTCAGACATAACCGAACTGGCAGAGCAACCCAGGTGTGTGGGACCCGGGACTGAGATCTCTAAGCCTGCACGGTTTGGGACTGGACCTGTCAGTAGCTAGACAGTTACACCCTCCAACTGCCGCGTAACCCCAACAAAGGCCAGGATCCGAAGATTATCACAACAAGCTCCCGGGAGAGCACAAGGCAGAGTCTCCTACCCTGTGTCTGACTATCCTCGCCAGGGCCCAACAGCTGAAGACTTCCAGGCCCCAACCAAGGCCTTACTGGAGCCACTCTCCACACACTTGGATAAGCCTCAGACATAACCGAACTGGCAGAGGAACCCAGGTGTGTGGGACCCGGGACTGAGATCTCTAAGCCTGCACGGTTTGGGACTGGACCTGTCAGTAGCTAGACGGTTACACCCACCAACTGCCGTGTAACCCCAACAAAGGCCAGGATCCAAAGATTATCACAACAAGCTCCCGGGAGAGCACAAGGCAGAGTCTCCTACCCTGTGTCTGACTATCCTTGCCAGGGCCCAACAGCTGAAGACTTCCAGGCCCCAACCAAGGCCTTACTGGAGCCACTCTCCACACACTTGGATAAGCCTCAGACATAACCGAACTGGCAGAGGAACCCAGGTGTGTGGGACCCGGGACTGAGATCGCTAAGCCTGCACGGTTTGGGACTGGACCTGTCAGTAGCTAGACAGTTACACCCTCCAACTGCCGCCTAACCCCAACAAAGGCCAGGATCCAAAGATTATCACAACAAGCTCCCGGGAGAGCACAAGGCAGAGTCTCCTACCCTGTGTCTGACTATCCTCGCCAGGGCCCAACAGCTGAAGACTTCCAGGCCCCAACCAAGGCCTTACTGGAGCCACTCTCCACACACTTGGATAAGCCTCAGACATAACCGAACTGGCAGAGGAACCCAGGTGGTTGGGCCCCGGGACTGAGATCTCTAAGCCTGCAACGGTTTGGGACTGGACCTGTCAGTAGCTAGACAGTTACACCCTCCAACTGCCGTGTAATCCCAACAAAGGCCAGGATCCAAAGATTATCACAACAAGCTCCCGGGAGAGCACAAGGCAGAGTCTCCTACCCTGTGTCTGACTATCCTTGCCAGGGCCCAACAGCTGAAGACTTCCAGGCCCCAACCAAGGCCTTACTGGAGCCACTCTCCACACACTTGGATAAGCCTCAGACATAACCGAACTGGCAGAGGAACCCAGGTGTGTGGGACCCGGGACTGATATCTCTAAGCCTGCACGGTTTGGGACTGGACCCAGTAGCTAGACAGTTACACCCTCCATCTGCCGTGTAACCCCACCAAAGGCCAGGATCCAAAGATTATCACAACAAGCTCTCGGGAGAGCACAAGGCAGAGTCTCCTACCCTGTGTCTGACTATCCTCGCCAGGGCCCAACAGCTGAAGACTTACAGGCCCCAACCAAGGCCTTACTGGAGCCACTCTCCACACACTTGGATAAGCCTCAGATATGACCGAACTGGCAGAGGAACCCAGGTGTGTGGGACCCGGGACTGAGAACTCTAAGCCTGCACGGTTTGGGACTGGACCTGTCAGTAGCTAGACAGTTACACCCTCCAACTGCCGTGTAACCCCAACAAAGGCCAGGATCCAAAGGTTATCACAACAAGCTCCCCGGAGAGCACAAGGCAGAGTCTCCTACCCTGTGTCTGACTATCCTCGCCAGGGCCCAACAGCTGAAGACTTCCAGGCCCCAACCAAGGCCTTACTGGAGCCACTCTCCACACACTTGGATAAGCCTCAGACATAACCGAACTGGCAGAGGAACCCAGGTGTGTGGGACCCGGGACTGAGATCGCTATGCCTTCACGGTTTGGGACTGGACCTGTCAGTAGCTAGACAGTTACACCCTCCAAGTGCCGTGTAACCCCAACAAAGGCCAGGATCCAAAGATTATCACTACAAGCTCCCGGGAGAGCACAAGGCAGAGTCTCCTACCCTGTGTCTGACTATCCTTGCCAGGGCCCAACAGCTGAAGACTTCCAGGCCCCAACCAAGGCCTTACTGGAGCCACTCTCCACACACTTGGATAAGCCTCAGACATAACCGAACTGGCAGAGCAACCCAGGTGTGTGGGACCCGGGACTGAGATCTCTAAGCCTGCACGGTTTGGGACTGGACCTGTCAGTAGCTAGACAGTTACACCCTCGAACTGCCGCGTAACCCCAACAAAGGCCAGGATCCAAAGATTATCACAACAAGCTCCCGGGAGAGCACAAGGCAGAGTCTCCTACCCTGTGTCTGACTATCCTTGCCAGGGCCCAACAGCTGAAGACTTCCAGGCCCCAACCAAGGCCTTACTGGAGCCACTCTCCACACACTTGGATAAGCCTCAGACATAACCGAACTGGCAGAGCAACCCAGGTGTGTGGGACCCGGGACTGAGATCTCTAAGCCTGCACGGTTTGGGACTGGACCTGTCAGTAGCTAGACGATTACACCCACCAACTGCCGTGTAACCCCAACAAAGGCCAGGATCCAAAGATTATCACAACAAGCTCCCGGGAGAGCGCAAGGCAGAGTCTCCTACCCTGTGTCTGACTATCCTCGCCAGAGCCCAAGAGCTGAAGACTTCCAGGCCCCAACCAAGGCTTTACTGGAGCCACTCTCCACACACTTGGATAAGCCTCAGACGTAACCGAACTGGCAGAGCAACCCAGGTGTGTGGGACCCGGGACTGAGATCTCTAAGCCTGCACGGTTTGGGACTGGACCTGTCAGTAGCTAGACAGTTACACCCTCCAACTGCCGCGTAACCCCAAAATAGGCCAGGATCCGAAGATTATCACAACAAGCTCCCGGGAGAGCACAAGGCAGAGTCTCCTACCCTGTGTCTGACTATCCTCGCCAGGGCCCAACAGCTGAAGACTTCCAGGCCCCAACCAAGGCCTTACTGGAGCCACTCTCCACACACTTGGATAAGCCTCAGACATAACCGAACTGGCAGAGGAACCCAGGTGTGTGGGACCCGGGACTGAGATATCTAAGCCTGCACGGTTTGGGACTGGACCTGTCAGTAGCTAGACGGTTACACCCACCAACTGCCGTGTAACCCCAACAAAGGCCAGGATTCAAAGATTATCACAACAAGCTCCCGGGAGAGCACAAGGCAGAGTCTCCTACCCTGTGTCTGACTATCCTTGCCAGGGCCCAACAGCTGAAGACTTCCAGGCCCCAACCAAGGCCTTACTGGAGCCACTCTCCACACACTTGGATAAGCCTCAGATATAACTGAACTGGCAGAGGAACCCAGGTGTGTGGGACCCGGGACTGAGAACTCTAAGCCTGCACGGTTTGGGACTGGACCTGTCAGTAGCTAGACAGTTACACCCTCCAACTGCCGTGTAACCCCAACAAAGGCCAGGATCCAAAGATTATCACAACAAGCTCCCGGGAGAGCACAAGGCAGAGTCTCCTACCCTGTGTCTGACTATCCTTGCCAGGGCCCAACAGCTGAAGACTTCCAGGCCCCAACCAAGGCCTTACTGGAGCCACTCTCCACACACTTGGATAAGCCTCAGATATAACCGAACTGGCAGAGGAACCCAGGTGTGTGGGACCCGGGACTGAGAACTCTAAGCCTGCACGGTTTGGGACTGGACCTGTCAGTAGCTAGACAGTTACACCCTCCAACTGCCGTGTAACCCCAACAAAGGCCAGGATCCAAAGATTATCACAACAAGCTCCCGGGAGAGCACAAGGCAGAGTCTCCTACCCTGTGTCTGACTATCCTCGCCAGGGCCCAACAGCTGAAGACTTCCAGGCCCCAACCAAGGCCTTACTGGAGCCACTCTCCACACACTTGGATAAGCCTCAGATATAACCGAACTGGCAGAGGAACCCAGGTGTGTGGGACCCGGGACTGAGAACTCTAAGCCTGCACGGTTTGGGACTGGACCTGTCAGTAGCTAGACAGTTACACCCTCCAACTGCCGTGTAACCCCAACAAAGGCCAGGATCCAAAGGTTATCACAACAAGCTCCCCGGAGAGCACAAGGCAGAGTCTCCTACCCTGTGTCTGACTATCCTCACCAGGGCCCAACAGCTGAAGACTTCCAGGCCCCAACCAAGGCCTTACTGGAGCCACTCTCCACACACTTGGATAAGCCTCAGACATAACCGAACTGGCAGAGGAACCCAGGTGTGTGGGACCCGGGACTGAGATCGCTATACCTTCACGGTTTGGGACTGGACCTGTCAGTAGCTAGACAGTTACACCCTCCAAGTGCCGTGTAACCCCAACAAAGGCCAGGATCCAAAGATTATCACTACAAGCTCCCCGGAGAGCACAAGGCAGAGTCTCCTACCCTGTGTCTGACTATCCTTGCCAGGGCCCAAGAGCTGAAGACTTCCAGGCCCCAACCAAGGCCTTACTGGAGCCACTCTCCACACACTTGGATAAGCCTCAGACATAACCGAACTGGCAGAGCAACCCAGGTGTGTGGGACCCGGGACTGAGATTTCTAAGCCTGCACGGTTTGGGACTGGACCTGTCAGTAGCTAGACAGTTACACCCTCGAACTGCCGCGTAACCCCAACAAAGGCCAGGATCCAAAGATTATCACAACAAGCTCCCGGGAGAGCACAAGGCAGAGTCTCCTACCCTGTGTCTGACTATCCTCGCCAGGGCCCAACAGCTGAAGACTTCCAGGCCCCAACCAAGGCCTTACTGGAGCCACTCTCCACACACTTGGATAAGCCTCAGACATAACCGAACTGGCAGAGCAACCCAGGTGTGTGGGACCCGGGACTGAGATCTCTAAGCCTGCACGGTTTGGGACTGGACCTGTCAGTAGCTAGACAGTTACACCCTCCAACTGCCGCGTAACCCCAACAAAGGCCAGGATCCGAAGATTATCACAACAAGCTCCCGGGAGAGCACAAGGCAGAGTCTCCTACCCTGTGTCTGACTATCCTCGCCAGGGCCCAACAGCTGAAGACTTCCAGGCCCCAACCAAGCTCTTACTGGAGCCACTCTCCACACACTTGGATAAGCCTCAGACATAACCGAACTGGCAGAGGAACCCAGGTGTGTGGGACCCGGGACTGAGTTCTCTAAGCCTGCACGGTTTGGGACTGGACCTGTCAGTAGCTAGACGGTTACACCCACCAACTGCCGTGTAACCCCAACAAAGGCCAGGATCCAAAGATTATCACAACAAGCTCCCGGGAGAGCACAAGGCAGAGTCTCCTACCCTGTGTCTGACTATCCTTGCCAGGGCCCAACAGCTGAAGACTTCCAGGCCCCAACCAAGGCCTTACTGGAGCCACTCTCCACACACTTGGATAAGCCTCAGACATAACCGAACTGGCAGAGCAACCCAGGTGTGTGGGACCCGGGACTGAGATTTCTAAGCCTGCACGGTTTGGGACTGGACCTGTCAGTAGCTAGAAAGTTACACCCTCGAACTGCCGCCTAACCCCAACAAAGGCCAGGATCCAAAGATTATCACAACAAGCTCCCGGGAGAGCACAAGGCAGAGTCTCCTACCCTGTGTCTGACTATCCTCGCCAGGGCCCAACAGCTGAAGACTTCCAGGCCCCAACCAAGGCCTTACTGGAGCCACTCTCCACACACTTGGATAAGCCTCAGACATAACCGAACTGGCAGAGGAACCCAGGTGTGTGGGACCCGGGACTGAGATCTCTAAGCCTGCACGGTTTGGGACTGGACCTGTCAGTAGCTAGACGGTTACACCCACCAACTGCCGTGTAACACCAACAAAGGCCAGGATCCAAAGATTATCACAACAAGCTCCCGGGAGAGCACAAGGCAGAGTCTCCTACCCTGTGTCTGACTATCCTTGCCAGGGCCCAACAGCTGAAGACTTCCAGGCCCCAACCAAGGCCTTACTGGAGCCACTCTACACACACTTGGATAAGCCTCAGATATAACCGAACTGGCAGAGGAACCCAGGTGTGTGGGACCCGGGACTGAGATCTCTAAGCCTGCACGGTTTGGGACTGGACCTGTCAGTAGCTAGACAGTTACACCCTCCAACTGCCGTGTAACCCCAACAAAGGCCAGGATCCAAAGATTATCACAACAAGCTCCCGGGAGAGCACAAGGCAGAGTCTCCTACCCTGTGTCTGACTATCCTTGCCAGGGCCCAACAGCTGAAGACTTCCAGGCCCCAACCAAGGCCTTACTGGAGCCACTCTCCACACACTTGGATAAGCCTCAGACATAACCGAACTGGCAGAGGAACCCAGGTGTGTGGGACCCGGGACTGAGATCTCTAAGCCTGCACGGTTTGGGACTGGACCCAGTAGCTAGACAGTTACACCCTCCATCTGCCGTGTAACCCCAACAAAGGCCAGGATCCAAAGATTATCACAACAAGCTCCCGGGAGAGCACAAGGCAGAGGCTCCTACCCTGTGTCTGACTATCCTCGCCAGGGCCCAACAGCTGAAGACTTCCAGGCCCCAACCAAGGCCTTACTGGAGCCACTCTCCACACACTTGGATAAGCCTCAGATATAACCGAACTGGCAGAGGAACCCAGGTGTGTGGGACCCGGGACTGAGAACTCTAAGCCTGCACGGTTTGGGACTGGACCTGTCAGTAGCTAGACAGTTACACCCTCGAACTGCCGCGTAACCCCAACAAAGGCCAGGATCCAAAGATTATCACAACAAGCTCCCGGGAGAGCACAAGGCAGAGTCTCCTACCCTGTGTCTGACTATCCTCGCCAGGGCCCAACAGCTGAAGACTACCAGGCCCCAACCAAGGCCTTACTGGAGCCACTCTCCACACACTTGGATAAGCCTCAGACATAACCGAACTGGCAGAGGAACCCAGGTGTGTGGGACCCGGGACTGAGATCTCTAAGCCTGCACGGTTTGGGACTGGACCTGTCAGTAGCTAGACGATTACACCCACCAACTGCCGTGTAACCCCAACAAAGGCCAGGATCCAAAGATTATCACAACAAGCTCCCGGGAGAGCAAAAGGCAGAGTCTCCTACCCTGTGTCTGACTATCCTCGCCAGAGCCCAAGAGCTGAAGACTTCCAGGCCCCAACCAAGGCTTTACTGGAGCCACTCTCCACACACTTGGATAAGCCTCAGACATAACCGAACTGGCAGAGCAACCCAGGTGTGTGGGACCCGGGACTGAGATCTCTAAGCCTGCACGGTTTGGGACTGGACCTGTCAGTAGCTAGACAGTTACACCCTCCAACTGCCGCGTAACCCCAACAAAGGCCAGGATCCGAAGATTATCACAACAAGCTCCCGGGAGAGCACAAGGCAGAGTCTCCTACCCTGTGTCTGACTATCCTCGCCAGGGCCCAACAGCTGAAGACTTCCAGGCCCCAACCAAGGCCTTACTGGAGCCACTCTCCACACACTTGGATAAGCCTCAGACATAACCGAACTGGCAGAGGAACCCAGGTGTGTGGGACCCGGGACTGAGTTCTCTAAGCCTGCACGGTTTGGGACTGGACCTGTCAGTAGCTAGACGGTTACACCCACCAACTGCCGTGTAACCCCAACAAAGGCCAGGATCCAAAGATTATCACAACAAGCTCCCGGGAGAGCACAAGGCAGAGTCTCCTACCCTGTGTCTGACTATCCTTGCCAGGGCCCAACAGCTGAAGACTTCCAGGCCCAACCAAGGCCTTACTGGAGCCACTCTCCACACACTTGGATAAGCCTCAGACATAACCGAACTGGCAGAGCAACCCAGGTGTGTGGGACCCGGGACTGAGATTTCTAAGCCTGCACGGTTTGGGACTGGACCTGTCAGTAGCTAGACAGTTACACCCTCGAACTGCCGCCTAACCCCAACAAAGGCCAGGATCCAAAGATTATCACAACAAGCTCCCGGGAGATCACAAGGCAGAGTCTCCTACCCTGTGTCTGACTATCCTCGCCAGGGCCCAACAGCTGAAGACTTCCAGGCCCCAACCAAGGCCTTACTGGAGCCACTCTCCACACACTTGGATAAGCCTCAGACATAACCGAACTGGCAGAGGAACCCAGGTGTGTGGGACCCGGGACTGAGATCTCTAAGCCTGCACGGTTTGGGACTGGACCTGTCAGTAGCTAGACGGTTACACCCACCAACTGCCGTGTAACCCCAACAAAGGCCAGGATCCAAAGATTATCACAACAAGCTCCCGGGAGAGCACAAGGCAGAGTCTCCTACCCTGTGTCTGACTATCCTCGCCAGGGCCCAGAAGCTGAAGACTTCCAGGCCCCAACCAAGGCCTTACTGGAGCCACTCTCCACACACTTGGATAAGCCTCAGACATAACCGAACTGGCAGAGGAACCCAGGTGTGTGGGACCCGGGACTGAGATCGCTATGCCTTCACGGTTTGGGACTGGACCTGTCAGTAGCTAGACAGTTACACCCTCCAAGTGCCGTGTAACCCCAACAAAGGCCAGGATCCAAAGATTATCACTACAAGCTCCCGGGAGAGCACAAGGCAGAGTCTCCTACCCTGTGTCTGACTATCCTTGCCAGGGCCCAACAGCTGAAGACTTCCAGGCCCCAACCAAGGCCTTACTGGAGCCACTCTCCACAAACTTGGATAAGCCTCAGACATAACCGAACTGGCAGAGGAACCCAGGTGTGTGGGACCCGGGACTGAGATCGCTAAGCCTGCACGGTTTGGGACTGGACCTGTCAGTAGCTAGACAGTTACACCCTCGAACTGCCGCCTAACCCCAACAAAGGCCAGGATCCAAAGATTATCACAACAAGCTCCCGGGAGATCACAAGGCAGAGTCTCCTACCCTGTGTCTGACTATCCTCGCCAGGGCCCAACAGCTGAAGACTTCCAGGCCCCAACCAAGGCCTTACTGGAGCCACTCTCCACACACTTGGATAAGCCTCAGACATAACCGAACTGGCAGAGCAACCCAGGTGTGTGGGACCCGGGACTGAGATTTCTAAGCCTGCACGGTTTGGGACTGGACCTGTCAGTAGCTAGACAGTTACACCCTCGAACTGCCGCGTAACCCAAACAAAGGCCAGGATCCAAAGATTATCACAACAAGCTCCCGGGAGAGCACAAGGCAGAGTCTCCTACCCTGTGTCTGACTATCCTCGCCAGGGCCCAACAGCTGAAGACTTCCAGGCCCCAACCAAGGCCTTACTGGAGCCACTCTCCACACACTTGGATAAGCCTCAGACATAACCGAACTGGCAGAGGAACCCAGGTGTGTGGGACCCGGGACTGAGATCTCTAAGCCTGCACGGTTTGGGACTGGACCTGTCAGTAGCTAGACGATTACACCCACCAACTGCCGTGTAACCCCAACAAAGGCCAGGATCCAAAGATTATCACAACAAGCTCCCGGGAGAGCACAAGGCAGAGTCTCCTACCCTGTGTCTGACTATCCTCGCCAGAGCCCAAGAGCTGAAGACTTCCAGGCCCCAACCAAGGCTTTACTGGAGCTACTCTCCACACACTTGGATAAGCCTCAGACATAACCGAACTGGCAGAGCAACCCAGGTGTGTGGGACCCGGGACTGAGATCTCTAAGCCTGCACGGTTTGGGACTGGACCTGTCAGTAGCTAGACAGTTACACCCTCCAACTGCCGCGTAACCCCAACAAAGGCCAGGATCCGAAGATTATCACAACAAGCTCCCGGGAGAGCACAAGGCAGAGTCTCCTACCCTGTGTCTGACTATCCTCGCCAGGGCCCAACAGCTGAAGACTTCCAGGCCCCAACCAAGGCCTTACTGGAGCCACTCTCCACACACTTGGATAAGCCTCAGACATAACCGAACTGGCAGAGGAACCCAGGTGTGTGGGACCCGGGACTGAGATCTCTAAGCCTGCACGGTTTGGGACTGGACCTGTCAGTAGCTAGACGGTTTCACACACCAACTGCCGTGTAACCCCAACAAAGGCCAGGATCCAAAGATTATCGCAACAAGCTCCCGGGAGAGCACAAGGCAGAGTCTCCTACCCTGTGTCTGACTATCCTTGCCAGGGCCCAACAGCTGAAGACTTCCAGGCCCCAACCAAGGCCTTACTGGAGCCACTCTCCACACACTTGGATAAGCCTCACATATAACCGAACTGGCAGAGGAACCCAGGTGTGTGGGACCCGGGACTGAGAACTCTAAGCCTGCACGGTTTGGGACTGGACCTGTCAGTAGCTAGACAGTTACACCCTCCAACTGCCGTGTAACCCCAACAAAGGCCAGGATCCAAAGATTATCACAACAAGCTCCCCGGAGAGCACAAGGCAGAGTCTCATACCCTGTGTCTGAATATCCTCGCCAGGGCCCAACAGCTGAAGACTTCCAGGCCCCAACCAAGGCCTTACTGGAGCCACTCTCCACACACTTGGATAAGCCTCAGACATAACCGAACTGGCAGAGGAACCCAGGTGTGTGGGACCCGGGACTGAGATCTCTAAGCCTGCACGGTTTGGGACTGGACCTGTCAGTAGCTAGACAGTTACACCCACCAACTGCCGTGTAACCCCAACAAAGGCCAGGATCCAAAGATTATCACAACAAGCTCCCGGGAGAGCACAAGGCAGAGTCTCCTACCCTGTGTCTGACTATCCTCGCCAGGGCCCAACAGCTGAAGACTTCCAGCCCCCAACCAAGGCCTTACTGGAGCCACTCTCCACACACTTGGATAAGCCTCAGACATAACCGAACTGGAAGAGGAACCCAGGTGTGTGGGACCCGGGACTGAGATATCTAAGCCTGCACGGTTTGGGACTGGACCTGTCAGTAGCTAGACAGTTACACCCTCCAACTGCCGTGTAACCCCAACAAAGGCCAGGATCCAAAGATTATCACTACAAGCTCCCGGGAGAGCACAAGGCAGAGTCTCCTACCCTGTGTCTGACTATCCTTGCCAGGGCCCAACAGCTGAAGACTTCCAGGCCCCAACCAAGGCCTTACTGGAGCCACTCTCCACACACTTGGATAAGCCTCAGACATAACCGAACTGGCAGAGCAACCCAGGTGTGTGGGACCCGGGACTGAGATCTCTAAGCCTGCACGTTTTGGGACTGGACCTGTCAGTAGCTAGACAGTTACACCCTCGAACTGCCGCGTAACCCCAACAAAGGCCAGGATCCAAAGATTATCACAACAAGCTCCCGGGAGAGCACAAGGCAGAGTCTCCTACCCTGTGTCTGATTATCCTCGCCAGGGCCCAACAGCTGAAGACTTCCAGGCCCCAACCAAGGCCTTATTGGAGCCACTCTCCACACACTTGGATAAGCCTCAGACATAACCGAACTGGCAGAGGAACCCAGGTGTGTGGGACCCGGGACTGAGATCTCTAAGCCTGCACGGTTTGGGACTGGACCTGTCAGTAGCTAGATAGTTACATCCACCAACTGCCGTGTAACCCCAACAAAGGCCAGGATCCAAAGATTATCACAACAAGCTCCCGGGAGAGCACAAGGCAGAGTCTCCTACCCTGTGTCTGACTATCCTCGCCAGGGCCCAACAGCTGAAGACTTCCAGCCCCCAACCAAGGCCTTACTGGAGCCACTCTCCACACACTTGGATAAGCCTCAGACATAACCGAACTGGCAGAGGAACCCAGGTGTGTGGGACCCGGGACTGAGATCGCTATGCCTTCACGGTTTGGGACTGGACCTGTCAGTAGCTAGACACTTACACCCTCCAACTGCCGTGTAACCCCAACAAAGGCCAGGACCCAAAGATTATCACAACAAGCTCCCGGGAGAGCACAAGGCAGCGTCTCCTACCCTGTGTCTGACTATCCTTGCCAGGGCCCAACAGCGGAAGACTTCCAGGCCCCAACCAAGCCTTACTGGAGCCACTCTCCACACACTTGGATAAGCCTCAGACATAACCGAACTGGCAGAGGAACCCAGGTGTGTGGGACCCGGGACTGAGATCTCTAAGCCTGCACGGTTTGGGACTGGACCTGTAAGTAGCTAGACAGTTACACCCACCAACTGCCGTGTAACCCCAACAAAGGCCAGGATCCAAAGATTATCACAACAAGCTCCCGGGAGAGCACAAGGCAGAGTCTCCTACCCTGTGTCTGACTATCCTAGCCAGGGCCCAACAGCTGAAGACTTCCAGCCCCCAACCAAGGCCTTACTGGAGCCACTCTCCACACACTTGGATAAGCCTCAGACATAACCGAACTGGCAGAGGAACCCAGGTGTGTGGGACCCGGGACTGAGATCTCTAAGCCTGCACGGTTTGGGACTGGACCTGTCAGTAGCTAGACAGTTACACCCTCCAACTGCCGTGTAACCCCAACAAAGGCCAGGATCCAAAGATTATCACTACAAGCTCCCGGGAGAGCACAAGGCAGAGTCTCCTACCCTGTGTCTGACTATCCTTGCCAGGGCCCAACAGCTGAAGACTTCCAGGCCCCAACCAAGGCCTTACTGGAGCCACTCTCCACACACTTGGATAAGCCTCAGACATAACCGAACTGGCAGAGCAACCCAGGTGTGTGGGACCCGGGACTGAGATCTCTAAGCCTGCACGTTTTGGGACTGGACCTGTCAGTAGCTAGACAGTTACACCCTCGAACTGCCGCGTAACCCCAACAAAGGCCAGGATCCAAAGATTATCACAACAAGCTCCCGGGAGAGCACAAGGCAGAGTCTCCTACCCTGTGTCTGATTATCCTCGCCAGGGCCCAACAGCTGAAGACTTCCAGGCCCCAACCAAGGCCTTATTGGAGCCACTCTCCACACACTTGGATAAGCCTCAGACATAACCGAACTGGCAGAGGAACCCAGGTGTGTGGGACCCGGGACTGAGATCTCTAAGCCTGCACGGTTTGGGACTGGACCTGTCAGTAGCTAGATAGTTACATCCACCAACTGCCGTGTAACCCCAACAAAGGCCAGGATCCAAAGATTATCACAACAAGCTCCCGGGAGAGCACAAGGCAGAGTCTCCTACCCTTTGTCTGACTATCCTCGCCAGGGCCCAACAGCTGAAGACTTCCAGCCCCCAACCAAGGCCTTACTGGAGCCACTCTCCACACACTTGTATAAGCCTCAGACATAACCGAACTGGCAGAGGAACCCAGGTGTGTGGGACCCGGGACTGAGATCGCTATGCCTTCACGGTTTGGGACTGGACCTGTCAGTAGCTAGACACTTACACCCTCCAACTGCCGTGTAACCCCAACAAAGGCCAGGACCCAAAGATTATCACAACAAGCTCCCGGGAGAGCACAAGGCAGCGTCTCCTACCCTGTGTCTGACTATCCTTGCCAGGGCCCAACAGCGGAAGACTTCCAGGCCCCAACCAAGCCTTACTGGAGCCACTCTCCACACACTTGGATAAGCCTCAGACATAACCGAACTGGCAGAGGAACCCAGGTGTGTGGGACCCGGGACTGAGATCTCTAAGCCTGCACGGTTTGGGACTGGACCTGTAAGTAGCTAGACAGTTACACCCACCAACTGCCGTGTAACCCCAACAAAGGCCAGGATCCAAAGATTATCACAACAAGCTCCCGGGAGAGCACAAGGCAGAGTCTCCTACCCTGTGTCTGACTATCCTAGCCAGGGCCCAACAGCTGAAGACTTCCAGCCCCCAACCAAGGCCTTACTGGAGCCACTCTCCACACACTTGGATAAGCCTCAGACATAACCGTACTGGCAGAGGAACCCAGGTGTGTGGGACCCGGGACTGAGATCTCTAAGCCTGCATGGTTTGGGACTGGACCTGTCAGTAGCTAGACAGTTACACCCTCCAACTGCCGTGTAACCCCAACAAAGGCCAGGATCCAAATATTATCACTACAAGCTCCCGGGAGAGCACAAGGCAGAGTCTCCTACCCTGTGTCTGACTATCCTTGCCAGGGCCCAACAGCTGAAGACTTCCAGGCCCCAACCAAGGCCTTACTGGAACCACTCTCCACACACTTGGATAAGCCTCAGACATAACCGAACTGGCAGAGCAACCCAGGTGTGTGGGACCCGGGACTGAGATCTCTAAGCCTGCACGTTTTGGGACTGGACCTGTCAGTAGCTAGACAGTTACACCCTCGAAATGCCGCGGAACCCCAACAAAGGCCAGGATCCAAAGATTATCACAACAAGCTCCCGGGAGAGCACAAGGCAGAGTCTCCTACCCTGTGTCTGACTATCCTCGCCAGGGCCCAACAGCTGAAGACTTCCAGGCCCCAACCAAGGCCTTACTGGAGCCACTCTCCACACACTTGGATAAGCCTCAGAATTAACCGAACTGGCAGAGGAACCCAGGTGTGTGGGACCCGGGACTGAGATCTCTAAGCCTGCACGGTTTGGGACTGGACCTGTCAGTAGCTAGACGGTTACACCCACCAACTGCCGTGTAACCCCAACAAAGGCCAGGATCCAAAGATTATCACAACAAGCTCCCGGGAGAGCACAAGGCAGAGTCTCCTACCCTGTGTCTGACTATCCTTGCCAGGGCCCAACAGCGGAAGACTTCCAGGCCCCAACCAAGGCCTTACTGGAGCCACTCTCCACACACTTGGATAAGCCTCAGACATAACCGAAATGGCAGAGGAACCCAGGTGTGTGGGACCCGGGACTGAGATCTCTAAGCCTGCACGGTTTGGGACTGGACCTGTCAGTAGCTAGACAGTTACACCCTCCAACTGCCGTGTAACCCCAACAAAGGCCAGGATCCAAAGATTATCACAACAAGCTCCCGGGAGAGCACAAGGCAGAGTCTCCTACCCTGTGTCTGACTATCCTTGCCAGGGCCCAACAGCTGAAGACTTCCAGGCCCCAACCAAGGCCTTACTGGAGCCACTCTCCACACACTTGGATAAGCCTCAGACATAACCGAACTGGAAGAGGAACCCAGGTGTGTGGGACCCGGGACTGAGATCTCTAAGCCTTCACGGTTTGGGACTGGACCCAGTAGCTAGACAGTTACACCCTCCAACTGCCGTTTAACCCCAACAAAGGCCAGGATCCAAAGATTATCACAACAAGCTCCCGGGAGAGCACAAGGCAGAGTCTCCTACCCTGTGTCTGACTATCCTTGCCAGGGCCCAACAGCTGAAGACTTCCAGGCCCCAACCAAGGCCTTACTGGCGCCACTCTCCACACACTTGGATAAGCCTCAGACATAACCGAACTGGCAGAGCAACCCAGGTGTGTGGGACCCGGGACTGAGATTTTTAAGCCTGCACGGTTTGGGACTGGACCTGTCAGTAGCTAGACAGTTACACCCTCGAACTGTCGCCTAACCCCAACAAATGCCAGGATCCAAAGATTATCACAACAAGCTCCCGGGAGAGCACAAGGCAGAGTCTCCTACCCTGTGTCTGACTATCCTCGCCAGGGCCCAACAGCTGAAGACTTCCAGGCCCCAACCAAGGCCTTACTGGAGCCACTCTCCACACACTTGGATAAGCCTCAGACATAACCGAACTGGCAGAGGAACCCAGGTGCGTGGGACCCGGGACTGAGATCTCTAAGCCTGCACGGTTTGGGACTGGACCTGTCAGTAGCTAGACGGTTACACCCACCAACTGCCGTGTAACCCCAACAAAGGCCAGGATCCAAAGATTATCACTACAAGCTCCCGGGAGAGCACAAGGCAGAGTCTCCTACCCTGTGTCTGACTATCCTCGCCAGGGCCCAACAGCTGAAGACTTCCAGGCCCCAACCAAGGCCTTACTGGAGCCACTCTCCACACACTTGGATAAGCCTCAGACATAACCGAACTGGCAGAGGAACCCAGGTGTGTGGGACCCGGGACTGAGATCTCTAAGCCTGCACGGTTTGGGACTGGACCTGTCAGTAGCTAGACGGTTACACCCACCAACAGCCGTGTAAACCCAACAAAGGCCAGGATCGAAAGATTATCACAACAAGCTCCCGGGAGAGCACAAGGCAGAGTCTCCTACCCTGTGTCTGACTATCCTTGCCAGGGGCCAGAAGCTGAAGACTTCCAGGCCCCAACCAAGGCCTTACTGGAGCCACTCTCCACACACTTGGATAAGCCTCAGACATAACCGAACTGGAAGAGGAACCCAGGTGTGTGGGACCCGGGACTGAGATCGCTATGCCTTCACGGTTTGGGACTGGACCTGTCAGTAGCTAGACAGTTACACCCTCCAAGTGCCGTGTAACCCCAACAAAGGCCAGGATCCAAAGATTATCACTACAAGCTCCCGGGAGAGCACAAGGCAGAGTCTCCTACCCTGTGTCTGACTATCCTTGCCAGGGCCCAACAGCTGAAGACTTCCAGGCCCCAACCAAGGCCTTACTGGAGCCCCTCTCCACACACTTGGATAAGCCTCAGACATAACCGAACTGGCAGAGGAACCCAGGTGTGTGGGACCCGGGACTGAGATCTCTAAGCCTGCACGGTTTGGGACTGGACCTGTCAGTAGCTAGACGGTTACACCCACCAACTGCCGTGTAACCCCAACAAAGGCCAGGATCCAAAGATTATCACAACAAGCTCCCGGGAGAGCACAAGGCAGAGTCTCCTACCCTGTGTCTGACTATCCTCGACAGAGTCCAAGAGCTGAAGACTTCCAGGCCCCAACCAAGGCTTTACTGGAGCCACTCTGCACACACTTGGATAAGCCTCAGACATAACCGAACTGGCAGAGGAACCCAGGTGTGTGGGACCCGGGACTGAGATCTCTAAGCCTGCACGGTTTGGGACTGGACCTGTCAGTAGCTAGACAGTTACACCCTCCAACTGCCGCGTAACCCCAACAAAGGCCAGGATCCGAAGATTATCACAACAAGCTCCCGGGAGAGCACAAGGCAGAGTCTCCTACCCTGTGTCTGACTATCCTCGCCAGGGCCCAACAGCTGAAGACTTCCAGGCCCCAACCAAGGCCTTACTGGAGCCACTCTCCACACACTTGGATAAGCCTCAGACATAACCGAACTGGCAGAGGAACCCAGGTGTGTGGGACCCGGGACTGAGATCTCTAAGCCTGCACGGTTTGGGACTGGACCTGTCAGTAGCTAGACGGTTACACCCACCAACTGCCGTGTAACCCCAACAAAGGCCAGGATCCAAAGATTATCACAACAAGCTCCCGGGAGAGCACAAGGCAGAGTCTCCTACCCTGTGTCTGACTATCCTTGCCAGGGCCCAACAGCTGAAGACTTCCAGGCCCCAACCAAGGCCTTACTGGAGCCACTCTCCACACACTTGGATAAGCCTCAGATATAACCGAACTGGCAGAGGAACCCAGGTGTGTGGGACCCGGGACTGAGAACTCTAAGCCTGCACGGTTTGGGACTGGACCTGTCAGTAGCTAGACAGTTACACCCTCCAACTGCCGTGTAACCCCAACAAAGGCCAGGATCCAAAGATTATCACAACAAGCTCCCGGGAGAGCACAAGGCAGAGTCTCCTACCCTGTGTCTGACTATCCTTGCCAGGGCCCAACAGCTGAAGACTTCCAGGCCCCAACCAAGGCCTTACTGGAGCCACTCTCCACACACTTGGATAAGCCCTCAGACATAACCGAACTGGCAGAGGAACCCAGGTGTGTGGGAACCGGGACTGAGATCTCTAAGCCTGCACGGTTTGGGACTGGACCCAGTAGCTAGACAGTTACACCCTCCATCTGCCGTGTAACCCCAACAAAGGCCAGGATCCAAAGATTATCACAACAAGCTCCCGGGAGAGCACAAGGCAGAGTCTCCTACCCTGTGTCTGACTATCCTCGCCAGGGCCCAACAGCTGAAGACTTCCAGGCCCCAACCAAGGCCTTACTGGAGCCACTCTCCACACACTTGGATAAGCCTCAGATATAACCGAACTGGCAGAGGAACCCAGGTGTGTGGGACCCGAGACTGAGAACTCTAAGCCTGCACGGTTTGGGACTGGACCTGTCAGTAGCTAGACAGTTACACCCTCCAACTGCCGTGTAACCCCAACAAAGGCCAGGATCCAAAGGTTATCACAACAAGCTCCCCGGAGAGCACAAGGCAGAGTCTCCTACCCTGTGTCTGACTATCCTCGCCAGGGCCCAACAGCTGAAGACTTCCAGGCCCCAACCAAGGCCTTACTGGAGCCACTCTCCACACACTTGGATAAGCCTCAGACATAACCGAACTGGCAGAGGAACCCAGGTGTGTGGGACCCGGGACTGAGATCGCTATACCTTCACGGTTTGGGACTGGACCTGTCAGTAGCTAGACAGTTACACCCTCCAAGTGCCGTGTAACCCCAACAAAGGCCAGGATCCAAAGATTATCACTACAAGCTCCCGGGAGAGCACAAGGCAGAGTCTCCTACCCTGTGTCTGACTATCCTTGCCAGGGCCCAACAGCTGAAGACTTCCAGGCCCCAACCCAGGCCTTACTGGAGCCACTCTCCACACACTTGGATAAGCCTCAGACATAACCGAACTGGCAGAGGAACCCAGGTGTGTGGGACCCGGGACTGAGATTTCTAAGCCTGCACGGTTTGGGACTGGACCTGTCAGTAGCTAGACAGTTACACCCTCGAACTGCCGCGTAACCCCAACAAAGGCCAGGATCCAAAGATTATCACAACAAGCTCCCGGGAGAGCACAAGGCAGAGTCTCCTACCCTGTGTCTGACTATCCTCGCCAGGGCCCAACAGCTGAAGACTTCCAGGCCCCAACCAAGGCCTTACTGGAGCCACTCTCCACACACTTGGATAAGCCTCAGACATAACCGAACTGGCAGAGGAACCCAGGTGTGTGGGACCCGGGACTGAGATCTCTAAGCCTGCACGGTTTGGGACTGGACCTGTCAGTAGCTAGACGGTTACACCCACCAACTGCCGTGTAACCCCAACAAAGGCCAGGATCCAAAGATTATCACAACAAGCTCCCGGGAGAGCACAAGGCAGAGTCTCCTACCCTGTGTCTGACTATCCTTGCCAGGGCCCAACAGCTGAAGACTTCCAGGCCCCAACCAACGCCTTACTGGAGCCCCTCTCCACACACTTGGATAAGCCTCAGACATAACCGAACTGGCAGAGCAACCCAGGTGTGTGGGACCCGGGACTGAGATTTCTAAGCCTGCACGGTTTGGGACTGGACCTGTTAGTAGCTAGACAGTTACACCCTCGAACTGCCGCCTAACCCCAACAAAGGCCAGGATCCAAAGATTATCACAACAAGCTCCCGGGAGAGCACAAGGCAGAGTCTCCTACCCTGTGTCTGACTATCCTCGCCAGGGTCCAACAGCTGAAGACTTCCAGGCACCAACCAAGGCCTTACTGGAGCCACTCTCCACACACTTGGATAAGCCTCAGACATAACCGAACTGGCAGAGGAACCCAGGTGTGTGGGACCCGGGACTGAGATCTCTAAGCCTGCACGGTTTGGGACTGGACCTGTCAGTAGCTAGACGGTTACACCCACCAACTGCCGTGTAACCCCAACAAAGGCCAGGATCCAAAGATTATCACAACAAGCTCCCGGGAGAGCACAAGGCAGAGTCTCCTACCCTGTGTCTGACTATCCTTGCCAGGGCCCAGAAGCTGAAGACTTCCAGGCCCCAACCAAGGCCTTACTGGAGCCACTCTCCACACACTTGGATAAGCCTCAGACATAACCGAACTGGCAGAGGAACCCAGGTGTGTGGGACCCGGGACTGAGATCGCTATGCCTTCACGGTTTGGGACTGGACCTGTCAGTAGCTAGACAGTTACACCCTCCAAGTGCCGTGTAACCCCAACAAAGGCCAGGATCCAAAGATTATCACTACAAGCTCCCGGGAGAGCACAAGGCAGAGTCTCCTACCCTGTGTCTGACTATCCTTGCCAGGGCCCAACAGCTGAAGACTTCCAGGCCCCAACCAAGGCCTTACTGGAGCCCCTCTCCACACACTTGGATAAGCCTCAGACATAACCGAACTGGCAGAGCAACCCAGGTGTGTGGGACCCGGGACTGAGATTTCTAAGCCTGCACGGTTTGGGACTGGACCTGTCAGTAGCTAGACAGTTACACCCTCGAACTGCCGCGTAACCCCAACAAAGGCCAGGATCCAAAGATTATCACAACAAGCTCCCGGGAGAGCACAAGGCAGAGTCTCCTACCCTGTGTCTGACTATCCTCGCCAGGGCCCAACAGCTGAAGACTTCCAGGCCCCAACCAAGGCCTTACTGGAGCCACTCTCCACACACTTGGATAAGCCTCAGACATAACCGAACTGGCAGAGGAACCCAGGTGTGTGGGACCCGGGACTGAGATCTCTAAGCCTGCACGGTTTGGGACTGGACCTGTCAGTAGCTAGACGATTACACCCACCAACTGCCGTGTAACCCCAACAAAGGCCAGGATCCAAAGATTATCACAACAAGCTCCCGGGAGAGCACAAGGCAGAGTCTCCTACCATGTGTCTGACTATCCTCGCCAGAGCCCAAGAGCTGAAGACTTCCAGGCCCCAACCAACGCTTTACTGGAGCTACTCTCCACACACTTGGATAAGCCTCAGACATAACCGAACTGGCAGAGGAACCCAGGTGTGTGGGACCCGGGACTGAGATCGCTAAGCCTGCACGGTTTGGGACTGGACCTGTCAGTAGCTAGACAGTTACACCCTCCAACTGCCGTGTAACCCCAACAAAGGCCAGGATCCAAAGATTATCACAACAAGCTCCCGGGAGAGCACAAGGCAGAGTCTCCTACCCTGTGTCTGACTATCCTCGCCAGGGCCCAACAGCTGAAGACTTCCAGGCCCCAACCAAGGCCTTACTGGAGCCACTCTGCACACACTTGGATAAGCCTCAGACATAACCGAACTGGCAGAGGAACCCAGGTGTGTGGGACCCGGGACTGAGATCTCTAAGCCTGCACGGTTTGGGACTGGACCTGTCAATAGCTAGACAGTTACACCCACCAACTGCCGTGAAACCCCAAGAAAGGCCAGGATCCAAAGATTATCACAACAAGCTCCCGGGACAGCACAAGGCAGAGTCTCCTACCCTGTGTCTGACTATCCTTGCCAGGGCCCAACAGCTGAAGACTTCCAGGCCCCAACCAAGGCCTTACTGGAGCCACTCTCCACACACTTGGATAAGCCTCAGACATAACCGAACTGGCAGAGGAACCCAGGTGTGTGGGACCCGGGACTGAGATCGCTAAGCCTGCACGGTTTGGGTTGGACCTGTCAGTAGCTAGACAGTTACACCCTCCAACTGCCGTGTAACCCCAACAAAGGCCAGGATCCAAAGATTATCACAACAAGCTCCCGGGAGAGCACAAGGCAGAGTCTCCTACCCTGTGTTTGACTATCCTCGCCAGGGCCCAACACCTGAAGACTTCCAGGCCCCAACCAAGGCCTACTGGAGCCACTCTCCACACACTTGGATAAGCCTCAGTCATAACCGAACTGGCAGAGGAACCCAGGTGTGTGGGACCCGGGACTGAGATCTCTAAGCCTGCACGGTTTGGGACTGCACCTGTCAGAAGCTAGACAGTTACACCCCCCAACTGCCGTGTAACCCCAACAAAGACCAGGATCCAAAGATTATCACAACAAGCTCCCGGGAGAGCACAAGGCAGAGTCTCCTACCCTGTGTCTGACTATCCTTGCCAGGGCCCAACAGCTGAAGACTTCCAGGCCCCAACCAAGGCCTTACTGGAGCCACTCTCCACACACTTGGATAAGCCTCAGACATAACTGAACTGGCAGAGGAACCCAGGTGTGTGGGACCCGGGACTGAGATCTCTAAGCCTGCACGGTTTGGGACTGGACCTGTCAGTAGCTAGACAGTTACACCCTCCACCTGCCGTGTAACCCCAACAAAGGCCAGGATCCAAAGATTATCACTATAAGCTCCCGGGAGAGCACAAGGCAGAGTCTCCTACCCTGTGTCTGACTATCCTTGCCAGGGCCCAACAGCTGAAGACTTCCAGGCCCCAACCAAGGCCTTACTGGAGCCACTCTCCACACACTTGGATAAGCCTCAGACATAACCGAACTGGCAGAGCAACCCAGGTGTGTGGGACCCGGGACTGAGATCTCTAAGCCTGCACGTTTTGGGACTGGACCTGTCAGTAGCTAGACAGTTACACCCTCGAACTTCCGCGTAACCCCAACAAAGGCCAGGATCCAAAGATTATCACAACAAGCTCCCGGGAGAGCACAAGGCAGAGTCTCCTACCCTGTGTCTGACTATCCTCGCCAGGGCCCAACAGCTGAAGACTTCCAGGCCCCAACCAAGGCCTTACTGGAGCCACTCTCCACACACTTGGATAAGCCTCAGACATAACCGAACTGGCAGAGGAACCCAGGTGTGTGGGACCCGGGACTGAGATCTCTAAGCCTGCAAGGTTTGGGACTGGACCTGTCAGTAGCTAGACAGTTACACCCACCAACTGCCGTGTAACCCCAACAAAGGCCAGGATCCAAAGATTATCACAACAAGCTCCCGGGAGAGCACAAGGCAGAGTCTCCTACCCTATGTCTGACTATCCTTGCCAGGGCCCAACAGCGGAAGACTTCCAGGCCCCAACCAAGGCCTTACTGGAGCCACTCTCCACACACTTGGATAAGCCTCAGACATAACCGAACTTGCAGAGGAACCCAGGTGTGAGGGACCCGGGACTGAGATCTCTAAGCCTGCACGGTTTGGGACTGGACCTGTCAGTAGCTAGACAGTTACACCCTCCAACTGCCGTGTAACCCCAACAAAGGCCAGGATCCAAAGATTATCACAACAAGCTCCCGGGAGAGCACAAGGCAGAGTCTCCTACCCTGTGTCTGACTATCCTTGCCAGGGCCCAACAGCTGAAGACTTCCAGGCCCCAACCAAGGCCTTACTGGAGCCACTCTCCACAAACTTGGATAAGCCTCAGACATAACCGAACTGGCAGAGGAACCCAGGTGTGTGGGACCCGGGACTGAGATCTCTAAGCCTGCACGGTTTGGGACTGGACCCAGTAGCTAGACAGTTACACCCTCCAACTGCCGTGTAACCCCAACAAAGTCCAGGATCCAAAGATTATCACAACAAGCTCCTGGGAGAACACAAGGCAGAGTCTCCTACCCTGTGTCTGACTATCCTCGCCAGGGCCCAACAGCTGAAGACTTCCAGGCCCCAACCAAGGCCTTACTGGAGCCACTCTCCACACACTTGGATAAGCCTCAGATATAACCGAACTGGCAGAGGAACCCAGGTGTGTGGGACCCGGGACTGAGAACTCTAAGCCTGCACGGTTTGGGACTGGACCTGTCAGTAGCTAGACAGTTACACCCTCCAACTGCCGTGTAACCCCAACAAAGGCCAGGATCCAAAGATTATCACAACAGGCTCCCGGGAGAGCACAAGGCAGAGTCTCCTACCCTGTGTCTGACTATCCTTGCCAGGGCCCAACAGCTGAAGACTTCCAGGCCCCAACCAAGGCCTTTCTGGAGCCACTCTCCACACACTTGGATAAGCCTCAGACATAACCGAACTGGCAGAGGAATCCAGGTGTGTGGGACCCGGGACTGAGATCTCTAAGCCTGCACTGTTTGGGACTGGACCTGTAAGTAGCTAGACAGTTAGACCCTCCAACTGCCGCGTAATCCCAACAAAGGCCAGGATCCAAAGATTATCACAACAAGCTCCCGGGAGAGCACAAGGCAGAGTCTCCTACCCTGTGTCTAACTATCCTTGCCAGGGCCCAACAGCTGAAGACTTCCAGGCCCCAACCAAGGCCTTACTGGAGCCACTCTCCACACACTTGGATAAGCCTCAGACATAACCGAACTGGCAGAGGAACCCAGGTGTGTGGGACCCGGGACTGAGATCGCTAAGCCTGCACGGTTTGGGACTGGACCTGTCAGTAGCTAGACAGTTACACCCTCCAACTGCCGTGTAACCCCAACAAAGGCCAGGATCCAAAGATTATTACAACAAGCTCCCGGGAGAGCACAAGGCAGAGTCTCCTACCCTGTGTCTGACTATCCTCGCCAGGGCCCAACAGCTGAAGACTTCCAGGCCCCAACCAAGGCCTTACTGGAGCCACTCTGCACACACTTGGATAAGCCTCAGACATAACCGAACTGGCAGAGGAACCCAGGTGTGTGGGACCCGGGACTGAGATCTCTAAGCCTGCACGGTTTGGGACTGGACCTGTCAATAGCTAGACAGTTACACCCACCAACTGCCGTGTAACCCCAACAAAGGCCAGGATCCAAAGATTATCACAACAAGCTCCCGGGACAGCACAAGGCAGAGTCTCCTACCCTGTGTCTGACTATCCTTGCCAGAGCCCAACAGCTGAAGACTTCCCGGCCCCAACCAAGGCCTTACTGGAGCCACTCTCCACAAACTTGGATAAGCCTCAGACATAACCGAACTGGCAGAGGAACCCAGGTGTGTGGGACCCGGGACTGAGATCTCTAAGCCTGCACGGTTTGGGACTGGACCCAGTAGCTAGACAGTTACACCCTCCAACTGCCGTGTAACCCCAACAAAGTCCAGGATCCAAAGATTATCACAACAAGCTCCTGGGAGAGCACAAGGCAGAGTCTCCTACCCTGTGTCTGACTATCCTCGCCAGGGCCCAACAGCTGAAGACTTCCAGGCCCCAACCAAGGCCTTACTGGAGCCACTCTCCACACACTTGGATAAGCCTCAGATATAACCGAACTGGCAGAGGAACCCAGGTGTGTGGGACCCGGGACTGAGAACTCTAAGCCTGCACGGTTTGGGACTGGACCTGTCAGTAGCTAGACAGTTACACCCTCCAACTGCCGTGTAACCCCAACAAAGGCCAGGATCCAAAGATTATCACAACAAGCTCCCGGGAGAGCACAAGGCAGAGTCTCCTACCCTGTGTCTGACTATCCTTGCCAGGGCCCAACAGCTGAAGACTTCCAGGCCCCAACCAAGGCCTTACTGGAGCCACTCTCCACACACTTGGAGAAGCCTCAGACATAACCGAACTGGCAGAGGAACCCAGGTGTGTAGGACCCGGGACTGAGATTTCTAAGCCTGCACGGTTTGGGACTGGACCTGTCAGTAGCTAGACAGTTATACCCTCCAACTGCCGTGTAACCCCAACAAAGGCCAGGATCCAAAGATTATCACAACAAGCTCCCGGGAGAGCACAAGGCAGAGTCTCCTACCCTGTGTCTGACTATCCTCGCCAGGGCCCAACAGCTGAAGACTTCCAGGCCCCAACCAAGGCCTTACTGGAGCCACTCTGCACACACTTGTATAAGCCTCAGACATAACCGAACTGGCAGAGGAACCCAGGTGTGTGGGACCCGGGACTGAGATCTCTAAGCCTGCACGATTTGGGACTGGACCTGTCAATAGCTAGACAGTTACACCCACCAACTGCCGTGTAACCCCAACAAAGTCCAGGATCCAAAGATTATCACAACAAGCTCCTGGGAGAGCACAAGGCAGAGTCTCCTACCCTGTGTCTGACTATCCTCGCCAGGGCCCAACAGCTGAAGACTTCCAGGCCCCAACCAAGGCCTTACTGGAGCCACTCTCCACACACTTGCATAAGCCTCAGATATAACCGAACTGGCAGAGGAACCCAGGTGTGTGGGACCCGGGACTGAGAACTCTAAGCCTGCACGGTTTGGGACTGGACCTGTCAGTAGCTAGACAGTTACACCCTCCAACTGCCGTGTAACCCCAACAAAGGCCAGGATCCAAAGATTATCACAACAAGCTCCCGGGAGAGCACAAGGCAGAGTCTCCTACCCTGTGTCTGACTATCCTTGCCAGGGCCCAACAGCTGAAGACTTCCAGGCCCCAACCAAGGCCTTTCTGGAGCCACTCTCCACACACTTGGATAAGCCTCAGACATAACCGAACTGGCAGAGGAATCCAGGTGTGTGGGACCCGGGACTGAGATCTCTAAGCCTGCACTGTTTCGGACTGGACCTGTAAGTAGCTAGACAGTTACACCCTCCAACTGCCGCGTAATCCCAACAAAGGCCAGGATCCAAAGATTATCACAACAAGCTCCCGGGAGAGCACAAGGCAGAGTCTCCTACCCTGTGTCTAACTATCCTTGCCAGGGCCCAACAGCTGAAGACTTCCAGGCCCCAACCAAGGCCTTACTGGAGCCACTCTCCACACACTTGGATAAGCCTCAGACATAACCGAACTGGCAGAGGAACCCAGGTGTGTGGGACCCGGGACTGAGATCGCTAAGCCTGCACGGTTTGGGACTGGACCTGTCAGTAGCTAGACAGTTACACCCTCCAACTGCCGTGTAACCCCAACAAAGGCCAGGATCCAAAGATTATTACAACAAGCTCCCGGGAGAGCACAAGGCAGAGTCTCCTACCCTGTGTCTGACTATCCTCGCCAGGGCCCAACAGCTGAAGACTTCCAGGCCCCAACCAAGGCCTTACTGGAGCCACTCTGCACACACTTGGATAAGCCTCAGACATAACCGAACTGGCAGAGGAACCCAGGTGTGTGGGACCCGGGACTGAGATCTCTAAGCCTGCACGGTTTGGGACTGGACCTGTCAATATCTAGACAGTTACACCCACCAACTGCCGTGTAACCCCAACAAAGGCCAGGATCCAAAGATTATCACAACAAGCTCCCGGGACAGCACAAGGCAGAGTCTCCTACCCTGTGTCTGACTATCCTTGCCAGGGCCCAACAGCTGAAGACTTCCCGGCCCCAACCAAGGCCTTACTGGAGCCACTCTCCACACACTTGGATAAGCCTCAGACATAACCGAACTTGCAGAGGAACCCAGGTGTGTGGGACCCGGGACTGAGATCTCTAAGCCTGCACGGTTTGGGACTGGACCCAGTAGCTAGACAGTTACACCCTCCAACTGCCGTGTAACCCCAACAAAGTCCAGGATCCAAAGATTATCACAACAAGCTCCTGGGAGAGCACAAGGCAGAGTCTCCTACCCTGTGTCTGACTATCCTCGCCAGGGCCCAACAGCTGAAGACTTCCAGGCCCCAACCAAGGCCTTACTGGAGCCACTCTCCACACACTTGGATAAGCCTCAGATATAACCGAACTGGCAGAGGAACCCAGGTGTGTGGGACCCGGGACTGAGAACTCTAAGCCTGCACGGTTTGGGACTGGACCTGTCAGTAGCTAGACAGTTACACCCTCCAACTGCCGTGTAACCCCAACAAAGGCCAGGATCCAAAGATTATCACAACAAGCTCCCGGGAGAGCACAAGGCAGAGTCTCCTACCCTGTGTCTGACTATCCTTGCCAGGGCCCAAAAGCTGAAGACTTCCAGGCCCCAACCAAGGCCTTTCTGGAGCCACTCTCCACACACTTGGATAAGCCTCAGACATAACCGAACTGGCAGAGGAATCCAGGTGTGTGGGACCCGGGACTGAGATCTCTAAGCCTGCACTGTTTGGGACTGGACCTGTAAGTAGCTAGACAGTTACACCCTCCAACTGCCGCGTAATCCCAACAAAGGCCAGGATCCAAAGATTATCACAACAAGCTCCCGGGAGAGCACAAGGCAGAGTCTCCTACCCTGTGTCTAAGTATCCTTGCCAGGGCCCAACAGCTGAAGACTTCCAGGCCCCAACCAAGGCCTTACTGGAGCCACTCTCCACACACTTGGATAAGCCTCAGACATAACCGAACTGGCAGAGGAACCCAGGTGTGTGGGACCCGGGACTGAGATCGCTAAGCCTGCACGGTTTGGGACTGGACCTGTCAGTAGCTAGACAGTTACACCCTCCAACTGCCGTGTAACCCCAACAAAGGCCAGGATCCAAAGATTATCACAACAAGCTCCCGGGAGAGCACAAGGCAGAGTCTCCTACCCTGTGTCTGACTATCCTCGCCAGGGCCCAACAGCTGAAGACTTCCAGGCCCCAACCAAGGCCTTACTGGAGCCACTCTGCACACACTTGGATAAGCCTCAGACATAACCGAACTGGCAGAGGAACCCAGGTGTGTGGGACCCGGGACTGAGATCTCTAAGCCTGCACGATTTGGGACTGGACCTGTCAATAGCTAGACAGTTACACCCACCAACTGCCGTGTAACCCCAACAAAGGCCAGGATCCAAAGATTATCACAACAAGCTCCCGGGACAGCACAAGGCAGAGTCTCCTACCCTGTGTCTGACTATCCTTGCCAGGGCCCAACAGCTGAAGACTTCCAGGCCCCAACCAAGGCCTTACTGGAGCCACTCTCCACACACTTGGATAAGCCTCAGACATAACCGAACTGGCAGAGGAACCCAGGTGTGTGGGACCCGGGACTGAGATCGCTAAGCCTGCACGGTTTGGGTTGGACCTGTCAGTAGCTAGACAGTTACACCCTCCAACTGCCGTGTAACCCCAACAAAGGCCAGGATCCAAAGATTATCACAACAAGCTCCCGGGAGAGCACAAGGCAGAGTCTCCTACCCTGTGTTTGACTATCCTCGCCAGGGCCCAACACCTGAAGACTTCCAGGCCCCAACCAAGGCCTACTGGAGCCACTCTCCACACACTTGGATAAGCCTCAGTCATAACCGAACTGGCAGAGGAACCCAGGTGTGTGGGACCCGGGACTGAGATCTCTAAGCCTGCACGGTTTGGGACTGCACCTGTCAGAAGCTAGACAGTTACACCCCCCAACTGCCGTGTAACCCCAACAAAGACCAGGATCCAAAGATTATCACAACAAGCTCCCGGGAGAGCACAAGGCAGAGTCTCCTACCCTGTGTCTGACTATCCTTGCCAGGGCCCAACAGCTGAAGACTTCCAGGCCCCAACCAAGGCCTTACTGGAGCCACTCTCCACACACTTGGATAAGCCTCAGACATAACTGAACTGGCAGAGGAACCCAGGTGTGTGGGACCCGGGACTGAGATCTCTAAGCCTGCACGGTTTGGGACTGGACCTGTCAGTAGCTAGACAGTTACACCCTCCACCTGCCGTGTAACCCCAACAAAGTCCAGGATCCAAAGATTATCACTATAAGCTCCCGGGAGAGCACAAGGCAGAGTCTCCTACCCTGTGTCTGACTATCCTTGCCAGGGCCCAAGAGCTGAAGACTTCCAGGCCCCAACCAAGGCCTTACTGGAGCCACTCTCCACACACTTGGATAAGCCTCAGACATAACCGAACTGGCAGAGCAACCCAGGTGTGTGGGACCCGGGACTGAGATCTCTAAGCCTGCACGTTTTGGGACTGGACCTGTCAGTATCTAGACAGTTACACCCTCGAACTGCCGCGTAACCCCAACAAAGGCCAGGATCCAAAGATTATCACAACAAGCTCCCGGGAGAGCACAAGGCAGAGTCTCCTACCCTGTGTCTGACTATCCTCGCCAGGGCCCAACAGCTGAAGACTTCCAGGCCCCAACCAAGGCCTTACTGGAGCCACTCTCCACACACTTGGATAAGCCTCAGACATAACCGAACTGGCAGAGGAACCCAGGTGTGTGGGACCCGGGACTGAGATCTCTAAGCCTGCACGGTTTGGGACTGGACCTGTCAGTAGCTAGACAGTTACACCCACCAACTGCCGTGTAACCCCAACAAAGGCCAGGATCCAAAGATTATCACAACAAGCTCCCGGGAGAGCACAAGGCAGAGTCTCCTACCCTATGTCTGACTATCCTTGCCAGGGCCCAACAGCGGAAGACTTCCAGGCCCCAACCAAGGCCTTACTGGAGCCACACTCCACACACTTGGATAAGCCTCAGACATAACCGAACTTGCAGAGGAACCCAGGTGTGAGGGACCCGGGACTGAGATCTCTAAGCCTGCACGGTTTGGGACTGGACCTGTCAGTAGCTAGACAGTTACACCCTCCAACTGCCGTGTAACCCCAACAAAGGCCAGGATCCAAAGATTATCACAACAAGCTCCCGGGAGAGCACAAGGCAGAGTCTCCTACCCTGTGTCTGACTATCCTTGCCAGGGCCCAACAGCTGAAGACTTCCAGGCCCCAACCAAGGCCTTACTGGAGCCACTCTCCACAAACTTGGATAAGCCTCAGACATAACCGAACTGGCAGAGGAACCCAGGTGTGTGGGACCCGGGACTGAGATTTCTAAGCCTGCACGGTTTGGGACTGGACCCAGTAGCTAGACAGTTACACCCTCCAACTGCCGTGTAACCCCAACAAAGTCCAGGATCCAAAGATTATCACAACAAGCTCCTGGGAGAGCACAAGGCAGAGTCTCCTACCCTGTGTCTGACTATCCTCGCCAGGGCCCAACAGCTGAAGACTTCCAGGCCCCAACCAAGGCCTTACTGGAGCCACTCTCCACACACTTGGATAAGCCTCAGATATAACCGAACTGGCAGAGGAACCCAGGTGTGTGGGACGCGGGACTGAGAACTCTAAGCCTGCACGGTTTGGGACTGGACCTGTCAGTAGCTAGACAGTTACACCCTCCAACTGCCGTGTAACCCCAACAAAGGCCAGGATCCAAAGATTATCACAACAAGCTCCCGGGAGAGCACAAGGCAGAGTCTCATACCCTGTGTCTGACTATCCTCGCCAGGGCCCAACACCTGAAGACTTCCAGGCCCCAACCAAGGCCTTTCTGGAGCCACTCTCCACACACTTGGATAAGCCTCAGTCATAACCGAACTGGCAGAGGAACCCAGGTGTGTGGGACCCGGGACTGAGATCGCTAAGCCTGCACGGTTTGGGACTGGACCTGTCAGTAGCTAGACAGTTACACCCTCCACTTGCCGTGTAACCCCAACAAAGGCCAGGATCCAAAGATTATCATTATAAGCTCCCGGGAGAGCACAAGGCAGAGTCTCCTACCCTGTGTCTGACTATCCTCGCCAGGGCCCAACACCTGAAGACTTCCAGGCCCCAACCAAGGCCTACTGGAGCCACTCTCCACACACTTGGATAAGCCTCAGTCATAACCGAACTGGCAGAGGAACCCAGGTGTGTGGGACCCGGGACTGAGATCTCTAAGCCTGCACGGTTTGGGACTGCACCTGTCAGAAGCTAGACAGTTACACCCCCCAACTGCCGTGTAACCCCAACAAAGACCAGGATCCAAAGATTATCACAACAAGCTCCCGGGAGAGCACAAGGCAGAGTCTCCTACCCTGTGTCTGACTATCCTTGCCAGGGCCCAACAGCTGAAGACTTCCAGGCCCCAACCAAGGCCTTACTGGAGCCACTCTCCACACACTTGGATAAGCCTCAGACATAACTGAACTGGCAGAGGAACCCAGGTGTGTGGGACCCGGGACTGAGATCTCTAAGCCTGCACGGTTTGGGACTGGACCTGTCAGTAGCTAGACAGTTACACCCTCCACCTGCCGTGTAACCCCAACAAAGTCCAGGATCCAAAGATTATCACTATAAGCTCCCGGGAGAGCACAAGGCAGAGTCTCCTACCCTGTGTCTGACTATCCTTGCCAGGGCCCAAGAGCTGAAGACTTCCAGGCCCCAACCAAGGCCTTACTGGAGCCACTCTCCACACACTTGGATAAGCCTCAGACATAACCGAACTGGCAGAGCAACCCAGGTGTGTGGGACCCGGGACTGAGATCTCTAAGCCTGCACGTTTTGGGACTGGACCTGTCAGTAGCTAGACAGTTACACCCTCGAACTGCCGCGTAACCCCAACAAAGGCCAGGATCCAAAGATTATCACAACAAGCTCCCGGGAGAGCACAAGGCAGAGTCTCCTACCCTGTGTCTGACTATCCTCGCCAGGGCCCAACAGCTGAAGACTTCCAGGCCCCAACCAAGGCCTTACTGGAGCCACTCTCCACACACTTGGATAAGCCTCAGACATAACTGAACTGGCAGAGGAACCCAGGTGTGTGGGACCCGGGACTGAGATCTCTAAGCCTGCACGGCTTGGGACTGGACCTGTCAGTAGCTAGACAGTTACACCCTCCAACTGCCGTGTAACCCCAACAAAGGCCAGGATCCAAAGATTATCACAACAAGCTCCCAGGAAAGCACAAGGCAGAGTCTCCTACCCTGTGTCTGACTATCCTTGCCAGGGCCCAACAGCTGAGGACTTCCAGGCCCCAACCAAGGCCTTACTGGAGCCACTCTCCACACACTTTAATAAGCCTCAGACATAACCGAACTGGCAGAGGAATCCAGGTGTGTGGGACCCGGGACTGAGATCTCTAAGCCTGCACGGTTTGGGACTGGACCTGTCAGTAGCTAGACAGTTACACCCTCCAACTGCCGTGTAACCCCAACAAAGGCCAGGATCCAAAGATTATCACAACAAGCTCCCGGGAGAGCACAAGGCAGAGTCTCCTACCCTGTGTCTGACTATCCTCGCCAGGGCCCAACAGCTGAAGACATCCAGGCCCCAACCAAGGCCTACTGGAGCCACTCTCCACACACTTGGATAAGCCTCAGTCATAACCGAACTGGCAGAGGAACCCAGGTGTGTGGGACCCGGGACTGAGATCTCTAACCCTGCACGGTTTGGGACTGGACCTGTCAGTAGCTAGACAGTTACACCCTCCAACTGCCGCGTAACCCCAACAAAGGCCAGGATCCAAAGATTATCACAACAAGCTCCCGGGAGAGCACAAGGCAGAGTCTCCTACCCTGTGTCTGACTATCCTCGCCAGGGCCCAACAGCTGAAGACTTCCAGGCCCCAACCAAGGCCTTACTGGAGCCACTCTGCACACACTTGGATAAGCCTCAGACATAACTGAACTGGCAGAGGAACCCAGGTGTGTGGAACCCGGGACTGAGATCTCTAAGCCTGCACGGCTTGGGACTGGACCTGTCAGTAGCTAGACAGTTACACCCTCCAACTGCCGTGTAACCCCAACAAAGGCCAGGATCCAAAGATTATCACAACAAGCTCCCAGGAGAGCACAAGGCAGAGTCTCCTACCCTGTGTCTGACTATCCTTGCCAGGGCCCAACAGCTGAGGACTTCCAGGCCCCAACCAAGGCCTTACTGGAGCCACTCTCCACACACTTGGATAAGTCTTAGACATAACCGAACTGGCAGAGGAATCCAGGTTTGTGGGACCCGGGACTGAGATCTCTAAGCCTGCACGGTTTGGGACTGGACCTGTCAGTAGCTAGACAGTTACACCCTCCAACTGCCGTGTAACCCCAACAAAGGCCAGGATCCAAAGATTATCACAACAAGCTCCCGGGAGAGCACAAGGCAGAGTCTCCTACCCTGTGTCTGACTATCCTCGCCAGGGCCCAACAGCTGAAGACTTCCAGGCCCCAACCAAGGCCTTACTGGAGCTACTCTCCACACACTTGGATAAGCCTCAGTCATAACCGAACTGGCAGAGGAACCCAGGTGTGTGGGACCCGGGACTGAGATCGCTAAGCCTGCACGGTTTGGGTTGGACCTGTCAGTAGCTAGAGAGTTATACCCTCCAACTCCCGTGTAACCCCAACAAAGGCCAGGATCCAAAGATTATCACAACAAGCTCCCGGGAGAGCACAAGGCAGAGTCTCCCACCCTGTGTCTGACTATCCTCGCCAGGGCCCAACAGCTGAAGACTTCCAGGCCCCAACCAAGGCCTTACTGGAGCCACTCTCCACACACTTGGATAAGCCTCAGACATAACCGAACTGGCAGAGGAACCCAGGTGTGTGGGACCCGGGACTGAGATCTCTAAGCCTGCACGGTTTGGGACTGGACCCAGTAGCTAGACAGTTACACCCTCCAACTGCCGTGTAACCCCAACAAAGGCCAGGATCCAAAGATTATCACAACAAGCTCCCGGGAGAGCACAAGGCAGAGTCTCCTACCCTGTGTCTGACTATCCTCGCCAGGGCCCAACAGCTGAAGACTTCCAGGCCCCAACCAAGGCCTTACTGGAGCCACTCTCCACACACTTGGATAAGCCTCAGATATAACCGAACTGGAAGAGGAACCCAGGTGTGTGGGACCCGGGACTGAGAACTCTAAGCCTGCACGGTTTGGGACTGGACCTGTCAGTAGCTAGACAGTTACACCCTCCAACTGCCGCGTAACCCCAACAAAGGCCAGGATCCAAAGATTATCACAACAAGCTCCCAGGAGAGCACAAGGCAGCGTCTCCTAACCTGTGTCTGACTATCCTTGCCAGGGCCCAACAGCTGAGGACTTCCAGGCCCCAACCAAGGCCTTACTGGAGCTACTCTCCACACACTTGGATAAGCCTCAGACATAACCGAACTGGCAGAGGAATCCAGGTGTGTGGGACCCGGGACTGAGATCTCTAAGCCTGCACGGTTTGGGACTGGACCTGTCAGTAGCTAGACAGTTACACCCTCCAACTGCCGTGTAACCCCAACAAAGGCCAGGATCCAAAGATTATCACAACAAGCTCCCGGGAGAGCACAAGGCAGAGTCTCCTACCCTGTGTCTGACTATCCTCGCCAGGGCCCAACAGCTGAAGACATCCAGGCCCCAACCAAGGCCTACTGGAGCCACTCTCCACACACTTGGATAAGCCTCAGTCATAACCGAACTGGCAGAGGAACCCAGGTGTGTGGGACCCGGGACTGAGATCTCTAAGCCTGCACGGTTTGGGACTGGACCTGTCAGTAGCTAGACAGTTACACCCTCCAACTGCCGCGTAACCCCAACAAAGGCCAGGATCCAAAGATTATCACAACAAGCTCCCGGGAGAGCATAAGGCAGAGTCTCCTACCCTGTGTCTGACTATCCTCGCCAGGGCCCAACAGCTGAAGACTTCCAGGCCCCAACCAAGGCCTTACTGGAGCCACTCTCCACACACTTGGATAAGCCTCAGACATAACTGAACTGGCAGAGGAACCCAGGTGTGTGGGACCCGGGACTGAGATCTCTAAGCCTGCACGGCTTGGGACTGGACCTGTAAGTAGCTAGACAGTTACACCCTCGAAATGCCGCGTAACCCCAACAAAGGCCAGGATCCAAAGATGATCACAACAAGCTCCCGGGAGAGCACAAGGCAGAGTCTCCTACCCTGTGTCTGACTATCCTCGCCAGGGCCCAACAGCTGAAGACTTCCAGGCCCCAACCAAGGCCTTACTGGAGCCACTCTCCACACACTTGGATAAGCCTCAGACATAACCGAACTGGCAGAGGAATCCAGGTGTGTGGGACCCGGGACTGAGATCTCTAAGCCTGCACTGTTTGGGACTGGACCTGTAAGTAGCTAGACAGTTACACCCTCCAACTGCCGCGTAATCCCAACAAAGGCCAGGATCCAAAGATTATCACAACAAGCTCCCGGGAGAGCACAAGGCAGAGTCTCCTACCCTGTGTCTGACTATCCTCGCCAGGGCCCAACAGCTGAAGACATCCAGGCCCCAACCAAGGCCTTACTGGAGCCACTCTCCACACACTTGGATAAGCCTCAGACATAACCGAACTGGCAGAGGAACCCAGGTGTGTGGGACCCGGGACTGAGATCTCTAAGCCTGCACGGTTTGGGACTGGACCTGTCAGTAGCTAGACAGTTACACCCTCCAACTGCCGTGTAACCCCAACAAAGGCCAGGATCCAAAGATTATCACAACAAGCTCCCGGGAGAGCACAAGGCAGAGTCTCCTACCCTGTGTCTGACTATCCTCGCCAGGGCCCAACAGCTGAAGACTTCCAGGCCCCAACCAAGGCCTTACTGGAGCTACTCTCCACACACTTGGATAAGCCTCAGTCATAACCGAACTGGCAGAGGAACCCAGGTGTGTGGGACCCGGGACTGAGATCGCTAAGCCTGCACGGTTTGGGTTGGACCTGTCAGTAGCTAGAGAGTTATACCCTCCAACTCCCGTGTAACCCCAACAAAGGCCAGGATCCAAAGATTATCACAACAAGCTCCCGGGAGAGCACAAGGCAGAGTCTCCTACCCTGTGTCTGACTATCCTCGCCAGGGCCCAACAGCTGAAGACTTCCAGGCCCCAAGCAAGGCCTTACTGGCGCCACTCTCCACACACTTGGATAAGCCTCAGACATAACCGAACTGGCAGAGGAACCCAGGTGTGTGGGACCCGGGACTGAGATCGCTAAGCCTGCACGGTTTGGGACTGGAACTGTCAGTAGCTAGACAGTTACACCCTCCAACTGCCGCGTAATCCCAACAAAGGCCAGGATCCAAAGATTATCACAACAAGCTCCCGGGAGAGCACAAGGCAGAGTCTCCTACCCTGTGTCTGACTATCCTCGCCAGGGCCCAACAGCTGAAGACTTCCAGGCCCCAACCAAGGCCTTACTGGAGCCACTCTCCACACACTTGGATAAGCCTCAGACATAACCGAACTGGCAGAGGAACCCAGGTGTGTGGGACCCGGGACTGAGATCTCTAAGCCTGCACGGTTTGGGACTGGACCTGTAAGTAGCTAGACAGTTACACCCACCAACTGCCGTGTAACCCCAACAAAGGCCAGGATCCAAAGATTATCACAACAAGCTCCCGGGAGAGCACAAGGCAGAGTCTCCTACCCTGTGTCTGACTATCCTCGCCAGGGCCCAACAGCTGAAGACTTCCAGCCCCCAACCAAGGCCTTACTGGAGCCACTCTCCACACACTTGGATAAGCCTCAGACATAACCGTACTGGCAGAGGAACCCAGGTGTGTGGGACCCGGGACTGAGATCTCTAAGCCTGCATGGTTTGGGACTGGACCTGTCAGTAGCTAGACAGTTACACCCTCCAACTGCCGTGTAACCCCAACAAAGGCCAGGATCCAAAGATTATCACTACAAGCTCCCGGGAGAGCACAAGGCAGAGTCTCCTACCCTGTGTCTGACTATCCTTGCCAGGGCCCAACAGCTGAAGACTTCCAGGCCCCAACCAAGGCCTTACTGGAACCACTCTCCACACACTTAGATAAGCCTCAGACATAACCGAACTGGCAGAGGAACCCAGGTGTGTGGGACCCGGGACTGAGATCTCTAAGCCTGCACGTTTTGGGACTGGACCTGTCAGTAGCTAGACAGTTACACCCTCGAAATGCCGCGTAACCCCAACAAAGGCCAGGATCCAAAGATTATCACAACAAGCTCCCGGGAGAGCACAAGGCAGAGTCTCCTACCCTGTGTCTGACTATCCTCGCCAGGGCCCAACAGCTGAAGACTTCCAGGCCCCAACCAAGGCCTTACTGGAGCCACTCTCCACACACTTGGATAAGCCTCAGACATAACCGAACTGGCAGAGGAACCCAGGTGTGTGGGACCCGGGACTGAGATCTCTAAGCCTGCACGGTTTGGGACTGGACCTGTCAGTAGCTAGACGGTTACACCCACCAACTGCCGTGTAACCCCAACAAAGGCCAGGATCCAAAGATTATCACAACAAGCTCCCGGGAGAGCACAAGGCAGAGTCTCCTACCCTGTGTCTGACTATCCTTGCCAGGGCCCAACAGCGGAAGACTTCCAGGCCCCAACCAAGGCCTTACTGGAGCCACTCTCCACACACTTGGATAAGCCTCAGACATAACCGAAATGGCAGAGGAACCCAGGTGTGTGGGACCCGGGACTGAGATCTCTAAGCCTGCACGGTTTGGGACTGGACCTGTCAGTAGCTAGACAGTTACACCCTCCAACTGCCGTGTAACCCCAACAAAGGCCAGGATCCAAATATTATCACAACAAGCTCCCGGGAGAGCACAAGGCAGAGTCTCCTACCCTGTGTCTGACTATCCTTGCCAGGGCCCAACAGCTGAAGACTTCCAGGCCCCAACCAAGGCCTTACTGGAGCCACTCTCCACACACTTGGATAAGCCTCAGACATAACCGAACTGGAAGAGGAACCCAGGTGTGTGGGACCCGGGACTGAGATCTCTAAGCCTTCACGGTTTGGGACTGGACCCAGTAGCTAGACAGTTACACCCTCCAACTGCCGTGTAACCCCAACAAAGGCCAGGATCCAAAGATTATCACAACAAGCTCCCGGGAGAGCACAAGGCAGAGTCTCCTACCCTGTGTCTGACTATCCTTGCCAGGGCCCAACAGCTGAAGACTTCCAGGCCCCAACCAAGGCCTTACTGGCGCCACTCTCCACACACTTGGATAAGCCTCAGACATAACCGAACTGGCAGAGCAACCCATGTGTGTGGGACCCGGGACTGAGATTTTTAAGCCTGCACGGTTTGGGACTGGACCTGTCAGTAGCTAGACAGTTACACCCTCGAACTGTCGCCTAACCCCAACAAATGCCAGGATCCAAAGATTATCACAACAAGCTCCCGGGAGAGTACAAGGCAGAGTCTCCTACCCTGTGTCTGACTATCCTCGCCAGGGCCCAACAGCTGAAGACTTCCAGGCCCCAACCAAGGCCTTACTGGAGCCACTCTCCACACACTTGGATAAGCCTCAGACATAACCGAACTGGCAGAGGAACCCAGGTGTGTGGGACCCGGGACTGAGATCTCTAAGCCTGCACGGTTTGGGACTGGACCTGTCAGTAGCTAGACGGTTACACCCACCAACTGCCGTGTAACCCCAACAAAGGCCAGGATCCAAAGATTATCACTACAAGCTCCCGGGAGAGCACAAGGCAGAGTCTCCTACCCTGTGTCTGACTATCCTCGCCAGGGCCCAACAGCTGAAGACTTCCAGGCCCCAACCAAGGCCTTACTGGAGCCACTCTCCACACACTTGGATAAGCCTCAGACATAACCGAACTGGCAGAGGAACCCAGGTGTGTGGGACCCGGGACTGAGATCTCTAAGCCTGCACGGTTTGGGACTGGACCTGTCAGTAGCTAGACGGTTACACCCACCAACTGCCGTGTAAACCCAACAAAGGCCAGGATCGAAAGATTATCACAACAAGCTCCCGGGAGAGCACAAGGCAGAGTCTCCTACCCTGTGTCTGACTATCCTTGCCAGGGGCCAGAAGCTGAAGACTTCCAGGCCCCAACCAAGGCCTTACTGGAGCCACTCTCCACACACTTGGATAAGCCTCAGACATAACCGAACTGGAAGAGGAACCCAGGTGTGTGGGACCCGGGACTGAGATCGCTATGCCTTCACGGTTTGGGACTGGACCTGTCAGTAGCTAGACAGTTACACCCTCCAAGTGCCGTGTAACCCCAACAAAGGCCAGGATCCAAAGATTATCACTACAAGCTCCCGGGAGAGCACAAGGCAGAGTCTCCTACCCTGTGTCTGACTATCCTTGCCAGGGCCCAACAGCTGAAGACTTCCAGGCCCCAACCAAGGCCTTACTGGAGCCACTCTCCACACACTTGGATAAGCCTCAGACATAACCGAACTGGCAGAGGAAGCCAGGTGTGTGGGACCCGGGACTGAGATCTCTAAGCCTGCACGGTTTGGGACTGGACCTGTCAGTAGCTAGACGGTTACACCCACCAACTGCCGTGTAACCCCAACAAAGGCCAGGATCCAAAGATTATCACAACAAGCTCCCGGGAGAGCACAAGGCAGAGTCTCCTACCCTGTGTCTGACTATCCTCGACAGAGTCCAAGAGCTGAAGACTTCCAGGCCCCAACCAAGGCTTTACTGGAGCCACTCTCCACACACTTGGATAAGCCTCAGACATAACCGAACTGGCAGAGGAACCCAGGTGTGTGGGACCCGGGACTGAGATCTCTAAGCCTGCACGGTTTGGGACTGGACCTGTCAGTAGCTAGACAGTTACACCCTCCAACTGCCGCGTAACCCCAACAAAGGCCAGGATCCGAAGATTATCACAACAAGCTCCCGGGAGAGCACAAGGCAGAGTCTCCTACCCTGTGTCTGACTATCCTCGCCAGGGCCCAACAGCTGAAGACTTCCAGGCCCCAACCAAGGCCTTACTGGAGCCACTCTCCACACACTTGGATAAGCCTCAGACATAACCGAACTGGCAGAGGAACCAGGGTGTGTGGGACCCGGGACTGAGATCTCTAAGCCTGCACGGTTTGGGACTGGACCTGTCAGTAGCTAGACGGTTACACCCACCAACTGCCGTGTAACCCCAACAAAGGCCAGGATCCAAAGATTATCACAACAAGCTCCCGGGAGAGCACAAGGCAGAGTCTCCTACCCTGTGTCTCACTATCCTTGCCAGGGCCCAACAGCTGAAGACTTCCAGGCCCCAACCAAGGCCTTACTGGAGCCACTCTCCACACACTTGGATAAGCCTCAGATATAACCGAACTGGCAGAGGAACCCAGGTGTGTGGGACCCGGGACTGAGAACTCTAAGCCTGCACGGTTTGGGATTGGACCTGTCAGTAGCTAGACAGTTACACCCTCCAACTGCCGTGTAACCCCAACAAAGGCCAGGATCCAAAGATTATCACAACAAGCTCCCGGGAGAGCACAAGGCAGAGTCTCCTACCCTGTGTCTGACTATCCTTGCCAGGGCCCAACAGCTGAAGACTTCCAGGCCCCAACCAAGGCCTTACTGGAGCCACTCTCCACACACTTGGATAAGCCCTCAGACATAACCGAACTGGCAGAGGAACCCAGGTGTGTGGGAACCGGGACTGAGATCTCTAAGCCTGCACGGTTTGGGACTGGACCCAGTAGCTAGACAGTTACACCCTCCATCTGCCGTGTAACCCCAACAAAGGCCAGGATCCAAAGATTATCACAACAAGCTCCCGGGAGAGCACAAGGCAGAGTCTCCTACCCTGTGTCTGACTATCCTCGCCAGGGCCCAACAGCTGAAGACTTCCAGGCCCCAACCAAGGCCTTACTGGAGCCACTCTCCACACACTTGGATAAGCCTCAGATATAACCGAACTGGCAGAGGAACCCAGGTGTGTGGGACCCGGGACTGAGAACTCTAAGCCTGCACGGTTTGGGACTGGACCTGTCAGTAGCTAGACAGTTACACCCTCCAACTGCCGTGTAACCCCAACAAAGGCCAGGATCCAAAGGTTATCACAACAAGCTCCCCGGAGAGCACAAGGCAGAGTCTCCTACCCTGTGTCTGACTATCCTCGCCAGGGCCCAACAGCTGAAGACTTCCAGGCCCCAACCAAGGCCTTACTGGAGCCACTCTCCACACACTTGGATAAGCCTCAGACATAACCGAACTGGCAGAGGAACCCAGGTGTGTGGGACCCGGGACTGAGATCGCTATACCTTCACGGTTTGGGACTGGACCTGTCAGTAGCTAGACAGTTACACCCTCCAAGTGCCGTGTAACCCCAACAAAGGCCAGGATCCAAAGATTATCACTACAAGCTCCCGGGAGAGCACAAGGCAGAGTCTCCTACCCTGTGTCTGACTATCCTCGCCAGGGCCCAACAGCTGAAGACTTCCAGGCCCCAACCAAGGCCTTACTGGAGCCACTCTCCACACACTTGGATAAGCCTCAGACATAACCGAACTGGCAGAGGAACCCAGGTGTGTGGGACCCGGGACTGAGATTTCTAAGCCTGCACGGTTTGGGACTGGACCTGTCAGTAGCTAGACAGTTACACCCTCGAACTGCCGCGTAACCCCAACAAAGGCCAGGATCCAAAGATTATCAGAACAAGCTCCCGGGAGAGCACAAGGCAGAGTCTCCTACCCTGTGTCTGACTATCCTCGCCAGGGCCCAACAGCTGAAGACTTCCAGGCCCCAACCAAGGCCTTACTGGAGCCACTCTCCACACACTTGGATAAGCCTCAGACATAACCGAACTGGCAGAGGAACCCAGGTGTGTGGGACCCGGGACTGAGATCTCTAAGCCTGCACGGTTTGGGACTGGACCTGTCAGTAGCTAGACGATTACACCCACCAACTGCCGTGTAACCCCAACAAAGGCCAGGATCCAAAGATTATCACAACAAGCTCCCGGGAGAGCAAAAGGCAGAGTCTCCTACCCTGTGTCTGACTATCCTCGCCAGAGCCCAAGAGCTGAAGACTTCCAGGCCCCAACCAAGGCTTTACTGGAGCCACTCTCCACACACTTGGATAAGCCTCAGACATAACCGAACTGGCAGAGGAACCCAGGTGTGTGGGACCCGGGACTGAGATCTCTAAGCCTGCACGGTTTGGGACTGGACCTGTCAGTAGCTAGACAGTTACACCCTCCAACTGCCGCGTAACCCCAACAAAGGCCAGGATCCGAAGATTATCACAACAAGCTCCCGGGAGAGCACAAGGCAGAGTCTCCTACCCTGTGTCTGACTATCCTCGCCAGGGCCCAACAGCTGAAGACTTCCAGGCCCCAACCAAGGCCTTACTGGAGCCACTCTCCACACACTTGGATAAGCCTCAGACATAACCGAACTGGCAGAGGAACCCAGGTGTGTGGGACCCGGGACTGAGTTCTCTAAGCCTGCACGGTTTGGGACTGGACCTGTCAGTAGCTAGACGGTTACACCCACCAACTGCCGTGTAACCCCAACAAAGGCCAGGATCCAAAGATTATCACAACAAGCTCCCGGGAGAGCACAAGGCAGAGTCTCCTACCCTGTGTCTGACTATCCTTGCCAGGGCCAACAGCTGAAGACTTCCAGGCCCCAACCAACGCCTTACTGGAGCCCCTCTCCACACACTTGGATAAGCCTCAGACATAACCGAACTGGCAGAGCAACCCAGGTGTGTGGGACCCGGGACTGAGATTTCTAAGCCTGCACGGTTTGGGACTGGACCTGTTAGTAGCTAGACAGTTACACCCTCGAACTGCCGCCTAACCCCAACAAAGGCCAGGATCCAAAGATTATCACAACAAGCTCCCGGGAGAGCACAAGGCAGAGTCTCCTACCCTGTGTCTGACTATCCTCGCCAGGGTCCAACAGCTGAAGACTTCCAGGCCCCAACCAAGGCCTTACTGGAGCCACTCTCCACACACTTGGATAAGCCTCAGACATAACCGAACTGGCAGAGGAACCCAGGTGTGTGGGACCCGGGACTGAGATCTCTAAGCCTGCACGGTTTGGGACTGGACCTGTCAGTAGCTAGACGGTTACACCCTCCAACTGCCGCGTAACCCCAACAAAGGCCAGGATCCAAAGATTATCACAACAAGCTCCCGGGAGAGCACAAGGCAGAGTCTCCTACCCTGTGTCTGACTATCCTTGCCAGGGCCCAACAGCTGAGGACTTCCAGGCCCCAACCAAGGCCTTACTGGAGCCACTCTCCACACACTTGGATAAGTCTCAGACATAACCGAACTGGCAGAGGAATCCAGGTTTGTGGGACCCGGGACTGAGATCTCTAAGCCTGCACGGTTTGGGACTGGACCTGTCAGTAGCTAGACAGTTACACCCTCCAACTGCCGTGTAACCCCAACAAAGGCCAGGATCCAAAGATTATCACAACAAGCTCCCGGGAGAGCACAAGGCAGAGTCTCCTACCCTGTGTCTGACTATCCTCGCCAGTGCCCAACAGCTGAAGACTTCCAGGCCCCAACCAAGGCCTTACTGGAGCTACTCTCCACACTCTTGGATAAGCCTCAGTCATAACCGAACTGGCAGAGGAACCCAGGTGTGTGGGACCCGGGACTGAGATCTCTAAGCCTGCACGGTTTGGGACTGGACCTGTCAGAAGCTAGACAGTTACACCCTCCAACAGCCGTGTAACCCCAACAAAGGCCAGGATCCAAAGTTTATCACAACAAGCTCCCGGGAGAGCACAAGGCAGAGTCTCCTACCCTGTCTCTGACTATCCTTGCCAGAGCCCAACAGCTGAAGACTTCCAGGCCCCAACCAAGGCCTTACTGGAGCCACTCTCCACACACTTGGATAAGCCTCAGACATAACTGAACTGGCAGAGGAACCCAGGTGTGTGGGACCCGGGACTGAGATCTCTAAGCCTGCACGGTTTGGGACTGGACCTGTCAGTAGCTAGACAGTTACACCCTCCACCTGCCGTGTAACCCCAACAAAGGCCAGGATCCAGAGATTATCACAACAAGCTCCCGGGAGAACACAAGGCAGAGTCTCCTACCCTGTGTCTGACTATCCTTGCCAGGGCCCAACAGCTTAGGACTTCCAGGCCCCAACCAAGGCCTTACTGGAGCCACTCTCCACACACTTGGATAAGCCTCAGACATAACCGAACTGGCAGAGGAACCCAGGTGTGTGGGACCCGGGACTGAGATCTCTAAGCCTGCACGGTTTGGGACTGGACCCAGTAGCTAGACAGTTACACCCTCCAACTGCCGTGTAACCCCAACAAAGGCCAGGATCCAAAGATTATCACAACAAGCTCCCTGGAGAGCACAAGGCAGAGTCTCCTACCCTGTGTCTGACTATCCTCGCCAGGGCCCAACAGCTGAAGACTTCCAGGCCCCAAGCAAGGCCTTACTGGAGCCACTCTCCACACACTTGGATAAGCCTCAGATATAACCGAACTGGCAGAGGAACCCAGGTGTGTGGGACCCGGGACTGAGAACTCTAAGCCTGCACGGTTTGGGACTGGACCTGTCAGTAGCTAGACAGTTACACCCTCCAACTGCCGCGTAACCCCAACAAAGGCCAGGATCCAAAGATTATCACAACAAGCTCCCAGGAGAGCACAAGGCAGAGTCTCCTAACCTGTGTCTGACTATTCTTGCCAGGGCCCAACAGCTGAGGACTTCCAGGCCCCAACCAAGGCCTTACTGGAGCCACTCTCCACACACTTGGATAAGCCTCAGACATAACCGAACTGGCAGAGGAATCCAGGTGTGTGGGACCCGGGACTGAGATCTCTAAGCCTGCACGGTTTGGGACTGGACCTGTCAGTAGCTAGACAGTTACACCCTCCAACTGCCGTGTAACCCCAACAAAGGCCAGGATCCAAAGATTATCACAACAAGCTCCCGGGAGAGCACAAGGCAGAGTCTCCTACCCTGTGTCTGACTATCCTCGCCAGGGCCCAACAGCTGAAGACATCCAGGCCCCAACCAAGGCCTACTGGAGCCACTCTCCACACACTTGGATAAGCCTCAGTCATAACCGAACTGGCAGAGGAACCCAGGTGTGTGGGACCCGGGACTGAGATCTCTAACCCTGCACGGTTTGGGACTGGACCTGTCAGTAGCTAGACAGTTACACCCTCCAACTGCCGCGTAACCCCAACAAAGGCCAGGATCCAAAGATTATCACAACAAGCTCCCGGGAGAGCACAAGGCAGAGTCTCCTACCCTGTGTCTGACTATCCTCGCCAGGGCCCAACAGCTGAAGACTTCCAGGCCCCAACCAAGGCCTTACTGGAGCCACTCTGCACACACTTGGATAAGCCTCAGACATAACTGAACTGGCAGAGGAACCCAGGTGTGTGGAACCCGGGACTGAGATCTCTAAGCCTGCACGGCTTGGGACTGGACCTGTCAGTAGCTAGACAGTTACACCCTCCAACTGCCGTGTAACCCCAACAAAGGCCAGGATCCAAAGATTATCACAACAAGCTCCCAGGAGAGCACAAGGCAGAGTCTCCTACCCTGTGTCTGACTATCCTTGCCAGGGCCCAACAGCTGAGGACTTCCAGGCCCCAACCAAGGCTTTACTGTAGCCACTCTCCACACACTTGGATAAGTCTTAGACATAACCGAACTGGCAGAGGAATCCAGGTTTGTGGGACCCGGGACTGAGATCTCTAAGCCTGCACGGTTTGGGACTGGACCTGTCAGTAGCTAGACAGTTACACCCTCCAACTGCCGTGTAACCCCAACAAAGGCCAGGATCCAAAGATTATCACAACAAGCTCCCGGGAGAGCACAAGGCAGAGTCTCCTACCCTGTGTCTGACTATCCTCGCCAGGGCCCAACAGCTGAAGACTTCCAGGCCCCAACCAAGGCCTTACTGGAGCTACTCTCCACACACTTGGATAAGCCTCAGTCATAACCGAACTGGCAGAGGAACCCAGGTGTGTGGGACCCGGGACTGAGATCGCTAAGCCTGGACGGTTTGGGTTGGACCTGTCAGTAGCTAGAGAGTTATACCCTCCAACTCCCGTGTAACCCCAACAAAGGCCAGGATCCAAAGATTATCACAACAAGCTCCCGGGAGAGCACAAGGCAGAGTCTCCCACCCTGTGTCTGACTATCCTCGCCAGGGCCCAACAGCTGAAGACTTCCAGGCCCCAACCAAGGCCTTACTGGAGCCACTCTCCACACACTTGGATAAGCCTCAGACATAACCGAACTGGCAGAGGAACCCAGGTGTGTGGGACCCGGGACTGAGATCTCTAAGCCTGCACGGTTTGGGACTGGACCCAGTAGCTAGACAGTTACACCCTCCAACTGCCGTGTAACCCCAACAAAGGCCAGGATCCAAAGATTATCACAACAAGCTCCCGGGAGAGCACAAGGCAGAGTCTCCTACCCTGTGTCTGACTATCCTCGCCAGGGCCCAACAGCTGAAGACTTCCAGGCCCCAACCAAGGCCTTACTGGAGCCACTCTCCACACACTTGGATAAGCCTCAGATATAACCGAACTGGAAGAGGAACCCAGGTGTGTGGGACCCGGGACTGAGAACTCTAAGCCTGCACGGTTTGGGACTGGACCTGTCAGTAGCTAGACAGTTACACCCTCCAACTGCCGCGTAACCCCAACAAAGGCCAGGATCCAAAGATTATCACAACAAGCTCCCAGGAGAGCACAAGGCAGCGTCTCCTAACCTGTGTCTGACTATCCTTGCCAGGGCCCAACAGCTGAGGACTTCCAGGCCCCAACCAAGGCCTTACTGGAGCTACTCTCCACACACTTGGATAAGCCTCAGACATAACCGAACTGGCAGAGGAATCCAGGTGTGTGGGACCCGGGACTGAGATCTCTAAGCCTGCACGGTTTGGGACTGGACCTGTCAGTAGCTAGACAGTTACACCCTCCAACTGCCGTGTAACCCCAACAAAGGCCAGGATCCAAAGATTATCACAACAAGCTCCCGGGAGAGCACAAGGCAGAGTCTCCTACCCTGTGTCTGACTATCCTCGCCAGGGCCCAACAGCTGAAGACATCCAGGCCCCAACCAAGGCCTACTGGAGCCACTCTCCACACACTTGGATAAGCCTCAGTCATAACCGAACTGGCAGAGGAACCCAGGTGTGTGGGACCCGGGACTGAGATCTCTAAGCCTGCACGGTTTGGGACTGGACCTGTCAGTAGCTAGACAGTTACACCCTCCAACTGCCGCGTAACCCCAACAAAGGCCAGGATCCAAAGATTATCACAACAAGCTCCCGGGAGAGCATAAGGCAGAGTCTCCTACCCTGTGTCTGACTATCCTCGCCAGGGCCCAACAGCTGAAGACTTCCAGGCCCCAACCAAGGCCTTACTGGAGCCACTCTCCACACACTTGGATAAGCCTCAGACATAACTGAACTGGCAGAGGAACCCAGGTGTGTGGGACCCGGGACTGAGATCTCTAAGCCTGCACGGCTTGGGACTGGACCTGTAAGTAGCTAGACAGTTACACCCTCGAAATGCCGCGTAACCCCAACAAAGGCCAGGATCCAAAGATGATCACAACAAGCTCCCGGGAGAGCACAAGGCAGAGTCTCCTACCCTGTGTCTGACTATCCTCGCCAGGGCCCAACAGCTGAAGACTTCCAGGCCCCAACCAAGGCCTTACTGGAGCCACTCTCCACACACTTGGATAAGCCTCAGACATAACCGAACTGGCAGAGGAATCCAGGTGTGTGGGACCCGGGACTGAGATCTCTAAGCCTGCACTGTTTGGGACTGGACCTGTAAGTAGCTAGACAGTTACACCCTCCAACTGCCGCGTAATCCCAACAAAGGCCAGGATCCAAAGATTATCACAACAAGCTCCCGGGAGAGCACAAGGCAGAGTCTCCTACCCTGTGTCTGACTATCCTCGCCAGGGCCCAACAGCTGAAGACATCCAGGCCCCAACCAAGGCCTTACTGGAGCCACTCTCCACACACTTGGATAAGCCTCAGACATAACCGAACTGGCAGAGGAACCCAGGTGTGTGGGACCCGGGACTGAGATCTCTAAGCCTGCACGGTTTGGGACTGGACCTGTCAGTAGCTAGACAGTTACACCCTCCAACTGCCGTGTAACCCCAACAAAGGCCAGGATCCAAAGATTATCACAACAAGCTCCCGGGAGAGCACAAGGCAGAGTCTCCTACCCTGTGTCTGACTATCCTCGCCAGGGCCCAACAGCTGAAGACTTCCAGGCCCCAACCAAGGCCTTACTGGAGCTACTCTCCACACACTTGGATAAGCCTCAGTCATAACCGAACTGGCAGAGGAACCCAGGTGTGTGGGACCCGGGACTGAGATCGCTAAGCCTGCACGGTTTGGGTTGGACCTGTCAGTAGCTAGAGAGTTATACCCTCCAACTCCCGTGTAACCCCAACAAAGGCCAGGATCCAAAGATTATCACAACAAGCTCCCGGGAGAGCACAAGGCAGAGTCTCCTACCCTGTGTCTGACTATCCTCGCCAGGGCCCAACAGCTGAAGACTTCCAGGCCCCAACCAAGGCCTTACTGGCGCCACTCTCCACACACTTGGATAAGCCTCAGACATAACCGAACTGGCAGAGGAACCCAGGTGTGTGGGACCCGGGACTGAGATCGCTAAGCCTGCACGGTTTGGGACTGGAACTGTCAGTAGCTAGACAGTTACACCCTCCAACTGCCGCGTAATCCCAACAAAGGCCAGGATCCAAAGATTATCACAACAAGCTCCCGGGAGAGCACAAGGCAGAGTCTCCTACCCTGTGTCTGACTATCCTCGCCAGGGCCCAACAGCTGAAGACTTCCAGGCCCCAACCAAGGCCTTACTGGAGCCACTCTCCACACACTTGGATAAGCCTCAGACATAACCGAACTGGCAGAGGAACCCAGGTGTGTGGGACCCGGGACTGAGATCTCTAAGCCTGCACGGTTTTATGACTGGACCTGTAAGTAGCTAGACAGTTACACCCACCAACTGCCGTGTAACCCCAACAAAGGCCAGGATCCAAAGATTATCACAACAAGCTCCCGGGAGAGCACAAGGCAGAGTCTCCTACCCTGTGTCTGACTATCCTCGCCAGGGCCCAACAGCTGAAGACTTCCAGCCCCCAACCAAGGCCTTACTGGAGCCACTCTCCACACACTTGGATAAGCCTCAGACATAACCGTACTGGCAGAGGAACCCAGGTGTGTGGGACCCGGGACTGAGATCTCTAAGCCTGCATGGTTTGGGACTGGACCTGTCAGTAGCTAGACAGTTACACCCTCCAACTGCCGTGTAACCCCAACAAAGGCCAGGATCCAAAGATTATCACTACAAGCTCCCGGGAGAGCACAAGGCAGAGTCTCCTACCCTGTGTCTGACTATCCTTGCCAGGGCCCAACAGCTGAAGACTTCCAGGCCCCAACCAAGGCCTTACTGGAACCACTCTCCACACACTTAGATAAGCCTCAGACATAACCGAACTGGCAGAGGAACCCAGGTGTGTGGGACCCGGGACTGAGATCTCTAAGCCTGCACGTTTTGGGACTGGACCTGTCAGTAGCTAGACAGTTACACCCTCGAAATGCCGCGTAACCCCAACAAAGGCCAGGATCCAAAGATTATCACAACAAGCTCCCGGGAGAGCACAAGGCAGAGTCTCCTACCCTGTGTCTGACTATCCTCGCCAGGGCCCAACAGCTGAAGACTTCCAGGCCCCAACCAAGGCCTTACTGGAGCCACTCTCCACACACTTGGATAAGCCTCAGACATAACCGAACTGGCAGAGGAACCCAGGTGTGTGGGACCCGGGACTGAGATCTCTAAGCCTGCACGGTTTGGGACTGGACCTGTCAGTAGCTAGACGGTTACACCCACCAACTGCCGTGTAACCCCAACAAAGGCCAGGATCCAAAGATTATCACAACAAGCTCCCGGGAGAGCACAAGGCAGAGTCTCCTACCCTGTGTCTGACTATCCTTGCCAGGGCCCAACAGCGGAAGACTTCCAGGCCCCAACCAAGGCCTTACTGGAGCCACTCTCCACACACTTGGATAAGCCTCAGACATAACCGAAATGGCAGAGGAACCCAGGTGTGTGGGACCCGGGACTGAGATCTCTAAGCCTGCACGGTTTGGGACTGGACCTGTCAGTAGCTAGACAGTTACACCCTCCAACTGCCGTGTAACCCCAACAAAGGCCAGGATCCAAATATTATCACAACAAGCTCCCGGGAGAGCACAAGGCAGAGTCTCCTACCCTGTGTCTGACTATCCTTGCCAGGGCCCAACAGCTGAAGACTTCCAGGCCCCAACCAAGGCCTTACTGGAGCCACTCTCCACACACTTGGATAAGCCTCAGACATAACCGAACTGGAAGAGGAACCCAGGTGTGTGGGACCCGGGACTGAGATCTCTAAGCCTTCACGGTTTGGGACTGGACCCAGTAGCTAGACAGTTACACCCTCCAACTGCCGTGTAACCCCAACAAAGGCCAGGATCCAAAGATTATCACAACAAGCTCCCGGGAGAGCACAAGGCAGAGTCTCCTACCCTGTGTCTGACTATCCTTGCCAGGGCCCAACAGCTGAAGACTTCCAGGCCCCAACCAAGGCCTTACTGGCGCCACTCTCCACACACTTGGATAAGCCTCAGACATAACCGAACTGGCAGAGCAACCCATGTGTGTGGGACCCGGGACTGAGATTTTTAAGCCTGCACGGTTTGGGACTGGACCTGTCAGTAGCTAGACAGTTACACCCTCGAACTGTCGCCTAACCCCAACAAATGCCAGGATCCAAAGATTATCACAACAAGCTCCCGGGAGAGCACAAGGCAGAGTCTCCTACCCTGTGTCTGACTATCCTCGCCAGGGCCCAACAGCTGAAGACTTCCAGGCCCCAACCAAGGCCTTACTGGAGCCACTCTCCACACACTTGGATAAGCCTCAGACATAACCGAACTGGCAGAGGAACCCAGGTGTGTGGGACCCGGGACTGAGATCTCTAAGCCTGCACGGTTTGGGACTGGACCTGTCAGTAGCTAGACGGTTACACCCACCAACTGCCGTGTAACCCCAACAAAGGCCAGGATCCAAAGATTATCACTACAAGCTCCCGGGAGAGCACAAGGCAGAGTCTCCTACCCTGTGTCTGACTATCCTCGCCAGGGCCCAACAGCTGAAGACTTCCAGGCCCCAACCAAGGCCTTACTGGAGCCACTCTCCACACACTTGGATAAGCCTCAGACATAACCGAACTGGCAGAGGAACCCAGGTGTGTGGGACCCGGGACTGAGATCTCTAAGCCTGCACGGTTTGGGACTGGACCTGTCAGTAGCTAGACAGTTACACCCTCCAAGTGCCGTGTAACCCCAACAAAGGCCAGGATCCAAAGATTATCACTACAAGCTCCCGGGAGAGCACAAGGCAGAGTCTCCTACCCTGTGTCTGACTATCCTTGCCAGGGCCCAACAGCTGAAGACTTCCAGGCCCCAACCAAGGCCTTACTGGAGCCACTCTCCACACACTTGGATAAGCCTCAGACATAACCGAACTGGCAGAGGAAGCCAGGTGTGTGGGACCCGGGACTGAGATCTCTAAGCCTGCACGGTTTGGGACTGGACCTGTCAGTAGCTAGACGGTTACACCCACCAACTGCCGTGTAACCCCAACAAAGGCCAGGATCCAAAGATTATCACAACAAGCTCCCGGGAGAGCACAAGGCAGAGTCTCCTACCCTGTGTCTGACTATCCTCGACAGAGTCCAAGAGCTGAAGACTTCCAGGCCCCAACCAAGGCTTTCCTGGAGCCACTCTCCACACACTTGGATAAGCCTCAGACATAACCGAACTGTCAGAGGAACCCAGGTGTGTGGGACCCGGGACTGAGATCTCTAAGCCTGCACGGTTTGGGACTGGACCTGTCAGTAGCTAGACAGTTACACCCTCCAACTGCCGCGTAACCCCAACAAAGGCCAGGATCCGAAGATTATCACAACAAGCTCCCGGGAGAGCACAAGGCAGAGTCTCCTACCCTGTGTCTGACTATCCTCGCCAGGGCCCAACAGCTGAAGACTTCCAGGCCCCAACCAAGGCCTTACTGGAGCCACTCTCCACACACTTGGATAAGCCTCAGACATAACCGAACTGGCAGAGGAACCCAGGTGTGTGGGACCCGGGACTGAGATCTCTAAGCCTGCACGGTTTGGGACTGGACCTGTCAGTAGCTAGACGGTTACACCCACCAACTGCCGTGTAACCCCAACAAAGGCCAGGATCCAAAGATTATCACAACAAGCTCCCGGGAGAGCACAAGGCAGAGTCTCCTACCCTGTGTCTCACTATCCTTGCCAGGGCCCAACAGCTGAAGACTTCCAGGCCCCAACCAAGGCCTTACTGGAGCCACTCTCCACACACTTGGATAAGCCTCAGATATAACCGAACTGGCAGAGGAACCCAGGTGTGTGGGACCCGGGACTGAGAACTCTAAGCCTGCACGGTTTGGGATTGGACCTGTCAGTAGCTAGACAGTTACACCCTCCAACTGCCGTGTAACCCCAACAAAGGCCAGGATCCAAAGATTATCACAACAAGCTCCCGGGAGAGCACAAGGCAGAGTCTCCTACCCTGTGTCTGACTATCCTTGCCAGGGCCCAACAGCTGAAGACTTCCAGGCCCCAACCAAGGCCTTACTGGAGCCACTCTCCACACACTTGGATAAGCCCTCAGACATAACCGAACTGGCAGAGGAACCCAGGTGTGTGGGAACCGGGACTGAGATCTCTAAGCCTGCACGGTTTGGGACTGGACCCAGTAGCTAGACAGTTACACCCTCCATCTGCCGTGTAACCCCAACAAAGGCCAGGATCCAAAGATTATCACAACAAGCTCCCGGGAGAGCACAAGGCAGAGTCTCCTACCCTGTGTCTGACTATCCTCGCCAGGGCCCAACAGCTGAAGACTTCCAGGCCCCAACCAAGGCCTTACTGGAGCCACTCTCCACACACTTGGATAAGCCTCAGATATAACCGAACTGGCAGAGGAACCCAGGTGTGTGGGACCCGGGACTGAGAACTCTAAGCCTGCACGGTTTGGGACTGGACCTGTCAGTAGCTAGACAGTTACACCCTCCAACTGCCGTGTAACCCCAACAAAGGCCAGGATCCAAAGGTTATCACAACAAGCTCCCCGGAGAGCACAAGGCAGAGTCTCCTACCCTGTGTCTGACTATCCTCGCCAGGGCCCAACAGCTGAAGACTTCCAGGCCCCAACCAAGGCCTTACTGGAGCCACTCTCCACACACTTGGATAAGCCTCAGACATAACCGAACTGGCAGAGGAACCCAGGTGTGTGGGACCCGGGACTGAGATCGCTATACCTTCACGGTTTGGGACTGGACCTGTCAGTAGCTAGACAGTTACACCCTCCAAGTGCCGTGTAACCCCAACAAAGGCCAGGATCCAAAGATTATCACTACAAGCTCCCGGGAGAGCACAAGGCAGAGTCTCCTACCCTGTGTCTGACTATCCTTGCCAGGGCCCAACAGCTGAAGACTTCCAGGCCCCAACCAAGGCCTTACTGGAGCCACTCTCCACACACTTGGATAAGCCTCAGACATAACCGAACTGGCAGAGGAACCCAGGTGTGTGGGACCCGGGACTGAGATTTCTAAGCCTGCACGGTTTGGGACTGGACCTGTCAGTAGCTAGACAGTTACACCCTCGAACTGCCGCGTAACCCCAACAAAGGCCAGGATCCAAAGATTATCACAACAAGCTCCCGGGAGAGCACAAGGCAGAGTCTCCTACCCTGTGTCTGACTATCCTCGCCAGGGCCCAACAGCTGAAGACTTCCAGGCCCCAACCAAGGCCTTACTGGAGCCACTCTCCACACACTTGGATAAGCCTCAGACATAACCGAACTGGCAGAGGAACCCAGGTGTGTGGGACCCGGGACTGAGATCTCTAAGCCTGCACGGTTTGGGACTGGACCTGTCAGTAGCTAGACGATTACACCCACCAACTGCCGTGTAACCCCAACAAAGGCCAGGATCCAAAGATTATCACAACAAGCTCCCGGGAGAGCAAAAGGCAGAGTCTCCTACCCTGTGTCTGACTATCCTCGCCAGAGCCCAAGAGCTGAAGACTTCCAGGCCCCAACCAAGGCTTTACTGGAGCCACTCTCCACACACTTGGATAAGCCTCAGACATAACCGAACTGGCAGAGGAATCCAGGTGTGTGGGACCCGGGACTGAGATCTCTAAGCCTGCACGGTTTGGGACTGGACCTGTCAGTAGCTAGACAGTTACACCCTCCAACTGCCGCGGAACCCCAACAAAGGCCAGGATCCGAAGATTATCACAACAAGCTCCCGGGAGAGCACAAGGCAGAGTCTCCTACCCTGTGTCTGACTATCCTCGCCAGGGCCCAACAGCTGAAGACTTCCAGGCCCCAACCAAGGCCTTACTGGAGCCACTCTCCACACACTTGGATAAGCCTCAGACATAACCGAACTGGCAGAGGAACCCAGGTGTGTGGGACCCGGGACTGAGTTCTCTAAGCCTGCACGGTTTGGGACTGGACCTGTCAGTAGCTAGACGGTTACACCCACCAACTGCCGTGTAACCCCAACAAAGGCCAGGATCCAAAGATTATCACAACAAGCTCCCGGGAGAGCACAAGGCAGAGTCTCCTACCCTGTGTCTGACTATCCTTGCCAGGGCCAACAGCTGAAGACTTCCAGGCCCCAACCAACGCCTTACTGGAGCCCCTCTCCACACACTTGGATAAGCCTCAGACATAACCGAACTGGCAGAGCAACCCAGGTGTGTGGGACCCGGGACTGAGATGTCTAAGCCTGCACGGTTTGGGACTGGACCTGTTAGTAGCTAGACAGTTACACCCTCGAACTGCCGCCTAACCCCAACAAAGGCCAGGATCCAAAGATTATCACAACAAGCTCCCGGGAGAGCACAAGGCAGAGTCTCCTACCCTGTGTCTGACTATCCTCGCCAGGGTCCAACAGCTGAAGACTTCCAGGCCCCAACCAAGGCCTTACTGGAGCCACTCTCCACACACTTGGATAAGCCTCAGACATAACCGAACTGGCAGAGGAACCCAGGTGTGTGGGACCCGGGACTGAGATCTCTAAGCCTGCACGGTTTGGGACTGGACCTGTCAGTAGCTAGACGGTTACACCCTCCAACTGCCGCGTAACCCCAACAAAGGCCAGGATCCAAAGATTATCACAACAAGCTCCCGGGAGAGCACAAGGCAGAGTCTCCTACCCTGTGTCTGACTATCCTTGCCAGGGCCCAACAGCTGAGGACTTCCAGGCCCCAACCAAGGCCTTACTGGAGCCACTCTCCACACACTTGGATAAGTCTCAGACATAACCGAACTGGCAGAGGAATCCAGGTTTGTGGGACCCGGGACTGAGATCTCTAAGCCTGCACGGTTTGGGACTGGACCTGTCAGTAGCTAGACAGTTACACCCTCCAACTGCCGTGTAACCCCAACAAAGGCCAGGATCCAAAGATTATCACAACAAGCTCCCGGGAGAGCACAAGGCAGAGTCTCCTACCCTGTGTCTGACTATCCTCGCCAGTGCCCAACAGCTGAAGACTTCCAGGCCCCAACCAAGGCCTTACTGGAGCTACTCTCCACACTCTTGGATAAGCCTCAGTCATAACCGAACTGGCAGAGGAACCCAGGTGTGTGGGACCCGGGACTGAGATCTCTAAGCCTGCACGGTTTGGGACTGGACCTGTCAGAAGCTAGACAGTTACACCCTCCAACAGCCGTGTAACCCCAACAAAGGCCAGGATCCAAAGTTTATCACAACAAGCTCCCGGGAGAGCACAAGGCAGAGTCTCCTACCCTGTCTCTGACTATCCTTGCCAGAGCCCAACAGCTGAAGACTTCCAGGCCCCAACCAAGGCCTTACTGGAGCCACTCTCCACACACTTGGATAAGCCTCAGACATAACTGAACTGGCAGAGGAACCCAGGTGTGTGGGACCCGGGACTGAGATCTCTAAGCCTGCACGGTTTGGGACTGGACCTGTCAGTAGCTAGACAGTTACACCCTCCACCTGCCGTGTAACCCCAACAAAGGCCAGGATCCAGAGATTATCACAACAAGCTCCCGGGAGAACACAAGGCAGAGTCTCCTACCCTGTGTCTGACTATCCTTGCCAGGGCCCAACAGCTTAGGACTTCCAGGCCCCAACCAAGGCCTTACTGGAGCCACTCTCCACACACTTGGATAAGCCTCAGACATAACCGAACTGGCAGAGGAACCCAGGTGTGTGGGACCCGGGACTGAGATCTCTAAGCCTGCACGGTTTGGGACTGGACCCAGTAGCTAGACAGTTACACCCTCCAACTGCCGTGTAACCCCAACAAAGGCCAGGATCCAAAGATTATCACAACAAGCTCCCGGGAGAGCACAAGGCAGAGTCTCCTACCCTGTGTCTGACTATCCTCGCCAGGGCCCAACAGCTGAAGACTTCCAGGCCCCAACCAAGGCCTTACTGGAGCCACTCTCCACACACTTGGATAAGCCTCAGATATAACCGAACTGGCAGAGGAACCCAGGTGTGTGGGACCCGGGACTGAGAACTCTAAGCCTGCACGGTTTGGGACTGGACCTGTCAGTAGCTAGACAGTTACACCCTCCAACTGCCGCGTAACCCCAACAAAGGCCAGGATCCAAAGATTATCACAACAAGCTCCCAGGAGAGCACAAGGCAGAGTCTCCTACCCTGTGTCTGACTATCCTTGCCAGGGCCCAACAGCTGAGGACTTCCAGGCCCCAACCAAGGCCTTACTGGAGCCACTCTCCACACACTTGGATAAGCCTCAGACATAACCGAACTGGCAGAGGAATCCAGGTGTGTGGGACCCGGGACTGAGATCTCTAAGCCTGCACGGTTTGGGACTGGACCTGTCAGTAGCTAGACAGTTACACCCTCCAACTGCCGTGTAACCCCAACAAAGGCCAGGATCCAAAGATTATCACAACAAGCTCCCGGGAGAGCACAAGGCAGAGTCTCCTACCCTGTGTCTGACTATCCTCGCCAGGGCCCAACAGCTGAAGACTTCCAGGCCCCAACCAAGGCCTTACTGGAGCTACTCTCCACACTCTTGGATAAGCCTCAGTCATAACCGAACTGGCAGAGGAACCCAGGTGTGTGGGACCCGGGACTGAGATCTCTAAGCCTGCACGGTTTAGGACTGGACCTGTCAGAAGCTAGACAGTTACACCCTCCAACAGCCGTGTAACCCCAACAAAGGCCAGGATCCAAAGTTTATCACAACAAGCTCCCGGGAGAGCACAAGGCAGAGTCTCCTACCCTGTGTCTGACTATCCTTGAGAGAGCCCAACAGCTGAAGACTTCCAGGCCCCAACCAAGGCCTTACTGGAGCCACTCTCCACACACTTGGATAAGCCTCAGACATAACTGAACTGGCAGAGGAACCCAGGTGTGTGGGACCCGGACTGAGATCTCTAAGCCTGCACGGTTTGGGACTGGACCTGTCAGTAGCTAGACAGTTACACCCTCCACCTGCCGTGTAACCCCAACAAAGGCCAGGATCCAGAGATTATCACAACAAGCTCCCGGGAGAACACAAGGCAGAGTCTCCTACCCTGTGTCTGACTATCCTTGCCAGGGCCCAACAGCTTAGGACTTCCAGGCCCCAACCAAGGCCTTACTGGAGCCACTCTCCACACACTTGGATAAGCCTCAGACATAACCGAACTGGCAGAGGAACCCAGGTGTGTGGGACCCGGGACTGAGATCTCTAAGCCTGCACGGTTTGGGACTGGACCCAGTAGCTAGACAGTTACACCCTCCAACTGCCGTGTAACCCCAACAAAGGCCAGGATCCAAAGATTATCACAACAAGCTCCCGGGAGAGCACAAGGCAGAGTCTCCTACCCTGTGTCTGACTATCCTTGCCAGGGCCCAACAGCTGAGGACTTCCAGGCCCCAACCAAGGCCTTACTGGAGCCACTCTCCACACACTTGGATAAGTCTCAGACATAACCGAACTGGCAGAGGAATCCAGGTTTGTGGGACCCGGGACTGAGATCTCTAAGCCTGCACGGTTTGGGACTGGACCTGTCAGTAGCTAGACAGTTACACCCTCCAACTGCCGTGTAACCCCAACAAAGGCCAGGATCCAAAGATTATCACAACAAGCTCCCGGGAGAGCACAAGGCAGAGTCTCCTACCCTGTGTCTGACTATCCTCGCCAGGGCCCAACAGCTGAAGACTTCCAGGCCCCAACCAAGGCCTTACTGGAGCTACTCTCCACACACTTGGATAAGCCTCAGCCATAACCGAACTGGCAGAGGAACCCAGGTGTGTGGGACCCGGGACTGAGATCGCTAAGCCTGCACGGTTTGGGTTGGACCTGTCAGTAGCTAGAGAGTTATACCCTCCAACTCCCGTGTAACCCCAACAAAGGCCAGGATCCAAAGATTATCACAACAAGCTCCCGGGAGAGCACAAGGCAGAGTCTCCTACCCTGTGTCTGACTATCCTCGCCAGGGCCCAACAGCTGAAGACTTCCAGGCCCCAACCAAGGCCTTACTGGAGCCACTCTCCACACACTTGGATAAGCCTCAGACATAACCGAACTGGCAGAGGAACCCAGGTGTGTGGGACCCGGGACTGAGATCGCTAAGCCTGCACGGTTTGGGACTGGAACTGTCAGTAGCTAGACAGTTACACCCTCCAACTGCCGCGTAATCCCAACAAAGGCCAGGATCCAAAGATTATCACAACAAGCTCCCAGGAGAGCACAAGGCAGAGTCTCCTACCCTGTGTCTGACTATCCTTGCCAGGGCCCAACAGCTGAGGACTTCCAGGCCCCAACCAAGGCCTTACTGGAGCCACTCTCCACACACTTGGATAAGCCTCAGACATAACCGAACTGGCAGAGGAATCCAGGTGTGTGGGACCCGGGACTGAGATCTCTAAGCCTGCACGGTTTGGGACTGGACCTGTCAGTAGCTAGACAGTTACACCCTCCAAATGCCGTGTAACCCCAACAAAGGCCAGGATCCAAAGATTATCACAACAAGCTCCCGGGAGAGCACAAGGCAGAGTCTCCTACCCTGTGTCTGACTATCCTCGCCAGGGCCCAACACCTGAAGGCTTCAAGGCCCCAACCAAGGCCTACTGGAGCCACTCTCCACACACTTGGATAAGCCTCAGTCATAACCAAACTGGCAGAGGAACCTAGGTGTGTGGGACCCGGGACTGAGATCTCTAAGCCTGCACGGTTTGGGACTGGACCTGTCAGTAGCTAGACAGTTACACCCTCCACCTGCCGTGTAACCCCAACAAAGGCCAGGATCCAAAGATTATCATTATAAGCTCCCGGGAGAGCACAAGGCAGAGTCTCCTAACCTGTGTCTGACTATCCTCGCCAGGGCCCAACAGCTGAAGACATCCAGGCCCCAACCAAGGCCTACTGGAGCCACTCTCCACACACTTGGATAAGCCTCAGATATAACCGAACTGGCAGAGGAACCCAGGTGTGTGGGACCCGGGACTGAGAACTCTAAGCCTGCACGGTTTGGGACTGGACCTGTCAGTAGCTAGACAGTTACACCCTCCAACTGCCGCGTAACCCCAACAAAGGCCAGGATCCAAAGATTATCACAACAAGCTCCCAGGAGAGCACAAGGCAGAGTCTCCTAACCTGTGTCTGACTATCCTTGCCAGGGCCCAACAGCTGAGGACTTCCAGGCCCCAACCAAGGCCTTACTGGAGCTACTCTCCACACACTTGGATAAGCCTCAGACATAACCGAACTGGCAGAGGAATCCAGGTGTGTGGGACCCGGGACTGAGATCTCTAAGCCTGCACGGTTTGGGACTGGACCTGTCAGTAGCTAGACAGTTACACCCTCCAACTGCCGTGTAACCCCAACAAAGGCCAGGATCCAAAGATTATCACAACAAGCTCCCGGGAGAGCACAAGGCAGAGTCTCCTACCCTGTGTCTGACTATCCTCGCCAGGGCCCAACAGCTGAAGACATCCAGGCCCCAACCAAGGCCTACTGGAGCCACTCTCCACACACTTGGATAAGCCTCAGTCATAACCGAACTGGCAGAGGAACCCAGGTGTGTGGGACCCGGGACTGAGATCTCTAAGCCTGCACGGTTTGGGACTGGACCTGTCAGTAGCTAGACAGTTACACCCTCCAACTGCCGCGTAACCCCAACAAAGGCCAGGATCCAAAGATTATCACAACAAGCTCCCGGGAGAGCACAAGGCAGAGTCTCCTACCCTGTGTCTGACTATCCTCGCCAGGGCCCAACAGCTGAAGATTTCCAGGCCCCAACCAAGGCCTTACTGGAGCCACTCTGCACACACTTGGATAAGCCTCAGACATAACTGAACTGGCAGAGGAACCCAGGTGTGTGGGACCCGGGACTGAGATCTCTAAGCCTGCACGGCTTGGGACTGGACCTGTCAGTAGCTAGACAGTTACACCCTCCAACTGCCGTGTAACCCCAACAAAGGCCAGGATCCAAAGATTATCACAACAAGCTCCCAGGAGAGCACAAGGCAGAGTCTCCTACCCTGTGTCTGACTATCCTTGCCAGGGCCCAACAGCTGAGGACTTCCAGGCCCCAACCAAGGCCTTACTGGAGCCACTATCCACACACTTGGATAAGTCTCAGACATAACCGAACTGGCAGAGGAATCCAGGTTTGTGGGACCCGGGACTGAGATCTCTAAGCCTGCACGGTTTGGGACTGGACCTGTCAGTAGCTAGACAGTTACACCCTCCAACTGCCGTGTAACCCCAACAAAGGCCAGGATCCAAAGATTATCACAACAAGCTCCCGGGAGAGCACAAGGCAGAGTCTCCTACCCTGTGTCTGACTATCCTCGCCAGGGCCCAACAGCTGAAGACTTCCAGGCCCCAACCAAGGCCTTACTGGAGCTACTCTCCACACACTTGGATAAGCCTCAGTCATAACCGAACTGGCAGAGGAACCCAGGTGTGTGGGACCCGGGACTGAGATCGCTAAGCCTGCACGGTTTGGGTTGGACCTGTCAGTAGCTAGAGAGTTATACCCTCCAACTCCCGTGTAACCCCAACAAAGGCCAGGATCCAAAGATTATCACAACAAGCTCCCGGGAGAGCACAAGGCAGAGTCTCCTACCCTGTGTCTGACTATCCTCGCCAGGGCCCAACAGCTGAAGACTTTCAGGCCCCAACCAAGGCCTTACTGGAGCCACTCTCCACACACTTGGATAAGCCTCAGACATAACCGAACTGGCAGAGGAACCCAGGTGTGTGGGACCCGGGACTGAGATCGCTAAGCCTGCACGGTTTGGGACTGGACCTGTCAGTAGCTAGACAGTTACACTCTCCAACTGCCGCGTAACCCCAACAAAGGCCAGGATCCAAAGATTATCACAACAAGCTCCCAGGAGAGCACAAGGCAGAGTCTCCTACCCTGTGTCTGACTATCCTTGCCAGGGCCCAACAGCTGAGGACTTCCAGTCCCCAACCAAGGCCTTACTGGAGCCACTCTCCACACACTTGGATAAGCCTCAGACATAACCGAACTGGCAGAGGAATCCAGGTGTGTGGGACCCGGGACTGAGATCTCTAAGCCTGCACGGTTTGGGACTGGACCTGTCAGTAGCTAGACAGTTACACCCTCCAAATGCCGTGTAACCCCAACAAAGGCCAGGATCCAAAGATTATCACAACAAGCTCCCGGGAGAGCACAAGGCAGAGTCTCCTACCCTGTGTCTGACTATCCTCGCCAGGGCCCAACACCTGAAGGCTTCCAGGCCCCAACCAAGGCCTACTGGAGCCACTCTCCACACACTTGGATAAGCCTCAGTCATAACCAAACTGGCAGAGGAACCCAGGTGTGTGGGACCCGGGACTGAGATCTCTAAGCCTGCACGGTTTGGGACTGGACCTGTCAGTAGCTAGACAGTTACACCCTCCACCTGCCGTGTAACCCCAACAAAGGCCAGGATCCAAAGATTATCATTATAAGCTCCCGGGAGAGCACAAAGCAGATTCTCCTACCCTGTGTCTGACTATCATTGCCAGGGCCCAACAGCTGAAGACTTCCAGGCCCCAACCAAGGCCTTACTGGAGCCACTCTCCACACACTTGGATAAGCCTCAGACATAACCGAACTGGCAGAGCAACCCAGGTGTGTGGGACCCGGGACTGAGATCTCTAAGCCTGCACGTTTTGGGACTGGACCTGTCAGTAGCTAGACAGTTACACCCTCGAACTGCCGCGTAACCCCAACAAAGGCCAGGATCCAAAGATTATCACAACAAGCTCCCGGGAGAGCACAAGGCAGAGTCTCCTACCCTGTGTCTGACTATCCTCGCCAGGGCCCAACAGCTGAAGACTTCCAGGCCCCAACCAAGGCCTTACTGGAGCCACTCTCCACACACTTGGATAAGCCTCAGACATAACCGAACTGGCAGAGGAACCCAGGTGTGTGGGACCCGGGACTGAGATCTCTAAGCCTGCACGGTTTGGGACTGGACCTGTCAGTAGCTAGACAGTTACACCCACCAACTGCCGCGTAACCCCAACAAAGGCCAGGATCCAAAGATTATCACAGCAAGCTCCCAGGAGAGCACAAGGCAGAGTCTCCTACCCTGTGTCTGACTATCCTTGCCAGGGCCCAACAGCTGAGGACTTCCAGGCCCAAACCAAGGCCTTACTGGAGCCACTCTCCACACACTTGGATAAGTCTCAGACATAACCGAACTGGCAGAGGAATCCAGGTTTGTGGGACCCGGGACTGAGATCTCTAAGCCTGCACGGTTTGGGACTGGACCTGTCAGTAGCTAGACAGTTACACCCTCCAACTGCCGTGTAACCCCAACAAAGGCCAGGATCCAAAGATTATCACAACAAGCTCCCGGGAGAGCACAAGGCAGAGTCTCCTACCCTGTGTCTGACTATCCTCGCCAGTGCCCAACAGCTGAAGACTTCCAGGCCCCAACCAAGGCCTTACTGGAGCTACTCTCCACACTCTTGGATAAGCCTCAGTCATAACCGAACTGGCAGAGGAACCCAGGTGTGTGGGACCCGGGACTGAGATCTCTAAGCCTGCACGGTTTGGGACTGGACCTGTCAGAAGCTAGACAGTTACACCCTCCAACAGCCGTGTAACCCCAACAAAGGCCAGGATCCAAAGTTTATCACAACAAGCTCCCGGGAGAGCACAAGGCAGAGTCTCCTACCCTGTCTCTGACTATCCTTGCCAGAGCCCAACAGCTGAAGACTTCCAGGCCCCAACCAAGGCCTTACTGGAGCCACTCTCCACACACTTGGATAAGCCTCAGACATAACTGAACTGGCAGAGGAACCCAGGTGTGTGGGACCCGGGACTGAGATCTCTAAGCCTGCACGGTTTGGGACTGGACCTGTCAGTAGCTAGACAGTTACACCCTCCACCTGCCGTGTAACCCCAACAAAGGCCAGGATCCAGAGATTATCACAACAAGCTCCCGGGAGAACACAAGGCAGAGTCTCCTACCCTGTGTCTGACTATCCTTGCCAGGGCCCAACAGCTTAGGACTTCCAGGCCCCAACCAAGGCCTTACTGGAGCCACTCTCCACACACTTGGATAAGCCTCAGACATAACCGAACTGGCAGAGGAACCCAGGTGTGTGGGACCCGGGACTGAGATCTCTAAGCCTGCACGGTTTGGGACTGGACCCAGTAGCTAGACAGTTACACCCTCCAACTGCCGTGTAACCCCAACAAAGGCCAGGATCCAAAGATTATCACAACAAGCTCCCGGGAGAGCACAAGGCAGAGTCTCCTACCCTGTGTCTGACTATCCTCGCCAGGGCCCAACAGCTGAAGACTTCCAGGCCCCAACCAAGGCCTTACTGGAGCCACTCTCCACACACTTGGATAAGCCTCAGATATAACCGAACTGGCAGAGGAACCCAGGTGTGTGGGACCCGGGACTGAGAACTCTAAGCCTGCACGGTTTGGGACTGGACCTGTCAGTAGCTAGACAGTTACACCCTCCAACTGCCGCGTAACCCCAACAAAGGCCAGGATCCAAAGATTATCACAACAAGCTCCCAGGAGAGCACAAGGCAGAGTCTCCTAACCTGTGTCTGACTATCCTTGCCAGGGCCCAACAGCTGAGGACTTCCAGGCCCCAACCAAGGCCTTACTGGAGCCACTCTCCACACACTTGGATAAGCCTCAGACATAACCGAACTGGCAGAGGAATCCAGGTGTGTGGGACCCGGGACTGAGATCTCTAAGCCTGCACGGTTTGGGACTGGACCTGTCAGTAGCTAGACAGTTACACCCTCCAACTGCCGTGTAACCCCAACAAAGGCCAGGATCCAAAGATTATCACAACAAGCTCCCGGGAGAGCACAAGGCAGAGTCTCCTACCCTGTGTCTGACTATCCTCGCCAGGGCCCAACAGCTGAAGACATCCAGGCCCCAACCAAGGCCTACTGGAGCCACTCTCCACACACTTGGATAAGCCTCAGACATAACTGACCTGGCAGAGGAACCCAGGTGTGTGGGACCCGGGACTGAGATCTCTAAGCCTGCACTGTTTGGGACTGGACCTGTCAGTAGCTAGACAGTTACACCCTCGAACTGCCGCGTAACCCCAACAAAGGCCAGGATCCAAAGATTATCACAACAAGCTCCCAGGAGAGCACAAGGCAGAGTCTCCTAACCTGTGTCTGACTATCCTTGCCAGGGCCCAACAGTTGAGGACTTCCAGGCCCCAACCAAGGCCTTACTGGAGCCACTCTCCACACACTTGGATAAGCCTCAGACATAACTGACCTGGCAGAGGAACCCAGGTGTGTGGGACCCGGGACTGAGATCTCTAAGCCTGCACTGTTTGGGACTGGACCTGTCAGTAGCTAGACAGTTACACCCTCGAACTGCCGCGTAACCCCAACAAAGGCCAGGATCCAAAGATTATCACAACAAGCTCCCCGGAGAGCACAAGGCAGAGTCTCCTACCCTGTGTCTGACTATCCTTGCCAGGACCCAACAGCTTAGGACTTCCAGGCCCCAACCAAGGCCTTACTGGAGCCACTCTCCACACACTTGGATAAGCCTCAGACATAACCGAACTGGCAGAGGAACCCAGGTGTGTGGGACCCGGGACTGAGATCTCTAAGCCTGCACGGTTTGGGACTGGACCTGTCAGTAGCTAGACAGTTACACCCTCCAACTGCCGCGTAACCCCAACAAAGGCCAGGATCCAAAGATTATCACAGCAAGCTCCCAGGAGAGCACAAGGCAGAGTCTCCTACCCTGTGTCTGACTATCCTTGCCAGGGCCCAACAGCTGAGGACTTCCAGGCCCCAACCAAGGCCTTACTGGAGCCACTCTCCACACACTTGTATAAGTCTCAGACATAACCGAACTGGCAGAGGAATCCAGGTTTGTGGGACCCGGGACTGAGATCTCTAAGCCTGCACGGTTTGGGACTGGACCTGTCAGTAGCTAGACAGTTACACCCTCCAACTGCCGTGTAACCCCAACAAAGGCCAGGATCCAAAGATTATCACAACAAGCTCCCGGGAGAGCACAAGGCAGAGTCTCCTACCCTGTGTCTGACTATCCTCGCCAGGGCCCAACAGCTGAAGACTTCCAGGCCCCAACCAAGGCCTTACTGGAGCTACTCTCCACACTCTTGGATAAGCCTCAGTCATAACCGAACTGGCAGAGGAACCCAGGTGTGTGGGACCCGGGACTGAGATCTCTAAGCCTGCACGGTTTAGGACTGGACCTGTCAGAAGCTAGACAGTTACACCCTCCAACAGCCGTGTAACCCCAACAAAGGCCAGGATCCAAAGTTTATCACAACAAGCTCCCGGGAGAGCACAAGGCAGAGTCTACTACCCTGTGTCTGACTATCCTTGCCAGAGCCCAACAGCTGAAGACTTCCAGGCCCCAACCAAGGCCTTACTGGAGCCACTCTCCACACACTTGGATAAGCCTCAGACATAACTGAACTGGCAGAGGAACCCAGGTGTGTGGGACCCGGACTGAGATCTCTAAGCCTGCACGGTTTGGGACTGGACCTGTCAGTAGCTAGACAGTTACACCCTCCACCTGCCGTGTAACCCCAACAAAGGCCAGGATCCAGAGATTATCACAACAAGCTCCCGGGAGAACACAAGGCAGAGTCTCCTACCCTGTGTCTGACTATCCTTGCCAGGGCCCAACAGCTTAGGACTTCCAGGCCCCAACCAAGGCCTTACTGGAGCCACTCTCCACACACTTGGATAAGCCTCAGACATAACCGAACTGGCAGAGGAACCCAGGTGTGTGGGACCCGGGACTGAGATCTCTAAGCCTGCACGGTTTGGGACTGGACCCAGTAGCTAGACAGTTACACCCTCCAACTGCCGTGTAACCCCAACAAAGGCCAGGATCCAAAGATTATCACAACAAGCTCCCGGGAGAGCACAAGGCAGAGTCTCCTACCCTGTGTCTGACTATCATCGCCAGGGCCCAACAGCTGAAGACTTCCAGGCCCCAACCAAGGCCTTACTGGAGCCACTCTCCACACACTTGGATAAGCCTCAGATATAACCGAACTGGCAGAGGAACCCAGGTGTGTGGGACCCGGGACTGAGAACTCTAAGCCTGCACGGTTTGGGACTGGACCTGTCAGTAGCTAGACAGTTACACCCTCCAACTGCCGCGTAACCCCAACAAAGGCCAGGATCCAAAGATTATCACAACAAGCTCCCAGGAGAGCACAAGGCAGAGTCTCCTAACCTGTGTCTGACTATCCTTGCCAGGGCCCAACAGCTGAGGACTTCCAGGCCCCAACCAAGGCCTTACTGGAGCCACTCTCCACACACTTGGATAAGTCTCAGACATAACCGAACTGGCAGAGGAATCCAGGTTTGTGGGACCCGGGACTGAGATCTCTAAGCCTGCACGGTTTGGGACTGGACCTGTCAGTAGCTAGACAGTTACACCCTCCAACTGCCGTGTAACCCCAACAAAGGCTAGGATCCAAAGATTATCACAACAAGCTCCCGGGAGAGCACAAGGCAGAGTCTCCTACCCTGTGTCTGACTATCCTCGCCAGGGCCCAACAGCTGAAGACTTCCAGGCCCCAACCAAGGCCTTACTGGAGCTACTCTCCACACACTTGGATAAGCCTCAGTCATAACCGAACTGGCAGAGGAACCCAGGTGTGTGGGACCCGGGACTGAGATCGCTAAGCCTGCACGGTTTGGGTTGGACCTGTCAGTAGCTAGAGAGTTATACCCTCCAACTCCCGTGTAACCCCAACAAAGGCCAGGATCCAAAGATTATCACAACAAGCTCCCGGGAGAGCACAAGGCAGAGTCTCCTACCCTGTGTCTGACTATCCTCGCCAGTGCCCAACAGCTGAAGACTTCCAGGCCCCAACCAAGGCCTTACTGGAGCTACTCTCCACACTCTTGGATAAGCCTCAGTCATAACCGAACTGGCAGAGGAACCCAGGTGTGTGGGACCCGGGACTGAGATCTCTAAGCCTGCACGGTTTGGGACTGAACCTGTCAGAAGCTAGACAGTTACACCCTCCAACAGCCGTGTAACCCCAACAAAGGCCAGGATCCAAAGTTTATCACAACAAGCTCCCGGGAGAGCACAAGGCAGAGTCTCCTACCCTGTCTCTGACTATCCTTGCCAGAGCCCAACAGCTGAAGACTTCCAGGCCCCAACCAAGGCCTTACTGGAGCCACTCTCCACACACTTGGATAAGCCTCAGACATAACTGAACTGGCAGAGGAACCCAGGTGTGTGGGACCCGGGACTGAGATCTCTAAGCCTGCGCGGTTTGGGACGGGACCTGTCAGTAGCTAGACAGTTACACCCTCCACCTGCCGTGTAACCCCAACAAAGGCCAGGATCCAGAGATTATCACAACAAGCTCCCGGGAGAACACAAGGCAGAGTCTCCTACCCTGTGTCTGACTATCCTTGCCAGGGCCCAACAGCTTAGGACTTCCAGGCCCCAACCAAGGCCTTACTGGAGCCACTCTCCACACACTTGGATAAGCCTCAGACATAACCGAACTGGCAGAGGAACCCAGGTGTGTGGGACCCGGGACTGAGATCTCTAAGCCTGCACGGTTTGGGACTGGACCCAGTAGCTAGACAGTTACACCCTCCAACTGCCGTGTAACCCCAACAAAGGCCAGGATCCAAAGATTATCACAACAAGCTCCCGGGAGAGCACAAGGCAGAGTCTCCTACCCTGTGTCTGACTATCCTCGCCAGGGCCCAACAGCTGAAGACTTCCAGGCCCCAACCAAGGCCTTACTGGAGCCACTCTCCACACACTTGGATAAGCCTCAGATATAACCGAACTGGCAGAGGAACCCAGGTGTGTGGGACCCGGGACTGAGAACTCTAAGCCTGCACGGTTTGGGACTGGACCTGTCAGTAGCTAGACAGTTACACCCTCCATCTGCCGCGTAACCCCAACAAAGGCCAGGATCCAAAGATTATCACAACAAGCTCCCAGGAGAGCACAAGGCAGAGTCTCCTAACCTGTGTCTGACTATCCTTGCCAGGGCCCAACAGCTGAGGACTTCCAGGCCCCAACCAAGGCCTTACTGGAGCCAATCTCCACACACTTGGATAAGCCTCAGACATAACCGAACTGGCAGAGGAATCCAGGTGTGTGGGACCCGGGACTGAGATCTCTAAGCCTGCACGGTTTGGGACTGGACCTGTCAGTAGCTAGACAGTTACACCCTCCAACTGCCGTGTAACCCCAACAAAGGCCAGGATCCAAAGATTATCACACAAGCTCCCGGGAGAGCACAAGGCAGAGTCTCCTACCCTGTGTCTGACTATCCTCGCCAGGGCCCAACAGCTGAAGACATCCAGGCCCCAACCAAGGCCTACTGGAGCCACTCTCCACACACTTGGATAAGCCTCAGACATAACTGACCTGGCAGAGGAACCCAGGTGTGTGGGACCCGGGACTGAGATCTCTAAGCCTGCACTGTTTGGGACTGGACCTGTCAGTAGCTAGACAGTTGCACCCTCGAACTGCCGCGTAACCCCAACAAAGGCCAGGATCCAAAGATTATCACAACAAGCTCCCAGGAGAGCACAAGGCAGAGTCTCCTAACCTGTGTCTGACTATCCTTGCCAGGTCCCAACAGTTGAGGACTTCCAGGCCCCAACCAAGGCCTTACTGGAGCCACTCTCCACACACTTGGATAAGCCTCAGACATAACTGACCTGGCAGAGGAACCCAGGTGTGTGGGACCCGGGACTGAGATCTCTAAGCCTGCACTGTTTGGGACTGGACCTGTCAGTAGCTAGACAGTTACACCCTCGAACTGCCGCGTAACCCCAACAAAGGCCAGGATCCAAAGATTATCACAACAAGCTCCCCGGAGAGCACAAGGCAGAGTCTCCTACCCTGTGTCTGACTATCCTTGCCAGGACCCAACAGCTTAGGACTTCCAGGCCCCAACCAAGGCCTTACTGGAGCCACTCTCCACACACTTGGATAAGCCTCAGACATAACCGAACTGGCAGAGGAACCCAGGTGTGTGGGACCCGGGACTGAGATCTCTAAGCCTGCACGGTTTGGGACTGGACCTGTCAGTAGCTAGACAGTTACACCCTCCAACTGCCGCGTAACCCCAACAAAGGCCAGGATCCAAAGATTATCACAGCAAGCTCCCAGGAGAGCACAAGGCAGAGTCTCCTACCCTGTGTCTGACTATCCTTGCCAGGGCCCAACAGCTGAGGACTTCCAGGCCCCAAACAAGGCCTTACTGGAGCCACTCTCCACACACTTGGATAAGTCTCAGACATAACCGAACTGGCAGAGGAATCCAGGTTTGTGGGACCCGGGACTGAGATCTCTAAGCCTGCACGGTTTGGGACTGGACCTGTCAGTAGCTAGACAGTTACACCCTCCAACTGCCGTGTAACCCCAACAAAGGCCAGGATCCAAAGATTATCACAACAAGCTCCCGGGAGAGCACAAGGCAGAGTCTCCTACCCTGTGTCTGACTATCCTCGCCAGGGCCCAACAGCTGAAGACTTCCAGGCCCCAACCAAGGCCTTACTGGAGCTACTCTCCACACTCTTGGATAAGCCTCAGTCATAACCGAACTGGCAGAGGAACCCAGGTGTGTGGGACCCGGGACTGAGATCTCTAAGCCTGCACGGTTTAGGACTGGACCTGTCAGAAGCTAGACAGTTACACCCTCCAACAGCCGTGTAACCCCAACAAAGGCCAGGATCCAAAGTTTATCACAACAAGCTCCCGGGAGAGCACAAGGCAGAGTCTCCTACCCTGTGTCTGACTATCCTTGCCAGAGCCCAACAGCTGAAGACTTCCAGGCCCCAACCAAGGCCTTACTGGAGCCACTCTCCACACACTTGGATAAGCCTCAGACATAACTGAACTGGCAGAGGAACCCAGGTGTGTGGGACCCGGACTGAGATCTCTAAGCCTGCACGGTTTGGGACTGGACCTGTCAGTAGCTAGACAGTTACACCCTCCACCTGCCGTGTAACCCCAACAAAGGCCAGGATCCAGAGATTATCACAACAAGCTCCCGGGAGAACACAAGGCAGAGTCTCCTACCCTGTGTCTGACTATCCTTGCCAGGGCCCAACAGCTTAGGACTTCCAGGCCCCAACCAAGGCCTTACTGGAGCCACTCTCCACACACTTGGATAAGCCTCAGACATAACCGAACTGGCAGAGGAACCCAGGTGTGTGGGACCCGGGACTGAGATCTCTAAGCCTGCACGGTTTGGGACTGGACCTGTCAGTAGCTAGACAGTTACACCCTCCAACTGCCGTGTAACCCCAACAAAGGCTAGGATCCAAAGATTATCACAACAAGCTCCCGGGAGAGCACAAGGCAGAGTCTCCTACCCTGTGTCTGACTATCCTCGCCAGGGCCCAACAGCTGAAGACTTCCAGGCCCCAACCAAGGCCTTACTGGAGCTACTCTCCACACACTTGGATAAGCCTCAGTCATAACCGAACTGGCAGAGGAACCCAGGTGTGTGGGACCCGGGACTGAGAACGCTAAGCCTGCACGGTTTGGGTTGGACCTGTCAGTAGCTAGAGAGTTATACCCTCCAACTCCCGTGTAACCCCAACAAAGGCCAGGATCCAAAGATTATCACAACAAGCTCCCGGGAGAGCACAAGGCAGAGTCTCCTACCCTGTGTCTGACTATCCTCGCCAGGGCCCAACAGCTGAAGACTTCCAGGCCCCAACCAAGGCCTTACTGGAGCCACTCTCCACACACTTGGATAAGCCTCAGACATAACCGAACTGGCAGAGGAACCCAGGTGTGTGGGACCCGGGACTGAGATCGCTAAGCCTGCACGGTTTGGGACTGGAACTGTCAGTAGCTAGACAGTTACACCCTCCAACTGCCGCGTAATCCCAACAAAGGCCAGGATCCAAAGATTATCACAACAAGCTCCCAGGAGAGCACAAGGCAGAGTCTCCTACCCTGTGTCTGACTATCCTTGCCAGGGCCCAACAGCTGAGGACTTCCAGGCCCCAACCAAGGCCTTACTGGAGCCACTGTCCACACACTTGGATAAGCCTCAGACATAACCGAACTGGCAGAGGAATCCAGGTGTGTGGGACCCGGGACTGAGATCTCTAAGCCTGCACGGTTTGGGACTGGACCTGTCAGTAGCTAGACAGTTACACCCTCCAACTGCCGTGTAACCCCAACAAAGGCCAGGATCCAAAGATTATCACAACAAGCTCCCGGGAGAGCACAAGGCAGAGTCTCCTACCCTGTGTCTGACTATCCTCGCCAGGGCCCAACAGCTGAAGACATCCAGGCCCCAACCAAGGCCTACTGGAGCCACTCTCCACACACTTGGATAAGCCTCAGACATAACTGACCTGGCAGAGGAACCCAGGTGTGTGGGACCCGGGACTGAGATCTCTAAGCCTGCACTGTTTGGGACTGGACCTGTCAGTAGCTAGACAGTTACACCCTCGAACTGCCGCGTAACCCCAACAAAGGCCAGGATCCAAAGATTATCACAACAAGCTCCCAGGAGAGCACAAGGCAGAGTCTCCTAACCTGTGTCTGACTATCCTTGCCAGGGCCCAACAGTTGAGGACTTCCAGGCCCCAACCAAGGCCTTACTGGAGCCACTCTCCACACACTTGGATAAGCCTCAGACATAACTGACCTGGCAGAGGAACCCAGGTGTGTGGGACCCGGGACTGAGATCTCTAAGCCTGCACTGTTTGGGACTGGACCTGTCAGTAGCTAGACAGTTACACCCTCGAACTGCCGCGTAACCCCAACAAAGGCCAGGATCCAAAGATTATCACAACAAGCTCCCCGGAGAGCACAAGGCAGAGTCTCCTACCCTGTGTCTGACTATCCTTGCCAGGACCCAACAGCTTAGGACTTCCAGGCCCCAACCAAGGCCTTACTGGAGCCACTCTCCACACACTTGGATAAGCCTCAGACATAACCGAACTGGCAGAGGAACCCAGGTGTGTGGGACCCGGGACTGAGATCTCTAAGCCTGCACGGTTTGGGACTGGACCTGTCAGTAGCTAGACAGTTACACCCTCCAACTGCCGCGTAACCCCAACAAAGGCCAGGATCCAAAGATTATCACAGCAAGCTCCCAGGAGAGCACAAGGCAGAGTCTCCTACCCTGTGTCTGACTATCCTTGCCAGGGCCCAACAGCTGAGGACTTCCAGGCCCCAACCAAGGCCTTACTGGAGCCACTCTCCACACACTTGGATAAGTCTCAGACATAACCGAACTGGCAGAGGAATCCAGGTTTGTGGGACCCGGGACTGAGATCTCTAAGCCTGCACGGTTTGGGACTGGACCTGTCAGTAGCTAGACAGTTACACCCTCCAACTGCCGTGTAACCCCAACAAAGGCCAGGATCCAAAGATTATCACAACAAGCTCCCGGGAGAGCACAAGGCAGAGTCTCCTACCCTGTGTCTGACTATCCTCGCCAGGGCCCAACAGCTGAAGACTTCCAGGCCCCAACCAAGGCCTTACTGGAGCTACTCTCCACACTCTTGGATAAGCCTCAGTCATAACCGAACTGGCAGAGGAACCCAGGAGTGTGGGACCCGGGACTGAGATCTCTAAGCCTGCACGGTTTAGGACTGGACCTGTCAGAAGCTAGACAGTTACACCCTCCAACAGCCGTGTAACCCCAACAAAGGCCAGGATCCAAAGTTTATCACAACAAGCTCCCGGGAGAGCACAAGGCAGAGTCTCCTACCCTGTGTCTGACTATCCTTGCCAGAGCCCAACAGCTGAAGACTTCCAGGCCCCAACCAAGGCCTTACTGGAGCCACTCTCCACACACTTGGATAAGCCTCAGACATAACTGAACTGGCAGAGGAACCCAGGTGTGTGGGACCAGGACTGAGATCTCTAAGCCTGCACGGTTTGGGACTGGACCTGTCAGTAGCTAGACAGTTACACCCTCCACCTGCCGTGTAACCCCAACAAAGGCCAGGATCCAGAGATTATCACAACAAGCTCCCGGGAGAACACAAGGCAGAGTCTCCTACCCTTTGTCTGACTATCCTTGCCAGGGCCCAACAGCTTAGGACTTCCAGGCCCCAACCAAGGCCTTACTGGAGCCACTCTCCACACACTTGGATAAGCCTCAGACATAACCGAACTGGCAGAGGAACCCAGGTGTGTGGGACCCGGGACTGAGATCTCTAAGCCTGCACGGTTTGGGACTGGACCCAGTAGCTAGACAGTTACACCCTCCAACTGCCGTGTAACCCCAACAAAGGCCAGGATCCAAAGATTATCACAACAAGCTCCCGGGAGAGCACAAGGCAGAGTCTCCTACCCTGTGTCTGACTATCATCGCCAGGGCCCAACAGCTGAAGACTTCCAGGCCCCAACCAAGGCCTTACTGGAGCCACTCTCCTCACACTTGGATAAGCCTCAGATATAACCGAACTGTCAGAGGAACCCAGGTGTGTGGGACCCGGGACTGAGAACTCTAAGCCTGCACGGTTTGGGACTGGACCTGTCAGTAGCTAGACAGTTACACCCTCCAACTGCCGCGTAACCCCAACAAAGGCCAGGATCCAAAGATTATCACAACAAGCTCCCAGGAGAGCACAAGGCAGAGTCTCCTAACCTGTGTCTGACTATCCTTGCCAGGGCCCAACAGCTGAGGATTCCAGGCCCCAACCAAGGCCTTACTGGAGCCACTCTCCACACACTTGGATAAGCCTCAGACATAACCGAACTGGCAGAGGAATCCAGGTGTGTGGGACCCGGGACTGAGATCTCTAAGCCTGCACGGTTTGGGACTGGACCTGTCAGTAGCTAGACAGTTACACCCTCCAACTGCCGTGTAACCCCAACAAAGGCCAGGATCCAAAGATTATCACAACAAGCTCCCGGGAGAGCACAAGGCAGAGTCTCCTACCCTGTGTCTGACTATCCTCGCCAGGGCCCAACAGCTGAAGACATCCAGGCCCCAACCAAGGCCTACTGGAGCCACTCTCCACACACTTGGATAAGCCTCAGTCATAACCGAACTGGCAGAGGAACCCAGGTGTGTGGGACCCGGGACTGAGATCTCTAAGCCTGCACGGTTTGGGACTGGACCTGTCAGTAGCTAGACAGTTACACCCTCCAACTGCCGCGTAACCCCAACAAAGGCCAGGATCCAAAGATTATCACAACAAGCTCCCGGGAGAGCATAAGGCAGAGTCTCCTACCCTGTGTCTGACTATCCTCGCCAGGGCCCAACAGCTGAAGACTTCCAGGCCCCAACCAAGGCCTTACTGGAGCCACTCTGCACACACTTGGATAAGCCTCAGACATAACTGAACTGGCAGAGGAACCCAGGTGTGTGGGACCCGGGACTGAGATCTCTAAGCCTGCACGGCTTGGGACTGGACCTGTCAGTAGCTAGACAGTTACACCCTCCAACTGCCGTGTAACCCCAACAAAGGCCAGGATCCAAAGATTATCTCAACAAGCTCCCAGGAGAGCACAAGGCAGAGTCTCCTACCCTGTGTCTGACTATCCTTGCCAGGGCCCAACAGCTGAGGACTTCCAGGCCCCAACCAAGGCCTTACTGGAGCCACTCTCCACACACTTGGATAAGTCTCAGACATAACCGAACTGGCAGAGGAATCCAGGTTTGTGGGACCCGGGACTGAGATCTCTAAGCCTGCACGGTTTGGGACTGGACCTGTCAGTAGCTAGACAGTTACACCCTCCAACTGCCGTGTAACCCCAACAAAGGCTAGGATCCAAAGATTATCACAACAAGCTCCCGGGAGAGCACAAGGCAGAGTCTCCTACCCTGTGTCTGACTATCCTCGCCAGGGCCCAACAGCTGAAGACTTCCAGGCCCCAACCAAGGCCTTACTGGAGCTACTCTCCACACACTTGGATAAGCCTCAGTCATAACCGAACTGGCAGAGGAACCCAGGTGTGTGGGACCCGGGACTGAGATCGCTAAGCCTGCACGGTTTGGGTTGGACCTGTCAGTAGCTAGAGAGTTATACCCTCCAACTCCCGTGTAACCCCAACAAAGGCCAGGATCCAAAGATTATCACAACCAGCTCCCGGGAGAGCACAAGGCAGAGTCTCCTACCCTGTGTCTGACTATCCTCGCCAGGGCCCAACAGCTGAAGACTTCCAGGCCCCAACCAAGGCCTTACTGGAGCCACTCTCCACACACTTGGATAAGCCTCAGACATAACCGAACTGGCAGAGGAACCCAGGTGTGTGGGACCCGGGACTGAGATCGCTAAGCCTGCACGGTTTGGGACTGGAACTGTCAGTAGCTAGACAGTTACACCCTCCAACTGCCGCGTAATCCCAACAAAGGCCAGGATCCAAAGATTATCACAACAAGCTCCCAGGAGAGCACAAGGCAGAGTCTCCTACCCTGTGTCTGACTATCCTTGCCAGGGCCCAACAGCTGAGGACTTCCAGGCCCCAACCAAGGCCTTACTGGAGCCACTGTCCACACACTTGGATAAGCCTCAGACATAACCGAACTGGCAGAGGAATCCAGGTGTGTGGGACCCGGGACTGAGATCTCTAAGCCTGCACGGTTTGGGACTGGACCTGTCAGTAGCTAGACAGTTACACCCTCCAAATGCCGTGTAACCCCAACAAAGGCCAGGATCCAAAGATTATCACAACAAGCTCCCGGGAGAGCACAAGGCAGAGTCTCCTACCCTGTGTCTGACTATCCTCGCCAGGGCCCAACACCTGAAGGCTTCAAGGCCCCAACCAAGGCCTACTGGAGCCACTCTCCACACACTTGGATAAGCCTCAGTCATAACCAAACTGGCAGAGGAACCTAGGTGTGTGGGACCCGGGACTGAGATCTCTAAGCCTGCACGGTTTGGGACTGGACCTGTCAGTAGCTAGACAGTTACACCCTCCACCTGCCGTGTAACCCCAACAAAGGCCAGGATCCAAAGATTATCATTATAAGCTCCCGGGAGAGCACAAGGCAGAGTCTCCTAACCTGTGTCTGACTATCCTCGCCAGGGCCCAACAGCTGAAGACATCCAGGCCCCAACCAAGGCCTACTGGAGCCACTCTCCACACACTTGGATAAGCCTCAGATATAACCGAACTGGCAGAGGAACCCAGGTGTGTGGGACCCGGGACTGAGAACTCTAAGCCTGCACGGTTTGGGACTGGACCTGTCAGTAGCTAGACAGTTACACCCTCCAACTGCCGCGTAACCCCAACAAAGGCCAGGATCCAAAGATTATCACAACAAGCTCCCAGGAGAGCACAAGGCAGAGTCTCCTAACCTGTGTCTGACTATCCTTGCCAGGGCCCAACAGCTGAGGACTTCCAGGCCCCAACCAAGGCCTTACTGGAGCCACTCTCCACACACTTGGATAAGCCTCAGACATAACCGAACTGGCAGAGGAATCCAGGTGTGTGGGACCCGGGACTGAGATCTCTAAGCCTGCACGGTTTGGGACTGGACCTGTCAGTAGCTAGACAGTTACACCCTCCAACTGCCGTGTAACCCCAACAAAGGCCAGGATCCAAAGATTATCACAACAAGCTCCCGGGAGAGCACAAGGCAGAGTCTCCTACCCTGTGTCTGACTATCCTCGCCAGGGCCCAACAACTGAAGACATCCAGGCCCCAACCAAGGCCTACTGGAGCCACTCTCCACACACTTGGATAAGCCTCAGTCATAACCGAACTGGCAGAGGAACCCAGGTGTGTGGGACCCGGGACTGAGATCTCTAAGCCTGCACGGTTTGGGACTGGACCTGTCAGTAGCTAGACAGTTACACCCTCCAACTGCCGCGTAACCCCAACAAAGGCCAGGATCCAAAGATTATCACAACAAGCTCCCGGGAGAGCACAAGGCAGAGTCTCCTACCCTGTGTCTGACTATCCTCGCCAGGGCCCAACAGCTGAAGATTTCCAGGCCCCAACCAAGGCCTTACTGGAGCCACTCTGCACACACTTGGATAAGCCTCAGACATAACTGAACTGGCAGAGGAACCCAGGTGTGTGGGACCCGGGACTGAGATCTCTAAGCCTGCACGGCTTGGGACTGGACCTGTCAGTAGCTAGACAGTTACACCCTCCAACTGCCGTGTAACCCCAACAAAGGCCAGGATCCAAAGATTATCACAACAAGCTCCCAGGAGAGCACAAGGCAGAGTCTCCTACCCTGTGTCTGACTATCCTTGCCAGGGCCCAACAGCTGAGGACTTCCAGGCCCCAACCAAGGCCTTACTGGAGCCACTCTCCACACACTTGGATAAGTCTCAGACATAACCGAACTGGCAGAGGAATCCAGGTTTGTGGGACCCGGGACTGAGATCTCTAAGCCTGCACGGTTTGGGACTGGACCTGTCAGTAGCTAGACAGTTACACCCTCCAACTGCCGTGTAACCCCAACAAAGGCCAGGATCCAAAGATTATCACAACAAGATCCCGGGAGAGCACAAGGCAGAGTCTCCTACCCTGTGTCTGACTATCCTCGCCAGGGCCCAACAGCTGAAGACTTCCAGGCCCCAACCAAGGCCTTACTGGAGCTACTCTCCACACACTTGGATAAGCCTCAGTCATAACCGAACTGGCAGAGGAACCCAGGTGTGTGGGACCCGGGACTGAGATCGCTAAGCCTGCACGTTTTGGGTTGGACCTGTCAGTAGCTAGAGAGTTATACCCTCCAACTCCCGTGTAACCCCAACAAAGGCCAGGATCCAAAGATTATCACAACAAGCTCCCGGGAGAGCACAAGGCAGAGTCTCCTACCCTGTGTCTGACTATCCTCGCCAGGGCCCAACAGCTGAAGACTTCCAGGCCCCAACCAAGGCCTTACTGGAGCCACTCTCCACACACTTGGATAAGCCTCAGACATAACCGAACTGGCAGAGGAACCCAGGTGTGTGGGACCCGGGACTGAGATCGCTAAGCCTGCACGGTTTGGGACTGGACCTGTCAGTAGCTAGACAGTTACACTCTCCAACTGCCGCGTAACCCCAACAAAGGCCAGGATCCAAAGATTATCACAACAAGCTCCCAGGAGAGCACAAGGCAGAGTCTCCTACCCTGTGTCTGACTATCCTTGCCAGGGCCCAACAGCTGAGGACTTCCAGGCCCCAACCAAGGCCTTACTGGAGCCACTCTCCACATACTTGGATAAGCCTCAGACATAACCGAACTGGCAGAGGAATCCAGGTGTGTGGGACCCGGGACTGAGATCTCTAAGCCTGCACGGTTTGGGACTGGACCTGTCAGTAGCTAGACAGTTACACCCTCCAAATGCCGTGTAACCCCAACAAAGGCCAGGATCCAAAGATTATCACAACAAGCTCCCGGGAGAGCACAAGGCAGAGTCTCCTACCCTGTGTCTGACTATCCTTGCCAGGGCCCAACAGCTGAAGACTTCCAGGCCCCAACCAAGGCCTACTGGAGCCACTCTCCACACACTTGGATAAGCCTCAGTCATAACCAAACTGGCAGAGGAACCCAGGTGTGTGGGACCCGGGACTGAGATCTCTAAGCCTGCACGGTTTGGGACTGGACCTGTCAGTAGCTAGACAGTTACACCCTCCAACTGCCGCGTAACCCCAACAAAGGCCAGGATCCAAAGATTATCACAGCAAGCTCCCAGGAGAGCACAAGGCAGAGTCTCCTACCCTGTGTCTGACTATCCTTGCCAGGGCCCAACAGCTGAGGACTTCCAGGCCCCAACCAAGGCCTTACTGGAGCCACTCTCCACACACTTGGATAAGTCTCAGACATAACCGAACTGGCAGAGGAATCCAGGTTTGTGGGACCCGGGACTGAGATCTCTAAGCCTGCACGGTTTTTGACTGGACCTGTCAGAAGCTAGACAGTTACACCCTCCAACAGCCGTGTAACCCCAACAAAGGCCAGGATCCAAAGTTTATCACAACAAGCTCCCGGGAGAGCACAAGGCAGAGTCTCCTACCCTGTCTCTGACTATCCTTGCCAGAGCCCAACAGCTGAAGACTTCCAGGCCCCAACCAAGGCCTTACTGGAGCCACTCTCCACACACTTGGATAAGCCTCAGACATAACTGAACTGGCAGAGGAACCCAGGTGTGTGGGACCCGGGACTGAGATCTCTAAGCCTGCACGGTTTGGGACTGGACCTGTCAGTAGCTAGACAGTTACACCCTCCACCTGCCGTGTAACCCCAACAAAGGCCAGGATCCTGAGATTATCACAACAAGCTCCCGGGAGAACACAAGGCAGAGTCTCCTACCCTGTGTCTGACTATCCTTGCCAGGGCCCAACAGCTTAGGACTTCCAGGCCCCAACCAAGGCCTTACTGGAGCCACTCTCCACACACTTGGATAAGCCTCAGACATAACCGAACTGGCAGAGGAACCCAGGTGTGTGGGACCCGGGACTGAGATCTCTAAGCCTGCACGGTTTGGGACTGGACCCAGTAGCTAGACAGTTACACCCTCCAACTGCCGTGTAACCCCAACAAAGGCCAGGATCCAAAGATTATCACAACAAGCTCCCGGGAGAGCACAAGGCAGAGTCTCCTACCCTGTGTCTGACTATCCTCGCCAGGGCCCAACAGCTGAAGACTTCCAGGCCCCAACCAAGGCCTTACTGGAGCCACTCTCCACACACTTGGATAAGCCTCAGATATAACCGAACTGGCAGAGGAACCCAGGTGTGTGGGACCCGGGACTGAGAACTCTAAGCCTGCACGGTTTGGGACTGGACCTGTCAGTAGCTAGACAGTTACACCCTCCAACTGCCGCGTAACCCCAACAAAGGCCAGGATCCAAAGATTATCACAACAAGCTCCCAGGAGAGCACAAGGCAGAGTCTCCTAACCTGTGTCTGACTATCCTTGCCAGGGCCCAACAGCTGAGGACTTCCAGGCCCCAACCAAGGCCTTACTGGAGCCACTCTCCACACACTTGGATAAGCCTCAGACATAACCGAACTGGCAGAGGAATCCAGGTGTGTGGGACCCGGGACTGAGATCTCTAAGCCTGCACGGTTTGGGACTGGACCTGTCAGTAGCTAGACAGTTACACCCTCCAACTGCCGTGTAACCCCAACAAAGGCCAGGATCCAAAGATTATCACAACAAGCTCCCGGGAGAGCACAAGGCAGAGTCTCCTACCCTGTGTCTGACTATCCTCGCCAGGGCCCAACAGCTGAAGACATCCAGGCCCCAACCAAGGCCTACTGGAGCCACTCTCCACACACTTGGATAAGCCTCAGACATAACTGACCTGGCAGAGGAACCCAGGTGTGTGGGACCCGGGACTGAGATCTCTAAGCCTGCACTGTTTGGGACTGGACCTGTCAGTAGCTAGACAGTTACACCCTCGAACTGCCGCGTAACCCCAACAAAGGCCAGGATCCAAAGATTATCACAACAAGCTCCCAGGAGAGCACAAGGCAGAGTCTCCTAACCTGTGTCTGACTATCCTTGCCAGGGCCCAACAGTTGAGGACTTCCAGGCCTCAACCAAGGCCTTACTGGAGCCACTCTCCACACACTTGGATAAGCCTCAGACATAACTGACCTGGCAGAGGAACCCAGGTGTGTGGGACCCGGGACTGAGATCTCTAAGCCTGCACTGTTTGGGACTGGACCTGTCAGTAGCTAGACAGTTACACCCTCGAACTGCCGCGTAACCCCAACAAAGGCCAGGATCCAAAGATTATCACAACAAGCTCCCCGGAGAGCACAAGGCAGAGTCTCCTACCCTGTGTCTGACTATCCTTGCCAGGACCCAACAGCTTAGGACTTCCAGGCCCCAACCAAGGCCTTACTGGAGCCACTCTCCACACACTTGGATAAGCCTCAGACATAACCGAACTGGCAGAGGAACCCAGGTGTGTGGGACCCGGGACTGAGATCTCTAAGCCTGCACGGTTTGGGACTGGACCTGTCAGTAGCTAGACAGTTACACCCTCCAACTGCCGCGTAACCCCAACAAAGGCCAGGATCCAAAGATTATCACAGCAAGCTCCCAGGAGAGCACAAGGCAGAGTCTCCTACCCTGTGTCTGACTATCCTTGCCAGGGCCCAACAGCTGAGGACTTCCAGGCCCCAACCAAGGCCTTACTGGAGCCACTCTCCACACACTTGGATAAGTCTCAGACATAACCGAACTGGCAGAGGAATCCAGGTTTGTGGGACCCGGGACTGAGATCTCTAAGCCTGCACGGTTTGGGACTTGACCTGTCAGTAGCTAGACAGTTACACCCTCCAACTGCCGTGTAACCCCAACAAAGGCCAGGATCCAAAGATTATCACAACAAGCTCCCGGGAGAGCACAAGGCAGAGTCTCCTACCCTGTGACTGACTATCCTCGCCAGGGGCCAACAGCTGAAGACTTCCAGGCCCCAACCAAGGCCTTACTGGAGCTACTCTCCACACTCTTGGATAAGCCTCAGTCATAACCGAACTGGCAGAGGAACCCAGGTGTGTGGGACCCGGGACTGAGATCTCTAAGCCTGCACGGTTTGGGACTGGACCTGTCAGAAGCTAGACAGTTACACCCTCCAACAGCCGTGTAACCCCAACAAAGGCCAGGATCCAAAGTTTATCACAACAAGCTCCCGGGAGAGCACAAGGCAGAGTCTCCTACCCTGTGTCTGACTATCCTTGCCAGAGCCCAACAGCTGAAGACTTCCAGGCCCCAACCAAGGCCTTACTGGAGCCACTCTCCACACACTTGGATAAGCCTCAGACATAACTGAACTGGCAGAGGAACCCAGGTGTGTGGGACCCGGGACTGAGATCTCTAAGCCTGCACGGTTTGGGACTGGACCTGTCAGTAGCTAGACAGTTACACCCTCCACCTGCCGTGTAACCCCAACAAAGGCCAGGATCCAGAGATTATCACAACAAGCTCCCGGGAGAACACAAGGCAGAGTCTCCTACCCTGTGTCTGACTATCCTTGCCAGGGCCCAACAGCTTAGGACTTCCAGGCCCCAACCAAGGCCTTACTGGAGCCACTCTCCACACACTTGGATAAGCCTCAGACATAACCGAACTGGCAGAGGAACCCAGGTGTGTGGGACCCGGGACTGAGATCTCTAAGCCTGCACGGTTTGGGACTGGACCCAGTAGCTAGACAGTTACACCCTCCAACTGCCGTGTAACCCCAACAAAGGCCAGGATCCAAAGATTATCACAACAAGCTCCCGGGAGAGCACAAGGCAGAGTCTCCTACCCTGTGTCTGACTATCATCGCCAGGGCCCAACAGCTGAAGACTTCCAGGCCCCAACCAAGGCCTTACTGGAGCCACTCTCCACACACTTGGATAAGCCTCAGATATAACCGAACTGGCAGAGGAACCCAGGTGTGTGGGACCCGGGACTGAGAACTCTAAGCCTGCACGGTTTGGGACTGGACCTGTCAGTAGCTAGACAGTTACACCCTCCAACTGCCGCGTAACCCCAACAAAGGCCAGGATCCAAAGATTATCACAACAAGCTCCCAGGAGAGCACAAGGCAGAGTCTCCTAACCTGTGTCTGACTATCCTTGCCAGGGCCCAACAGCTGAGGACTTCCAGGCCCCAACCAAGGCCTTACTGGAGCCACTCTCCACACACTTGGATAAGCCTCAGACATAACCGAACTGGCAGAGGAATCCAGGTGTGTGGGACCCGGGACTGAGATCTCTAAGCCTGCACGGTTTGGGACTGGACCTGTCAGTAGCTAGACAGTTACACCCTCCAACTGCCGTGTAACCCCAACAAAGGCCAGGATCCAAAGATTATCACAACAGGCTCCCGGGAGAGCACAAGGCAGAGTCTCCTACCCTGTGTCTGACTATCCTCGCCAGGGCCCAACAGCTGAAGACATCCAGGCCCCAACCAAGGCCTACTGGAGCCACTCTCCACACACTTGGATAAGCCTCAGACATAACTGACCTGGCAGAGGAACCCAGGTGTGTGGGACCCGGGACTGAGATCTCTAAGCCTGCACTGTTTGGGACTGGACCTGTCAGTAGCTAGACAGTTACACCCTCGAACTGCCGCGTAACCCCAACAAAGGCCAGGATCCAAAGATTATCACAACAAGCTCCCAGGAGAGCACAAGGCAGAGTCTCCTAACCTGTGTCTGACTATCCTTGCCAGGGCCCAACAGCTGAGGACTTCCAGGCCCCAACCAAGGCCTTACTGGAGCCACTCTCCACACACTTGGATAAGCCTCAGACATAACTGACCTGGCAGAGGAACCCAGGTGTGTGGGACCCGGGACTGAGATCTGTAAGCCTGCACGGTTTGGGACTGGACCTGTCAGTAGCTAGACAGTTACACCCTCGAACTGCCGCGTAACCCCAACAAAGGCCAGGATCCAAAGATTATCCCAACAAGCTCCCCGGAGAGCACAAGGCAGAGTCTCCTACCCTGTGTCTGACTATCCTTGCCAGGACCCAACAGCTTAGGACTTCCAGGCCCCAACCAAGGCCTTACTGGAGCCACTCTCCACACACTTGGATAAGCCTCAGACATAACCGAACTGGCAGAGGAACCCAGGTGTGTGGGACCCGGGACTGAGATCTCTAAGCCTGCACGGTTTGGGACTGGACCTGTCAGTAGCTAGACACTTACACCCTCCAACTGCCGTGTAACCCCAACAAAGGCCAGGATCCAAAGTTTATCACAACAAGCTCCCGGGAGAGCACAAGGCAGAGTCTCCTACCCTGTGTCTGACTATCCTTGCCAGGGCCCAACAGCGGAAGACTTCCAGGCCCCAACCAAGGCCTTACTGGAGCCACTCTCCACACACTTGGATAAGCCTCAGACATAACCGAACTGGCAGAGGAACCCAGGTGTGTGGGACCCGGGACTGAGATCTCTAAGCCTGCACGGTTTGGGACTGGACCCAGTAGCTAGACAGTTACACCCTCCAACTGCCGTGTAACCCCAACAAAGGCCAGGATCCAAAGATTATCACAACAAGCTCCCGGGAGAGCACAAGGCAGAGTCTCCTACCCTGTGTCTGACTATCCTTGCCAGGGCCCAACAGCTGAAGACTTCCAGGCCCCAACCAAGGCCTTACTGGCGCCACTCTCCACACACTTGGATAAGCCTCAGACATAACCGAACTGGCAGAGGAACCCAGGTGTGTGGGTCCCGGGACTGAGATCGCTAAGCCTGCACGGTTTGGGACTGGACCTGTCAGTAGCTAGACAGTTACACCCTCCAACTGCCGCGTAACCCCAACAAAGGCCAGGATCCAAAGATTATCACAACAAGCTCCCCGGAGAGCACAAGGCAGAGTCTCCTACCCTGTGTCTGACTATCCTCGCCAGGGCCCAACAGCTGAAGACTTCCAGGCCCCAACCAAGGCCTTACTGGAGCTACTCTCCACACTCTTGGATAAGCCTCAGTCATAACCGAACTGGCAGAGGAACCCAGGTGTGTGGGACCCGGGACTGAGATCTCTAAGCCTGCACGGTTTGGGACTGGACCTGTCAGTAGCTAGACAGTTACACCCTCCACCTGCCGTGTAACCCCAACAAAGGCCAGGATCCAGAGATTATCACAACAAGCTCCCGGGAGAACACAAGGCAGAGTCTCCTACCCTGTGTCTGACTATCCTTGCCAGGGCCCAACAGCTTAGGACTTCCAGGCCCCAACCAAGGCCTTACTGGAGCCACTCTCCACACACTTGGATAAGCCTCAGACATAACCAAACTGGCAGAGGAACCCAGGTGTGTGGGACCCGGGACTGAGATCTCTAAGCCTGCACGGTTTGGGACTGGACCCAGTAGCTAGACAGTTACACCCTCAAACTGCCGTGTAACCCCAACAAAGGCCAGGATCCAAAGATTATCACAACAAGCTCCCGGGAGAGCACAAGGCAGAGTCTCCTACCCTGTGTCTGACTATCCTCGCCAGGGCCCAACAGCTGAAGACTTCCAGGCCCCAACCAAGGCCTTACTGGAGCCACTCTCCACACACTTGGATAAGCCTCAGATATAACCGAACTGGCAGAGGAACCCAGGTGTGTGGGACCCGGGACTGAGAACTCTAAGCCTGCACGGTTTGGGACTGGACCTGTCAGTAGCTAGACAGTTACACCCTCCAACTGCCGCGTAACCCCAAAAAAGGCCAGGATCCAAAGATTATCACAACAAGCTCCCAGGAGAGCACAAGGCAGAGTCTCCTAACCTGTGTCTGACTATCCTTGCCAGGGCCCAACAGCTGAGGACTTCCAGGCCCCAACCAAGGCCTTACTGGAGCCACTCTCCACACACTTGGATAAGCCTCAGACATAACCGAACTGGCAGAGGAATCCAGGTGTGTGGGACCCGGGACTGAGATCTCTAAGCCTGCACGGTTTGGGACTGGACCTGTCAGTAGCTAGACAGTTACACCCTCCAACTGCCGTGTAACCCCAACAAAGGCCAGGATCCAAAGATTATCACAACAAGCTCCCGGGAGAGCACAAGGCAGAGTCTCCTACCCTGTGACTGACTATCCTCGCCAGGGGCCAACAGCTGAAGACTTCCAGGCCCCAACCAAGGCCTTACTGGAGCTACTCTCCACACTCTTGGATAAGCCTCAGTCATAACCGAACTGGCAGAGGAACCCAGGTGTGTGGGACCCGGGACTGAGATCTCTAAGCCTGCACGGTTTGGGACTGGACCTGTCAGAAGCTAGACAGTTACACCCTCCAACAGCCGTGTAACCCCAACAAAGGCCAGGATCCAAAGTTTATCACAACAAGCTCCCGGGAGAGCACAAGGCAGAGTCTCCTACCCTGTGTCTGACTATCCTTGCCAGAGCCCAACAGCTGAAGACTTCCAGGCCCCAACCAAGGCCTTACTGGAGCCACTCTCCACACACTTGGATAAGCCTCAGACATAACTGAACTGGCAGAGGAACCCAGGTGTGTGGGACCCGGGACTGAGATCTCTAAGCCTGCACGGTTTGGGACTGGACCTGTCAGTAGCTAGACAGTTACACCCTCCACCTGCCGTGTAACCCCAACAAAGGCCAGGATCCAGAGATTATCACAACAAGCTCCCGGGAGAACACAAGGCAGAGTCTCCTACCCTGTGTCTGACTATCCTTGCCAGGGCCCAACAGCTTAGGACTTCCAGGCCCCAACCAAGGCCTTACTGGAGCCACTCTCCACACACTTGGATAAGCCTCAGACATAACCGAACTGGCAGAGGAACCCAGGTGTGTGGGACCCGGGACTGAGATCTCTAAGCCTGCACGGTTTGGGACTGGACCCAGTAGCTAGACAGTTACACCCTCCAACTGCCGTGTAACCCCAACAAAGGCCAGGATCCAAAGATTATCACAACAAGCTCCCGGGAGAGCACAAGGCAGAGTCTCCTACCCTGTGTCTGACTATCATCGCCAGGGCCCAACAGCTGAAGACTTCCAGGCCCCAACCAAGGCCTTACTGGAGCCACTCTCCACACACTTGGATAAGCCTCAGATATAACCGAACTGGCAGAGGAACCCAGGTGTGTGGGACCCGGGACTGAGAACTCTAAGCCTGCACGGTTTGGGACTGGACCTGTCAGTAGCTAGACAGTTACACCCTCCAACTGCCGCGTAACCCCAACAAAGGCCAGGATCCAAAGATTATCACAACAAGCTCCCAGGAGAGCACAAGGCAGAGTCTCCTAACCTGTGTCTGACTATCCTTGCCAGGGCCCAACAGCTGAGGACTTCCAGGCCCCAACCAAGGCCTTACTGGAGCCACTCTCCACACACTTGGATAAGCCTCAGACATAACCGAACTGGCAGAGGAATCCAGGTGTGTGGGACCCGGGACTGAGATCTCTAAGCCTGCACGGTTTGGGACTGGACCTGTCAGTAGCTAGACAGTTACACCCTCCAACTGCCGTGTAACCCCAACAAAGGCCAGGATCCAAAGATTATCACAACAGGCTCCCGGGAGAGCACAAGGCAGAGTCTCCTACCCTGTGTCTGACTATCCTCGCCAGGGCCCAACAGCTGAAGACATCCAGGCCCCAACCAAGGCCTACTGGAGCCACTCTCCACACACTTGGATAAGCCTCAGACATAACTGACCTGGCAGAGGAACCCAGGTGTGTGGGACCCGGGACTGAGATCTCTAAGCCTGCACTGTTTGGGACTGGACCTGTCAGTAGCTAGACAGTTACACCCTCGAACTGCCGCGTAACCCCAACAAAGGCCAGGATCCAAAGATTATCACAACAAGCTCCCAGGAGAGCACAAGGCAGAGTCTCCTAACCTGTGTCTGACTATCCTTGCCAGGGCCCAACAGCTGAGGACTTCCAGGCCCCAACCAAGGCCTTACTGGAGCCACTCTCCACACACTTGGATAAGCCTCAGACATAACTGACCTGGCAGAGGAACCCAGGTGTGTGGGACCCGGGACTGAGATCTGTAAGCCTGCACGGTTTGGGACTGGACCTGTCAGTAGCTAGACAGTTACACCCTCGAACTGCCGCGTAACCCCAACAAAGGCCAGGATCCAAAGATTATCCCAACAAGCTCCCCGGAGAGCACAAGGCAGAGTCTCCTACCCTGTGTCTGACTATCCTTGCCAGGACCCAACAGCTTAGGACTTCCAGGCCCCAACCACGGCCTTACTGGAGCCACTCTCCACACACTTGGATAAGCCTCAGACATAACCGAACTGGCAGAGGAACCCAGGTGTGTGGGACCCGGGACTGAGATCTCTAAGCCTGCACGGTTTGGGACTGGACCTGTCAGTAGCTAGACACTTACACCCTCCAACTGCCGTGTAACCCCAACAAAGGCCAGGATCCAAAGTTTATCACAACAAGCTCCCGGGAGAGCACAAGGCAGAGTCTCCTACCCTGTGTCTGACTATCCTTGCCAGGGCCCAACAGCGGAAGACTTCCAGGCCCCAACCAAGGCCTTACTGGAGCCACTCTCCACACACTTGGATAAGCCTCAGACATAACCGAACTGGCAGAGGAACCCAGGTGTGTGGGACCCGGGACTGAGATCTCTAAGCCTGCACGGTTTGGGACTGGACCCAGTAGCTAGACAGTTACACCCTCCAACTGCCGTGTAACCCCAACAAAGGCCAGGATCCAAAGATTATCACAACAAGCTCCCGGGAGAGCACAAGGCAGAGTCTCCTACCCTGTGTCTGACTATCCTTGCCAGGGCCCAACAGCTGAAGACTTCCAGGCCCCAACCAAGGCCTTACTGGCGCCACTCTCCACACACTTGGATAAGCCTCAGACATAACCGAACTGGCAGAGGAACCCAGGTGTGTGGGTCCCGGGACTGAGATCGCTAAGCCTGCACGGTTTGGGACTGGACCTGTCAGTAGCTAGACAGTTACACCCTCCAACTGCCGCGTAACCCCAACAAAGGCCAGGATCCAAAGATTATCACAACAAGCTCCCCGGAGAGCACAAGGCAGAGTCTCCTACCCTGTGTCTGACTATCCTCGCCAGGGCCCAACAGCTGAAGACTTCCAGGCCCCAACCAAGGCCTTACTGGAGCTACTCTCCACACTCTTGGATAAGCCTCAGTCATAACCGAACTGGCAGAGGAACCCAGGTGTGTGGGACCCGGGACTGAGATCTCTAAGCCTGCACGGTTTGGGACTGGACCTGTCAGTAGCTAGACAGTTACACCCTCCACCTGCCGTGTAACCCCAACAAAGGCCAGGATCCAGAGATTATCACAACAAGCTCCCGGGAGAACACAAGGCAGAGTCTCCTACCCTGTGTCTGACTATCCTTGCCAGGGCCCAACAGCTTAGGACTTCCAGGCCCCAACCAAGGCCTTACTGGAGCCACTCTCCACACACTTGGATAAGCCTCAGACATAACCGAACTGGCAGAGGAACCCAGGTGTGTGGGACCCGGGACTGAGATCTCTAAGCCTGCACGGTTTGGGACTGGACCCAGTAGCTAGACAGTTACACCCTCCAACTGCCGTGTAACCCCAACAAAGGCCAGGATCCAAAGATTATCACAACAAGCTCCCGGGAGAGCACAAGGCAGAGTCTCCTACCCTGTGTCTGACTATCCTCGCCAGGGCCCAACAGCTGAAGACTTCCAGGCCCCAACCAAGGCCTTACTGGAGCCACTCTCCACACACTTGGATAAGCCTCAGATATAACCGAACTGGCAGAGGAACCCAGGTGTGTGGGACCCGGGACTGAGAACTCTAAGCCTGCACGGTTTGGGACTGGACCTGTCAGTAGCTAGACAGTTACACCCTCCAACTGCCGCGTAACCCCAAAAAAGGCCAGGATCCAAAGATTATCACAACAAGCTCCCAGGAGAGCACAAGGCAGAGTCTCCTAACCTGTGTCTGACTATCCTTGCCAGGGCCCAACAGCTGAGGACTTCCAGGCCCCAACCAAGGCCTTACTGGAGCCACTCTCCACACACTTGGATAAGCCTCAGACATAACCGAACTGGCAGAGGAATCCAGGTGTGTGGGACCCGGGACTGAGATCTCTAAGCCTGCACGGTTTGGGACTGGACCTGTCAGTAGCTAGACAGTTACACCCTCCAACTGCCGTGTAACCCCAACAAAGGCCAGGATCCAAAGATTATCACAACAAGCTCCCGGGAGAGCACAAGGCAGAGTCTCCTACCCTGTGTCTGACTATCCTCGCCAGGGCCCAACAGCTGAAGACATCCAGGCCCCAACCAAGGCCTACTGGAGCCACTCTCCACACACTTGGATAAGCCTCAGACATAACTGACCTGGCAGAGGAACCCAGGTGTGTGGGACCCGGGACTGAGATCTCTAAGCCTGCACTGTTTGGGACTGGACCTGTCAGTAGCTAGACAGTTACACCCTCGAACTGCCGCGTAACCCCAACAAAGGCCAGGATCCAAAGATTATCACAACAAGCTCCCAGGAGAGCACAAGGCAGAGTCTCCTAACCTGTGTCTGACTATCCTTGCCAGGGCCCAACAGTTGAGGACTTCCAGGCCCCAACCAAGGCCTTACTGGAGCCACTCTCCACACACTTGGATAAGCCTCAGACATAACTGACCTGGCAGAGGAACCCAGGTGTGTGGGACCCGGGACTGAGATCTCTAAGCCTGCACTGTTTGGGACTGGACCTGTCAGTAGCTAGACAGTTACACCCTCGAACTGCCGCGTAACCCCAACAAAGGCCAGGATCCAAAGATTATCACAACAAGCTCCCCGGAGAGCACAAGGCAGAGTCTCCTACCCTGTGTCTGACTATCCTTGCCAGGACCCAACAGCTTAGGACTTCCAGGCCCCAACCAAGGCCTTACTGGAGCCACTCTCCACACACTTGGATAAGCCTCAGACATAACCGAACTGGCAGAGGAACCCAGGTGTGTGGGACCCGGGACTGAGATCTCTAAGCCTGCACGGTTTGGGACTGGACCTGTCAGTAGCTAGACAGTTACACCCTCCAACTGCCGCGTAACCCCAACAAAGGCCAGGATCCAAAGATTATCACAGCAAGCTCCCAGGAGAGCACAAGGCAGAGTCTCCTACCCTGTGTCTGACTATCCTTGCCAGGGCCCAACAGCTGAGGACTTCCAGGCCCCAACCAAGGCCTTACTGGAGCCACTCTCCACACACTTGGATAAGTCTCAGACATAACCGAACTGGCAGAGGAATCCAGGTTTGTGGGACCCGGGACTGAGATCTCTAAGCCTGCACGGTTTGGGACTGGACCTGTCAGTAGCTAGACAGTTACACCCTCCAACTGCCGTGTAACCCCAACAAAGGCCAGGATCCAAAGATTATCACAACAAGCTCCCGGGAGAGCACAAGGCAGAGTCTCCTACCCTGTGTCTGACTATCCTCGCCAGGGCCCAACAGCTGAAGACTTCCAGGCCCCAACCAAGGCCTTACTGGAGCTACTCTCCACACTCTTGGATAAGCCTCAGTCATAACCGAACTGGCAGAGGAACCCAGGTGTGTGGGACCCGGGACTGAGATCTCTAAGCCTGCACGGTTTGGGACTGGACCTGTCAGAAGCTAGACAGTTACACCCTCCAACAGCCGTGTAACCCCAACAAAGGCCAGGATCCAAAGTTTATCACAACAAGCTCCCGGGAGAGCACAAGGCAGAGTCTCCTACCCTGTGTCTGACTATCCTTGCCAGAGCCCAACAGCTGAAGACTTCCAGGCCCCAACCAAGGCCTTACTGGAGCCACTCTCCACACACTTGGATAAGCCTCAGACATAACTGAACTGGCAGAGGAACCCAGGTGTGTGGGACCCGGGACTGAGATCTCTAAGCCTGCACGGTTTGGGACTGGACCTGTCAGTAGCTAGACAGTTACACCCTCCACCTGCCATGTAACCCCAACAAAGGCCAGGATCCAGAGATTATCACAACAAGCTCCCGGGAGAACACAAGGCAGAGTCTCCTACCCTGTGTCTGACTATCCTTGCCAGGGCCCAACAGCTTAGGACTTCCAGGCCCCAACCAAGGCCTTACTGGAGCCACTCTCCACACACTTGGATAAGCCTCAGACATAACCGAACTGGCAGAGGAACCCAGGTGTGTGGGACCCGGGACTGAGATCTCTAAGCCTGCACGGTTTGGGACTGGACCCAGTAGCTAGACAGTTACACCCTCCAACTGCCGTGTAACCCCAACAAAGGCCAGGATCCAAAGATTATCACAACAAGCTCCCGGGAGAGCACAAGGCAGAGTCTCCTACCCTGTGTCTGACTATCCTTGCCAGGGCCCAACAGCTGAAGACTTCCAGGCCCCAACCAAGGCCTTACTGGCGCCACTCTCCACACACTTGGATAAGCCTCAGACATAACCGAACTGGCAGAGGAACCCAGGTGTGTGGGACCCGGGACTGAGATCGCTAAGCCTGCACGGTTTGGGACTGGACCTGTCAGTAGCTAGACAGTTACACCCTCCAACTGCCGCGTAACCCCAACAAAGGCCAGGATCCAAAGATTATCACAACAAGCTCCCAGGAGAGCACAAGGCAGAGTCTCCTACCCTGTGTCTGACTATCCTTGCCAGGGCCCAACAGCTGAGGACTTCCAGGCCCCAACCAAGGCCTTACTGGAGCCACTCTCCACACACTTGGATAAGCCTCAGACATAACCGAACAGGCAGAGGAATCCAGGTGTGTGGGACCCGGGACTGAGATCTCTAAGCCTGCACGGTTTGGGACTGGACCTGTCAGTAGCTAGACAGTTACACCCTCCAAATGCCGTGTAACCCCAACAAAGGCCAGGATCCAAAGATTATCACAACAAGCTCCCGGGAGAGCACAAGGCAGAGTCTCCTACCCTGTGTCTGACTATCCTCGCCAGGGCCCAACACCTGAAGACTTCCAGGCCCCAACCAAGGCCTACTGGAGCCACTCTCCACACACTTGGATAAGCCTCAGTCATAACCGAACTGGCAGAGGAACCCAGGTGTGTGGGACCCGGGACTGAGATCTCTAAGCCTGCACGGTTTGGGACTGCACCTGTCAGAAGCTAGACAGTTACACCCCCCAACTGCCGTGTAACCCCAACAAAGACCAGGATCCAAAGATTATCACAACAAGCTCCCGGGAGAGCACAAGGCAGAGTCTCCTACCCTGTGTCTGACTATCCTTGCCAGGGCCCAACAGCTGAAGACTTCCAGGCCCCAACCAAGGCCTTACTGGAGCCACTCTCCACACATTTGGATAAGCCTCAGACATAACTGAACTGGCAGAGGAACCCAGGTGTGTGGGACCCGGGACTGAGATCTCTAAGCCTGCACGGTTTGGGACTGGACCTGTCAGTAGCTAGACAGTTACACCCTCCACCTGCCGTGTAACCCCAACAAAGGCCAGGATCCAAAGATTATCATTATAAGCTCCCGGGAGAGCACAAGGCAGAGTCTCCTACCCTGTGTCTGACTATCCTTGCCAGGGCCCAACAGCTGAAGACTTCCAGGCCCCAACCAAGGCCTTACTGGAGCCACTCTCCACACACTTGGATAAGCCTCAGACATAACCGAACTGGCAGAGCAACCCAGGTGTGTGGGACCCGGGACTGAGATCTCTAAGGCTGCACGTTTTGGGACTGGACCTGTCAGTAGCTAGACAGTTACACCCTCGAACTGCCGCGTAACCCCAACAAAGGCCAGGATCCAAAGATTATCACAACAAGCTCCCGGGAGAGCACAAGGCAGAGTCTCCTACCCTGTGTCTGACTATCCTCGCCAGGAGCCAACAGCTGAAGACTTCCAGGCCCCAACCAAGGCCTTACTGGAGCCACTCTCCACACACTTGGATAAGCCTCAGACATAACCGAACTGGCAGAGGAACCCAGGTGTGTGGGACCCGGGACTGAGATCTCTAAGCCTGCACGGTTTGGGACTGGACCTGTCAGTAGCTAGACAGTTACACCCTCCAACTGCCGCGTAACCCCAACAAAGGCCAGGATCCAAAGATTATCGCAACAGGCTCCCGGGAGAGCACAAGGCAGAGTCTCCTACCCTGTGTCTGACTATCCTCGCCAGGGCCCAACAGCTGAAGACATCCAGGCCCCAACCAAGGCCTACTGGAGCCACTCTCCACACACTTGGATAAGCCTCAGACATAACTGACCTGGCAGAGGAACCCAGGTGTGTGGGACCCGGGACTGAGATCTCTAAGCCTGCACTGTTTGGGACTGGACCTGTCAGTAGCTAGACAATTACACCCTCGAACTGCCGCGTAACCCCAACAAAGGCCAGGATCCAAAGATTATCACAACAAGCTCCCAGGAGAGCACAAGGCAGAGTCTCCTAACCTGTGTCTGACTATCCTTGCCAGGGCCCAACAGTTGAGGACTTCCAGGCCCCAACCAAGGCCTTACTGGAGCCACTCTCCACACACTTGGATAAGCCTCAGACATAACTGACCTGGCAGAGGAACCCAGGTGTGTGGGACCCGGGACTGAGATCTGTAAGCCTGCACGGTTTGGGACTGGACCTGTCAGTAGCTAGACAGTACACCCTCGAACTGCCGCGTAACCCCAACAAAGGCCAGGATCCAAAGATTATCACAACAAGCTCCCCGGAGAGCACAAGGCAGAGTCTCCTACCCTGTGTCTGACTATCCTTGCCAGGACCCAACAGCTTAGGACTTCCAGGCCCCAACCAAGGCCTTACTGGAGCCACTCTCCACACACTTGGATAAGCCTCAGACATAACCGAACTGGCAGAGGAACCCAGGTGTGTGGGACCCGGGACTGAGATCTCTAAGCCTGCACGGTTTGGGACTGGACCTGTCAGTAGCTAGACAGTTACACCCTCCAACTGCCGTGTAACCCCAACAAAGGCCAGGATCCAAAGATTATCACAACAAGCTCCCGGGAGAGCACAAGGCAGAGTCTCCTACCCTGTGTCTGACTATCCTTGCCAGGGCCCAACAGCTGAAGACTTCCAGGCCCCAACCAAGGCCTTACTGGCGCCACTCTCCACACACTTGGATAAGCCTCAGACATAACCGAACTGGCAGAGGAACCCAGGTGTGTGGGACCCGGGACTGAGATCGCTAAGCCTGCACGGTTTGGGACTGGACCTGTCAGTAGCTAGACAGTTACACCCTCCAACTGCCGCGTAACCCCAACAAAGGCCAGGATCCAAAGATTATCACAACAAGCTCCCCGGAGAGCACAAGGCAGAGTCTCCTACCCTGTGTCTGACTATCCTCGCCAGGGCCCAACAGCTGAAGACTTCCAGGCCCCAACCAAGGCCTTACTGGAGCTACTCTCCACACTCTTGGATAAGCCTCAGTCATAACCGAACTGGCAGAGGAACCCAGGTGTGTGGGACCCGGGACTGAGATCTCTAAGCCTGCACGGTTTGGGACTGGACCTGTCAGAAGCTAGACAGTTACACCCTCCAACAGCCGTGTAACCCCAACAAAGGCCAGGATCCAAAGTTTATCACAACAAGCTCCCGGGAGAGCACAAGGCAGAGTCTCCTACCCTGTGTCTGACTATCCTTGCCAGAGCCCAACAGCTGAAGACTTCCAGGCCCCAACCAAGGCCTTACTGGAGCCACTCTCCACACACTTGGATAAGCCTCAGACATAACTGAACTGGCAGAGGAACCCAGGTGTGTGGGACCCGGGACTGAGATCTCTAAGCCTGCACGGTTTGGGACTGGACCTGTCAGTAGCTAGACAGTTACACCCTCCACCTGCCGTGTAACCCCAACAAAGGCCAGGATCCAGAGATTATCACAACAAGCTCCCGGGAGAACACAAGGCAGAGTCTCCTACCCTGTGTCTGACTATCCTTGCCAGGGCCCAACAGCTTAGGACTTCCAGGCCCCAACCAAGGCCTTACTGGAGCCACTCTCCACACACTTGGATAAGCCTCAGACATAACCGAACTGGCAGAGGAACCCAGGTGTGTGGGACCCGGGACTGAGATCTCTAAGCCTGCACGGTTTGGGACTGGACCCAGTAGCTAGACAGTTACACCCTCCAACTGCCGTGTAACCCCAACAAAGGCCAGGATCCAAAGATTATCACAACAAGCTCCCGGGAGAGCACAAGGCAGAGTCTCCTACCCTGTGTCTGACTATCCTCGCCAGGGCCCAACAGCTGAAGACTTCCAGGCCCCAACCAAGGCCTTACTGGAGCCACTCTCCACACACTTGGATAAGCCTCAGATATAACCGAACTGGCAGAGGAACCCAGGTGTGTGGGACCCGGGACTGAGAACTCTAAGCCTGCACGGTTTGGGACTGGACCTGTCAGTAGCTAGACAGTTACACCCTCCAACTGCCGCGTAACCCCAACAAAGGCCAGGATCCAAAGATTATCACAACAAGCTCCCAGGAGAGCACAAGGCAGAGTCTCCTAACCTGTGTCTGACTATCCTTGCCAGGGCCCAACAGCTGAGGACTTCCAGGCCCCAACCAAGGCCTTACTGGAGCCACTCTCCACACACTTGGATAAGCCTCAGACATAACCGAACTGGCAGAGGAATCCAGGTGTGTGGGACCCGGGACTGAGATCTCTAAGCCTGCACGGTTTGGGACTGGACCTGTCAGTAGCTAGACAGTTACACCCTCCAACTGCCGTGTAACCCCAACAAAGGCCAGGATCCAAAGATTATCACAACAAGCTCCCGGGAGAGCACAAGGCAGAGTCTCCTACCCTGTGTCTGACTATCCTCGCCAGGGCCCAACAGCTGAAGACATCCAGGCCCCAACCAAGGCCTACTGGAGCCACTCTCCACACACTTGGATAAGCCTCAGACATAACTGACCTGGCAGAGGAACCCAGGTGTGTGGGACCCGGGACTGAGATCTCTAAGCCTGCACTGTTTGGGACTGGACCTGTCAGTAGCTAGACAGTTACACCCTCGAACTGCCGCGTAACCCCAACAAAGGCCAGGATCCAAAGATTATCACAACAAGCTCCCAGGAGAGCACAAGGCAGAGTCTCCTAACCTGTGTCTGACTATCCTTGCCAGGGCCCAACAGTTGAGGACTTCCAGGCCCCAACCAAGGCCTTACTGGAGCCACTCTCCACACACTTGGATAAGCCTCAGACATAACTGACCTGGCAGAGGAACCCAGGTGTGTGGGACCCGGGACTGAGATCTCTAAGCCTGCACTGTTTGGGACTGGACCTGTCAGTAGCTAGACAGTTACACCCTCGAACTGCCGCGTAACCCCAACAAAGGCCAGGATCCAAAGATTATCACAACAAGCTCCCCGGAGAGCACAAGGCAGAGTCTCCTACCCTGTGTCTGACTATACTTGCCAGGACCCAACAGCTTAGGACTTCCAGGCCCCAACCAAGGCCTTACTGGAGCCACTCTCCACACACTTGGATAAGCATCAGACATAACCGAACTGGCAGAGGAACCCAGGTGTGTGGGACCCGGGACTGAGATCTCTAAGCCTGCACGGTTTGGGACTGGACCTGTCAGTAGCTAGACAGTTACACCCTCCAACTGCCGCGTAACCCCAACAAAGGCCAGGATCCAAAGATTATCACAGCAAGCTCCCAGGAGAGCACAAGGCAGAGTCTCCTACCCTGTGTCTGACTATCCTTGCCAGGGCCCAACAGCTGAGGACTTCCAGGCCCCAACCAAGGCCTTACTGGAGCCACTCTCCACACACTTGGATAAGTCTCAGACATAACCGAACTGGCAGAGGAATCCAGGTTTGTGGGACCCGGGACTGAGATCTCTAAGCCTGCACGGTTTGGGACTGGACCTGTCAGTAGCTAGACAGTTACACCCTCCAACTGCCGTGTAACCCCAACAAAGGCCAGGATCCAAAGATTATCACAACAAGCTCCCGGGAGAGCACAAGGCAGAGTCTCCTACCCTGTGTCTGACTATCCTCGCCAGGGCCCAACACCTGAAGACTTCCAGGCCCCAACCAAGGCCTACTGGAGCCACTCTCCACACACTTGGATAAGCCTCATTCATAACCGAACTGGCAGAGGAACCCAGGTGTGTGGGACCCGGGACTGAGATCTCTAAGCCTGCACGGTTTGGGACTGCACCTGTCAGAAGCTAGACAGTTACACCCCCCAACTGCCGTGTAACCCCAACAAAGACCAGGATCCAAAGATTATCACAACAAGCTCCCGGGAGAGCACAAGGCAGAGTCTCCTACCCTGTGTCTGACTATCCTTGCCAGGGCCCAACAGCTGAAGACTTCCAGGCCCCAAACAAGGCCTTACTGGAGCCACTCTCCACACACTTGGATAAGCCTCAGACATAACTGAACTGGCAGAGGAACCCAGGTGTGTGGGACCCGGGACTGAGATCTCTAAGCCTGCACGGTTTGGGACTGGACCTGTCAGTAGCTAGACAGTTACACCCTCCACCTGCCGTGTAACCCCAACAAAGGCCAGGATCCAAAGATTATCATTATAAGCTCCCGGGAGAGCACAAGGCAGAGTCTCCTACCCTGTGTCTGACTATCCTTGCCAGGGCCCAACAGCTGAAGACTTCCAGGCCCCAACCAAGGCCTTACTGGAGCCACTCTCCACACACTTGGATAAGCCTCAGACATAACCGAACTGGCAGAGCAACCCAGGTGTGTGGGACCCGGGACTGAGATCTCTAAGGCTGCACGTTTTGGGACTGGACCTGTCAGTAGCTAGACAGTTACACCCTCGAACTGCCGCGTAACCCCAACAAAGGCCAGGATCCAAAGATTATCACAACAAGCTCCCGGGAGAGCACAAGGCAGAGTCTCCTACCCTGTGTCTGACTATCCTCGCCAGGAGCCAACAGCTGAAGACTTCCAGGCCCCAACCAAGGCCTTACTGGAGCCACTCTCCACACACTTGGATAAGCCTCAGACATAACCGAACTGGCAGAGGAACCCAGGTGTGTGGGACCCGGGACTGAGATCTCTAAGCCTGCACGGTTTGGGACTGGACCTGTCAGTAGCTAGACAGTTACACCCTCCAACTGCCGCGTAACCCCAACAAAGGCCAGGATCCAAAGATTATCACAGCAAGCTCCCAGGAGAGCACAAGGCAGAGTCTCCTACCCTGTGTCTGACTATCCTTGCCAGGGCCCAACAGCTGAGGACTTCCAGGCCCCAACCAAGGCCTTACTGGAGCCACTCTCCACACACTTGGATAAGTCTCAGACATAACCGAACTGGCAGAGGAATCCAGGTTTGTGGGACCCGGGACTGAGATCTCTAAGCCTGCACGGTTTGGGACTGGACCTGTCAGTAGCTAGACAGTTACACCCTCCACCTGCCGTGTAACCCCAACAAAGGCCAGGATCCAGAGATTATCACAACAAGCTCCCGGGAGAGCACAAGGCAGAGTCTCCTACCCTGTGTCTGACTATCCTCGCCAGGGCCCAACAGCTGAAGACATCCAGGCCCCAACCAAGGCCTACTGGAGCCACTCTCCACACACTTGGATAAGCCTCAGACATAACTGACCTGGCAGAGGAACCCAGGTGTGTGGGACCCGGGACTGAGATCTCTAAGCCTGCACTGTTTGGGACTGGACCTGTCAGTAGCTAGACAGTTACACCCTCGAACTGCCGCGTAACCCCAACAAAGGCCAGGATCCAAAGATTATCACAACAAGCTCCCAGGAGAGCACAAGGCAGAGTCTCCTAACCTGTGTCTGACTATCCTTGCCAGGGCCCAACAGTTGAGGACTTCCAGGCCCCAACCAAGGCCTTACTGGAGCCACTCTCCACACACTTGGATAAGCCTCAGACATAACTGACCTGGCAGAGGAACCCAGGTGTGTGGGACCCGGGACTGAGATCTCTAAGCCTGCACTGTTTGGGACTGGACCTGTCAGTAGCTAGACAGTTAAACCCTCGAACTGCCGCGTAACCCCAACAAAGGCCAGGATCCAAAGATTATCACAACAAGCTCCCCGGAGAGCACAAGGCAGAGTCTCCTACCCTGTGTCTGACTATACTTGCCAGGACCCAACAGCTTAGGACTTCCAGGCCCCAACCAAGGCCTTACTGGAGCCACTCTCCACACACTTGGATAAGCCTCAGACATAACCGAACTGGCAGAGGAACCCAGGTGTGTGGGACCCGGGACTGAGATCTCTAAGCCTGCACGGTTTGGGACTGGACCTGTCAGTAGCTAGACAGTTACACCCTCCAACTGCCGCGTAACCCCAACAAAGGCCAGGATCCAAAGATTATCACAGCAAGCTCCCAGGAGAGCACAAGGCAGAGTCTCCTACCCTGTGTCTGACTATCCTTGCCAGGGCCCAACAGCTGAGGACTTCCAGGCCCCAACCAAGGCCTTACTGGAGCCACTCTCCACACACTTGGATAAGTCTCAGACATAACCGAACTGGCAGAGGAATCCAGGTTTGTGGGACCCGGGACTGAGATCTCTAAGCCTGCACGGTTTGGGACTGGACCTGTCAGTAGCTAGACAGTTACACCCTCCAACTGCCGTGTAACCCCAACAAAGGCCAGGATCCAAAGATTATCACAACAAGCTCCCGGGAGAGCACAAGGCAGAGTCTCCTACCCTGTGTCTGACTATCCTCGCCAGGGCCCAACACCTGAAGACTTCCAGGCCCCAACCAAGGCCTACTGGAGCCACTCTCCACACACTTGGATAAGCCTCATTCATAACCGAACTGGCAGAGGAACCCAGGTGTGTGGGACCCGGGACTGAGATCTCTAAGCCTGCACGGTTTGGGACTGCACCTGTCAGAAGCTAGACAGTTACACCCCCCAACTGCCGTGTAACCCCAACAAAGACCAGGATCCAAAGATTATCACAACAAGCTCCCGGGAGAGCACAAGGCAGAGTCTCCTACCCTGTGTCTGACTATCCTTGCCAGGGCCCAACAGCTGAAGACTTCCAGGCCCCAAACAAGGCCTTACTGGAGCCACTCTCCACACACTTGGATAAGCCTCAGACATAACTGAACTGGCAGAGGAACCCAGGTGTGTGGGACCCGGGACTGAGATCTCTAAGCCTGCACGGTTTGGGACTGGACCTGTCAGTAGCTAGACAGTTACACCCTCCACCTGCCGTGTAACCCCAACAAAGGCCAGGATCCAAAGATTATCATTATAAGCTCCCGGGAGAGCACAAGGCAGAGTCTCCTACCCTGTGTCTGACTATCCTTGCCAGGGCCCAACAGCTGAAGACTTCCAGGCCCCAACCAAGGCCTTACTGGAGCCACTCTCCACACACTTGGATAAGCCTCAGACATAACCGAACTGGCAGAGCAACCCAGGTGTGTGGGACCCGGGACTGAGATCTCTAAGGCTGCACGTTTTGGGACTGGACCTGTCAGTAGCTAGACAGTTACACCCTCGAACTGCCGCGTAACCCCAACAAAGGCCAGGATCCAAAGATTATCACAACAAGCTCCCGGGAGAGCACAAGGCAGAGTCTCCTACCCTGTGTCTGACTATCCTCGCCAGGAGCCAACAGCTGAAGACTTCCAGGCCCCAACCAAGGCCTTACTGGAGCCACTCTCCACACACTTGGATAAGCCTCAGACATAACCGAACTGGCAGAGGAACCCAGGTGTGTGGGACCCGGGACTGAGATCTCTAAGCCTGCACGGTTTGGGACTGGACCTGTCAGTAGCTAGACAGTTACACCCTCCAACTGCCGCGTAACCCCAACAAAGGCCAGGATCCAAAGATTATCACAGCAAGCTCCCAGGAGAGCACAAGGCAGAGTCTCCTACCCTGTGTCTGACTATCCTTGCCAGGGCCCAACAGCTGAGGACTTCCAGGCCCCAACCAAGGCCTTACTGGAGCCACTCTCCACACACTTGGATAAGTCTCAGACATAACCGAACTGGCAGAGGAATCCAGGTTTGTGGGACCCGGGACTGAGATCTCTAAGCCTGCACGGTTTGGGACTGGACCTGTCAGTAGCTAGACAGTTACACCCTCCACCTGCCGTGTAACCCCAACAAAGGCAAGGATCCAGAGATTATCACAACAAGCTCCCGGGAGAACACAAGGCAGAGTCTCCTACCCTGTGTCTGACTATCCTTGCCAGGGCCCAACAGCTTAGGACTTCCAGGCCCCAACCTAGGCCTTACTGGAGCCACTCTCCACACACTTGGATAAGCCTCAGACATAACCGAACTGGCAGAGGAACCCAGGTGTGTGGGACCCGGGACTGAGATCTCTAAGCCTGCACGGTTTGGGACTGGACCCAGTAGCTAGACAGTTACACCCTCCAACTGCCGTGTAACCCCAACAAAGCCCAGGATCCAAAGATTATCACAACAAGCTCCCGGGAGAGCACAAGGCAGAGTCTCCTACCCTGTGTCTGACTATCCTTGCCAGGGCCCAACAGCTGAAGACTTCCAGGCCCCAACCAAGGCCTTACTGGCGCCACTCTCCACACACTTGGATAAGCCTCAGACATAACCGAACTGGCAGAGCAACCCAGGTGTGTGGGACCCGGGACTGAGATTTTTAAGCAAGCACGGTTTGGGACTGGACCTGTCAGTAGCTAGACAGTTACACCCTCGAACTGTCGCCTAACCCCAACAAAGGCCAGGATCCAAAGATTATCACAACAAGCTCCCGGGAGAGCACAAGGCAGAGTCTCCTACCCTGTGTCTGACTATCCTCGCCAGGGCCCAACAGCTGAAGACTTCCAGGCCCCAACCAAGGCCTTACTGGAGCCACTCTCCACACACTTGGATAAGCCTCAGACATAACCGAACTGGCAGAGGAACCCAGGTGTGTGGGACGCGGGACTGAGATCTCTAAGCCTGCACGGTTTGGGACTGGACCTGTCAGTAGCTAGACAGTTACACCTTCCAACTGCCGCGTAACCCCAACAAAGGCCAGGATCCAAAGATTATCACAACAAGCTCCCGGGAGAGCACAAGGCAGAGTCTCCTACCCTGTGTCTGACAATCCTCGCCAGGGCCCAACAGCTGAAGACTTCCAGGCCCCAACCAAGGCCTTACTGGAGCCACTCTCCACACACTTGGATAAGCCTCAGACATAACCGAACTGGCAGAGGAACCCAGGTGTGTGGGACCCGGGACTGAGATCTCTAAGCCTGCACGGTTTGGGACTGGACCTGTCAGTAGCTAGACAGTTACACCCTCCAACTGCCGTGTAACCCCAACAAAGGCCAGGATCCAAAGATTATCACAACAAGCTCCCGGGAGAGCACAAGGCAGAGTCTCCTACCCTGTGTCTGACTATCCTCGCCAGGGCCCAACAGCTGAAGTCTTCCAGGCCCCAACCAAGGCCTTACTGGAGCTACTCTCCACACTCTTGGATAAGCCTCAGTCATAACCGAACTGGCAGAGGAACCCAGGTGTGTGGGACCCGGGACTGAGATCTCTAAGCCTGCACGGTTTGGGACTGGACCTGTCAGAAGCTAGACAGTTACACCCTCCAACTGCCGTGTAACCCCAACAAAGGCCAGGATCCAAAGTTTATCACAACAAGCTCCCGGGAGAGCACAAGGCAGAGTCTCCTACCCTGTGTCTGACTATCCTTGCCAGGGCCCAACAGCTGAAGACTTCCAGGCCCCAACCAAGGCCTTACTGGAGCCACTCTCCACACACTTGGATAAGCCTCAGACATAACCGAACTGGCAGAGGAACCCAGGTGTGTGGGACCCGGGACTGAGATCTCTAAGCCTGCACGGTTTGGGACTGGACCCAGTAGCTAGACAGTTACACCCTCCAACTGCCGTGTAACCCCAACAAAGACCAGGATCCAAAGATTATCACAACAAGCTCCCGGGAGAGCACAAGGCAGAGTCTCCTACCCTGTGTCTGACTATCCTTGCCAGGGCCCAACAGCGGAAGACTTCCAGGCCCCAACCAAGGCCTTACTGGAGCCACTCTCCACACACTTGGATAAGCCTCAGACATAACCGAACTGGCAGAGGAACCCAGGTGTGTGGGACCCGGGACTGAGATCTCTAAGCCTGCACGGTTTGGGACTGGACCCAGTAGCTAGACAGTTACACCCTCCAACTGCCGTGTAACCCCAACAAAGGCCAGGATCCAAAGATTATCACAACAAGCTCCCGGGAGAGCACAAGGCAGAGTCTCCTACCCTGTGTCTGACTATCCTTGCCAGGGCCCAACAGCTGAAGACTTCCAGGCCCCAACCAAGGCCTTACTGGCGCCACTCTCCACACACTTGGATAAGCCTCAGACATAACCGAACTGGCAGAGCAACCCAGGTGTGTGGGACCCGGGACTGAGATTTTTAAGCCTGCACGGTTTGGGACTGAACCTGTCAGTAGCTAGACAGTTACACCCTCGAACTGTCGCCTAACCCCAACAAAGGCCAGGATCCAAAGATTATCACAACAAGCTCCCGGGAGAGCACAAGGCAGAGTCTCCTACCCTGTGTCTGACTATCCTCGCCAGGGCCCAACAGCTGAAGACTTCCAGGCCCCAACCAAGACCTTACTGGAGCCACTCTCCACACACTTGGATAAGCCTCAGACATAACCGAACTGGCAGAGGAACCCAGGTGTGTGGGACGCGGGACTGAGATCTCTAAGCCTGCACGGTTTGGGACTGGACCTGTCAGTAGCTAAACAGTTACACCCTCCAACTGCCGTGTAACCCCAACAAAGGCCAGGATCCAAACATTATCACTACAAGCTCCCGTGAGAGCACAAGGCAGAGTCTCCTACCCTGTGTCTGACTATCCTCGCCAGGGCCCAACAGCTGAAGACTTCCAGGCCCCAACCAAGGCCTTACTGGGGGCACTCTGCACACACTTGGATAAGCCTCAGACATAACCGAACTGGTAGAGGAACCCAGGTGTGTGGGATCCGGGACTGAGATCTCTAAGCCTGCACGGTTTGGGACTGGACCTGTCAGTAGCTAGACAGTTACACCCTCCAACTGCCGTGTAACCCCAACAAAGGCCAGGATCCAAAGATTATCACTACAAGCTCCCGGGAGAGCACAAGGTAGAGTCTCCTACCCTGTGTCTGACTATCCTTGCCAGGGCCCAACAGCTGAAGACTTCCAGGCCCCAACCAAGGCCTTACTGGAGCCACTCTCCACACACTTGGATAAGCCTCAGACATAACCGAACTGGCAGAGCAACCCAGGTGTGTGGGACCCGGGACTGAGATCGCTAAGCCTTCACGGTTTGGGACTGGACCTGTCAGTAGCTAGACAGTTACACCCTCGAACTGCCGCGTAACCCCAACAAAGGCCAGGATCCAAGGATTATCACAACAAGCTCCCGGGAGAGCACAAGGCAGAGTCTCCTACCCTGTGTCTGACTATCCTCGCCAGGGCCCAACAGCTGAAGACTTCCAGGCCCCAACCAAGGCCTTACTGGAGCCACTCTCCACACACTTGGATAAGCCTCAGACATAACCGAACTGGCAGAGGAACCCAGGTGTGTGGGACCCGGGACTGAGATCTCTAAGCCTGCACGGTTTGGGACTGGACCTGTCAGTAGATAGACGGTTACACCCACCAACTGCCGTGTAACCCCAACAAAGACCAGGATCCAAAGATTATCACAACAAGCTCCCGGGAGAGCACAAGGCAGAGTCTCCTACCCTGTGTCTGACTATCCTTGCCAGGGCCCAACAGCTGAAGACTTCCAGGCCCCAACCAAGGCCTTACTGGAGCCACTCTCCACACACTTGGATAAGCCTCAGACATAACCGAACTGGCAGAGCAACCCAGGTGTGTGGGACCCGGGACTGAGATTTCTAAGCCTGCACGGTTTGGGACTGGACCTGTCAGTAGCTAGACAGTTACACCCTCCAACTGCCGCCTAACCCCAACAAAGGCCAGGATCCAAAGATTATCACAACAAGCTCCCGGGAGAGCACAAGGCAGAGTCTCCTACCCTGTGTCTGACTATCCTCGCCAGGGCCCAACAGCTGAAGACTTCCAGGCCCCAACCAAGGCCTTACTGGAGCCACTCTCCACACACTTGGATAAGCCTCAGACATAACCGAACTGGCAGAGGAACCCAGGTGTGTGGGACCCGGGACTGAGATCGCTAAGCCTGCACGGTTTGGGACTGGACCTGTCAGTAGCTAGACAGTTACACCCTCCAACTGCCGCGTAACCCCAACAAAGGCCAGGATCCAAAGATTATCACAACAAGCTCCCGGGAGAGCACAAGGCAGAGTCTCCTACCCTGTGTCTGACTATCCTCGCCAGGGCCCAACAGCTGAAGACTTCCAGGCCCCAACCAAGGCCTTACTGGAGCCACTCTCCACACACTTGGATAAGCCTCAGACATAACCGAACTGGCAGAGGAACCCAGGCGTGTGGGACCCGGGACTGAGATCTCTAAGCCTGCAACGGTTTGGGACTGGACCTGTCAGTAGCTAGACAGTTACACCCTCCAACTGCCGTGTAACCCCAACAAAGGCCAGGATCCAAAGATTATCACAACAAGCTCCCGGGAGAGCACAAGGCAGAGTCTCCTACCCTGTGTCTGACTATCCTTGCCAGGGCCCAACAGCTGAAGACTTCCAGGCCCCAACCAAGGCCTTACTGGAGCCACTCTCCACACACTTGGATAAGCCTCAGACATAACCGAACTGGCAGAGGAACGCAGGTGTGTGGGACCCGGGACTGAGATCTCTAAGCCTGCACGTTTTGGGACTGGACCTGTCAGTAGCTAGACAGTTACACCCTCGAACTGCCGCGTAACCCCAACAAAGGCCAGGATCCAAAGATTATCACAACAAGCTCCCGGGAGAGCACAAGGCAGAGTCTCCTACCCTGTGTCTGACTATCCTCGCCAGGGCCCAACAGCTGAAGACTTCCAGGCCCCAACCAAGGCCTTACTGGAGCCACTCTCCACACACTTGGATAAGCCTCAGACATAACCGAACTGGCAGAGGAACCCAGGTGTGTGGGACCCGGGACTGAGATCTCTAAGCCTGCACGGTTTGGGACTGGACATGTCAGGAGCTAGACGGTTACACCCACCAACTGCCGTGTAACCCCAACAAAGGCCAGGATCCAAAGATTATCACAACAAGCTCCCGGGAGAGCACAAGACAGAGTCTCCTACCCTGTGTCTGACTATCCTTGCCAGGGCCCAACAGCTGAAGACTTCCAGGCCCCAACCAAGGCCTTACTGGAGCCACTCTCCACACACTTGGATAAGCCTCAGATATAACCGAACTGGCAGAGGAACCCAGGTGTCTGGGACCCGGGACTGAGATCGCTAAGCCTTCACGGTTTGGGACTGGACCTGTCAGTAGCTAGACAGTTACACCCTCCAACTGCCGCGTAACCCCAACAAAGGCCAGGATCCAAAGATTATCACAACGAGCTCCTGGGAGAGCACAAGGCAGAGTCTCCTACCCTGTGTGTGACTATCCTTGCCAGGGCCCAACAGCGGAAGACTTCCAGGCCCCAACCAAGGCCTTTCTGGAGCCACTCTCCACACACTTGGATAAGCCTCAGACATAACCGAACTGGCAGAGGAATCCAGGTGTGTGGGACCCGGGACTGAGATCGCTAAGCCTTCACGGTTTGGGACTGGACCTGTCAGTAGCTAGACAGTTACACCCTCCAACTGCCGCGTAACCCCAACAAAGGCCAGGATCCAAAGATTATCACAACAAACTCCTGGGAGAGCACAAGGCAGAGTCTCCTACCCTGTGTGTGACTATCCTTGCCAGGGCCCAACAGCTGAAGACTTCCAGGCTCCAACCAAGGCCTTTCTGGAGCCACTCTCCACACACTTGGATAAGCCTCAGACATAACCGAACTGGCAGAGGAATCCAGGTGTGTGGGACCCGGGACTGAGATCTCTAAGCCTGCACTGTTTGGGACTGGACCTGTAAGTAGCTAGACAGTTACACCCTCCAACTGCTGCGTAATCCCAACAAAGGCCAGGATCCAAAGATTATCACAACAAGCTCCCGGGAGAGCACAAGGCAGAGTCTCCTACCCTGTGTCTGACTATCCTTGCCAGGGACCAACAGCTGAAGACTTCCAGGCCCCAACCAAGGCCTTACTGGAGCCACTCTCCACACACTTGGATAAGCCTCAGACATAACCGAACTGGCAGAGGAACCCAGGTGTGTGGGACCCGGGACTGAGATCTCTAAGCCTGCACGGTTTGGGACTGGACCTGTCAGTAGCTAGACAGTTACATCCACCAACTGCCGTGTAACCCCAACAAAGGCCAGGATCCAAAGATTATCACAACAAGCTCCCGGGACAGCACAAGGCAGAGTCTCCTACCCTGTGTCTGACTATCCTTGCCAGGGCCCAACAGCTGAAGACTTCCAGGCCCCAACCAAGGCCTTACTGGAGCCACTCTCCACACACTTGGATAAGCCTCAGACATAACCGAACTGGCAGAGGAACCCAGGTGTGTGGGACCCGGGACTGAGATCGCTAAGCCTGCACGGTTTGGGTGGGACCTGTCAGTAGCTAGACAGTTACACCCTCCAACTCCCGTGTAACCCCAACAAAGGCCAGGATCCAAAGATTATTACAACAAGCTCCCGGGAGAGCACAAGGCAGAGTCTCCTACCCTGTGTCTGACTATCCTCGCCAGGGCTCAACAGCTGAAGACTTCCAGGCCCCAACCAAGGCCTTACTGGAGCCACTCTCCACACACTTGGATAAGCCTCAGACATAACCGAACTGGCAGAGGAACCCAGGTGTGTGGGACCCGGGACTGAGATCGCTAAGCCTGCACGGTTTGGGACTGGACCTGTCAGTAGCTAGACAGTTACACCCTCCAACTGCCGCGTAACCCCAACAAAGGCCAGGATCCAAAGATTATCACAACAAGCTCCCAGGAGAGCACAAGGCAGAGTCTCCTACCCTGTGTCTGACTATCCTTGCCAGGGCCCAACAGCTGAGGACTTCCAGGCCCCAACCAAGGCCTTACTGGAGCCACTCTCCACACACTTGGATAAGCCTAAGACATAACCGAACTGGCAGAGGAACCCAGGTGTGTGGGACCCGGGACTGAGATCTCTAAGCCTGCACGTTTTGGGACTGGACCTGTCAGTAGCTAGACAGTTACACCCTCGAACTGCCGCGTAACCCCAACAAAGGCCAGGATCCAAAGATTATCACAACAAGCTCCCGGGAGAGCACAAGGCAGAGTCTCCTACCCTGTGTCTGACTATCCTCGCCAGGGCCCAACAGCTGAAGACTTCCAGGCCCCAACCAAGGCCTTACTGGAGCCACTCTCCACACACTTGGATAAGCCTCAGACATAACCGAACTGGCAGAGGAACCCAGGTGTGTGGGACCCGGGACTGAGATCTCTAAGCCTGCACGGTTTTCAGTAGCTAGACGGTTACACCCACCAACTGCCGTGTAACCCCAACAAAGGCCAGGATCCAAAGATTATCACAACAAGCTCCCGGGAGAGCACAAGACAGAGTCTCCTACCCTGTGTGTGACTATCCTTGCCAGGGCCCAACAGCTGAAGACTTCCAGGACCCAACCAAGGCCTTACTGGAGCCACTCTCCACACACTTGGATAAGCCTCAGATATAACCGAACTGGCAGAGGAACCCAGGTGTGTGGGACCCGGGACTGAGATGGCTAAGCCTTCATGGTTTGGGACTGGACCTGTCAGTAGCTAGACAGTTACACCCTCCAACTGCCGCGTAACCCCAACAAAGGCCAGGATCCAAAGATTATCACAACAAGCTCCCGGGAGAGCACAAGACAGAGTCTCCTACCCTGTGTCTGACTATCCTCGCCAGGGCCCAACAGCTGAAGACTTCCAGGCCCCAACCAAGGCCTTACTGGAGCCACTCTCCACACACTTGGATAAGCCTCAGACATAACCGAACTGGCAGAGGAACCCAGGTGTGTATGACCCGGGACTGAGATTTCTAAGCCTGCACGGTTTGGGACTGGACCTGTCAGTAGCTAGACACTTACACACTCCAAATGCCGTGTAACCCCAACAAAGGCCAGGATCCAAAGATTATCACAACAAGCTCCCGGGAGAGCACAAGGCAGAGTCTCCTACCCTATGTCTGACTATCCTTGCCAGGGCCCAACAGCGGAAGACTTCCAGGCCCCAACCAAGGCCTTACTGGAGCCACTCTCCACACACTTGGATAAGCCTCAGACATAACCGAACTGGCAGAGGAACCCAGGTGTGAGGGACCCGGGACTGAGATCTCTAAGCCTGCACGGTTTGGGACTGGACCTGTCAGTAGCTAGACAGTTACACCCTCCAACTGCCGTGTAACCCCAACAAAGGCCAGGATCCAAAGATTATCACAACAAGCTCCCGGGAGAGCACAAGGCAGAGTCTCCTACCCTGTGTCTGACTATCCTTGCCAGGGCCCAACAGCTGAAGACTTCCAGGCCCCAACCAAGGCCTTACTGGAGCCACTCTCCACACACTTGGATAAGCCTCAGACATAACCGAACTGGCAGAGGAACCCAGGTGTGTGGGACCCGGGACTGAGAACTCTAAGCCTGCACGGTTTGGGACTGGACCTGTCAGTAGCTAGACAGTTACACCCTCCAACTGCCGTGTAACCCCAACAAAGGCCAGGATCCAAAGATTATCACAACAAGCTCCCGGGAGAGCACAAGGCAGAGTCTCCTACCCTGTTTCTGACTATCCTTGCCAGGGCCCAACAGCTGAAGACTTCCAGGCCCCAACCAAGGCCTTTCTGGATCCACTCTCCACACACTTGGATAAGCCTCAGACATAACCGAACTGGCAGAGGAATCCAGGTGTGTGGGACCCGGGACTGAGATCTCTAAGCCTGCACTGTTTGGGACTGGACCTGTAAGTAGCTAGACAGTTACACCCTCCAACTGCCGCGTAATCCCAACAAAGGCCAGGATCCAAAGATTATCACAACAAGCTCCCGGGAGAGCACAAGGCAGAGTCTCCTACCCTGTGTCTAACAATCCTTGCCAGGGCCCAACAGCTGAAGACTTCCAGGCCCCAACCAAGGCCTTACTGGAGCCACTCTCCACACACTTGGATAAGCCTCAGACATAACCGAACTGGCAGAGGAACCCAGGTGTGTGGGACCCGGGACTGAGATCGCTAAGCCTGCACGGTTTGGGACTGGACCTGTCAGTAGCTAGACAGTTACACCCTCCAACTGCCGTGTAACCCCAACAAAGGCCAGGATCCAAAGATTATCACAACAAGCTCCCGGGAGAGCACAAGGCAGAGTCTCCTACCCTGTGTCTGACTATCCTCGCCAGGGCCCAACAGCTGAAGACTTCCAGGCCCCAACCAAGGCCTTACTGGAGCCACTCTGCACACACTTGGATAAGCCTCAGACATAACAGAACGGGCAGAGGAACCCAGGTGTGTGGGACCCGGTACTGAGATCTCTTAGCCTGCACGGTTTGGGACTGGACCTGTCAATAGCTAGACAGTTACACCCACCAACTGCCGTGTAACCCCAACAAAGGCCAGGATCCAAAGATTATCACAACAAGCTCCCGGGACAGCACAAGGCAGAGTCTCCTACCCTGTGTCTGACTATCCTTGCCAGGGCCCAACAGCTGAAGACTTCCAGGCCCCAACCAAGGCCTTACTGGAGCCACTCTCCACACACTTGGATAAGCCTCAGACATAACCGAACTGGCAGAGGAACCCAGGTGTGTGGGACCCGGGACTAAGATCGCTAAGCCTGCACGGTTTGGGTTGGACCTGTCAGTAGCTAGACAGTTACACCCTCCAACTGCCGTGTAACCCCAACAAAGGCCAGGATCCAAAGATTATCACAACAAGCTCCCGGGAGAGCACAAGGCAGAGTCTCCTACCCTGTGTTTGACTATCCTCGCCAGGGCCCAACACCTGAAGACTTCCAGGCCCCAACCAAGGCCTACTGGAGCCACTCTCCACACACTTGGATAAGACTCAGTCATAACAGAACTGGCAGAGGAACCCAGGTGTGTGGGACCCGGGACTGAGATCTCTAAGCCTGCACGGTTTGGGACTGCACCTGTCAGAAGCTAGACAGTTACACCCCCCAACTGCCGTGTAACCCCAGCAAAGACCAGGATCCAAAGATTATCACAACAAGCTCCCGGGAGAGCACAAGGCAGAGTCTCCTACCCTGTGTCTGACTATCCTTGCCAGGGCCCAACAGCTGAAGACTTCCAGGCCCCAACCAAGGCCTTACTGGAGCCACTCTCCACACCCTTGGATAAGCCTCAGACATAACTGAACTGGCAGAGGAACCCAGGTGTGTGGGACCCGGGACTGAAATCTCTAAGCCTGCACGGTTTGGGACTGGACCTGTCAGTAGCTAGACAGTTACACCCTCCACCTGCCGTGTAACCCCAACAAAGGCCAGGATCCAAAGATTATCACTATAAGCTCCCGGGAGAGCACAAGGCAGAGTCTCCTACCCTGTGTCTGACTATCCTTGCCAGGGCCCAACAGCTGAAGACTTCCAGGCCCCAACCAAGGCCTTACTGGAGCCACTCTCCACACACTTGGATAAGCCTCAGACATAACCGAACTGGCAGAGCAACCCAGGTGTGTGGGACCCGGGACTGAGATCTCTAAGCCTGCACGGTTTGGGACTGGACCTGTCAGTAGCTAGACAGTTACACCCTCCAACTGCCGTGTAACCCCAACAAAGGCCAGGATCCAAAGATTATCACAACAAGCTCCCGGGAGAGCACAAGGCAGAGTCTCCTACCCTGTGTCTGACTATCCTTGCCAGGGCCCAACAGCTGAGGACTTCCAGGCCCCAACCAAGGCCTTACTGAAGCCACTCTCCACACACTTGGATAAGTCTCAGACATAACCGAACTGGCAGAGGAATCCAGGTTTGTGGGACCCGGGACTGAGATCTCTAAGCCTGCACGGTTTGGGACTGGACCTGTCAGTAGCTAGACAGTTACACCCTCCAACTGCCGTGTAACCCCAACAAAGGCCAGGATCCAAAGATTATCACAACAAGCTCCCGGGAGAGCACAAGGCAGAGTCTCCTACCCTGTGTCTGACTATCCTCGCCAGGGCCCAACAGCTGAAGACTTCCAGGCCCCAACCAAGGCCTTACTGGAGCTACTCTCCACACACTTGGATAAGCCTCAGTCATAACCGAACTGGCAGAGGAACCCAGGTGTGTGGGACCCGGGACTGAGATCGCTAAGCCTGCACGGTTTGGGTTGGACCTGTCAGTAGCTAGACAGTTACACCCTCCAACTCCCGTGTAACCCCAACAAAGGCCAGGATCCAAAGATTATCACAACAAGCTCCCGGGAGAGCACAAGGCAGAGTCTCCTACCCTGTGTCTGACTATCCTCGCCAGGGCCCAACAGCTGAAGACTTCCAGGCCCCAACCAAGGCCTTACTGGAGCCACTCTCCACACACTTGGATAAGCCTCAGACATAACCGAACTGGCAGAGGAACCCAGGTGTGTGGGACCCGGGACTGAGATCGCTAAGCCTGCACGGTTTGCGACTGGACCTGTCAGTAGCTAGACAGTTACACCCTCCAACTGCCGCGTAACCCCAACAAAGGCCAGGATCCAAAGATTATCACAACAAGCTCCCAGGAGAGCACAAGGCAGAGTCTCCTACCCTGTGTCTGACTATCCTTGCCAGGGCCCAACAGCTGAAGACTTCCAGGCCCCAACCAAGGCCTTACTGGAGCCACTCTCCACACACTTGTATAAGCCTCAGACATAACCGAACTGGCAGAGCAACCCAGGTGTGTGGGACCCGGGACTGAGATCTCTAAGCCTGCACGTTTTGGGACTGGACCTGTCAGTAGCTAGACAGTTACACCCTCGAACTGCCGCGTAACCCCAACAAAGGCCAGGATCCAAAGATTATCACAACAAGCTCCCGGGAGAGCACAAGGCAGAGTCTCCTACCCTGTGTCTGACTATCCTTGCCAGGGCCCAACAGCTGAAGACTTCCAGGCCCCAACCAAGGTCTTACTGGAGCCACTCTCCACACACTTGGATAAGCCTCAGACATAACCGAACTGGCAGAGGAACCCAGGTGTGTGCGACCCGGGACTGAGATCTCCAAGCCTGCACGGTTTGGGACTAGACCTGTCAGTAGCTAGACAGTTACACCCTCCAACTGCCGCGTAACCCCAACAAAGGCCAGGATCCAAAGATTATCACAACAAGCTCCCAGGAGAGCACAAGGCAGAGTCTCCTACCCTGTGTCTGACTATCCTTGCCAGGGCCCAACAGCTGAGGACTTCAAGGCCCCAACCAAGGCCTTACTGGAGCCACTCTGCACACACTTGGATAAGCCTCAGACATAACCGAACTGGCAGAGGAATCCAGGTGTGTGGGACCCGGGACTGAGATCTCTAAGCCTGCACGGTTTGGGACTGCACCTGTCAGTAGCTAGACAGTTACACCCTCCAACTGCCGTGTAACCCCAACAAAGGCCAGGATCCAAAGATTATCACAACAAGCTCCCGGGAGAGCACAAGGCAGAGTCTCCTACCCTGTGTCTGACTATCCTCGCCAGGGCCCAACAGCTGAAGACTTCCAGGCCCCAACCAAGGCCTTACTGGAGCCACTCTCCACACACTTGGATAAGCCTCAGACATAACCGAACTGGCAGAGGAACCCAGGTGTGTGGGACCCGGGACTGAGATCTCTAAGCCTGCACGGTTTGGGACTGGACCTGTCAGTAGCTAGACAGTTACACCCTCCAACTGCCGTGTAACCCCAACAAAGGCCAGGATCCAAAGATTATCACAACAAGCTCCCGGGAGAGCACAAGGCAGAGTCTCCTACCCTGTGTCTGACTATCCTCGCCAGGGCCCAACAGCTGAAGACTTCCAGGCCCCAACCAAGGCCTTACTGGAGCCACTCTCCACACACTTGGATAAGCCTCAGACATAACCGAACTGGCAGAGGAACCCAGGTGTGTGGGACCCGGGACTGAGATCTCTAAGCCTGCACGGTTTGGGACTGCACCTGTCAGTAGCTAGACAGTTACACCCTCCAACTGCCGTGTAACCCCAACAAAGGCCAGGATCCAAAGATTATCACAACAAGCTCCCGGGAGAGCACAAGGCAGAGTCTCCTACCCTGTGTCTGACTATCCTCGCCAGGGCCCAACAGCTGAAGACTTCCAGGCCCGAACCAAGGCCTTACTGGAGCCACTCTCCACACACTTGGATAAGACTCAGACATAACCGAACTGGCAGAGGAAGCCAGGTGTGTGGGACCCGGGACTGAGATCTCTAAGCCTGCACGGTTTGGGACTGGACCTGTCAGTAGCTAGACAGTTACACCCTCCAACTGCCGTGTAACCCCAACAAAGGCCAGGATCCAAAGATTATCACAACAAGCTCCCGGGAGAGCACAAGGCAGAGTCTCCTACCCTGTGTCTGACTATCCTTGCCAGGGCCCAACAGCGGAAGACTTCCAGGCCCCAACCAAGGCCTTACTGGAGCCACTCTCCACACACTTGGATAAGCCTCAGACATAACCGAACTGGCAGAGGAAACCAGGTGTGTGGGACCCGGGACTGAGATCTCTAAGCCTGCACGGTTTGGGACTGGACCTGTCAGTAGCTAGACAGTTACACCCTCCAACTGCCGTGTAACCCCAACAAAGGCCAGGATCCAAAGATTATCACAACAAGCTCCCGGGAGAGCACAAGGCAGAGTCTCCTACCCTGTGTCTGACTATCCTTGCCAGGGCCCAACAGCTGAAGACTTCCAGGCCCCAACCAAGGCCTTACTGGGGCCACTCTCCACACACTTGGATAAGCCTCAGACATAACCGAACTGGCAGAGGAACCCAGGTGTGTGGGACCCGGGACTGAGATCTCTAAGCCTGCACGGTTTGGGACTGGACCCAGTAGCTAGACACTTACACCCTCCAACTGCCGTGTAACCCCAACAAAGGCCAGGATCCAAAGATTATCACAACAAGCTCCCGGGAGAGCACAAGGCAGAGTCTCCTACCCTGTGTCTGACTATCCTTGCCAGGGCCCAACAGCGGAAGACTTCCAGGCCCCAACCAAGGCCTTACTGGAGCCACTCTCCACACACTTGGATAAGCCTCAGACATAACCGAACTGGCAGAGGAACCCAGGTGTGTGGGACCCGGGACTGAGATCTCTAAGCCTGCACGGTTTGGGACTGGACCTGTCAGTAGCTAGACAGTTACACCCTCCAACTGCCGTGTAACCCCAACAAAGGCCAGGATCCAAAGATTATCACAACAAGCTCCCGGGAGAGCACAAGGCAGAGTCTCCTACCCTGTGTCTGACTATCCTCGCCAGGGCCCAACAGCTGAAGACTTCCAGGCCCCAACCAAGGCCTTACTGGAGCCACTCTCCACGCACTTGGATAAGCCTTAGACATAACCGAACTGGCAGAGGAACCCAGTGTGTGGGACCCGGGACTGAGATCTCTAAGCCTGCACGGTTTGGGACTGGACCCAGTAGCTAGACAGTTACACCCTCCAACTGCCGTGTAACCCCAACAAAGTCCAGGATCCAAAGATTATCACAACAAGCTCCTGGGAGAGCACTAGGCAGAGTCTCCTACCCTGTGTCTGACTATCCTCGCCAGGGCCCAACAGCTGAAGACTTCCAGGCCCCAACCAAGGTCTTACTGGAGCCACTCTCCACAAACTTGGATAAGCCTCAGACATAACCGAACTGGCAGAGGAACCCAGGTGTGTGGGACCCGGGACTGAGATCTCTAAGCCTGCACGGTTTGGGACTGGACCTGTCAGTAGCTAGACAGTTACACCCTCCAACTGCCGCGTAACCCCAACAAAGGCCAGGATCCTAAGATTATCACAACAAGCTCCCGGGAGAGCACAAGGCAGAGTCTCCTACCCTGTGTCTGACTATCCTCGCCAGGGCCCAACAGCTGAAGACTTCCAGGCCCCAACCAAGGCCTTACTGGAGCCACTCTCCACACACTTGGATAAGCCTCAGACATAACCGAACTGGCAGAGGAACCCAGGTGTGTGGGACCCGGGACTGAGATCTCTAAGCCTGCACGGTTTGGGACTGGACCTGTCAGTAGCTAGACAGTTACACCCTCCAACTGCCGTGTAACCCCAACAAAGGCCAGGATCCAAAGATTATCACAACAAGCTCCCGGGAGTGCACAAGGCAGAGTCTCCTACCCTGTGTCTGACTATCCTTGCCAGGGCCCAACAGCTGAAGACTTCCAGGCCCCAACCAAGGCCTTACTGGAGCCACTCTCCACACACTTGGATAAGCCTCAGATATAACCGAACTGGCAGAGGAACCCAGGTGTATGGGACCCGGGACTGAGAACTCTAAGCCTGCACGGTTTGGGACTGGACCTGTCAGTAGCTAGACAGTTACACCCTCCAACTGCCTTGTAACACCAACAAAGGCCAGGATCCAAAGATTATCACAACAAGCTCCCGGGAGAGCACAAGGCAGAGTCTCCTACCCTGTGTCTGACTATCCTTGCCAGGGCCCAACAGCTGAAGACTTCCAGGCCCCAACCAAGGCCTTACTGGAGCCACTCTCCACACACTTGTATAAGCCTCAGACATAACCGAACTGGCAGAGCAACCCAGGTGTGTGGGACCCGGGACTGAGATCTCTAAGCCTGCACGTTTTGGGACTGGACCTGTCAGTAGCTAGACAGTTACACCCTCGAACTGCCGCGTAACCCCAACAAAGGCCAGGATCCAAAGATTATCACAACAAGCTCCCGGGAGAGCACAAGGCAGAGTCTCCTACCCTGTGTCTGACTATCCTTGCCAGGGCCCAACAGCTTAGGACTTCCAGGCCCCAACCAAGGCCTTACTGGAGCCACTCTCCACACACTTGGATAAGCCTCAGACATAACCGAACTGGCAGAGGAACCCAGGTGTGTGGGACCCGGGACTGAGATCTCTAAGCCTGCACGGTTTGGGACTGGACCTGTCAGTAGCTAGACAGTTACACCCTCGAACTGCCGCGTAACCCCAACAAAGGCCAGGATCCAAAGATTATCACAACAAGCTCCCGGGAGAGCACAAGGCAGAGTCTCCTACCCTGTGTCTGACTATCCTTGCCAGGGTCCAACAGCGGAAGACTTCCAGGCCCCAACCAAGGCCTTACTGGAGCCACTCTCCACACACTTGGATAAGCCTCAGACATAACCGAACTGGCAGAGGAATCCAGGTGTGTGGGACCCGGGACTGAGATCTCTAAGCCTGCACGGTTTGGGACTGGACCTCTCAGAAGCTAGACAGTTACACCCTCCAACTGCCGTGTAACCCCAACAAAGGCCAGGATCCAAAGATTATCACAACAAGCTCCCGGGAGAGCACAAGGCAGAGTCTCCTACCCTGTGTCTGACTATCCTTGCCAGGGCCCAACAGCTGAAGACTTCCAGGCCCCAACCAAGGCCTTACTGGAGCCACTCTCCACACACTTGGATAAGCCTCAGACATAACCGAACTGGCAGAGGATCCCAGGTGTGTGGGACCCGGGACTGAGATCTCTAAGCCTGCACGGTTTGGGACTGGACCTGTCAGTAGCTAGACAGTTACACCCACCAACTGCCGCGTAACCCCAACAAAGGCCAGGATCCAAAGATTATCACAACAAGCTCCCGGGAGAGCACAAGGCAGAGTCTCCTACCCTGTGTCTGACTATCCTCGCCAGGGCCCAACAGCTGAAGACTTCCAGGCCCCAACCAAGGTCTTACTGGAGCCACTCTCCACACACTTGGATAAGCCTCAGACATAACCGAACTGGCAGAGGAACCCAGGTGTGTGCGACCCGGGACTGAGATCTCCAAGCCTGCACGGTTTGGGACTGGACCTGTCAGTAGCTAGACAGTTACACCCTCCAACTGCCGCGTAACCCCAACAAAGGCCAGGATCCAAAGATTATCACAACAAGCTCCCAGGAGAGCACAAGGCAGAGTCTCCTACCCTGAGTCTGACTATCCTTGCCAGGGCCCAACAGCTGAGGACTTCAAGGCCCCAACCAAGGCCTTACTGGAGCCACTCTCCACACACTTGGATAAGCCTCAGACATAACCGAACTGGCAGAGGAACCCAGGTGTGTGGGACCCGGGACTGAGATCTCTAAGCCGGCACGGTTTGGGACTGGACCTGTCAGTAGCTAGACAGTTACACCCTCCAACTGCCGTGTAACCCCAACAAAGGCCAGGATCCAAAGATTATCACAACAAGCTCCCGGGAGAGCACAAGGCAGAGTCTCCTACCCTGTGTCTGACTATCCTCGCCAGGGCCCAACAGCTGAAGACTTCCAGGCCCCAACCAAGGCCTTACTGGAGCCACTCTCCACACACTTGGATAAGCCTCAGACATAACCGAACTGGCAGAGGAACCCAGGTGTGTGGGACCCGGGACTGAGATCTCTAAGCCTGCACGGTTTGGGACTGGACCTGTCAGTAGCTAGACAGTTACACCCTCCAACTGCCGTGTAACCCCAACAAAGGCCAGGATCCAAAGATTATCACAACAAGCTCCCGGGAGAGCACAAGGCAGAGTCTCCTACCCTGTGTCTGACTATCCTCGCCAGGGCCCAACAGCTGAAGACTTCCAGGCCCGAACCAAGGCCTTACTGGAGCCACTCTCCACACACTTGGATAAGCCTCAGACATAACCGAACTGGCAGAGGAACCCAGGTGTGTGGGACCCGGGACTGAGATCTCTAAGCCTGCACGGTTTGGGACTGGACCTGTCAGTAGCTAGACAGTTACACCCTCCAACTGCCGTGTAACCCCAACAAAGGCCAGGATCCAAAGATTATCACAACAAGCTCCCGGGAGAGCACAAGGCAGAGTCTCCTACCCTGTGTCTGACTATCCTTGCCAGGGCCCAACAGCGGAAGACTTCCAGGCCCCAACCAAGGCCTTACTGGAGCCACTCTCCACACACTTGGATAAGCCTCAGACATAACCGAACTGGCAGAGGAAACCAGGTGTGTGGGACCCGGGACTGAGATCTCTAAGCCTGCACGGTTTGGGACTGGACCTGTCAGTAGCTAGACAGTTACACCCTCCAACTGCCGTGTAACCCCAACAAAGGCCAGGATCCAAAGATTATCACAACAAGCTCCCGGGAGAGCACAAGGCAGAGTCTCCTACCCTGTGTCTGACTATCCTTGCCAGGGCCCAACAGCTGAGGACTTCCAGGCCCCAACCAAGGCCTTACTGAAGCCACTCTCCACACACTTGGATGAGTCTCAGACATAACCGAACTGGCAGAGGAATCCAGGTTTGTGGGACCCGGGACTGAGATCTCTAAGCCTGCACGGTTTGGGACTGGACCTGTCAGTAGCTAGACAGTTACACCCTCCAACTGCCGTGTAACCCCAACAAAGGCCAGGATCCAAAGATTATCACAACAAGCTCCCGGGAGAGCACAAGGCAGAGTCTCCTACCCTGTGTCTGACTATCCTCGCCAGGGCCCAACAGCTGAAGACTTCCAGGCCCCAACCAAGGCCTTACTGGAGCTACTCTCCACACACTTGGATAAGCCTCAGTCATAACCGAACTGGCAGAGGAACCCAGGTGTGTGGGACCCGGGACTGAGATCGCTAAGCCTGCACGGTTTGGGTTGGACCTGTCAGTAGCTAGACAGTTACACCCTCCAACTCCCGTGTAACCCCAACAAAGGCCAGGATCCAAAGATTATCACAACAAGCTCCCGGGAGAGCACAAGGCAGAGTCTCCTACCCTGTGTCTGACTATCCTCGCCAGGGCCCAACAGCTGAAGACTTCCAGGCCCCAACCAAGGCCTTACTGGAGCCACTCTCCACACACTTGGATAAGCCTCAGACATAACCGAACTGGCAGAGGAACCCAGGTGTGTGGGACCCGGGACTGAGATCGCTAAGCCTGCACGGTTTGCGACTGGACCTGTCAGTAGCTAGACAGTTACACCCTCCAACTGCCGCGTAACCCCAACAAAGGCCAGGATCCAAAGATTATCACAACAAGCTCCCAGGAGAGCACAAGGCAGAGTCTCCTACCCTGTGTCTGACTATCCTTGCCAGGGCCCAACAGCTGAAGACTTCCAGGCCCCAACCAAGGCCTTACTGGAGCCACTCTCCACACACTTGTATAAGCCTCAGACATAACCGAACTGGCAGAGCAACCCAGGTGTGTGGGACCCGGGACTGAGATCTCTAAGCCTGCACGTTTTGGGACTGGACCTGTCAGTAGCTAGACAGTTACACCCTCGAACTGCCGCGTAACCCCAACAAAGGCCAGGATCCAAAGATTATCACAACAAGCTCCCGGGAGAGCACAAGGCAGAGTCTCCTACCCTGTGTCTGACTATCCTTGCCAGGGCCCAACAGCTGAAGACTTCCAGGCCCCAACCAAGGTCTTACTGGAGCCACTCTCCACACACTTGGATAAGCCTCAGACATAACCGAACTGGCAGAGGAACCCAGGTGTGTGGGACCCGGGACTGAGATCTCTAAGCCTGCACGGTTTGGGACTGGACCTGTCAGTAGCTAGACAGTTACACCCTCCAACTGCCGTGTAACCCCAACAAAGGCCAGGATCCAAAGATTATCACAACAAGCTCCCGGGAGAGCACAAGGCAGAGTCTCCTACCCTGTGTCTGACTATCCTCGCCAGGGCCCAACAGCTGAAGACTTCCAGGCCCCAACCAAGGCCTTACTGGAGCCACTCTCCACACACTTGGATAAGCCTCAGACATAACCGAACTGGCAGAGGAACCCAGGTGTGTGGGACCCGGGACTGAGATCTCTAAGCCTGCACGGTTTGGGACTGCACCTGTCAGTAGCTAGACAGTTACACCCTCCAACTGCCGTGTAACCCCAACAAAGGCCAGGATCCAAAGATTATCACAACAAGCTCCCGGGAGAGCACAAGGCAGAGTCTCCTACCCTGTGTCTGACTATCCTCGCCAGGGCCCAACAGCTGAAGACTTCCAGGCCCGAACCAAGGCCTTACTGGAGCCACTCTCCACACACTTGGATAAGACTCAGACATAACCGAACTGGCAGAGGAACCCAGGTGTGTGGGACCCGGGACTGAGATCTCTAAGCCTGCACGGTTTGGGACTGGACCTGTCAGTAGCTAGACAGTTACACCCTCCAACTGCCGTGTAACCCCAACAAAGGCCAGGATCCAAAGATTATCACAACAAGCTCCCGGGAGAGCACAAGGCAGAGTCTCCTACCCTGTGTCTGACTATCCTTGCCAGGGCCCAACAGCTGAAGACTTCCAGGCCCCAACCAAGGCCTTACTGGGGCCACTCTCCACACACTTGGATAAGCCTCAGACATAACCGAACTGGCAGAGGAACCCAGGTGTGTGGGACCCGGGACTGAGATCTCTAAGCCTGCACGGTTTGGGACTGGACCCAGTAGCTAGACACTTACACCCTCCAACTGCCGTGTAACCCCAACAAAGGCCAGGATCCAAAGATTATCACAACAAGCTCCCGGGAGAGCACAAGGCAGAGTCTCCTACCCTATGTCTGACTATCCTTGCCAGGGCCCAACAGCGGAAGACTTCCAGGCCCCAACCAAGGCCTTACTGGAGCCACTCTCCACACACTTGGATAAGCCTCAGACATAACCGAACTGGCAGAGGAACCCAGGTGTGTGGGACCCGGGACTGAGATCTCTAAGCCTGCACGGTTTGGGACTGGACCTGTCAGTAGCTAGACAGTTACACCCTCCAACTGCCGTGTAACCCCAACAAAGGCCAGGATCCAAAGATTATCACAACAAGCTCCCGGGAGAGCACAAGGCAGAGTCTCCTACCCTGTGTCTGACTATCCTCGCCAGGGCCCAACAGCTGAAGACTTCCAGGCCCCAACCAAGGCCTTACTGGAGCTACTCTCCACACACTTGGATAAGCCTCAGTCATAACCGAACTGGCAGAGGAACCCAGGTGTGTGGGACCCGGGACTGAGATCGCTAAGCCTGCACGGTTTGGGTTGGACCTGTCAGTAGCTAGACAGTTACACCCTCCAACTCCCGTGTAACCCCAACAAAGGCCAGGATCCAAAGATTATCACAACAAGCTCCCGGGAGAGCACAAGGCAGAGTCTCCTACCCTGTGTCTGACTATCCTCGCCAGGGCCCAACAGCTGAAGACTTCCAGGCCCCAACCAAGGCCTTACTGGAGCCACTCTCCACACACTTGGATAAGCCTCAGACATAACCGAACTGGCAGAGGAACCCAGGTGTGTGGGACCCGGGACTGAGATCGCTAAGCCTGCACGGTTTGCGACTGGACCTGTCAGTAGCTAGACAGTTACACCCTCCAACTGCCGCGTAACCCCAACAAAGGCCAGGATCCAAAGATTATCACAACAAGCTCCCAGGAGAGCACAAGGCAGAGTCTCCTACCCTGTGTCTGACTATCCTTGCCAGGGCCCAACAGCTGAAGACTTCCAGGCCCCAACCAAGGCCTTACTGGAGCCACTCTCCACACACTTGTATAAGCCTCAGACATAACCGAACTGGCAGAGCAACCCAGGTGTGTGGGACCCGGGACTGAGATCTCTAAGCCTGCACGTTTTGGGACTGGACCTGTCAGTAGCTAGACAGTTACACCCTCGAACTGCCGCGTAACCCCAACAAAGGCCAGGATCCAAAGATTATCACAACAAGCTCCCGGGAGAGCACAAGGCAGAGTCTCCTACCCTGTGTCTGACTATCCTTGCCAGGGCCCAACAGCTGAAGACTTCCAGGCCCCAACCAAGGTCTTACTGGAGCCACTCTCCACACACTTGGATAAGCCTCAGACATAACCGAACTGGCAGAGGAACCCAGGTGTGTGGGACCCGGGACTGAGATCTCTAAGCCTGCACGGTTTGGGACTGGACCTGTCAGTAGCTAGACAGTTACACCCTCCAACTGCCGTGTAACCCCAACAAAGGCCAGGATCCAAAGATTATCACAACAAGCTCCCGGGAGAGCACAAGGCAGAGTCTCCTACCCTGTGTCTGACTATCCTCGCCAGGGCCCAACAGCTGAAGACTTCCAGGCCCCAACCAAGGCCTTACTGGAGCCACTCTCCACACACTTGGATAAGCCTCAGACATAACCGAACTGGCAGAGGAACCCAGGTGTGTGGGACCCGGGACTGAGATCTCTAAGCCTGCACGGTTTGGGACTGCACCTGTCAGTAGCTAGACAGTTACACCCTCCAACTGCCGTGTAACCCCAACAAAGGCCAGGATCCAAAGATTATCACAACAAGCTCCCGGGAGAGCACAAGGCAGAGTCTCCTACCCTGTGTCTGACTATCCTCGCCAGGGCCCAACAGCTGAAGACTTCCAGGCCCGAACCAAGGCCTTACTGGAGCCACTCTCCACACACTTGGATAAGACTCAGACATAACCGAACTGGCAGAGGAACCCAGGTGTGTGGGACCCGGGACTGAGATCTCTAAGCCTGCACGGTTTGGGACTGGACCTGTCAGTAGCTAGACAGTTACACCCTCCAACTGCCGTGTAACCCCAACAAAGGCCAGGATCCAAAGATTATCACAACAAGCTCCCGGGAGAGCACAAGGCAGAGTCTCCTACCCTGTGTCTGACTATCCTTGCCAGGGCCCAACAGCTGAAGACTTCCAGGCCCCAACCAAGGCCTTACTGGGGCCACTCTCCACACACTTGGATAAGCCTCAGACATAACCGAACTGGCAGAGGAACCCAGGTGTGTGGGACCCGGGACTGAGATCTCTAAGCCTGCACGGTTTGGGACTGGACCCAGTAGCTAGACACTTACACCCTCCAACTGCCGTGTAACCCCAACAAAGGCCAGGATCCAAAGATTATCACAACAAGCTCCCGGGAGAGCACAAGGCAGAGTCTCCTACCCTATGTCTGACTATCCTTGCCAGGGCCCAACAGCGGAAGACTTCCAGGCCCCAACCAAGGCCTTACTGGAGCCACTCTCCACACACTTGGATAAGCCTCAGACATAACCGAACTGGCAGAGGAACCCAGGTGTGTGGGACCCGGGACTGAGATCTCTAAGCCTGCACGGTTTGGGACTGGACCTGTCAGTAGCTAGACAGTTACACCCTCCAACTGCCGTGTAACCCCAACAAAGGCCAGGATCCAAAGATTATCACAACAAGCTCCCGGGAGAGCACAAGGCAGAGTCTCCTACCCTGTGTCTGACTATCCTCGCCAGGGCCCAACAGCTGAAGACTTCCAGGCCCCAACCAAGGCCTTACTGGAGCCACTCTCCACGCACTTGGATAAGCCTTAGACATAACCGAACTGGCAGAGGAACCCAGTGTGTGGGACCCGGGACTGAGATCTCTAAGCCTGCACGGTTTGGGACTGGACCCAGTAGCTAGACAGTTACACCCTCCAACTGCCGTGTAACCCCAACAAAGTCCAGGATCCAAAGATTATCACAAGAAGCTCCTGGGAGAGCACTAGGCAGAGTCTCCTACCCTGTGTCTGACTATCCTCGCCAGGGCCCAACAGCTGAAGACTTCCAGGCCCCAACCAAGGTCTTACTGGAGCCACTCTCCACAAACTTGGATAAGCCTCAGACATAACCGAACTGGCAGAGGAACCCAGGTGTGTGGGACCCGGGACTGAGATCTCTAAGCCTGCACGGTTTGGGACTGGACCTGTCAGTAGCTAGACAGTTACACCCTCCAACTGCCGCGTAACCCCAACAAAGGCCAGGATCCTAAGATTATCACAACAAGCTCCCGGGAGAGCACAAGGCAGAGTCTCCTACCCTGTGTCTGACTATCCTCGCCAGGGCCCAACAGCTGAAGACTTCCAGGCCCCAACCAAGGCCTTACTGGAGCCACTCTCCACACACTTGGATAAGCCTCAGACATAACCGAACTGGCAGAGGAACCCAGGTGTGTGGGACCCGGGACTGAGATCTCTAAGCCTGCACGGTTTGGGACTGGACCTGTCAGTAGCTAGACACTTACACCCTCCAACTGCCGTGTAACCCCAACAAAGGCCAGGATCCAAAGATTATCACAACAAGCTCCCGGGAGAGCACAAGGCAGAGTCTCCTACCCTGTGTCTGACTATCCTCGCCAGGGCCCAACAGCTGAAGACTTCCAGGCCCGAACCAAGGCCTTACTGGAGCCACTCTCCACACACTTGGATAAGCCTCAGACATAACCGAACTGGCAGAGGAACCCAGGTGTGTGGGACCCGGGACTGAGATCTCTAAGCCTGCACGGTTTGGGACTGGACCTGTCAGTAGCTAGACAGTTACACCCTCCAACTGCCGTGTAACCCCAACAAAGGCCAGGATCCAAAGATTATCACAACAAGCTCCCGGGAGAGCACAAGGCAGAGTCTCCTACCCTGTGTCTGACTATCCTTGCCAGGGCCCAACAGCTGAAGACTTCCAGGCCCCAACCAAGGCCTTACTGGAGCTACTCTCCACACACTTGGATAAGCCTCAGATATAACCGAACTGGCAGAGGAACCCAGGTGTATGGGACCCGGGACTGAGAACTCTAAGCCTGCACGGTTTGGGACTGGACCTGTCAGTAGCTAGACAGTTACACCCTCCAACTGCCTTGTAACACCAACAAAGGCCAGGATCCAAAGATTATCACAACAAGCTCCCGGGAGAGCACAAGGCAGAGTCTCCTACCCTGTGTCTGACTATCCTTGCCAGGGCCCAACAGCTGAAGACTTCCAGGCCCCAACCAAGGCCTTACTGGAGCCACTCTCCACACACTTGTATAAGCCTCAGACATAACCGAACTGGCAGAGCAACCCAGGTGTGTGGGACCCGGGACTGAGATCTCTAAGCCTGCACGTTTTGGGACTGGACCTGTCAGTAGCTAGACAGTTACACCCTCGAACTGCCGCGTAACCCCAACAAAGGCCAGGATCCAAAGATTATCACAACAAGCTCCCGGGAGAGCACAAGGCAGAGTCTCCTACCCTGTGTCTGACTATCCTTGCCAGGGCCCAACAGCTTAGGACTTCCAGGCCCCAACCAAGGCCTTACTGGAGCCACTCTCCACACACTTGGATAAGCCTCAGACATAACCGAACTGGCAGAGGAACCCAGGTGTGTGGGACCCGGGACTGAGATCTCTAAGCCTGCACGGTTTGGGACTGGACCTGTCAGTAGCTAGACAGTTACACCCTCGAACTGCCGCGTAACCCCAACAAAGGCCAGGATCCAAAGATTATCACAACAAGCTCCCGGGAGAGCACAAGGCAGAGTCTCCTACCCTGTGTCTGACTATCCTTGCCAGGGCCCAACAGCGGAAGACTTCCAGGCCCCAACCAAGGCCTTACTGGAGCCACTCTCCACACACTTGGATAAGCCTCAGACATAACCGAACTGGCAGAGGAATCCAGGTGTGTGGGACCCGGGACTGAGATCTCTAAGCCTGCACGGTTTGGGACTGGACCTCTCAGAAGCTAGACAGTTACACCCTCCAACTGCCGTGTAACCCCAACAAAGGCCAGGATCCAAAGATTATCACAACAAGCTCCCGGGAGAGCACAAGGCAGAGTCTCCTACCCTGTGTCTGACTATCCTTGCCAGGGCCCAACAGCTGAAGACTTCCAGGCCCCAACCAAGGCCTTACTGGAGCCACTCTCCACACACTTGGATAAGCCTCAGACATAACCGAACTGGCAGAGGAACCCAGTTGTGTGGGACCCGGGACTGAGATCTCTAAGCCTGCACGGTTTGGGACTGGACCTGTCAGTAGCTAGACAGTTACACCCACCAACTGCCGCGTAACCCCAACAAAGGCCAGGATCCAAAGATTATCACAACAAGCTCCCGGGAGAGCACAAGGCAGAGTCTCCTACCCTGTGTCTGACTATCCTCGCCAGGGCCCAACAGCTGAAGACTTCCAGGCCCCAACCAAGGTCTTACTGGAGCCACTCTCCACACACTTGGATAAGCCTCAGACATAACCGAACTGGCAGAGGAACCCAGGTGTGTGCGACCCGGGACTGAGATCTCCAAGCCTGCACGGTTTGGGACTGGACCTGTCAGTAGCTAGACAGTTACACCCTCCAACTGCCGCGTAACCCCAACAAAGGCCAGGATCCAAAGATTATCACAACAAGCTCCCAGGAGAGCACAAGGCAGAGTCTCCTACCCTGTGTCTGACTATCCTTGCCAGGGCCCAACAGCTGAGGACTTCAAGGCCCCAACCAAGGCCTTACTGGAGCCACTCTCCACACACTTGTATAAGCCTCAGACATAACCGAACTGGCAGAGGAACCCAGGTGTGTGGGACCCGGGACTGAGATCTCTAAGCCGGCACGGTTTGGGACTGGACCTGTCAGTAGCTAGACAGTTACAACCTCTAACTGTCGCGTAACCCCAACAAAGGCCAGGATCCAAAGATTATCACAACAAGCTCCCGGGAGAGCACAAGGCAGAGTCTCCTACCCTGTGTCTGACTATCCTCGCCAGGGCCCAACAGCTGAAGACTTCCAGGCCCCAACCAAGGCCTTACTGGAGCCACTCTCCACACACTTGGATAAGCCTCAGACATAACCGAACTGGCAGAGGAACCCAGGTGTGTGGGACCCGGGACTGAGATCTCTAAGCCTGCACGGTTTGGGACTGGACCTGTCAGTAGCTAGACAGTTACACCCTCCAACTGCCGTGTAACCCCAACAAAGGCCAGGATCCAAAGATTATCACAACAAGCTCCCGGGAGAGCACAAGGCAGAGTCTCCTACCCTGTGTCTGACTATCCTCGCCAGGGCCCAACAGCTGAAGACTTCCAGGCCCCAACCAAGGCCTTACTGGAGCCACTCTCCACAAACTTGGATAAGCCTCAGACATAACCGAACTGGCAGAGGAACCCAGGTGTGTGGGACCCGGGACTGAGATCTCTAAGCCTGCACGGTTTGGGACTGGACCTGTCAGTAGCTAGACAGTTACACCCTCCAACTGCCGTGTAACCCCAACAAAGGCCAGGATCCAAAGATTATCACAACAAGCTCCCGGGAGAGCACAAGGCAGAGTCTCCTACCCTGTGTCTGACTATCCTCGCCAGGGCCCAACAGCTGAAGACTTCCAGGCCCGAACCAAGGCCTTACTGGAGCCACTCTCCACACACTTGGATAAGCCTCAGACATAACCGAACTGGCAGAGGAACCCAGGTGTGTGGGACCCGGGACTGAGATCTCTAAGCCTGCACGGTTTGGGACTGGACCTGTCAGTAGCTAGACAGTTACACCCTCCAACTGCCGTGTAACCCCAACAAAGGCCAGGATCCAAAGATTATCACAACAAGCTCCCGGGAGAGCACAAGGCAGAGTCTCCTACCCTGTGTCTGACTATCCTTGCTAGAGCCCAACAGCTGAAGACTTCCAGGCCCCAACCAAGGCCTTACTGGGGCCACTCTCCACACACTTGGATAAGCCTCAGACATAACCGAACTGGCAGAGGAACCCAGGTGTGTGGGACCCGGGACTGAGATCTCTAAGCCTGCACGGTTTGGGACTGGACCCAGTAGCTAGACACTTACACCCTCCAACTGCCGTGTAACCCCAACAAAGGCCAGGATCCAAAGATTATCACAACAAGCTCCCGGGAGACCACAAGGCAGAGTCTCCTACCCTGTGTCTGACTATCCTTGCCAGGGCCCAACAGCGGAAGACTTCCAGGCCCCAACCAAGGCCTTACTGGAGCCACTCTCCACACACTTGGATAAGCCTCAGACATAACCGAACTGGCAGAGGAACCCAGGTGTGTGGGACCCGGGACTGAGATCTCTAAGCCTGCACGGTTTGGGACTGGACCTGTCAGTAGCTAGACAGTTACACCCTCCAACTGCCGTGTAACCCCAACAAAGGCCAGGATCCAAAGATTATCACAACAAGCTCCCGGGAGAGCACAAGGCAGAGTCTCCTTCCCTGTGTCTGACTATCCTCGCCAGGGCCCAACAGCTGAAGACTTCCAGGCCCCAACCAAGGCCTTACTGGAGCCACTCTCCACGCACTTGGATAAGCCTTAGACATAACCGAACTGGCAGAGGAACCCAGTGTGTGGGACCCGGGACTGAGATCTCTAAGCCTGCACGGTTTGGGACTGGACCCAGTAGCTAGACAGTTACACCCTCCAACTGCCGTGTAACCCCAACAAAGTCCAGGATCCAAAGATTATCACAACAAGCTCCTGGGAGAGCACTAGGCAGAGTCTCCTACCCTGTGTCTGACTATCCTCGCCAGGGCCCAACAGCTGAAGACTTCCAGGCCCCAACCAAGGTCTTACTGGAGCCACTCTCCACAAACTTGGATAAGCCTCAGACATAACCGAACTGGCAGAGGAACCCAGGTGTGTGGGACCCGGGACTGAGATCTCTAAGCCTGCACGGTTTGGGACTGGACCTGTCAGTAGCTAGACAGTTACACCCTCCAACTGCCGCGTAACCTCAACAAAGGCCAGGATCCTAAGATTATCACAACAAGCTCCCGGGAGAGCACAAGGCAGAGTCTCCTACCCTGTGTCTGACTATCCTCGCCAGGGCCCAACAGCTGAAGACTTCCAGGCCCCAACCAAGGCCTTACTGGAGCCACTCTCCACACACTTGGATAAGCCTCAGACATAACCGAACTGGCAGAGGAACCCAGGTGTGTGGGACCCGGGACTGAGATCTCTAAGCCTGCACGGTTTGGGACTGGACCTGTCAGTAGCTAGACACTTACACCCTCCAACTGCCGCGTAACCCCAACAAAGGCCAGGATCCAAAGATTATCACAACAAGCTCCCGGGAGAGCACAAGGCAGAGTCTCCTACCCTGTGTCTGACTATCCTTGCCAGGGCCCAACAGCGGAAGACTTCCAGGCCCCAACCAAGGCCTTACTGGAGCCACTCTCCACACACTTGGATAAGCCTCAGACATAACCGAACTGGCAGAGGAATCCAGGTGTGTGGGACCCGGGACTGAGATCTCTAAGCCTGCACGGTTTGGGACTGGACCTCTCAGAAGCTAGACAGTTACACCCTCCAACTGCCGTGTAACCCCAACAAAGGCCAGGATCCAAAGATTATCACAACAAGCTCCCGGGAGAGCACAAGGCAGAGTCTCCTACCCTGTGTCTGACTATCCTTGCCAGGGCCCAACAGCTGAAGACTTCCAGGCCCCAACCAAGGCCTTACTGGAGCCACTCTCCACACACTTGGATAAGCCTCAGACATAACCGAACTGGCAGAGGAACCCAGGTGTGTGGGACCCGGGACTGAGATCTCTAAGCCTGCACGGTTTGGGACTGGACCTGTCAGTAGCTAGACAGTTACACCCACCAACTGCCGCGTAACCCCAACAAAGGCCAGGATCCAAAGATTATCACAACAAGCTCCCGGGAGAGCACAAGGCAGAGTCTCCTACCCTGTGTCTGACTATCCTCGCCAGGGCCCAACAGCTGAAGACTTCCAGGCCCCAACCAAGGTCTTACTGGAGCCACTCTCCACACACTTGGATAAGCCTCAGACATAACCGAACTGGCAGAGGAACCCAGGTGTGTGCGACCCGGGACTGAGATCTCCAAGCCTGCACGGTTTGGGACTGGACCTGTCAGTAGCTAGACAGTTACACCCTCCAACTGCCGCGTAACCCCAACAAAGGCCAGGATCCAAAGATTATCACAACAAGCTCCCAGGAGAGCACAAGGCAGAGTCTCCTACCCTGTGTCTGACTATCCTTGCCAGGGCCCAACAGCTGAGGACTTCAAGGCCCCAACCAAGGCCTTACTGGAGCCACTCTCCACACACTTGTATAAGCCTCAGACATAACCGAACTGGCAGAGGAACCCAGGTGTGTGGGACCCGGGACTGAGATCTCTAAGCCGGCACGGTTTGGGACTGGACCTGTCAGTAGCTAGACAGTTACAACCTCTAACTGTCGCGTAACCCCAACAAAGGCCAGGATCCAAAGATTATCACAACAAGCTCCCGGGAGAGCACAAGGCAGAGTCTCCTACCCTGTGTCTGACTATCCTCGCCAGGGCCCAACAGCTGAAGACTTCCAGGCCCCAACCAAGGCCTTACTGGAGCCACTCTCCACACACTTGGATAAGCCTCAGACATAACCGAACTGGCAGAGGAACCCAGGTGTGTGGGACCCGGGACTGAGATCTCTAAGCCTGCACGGTTTGGGACTGGACCTGTCAGTAGCTAGACAGTTACACCCTCCAACTGCCGTGTAACCCCAACAAAGGCCAGGATCCAAAGATTATCACAACAAGCTCCCGGGAGAGCACAAGGCAGAGTCTCCTACCCTGTGTCTGACTATCCTCGCCAGGGCCCAACAGCTGAAGACTTCCAGGCCCCAACCAAGGCCTTACTGGAGCCACTCTCCACAAACTTGGATAAGCCTCAGACATAACCGAACTGGCAGAGGAACCCAGGTGTGTGGGACCCGGGACTGAGATCTCTAAGCCTGCACGGTTTGGGACTGGACCTGTCAGTAGCTAGACAGTTACACCCTCCAACTGCCGTGTAACCCCAACAAAGGCCAGGATCCAAAGATTATCACAACAAGCTCCCGGGAGAGCACAAGGCAGAGTCTCCTACCCTGTGTCTGACTATCCTCGCCAGGGCCCAACAGCTGAAGCCTTCCAGGCCCGAACCAAGGCCTTACTGGAGCCACTCTCCACACACTTGGATAAGCCTCAGACATAACCGAACTGGCAGAGGAACCCAGGTGTGTGGGACCCGGGACTGAGATCTCTAAGCCTGCACGGTTTGGGACTGGACCTGTCAGTAGCTAGACAGTTACACCCTCCAACTGCCGTGTAACCCCAACAAAGGCCAGGATCCAAAGATTATCACAACAAGCTCCCGGGAGAGCACAAGGCAGAGTCTCCTACCCTGTGTCTGACTATCCTTGCCAGAGCCCAACAGCTGAAGACTTCCAGGCCCCAACCAAGGCCTTACTGGAGCCACTCTCCACACACTTGTATAAGCCTCAGACATAACCGAACTGGCAGAGCAACCCAGGTGTGTGGGACCCGGGACTGAGATCTCTAAGCCTGCACGGTTTGGGACTGGACCTGTCAGTAGCTAGACAGTTACACCCTCGAACTGCCGCGTAACCCCAACAAAGGCCAGGATCCAAAGATTATCACAACAAGCTCCCGGGAGAGCACAAGGCAGAGTCTCCTACCCTGTGTCTGACTATCCTTGCCAGGGCCCAACAGCTTAGGACTTCCAGGCCCCAACCAAGGCCTTACTGGAGCCACTCTCCACACACTTGGATAAGCCTCAGACATAACCGAACTGGCAGAGGAACCCAGGTGTGTGGGACCCGGGACTGAGATCTCTAAGCCTGCACGGTTTGGGACTGGACCTGTCAGTAGCTAGACAGTTACACCCTCGAACTGCCGCGTAACCCCAACAAAGGCCAGGATCCAAAGATTATCACAACAAGCTCCCGGGAGAGCACAAGGCAGAGTCTCCTACCCTGTGTCTGACTATCCTTGCCAGGGCCCAACAGCGGAAGACTTCCAGGCCCCAACCAAGGCCTTACTGGAGCCACTCTCCACACACTTGGATAAGCCTCAGACATAACCGAACTGGCAGAGGAATCCAGGTGTGTGGGACCCGGGACTGAGATCTCTAAGCCTGCACGGTTTGGGACTGGACCTCTCAGAAGCTAGACAGTTACACCCTCCAACTGCCGTGTAACCCAAACAAAGGCCAGGATCCAAAGATTATCACAACAAGCTCCCGGGAGAGCACAAGGCAGAGTCTCCTACCCTGTGTCTGACTATCCTTGCCAGGGCCCAACAGCTGAAGACTTCCAGGCCCCAACCAAGGCCTTACTGGAGCCACTCTCCACACACTTGGATAAGCCTCAGACATAACCGAACTGGCAGAGGAACCCAGGTGTGTGGGACCCGGGACTGAGATCTCTAAGCCTACACGGTTTGGGACTGGACCTGTCAGTAGCTAGACAGTTACACCCACCAACTGCCGCGTAACCCCAACAAAGGCCAGGATCCAAAGATTATCACAACAAGCTCCCGGGAGAGCACAAGGCAGAGTCTCCTACCCTGTGTCTGACTATCCTCGCCAGGGCCCAACAGCTGAAGACTTCCAGGCCCCAACCAAGGTCTTACTGGAGCCACTCTCCACACACTTGGATAAGCCTCAGACATAACCGAACTGGCAGAGGAACCCAGGTGTGTGCGACCCGGGACTGAGATCTCCAAGCCTGCACGGTTTGGGACTGGACCTGTCAGTAGCTAGACAGTTACACCCTCCAACTGCCGCGTAACCCCAACAAAGGCCAGGATCCAAAGATTATCACAACAAGCTCCCAGGAGAGCACAAGGCAGAGTCTCCTACCCTGTGTCTGACTATCCTTGCCAGGGCCCAACAGCTGAGGACTTCAAGGCCCCAACCAAGGCCTTACTGGAGCCACTCTCCACACACTTGTATAAGCCTCAGACATAACCGAACTGGCAGAGGAACCCAGGTGTGTGGGACCCGGGACTGAGATCTCTAAGCCGGCACGGTTTGGGACTGGACCTGTCAGTAGCTAGACAGTTACAACCTCTAACTGTCGCGTAACCCCAACAAAGGCCAGGATCCAAAGATTATCACAACAAGCTCCCGGGAGAGCACAAGGCAGAGTCTCCTACCCTGTGTCTGACTATCCTCGCCAGGGCCCAACAGCTGAAGACTTCCAGGCCCCAACCAAGGCCTTACTGGAGCCACTCTCCACACACTTGGATAAGCCTCAGACATAACCGAACTGGCAGAGGAACCCAGGTGTGTGGGACCCGGGACTGAGATCTCTAAGCCTGCACGGTTTGGGACTGGACCTGTCAGTAGCTAGACAGTTACACCCTCCAACTGCCGTGTAACCCCAACAAAGGCCAGGATCCAAAGATTATCACAACAAGCTCCCGGGAGAGCACAAGGCAGAGTCTCCTACCCTGTGTCTGACTATCCTCGCCAGGGCCCAACAGCTGAAGACTTCCAGGCCCCAACCAAGGCCTTACTGGAGCCACTCTCCACAAACTTGGATAAGCCTCAGACATAACCGAACTGGCAGAGGAACCCAGGTGTGTGGGACCCGGGACTGAGATCTCTAAGCCTGCACGGTTTGGGACTGGACCTGTCAGTAGCTAGACAGTTACACCCTCCAACTGCCGTGTAACCCCAACAAAGGCCAGGATCCAAAGATTATCACAACAAGCTCCCGGGAGAGCACAAGGCAGAGTCTCCTACCCTGTGTCTGACTATCCTCGCCAGGGCCCAACAGCTGAAGACTTCCAGGCCCCAACCAAGGCCTTACTGGAGCCACTCTCCACACACTTGGATAAGCCTCAGACATAACCGAACTGGCAGAGGAACCCAGGTGTGTGGGACCCGGGACTGAGATCTCTAAGCCTGCACGGTTTGGGACTGGACCTGTCAGTAGCTAGACAGTTACACCCTCCAACTGCCGTGTAACCCCAACAAAGGCCAGGATCCAAAGATTATCACAACAAGCTCCCGGGAGAGCACAAGGCAGAGTCTCCTACCCTGTGTCTGACTATCCTTGCTAGAGCCCAACAGCTGAAGACTTCCAGGCCCCAACCAAGGCCTTACTGGGGCCACTCTCCACACACTTGGATAAGCCTCAGACATAACCGAACTGGCAGAGGAACCCAGGTGTGTGGGACCCGGGACTGAGATCTCTAAGCCTGCACGGTTTGGGACTGGACCCAGTAGCTAGACACTTACACCCTCCAACTGCCGTGTAACCCCAACAAAGGCCAGGATCCAAAGATTATCACAACAAGCTCCCGGGAGACCACAAGGCAGAGTCTCCTACCCTGTGTCTGACTATCCTTGCCAGGGCCCAACAGCGGAAGACTTCCAGGCCCCAACCAAGGCCTTACTGGAGCCACTCTCCACACACTTGGATAAGCCTCAGACATAACCGAACTGGCAGAGGAACCCAGGTGTGTGGGACCCGGGACTGAGATCTCTAAGCCTGCACGGTTTGGGACTGGACCTGTCAGTAGCTAGACAGTTACACCCTCCAACTGCCGTGTAACCCCAACAAAGGCCAGGATCCAAAGATTATCACAACAAGCTCCCGGGAGAGCACAAGGCAGAGTCTCCTTCCCTGTGTCTGACTATCCTCGCCAGGGCCCAACAGCTGAAGACTTCCAGGCCCCAACCAAGGCCTTACTGGAGCCACTCTCCACGCACTTGGATAAGCCTTAGACATAACCGAACTGGCAGAGGAACCCAGTGTGTGGGACCCGGGACTGAGATCTCTAAGCCTGCACGGTTTGGGACTGGACCCAGTAGCTAGACAGTTACACCCTCCAACTGCCGTGTAACCCCAACAAAGTCCAGGATCCAAAGATTATCACAACAAGCTCCTGGGAGAGCACTAGGCAGAGTCTCCTACCCTGTGTCTGACTATCCTCGCCAGGGCCCAACAGCTGAAGACTTCCAGGCCCCAACCAAGGTCTTACTGGAGCCACTCTCCACAAACTTGGATAAGCCTCAGACATAACCGAACTGGCAGAGGAACCCAGGTGTGTGGGACCCGGGACTGAGATCTCTAAGCCTGCACGGTTTGGGACTGGACCTGTCAGTAGCTAGACAGTTACACCCTCCAACTGCCGCGTAACCTCAACAAAGGCCAGGATCCTAAGATTATCACAACAAGCTCCCGGGAGAGCACAAGGCAGAGTCTCCTACCCTGTGTCTGACTATCCTCGCCAGGGCCCAACAGCTGAAGACTTCCAGGCCCCAACCAAGGCCTTACTGGAGCCACTCTCCACACACTTGGATAAGCCTCAGACATAACCGAACTGGCAGAGGAACCCAGGTGTGTGGGACCCGGGACTGAGATCTCTAAGCCTGCACGGTTTGGGACTGGACCTGTCAGTAGCTAGACACTTACACCCTCCAACTGCCGCGTAACCCCAACAAAGGCCAGGATCCAAAGATTATCACAACAAGCTCCCGGGAGAGCACAAGGCAGAGTCTCCTACCCTGTGTCTGACTATCCTTGCCAGGGCCCAACAGCGGAAGACTTCCAGGCCCCAACCAAGGCCTTACTGGAGCCACTCTCCACACACTTGGATAAGCCTCAGACATAACCGAACTGGCAGAGGAATCCAGGTGTGTGGGACCCGGGACTGAGATCTCTAAGCCTGCACGGTTTGGGACTGGACCTCTCAGAAGCTAGACAGTTACACCCTCCAACTGCCGTGTAACCCCAACAAAGGCCAGGATCCAAAGATTATCACAACAAGCTCCCGGGAGAGCACAAGGCAGAGTCTCCTACCCTGTGTCTGACTATCCTTGCCAGGGCCCAACAGCTGAAGACTTCCAGGCCCCAACCAAGGCCTTACTGGAGCCACTCTCCACACACTTGTATAAGCCTCAGACATAACCGAACTGGCAGAGCAACCCAGGTGTGTGGGACCCGGGACTGAGATCTCTAAGCCTGCACGTTTTGGGACTGGACCTGTCAGTAGCTAGACAGTTACACCCTCGAACTGCCGCGTAACCCCAACAAAGGCCAGGATCCAAAGATTATCACAACAAGCTCCCGGGAGAGCACAAGGCAGAGTCTCCTACCCTGTGTCTGACTATCCTTGCCAGGGCCCAACAGCTGAAGACTTCCAGGCCCCAACCAAGGTCTTACTGGAGCCACTCTCCACACACTTGGATAAGCCTCAGACATAACCGAACTGGCAGAGGAACCCAGGTGTGTGGGACCCGGGACTGAGATCTCTAAGCCTGCACGGTTTGGGACTGGACCTGTCAGTAGCTAGACAGTTACACCCTCCAACTGCCGTGTAACCCCAACAAAGGCCAGGATCCAAAGATTATCACAACAAGCTCCCGGGAGAGCACAAGGCAGAGTCTCCTACCCTGTGTCTGACTATCCTCGCCAGGGCCCAACAGCTGAAGACTTCCAGGCCCCAACCAAGGCCTTACTGGAGCCACTCTCCACACACTTGGATAAGCCTCAGACATAACCGAACTGGCAGAGGAACCCAGGTGTGTGGGACCCGGGACTGAGATCTCTAAGCCTGCACGGTTTGGGACTGCACCTGTCAGTAGCTAGACAGTTACACCCTCCAACTGCCGTGTAACCCCAACAAAGGCCAGGATCCAAAGATTATCACAACAAGCTCCCGGGAGAGCACAAGGCAGAGTCTCCTACCCTGTGTCTGACTATCCTCGCCAGGGCCCAACAGCTGAAGACTTCCAGGCCCGAACCAAGGCCTTACTGGAGCCACTCTCCACACACTTGGATAAGACTCAGACATAACCGAACTGGCAGAGGAACCCAGGTGTGTGGGACCCGGGACTGAGATCTCTAAGCCTGCACGGTTTGGGACTGGACCTGTCAGTAGCTAGACAGTTACACCCTCCAACTGCCGTGTAACCCCAACAAAGGCCAGGATCCAAAGATTATCACAACAAGCTCCCGGGAGAGCACAAGGCAGAGTCTCCTACCCTGTGTCTGACTATCCTTGCCAGGGCCCAACAGCTGAAGACTTCCAGGCCCCAACCAAGGCCTTACTGGGGCCACTCTCCACACACTTGGATAAGCCTCAGACATAACCGAACTGGCAGAGGAACCCAGGTGTGTGGGACCCGGGACTGAGATCTCTAAGCCTGCACGGTTTGGGACTGGACCCAGTAGCTAGACACTTACACCCTCCAACTGCCGTGTAACCCCAACAAAGGCCAGGATCCAAAGATTATCACAACAAGCTCCCGGGAGAGCACAAGGCAGAGTCTCCTACCCTATGTCTGACTATCCTTGCCAGGGCCCAACAGCGGAAGACTTCCAGGCCCCAACCAAGGCCTTACTGGAGCCACTCTCCACACACTTGGATAAGCCTCAGACATAACCGAACTGGCAGAGGAACCCAGGTGTGTGGGACCCGGGACTGAGATCTCTAAGCCTGCACGGTTTGGGACTGGACCTGTCAGTAGCTAGACAGTTACACCCTCCAACTGCCGTGTAACCCCAACAAAGGCCAGGATCCAAAGATTATCACAACAAGCTCCCGGGAGAGCACAAGGCAGAGTCTCCTACCCTGTGTCTGACTATCCTCGCCAGGGCCCAACAGCTGAAGACTTCCAGGCCCCAACCAAGGCCTTACTGGAGCCACTCTCCACGCACTTGGATAAGCCTTAGACATAACCGAACTGGCAGAGGAACCCAGTGTGTGGGACCCGGGACTGAGATCTCTAAGCCTGCACGGTTTGGGACTGGACCCAGTAGCTAGACAGTTACACCCTCCAACTGCCGTGTAACCCCAACAAAGTCCAGGATCCAAAGATTATCACAAGAAGCTCCTGGGAGAGCACTAGGCAGAGTCTCCTACCCTGTGTCTGACTATCCTCGCCAGGGCCCAACAGCTGAAGACTTCCAGGCCCCAACCAAGGTCTTACTGGAGCCACTCTCCACAAACTTGGATAAGCCTCAGACATAACCGAACTGGCAGAGGAACCCAGGTGTGTGGGACCCGGGACTGAGATCTCTAAGCCTGCACGGTTTGGGACTGGACCTGTCAGTAGCTAGACAGTTACACCCTCCAACTGCCGCGTAACCCCAACAAAGGCCAGGATCCTAAGATTATCACAACAAGCTCCCGGGAGAGCACAAGGCAGAGTCTCCTACCCTGTGTCTGACTATCCTCGCCAGGGCCCAACAGCTGAAGACTTCCAGGCCCCAACCAAGGCCTTACTGGAGCCACTCTCCACACACTTGGATAAGCCTCAGACATAACCGAACTGGCAGAGGAACCCAGGTGTGTGGGACCCGGGACTGAGATCTCTAAGCCTGCACGGTTTGGGACTGGACCTGTCAGTAGCTAGACACTTACACCCTCCAACTGCCGTGTAACCCCAACAAAGGCCAGGATCCAAAGATTATCACAACAAGCTCCCGGGAGAGCACAAGGCAGAGTCTCCTACCCTGTGTCTGACTATCCTCGCCAGGGCCCAACAGCTGAAGACTTCCAGGCCCGAACCAAGGCCTTACTGGAGCCACTCTCCACACACTTGGATAAGCCTCAGACATAACCGAACTGGCAGAGGAACCCAGGTGTGTGGGACCCGGGACTGAGATCTCTAAGCCTGCACGGTTTGGGACTGGACCTGTCAGTAGCTAGACAGTTACACCCTCCAACTGCCGTGTAACCCCAACAAAGGCCAGGATCCAAAGATTATCACAACAAGCTCCCGGGAGAGCACAAGGCAGAGTCTCCTACCCTGTGTCTGACTATCCTTGCCAGGGCCCAACAGCTGAAGACTTCCAGGCCCCAACCAAGGCCTTACTGGAGCTACTCTCCACACACTTGGATAAGCCTCAGATATAACCGAACTGGCAGAGGAACCCAGGTGTATGGGACCCGGGACTGAGAACTCTAAGCCTGCACGGTTTGGGACTGGACCTGTCAGTAGCTAGACAGTTACACCCTCCAACTGCCTTGTAACACCAACAAAGGCCAGGATCCAAAGATTATCACAACAAGCTCCCGGGAGAGCACAAGGCAGAGTCTCCTACCCTGTGTCTGACTATCCTTGCCAGGGCCCAACAGCTGAAGACTTCCAGGCCCCAACCAAGGCCTTACTGGAGCCACTCTCCACACACTTGTATAAGCCTCAGACATAACCGAACTGGCAGAGCAACCCAGGTGTGTGGGACCCGGGACTGAGATCTCTAAGCCTGCACGTTTTGGGACTGGACCTGTCAGTAGCTAGACAGTTACACCCTCGAACTGCCGCGTAACCCCAACAAAGGCCAGGATCCAAAGATTATCACAACAAGCTCCCGGGAGAGCACAAGGCAGAGTCTCCTACCCTGTGTCTGACTATCCTTGCCAGGGCCCAACAGCTTAGGACTTCCAGGCCCCAACCAAGGCCTTACTGGAGCCACTCTCCACACACTTGGATAAGCCTCAGACATAACCGAACTGGCAGAGGAACCCAGGTGTGTGGGACCCGGGACTGAGATCTCTAAGCCTGCACGGTTTGGGACTGGACCTGTCAGTAGCTAGACAGTTACACCCTCGAACTGCCGCGTAACCCCAACAAAGGCCAGGATCCAAAGATTATCACAACAAGCTCCCGGGAGAGCACAAGGCAGAGTCTCCTACCCTGTGTCTGACTATCCTTGCCAGGGCCCAACAGCGGAAGACTTCCAGGCCCCAACCAAGGCCTTACTGGAGCCACTCTCCACACACTTGGATAAGCCTCAGACATAACCGAACTGGCAGAGGAATCCAGGTGTGTGGGACCCGGGACTGAGATCTCTAAGCCTGCACGGTTTGGGACTGGACCTCTCAGAAGCTAGACAGTTACACCCTCCAACTGCCGTGTAACCCCAACAAAGGCCAGGATCCAAAGATTATCACAACAAGCTCCCGGGAGAGCACAAGGCAGAGTCTCCTACCCTGTGTCTGACTATCCTTGCCAGGGCCCAACAGCTGAAGACTTCCAGGCCCCAACCAAGGCCTTACTGGAGCCACTCTCCACACACTTGGATAAGCCTCAGACATAACCGAACTGGCAGAGGAACCCAGGTGTGTGGGACCCGGGACTGAGATCTCTAAGCCTGCACGGTTTGGGACTGGACCTGTCAGTAGCTAGACAGTTACACCCACCAACTGCCGCGTAACCCCAACAAAGGCCAGGATCCAAAGATTATCACAACAAGCTCCCGGGAGAGCACAAGGCAGAGTCTCCTACCCTGTGTCTGACTATCCTCGCCAGGGCCCAACAGCTGAAGACTTCCAGGCCCCAACCAAGGTCTTACTGGAGCCACTCTCCACACACTTGGATAAGCCTCAGACATAACCGAACTGGCAGAGGAACCCAGGTGTGTGCGACCCGGGACTGAGATCTCCAAGCCTGCACGGTTTGGGACTGGACCTGTCAGTAGCTAGACAGTTACACCCTCCAACTGCCGCGTAACCCCAACAAAGGCCAGGATCCAAAGATTATCACAACAAGCTCCCAGGAGAGCACAAGGCAGAGTCTCCTACCCTGTGTCTGACTATCCTTGCCAGGGCCCAACAGCTGAGGACTTCAAGGCCCCAACCAAGGCCTTACTGGAGCCACTCTCCACACACTTGTATAAGCCTCAGACATAACCGAACTGGCAGAGGAACCCAGGTGTGTGGGACCCGGGACTGAGATCTCTAAGCCGGCACGGTTTGGGACTGGACCTGTCAGTAGCTAGACAGTTACAACCTCTAACTGTCGCGTAACCCCAACAAAGGCCAGGATCCAAAGATTATCACAACAAGCTCCCGGGAGAGCACAAGGCAGAGTCTCCTACCCTGTGTCTGACTATCCTCGCCAGGGCCCAACAGCTGAAGACTTCCAGGCCCCAACCAAGGCCTTACTGGAGCCACTCTCCACACACTTGGATAAGCCTCAGACATAACCGAACTGGCAGAGGAACCCAGGTGTGTGGGACCCGGGACTGAGATCTCTAAGCCTGCACGGTTTGGGACTGGACCTGTCAGTAGCTAGACAGTTACACCCTCCAACTGCCGTGTAACCCCAACAAAGGCCAGGATCCAAAGATTATCACAACAAGCTCCCGGGAGAGCACAAGGCAGAGTCTCCTACCCTGTGTCTGACTATCCTCGCCAGGGCCCAACAGCTGAAGACTTCCAGGCCCCAACCAAGGCCTTACTGGAGCCACTCTCCACAAACTTGGATAAGCCTCAGACATAACCGAACTGGCAGAGGAACCCAGGTGTGTGGGACCCGGGACTGAGATCTCTAAGCCTGCACGGTTTGGGACTGGACCTGTCAGTAGCTAGACAGTTACACCCTCCAACTGCCGTGTAACCCCAACAAAGGCCAGGATCCAAAGATTATCACAACAAGCTCCCGGGAGAGCACAAGGCAGAGTCTCCTACCCTGTGTCTGACTATCCTCGCCAGGGCCCAACAGCTGAAGACTTCCAGGCCCGAACCAAGGCCTTACTGGAGCCACTCTCCACACACTTGGATAAGCCTCAGACATAACCGAACTGGCAGAGGAACCCAGGTGTGTGGGACCCGGGACTGAGATCTCTAAGCCTGCACGGTTTGGGACTGGACCTGTCAGTAGCTAGACAGTTACACCCTCCAACTGCCGTGTAACCCCAACAAAGGCCAGGATCCAAAGATTATCACAACAAGCTCCCGGGAGAGCACAAGGCAGAGTCTCCTACCCTGTGTCTGACTATCCTTGCTAGAGCCCAACAGCTGAAGACTTCCAGGCCCCAACCAAGGCCTTACTGGGGCCACTCTCCACACACTTGGATAAGCCTCAGACATAACCGAACTGGCAGAGGAACCCAGGTGTGTGGGACCCGGGACTGAGATCTCTAAGCCTGCACGGTTTGGGACTGGACCCAGTAGCTAGACACTTACACCCTCCAACTGCCGTGTAACCCCAACAAAGGCCAGGATCCAAAGATTATCACAACAAGCTCCCGGGAGACCACAAGGCAGAGTCTCCTACCCTGTGTCTGACTATCCTTGCCAGGGCCCAACAGCGGAAGACTTCCAGGCCCCAACCAAGGCCTTACTGGAGCCACTCTCCACACACTTGGATAAGCCTCAGACATAACCGAACTGGCAGAGGAACCCAGGTGTGTGGGACCCGGGACTGAGATCTCTAAGCCTGCACGGTTTGGGACTGGACCTGTCAGTAGCTAGACAGTTACACCCTCCAACTGCCGTGTAACCCCAACAAAGGCCAGGATCCAAAGATTATCACAACAAGCTCCCGGGAGAGCACAAGGCAGAGTCTCCTTCCCTGTGTCTGACTATCCTCGCCAGGGCCCAACAGCTGAAGACTTCCAGGCCCCAACCAAGGCCTTACTGGAGCCACTCTCCACGCACTTGGATAAGCCTTAGACATAACCGAACTGGCAGAGGAACCCAGTGTGTGGGACCCGGGACTGAGATCTCTAAGCCTGCACGGTTTGGGACTGGACCCAGTAGCTAGACAGTTACACCCTCCAACTGCCGTGTAACCCCAACAAAGTCCAGGATCCAAAGATTATCACAACAAGCTCCTGGGAGAGCACTAGGCAGAGTCTCCTACCCTGTGTCTGACTATCCTCGCCAGGGCCCAACAGCTGAAGACTTCCAGGCCCCAACCAAGGTCTTACTGGAGCCACTCTCCACAAACTTGGATAAGCCTCAGACATAACCGAACTGGCAGAGGAACCCAGGTGTGTGGGACCCGGGACTGAGATCTCTAAGCCTGCACGGTTTGGGACTGGACCTGTCAGTAGCTAGACAGTTACACCCTCCAACTGCCGCGTAACCTCAACAAAGGCCAGGATCCTAAGATTATCACAACAAGCTCCCGGGAGAGCACAAGGCAGAGTCTCCTACCCTGTGTCTGACTATCCTCGCCAGGGCCCAACAGCTGAAGACTTCCAGGCCCCAACCAAGGCCTTACTGGAGCCACTCTCCACACACTTGGATAAGCCTCAGACATAACCGAACTGGCAGAGGAACCCAGGTGTGTGGGACCCGGGACTGAGATCTCTAAGCCTGCACGGTTTGGGACTGGACCTGTCAGTAGCTAGACACTTACACCCTCCAACTGCCGCGTAACCCCAACAAAGGCCAGGATCCAAAGATTATCACAACAAGCTCCCGGGAGAGCACAAGGCAGAGTCTCCTACCCTGTGTCTGACTATCCTTGCCAGGGCCCAACAGCGGAAGACTTCCAGGCCCCAACCAAGGCCTTACTGGAGCCACTCTCCACACACTTGGATAAGCCTCAGACATAACCGAACTGGCAGAGGAATCCAGGTGTGTGGGACCCGGGACTGAGATCTCTAAGCCTGCACGGTTTGGGACTGGACCTCTCAGAAGCTAGACAGTTACACCCTCCAACTGCCGTGTAACCCCAACAAAGGCCAGGATCCAAAGATTATCACAACAAGCTCCCGGGAGAGCACAAGGCAGAGTCTCCTACCCTGTGTCTGACTATCCTTGCCAGGGCCCAACAGCTGAAGACTTCCAGGCCCCAACCAAGGCCTTACTGGAGCCACTCTCCACACACTTGGATAAGCCTCAGACATAACCGAACTGGCAGAGGAACCCAGGTGTGTGGGACCCGGGACTGAGATCTCTAAGCCTGCACGGTTTGGGACTGGACCTGTCAGTAGCTAGACAGTTACACCCACCAACTGCCGCGTAACCCCAACAAAGGCCAGGATCCAAAGATTATCACAACAAGCTCCCGGGAGAGCACAAGGCAGAGTCTCCTACCCTGTGTCTGACTATCCTCGCCAGGGCCCAACAGCTGAAGACTTCCAGGCCCCAACCAAGGTCTTACTGGAGCCACTCTCCACACACTTGGATAAGCCTCAGACATAACCGAACTGGCAGAGGAACCCAGGTGTGTGCGACCCGGGACTGAGATCTCCAAGCCTGCACGGTTTGGGACTGGACCTGTCAGTAGCTAGACAGTTACACCCTCCAACTGCCGCGTAACCCCAACAAAGGCCAGGATCCAAAGATTATCACAACAAGCTCCCAGGAGAGCACAAGGCAGAGTCTCCTACCCTGTGTCTGACTATCCTTGCCAGGGCCCAACAGCTGAGGACTTCAAGGCCCCAACCAAGGCCTTACTGGAGCCACTCTCCACACACTTGTATAAGCCTCAGACATAACCGAACTGGCAGAGGAACCCAGGTGTGTGGGACCCGGGACTGAGATCTCTAAGCCGGCACGGTTTGGGACTGGACCTGTCAGTAGCTAGACAGTTACAACCTCTAACTGTCGCGTAACCCCAACAAAGGCCAGGATCCAAAGATTATCACAACAAGCTCCCGGGAGAGCACAAGGCAGAGTCTCCTACCCTGTGTCTGACTATCCTCGCCAGGGCCCAACAGCTGAAGACTTCCAGGCCCCAACCAAGGCCTTACTGGAGCCACTCTCCACACACTTGGATAAGCCTCAGACATAACCGAACTGGCAGAGGAACCCAGGTGTGTGGGACCCGGGACTGAGATCTCTAAGCCTGCACGGTTTGGGACTGGACCTGTCAGTAGCTAGACAGTTACACCCTCCAACTGCCGTGTAACCCCAACAAAGGCCAGGATCCAAAGATTATCACAACAAGCTCCCGGGAGAGCACAAGGCAGAGTCTCCTACCCTGTGTCTGACTATCCTCGCCAGGGCCCAACAGCTGAAGACTTCCAGGCCCCAACCAAGGCCTTACTGGAGCCACTCTCCACAAACTTGGATAAGCCTCAGACATAACCGAACTGGCAGAGGAACCCAGGTGTGTGGGACCCGGGACTGAGATCTCTAAGCCTGCACGGTTTGGGACTGGACCTGTCAGTAGCTAGACAGTTACACCCTCCAACTGCCGTGTAACCCCAACAAAGGCCAGGATCCAAAGATTATCACAACAAGCTCCCGGGAGAGCACAAGGCAGAGTCTCCTACCCTGTGTCTGACTATCCTCGCCAGGGCCCAACAGCTGAAGCCTTCCAGGCCCGAACCAAGGCCTTACTGGAGCCACTCTCCACACACTTGGATAAGCCTCAGACATAACCGAACTGGCAGAGGAACCCAGGTGTGTGGGACCCGGGACTGAGATCTCTAAGCCTGCACGGTTTGGGACTGGACCTGTCAGTAGCTAGACAGTTACACCCTCCAACTGCCGTGTAACCCCAACAAAGGCCAGGATCCAAAGATTATCACAACAAGCTCCCGGGAGAGCACAAGGCAGAGTCTCCTACCCTGTGTCTGACTATCCTTGCCAGAGCCCAACAGCTGAAGACTTCCAGGCCCCAACCAAGGCCTTACTGGAGCCACTCTCCACACACTTGTATAAGCCTCAGACATAACCGAACTGGCAGAGCAACCCAGGTGTGTGGGACCCGGGACTGAGATCTCTAAGCCTGCACGGTTTGGGACTGGACCTGTCAGTAGCTAGACAGTTACACCCTCGAACTGCCGCGTAACCCCAACAAAGGCCAGGATCCAAAGATTATCACAACAAGCTCCCGGGAGAGCACAAGGCAGAGTCTCCTACCCTGTGTCTGACTATCCTTGCCAGGGCCCAACAGCTTAGGACTTCCAGGCCCCAACCAAGGCCTTACTGGAGCCACTCTCCACACACTTGGATAAGCCTCAGACATAACCGAACTGGCAGAGGAACCCAGGTGTGTGGGACCCGGGACTGAGATCTCTAAGCCTGCACGGTTTGGGACTGGACCTGTCAGTAGCTAGACAGTTACACCCTCGAACTGCCGCGTAACCCCAACAAAGGCCAGGATCCAAAGATTATCACAACAAGCTCCCGGGAGAGCACAAGGCAGAGTCTCCTACCCTGTGTCTGACTATCCTTGCCAGGGCCCAACAGCGGAAGACTTCCAGGCCCCAACCAAGGCCTTACTGGAGCCACTCTCCACACACTTGGATAAGCCTCAGACATAACCGAACTGGCAGAGGAATCCAGGTGTGTGGGACCCGGGACTGAGATCTCTAAGCCTGCACGGTTTGGGACTGGACCTCTCAGAAGCTAGACAGTTACACCCTCCAACTGCCGTGTAACCCAAACAAAGGCCAGGATCCAAAGATTATCACAACAAGCTCCCGGGAGAGCACAAGGCAGAGTCTCCTACCCTGTGTCTGACTATCCTTGCCAGGGCCCAACAGCTGAAGACTTCCAGGCCCCAACCAAGGCCTTACTGGAGCCACTCTCCACACACTTGGATAAGCCTCAGACATAACCGAACTGGCAGAGGAACCCAGGTGTGTGGGACCCGGGACTGAGATCTCTAAGCCTACACGGTTTGGGACTGGACCTGTCAGTAGCTAGACAGTTACACCCACCAACTGCCGCGTAACCCCAACAAAGGCCAGGATCCAAAGATTATCACAACAAGCTCCCGGGAGAGCACAAGGCAGAGTCTCCTACCCTGTGTCTGACTATCCTCGCCAGGGCCCAACAGCTGAAGACTTCCAGGCCCCAACCAAGGTCTTACTGGAGCCACTCTCCACACACTTGGATAAGCCTCAGACATAACCGAACTGGCAGAGGAACCCAGGTGTGTGCGACCCGGGACTGAGATCTCCAAGCCTGCACGGTTTGGGACTGGACCTGTCAGTAGCTAGACAGTTACACCCTCCAACTGCCGCGTAACCCCAACAAAGGCCAGGATCCAAAGATTATCACAACAAGCTCCCAGGAGAGCACAAGGCAGAGTCTCCTACCCTGTGTCTGACTATCCTTGCCAGGGCCCAACAGCTGAGGACTTCAAGGCCCCAACCAAGGCCTTACTGGAGCCACTCTCCACACACTTGTATAAGCCTCAGACATAACCGAACTGGCAGAGGAACCCAGGTGTGTGGGACCCGGGACTGAGATCTCTAAGCCGGCACGGTTTGGGACTGGACCTGTCAGTAGCTAGACAGTTACAACCTCTAACTGTCGCGTAACCCCAACAAAGGCCAGGATCCAAAGATTATCACAACAAGCTCCCGGGAGAGCACAAGGCAGAGTCTCCTACCCTGTGTCTGACTATCCTCGCCAGGGCCCAACAGCTGAAGACTTCCAGGCCCCAACCAAGGCCTTACTGGAGCCACTCTCCACACACTTGGATAAGCCTCAGACATAACCGAACTGGCAGAGGAACCCAGGTGTGTGGGACCCGGGACTCAGATCTCTAAGCCTGCACGGTTTGGGACTGGACCTGTCAGTAGCTAGACAGTTACACCCTCCAACTGCCGTGTAACCCCAACAAAGGCCAGGATCCAAAGATTATCACAACAAGCTCCCGGGAGAGCACAAGGCAGAGTCTCCTACCCTGTGTCTGACTATCCTCGCCAGGGCCCAACAGCTGAAGACTTCCAGGCCCCAACCAAGGCCTTACTGGAGCCACTCTCCACAAACTTGGATAAGCCTCAGACATAACCGAACTGGCAGAGGAACCCAGGTGTGTGGGACCCGGGACTGAGATCTCTAAGCCTGCACGGTTTGGGACTGGACCTGTCAGTAGCTAGACAGTTACACCCTCCAACTGCCGTGTAACCCCAACAAAGGCCAGGATCCAAAGATTATCACAACAAGCTCCCGGGAGAGCACAAGGCAGAGTCTCCTACCCTGTGTCTGACTATCCTCGCCAGGGCCCAACAGCTGAAGACTTCCAGGCCCCAACCAAGGCCTTACTGGAGCCACTCTCCACACACTTGGATAAGCCTCAGACATAACCGAACTGGCAGAGGAACCCAGGTGTGTGGGACCCGGGACTGAGATCTCTAAGCCTGCACGGTTTGGGACTGGACCTGTCAGTAGCTAGACAGTTACACCCTCCAACTGCCGTGTAACCCCAACAAAGGCCAGGATCCAAAGATTATCACAACAAGCTCCCGGGAGAGCACAAGGCAGAGTCTCCTACCCTGTGTCTGACTATCCTTGCTAGAGCCCAACAGCTGAAGACTTCCAGGCCCCAACCAAGGCCTTACTGGGGCCACTCTCCACACACTTGGATAAGCCTCAGACATAACCGAACTGGCAGAGGAACCCAGGTGTGTGGGACCCGGGACTGAGATCTCTAAGCCTGCACGGTTTGGGACTGGACCCAGTAGCTAGACACTTACACCCTCCAACTGCCGTGTAACCCCAACAAAGGCCAGGATCCAAAGATTATCACAACAAGCTCCCGGGAGACCACAAGGCAGAGTCTCCTACCCTGTGTCTGACTATCCTTGCCAGGGCCCAACAGCGGAAGACTTCCAGGCCCCAACCAAGGCCTTACTGGAGCCACTCTCCACACACTTGGATAAGCCTCAGACATAACCGAACTGGCAGAGGAACCCAGGTGTGTGGGACCCGGGACTGAGATCTCTAAGCCTGCACGGTTTGGGACTGGACCTGTCAGTAGCTAGACAGTTACACCCTCCAACTGCCGTGTAACCCCAACAAAGGCCAGGATCCAAAGATTATCACAACAAGCTCCCGGGAGAGCACAAGGCAGAGTCTCCTTCCCTGTGTCTGACTATCCTCGCCAGGGCCCAACAGCTGAAGACTTCCAGGCCCCAACCAAGGCCTTACTGGAGCCACTCTCCACGCACTTGGATAAGCCTTAGACATAACCGAACTGGCAGAGGAACCCAGTGTGTGGGACCCGGGACTGAGATCTCTAAGCCTGCACGGTTTGGGACTGGACCCAGTAGCTAGACAGTTACACCCTCCAACTGCCGTGTAACCCCAACAAAGTCCAGGATCCAAAGATTATCACAACAAGCTCCTGGGAGAGCACTAGGCAGAGTCTCCTACCCTGTGTCTGACTATCCTCGCCAGGGCCCAACAGCTGAAGACTTCCAGGCCCCAACCAAGGTCTTACTGGAGCCACTCTCCACAAACTTGGATAAGCCTCAGACATAACCGAACTGGCAGAGGAACCCAGGTGTGTGGGACCCGGGACTGAGATCTCTAAGCCTGCACGGTTTGGGACTGGACCTGTCAGTAGCTAGACAGTTACACCCTCCAACTGCCGCGTAACCTCAACAAAGGCCAGGATCCTAAGATTATCACAACAAGCTCCCGGGAGAGCACAAGGCAGAGTCTCCTACCCTGTGTCTGACTATCCTCGCCAGGGCCCAACAGCTGAAGACTTCCAGGCCCCAACCAAGGCCTTACTGGAGCCACTCTCCACACACTTGGATAAGCCTCAGACATAACCGAACTGGCAGAGGAACCCAGGTGTGTGGGACCCGGGACTGAGATCTCTAAGCCTGCACGGTTTGGGACTGGACCTGTCAGTAGCTAGACACTTACACCCTCCAACTGCCGCGTAACCCCAACAAAGGCCAGGATCCAAAGATTATCACAACAAGCTCCCGGGAGAGCACAAGGCAGAGTCTCCTACCCTGTGTCTGACTATCCTTGCCAGGGCCCAACAGCGGAAGACTTCCAGGCCCCAACCAAGGCCTTACTGGAGCCACTCTCCACACACTTGGATAAGCCTCAGACATAACCGAACTGGCAGAGGAATCCAGGTGTGTGGGACCCGGGACTGAGATCTCTAAGCCTGCACGGTTTGGGACTGGACCTCTCAGAAGCTAGACAGTTACACCCTCCAACTGCCGTGTAACCCCAACAAAGGCCAGGATCCAAAGATTATCACAACAAGCTCCCGGGAGAGCACAAGGCAGAGTCTCCTACCCTGTGTCTGACTATCCTTGCCAGGGCCCAACAGCTGAAGACTTCCAGGCCCCAACCAAGGCCTTACTGGAGCCACTCTCCACACACTTGGATAAGCCTCAGACATAACCGAACTGGCAGAGGAACCCAGGTGTGTGGGACCCGGGACTGAGATCTCTAAGCCTGCACGGTTTGGGACTGGACCTGTCAGTAGCTAGACAGTTACACCCACCAACTGCCGCGTAACCCCAACAAAGGCCAGGATCCAAAGATTATCACAACAAGCTCCCGGGAGAGCACAAGGCAGAGTCTCCTACCCTGTGTCTGACTATCCTCGCCAGGGCCCAACAGCTGAAGACTTCCAGGCCCCAACCAAGGTCTTACTGGAGCCACTCTCCACACACTTGGATAAGCCTCAGACATAACCGAACTGGCAGAGGAACCCAGGTGTGTGCGACCCGGGACTGAGATCTCCAAGCCTGCACGGTTTGGGACTGGACCTGTCAGTAGCTAGACAGTTACACCCTCCAACTGCCGCGTAACCCCAACAAAGGCCAGGATCCAAAGATTATCACAACAAGCTCCCAGGAGAGCACAAGGCAGAGTCTCCTACCCTGTGTCTGACTATCCTTGCCAGGGCCCAACAGCTGAGGACTTCAAGGCCCCAACCAAGGCCTTACTGGAGCCACTCTCCACACACTTGTATAAGCCTCAGACATAACCGAACTGGCAGAGGAACCCAGGTGTGTGGGACCCGGGACTGAGATCTCTAAGCCGGCACGGTTTGGGACTGGACCTGTCAGTAGCTAGACAGTTACAACCTCTAACTGTCGCGTAACCCCAACAAAGGCCAGGATCCAAAGATTATCACAACAAGCTCCCGGGAGAGCACAAGGCAGAGTCTCCTACCCTGTGTCTGACTATCCTCGCCAGGGCCCAACAGCTGAAGACTTCCAGGCCCCAACCAAGGCCTTACTGGAGCCACTCTCCACACACTTGGATAAGCCTCAGACATAACCGAACTGGCAGAGGAACCCAGGTGTGTGGGACCCGGGACTGAGATCTCTAAGCCTGCACGGTTTGGGACTGGACCTGTCAGTAGCTAGACAGTTACACCCTCCAACTGCCGTGTAACCCCAACAAAGGCCAGGATCCAAAGATTATCACAACAAGCTCCCGGGAGAGCACAAGGCAGAGTCTCCTACCCTGTGTCTGACTATCCTCGCCAGGGCCCAACAGCTGAAGACTTCCAGGCCCCAACCAAGGCCTTACTGGAGCCACTCTCCACAAACTTGGATAAGCCTCAGACATAACCGAACTGGCAGAGGAACCCAGGTGTGTGGGACCCGGGACTGAGATCTCTAAGCCTGCACGGTTTGGGACTGGACCTGTCAGTAGCTAGACAGTTACACCCTCCAACTGCCGTGTAACCCCAACAAAGGCCAGGATCCAAAGATTATCACAACAAGCTCCCGGGAGAGCACAAGGCAGAGTCTCCTACCCTGTGTCTGACTATCCTCGCCAGGGCCCAACAGCTGAAGACTTCCAGGCCCGAACCAAGGCCTTACTGGAGCCACTCTCCACACACTTGGATAAGCCTCAGACATAACCGAACTGGCAGAGGAACCCAGGTGTGTGGGACCCGGGACTGAGATCTCTAAGCCTGCACGGTTTGGGACTGGACCTGTCAGTAGCTAGACAGTTACACCCTCCAACTGCCGTGTAACCCCAACAAAGGCCAGGATCCAAAGATTATCACAACAAGCTCCCGGGAGAGCACAAGGCAGAGTCTCCTACCCTGTGTCTGACTATCCTTGCCAGAGCCCAACAGCTGAAGACTTCCAGGCCCCAACCAAGGCCTTACTGGGGCCACTCTCCACACACTTGGATAAGCCTCAGACATAACCGAACTGGCAGAGGAACCCAGGTGTGTGGGACCCGGGACTGAGATCTCTAAGCCTGCACGGTTTGGGACTGGACCCAGTAGCTAGACACTTACACCCTCCAAATGCCGTGTAACCCCAACAAAGGCCAGGATCCAAAGATTATCACAACAAGCTCCCGGGAGACCACAAGGCAGAGTCTCCTACCCTGTGTCTGACTATCCTTGCCAGGGCCCAACAGCGGAAGACTTCCAGGCCCCAACCAAGGCCTTACTGGAGCCACTCTCCACACACTTGGATAAGCCTCAGACATAACCGAACTGGCAGAGGAACCCAGGTGTGTGGGACCCGGGACTGAGATCTCTAAGCCTGCACGGTTTGGGACTGGACCTGTCAGTAGCTAGACAGTTACACCCTCCAACTGCCGTGTAACCCCAACAAAGGCCAGGATCCAAAGATTATCACAACAAGCTCCCGGGAGAGCACAAGGCAGAGTCTCCTACCCTGTGTCTGACTATCCTCGCCAGGGCCCAACAGCTGAAGACTTCCAGGCCCCAACCAAGGCCTTACTGGAGCCACTCTCCACGCACTTGGATAAGCCTTAGACATAACCGAACTGGCAGAGGAACCCAGTGTGTGGGACCCGGGACTGAGATCTCTAAGCCTGCACGGTTTGGGACTGGACCCAGTAGCTAGACAGTTACACCCTCCAACTGCCGTGTAACCCCAACAAAGTCCAGGATCCAAAGATTATCACAACAAGCTCCTGGGAGAGCACTAGGCAGAGTCTCCTACCCTGTGTCTGACTATCCTCGCCAGGGCCCAACAGCTGAAGACTTCCAGGCCCCAACCAAGGTCTTACTGGAGCCACTCTCCACAAACTTGGATAAGCCTCAGACATAACCGAACTGGCAGAGGAACCCAGGTGTGTGGGACCCGGGACTGAGATCTCTAAGCCTGCACGGTTTGGGACTGGACCTGTCAGTAGCTAGACAGTTACACCCTCCAACTGCCGCGTAACCTCAACAAAGGCCAGGATCCTAAGATTATCACAACAAGCTCCTGGGAGAGCACAAGGCAGAGTCTCCTACCCTGTGTCTGACTATCCTCGCCAGGGCCCAACAGCTGAAGACTTCCAGGCCCGAACCAAGGCCTTACTGGAGCCACTCTCCACACACTTGGATAAGCCTCAGACATAACCGAACTGGCAGAGGAACCCAGGTGTGTGGGACCCGGGACTGAGATCTCTAAGCCTGCACGGTTTGGGACTGGACCTGTCAGTAGCTAGACAGTTACACACTCCAACTGCCGTGTAACCCCAACAAAGGCCAGGATCCAAAGATTATCACAACAAGCTCCCGGGAGAGCACAAGGCAGAGTCTCCTACCCTGTGTCTGACTATCCTTGCCAGGGCCCAACAGCTGAAGACTTCCAGGCCCCAACCAAGGCCTTACTGGAGCCACTCTCCACACACTTGGATAAGCCTCAGATATAACCGAACTGGCAGAGGAACCCAGGTGTATGGGACCCGGGACTGAGAATTCTAAGCCTGCACGGTTTGGGACTGGACCTGTCAGTAGCTAGACAGTTACACCCTCCAACTGCCGTGTAACCCCAACAAAGGCCAGGATCCAAAGATTATCACAACAAGCTCCCGGGAGAGCACAAGGCAGAGTCTCCTACCCTGTGTCTGACTATCCTCGCCAGGGCCCAACAGCTGAAGACTTCCAGGCCCCAACCAAGGCCTTACTGGAGCTACTCTCCACACACTTGGATAAGCCTCAGTCATAACCGAACTGGCAGAGGAACCCAGGTGTGTGGGACCCGGGACTGAGATCGCTAAGCCTGCACGGTTTGGGTTGGACCTGTCAGTAGCTAGACAGTTACACCCTCCAACTCCCGTGTAACCCCAACAAAGGCCAGGATCCAAAGATTATCACAACAAGCTCCCGGGAGAGCACAAGGCAGAGTCTCCTACCCTGTGTCTGACTATCCTCGCCAGGGCCCAACAGCTGAAGACTTCCAGGCCCCAACCAAGGCCTTACTGGAGCCACTCTCCACACACTTGGATAAGCCTCAGACATAACCGAACTGGCAGAGGAACCCAGGTGTGTGGGACCCGGGACTGAGATCGCTAAGCCTGCACGGTTTGCGACTGGACCTGTCAGTAGCTAGACAGTTACACCCTCCAACTGCCGCGTAACCCCAACAAAGGCCAGGATCCAAAGATTATCACAACAAGCTCCCAGGAGAGCACAAGGCAGAGTCTCCTACCCTGTGTCTGACTATCCTTGCCAGGGCCCAACAGCTGAAGACTTCCAGGCCCCAACCAAGGCCTTACTGGAGCCACTCTCCACACACTTGTATAAGCCTCAGACATAACCGAACTGGCAGAGCAACCCAGGTGTGTGGGACCCGGGACTGAGATCTCTAAGCCTGCACGTTTTGGGACTGGACCTGTCAGTAGCTAGACAGTTACACCCTCGAACTGCCGCGTAACCCCAACAAAGGCCAGGATCCAAAGATTATCACAACAAGCTCCCGGGAGAGCACAAGGCAGAGTCTCCTACCCTGTGTCTGACTATCCTTGCCAGGGCCCAACAGCTGAAGACTTCCAGGCCCCAACCAAGGTCTTACTGGAGCCACTCTCCACACACTTGGATAAGCCTCAGACATAACCGAACTGGCAGAGGAACCCAGGTGTGTGCGACCCGGGACTGAGATCTCCAAGCCTGCACGGTTTGGGACTGGACCTGTCAGTAGCTAGACAGTTACACCCTCCAACTGCCGCGTAACCCCAACAAAGGCCAGGATCCAAAGATTATCACAACAAGCTCCCAGGAGAGCACAAGGCAGAGTCTCCTACCCTGTGTCTGACTATCCTTGCCAGGGCCCAACAGCTGAGGACTTCAAGGCCCCAACCAAGGCCTTACTGGAGCCACTCTGCACACACTTGGATAAGCCTCAGACATAACCGAACTGGCAGAGGAATCCAGGTGTGTGGGACCCGGGACTGAGATCTCTAAGCCTGCACGGTTTGGGACTGCACCTGTCAGTAGCTAGACAGTTACACCCTCCAACTGCCGTGTAACCCCAACAAAGGCCAGGATCCAAAGATTATCACAACAAGCTCCCGGGAGAGCACAAGGCAGAGTCTCCTACCCTGTGTCTGACTATCCTCGCCAGGGCCCAACAGCTGAAGACTTCCAGGCCCCAACCAAGGCCTTACTGGAGCCACTCTCCACACACTTGGATAAGCCTCAGACATAACCGAACTGGCAGAGGAACCCAGGTGTGTGGGACCCGGGACTGAGATCTCTAAGCCTGCACGGTTTGGGACTGGACCTGTCAGTAGCTAGACAGTTACACCCTCCAACTGCCGTGTAACCCCAACAAAGGCCAGGATCCAAAGATTATCACAACAAGCTCCCGGGAGAGCACAAGGCAGAGTCTCCTACCCTGTGTCTGACTATCCTCGCCAGGGCCCAACAGCTGAAGACTTCCAGGCCCCAACCAAGGCCTTACTGGAGCCACTCTCCACACACTTGGATAAGCCTCAGACATAACCGAACTGGCAGAGGAACCCAGGTGTGTGGGACCCGGGACTGAGATCTCTAAGCCTGCACGGTTTGGGACTGCACCTGTCAGTAGCTAGACAGTTACACCCTCCAACTGCCGTGTAACCCCAACAAAGGCCAGGATCCAAAGATTATCACAACAAGCTCCCGGGAGAGCACAAGGCAGAGTCTCCTACCCTGTGTCTGACTATCCTCGCCAGGGCCCAACAGCTGAAGACTTCCAGGCCCGAACCAAGGCCTTACTGGAGCCACTCTCCACACACTTGGATAAGACTCAGACATAACCGAACTGGCAGAGGAAGCCAGGTGTGTGGGACCCGGGACTGAGATCTCTAAGCCTGCACGGTTTGGGACTGGACCTGTCAGTAGCTAGACAGTTACACCCTCCAACTGCCGTGTAACCCCAACAAAGGCCAGGATCCAAAGATTATCACAACAAGCTCCCGGGAGAGCACAAGGCAGAGTCTCCTACCCTGTGTCTGACTATCCTTGCCAGGGCCCAACAGCGGAAGACTTCCAGGCCCCAACCAAGGCCTTACTGGAGCCACTCTCCACACACTTGGATAAGCCTCAGACATAACCGAACTGGCAGAGGAAACCAGGTGTGTGGGACCCGGGACTGAGATCTCTAAGCCTGCACGGTTTGGGACTGGACCTGTCAGTAGCTAGACAGTTACACCCTCCAACTGCCGTGTAACCCCAACAAAGGCCAGGATCCAAAGATTATCACAACAAGCTCCCGGGAGAGCACAAGGCAGAGTCTCCTACCCTGTGTCTGACTATCCTTGCCAGGGCCCAACAGCTGAAGACTTCCAGGCCCCAACCAAGGCCTTACTGGGGCCACTCTCCACACACTTGGATAAGCCTCAGACATAACCGAACTGGCAGAGGAACCCAGGTGTGTGGGACCCGGGACTGAGATCTCTAAGCCTGCACGGTTTGGGACTGGACCCAGTAGCTAGACACTTACACCCTCCAACTGCCGTGTAACCCCAACAAAGGCCAGGATCCAAAGATTATCACAACAAGCTCCCGGGAGAGCACAAGGCAGAGTCTCCTACCCTGTGTCTGACTATCCTTGCCAGGGCCCAACAGCGGAAGACTTCCAGGCCCCAACCAAGGCCTTACTGGAGCCACTCTCCACACACTTGGATAAGCCTCAGACATAACCGAACTGGCAGAGGAACCCAGGTGTGTGGGACCCGGGACTGAGATCTCTAAGCCTGCACGGTTTGGGACTGGACCTGTCAGTAGCTAGACAGTTACACCCTCCAACTGCCGTGTAACCCCAACAAAGGCCAGGATCCAAAGATTATCACAACAAGCTCCCGGGAGAGCACAAGGCAGAGTCTCCTACCCTGTGTCTGACTATCCTCGCCAGGGCCCAACAGCTGAAGACTTCCAGGCCCCAACCAAGGCCTTACTGGAGCCACTCTCCACGCACTTGGATAAGCCTTAGACATAACCGAACTGGCAGAGGAACCCAGTGTGTGGGACCCGGGACTGAGATCTCTAAGCCTGCACGGTTTGGGACTGGACCCAGTAGCTAGACAGTTACACCCTCCAACTGCCGTGTAACCCCAACAAAGTCCAGGATCCAAAGATTATCACAACAAGCTCCTGGGAGAGCACTAGGCAGAGTCTCCTACCCTGTGTCTGACTATCCTCGCCAGGGCCCAACAGCTGAAGACTTCCAGGCCCCAACCAAGGTCTTACTGGAGCCACTCTCCACAAACTTGGATAAGCCTCAGACATAACCGAACTGGCAGAGGAACCCAGGTGTGTGGGACCCGGGACTGAGATCTCTAAGCCTGCACGGTTTGGGACTGGACCTGTCAGTAGCTAGACAGTTACACCCTCCAACTGCCGCGTAACCCCAACAAAGGCCAGGATCCTAAGATTATCACAACAAGCTCCCGGGAGAGCACAAGGCAGAGTCTCCTACCCTGTGTCTGACTATCCTCGCCAGGGTCCAACAGCTGAAGACTTCCAGGCCCCAACCAAGGCCTTACTGGAGCCACTCTCCACACACTTGGATAAGCCTCAGACATAACCGAACTGGCAGAGGAACCCAGGTGTGTGGGACCCGGGACTGAGATCTCTAAGCCTGCACGGTTTGGGACTGGACCTGTCAGTAGCTAGACAGTTACACCCTCCAACTGCCGTGTAACCCCAACAAAGGCCAGGATCCAAAGATTATCACAACAAGCTCCCGGGAGTGCACAAGGCAGAGTCTCCTACCCTGTGTCTGACTATCCTTGCCAGGGCCCAACAGCTGAAGACTTCCAGGCCCCAACCAAGGCCTTACTGGAGCCACTCTCCACACACTTGGATAAGCCTCAGATATAACCGAACTGGCAGAGGAACCCAGGTGTATGGGACCCGGGACTGAGAACTCTAAGCCTGCACGGTTTGGGACTGGACCTGTCAGTAGCTAGACAGTTACACCCTCCAACTGCCTTGTAACACCAACAAAGGCCAGGATCCAAAGATTATCACAACAAGCTCCCGGGAGAGCACAAGGCAGAGTCTCCTACCCTGTGTCTGACTATCCTTGCCAGGGCCCAACAGCTGAAGACTTCCAGGCCCCAACCAAGGCCTTACTGGAGCCACTCTCCACACACTTGTATAAGCCTCAGACATAACCGAACTGGCAGAGCAACCCAGGTGTGTGGGACCCGGGACTGAGATCTCTAAGCCTGCACGTTTTGGGACTGGACCTGTCAGTAGCTAGACAGTTACACCCTCGAACTGCCGCGTAACCCCAACAAAGGCCAGGATCCAAAGATTATCACAACAAGCTCCCGGGAGAGCACAAGGCAGAGTCTCCTACCCTGTGTCTGACTATCCTTGCCAGGGCCCAACAGCTTAGGACTTCCAGGCCCCAACCAAGGCCTTACTGGAGCCACTCTCCACACACTTGGATAAGCCTCAGACATAACCGAACTGGCAGAGGAACCCAGGTGTGTGGGACCCGGGACTGAGATCTCTAAGCCTGCACGGTTTGGGACTGGACCTGTCAGTAGCTAGACAGTTACACCCTCGAACTGCCGCGTAACCCCAACAAAGGCCAGGATCCAAAGATTATCACAACAAGCTCCCGGGAGAGCACAAGGCAGAGTCTCCTACCCTGTGTCTGACTATCCTTGCCAGGGCCCAACAGCGGAAGACTTCCAGGCCCCAACCAAGGCCTTACTGGAGCCACTCTCCACACACTTGGATAAGCCTCAGACATAACCGAACTGGCAGAGGAATCCAGGTGTGTGGGACCCGGGACTGAGATCTCTAAGCCTGCACGGTTTGGGACTGGACCTCTCAGAAGCTAGACAGTTACACCCTCCAACTGCCGTGTAACCCCAACAAAGGCCAGGATCCAAAGATTATCACAACAAGCTCCCGGGAGAGCACAAGGCAGAGTCTCCTACCCTGTGTCTGACTATCCTCGCCAGGGCCCAACAGCTGAAGACTTCCAGGCCCCAACCAAGGCCTTACTGGAGCCACTCTCCACGCACTTGGATAAGCCTTAGACATAACCGAACTGGCAGAGGAACCCAGTGTGTGGGACCCGGGACTGAGATCTCTAAGCCTGCACGGTTTGGGACTGGACCCAGTAGCTAGACAGTTACACCCTCCAACTGCCGTGTAACCCCAACAAAGTCCAGGATCCAAAGATTATCACAACAAGCTCCTGGGAGAGCACTAGGCAGAGTCTCCTACCCTGTGTCTGACTATCCTCGCCAGGGCCCAACAGCTGAAGACTTCCAGGCCCCAACCAAGGTCTTACTGGAGCCACTCTCCACAAACTTGGATAAGCCTCAGACATAACCGAACTGGCAGAGGAACCCAGGTGTGTGGGACCCGGGACTGAGATCTCTAAGCCTGCACGGTTTGGGACTGGACCTGTCAGTAGCTAGACAGTTACACCCTCCAACTGCCGCGTAACCCCAACAAAGGCCAGGATCCTAAGATTATCACAACAAGCTCCCGGGAGAGCACAAGGCAGAGTCTCCTACCCTGTGTCTGACTATCCTCGCCAGGGTCCAACAGCTGAAGACTTCCAGGCCCCAACCAAGGCCTTACTGGAGCCACTCTCCACACACTTGGATAAGCCTCAGACATAACCGAACTGGCAGAGGAACCCAGGTGTGTGGGACCCGGGACTGAGATCTCTAAGCCTGCACGGTTTGGGACTGGACCTGTCAGTAGCTAGACAGTTACACCCTCCAACTGCCGTGTAACCCCAACAAAGGCCAGGATCCAAAGATTATCACAAAAAGCTCCCGGGAGTGCACAAGGCAGAGTCTCCTACCCTGTGTCTGACTATCCTTGCCAGGGCCCAACAGCTGAAGACTTCCAGGCCCCAACCAAGGCCTTACTGGAGCCACTCTCCACACACTTGGATAAGCCTCAGATATAACCGAACTGGCAGAGGAACCCAGGTGTATGGGACCCGGGACTGAGAACTCTAAGCCTGCACGGTTTGGGACTGGACCTGTCAGTAGCTAGACAGTTACACCCTCCAACTGCCTTGTAACACCAACAAAGGCCAGGATCCAAAGATTATCACAACAAGCTCCCGGGAGAGCACAAGGCAGAGTCTCCTACCCTGTGTCTGACTATCCTTGCCAGGGCCCAACAGCTGAAGACTTCCAGGCCCCAACCAAGGCCTTACTGGAGCCACTCTCCACACACTTGTATAAGCCTCAGACATAACCGAACTGGCAGAGCAACCCAGGTGTGTGGGACCCGGGACTGAGATCTCTAAGCCTGCACGTTTTGGGACTGGACCTGTCAGTAGCTAGACAGTTACACCCTCGAACTGCCGCGTAACCCCAACAAAGGCCAGGATCCAAAGATTATCACAACAAGCTCCCGGGAGAGCACAAGGCAGAGTCTCCTACCCTGTGTCTGACTATCCTTGCCAGGGCCCAACAGCTTAGGACTTCCAGGCCCCAACCAAGGCCTTACTGGAGCCACTCTCCACACACTTGGATAAGCCTCAGACATAACCGAACTGGCAGAGGAACCCAGGTGTGTGGGACCCGGGACTGAGATCTCTAAGCCTGCACGGTTTGGGACTGGACCTGTCAGTAGCTAGACAGTTACACCCTCGAACTGCCGCGTAACCCCAACAAAGGCCAGGATCCAAAGATTATCACAACAAGCTCCCGGGAGAGCACAAGGCAGAGTCTCCTACCCTGTGTCTGACTATCCTTGCCAGGGCCCAACAGCGGAAGACTTCCAGGCCCCAACCAAGGCCTTACTGGAGCCACTCTCCACACACTTGGATAAGCCTCAGACATAACCGAACTGGCAGAGGAATCCAGGTGTGTGGGACCCGGGACTGAGATCTCTAAGCCTGCACGGTTTGGGACTGGACCTCTCAGAAGCTAGACAGTTACACCCTCCAACTGCCGTGTAACCCCAACAAAGGCCAGGATCCAAAGATTATCACAACAAGCTCCCGGGAGAGCACAAGGCAGAGTCTCCTACCCTGTGTCTGACTATCCTTGCCAGGGCCCAACAGCTGAAGACTTCCAGGCCCCAACCAAGGCCTTACTGGAGCCACTCTCCACACACTTGGATAAGCCTCAGACATAACCGACCTGGCAGAGGATCCCAGGTGTGTGGGACCCGGGACTGAGATCTCTAAGCCTGCACGGTTTGGGACTGGACCTGTCAGTAGCTAGACAGTTACACCCACCAACTGCCGCGTAACCCCAACAAAGGCCAGGATCCAAAGATTATCACAACAAGCTCCCGGGAGAGCACAAGGCAGAGTCTCCTACCCTGTGTCTGACTATCCTCGCCAGGGCCCAACAGCTGAAGACTTCCAGGCCCCAACCAAGGTCTTACTGGAGCCACTCTCCACACACTTGGATAAGCCTCAGACATAACCGAACTGGCAGAGGAACCCAGGTGTGTGCGACCCGGGACTGAGATCTCCAAGCCTGCACGGTTTGGGACTGGACCTGTCAGTAGCTAGACAGTTACACCCTCCAACTGCCGCGTAACCCCAACAAAGGCCAGGATCCAAAGATTATCACAACAAGCTCCCAGGAGAGCACAAGGCAGAGTCTCCTACCCTGTGTCTGACTATCCTTACCAGGGCCCAACAGCTGAGGACTTCAAGGCCCCAACCAAGGCCTTACTGGAGCCACTCTCCACACACTTGGATAAGCCTCAGACATAACCGAACTGGCAGAGGAACCCAGGTGTGTGGGACCCGGGACTGAGATCTCTAAGCCGGCACGGTTTGGGACTGGACCTGTCAGTAGCTAGACAGTTACAACCTCTAACTGTCGCGTAACCCCAACAAAGTCCAGGATCCAAAGATTATCACAACAAGCTCCCGGGAGAGCACAAGGCAGAGTCTCCTACCCTGTGTCTGACTATCCTCGCCAGGGCCCAACAGCTGAAGACTTCCAGGCCCCAACCAAGGCCTTACTGGAGCCACTCTCCACACACTTGGATAAGCCTCAGACATAACCGAACTGGCAGAGGAACCCAGGTGTGTGGGACCCGGGACTGAGATCTCTAAGCCTGCACGGTTTGGGACTGGACCTGTCAGTAGCTAGACAGTTACACCCTCCAACTGCCGTGTAACCCCAACAAAGGCCAGGATCCAAAGATTATCACAACAAGCTCCCGGGAGAGCACAAGGCAGAGTCTCCTACCCTGTGTCTGACTATCCTCGCCAGGGCCCAACAGCTGAAGACTTCCAGGCCCCAACCAAGGCCTTACTGGAGCCACTCTCCACACACTTGGATAAGCCTCAGACATAACCGAACTGGCAGAGGAACCCAGGTGTGTGGGACCCGGGACTGAGATCTCTAAGCCTGCACGGTTTGGGACTGGACCTGTCAGTAGCTAGACAGTTACACCCTCCAACTGCCGTGTAACCCCAACAAAGGCCAGGATCCAAAGATTATCACAACAAGCTCCCGGGAGAGCACAAGGCAGAGTCTCCTACCCTGTGTCTGACTATCCTCGCCAGGGCCCAACAGCTGAAGACTTCCAGGCCCGAACCAAGGCCTTACTGGAGCCACTCTCCACACACTTGGATAAGCCTCAGACATAACCGAACTGGCAGAGGAACCCAGGTGTGTGGGACCCGGGACTGAGATCTCTAAGCCTGCACGGTTTGGGACTGGACCTGTCAGTAGCTAGACAGTTACACCCTCCAACTGCCGTGTAACCCCAACAAAGGCCAGGATCCAAAGATTATCACAACAAGCTCCCGGGAGAGCACAAGGCAGAGTCTCCTACCCTGTGTCTGACTATCCTTGCCAGGGCCCAACAGCGGAAGACTTCCAGGCCCCAACCAAGGCCTTACTGGAGCCACTCTCCACACACTTGGATAAGCCTCAGACATAACCGAACTGGCAGAGGAAACCAGGTGTGTGGGACCCGGGACTGAGATCTCTAAGCCTGCACGGTTTGGGACTGGACCTGTCAGTAGCTAGACAGTTACACCCTCCAACTGCCGTGTAACCCCAACAAAGGCCAGGATCCAAAGATTATCACAACAAGCTCCCGGGAGAGCACAAGGCAGAGTCTCCTACCCTGTGTCTGACTATCCTTGCCAGGGCCCAACAGCTGAGGACTTCCAGGCCCCAACCAAGGCCTTACTGAAGCCACTCTCCACACACTTGGATGAGTCTCAGACATAACCGAACTGGCAGAGGAATCCAGGTTTGTGGGACCCGGGACTGAGATCTCTAAGCCTGCACGGTTTGGGACTGGACCTGTCAGTAGCTAGACAGTTACACCCTCCAACTGCCGTGTAACCCCAACAAAGGCCAGGATCCAAAGATTATCACAACAAGCTCCCGGGAGAGCACAAGGCAGAGTCTCCTACCCTGTGTCTGACTATCCTCGCCAGGGCCCAACAGCTGAAGACTTCCAGGCCCCAACCAAGGCCTTACTGGAGCTACTCTCCACACACTTGGATAAGCCTCAGTCATAACCGAACTGGCAGAGGAACCCAGGTGTGTGGGACCCGGGACTGAGATCGCTAAGCCTGCACGGTTTGGGTTGGACCTGTCAGTAGCTAGACAGTTACACCCTCCAACTCCCGTGTAACCCCAACAAAGGCCAGGATCCAAAGATTATCACAACAAGCTCCCGGGAGAGCACAAGGCAGAGTCTCCTACCCTGTGTCTGACTATCCTCGCCAGGGCCCAACAGCTGAAGACTTCCAGGCCCCAACCAAGGCCTTACTGGAGCCACTCTCCACACACTTGGATAAGCCTCAGACATAACCGAACTGGCAGAGGAACCCAGGTGTGTGGGACCCGGGACTGAGATCGCTAAGCCTGCACGGTTTGCGACTGGACCTGTCAGTAGCTAGACAGTTACACCCTCCAACTGCCGCGTAACCCCAACAAAGGCCAGGATCCAAAGATTATCACAACAAGCTCCCAGGAGAGCACAAGGCAGAGTCTCCTACCCTGTGTCTGACTATCCTTGCCAGGGCCCAACAGCTGAAGACTTCCAGGCCCCAACCAAGGCCTTACTGGAGCCACTCTCCACACACTTGTATAAGCCTCAGACATAACCGAACTGGCAGAGCAACCCAGGTGTGTGGGACCCGGGACTGAGATCTCTAAGCCTGCACGTTTTGGGACTGGACCTGTCAGTAGCTAGACAGTTACACCCTCGAACTGCCGCGTAACCCCAACAAAGGCCAGGATCCAAAGATTATCACAACAAGCTCCCGGGAGAGCACAAGGCAGAGTCTCCTACCCTGTGTCTGACTATCCTTGCCAGGGCCCAACAGCTGAAGACTTCCAGGCCCCAACCAAGGTCTTACTGGAGCCACTCTCCACACACTTGGATAAGCCTCAGACATAACCGAACTGGCAGAGGAACCCAGGTGTGTGGGACCCGGGACTGAGATCTCTAAGCCTGCACGGTTTGGGACTGGACCTGTCAGTAGCTAGACAGTTACACCCTCCAACTGCCGTGTAACCCCAACAAAGGCCAGGATCCAAAGATTATCACAACAAGCTCCCGGGAGAGCACAAGGCAGAGTCTCCTACCCTGTGTCTGACTATCCTCGCCAGGGCCCAACAGCTGAAGACTTCCAGGCCCCAACCAAGGCCTTACTGGAGCCACTCTCCACACACTTGGATAAGCCTCAGACATAACCGAACTGGCAGAGGAACCCAGGTGTGTGGGACCCGGGACTGAGATCTCTAAGCCTGCACGGTTTGGGACTGCACCTGTCAGTAGCTAGACAGTTACACCCTCCAACTGCCGTGTAACCCCAACAAAGGCCAGGATCCAAAGATTATCACAACAAGCTCCCGGGAGAGCACAAGGCAGAGTCTCCTACCCTGTGTCTGACTATCCTCGCCAGGGCCCAACAGCTGAAGACTTCCAGGCCCGAACAAAGGCCTTACTGGAGCCACTCTCCACACACTTGGATAAGCCTCAGACATAACCGAACTGGCAGAGGAACCCAGGTGTGTGGGACCCGGGACTGAGATCTCTAAGCCTGCACGGTTTGGGACTGGACCTGTCAGTAGCTAGACAGTTACACCCTCCAACTGCCGTGTAACCCCAACAAAGGCCAGGATCCAAAGATTATCACAACAAGCTCCCGGGAGAGCACAAGGCAGAGTCTCCTACCCTGTGTCTGACTATCCTTGCCAGGGCCCAACAGCTGAAGACTTCCAGGCCCCAACCAAGGCCTTACTGGGGCCACTCTCCACACACTTGGATAAGCCTCAGACATAACCGAACTGGCAGAGGAACCCAGGTGTGTGGGACCCGGGACTGAGATCTCTAAGCCTGCACGGTTTGGGACTGGACCCAGTAGCTAGACACTTACACCCTCCAACTGCCGTGTAACCCCAACAAAGGCCAGGATCCAAAGATTATCACAACAAGCTCCCGGGAGAGCACAAGGCAGAGTCTCCTACCCTGTGTCTGACTATCCTTGCCAGGGCCCAACAGCGGAAGACTTCCAGGCCCCAACCAAGGCCTTACTGGAGCCACTCTCCACACACTTGGATAAGCCTCAGACATAACCGAACTGGCAGAGGAACCCAGGTGTGTGGGACCCGGGACTGAGATCTCTAAGCCTGCACGGTTTGGGACTGGACCTGTCAGTAGCTAGACAGTTACACCCTCCAACTGCCGTGTAACCCCAACAAAGGCCAGGATCCAAAGATTATCACAACAAGCTCCCGGGAGAGCACAAGGCAGAGTCTCCTACCCTGTGTCTGACTATCCTCGCCAGGGCCCAACAGCTGAAGACTTCCAGGCCCCAACCAAGGCCTTACTGGAGCCACTCTCCACGCACTTGGATAAGCCTTAGACATAACCGAACTGGCAGAGGAACCCAGTGTGTGGGACCCGGGACTGAGATCTCTAAGCCTGCACGGTTTGGGACTGGACCCAGTAGCTAGACAGTTACACCCTCCAACTGCCGTGTAACCCCAACAAAGTCCAGGATCCAAAGATTATCACAACAAGCTCCTGGGAGAGCACTAGGCAGAGTCTCCTACCCTGTGTCTGACTATCCTCGCCAGGGCCCAACAGCTGAAGACTTCCAGGCCCCAACCAAGGTCTTACTGGAGCCACTCTCCACAAACTTGGATAAGCCTCAGACATAACCGAACTGGCAGAGGAACCCAGGTGTGTGGGACCCGGGACTGAGATCTCTAAGCCTGCACGGTTTGGGACTGGACCTGTCAGTAGCTAGACAGTTACACCCTCCAACTGCCGCGTAACCCCAACAAAGGCCAGGATCCTAAGATTATCACAACAAGCTCCCGGGAGAGCACAAGGCAGAGTCTCCTACCCTGTGTCTGACTATCCTCGCCAGGGCCCAACAGCTGAAGACTTCCAGGCCCCAACCAAGGCCTTACTGGAGCCACTCTCCACACACTTGGATAAGCCTCAGACATAACCGAACTGGCAGAGGAACCCAGGTGTGTGGGACCCGGGACTGAGATCTCTAAGCCTGCACGGTTTGGGACTGGACCTGTCAGTAGCTAGACACTTACACCCTCCAACTGCCGTGTAACCCCAACAAAGGCCAGGATCCAAAGATTATCACAACAAGCTCCCGGGAGAGCACAAGGCAGAGTCTCCTACCCTGTGTCTGACTATCCTCGCCAGGGCCCAACAGCTGAAGACTTCCAGGCCCGAACCAAGGCCTTACTGGAGCCACTCTCCACACACTTGGATAAGCCTCAGACATAACCGAACTGGCAGAGGAACCCAGGTGTGTGGGACCCGGGACTGAGATCTCTAAGCCTGCACGGTTTGGGACTGGACCTGTCAGTAGCTAGACAGTTACACCCTCCAACTGCCGTGTAACCCCAACAAAGGCCAGGATCCAAAGATTATCACAACAAGCTCCCGGGAGAGCACAAGGCAGAGTCTCCTACCCTGTGTCTGACTATCCTTGCCAGGGCCCAACAGCTGAAGACTTCCAGGCCCCAACCAAGGCCTTACTGGAGCCACTCTCCACACACTTGGATAAGCCTCAGATATAACCGAACTGGCAGAGGAACCCAGGTGTATGGGACCCGGGACTGAGAACTCTAAGCCTGCACGGTTTGGGACTGGACCTGTCAGTAGCTAGACAGTTACACCCTCCAACTGCCTTGTAACACCAACAAAGGCCAGGATCCAAAGATTATCACAACAAGCTCCCGGGAGAGCACAAGGCAGAGTCTCCTACCCTGTGTCTGACTATCCTTGCCAGGGCCCAACAGCTGAAGACTTCCAGGCCCCAACCAAGGCCTTACTGGAGCCACTCTCCACACACTTGTATAAGCCTCAGACATAACCGAACTGGCAGAGCAACCCAGGTGTGTGGGACCCGGGACTGAGATCTCTAAGCCTGCACGTTTTGGGACTGGACCTGTCAGTAGCTAGACAGTTACACCCTCGAACTGCCGCGTAACCCCAACAAAGGCCAGGATCCAAAGATTATCACAACAAGCTCCCGGGAGAGCACAAGGCAGAGTCTCCTACCCTGTGTCTGACTATCCTTGCCAGGGCCCAACAGCTTAGGACTTCCAGGCCCCAACCAAGGCCTTACTGGAGCCACTCTCCACACACTTGGATAAGCCTCAGACATAACCGAACTGGCAGAGGAACCCAGGTGTGTGGGACCCGGGACTGAGATCTCTAAGCCTGCACGGTTTGGGACTGGACCTGTCAGTAGCTAGACAGTTACACCCTCGAACTGCCGCGTAACCCCAACAAAGGCCAGGATCCAAAGATTATCACAACAAGCTCCCGGGAGAGCACAAGGCAGAGTCTCCTACCCTGTGTCTGACTATCCTTGCCAGGGCCCAACAGCGGAAGACTTCCAGGCCCCAACCAAGGCCTTACTGGAGCCACTCTCCACACACTTGGATAAGCCTCAGACATAACCGAACTGGCAGAGGAATCCAGGTGTGTGGGACCCGGGACTGAGATCTCTAAGCCTGCACGGTTTGGGACTGGACCTCTCAGAAGCTAGACAGTTACACCCTCCAACTGCCGTGTAACCCCAACAAAGGCCAGGATCCAAAGATTATCACAACAAGCTCCCGGGAGAGCACAAGGCAGAGTCTCCTACCCTGTGTCTGACTATCCTTGCCAGGGCCCAACAGCTGAAGACTTCCAGGCCCCAACCAAGGCCTTACTGGAGCCACTCTCCACACACTTGGATAAGCCTCAGACATAACCGAACTGGCAGAGGAACCCAGGTGTGTGGGACCCGGGACTGAGATCTCTAAGCCTGCACGGTTTGGGACTGGACCTGTCAGTAGCTAGACAGTTACACCCACCAACTGCCGCGTAACCCCAACAAAGGCCAGGATCCAAAGATTATCACAACAAGCTCCCGGGAGAGCACAAGGCAGAGTCTCCTACCCTGTGTCTGACTATCCTCGCCAGGGCCCAACAGCTGAAGACTTCCAGGCCCCAACCAAGGTCTTACTGGAGCCACTCTCCACACACTTGGATAAGCCTCAGACATAACCGAACTGGCAGAGGAACCCAGGTGTGTGCGACCCGGGACTGAGATCTCCAAGCCTGCACGGTTTGGGACTGGACCTGTCAGTAGCTAGACAGTTACACCCTCCAACTGCCGCGTAACCCCAACAAAGGCCAGGATCCAAAGATTATCACAACAAGCTCCCAGGAGAGCACAAGGCAGAGTCTCCTACCCTGTGTCTGACTATCCTTGCCAGGGCCCAACAGCTGAGGACTTCAAGGCCCCAACCAAGGCCTTACTGGAGCCACTCTCCACACACTTGTATAAGCCTCAGACATAACCGAACTGGCAGAGGAACCCAGGTGTGTGGGACCCGGGACTGAGATCTCTAAGCCGGCACGGTTTGGGACTGGACCTGTCAGTAGCTAGACAGTTACAACCTCTAACTGTCGCGTAACCCCAACAAAGGCCAGGATCCAAAGATTATCACAACAAGCTCCCGGGAGAGCACAAGGCAGAGTCTCCTACCCTGTGTCTGACTATCCTCGCCAGGGCCCAACAGCTGAAGACTTCCAGGCCCCAACCAAGGCCTTACTGGAGCCACTCTCCACACACTTGGATAAGCCTCAGACATAACCGAACTGGCAGAGGAACCCAGGTGTGTGGGACCCGGGACTGAGATCTCTAAGCCTGCACGGTTTGGGACTGGACCTGTCAGTAGCTAGACAGTTACACCCTCCAATTGCCGTGTAACCCCAACAAAGGCCAGGATCCAAAGATTATCACAACAAGCTCCCGGGAGAGCACAAGGCAGAGTCTCCTACCCTGTGTCTGACTATCCTCGCCAGGGCCCAACAGCTGAAGACTTCCAGGCCCCAACCAAGGCCTTACTGGAGCCACTCTCCACAAACTTGGATAAGCCTCAGACATAACCGAACTGGCAGAGGAACCCAGGTGTGTGGGACCCGGGACTGAGATCTCTAAGCCTGCACGGTTTGGGACTGGACCTGTCAGTAGCTAGACAGTTACACCCTCCAACTGCCGTGTAACCCCAACAAAGGCCAGGATCCAAAGATTATCACAACAAGCTCCCGGGAGAGCACAAGGCAGAGTCTCCTACCCTGTGTCTGACTATCCTCGCCAGGGCCCAACAGCTGAAGACTTCCAGGCCCGAACCAAGGCCTTACTGGAGCCACTCTCCACACACTTGGATAAGCCTCAGACATAACCGAACTGGCAGAGGAACCCAGGTGTGTGGGACCCGGGACTGAGATCTCTAAGCCTGCACGGTTTGGGACTGGACCTGTCAGTAGCTAGACAGTTACACCCTCCAACTGCCGTGTAACCCCAACAAAGGCCAGGATCCAAAGATTATCACAACAAGCTCCCGGGAGAGCACAAGGCAGAGTCTCCTACCCTGTGTCTGACTATCCTTGCCAGAGCCCAACAGCTGAAGACTTCCAGGCCCCAACCAAGGCCTTACTGGGGCCACTCTCCACACACTTGGATAAGCCTCAGACATAACCGAACTGGCAGAGGAACCCAGGTGTGTGGGACCCGGGACTGAGATCTCTAAGCCTGCACGGTTTGGGACTGGACCCAGTAGCTAGACACTTACACCCTCCAACTGCCGTGTAACCCCAACAAAGGCCAGGATCCAAAGATTATCACAACAAGCTCCCGGGAGACCACAAGGCAGAGTCTCCTACCCTGTGTCTGACTATCCTTGCCAGGGCCCAACAGCGGAAGACTTCCAGGCCCCAACCAAGGCCTTACTGGAGCCACTCTCCACACACTTGGATAAGCCTCAGACATAACCGAACTGGCAGAGGAACCCAGGTGTGTGGGACCCGGGACTGAGATCTCTAAGCCTGCACGGTTTGGGACTGGACCTGTCAGTAGCTAGACAGTTACACCCTCCAACTGCCGTGTAACCCCAACAAAGGCCAGGATCCAAAGATTATCACAACAAGCTCCCGGGAGAGCACAAGGCAGAGTCTCCTACCCTGTGTCTGACTATCCTCGCCAGAGCCCAACAGCTGAAGACTTCCAGGCCCCAACCAAGGCCTTACTGGAGCCACTCTCCACGCACTTGGATAAGCCTTAGACATAACCGAACTGGCAGAGGAACCCAGTGTGTGGGACCCGGGACTGAGATCTCTAAGCCTGCACGGTTTGGGACTGGACCCAGTAGCTAGACAGTTACACCCTCCAACTGCCGTGTAACCCCAACAAAGTCCAGGATCCAAAGATTATCACAACAAGCTCCTGGGAGAGCACTAGGCAGAGTCTCCTACCCTGTGTCTGACTATCCTCGCCAGGGCCCAACAGCTGAAGACTTCCAGGCCCCAACCAAGGTCTTACTGGAGCCACTCTCCACAAACTTGGATAAGCCTCAGACATAACCGAACTGGCAGAGGAACCCAGGTGTGTGGGACCCGGGACTGAGATCTCTAAGCCTGCACGGTTTGGGACTGGACCTGTCAGTAGCTAGACAGTTACACCCTCCAACTGCCGCGTAACCTCAACAAAGGCCAGGATCCTAAGATTATCACAACAAGCTCCCGGGAGAGCACAAGGCAGAGTCTCCTACCCTGTGTCTGACTATCCTCGCCAGGGCCCAACAGCTGAAGACTTCCAGGCCCCAACCAAGGCCTTACTGGAGCCACTCTCCACACACTTGGATAAGCCTCAGACATAACCGAACTGGCAGAGGAACCCAGGTGTGTGGGACCCGGGACTGAGATCTCTAAGCCTGCACGGTTTGGGACTGGACCTGTCAGTAGCTAGACACTTACACCCTCCAACTGCCGTGTAACCCCAACAAAGGCCAGGATCCAAAGATTATCACAACAAGCTCCCGGGAGAGCACAAGGCAGAGTCTCCTACCCTGTGTCTGACTATCCTCGCCAGGGCCCAACAGCTGAAGACTTCCAGGCCCGAACCAAGGCCTTACTGGAGCCACTCTCCACACACTTGGATAAGCCTCAGACATAACCGAACTGGCAGAGGAACCCAGGTGTGTGGGACCCGGGACTGAGATCTCTAAGCCTGCACGGTTTGGGACTGGACCTGTCAGTAGCTAGACAGTTACACCCTCCAACTGCCGTGTAACCCCAACAAAGGCCAGGATCCAAAGATTATCACAACAAGCTCCCGGGAGAGCACAAGGCAGAGTCTCCTACCCTGTGTCTGACTATCCTTGCCAGGGCCCAACAGCTGAAGACTTCCAGGCCCCAACCAAGGCCTTACTGGAGCCACTCTCCACACACTTGGATAAGCCTCAGATATAACCGAACTGGCAGAGGAACCCAGGTGTATGGGACCCGGGACTGAGAATTCTAAGCCTGCACGGTTTGGGACTGGACCTGTCAGTAGCTAGACAGTTACACCCTCCAACTGCCTTGTAACACCAACAAAGGCCAGGATCCAAAGATTATCACAACAAGCTCCCGGGAGAGCACAAGGCAGAGTCTCCTACCCTGTGTCTGACTATCCTTGCCAGGGCCCAACAGCTGAAGACTTCCAGGCCCCAACCAAGGCCTTACTGGAGCCACTCTCCACACACTTGGATAAGCCTCAGACATAACCGAACTGGCAGAGCAACCCAGGTGTGTGGGACCCGGGACTGAGATCTCTAAGCCTGCACGTTTTGGGACTGGACCTGTCAGTAGCTAGACAGTTACACCCTCGAACTGCCGCGTAACCCCAACAAAGGCCAGGATCCAAAGATTATCACAACAAGCTCCCGGGAGAGCACAAGGCAGAGTCTCCTACCCTGTGTCTGACTATCCTTGCCAGGGCCCAACAGCTTAGGACTTCCAGGCCCCAACCAAGGCCTTACTGGAGCCACTCTCCACACACTTGGATAAGCCTCAGACATAACCGAACTGGCAGAGGAACCCAGGTGTGTGGGACCCGGGACTGAGATCTCTAAGCCTGCACGGTTTGGGACTGGACCTGTCAGTAGCTAGACAGTTACACCCTCGAACTGCCGTGTAACCCCAACAAAGGCCAGGATCCAAAGATTATCACAACAAGCTCCCGGGAGAGCACAAGGCAGAGTCTCCTACCCTGTGTCTGACTATCCTTGCCAGGGCCCAACAGCGGAAGACTTCCAGGCCCCAACCAAGGCCTTACTGGAGCCACTCTCCACACACTTGGATAAGCCTCAGACATAACCGAACTGGCAGAGGAATCCAGGTGTGTGGGACCCGGGACTGAGATCTCTAAGCCTGCACGGTTTGGGACTGGACCTCTCAGAAGCTAGACAGTTACACCCTCCAACTGCCGTGTAACCCCAACAAAGGCCAGGATCCAAAGATTATCACAACAAGCTCCCGGGAGAGCACAAGGCAGAGTCTCCTACCCTGTGTCTGACTATCCTTGCCAGGGCCCAACAGCGGAAGACTTCCAGGCCCCAACCAAGGCCTTACTGGAGCCACTCTCCACACACTTGGATAAGCCTCAGACATAACCGAACTGGCAGAGGAACCCAGGTGTGTGGGACCCGGGACTGAGATCTCTAAGCCTGCACGGTTTGGGACTGGACCTGTCAGTAGCTAGACAGTTACACCCACCAACTGCCGCGTAACCCCAACAAAGGCCAGGATCCAAAGATTATCACAACAAGCTCCCGGGAGAGCACAAGGCAGAGTCTCCTACCCTGTGTCTGACTATCCTCGCCAGGGCCCAACAGCTGAAGACTTCCAGGCCCCAACCAAGGTCTTACTGGAGCCACTCTCCACACACTTGGATAAGCCTCAGACATAACCGAACTGGCAGAGGAACCCAGGTGTGTGCGACCCGGGACTGAGATCTCCAAGCCTGCACGGTTTGGGACTGGACCTGTCAGTAGCTAGACAGTTACACCCTCCAACTGCCGCGTAACCCCAACAAAGGCCAGGATCCAAAGATTATCACAACAAGCTCCCAGGAGAGCACAAGGCAGAGTCTCCTACCCTGTGTCTGACTATCCTTGCCAGGGCCCAACAGCTGAGGACTTCAAGGCCCCAACCAAGGCCTTACTGGAGCCACTCTCCACACACTTGTATAAGCCTCAGACATAACCGAACTGGCAGAGGAACCCAGGTGTGTGGGACCCGGGACTGAGATCTCTAAGCCGGCACGGTTTGGGACTGGACCTCTCAGTAGCTAGACAGTTACAACCTCTAACTGTCGCGTAACCCCAACAAAGGCCAGGATCCAAAGATTATCACAACAAGCTCCCGGGAGAGCACAAGGCAGAGTCTCCTACCCTGTGTCTGACTATCCTCGCCAGGGCCCAACAGCTGAAGACTTCCAGGCCCCAACCAAGGCCTTACTGGAGCCACTCTCCACACACTTGGATAAGCCTCAGACATAACCGAACTGGCAGAGGAACCCAGGTGTGTGGGACCCGGGACTGAGATCTCTAAGCCTGCACGGTTTGGGACTGGACCTGTCAGTAGCTAGACAGTTACACCCTCCAACTGCCGTGTAACCCCAACAAAGGCCAGGATCCAAAGATTATCACAACAAGCTCCCGGGAGAGCACAAGGCAGAGTCTCCTACCCTGTGTCTGACTATCCTCGCCAGGGTCCAACAGCTGAAGACTTCCAGGCCCCAACCAAGGCCTTACTGGAGCCACTCTCCACACACTTGGATAAGCCTCAGACATAACCGAACTGGCAGAGGAACCCAGGTGTGTGGGACCCGGGACTGAGATCTCTAAGCCTGCACGGTTTGGGACTGGACCTGTCAGTAGCTAGACAGTTACACCCTCCAACTGCCGTGTAACCCCAACAAAGGCCAGGATCCAAAGATTATCACAACAAGCTCCCGGGAGAGCACAAGGCAGAGTCTCCTACCCTGTGTCTGACTATCCTCGCCAGGGCCCAACAGCTGAAGACTTCCAGGCCCGAACCAAGGCCTTACTGGAGCCACTCTCCACACACTTGGATAAGCCTCAGACATAACCGAACTGGCAGAGGAACCCAGGTGTGTGGGACCCGGGACTGAGATCTCTAAGCCTGCACGGTTTGGGACTGGACCTGTCAGTAGCTAGACAGTTACACCCTCCAACTGCCGTGTAACCCCAACAAAGGCCAGGATCCAAAGATTATCACAACAAGCTCCCGGGAGAGCACAAGGCAGAGTCTCCTACCCTGTGTCTGACTATCCTTGCCAGGGCCCAACAGCGGAAGACTTCCAGGCCCCAACCAAGGCCTTACTGGAGCCACTCTCCACACACTTGGATAAGCCTCAGACATAACCGAACTGGCAGAGGAATCCAGGTGTGTGGGACCCGGGACTGAGATCTCTAAGCCTGCACGGTTTGGGACTGGACCTCTCAGAAGCTAGACAGTTACACCCTCCAACTGCCGTGTAACCCCAACAAAGGCCAGGATCCAAAGATTATCACAACAAGCTCCCGGGAGAGCACAAGGCAGAGTCTCCTACCCTGTGTCTGACTATCCTTGCCAGGGCCCAACAGCGGAAGACTTCCAGGCCCCAACCAAGGCCTTACTGGAGCCACTCTCCACACACTTGGATAAGCCTCAGACATAACCGAACTGGCAGAGGAACCCAGGTGTGTGGGACCCGGGACTGAGATCTCTAAGCCTGCACGGTTTGGGACTGGACCTGTCAGTAGCTAGACAGTTACACCCACCAACTGCCGCGTAACCCCAACAAAGGCCAGGATCCAAAGATTATCACAACAAGCTCCCGGGAGAGCACAAGGCAGAGTCTCCTACCCTGTGTCTGACTATCCTCGCCAGGGCCCAACAGCTGAAGACTTCCAGGCCCCAACCAAGGTCTTACTGGAGCCACTCTCCACACACTTGGATAAGCCTCAGACATAACCGAACTGGCAGAGGAACCCAGGTGTGTGCGACCCGGGACTTGAGATCTCCAAGCCTGCACGGTTTGGGACTGGACCTGTCAGTAGCTAGACAGTTACACCCTCCAACTGCCGCGTAACCCCAACAAAGGCCAGGATCCAAAGATTATCACAACAAGCTCCCAGGAGAGCACAAGGCAGAGTCTCCTACCCTGTGTCTGACTATCCTTGCCAGGGCCCAACAGCTGAGGACTTCAAGGCCCCAACCAAGGCCTTACTGGAGCCACTCTCCACACACTTGTATAAGCCTCAGACATAACCGAACTGGCAGAGGAACCCAGGTGTGTGGGACCCGGGACTGAGATCTCTAAGCCGGCACGGTTTGGGACTGGACCTCTCAGTAGCTAGACAGTTACAACCTCTAACTGTCGCGTAACCCCAACAAAGGCCAGGATCCAAAGATTATCACAACAAGCTCCCGGGAGAGCACAAGGCAGAGTCTCCTACCCTGTGTCTGACTATCCTCGCCAGGGCCCAACAGCTGAAGACTTCCAGGCCCCAACCAAGGCCTTACTGGAGCCACTCTCCACACACTTGGATAAGCCTCAGACATAACCGAACTGGCAGAGGAACCCAGGTGTGTGGGACCCGGGACTGAGATCTCTAAGCCTGCACGGTTTGGGACTGGACCTGTCAGTAGCTAGACAGTTACACCCTCCAACTGCCGTGTAACCCCAACAAAGGCCAGGATCCAAAGATTATCACAACAAGCTCCCGGGAGAGCACAAGGCAGAGTCTCCTACCCTGTGTCTGACTATCCTCGCCAGGGTCCAACAGCTGAAGACTTCCAGGCCCCAACCAAGGCCTTACTGGAGCCACTCTCCACACACTTGGATAAGCCTCAGACATAACCGAACTGGCAGAGGAACCCAGGTGTGTGGGACCCGGGACTGAGATCTCTAAGCCTGCACGGTTTGGGACTGGACCTGTCAGTAGCTAGACAGTTACACCCTCCAACTGCCGTGTAACCCCAACAAAGGCCAGGATCCAAAGATTATCACAACAAGCTCCCGGGAGAGCACAAGGCAGAGTCTCCTACCCTGTGTCTGACTATCCTCGCCAGGGCCCAACAGCTGAAGACTTCCAGGCCCGAACCAAGGCCTTACTGGAGCCACTCTCCACACACTTGGATAAGCCTCAGACATAACCGAACTGGCAGAGGAACCCAGGTGTGTGGGACCCGGGACTGAGATCTCTAAGCCTGCACGGTTTGGGACTGGACCTGTCAGTAGCTAGACAGTTACACCCTCCAACTGCCGTGTAACCCCAACAAAGGCCAGGATCCAAAGATTATCACAACAAGCTCCCGGGAGAGCACAAGGCAGAGTCTCCTACCCTGTGTCTGACTATCCTTGCCAGGGCCCAACAGCGGAAGACTTCCAGGCCCCAACCAAGGCCTTACTGGAGCCACTCTCCACACACTTGGATAAGCCTCAGATATAACCGAACTGGCAGAGGAACCCAGGTGTATGGGACCCGGGACTGAGAACTCTAAGCCTGCACGGTTTGGGACTGGACCTGTCAGTAGCTAGACCGTTACACCCTCCAACTGCCTTGTAACCCCAACAAAGGCCAGGATCCAAAGATTATCACAACAAGCTCCCGGGAGAGCACAAGGCAGAGTCTCCTACCCTGTGTCTGACTATCCTTGCCAGGGCCCAACAGCTGAAGACTTCCAGGCCCCAACCAAGGCCTTACTGGAGCCACTCTCCACACACTTGGATAAGCCTCAGACATAACCGAACTGGCAGAGCAACCCAGGTGTGTGGGACCCGGGACTGAGATCTCTAAGCCTGCACGTTTTGGGACTGGACCTGTCAGTAGCTAGACAGTTACACCCTCGAACTGCCGCGTAACCCCAACAAAGGCCAGGATCCAAAGATTATCACAACAAGCTCCCGGGAGAGCACAAGGCAGAGTCTCCTACCCTGTGTCTGACTATCCTTGCCAGGGCCCAACAGCTGAAGACTTCCAGGCCCCAACCAAGGCCTTACTGGAGCCACTCTCCACACACTTGGATAAGCCTCAGACATAACCGAACTGGCAGAGGAACCCAGGTGTGTGGGACCCGGGACTGAGATCTCTAAGCCTGCACGGTTTGGGACTGGACCTGTCAGTAGCTAGACAGTTACACCCACCAACTGCCGCGTAACCCCAACAAAGGCCAGGATCCAAAGATTATCACAACAAGCTCCCGGGAGAGCACAAGGCAGAGTCTCCTACCCTGTGTCTGACTATCCTCGCCAGGGCCCAACAGCTGAAGACTTCCAGGCCCCAACCAAGGTCTTACTGGAGCCACTCTCCACACACTTGGATAAGCCTCAGACATAACCGAACTGGCAGAGGAACCCAGGTGTGTGCGACCCGGGACTGAGATCTCCAAGCCTGCACGGTTTGGGACTGGACCTGTCAGTAGCTAGACAGTTACACCCTCCAACTGCCGCGTAACCCCAACAAAGGCCAGGATCCAAAGATTATCACAACAAGCTCCCAGGAGAGCACAAGGCAGAGTCTCCTACCCTGTGTCTGACTATCCTCGCCAGGGCCCAACAGCTGAGGACTTCAAGGCCCCAACCAAGGCCTTACTGGAGCCACTCTCCACACACTTGTATAAGCCTCAGACATAACCGAACTGGCAGAGGAACCCAGGTGTGTGGGACCCGGGACTGAGATCTCTAAGCCGGCACGGTTTGGGACTGGACCTGTCAGTAGCTAGACAGTTACAACCTCTAACTGTCGCGTAACTCCAACAAAGGCCAGGATCCAAAGATTATCACAACAAGCTCCCGGGAGAGCACAAGGCAGAGTCTCCTACCCTGTGTCTGACTATCCTCGCCAGGGCCCAACAGCTGAAGACTTCCAGGCCCCAACCAAGGCCTTACTGGAGCCACTCTCCACACACTTGGATAAGCCTCAGACATAACCGAACTGGCAGAGGAACCCAGGTGTGTGGGACCCGGGACTGAGATCTCTAAGCCTGCACGGTTTGGGACTGGACCTGTCAGTAGCTAGACAGTTACACCCTCCAACTGCCGCGTAACCCCAACAAAGGCCAGGATCCAAAGATTATCACAACAAGCTCCCGGGAGAGCACAAGGCAGAGTCTCCTACCCTGTGTCTGACTATCCTTGCCAGGGCCCAACAGCTTAGGACTTCCAGGCCCCAACCAAGGCCTTACTGGAGCCACTCTCCACACACTTGGATAAGCCTCAGACATAACCGAACTGGCAGAGGAACCCAGGTGTGTGGGACCCGGGACTGAGATCGCTAAGCCTGCACGGTTTGGGACTGGACCTGTCAGTAGCTAGACAGTTACACCCTCGAACTGCCGCGTAACCCCAACAAAGGCCAGGATCCAAAGATTATCACAACAAGCTCCCGGGAGAGCACAAGGCAGAGTCTCCTACCCTGTGTCTGACTATCCTTGCCAGGGCCCAACAGCGGAAGACTTCCAGGCCCCAACCAAGGCCTTACTGGAGCCACTCTCCACACACTTGGATAAGCCTCAGACATAACCGAACTGGCAGAGGAATCCAGGTGTGTGGGACCCGGGACTGAGATCTCTAAGCCTGCACGGTTTGGGACTGGACCTCTCAGAAGCTAGACAGTTACACCCTCCAACTGCCGTGTAACCCCAACAAAGGCCAGGATCCAAAGATTATCACAACAAGCTCCCGGGAGAGCACAAGGCAGAGTCTCCTACCCTGTGTCTGACTATCCTTGCCAGGGCCCAACAGCTGAAGACTTCCAGGCCCCAACCAAGGCCTTACTGGAGCCACTCTCCACACACTTGGATAAGCCTCAGACATAACCGAACTGGCAGAGGAACCCAGGTGTGTGGGACCCGGGACTGAGATCTCTAAGCCTGCACGGTTTGGGACTGGACCTGTCAGTAGCTAGACAGTTACACCCACCAACTGCCGCGTAACCCCAACAAAGGCCAGGATCCAAAGATTATCACAACAAGCTCCCGGGAGAGCACAAGGCAGAGTCTCCTACCCTGTGTCTGACTATCCTCGCCAGGGCCCAACAGCTGAAGACTTCCAGGCCCCAACCAAGGTCTTACTGGAGCCACTCTCCACACACTTGGATAAGCCTCAGACATAACCGAACTGGCAGAGGAACCCAGGTGTGTGGGACCCGGGACTGAGATCTCCAAGCCTGCACGGTTTGGGACTGGACCTGTCAGTAGCTAGACAGTTACACCCTCCAACTGCCGCGTAACCCCAACAAAGGCCAGGATCCAAAGATTATCACAACAAGCTCCCAGGAGAGCACAAGGCAGAGTCTCCTACCCTGTGTCTGACTATCCTTGCCAGGGCCCAACAGCTGAGGACTTCAAGGCCCCAACCAAGGCCTTACTGGAGCCACTCTCCGCACACTTGGATAAGCCTCAGACATAACCGAACTGGCAGAGGAACCCAGGTGTGTGGGACCCGGGACTGAGATCTCTAAGCCTGCACGGTTTGGGACTGGACCTGTCAGTAGCTAGACAGTTACACCCTCCAACTGCCGCGTAACCCCAACAAAGGCCAGGATCCAAAGATTATCACAACAAGCTCCCGGGAGAGCACAAGGCAGAGTCTCCTACCCTGTGTCTGACTATCCTCGCCAGGGCCCAACAGCTGAAGACTTCCAGGCCCCAACCAAGGTCTTACTGGAGCCACTCTCCACAAACTTGGATAAGCCTCAGACATAACCGAACTGGCAGAGGAACCCAGGTGTGTGGGACCCGGGACTGAGATCTCTAAGCCTGCACGGTTTGGGACTGGACCTGTCAGTAGCTAGACAGTTACACCCTCCAACTGCCGCGTAACCCCAACAAAGGCCAGGATCCAAAGATTATCACAACAAGCTCCCGGGAGAGCACAAGGCAGAGTCTCCTACCCTGAGTCTGACTATCCTCGCCAGGGCCCAACAGCTGAAGACTTCCAGGCCCCAACCAAGGCCTTACTGGAGCCACTCTCCACACACTTGGATAAGCCTCAGACATAACCGAACTGGCAGAGGAACCCAGGTGTGTGGGACCCGGGACTGAGATCTCTAAGCCTGCACGGTTTGGGACTGGACCTGTCAGTAGCTAGACAGTTACACCCTCCAACTGCCGCGTAACCCCAACAAAGGCCAGGATCCAAAGATTATCACAACAAGCTCCCGGGAGAGCACAAGGCAGAGTCTCCTACCCTGTGTCTGACTATCCTCGCCAGGGCCCAACAGCTGAAGACTTCCAGGCCCCAACCAAGGCCTTACTGGAGCCACTCTCCACACACTTGGATAAGCCTCAGACATAACCGAACTGGCAGAGGAACCCAGGTGTGTGGGACCCGGGACTGAGATCTCTAAGCCTGCACGGTTTGGGACTGGACCTGTCAGTAGCTAGACAGTTACACCCTCCAACTGCCGTGTAACCCCAACAAAGGCCAGGATCCAAAGATTATCACAACAAGCTCCCGGGAGAGCACAAGGCAGAGTCTCCTACCCTGTGTCTGACTATCCTCGCCAGGGCCCAACAGCTGAAGACTTCCAGGCCCCAACCAAGGCCTTACTGGAGCCACTCTCCACACACTTGGATAAGCCTCAGACATAACTGAACTGGCAGAGGAACCCAGGTGTGTGGGACCCGGGACTGAGATCTCTAAGCCTGCACGGTTTTGGTCTGGACCTGTCAGTAGCTAGACAGTTACACCCTCCAACTGCCGTGTAACCCCAACAAAGGCCAGGATCCAAAGATTATCACAACAAGCTCCCGGGAGAGCACAAGGCAGAGTCTCCTACCCTGTGTCTGACTATCCTCGCCAGGGCCCAACAGCTGAAGACTTCCAGGCCCCAACCAAGGCCTTACTGGAGCCACTCTCCACACACTTGGATAAGCTTCAGACATAACCGAACTGGCAGAGGAACCCAGGTGTGTGGGACCCGGGACTGAGATCTCTAAGCCTGCACGGTTTGGGACTGGACCTGTCAGTAGCTAGACAGTTACACCCTCCAACTGCCGTGTAACCCCAACAAAGGCCAGGATCCAAAGATTATCACAATAAGCTCCCGGGAGCGCGCGGCCGCATTATTTAATTTTCTCTAAATTTTCAGGATACCTTAAATATCCTTAAATATCCAACCCACACGGCAGAGCCTTGCAAGCTATCCGTGGTCTATGCCAAGTAGACCAAATTGATATGCCAAATCCAGTTATAAATGGATCTCATTTCCCTAACCCTGATTATGCAGAGTCGAGAAGGATATGGAAGGAGAAGCTGATAAAACACCAAGGCAGACATGGGCTGCCAAAACGCAGAATAACAAAAATGATTGTCTGTACTTTTTATGCTCGTACGCTGGCATCTGCTGCATCCATTGAAGACCTTATGGTACAAGCACGAAAGATCAAGTACGACATCATTGGTCTGACCGAAACGAGAAGACATCAATCCCATCATGCTGTTTTCGACACTGGAGAAGAACTGTTCCTTGGAACATGTGATAAAAGAGGCGTCGGTGGTGTCGGTATCCTTGTCAACAGAAACTTAGTCACAAGCATTGATTCATTTGAATGCCTAACAACCCGAATCGGACGATTACACTTGAATAAATGTGGCTCACTACCGGCAGTTTCTATCTTTGTTGCCTATGCACCAACATCCAGTTATGGTGAAAAAGAAACTGAGAAATTCTACATGGAGCTGGAGAAATTCTATAAAGAAGATCACACCTTCTACAAGATCATTGTCGGTGATTTTATTGCCAAGATAGGACCAAGAAGATCAGTCGATGAACTCCACATCGGAACCCATGGCCTGGAATGGAACGAACAGGGTGACAGACTGTCTGAGTTCATCATGTCAACCAAAACCTTCCATGGTAACTCACAATTCCAAAAGGCTGAATCTAAACGTTGGACATGGGAGTCTCCCGATGGACGGTTCCACAATGAAATAGACCACATCATATTCAATCGGCGGTTTTGCCTAACCGATGTTGCTGTTGTCCCAAAATTCCAAACGGGATCAGACCACCGTCTTCTTCGTGCAAAATTCTACCTCACAGAACGAGGAGAAAAGAATGCAAGGTTTAAGAAGAAGACTCCCAGAACAACCACCAACTGGGAACTCTTTGGCTCTGTTGCAGCAACATGGGAAGATGCCGTCATTGACAACATTGATGAGGAATACGATCAAATGATTCAGCACCTCCATGATTGTGCAAGGAATGCCAAGAGAGAGATAACCACAAAAAACCGTCTTTCTTCGAACACTCTTGAACTTATTCGCCAATGTGGTGTGGCACGTGCCTCAGGCAACCACAAGGAAACGTCCAAACTGGCAAAACAGTGCAGAAAAGCCATCAAGGATGACCTCAAAAACAGGAGAGCAGCAGTACTGGTAGATGCAGCAGAAGCTGGGAAAAACATTCGTAATGCCCGCCTGTCCTTCACCAACTACAAAACCAAGATGACTGCCCTCCGACATCATGATGGATCTATCACATCTTCCAGAAGGGCAATGGAGAAGATTATTCATGACTTCTACTCAGATCTCTTTAATAGCCACATCCACTTGCCCACATACCACATACCACATGATGGATATGTCGTTCCCAATGTTCTCCCTTCCGAAATCCAACATGCCATCTCGTCGGTAAAGAAACAAAAAGCACCTGGCCCAGACAAGATCAGACCTGAACACCTGAAGAACTTACCATCAGTACTCATCAATACATTAGCTCGACTCTTCACACGCTACCTGTCTGAATGCAAGGTTCCATCCCAATGGAAAACCAGCAAGACTGTACTACTATACAAGAAAGGAGACATCCACAACATTGGCAACTATCGCCCAATCTGCCTATTGTCTGTCATCTACAAACTATTCACTCGAGTCATCCTGAATAGGATTAGCAGAACACTAGATGAAGGACAACCATGTGAACAAGCTGGATTCCGAAAAGGATTCAGTACCATTGACCATATCCACACAATAACCAAGCTCATTGAGGTATCTCGGGAGTTCAAGATGCCGCTCTGTCTAACGTTCATTGATTTAAAGAAGGCCTTTGATTCTGTTGAGACAGAAGCGGTCATGGAAGCTCTAGCCAATCAGGGCGTACAAACTCAATACATCCGTTGGAAAGGCTGAGTATATTCTATGAAGTTTGTTCTCTTCACAGGTGTACTCATTTTGTGTTACCAGGCTTTGAATTCTAATTTCTTGTTGTTGTTGGTTCAATTGTTCATTTTTTTGAGAGTCACAGTTGTGATGCTCAGGGATTACCCATGACCAGCACTTAGGAGTCATTCCTGGCAGATTCAGGTGACTGTTCGGGTATATGGGAGGCTGTGGATAGAAGCCCTGTAACCTGCATGCAAGGCGAGTGCCCTACCCACTGGCTACTCTCTTGTCCCTCAACTTTTCATTGTTTTAAAAGAACACTCTTCAAATGGTCACAGTGAACACTTTCCAGTACAGTCCTTTGGGTAACCTGAGAGTGATGGAATGAAACGATGTCTGGGAAGGAATGAACACCCTGAAACTTTGCCACAGGTCCCATGCCCAAGAACAATTCTCTGCACTTGGTTCCTAAAAATTACATGCTCTGGCACAGTGTGGTGTTTCCCATGCAGGACACAGAGAGAAACTTGTAAGGACATGGCTCGTCATGGTGCCCAGCTGATCTCATGGTAAGAATGTTTGGCTAAATGTTTGTCCACCTGGTCTGGAGGCCCATGTCTAAACTGGAAGACCAAGGTCCCTGAGAATGGGCCTAAGGGACAGTCTTTCTAAGATGACTGCACCCAGCAAATCTGATGACTGGCAACTGAGGGGAGAATGTCCAGGCCTGGCTGCTTGCATGGTCCTGGTAGATCACTCATGCTCAAACACGGTCCCCAGGAAGCACATATCTTTGTATGATTTTTGTCTCTGACCTTTATCTTTGTTGGCAAGAACTGGGTGTACTCAGGACTTTCTTTAGGCTTTGTGCTCAGAGATGACTACTGCTGGGGCTCAAGGGAACATTTGAAATGACAGATATTGAACCAGGATGGCCCCAGGATACATAGGTAGCCAATCCACTATACTACAGCTTGGTCTGGATACCAGGGTTCTGCTTTCTTCACCACTCCCCGAACAGAGACTCTGCTCCCAGATTACCTTTCGAGATGATGAAAACAACTGGTTAGTTTGATGGTTGGAAAGGGATGAAGTTCCAAGTCAGAGAAAAGGGAGTAAGAAGTTCTGAAGATATTTGTGTATCTGGTTATCCATGTCTTATATAGTCTACTACTCACATGGGTTGAAGAGATTTACAGAATGGTATGAAAAATTATTTGGGAAATTATTTAATACTTACTGTTAGAGTCTGTAAACCTGAGTTGTCCCACAAATGCTTTGTCAACTCTTGAATTCACTTGTACTCCTATTATTGGGGTTCCTGTTTTGAAAATGTGTCTAACAGTCACATAAATCATCTCTTCATTGTGCAGGCCAGATATTGGTGGATTAGATGGGCTAAAAGTAAAACAAAGGCATAACTTGGTGATGAATACAGGGATCAACCAACAGGTGTTCAACTGTCCTGGAACCTCAAATCACCCAGCTCTAGTCTTGACCTAGTATGCTGTCTGACTTTGAGGGCCTACTATTGGAGTTATAGTAAGAGACATTTGACAAGGCTGAAGATATATATTTGATAATAAAGGCATCTGTACTTGATATTTGAGATAACTTATAGTTAGAACAAGGTCCTGTTAGAGAATGCTTAGAAAGAGTGTGAACACTTTGGGGGACCATATGTGATTCAGTTGAAGCTGGGAAGCAATTCATGTGCAAGGTCACTAACCATTTTAACCCCTATGCTACCAACTTTGTCGTTAAAATTGGAATTTTAATTAAAAATTCCATGACATGACTCATTCATGCAAAGAATTGGAGATGGAAATGGATACAAGGTTTTCTTCAGCAGTTAAAAAAAGATAAGAAAGAAATCCATGATCGTTAATTGTGGGGAGCCAAGGGAGAAATGTCATCTGTGAGTCATTCAAATATCCTACTAGCTCCAGTTCAGGTAGCAAGGCCTTGTACTCAAGAACAAGTTGAAGGAAACAATGGAGGAACTGTGCCTGTAAGTGCTAAAGAGAAAAGCAGAGCAGGATGACTGTGACACTGGACTTGGGGTGAAGAGACCTGAGTTCTAGTCCCCCAGAGTGCCACCATCTGTTTTTGTCCAACACAAGTCACAGCATCCCCGATTTTCTTTGTCTATCTCATGAGTTGGATTTGAAGGAGCCTCCCCATTTCTTTTTTTAAAATTATTATTATTTTTAAAAAATTTTATTACTGAGACACCATGAGGTACAGTTGTAGACTTACAAATTTTTGTGCTTGGGTTTCAATTATACAATGATCAAATACCCATCCCTTCACCAGTGCTCATTTCCCACCACCACGGATCCCAGTATCCCTCCCACCCCTCAAACCCCCCATCCCACCCTGCCTTTGTGGCAGGGCATTCCCTTTTGTTCTCTGTCTCTTACTGGGTGTTGTGGTAGGAGCCTCCCCATTTCTTTTTCTCACTTTTTTGTCATATTCTGGGTTTTGAGTCACACCTGAAGGAGCTCAGGGCTTACTCCTAGCTCTGTGATCAGGGAAAACTCCTAGAGGGGTTTTGGGAGCATACGTGGTGCCTGGGACTGAACCCGAAGTCTACTTCACAGAAAGTGAGTGCCTGAACTGCTGTGCTATCCCTTGGGACATGATCCTTCCAATTTTATTATGCGGGCTATGAGGAACTGGGGAATTCAGAGACCGAAGGGCAAATGCCTTTGGCCTCAGAGGACCGTTCAGGAGTTTCAAAGCAGGGAAATTTGTGCTAGGACTCTGAGTATACAGAAGAATGATAGCCTCCTTAAACACCCTTGTACCCATTATTAAAAAGATACTTTGGGGACACTGGGCTGGAGCGATAGCACAGCGGGTAGGGTGTTTGCCTTGCACGCAGCCAACATGGCCGAACCGAGTTCGATTCCTCTGCCCCTCTGGGAGAGCACAGCAAGCTACCGAGAGTATCTCGCCCGCTAGGCAAAGCCTGGCAAGCTACCCGTGACGTATTCGACGTATTCGTTTCCAGTTAAATAGATGAGGAGTAAAAGTTCATAGAGGTTCAACTTCTGCTCCATATCACAGGAATGGAGTCCCTAGACCAGGATGTAAATACAGATGTGACTGACGCCACCAGAGCTCCCTTTTTCGTCCCTAATATGGGAAGTTCTTGTTGTTCATGAATTCAAATCTCATCTGGAAACACTGTCAACTGCTCACTTTGGACATCTGGCTCTAGTTTGGGCCCCTGTATCTCTGCTGGCCCTCAGCGGGTGAACACTTAGACTCTTGCCATTCTCCCAGCTAACAATAACATGTCACCCAATCACTGCCTAGTTCAAACCTCACCACAATTAGAAAACCTTCAGTCACTATACATGTCACTATACATGTACAGATATATGCATAAAATATTTTAATGTATTTATACATGTATATATCTGTATATACATGTATATATATTTTTTCATTTTCGGTCACATCTGGCTATGCACAGGGGTTACTCTTGGCTCTGCACTCAGGAATTACCACTGGCGGTGCTCAGGGGACCATATGAGATGCTGGGAATCGAACCCGAGTTAGCTGCGTGCAAGGCAAATGCCCTACCCGCTGTGCTATTGGCAAGCTACCTGTGATGTATTCGATATGCCAAACACAGTAACAACAAGTCTCACAATGGAGACGTTACTGGGCCTGCTCGAACAAATCGATGAACAACGGGAGGACAGTGACTGTGACCAATACATGTATATAATTTTCATCTTATTTTTCAAAGGATTTGATAAAGCTTAATAAAAAGACATGCATTGGTAGCACCATAAAGTATCAATACAGTCCCAGAAAGGTGACTGAACATGCTGAAGCACGTGCTTCTCCTGCAGCAGGCCTGGGTTTCACCCCTAGAGCAAAATTGGGAGGGAGCTATGAGCACTGAATTTGGAGAAGTTCTGCACTGCCAATGTGGACCCAAAATGATGAGCACACAAGCACACACACACTCTCACACGCTCACACACACATATATGTTCATGTATGTATGGGGGCGAGAAAGAGAGAGAGAGAGAGAGAGAGAGAGAGAGACAGACAGAGCGAGTGTGTGTGTGTATGTGTGAGAGAGAGAGAAAGAAAGAAAGAGAGAGAGAGGAGATTCATTTTCTGTACAATCCCATTTTCTTTAAAACTTTCCCTCCTTGGCCTGCAAATGAGGGGACAATATGCATTAGACAAGGCAAAGACAGAACCACTAACTTCTTGTGAATTCTTTGCCTCTGAGGGTCTCTAAATGCACCCACCACACACTGTCCTTGCATAGCAGTTGCTCCATACATGCTTGTTTGCCATGAATAAATAGTTCACAGTTGGTCAGGAGTGCAATTGGGGTGTTTTTCTTTCCCCACTATCCCCACCCCAGTATGAGTGAGAGATGATGAGCATCTTTTATTCTCTCTTGGTTTTGGTGAAGACATACTGCAGGCATTGGTCAGTTTGTGACTCCTTGTTTCAGAGCCCAAACAAAGTGCCCCATTATCTTGCCCTGCATTGCATCTGCATGTGGCAGAAGAGCCAATCACAGACAGCAGCCTGTGTCCCCAGGTTACAGCCTTCCTGTATGGGCCAGTGTATTTTAACTGGTGGGGTTGTCTGCTGGGGCGAGGCTGACAACTACCTTACTTTGGAACTGTCGGTTGAGGGCCCTGATAATGTCAGGGTATAGGATACCTGGAGCGATAGCACAGCGGGTAGGGCGTCTGCCTTGCACGCAGCCAACATGGCCAACCCAAGTTCGATTCCTCCGCTCCTCTCGGAGAGCCCGGCAAGCTACTGAGAGTATTCGATATGCCAGACACAGTAACAACAAAGTCTCCAATGGAGACCTTACTGGGCCCGCTCGAGCAAATCAACGACCAACGGGAGGGCCTTTACTTTACTTTTACTTTATTGGACTGAGGAAAAGAGAAAAACACTTTAAGGAGGTATTTTGCTTGGGGCAGTCAGGAAAGGCTTTCTTATGTTGATTTGGCTACCTGACTGGGTGGAGTGTCAACTCTGACTAAAGGAGAGCTGGAGAAAGTGAGAGCAGGCCTGTGAGATGGACCATGGAGAGACTAGCAAGGAGAACATGTGCTTAAGAGAACCTAGACCCTCCATAACATAAATTTCTTCTATGGGATAAACTTCCTTGTAATAAACTGCTACAAAGATCAACCAGGCTGGTCCTCGTCTCTTTCTTCGTCTGCCCTTGGCCAACAGCCATCCAGATCCAGGCCACATACAGTGGCTCTAGGGCACCGAGCATGGGCGGTGAGATAGAGCCCTCTAGAGAGCCCGTGAACACACAATCTTCAGCGTGCATAGTTTTTTACATCAGGGTACTCAGGGGAAGATGGGAATAGCTTGGCCCCCTATGAAGCCACCAGCCCAAAGCCAGCTTACCTTACTGCATCAATGATGGTATCTATATATCCAGACTCAAATGCCCCTGTAAACTGTAGAGAAGCACAGAATTAATCACAAGTACAAGGCGGGAGTGGGGATGGCAGGGAGGGAACCTGATAGTGTGTATATGTTTTTACAGTAAATACATCTTTAGGCTCCAGTATGTAGAGTTACATGGTTCACCACAGCAAGTTACTGCTGACCAGTGGCCACAGGAAGCCTCAGCACTGGGTCTCTACCACTCAGCTGCATCTAGGGGACAGATGGCTTTTCTGAGCCTCAGGTTCAGGAAACTCAGTGTCAGCATATCCTAGAATGATTCCTCCCAAGTGTTCCTCTTTCCCAAGAGGGGACACAGTGTCAGTCCCCAGCAGGATCAGCACTGCCTCTCCCTGAGAGGATCTGCAGGATACCATAGTGCCCAGTGAGTCTCTGCTCTGACACCATGGAAATGCAAAGTCCCAGTCTTTTAGCTCTGGGTAAGGCCAGACAGGAGATAGTAAAGAATGGTCTACTCATAGAAAGAAACTAGTTTTTTTTTTGTCTCTTTTGGTTTTGAGAGTACAGAGTGGACTATCAAAGGGCTACTCCGAGCTCACTTCTCAGTTCACAATTTCCACAGTTTTGGGGTACCAAGAAGTGCAGGGACTGACCCCAGACAATCTGCAGTGCACCTCATGGTGCAGTGTTTCTGGCCTCCAAAATTGTTAGGTGCTCTAGACTTCATCAAATAATTACTGAGCTCATAAAAGCAATGAGTTTTGATCTTCAACGCATTCCCAAACTTTCAAAAAATGAAATGAAGCTATTGTTCATTTTGTCATATCTGACAGTAAGGGAAATATATCTACCCAATATTAAAATAGCTCGAGTACCTCTTGCAGACATTTCCTTGGTTTGTTTTGCTTTGGTGCCTATGGGCCACACAAATTTGTTCTCAAGGCTAATTTATGCTTCTCTGATCAGGGATCATTACAGAGCGGACTTAGGGGAACAGAAGTGATGCCGGGGATCAAAGTAGGTCTATGGCTAAAGTGGTCATATACAAGGCAAATCATTTTTCTCCTATAATTTCACTCTGGCCATATTTAGACCTCTTTAAAGAGGTTACTAGTCTGTGAATAGTGAGAGCTTGATTTCTTTTTTTCCTATCTGGATGCCCTTAATATCTTTTTCTTGCCTAACTGCTATTGCAAGAAAGATTGCACTCATCTGTGGAATATAAAGTAACAGAATGATAGACTAGCACCCAAGAATAGTAGAGATAAGTACCAAGAGGTTTGCCCCACAGCTTGGAAATTGGCCTCACATGCTGGAGGAAAAGGCAGCTCAGATAGAGAAGGGAACACTAAGTAAAGTGTGGTTGGAGGATCCACTTGGGATGGGAGATGCATGCTGAAAGTAGACTATAGATCGAACATGATGGCTACTCATACCTCTATCGCAAACCGCAACACCCAAAAGGAGAGAGAGAACAAAAGGGAATGCCCTGCCACAGAGTTGGGGTGGGGTGGGAGGGATGGGGTTATGGGGTGGGTGGGATATTGGCATCATTGGTGGTGGAGAAAGGGCACTGGTGGAGGGATGGGTACTTGAGCATTGTATGATTGGAACACAGCATGAAACTTTGTAACTCTATAACTCTACCTCACGGTGATTCACTAATAAAATTTTTAAAAAATAATGAGTTTGCAACAACAACAGCAAAAAAGAGATTATTATAAATTAAGCCAAATATAAACGCAAAAAAAAGCAAAGAACTTTACATTATCTCTGATTTACACCAGCAGGGAAATAAGTTTAAAACATCATTACATTTATCTGTCCCTTGAAAAGTATTTTAATAGCTATTGTACACATGGCTCTGGCATGGTTGGCTCAAACTCATGAAGACCTGTGGCTGAGGTGCAGATGCTCCTTGAGGTTCAGGAACTCGGGAAGACCCACGATCCCAGGTGAGGGGTCTGGGAAACTCAGCAGCACTGAACCCAGCAGCTTGAGAACTGTGGCTTGTCCCGACCAGGGAGCGTGAAATTCTTTATTTGAACAATGGTACCACTGTTTGGAGGCGTACTCTTGGGATATCAGCTTTATACTCTGCAAGTCAGTGTAAGAAGGTAGAAGACTTAAAGGAAAAGCTTAGAAAATACTTACAAACTGATAAATGGTTGAATGTAAATTCATATAAGCCTCCGATTCCTTAACTTCAAAGTCAGATGTGTATGATTCTTTCAATCTAAATGTTACAGGGAATTTCATGCCTGAAATATAAGCAAAGTTTTCTTGTACTATTTAATGTTGAACATCATTTTAATTATTTTGAAAGTCTAGATCTGTTGATTCCCTTTGGATTCCTCAGACTCAGATTCCTTGAATTGCCTCAAATTCTAAATTTTGAACTGCCATTATTGTAACCTCAATGTTGTTCATGAACCTTTAATAAAATATTAGGGAGGAGTCAACACTACTCTGTAGAGCAGAGTGCTCTAATAAAAATCCTTCTGCTTTTCTAGAGTTTCATGTTGAATCCCAGAATTTCTGATTCCAAGTTCTGTGTGAACAAAGGTCTTTTGTGAAATCTTGAAGATAAAAGGTGCTGGAAAATTATAAACAAACAGAACCATTTTGTACTTTCAAAAGAAGAATGAATTTTGACAAATTGGGTAAGGCATCATAAACGTTTAAATGAACATTTAAGAGTTCAAAGGCAGTGTCTTGGGGAAGCAAAAACTCATGAGGAGGTAGGAAGTGATGAAGATACTGAGAAGTGAAGGCTGGTACCTGAGGATTGTCAGTGAGTAGAGTGTTTGCTTGCAAGTGGCTAATTAGGATTTCATCCTGGCACCACATGAAGTGGTTCCTCACCCTTCAAAGAGGGTGGCACCACCAGCTGCATCCCCAACATTTAATTTAAAAAATTAAAAGGAATGGAAGTAAACTGGTATCAAATCCCACGAAAAAGTCCAATACATTGTCCCAGACAGAAGCTTTAGGATGTAACACTGGTGCCTGGGAACTAGCTTCATAAGCTCTTCCAGGGCTGACCCACCAGGTCCTGTGAGAGATGAAGCAGATCTGCTGAGTGTAGGGGAAGGTGAAATCCAGTTCCAGTGCCCATTTATTCATGTCCCCATGTACCCCAGGTCCTGTGCAACTGCTCTTGAGCATTTAAGGTCTGACCATCAGGGTTTTCACACACTGCTTTTGAATATGTAAACTCTATGACCAATATAATCAATGTTGGACGTGGCAGAATAGACACTTGAGAAACACCTGTGAATCAAGGCTCCCAATCATGTAGTGTGGGAAACCCTTTTAAACTAGATGCTGAAGTATATAGGAAGGTGTGGATCAGAGAAAAACCATCCAACTGTGCCTTCTTGGGATTATTTAGCTCCCAGTTGTTCCACCCAACACCAAAAAAAGCTTATGTACCAGAGGTTCAAGTAAACCCAGTAGAGAGCAGACTAAGCTGGACCAGCAGAATCCATCTGACTGAGCATCATTCAAATTATGAGTCATAAAATTATAGAATAACAATACAGAGATAGTTGGAAAGACTCACATTTGGGGGTGTCTAGTGACACCACCCACCCCAAAATACACCTCGTCTCTGTGTTTCTGTATGAAAGCATAGAGAACCACCTGAGGTAAAGTTTTTTATATTCATGTGGAAAGCTATACCTTGTTGTTGGTCCCACGGTTCTTCTTTCTTCATGATTCCCTGTACATATGTGCTCTAACCAAACTACCTTCCTAGACAGAGGGACAAACTGTTCAGTCTGATGCTCAGTTGATGGTGGAAAAGGGAAATTTCCAGTGAGAGAGAAAAGGGAGGAAGAAGATTTGAAGACATCTATGGATTTATCTTCTCTAATTAAAGTCACATGGATGGTTTACAGAATGGTAGAAAAAATCATTCAGAAAAATTATTTAATACTTACTATTTGAGTCTGTAAACCTGTCTTGTCCTGCAAATGCTTTGTCAACTTTTGTAGTCACTTGTGCTTCTATTAATGGAGTTCCTTTTTTGAAAATATATGATACAGTCACATAAATCATTTCTCTATTGGGCAGGCCAGATCCTGGTGAATAAGATGGGCTAAAAGGGAAACAAAGGCATCAATTGGTGATGAATAGAGAGATCGAACAATAGGTCTTCAACTGGCCCTGATCCCAATTGCTCAACTCAAGACCTGAACTTTCATCCTTTCTCCACCTTGGGGACCCACTTTTGGAGTTACAGTAAGAGGGCATTTGACAGGCTGAAGATCTCTATTTGATGAACAAGGCATATGTACTTGGTATTTGAGACAACTTATGGCTAGAACAATGTTTTGTTGGAGAATACTTAGAAAAAGTGTAAACACTTTGGGGAACCAGATGTGACACAGAGGAATGAAACGGGTATTGTTTGTTCATGTGAAAGGCCACCAAATACTTTAACATTGTGCTCCCAGTTTTGTCCCTGAAATTGGAATTTTAATTAAATATTTCATGCCATGACTCATTCATGGAAGAATTTGGAGGTGGTAGTAGAGTCTGCAGAGCTTTGAGAAAGGGGTACTTAATATAAGGTTTCCTTCAGCACTTGAAAAGAATCAAATATTCATGATCATATAATTGTGGGGAGAGGGAAGAAAAGCCACCTGTCATTTATTCAAAGATCCTACTAGCAGAATGCTCCTGTTCAGGCAGCAAGTCCTTGCACTTGTGAAAAAGCTGAAGGAAAAAATGGAGGAACTGTGCCTGTAAATGCTTAAGAGAAAAGCAGAGCAGGATGACTGTGACATTGGCCTTGGGGTGAAGAGACCTGAGATCTAGCCCCTCAGAGTGCCACCATCTGTTTCTGTCCAACACAAGTCACAGCATCCCTGAACCTTAATTTCTATGTCTGACTCATGAGTTTTATAAGAAGAACCTTCCCATTTCTTTTTCTCTATCTTTCTGTCCTTTTCTGGGGTTTGAGCCACACTTGGAGGAGGTCAGAATTTACTCCTAGTTCTGTGATCAGGGAAAACTCCTACAGGGGTTTTGGGACCATAAGTAGTGCCTGGGACTGAACCCGAAGTCAGCTGTAGAGAAAGCGAGTGCTTGACCTGCTGTGCTATCCCTCGGGACTTGATCCTCCCAATTTTATCATGCAGACTATCAGGAACCGGGGAATCCAGAGACCAGAGAGCAAATGCATTTGGCCTCGGAAGAACTTTTTCACGATCTCAAGGTAGGGATATTCATGCCTTTTTTTTAAAAAATTTTTTTTCTTTTTTTATTAGTGAAAAACCATGAGGTACAGTTATAGGCTTACAAATTTTGTGCTTGGGTTTCAGTTATACAATGATCAAGTGCCCATCCTTCCACCAGTGCCCGTCATCCATCCCCATGGGTCCCAGCACCCCCCCCCACCCTCATTCCCCCCCCCCCCCCGTCCCATCCTGCCTCTGTGGCAGGGTATTCCCCCTTGTTCTCTCTCTCTTCTTTTGGGTACTGTGTTTTGCAAGGCTATTCATGCCTTTTAAGACTCTGAGTATACAGAAGAAGGTTTGCCTCCTTGAACACCCTTGCACCTATTACAAAAAGCTACTTGGGGGACAAAAAGGATGTATCTCATATACTATGCTGTCCTTCATATTATCAGAAGCCCCCTGTCTGGAAGAGAAACACATTTTAGGGGTGTTGCAACTAAGTGCCAGCACCGTCTTTCAATGGGTGCTCCTAAGGTTGGAGAGATAGAACAGTGGGGAGGGCACTCGCCTGGTACACAGTGGATTTGGATTCAAGTCCCAGTGCTCAACAGGATCCTCAAAGACTGCACTGAGTCATTCTGAGCACATTCCAGTCATTCTGAGTCATTCTGAGCACTGCTGCATGTTACCCCCAAACAAAAACAAACAAAAATCTCTACAAATAAAAGATTCTGCACTCCTTCAGGGATTGCAGGGAAGTGGGTCACAGTTTCCAGTTACATAGATGAGGCAGTAAAAGTTCAGAGAGGTTCAATTTCTGCTCCAGCTCGCAGCAAAGAAGTCCCTAGACCAGGATGCAAATACAGATGTGACTAATGCCTCCAGAGCTCTCTCTTTCATCCCTAACATGGGAAGTCCTTGTTGTTCATGAATCCAAATTTCATCTGGAAACAAAGCAACACTCAAACCATTGTTAGCTGCTCACTTCGGACTTCTGGCTCTAGTTTTGGGTCCCAGTGTCTTCGATGGCCTTTGACAGGTGAATGCCTAGTCTCTTGCCATTCTCCCAGCTGACAATTACATGTGTCACTCAATCACTCCTAGTTCAATACTCACCACAATCATGAGGTCATGAAAGGAGAGGGACAGATATAGAATGACTGCATGTATTTGTGGGATATAAAAAACAGTAAGAAAATAATACCCAAGGCCAGGAAAAACAGGTCAGGAGGACTGGTGAATGGTCGGTCAATGGTGTTGGGGATGGAGAGTGGTTAAGAAGGAGGAGGATCTATTATGACAATTTTAGTTGGAAATGATCACTCTGGATAAGAACTGAGTTTTAAAGCAGATAAAGGGATATACATGATAACCTTTCAGCATCTGTATCACAAACCATAATGTCTAAAATAAAGAGAAAGAGTGAGAGAGAAAGAGAGAGAGAAAGAGAGAGGAGAGTTGCCTGCCATAAAGGCAGGCTGGGGTGGGGGGGCTGGCTTGAAGGAGTGGGAGAGAAACTGGGGATACTGGTGCTGGAAAATTACACTGATGGAGGGATGGGTGTTGGAACATTGTATGATTGAAATGCAAGCAGGAACACTTTTGTAATGCTCTATCTCATGGGTATTCAATAAAAACATAACTCACCACAATTAGAAAGCCTTCAATCACTATACATGTACAAATATATACAAATACATTTAATGTACACACACATCACAATCACAACCATCCTGTTATTCGTCGATTGTCTCGAGCAGGCCCCAGTAATGTCTCCTTCGTCCTAGCCCTGAGATTTTTAAAAAAAGTGCCATATTAAAGGCTCTCTCAGAGTTAGGAGAATGAGACCCTTCATTGTTACTGGTATTTGGCATATTGGGTATACCACGGGGAGTTTGCCAGACTCTGCCGTGTGGGCCGGTTACATTCGGTAGCTTGTCAGTTTGTCCAAAGTAGGAATGAGATGATAAGATGTCGTGTGGCTGCAAATGTGGCCGCGCTTCCGGGAGCTGAGTGTGATAATCTCTGGATCCTGGCCGTTGTTGGGGTTACATGGCAGTTGGTAAGTGTAACTGTCTAGCTACTGGCAGGTCCAGTCCCAAACCGTGCAGGCTTGGAGATCTCAGCCCCGGGTCCCACACACCTGGGTTCCTCTGCCAGTTCTTTTATGCGTGAGGCTCATCCAAGTGTGTGGAGAGTGGTCCCAGCATGGCCTTGGCTGGGGCCCGGAGGTCTTCAGCTGTTGGGCCCTGGTGAGGACAGTCAGGCACAGGGTAGACTCTGCCTTGTTCTCTCCCGGGAGCTTGGTGTGATAATCTCTGGATCCTGGCCATTGTTGGGGTTACACGGCAATTGGTGGGTGTAACTGTCTAGCTACTGGCAGGTCCAGTCCCAAACTGTGCAGGCTTGGAGATCTCAGCCCCGGGTCCCACACACCTGGGTTCCTCTGCCAGTTCTTTTATGCATGAGGCTCATCCAAGTGTGTGGAGAGTGGTCCCAGCATGGCCTTGGCTGGGACCACTCACATATATGTATATAATTTTCACCTTATTTTTCAAAGGATTTGACTAATTTTAAAAGAAATAGATGCACTGGTAGCACCACAAAGTATTATCACAGGCCCCAAAGGTAACTGGGCATGCTGAAGCACATACTTCCCCTGCAGCAGGCCTGGGTTTTATCCCTGGAACAAAACTGGGAGGGACCCATGAGCACTGAGCTGGGAGCAGCTCTGTACGGCTAGTGTGGACCCAAAATGACAAACAAACACATACACTTACACACATGCGCATATATGTTCATGTGTGTATGTATGTATGGGTGGGGGAAGAGAGAGAGAGAAAGAAAGAGAGAGAGGAGAGAGAGGGAGAGAGAGAGGGAGGGAGCGAGAGTGATGCTTTGTCTGTACAATTCAATTTTACTTAAAACTTCCCCTCCTTGGCCTGCAAACTGGGGGACAATATGCATCACAGAAGGGAAAGACAGGACCACTAAGTTCTTCTGAGTGCTTTGTCTCTGAGGGTCCCTAAATGCTCACCACATACTGTCCTTGCATAGCAGTTGCTCTACACAAGCTTGTTTGCCGTGAATGAACAGTTCACAATTGGTCAGGAGTGCAGTTGGGGTGTTTTTATTTCCCCACTGATAATGGGCGTCTTTCATTCTCTCTTGGTTTCAGCGAAGACTCACTGCAGGTGTTGGTCAGTTGTGACTCCTTGTTTCAGCCCGAAACAAAGTGCCCCATTATGTTGTCCTGCACTGTGTGTGCATGTGGCCAAATAGCCAATCACAGCCAGCAGCCTGTGTCCCATGTTACAGCCTTCCTGTCTGGGCCAGTGCATCATAACAGGTGGGGCAGTCTCCTGGGATGAGATGACCACCACTACCTGACTTTGCAGCTGTTCTGTTGAGGGCTCTGATATTGTCAGGGTGTTCAGGGGAAGATGGGAATAGCTCGGCACCCTATGAAGCCACCAGCCCAAAGCCAGCTTACCTTACTGCATCAATGATGGTATCTATATATCCAGGTGGAGACTCAAATGCTTTTGCAAACTGTAGAGAAGCACAGATTTAATCACAAGCACCATGTGGGACATGGGGAAAACTGGATACTGTCTATGGTTTTTACAGTAAATACATCTTTAGGCTTAAATATGTAAAATTACATGGTTCACCACTGCAAGTTATTGTTGACCAGCAGGCATTGGACACCTCAGCAATGGGCCCCTACTTCTCAGCTGGATCTAGGAAATGGTCTTAATGAGCATCAGGTTCAGAAAGTTCAGGGTCAAATATATCCCAGAATGATTCCTCCCAGGTGCTACTCTTTCCCAAGAGGGGATGGACACAGTGTCAGTCCCCAGCAGGGTCAGCACTGCCTCTCCCTGAGTGAGTCTTCAGGATACACAGTGCTCTCAAGCCCAGGGAGTCTCTCTGATACCACTAAAATGCAAAGTCCCAGTCACTTAGCTTCATGGTCAGGATAGACAAAGACAGTAATGGTCTGTATACTGGTAGAAAGTCACTGTCACTGTCCTCCTGTTGTTCATCGATTTGCTCGAGCTGGTCCAGTAATGTCTCCATTATGAGACTTGTTACTGTGTTTGGCATACCATATATGTCATGGGTAGCTTGCCAGGCTTTTGCATGTGGATGAGATACTCTCGGTAGCTTGCTGGGCTCTCCGAGAGGGACGTAGGCATCGAATCTGGGCCGACCAGGTCGGCTGCGTGCAAGACAAATGCCCCTACCCGCTATGCTAACCATTCTTTTTTTTCTCATTTGCTTTTGAGTAGTGCAGAGTGGACCAATGTGCAGAAACACGGGGAGACCCACGATCCCAGGCCAAGGGCCTTGGAAGCATTGAATCCAAGGGCTTCGGGAAAGGGCCTGCATCCACCAGTGAGGGCGAATTTCCTTATTTTCATAATGGCACCGCTATATTGGTGCATACCCTTGGGATACCAGGTCAACACTTTGCATCTCAGTGTTAGAAGGAAGAAGACTTGGAGAAGAAGCTTGGAAAATACTTACAAACTGAGAAATGTTTGAATGCAAAATTTTATAATCCTCAGATTGCTTGTTTTCAAAATTAGTTTTATATGATTCTTTCATTCTGAAGGTTCCAGGGAATTTTATGTCTGAAATGTAAGTAAAATTTTTCTTATATCATTTAATGTTGAAGATAATTTCAAAATTATGTTTATTTTGAAAACATAGATTGTCTTTCAAAGTTCTAAATTTTATAAGATGAAACCACAAGAAGACTAAAAATGCCATCCAATCTAATATTTCCATTTTAATATTAATCTCTATTACCTGCTCTTGTTTGTCCATGGGAGGGTTACATTTTTATAATTTCAAATTACTCTGAGTCTTTTAATATTTGTTACAATTTACTAAGCATACTTTCAAATCCATAAACATTCTTCATAACTATCAGTTGGAAAGACTGAGTATATCCTATGAAGCTTGTTCTCTTCACAGGTATAGTCATTTGCTATATTTTTAACTTTTAATTTCGTTTTGTTATTGTTTGTTCATTAATTCATTTATTTTAGGACTATAGCTGTTGGTGCTCAGGGTTTATTCCAGGCTTAGTCCTCAGGAGTTATTTCTCACAGATGCAGGAAACTAAAGGTAAAGGTAAAGGCCCTCCCGTTGATCGTCGATTTGCTCGAGTGGGCCCAGTAACGTCTCCATTGGAGACTTTGTTGTTACTGTGTTTGGCATATCGAATACGTCACGGGGAGCTTGCCAGGCTCTGCCGTGCGGGTGAGATAGTCTTGGTAGCTTGCCAGGCTCTCCAAGAGGAGCGGAGGAATCGAACTCGGGTCGGCCATGTTGGCTGCTTGTAAGGCGAACGCCCTACCCGCTGTGCTCTCGCATACCAGAGATCTAATCCCCATAAGCAACATGCATGATAAGCACCCTACCCACTGATTTATCTCTGTGGCCCCTCAACTTTTCATCGTTTTAAAGTAAATTTTTTGAAAAGGTGAACAGGACTACCTTCCAGTACAATCTGTTGCGATAATCACCCGAGAGTTTTGAAGTGAAACAATGATAGCGAGGAATGTACAGTCTGTATCCTTTGCCACACCTCACCTCTCATGAATGAGACCAATACTCTGTATTTGGTTCCTAAAATTACCTGCTCTGGCACAGGGGATGTTTCTCATTCAGTACACAAAGAGAAACTTGCAAGGCCTTGGCTCTTCATGGCGCCAGGCTGATCTCGTGAAAAGAATGTTCGGCCAAGGTATGTTCACCTGTTCTAGAGTCCCGTATCCAGAGCAGGGGGCCCCGTGGGTCCAAGAGAGGAGGGAGGTGCTGAGACAGGTGCAATTAGCCAATCCTGTGACTGGCAATGGAGGCGAGACTGTCCAGGCTTGCCTGCTCGCATGGTTCTTGTAGATCACTATGCTCAAACGCTGTCCCGAGGAACCACATAGTTTTTTAGTTTTTCAGTCCCTGAACTTTTGCTTTTAGGGGAAGAACTGGATATACTTAGGTCTTTCTTCAGGATTTGCATTCAGAGATCTTGGTTTCTGGTTACCCCCAGCACTCCAGGGCTTAAACCTGACTTTCTGGACAGTGATCACTCTTGGAAGTGCATAAGTGACCATCTCTGTTTTTATAGAAAATGTTTTGTAGGCACAAATCCAGATGCATTCAGTATTACATCAACTCTTTCAGGTTATCTTAACAGCTTGTACTAGAGGCATAAGCTCTTACATTATTCGAAACTTAAAATATTTACTATTTGTTCATTCTTATGACGTTTAATGACATTATTCTAGACCAAGTTGTGCAAGTTTTGGCAAAAGAAAGGATCCACAACTGTATCCAATTATGTTGCCCCAGACAGTGCCCTGCCAAAGTCAGGGTTCTTGCAGAACTGCCTTTGAGTTGCTGTTGTTTTTCTTTGGATCCCTCAGGTTCAAGACTCATCAATTGCCTCAAATTCCAAATTTGGAACTGTCATCATTGTAATCTCAAGTTTGTTAATGAACATTGAATAAAATGTCAGGGAGGAGTCTACTTTTCTCCATAGAACAGAGTGCTCTACATAAAAATCCTCTAACTTTTCTAGTATTTCAGTGCTGGATCCAAGATGTTTGATTTCAGGTACTGTGTGAACACAGAAATTTTGTGCAATCTTGAAGGTACTGGGAATTATTAACAAATAGGTTTTGACTGTAATTTCAAAAGAAAACTGAATTTTGAAAAATTGGTCAGATGTTATCAACATTAAAGTAAACATTAAGAGTTCAAAGGAGCCCTTTCCCATGCCCTGCATGCACCCCCTTTTCCCGCGGCACCAAACCCCCTCTGCCGGGCAGCCAGAGGAGACTTGGGGAACACCTGCCTGAGTTCCACTGAATCTCCCACCCACCTATTCAGGGCCTCTCCGTCCTCTGAAGGTTCCTGGGACCAGCTGGGAGCATGGCCTCCACAGAGGGGGCGAGACCTCCCCAAAAGTGGGCGTGGTGTTCTCCGAGGCGGGTGGCTGCTCATGCAACTGCAGTTACATTTCCCACTCCCAGCACTCTTGACTCACATCCCAGCCTTTATTACCTAATTCTGTGAAAAAAATTCTGGCCGCCTCAACTACAATACAACAATAATCCACTGGCCTACTCCAATTCTAACAAAAGACCAGTACGCAAGAAGCTGTACAAGTCCAATATTAAAGAGTACCTCCTCAAAAGCTTCACTAAATGCCTTTCATAAGCCAAAGAATAATAACTGAGAGGAAGGTCACATTCTCGAAAGGAAGAAGGGTGACCACCATTGATCAACCTTATCCAGAATCCTTTCCCATGATGAGAGAAGAGTGTTAGTGAATTCCAGGGTTTTACCACTAGACAACCAAAACAACAAGAAGAAACAGCACAAATCTCCACTACAAGGAGAGGATGAAGAAAAGAGTCCTGAATCCTCAACCGGGGTTATCCACAAATATGCTCTCTCTGATAAAGACTTCTGAGATAAAATGCAGAGGATGTTCAAGGAACTACTCAAAGAATCAATGGAGGAGATATCCAGAAAATTAAAGGAAGAAATGAAAGAAACAGTAGAACGGATAGTCTAGAAAATACAGGAAGAAATGAGAGCAGAAATAAAAAAGCTACAAAAAGAAGTGTCACAAATAAAGGATTCGGTAGACGAAATTAAAAACTCAGTAGGTGCCCTCAGCAGTAGGATGACTACAGCTGAAGACAGGATAAGCGGAGCTTGAAGATGAGCAACAGAAATCACATAGGGAACAACAAATAATGGGGAAAAGACCTCAAAATAGCTCTAAGGAGAATCAGAGACCTAGGGGATGACTCCAAGAGGAACAACATTAGAATCACTGGAGTACCAGAAGGGCAGGAAGCCAACCCCAATGAAAAAGCCACCGTCAAAGAAATCATTGCTGAAAAGTTCCCAGAGTTAAAGAACACAGACATCCAGATTCAAGGAGCCAGAAAGGTGCCAGCTAAAAGAGACCCTAATAAAAACACTCTAAGGCAAATCATAGCCAGAATGATGGATGCTGTGGGTAGAGACACAATACTTCAAGCAGCAAGGTCTAAGAAGAAAATCACATACAAAGGAGCACAGCAGACCTATCAGAGGAAACCCTCCAAGCCCGAAGACAATGGTGGGATATAGTGAAAAAACTCAATGAACTGAATGCCTCACCAGTTAAACCCTCACTCAAACTCAATGGAATGATACACCATTTTTTAGATAAACAATAGCTCAGGAACTTCATAGACTCAAAACCAAATCTAAAAGAAGGATTAAAGGGGCTCCTGTAAGATAAGAGGGAAAACACTTAGAAACATAACCAACCCTTACAGAAAGATGGCACAAAACCCCATGACAATAATCTCTCTCAGTGACAATGGTCTAAGTACACCAATCAAGAGACACAGAGTGGCAAAATGGATCTAAAAACTGAAACCAATATTTTGCTGTCTATAAGAAACTTATCTGAACAATCAGAGCAAACACAGACTCAGAGTTAAAGGATGGAAAACAATACTGAAAGCAAACAGCTCCCATAAAAAGTCTGGGGTGGCCATACTAGTATACGACAACATAAATTTCAGGTTGAAAAAGATTAGAAGGGACATCCAAGACCATTTTCTATTGTACGTATCAAGGGATACGTACAACAGGAAGAAATAACACTCTTAAATGTATACACACCTAATGAGGGACCAGCTAAATACTTAAGACAATTGCTAACAGATTTTAAGGAGCACATTGCTAGCAACACAATAGTAGTTGGAGACTTCAATCGCCTTATCACCTCTGGATAGATCAACAAGAACAAAACTTACCAAGGAAACATTGGCTTTGAAGGAAGAAATAGAAGAAAGAGGGTTAATATAACTATACAGTGCTTTACACCCCCAAAAGAAAGAATACACATTCTTCTCCAGTGCACATGGAACATTTTCCAAAATAGACCACATGCTAGGCCACAAAACATACCTCAATAGAATCAGGAAGATAGAAGTAGTATCAATAATCTTTTCAAAACCATGATGTGCTGAAGATGGAAGTGAATCACACAAAGACATCGAGAAACAAATCAAACACTTGAAAATTGAACAACTCAGTGTTGAACAACAAGTGGTTCAGGAAGGAAGTAAAAGACAAAATCAAAGATACCTGGAAACAAATGAGAATAAAGACACGAGCTACAAGAACCTATGGGACACAGCTAAAGCCATGCTAAGAAGAAAATTTATAGCTTTGCAAGCATTCCTAAGCAAAGAAGAAAGGGTCTACATAGATACCCTAACCACACAGATCAAGATCTTAGAAAAAGACCAACAAAAGGAACCCAAATTTGGCCAAAGGAAAGAAATAATAAAACTTAGAGCAGAAATTAACGACATGGAAGCCAAAAAAACAATCCAAAATGTCAATGAAACCAAGAGTTGTTTCTTTGAGAAAATGAACAAGATTGATAAAACACTAGCAAGACTCACAAAGAAACTGAATAAGAAATGAAAAAGGGGACATCACAATAGTAACCAATGAAATTCAAAAGATCATCAGAGACTACTTTGAGAGTCTGTATGCCATGAAACAAGAGAACCTAGAAGAGATGTATAAATTCCTGGATTCCTATAATCTCCCAAGATTGAACCATGAAGACTTGGGATATCTGAATAGACCCATTTATTTCAAGGAAATTGAAGTGTTAATCAAAAGTCTTCCCAAAAACAAAAGCCCAGGCCTAGTGAATTCTTACAAACATATAAAGATGACCTTTTGCCAGCTCTCTTTAGGCTTTTCCAGGAATTGAAAAAACAGGAACTCTCCCAAACAGCTTCTTTGAGGCACATAACTCCCTAATACCAAAAGCAAACAAAGACACCACCAACAAAGAAAACTATAGACCAATATCCCTGATGAACACAGATGCCAAGATTCTCAAGAAAATATTAGCAAATAGAATCCAACAACTCATCAAAAACATCATACACCATGACCAAGTGGGATTCATCCCGGGGATGCAAAGATGGTTTAACAATGGGAAATCAACATAATCCATCATATTAGCAAAAGTAAAGATAAAACCATATGATCATATCAATAGATGCAGAGAAATCATTTGACAAGATACAGCACCGGTTTATAATGAAAACTCTCACTAAAATGGGAATTGAAGGAACTTTTCTCAATATAGTCAAAGCCACCTAGCATAAGCCTATAGCAAGCATTATCCTCATTGGGGAAAAACTAAGGGCCTTCCCTCTAATATCATGGACAAAACAAGGATGCCCACTATTACTATTTTTGTTCAATATAGTACTGGAAGTACTTGCAATAGCGATTAGGCAAGAAAAAGACATTAAAGGCATCCAGATAGGAAAGGAAAAAATCAAGCTCTCACTATTCGCAGATGATATGATACTATATCTTGAGAACCCTAAATCCTCTACCAAGAAACTCCTAGACACAATAGACTTGTACAGTCAAGTTGCAGGCTATAAAATTAATGCCCCCAAACCATGGTCTTCCTGTATGCAAATAATGAGACAAAAGAGAGTGACAGGAAAAAAACGATCCCGTTTACAATCGTGTCTTAGAAAATCAAATACCTCGGAATCAGCCTAGCTAAAGAGGTAAAGACCTCTATAATGAAAACTACAAAACGCTACTCCATGAAATAAAAGAGGATACGAGGAAATGGAAACATATTCCCTGCTCCTGGATAGGAAGAATTAACATTGTCAAAATGGCAATACTCCCCAAAGCATTATACAGATTCAATGCGATCCCTATAAGGATACCCATGAAACTCTATAAAGAAATAGATCAAGCACTCATGAAATTCATATGGAAAAACAAACGTCCACAAATAGCTAAAGCAATTATTGGGATAAAAGATGTGGGGAGTCATTACCCTCCTAACCTCAAACTCTACTACAAAGCGGTAATAATTAGAACAGCATGGTACTGGAACAAAGGCATACCCGCAGACCAATGCAACAGGGTGGAATATCCGTACACACAACCCCAAATGTATGAACATCTAATCTTTGATAAAGAGCAAGAATTGTGAAGTGGAGCAAGGAAAGCCTCTTCAACAAATGGTGCTGGCATAACTGGACAACCACATGCAAAAAATGGGCTTTGATCTCGACCTAACACCATGCACAAAAGTCAGATCAGAGTGGATCAAAGATCTCAACATCAGGCCAAAATCTATAAGATACATTGAAGACAAGGTCGGAAAAACCCTTCACAATATTGAGGCTAATGGTATCTTCAAAGATGACACTCCACTGACCAACCAAGTGGAAACAGAGATAAACAAATGGGGCTATCTTGAATTAAGAAGCTTCTGCACCTCAAAAGATATAGTGACCAGATACAAAGACAATCTACAGAATGAGAAAGGATATTCACCCAATACCCATCCAATAAGGGGTTGATAACAAGAATAAACAAAGCACTGGTTGAACTCCACAAGAAGAAAACTTAAAACCCCATCAAAAATGGGGTGATGAAAGGAACAGAAACTTTCTCAATGAAGAAATTCGGAAGGCTAAAAGGCACATGAGAAAATGCTCTACATCACTAGTCATCAGGGAGATGCAGATCAAAACAACAATGAGATATCATCTCACACCACAGAGACTGGCCCACATCCAAAAGAACAAAGGCAATCGGTGTTGGCGCAGATGTGGCAAGAAAGGGACTCTCCTTCACTGCTGGTGAGAATGCCCTTTTGGAAAACAGTATGGACAATTCTCAAAAAATTCGAAATTGGGCTCCCATTTGACTCAGCAATACCACTCCTGGGAATATATCCCAGAGAGGCAAAAAAAAGTATAGCCGAAATAACACCTGCACTTCTATGTTCATTGCTGCACTGTTCAAAAATAGCCCAAATCTGGAAAAAACCCAAGTGCCTGAGAGCAGATGACTGGTTAAAGAAACTTTGCTACAATGGAGTACTATGCAGTACTATAAAGTAACAAAATAGGAAACTAGCATCCAAGAATAGTAAAGATAAGTACCAGGAGGTTGACTCCATGGCTTGAAGGCCAGCTGCACAAGCTAGGGGAAAAGGCAGCTCAGACAGAGAAGGGAACACCAAGTAAAGATGTTGTGAGGATCCTCCCATGATCAGAGATACATGCTGAAAGTAGACTATGGACGGAACATGATTGCCACTCAACGCCTCTTTTGCAAACCTCAGCAACCAAAAGGAAAGACAGAACAGAAGGGAATGCCCTGTCACAGAGGCAGGATGGGATGGGGGAATGGAAGGGGATCCTGGGATCATTGGGGGTGGAGAATGGGCACTGGTGGAGGGATGGGTATTTGATCATTGTATAACTGAAACCCAAGCACAAAAACTTGTAATGTCCACAACTGTACCTCATGGTTTTTCATTAAAAGTAAAAATAAAAAAAATTTAAAAAAGAGTTCAAAGGAGATGTCTTGAAGGAGGGAAAATCATGACATGGTAGAAAGGGATGAGGATACTGAGAAATGAAGGCTTGTCCTTGAGGACTGTCGTGGGCCAGGTGCTTGCCTTGCAAGTGGCTGACCAGGGTTTCATCCCAGCACCAAATGTGGTTGGTCCAACAGTCCCTCAAGCTTTTGGCACCACCAGCTGTAGCCAAATATTTATCAAAAAATTAAAAGGAAGGGAAGAAAACTGGTGTCAAATGCCATGATAATGTCCAATATTCTGTCCCTGATAGCAGCCCTGGGATATGGCACTGAGGCCTGGGAACCAACTTCATTAAGTTCCTCCAGGGTGGTCCTGCCAGGTCATGTGAGAGATAAAGCATGTCAGAGAGTCATAGAGGGTAAACAGTAGTCACAGTGTCCCTTTACTCATGACAGGTTCCTGTCGCACTACTCTTGAGCATGTGATCTCCTTCACCAACAAGATTAATGTCAGACTTAACCAAAGCAGATCTGAGATACATCTGTGAATAAAAACTCACTCTCTTGCAGCTTGGGAAACACTTTTTCACTAGCACACTGGAGCATGTAGGACAGTGTGGAGCAGAGAAAATCCGTCCAACCATGCTTTCTTGGGCTCCATCAGCTTCCAGGTGGCCCACCCAGTACCCAGGGCCAGAGGCTCAACTGAGCCCAGTAGAGAGCAGCCTAATCCATACTAGCAGAACCACCTGACTGAGTACCGTCAAAATTCTGGCCCAAAGAATCATGGGGCTGCAACACAGAAATGGTTTGAAAAGCTCACATTTGGGGGTGTCTAGTGATACTACCCATCCCGAAACATGCCTCCTCTCTGGGTTTCTGAATAGAACCATAGAGAACCATAGAGGTAAAGTTTTCTATTCTCATGTGGAAGTTATAGATTGGTGTGGGTCCCTTTGTTCTCTTTCTTCACCATTCCTTGATCTTATGACAGATGACCTTCCTAGATGGTGGAACACACTGGTCAGTTTGATGTCGAGTTGATGGTTGGAAAGGGGGTAAAGTCAGTGAAAGATAAAGGGAGGAAGAAGTTTTGAAGATATTTGTGGACTTGGTTATTCACTTATTATAGTCTCCCACTCCCATGAAATGGAGCAGTTTACAGAATGATAGGCTTGCAAAAATTATTTAATACGTACTGTTAGGGTCTGTAAAATTGTCTTGTCCCTCAAATGCTTTGTCAACTGTTGAATTCACTTGTGCTCCTATTATTGGCGTTCCTTTTTTGAAAATATGTCCAACAGTCACATAAACCATCTCTCCATTGTACAGGCCAGATATTGGTGAATTAGATGGGCTAAAAGTAAAACAAAGGCATCAGGTGGTGATAAAAAGAGGGATCAACCAACAGGTCTTTAACTGGCCCAGAATCCCAAATCACCCAGTTCTAGTCCTGACCTAGTGTCTTATCCCACCTTAAAGGCCCACATATGGAATTACAGTAAGATCACATTTGACAAAGCTGAAAATTACTATTTGTACATGATATTCAAGACAACTTATGGGCAGAGCAGTGTCCTTTGGAGAATTCTTGAAAAAATTGTGAACAATTTGGGGACATTATGTGACACAGGGGATTGGAGCTGGGTTCATGTGCAAGCAACCAACCACTCTGACCTTGTGATACCACTTTGGTCCCTGAAATTTCTTGTCATCATTCATCCATGTTTGGTTTTGGAGGTGACAGTGGATTCTGCCGATCATTGATAAAGAGGTGCAAGATACAAGGTTTTCTTTAACAGTTGAAAAAGGATAAAAAATGTCTATCATGATATAATTTTGTGGGGAGCCTGGAGAGAAATTCCATCTGTAATTCAAAGATCCTACTAGCAGAATGTTCCAATTCATTTAGTAAGGCAATGCTCTTGTGAACAGCTGAAGGAACTGTGCCTGTAAGTTCTAAAGAGAAGAGGGGAGCAGGAATGACCATGGCTCATAAACTGAGGATTGAACAGATCTGATATCTAGCCCCCTGAATGCCATCTGTTTTTGTGTACCCCCAAGTCACAGCATCCCTGAGCCTGATTTTCTTGTTTATCTCAAGAGTTGGATCTTGAGATAAACTGAGGATAAAGCTGAGGATCCTCCCCATTTCTTTTTCTCTTTCTGTCCTTTTCTGGTTTTTGTGTCACAACCAGAGATGCTCAGGATTTACTCCTGGCTCTTAGGTCAGAGATCACTCCTAAGAGCCTGATGGGACCACATATCCTACCCGGTCTAATCCCAGGTTCTGCTGAAGGCAAAGAAAGAGCTCTGCCCATTGTACTAATGCTCCAGCAATGATCCTTCCAATTTTAACACATGTGCTGTCAGGAACTGGGGAAGGCAGAGCAGAGAGCATTGGAATTTGGCCTCAGAAGAGCCTTGATTCAGGAAAAAATGTTCCTCTCCGGGACTCGGATTTTATAGAGACCCTGCTTATTTGACACCCTTGCCTCCATACAAAAAGCTACTTTGCAGACAAAAAGTGTTCCACCCTAAGGGCTGTGCTTTCCATTACTTGAAGAACTCCCTGTCTGGTATTGAAACACAAACTGGAGGTGTTGAAAGAAGTAGAGAGAGTATGGGAAATATTGTCTGCCATGGAGGCAGCGGGAGGGTGGGAAAGGAGGGTAGACTGGGGATATTGTTGGTAGGGAATGTGCACTGGTGGAGGGATGGGTGTTTTATCATTGTGTGATTGTAACCCTAACATGAAAACTTGTAACGGTCTCATGGTGATTCAATAAAATTAAAAAAAGAAGAAAGAAGTATAGACCCCTCTTTCAAATGGCAGCTCCAGGTACTAGAGGGATAGTACAGAGGGGAGGGCAATTGCCTTGCACACAACTGACCCAGGTTAAATTCTCAGCAACTCATATAATCCTGTTAGCCCACCAGGACTGATTTCTGGGTGAAGAAGAGTAACCCCTGAGCACTACTGCATGTGACCCCAAAACAAAAACAAACAAAAGACACCACAAATGGAAGATCCTGTTCTCCCAGGCTTCCAGAGAGGGAGGTCATATGTTTCCAGTTACATAGATGAGGCAGTAAAAGGTCAGAGAGGTTAAACTTCTGCTCCACCTCACAGCAAGGGAGTCCCAACACTAGGATGTAAATTTAGATGTGGCTAATGCCATTATATCTCGTTCTTTCATACCTCACAGGGGAAGTCTTTGCTGGACTCAAATCCATTTCTCATATCTGTAAACAGTGAAACCTTCAAGTAGTTATGCACAGCTCACATTGGGCTCATAGCCCTGAGTACTGTGTCCCAGTCTCTCTGTTAGCCCTTTTCAGGTGAACGCTTATTCTTCTGCTCTTCTCCCATGTAACAATCATATGTATCTCTCATTCACTAGCTAGCTCAAAATTCATCACAATTAGGAAAACTTTACTAAATGTACATGTAAAAATATAATATTTATAATTGTATATATACATATGTCTGTCACTGTCACTGTCACTGTCCTCCCGTTGTTCGATTTCCTCAAGTGGGCCCAGTAATGTCTCCATTGGAGACTTTGTTGTTACTGTGTTTGGCATATCGAATACATCACGGGTAGCTTGCCAGGCTTTGCCATGCGGGCGAGATACTCTCGGTAGCTTGCCGGGCTCTCTGAGAGGGGCAGAGGAATCGAACTCGGGTCGGCCATGTTGGCTGCGTGCAAGGCAAACGCCCCAACGCTGTGCTATCGCTCCAGCCCATACATATATGTAATTTAAAAAATTTTATTCTCAAAGAATTTAACAAAGCTGAAAAGGGAAGATGTCTCAGTAGTACCTTAAAGTATTAACACAGGCCCAGAAAGGTAACTGGGCATGTTGAAGCTCGTGATTTCTATGCAAAAGGCCTGGGTTTCATCCCTAGAATAAAACTGGGGGACTCATGAGCACTGATCTAGGAGCATCCCTGCACTGCTAAGTGAGCCCCCAAATGACAAACATACATACATACACACAGAGGGACACAAATACACACAGACAAACATAATTTGTTTGCATATATGTACATATAACTATGTATGTATAATTAGAGTGAGAAAGAGAAGAGATGCTTTTTCAGCACAATTCCATTTACTTTTGAATCTCTTGTCTCTAAATGCACCCACCACACACTGTACTTGCATTTTGGTTGCTCCATACATACTTGTTTGCACTAAACAAAGAACTCAGAATTGGCCCCAAAATAGTCAGGAGTACAATTTGAGTGTTCTTGTTTCCTCACTCTCCCCACCCCCAAATGAAGGAAGAGATAACGGGACATCTTTCGTTCTCCTCTTGCTCCCCTAGAAGGTACATTGCAGGACTTGGTCAGTTGTGACTCTGTTTTAGAGCCAAAACAAAGTGTTCCAGTGTGATGTTCGGCACCGCGTGTGCATGTGGACTAACAGTCAATCACAGACAGCAGCCTCTCTTTTAGGTTACAGCCTTCCGTATGAGCCAGTGTGACATCATGAGTGGAGTTGTCTGCTGCAATGAGGCTGGTCAACACTTAGTAATTTGGGACAGGCTGTGGAAGGTCATGATGTTGCCAGGGCTCTCAGGGGACTACCCTGGCCCCCTATGAACATACCAGCCCAAACCAAGCTTACCTTACTGCATCAATGATGGTGTCTAAATATCCTGTCTTAAATGCACCTGTAAACTGTGGAAGAGCATAGATTCAATCACAAGTACAAGCAGGGGCATGGTGGGGGGAGGAGGGCGGGATCTGATAGTGTGTATATGTTTTTTACATTAAATATATCTTTCGTGTCATGGATGTAGATTTTCATGGTTCATCACAGCAAGTTACTTTTGGCCACTGGAGACCTTAGAACACACCCTTGCCGCTCAGCTGGGTCTAGGGGCTGGCCTTTTTGAACCTCAGGTTCAGAAAGTTCAGGTTCAGCACATTCCAGAATGATTCCTCCTAGGTGCTATTCTTTTCCAAAGAGGGGAAGTAAAATATTTTAACTTTTCTCTACACCAGAGGGAAATAAATTAAGTTCATAACATTGTTACATTTATCTGTTCCTTGAACAATATTTTAAAAGAGAATGTACACATGGCTCTGGCACAGGTGGCTCAAACTCATAAAGACCTGCGGCTGAGGTGCAGATGCTCCTCGAGGTGCAGAAACACAGGGAGACCCATGATCCTGGAGGAGGGGCCTGGGAAACTCAGAAATATTGAACCCAGGGGCCTGGGGCCAGTGGCCTGTACCCAACAGTGAGGGTGAACGTTCTTGTTTGCACAATGGTACATCTGTTTGGGATGTACCCTGGGGATACCACCTCTACACTCTGCAAGTCAGTGCAAGAAAGAAGAAGCCTTAGAGAAGAAGCTTAGAAAAAAAACTTACAAACGTATTAATGGTTGAATGTAAATTTCTATAAGCCTCAGATTCCTTATTTTCAAATTCAGTTGTGTAGGGTTCTTTCATTCTAAATGTTCCAGGGAATTTTTCACCTGAAACATAAACAAAATTTTTCTTGTTTGTTGTTTTCTCTAACGTTGAAGATCATTTCCATTATTTTGAAGGCACAGATCATTTTTCAACATTCTGAATTTTATATGATGAAGCTCAAGAAGACTAGAAATTTGAAAAATGTCACCATGAATACCATCCATCTAATTTGGACATTTTCAATTCTATCCCTTTCTTTGTGCTTTTGTTTTTCCATGGAAGATTGACATTAAAATTCCAAATTATTATGAGTCTTTTAAAATTTATTACTACTTACTAAGCAGTTTTTCAAATCCTTACACACTCTTCATAGCTATCAGTTGGAAAGGCTGAATACGTTCTATGAAGTTTGCTCTCTTCATAGGTGTACTAATTTTGTATACCCAGACTTTGAATTCTAATTTCTTGTTGTTGTTTGAGGGCCACAGATGGGGTGCTCGGATGACTGTTCGGGTATACGAGAGACTGCGTATCAGAGCTTTATAAGCAGCATGCAAAGAGAGTGTCCTACCCACTGGTCTACTCTCTTGCCCCTCAAATTTTTATTGTTTTAAAGGAACACTTTTCAAATGGTCACAGTGAACACTTTGCAATATAGTCCTTTGGGTAATCTGAGAGTGACGGAATGGAGCGATGACTGGGAAGGAGTAAACACCCTGGGACCTTTGCCACAGCTCCTATGCCTGAGAACAATTCTCTGTACTTGGTTCCTAAAAATTACAGACTCTGGGACTGGGGGGTGTTTCCCATGCAGGATACAGAAAGAAACTTGTAAGGCCATGGCTCTTCATGGTGCCCAGCTGGTCTTATGGTAAGAATGTTTGGCCAGAGGCTGGAGCAATAGCACAGCAGGTAGGGCATTTGCCTCGCATGCAGCCAACCTAGGTTCGATTCCCAGCATCCCATATGGTCCCCGGAGCACCGCCAGGAGTAATTCCTGAGTGCACAAACCAGGAATAGCTCCTGTGCATCGCCGGGTGTGACCCAAAAAGCAAAAAAAAAAAAAAAAAGAATGTTCGGCCAAAGGTGTGTTCACCTGGTCTGGAGGCCCATGTCTAAAATGGAAAACCCAGGTCCCTGAGGACGGGCCTTTGCTAAGATGGCTGCAGCTAGCAAATCTGGTGACTGGCAACTGAGGTGATTGTCTAGATCTGGCTGCTTGCATGGTCCTGGTATATCAACATGCAAAAACACAGTCCCGAAGAACCACATATCTTTGTATTTTTTCAGTCCCTGAATTTTATCATTTTTGGCAAGAACTGGATGTGCTGAGTACTGTCTGCTGGCTCTGCACTCAGATTTGACTCCCACTGGAGCTAGGGGAACATTTGGAATGTAGGATATTGAACCAGGCGGCCTCAGGCTACGTAAGTGTCTGACACACTTTACTATTGTTTAGGCCCCATCACTGCACATTGTCAGGGGCTTGGACGTCTGTCATATGGTCCTCATGTCAATATACACAAAAACAGGGGAAGGAAAGGGACACAGGCTCCCAGACCTTTGGGCCTTGCTCCTCCTTCCAACCAGGTCTGTTTCTTTGCCTGTAGGGGACCCTACGTCCAGAGGCAGAAGCCTGCTCTCTGCTTGGCTATTCTTGTTGCCTCCAAATTTTCCCCCATTCCTATACCCTAGGAGCTCTCTTATTGCTTGTCTTCTTTTTAAATTGTTTGTTCTAGTGGGGTTAGCCCCAGCAGTCTCAGGCACTCTGTGCGCAGGGATCATCTCTTATAGGTTAAGTTGATAGTGTATAATCTTATATTATAATATAAGACCTATAATATAAGACCAGTGTAAATTTTTTCGACTACCAATATCCCCAGTTCCCCTCATGTCAACCCACACTCCAGCATGCATCTATGGCAGACACTTTTCCTCTCTGTCTCTATCTCTCTCTCTTTCTTTCTCTCTCTCTGTCTCCCTGTCTCTCTCCTTTTAGGCATTATGACTTACAATACAGGTACTGAGAGCTTATGATGTTTGCTGTTTTTATCCTTGTCACAGTGGTTGTCACAGTGGTTCCTTCTTTATCCCAACTTCCTTCTTCCCTAGCACCTAAGGGAAGCTTCTAGCCATGGACCAATCCTCGTGGCCCTTTGTATTAGTCCTTAGGTATTAGTCTCATACTATGCTTTTATATATACCACTTAATCACTTGATTTTCCGTTAATCGTCGATTTGCTCGAGCGGGCGCCAGTAACGTCTCCATTTGTCCCTGTCGCGTGCTAGTGTAGCCCTATGGAGTCTGTTCGCTGTAGGAACACGAAGAGCCTCAAACTGATCGTTCATGATCTTGATGAAGAAGTCTGACCATCTGGTAGGTGGGCGGCCACACGGTCTTTTGACATCCCGTGGAATCCAGTCGGTAACAACTCTAGTCCAGCAGTCGTCTTTAAATCTCATTACGTGACCAGCCCATCTGATTTTTGACACCTTGGCAAACGAGACAGTGTCCCTGATTCTTGATCGTTGATGGAGGTTGGAACTCCGGACTCTTTCTCTCATTTGAGTGAAACATGATATTCCAAGCATAGCTCTTTCAATTCCTCTTTGGGAGACCCAAATAGCGTTCTCACCCTGTTTGCGTAGGGCCCAGGTCTCTGAGGCGTATGTTAATGAAGGAAGAATAGTGGAATCAAAGAGATGTGCCTGTAGACAGAGGTTCTTTGTCCTCTTAGCTATTTCTTTGATGCTCTTGAAGGTGTTCCAAGCCGCTCTCTTCCTCCTGCGCAGCTCGGGTGCCAGGTCATTTGTCATGTTGACTTCTCGACCAAGGTACACATAGCTGTGGCATTCAGAGATGGTTGTTCTGTTGAGAGCGAATGGGGTGTCAGGAGCGAGGCTGTTTCTCATAAATATTGTCTTCGTAAGATTCAGCTGTAGTCCGACCTTTCCAGACTCACGGTCGAAGTTGGCCAGCATTTGTGCCAGTTGGCTAATTTTTGGTGTTATTAAAACAATGTCATCAGCAAAGCAGAGGTGGTGTAGTTGCCCACCATCTATCTTCACTCCCATTTCTTCCCATTTCAGTCGTTGCATGATGTTCTCGAGGGTGGCACTGAAGAGTTCAGTGAAATGGTATCACCCTGCCGAACCCATTTCGTGAGATCAATGATTACTTCTTTGTAGAATGGTGAGATTCTGGTAGTGAATCCGTAATACAGCTCATGGAGGATCTTGATGTATTGCGCTTGAATGCCCTGATTGGCTAGAGCTTCAATGACCGCTTCTGTCTCAACAGAATCAAAGGCCTCCTTTAAATCAATGAACGTTAGACAGAGCAGCATCTTGAACTCCCGAGAAACCTCAATGAGCTTGATTAATGTGTGGATATGGTCGGTTGTGCTGAATCCTTTGCGGAACCCAGCTTGCTCGCATGGTTGTCCTTCATCTAGTGTTCTGCCAATCCTATTTAGGATGACTCGAGTGAACAACTTGTAGATGACAGACAATAGGCAGATCAGGCGATAGTTGCCAATGTCATGGATGTCTCCCTTCTTGTACAGTAGTACAGTCCTGCTGGTTTTCCATTGGGATGGAACCTTGCATTCAGACAGGTAGCATGTGAAGAGCCGAGCCAGTGTATTGGTGAGTACTGACGGCAGGTTCTTCAGGTGTTCAGGTCTGACCTTGTCTGGGCTGGGTACTGTTCGTTACTTTACTGATGAAATGGTGTGTCGGATTTAGGAAGGGAGAACATTGGGAACGACATATTCATCCTGTGGAATTTGGTATGTCGGTAAGTGGACATGGCTATCGAAGAGATTTGAGTAGAAGTCATGGATAATCTCTCATATATATCACAAATGAGTGCAATCATTCTATGTCTGTCCCTCTCCTTCTGATTTATTTCACTCAGCATGATACTCTTCATATCCATCCATTTATAAGAGAATTTATGACTTCATTTTCCTAACATCTGTGTAGTATTCCATTCTGGAGTTGTACCATAGTTTCATTAACAGTCTCTCGGGCACTCAGGTTGTTTTCAGATTCTGGGTATTTTGAATAGAGCTGCAATGAACATATAAGTGCAGGTGATATTTCTGCTGTGTGTTTTAGCACTCCAAGGGTATATTTCCAGAAGTGGTATTGTTAGGTCATATGGAAACTCACTTTCTCAGAGAACTGCCTTTTAGTCATTTTTGATTCCTTTAGGATTCCTCAGGTTCAAGATCTATGAGTAACCTCAAGTTTTAAATTCTGAACTGCCATCACTGTAACCTCAATTGTGTTCATGAAAATTTAATAAAATGTCAGGGAGGAGTCAATACTTCTCCATAGAGCAGATTGCTCCACAGAATAACCCTCCAGATTTTCTAGAATTTCAGTTGGATCCCAGAATGTTTGATTCCAGGTCCTGTGTGAACACAAAATGTTTGTAAAATCTTGAGGATAAAAATGCTGGGAAATTATTAACAAACAGAACCATTCTATACTTTCAAGAGAATATTTTTTACAAATTGAGTCAGACCTCATAAACATTTAAAGTAAATATTAAGAGTATAAAGGAGATTTCATGGAAGAGGATATATCATGAGGAGGTAGGTAGGAATGAAGATAGTGAGAAGTGAAGGCTAGTTCCTGAGGACTGTCAGTGGGCAAGGGTGGCTTGCAAGTGGTTGACCAGGGTTTCATCCCAGCACCACATGTAGTTGTTCCAATAGTCCCTCGAAGCTTTTGGCACCACCAGCTGTAGCCCATTTTTCAAAAAATTAAAAGGGAGGAAAGAAAACTGGAGTCAAATATCACAAAAAATTCTAATACAATGTTCCTGACATCAGTCTTCAGATGTGGCTAAGACGCCTGGGAACCAGCTGAATTAAACTCCTCCAGCGCCAAGCCTGCCAGGTTGTGTGAGAGATGAAGCAGGTCAGCTGAGTGTCTGGGAGGGTGAATAGCAGTCACAGTGTCCATTTATTCATGCCACCGGGTAGCCAGGGTCCTGCCACACTGCTCTCGAGCATGCAAATTGACCATTAAGATTCTGCCACAGTTATCTTGAGCATGCAAAATTTTTGACCAACAGGATCCATGTTAGACACAACAGAATCAGACCTAAAAAACACCATGAATCAAAACTCCTTTCTTGCTGCTTGGGAAACTACTGCATGAACATGCTGGACCATGCAGGATGGTGTGGAGCAGACAAAACCTTCAACTGTGCCTTTGCTGGCTGAATCAGCCCCAGTAGGTCCACCCAGCACTCAGGTATAGAGGCTCAAGGGAGCCCAAACTAGATGCCTAACTAGACCAGCAAGGACACCTGGATAAACCTCATCCACATTATGGCTCACAGAACAATGAGGCTGCGACACAGATAGTTGGAAAGGGTTTGTGACACAGCCCTTCCCAAATTATAGCTTCTCTCTGAGTTTGAGAGAAAGCACAGAGAACCTCCTGAGTTAATGCTTTCTATCCTTGTGTGGAATATGGTAGCTTGATGTGAGTCCCATGGTTCTCCTTTCTTCACTCCTTCCCACCTTCCTAGATGGCAGTCAGTTTAGTGATGAGCTTATGGTTGGAAAGGGGGGTGAGAGAGGAGAGGGAGGAAGAAGTTTTGCAGACACCTCTGCGAATTTGGTCATCCACTTCTTGTAGTTATCCTCTCCCATGGGATGGAGCAGTTTAAAGAATGGTAGGCAGCCTCGCAAAAATCATATAATACTTACTGTTTGCATCTGTAAACCTATCTTGTCCCACAAATGCTTTGTCAACTTTTGCAGCCACTTGTGCTTCTATTATTGGGGTTCCTTTTTTGAAAATATGTCCAACAGTCACATAAATCATCTCTTCATTGAGCAGGCCAGATATTGGTGAAATAGATGGGCTAAAAGTGAAACAAAGATATCAGGTGGTGATTGAACAGCGGGATCAACCACCAGGTCTTCCACCTGACCCAGAATCCCAAGTCACTCAGCAATAGTCCAGACCTAGAGTCCTGTCTTCACCTTTGAGGCTCACTTTTGAAATTACAGCTGGATAAAAATTTGTAAGGTTGCATAAGAGAAAGAACACATGGAGAGTGCGGGATCCCGGAGGAAAAAAAAAAAGAAAAAACAGGTTCCAAAAAGAGCCAAGTTCACCCGCAAGTTCCAGATGGAGTAGGCGCCGCATCTCGCCTCCCCCAGATGGAACCCCGGTGACCAGAAGCCTCTACAAACACAGCTCGAGTATGCGGGAACGAGGACTTTTTCTCAAATCTGCCGAACTACACCTCCCAGGTAACCTCTGATTCCGGAAGTCATGCCCACAGCCCGCCCCCCAGCGCCATCTTTGAAGCCTTAAGCATAAGAGAAAGAACACATGGAGAGTGCGGGATCCCGGAGGGAAAAAAAAAAAAAAAGAAAAAACAGGTTCCAAAAAGAGCCAAGTTCACCCGCAAGTTCCAGATGGAGTAGGCGCCGCATCTCGCCTCCCCCAGATGGAACCCCGGTGACCAGAAGCCTCTACAAACACAGCTCGAGTATGCGGGAACGAGGACTTTTTCTCAAATCTGCCGAACTACACCTCCCAGGTAACCTCTGATTCCGGAAGTCATGCCCACAGCCCGCCCCCCAGCGCCATCTTTGAAGCCTTAAGCATAAGAGAAAGAACACATGGAGAGTGCGGGATCCCGGAGGAAAAAAAAAAAGAAAAAAACAGGTTCCAAAAAGAGCCAAGTTCACCCGCAAGTTCCAGATGGAGTAGGCGCCGCATCTCGCCTCCCCCAGATGGAACCCCGGTGACCAGAAGCCTCTACAAACACAGCTCGAGTATGCGGGAACGAGGACTTTTTCTCAAATCTGCCGAACTACACCTCCCAGGTAACCTCTGATTCCGGAAGTCATGCCCACAGCCCGCCCCCCAGCGCCATCTTTGAAGCCTTAAGCATAAGAGAAAGAACACATGGAGAGTGCGGGATCCCGGAGGGAAAAAAAAAAAAAAAGAAAAAACAGGTTCCAAAAAGAGCCAAGTTCACCCGCAAGTTCCAGATGGAGTAGGCGCCGCATCTCGCCTCCCCCAGATGGAACCCCGGTGAACAGAAGCCTCTACAAACACAGCTCGAGTATGCGGGAACGAGGACTTTTTCTCAAATCTGCCGAACTACACCTCCCAGGTAACCTCTGATTCCGGAAGTCATGCCCACAGCCCGCCCCCCAGCGCCATCTTTGAAGCCTTAAGCATAAGAGAAAGAACACATGGAGAGTGCGGGATCCCGGAGGAAAAAAAAAAAGAAAAAAACAGGTTCCAAAAAGAGCCAAGTTCACCCGCAAGTTCCAGATGGAGTAGGCGCCGCATCTCGCCTCCCCCAGATGGAACCCCGGTGACCAGAAGCCTCTACAAACACAGCTCGAGTATGCGGGAACGAGGACTTTTTCTCAAATCTGCCGAACTACACCTCCCAGGTAACCTCTGATTCCGGAAGTCATGCCCACAGCCCGCCCCCCAGCGCCATCTTTGAAGCCTTAAGCATAAGAGAAAGAACACATGGAGAGTGCGGGATCCCGGAGGGAAAAAAAAAAAAAAAGAAAAAACAGGTTCCAAAAAGAGCCAAGTTCACCCGCAAGTTCCAGATGGAGTAGGCGCCGCATCTCGCCTCCCCCAGATGGAACCCCGGTGACCAGAAGCCTCTACAAACACAGCTCGAGTATGCGGGAACGAGGACTTTTTCTCAAATCTGCCGAACTACACCTCCCAGGTAACCTCTGATTCCGGAAGTCATGCCCACAGCCCGCCCCCCAGCGCCATCTTTGAAGCCTTAAGCATAAGAGAAAGAACACATGGAGAGTGCGGGATCCCGGAGGGAAAAAAAAAAAGAAAAAACAGGTTCCAAAAAGAGCCAAGTTCACCCGCAAGTTCCAGATGGAGTAGGCGCCGCATCTCGCCTCCCCCAGATGGAACCCCGGTGACCAGAAGCCTCTACAAACACAGCTCGAGTATGCGGGAACGAGGACTTTTTCTCAAATCTGCCGAACTACACCTCCCAGGTAACCTCTGATTCCGGAAGTCATGCCCACAGCCCGTCCCCCAGCGCCATCTTTGAAGCCTTAAGCATAAGAGAAAGAACACATGGAGAGTGCGGGATCCCGGAGGGAAAAAAAAAAAGAAAAAACAGGTTCCAAAAAGAGCCAAGTTCACCCGCAAGTTCCAGATGGAGTAGGCGCCGCATCTCGCCTCCCCCAGATGGAACCCCGGTGACCAGAAGCCTCTACAAACACAGCTCGAGTATGCGGGAACGAGGACTTTTTCTCAAATCTGCCGAACTACACCTCCCAGGTAACCTCTGATTCCGGAAGTCATGCCCACAGCCCGTCCCCCAGCGCCATCTTTGAAGCCTTAAGCATAAGAGAAAGAACACATGGAGAGTGCGGGATCCCGGAGGGAAAAAAAAAAAGAAAAAACAGGTTCCAAAAAGAGCCAAGTTCACCCGCAAGTTCCAGATGGAGTAGGCGCCGCATCTCGCCTCCCCCAGATGGAACCCCGGTGACCAGAAGCCTCTACAAACACAGCTCGAGTATGCGGGAACGAGGACTTTTTCTCAAATCTGCCGAACTACACCTCCCAGGTAACCTCTGATTCCGGAAGTCATGCCCACAGCCCGTCCCCCAGCGCCATCTTTGAAGCCTTAAGCATAAGAGAAAGAACACATGGAGAGTGCGGGATCCCGGAGGGAAAAAAAAAAAGAAAAAACAGGTTCCAAAAAGAGCCAAGTTCACCCGCAAGTTCCAGATGGAGTAGGCGCCGCATCTCGCCTCCCCCAGATGGAACCCCGGTGACCAGAAGCCTCTACAAACACAGCTCGAGTATGCGGGAACGAGGACTTTTTCTCAAATCTGCCGAACTACACCTCCCAGGTAACCTCTGATTCCGGAAGTCATGCCCACAGCCCGTCCCCCAGCGCCATCTTTGAAGCCTTAAGCATAAGAGAAAGAACACATGGAGAGTGCGGGATCCCGGAGGGAAAAAGAAAAAGAAAAAACAGGTTCCAAAAAGAGCCAAGTTCACCCGCAAGTTCCAGATGGAGTAGGCGCCGCATCTCGCCTCCCCCAGATGGAACCCCGGTGACCAGAAGCCTCTACAAACACAGCTCGAGTATGCGGGAACGAGGACTTTTTCTCAAATCTGCCGAACTACACCTCCCAGGTAACCTCTGATTCCGGAAGTCATGCCCACAGCCCGCCCCCCAGCGCCATCTTTGAAGCCTTAAGCATAAGAGAAAGAACACATGGAGAGTGCGGGATCCCGGAGGGAAAAAAAAAAAAAAAGAAAAAACAGGTTCCAAAAAGAGCCAAGTTCACCCGCAAGTTCCAGATGGAGTAGGCGCCGCATCTCGCCTCCCCCAGATGGAACCCCGGTGACCAGAAGCCTCTACAAACACAGCTCGAGTATGCGGGAACGAGGACTTTTTCTCAAATCTGCCGAACTACACCTCCCAGGTAACCTCTGATTCCGGAAGTCATGCCCACAGCCCGCCCCCCAGCGCCATCTTTGAAGCCTTAAGCATAAGAGAAAGAACACATGGAGAGTGCGGGATCCCGGAGGGAAAAAAAAAAAGAAAAAACAGGTTCCAAAAAGAGCCAAGTTCACCCGCAAGTTCCAGATGGAGTAGGCGCCGCATCTCGCCTCCCCCAGATGGAACCCCGGTGACCAGAAGCCTCTACAAACACAGCTCGAGTATGCGGGAACGAGGACTTTTTCTCAAATCTGCCGAACTACACCTCCCAGGTAACCTCTGATTCCGGAAGTCATGCCCACAGCCCGTCCCCCAGCGCCATCTTTGAAGCCTTAAGCATAAGAGAAAGAACACATGGAGAGTGCGGGATCCCGGAGGGAAAAAAAAAAAAGAAAAAACAGGTTCCAAAAAGAGCCAAGTTCACCCGCAAGTTCCAGATGGAGTAGGCGCCGCATCTCGCCTCCCCCAGATGGAACCCCGGTGACCAGAAGCCTCTACAAACACAGCTCGAGTATGCGGGAACGAGGACTTTTTCTCAAATCTGCCGAACTACACCTCCCAGGTAACCTCTGATTCCGGAAGTCATGCCCACAGCCCGTCCCCCAGCGCCATCTTTGAAGCCTTAAGCATAAGAGAAAGAACACATGGAGAGTGCGGGATCCCGGAGGGAAAAAAAAAAAGAAAAAACAGGTTCCAAAAAGAGCCAAGTTCACCCGCAAGTTCCAGATGGAGTAGGCGCCGCATCTCGCCTCCCCCAGATGGAACCCCGGTGACCAGAAGCCTCTACAAACACAGCTCGAGTATGCGGGAACGAGGACTTTTTCTCAAATCTGCCGAACTACACCTCCCAGGTAACCTCTGATTCCGGAAGTCATGCCCACAGCCCGTCCCCCAGCGCCATCTTTGAAGCCTTAAGCATAAGAGAAAGAACACATGGAGAGTGCGGGATCCCGGAGGGAAAAAAAAAAAGAAAAAACAGGTTCCAAAAAGAGCCAAGTTCACCCGCAAGTTCCAGATGGAGTAGGCGCCGCATCTCGCCTCCCCCAGATGGAACCCCGGTGACCAGAAGCCTCTACAAACACAGCTCGAGTATGCGGGAACGAGGACTTTTTCTCAAATCTGCCGAACTACACCTCCCAGGTAACCTCTGATTCCGGAAGTCATGCCCACAGCCCGTCCCCCAGCGCCATCTTTGAAGCCTTAAGCATAAGAGAAAGAACACATGGAGAGTGCGGGATCCCGGAGGGAAAAAAAAAAAGAAAAAACAGGTTCCAAAAAGAGCCAAGTTCACCCGCAAGTTCCAGATGGAGTAGGCGCCGCATCTCGCCTCCCCCAGATGGAACCCCGGTGACCAGAAGCCTCTACAAACACAGCTCGAGTATGCGGGAACGAGGACTTTTTCTCAAATCTGCCGAACTACACCTCCCAGGTAACCTCTGATTCCGGAAGTCATGCCCACAGCCCGTCCCCCAGCGCCATCTTTGAAGCCTTAAGCATAAGAGAAAGAACACATGGAGAGTGCGGGATCCCGGAGGGAAAAAAAAAAAGAAAAAACAGGTTCCAAAAAGAGCCAAGTTCACCCGCAAGTTCCAGATGGAGTAGGCGCCGCATCTCGCCTCCCCCAGATGGAACCCCGGTGACCAGAAGCCTCTACAAACACAGCTCGAGTATGCGGGAACGAGGACTTTTTCTCAAATCTGCCGAACTACACCTCCCAGGTAACCTCTGATTCCGGAAGTCATGCCCACAGCCCGTCCCCCAGCGCCATCTTTGAAGCCTTAAGCATAAGAGAAAGAACACATGGAGAGTGCGGGATCCCGGAGGGAAAAAAAAAAAGAAAAAACAGGTTCCAAAAAGAGCCAAGTTCACCCGCAAGTTCCAGATGGAGTAGGCGCCGCATCTCGCCTCCCCCAGATGGAACCCCGGTGACCAGAAGCCTCTACAAACACAGCTCGAGTATGCGGGAACGAGGACTTTTTCTCAAATCTGCCGAACTACACCTCCCAGGTAACCTCTGATTCCGGAAGTCATGCCCACAGCCCGTCCCCCAGCGCCATCTTTGAAGCCTTAAGCATAAGAGAAAGAACACATGGAGAGTGCGGGATCCCGGAGGGAAAAAAAAAAAGAAAAAACAGGTTCCAAAAAGAGCCAAGTTCACCCGCAAGTTCCAGATGGAGTAGGCGCCGCATCTCGCCTCCCCCAGATGGAACCCCGGTGACCAGAAGCCTCTACAAACACAGCTCGAGTATGCGGGAACGAGGACTTTTTCTCAAATCTGCCGAACTACACCTCCCAGGTAACCTCTGATTCCGGAAGTCATGCCCACAGCCCGTCCCCCAGCGCCATCTTTGAAGCCTTAAGCATAAGAGAAAGAACACATGGAGAGTGCGGGATCCCGGAGGGAAAAAAAAAAAGAAAAAACAGGTTCCAAAAAGAGCCAAGTTCACCCGCAAGTTCCAGATGGAGTAGGCGCCGCATCTCGCCTCCCCCAGATGGAACCCCGGTGACCAGAAGCCTCTACAAACACAGCTCGAGTATGCGGGAACGAGGACTTTTTCTCAAATCTGCCGAACTACACCTCCCAGGTAACCTCTGATTCCGGAAGTCATGCCCACAGCCCGCCCCCCAGCGCCATCTTTGAAGCCTTAAGCATAAGAGAAAGAACACATGGAGAGTGCGGGATCCCGGAGGGAAAAAAAAAAAAAAGAAAAAACAGGTTCCAAAAAGAGCCAAGTTCACCCGCAAGTTCCAGATGGAGTAGGCGCCGCATCTCGCCTCCCCCAGATGGAACCCCGGTGACCAGAAGCCTCTACAAACACAGCTCGAGTATGCGGGAACGAGGACTTTTTCTCAAATCTGCCGAACTACACCTCCCAGGTAACCTCTGATTCCGGAAGTCATGCCCACAGCCCGTCCCCCAGCGCCATCTTTGAAGCCTTAAGCATAAGAGAAAGAACACATGGAGAGTGCGGGATCCCGGAGGGAAAAAAAAAAAGAAAAAACAGGTTCCAAAAAGAGCCAAGTTCACCCGCAAGTTCCAGATGGAGTAGGCGCCGCATCTCGCCTCCCCCAGATGGAACCCCGGTGACCAGAAGCCTCTACAAACACAGCTCGAGTATGCGGGAACGAGGACTTTTTCTCAAATCTGCCGAACTACACCTCCCAGGTAACCTCTGATTCCGGAAGTCATGCCCACAGCCCGTCCCCCAGCGCCATCTTTGAAGCCTTAAGCATAAGAGAAAGAACACATGGAGAGTGCGGGATCCCGGAGGGAAAAAAAAAAGAAAAAACAGGTTCCAAAAAGAGCCAAGTTCACCCGCAAGTTCCAGATGGAGTAGGCGCCGCATCTCGCCTCCCCCAGATGGAACCCCGGTGACCAGAAGCCTCTACAAACACAGCTCGAGTATGCGGGAACGAGGACTTTTTCTCAAATCTGCCGAACTACACCTCCCAGGTAACCTCTGATTCCGGAAGTCATGCCCACAGCCCGTCCCCCAGCGCCATCTTTGAAGCCTTAAGCATAAGAGAAAGAACACATGGAGAGTGCGGGATCCCGGAGGGAAAAAAAAAAAGAAAAAACAGGTTCCAAAAAGAGCCAAGTTCACCCGCAAGTTCCAGATGGAGTAGGCGCCGCATCTCGCCTCCCCCAGATGGAACCCCGGTGACCAGAAGCCTCTACAAACACAGCTCGAGTATGCGGGAACGAGGACTTTTTCTCAAATCTGCCGAACTACACCTCCCAGGTAACCTCTGATTCTGGAAGTCATGCCCACAGCCCGTCCCCCAGCGCCATCTTTGAAGCCTTAAGCATAAGAGAAAGAACACATGGAGAGTGCGGGATCCCGGAGGGAAAAAAAAAAGAAAAAACAGGTTCCAAAAAGAGCCAAGTTCACCCGCAAGTTCCAGATGGAGTAGGCGCCGCATCTCGCCTCCCCCAGATGGAACCCCGGTGACCAGAAGCCTCTACAAACACAGCTCGAGTATGCGGGAACGAGGACTTTTTCTCAAATCTGCCGAACTACACCTCCCAGGTAACCTCTGATTCCGGAAGTCATGCCCACAGCCCGTCCCCCAGCGCCATCTTTGAAGCCTTAAGCATAAGAGAAAGAACACATGGAGAGTGCGGGATCCCGGAGGGAAAAAAAAAAGAAAAAACAGGTTCCAAAAAGAGCCAAGTTCACCCGCAAGTTCCAGATGGAGTAGGCGCCGCATCTCGCCTCCCCCAGATGGAACCCCGGTGACCAGAAGCCTCTACAAACACAGCTCAAGTATGCGGGAACGAGGACTTTTTCTCAAATCTGCCGAACTACACCTCCCAGGTAACCTCTGATTCCGGAAGTCATGCCCACAGCCCGTCCCCCAGCGCCATCTTTGAAGCCTTAAGCATAAGAGAAAGAACACATGGAGAGTGCGGGATCCCGGAGGGAAAAAAAAAAAGAAAAAACAGGTTCCAAAAAGAGCCAAGTTCACCCGCAAGTTCCAGATGGAGTAGGCGCCGCATCTCGCCTCCCCCAGATGGAACCCCGGTGACCAGAAGCCTCTACAAACACAGCTCGAGTATGCGGGAACGAGGACTTTTTCTCAAATCTGCCGAACTACACCTCCCAGGTAACCTCTGATTCCGGAAGTCATGCCCACAGCCCGTCCCCCAGCGCCATCTTTGAAGCCTTAAGCATAAGAGAAAGAACACATGGAGAGTGCGGGATCCCGGAGGGAAAAAAAAAAGAAAAAACAGGTTCCAAAAAGAGCCAAGTTCACCCGCAAGTTCCAGATGGAGTAGGCGCCGCATCTCGCCTCCCCCAGATGGAACCCCGGTGACCAGAAGCCTCTACAAACACAGCTCGAGTATGCGGGAACGAGGACTTTTTCTCAAATCTGCCGAACTACACCTCCCAGGTAACCTCTGATTCCGGAAGTCATGCCCACAGCCCGTCCCCCAGCGCCATCTTTGAAGCCTTAAGCATAAGAGAAAGAACACATGGAGAGTGCGGGATCCCGGAGGGAAAAAAAAAAAGAAAAAACAGGTTCCAAAAAGAGCCAAGTTCACCCGCAAGTTCCAGATGGAGTAGGCGCCGCATCTCGCCTCCCCCAGATGGAACCCCGGTGACCAGAAGCCTCTACAAACACAGCTCGAGTATGCGGGAACGAGGACTTTTTCTCAAATCTGCCGAACTACACCTCCCAGGTAACCTCTGATTCCGGAAGTCATGCCCACAGCCCGCCCCCCAGCGCCATCTTTGAAGCCTTAAGCATAAGAGAAAGAACACATGGAGAGTGCGGGATCCCGGAGGGAAAAAAAAAAAAAAAGAAAAAACAGGTTCCAAAAAGAGCCAAGTTCACCCGCAAGTTCCAGATGGAGTAGGCGCCGCATCTCGCCTCCCCCAGATGGAACCCCGGTGACCAGAAGCCTCTACAAACACAGCTCGAGTATGCGGGAACGAGGACTTTTTCTCAAATCTGCCGAACTACACCTCCCAGGTAACCTCTGATTCCGGAAGTCATGCCCACAGCCCGTCCCCCAGCGCCATCTTTGAAGCCTTAAGCATAAGAGAAAGAACACATGGAGAGTGCGGGATCCCGGAGGGAAAAAAAAAAAGAAAAAACAGGTTCCAAAAAGAGCCAAGTTCACCCGCAAGTTCCAGATGGAGTAGGCGCCGCATCTCGCCTCCCCCAGATGGAACCCCGGTGACCAGAAGCCTCTACAAACACAGCTCGAGTATGCGGGAACGAGGACTTTTTCTCAAATCTGCCGAACTACACCTCCCAGGTAACCTCTGATTCCGGAAGTCATGCCCACAGCCCGTCCCCCAGCGCCATCTTTGAAGCCTTAAGCATAAGAGAAAGAACACATGGAGAGTGCGGGATCCCGGAGGGAAAAAAAAAAGAAAAAACAGGTTCCAAAAAGAGCCAAGTTCACCCGCAAGTTCCAGATGGAGTAGGCGCCGCATCTCGCCTCCCCCAGATGGAACCCCGGTGACCAGAAGCCTCTACAAACACAGCTCGAGTATGCGGGAACGAGGACTTTTTCTCAAATCTGCCGAACTACACCTCCCAGGTAACCTCTGATTCCGGAAGTCATGCCCACAGCCCGTCCCCCAGCGCCATCTTTGAAGCCTTAAGCATAAGAGAAAGAACACATGGAGAGTGCGGGATCCCGGAGGGAAAAAAAAAAAGAAAAAACAGGTTCCAAAAAGAGCCAAGTTCACCCGCAAGTTCCAGATGGAGTAGGCGCCGCATCTCGCCTCCCCCAGATGGAACCCCGGTGACCAGAAGCCTCTACAAACACAGCTCGAGTATGCGGGAACGAGGACTTTTTCTCAAATCTGCCGAACTACACCTCCCAGGTAACCTCTGATTCCGGAAGTCATGCCCACAGCCCGTCCCCCAGCGCCATCTTTGAAGCCTTAAGCATAAGAGAAAGAACACATGGAGAGTGCGGGATCCCGGAGGGAAAAAAAAAAAGAAAAAACAGGTTCCAAAAAGAGCCAAGTTCACCCGCAAGTTCCAGATGGAGTAGGCGCCGCATCTCGCCTCCCCCAGATGGAACCCCGGTGACCAGAAGCCTCTACAAACACAGCTCGAGTATGCGGGAACGAGGACTTTTTCTCAAATCTGCCGAACTACACCTCCCAGGTAACCTCTGATTCCGGAAGTCATGCCCACAGCCCGTCCCCCAGCGCCATCTTTGAAGCCTTAAGCATAAGAGAAAGAACACATGGAGAGTGCGGGATCCCGGAGGGAAAAAAAAAAAGAAAAAACAGGTTCCAAAAAGAGCCAAGTTCACCCGCAAGTTCCAGATGGAGTAGGCGCCGCATCTCGCCTCCCCCAGATGGAACCCCGGTGACCAGAAGCCTCTACAAACACAGCTCGAGTATGCGGGAACGAGGACTTTTTCTCAAATCTGCCGAACTACACCTCCCAGGTAACCTCTGATTCCGGAAGTCATGCCCACAGCCCGTCCCCCAGCGCCATCTTTGAAGCCTTAAGCATAAGAGAAAGAACACATGGAGAGTGCGGGATCCCGGAGGGAAAAAAAAAAAGAAAAAACAGGTTCCAAAAAGAGCCAAGTTCACCCGCAAGTTCCAGATGGAGTAGGCGCCGCATCTCGCCTCCCCCAGATGGAACCCCGGTGACCAGAAGCCTCTACAAACACAGCTCGAGTATGCGGGAACGAGGACTTTTTCTCAAATCTGCCGAACTACACCTCCCAGGTAACCTCTGATTCCGGAAGTCATGCCCACAGCCCGTCCCCCAGCGCCATCTTTGAAGCCTTAAGCATAAGAGAAAGAACACATGGAGAGTGCGGGATCCCGGAGGGAAAAAAAAAAGAAAAAACAGGTTCCAAAAAGAGCCAAGTTCACCCGCAAGTTCCAGATGGAGTAGGCGCCGCATCTCGCCTCCCCCAGATGGAACCCCGGTGACCAGAAGCCTCTACAAACACAGCTCGAGTATGCGGGAACGAGGACTTTTTCTCAAATCTGCCGAACTACACCTCCCAGGTAACCTCTGATTCCGGAAGTCATGCCCACAGCCCGTCCCCCAGCGCCATCTTTGAAGCCTTAAGCATAAGAGAAAGAACACATGGAGAGTGCGGGATCCCGGAGGGAAAAAAAAAAAGAAAAAACAGGTTCCAAAAAGAGCCAAGTTCACCCGCAAGTTCCAGATGGAGTAGGCGCCGCATCTCGCCTCCCCCAGATGGAACCCCGGTGACCAGAAGCCTCTACAAACACAGCTCGAGTATGCGGGAACGAGGACTTTTTCTCAAATCTGCCGAACTACACCTCCCAGGTAACCTCTGATTCCGGAAGTCATGCCCACAGCCCGTCCCCCAGCGCCATCTTTGAAGCCTTAAGCATAAGAGAAAGAACACATGGAGAGTGCGGGATCCCGGAGGGAAAAAAAAAAAGAAAAAACAGGTTCCAAAAAGAGCCAAGTTCACCCGCAAGTTCCAGATGGAGTAGGCGCCGCATCTCGCCTCCCCCAGATGGAACCCCGGTGACCAGAAGCCTCTACAAACACAGCTCGAGTATGCGGGAACGAGGACTTTTTCTCAAATCTGCCGAACTACACCTCCCAGGTAACCTCTGATTCCGGAAGTCATGCCCACAGCCCGTCCCCCAGCGCCATCTTTGAAGCCTTAAGCATAAGAGAAAGAACACATGGAGAGTGCGGGATCCCGGAGGGAAAAAAAAAAAGAAAAAACAGGTTCCAAAAAGAGCCAAGTTCACCCGCAAGTTCCAGATGGAGTAGGCGCCGCATCTCGCCTCCCCCAGATGGAACCCCGGTGACCAGAAGCCTCTACAAACACAGCTCGAGTATGCGGGAACGAGGACTTTTTCTCAAATCTGCCGAACTACACCTCCCAGGTAACCTCTGATTCCGGAAGTCATGCCCACAGCCCGTCCCCCAGCGCCATCTTTGAAGCCTTAAGCATAAGAGAAAGAACACATGGAGAGTGCGGGATCCCGGAGGGAAAAAAAAAAAGAAAAAACAGGTTCCAAAAAGAGCCAAGTTCACCCGCAAGTTCCAGATGGAGTAGGCGCCGCATCTCGCCTCCCCCAGATGGAACCCCGGTGACCAGAAGCCTCTACAAACACAGCTCGAGTATGCGGGAACGAGGACTTTTTCTCAAATCTGCCGAACTACACCTCCCAGGTAACCTCTGATTCCGGAAGTCATGCCCACAGCCCGTCCCCCAGCGCCATCTTTGAAGCCTTAAGCATAAGAGAAAGAACACATGGAGAGTGCGGGATCCCGGAGGGAAAAAAAAAAAGAAAAAACAGGTTCCAAAAAGAGCCAAGTTCACCCGCAAGTTCCAGATGGAGTAGGCGCCGCATCTCGCCTCCCCCAGATGGAACCCCGGTGACCAGAAGCCTCTACAAACACAGCTCGAGTATGCGGGAACGAGGACTTTTTCTCAAATCTGCCGAACTACACCTCCCAGGTAACCTCTGATTCCGGAAGTCATGCCCACAGCCCGTCCCCCAGCGCCATCTTTGAAGCCTTAAGCATAAGAGAAAGAACACATGGAGAGTGCGGGATCCCGGAGGGAAAAAAAAAAAGAAAAAACAGGTTCCAAAAAGAGCCAAGTTCACCCGCAAGTTCCAGATGGAGTAGGCGCCGCATCTCGCCTCCCCCAGATGGAACCCCGGTGACCAGAAGCCTCTACAAACACAGCTCGAGTATGCGGGAACGAGGACTTTTTCTCAAATCTGCCGAACTACACCTCCCAGGTAACCTCTGATTCCGGAAGTCATGCCCACAGCCCGTCCCCCAGCGCCATCTTTGAAGCCTTAAGCATAAGAGAAAGAACACATGGAGAGTGCGGGATCCCGGAGGGAAAAAAAAAAAGAAAAAACAGGTTCCAAAAAGAGCCAAGTTCACCCGCAAGTTCCAGATGGAGTAGGCGCCGCATCTCGCCTCCCCCAGATGGAACCCCGGTGACCAGAAGCCTCTACAAACACAGCTCGAGTATGCGGGAACGAGGACTTTTTCTCAAATCTGCCGAACTACACCTCCCAGGTAACCTCTGATTCCGGAAGTCATGCCCACAGCCCGTCCCCCAGCGCCATCTTTGAAGCCTTAAGCATAAGAGAAAGAACACATGGAGAGTGCGGGATCCCGGAGGGAAAAAAAAAAAGAAAAAACAGGTTCCAAAAAGAGCCAAGTTCACCCGCAAGTTCCAGATGGAGTAGGCGCCGCATCTCGCCTCCCCCAGATGGAACCCCGGTGACCAGAAGCCTCTACAAACACAGCTCGAGTATGCGGGAACGAGGACTTTTTCTCAAATCTGCCGAACTACACCTCCCAGGTAACCTCTGATTCCGGAAGTCATGCCCACAGCCCGTCCCCCAGCGCCATCTTTGAAGCCTTAAGCATAAGAGAAAGAACACATGGAGAGTGCGGGATCCCGGAGGGAAAAAAAAAAAGAAAAAACAGGTTCCAAAAAGAGCCAAGTTCACCCGCAAGTTCCAGATGGAGTAGGCGCCGCATCTCGCCTCCCCCAGATGGAACCCCGGTGACCAGAAGCCTCTACAAACACAGCTCGAGTATGCGGGAACGAGGACTTTTTCTCAAATCTGCCGAACTACACCTCCCAGGTAACCTCTGATTCCGGAAGTCATGCCCACAGCCCGTCCCCCAGCGCCATCTTTGAAGCCTTAAGCATAAGAGAAAGAACACATGGAGAGTGCGGGATCCCGGAGGGAAAAAAAAAAAGAAAAAACAGGTTCCAAAAAGAGCCAAGTTCACCCGCAAGTTCCAGATGGAGTAGGCGCCGCATCTCGCCTCCCCCAGATGGAACCCCGGTGACCAGAAGCCTCTACAAACACAGCTCGAGTATGCGGGAACGAGGACTTTTTCTCAAATCTGCCGAACTACACCTCCCAGGTAACCTCTGATTCCGGAAGTCATGCCCACAGCCCGTCCCCCAGCGCCATCTTTGAAGCCTTAAGCATAAGAGAAAGAACACATGGAGAGTGCGGGATCCCGGAGGGAAAAAAAAAAAGAAAAAACAGGTTCCAAAAAGAGCCAAGTTCACCCGCAAGTTCCAGATGGAGTAGGCGCCGCATCTCGCCTCCCCCAGATGGAACCCCGGTGACCAGAAGCCTCTACAAACACAGCTCGAGTATGCGGGAACGAGGACTTTTTCTCAAATCTGCCGAACTACACCTCCCAGGTAACCTCTGATTCCGGAAGTCATGCCCACAGCCCGTCCCCCAGCGCCATCTTTGAAGCCTTAAGCATAAGAGAAAGAACACATGGAGAGTGCGGGATCCCGGAGGGAAAAAAAAAAAGAAAAAACAGGTTCCAAAAAGAGCCAAGTTCACCCGCAAGTTCCAGATGGAGTAGGCGCCGCATCTCGCCTCCCCCAGATGGAACCCCGGTGACCAGAAGCCTCTACAAACACAGCTCGAGTATGCGGGAACGAGGACTTTTTCTCAAATCTGCCGAACTACACCTCCCAGGTAACCTCTGATTCCGGAAGTCATGCCCACAGCCCGTCCCCCAGCGCCATCTTTGAAGCCTTAAGCATAAGAGAAAGAACACATGGAGAGTGCGGGATCCCGGAGGGAAAAAAAAAAAGAAAAAACAGGTTCCAAAAAGAGCCAAGTTCACCCGCAAGTTCCAGATGGAGTAGGCGCCGCATCTCGCCTCCCCCAGATGGAACCCCGGTGACCAGAAGCCTCTACAAACACAGCTCGAGTATGCGGGAACGAGGACTTTTTCTCAAATCTGCCGAACTACACCTCCCAGGTAACCTCTGATTCCGGAAGTCATGCCCACAGCCCGTCCCCCAGCGCCATCTTTGAAGCCTTAAGCATAAGAGAAAGAACACATGGAGAGTGCGGGATCCCGGAGGGAAAAAAAAAAAGAAAAAACAGGTTCCAAAAAGAGCCAAGTTCACCCGCAAGTTCCAGATGGAGTAGGCGCCGCATCTCGCCTCCCCCAGATGGAACCCCGGTGACCAGAAGCCTCTACAAACACAGCTCGAGTATGCGGGAACGAGGACTTTTTCTCAAATCTGCCGAACTACACCTCCCAGGTAACCTCTGATTCCGGAAGTCATGCCCACAGCCCGTCCCCCAGCGCCATCTTTGAAGCCTTAAGCATAAGAGAAAGAACACATGGAGAGTGCGGGATCCCGGAGGGAAAAAAAAAAAGAAAAAACAGGTTCCAAAAAGAGCCAAGTTCACCCGCAAGTTCCAGATGGAGTAGGCGCCGCATCTCGCCTCCCCCAGATGGAACCCCGGTGACCAGAAGCCTCTACAAACACAGCTCGAGTATGCGGGAATGAGGACTTTTTCTCAAAACCGCGCGGCCGCTTACGCGGCCGCGCGACATCTCTCTATATACAAAGTGATCAATGAGAAGTAAACCACCCAATCTTTCTCCCTGAAAGTCAGAGTTAAGTTTGGAGCACGGCCACAGCCCCAGAAACACAAGGACTTAATGCAGAACCCAGCAGCTTAGAGCAGAAAAGTGAAAGGACTATGCGTTAATCCAGGCCATCAAGTCTGCCGGAGGGGAAAGGGTGTTGCCCCATTCGCCCTCTCTTCTCTGGAAAGAAGGATGGCGGCCGCATGGGAGCCTTGTGGACAGCAGGTATGAGCCGGGGGTGTGGGGGCGACTAAAACCTCATGGGAAGGGGGGCGTTCCGGTCCATCCTTCACGCCCTACCGAGGCCACCAGTTGCCCCCCATGAGCGGCTCTCCAGCATGGCCACAGCCCCAGAAGCACAAGGGCTTAATGCAGAACCCAGCAGCTTGGAGCAGAAAAGTGAAAGGACTATGCGTTAATCCAGGCAATCATTTCTGCCCAGAGGGGAAAGGGTGTTGCTCCCTTCCGCCCTCCTCCCTCTGGAAAGAAAGATGGCGGCCACATGGGAGCCTTGTGGACAGCAGGTATGAGCCGGGGGTGTGGGGGCGACTAAAACCTCATGGGAAGGGGGGCGTTCCGGTCCGTCCTTCACGCCCTACCGAGGTCACCAGTCACCCCCCACGAGCGGCTCTCCAGCACAGCCACGGCCCCAGAAGCACAAGGATTTAATGCAGAACCCAGCAGCTTGGAGCAGAAAAGTGAACGGACTATGCATTGACCCAGGCCATCAAGTCTGCTGGAGGGGAAAGGGTGTTGCCCCATTCGCCCTCTCCTCTCTGGAAAGAAAGATGGCGGCCACATGGGAGCCTTGTGGACAGCAGGTATGAGCCGGGGGTGTGGGGGCGACTAAAACCTCATGGGAAGGGGGGCGTTCCGGTCCGTCCTTCACGCCCTACCGAGGTCACCAGTTGCCCCCCACGAGCGTCTCTCCAGCACGGCCACAGCCCCAGAAGCACAAGGGCTTAATGCAGAACCCAGCAGCTTGGAGCAGAAAAGTGAAAGGACTATGCGTTAATCCAGGCAATCATTTCTGCCCAGAGGGGAAAGGGTGTTGCTCCCTTCCGCCCTCCTCCCTCTGGAAAGAAAGATGGCGGCCACATGGGAGCCTTGTGGACAGCAGGTATGAGCCGGGGGTGTGGGGGCGACCAAAACTTCATGGGAAGGGGGGCGTTCCGGTCCGTCCTTCACGCCCTACCGAGGTCACCAGTTGCCCCCCACGAGCGGCTCTCCAGCACAGCCACGGCCCCAGAAGCACAAGGACTTAATGCAGAACCCAGCAGCTTGGAGCAGAAAAGTGAACGGACTATGCATTGATCCAGGCCATCAAGTCTGCCGGAGGGGAAAGGGTGTTGCCCCATTCGCCCTCTCCTCTCTGGAAAGAAAGATGGTGGCCACATGGGAGCCTTGTGGACAGCAGGTATGAGCCGGGGAAGTGGGGGCAACTAAAACCTCATGGGTCGGGGGGCGTTCCGGTCCGTCCTTCATGCCCTACCGAGGTCACCAGTTGCCCCCCACGAGCGGCTCTCCAGCACGGCCATGGCCCCAGAAGCACAAGGACTTAATGCAGAACCCAGCAGCTTGGAGCAGAAAAGTGAATGGACTATGCGTTGATCCAGCCCATCAAGTCTGCCGGAGGGGAAAGGGTGTTGCCCCATTCGCCCTCTCCTCTCTGGAAAGAAAGATGGCGGCCACATGGGAGCCTTGTGGACAGCAGGTATGAGCCGGGAGTGTGGGGGCGACTAAAACCTCATGGGAAGGGGGGCGTTTCGCTCCGCCCTTCACGCCCTACCGAGGCCACCAGTTGCCCCCCACGAGCGGCTCTCCAGCACGGCCACGACTCCAGAACACAGAAACCAATTTCTTAACTATCTGACTTTCAGTAGAAATACTTCCAGGGTCAATAAGTAAAATAGCAGAAATCCAAAACCAACATTTAATTCTTGAACCCAGCTGGAGAAAGCAAATCACTTCACAATGCTTTTTCAGCATGTCTGATTTGGGGGGGGGGTAAACTCTAAATAATAGTGGTGAATCTTTTATTGAAACAATCTAATCAAAGCGGATAGAGTGTTAACTAGAATTCATCTGCCTCACAGGGACGGGGAGGGGTGGGGGGTGGGGTTTTATTGGGGTTCTTCATGGGAAAAAAAAAATTTGTAAGGTTGAAGATCACTATTTGATAAGCAAGGCATCTGTACTTGATATCTGAGACAACTTGTGGCTAGAACAATACCCTGTTGAATAATACTTAGAAAAAGTATGAACACTTTGGAAACCATTTGTGACACAAAGGATTTAATTTGGGATTAGTCATTCATGTGCAATGACTAATGACCAACCACTTAAATCTTGTGTTAAGTCTTTGGCCCCTAAATATGACTTCTTAATTTAAAATTTCTTGCCACATCATTCATGCAAGAATTTGGAGGTGGCATTGGATTCTGCAATGCATTGAGAAAGAGGCACAAGATAGAAGGTTTTATTTTCTTTCTTTTTTTCCCCTTTTTTTGATTTTTTGGGTCACACTGGGCAATGCACAGGGGTTTTCCTTCTGGCTCATACACTCAGGAATTACTCCTGGAGATGCTCAGGGGACCATATGGGATGCTAGGAATTGAACCCAGGTCGGCCATGTGCAAGGTAAATGCCCTACCAGCTGTGCTATCGCTCCAGCCTCACAAAGTTTTCTTTAGCAGTTGAAAAAGGACATAAAAAATTCATGATGATATAATTTTGGGTGAGCCTGGGGAGAGGTAACATCTATATTTCATTCAAAGATCCTAGTAGCAGAATGTTCCAATTCAGGCAACAAGGCAATGCACTTGTGGAACAGCTGAAGAGAATAGAGGAATTGTGTGTGCGAGTGCAAAAAAGAAAAGTGGAGCATGAATGTTTATGACACTGCACTTAGGGTAAGAGATCTACAATCTAGAGCCCAGAAAGCCACCATCTTTTTTGTCCACTCACAAGTCACAGCATCTCTGAGCCTGAGTTTGTCTTTCTCAAGAGTTGAATCCAGGGGATCCTTGCTTTTGGAATTCTTCCTGGCCAGCTCCCTGCTCCTTGCATGTACATGTTGATTTTACTTTGTGTTTGGTTTGGCAGAGCCTTCCTAAGGCTTGTATTTTTCATTACATGGATGATTGTACTTGTATTACTGTTCTTAGGATTCTGCCTCCTGTAATGAAGAATAGCCTATGCAGAGGATTCCCAGTCTCAAACCCATTTTGGCAGCTTCTCTTAAACAACAAAATAAGGGGGAGCACAGCTCCCTGACCACCTGGATCGATGTTAGAGGGAAAGCTCTGAGCAGTTGTCTTGAGGAGAAGGAGGAGCTGTTGATGGGGGAATTGGCATTTCCTGATGATTAGCATGGCTAGCTGGTCTTTCCAACTGCTGGTAACCGGGGCTTGAGATGGGAGAGGTGTCTAAAGTTTACCGTTCCACCTCTACCTTAGCTCACAGAAATCCTGTAACACCTCTTGACACTGTCCCATCTAGATCATGTATCAGATTTTACTTTCCTCTTCTCGTCTCATAATCTGCACATAATGTATTTCTTTCTGCCCATATATAATCATTGTTATCCCCTAATAAAATGTGTCAAATGACTATGCTTGTATGCGCTTGTGGATGACTTTGTCCCAGCCATGATGTGCATGAGAGTCTCTGAGTATCCATTGCTCTAGATTGACAAAATATCCACTGTTCTGCGATTCGGATAGCTACAGGGTGGCTATACCTTCCAATTTCTTTTGCTTTATCTCTCTGTGTTTTTCTGGGTTTTGAGTCACAGATGGAGGTACTCATGGCTTACTCCTAGCTCTGTGGCCTGGGATAACTCCTGGAGGGGCTCTAGGGACCACAAGTCTGGGATTGAACCAAAGTCTATTGAAGACAAAGCAAGTTCAGTTCCCTGTGTACTGTAGCTCTGACCTTGATCCCTCCAAATTTTACAAATGAACTGCCAGGAAGTGGGAAAACCAGTGAACAGAGAACATTTGACTTTGGCTTCAGAAGAGCCTTGCCACAGCCCCAAGTTAGGGAAAATAGTTTCTCCAGAACTCTTAGTTTACAGAGGAAGGTTTGCCTCTTTGAACACTTGCTCTCATTAGAACAAGCTAATTTAGGGACAAATAGCATGCCACCCATGGGCTCTGCTGCTTGTCACATTGAAGAAGCCCCTAGTCTGGAAGAGAAGCACAGTGCAGCACTTAGTTCAACACCCCTTCAAGTATAAATATATACTGTGTTTAACAGAGGTGTTAAACTAAGTGCCAGCACCCTCTTTCAAATGTACACACATACATGTGTGTACATGTGTGTATACACATACACAGAGAAGAGATTCATTCTCTACACAATTCAATTTATTTAAAAACGTTCTCTCCTTGGCCTGCAAACTTGGTGTTAATATGAATCAGAGAAAGCAAAGATGGATTTACTTTCTGTGACTCTTTTTCCTCTGAGGTCTCTAAATGCACCCACTGCATGCTGTCCTTGTACAGCCGTTGCTTAACACATGCTTGTCTACACTGAACAAATTGCTCACAGTTGGACCCACAATACTCAGAGAGCAATCGGGGGGGTTCTTGTTTCCTCAGCACCCCAATAGGAGTGAAGAGATGACTGGGAATCTTTCACTTTCTCAGTCACTGAGAAGACACACTGCAGGAGTTGGTCAGTTGCGAGTCCTTGTTTTGGCATCAAAACAAAGTGCCCTATTATGTTGCCCTGAACTGTGTGTGCATGTGGCCAAATAGCCAGTCACAGATGGCAGCCTGTGTCCCCAGGCTACAGCCTTCCTGTATGGGCCAGTGAATCATAACAGGTGGGGAAGTCTCCTGGGGTGAGGCTGACCACCACTACATGACTTTGGAACAGTCTGTTGAAGGCCCTGATATTGTAAGGATGTTCAGGGGAAGATGGGAATAGCTCGGCTCCCTATGAACCCACCAGCCCAAAGACAGCTTACCTTATTGTATCAATGATGGTGTCTATATATCCAGGTGGAGACTCAAATGCTTTTGCAAACTGTAGAGAAGCACAGATTTATTCACAAGCACCATGTGGGACATGGGGAAAACTGGATACTGTCTATGGTTTTTACAGTAAATACATTTTTAGGCTCCAGTATATAGATTTACATGGCTCACCACAGCAAGTTACTGTTGACCAGTGGCCATCAGAAACCTCAGCAGTGGGCCCCTGCTGCTCAGCTGGATCTAGGAAATGGCCCTAATGAGCGTCAGGTTCAGAAAGTTTAGGGTCAAATATATTCCAGAATGATTCTTCCAAGGTGCTACTCTTTTCCTAAGAGGGGACAAAGTGTCAGTCCCAGTGCCCCTCCCTAAGAGGATCTGTAGGATACCACAGTGCTCTCAAGCTCTGTGAGTCTTTCTGATCAGATACCACTGAAATGCAAAGTCCCAGTCACTTAGTTTCTGGGTAGGGACAGACAGAAGACAGTAAAGAAAGGTCTATTGGTATAAAGGAACCATTTTGGTTTTTCTCTTTTGATTTTGAGTGGTGCAGAATGGACTGGCAAGGAGCTACTCCCAGGTCAGTTCTTGGTTTGACAGCTTCCACGATTCTCAGGGGAAGAGCAGTGCTGGGATTGATCCCAGTCCTGCAATCCAGTTTGTTGCGCTTTGTACTCCAAGAGTACCAAGTGCTTTAAGACTACATCAAATAGTTATTTGAGCTCATTAAAACGCCATTTTTGCCTTCAAGGCAGGTGAAAAAATTTTAAATGAAAGGAAACTGTATGTCAAAATTATTCATTTTGACATTTTTGACAGAAGGAAATAATACCCAACTGATGTTAAAATTGATGGAGTGTTTCTTGCAGACATTGATTTGTGTTGGTTTTGGGTTTGGGGGTCACATCAAATAGTATTCAGGGTTATTTCTATTCCTGTTCTCAGACGTCACTAAAGGGAAAGATTAGGGAAAGAGAAGTGATGCTGGGGATAGAAGCAGTACCATGGCTAAAGTGGCCCCAGAGAAGGCCTGTAACATCACCCTGGCCAATTACAGATGACCTCTTTACAAAGAGTGTGCTAGATTAAGACAAATTAGAACATAAAAAGAAAGCAAAATCTTTACATTATATTTGCTTTACACCAGTAGGGAAATAGTTAACTATAAAACATTGTTGCATTTATGTCCTTACGAAGTATTTTAGTAGTTAATACTGAATCAACTCTTAAATATTAATAATAAAATAGTTAAATTTATTTAAATAAAATTAAAATAAAATAGAATGGAATAATTTGATTAGATATTAATTATTTAACATTTAATAGTTAATCTCTTCGAGGTTCTGGAACACAAGGAGATACTCAATCCTAGGCAAGGGCCTGGGAAACTCAGAAACACCAAACCCAGGGGCCTGGGGACAATGGCCTGAACCCACAACTGAGGGTTTCTATCCTTATTTGCACAATGGCACAGCTGTTCTGGTGTGTAGCCTTGGGATACCAGCTCAGTACTCTGCACTTCCATGGTATTTGAAAGAAATAGAGAAGGAACTTGGAAAATACTTACAAACTGATAAATAGTCAAATGCAAATTTTTATAATCAGCAGACTGCTTATTTTGAAAATCAGTTCTGTATGATTCTTTCATTCTAAATGTTCCAGAGAATTTCATGCCTGAAATGTAAGCAAAATTTTTCTTGTACTATTTAATGTTGAAGATCATTTCTATTATTTTGAGAGCTTTCAACATAATAGATCAGCTTTCAAAATTCTAAATTTTATATGATTAAACTATGATAAGACAGGAAATACTAAATATGTTAACCTGAATCTCATCCAATCTAAATATACAAATTTTTATCTCTATCTCTTTCTCCATGCTCTTGTTTTTCCATGTAAGGTTTACATTATTATAATTCCAAAATACTATGAGTCTGAAAATTTATTATTACTAAATGTCTTGTCAAACCCTTATATACTCTTTATAACTAACCATTGGAAAGGCTGAGTATATTCTATGAAGTTTGTTCTCTTCACAGGCAAACTCATTTTGTGTCTCGAGACTTGGAACTTCTAATTTGTTGTTGTTTGTTTGTTGTTCATTTGCTTTAGGGCCACAGTGTTGGTACTCAGGGATATCACTGGCTCCACCCTCAGCAGTCATTCTTGGCAGATGTGGAGGACCATAAGGGAAACCAGAGATTGAATCCCTGTAAGCCACATGCAAGTCAAGTGGCTTACCAACTAGACTATCACTCTAGCGCCTCTACTGCATTATTTTAAAGGAAAATTTTTGAAAAGGTCACAGTGGACACCTTCAAGTACAGCCCATTGGTGTCATCTACTGAGAGTAAGGCAATGAAGTGAGGACTGTGAAGGAATAAACACTCTAGGGCCTTTGTCATAGCTCCTATGCATCAGAACAATCCTTTGTACTTGGTTTCTAAATATCACCTGCTTTGGCACTAGGTGATATTTCTCACTTAGACGACAGAGAGAAACTTGTAAGGTTTTTGCTCTCCACAGTGCCCAGCTGATCTCATAGAAAGAACATTCAGCCACAGGAGTGTCTATCTGTGCTGGAGGTCCACATCTGCTTTCAGAGGCCTTGTAGGTCCCTGAGAACAGGACTGTGCTACAATTAGCAAATCCTGTGACTGGCAACTGAGCAGAGAGTGTCCAGGCATGCCTGCTTTCATGGTCCCAGTAGATCACCATGCTTGGATACAGTCGCCAGGAATAACACATCTGTCTATTTTTTAAGTCCCTGGAAGGTTTTTTTTTTTTTATGAGAACTGAATGTGTTCAAGAATTTTTTCTGGCTCTGTGATCAGAGATCACTTCTTCTTGGAGCTCAGGAGAACATTTGTAATGGATATTCTAACTAGGATGGCCTCGTGCTAGGTAAATGGCTGACCCATTTAATTATTGCTTATGTCCATCACTGCATTGTTAGGGTCATGGACATTGGCCATTTGGTCTCATAGGAACATACTCTCAAACAGGGAAAGGGAAGGGATACAGGCCTCGCTCCTCCTCCTGATCTGGTCTGTTTTCTCACCTGCCAGGTATCCTGGGATAGAGGTAGGACCCTGCTCTCTGTTTGGCTTTTGTGGATGCCTCCAAAGTTACCTCCATTCCCAATACTCTGAAAGCTCTACTTTTGCTTGCTTTTTGTTTTTCTTAATTTTTGTTTGTTTGTTCCAGTTTTGAGTTACCTCCACAGTCTGGAGTCTTAAGCCTGACTCTTTGCTACATGATCATTCTAGAAGGTGCTTAGGGGACCATCTTCTGTTTTTGTGGAGAAAGTTTTATTGGTACAAAGCCAGATGAATTCATATATATGTGAATTATTTCAGATTAACTGGACTGCATGTACTAGTGGCCACAAAGACCTTTTATTATCCTAAACTTAAAATATTTATTACTTGTCCTTTACCGACAAAGTTTGATAACTTTTATTCTATGTCAGGCTTTGGAAAATGAAGGGAACCACGTCTGTTTTCAGTATATTGATCCAGACTGTGGCCTGCTCAAGGAGGACTCTTTGAGAACCAAGTTTGAGTATATGTTGAGTTCTTTGGGTTTCTTTGGGTTCCTAAGTTCAGTTTCCATGAGTGGCTAAAATTCTAAATTGTAAGCTTCCATAATTTTAAACTCAGTTTTTAATAAACATTTAATAAAATATCAGGGCTTGAGTGATAGCACAGCGCACCAACCTGGGTCGATTCCTCCATCCCTCTTGGAGAGCCCGGCAAGCTACCGAGAGTGTCCCGTCCACACGTCAGAGCCTGGCAAGCTCCCTGTGGCGTATTCGATATTGCCAAAAACAGTAACAAATCTCACAATGGAGGTGTTACTGATGCCCATTCGAGCAAATTGATGAACAATGGGATGACAGGGCTACAGTGCATCAGGGAGGAGGTACCAGCTAACCCTATAGAGAGCAGGGTTCTCTACAGGAAAATCCTCCAGCTTTTATAGAATTTCAGTGTTGGGTCCTACAATGTTTGATTTCAGGTCCTGTGTGAACACAGAATTTTTGTAAAATATTGAAAAGGTCCTGGGAAATTATAAACAGGACCATTCTATACTATAAAGGGACAAAGAACACTGTCCTCCCATTATTCATCGATTTGCTAGAGTGGGCCCAGTAATGTCTCCATCATGAGACTTGTTGTTATTGTGTTTGGCATATCGAATACGTCATGGGTATCTTGCCAGGCTTTGCCGTGCGGGCAAGATACTTTTTGGTAGCTTGCCAGGCTCTCTGAGAGGGGTGGAGGAATTGAACCTGGCTCGGCCAGGCTGACTGCGCGCAAGGCAAACGCCCTACCGCTCTGCTATCGCTCTAGCCCTATAAAAAGAAGAAACAATTTTACAAAATAGGAAGTTATCATAAATAACTAAAATAAACACGAGTCTAAAGGAAAATTGTTTCCAGATTCTGGCTATGGTGAATAGTGCTACAATGAACATAGGAGTGCAGATGGTGTTTCTATTGTGTGTTTTTGGGCCCCCAGGGTGTATTTCCAGGAGTGGTATTCCTGGGTCAAATAGGAGCTCAATTTCTAGTTTTTTGAGAAATGTCCTTATTGTTTTCCCAAAATGCTGGACCAGTCAATGAGTCTGGATTCCTACCAACAATGATAAAGAGTCCCTTTATCCCCACATCTGCACCAGCTCTGGTTGCTCTTGTCTCTTGTTCTTTTGGATATGTGCCAGTCTTTGTGGTGTGAGATGATATCTCATTGCTGTTTTAATCTGTGTCTTCCTGATGATTAGTGACAAAGAGCATCTATTCATGTGATATTTGGCCTCTCAAAACAGACAAATGGATAAAGAAACTATGGTACATTTACACAATGGAATACTATGCAGCTGTCAGGAAAAATAAAGCCATGAAATTTGCCTATAAATGGATTGGCATGGAGAGTATCATGCTGAGTGAAATGAGTCAGAAGGAGAGAGATAGATATAAAATGACTGCATTCATTTGTGGTATACCAAAGATATATAGTAGAAGACCAGGGCCAGGGAAAACAGGAGTTAGGAGGACTGGTCAAATGGTTGGAATCAACTACAAGTGTGTGTGGGGTGGAGCGTAACTAAAATAGAGAAAAGGTCAGTATGACAATAATAGCTGAGAATGATCAGCTGGAGAAGAACTGAGTGTTAAAAGTCGGTAAATGGATATCCCTGATAACCTTTCAGTATTAAGTTCAGTATCAATATTGCAAATCACAATGCCCAAAAGGAGAGACTGAGAGAGAGGGACAGAGACACAGAGAGAAGAAAAGCACCTGCAATCGAGGCAGGATGAATGTGATGTGGGGGGTGATGGGAGGGAAACTGGGGACACTGGTGCTGGGAAATGTACAATGGTAGAGGTGTGGGTGTTAGAACATTGTATGACTGAAATTTAATTACGAACAGCTATGTAAGGGCCTATCTCAGAGTGATTCAACAAAAAAGTAAAAATTTAAAAATTTAAATATCTAAAGGAAGAGAATTGGAAGAGGGAAAAACACTGAAGTGGTGGGAAGGAATGAGGGTAGTGAGAAGTAAAGCTGGCCCTGAGGATTGCCACTGTGTCTTATTTTACAAGTGGCTGGTCAGGGTTTTATTCCAGGGCCACATGCAGTTGGTACCAAGTCTCTCCAAGAGTGTGGCACCAGGAGGTGTCTGGAGGGAAACAAGAAAAACTGGTGATGGGAAAGGTACACTAGTGGAGGGATGGGTTGTGGAACACTGTATGACTGAAACCCTATCATGATCAGCTTTGTAACTCTGTATCTCATGGTGACTCAATAAAAATATTTAAAAATCTATTTTTTATTTGGATAAAAAAGAGAGTGACACCACTAGCTTTAGCCTAAACATTTTTTAAAAAAAATTAAAAAGGGACATTCCAATTGCCACTATGCTCATGGCCACACCCCACAGGCTCATGATGAGTCTCATCTTGGAATAAATTCGTTGAAAAACTCAGGTATGCTAGTTTTGTGACCAAAATCTCCAGATTCTCATGAATTCGGGGATGGGATACCTTCCCGCATCTCCCAGTTCTTCAGGGAGCCTGGCAGTCATGCCCTGGCAGAAGTGCCTTGGGTGCCATTAACTGTTATGATCCAGACTCATAAATAATCTCGAAAGAGATCAACAAGCTTTAGAGATGATTCCAGAACCCAAAGTTATCTTCCAGTTAAAAATTTAACTCCAACTGTATAATCCTATTCAAAATTTTAGAATTCCTGGAATGTGCGGCCAGGAATGTGGCCACAGGACAGCTCCAACTCTACACTGCTGATATAGCTGGAACAGGATGCCACATAGGATGGGTTTAAAGTAGAACGTATTCAATCTTTATTAAGAAAGTATTAACACACAAGGCTTAGCCTGTAACAGCATGTTAATAATCTTTTATACAAGGGCTTACTCACTCCAGGATGAGATACAACAATCTTCACACACTTTCTTCTAAGGAGACCTATTCTGATCACTTTTAGCAAATTATTCATGACAAGCAATATAAAATAATTATTTAGAGCCTGTTATTGGGGTGGACTTAGGTGGTCATAGGCAAAATTAGAAATAGTGGTGGTGGGAAGGTGTAATGGTAGTGGGATGGTGTTGGAATATTGAATATAATAAATCATCATGAACAACTTTATAAAATAGAATTAAATGAAATTTAAAAAATTCAAAGTAAGGAACAGAAACAGGTGTCAAATGCCATGAAAAAGTCCAAGATATTGTTCCTGAGAGCAGCTGTGGGAGGTGGCCCTGGAACTTTCTAAGATCTTCCAGGACTGGCACTGCCAGGTTGTGTGAGATGAATCAGATCTTCTGGGTGTTGGGAAGGGTGAACAGTAGTTATAGTGTCCATTTTTTTTATGCTACCATGTACTCAGGGTCCTGTTGCATTGCTCTTGAGCATATGCATTGTTTGACGATCAGGGTCCTGCCATATAACTCTTGAGCATGTGAACTGTTAGAACAATAGGATCAATATTGGACATAAAATAAGCAGACCTGATAAATACCTGTGAATCAAAACTCTCTCCCTTGCAGTTTGGGGAACCCTTTTTCACTAGCATGCTGGAGCATGCAGGATGGAGCAGAGAAAACCATTTGACTGTGCCTTCTTGGGCTCCATCAGCCCCAGTTGGCCTACCCAACACAGAGGGCCAGAGGCTCAAGGGGGACCCAATAGAGATCAGCCTAAACTAGACCAGCAGGATGACCTGGCTGAGCACTGTCCAAATTCTGACCCACAGATTTATGGGGTTGCAACACAAAGATGATTGTAAAATCACGTATTTGGGAGTGCCTTGTGACACTGCCCACACAAAATACACCTCATTTCTGGGTTTCAGTATGAAAGCATCGAAAATCACTTGAGGTAAAGCTTTTTGCACTCATGTGGAAAGCTGTAGTTTGGTATGGATCTCCTGGTTATCCTTTCTTCATCATTCCCTGTACAGACTATATCTTCCCAGACTTCCTAGACAGACAATGGAACAAACTGGTAATTGAGGCTTAGTGGATGGTTGGAAAGGTAGGGAAAGTCCATTGAGAGAGAAAAGAGAGGAAAAATTTTGAAAACATCTGTAGATTTGGCTATCCATTACTTATATAATCTCCTGCTCACATAGGATGGAGCAGTTTATAAAATGGTAGGCAGGCTTGCAAAAATCATTTAATACTTACTGTTTGCATCTGTAAACTTTTCTTGTCCCACAAATGCTTTGTCAACTTTTGCGCTTACTTGTGCTCCCATTATTGGGGTTTCTTTTTCAAAAATGTGTACAACAGTCACATAAATCATCTCTTCATTGGGCAGGCCAGATATTGGTGAAATAGATGGGCTAAAAGTAAAACAAAGGCATCAGGTGGTGATGAATATAGGGATCAACCAACAGGTCTTCAAACTGGGCCAGAATCTCAAATCACCCAGTTCTAGTCCTCACCTAGTGTCCTAACACCACATAGGGAGCCCACTTTTGGAATTACAGTAAAATGACATTTTATAAGGCTAAGATCACTATTTGACAAACAAGGCATCTGTACTTGATATTGAAGACATCTGAGTAATAGAACCATGTCCTGATGGAGAATACTCAATAAAAGTGTGAACATTTTGGGAGGCCATCTGTGATGCAGAGTATTGGAACTGGGATTGGTTGTTCATGTTCAAGGCCAATTACCACTTTAACCTGTGCTACCACTTTGATCCCCAAGCTTGGATTTTTAATATAAAATTTCTTGCCATGACACCTTCATGCAAGGGTTTGCAGGTGGCAGAGGAGTCTGCAGAGCAATAGAACCCTTTCTAGGGATCTTTATACTATGTTTTCTTTATCAGTTGAAAAATCATAAAAAATCCATGATGCTATAATTTTTTTAGATAGCCTAGTTCTGGGCTGGAGTGATAGCACAGTGGTAGGGCGTTTGCCTTGCGCGCAGCAGTCCAGCCAAGCCAGTTTCGATTCCTCTGCCCCTCTCGGAGAGCCCGGCAAGCTACCGAGAGTATCTCGCCTGCACAGCAAAGCCTGACAAGCTATCCGTGACGTATTCAATATGCCAAACACAGTAACAACAAGTCTCAAAATGGAGATGTTACTGGGTCCGCTCGAGAAAAATCCATGAACAACAGGAGGACAGCCTAGTTCCATCTGTTATTCATTTAAAGATGCTACTAGCAGAATTTTATAATCTGGCAGCAAATTAGTGCACTCTTGAAACAGCTGAAGGAAACAGTGGGAGAACTGTGTCTCTAAGTGCCATGAACTAGGCTATCTAAAAAAATTATAGCATCATGGATTTTTTATGATTTTTCAACTGATAAAGAAAACATAGTATAAAGGATCCCTAGAAAGGGTTCTATTACTCTGCAGACTCCTCTGCCACCTGCAAACCCTTGCATGAAGGTGTCATGGCAAAAGAAAGGGAAGCACGAATGTCTATGGCACTGGATTTGGAGTGACGAGGCCTGAGATCTAGCTCCAGAGTGCCTCCATTTTTGATCACCCCAAAGTCACAGCATCCTTGAGCCTGAATTTGTCTATATGAATAGTTGAATTCTGAGGATCCTCCGCATGTCTTTTTCTCTATTTTTCTGTCCTTTTTTTCATTTGTGAGCCACACCTGGAGGTGCTCAGGGCTTGCTCCTGGCTCTGTGGTCAGGGATCACTCCTGGAGGGGATCTGGGGACCATAAGTCATGCCTTAGACTGAAGCTGAGCACTGTAGAATGAAAATTTAGTGCTCTCACCACTGTATGATTGCTCTGGTCTTGATCATTCCAATTTTAACATGTGGGCTTTCAGGAATTGGGGAATCCAGAGCACAGAGAGCACTTGACTTTGGACTCAGAATAGCCTTGCCATGGCCCAGTGGTAGGGAAAATAGTTTCTCTCTGGACTCTGAGTTTACAGAAAAAGATTTGCCTCCTTGAACACTGTCTCTCCCATTAGAACAAACTACTCAAGGGACAAAAAGCATGTCACCTCACGGACTCTGCTGCTCATCACATTTGATGAAGCCCCCAGTCTGGATGAGAAAGACAGCTTAGGGGTGTTGGAACTAAGTGCCTCACTCTTTTTGAAATGGTAGCTCCAGGGCCTGAATGGATAGGACAGAGGGGAGGGCATCTTGCCTGAGTTGCACACGGTCAATCTGTGCTCATCCTCCAGCACATCATACGATCCTCAGAGCCTGCCAGGAGCCACACCTCAGGAAAGAGCCGGGAGTAACCCCTGTGAGCACTGACACATGTGGTCCCCCAAACAAAACAAACAATGAGCCCCACAAATAGAATATGTTGGACTTCTCCCAGGCTTCCACAGAGGTGGGCCACACATTTCCAGTTACATACACTAGACAGTAAAAGTTCAGAGAAGTTAAACTTCTGCTCCATCTCACAGCAAGGGACTCCCAACACTAGGAAATAGATACAAATGTTTGTGCACCACCAGAGCTCACTCTTTCATCCCTAACATGGGAAGTCCTTGTTGTCCAGAATCCAAATTTCATAGCTGGAAACAATACAACCCTCAAACTATTGTCTATGCTCACTTTGGTCTTTTGGCCCTTAGTCTTTTGTCCCAGTCTCTCTGCAGGCTTCCAGCAGGTGAAAGTCTATTCTCCTGATGTTTTTGCTACAATCGCATGTTTCTCATTCACTGCCTAGCTCAAAGCTCACCACAATTAGGTGAGTTTTGAGATTCACTCAATATACATGTACAATTAGGTATAATTTCATAAAAGTATACTTACACATATATGTATATAATTTTTATCTTATTCTACAAAGGATTTGACAAACCTAATAAAAATAGATGCATTGGTAACACCATCATTTATTACTACAGATCCAGAAACGTAACTGGGCATTCTAAAGCACATGCTTTACATGCTGTAGGCCTGGGTTTCATCCCTGGAGAAAAACTGTGAAGGACCCATGACCTCTGAATAGGGAGCAACTCTTCACTGCAGGGAAGGACCCAAAATGACATACACATAAATGTATTATATGTTATATATTACATATGTGTTATATATGGAGAGAGAAGACACTTTATCTGTATAATCATATTTACCTTAAAACTTTCTATCCTTGGCCTGCAAACTGGGTGTCAATAGGTATCAGAGATCAAGATGGAATCACTAACTTCTTGTGAATCTTTTGCCTCTGAGAGTCTCTAAATGCACCAATGGCAAAGTCCTTACATTTCAGTGGCTCTATACATGCATTTCTGCACTGAACAAAGAGCTCACAGCTGAACCCACAATACTCCACAATACTCAGGAGTGCAACTGGAATGTTCTTTTTTTTTAATGTAGGAGTACAGCTATTTATTCAGCCACTGATTAGCTGATTGAATTGAGCATGAACTCCACCTTACTTCCTCCCCTTTTACTTTAATAATTTTATTTATTGAATCACCTTGAGAGCAGTTACAAAGCTTTCAGGGTTGAGTCTCGGTCATACAATGAAACACCCTTCACCAGTGCCCATTCTCTACCACCAAAAATCCCAGTATACCCTCATCCCACACCCTCCCCCTACCTGTGGGGTAGATGATTTCCACATTACTTTCTCTCTACTTTGATTGCATTCAATATTTTGACACCAAACCCACCATTATTATTTGGAATTTTACCCCAACACTCAGATCTGCTGAAAAGGCAACAGTGGACAATTTGTTTTCTATTGCTGGTTATGAATAACATATGATGTTGCATGGCTGCAGTAGAGGCCGCACAATTTAGAAATTCTAAAATTTTAACACTTAAATCTTGAGGGCTTTCTGCAAAAACCTGCTGGGCTCTGAAATTTGTTCCTGAGTCTCTGGGATCATGGCTGTTAATCAGCTTGATTAGGAGGCAGAAAGGACATCCATGGGCAGCGACTCAGGGTCTCTTGGGGATGGGGAGGAAAGGGCTGGCTCCACCTTCATCCCGGGAGGCCCGCGTGTCTCGTCACTGAGGGCCCAAATTTGACTGCCCAATGGCCTCTGGAGGATGGCAGCCACCGAGCCACCTAGGGGGAGCAGACAGAGCGACCACACCCTTTTCCCCCTGGATGGCCCAGTGACAGTAACCTACTGTGGGGTCTAGATGCATTTTTGCCAAAAGCCAATGGGTTCTGAGATTTGTTTCTGAGTCTCTGGGATCTTTGCCGTTAAGCAGCTTGATCAGGAGCCAGAGAGGCTGTTTGTGTGTGGTGACTCGGGGTCTTGTTGGGGTGGGGAGGAAAGGGCCGGCTCCACCCCCATCCCGTGAGACCCCACGTGTCTCGTCACTGAGGGCCCAAACCTGACTGTTCAATGGCCTCTGGGGGATGGCAGCCACTGAGCCACCTAGGGGAAGCAGGCAGAGGGACAGCACCCTTTCCTCCTGGAGTGGCCCAGCGACAGTAACCTACTGCGGGCCCGGACACATTTCTGCCAAAAGCCACTGGGTTCTGATATTTGTTTCTAAGTTTCTGGGATCATGGCTGTTAAGCAGCTTGATTAGGAGCCAGAGAGGCTGTCTGTGGATGGCAACTCAGGGTGTTGTTGGGGTGTGGAGGAAAGGACTGGCTCCACCCCCATCCTGTGAGGCCCCCACGTGTCTCGTTACTGCAGACCCAAACCTGATTGTCCAGTGGCCTCTGGAGGATGGCGGCCACTGAGCCGCCAGGGGGAACAGACTAAGGCACGAAACCTATTCCCACCTGGGTTGGCCCAGCGCTGGTAACCTACTGCAGGAACAGGACGCATTTCTGCCAAAAGCCATTGGGTTCCGAGATTTGTTTCTGAGTCTCATGGCCGTTAATCAGCTTGATCAAGAACCAGAGAGGCCATGTCTCCAATTATATAGCTGAACCGGAGGTGGTTTGTGGGTGGGTCTCCCACATACCTAACTTTTGGCCATTTACTTTCTTGCTAAACTTTGCCCCAAGTGTTTGGGGTCTGGCCAAAGGCACAGCAGCAATTTTGAGGTATCTGGAAGTCTGAAGGTGCCATCAGGCTGCTGATGCACTTGCCTCACAGGTACAGACTGACCTTCTGGCAGCACCATACTCCCGGAATGTTCTTGATTTTTTACTTCCCACTCCAATATGAGCGAAGGAATGACTGAGCATCTTTCATTCTCTTCTCAGTCCCTGAGAAGGTGCATTGCAGGAGTTGGTCAATTGTGACTCCTTTTTTTCAGAGCTAAAACAAAGTGCTTCAGTGTGATATCCTGCACTGTGTGTGCATATGGCCAAACAACCAATCACAGACAACAGCCTCTGTCCCCAGGTTACAGCCCTTCAGTCTGGGCCAGTGTCACATCGTGGGGGAATCTGCTAGGGTGTGACTGATCACCACTTCCTGACTTGGGTAAGGGCGTGGAGGCCCTGATATTGTCAGGGTGTTCTGCGGATGACGGGGATAGCCCCACCTCTTATGAACCTACCACTCCAAAGCCACTTACCTTACTGTATCAATGATGGTATCCATATATCCAGACTCAAATGCCCCTGTAAACTGTAGAGAAACACAGATTTAATCACAAGTAAAAAGTAGGATGGGAGGGAACCTGATAATGTGTATATATTTTTATATTAAATACATCTTTAGGCTCCAGTATACATAAATTTACATGGCTCACCACAGCAAGTTACTGTCTCCAGTGGCCACTGGAAGTCTCAGCAGCGGCTCTTCTGCTCAGCTAGATCTAGGAAATTGTCTTTCTGAGTCTCTAGTTCAGAAAGTTCAGGGTCAAGATATCCCAGAATGATTCTTCCTACGTGCTGCTCTTCAAGAAAAGTGACAAAGTGTCAGTCCCTAGCAGGATTAGCACTGCCTCTCCCTAAGCTGATCTGCAGGATACACAGTGCTCTCAAAACCAGGGAGTCTCTCTGCTCACTGAAATGCAAAGACCCAATTACTTAGCTCCTGGGTAAGGACAAAGGACAGTAAAGACTGAGCTACTGGTACAACAGAACCATTTCTTTCCTCTTTGGTTTTGAGTGGTGCTGAGTGGAGTGTCAAAGGACTATTCCCAGCTCAGTTACCAATTTCACAGCTAACACAGTCCTTAGGGAACAAGCAGTGCTGGGACGTATCCCAGACCTTCTGCAGTTCAGTCAATTGCACTATGTCCTGAACTCCAAAAGTATCAAGTGCTCTAAGAATACATTAAATAGTTTTTTTGAGCTCATTAAAACAATTACATTTTGATCATCAAGACATGCCTATAATTTTTTACATGAAATAAAACTATTACTCTTTCACATTTTGAAGAGTGACAGAAATAATACGTAACTGATATTAAAATAGATGGATTTCCTGTTGCAAAATTTTTTTGATTTGTTTTGGTTTTGGGTTTTGGGGTCACACCAAGTAGTGATGAGGGCTTATTTCTGCTTCTAAGCTCAAGGGTCATTACAGGGAGGGCTTAGGGGAAGTGATGCTGGGGATCAGAACAGGGCCATGGCTAAAGTGCCTACATGCAGGGCAAGTGTCTTATCTCCTATAACATCACTCTTGCCATGTGCAGACCTCTTTAAAAGGAGTACCATAGATTAAGGCAAATTTGAATGTCAAAATGGAAGTAAAGAACTTTGCAGTATGTTTGCTTTATACCAGTAGGGAAATAATTACTTTAAAACACTGTTACATTTATCTGCCCCCTGAAAGTATTTTAATAGTGAGAATACACATGTCTCTGGCATGGGTATCTCAAACTCATGAAGACCTATGGCTGAGGTGAAGATGCTTCTTGAGGTGCAGGAACACTGGGAAACCCATGATCACAGGTGAGAGGGTCTTGGAAGCTCAGAAGCATTGAACCTAGGGGCCTGGGGCAATAGCCTCCACCTACCAGTGAGGGTGAAATTCCTTATTTGCACAATGGCACCGCTGTTTTGGGGTTTACCCTTGGGATACCAGTTCTACACTCTGCATCTCAGTGCTCGAAGGAAGAAGACTCAGAGAAACTTGGAAAATACTTACGAACTGAAAAATGGTTGAATGCAAATTTTTATAATCCTCAGACTGTTTATTGTCAAACTCAGTTTTGTATGATTCTTTCATCCTAAATGTTCCAGGGAATTCTTTGCCTGAAATGTAAGAAAAATTTTTCTTGTACTATTTAATGTTGAAAATCATTTCCATTGTTTTGAAAGCATGGATAGGTTCTCAAAATGTTTCAAATTCTAAACTTTTATATGGTGTAATTACGAAAAGTTTGGAAATACTAAAACTGTGATTGAATCCCATATAATCTAATATACACATTTTCATTTCCATCTCTTGCTCCCTGCTCCTATTTTTCCATGGAAGGCTTATATTATTGTATTGCCAAATTACTATGAGTCTTTTAAAATTTATTACTACTTTCACTACATTTTCAAATTATTACATGCTCTTCATAACCAACAATTGGAAAGGCTGGGTATATTCTACGATGCTTGTTCTCTTCACAGGTGTACTCATTTTGTGTTGCCAGACTCTGAACTTCTAATTTCTTGTTGTTGCTCATTATTTTATTCATCTGTTTTAGGACCACAGCTGGTGGTTACCCCTGACCCAGGCCTCAGGAGTCATTCTTGCCAGATTCAGGGGACTATAAGGGATACTAGGGATTGAACTCAGTATGTAAAAGCCATATGTAAGCCAAGTACCCAACCCACTGGACTTTTTCTTTGCTCCTCAACTTTTCATTGTTTTGAAGGAAAATTTTTGAAAAGGTCACAGTGTAAAATTTCCAGTACTGTTCTTTGGGACCATCTCCCGAGAGTGGTGAAATGAAATGATGCTGTGAAGGAATGAACACCCTGGGTCTTTGCCACAATTCCTGTGCCTGAGACCAACACTCTGTTCAGGGTCTAAAAATTACTTAGTCTGGCACAGGAGATGTTTCTCATTTAGTATTTAGTGAGAAACTTGCGAGGCCTTGGCTCTTCATGGCGCCCAGCTGATCTCATGAAAAGAATGTTCAGCCAGGGTATTGTCCACCTGGTTTAGGGTCCTGTGTCTAGAACAGGTGGTCCTATGGGTCCCTGAGAACAGGACTGTGCTGATACAGGTGCAATTAGCCAATCCTGTGACTGGCAATGGAGGCGAGAGTGTCCAGGCCTGTCTACTTCCATGGTCCTGGTAGATCTCCATTCTAAGACACTGTCCCCTGCAAACACATACCTTTGTGATCTTCTTTTTTTTTTGGTTTCGGCTTTTGGGAATCTATGTATTTTTTCAGTCCCTGAACTTTTTTTTTTTGTCAAGAAATGGATTTGCCCAAGACTTTCTCCTGGCTCTGTGCTCAGACATCACTCTCCTCCTGGAGCTCAGGGGAACATTTTGAATGTAGGATATTGAAACAGGCCAGCCGGTAAGTACCTGTCCACTTTGCGATTGCTTAGGCCCCACCACTGCACACTTTTAGGGGGTTGGACTTCTGTCATTGGTCCTTATGTCAGCATACTCAGTAACAGTGAAAGGGACGGACACAGCACCACAGACCTTTGGGCCTCGGTCCTCCTTCTGACCTGGTTAGTGTCCTTTCCTGCCTGCTGGGTGCCCCAGACAGAGGCAGGAGCCCGCTCTCTGTTTGGCTGTTCTTGTTGCCTCCAAATTTCCATCCACCCCAACATGCTGAAAGCTCTATTTTTTGTTTTCTATTTTATTGTTGTTGTTGTTGTTGTTGTTCTGGATTGGGGTTATCCCCAGTCTAGGGTTTCAACTGACTCTTTGCTCTGTGATAAGTCTTGGAGGTGCTTTGGGCACCATCTTCTGCTTTTGTAGAGAAAGTTTTGTTGGTACAAAGCCAGATGAATTCATATGTATATGTAGACTCTTTAAGATTAACTGGACAGCATGTACTAGTGTAACTAAATCTTATATTATCCTAAATTTAAAATATTTATTACTTGTGCTTTACATTTAATCTAGACAAAGATTTGAAAATTAAGGGATCTACTGTTGCTTCTAATAACTCTGTCCTCAGAAATTGGGCCTGATGGGTCAGGGCTCTTTGAGAACCACCTCTGAGTCGCTGTTGACTCCCTTTGAATTCCTTACACACAAGCTGTAAGAATTGCCTCAAATTCCAAATTTTAACTGCCTTCATTGTAACTTCAGTATATTTCATGAACATTTATTAAAATGTCAGGCAGAAATAAACACTATTCTGCAGAGCAGAGTACACTACAGGAAAAACCCTTAGCTTTTCTAGAATTTCAGAGTTGGATCCCAGAATGTTTGATTCCAGGTACTGTGAAAACAAAGAATATTTGTGAAATTTTGAAGACAAAAGGCTCTGGGAAACTATAAACACATAGGACTCTTCTATATTTTTAAAAGAAGAATTAATTTTGAAAAGTAGGGTCAGGTGCCATAAACACAAGAGTCCTAAGGAGGAATCTTGGAGGAGGGAAATGCCATGGGCAGAGAGGAAGGACTGATGCTACTGAAAAGGAGAGGCTGGTCCTTAGGGCTGTCAGTGGGCAGGGTGCTTGCCCTGCAAGTGGTTGAGCAGGGTTTCATCCCAGTACCACATGTGTTTGTCTCCCAGCCCCTCCAACACTGCAGACTGTAGTCCAAATAACTTTCAAACAATTTAAAGGAAGATAAGGAAACTGTCATAAAAATATCCATAGGAGAGGTGTATTTGGGTGCGCGATAAGGAAAATACCATGAAAAAATCCAATATATTGTCCCTGACATCACTTTTGGCATGTGGCTCCAGGGACTAGGAAGCAGCTTCATAATTTCCTCCAGGACTGGCCCTGCCAGGTTGTGTGAGAGATGAAGCAGGTCGGTTGAGTACTGGGGAGGGCAGCAGTCCATTCATTCATGCTCTTGTGTGTGTTCCCAGGGTCCTGTGACCCTACTCTTGAACGTGCAGATTGTTTAGACCATCAGAGTCCTGTCATGATGCTCTTGAGCATGTTTGAACAGGACCAATGTAGAACACGACATAAGCAGACCTGATAATACCCATGAATCAAGACTCCCCACCTTGCAGCCTGGGAACCCCTTTCGCATTAGCAAGTTAGAGCATGTAGGACGGTGTTAAGTAGAGAAAACCATCCAACTGTGTCTTCTTGCACTCAGTCAGGCCCCCTTGGCCCATCCAGCACCCAGGGCCAAAGTCTCAAGGGAGTCCAACAGAGATCAGCCTAAACTGGACCACCTGGCTGAGCGTTGGCCAAATTCTGGCCCACAGGATTATGGGGCTGCAACACAGAGATGGTTGTAAAATCACACGTTTGGGGGTGCCTTGTGACATCACCCATCCAAATATACCTCCTCTCTGGGTTTCTGTATGAAAACATAGAGAATCACTCAAGGTAAAGCTTTCTATACTCATGAGAAAGAGATAGCTTTGTTTTGGTCCAGTGGTTCTCCTTTCTTCACCAATCCTGTACTTACTATCTTCCCAGACAACCTTCCTAAATGATGGAACAAAGTGGTCAGTTTAATGTTAAGGAGATGTTGGAAAGACAGAAAGTCCAGTGAAAGAAGGGAGAGAGAAGTTTTGAAAACATTTGTGGATTAGTTATTCAGTCTTTATACAGTATCCAGCTCATATAGAATGGAGCAGTTTACAAACTGGTGGGCAGGCTTGCAAAAATACTTACTATTAGATTACTGTTAGATTTTAATACTTACTGTTAGCTTCTGTAAACCTTTCCTGTGCCACAAATGCGTTGTTAACTATTTCAGTCACTTGCTCTTCAGTAAGTGGAGTATCTTTCTTGAAAATGTGTACTACAGTCACATAAATCATCTCTCCATCGTGCAGGTAAGATATTGGTAAATAAGATGGGCTAAAAGTTAAACAAAGGCTTGGTGATGAATAGAGAGATAAACCAACAGGTCTTCTGCTGGCCCAGAATCCCAAATCTCCCAGCGCTAGTCCTAAACCAGTATCCTGTTTCCACCTTGCAGGCCAACTTTTGGGTTGCAGTAAAATGGAATTTTACAAGTCTGAAGATAAGTATTTGATAAACAAAGCATCTGTACTTGATATTCAAGACAACGAACGGATAGGAAAATGTCCTGTTGAAGAATACTAAGAAACAGTGTGAACACTTTGAGGCCTGTATGTGATACAGAAGATTGGAGTCGGGATTGGTTGTTCATGTACAAGGCCACCAATAACTTTGACACCTGTGCTGCCCCTTTGGTCCCCTGAACCTTGAAATTTTAATTTAAAATTTCTAGCCACAATTCATTTATGCAAGGATTTGGAGGTGGCAGTGTAGTATATACAGCACTGCGAAAGGGGTACTTGATACAGCTGAAAAATAATAAAAAATAATAAATCCATGATGATATGATTTTTAGAAATATATCTCTAAAGCATTCAACTAGCAGAATGTTCCAATTCAGGCAGCGAGCCAATGCACCCGTGGAACAGTTGAAACAATGGAGGTTGTGCCTGTAAGTGCTAGAGAAAAGGGGAGCAGGGATGACTGTGTCACTGCGCTTGGGGTGACAAGGCCTGAGAAATAGTCCCCAGAGTGCCACCATCTGTTTTTTTCAACTCCCCAAATCACAGCATCCCTGAGACTCAGTTTCTTTTTCTATCTCAAGAGTTGGATTCTAAAGACCCTCCCCATTTCCTTTTCTCTATCTTTCTGTCCTCTTATAGTTTTTTTGAGCCACAAGAGCCTAGATCTGTTGTCAGAGGTCACTCCTGGCGGGGCTTTGGTGATCATAAGATGAGCCTCTGACTGAATCTGAGGACTACTGAGTGCAGAGCTCGTGCCCTCACTGCTGTACTATTGCTCCATCCTGGATCATTCCAGTTTTCACATGTGGGCTTTCAGGAGTTGGGGAATCAGAGAGCAGAGAGCCTTCAACTTTGACCTAAGAAGAACCTTGCCATGGCACACTGTTAGGGAAAATAGTTCCTTCTTAGACTCAGCGTTTGCAGAAGGTTTGCCTCCTTGACCACTCTTGCTCCCATTTGAACATGCTATTGAGGGCATGAAAACATGCCACCTCACAGACTCTGCTGTTCATCACCCATGATGCAGCCCCCAGTCTTGAAGAGAAACAATGGTTAGAGGTGTTGAAATTAAGCACCAGGACCCTCTTTCAAATCATAGGACGGATGGTATGGAGAGTGGGGCAATTGCCTTGCATGTGGTCAACCTGGGTTCAATTCCCAGCAACCCCAGTGATTCCCAGAGCCTGCCAGGAGCCATCCTAAGCACAGAGCCAGGAGTGACCCCTGAGCACTTGATATGTGTGGCCCCAAACAAAACCAAACAATAAGCCCCACAAATAGAAGATGTTGGACTCCTCCTAGGATTTCAGGGAGGTGAGTCACACATTTGGTTACACAGATAAAGCATTAAGAGATCAGAGAGGTTCAACTTCTGCTCCATCTCACAGCAAGCGAGTGCCTAGACCAGGATGTAAATACAGATGTGGCTGATGCCACCAGAACTCACTCTTTCATCCCTAACATGGGAAGTCCTTGTTGTGCAGAAGCTAGATTTCATATTTGTAAACAATACAACCCTCAGACCATTGTCTATTGCTCACTTTGGTATTCTGAACCTTAGTCTTTTGTTCCAGTCTCTCTGCTGGTTTCCAGCAAGTAAACAATTATTCTCCTGCTGTTCCCACTAATGATCCTGTGTCTCTCAATCATTGCCTAGTTCAAAAGTCACAATTAGGAAGCCTTCACTCAATATACATATATATGTACACATAGATGTGCATGTATATATTTTTATCTTATTCTACAAAAGATTTAACACAAATTAGAAAAATAAATGCCTCAATAACACCATAAACTATTAGTACAGGCCCAGAAAGGTAACTGGGCATGCTGAAGCATGTGCTTTCCATGTACAGCCTGTGTTTCCTCCCTGGAGCAAAACTGGGAGGGCCTCATGAGCACTGAGCTTGGAACAGCTCTGCACTGCCAGGTGAGGACCCAAAATGAACAACATACATACATATTCACACATATACACATATGTATGTGTGTGGGGAGAGAGAGAAACAGAGAGAGAGAATGAAAGCTTTTCCTGCACAATTCCATTTACTTTAAACTCCTTGGCCTGCAAACAGGGTGTCAACATGCATCAGAGAAGGCCAAGATGGAATCACTAACTTCTTGTGAATCCTTTGCCTCTGAGGGGCTCTAAATGCACCCACCACACACTGTCCTTGCATATTGGTTGTTCTACACATGTGTTTTTGCACTGGACAAAGAGCTCACAGTTGGCTCCTCAAGTCAGGAGGGCAATTGGGGTATTCTTGTTTTCTCACCAGCCCCATGAATTAATGACTGGGCATCTTTCATTCTCCTCTCAGTTCCCAAGAAGGCACATTGCAGGAGTTGGTCAGTTGTGACTCCTTGTTTCAGGGACAAAATAAAGTGCCCTGGTGCGATGTCCTGCACTCATGTGCATGTGGCCAAACAGCCAATCACAGACAGCAGTCTCTGTCCCAGTCTGGGCCAGTGCGACATCAGAGGTGGGGCAGTCTACTGGGTTGAGGCTGACCACAACTTTCTGACTTGGAACAGGGTGTGGAGGGGCTTGATGTTGCCAGGGTGCTTGAGGGATGATAGGAGGAACCCAGCCCCTAATGTACCCACCAGCCCAATGCCAGCTTACCTCACTGCATCAATGATGGTGTCTATATATCCTGACTCAAATGTACCTGTAAACTGTAGAGAAACACACATTTAATAAGAACTACAAGGCAGGTGGAGATCAGATACTGTCTCTAGGTTCGAACATTAAATATATCTTTTGCTCAAACACCTAAATTTACATGGGTCACTGGCAAGTTGCTGTTTATCAGTAGCCACTGGAAACCTCATCAACAGACCCCCTACTGCTCAGGTGGATCTAGAAGATCCTTTCTGAGCCTCGGGCTCAGAAAGTTCAGGGTCAGCATATACCACAGTGGTTATTTCTAGGTGCTACCCTTTCCCCAAAAGGGAACAAAGTTTCAGTCCCCAGTTGAATAAGCACTGCCTCTTCCTAACTTGATCTGCTGGATGCCACAGTGCTTTCAGACTAAGTGAGTATCTCTGATACCAATAAAACACAGGCTCCCAGACACTTAGCTTCTAGGTAAAGACAGTAATGACCTATATACTGGTATAAAGATGTATACATAGAATACAGTAATGACCTGTATAATAGTTCATAGGAAGCTATTTAATTATTTGGGGGGTTGAGTGCTGGAGTAAGTGTATAGGAGCTAACCCCAGCTCAGTTTTCAGGGTCACAACTTGTACAATTCTTGGCAAACCAGTCAGTGCTGTGGTGATCCCAGAACCCTTCTGCAGTCCAATCCACTGTGCAATGCTTCCTGCCTCCTAAGGCACCAGGTGCTCATAGACTACATCAAATAACTATTTGAGCTCATTAAAGCGATGCTGTTTTGACCTTCAAGGCATGCCAAAATCTTTTTATTTTTAATGAAATGGAACTATTGTTCATTTTGAAATTTTTGACAGTAAAGGAATTAATACCTAATCGAAGGTAAATTGATGGAGTGCCTCCTGCGGACATTTCTCTGTTTGGGTTTTGGGTTTGCGGGCTGATGTGAGCAGTGCTCAGAGCTTATTTCTCTTTCTGTGCTCAGGGATCACTGCAGGCAGGACTTATCTGACCAGAAGTGATGCAGGGGATTTGGCAAGTAAAGTGACCACATGCAAGGCAAGTGCCTTATTTTCTCTGCCCATATCCAGGCCTCTCTAAAAAGAATACTGTATCACTGTATTACTGTCCTCCCGTTGTTTATCGATTTTCTCGAGTGGGGCCAGTAACGTCTCCATTGTGAGACTTTGTTGTTACTGTGTTTGGCATATCGAATACGTCACGGGTAGCTTGCCAGGCTCTGGCGTGTGGGCGAGATACTCTCGGTAGCTTGCCGGGCTCTTCAAGAGGGGCAGAGGAATTGAACTCGGGTTGGCCATGTTGGTTGCGTGCTATAAAGGCAAAATTCAATGTAATAAGGAAGCAAAAGATTTAACATTATATTTGCCTATAATGCGATAGCACAGCGGTAGGGCGTTTGCCTTGTACGCAGCCAACAAGGCTGACCCAAGTTCGATTCCTCTGCCCCTCTCGGTGAGCCCGGCAAGCTACCGAGAGTATCTCGCCCGCATGGCAGAGCCTGGCAAGGTCCCCGTGACGTAATTGATATGCCAAACACAGTAACAACAAAGTCTCCAATAGAGACGTTACTGGGCCTGCTCGAGCAAATGAAGTAATCAATATTAAAAAGTTATATAAATCTGCCTCTTGACATGTATTTTATTTTATTTCATTTATTTTTTATTTGTTTTTATCATTTTTATTAGTGAAACACCATGTGGTACAGTTGTAAACTTACAATTTTTTGTGCTTGGGTTTCAGTTATACAATGATTGAGTACCCATCCCTCCACCAGTGCCCATTCTCCACCTTCAGTGCTCCCAGTATCCCTCTCAGCCCCCCAGCCCCCCAGCCCCCCAGCCCACCCCACACCTGTGGCAGGGCATTCCCTTTTGTTTTCTCTCTCCTTTTGGGTGCTGTGGTTTGCAAAAGAGGCATTGAGTGGCAATCATGTTCAGTCTATAGTCTACTTTCAGCATGTATTTCTTATCCTGGGAAGATGCTCCCAACTCCCTTTATTTGGTGCTCCCTTCTCTATCTGAGCTGCCTTTTCCCCTAAGATGTGCAGCTGGCCTCAAAGCCATGGAGTGAACCTCCTGGTCCTTATCTCGGCTATTCTTGGGTGTTATTGACAAGTATTTTATTAACAAGTATGAACATGGCTCTGGCATGAGTAGTTTAAACTGAAGGTCTTTTGCTGAGGTGCAAGAACACGGGGAGAAACACAGTCCCGGTAAGGCCTTGGAATCTGAGAAGCACTGACCCCAGGAGCCTGGGCACAGTGGCCTGCCCCAACCAGTAAGGGTGGGTAAATTTCCTTGTTAGAACAATGGTACCGCTAGTTTGGGATACCAGCTCTACACTCTGCATCTCAGTGCAGGAAGAAAGAAGACTTAGAGAAGAAGCTTGGAAAATACTTACGAATTGATAAATGGTTGAATGTAAATTTTTGTATTCCTCAGACTGCTTATTTTCAAACCCAGTTTTGTATGATTCTTTCATTCTAAATGTTCCAGGGAATTCTTTGCCTGAAATGTGAGCAACATTTTTCTTGTAGTATTTAATGTTGAAGTCAATTTCCGTTATTTTGAAAGCATGGATAGGTTTTCAAATTTCTACACTTTATATGGAGAAACTACAGAAAGATTGGAAACACTAAAACTGTTTTACTGAATCCCATCCAACTTAATATATACATTTTCATTTCCATCCCTTTCTCAAAGCTCTTTTTTATGTAGAGTTTACATTATTATAATTCAAAATTATTATTAGTTTTCTAAAACGTATTACTTACTAAGCACTGTTTCAAATCATTACATGCTTTTCATAACAAACAGTTTGAAAGGTTGAATTATACTCTATGAAGCTTGTTCTCGTCACAAAACTACTCATTGATGTTGCTAGAGTTTGAACTTATAATCGTTTTTGCTATTTGTTTTAGGGCCACACCTAGTAGTGCTCAGGAGTTACTCCTGGCTCAGCATTCAGGAGTCATTCCAGTCAGGCTTGGGGCACTATATGAGACATTGATGATTGAAGAAGCTCCGTCAACAGCATGCGAGGAAAGTGTCCTGCCCACTGGACTATCACTCTGGGCTCTCAACTTTCCATTGTTTTAAAAGAGAATTCTTGAAAAGGTCATGGTGAACATCATCTAGCACAGTCTTCTGGGCTAATCTCCTGAGAATGATGGAACAAAATGATGCCTGGGAAGGAATGAACACCCCGGGGCCCTTGCCACAACTCCTGTGCCTGAGACCAATACTCTGTACGAGGTTCCTAAAAATTACCTGCTCTTGCACAAGGGGGTATTTTCCATGAGGGACACAGAGAGAAGCTTGTAAGGCTCTTCACAGTGCCAGCTGGTATCTTGGAAATAATGTTTGGTCAACAGTTGTCTGTCTCGAGGCACATGTCTGAAATGAGGGCCCTAAGTCCCTGAGAGCATGGAGTGCTGGGGTGGACAGAGCTAACAAATCCTCTGGCAGCTGAGGTTGAGGTCCAGAGCTGCCTGCCACTTGGTCACTCTACCTGAGCTTTTTCCTTTTCTTTCTTTGTTATCAATAACTGGATGTGCTCAGGACTTTGTCCTGCATCCACTCTCAGATGTCTCTCCTACTGGAGCTCAGGAGAACACTGGAATGTAGGATATCGAACCAGGACAGCCTGGTAGATAAGTGGCCGACCATTTTACTATTGCTGAGACACCTTCACTGCGCATCTTCAGGCGCTTGGGCGTCTGCCGTTTGTTATTCATGTCAACATACTTGGAAACAGGGAAAGGGAAGAGACACAGATATCCAGACCATAAAATCTCACTCCTTCTTCTGACCTGGACTATTTACTCATGCCCAACCCCACCCTTAGCAAAAGCAGTTACCTGCTCTCTGCTATTGTTGCCCTAAATTTCCCTCCACCCTAATATTCTTGGAACTCTCTTTTTGTTTGCTATTTTTTTCTGTACGTTCTGGTCTCGGGTTATACCCAGCAGTGCTCAGGGTTTATAGCTGGCAGTTTGCTCAGTGATCACTCTGGGCAGTGCTTAGGGGACTATCTTCTGTTTTTGAAAAGTTTTGTTGATACGAAATCAGACGCATTTGTTTATATATGGACTCTTCAAATTAACTGGACAGTGTGGACTAGTGGCAACTAGGACCTTATATTCTCCTAAACTTAAAATATTTACTACTTGATCTTTACTGATAACCTTTGATGACATTTGTTCTAGATCAGGTAGTGGGAAACGAAAGTGGCCACTTCTACTTCCAGTAGCTCTGTCCTCAGACAGAGGTCGGCTGAAGTCAGGTCTCTTTGAGAACCACCATTGACTCACTCTTGATTCCCTTATAATTCATCAGGCTCAAATTCTATATTCTGATCATCCATCATTGTAATTTTTTCATGAATATTTTTGTGGTGCCTTCAGGCTTCCTAATACCCCCCAAGTTACCCCTGTTCCTTTGTCTGGACCCCAACAACTTGGGACCAAGTTTCCCAAGAAATTAAATGGCCAAAAGTTAGGTATGTGGGAGTCACACCCACAAACCACTTCTGTCTCAGCTATACAAGCTCATTTATTGGACCTATTTCAGAGACCCATGAATAAATCTCGAAAGAGATCAAAAACTGCAGTTAACTTCAAACCCTTGCAAGGCTGAACAGACCGGGGTAAATTGGAGGGGGACAATCAGCCTGGTGCCCTCCCAAGCAGAGCTCCTGACAACTGCTTACTTCCACAATCCATAATTACTGCCTTTCCCCAGCTTGACTCCACTGTCTCAGGATCAACCTCACTGAGACATAATCTGATGAAAATTTGGGTTATGTGGGTTTTGTGACTGAAATCTCCAGTATTTCTTGGGGTCTGTATGGGATACCCCCCCCCCCCCCCGTACTTCCAGAAGCCTCGGCAGTCACATCCATACCCTAAAGCAGCCACCCAATTGAAAAGCTACTCCAACCTTACCATCCCAATAAAAATATTGAATACCCTGAAGAAACAAAATGACCTCTTAGCACCTGTACTGTAAACCACAATTCACAAAAGGAAAAGGAGATAGAGAGAGCAAGAAGGGGGTTGGGGCGTGGGGTGTTGGGGGATGGTGGAAGGAAAACAGGGGACATTGGTGGTGGGAAATGTACACTGGTGGAGGCATGGGTACTGGATGATTTTATTACTGAAACCCAATTATGAATAGCTTTATAATTGTCTATCTCATAGATATTCAATTAAAATTAAAAAAAGTAATGTGGATTTCATGCCCACTTCAGTGAGCTTAATCAGTGACTAAATAAATAGCAGTACTCCTACATTTATAAAAAAAGAAGAAAAATTAATTTTTACAAAGTGTTTTGGGAGTTATAAACATTTAGAGTAAACATGTAAGAGACCAAAGGAGGAGAGTTGGAAGAGGGAAAAGCCTGAGGAGGTATGAAGGGCTGAGAGTACTGAGGGTAAAGGCCTGGAAAGAAGAGACTTTAAGGAGTGAAGGATATGCCTTGAGGATTATCAGGGGGTAGGGCGTTTCCTTTCCAAGAGGATGACTAGGGTTGCATCTCAGCACCACATATGGACCCCAATTCCTCAAATAGTGTGACACCACAGGCTGTAGCCCAAACATTTTTCAAAAAATTAACAGAGAAGGTAACTGTTGTCAAATGACGTGAAAAAATCCAATATATCATCCCAAACATCAGCCTTTGGATTTGGCTGCAAGAACTGAGAACTAGCTGCATTAAACTCCTCCAGAGCCGGCCCTGCCAGGGTTTGTGAGATGAAGCAGGTCCATTGTGTGTTGGGGAGGTGAACTGCAATCACAATGCCCATTTAGTCATGCCTCCATGTACCCAGGATCCTGCCACACTCTCTTGAGCATGTGAACTGAGAACAACAGGATCCATGTTGAACATGACATAAGTAGACCTGAAAAATACCCATGAATAAAAACTCTCTATCTTGCTGCTTGGGAAACCCTTTTGCACTAACATGATGGAGCATGCAGGATGGTGTGGTGCAGAGAAAAACCAAATATACCTTTTCCCTGAGTTTCTGTATGAAAGCACAGAGAAGCAAGCAATTTAACACTTTCTACCATTCCTGTATAGACTCTCCCTTCACAATGACCTTTCTAGATGGTGAAAAAAAATGGTTCAGTTTGATGCAAGGAGGTGGCTGGAAAGGGGGAAAGTCCAGTGAGAGAAAATGAGAGGAAGAAACTTTGGAGACATCTGTGGGTTTGAGTATCACCTCCTTAAACTCTTGAGTTTTCCTCTTCCATGGGATGGAGCAGTATACTGAATGATAGGCACGCTTGCACAAATATTGAACACTTACTGTTATAGTCTATAAAGGCTTCTCCATTTAACACCGCATTCACTTTTTGGTTTATTTCATCTTGTGTTATTGTTGTTTCTTCTTTGAAAATATGTACTACAATCACATAAGTCTTCTCCTCAACAGGGAAGCCCGTTGAATAAGATGGGCTAGAAGTGAAACAGAGGCATCACTCGGTAATGATTAGAGAGATTGACACACAATCTCAAATCACCCAAATTCTAGTCCTGAGTAACTTTCTGAGTCTTTCTTTGGGGGGCCCACTTTCAGAATGAGTTGGAATTTGACAGAAATGATGATTTCTGTTTGATAAGCAAGGTATCTGTATTGATATTGAAACAACTTTTGGTTAGAATAAATTCCTGTGGGTAAATGCTAGAAAAATTGTGAACACCTTGGGGACCATATATGACACAGAGGATTGGAATAGGGATTGGCTGTTTGTGTGCAAGGCCACCAACCTCTTTAACCCCCGTGCTACACCTTGCCTCCTAGACTTGGAATTTTAATTTAAAATTACTTGCCATGGCTCACCCACACAAGGATTTGGAGGTGACAGTGGAGTCTGCAGAGCATTGAGAAAGGGGTACTTAGTACAAGGTTTTCTTTAGCATTTGAAAATGATATAAAATACATGGTCATATAATTTTGTAGGGAAGGCTGAGGAGAAATACCATGTCAATTCATTCAAAGACCCTACTATCAGAAATGTTCCAATTCAGGCAGCAAGGCAATGCACTTGTGAACAGCAAAAGTAAAAAATGAAGAAACTGCCTTGTAAGTGCTAAAAAGCAAAGGGGAACATGAACAATCAGGCACTGCATTTATTGAGAAGAGACCTGAGAGATCTAGGCCCCTGTCTGCCATTGGCTATTTCTGTCTACCCCAAAGTCACAGCATTCCTGAGCCTGAGTTTCTTTTTCTATCTCAAGAGTTGTATTCTGAGGGTCCTCCCTATTTATTTTTCTCTCGAGCTGTACTTTTCTGGTTTTTGAACCACACCTGAAAGTGATGAGGGCTGACCCCTGGGTCTGCGGTCAGGGATCACTTCTGGAGGGGCACAGGGGTTCATATGTGATACCAAGAGGTGACCTGGGGTCTATTTATAAAGCAAGTGTCCTACATTGCTATGACCTTGATGCTCCCAATTTTAACACATGTGCGTTCAGGATTCGGGAAATTCAGTGAGTAGAGAACACTGAACTTTGGCCTCAGAAGAGCCTTGCCAGGGCCATGAAGTAGGACAAATAGTTCCTCTGCAGACCTCTGAGTTTACAGAAAAAGGTATGAATCTTTGAGCACCCTTGCTCCCATCAGAAAAAGCTATTTTAGGAGTAAAAAGTGAGGCTCCCCTCCCCATAGTGGGTTCACTGTCAATCACAATTTAAAGAACCTCAGTCTGATAGAGAAACGCAACTTAGGCTGTTGAAATAAGTGCCAGAACCCCCTTTCAAATGGCAGCTCCAGGAGCTGGAGAGATTGTGTAAAGTGGAGGGCACTCCTTTGCTTGCGGTCAACCTGGGCTGAATTCCCGATTCAGCATCTTGCAGTCTCCTCTTGATCCAGAGAAGTCACAGCATAGGAGTGGGTCAGTCATGAGTCCTTGTTTCAGAGCTGAAATGTGCCCCAGTGTGATACCCTGCACATCACTCATGGGCATGTGGCAGAATAGCCAACCCCAGACAGCAGTCTCTGTCCCAGGTTACAGCCTTCCGGCCTGGGCCAGTGTGACATCACAGTAGAGCTGTTGCAGGAGTGAGGCTGACCACCACTACCTGACTTGTGGCAGGCCATGGATGGCCTTGATGACTTTCGGGCACTCGGGGGAAGACGGGAATAGTCTGGCCTCCTAATAACCCACCAGCCCAAAGCAACCTTACCTTACTGTATCAATGATGGTGTCTATATATCCAGTTGGAGATTCAAATGCTTTTGCAAACTGTAGAGAAGCATAGATTTAATCACAAGCAGGAAATGGGGTGGGGCATCTGATACTGTCTATGGTTTTTGCATTGAATACATCTTTAGGCTCAAATATGTAAATTTACATGGTTAACCTCAGCAAATTACTGTTGACTTGTTGACCAGCAGCCACTGGAAACACTGGAAGCCTTCAGCCGTGGGTCCCTACTCAACTGGATCTAGGAAAAGGCCTTTATAAGCCTTGGGTTATGGAAATCCAGGGTCAAGATATCCCAGAATGATTCCTTCTAGGTGATACTCTTTTCCCAAGAGCAGACAAAGTCTCAGTCCCCAGTTGGATCAACACTGCCTCTACATTAGCTGATCTGCAGGATACACAGTGCTCTCAAGCCCAGGGAGTCTTTTTGCTCTGATACCAATGAAATGCAAAGTCCCAGTCACTTAGTCTGGGTGATGACAAAGACAGTAATACACTGGCACAAAGGAATCTTTCTGTTTACCTTTTGGTTTTCAGTGGTGGGGTGTGAATTAGCAAGGTTTTTTCCCCAGGTCAGTTCTCAGTGTCCGCAAGCCTCCACAGTGTTTAGAGGACCAGGCAGAGCTGGGATTGATCCCAGACCTTCTGAAGTCCATTTTCATATTATGAAAAACATAACATTGCATTTGTTTCTGGCCTCCAAAAGTACCAAGTGCTCTAAGACTATGTCAAATTGTTAGTTGAGTGCATTAAGCAACGTCATTTTGACCTTCAAGGCATAACAAAAAAATTTTTAATGAAATGATACTATTATTCATTTTAACATTTTTGACAGTGAGAGAGAAATATACCTAATTGATTTAAAAATAGATGGAGTAGATCTTGTAGTCATTTCTTTGATTTGTTTTGGTTTTTCATTTTGGAACCAAATGAAGTACTGCTCAGGCTTATTTCTATGTCTGTGCTCGGGGTTACTGCAGGCAGGATTCAGGGGACCAGAAGTGATGCTGGGGACCGAACCACGGTGATGGTTAAAGTGGCCGCATGGTAGGCAAGTGCCTTATCTCTTATAACATCACTCTGGTCACATGCAGAACTCTTTAAAAAGTGTGCTATAAATTCAGGCAAATTTGAATGTAAAAAGAAAGCAAAACCTTTATATTGTCTTTCTTCTACACCATTAGGGAAATAATTTTGAAACTTGTTACATTTTATCTGTCTCTTTTAATAGTGAGTGTAAACATGGTTCTGGTATGGGTGATTCAAACTTCTGAAGGCCTTTTGCTGAGGTGGAGATGCTCCTGGAGGTGCAGGAATACTGGGGCGCCCACAGAAAACTCAGAAGCACTGAACCTAGGAGCCTACACCAACTGGTGAGGTAAAAATTCCTTATTTGCACAATGGCACTGCTGTTCTGTGCCTTTGGGATACCAGCTCTAAACTCTGTATCTTAGTGCAGGAAGGAAGAAGACTTAGAGAAGAAGCTTGGAAAATACTTACAAGCTTATAAATGTTCAAGTGTAATTTTTTATAATCCTCAGATTGCTTATTTTCAAACTCGGTTTTGTATGGTTCTTTCATTCTAAATGTTCCACGAAATGTTTTGCCTAAAATGTAAGCAAAATTTATCAGTACTATTTAGCGTTGAAGATCATTTCCATTATTTTGATTTTTTTTCTTTTTGGGTCACACCCAGCGATGCTCAGGGATTACTTCTGGCTCATGCACTCAGGAATTACTCCTGGCAGTGCTCGGGGGACCATATGGGATGCTGGGAATCGAACCCAGGTCAGCCGCGTGCAAGGCAAACGCCCTCCCGGCTGTACTATTGATCCAGCCTTCCACTATTTTGAAAGCATAGATCATTTCTCAAAATTCTAAACGTTATATGGTGAAACTAAATGAAGTCTGGAAATACTAAAAATGTTACCCTGATTCCCATCCAATCTAATATACAGATTTTTGTTTCATTCTCTTTCTTCCAGTGCTTCTTTTCTATACAAGACTTATATTATTGTAATTCCAAGTTATTGAGTCTTCTAAAATTTATTACTACTAAGCATTTTTTTAAATCCTTAAATGCTCTTCATAACTATCAGTTGGAAAAATTGAGTATATTTTATGAATCTTGTTCTCTTCACAGGTGTCTCATTTTGTGTTGCTAGACCCTGAATTTCTAAAGTTTTTGTCGGTGGTGTTGTTCGTTCATTTGTTCTTTATTGAACAGATTAGATGACATTTGTTTTAGATCAAGTTTTGGCAAATTAAGGGATCTACTTCTACTTCCAATGTTTTCCCCAGACAGTGGCCTGCCGAAGTCAGAGACCTTCGAGAACTGCATTTGAGTCACTGCTGATTCCCTTTGAATTCCTCGGGCTCAAGTTAATGAAATTGCCCCAAATTTCAAATTGTGAGCAGCCATCATGATAATCTTTTAAAAATTATTTTAATTATTTTTATAAAAATTTACTAAAATGTCAGGAAGGATTCAACACTGTTCCATAGAACAGGGTGCTATGGAACAGGAAAACCCTCCACTTTTTCTAGAATTTCAGAGTTGGATCACAGAATGTTTGATTGCAGGTCCTGTGCAAACACAAAATTTTGGGGAAATCTTAAAGATAAAAGATGCTGTGAGATAATAAACAAGTAAACATTTAAGAGTTCAGAGGAATCTTGGAGGAGGGAAAAAGCCTGAGGAGGCAGGAAGGGCTGAGGACACTGAGATGTGGAGGCTTGGACACAAGGACTCTCAGTAGAGGTGCTTGCCAAGCAAGTGGCTGACCAGGGCTTGATGCAGGCACCACACGTGGTCACTGAGTCATTCTAAGAGTATCATACCACTGGCTGTAGCACAAACATTTTTAAAAATTTAAAGGGAAGAGAACATATCAAATTAATGAATAATTACAATATGCTGTCCCCGACAGCAGCCCTGGGCCGTGACTGTGGGGCCTGAGTAACAGCCGCATTAAGCTCCTCCAGGGCTGGCCCTGCCAGGTCATATGAGAGATGAAGCAGGTCGGCTGAATGTCAGCGAGGGTAACAGCAGTCACGGTGCCCATGTATTTGCGACCCCGTGTACCCAGGGTCCTGCCACACTGCTTTTGGGCATGTGAACTGTTTGACCAATGGATCAATGTTGGAGTTGACATAAGCATACCTGATAAAAACCTGTGAATCAAGATCCCACCCCACCTTGCAGCATTAGCAAGCTGGAGCATGTAGGATGGTGGGAAGCAGAGAAAACCATCCAACTGTACCTTCTTGGGCTCAGTCAGCCCCCAGTTGGCCCACCCAGCACCCAAGGCCAGATGATGAAGTGAATTTAATAAAAAGAAGCCTAACCTAAACCTGGTTGAGTTCAATACAAATTCTTGCACACAGAATTATGGGACTGTAATACAGACATGGTTGGAAAATCACATGTTTGGGGCTGATTTGTGACACAGCCCACCCCAAAATACATCTCCTTTTCAGATTTGTGTGTGAAAACAGAGAAATAATAAAAATAAAGTTTTCTGACCTCATGTGGAGAGCTAGAGCTTGGTGTCAAAATTCTGGTTCTTTTGTATTCACCATTCCCAATACAGACTATCTCTTCCCCAACTACCTTTCTAGACAGTGAAACAAAATGCTCAGTTGATGAACACTGATATTTGGAAGGAAGAAGTTCAGTGAGATAGGAAAGGAGGGAGAAAGAAATTTGAACACATCTGTAGATTTGGTTATCAACTCCTTATATGATCTCCTACTCCCATGGGATGGGGCAGTTTACAGAATTGTAGGCAGACTCAGAAATCATATTTAATACTTACTGCTATATTCTGAAAAGTTGACTTGTCCCTCAAACACTTTGTTCACATTTTCAGTTACTTTTTCTTCTGTTATTACAGTTCCTTCTTCGAAAACATGTACTACAGTCACATAAATCTCTCCAACATCCAAGCCATCTATTGGTGAATAAAATGGGCTAAAAATGAAACAAAGGCATCACTAAGTGATGAATAGAGGGATCAAACACAAATCTTCAAATTGTCCCAGACGGGCCAATCACGTAGTTCTCAGCCTGACCTGTGTCCTCTCTCCTGAGATCTAGCCTCCCAGAGAGACGCAATCTGTTTCTGTCCAGCCCCAAGTCACAGGATCCCTGAGCCTGAGTTTCTTTTTCTTTCTCAAGAGTTGGATTCTGAGGATCTTCCTCATTTCTTATTCTCTATCTTCTTGTCCTTTTCTGGTTTTTGAGTCACAGCTGGAGGTTCTCAGGGATTACTCTTGGCTCTGTGGTCAGGAATCACTCCTGGAGCTAATCGGGGTAACTTATATCATGCCAGGACTAAACCTGGGGTATGCTGAATGCAAAAAACATGCCCCACCTGCTGTACTATCACTTTGACCTTAGTACTTCCAATTTTAACATGCAGCTGTCAATAATTGGGTTATCCACTGAGAAGAAAGCATTTTTAAAAAATTTTTTATTAGTGAGACACCATGAGGAACAGTTGTAGACTTACAAATTTTTGTGCTTGTGTTTCAATTATACAATGATCAAACACCCATCCCTCCACCAGTGCCCATTTCCCACACCACGGATCCCAGTATCCCTCCCACCCTCCCATACCCCCCAACCCACCCTGCCTCTGTGGCAGGGCATTTCCCTCTGTTCTGTGGTTTGCAAAAGAGGCATTGAGTGGCAATCATGTTTGGTCTATAGTCTACTTTCAGCTTCTCCCATCCTGGAAGGATCCTCCCAACACCCTTTATTTGGTGCTCCCTTCTCTATCTAAGCTGCCTTTTCCCCTAGCATGTGTGGCTGGCCTCCAAGCCATGGAGCAAAAATTAGAAATTGAGCTACCATTTACTCAGAAAGCATTTTTTAAATACCAAATTTTCTTTACTTTTGGGTGTACACAGAATGACATTGCTAAACCATATGGTATAATGAGACTTAATGAAAAATCTAGATTTTCATCATTGAATACAGAGCTCCAGAGATAGGAGTGGACTGTGTATGTAACTGAATATCTAGAGCTTCAGCAAGGTTTAATGTGAGAGTTTGCGACATGTATATAACATGTCGACTTTACAAAAATGCCTAAAATAATGAAAGATTAGATATTTTAATATGCCACAACTTAGGTGGATCTGGAGGGAATCCTGTTAAATGAAGTAAGTCAGATGCGAAAGTTAAAATACTGGATAACTCACTCATCCATGGTATATAGAGAAATAAAATAAGGTAATAGGTAATAATTAGGATAAACCCTTGGCATTTAGATTGCAGGACTGAAATTACCAAGCAATGGGAGAAGAGGGAGGGAGGAGAAAGAGGTGAACTAACTAGCAGTTAATAAGGACAAAAGCAGCTTTGGGGGAACACACTTGAAGAAGTCCCCAGTCTGGAAGATAAACACAACTTAGGAGTGTTGAAACAAAGTGCTGGTACCCTCTTTCAAATTGTACCTACAGGAGCTACAGAGACAGTACAGAGAGGAAAGATACTTGTTCTGCATGCATATGACCTGAGTTCAATCCCCATCACCGCATCTTAGCTCCAGGAGTGATTCTGGAGCATAGAGCTAAGAGTAACCCCTGAACACTTTCACTTCGCCTGAAACACAAAAACAAAACCCTCCCATAAATAGAAGATCCTATACTGCACCCAGGCTTGCATGGAGGTGGATCACAAATTTCCAGTTACCTAGAGGAGGTTTTAAAAGGTCAGAGAGGTTAAACTTCTGCTCCATCCCACGGCAAGGGAGTCCCAAGATGTGGCTGACACCACCAGAGCTCACTCTTTCATCCCTAACATGGGAAGTTCTTGTTATGCAGAATCTACATTTCATATCTGGAAACAATGCAACCCTCAAGCCACTTTCAACTGCTCACTTCAACTTCTAGCCCTGAGTTTTGGGTTCCAGTCATACACACATACATGCATATATTTTTCATCTTATTCTACAAAGGATTTAACAAAGCTTATAAGAAGATATGCACCATAAGGTATTAACACATGCCCAGAAAGGTAACTGGGCATGCTGAAGCATGTGCTTTCCATGTACAGGCCTGGGTTTCATCCCTGGAGCAAAACTGGAAAGGACCCATGAGCACTGAGTTGGAAGCAGCTCTGTACTGCCAGGTATGGACTCAAATTGACAAAAACACACACATATTTATGGAGAGAGAGAGAGACAGAGAGACAGAGAGAGAGAGAGAGAGAGAGAGAGAGAGAAGATGATTTTTTTTGCATAATCCCATTTACCTTAAAATTTTTCTCTTTGGCCTGCAAACTGGATGTCAATATGCAGAGAAGGCAAAGACAGAATCAGTAACCCCTTGTGAATCCTTTGCCTCTGAGGGTCTCTAAAAGTACCCACCATACACTGTCCTTGCACATTGGTTTCTCTATACATGCTTTTTGGCACTGGACAAAGAGCTCACAGTTGGCCCCACAGTTTTCAGGGTGTTTTAGTTTCCCCACTCTCCCCACCCCCAGTATGAGTGAGGATAACTGAGCATCTTTCATTCTCCTCTCAATCCCTGTAAGGCACATTTCAGGAGTTGGTCAGTTCTAACTCCTTGTTTTGGAGTGAAACAAAAGTGCCCTGGTGTGATAACCAAATAGCCAATCACAGCAGCCTCTGTCCCAGGTTACAGCCTTCCAGTCTGTGCCACTGTGACATCAAAGGTGGGGCTGTCTGCAGAGGTGAGGCTGACCACCACTTCCTGACTTGGGGCAGGCCAAGGAGGGCCCAGATGTTTCGAGAGCATTTGGGGAAAGATGGGAGGATTCTGGCCCCTGATGAACCCCCAGCCCAAAGCAAGCTTACCTGACTTTATCAATGATGGTGTTTAGATATCCAGGTAGAGACTCTAATCCTTTGTCAAACTGTAGAGAAGGACAGGTTTAATCAGAAGCACAAATGGGGAGTGAGGAAGACCCAATACTCTATATATAGATTTTACATTAAATATATATTTAGGTTCAAATATGTAAATTTACATGGTTCACTACAGATTTTGGCTAGCGGCCACTGGAAGCCTCAGCAGCTGGTCCCTAGGACTCAGCTGGATCTTGGAAACAGACTTTTTGAGCCTCTGTTTCAGAGTGTTCAGGGTCAGTATATCCCAGAATGATTCCTCTCTGGTTCTCCTCTTTCCTCAAGAGGGGACACAGTGTCAGTCCCCAGCAGGTTCAGCACTGCCTCTCCCTGAGTGGGTCTGAAGGATACACAGTGCTCTCAAGCTGAGTCTTTGCTCTGAACCAATGAAATGCAAGCTGAGAGTCATTTAGTCTGGGTAAACACAGACAAAGATGGTAATGACTGGTACAATGTTTTGGTTTTGAGTTGTGGGGAGTGGACTGGCAAGGGGCTCCTCCCAGCTCAGTTCTTGGTGTCACAGCTTCCACAGTTTTCAAGAGACCAAGCAGTGCTGGGATTGATTTTGAATGAAGTGCAATTTTTTTAAATAAAATAAAACTACATTTCATTTTGAGATTTCTGACAGTGAGGGGAAAATACCTATCTGACGTTAAAATAGATGGAGTGCCTCTTGCAGACATTCTTGCTTTGTTTGGAGGGGCACACTGAGGAGTACTCAGGGATCATTTCTGCTTCTGTGCTCAAGAATCATTACATCACAGGACTTGGGGGACAGAGTGATGCTGGGGATAAACCAGGCCATGGCTAAAGTTAGCCGCTTGCTGGGCAAGTACCTTGTCCCCCTACACCATCTCTTTGGCCATAGCAGACCTTTTTAAGAAGCATAAAAAGTTTACATTATCCTTGCTCTACACTAATGGGAAATGATTAACTTTAAAACATTGTTATGTTAATTGTCCCTTGAAATGAATTTTGATAGCAATATAAATATGTCTCAGGCATAGCAGCTCAAACTTTTGAAGACCTATGGCTGAGGTGAGATTCTCTTGAGGAGTAGGAAGATGGGAAAGCCCACAGTTCAAGGGAGGGGGGCCTCTGAAACTAGGTCGAACAAAGCAGCTTTGATACAGTGGCCTCCACCCACGAGTTCAGCAAATTTTCTTATTTCCACAAGTGGCACCACTGTTTGGGGGTATGACTTTGGGTTACCAGTTCTACAGTCTGCATCTCAGTGCAAAAAGGAAAAAGACTTAGAAAAGAAGATTGTAAAAATACTTACAAACTCATTAATTGTCCATTGCAAATTTTTATAAGCCTCGGATTTCTTCTTTTCAAACTCAGTTGTGTATGATTCTTTCATTCTAAATGTTCCATAGAATGCTTTGTCTGAAATGTAAGAAAATTGTTTCTTGTACACTTAATGTTGCAGACCATTTCCATTATTTTGAAAGCATAGGTCACTTTTTAGAATTCTAAACTTTATATTATGATGCTGCAAGAAGAATAGAAATACTGAAAATGTTACCTCGAATCCCTTTCATCTAATATACACATTTTCATTTCCATCCCTTTCTCCCAGATGTTTTTATTCAAGGCAAGGTTTGCATCACTATGATTCCAAATTACTATGAGTCTTTGAAAATACAGTACTGCTTACGAAGCATTTTTTCAAATCCTTACATGCTCTATTAGCTGGAAAGGCTGAGTATATTCTATGAAGCTTGTTCTCTTCACAGGTGTACTCATTTTGTGTTGCTAGACTTGAAACTTAGATTTTCTAATAAGGTTGTGTTGTTTGTTCACTCATTCATTTCTTTCAGGGCCACAACTGATGGTGCTCAGGGGTTACTTCTCCTCGCTCAGCCTTCACGAGAGAGGAAGCCTCAGTTTCTCCTTGTCAGTGAGAGAAAAAGTCAGTTTCTTCTCTCCAGACGTTCTATCTTTCACACATCAACCTGCACACATTCCACACCCAAATCTCTGTCTTAGCATTCCAGGGGCTTCCCAGCAACATAAAACTCTGCCCTGTGGTCTAGGCTGACAGGGAAACTAAGATAATGGGCAATCCTGAAGTTTAGGCTGATGGGAAAACTGAGATAATTGGCAATTAGTTCTGGAAGGTTTGTTTCCCCTGGTCAGTGAGGAAGGAAGCCCTACCTTCCCCTTGTCACCTTTACCCCATTAACCTGACACTTTTCATTCCCAAAGTCCTGCTCCCTCCCGTGGTCACAGAGATTTCCAGGACCGTAACATCCTGGAGCTTAGACCGACAGGGAGACTAAGATAAGAGGCAAAAATGCCCAGAAAGAATTAGACCAGCTAAATATTATTGCAATTTTCTGACGCCTTATATAAACACTTGCTAGCCAATAAGGGCTGCCCTTACAAGGCACAAAACTCCTTTCCCTTAACTTAGCCCTGTATCAAGTTCCTCTCCACTTAGGGAGCTCCTTTTCTTTTCTCCTCTACTTTCCAATAATTTTTTTTTACTTTTAAACTCTGTGTCTGAGCACCTTTATTATTAAATATTTTCTTTGTTGAAAATATTGGAGAATCTGGGAATTGTGAATGAACACAGAGACCGGCCACCCTGCCACCACTTCTTCCTTGCCTGCATCACTCAGGAGTCATTCCAGGCAGATTCCAGGACTATATGGGATGCCAGGTATGGAGTGAACCCCTCAGCATCATTGCAAAGCAAGCACCCTATGTGCCATACTACCTCTCTGGCCTCTCAACCTTTCATTGTTTTAAAGGAAAATTCTTGAAAAGGTCACAGTGAACACCTTCCAGTCCATCTGAGTCATCTACTGAGAGTGAAGGAATGATACTGAGGCCAGGCAGGCAGAAAGGAGAAGACCCATGGCAATGAAGTTTCTGAGAAGTAATAAATCCAATAACATTGAAGCTGCAAGAATTAAGACCTATGCCTGATAAGATCTTCCTGGTGCCAGTGACGGACTTGTGGAGGCTGGACCCACAGAGACACAAACTTCAGCAAGACAGAGACAGCAATTAAGGATCTGAGGGAGATTTATGACACCTGAATGACTGTTACTTCTGCTAGAGAAATTCTAGCCAAAGGCAAATCCCCTTGGCAACCACCCTAGCAATGGACCTAGCTAGAAGTCCCCACCTGGGTGCAGGTTTGAGAAACCTGTAAAAGCCACCTTGAACAAAGGAAGGGTGTGCATAAGCTGCCCGAGCCCATGTGCTGCTTGTGTCCACATGGCCAAGCACATGTGGTGCCTGAGCACATGTGTAGCTGCATCTCTCTTTAGATGTGTACTGAGGCTCTCTCCACCTTTGGAGAAGCCTGTGTTCTCCATTGAGTGCGTTACTCTCTCACTTTGTCTCCCTCCTTCCTCTTCCTTGAAAGCCCTCCAAATAAAATCTGTTTTTACTTCACTGTTCATCTACTACTGAAATTTCTTTCTGTGAGGAAGACAAAAACCTACCCTGGGTCAGGCCTAGGACTGACTCTCCTTTCTTGCAAAGAGCAAATCCTCCTCCATCCTGAGTCCTAGTCTGCTCAGCTGGTACCCTTGCGGCAGAGGCAGATCAGAAGAAAGTGATACTGTCTGTCCTCTCAGTCTCACATAAACCACCTGCGGGGACCCAGCAACTTCAAAACGATGCCTGGGAAGGAAAGAATACTCTGGGGCCTTCGCCACAGCTCTGTGACTGAGACCAACACTCTGTATTTGTTGGTCCTGAAAATTACCTGCTCTGGCATACAAAGGTGTTTCTCATTCAGGACACAAAGAGAAACTTGTAAGGTCTTGGTAAGAATCTCATGGTAAGAATGTCGACCAAGGGTGTGTTCATCTGGTCTAGGGGCCCATGTCTAAATTGGTGGGGCCTGTCGGGCCCTGAGAGCAGGGTTGTGCTGGGGTAGATGGATCTAGCAAATCCTGTGACCGGCGACTGAGGGGAATCTCCAGGCCTGGCTGCTCGCGTGGTACTTGGTAGATCACCGAGGATGCTTGGACACTGGCCTGGGGAACCACATTACATTGTGCTTGTTCAATCTCTCAACTTTTCCTTTCTTTTGTGGCAAGAACTGGAGGTGCTCAAGACTTTCTCCTGGTTCTGTACTTAGGGATCACTCCTGCTGGATCTCAGGTCCCATAACTGCACATTACTGGGTTTTTGGACATCTGTTGTTCTCATTTGGGCCCCATGGAACAGGTAAAGAAAGGGACACAGACCTTTGGGCCTCATCCTCCATCTGACCTGGTCTTTGTCCTCGCCTGCTGAGTGCCCGGGACAGAGGCCGGAGTCTGCTCTTTGTGTGGCTGTCCTTGTCACTTAGAAAATTCCCTCCACCCCAATACTCCAGGAGCTCTATTTCTGCTGGTTTTCCCCCATTTTTTTCTTGTTTTGTTTCAGGGATTACACCATCCAGTGCTCAGGGCTTAAGCGTGGCTCTTTGGTCAGTGATCACTCTCAGCAGTGCTTAGGGGACCATCATCTATTTCTGTAGATAGTTATTTTGGTACAAAGTCTGGTGCATTTTATATATCAAATCTTTCAGGTTAATTAGACAGCATGGACTTGTGGCAACTAAGACCTTATATTATCCTAAACCTAAAATTTTACTACTTTGCCTTTACTGTTAAAGTTTGATGACATTTGTTCTAGTCCAAGTTTTGGGAAATGAAAGAAGCAGTTTCTATTTCAGTTACTTTTGTCCTTAGACAATTGTCCTATTCCAGTCAGAGCTGCTTGAGAACTGCCATTGATTTACTTTATATTCCTCAGGCTCAAGTTCCACAAATTTATTCAAATTCAAATTGTGACCAGTCACCTTTGTAATTTTAAGCTTTTTTCATGAACATATAGTAAAAATTCAGGTAAATCCCAGTCTTTCTTTCCCACAGAGTTGGTTACTAAGCCTGTGGGGTCGAAGGACTGGGGCCTGTTGGACCCAGCCTACTCTGAAACACAGAAACTGATTCCAGAACTCTCTTCAGGATGATCAGGAGATAGTACAGCAGGTCTGGTGTGTGCCTGGTGTGTGCCTGACACAGGTTCGATTCCTGGTAGTAAGCCCCCCTCGCACTTATGGCTGCAGCTCTGGAGGCCACAGCACCTCTGGAGGGGCCCAGGGGCAGCAGCCCAAACTCAATCCTTGCACTGACCCGTGTCTGAGAATGTCGAGGGGGCCCTGAGCCTCCTGAGCAACCTGCGAGACCCACTTCTCCCCTAAACATTTCCTTAGGGAGAGGACAGCTGTAGAAGTAGCTTTCACACGCCCGACTTCATAAACAGGGTGTACAAATAGCTGTGGGAGGCTGGGTGGTAGGGAGGGGTGAGCAGGATGGAACTGCAGGGAATCTCAGCTCTGCTAGTGCCTCTGGGACTCGGGCTTTTCAATCTGAGGGAAACCCTGGCTTACTTAAAACTACTTTTTTAGTCCGAAAAAAAAACCCCCACTTATCTACCACCATCCCCAGTGCTACGTGTCCTCCATGACTAGTCTTGGTGAAAATAGCTCTTACCAGTGGCTCTAGACCCTCCGGCATTCATGATGACAGAAGCTCTAGCCTTGGCACCGGTGGAATATCCAGTATCTGGTGTTGAAGGACTTGCTGTCGTAGAGCCTTGCCCCGTGACTGGAAGACAAATATACTAAGATTCAGGAGAAAGACGTTTGAACATAATGGTAGTTATTATTATTGAATAGGAATTGGTACCCAATTATTCTTTTCTGAAAAATAAAATCATTGCCTACATTTAAAATGAAAATGCCTGGCTACTTCTAAACACTGAAAATACTACTATAAAAATTAAATTAGACATAATACTGGAAGAAATGTATCAGAAAGTTTGATAGTTAATTTGTATTATGGTGTCTACCAAGAATATTAGGGCACATCCTTAGTTAGGAAACTACCTTCGCTCACGCCTCTGAGCTGTGGTCTGTGAGGACAACCACTAACACCACCAGGTGGCGCTCCCACTCACTTAATTCCTTCAAACAATTATTTTTTTATTACTGTTTCAGCACTGAGGGATATGAGAAGGGAAGGTAGATGATGCATTTAAATATTTTGAAATAAATATTTTGAAATAAAAATATCTCATTAAGTGGGTATTAAACATTCTATGGGTTTTTTTGGGTAATATTTACCCATTAAATTATTGACACTGGGTATTTGTGAGGGAAGGTAAGAGGTTGAGCAGTACTCATTGGTGTTCTGGGTTTACTCCTGATTTTGTGCTCATGGATGATTCCTGGTGAAACCAGGGAATCCTAAGAGTGCCGAAAGTAGAACTCCCGTCAGATGCATGCAAGACAAGTGCCCTACCCACTCTACTATCTCTCCAGCTCATCAGTTTTCAGTAAGTACATATCTTCATTGTTTGGATTCCTTATGATGGGTCTGCACTACTTGTGTAACAAATTAGTCCCAAAATACAAAATCAAAGTTTAATAATTGGATGAAAATGTTCAGGGTACCCCTTAATTAAACTTGGCCACCTCTTTTGTATCTGCACATATCCCAACATCCTCCAGTTCAAAGTCGCCGGAGAATCACAGAGGTTTCTATAAAACGTTCTTCCTGTTTCCTGTTTTCTGTCAGGGGCAGTGCTTGGAGGGCTGGGGGAAGAACGGGTGACTGCTCAGCCCTTTGTCGTTGTGACAAAAAGTGACTTTTCTTGTCTCAGCTCAGGGTCCACTGCCTCCACTACCTCTCCTCAAGGTCTTCCCTGTGCTCACCCACTGTGGGACCAGATGGTGTCTGTTCATGCCCAGATGTCATCTAGGCACTTAGGCTGTGCAGGGACCTGGTCCAATCCCCGATTCCAACATCAGAGTCTGTGGTCTCCTCACCATCACTCAGCCTTGCACCTCTCTCCAACCCCCTGGGCACAAGGGAAACTGGTCTTCCACATCAGTCCTGCTGGGTACCAGGCCGTGCTCAGGGCACACACTCTGGTCCGTTTACTCCTTGGTCAATCTGAGCGCAGGGATGGCCTCACTGCAGAGTGACACAGAGGTTCTGAGACTCCTCACAGCCGTGACAGGGTATGTGAACCCCTGACGGGCTCTCTGGGGAGCATGCTCTTCTGGCTCACCTGAGCTCTCTGCATCAGAGAATGGCCTCCCCACACTAGTCGAGATACACTGAAACAGGCTGAGACCCTGATTCCTGGTCTCCAGACCTCTGATCAGCCTCACCCTCTGCCTAGCCTGAATAGCCTCTCTTTGGTGGCGGCCACCAAGGACTCTTTCTTATGATAACTGTCCACAGCACTGGCCCTCTTGGGGGGAATCTTCCCACTTCCTCCCTTAGGAACTTCCAACCAGCTCATAGAAAGCCCAGTGCTCACACTGACTATTCCGGTTTCTCTAAAATTGGTTCAATATTTTGTCTTCTTATTGTACCTTTCCTTCCTTCCTTCCTTCCTTCCTTCCTTCCTTCCTTCCTTCCTCCCTCTCTCCCTCCCTCCCTCCCTCTCTCCCTCCCTCCCTCCCTCTCTCCCTCCCTCCCTCCCTCCCTTCCTTCCTTCCTTCCTTCCTTCCTTCCTTCCTTCCTTCCTTCCTTCCTTCCTTCCTTTCTTCCTCTTTTCTTCCCTCATCTTTTCTCCCTCCCTCCCTCCCTCATTTTTTCCCTACCTCCCTCCCTTCCTCCCTCCCTCCTTCCTCTTCCTCCAATCCCTCCACCTGTTCCTGGACAGTCGGTATTGCTAGTTAAGCTGTTGGTTGCATTTCAAAGACAACAAATGAAAGTCATAAAAGATTCTACAGTGTTCCTTTGGGGGCTGAATGTTTCTCAACAATGGGACATCTGCTTGCAAGAGTAAACTGCAATTCTGATCCCCAATACCATCTCATGTGCCCAAATACTATGTTTGCTCTAATTGGGGATATCTCCAATGCCGGAGCAAAGTGTGAGATCCCTGCTTCACTGCCACAACCAAAGTGTGCAAACCTTAGTAGCACCCATCCATAAGCAAACCATGCGAGTAGCATAGCCAAGTGTGTAACAGACAGCACAAAAGATAGGCTTGGGGTAAATGGATAAACAAACGTGAAAAGCAAAATGTCCCTTACCTGAGGTTATGAGAAGGAGGCCAAGAACAACCAGGTGAATGAAGCCCTGCATTCTGGATGCTCTTGCCGGCAGTCCAGGAGCAAACGACTCCCCCTACCCCCGCTCCTTAGTTTTAACTCTCTCGCGGGTACAAAGTCCAGCCATTAACTGATATCAAACCAAAAAAGCAATCACCAATTATGGCTGATAATATACCAGAGTGATAAGACAAGGGATCCCGGCTTTACAATGTTCCTATTCTGGTAGTCCAAAGGGACTTAGGACAATCCAAATATGCAGAGGGAGGGAGGGAGTGTCTGTGTGGTGAGGGTGGACAGAGGTCGTGTCCTTATGTCTCAAAGTGCACCAGCTTTAAGGAGACACTGTTCCTCTCGTCCCTGATGGCCCTGGGCCATGCCACCCTCACCTCATGGGGTTCAGGTTTCCCAGGCTTCAGCACAGTGCCAAGAGCCCTGGGTGGAACTTCCTTGTTTCCCCACTTTGTTACCACAGACTGTCGACCCCACTGCGGGATTCTCTTTACCCCATCCCGACCCGTGTCCCTGCCTGGTCCTGGGATCAAACCCAAGGCCTTGCACTTGAGAGGCTCATGCTCTAACTCTGAAACCCCTCTAGTGCCAGCCTGGGCCTCTCTGACAGTCACTCCAGAAATTCTGAAATCATGTCTGGAAAGCTTTCCTGGCTCTCTGCGTAGGAGACAGCCCTGCAGGTCTGAGCCCGGCCCACACTGCTGACCCCACACAGCAAACATCAGAGCAGAGAGAGGTAGAAAGTCTGACTTCCCATAAGGCTTGTGGTCCAAGAGTACAGGAAAGGGAATAACTTGAAAGTCATCTCTGATCTCCACCTTCCTGGTTGTTCCCTGGCCATATGTATCCCTCACTTCTACCCGCAGCTTCTCTGGTCACCTCCTGTTCCTCACCCCACGTCTTACCTGGAATCAGTTTTATCACCCCGTGTCTCATCCCAGACTGAAAAATTAAACCAATACCACCTTGCAGATATTATCGCGGGTTTTAAGTCATTTTATTATTTTTCTTTTTTCTTAATGTTTTTTATTAGTGAATCACCATGAAGTACAGTTACATACTTACAAATTTTTGTGTTTGCGTTTCAGTCATTAAATGAGAGAGTACCCATCCCTCCACCAGTTCCCATTCTCCATCACCAATAGTCCCAGGAGCCCTCCCACCACTCCGATCCCATACCCCTCACCCTACCCTGCCTCTGTGGCCCTTTTGTTCTCTCTCTCCTTTTGGGTGTTGTGGTTTGTGATAGAGGTATTGAGTGGCCATCATGTTTGGTCTATAGTCTACTTTTGGCTCATATCTCCCAACCCGACTGGGTCCTCATGACACCCTTTACTTGGTGGTCTATCTGAGCTGCCCTCTCCCCCAGCATGGGAGGCCAGCTTCCAAGACGTGCGGCAAGCCTCCTAAACCTTATCTCTACCATTCTTGGGTATTAGTCTTCTGTTTTGATACTTCATATTCCACAGATAAGTGCAATCTTTCTATGTCTGTCCTTCTCTTTCTGACTCATTTCACTTAACATGGTACTCTCGATGTTGATCCACTTATATGCAAATTTCATGATCGCATATTTTTATGCAATAGCTGAATACTATTCCATTGTGTAGATGTACCAAAGCTTCTTTACCAGTCATCTGCTCTTGGGCACTCGGGTTTTTTCCAGATTTTGGCTATTGTACAGTGCAGTAATGAAAATACAAGTGCAGATGTCATTTTTACTATACTTTTATGCCTCTCCAGAATATATTCCCAGAAGTGGTATTGCTTGGGCAAATGGGAGCTCAATTTCTAATTTTTTGAGAATCATCCATACTGTTTTCAAAAAAGGGCTGAACCAGTCGGCATTCCCAACAGCAGCGAAGGAGAGTCCCTTTCTCCTCCACATCCATGCCAACACCGATTGTTTTTGTTCTTTTGAATGTGGGCAAGTCTCTGTTGTGTGAGAGGATATCTCATTGTTGTTTTGATCTGCATCTCCCTGATGACTAATGATGTAGAACATTTTCTCATGTGCCTTTTAACCATTCTGTTTTCTTCTTTGAGAAAGTTTCTGTTCATTTCATTGCCCCATTTTCTGATGGGGTTGAACGTTTTCTTCTTATGGAGTTCAATCAGTGCCTTGTATATCCTTGATACCAATCCTTTATCAGATGGCTATCGGGTGAATACCCTTTTCCATTCTGTAGATTGTCTTTGTGTTTTGGTCACTGTTTCTTTTGAGGTACAGAAGCTTTTTATTTTAAGATAACCCCATTTGTTTATCTCTGTTTCCACTTGCCTGGTCAGTGGTGAATCATCTTTAAAGATACTTTTAGCTTCAGTATCGTAGAGGGTTTTCCTTGTCTTCAATGTACCCTATGGATTCTGGTCTGATATTGAAGTCTTTTATCCATTTTGATCTGCATTTGTACATGGTGTTAGGTAGAGGTCTGAACGCATTTTTTTTTTGCATGTAGCTGTCCATTTTTCCAGCACCACTTGTTAAAGAGGCTTTCCTTGTTCCACTTTACATTTTGTGCTCCCTTACCAAAGATTAGATGATCATATATTTGAGGGTGTATTTAAGGATATTCAACCTTGTTCCATTGGTCTACTGCTCTGCTTTTGTTCCAGTACCATGCTGTTTTAATTATTACTGCTTTGTGGTGGTGTTTGAGATTGGGGAAGATAATGCCTCCCATCTTCTTTTTACCCATATTTGCTTTAGCTATTCGTGGGGGTTTGTTGTTCCATATGAATTTCAGGAGGGTTTGATCCACTTCTTTGAAGTATCCTTATTCATGAGTATCCTTATAGGTATCTCATTGAATTTGTATAATGCTTTGTTTAGTATTGCCATTTTAATGATGTTAGTTCTCCAGTCCATGAGCAGGGGATATGTTTCCATTTCCTTGTGTCCTCTTTTATTTTGTGAAGTAATGTTTTGTAGGTTTCTTTGTACAGGTCTTTTACCTCCTTAGTTAAGCTGATTGCAAGGTACTTAATTTTCTGAGGAATGATTGTGAACGGTATTGCTTTTTTCATATCACTTTCTTCTCTTTCATTATGTGCAGATATGAAAGCCACGGACTTTTAGGTATTGATTTTATAGCCTGCTACTTTACTATACAAGTCTATTGTTTCTAGGAGTTTCTTGGTGGAGGCTTTGGGGTTCTCTAAGTATAGTATCATATCATCTGCGAATAGTGAGAACTTGTTTTTTTCCTTTCCTATCTGGATGCCCTTAATGTCTTTTTCTTGACTAATCGCTATTGCAAGTACTTCCAGTACTATAAAGGTAAAAAGGTAAAGTCCCTCCCGTTGATCGTCGATTTGCTCGAGCGGGCCCAGTAACGTCTCCATTGGAGACTTTGTTGTTACTGTGTTTGGCATATCGAATACTCTCGGTAGCTTGCCAGGCTCTCCGAGAGGGGTGGAGGAATCGAACTCGGGTCGGCCATGTTGGCCGCTTGTAAGGCGAATGCCCTACCGCTGTGCTATCGCTCCAGCCCAGTACTATATTGAACAGAAGTGGGCCATCCTTGTCTTGTTCCTGATCTTAGAGTGAAGGCCCTTAGTTTTTTCCCATTGAGGACATTGCTTGCTATAGGCTTGTGGTAGATGGGTTTGACTATTGAGGAAGATCCCTTCTATATCTATTTTGTTGAGAGTTTTCATCATAAATGCATGCTGGATCTTGTCAAATGCTTTCTCTGCATCTATTGATATGATCGTATGGTTTTTATCTTTTCTTTTGTTGATATATTGAATTATATTGATTGACTTTAGAATGTTAAACTACCCTTGCATCCCCAGAATGAATCCTGCTTGGTCGTGGAGAATGATCTTTCTGATGAGTTATTGGATTCTATTTGCTAATATTTTGTTGAGGATCTTCGCATCCGTGTTCATCAGAAATATCGGCCTGTAATTTTCTTTTTTTTTGGTGGTGTCTCTGTTTGCTTTTGGTTTAGGGTGATATGTGCCTCATAGAAACTGTTTGCAAGTGTTTCTGTTTCCTCAATTTTCTGGAAAAGCTTGAAAAGAACTGTCAATAGGATCTTTTCAAATGTTTGGAAGTATTCGCAGGTGAATCTATCTGGACCTGGACTTTTGTGTCTTCGGAGAATTTTGATTACAGTTTTAATTTCCTTGATACTAATTTGTCTATTCAGGTATTCCAAATCATTTTGGTTCTGCTTTGGGAGGTTATAGGAATCCAGAAATTTATCCATTTCTTCTAGATTCTCTTGTTTTGTGGCATACAGATTTTCAAAGTAGTCTCTGATGATCGTTTGAATTTCTTTGGTTTCTGGAGTGATATTCCCTTTTTATTTGTGATTCGGTTTATTAGGGTTCTCTCTTTCTTTGTGAATCTGGATAGTGGTTTATCAATCTTATTTATTTTCTAAAAAAAAGTTCTTGGTTTCATTGATCTTTAGGATTGTTTTTTGGATTTCCATGCCATTGATTTCTGCTCTAAGTTTTATTTTTTCTTTCCATCTGCCTGGTTTGGGTTTCTTTTGTTTGTTCTTTTCTAAGGTCTTGAGTTGTGCGGTCAAGTTGTTTATGTGGGCCCTTTCTTCCTTCCTGAGGTATGCTTGCAGAGCTATAAAATTTCCCCTTAACACAACTTTAGCTGCGTCCCACAGGTTCTGGTAGCTCATGTCATCATTATCATTTGTTTCCAGGTATCTTTTGATTTCTTCCTTGATTTCCTCCCTGACCCACTCATTGTTCAACTTTGAGTGGTTTAATTTACAGGTGTTCGATTTGGTTCTCTGTGTCTGTGCATAATTAACTTCTATCTTCAGTGCATCATGATCTGAAAAGATAGTTGACACAATTTCTATCTTTCTTGTTCTATTGAGGTATGCTTTGTGTTCCAGCACATGGTCTATTTTGGAAAATGTTCCATGTGCACTGGAGAAGAATGTGTGCTCTTTTTTTATGGGGATGTAAAGCCCTGTATAGATCTATTAGCCCCCTCTTTTCTATTTCTTCTTTAAAAGTCAGTGTTTCCTTGATGAGTTTTAACCTTGTTGATCTATCTAGAGGTGATAAAGCAGTGTTGAAGTTCCCAAATACTATTGTGTTGCTAGCAATGTCTTCCTTTAAAATCTGTTAGCAGTTGTTTTAAGTATTTAGCTGGTTCCTCAGTGGTGCATATATGTTTGGGAGAGTGATTTCTTCCTGTTTTACATATCCCTTGATTAATTAAAACTGGCCTTCAGTCCCTTCTAATCTTTTTCAACCTGAAATCTATGTTGTCTAATACTAGTATGACCACCTCGGCTTTTTTGAGGGAGTTGTTTGCTTGAAGAATTGTTTTCCATCCTTTGACTTTGAGTCTGTGTTTGCTCTGACTGTTCAGATTAGTTTCTTGTATGCAGAAGATTGGTGGGTTCAGTTTCTGAATCCATTTTGCCACCCTGTGTCTCTTAATTGGTGCATTTAGACCATTGACATTGAGGGAGATTATTGTTATGGCGTTTTCTGCCGTCTTTCTGTAGGAGTTTGTTGTGCTTGTAGGGGTTTTTCTTGTCTTCCAGTAGCCCTTTTAGTCCTTTTAAGTTTTAATTCTTGAGTCTATGAAGTTCCTGAGCTGCTGTTTTTCTATAAAATGTTGTATCATTCCTTTGAGTTTGAGTGGGAGTTTTGCGGGATAAAGTATTCTTGATGAAGCGTTCATTTCACTGACTTTTTTTTCACTATATCCCACCATTGTCTTTGGGCTTGGAGTGTTTCCTCTGATAGGCCTGTGGCCCAGGGGGCGCAGGAGCTGGGACGGGACACTTGCTTAGTGCTGTGGGCTCACCTGATTGAAGAAGGAGAAGTGCTGGGGGGTCACTGCTGGTAGCTAGGGTGAGATTGGGGCCAATGGCTGAGGGGGCGTACAGGCGCAGGGACGGGACACTCAATGACGGCTGCTCAATGCTCTCGATGAGGGCCGCGCGGTTTTAAGTCATTTTAAAAGGACTTTTTTCATTTCTTTTTTATTAATTTTTATTAGTGAAACACCATGAGGTACAGTTGTAGACTTACAGATTTTTGTGCTTGGGTTTCGATTATACAATGATCAAATACCCATCCCTTCACCAGTGCCCATTTTTCACCACCATGAATCCCAGTATCCCTCCCACCCCCATCCCCCCATCCCACGCTGTTTCTGTGGCAGGGCATTCCCTAAAAGGACATTTTTTTTAGTCATTTTTTTTTATTAGTGAAGCACCATGAGGTACAGTTAAAGACTTATACATTTTTGTGCTTGGGCTTCAGTTATACAATGATCAAGTACCCATCCCTCCACCAGTGCCCATCCTCCCCCACCACAGGTCCTAGCATCCCTCCCCCCCCCCCCGTCCCACCCTGACGCTGTGGCAGGGCATTCCCCCTTGTTCTCTCTCTCTTCTTTTGGGTACTGTGTTTTGCCAGAGAGGCATTGAGTGGCAATCATGTTTGGTCTATACACTGCTTTTAGCATGTCTCTCCCACCCTGGGAGGGTCTTCACAACACCCTTTATTTGGTGCTCTCTTCTCTATCTGAGCTTCCTTTTCACCTAGCACATATGGCTGGCCTTCAAGTCATGGAGCAAAATTCCTGGTACTAATCTCAGCCATTCCTGGGTGTTAGTCTCCCGTTTTGTTGCTTTATGTTCCCCAGATGAATGCAATCTTTCTGTGTCTATCCCACTCTTTCTGACTCATTTCGCTTAACATGATACTTTCCATGTAGTACCACTTGTATGTAAATTTCATAACTTCATCTTTTCTAACAGCTACATAGTACTCCATTGTGTAAATGTACCAAAGTTTCTTTAACCAGTCATCTGTTCTCGGGCACTCAGGTTTTCTCCAGATTCTGGCTATTGTAAAGAGTGCTGCAATGAACAAACAATTGCAGATGTCACTTCGACTATACCTTTTTGCCTCTCTGAGATATATTCCCAGGAGTGCTATAGCTGGGTCAAATGGGAGATCAAATTCTAATTTTTTGAGAATCGTCCATACTGTTTTCCAAAAGGGTTGGACCAGCCTGCATTCCCACCAGCAGTGAAGGAGGGTCCCTTTCTCGCCACATCCACACCAGCACCTGTTGCTTTTGTTCTTGTGGATGTGGGCCAGTCTCTGTGGTGTGAAATGATATCTCATTGTTGTTTTGATCTGCATCTCTCTGATGATTAGTGATGTAGAGCATTTTCTCATGTGCCTTTTTGCCATTCCGATTTCTTCTTTGCGAAAGTTTCTGTTCATTTCCTCGCCCCATTTTTTGATGGGGTTGGGTGATTTCTTCTTGTGTAGTTTAACCAGTACCTTGTATATCCTTGATACCAACCCCTTGTCGGATGTGTATTTGGTGAATATTCTTTCCCCTTCTGTAGGCTGTCTTTGTATTTTGGTCACTGTTTCTTTTGAGGGGCAGAAGCTTCTTAGTTTAAGATAGTCCCATTTGTCTATCTCTGTTTTCACTTGCTCGGCCAGTGGTGTGGCATCTTTGAAGATACCATTAACTTCAATATCGTGGAGAGTTTTGCCAACTTTGTCTTCAATAAACATTATGGATTCCGGTCTGATGTTGAGGTCATAAATCCATTTCGATCTTACTTTTGTGCATGGCGTTAGGCAGAGATCTGAGCCCACTTTTTTGCATGTAGCCGTCCAGTTTTGCCAGCACAATTTATTAGAGGCTTTCCCTGCTCCATTTCGCTTTTCTTGCCCCCTTATCGAAGATTAGATGATTATATTAGATGATTATATGTTTGGGAGGAGATGTCAGTATATTCAACTCTGTTCCATTGGTCTGCAACTCTGCCTTTGTTCCAGTACCATGCTGTTTTGATTATTACTGCTTTGTAGTAGAGCTTGAAGTTAGGTAGGTTGATTCCTCCCATTTGATTTTTCCCAGGAATTGCTTTAGCTATTCGTGGGGGCTTATTGTTCCATATAAATTTCAGGAGTGTTTGCTCCATTTCTTTGAAGAATGTCGTGGGTATCCTTATAGGGATTGCATTGAATTTGTACAGTGCCTTGGGAAGTATTGCCATTTTGACAATGTTGATTCTCGCCATCCATTAACAGGGGATATTTTTCCATTTCCTCATGTCCTCTTTAATTTCCTGAAGTAGCGTTTTGTAGTTTTCTTTGTACAGATCCTTTACTTCCTTAGTTAAGGTGATTCCTAGGTACTTGATTTTCTGGGGCACAATTGTGAATGGAATTGTTTTCTTCATGTCACTTTCTTCTCTTTCAACCATGGATTTTTGGGTATTGATTTTATAGCCTACCACTTTACTATACAAGCCTATTGTTTCTAGGAGTTTCTTGGTAGAGGTTTTAGGGTTCTCTAAGTATAGTATCATATCATCTGCGAATAGTGAGAGCTTGATTTCTTCCTTTCATACCTGGATGCCCTTAATATCTTTTTCTTGCCTGATCGCTATTGCAAGTACTTCCAGTACTATATTGAACAGCAGTGGAGAGAGTGGGCATCCTTGTCTCGTTCCTGACCTTAGCGGGAAGGCTCTCAGTTTTTCCCCATTGAGGATGATGTTTGCTGTAGGTTTGTGGTAGATGGCTTTAACTATATTGAGGAAAGTCCCCTCCATCCCCATTTTGGCAAGGGTTTTCATCATGAATGGGTGCTGGATCTTGTCAAATGCTTTCTCTGCATCTATTGATATGATCATATGATTTTTATCTTTTCTTTTGTTTATATGATGGATTATGTTGATTGATTTCCGAATGTTGAACCATCCCTGCATCCCTGGGATGAATCCTACTTGGTCATGATGTATGATCTTTTTGATGAGTTGTTGAATTCTATTGGCTAGTATTTTGTTGAGAATCTTCGCATCTGTGTTCATCAGGGATATCGGCCTGTAGTTTTCTTTTCTTGTGGTGTCTTTGTTTCCTTTTGGTATTAGAGAGATATGGGCTTCATAGAAACTGTTTGGGAGAGTTTCCGTTTTTTCAATTTCCTGGAAAAGCTTGAGAAGAACTGGCAATAGGTCCTCTTTAAATGTTTGGAAAAATTCGCTAGTAAATCCATCTGGACCTGGGCTTTTGTTTTTGGGAAGACTTTTGATTACAGTTTCAATTTCCTTGATGTGAATAGGTCTATTCAGGTACTCTATATCTTCTTGATTCAGCTTTGGGAGATGATAGGAATCCAGGAATTTATCCATTTCTTCTAGGTTCTCTTGTTTCGTGGCATACAGACTTTCAAAGTAGTCTCTGATGATCTCTTGAATTTCTTTAGTTTCTGTTGTGATATCCACATTCTTATTTCTGATTCGATTTATTAAGGCTCTCTCTCTTTGTTTCTTTGTGAGTGTTGCTAGTGGTTTATCTATCTTATTTATTTTCTTGAAGAACCAGCTCTTGGTTTCATTGATCTTTCGGATTGTTTCTTTGTTTTCCATGTCGTTGATTTCTGCTCTAAGTTTTATGATCTCTCTCCTTCTGCCTGATTTAGCTCATTCTGTTGATCCTTTTCTAAGGTCTTGAGCTGTGAGGTCAAGTTGTTTATGTGCATCGATTCTACAGTCCTAAGATAAGCTTGCAGAGTTATAAATTTTCCCCATAAGTTCTGGTAGTTTGTGTCTTCATTCTCATTTGTTTCCAGGTATCTTTTGATTTCGTCCTTGACTTCGTTCTTGACCCACTCATTGTTCAGCATCGAGTTGTTTAATTTCCAGGTGTTTGATTTTGTTCTCCGTGTCAGTGTGTGATTCACTTCTATCCTCAGTGCATCATGGTCTGAAAAGATGGCTGATACTATTTCTATCTTCCTGATTCTGTTGAGGTATGTTTTGTGTCCTAGGACATGGTCTATTTTGGAAAATGTTCCGTGCGCACTTGAGAAGAATGTGTATTCTTTCTTTTTGCGGTGTAAAGCCCTGTATAAGTCCATAAGCCCTTTCTCTTCTATTTCTTCCTTCAAAGCCAATAATTCCTTGCTGGGTTTTGTTCTTGTTGATCTATCCAGAGTTGATAAGGCGATGTTGAAGTCTCCAAGTACTATTGTGTTGGTAGCGATGTCCTCCTTAAAATCTGTTAGCAGTTGTTTTAGATATTTAGCTGTTCTCTCACAAACTTGGCCAAGAGCATTGATTCATTTGAATGCCTAACAACCCGAATCAGACGTTTACATTTGAATAGATGTGGCTCACTGCCTGCAGTTTCTATCTTCGTTGTCTACGCACCAACATCTCATTATGATGAAAGAGAAATCGAGAAGGTCTACATGGAGCTAGAGAAGTTCTATAAAGAAGACCACACCTTCTACAAGATCATTGTGGGTGATTTTAATGCCAAGATAGGACCAAGAAGATCAGCTGAAGAACTTCACATCAGGACCCATGGCCTAGAATGGAACGAACAGGGTGAGAGACTGTCTGAGTTCATCATGTCTACCAAGACCATTCATGGTAACTCACAGTTCCAGAAGGCAGAATCTAAACGATGGACATGGGAGTCTCCCGGTGGACGATTCCACAATTCCACAATGAAATAGACCACATCATATTCAATCGATGGTTTTGCCTGACTGATGTCGCTGTTGTCCCAAAATTTGGAACGGGATTGGACCACCGTCTCCTTCGTGCAAAATTCTACTTCACAGAGCGGGGAGAAAGGGCTGCAAAGTTCAAAAAGAGAACTCCCAGAATGACCACCAACTGGGAACTCTTTGGTACTATTGCAGCAACATGGGAAGATGCCATTGTTGACAACATTGACGAGGAATACGATGGACTGGTTCAGCACCTCCATGAATGCGCGAGGAACGCCAAGAGAGAGATAGCCACAAAAAATCGCCTATCTTTGAAAACTCTTGAGCTAATTTGCCCGCGTGGTTTGGCGCATGCCTCAGGCAACCGCAAGCTAACGTCCGAGCTCGCAAAGCAGTGCAGAGATGCGATCAAGGAAGACCTCAAAGAGAGAAGAGCAGAAGTACTGGTAGATGCGGCAGAAGCCGGGAAAAGTATTCGTAACGCCCGCCTGTCCTTCGCCAACTACAAGACCAAGATGACTGCCCTCCGACGTCCTGTTGGATTCATCACATCCTCCAGAACGGCAATGGAGAAGATTATCCATGACTTCTACTCAAATCTCTTCGATAGCCATGTCCACTTGCCAACATACCAAATTCCACAGGATGGATATGTCGTTCCCAATGTTCTCCCTTCCGAAATCCGACACGCCATTTTGTCGGTAAAGAAACAAACAGCACCAGGCCCAGACAAGGTCAGACCTGAACATCTGAAGAACCTGCCGTCAGTACTCATCAATACACTGGCTCGGCTCTTCACTCGCTACCTGTCTGAATGCAAGGTTCCGTCCCAATGGAAAACCAGCAGGACCGTACTACTGTTCAAGAAGGGAGACATCCATGACATTGGCAACTATCGCCCGATCTGCCTATTGTCTGTCATCTACAAGTTGTTCACTCGAGTCATCCTAAATAGGATTGGCAGAACACTAGATGAAGGACAACCATGCGAGCAAGCCGGGTTCCGCAAAGGATTCAGCACCATCGACCATATCCACACAATAACCAAGCTCATTGAGGTTTCTCGGGAGTTCAAGATGCCGCTCTGTTTAACGTTCATTGATTTAAAAAAGGCCTTTGATTCTGTTGAGACGGAAGCGGTCATTGAAGCCCTAGCCAATCAGGGCATTCAAGCCCAATACATCAGGATCCTCCGTGAGCTGTATTGCGGATTCACTACCAGGATCTCACCATTCTACAAAGAAGTGATCGTTGATGTCAAGAGAGGGGTGCGGCAGGGTGATACCATTTCACCGAAACTCTTCAGTGCCACCCTTGAGAACATCATGCGACGACTGGAATGGGAAGGAATGGGAGTGAAGATAGATGGTCGGCAACTATACCACCTCCGCTTTGCTGATGACATTGTTTTAATAACTCCAAACATCAGCCAAGCGGCACAAATGCTGGCCGACTTTGACCGTGAGTGTGGAAAGGTAGGACTACAGCTGAATCTTACGAAGACAATGTTTATGAGAAACAGCCTTGTTCCTGACGCCCCATTTGCTCTCAATGGAACGACCATCTCCGAATGCAACAGCTATGTGTACCTAGGTTGAGAGGTCAACATGACAAATGACCTGGCACCCGAGCTGCGCAGGAGGAAGAGAGCAGCTTGGAACGCCTTCAAGAACGTTGAAGAAATAGCTAAGAGGACGAAGAACCTCAGGCTCCGGGCACATCTCTTTGATTCCACTGTTCTTCCTGCATTAACATATGCCTCAGAGACCTGGGCCCTATGCAAACAAGATGAGAACGCTATTCAGGTCTCCCAAAGAAGAATAGAAAGAGCTGTGCTTGGAATATCACGTTTCACTCAAATGAGAGAAAGAATCCAGAGTTCTGACATCCGTCAACGATCAAGAATCAGGGACGCCGTCTCATTTGCCAAGGTGTCGAAAATCAGATGGGCTGGTCACATAATGAGATTTAAAGATGACCGCTGGACTAGAGCTGTTACCGACTGGATTCCACAGGATGTCAAAAGACCGCGTGGCCGCCCACCTTCCAGATGGTCAGACTTCTTCGTGAAGATCATGAACGATCGGTTTGAGGCCCTTCATGTTCCCGGAGCGAACAGATGCCATTGGGCTACACTAGCACGCGACAGGGACAAATGGAGACGTTACTGGCGCCCGCTCGAGCAAATCAACGACTAACGGGAAGTTAAGTGATTAAGTGAAGCTGTTCCCTCATTAGGTGCGTATACATTTAAGAGTGTGATTTCTTCCTGCTGTATGTATCCCTTGATGAAGAGAAAATAGCCTTCACTGTCCCTTCTAATCTTTTTCAATGTGAAATTAATGTTGTCGGATACTAGTATGGCCACCCCAGCTTTTTTGAAGGAGCTGTTTGCTTGCAGGATTGTTTTCCATCCTTTGACTTTGAGTCTATGTTTGTTCTGGCTGTTGAGATGAGTTTCTTGTAGGCAGCAGAATGTTGGGTACTGTCTCTGCATCCATTTTGCCACTCTGTGTCTCTTGAATTGTGAATTTAGACCATTGACATTGAGAGAGAGTATGGTTATGGGGTTTTGTGTCATTTTCTGTAGGGTGTGTTGTTGTTGTAGGGTTTGTCTTTTCTTATAGTAGCCCCTTTAGGCCTTGCTTTAGGTTTGGTTTTGAGTCTATGAAGTTCTTGAGCTGCTGTTTATCTAGAAAATAGTGTACTGTTCCTTCGATTTTGAGGGAGAGTTTAGCTGGATAGAGTATTCTTGGTGAAGCATTCATTTCCGTGAGTTTTTTGACTATATCTTGCCACTGCCTTCGGGCTTGCAGGGTTTCCTCTGATAGGTCTGCTGTGAATCTAAGGGGTGCTCCTTTGTATGTGATTTCCTTCTTTGCCCTTGCTGCTTGCAGTATTGTGTCTCTATCGGCAGCATCAATCATTCTAACTATGATATGTCTTGGAGTGTTTTTGTTGGGGTCTCTTTTAGCTGGCACCCTTCAGGCTTCTTGAACCTGAATGGCTGCATTGTGGAGCTCTGGGAATTTTTCAGCAATGATTTGTTTGACGGTGTTTTTTTCGTTGGGATTTTTTCCCTGAGCTTCAGGTAGTCCCATGATTCTAATGTTGTTCCTCTTGGAATCATCTGCTAGGACTCTGATTCTCTGAAAAGCTATTTTGAGGTCCCTTGCCACTGTTTGTTGTTGCGTGTTGGCTTGTTGCAGCTGATCTTCCAGCTCACTGATTCTCTCTTCAGCTGTGGTCATTCTATTTTTAAGAGAAGAAACTGAGCTTCTCATTTCATCTACAGAGTCTTTTAATCGTGACATTTCTGCTCTCATTTCTTCGCGTAATTTGTCGATTTTTTCTGTGGTGTTACGGGCTGTCTGTCTAACCATTTCATTGAGTTGATTGAACATCTTGATGACTTCGTATCTGAATTCTGTGTCAGAGAGGTCCCTTAGGTGAGCTGTATCGACAGAATGTTCTGGATTGTTTTTGTTGTCCTCCACTTGTGGTGGGGATTTTCTTTGTTTCTTCATATTGCTGAGTAGGTTGGGGACTAAATTCCTTGGGAACTAGGTTTCTTAGAATGGGTAAACAACCTGAAGCTGCATCAGCGGCCGCTGGCCAGAAAATAGGCCACGCCCACTCTGAAGCCACGCTCACTTCTGAAGAGACCACACCTCTATGGAAAACTGGGTTTGAGATGAGATGGGCGCCGCGTGAGAAGTGAAGAGGGGACGGCAGACGCTCACAGCTGCGTTTCTCTAGGCGTCTGCGGGGGACGCCTGAGGTCCCGAAGGGAGAGATGGAAGTCCCGGGGCCACACACCAGGGGCTGAGCTGACCTGGGTTTGAGATGAGATGGGCGCCGCGTGAGAAGTGAAGAGGGGACGGCAGACGCTCACAGCTGCGTTTCTCCAGGCGTCTGCGGGGGACGCCTGAGGTCCCGAAGGGAGAGATGGAAGTCCCGGGGCCACACACCAGGGGCTGAGCTGACCTGGGTTTGAGATGAGATGGGCGCCGCGTGAGAAGTGAAGAGGGAACGGCAGACGCTCACAGCTGCGTTTCTCCAGGCGTCTGCGGGGACGCCTGAGGTCCCGAAGGGAGAGATGAAAGTCCCGGGGCCACATACCAGGGGCTGAGCTGACCTGGGTTTGAGATGAGATGGGTGCCACGTGAGAAGTGAAGAGGGGACGGCAGACGCTCACAGCTGCGTTTCTCCAGGCGTCTGCGGGGACGCCTGAGGTAAAAGGACATTTTTTAAAAGTCAATACACATTTGTATATGTCAATTTGCTCCTTCCCTTCCTAACACTTTTCCTCTGACCATCTCAAGTGTGTTCTTCCAAATGTCCCATTACCCAAGTGCTCCTACTCTTGTTGACACACTTATCCATCACTTTCATACTTTTTGTGAAACTCCTTTGATCTGCAGGAATAACCACAGACACAGTCCTTGGAAAACTCCCCAGGCCCAGCCTGGAATAACTGGAGCTTGATTTCTTCATGCAATTTGCTCTCGGTAATCTTTCAGAGTCAGAGTAGTGAATCTTCCTCTCAGTATGATTAGGTTCACATCTTTCCCTCCTCAATGATCATGCCCTGCACATCAGTAAAGACCCTTTGCCACGGAACCAAGGCCTACAGGAAACATTGCCCATCAGCGACTTCACACCAGCAGCTGTTCTCTGTTTTCTTCTCTCTGATCTATCAACTAGCACTGCGAGTAAAGCACACCACAGAAATGTAGGTGGCATTTCTGGTGAGCACCATGGCAAAGAGTTCACGCAGCTTGACCTACTGGATGGCCTCCAGTGAGCACCACAACCAAAGTTGTGTGGACCCCTGTTATCACAACAACTGCATCAACAGAGGAAGGGAAGGTGAGAGAAAAAAGGCATCATAGTTGTTAAAATAAATAAATTTAAAAAGTGAGATAAAATGGTAAAAATCAAAAGATAAAAGCAGACTAAAGCAGCAAGAGAGAAGAAAATCTTCAAATATAACAGAAACAAGGTAAGAATTGCAACAGACCTTCCATAAAAGTGTCTTGCAAGCCAAGAAAGAGTGGAATGGCATACTCAAAGTACTAAATAATGGCCATATATAACAAGCCCACAGCCAGTATCATTATTAATGATGAACAACTGAAAGCATTCCCACTGAGATCAGGTACAAGGCAAGGATATCCACCGTACCCACTTGTATTCATATAGTACTAGAAGTCCTGGCTGTAGCAATCAGACAATGGATTATATCTAAGCGATAAAATTGAAAAAGAAGAAGCTTAGTTATCATTATTTGTATATGACATGATAATATACGTAGAAGACCCTAATGAATTCACAAAAAAACCCTCCTAGGAACAATAAACCAATACAGCAAAGTAGCTGGCTACAAAAAAAATACACACAAAAATCAGTGCCATTCTTAAATGCAAAGAATGAATCAGTGGAGAAAGAAATCAAGGAGTCTATCCCAAAACATTTGAAATAGCATCCCAAAACATCAAGCATCTAGGAACTAGCTTGACAAAATATGTGAGAGATCTATATCATGATAACTTTAAATCATTAAGAGATAAAATGAGATTTTAGGAAATTGAAAAATATTTATGTTCATGAATTGGAAGAACCAATATTGTTAAAATGACTATCCAACCCAAGCTACTAGATAGATTCAATGTATTTGCCCTCCACATTCAGATGACATTCTTCAAGGATCTAGAAAAGTCAACAATATAACCTGTATGGAATCAGAAGAGAGTGAGAATAGCCAAAACCACGCAGAAAAAAATTAAGAAATTTGGAGGTATCTAGCTACAAAATTTTCTCAAATACACCAATCCCTGGCTGGGACCTCCAGGGTGATCTTGGGATGGGGTATGGGCCAGCCCCGCCCTGCCAATCATCCCAACAGTGACTGCCATGCTATGGCTGGACTCCATCACCTCATGACAGTGCTCCGAAGAGATGTTAAACTTCTAAAAATTTCAGGTACACCTGGATTTTTAGGCTGAAAACTGTGACCCTTTTCGGAGTGGGGGTGGAAGACTTCCCCCATCCCTCCCACCCCGTACTTCTGGAGCCCGGGAAGCCATACCCACATTCCACCACCTCCGCCATTAAGCTCACTGCCCAGTTCAATACTGGATTTTCTGAAGCTGACATCTCCAAAATCTACAGTACTAATATCTCATTAGGAGCACAGCAGATTAGATAGTAATGTAATGTAGATGTCATCTAAACTTGTTAACAAAAAACATTTACACAGAAGGCTCAATTAAGCAACAAAGCTTAATAAACTCTCAACAAAGGACTTAATGTCTCCATAGTGAGATATAAAAATTTTTCACAAATTTTCTTTTACTGAAGTCACTGTCACTGTCCCCCCATTGTTCATCAATTAGCCCAGTAACGTCTCCATTGTAAGACTTGTTGTTACTGTGTTTGGCATATAGAATACGTCACAGGGAGCTTGCCAGGCTTTGCCGTGCGGGCGAGATACTCTCGATAGCTTGCCAGGCTCTCCAAGAGGGGCGGAGGAATCAAACTTGGGTCAGTCATGTTGTCTGCATGTAAGGCAAATGCCCTAACTGCTGTGCTATCGCTCCAGCCCTTTACTGAAGTATTTTTTTATAATTTCATTAGCCATTTAGTGGTAACAAGCAAAATGAAATGAATTATTTTGGGCTTGCTATGGGATAGTTGGGAAAATGGGGACAATTGTGGAGGGACGGTCACAGTGGTGGTGGAATTGGGCTTGGAATATCGAATGCCTTTAACAAATGCATCATGAACAACTTTGTAAACCATGATGTTGAAATAAAATGGGGAAAAATTGGGAGGTATCTCATTACCTAATATAAAACTGTATTAGAAAGCTATAGTGGTCAAAACTGCATGGTCCTGAAATAAAGGTAGGTTCTCTGGTAAATGAGTCAAAATCAAATAACTAAGAACAAAACCTATATGAACAGGTTTTTTTTTAAATTTTTTATTTTTATTAGTGAGACATCATGAGGTACAGTTATAGACTTACAAATTTTTGTGCTTGGGTTTCAATTATAAAATGATCAAATACCCATCCCTCTACCAGTGCCCATTTCCCACCACCACCGATCCCAGTATCCCTCCCACCCCCCATTCCCCCTCATCTCACCCTGCCTCTGTGGAAGGGCATTCCCTTTTGTTCTCTCTCTCTCTTATTGGGTGTTGTGGTTTGCAAAAGAGGCAATGGATGACAATCATGTTTGGTCTATAGTCTACTTTCAGCATGCTTCTCCCATACTGGGAGGATCCTCCCAACACCTTTATTTGGTGTTCCCTTCTCTATCTGAGCTCCCTTTTCCCCTAGTATGTGTGGTTGGCCTCCAAGCCATGGAGTCAAATTCCTGGTACTAATCTTGGCTATTCTTGGGTGTTAGTCTCCTATTTTGTTACTTTATGTTCCCCAGATGAATGCAATCTTTCTATGTCTATCCCTTTCTTTCTGAGTTATTTCACTTAACATGATACTTTGCATGTAGTACCACTTGTATGTAAATTTCATGACTTCGTCTTTTCTAACAGCTACATAGTACTCCATTGTGTAAATGTACCAAAGTTTCTTTAACCAGTCATCTGTTCTCGGGCACTCAGGTTTTTTCCAGATTCTGGCTATTGTAAAGAGTGCTGCAATGAACAAACAATTGCAGATGTCACTTTGACTATACTTTTTTGCCTCTCTGGGATATATTCCCAGGAGTGGTATTGCTGGGTCAAATGGGAGCTCAATTTCTATTTTTTTGAGAATCGTCTTTACTGTTTTCCAAAAGGGCTGAACCAGTTGGCATTCTCACCAACAGTGAAGGAGTGTCCCTTTCTCACCACATTCGCACCAGCACCGGTTGCTTTTGTTCTTGCGGATATGGGATAGTCTCTGTGGTGTGAAATGATATCTCATTGTGGTTTTGATCTGCATCTCCCTGATGATTAATGATGTAGAGCATTTTCTCATGTGCCTTTTAGCTATTCGGATTTCTTCTTTGTGAAAGTTTCTGTTCATTTCATCTCCCCATTTTTAAAAAAATTTTTTTTATTAGTGAAACACCATGAGATACAGTTGTAGATTTACAATTTTTTGTGCTTGGGTTTGATTATACAATGATCAGATACCCATCCCTCCACCAGTGCCCATTTTCCACCACCATGGATAATATTCCCCCCACCCCATCCCCCCATCCCACCCTGCCTCTGTGGCAGGGCATTCCCTTTTGTTCTCTCTCTCCTTTTGGGTGTTGTGGTCTGCAAAAGAGGCACTGAGTGGCAAAAATGTTCAGTCCATAGTCCACTTTCGACATGCATCTCCCCTCCTGGGAGGATCCTCCAAACACCCTTTATTTGGTGTTCCCTTCTCTATCTGAGCTGCCCTTTCCTCTAGAATGCCCGACTGGCCACTAAGCTATGGAGTAATCCTCCTGGTGCTGATCTCAGCTATTCTTGGGTATTAATCTCATATTTTGTTACTTTATGTCCCCCAGATGAATGCAATCTTTCTATGTATATCCCTCTCTTTCTGACTCATTTCGCTTAGCATGATACTTTCCATGTTGTACCACTTGTATGTAAATTTCATGACTTCATCTTTTCTAACAGCTACATAGTACTCCATTGTGTAGATGTACCAAAGTTTCTTTAACCAGTCATCTGTTCTTGGGCATTCAGGTTTCTTCCAGTTTCTGGCTATTGTAAAGAGTGCTGCAATGAACAAACAATTGCAGATGTCACTTCGACTATACATTTTTGCCTCTCTGGGATATATTCCCAGGAGTGGTATTGCTGGGTCAAATGGGAGCTCCATTTCTAATTTTTTGAGAATCGTCCATACTGTTTTCCAGAAGGGCTGAACCAGTCGACATTCCCACCAACAGTGAAGGAGTGTCCCTTTCTCGCCACATCCGTGCCAGCATCGGTTGCTTTTGTTCTTTTGAATGTGGGCCAGTCTCTGAGGTGTGAGATGGTATCTCATTGTGGTTTTGATTTGCATCTCCCTGATGATTAATGATGTAGAGCATTTTCTCATGTGCTTTTTTGCCATTCGGATTTCTTCTTTGAGAAAGTTTCTGTTCATTTCATTGCCCCATTTTTGGATGGGGTTGGATGTTTTCTTCTTGTGGAGTTTAACCAGTATTTTGTATATCCTGGATATCAACCCCTTGTCAGATGTGTATTTGGCGAATATCCTTTCCCATTCTGTAGACTGTCTTTGTATTTTGGTCACTGTTTCTTTGGAGGTGCAGAAGCTTCTTAGTTTAAGATAGTCCCATTTATCTATCTCTGTTTTCACTTGCTCAGACAGTGGCGTGGCATCTTTGAAGATACCATTAGCTTCAATGTCATGGAGGGTTTTGCCAACTTGGTCTTCAATGTACCTTATGGTTTCTGGCCTGATGTTAAGGTCTTTAATCCATTTTGATCTTACTTTTGTACATGGTGTTAGGCAGAGTTCTGAGCCCATTTTTTTTGCATGTAGCCGTCCAGTGATGCCAGCACAATTTGTTAAAGAGGCTTTCCTTACTCCACTTCACATTACTTGCACCTTTATCAAAGATTAGACGATCATATGATTGAGGGGTCATCTCCCCATTTTTTGATGGGGTTGGATGTTTTGTTTTTGTGAAGTTCAACCAGTACTTTGTATATCCTTGATATCAACTCCTTGTCGGATGTGTATTTGGTGAATATCCTTTCCCATTCTGTAGACTGTCTTTGTATTTTGGTCACTGTTTCTTTTGAGGTGCAGAAGCTTCTTAGTTTAAGATTTGTCTATCTCTGTTTTTAATTGCTTGGCCAGCGGTGTGACATCTTTGAAGATACCATTAGCTTCTATGTCATGGAGGGTTTTGCCAACTTTTTCCTCAATGTACCTTATGGATTCCAGTCTGATGTTGAGGTCTTTAATCCACTTTGATCTTACTTTTGTACATGGAGTTAGACAGAGATCTGAGCCCACTTTTTTGCATGTAGCTGTCCAGTTTTGCCAGCACAATTTGTTAAAGAGGCTTTCCCTGCTCCACTTCACTTTTCTTGCCCCTTTATCGAAGATTAGATGCTCGTATGCTTGGGAGGAGATGTCAGTATATTTAATTTTGAACAGGTGATTTTTGATTAATAAGCTGAGAACATGAAATGGAGTAAAGATAGATTCATCAAACAATGGTTCTGGGAAAACATGTAAGAAATTAAAGCTGGATACATATCTCACACCTTACACAAAAGTCAATTCAATGTGGATCAAAGACCTGAGATACAGCCAGAAACTATAAAATACACGGAGGAAAATATAGTTAGAACCTTTCAAGACTTGGACCTTGTCTTCAATGATCTGATACCACCAGAAAATGCAACAAAATAAAAAATAAACAAATGTAACTATATCAAAATAAATTATATATATGTGGCAAAAAACATGGGCTAAAGCTGAAAGAAAGCTAACTGAATGAGAAAAATATCACATTCAACACATTAGGTAAAGAAATGATATCCAATATATATAAAGGACTCACAAATTTCAAGAAGATAATTTCAAAAACGATATAGAAAAATAGGGAGAGGAAACGAACAAACATTATTCAGAGGAAGATAAGCAGGCACATGAAAAAATGCTAAATATCGCTTACCATTAGGGAAACCTAAATCAAAACGACAATAAGACATCACTTCACACTACTGAGAGCAGCACATATCCAAAATAGTGTGAACAATTTGTGTTGGCAGAGAAGTGGTGAAAAAAGGAACTCTCATCTGCTGCTGGTGGGGATATTGCCTAGTTCAACCCCTGTGAAAAACAGTATGGAGGGTTCTCAGCAAACTTAGAATTGAGGTGCCATATGAGTCAGAAATTCCAATTTGGACATCTACTCCCAGGACCAAAAAATCATTCATTCAAAAGGACATATGAATATGATTAATCGCTGTCACACTTAGTACAATAACTAAGATATGGAATTAACCTGTGTGTCCAAGGCCAGATGAACAGATTATGAAGGTGTGGCATAGAAACACCATGGAATACTATGCCTCTGCAAGAAACAATCAGGTCATGCAATTTGCTTCAACATGGCTGGAACTGTAAGCTGTGATGTTGAGTGAAGTAAGCCAGAAGAAGAAAGACAAACACAGGACTATCTCCTTTATCTGTTGTTGTACAAACATTCAGTTAGGCTGTCTGAGGTGCTGAGAAAAGGAATGCGAGAGAAATTAATTGTTCACGGAGGATCACAAGACTCGCTCAGATCTTGTGACCAAGAGCAACCTCTTCAGCCTCCTTTTATTTGCTAGCTTGTTATAATTAGGGCCAGTGAAATTCAATAGTTTACGAATATGTAAATTAACATAGTTAGAAAACATAGTCAGTTACAGAAATGGAAACATAAACAGTTATAGAAAAGGGAAACAACAGTTACAGAAACTGAAGCAGAGTTACAGAAACTGTAATTGTAACTGTAAGGACCTCCTCACACTTGGGGTCTGTAATGAATAGGAGAGAATGTTTATATCTAAAGTTTAGCTAGGTCTGAGATATGTGAGAAGAGGAAGCTGCTGCTTTGTGCTGTGGGAATTTGCTGGCCACAGAGGTTCAGTTTTACCTTTTCCATATCAATCAGACTCTCAAGCTTAGGCTCGCCCACTTAGTGCAATGTGCAGTTGTCATCACTGTGATGATTTTTTTTTGTTACAATGAGCAAACTCAGGAATCTCTTACTCCATTGAGAGAGATGGATGAGTAAGTGCCGAAGCACTCCTGTGATCAGACTCTGCTCTTATGGTCAAGGAAGGATCACCAGCATCCAGACACCTACTTGGACCCTGTAAAAATAGAAACTTCCTCCTTAAACTTCATAGATAGTTTAATAAAATATGCATGGAACATTACCCAATATTACATAAGGAAGAGGCACACAAGCTAAGGACAGGGCAGAAAGAGAAGAAAATTCTGAAGCTAGTCTGGAATTTCGGCAGGAAAACCTATTATCTCTTAAAACTTCTACAAATACACAATGCGGTGACTTCAGGCTATCAGGCTGTTATCTGACATTAACCCATTATAACTCCTTGCTAATTAGCACTAGAAATTTTAGCTACTAAATGTCTCAGATAAAATAAAACACAGGTAGGATAAGTTTTGCAACCAATTGTATAAATCTAGAAACTCATGTTTTGAACCAAACCAGTACCTTTTAAGCCTGATTTTAGATATAATTATTTCAATTGTCATTTTATCAACTCAATGCAATGCAGATACAAACAAACACAAATATAATGTATATATTTAGAGAGAGAGGCATACTAGCATAAGAAAAACTTGGACCACTTTTCACAAAGCATGAGAAAAACGTCTTTTTTTTTTTACTCTAAGTATATTATTTATTTATTTATTTTTTATTAGTGAAACACCATGAGGTACAGTTATAGGCAGAATCTGGAGAAAAACGTCTTTTGACTTAATTTTAATAGTTCTTATACTTTAGTTGGAGCGATAGCACAGCGGTGGGGCGTTTGCCTTGCACGCAGCCAACATGGCCGACCCGAGTTCAATTCCTCCGCCCCTCTCGGAGAGCCCGGCAAGCTACCGAGAGTATCTCGCCTGCACGGCAGAGCCTGGCAGGCTACCCGTGAGGTATTCGATATACCAGACACAGTAACAACAAAGTCTCCAATGGAGACGTTACTGGGCCCGCTCGAGCAAATCGATGATCAACGGGAGGGCCTTTATTTACTTACTTATACTTTAGTTATTTCAAATCATGAACTTCCTACAACAATCTCTAACAATTTTCACCTTAGTTTCAGGCTCTAATTCTATAGTTCTTCCTTCATAACAGCATATTCTGAAGTTCAAAATAATTTCAACTGCCTGGTGATAGCACAGCGGTAGGGCATTTGCCTTGCACGCAGCCAACATGGCCGCCCCGAGTTCGATTCCTCCGCCCCTCTCGGAGAGCCCGGGAAGCTACCGAGAGTATCTCGCCCGCACGGCAGAGCCTGGCAAGCTCCCCGTGATGTATTCGATATGCCAAACACAGTAACAGCAAGTGTCACAATGGAGAAGTTACTGGGCCCGCTTGAGCAAATCGATGAACAACGGGAGGACAGTGATTGATTGCCAGTTAATTACCGTTAATGTTTTTTCAATAAAATATTTTAGATTGAGAATGTCAATTTCTCTGTAGGTCCACGTTCTGATCTTTGTTTAAATCTTTGTCTAACAAGTTCCCAAAGCACCTAAACTTTTAAAATTATTGGATTGCATATCAATAACCTCTATGATGGGGCAGCTTGCCCAGTTTTAAGGATTTCTACTTCTGATTTTAACCTAACTCTAACATTTGAGTGCTCAACACATACAGACAGAAAAACAACAAACATCACATGTGCATGTGCACACATATATATTTGATTGATTGATCTGACCCTTCAAGAACCAGGAAAAAAAACTGATGGACTGAGAAAGGAAGGGAATCCCCAGGGTAAAAATTCCCTGTCAGTCAATTAGAATTATCCCATTTCTCAGTCTAACTAGCCTGTCTCCTGCTTGTTAAAATTGGGTCAAAAAGCGCTTTTGTTTTTATAAAGCTGGCAAAAATTTATAAAGAGGGGATCCATCCTGCAGTTTTTTCATTTACCGTCCCTTATTGTGATTAATTGAGAAGCTTCAGTCTTTTGGTGGGACACCAAAAACGATCTTTATATGTGGAAATATAAAGCAAAACCTCGCCCCCACCTTTCTACCTGGTCTGGTATCCAATTCCCAGAGACTGGGTCCCTATAAAGGACTTTCTATTTCTGAATAATTTTATCTGAATTATTTCTGATTCTATTAGAACTTGTTTCTTCTGAGCTATTTTGAACTTCCCAAATGTTTTTCTGCGTCTGTTATGTTATCAGAGCAATTAAAAAAATTAAGGTAAATAGTGCTCAGGATATCTGCCATCTGGGAGAATCCGTATATACTCCCATTTTTTGTTTAAGTAACATATCTCTAAGTGGGCAATTTGCCTGTTCAATAATGGCTTGCCCTGTACTATTCTAAGGAATTCCTGTAATATGATCGATACCATAAGCAGAGAAAAACTCACGCATTTTTGCGGAGGTATAAGCAAGCGCATTATCAGTTTTCATTGTCTTAAGAACGCCCATAATAGCAAATACTTCTAACAAATGAGTAATCACAGCTCCTGCCTTTTCTGAAGATAACGCAGAAGTCCATCGGAAATGTGAATAGGTATCAATTGATTGATGAACATAGTTTACCAAGAGCTGGGATAATAGTTACATCCATTTGCCAAATTTCATTCATCTTTATACCTCAAGGATTAGCCCCCAAAGGCATATGAAGCATATGATTGCCTGACAAGTAGGATATTGCCTAATAATGTCTTTAGCTTGCCTCCAAGTAAGGGCATATTTGGTTTTCAACGCACGAGCATTCTGATGACGCAAAGCGTGAGATTTTTCAGCATTTATTACTGAAGCAATCAACTTATCAGCTCAATCATTGCCTTGATCTAAAGGACCTGGAAGACCTGTGTGAGCCCGTATATGAGTAATGTGTAAAGGATGTTTACGATCTCTCAAAACTTGCTGTAACTCTTTAAATAAATAAGTTCAGAGTCACTTAAAGGCAAAGGAACAGTAAGTATATGATTGACAGTTCAAGCTGCATGATGAGAGTCTGTTACAATATTCACTGGTTCAAAATAATTTTGTAAAAGAGAAATAACTGCAAACCATTTTTTTAACCGAATTATATGGAGTTTGTAAAAACCTTATCATTTTGCATATCGGTATGAGCAGCCTTTCCTTCTTTGCTAGCATTTGTGAAGAATTTAACAGTGGATACAATAGATTCAGCTTTTATTTAGGCCAAATCCAATTAGTAAATTTAAGAAATTGTAATATCTCTTGCTTTGGAAAGTTGTTATGAATTTTGCCCAAATAATTAGTGCAGGCAATTTGCGAATCCTCCTCAATTTCCCATAGCACTTGAATTTGTTCACTAGTCAATGGTACAATAATTTCAGTAAGATCATTCCCTATTAATTATCTAGTTCTTTTTCTTCCTTTGAGAATTATTTGAGATATTTTATATACATAAGTAACCAATGTTTTAGTAGACTTGTTACGTAAAAAACTCCATTCCACAATATTAGTTCCTTGTACCAAAGGCCCAGTAGGAGAATGTGAAGTATGCAACACTATCAGATTTAAGTTTTCTGATGAATCAATTCTACCTAGCTGAGCCTTATTAACAATTTCTCCAATTAGTTCTAATTCCTGTTCAGCTGCTGGGCTAAGTTGCCTCAGGCTATTTAAAGATGGGCTGGAGCGATAGCACAGCGGTAGGGCGTTTGCCTTGCACACAGCCAACATGGCCGACCGAGTAGCTACCAAGAGTATCTCGCCCGCACGGCAGAGCCTGGCAAGCCACCCGTGACGTATTTGATAAGCCAAACACAGTAACAGCAAAGTCTCCAATGGAGACGTTACTGGGCCCGCTCGAGCAAATCAATGATCAACGGGAGGACAGTGACAGTGACAGATTTAAAGGCGGATCACCTTCCAGTGTATGAAACAAATTTTGTAGGTCATAGGTTGGAATGCCCAGAGAAGACCATAGCCAATTTATATTTCTTAATCACGGTATCACGGTCCTCCCGTTGGTCATCGATTTGCTCGAGCGGGCCCAGTTAGGACTCCATCATGAGACTTGTTGTTACTGTGTTTGGCATATCGAGTACTCACGGGTAGCTTGCCAGGTTCTTGCCCCCCATATTTCTTAATAGTTTTGGAAAATCATTTAAAGTTTTTAATTTATGTCTCCGAATTTGGACATTTTAAGGCGTAATTTTACTCTCCCATATTATTTGTCCCCAAAATTCCCAAGGAACCTGACGTTGAATTTTGTCCTATGCAAATTTTAAACCCCATGAGTCTTTTTCATAAGTTATAGCTTCACAAACTTTCTGCAAATTTATTCGAGGTGCAGCAGTGATTAAAATATCATCCATATAATGAACAATTTTGACTTCGGGTACAGTGCCCTTATTACATCCAATGGTTGATTAACAAAATATTGACATACCATGGGACCGTTCACCATCCCTTGAGGCAGAACAGTCCAGTGATATCTTTTAGCAGAAGTTTCATTATTTAAGGAAAGCACAGTAAAAGCAAATTTTTCTCTATCCTCTTCCCTTAAGGGGATAGTAGAGAAACAATCTTTTGTAACCAATTATAATAATTGGTTACAATATTATAATAATTATAATTATTATAATATTTGTTAATTATTAACAAATATTATAATAATATTAATTATTATAATAATTTGTTTCACACACTGGAAGGTGATCCCTCTTTAAATAGCCTGAGGCAACTTAACCCAGCAGCTGAACGAGAATTAGAACTAATTGGAGAAATTGTTAATAAGGTTCAGCTAGGTAGAATTGATTCTTCAGAAAACTTAAATCTGATAGTGTTGCATACTTCACATTCTCCTACTGGGCCTTTGGTACAAGGAACTAATATTGTGGAATGGAGTTTTTACGTAACAAACCTACTATATTATATTATAATAATCCCCTAGTATCCACTGTTTTGAAATAATGGCCAAATTAGTCAGGCCCATTTGTAAAGGGCCCATTGGTTCCATGCAGTCATTAACTTTTCTTAGATCAGTTAACATTTGTCATTTACCAGTCTTTTTCTTAATAACAAATACAGTTGAATTCCAGGGACTAGAACTAAGAACAATACGTCCCAATTCAAACTGTTCTGTAACCAATTCATACAAAGCCTCAAGTTTTTCTTTTGTCAAAGGCCACTGCTCAACCCAAACAGACTGAGTCTTTTTTCAGACTATTGGGAGAGCTGTTCTTCGAGCAGTGGTCCAAATTAAAAAAGTGATTCCTGAGACACCTTTCTCTCTTTAATATATTTCACACCAAGTTTTTGTAACAAATCCCGTCTCCCTAGGGTGATGGCTATTGGAGCAATATACAGCTGGATGACTGCTGTGTCTCCATCAGGATCACTACAATGAAGAGTTCGCACACTCTGCTTAACATCAGTGACCACACCCATGCCAGGAAAAGTAGCGTCCACACAACACTTTTGCCAAACCATAGGCCAGTGATGAGAGGCGACAACAATAACACCAGCACCTGAATCCAACAAACCTTCCGGTTTTGTCCGATCCTTAAAGGGACTTTAAGGACTAAAGTAGGCTTATCATCAGTAATCTTTTTTGTCCAAAATATTTCTGCATTAGCGCTTCCAAAATCACCTTCTCTTTTTATACCTGTATTTCCCCCTAGTATACACGGAAGCAAAAGCAGTTGAGCAATATGCCCCCCTTTGAATATTCTGATATCCGCTAAAATCACTGTCAATGAGTCCTACTTTTACGTTAACACCACACAAAATCATATTGCTTCTCCCTAGGATCAATCCTGCAGTTCTTTTTGGAAAGGGGCCATAAACATTAGTCAGGATTTTATAAATTTTATTAGGAGTCAGAAACAAATCCTGTAAAGCCAAAATGTCAGCTGCTATACATCCTTCTGTTGCTCTCATCAGGTCTATATAAGATAGATTTTTGTCGATATTCTTAGGTTTATCAATTATTACCAACGTAGGGGATGGAAAATCCTCGAATTTAACTTGGTGTTCTACTGAAAATTTCCCGTATTGTTGAAGGGGCCCCATCAGCCCCAACTCCCGTTTCCCGATGGCTCATCTAGGAGATTTCTAAATTTATCCTTTACTGAGCGACATTCATTAGCCCAATGCTTCCCCTTTCCACACCATCTACAAATGCCCGGTTCTTTCTTTACCCCAGATTTAGCACAAGTACAGTCTCATCTGAACTTTACAACAGCTCCACAGCTGGAACACTTCACCTGATTAGCTTTCTTAAAAGCAGCGGCTATCATTTGCGCCTGATGGGTTGGTGTTCCCACTTCCCTACACACTCGGATAATATCATCCAGAGAGTTTTTACCCATTAATTTGGAAGTCTGAATTGCTTTGGCAGTCTGCTGTAGCATTTTCCACCGCCAAAGTTAACATAAGCATTTCCCAAAGGGCCTCATCAGGTATAACTTTTACCAGAAAGTCCTGGAGTCTGGCGATAAAATCTGTATACAGCTCATTAGCTTCTTGAAAGATTTTAGTGAGGCTTTTGCTTTGGGGGCTGAGTTTAATAAGCAAGCGAGCCAGCAAGCAAGCAGGCGAACGTGGGGGTGCGGGGGAAGGCAGAGAATGTCTGCCATCTACCCTCCGCTCCTGGGCGCGCTCTCATTCATAGCAGCTGAATTACATGATTTACATGAATTACAGCTGAGGGGGGCGGAGGAGGGGGCTACCACACAACACCCCAGCAAACCTCCGGGACTCCAGGCATGACTAGCTCGTGTGCTGTGCAGGTGAAGCTGGAGCTGGGGCACCGCGCCCAGGTGAGGAAGAAACCCACCATGGAGGGCTTCACCCATGACTGGATGGTGTTTATGTGTGGCCCGGAGCACAGTAACATACAACACTTTGTGGAGAAAGTCATCTTCCACTTGCACGAAAGCTTTCGTAGGCCAAAAAGAGTGTGCGAAGATCCACCTTACAAAGTAGAAGAATCTGGGTATGCTGGTTTCATTTTGTCAATTGAGGTTTATTTTAAAAACAAGGAAGAACGGAAGAAAGTTCGCTTTGATTATGACTTATTCTTGCATCTTGAAGGCCATCCACCAGTGAATCACCTTCGTTGTGAAAAGATAACTTTCAACAACCCCACAGAGGACTTTAGGAGAAAGTTGCTGACGGCAGGAGGGGACCCTAACAGTAGCGTTCATACCAGCAGCAATAGCAAAAGCAGCAGCAGCGGCGGTGGCAACAGTACCAGTTTTTCAAAGCCTCACAAATTAATGAAGGAGCACAAGGAAAAACCTTCTAAAGACTCCCGAGAATATATGAGTGCCTTCAAAGAACCTTCCAGGGATCACACCAAATCTTCCAAAGAATCTTTTTTTTAAATTTTTAAAATTTTTATTAGTGAAACACCATGAGGTACAGTTGTAGACTTACAAATTTTTGTGCTTGGATTTCAGTCATACAATGATCAAATACCCAGAAACCCAAAGAATATAAACCACTGAAAGAAGAAAAAATTGTTCTGAAGATGGCCTTCAAGGAACAGAAACCCATGTCCAAGGAGCCCAAACCAAACAATAACTTACTCACCATCAGCAGTGGACAGCAAGAGAAAAAGGCTCCTAGTAAAAGGCCCCCCCTTTCAGATTCTGAAGAACTCTCAGTGAAAAAAAGGAAAAAGAGTAGCTCAGAGGCTTTACTTAAAAGTATTCTCTAACGCGCCACCACTGATACTTTTGTTCTGCTGACAAAAAACACATCAAAGATAAATCTCATGTCAACATGGGAAAAGTCAAAATTGAAAGTGAGCCATTAGAGAAGAAGAAATCAACATTACCACCTTTTTTTTTTATTAGTGAAACACCATGAGGTACAGTTGTAGATTTACAAATTTTTGTGCTTGGGTTTGATTATACAATGATCAAATACACATCCCTCTACCAGTGCCCATTTTCCACCACCATGGATAATATCCCTGCCCCCCCCATCCCCCCCATCCCACCCTGCCTCTGTGGCAGGGCATTCCCATTTGTTCTCTCTCTCCTTTTGGGTGTTGTAGTCTGCAAAAGAGGCATTGAGTGGCAAAAATGTTCAGTCCATAGTCTACTTTCAACATGCATCTCCCCTCCTGGGAGGATCCTCCAAACACCCTTTATTTGGTGCTCCCTTCTCTATCTGAACTGCCCTTTCCCCTAGAATACCCGGCTGGCCTCTAAGCTATGGAGTAATCTTCCTGGTGTTGATCTCAGCTATTCTTGGGTATTAATCTCATATTTTGTTACTTTATATCTCCCAGATGAAACATTACCACCCTTTGATGATATAGTGGATCCCAATGATTCCGACGCAGAGGAGAATATGTCCTCCAAATCTGATTCTGAGCAACCCAGTCCTGCCAGCTCCAGCTCCAGTTCCAGCTCCAGCTTCACACCATCCCAGGCCAGGAAACAAGGTCCTTTAAGGTCTATAATGAAAGATCTGCATTCTGATGACAATGAGGAGGAATCAGATGAGGCAGAGGAGAATGATAATGACTCTGAAATGGAAAGGCCTGTAAATAGAGGAGGCAGCCGTAGTTGCAGAGTTAGCTTGAGCGATGGCAGAGACAGTGAAAGCAGTTCTGCTTCTTCATCCCTACATCATGAACCCCCACCACCCTTACTAAAAACCGACAACAACCAGATTCTTGAAGTGAAAAGTCCAATAAAGCAAAGCAAATCAGATAAACAAATAAAGAATGGTGAATGCGACAAGGCATACCTAGATGAACTGGCAGAACTCCACAGAAGGTTAATGACGCTGAGGGAAAGACACATTCTGCAGCAGATTGTGAACCTTATAGAAGAAACTGGACACTTTCATATCACAAACACAACATTTGATTTTGACCTTTGCTCGCTGGACAAAACCACAGTACGTAAACTACAGAGTTATCTGGAAACATCTGGAACATCCTGAGGATACAACAACTGGATGCATCAAAAAAACTATTGTTTTGGTGGTTTGGTTTTTTGTTGTTGTTGTTGTTGTGATTTTTTAATTTGTTTATATGAAAACACTCAATGTTGCAACCAAAAGGGAAAAAAATAAAAATCGAACAACTTTCAGCTTTATTTTTCTTTAAAGCCAGTCATCATCTCTTGATAAAGGAGAGGTTAAGCAAACCAGCCTCAGTGGACCACTTTTCTCTCCAAGGAAATCCCCAGGAATAGTTATCCTGGATAGCCTTGAAAAAAAAAAAAACAAATCAAACACAACACAAGAAAACTGAAATAATATGTATGGTGTCATGTATCTCTCTGTGGTGGTTCATTCCACAGGACGAATGCATATTCAACGCACTGCCTTATTACATAACTGAGCCATTTATTGTCACATACAGATATTCGTTGAGGAAATGACCCCACAAGACATTATAAATACTTGGTCCCGTGTATGCTCTTTCAATGCAGCGCCCTTGCTATCCCAAGCCCAATGACTTTACTAGTATAACGTGCCAATCTCCACCAACTTTTTCCAAGTCCTTTAACTTGTTGCAGTCTCTGTATTTTCCACCTTTTGTTTTTCCAACTTCCAGGACACAAATTCTCAACTGGGGAGACCCAAATAGCCGCCCTGATTTTCTTCTTGGTGATCTTTTTATTGAAAGTTGGGGCCCAAAACGTGGCTGTATCCATACAATGATCTTGGACCATGGTAGAAATGCACCAAATAGGATCATATGAATTGCTGTCTAGCCTTAGTCAATAAAACTGTAGGACTTTGAAACAAGTGTACCTGTAAATTTCCTACATCCATATTGTTGAGCTGTTGTCACATTTCAATTCTTGTGTCTGTTTTATGGTTATACTAGATAATAATGGAAGAAAAGGCATTCCACAGGATCCTTATTTTTCAAAAAAGGAATTCTGGTTCTGTTTTCTAAAGAAATGTTGTAGAAATTCTTTACTTGGGCCTATTTATTAGTAAGAGTTTCAGCTTTCTCTGGCTGTCAGTGTTTTATTATTCATCTTTATCATAAAACCTGGAATGAGAGATTTCTGCTAATTCACATATGATCCTCATGGACTTTTTTATATTTGGAAAGTTTTAATTTTTCTTTGAGGAAAAATTCTTGGTTATTCTGACATAACAGATTATGTATTAACTTATAGATTCAGTGATTTCAATACCTGCTTAGTCCCTTGCTTATGTTTCCAGAAGAATTTCTTCTATTGGTGAAAATAAAGATGGTTTGGGGAGGGAGATTTTTGTTCTTGATGTACCCTGTTTTGAAATTAGAAATCTGTCCTGTGGCATGCAAAAGAAGGTAAATTATTTTTAAAAGAAAAAAAATAATCAAGGTAAAAAAAAAGAAAAATTTTAGTGGACGGCATAGTACGTTTTGCAGAGATCTCAAGATAACGCCATGCCTTCAGACAGGTCTTATTGATGGCTTCCAAAATGTTCGCCTCCAAGCTGACTTGTTCTTCCGCTGAAGCCCATTTGCCAGTGCCTAAAATCTGGTTCACAATGGTATCAACATGTTTTGGTGTCTTAATTCTAGCAAATTTCTCAGTCTCTTCTCTCCACCATGATTTAAATTGTATATATTGAGAATTTTCTAACACTGCCTTAGCAAGAGTCTGCCAATCAAGAGGGAGTAGAGTATTAGCTTCCACAAAATTGTTGAGAAGGGCCAGCACATAGAAGTAACACCATAGGTGGTTACAGCTTGCTTAAGCGAGGAAAGAAACCTAAAAGGAACAGGCTCATATTAACCCACCTGCCATTTTTTTTTACATCAGAATTACAAATGACTGGAAAAGCCACAAACTGAGCATGCTGTTGGCTCAATTTTGCCTGATATAAAGGTGTTTCAGATTCTTGCATCAGAGAACACAACTCAGGAGTAAACTTAAAATGGCAACATAGAGATTCCTCTCCCCTATTCTTATTTAATGGAGGAAAAGGAACTGCCAGAGGATCAGGATTAGTGAGTTCCTATAAGTTAGTCATTACCATTCTTTTAGAATCACGGTTCACCTCAGGGTACTGCATCTGTCTTAGTAATTGATGTAATTTTTTAAATTTACTGCCTTCAATTCTTGTCGGGTTACTACTTCTTTTGAAACAGAGTTGTCAGTGTCTGACCCAAAGCTGTGAGATTCAGGCCAGGCAGGTGAATTATCAATTTGATATGAATCACCAGGTAATATAGATGCCACTGGTTTAGCACAAAATGTAGGTGGGCTCTTCCCCACTCTGCTCCTCTAACACAGGAGTTTCTCTATATATTGCTTAAAAAATTGACGAAACAGTGGAGAGAGCCATACAAGAAGATGAGAGAGAAGGTTCCTCAGATCAGAGTCAGATTGCAAAGAAGTCAGGGTAGCAGCAATACAATTATATGCGCTCCATTCATCTGCTGAGATCAAGTTTCCATTTTTATGTGCATGACGCAATTATTTCTCTACCCTTTTCCACATTTCTGAATTGAACTGATCTCTATTTCTGGGCTGGAACCAATAACAATACTTATGTACCCTTTCAAGGAGGAGTCACATTATTTGTCCCTTCAAAGGCAAACCAGCTGGTTTTGTCAGAGAGTTCAGGATGTCAATATAGGCATCCTGCTGTGATGTTATGGAATTACCCATTACCTCTTTTCCTTTTTTCTCCAATCTGCCGAGAGGCTATGCAAGGTCGGTGCAACATTTTCCCTCTCGGTTTCTCCCAAACTGGCCCTTATCTTTGGGCCCCACATTGGGCGTCAAATGTTGTATGGACGTTTGGTTAGGCGATCTGAGCCACTGAGAAAAGGAATTCAAGAGAAATTAATTGTTCACGGAGGATCACAAGACTTGCTCAGATCTTGTGACCAAGAGCAGTCTTTTCAGCCTCCTTTTATTTGCTGGCTTGTTATAATTATGTCCAATGAAATTCAACAGTTTAAGATTATGTAAATTAACATAGTCAGTTAGAAAACATAATCAGTTACAGAAACAGAAACATAAACAGTTAATAGAAACTGTAATTGTAACTGTAACTGTAATGACCTCCTCACACTTGGGGTCTGTGATGAATAGGAGAGAATGTTTCCATCTAAAGTTTAGCTAGCTCTGAAATGTGAGAAGAGGAAGCTGTTGCTTTGTGCTGCAGGAATTTGCTGGCCACAAAGGCTTAGTTTTACCTTTTCCATATCAACCAGATTCTCAAGCTTAGGCTCGCCCACTTAGTGCTATGTGGTGTCCTGGTTCTGCTTCCTGCTTGCAGGGCAGCGACCAAGGACTCAACTTCATGATTTGGATGGGCATCAACAATCTGTAGCGTATAGAACAGCTGGATGATAAAGTGCAAAGTAGCAAATGGGGGAGGCCTTGATCACCCCTGACCCCAGAGATTAGGAAGCAGAAAGACAGAGAAGGAAAGAAATCAAGGGTGAAGGAAGATGAGAAAGGGAAGCAATGGGGGAAACAGTGCTGGGGCTCCCAACAGACTGTGATATAGGAGAGTGGCATCACCATACATGCAAAGCACAGACTCAGTAACACTGAGAGCATGATATCTAAGCTTCAATCACTGGACTTTGTAATGGGCCTGTCAAGACTGCAGGTGGGGCAGAGATCAAAGGTGCATTGGGAGACAATAAGAGAAGATCAAAGAGACAAAGACAAATTTCAAATAACAAGTTACTTTGTTTTGTTTCTTTTGAGGTATTTTTGGGGCAGGGGCAGCCATACCTGTATTCAGTAATTACCCCTGACTCTGCACTCAGGAAATCACTTCTGGTGGGTCTTGGGGAACCAGATGGGATACCTGGGGTCAAATATGGGTTGGCTGCCTGCAAGGCAAGCACCTTACCTGCTGTGCTATCTTCTGGCTCAGCAAATTGTTTTCTGTCAATAATTTTACAAAATGTCAATGGCCTGAACTCACCATTCAAACACCACACAATGACGACGCAGATCAGGAAATGAAAGGCAACCTTTTGCTGCTTATATAAAACATATTTGAACTTTAATGATGAACACGGTTTCAAGGCAAAGGGTTGGAAAAAATCTTACATGAAATTAAATATTAAACAAAGAAGATTTATGAAAGATTAAACAGGGCAGGGGTAGGCTGGTAGAGTACTTCCCTTGCAAGTGTGAGGGTCTGGGTTCAATTACTAGCACTGACCATTAGTGGGGAAAAGGTGGAAAGACGGGGGGGGTCACTTATACTGAGACAACATAAATTAAAAATAAGATGTAAGAATGAAAATTATATAATAGTTAAAGTATCAGTGTATTGGTACATCTTACTCATTACTTATCAGGACTTCATACTCCTAAATATATACTCATGAACCAAATTAAGGGACATTAAATATATAAAACAAATACTTATGGACCTGAAAAGAGACATAAACAGCAACACAATAGTAGTAGAAAATTTTAACGCCCCAATGGGTTGGATAAATTACAAAACAGAAAATCAATAAAAAAACAACAGCCTTAAGTAATGCTGAGAGAGTAGAGACTAATACAGATTTCTGAACTCCCCACCCCCCGAAAGACAAATGTATATTTATTATCTACTGCAGTATCTGTGGCAGATCAATCATACGCTGGTGCACAAAATAAGTGTCAATGAAGCCAAGGAAATTAAAATATTACGTATGTTTTTCAGATCAGGCTGGAGTGATAGCACAGCGGTAGGGGGTTTGCCTTACAAGCGGCCACCATGGCTGACCCGAGTTCGATTCCTCCGCCCCTCTCAGAGAGCCCGGCAAGCTACCGAGAGTATCATGCCCGCAAGGCAGAGCCTGGCAAGCTACCCATGACGTATTTAATATGCCAAACACAGTAGCAACAAGTCTCATGACAGAGACGTTACTGGGCCCGCTCGAGCAAATCGATGAACAATGGGAGTACCGTGATTTTTCAGTTCACTATAATAAATCTTTCACAAAGCAAAAGATGGGGAAATCTCAGAAATCTGGAGTCTAATCAACGTGCTATTAAAAACTTATGGGATCCTGCATGATCATTTTTGACTATTATTGTCATACTGGTCACTCCTCCATTTTACCTCCCCTCCGCCCCACACAAACTTGTGATTGATTCCAACCATTGACCAATCCCCTATCCCTTGTTTTCCCTAGCCTTGGATATTAGTCTTCTACTATATATTTTTATGTATCACAAAATAACCAAGTGTTAAAAAGTAGGTAAAGGGATATACAACCTTTCAGTATCTCAGTAACTGTACTGCAAACACAGTGCCTAAAAGAGGAGAGAGATGAGAGAAAGAGAGAGAGAGAAAGAGAGAGAGAGAAGTGTTTTCCATAGAGGCAGGTGGGAAGTGGGGTGGAGAATGATGGGAAGGAAACTGGGTGCTGGGAAATGTACACTGGTAGAGGGATGGATGTTGGAACACTTTGACTGCAACCTAATCATGAACAACCTTGTAAGGGTCAATGGCACAGTGATTCAATTTAAAAAGGTCTTGGAAAATTAAATAAATAAATAAAAAGAACTAGGGGGGTAAGTGCAGAAATTCAAGAAGAAATAAAAGAATTTCTGGAAATTGATGATAATGAAGACATGACCTATAATGCTACCTGGAATATAAGCAAAGATAGGACTAAAAGGAAAGGTCATGTAACACAGACTTATGCTGGGAAACAAGCATTTATGGAAACAAATGAGAATGAATACATAAGCTATTAGAACACATGTGAAATAGGAAAAGTAGTACTAAAAGAAATTTCATAGCAATGTAGGTTTACATTAGGAACTGAGTAACATTCAAATAAACAGTCTAACCTGATATGTTAAAGAACTAAGAAAAGAAAAAACAAAACTCAGTAAGTAAAAAGAAGTAAATAAAAATATAGTGAAAATAGAGATATAAATTTTAAAACTACAAAAGATCAATTAAATGAGGAGCTGTTTCTTTAAGAAAGTAATAACCAAGGGCTAGAGAGCTGTTAGATGGGTTAAGCACTTGCCTTGCACATTGCCAACCCAGTTCAATCATAGCACCATATGGTTCCCAAGCACCTCCAGGAGTGACCCCTGAGCCCTGAGTACCAGGAGTAGCCTCTGAGCACCATCTGTGTGGTCTAAATACCTATCCCCAAATACATAAACAAAAACTAGATTGACAAACCTTTATGGCTCACAGAATAAAAAGAGAAAACTCTAGAATCTGAAGAAGCTGGAGAAATAGCCGAAAGGGCTAGGGTAGATCACTTGCATGTTCAAGGCCCTGAGTTGTATCACTGCACCACACAGTCCCCCAGTCATCACCACACATAGCCCCAGTGGCTCTGGGTCATGGCAGGAGTGGCTATAGTGAGTCCCAGCACAGCTGGGTCCTAAATATCACCAGTCTGAGTGCTGTGGTCCATACTGCTGGACTGAGTATCACTAGGAGTGGCCCCAGAACTGCTGAGATAGCTGGGGAAACCCCTGCCCAATACAGAGTGGTGCAAATAGGAAATCATGGGGATGGAGGGACAGTTTATTGGGCAGGGCACTTGCCTTGCATGCGATGGACTTGGGTTCAATCCCCAGTATCCCATATGGTCCCTAGGCGCTGCCAGGACTGATTCTTGAGTGCAGATCCAAAAGTAACCCCTTGCCCCAGAGAGGGATGGGTGAAAGCCCTCCCTGCCCCAAGAGACCCAGCCCCGGCAGCCCAAAACCTCCAGAACCCAAATACCACCATGCTCAAAGCTGCTCCTCACACAATTGGGCTGGCACCATATAATCTCATCATCATTGGCCATCATCCAGATCACACGGCTTTTACTCCTGGAAGGGAGCAACATGATGCCTGCCATAGTCATGCCACTGGACTCCGCGCCAGGCTGTTTCACTTGGGGCGCCCCAGATTGGGTTGGGTGAGAGCCCTCCCCACCCCAAAGGACTCAGCCCTGGCACCCAAAACCTCTAGAATCCAACCGCCACCACACTTAAGGCTGCTCCCCACATGCTCGGGTCAAGCCTCACATACTAATGAACATATTTCTGGACTGCGTGGCCACATTCACGGGTGCACAACACATCATGAGACACTCCCTACCCATTTTCCAGAAGTACTACACCACATTTGATGGGGTTCAAATAGTAGTCAACAAATCATAGAGGGAAATATAAATATATACATGCATACATACATATTTTCAGATACATATACAAAAGCTCATATCACTCAATCATTAATAACATGTTAGTGATATCCTAAAGAATGGCTTAATAGCCCCTGCCAAAATAGAATAATCTTCATGCTGTTTCCTCTGTGGATACTTTTTTGAAGCATTTTCAGTGGTTTTTCATAACAGACAATACAAGATATATTATCTCGGCGATGTAGGGCATTTGCCTTGCACATGGCCAACCCGGGTTCGATTCCTCCATTCCTCTTGGAGAGTCCAGCAAGCTACTGAGAGTATCCCGCCCGCACGGCAGAGCCTGGAAAGCTCCCCATGGTGTATTCAGTATGCAAAAAACAGTAACAATAAGTCTCACAATGGAGATGTTAAGGTGCCTGCTCAAGCAAATTGATAAACAATGGGAGGACAGTGCTACAGTGCTATGCGGGGTTGGGACTTGGGATGGAAACATCCCAAATTTGGTGGTGGGAAGGTGTAATGGTGGTGGGATTACTGTTTGAATATCAAATGTAATCAAATAGAAAATAAAAAAATATTTTTAAAAAGTAACCCCTGAGTGGGCTGGAGCGATAGCACAGTGGTAGGGCCTTTGCCTTACAAGCGGCCAACATGGCCGACCCAAGATCAATTCCTCCACCCCTCTCGGAGAGCCCGGCAAGCTACCTAGAGTATTTCGCCTGCACGGCAGAGCCTGGCAAGTTACCCGTGACATATTCGATATGCCAAACACAGTAACAAGTCTCATGATGGAGATGTTACTGGGGCTGCTCGAGCAAATTGATGAATAGTGGGAGGACCGTGCTTATATCCGTTTAACCCTTGAGTACTGCCAGGTGTGGCACTCCTAAAATAAGACTACAATCAGAACAGAAAGAGGAGAGATTAAATATTTGACACAGAAACTCATGGTACCATGCAAGACTAAATTTTGTGTTACTAAATCAGAGAAATTTGAAGAAATGGATAATTTTCTACAATCTTAAAACTTCCCAAAACTGAATCATGAGAAATTGCAAACCTGAAGACACAAAGTACAAGCTCACAAATTGGAACAGTTTTGAGGATAAAAGGTCTCTTCCGACTATAGACGGAACATGATTGCCACTCAGTGCCTCTTTTGCAAACCACAGCACCCAAAAGGAGAGAGAGAACAAAAGGGAATGCCCTACCACAGAGGCAGGGTGGGATGGGGGGGTGGGGGGTGGGAGGGATACTGGGATCCGTGGTGGTGGAAAATGGGCACTGGTGGAGGGATGGGTACTTGATCATTGTACCGAAGCACAAAAATTTGTAAGTCTATAACTGTATCTCATGGTGTTTCACTAATAAAAAATTTTTTAAAAAGTCTCTTCCAAACTGAAGCCCAGTTGCTGATGGGTTACTAGTGAGTTCCATTAAACCTTCAAAGATGGGCTATTAGCTATTCTTCTCAAACACTTCCAGAAAATAAAAAAAAAAAACAAGAGTTCTTCCCAATTGTTTCTAACAGGACAACATTACCTTTAAATGAAAAACAGAAATATAATACAAAAGTGATAAAATTACAGATCTAAATCGCTGAACAACTGTAGTACTGTAGCACTGTCCTGCTGTTCATCGATTTGTTCGAGTGGGCCTGGTAACGTCTCCATTGTGAGCCTTGTTGTTACTGTGTTTGGCATATTGAATACATCACGGGTATCTTGCCAGGCTTTTTTGTGTGGGTGAGATACTCTTGGTAGCTTGCCGGGCTCTCCAAGGGAGGCGGAGGAATCAAACTTGGGTTGGCCGGGTGGGCAGCGCGCAAGGCAAACGCCCTACCTGCTGTACTATCGCTGAACAACATGGAGATAAAAATATTCAACAAAATCTTAGTGAACTAAATTCAGCAATGCATTAAAAGTATCATACAAAATGCCAAATAGGATTTATTCCAGGTTTGCAAGTGTGGTTTAACATATACAAAGTGATATGCTACATAAACAGAAGTAAAGATTTTTAAAAATGGGTCTGAAGAAATAGTTCAAAGGGGCAGTGCACGTGCTTTATGTGTTGGAGGCACAGGCCTGATTCTTGACACTGCATAGTCCTCCAGGCACTGCCAGAAGTGATCCCCAAGCACCACGCAAGGAGTACTTTGTCCCTGAGCACAGTTTTGTGTGGGTCCCAAAAGCTCAAAAACTGTCATCATATCAGTATACATAGAGAAAACTTTCTACAAGATTCAACACACATTTGTGACTTAAAAATACTTTCAGCTAAATGGCTTTAGGATTTATCTCAACATAAAAAAATTCATAGACAATAAACCACTAACTGCTAACAACATGCTCAATGGCAAAGAACCAAAAGCCTTTCTTCCAAGATCAGGCATAATGCAAGGAAGGATATCCACTCTTACCACTATTATTCAACATAATGTTAGTATTCAGCCAGGCACAAAAAGAAACATAAGTAAAAGGGATTATAATTAAAAAATAAGTAAAACTATCACTATTTACAAATGTAAATAATAATAATATGCATACAAATCTTAAATGTTTCACTAAAATACTATTGAAAACAATAAAACAATAGGTATTAGTGGCAGACTACAAAATCAGTATACAAAATCCATCGCAATTCTTTTTTTTGATGATTACAGCATACTGTTGTATTTTACAATTTTTTAAAAAATTTTTATTAGTGAAACACCATGAGGTACAATTGTAGACTTACAAATTTTTGTGCTTGGGTTTTAGTTGTACAATGATCCAGTACCCATCCCTCCACCAGTGCCCATTCTCCATCATTTACTTTTTTTTTTTAAATTTTTGTTAGTGAAACACCATGAGGTACAGTTGTAGATTTACAAATTTTTGTGCTTGGGTTTCAATTGTACAATGATCAAACACCCATCCCTCCACTAGTACCCATTTTCCACCACCATGGGTCCCAGTATTCCTCCCACCCGCCATCCCCCCGTTCCCACCCTGCCTCTGTGGCAGGGTGTTTTCTTTCATCGCAATTATTGATCACTTGACATTCTATTACTCATCGACTTGCTCAAGTGGGTGCCAGTAACGTTTCCATTCGTCCCTGTTGTGTGCTAATGTAGATTAATGGCGTCTGCTCGCTATAGGAACACAAAGAGCCTCAAACTGTTCATTCAGGGTCTTGATGAAGAAGTCTGACCATCTCGTAGGTGGGCGGCCAGGCATAGTTTGATGTCCCATGGAATCCAGTCAGTAGGCTCCAGCGGTCCAGCGGACCAGTGGTCCAGAGGTCCAGTGGTCCAGCGGTCGTCTCCAAATCTCATTACATGTAGAGCCCATCTGATTTTCAATGCCTTGGAAAATGAGACAGCATTCCTGGTTCTCGATTGACAGAGGTCAGAACTCTGGATTCCTTCTCTCACTTAAGTGAAGCGTGATACTCCAAGCATAGCTCTTTTGATTCCTCTTTGGGTGACCCAAATTGCGTTCTCATCCTGTTTTCATAGGGCCCAGGTCTCTGAGGCATATGTTAATGCAGGAAGAACAGTTGAATCAAAGAGATGTGCCCAGAGCTGGAGTTTCTTCATTTTCTTAGATATTTCTCCAACGCTCTTGAAGGTGTTCCATGCCACTCTCTTCCTCCTGCGTAACTCGGGTGCCAGGTCGTTCGTCATGTTGAGTTCTCAACCTAAGTACACAGAACTGCTGCATTCAGAGATGTTTGTTCCTTTGAGAGTGAATGGAATGTCAGAAATGAGTCTGTTTCTCATGAACATTGAACATTGTGTTCGTGAGATTCAGTTGCAGTCCAACCTTTCCACACTCATGGTCAAAGTCGGCCAGAATTTGTGCTGCTTGGCTAATGTTTGGTGTTATTAGAATGACATCATCATCAGTGAAGCGGAGGTGGTCTAGTTGCTGAACATCTATCTTCACTCCCATTACTTCCCATTCCAGTAAGTGCATGATATTCTTGAGGGTGGCACTAAAGAGTTTCAGTGAAATGGTATCACCCTGCCGAACTCCTCTCTTTACGTTGATGATCACTTCCTTGTAAAATGGTGAGATCCTGGTGGTGAATCCATAACACAGCTCATGGAGAATCCTGATGTATTGAGTGTGAACGCCCTGTTTGGCTAGGCTTTGATGACCGCTTCCATCTCAACAGAATCAAAGGCCTTCTTTAAATCAATGAATGTTAGCCAGAGTGGAATCTTGAACTCCCGAGAAACCTCAGTGAGCTTGGTTATCGTGTGGATATGGTCGATTGTGCTGAACACTTTTCAGAACTGGCTTGCTCGCCTGGTTGTCCTTCATCAAGAGTTCTTCCAATCCTATTCAGGATGACTCAAGTGAACAGCTTGTAGACGATGGACAATAGGCAGATTGGGCAATAGTTGCCAATGTCGTGGATGTCTCCCTTCTTGTACAGTAGAATGGTCCTGCTGGTGACGCTGTCACCTCCAGGGAGAACCTAAGAACTCAGACCCACAGGTAGGACAACAGAGGGCCTGACCAAAGAACAAACTGTTCCACTGTGTCCATGCCATTCCCTCCATCCTCTATCATTTTGGGTTTTAGTGTCAGAAAAGTCCTGTTAAAGATAGAAGGGCAGGAAACTGGAAGGCAGGGAAGATAAACTCTGAGTGAGATGCTGCACTCAGACAATGACATGCTCAGTCCTTAGTAAAGGGCAGCAGCTACAGACCTACAGATCCTTAAACTTAGTCTAGCCTCATCCCCTCACACTGGAGCATCTCAGTCCCGGCCATGAAGAACCCTCCCATTTTCCAGCAAGCCTTTCCAAGGAGGTCTACACTCTCAACCAGGACTGCTTTGGAAATTGAAATAGGTGTTGGGATAATGGAGTCAAGAGTGAGCTTTCTTATATCTGGAGGTGGCTTCTGGGTTGTTTGGACAGTAGGACACCATCTCAAGGAAAGTTTATAACCCATATTCTATTTGTGTATTTTACTGAGACTGGCACCTCTTCCATTTTTAATTTTTTATTGAATCACCATGAGAGTTACAAAGCTCTCATGATTGAATTTCATTCATACAATGATTGAACACCCATCCCTCCACCAGTGTAGCTTTCCCACAACCAATGTATCCAGTATCTCTCTAATCACTCCCACTCCACCCCATTCCCAGTCTCTCTGACAGGCATTTTCTTTCTTACACACACTCTCTCTCCATTTGGGGGCATTAAGGTTTAAATACAGATATTGAGAGACCATCATGTTTGGTCTTTTGTTTACTTTCAACACACATCTCCCATCTCAATCAATCCATCCAACCCTCATTGACTTGTCTCCCTTCTTTATCCCAACTGCTTTCTCCCCCAGTACTTGAGGCAGGCTTCTAATCATGTACCAACCCTCCTGGCCCTTGTCTTTACTGTCCTTGGGTATTAGTTTCATATTATGTTATTTTATATCCCACAAGTGAGTGCAGTCTTTCTGTGAGCACCTATTAAAGTGTGAGTTCAATTCTGACCTAAGTGTGTGTCATCTCCCTGGATTCCTCCATCACAGAGAAGCAAGAGGATTAACAGAGGAATACAATCAAAGAGGCTCTCTTCCATAACAGAGCTGTTGTGAGGACTAAACCTGAGCCAGAAAGCCCTACGTATGCGTATGCTTGTTTTTTTTTTCAGTTCCTTTGGCAAAAAATCTAAAAAGTCAAATGCATAAAGAAGAAGCAGCTGTTTTCTGACAAAGACAGCCCACTTCACACAATCACAAAACGGAGACACAACAGCAGGCTCTTTTCGCTGATCTGAAGGTTCCCAAGGCTGTTGAGCTCAGCCTCTGCTGTCAGAGCCGACAGGACTCCGGCAGGGGTGCTCAGATACTGCCTTCTCTTGCAGGCTAGGACCAACGAGTGACTGGGAAGGGACGCAAAAGGTAAGTTACCTTGTTGAACACAGGGGCATGCAGGAGTGCAAAAAGTCTCCATCACAGGCACTGCGCTTCCAGGACACCCTCTGCTTCTGAACTTTCTTGTTCTAAGCTTCCATGCAGCTAACTCTGGTTTGAATTTTTGGCACTAAACTGGTCCCCTGAACACCACCATGGGTCGCTCCTGAGCAGAGCCAGGAACAGGCCCTGAGCACTTCTGAGTGAGGCCCCTACCTCCCCCAAATAAATTGATAACTTCAGTCTTTAGAAAATTAAAGTGTTTCTGGGTAGAAAGGTCTCAGCAGCAGTGAGGGTGCTAGATCTTAGGCAGGGGCTGTGAAGACTCGCTACACAGACAGAGGTATGAGGCCATAACTCTGAAATTCCAGACTGTTGTAAACCAATGATTAATTAGTTGCTTTTGAGCCACACCCGGAGGTTCTCAGGGCTTCTCCTGGATCAGAGCTAAGGGATCATTCCTGGCAGGGCTCAGCGGGGAAGATGAGCTGATGGGCATCAAGCCCAGGAAATGGTTGCATGCAAGGCAAATGCCTTACATACTATACTATCTCTCCAGCTACTGATACATCAATTTTCAAAGAATGAATTGAGAAATTATAGTACCTAGACAAGACTGGGAACTTAGCAGATAAATGAAAGGAAGGAAGCAGACACCAATGGGCATGTATGTGGACTGAGAGAAGAGTGGGTCAGGCTAGGGGGTCCAGACAGATGCGTTGGTTGAGACAGGTGTCAGCAGTGGGGAATGAACTGCTTTTGACTGTGCAAGCCCAGCGCTACTACCTCATGTTATGTATCAAACTGCATATTACAAAGAACACCTGGCAACTAAAATCAGAACCAGAAAACTTCCAGCCACCAGCTGGTTCAAGAAACAGACAAGGAAGAGTCTCCTCAGGCCACTAGCGAGATAAATTGCCCATGAGAACTGGCAGCCCAGTGCAGAGCCAGGCAGAACTCAATTCTTTCCTAGCAGAAGGATAAATGAGAGGACAATGGCTGTCTCTCCCTCCTGGAAGCAGCCAACACAAAACCAAAACTTCTGCACAGCCACCTACCCTGCTGAGGGAAAGTAGCCACTGAGGAAAGAGAGCCAATAAGAAGGTTGCAGCAAGAAACAACCAGCAACCAGGGCTGTGTGAACGTGAACCTGTCACAGGATGTGCAGTCTGCCTGAGAGGTAGGGGCCCTAGTTGGCACTGATCCTGGAGTCACAAGTCCCAATGCCAGATACGCATTTCTAAAAAGCAGTTTTCCCTCTCACCTAGGTTATCCGGAGACCTGTGGCTAGAGAGGGCTTCTCCAGAATTGTTTCTGTGATGTTTTACTCAGAGCTTTCTGATGGTTTTTAACCCTACCCCCTTCCTGCACACTGGTACTGGTCCCTGCTTGTGCTCAAATATCTTGTGCACCAGTCGTGGAGAATTCCAGTCATTGTCAGTTTTGTTCATTGGACTGCACATCCTATTACAGGTTGAACTCCACAAGAAGAAGACATCCAACCCCATCAAAAAAATGGGGTAATGAAATGAACAGAAACTTTCTCAAAGAAGAAATAAGAATGGCTAAAAGACACACGAGAAAATGCTCTACATCATTAATCATCAGAGAGATGCAGATCAAAACAACAATGAGATATCACTTCACACCGCAGAGACTGGCCCACATCCAAAAGAACAGGGGCAACCGGTGTTGGCACGGATGTGTCGAGAAAGGGACTCTCCTTCACTGTTGGTGGGAATGCCGACCTGTTCAGCCCTTTTGGAAAACAGTATGGATGATTCTCAAAAAATTAGAAATTGAGCTCCTATTTGATTCAGCAATACCACTCCTAGGAATATATCCTGGAGAGGCAAAAAAGTATAGTCGAAGTGACATCTGCACTTCTATGTTCATTGCTGCACTGTTCACAATAGCCAAAATCTGGGAAAAAAACCCGAGTGCCCGAGAACAGATGACTGCTTAAAGAAACTTTGGTACATCTATACAATGGAGTACTATGCAGCTATTAGAAAAGACGAAGTCATTAAATTTACATACAAATGGTACTACATGGAAAGTATCATGCTAAGTGAAAGTGATATTTTTTTAAAAAATCATGTTGGGAAATGTGTGCTGAAAGTAGACTGTAGACCGAACATGATGGCCACTTAATACCTGTATTGCAAACCACAAGACCCCAAAGGAGAGAGAGAACAAACGGGAATAAGCCTGACACAGAGGCAGGGGGTGATGGGTGGTGGTTGTGGGAGGGATACTGGGAAAATTGGTGGTGGTGAATGGGCACTGGTAGAGGGCTGGGTACTCAATCATTGTATAACTGAAATGTAAGCCTGAAAGTTTGTAAGTCTGTAAGTGTACCTCACGTTGAAACATTAAATTTTTTTAAAATCCTGTTAACAATTGTGCCTCAGAAAATCAAGTACCTGGAAATCAGCTTAACCAAGGAGGTAAAAGACCTGTAAAAATAAAATCGCAAAATGCTGCTTCAAGAAATAAAAGAGGACAATGAGGAAATGGAGACACATCCCCTGTTCATAGACTGGGAGGATTAATACAGTGTAAATGGCAATATTCCCCAGAGCATTATACAGATTCAATGTGGTCCCTATAAAGATACCCATGACATTTTTCAAAGAAACAGATCAAAAACTCCTGAATTTTATATGCAACAATAACACCCCCACCAATAGCTAAAATAATCCTTGTGAAAAAGAAGATAGGAGGCATCACCTTCCCCAAGTTCAAACTGCATTACAAAGCAGTAGTAATTAAAACAGCATGTTGTTGGACTAGAAACAGACCTGCAGAATAATGGAGCATAATTGAATATCCTCATACAGTAGCTCAAATATATGATCACTTAATCTGTGATAAAGGATCAAGAAATAGGAAGCAGAGCAAGGAAACATCTTCAACAAGTGGAGCTAGGAAAACTGTAAAGCTTCATGTAAAAAATGAACTCAGACCTCTAATACCATGCACAAAAGCCAGATAAAAATGGATTGAAGATCTCAACATCAGATCTGAATCCATAAGCTACATAGAAGAAAATATAGGCAAAACCCTCCATGACATTGAAGCTAAAGGCATCTTCAAAGATGAAACACCACTGACCAGGCAAGTGGAAGCAAAGATTAACAAATGGGACCACATTAAACTAAGAATAGTCTGCACCTCAAAAGAAACAGTGACCAAGATACAGAAACAGTCCATGGAATTGGAAAAATTATTCACCAATACCTATCTGATGAGAGAACGAATCCGGAGTTCTGACATCCGTCGACGATCAAGGATCAGGGACGCTGTCTCATATGCCAAGGTATCGAAAATCAGATGGGCTGGTCACGTAATGAGATTTAAAGACGACCGTTGGAGTAGAGCTGTTACTGATTGGATTCCACGGGATGTCAAGAGACCGCGTGGCCGCCCACCTACCAGATGGTCAGACTTCTTTGTCAAGATCATGAACGATCGGTTTGAGGCCCTCCATGTTCCCGGAGCGAAGAGATGCCATTGGGCTACACTAGCACGCGACAGGGACAAATGGAGACGTTACTGGCACCCGCTTGAGCAAATCGACGACTAACGGGAAGTTAAGTGACTTAAGTGACTAAGTGACCTATCTGATAAGGGGTTAATATTAAATATGTACAAGGCACTGACATAAAATTACAAGAAAAAAACACCCAACCCCATCAAAAATGGGGAGAAGAAATGAACAAAAACTTAATCAAAGAAGATATCCAAATGGCCAAAAGACACATGAAAAAATTTTCTGCATCAATAATCATCAGAGGGATGCAAATCAAGATAAGAGTAAGATATCATCTCATGTCCCAGAGACTAGCACACATCCAAATGAACAAGAACAACCGGTGCTGGAGAAGATGCATGGAGAAAGGGACCCTCATTCATTGCTGGTAGGAATGCCAACTGGTCCAGCCCTTTGGACATTTAAAATAATATGGACATTTTTCATAAAACTAGAGATTGAGCTCCCTTTGACCCAGCAAAACCAGTGGGAGTTTCAAAAACACACAGCAGAAACACCATCTGCACCTCTATGTTCATTGCAGCATTATTCACAATAATCAGAATTTGGAAAGAACCAGAATATCAGTGCCCAAGAACAGATGACTAGATAAAGAAAAGATGGTACATCTACACAATGGAATACTATGAAACTGTTAGGAAAAATGAAGCCATGAAATTTGGCTATAAATGAGTGGACTTGGAGAGTATCATGCTGAATTAAGTGAGTCAGAAGGAGATGGATAGATATAGAATGACTACATTCATTTGTGGGATATATTAAAAATATGAGACTAATATCCTAATAAAAGTATGAGACTAATAAAAATATGAGACTAATATCCAAGGCAGGGAAAACAGGGACTAGGAGGACTGGTCAGTGGTTGGAAGTTATCACAAGTGTATTGTGGGGGAAAGGGTAGTTATGATAGAGAAGGGTCCAGTATGACAACAACAGTTAGAAATGATCACTCTGGACAACAACTGAGTGTTGACAGTAGATAAAGGGATATTCATGATAACCTTTCAGTTTCTGTATTGCAAACTGTATTGTCAAGAGAGAAGAGAAGAGAAGAGAAGAGAAGAGAAGAGAAGAGAAGAGAAGAGAAGAGAAGAGAAGAGAATAACCTGCCAAAGAGGCAGGCTGGTGGGGGGTGAAGTAAGGGGGTTATGGGAGAGAAACTGGGGATATTGGCATTGGGAAATGTACACTGGTGGAGGGATGTGTATTGGGACATTGCATGACTGAAAATCAATCATGAACACCTTTGCAATGATCTATTTCATGATGATTCATTTTTTTAAATTAAAAAGAAGAAATCTGCAACAGAACCAACTAAACTTGGTAGAAACTTTTAAAAAAGATTGAGTCATTACAGTAACGTCTCCATTGGAGACTTTGTTGTTACTGTGTCTGGCATATCGAATACTCTCGGTAGCTTGCCGGGCTCTCCGAGAGGGGCAGAGGAATCGAACTCGGGTCAGCCATGTTGGCCACTTGTAAGGCGAACGCCCTACCCGCTGTGCTATCAAGTAAAACTTGTATAGTCAAAGTGACATCTGCACTTGTTTGTTCATTGCAGCACTTTTTACAATAGCCAGAATCTGGAAAAAACCTGAGTGCCCAAGAACAGATGACTGGTTAAAGAAACTTTGGTACATTTACACAGTGGAGTACTATGTAGCTGTTAGAAAAGAAGAAGTCATGAAATTTACATACAAGTGGTACTACATGGAAAGTATCATGTTAAGCGAAATGACTTAGAAAGAAAGGTGTAGACATAGAAAGATTGCATTCATCTGGGGAACATAAAGTAACAAAATAGGAGACTAACACCCAAGAATGGCCGAGATTAGTACCAGGAATTTTACTCCATGGCTTGGAGGCCAGCCACACATGCTAGGGGAATAGGGAGCTCAGACAGAGAAGGGAGCACCAAATAAAAGGTATTGGGAGGATCCTCCCAGGATGGGAGAAGCATGCTGAAAGTAGACCAAACATGATTGCCACCCATTACCTCTTTTGAAAACCACAACACCCAATAGGAGATAGAGAACAAAAGTGAATGCCCTGACACAGAGGCAGGGTGGGATGGGTGGGTATGGTGGGTGGGAGGGATACTGGGATCTGTGATGGTGGGAAGTGGGCACTGGTGGAGGGATGGGTATTTGATCATTGTATAATTGAAACCGAAGCACAAAAATTTGTAAGTCTACAATTGTACCTCATGGTGTCTCACTAATAATAATAATAAAAAAGTAAAACTTCAGTGTCTGGATTTAATAAAGAGAAAATGTACACGGAAGAAATCTCTAAACCTGTTCTAAGGAAAATAAAGAAATAGGTAAAATTATGAGGAAAAGACTAAGAAACCATAGGAGAAGTACTGGCACAAAGTGTGTTGGTAAAGAAACTGAGGAAGGGAGGATCCAAGACAGTGACAGAGAATCTTTGGAGACAAAGATACATTCTCAGATTAAACAACTGACCTAGTCTCAAGGAATGGCAATAAAAGAAATCCCACCTAGACGTGTGGGCGTCAATATTAATCAGGTAAAGTAGAGAAATACTAAAAACCACCAGGAAGGAAAGGAAATGGAGCAGAGAGCACTTTCCTTATCGTCTACAATACCGGGAGACATGGAATAACACCTACAGGTGGTGAAGAAATATGAAGCTTTCTTGAAAGAAATTCATAAAGGGTAAGAAAATGATAAAGATAAAGGCTAGGAATACTACAGTGGTCATTGTACACAGTCTGTGTTTGGTTCCCAGCACCACCAGTTCCCCTGAGTATCACTGGGTGCAGCTCTGAAGATGCCCGGTGCTGTTGAGGTATCCCAGGTAACCTGGACACTACAAGGCCCAAGCAGCTCCACTCAGGGAAAAACCCCAAACAAATGTTTGGATTCTGACAGTACAAATCAGGTCACCAGGGAAAGTGGGGTGGAAGAAAAGGATGGAGGACTCAGTGAACAGAGGTGGAGGGGGGTCCAGTGGACCGAGGTGGGGGTACCCAGTGGACTAAGGTCAGGTTATCAAGTGGACTAAGGTCGGTGGGGTTGAGCAGACTGAGGGGTGGGGGAGTCCAGTGCACTGTAGTGGGGGGGTTCTAGTGGACTGAGGTGGAAGTACTGGGTGGTGGGCAGAGTGTGCTATGAAACTCTTGAAGAAGTGTGAACTTGTTTTAAATCATATTCAGTGTGTATGGCAATGTTACATGAACTTAAAAAACTACTCTTAGCAACTTACAAGTATACAATATATGGTGCTGTAATCAGAGTCCCAGCATTTATTCTTATAATAACTGGATGCTTAACCCTTTGACAAACGTATCTCCCACATGTTTGTCATCCCAACTGCCCTCCGACCTGGAGACCGCCATTCTACTGAGTTCAGTTTATTGCTGATGTTGTTGTTTAGGTCCTTGAGTCACACCTGAGCAGTGCTCAGGGATTACTCCTGGCAGTGCTCTGGAGGCCAACTGCAATGCCAGGGACCCAACCAAGGTTTGGCACATGCAAGGCAAGTGCTGAAACCCCCTACTACAATCTCTTCAGTTCTCTGAGTTCAACTTTTTAAATATTTTACATATAAGTAAGACCTGGTATGTATTTCAGAAACAGCCCAAAACCTCTAACAAAAATAACAAAGCGTTCAGAACCAGAAATAAGATGCCAGATTATTTTCAAATTCTGCATCAGCGAATATCATGTGACTCTTCCTAGTGAAATAATCCCTTTCACTCAAACTAGCTCTGCAGAAGTTGTTCAATCTGGCGATTAACCTCTGTAGCAACATATCTCTACTTTCACCATGAAAGGGGATAAGTCTAAAATTTCTGTCTTTCAGAAGAAACAGCAGGGCTAGAGGGGAAGAAAGCTTAGAAGAACTTTGGAAAATCTATCTTTTGCCTTAAATATCCTGTAACCCCAAATTTTCTCAGAGTTGCTTTTGTGGATCTGCCACCACAGGAGAGAAAAATCTAGCTGAGATGCCACTGGAGCTCTACAAGAACTCTGTGGTTTACATTGGGGACATCATCAGGGAGGAAAGCATAGGAAAGGATTCACAGGTAGTCTACTGAGCTGCGAGTGGAAGGTGAACTAGTGAGGCAGAGGATCTAAGAGGTCAGAGGAAGTGGTGGGGACTGGGGCAGCCAAGCATCAGGTTTGGCAGCACTTAGAGTTATCAAAAACCCCCAGACTTTCTGGCTATTCTTTTTTTGGGGTGGAGCGAGGGAACAGCACACTGGGTGATGCTCAGAAAATACAGGCAGTGCTCAGGAAACAATATGGAATGGCAGGGATTGAACCTGGAGCAACTGTAAGCAAGGCAAGCGCCCTGCTTGCAGTAGTATCTCTCTAGCCCCCATCCTGTCCTGGTTATTCTTGGTGGCATTTTTTAAAGTTTCTATATGATGCTGTTGCCATGGAAGTGGAGCAGGCAGGCAACTCTATATATACCATATGGGTGGTGCTTGGAAAAGGCAACCTGATTAATCTTTATTAGTTGATTGGTCATTTTGTGTAATTCATCAATTAGATTGATGAATTTGTAAACCATCACTAATATAACCTATCAGAGAACAGGAATAGGGACATGTAAAATCTATGAGCACAGGTCATGAGTTGCTGGAAGTATGGTCCTGAAGTGGATGAAGCCTCTGTGAGAAGCTGCTGTGCGGGGAAGGAGCTGCAGAGAGAAGCTAGAGAAGCAGGTGCTGCGGGGCTCCTCTGGGGCGCTCTGGAGGGGCTGTTGGGCCCCCTCCTGAGCAGAGGCTGCTGTTGGCCACCCGGGACCAGTGAGTAAAGAGACGTAACCCTGAAGATAGCCAGTTGCCGGGTGCCGCCTGACTCACCATCCCCAAGCTCCCAGAAGCTGCCATTTCAGGCCCTTTCCTCTCCTGACTGCCACTGAACCCTAGGAGAGGTGAGCACACAGCGTGCAGACACCAGCCTCAGGAGCATCTGGAGCCGCAGGGAAGCTCCCAGGGGACCCAGGACACTGTACCCACAGCTGGAGCCTGGATGTGGGGACACTAATCCCTGCTGGACCACAGAACACACAGTGACTCCCAGATGAATTGCCCAACTCAGGAAAAGAGATTTGCATAATACAACCCTGGTATTTCCTTCAAAACTCCCACTCTTCACTGAATTTCCTGTTTTGAAAGCAGCTTTTCAGCGAGATTTATGCTCTCTGTCAAGACTGACCATCTGCAATCGGTTATCTGTCTATGGCTAGAGATGCTGCTGAGAGTAATGAATATGCACAGTTCTCAGTATTCAACACTCAGGGCTGGAGGCACAGCTCAGTGGGCTGAACACATCCTCGTCATGCGGGAGCACAGCTCAGCACTCATTAGATACTACACCAGAAGATGAAGCTTTTGCTGGGTTGGACAAACACTAAGGACAGGGGAAGGTGCCTGATACTCAGGAACACTAAGGTCTCAGCCAAGGGCTTAACTCCATCACCTCACAAATATTCTCTGCAGAGACACTAATCTTGGAATGATTTCAGGTACAAGTGCCAGGACTGAGAATTCTTAGTTTTTTTTTTTTTTGAGTCGGGGTGGGTAGCCTCTCCCCTCCTCCATGCTTCCAGAAGCGCCAGTATTCCTGACTCATGTCTTCTGCCATGCCCACTCTTTGCCTCAGACTTTGGAGGGAAATGCCTGGACCGCGGCTGCATATGTGGTAGCATGACACCTCCTGAAGCAACAAAAAGCTTAATAAATTCTTGGACAAGGACTTACCAATCCTGCAATCTGATATAACAATATTCACATAAATTTATCTTCTAGATAGGTATTAGTATTGCAGCTTGTTATCTCTTCAATTTTAATCCCAGTTGTACCAACTGTTGTATCAACAGTTGCTACTTTTTGCCTACATTCACGGTCATGGTCACAGTCCTCCCGTTATTCATCAATTTGCTCAAGTGGGCCCAGTAACATCTCCATCATGAGACTTGTTGTTACTGTGTTTGCATATCGAATACGTCACGGGGAGTTTGCCAGGCTTTGCTGTGTGGGCAAGATATTCTCGGTAGCTTGCCGGGCTCTCCGAGAGGGGTGGAGGAATTGAACTCGGGTTGGCCATGTTGGCTGCGTGCAAGGCAAACGCCCTGCCTGCTGTGCTATCGCTCCAGCCCTTTACCTACATTAAAATAAAAAATTTAAAAAGACTTAACTAGTTCCAGAATCAGTCCAAAAAAGGCTGGACACCTTCCAGAGAGAAGCTCCACCATGGAAAAGGCTATGATAAGATCCCTTTTGGGCCTTCAAAAGTTCAAAGTGGTTCCTGTTGACAACACCCTAAAAACAGAATCTTGTCTACACAGAAACTTCCAAATAGGAAAAATTCAAAAGAAAATATAGAAAACCAACTTTGTAAAGGCAAGTGAGGCACTTACCCACTCTAGAGTTTTCCTATATCTCAATTTGAATGTGTAATTCCCTTCTTTTATTCTAAAGGGTACCCTCTGTTTTCTCTCTTCTGGCAAATTCTCCATTCTCTTTTAACACGTTACTCTATTTCTATCCCCTTGATAATCTCTAAATAAAACTGTTTTACATCACACAAAAAATTTTATACAAGGACTTAACAAACCCATGATGAGATCTAACAGTTTTCACATAAAAATGCATTTTAGTACTTAATTGATTTTAATATTTGAGCTTTGTTGCCTAATCAACAAAGTGATTTTGAATTCAAAGTGTATCAATAGTTGTGACTTTTGTCTACATTGAAATAAATTTTAAAAAGTTTAAAACCGTATTTTGATTTTTTATTTGTCCTGGTGAGTTCTAGACATTCTTTGAAAAGGGGCAGATTTGGAATTTGATCATCCCAATGCACTGCAGTCACTTCAATCAAGAGGAAAATGGATGCTGTTCCACCTTCTTCCTACGTTATCACTTCAATCAAGAGGAAAATGGATGCTGTTCCACATTCTTCCTCCGTGATCACCTGACTTCAACACTTCCTGAGACAATGATCTAAAAACTACTCACAAAAACAGCACTGAGAGCCTGGAGTACAGTGAGTAAGGTACTTGTCTTGCCTGTGGCTGACCAGGATTTGATTCTCTGATCACTGCCAAAAGTGACACCTGTTCAAAGAGCCTAGATTAGTCCCTAAGCACCGCCAGGTGTGACTCACCGCCCCTGCCCCAGCCCCAGCCCCTTTCTCATAAACAAAAGAGAAAGTGAAACCTGTGTCAGGTGGGCGGATGGGAACCCCAGTGCTATGGCCATGGTGTGCATGGTCATGCATGCAGCATTGGACAGCTCATTTCCTTACAGGCATGGCAAAGACAAGACTGAGCCATGGAGATGAAGTTAAACACTAAAGTCTGGACCCTCTTAATGTGCATCCTTCACTCTCTCTTGGGGCTGTTTTCCTGCCTCACCACCCCCCCAGCACTTAACACCCAAATGAAAACACTCTCATTTGTAGGCACTCACTGAAAAGAACAGAGTTGTTTGGATTCCTTTGGGATATATATATATATATATATATATATATATATATATATATATTGGCAGTACCAGAATTGGAACCCAGGGCTTCACACATGCAAGGCAAGTGTTCTACCCCTGAGCAACTGCCCCAGCCATCTCTCCCCTTTCCCTCTTTTCTTTTCCAAATACAATGTGACCAAACCCGACTCCGGTCCAGCAGCAGGGGCAGCACCACATTCCTGGGTGGGAGGAAGGGGCTGAGGGCTGAGCACACGCTTTGCATGCAGGAGGCGGGGCTCCAATCCCAGCGCCCATGGTCTCAAGTTGGCAGCACTGGGGAAGGAGGGGATGTCGGCCTGGAAAAAGCCCCATAGGAGCACGGAGCTCAAGCCAGCGGCAGGGTACATGCCCTGGATGTGTGAGGCCCTGGGGCTCTGGCGCAAACAAAAGAAGGAGGTGACCAGCCTGGTTCCGAGGCCGGTGTTGGGCTTATTCTACAGCTGCTCTGCTGACCCAGTGTCGGGGAGGTGGAAGTGGCGAGTGGCTGAGCTCGGAGGCCACAGCATAAGGAACAGGGAGCCCTAATGCAGAAGAGCCCTAACTGCAGTTCCATGCTCTGCTCATGCTACCTGCGCTCAGGCATGAAGGTCAAAGGGCACTGGGCCAAAAGCTTGGAGGTCAGTGGACCTCCAAGAGAGGAAGAGTTCATTGGAAAATGGAGCCTCCACCAGCTGTGGGCCGGTCTGTACACTTGGAGGAGAGAAACCACAAGGCACATGGAAACAACTGTAGCACTGTTTTCCTGCTGTTCATCAGTAGCATCTCCTTTGTGAGATTTGTTGTTACTATTTTTGGCATATCGAACATGCCACAGGGAGCTTGCCAGACTCTGCCCGCGATACTCTCAGTAGCTTGCCAAGCTCTCCAAGAGGGGTGGAGGAATCGAACCCGGGTCAGCCGCATGCAAGGCACGACTGTACTCAAAAGAATTCCTTGCAACTGAAGACATTCTCGCTTTTATTAGACTCACAGAAGGCCGAGCTGTAAGGGAACTCGAAGTTCTCTCGTTCAAGAAGGCTCCGGGATTGCTCCAGGTGGGTCCGTGGCACAAGGCTGGGATCTAGGTCTCACAGGTGCATGGCAATGCCCAGCGCCACACGGTCTTTCCAGCCCCAAACCAGGCCTGTTAGCTTGCAAGGGCTCTGCCCGGGAGCTCGGCCCTCGGCCTGCAGCCAAAAGAGCTCGGAGCTGCTGAGCCCGGCTGGGGGGCTCCCAGCCTGGCTGCGCAAACCGGTCACTGCGCAGAGCGGGAATCTCTGCGGCCAGGGACGCGCGCCCCCTGCTGGCCGGAGACGAGCTGCGCGGGGCTGGACCCTGGAGACCCGAGGCCCGTTACCTGGGGCCTCCCTTGGAAGCACCGCCCCTGCAGCGTCTGTGCCACCTGTGGATGATGCGACCCGACCTGAGCAGGAGCTGCGGACGCTAATCAGGGGCCCGGGAGCGAGGCAGGCCAGACTCCCATAGGCTGCAGGCTTGGGTGCTGCTCGGAAGAGCCCCAGCCTCAGACTGCGTGGGTCCCCGTGGGGCTACGTCACTGAGTGTTGGGGGAGGTTCCAGAAGATTCGGGAGACAGTGTCAGGGTCCTGCAATGATCAAACATCAATTTAAAATCACCCTTGCCGAGAGCCCCGTGTTCCCGAGGAAAAGCTCTGCTCTAGGGTCGCTGAGGGGACGCTGAGAGCCGCCTCCCCTCCCACCCACTCCCCCATCGAAAGGAGGAGCATCAGCTTCACTGCTCTGGGCGTGCGTCCTGTCTCTAGCTCTTTGCACGGTTTGCATCTGAGATTCTGTCTAGCCTCACAGCTGTGATGGTGCGGGCGGAGTCAGCTACGGGCTGGGACGACTGTGAGGAGAGACAGGAGGAGACAAAAGGAAGTCTCTGGCGGACAGTGCTCTCTGGCCCTTCACGAATGACTGGTCAGACCTAGGAGAGCCCGGGTATCACCCAGCACATGGCTGTGCCCAGAGACAAGGAAAGCCGCTGATGGGGTCACACAGCCCCAGAGAGGCCCAGCAAGGGGACAGGGCTGGCTGGGTCACAGCCCCACTCACAGCAGGAACGTGTGCACTGGACAGAGAATGGTGTAGGACTGACTGGGCACTGGAGGTGGGCAGGGGTGCAGGGACAGGACATGATACTCAGGAAGCTGGTGTGGAGGGCAGGACCAGGGACATTGTACACAGTTTAAAGGAGGGGCCTGGACACTGTGGGGATCTGGGTCCCACTTGCTGAAATAAACTCCACCTCTTAAGGCCCTGAGTGTGACCTGCAAATCTTTCACACAATAACCAGGAACCCATGAGCACATGAATAATCCATCCCCTGCAGCAACGGGACCATGTGACAACCAAGATAACGAAGGAGCAAGGCTGAGCTGGGAGTGCCTTTCGGATCTCCTGTCTCACAGTGACTTCCTGTCAGCCCTCACTAGCTCATGCTTACAGGAAGCAGCAGCCTACACAGCCTCCTCTCAGGACTGTGATGACCGCCATAGCTCATCTGCATGTGGGCAAGGTCAGCGGGCAGCTGGGGGACGGAGCAGCCTGGGCAAGGAAGAAGACTATGAGGAGGTGGCCTGTGGGGGCAGTGGGCTGGCCTGAGAGTCAGCACTGAGTAAAGCAGGAGACACTGGTGGCGGGGTGGGGGGAGGCAGGGGAGTCTGCTGGGTTCTATGGGCTTCGGTCTATGAGGGGGGGGTGGCGGGAGAAGCCCCAAGAGCTTCAGCAAGGAAACCAGAGTTGATTCCCCCATCCACATCTGAGGGATCATTCCCTCCCAATGATGTTTTTAAGGATGCTGTGATAACATGTTATAGTAGGAGGCAATTTTGTCTTGCTTGCATTAATTCTGCTGCTATTAATTATGAATTCTGCAGCTATTGACTGCATATCTGGTTGATATGCATCTGCCACACTTGGCAGTGCTCAGAGGTTACTTCTAACTCAGTGCTCAGTGGTCTGCGTCAGCCATGCTGGGGATCAAACAAGGCTTCCCAGTTCAAAGCATGTATGCTGCATATTCCCAGCCCACTGAACTTTCTCTCCAGCCCCTGGACGGGAATTCCTAAGAATGTTTTTTTCATTCACCAGCCTCCTGAGGGCACAGCTTATCCAGCAATAGCCCTGAGGCTGCTTTCAGTGGCAGAGACAGAAACCATGACCCAATAGACCCCTACTAAGTGCGGGAAGGTGCCAGGGTTCCCGCTTCTCCCATGACCAGGGCTCTGCCCTCTCTGCCTGTCCGTGGGTCTTGTACAAATAGTCTGTGTCCTCGCACCCTCAGGGCCCCTGTCTATATGAAACAGCTCCCCTTCTCACTGACCAGGTGGACTTGATCCAGCCGCATTCCTGGTGCCCAGTGCCACTCTTCACTCAGTCATGGGGATGTTCTGCTGAGTGGCTTGGAGCAACCGAGACTCCTCCCAGAGTGAGAGTAAACCTGTCCATGTCCACTAGTGGCGGCCCCACTGGGAGGGCACAGGGTAGGAGCACATGCAGGGCGAAGGGGAAGCAGATAGAAATGTCTGCCCCTGGCTAAACAGCCACCATGTGTCACCTACAGTCCAAGGATGGCAGGTGCCAGTCAGTCCAGTTTTCTCTGGTTCACGGAATAACGGAGAGATTTGGTTGAGCTGAGGCTCGATGGCCAGTCAACAAGGGCCAGTCAACTGAAACACAGAGACGGTAGAGGAAATCTTTCTCAACCTAGGCCAACAGCCAATCCCGTCCCAGCGTCCTGCCAGCAGGACCTCCTGCCCCCAACCAATGCCGCAGAACCCAGCACTTCCTCCTCCTTCATCCAGGTGTGCCAGGTTTCCTGACGGGGCGCTCCAGCCCCCTTGCTTGCTGGGACAGGAGGGGCGTGGCCTCCGTGGTAGTGGACATGGCCTCTGTTGCAGGGGACGTGGTCTCCTGGGGCGGTGGCCGCTAAGTTATTTTCCCTCTCCCAGCACACTGGACCCACATCTCAACCCCCATTACCTAACTCGATAGAGAACGCTAGCTATTTCAAACACAAAAGGCTAGTAGGCCACTAGCATATTCCAATTGGACCAAAATAACAGTGGACACAAGTTTATTCCAACTACACCAAAATACCAATGAATACAAGAAGCTGTACAAGCCAAATGTAAAAGAACACATCCTCCAAACTTCTACTAGAGGCCTCACTTAAGTCACAGAGAAATACATTAGTGGAAGGACCTACTCTAAAGTGGCAAAAGGTGAACACCATCGAATGAGCTCACCCAAAATACCCTCTCTCAGGAAGAGAGAACAGTGCTAGTGAACTGGGAAGTCCCACCTCTATACAGCTATGGCAACATGAAGAAACAGTGCAAATCCCCACCGAGAATAGAGGATGAAGAAAAGAGTACAGAAGCCTCAACAGAAGTTACCCAAAAATATGGTCTCTCCAATACAAAATTTAGAGATGAAATGCTGAGAATGTTCAACAAACTTAAAGAAACAGTGGGGCAGTCAGTGAAGAAAATACAGGGAAAAATAGGAAAGCTACATTCATAAATGTCATGAATAAAAGTTTCGGTAAATGAAATAAAAAACACAGTGAGTGCCCTTAATAATAGAATGGCTACAGCTGAAGACAGAATCAGTGAGCTTGAAAACGAGCTGCAGAAAGGTCGCAGGCAACAACAAACAATGGAAAGAGACCTCAACATAGCTGTAGGGAGAATCAGAGACCTAGGGGATGATTCCAAGAGGAATAACATTAGAATCATCGGAGTACCCATAGGACAGAGAGGCAACCCTAGTGAAAAAGCTGCCGTTAAAGAAATCATTGCTGAAAAGTTCCCAGAGCGGGAGAATGCAGACATCCAGATCCTACGAGCACAAAGGGTGCCAGCTAGAAGAGACCCTAATAGAAAGACTCCAAGACATATCATAGTCAGAATGATGGATGCCATGAATATTGTAAGCAGCAAGGTCGATAAAGGAAATCACATACAAAGGAGTACTCCTGAGATTTACAGCAGACCTATCAGAGGAAACCCTGCAAGTCCAAAGACAATGGTGGGACAAAGTGAAAAAACTCAATGGAATGAACGCCTCACCAAAAATACTCTATCTGGCTAAGCTCTCACTCAAACTAACACAATTTCATAGATAAACAACAGCTCTGGAACTTCATAGACTCAAAACCAAACTTAAAGAGGGACTAAAAGGGCTCCCTTAAGACAAGAAAAAACCTTACAAGCACCACAAACAAGTATAGAAAGATGACACTAATCTCTCTCAACGTCAATGGTCTAAATGCACCAATCAAGAGACATAGAGTGGCAAAATGGATTCGGAAACTGAACCCAACATTCTGCTGCCTACAAGAAATACATCTGAATGGTCAGAGCAAACACAAACTCCAAGTCAAAGGATGTAGAACAATCCTTCAAGCGAACAACTCCATCAAAAAAGCTGGGGTGGCCATATTAGTATGTGACAACATAGATTTCAGGATGAAAAATATAAGGGAGCTGGAGCAATAGCACAGTGGGTAGGGCGTTTGCCTTACACATGGCCAACCCGGGTTCGATTCCCAGCATGCCTTATGGTCCCCAGAGAACCACCAGGGGTAATTCCTGAGTGCAGAGCCAGCAGTAACCACTGTGAATCTCCAGGTGTGACCCAAAAAGCCAAAAAATAAAAAATAAAAAAGATAAGAATGGACAGCAAGGGCCATTTTTTACTAATCAAGGGATATGAAAAGCAGGAAGAATTCACACTCCTAAATGTATATGCACCTAATGAGGGACCAGCTAAATACTTAAAACAACTTCTAACAGATTTTAAGGAGGACATTGCTAGCAACAGAATAGTAGTTGCAGACTTTAACACTGCCTTATCACCTCTGGATAGATCAACAAGATTAAAATTCAGCAAGGAAACTAGCCCTGAAGGAAGAAATAGAAGAGAGAGGACTAATAGATCTATACAGTGATTTGCATACCCATAAAAACGAATACACATTCTTTCCCAGTGCACACAGAACATTCTCCAAAATAGATCACGTGCTGGGCCACAAAGCATACCTCAACAGAATCAGGAAGATAGAAATTGTATCAACTATTTTCTGAGACCCTGAAGCACAGAAGATAGAAGTTAATCATGCACAGACACAGAGAGCCAAATCATACTCCTGGAAATTAAACAACTTATGTTGAACAATGAGTGGGTCAGGGTGAAAATCAAGGAAGAATTCAAAAGGTACCTGGAAACAAATGATAATGAATACACCTGTGGGATACAGCTAAAGTCGTATTGAGGGGAAAATGTATAGCTTTGCAAGATATCTCAGGAAGGAAGAAAGGGCCCACATAAATAACTTGACCTTACCGCTCAAGACCTTAGAATAGGACCAACAAAAGGAGCCCAAACCAGGCAGAAGGAAAGAAATAATAAAACTTAGAGCAGAAATCAATGACATTGAAACCCAAAAAACAATCTGAAAGATCAATGAAACTAAGACCTGGTTCTTTGAGAAAATAAATCAGAATAATAAAACACTAGCAAGACTCACAAAGAAAGATAGAGAGAACTCTAATAAATCAAATTAGAAATGAAAAGGGAACATCACAACAGAAACCAAAGAAATTCAAAGATCATCAGAGACTTTTTCAAAAATCTATATGCCACGAAACAAGAGAATCTAGAAGAAATGGATAAATTCCTGGATTCCTATAACCTCCCAAGGCTGTACCAAGAGGATTTGAAATACCTGAATAGACCTATTACAATTAAGGAAATTGAAACTGTAAGTAATCAGAAGTCTCCCCAGAAACAAAAGTCTAGGCCCAGATGGATTCACTAGCGAATTCTTCCAAACATTTAAAGAGAACCTAATGCCAGTTCTTTTCAAGCTTTTCCAGGAAATCAAGGAAACAGAAACACTCCCAAATAGTTTCTAGGAGGCACAAATCACCCTAATACCAAAAGCAAACAGAGACACCACAAAAAAGAAAATTACAGGTCGATATCTTTTATGCATACAGATGCGAAGATCCTCAACAAAATATTAGGAAATATTATCCAAAAACTCATCAAAAAATCATACACCATGGCCAACTGGGATTCATCCCGGGGATGCAAGGATCATTCAAAATTCAGAAGTCAATCAACATAAATCATCATATCAATGAAAGAAAAAAGACATATGATCATATCAATATTCGCAGTAAAAGCATTTGACAAGATTCATCACATTCATGATGAAAACTCTCCCCAAAATGGGTACAGAAAGGACCTTCCTCAATATAGTCAAAACCATCTACCACAAGTCTATAGCAAGCATCATCCTCAATGAGGAAAAATTAAGGACCTTCCCTATAAGATCAGAGACAAGACAAGGATGTGCACTATCACCACTTCTGTTCAATGTAGTGCTATAAGTATTTGCAATAGCGATTAGGCAAGAAAAAGATATTAAGGTCACCCAGATAGGAAAGGAAGAAATCAAGCTCTCACTATTCGCAGATGATATGGTACTATATTTAGAGAACCTCAAAGCCTCTACCAAGAAACTCCTAGAAACAATAGACTTGTATAGTAAAGTTGCAGGCTATAAAATCAACACCCAAAAGTCCATAACTTTCCTATACGTGATAATGAGAGAGAGAAAGTAATATGCAATAAGCACTCCCATTCACAATCATGCCTCAGAAAATCAAGTACCTTGGAATCAGCTTAACTAAGGTGGTGAAGAACCTGTACAGAGAAAACTACAAAACATTACTTCAATAAATAAAAGAGGACACAAGGAAATGGAAACATATTCTCTGCTCATGGACTGGGAGAATTAATATTGTCAAAATGGCAATACTCCCCAAAGCATTATACAGATTTAATGCAATCCCTGAAAGGATACCCATACTTCAAGGAAGTGGACCAAACACTCCTGAAATTCATATGAACAAAAAAAACCCACGAATTGCTATAGCAATTCTGGGGGAAAGAGATGGGGGGCATTACCTTCCCCAACCTCAAACTCTATTACAAAGCAGTAATAATTAAAACAGCATGGTACTGGAGCAACAGATTGTTGACAGAGCTACAGATCAATGGAACAGGGTTGAATATCCTTACACACACCCTCAAGTATAAGACCATAAAATCTTTGATAAGGGAGCATGAAATTTGAAGTGGAGCAAGAAAAGCCTCTTCAACAAATGGTGTTTGCAAAACTGGACAGCTACATGCAAAAGGATGGGCTCAAACCTGTACCTAACACCATGTAGAAAAGTCAGATCAAAATGGATTAAAGCCCTCAAATCAGACCAGAATCCATAAGGTACATTATGAAAGACAAAGTTGGCAAAACCCTCCATGATATTGAAGCTACAGGTATCTTCAAATATGACACTCCACTGACTAGGCAAGTGGAAACAGAGATAAATAAATGGGACTATTGTAAAATTAGAAGCTTCTGTACCTCAAAGAAACAGTGAGTGCACACTTCCGCAGCACATATAATAAAATTGGAACAATACAGAGAAGATTAGCATGTCCCTGCGCAAGGATGACATGCAAATTCGTGAAGCGTTCTGTATTAAAAAAAAAAGAAAGAAACAGTGACCAAAATATAAAGACAGAATGGGAAAGGATATTCTCCCAATATCCATCTGATAAAGGGCTGATATCAAGGATATACAAGGTACTGGTCGAATTCCACAAGAAGAAAACATCTAACCCTATCAGAAAATGGGGTGATGAAATGAACAGAAAATTTCTCAAAGAAGAAATCAGAATGGCTAAGAGGTAGATGAGAAAATGCTCTACATCACTAATCATCAGGGAGACCCAGATCAAAACAACAATGAGATAACATCTCACACCACAGAGGCTGGCCCACATCCAAAAGAACAAAAGCAACCCCTTTTGGCGTGGATGTGGGGAGAAAGGAACTCTTTCACTGCTGGTGGGAATGCTGATTGGTTCAGCCCTTTTGGAAAACAGAATGAAGCTTTTCAATAAAATTAGAAATTTAAAGGCTATAGCAATAGCACAGCGGGTAGGGCGTTTGCCTTGCATGCAATCTAGCTGGGTTCGATTCCCAGCATCCCATATGATACCCCAAGCACTGCCAGGAGTACGTCCTGAATTCAGAGCCAGGAGGAACCTCTGATCATCGCTGGATGTGACCCATAAAGCAAAAAAAAATTAGGAATTGAGCTCCCAAATGACCCAGCAATACTACTTCTGGGAATATATCTCAGAGAAGCAAAAAATAGTAGAAATTACATCTGCATTTGTATGTTCATTGTTGCACTGTTTACATAGTCAAAATCTGGAAAAAACCCAAGTGCCCAAGAACAGATGACTGGCTAAAGAAACTCTATTACGTCTACAGAATGGAATAATATGTAGCTGTTAGAAAAGATGAAGTCATGAAGTTTGCATATAAGTGGGTCAACATGGCAAGTATCATGTTAAGTGAAATGAGTCAGAAAGAGAGGGACAGACATAGAAAGATTGCACTCATCTGTCGAATATAAAGTAAAAGAATGGGAGACTAACTCCCAAGAATGGTAGAGATGATGAGTAGGTTTGCCCTATGGCTTGGAAGCCAGCCTCGCATGCTGGAGGTAAAGGCAGCTCAGATAGAGAAGGGAACATGAAGCCAAGGGATCTAGGAGGACCCGCTTGGGTTGGGAGCTGCCGAAAATAGACTATAGACCGAACACGATGGCCACTCAATACCTCTATTGCAAACCATAATATCCAAAAGGAGAGAGAAAACAAAAGAGAATGCCCTGCCACAGAGGTGGGGTGGGGAGAGGGAGGGTTGGGGGGATCAGAGGGATACTGAGATCATTGGTGTTGGAGAATGGGCACTGGTGGAGGGATGTGTAACGAATCATTGCATTACTGAAAGAAAAACACTAAAGTTTGTAAGTATGTGGCAGTACCTCACAGTGATACACTAATAATAAAAAATGTAAAAATGAAAACAAAAGTAGAAAAAAAAACAAAACCACAGGACCATAGTCTAGAATGTGATCGCCTCAGGTCCGATGGACATAAGACAGCTTAAATAGAAAAAAGAAAAATTGTCTTTTTAGAAAGAGCAGATTTTGAAGTCTGGTAGGTGCCAGGGTGGACCTTTACTTCCCTTTGGCTCAAAGATCCTCTAAGGCACATTTCATTGCATCTGCCTAAACCTAAACAAAGGATTTATCAAGCTGATAGTGTGGGCTTTTGGGGAAAGGACAGCTAAGGAAACCTTTTCTACATTGTAACAAAGAGTTCTGGCCTGGAAGTTTGCAGGTTGTATTCAGTGGCAGTTGCTGTAGTTTTTCTTTTGAATCCAGTTCTCAGTTCCTTTGGGGCCACATTCAGTGGGGGCTGTTGGACAGTGAAATGTGACCTCTGTGTGCATGGAAGTCCAGAAAAAAGCAGGAGACACCATGGGATCAAGGACACTTTATTTAACCATTTTCAACAGAGTCAGGACCCAAAATCAAACACAAACAGGCAGACACCTGTATACACAGGAGATCTTTCTCCCCAAGAATGGTGGTGCTGGTCTTCTACTCCATCTAGGTGGAGGCATTTGTGGGGGCCACAAGGAAGCCTGTGTGCCCAGGAGAGGCCTCTGCCTCAGGGAAGTTCCCCAAAACCTAAGCAGGAGGCTGGACATCTGGGCCCAATGCTCCAGCTCAGTCCATGAGTGTCTGCAACTTCCAAGGGTCTCATCAGTCACACACCTGGGAGTCTTGTCTTCACAACTTTCCCCAGGGACTCAGTCTTGGGGACAGCCTGGATCAGGGCCCACCGGCCCATGAGGAAAGGGACTGAGCATCAGGTGGGGCTGGTAGCTTCTCTTTCTCTCGTCCTCCCACCCAGCTTTCCTCCTTGACTCCTGCTTGGCTCTTTCTCCCTGTCCCTGCACCACAAAGGACAGTTTCTGCTCAGGCCTTGGCTTTTCCATCACTCTGCCCAGGCAGGGCCCAGATACACAAAGCACAAGCTGAATGAGATGTCTTTCCTTTCTTGGTTGTGTGACACCGAATGCTCTGGTCCTGAAAATGTAACTGTGTCCCAATCTCCAATGTTTGAGGCACAAAATCAACATTTGTACTGGCTCAAATATGTCATGATAATCTTAAAAGATACAAAGAATCTCCTTCCCTCCTGGGGAACCCCACGGCTGTTACGTAAGAATCTTGCAGATGTTGGTGATGTGTTTGAGATAAATCTGCTCAAAGCAATATTCTCCGACAATGAACAATCTTAGAAGAGTGATTCTCTAGATTGAAAACAGCAACTGTTATGCATCAGGAAAAAAAAGAAATCTAACTGCTGTATTTATTGGAAAAAAAATCTATTGTAAGTATAATTTGTGCATATAATTTCATAGGTACTTAGCAATCGAACATCTTAGCAATGTTCTTTGCATTGCAAACATCGACATCTTCATTCAGAGAGGCTGGATGTTGGGCAGGTAAGGAAACCAAAGGCCGGACCCTCATTGCTGCTCACTTCAACAACTCGAAATAGAAACTCACACCTGGGTGGAGAGCAAGGGTGGTGCCACTTTAATTTCACCATCTAGATGGGATGGAGAAGAGAGGGATATTAGAGACAGATCAAATACTAAACACACCTTTATATTCACAAATTAGTATTTTCTGATTAACACTGTTTGAATGTGATTATTCACATGAGAACCAGTCAATGTGCGGGTTATATCTATACCTCTGATATTTATCCTGCGAGTGGGATTTGTCACATCCATTTCATAGGGGGAAACTAACCAGGAGAAGGTAAATAACATGTTCATGGTTCACGGCTCATTTCAGGAAAGGGCAAGGCCTTGTGCTTAGATCTGGGCTCTAGGCCCCAGGTTTATTCCAACACCGAAGACTCTCTCTTTATCACTGGTTTTTGGGTCACACTCAGTGGATTTTGGATCACACTCAGTGATGCCCAGGGGTTTACCAGGGCACGGTGCTGGGGCTTCCTCCTGGAGTTGCACGTGCTGGATGCCATGGGGCAAGCTCTTGGCCTGGTTAGGGAGGATCTGAGAGGGGTTGGAGAAAAGGCCAGCAGAGCAGCCCTTTTGGCTATTGTGTGCATGAGTGTGTGCATGAATCTGCAGGAGCATTCATATGTGTGCATGTGTGTGCATGCTTGCATGAGTGTGCACTGTGTGCACATGTATGTGAATGTGTGTGCGCAAGTGTTTGGGTTTGGGAACTCTGTGTGTCACCCTCCCTTAATCCCTGGACGCCTGTTGCCCCTCTACTCACATGCTCAACACTTTGATTTCTGTGAATTAAAGACGAGGGTTTCATGATAAAAATGACAGGTTTTCTCAGAAAGTTCCAGGTGCAGTAAGACCCTTAAGAATACAAGCTCCCCGGGTAGGCCGTGGAAGTGACCTAGGCACTCTCAGTCCGGGCCCCTCCCAGCACCCTGTGCCCCCTTCCTTCTGTTCCTTTCTCTGCTGGCAGGGACCCACTCTTCCACTATCTCCTCTTTGCCCTGTTCTTTCTTTCAGGACATGTTTTCCCTTAAAAAAGAGTCTCCCTTCTTCCCACTATTGCCCCTGCTCTATTCCATATCTTCCCTTCATCTCAGTCCTCCTGGTATCTCCCCTGCGGACTGCCCACTTCAGGCTTACCCCTGGGGCACTGTAGGGTCACACCCAGTCTCTGTGTGAGTGCCCGAGAGTGATCCAACCTTAGTGCTCCAGAGACGGATGGGTGGGGCTGCTTTCAGCTCTGGGGCCTGGGTGGGGAGAGGGGAGATTTGCTCCACAGGAGCTGGCTAGAAAGGACAGAACCAGATCTCGGAGAACCTTGACTGGTCTCTGGGGCCGAACCTGCTGAGGGCCCATCACCTCCAGAACAGCCCTGGAGCCATCGCCAGAGAGACTCGCTACTCAAAGGGACCCCAAGGATATCTCCCTACTATTATTATACTTAGAGGGTAGGATTTGAGCCATACCCCGCACTGTTCAGGGGCTATTACTCACTCTGTGCTCATGAGTGATCCCTGGATGTGTTCTGGGGCCCACGTGTGGTGTCAGGCAGGAATCGAATTAGGGTAGCCACATGCAAGGAGAAACACATTTTCTCCTGTACTATCCCTAAACTCTCTCAGTATTTTTTAATTTTAAAAATAGTGTGTGTGCAGTGGGTGTTTGTGTGTGGAGGGGGGGATAAGGGACAGCAGTGGGTAGATTGCTTGCCTTGAAAGCAGCCAACTCAGATTCAATCCCTGGCACCACTTATGGTCCCCTTAATACACCAGAAGCGATCCTTGGTGTAGAAGAAGGAGTTAGCCCTGAGCACAGCCTGGGGTAGCCCTCAAACAAAACAAGAAAATGACAGCTAAGAAGCTGCACTCAGAACGATGCCTATTCCCAGGTCAGCCAGTAGTCCCCAAAGCACAGAAACTAGTCCCACAAGGATCCTTGAATGCCTGCACCAAACGCAGGAATTCACAGCCTGAATACTGCACTCATAAATGCTTCCTTTTCCCAGGTCAGTCTGAAGCATTTCTTCACTTCATCATATCTCATTGAGAGGACATCCCACATTCTAACTCTGGACACCCAGCCATACAACAGCATACAGAAGTCATCTCAAGGGTACAAAATGCACAGTGAGAAAACAGAACAGGATTCCACTACACCTAGTGACCAAAGATGGCAGCCCTAAAGACTCAACAAATAGTAACCAGTTAAACGACGTATCTGATAAAGACTTCCTAGGGGAAATGTTGAGGATGTTTAAGGAACTCAAAGGGGCAATGATGGAGTGGATATCCAATAAAACACAAGCGAGTATGAGAGCAGAAGTGAGAAAAGTACAAGCAAATGACAGAATTTGTTAAGTGATACCAAACCTCACTGGAAGGCCTTATTAGCAAGTGTAACTGTAGCTGAAGGCAAAAATGAGTGAATTCCATGATGAAATGCAGAAAACTTTCAGAGAACAGCAAAAGATGGAATAAAAACTCAAATTAAATAAACAACACATAATAGAACTCTGGGATGAATTTGAGAAGAACAACATAAGAATCAGTGGTGTCATGGAGGGACAGGAAAGAGCAACTGTCAAAACTATCATTGCTGAGAAGTTTCCAGAGCTGGAGAAGACAAGCCCCCTGATCCAGGAGGCCCAAAAGGTGCCAGCTAAAATAACTTGGAATAAAAATAACCCAAGACACATCCTAATCATAGTAACCACAATATAGAGAGAATACTGAAAGTCACAAATCAAAGAACGAAATTATATACAAAAAAGCATTAATAACAGTTTCAACAGATTTATCCTAAGAGAATCTCCAGAATTGAAGGATTTTAACTATAACATTTTAAATATATCTCATAAGGGTGAGATATAGTTTTAAAAAACTCAGCAAATGAACATCTCACCAAGAATACTTGACTCAGTTAGACTCTCATTCAGACTTGAGGAACAATTCTCAACTTCATAGAAAAACAACAGCTCATGAACTTTATAGACTCGAAACCATCTCTGCAAGAAGAACTAAAAGGGATACGCTAAGACAAGATGAATCTAATAAACACACTAAACTCGTACAGAAAGATGGCAGAAAACTCCATAACTCTCAATGTTAATGACCTAAATGCACCAAGTGAGAGACACAGAGTGGCAGGATGAGTTAGAAAATTAATCTAACATCCTACTATATATAAGAAACACAGGTGAATAGTAAGGGCAAACAGAGACTCAAAGTCAAATGTTCAAATACATTATTTTAAGCAAACAATTCCCCCCAAAAATGCTGGTGTAGCCATACTGGTATCAGACAACACTGACATCAGGATTAAAAAGTTCTAGAGACAGAGAAGGCCATTTTGTAATGATCAAGGATACATACATCAGGAAGAACTCACACTCCTAAAAATATATGCAACTAATTCAGTACCAGCAACATACATAAAACTATTGTTAATAGACTTGAAGGAAGACTTATAAAAACACAGCAATACTGGGAGGTTTCAAACCCACTCTATCATCACTTGAAAAATCAAGTGGATTAACACTCAGTGCTGACAAATATCAGATCAAATTGAATTAAAGAATTCAATATCATAACTTAACCCATAGGTACATGAAGGAAAATGTAGGCAGAACCCTCCATGATATTGAAGCTAAAAGCATTGTTAAGGATGAAATACCACTGAACAAGCAAGTGGAAACAAACATAAACAAATGGGACTACATCAAACTAAAAGCTTCCGCACCTCAAAAAGAAACAGTGTCCAAAATACAGAGAGAGCCCACGGAATTGGAAAGAATATTTACCTAATACCCATCTGATAAGTGGTTAATACCCAGGATATCAGGGAGATGCAAGTCAAAACAACAATGAGATATAATCTCACACCACTGAGACTGGTATGCATCAAAAAGAACAAGATTAACTAGTGCTAGCACAGATGTGGGGAGAAATGGACTCTCATTCCTTGCTGGTGGGAATGCAGACCATTCCAGGCTTTTTGGAAAACAATATTGGCATTCCTTAAAAATCTAGAAATTGAGCTTCCATATGACTCCGCAATAGTACTTCTGGGAATATATCCATAGGGTGCAAAAATGCACAGTTAAAATAACATCTGCACCTGTATGTTCATTGCAGCACTGTTCACAAGAGCCAGAATCTGGAAACAATCCGAGTGCCTGAGAACAGATGACTGGTTAAAGAAACTTTGATACATCTACACAATGGAATACTATGCAGTTGTTAGGAAAGATGAAGTCATGAAACTTGCTTCTAAGTGGCTGGTCATGGAGAGCATCATGCTAAGTGAAATGAGTCAGAAAGAGAGGGACAGACGTAGAAGAACTGCACTCATATATGAAATATAAAGTAACATAATATGAGACTGACACCCACAAACAATAGAGACAAGGGCCTGGAATATTTCTCCATAGTTGGAACCTGCCTCATGAACTGGGGGAAAGGCAGGTGGAATAGTGAAGGGATCATTTAGTCCATGATGTTTGGAGGGATCGCTTGGGATGGGAGATGTGTACTGAAAGTAGATAAAGGACCAAATGCGATAGCCTCTCATACTATATGAAAACCATAATACTCACAAGTAGAGAGAAAGTATGGGAGAAATTGTCTGCCATATAGGAAGGTGGATAGTTGGTATGGGTGGGGGATACTGGGGACATTGGTGGTGGAGAATGTGCACTGGTGGAGGGATGGGTGTTCAATCATTCTATGACTGAAATTCAAACATGAAAGCTTTTTTTTGTATTTTTTATGTAGGAGTACTGCTATTTATTCAGCCACTGATTTGCTGATTGAATTGGGCATGAACTCCACCTTGCTTTTTTTTCATAATTTTATTTATTTTTTTCTTCTTATATTTATTTTTTGAATCACTGTGGGAAAAGTTACTAAGCTTTTAGGTTTATGTCTCGGTCATACAATGATCAAACACCTTTCCCTTCACCAGTACTCATTTTTCACCACCAAGAACCCTAATATACCCCCCTCTCACCCCTCCCAATACCTGTGAGGCAGATGATTTCTACTTAACTCTTCTCTACATTTATTACATTCATTATTTAAACAAAAGATGCACCATTATTGTTTAGAATTCCCCCCCAACAATCAGAATTGCTGAAAAGACATTGTGAAATACTTGTTGGTATTTAGCTGGTATGAGAATCATATAATGTCATATAATGATTTTGGATTTCTGCAAAAAGCCAGATAATTTCGAGATTGGTTTCTCTGCGTCTGGTGTTATGGCTGTGCCGGAGAGCCACTTGTGGGGGGGGGCAACTCATGACCTCAGTAGGGCGTGAAGGATGAGCCGGTACTGGCCCCCTTCCCATGAGACTGCAGTTGCCCTGTCACCGCTGGCTCATACCTGACTTTCCTATAAGCTCTGAGGCAGGGGCCACCTTGTATGCAGTCCAGATGCATTTCTGCCAAAAGCTGCTGGGTTTCAAGATTTGTTTCTGAGTCTCTGGGATCATGGTCATTAATCAGCTTGAACAGGAGCCAGAGAGGCCATTTGTAGGTGGCAACTCGGGGTCTTGCTGGGATGGGGAGGAAAGGGCTGGTTCCACCCCCGTCTGGTGAGGCCCCTTGTGTCTCGTCACTGCAGGCCCAAACCTGACTGTCCAGTGGCCTCTGGAGGATGGCATTCACAGGGTCACCAGGAGGAACATGCCAAGGCACAAAACCTATTCCCACCTGGAGTTGCCCAGCGCCAGTAACCTACTGCAAGAATGGGACCCATTTCTGTCAAAAGCTTTTGGGTTCCAAGATTCATTTCTGAGTCTCTGGGATCATGGCTGTTAAGCATTTTAATCAGGAACCAGAGAGGCTATGCTTCCAATTATATAGCTGAGCCAGAGGTGGTTTGTGGGTGTGTCTCCTACATACCTAACTTTTGGCCCATTACTTTCTTGGTAAACTTTGCCCCAAGATTTTGGGGTCTGGCCAAAGGCACAGCAGCAATTTTGGGGTATTTGAGTCTGACATTGCCATCAGGCTGCTGATGCACTCGCGTTACAGGTACAGATTGACTTGCTGGCGACACCATACTCCCTAAACATGAAAGCTTTTTAACTGTATCTCATAGTGATTCAATTAAAAACAAACTCTACTAAAGTACTGGACTTGAAGGAAGAAATGGTTATCTTTTAGGCCACAAAACATACCTCCATAAAGTCAAGAGCGGAAATCTTATCAACTGTCTTCTCAGAACATAATACTCAGAAAATAGAAGTTAACCACAAACAGATAAGGAGAAACAACATGAACAGCTGGAAAGTAGTGAGCTGTGTTGTTCATTATTCAACAATATTACTAAAAAACTAGTGAGTCAGAGAGGAAATCAAATGAGACAAATGAGAATGAGTACACGACCTACCAGGATTCATGGGACACAGCAAAAGTGGGCTTAAGAGGAAAGTTCATAGCTACATAAGCATTCATCAAGAAGGGAACAAAGCCCACATAAATAATCTAACAGCACAGTTTGGGAAAATGGAAAATGACCAACAAAAGGAGCCTAAAGCAGCCAGGAGGAAGGAAACAATAAAATTTAGCAGAAATTAATGAATTGGAATAAAATATATTTAAAAGATTAATGAAACCAAGAGCTGGTTCTTTGAAAAAATAAACAAGATTTGTAAACCACTAACAAGATTCAGAGAGAGAGAGAGAGAGGGGGGGGGGGAGAGAGATAATCCTGATTAATCAAATCAAATGAATGAGGGAATGCACCACAGATATTACAGAAATGCAAAGGATCATCAGAGATCACTTTGAAAATCACTATGTCATAAAATAAGAGAACCTAGAAGGAATGAAAAAATGCTTAGGCTCCTAAAGTCTTTCAAAGCTGAATCAATATGATTTGGAATACCTGAACAGACTTGCCACTATCAAGGAAACTGAAAGGGTAATCAGAAACCTCTCTCCCTAAAAAAATCTGGCCAAAGACCGAGATGGATTAACTAGTGAATTCTTGCAAACATTTAAAGAAGTGCTACTCTAATCCTTTACAGGCACTTTCAGGAAACAGTTTCTAGAAAGCAAATAACCCTGATACAAAAGCGACAGAGCACCAAAAAATCAGAATTATAGACCAATATCACCTAGGAACATAGATGCAAATATCTACAAATACTAGCAAATTCAATCCAACAACCCATTAAAAAAATCGTACACCACGACCAAATGGGACTTATCCCGGTATGCATGGACGGTTTAGCATATGAAAGTCAATGAATGTAAAACACCATATCAATACAGGAACATAAAAATCTCAGAATCATATCAATAGACACAGAGAAAGCATTAACACCTATTTGTGATAAAAAACTCTCAACAAAACGGGAATGGAAGGAAATTTTGTCATCATAGTTAAAGCCACTTACACAAGCCCACAGACAACATAGTACTCAATGTCAAAAAACAAAAATCCTTCCCTTTAGGATCAGGGTGCTTAAGACAAGGGTGCTCCTAAGAAAATGATGGTTTGAGGAACCAGTAAGAATGGGAGATGTGTGCTTAAAGTAGATAAAGGACCAAACATTATAACCTCTCAGTGTCTGTATTGCAAACCATAATGCCCAAAAGTAGAGAGAGAGTATGGGGAATATTGTTTGCCATGGAGGCAGGGGGAGGGTGGGAAAGGGGGAAGTATGCCAGGGATATTGGTGGTGGGGAATGTGCATTGGTGGAGGGATGGGTGCTTGATCATTGTGTGATAATAACTCAAACATGAAAACTTGTAACTATCTCACAGTGATTCAGTAAAATTTTAAAAAAATATTGAAGAGAATAATTTTTAGATATTAATATTTATGTCATTATAAGTAATATGATTGAAATTCCTACAAATATCTTCTAAAATTCACAAACACCAGATGTTTTGTGGTGACATGATTTGAAGCTTGACGAAACAAATGAACAACAAAAATTTTCAACCTATAATTGTAGCACTGTAGCACTGTCCTCCTGTTGTTCATTGATTTGCTCGAGCCAGCAACAGTAACGTCTCCATTGTGAGACTTGTTGCTGTTTTTGGCGTATTGAATATGTCACGGGTAGCTTGCCAGGCTTTGCCAGCAGGCGCCATACTCTTGGTACCTTGCTGGGATCTCCGAGAGGGGCGGAGGAATCAAACCCGGGTTCCCGGGTCAGCTGCGTGCAAGCAAAACACCCTACCTTCTGTGCTATCATTCCAGCCTATCAATATTTGTATGCCCAATAAATTTTTAATCTTAATAAAAGACAAGGTGCTCCCTTTCACCACTTCTATTCAATATAGTATTTATTGGAAGTGTTTGCCATACTAGTTGGGTAAATAAAAGATACCAAGGCATCAAGATAGAAAAGGAAGAAGCCAAACTCTCCCTACTTATGTATGACATGATAGTATATTTAGAAAATCCTAAAGACTCTATCAAAAAAGCTCCTGAAAACAATAGATTTGTGCAGTATAGTGGCACCCTATAAAATTAATAATCAAAAATCTATTCCTTTCCTTTATAAATAATGAAATAAAAGACACATTATAAAACAATCCTATTCACAATTGCACATCAAAAATCAAGTACTTGGAATGTGCCCAACTTAAGAAGTTAAAGACTTATAGAACACTAATCAAGAAATAAAAGAAAACACAAGAAAATGGAGACATATGTGCTACTCATGGATTGAGAGGACTAATGTCATCAAAATGACAATATTCCCCAGAGCACTATATAGATTCAATGCAGTCCCTATAAGAAACCAGGACTTTTTTTTCAAAGAAAAAGATTAAATGCTCCAGAAATTTATATGGAACAATAAACTCCTCCCTCCCCTCCCCAGATAGCAAAAGTAATCCACTGGAAAAAGAATATGGGAGGTATCACTTTCCCCAAATCGAACAGGTTGTAACGTGGTTGTAATTAAAACAGCATGATACTGGAATTAGGTGGAATTGGGACAGATCAGTGGAATAGGATAGGGAACCAGAGACAGATCCTTAGGTAAATGGTCAGCTAATCTTTGAAATAGGAGCAAAAAATATAAAGTGGATCCTCTTTAACAAATGGTGCTGTGATAACTGGACAGCCACATGCAATAAAACAAGCTCAGACCTCTTTCTAATGCTCTGCACAAAGTCAAATAAAAACAGATGAAAGACCTAGATATTAGACCTGAATTCATAATTCATATAGAGGAAATTTTAGGCAAAGCTCTCTATGACATTGAAGCTAGATCCATCTTTAAGGATGAAGTGCCACTGACCAAACAAGTAGAAGCAAAGATAATCAAATGGGACTACATGAAATTAAGAAGCTTCTGTATCTCAACGGAAATGATGATCAGAATACAAAAACAGCAACAGACTGGAAGAAGTTATTTGCCCAGCACTCTTCCAACTAAAGGCTAATAATCCAAGATATATACATTGACAAAAACTCAAACAAATACAACCCTATCGAATAATGAGATATCACCTCATACCACAGAGACTGGAACTTATCAAAATGAAAACAACAACCAGTGTTGGCAAGGATGTGGAGGAAAAGGAAACCTTATTCACTGCTGGTGGGAATGGCCATGGATCCAGCTTTTGAAAGACATTATGGACATTCCTCCAAAAACTAGGGGTTGAGTTCCCATATGACCCAGCAGCTCTACTCCCGAAAATACACCCAAGGGTTCAATGGCAGAAATCAGAAAAAAAAAAACCTTCACTCGTGTGTTCATTGCAGCACTATATAAAATAGCCAGAATGCAGAAAGAACAAAATGCCCTTGAATGTATGACTGGATAAATAAATCATAATATATATATATATAGTACATATACATACAGTACGTAGAATACTATTCAGTCTTAAAAAGTCATAAAGGCATGTAATTTGCTGCAATATCAATGACCCTGGGGAGTATCATATTGTGTCAAGTCAGAGGGAGAGGAATATATTCAGAATGATCTCTCTCGTATATGGTATATAAAGAAGACTCGCGAGGGAATATCAAATGGAGGATGACGATAGAAATGAAGAGTAGGAGAACTGATCTTCACTAGGAAGTGTGGCACTGGGCAGGTGTGGGGAGATAAGGTAGGGAAGGAACAGTAGAGCAATGGGGGAGGAGAAAGTGCCTGCCCCAGAGGCAGGCTGAAGGGCAGGGGGAACTGGGGACACTGTGAGGGCATCTGTGTTAGAACAATATACACCTGAAAGTCATGAGTGTCTTTGTCACTCAGTGCTTCAATTTTTAAAAAACAAGGAAAAAAATGTGGGGCCATGTGCACTCAGGGGCTGAGGGGACACTTCCGCTCATACTAGACCAATGTGGCTGGGGTCAGTGTTAGTGCTTGGAGGCCCCCAGGGCTGCATCCAGGATGCCTGGGACCACATGGTGGCAGGGCTCGAACCCAGGTCTAGCAGGGCCCTGAAGACTGCCATCTCCTGGCTCTTAATGGATCTTCTCTTGTCACAGAGGGGGGAGACAAAAGTTAGAGAGATTAAGTGATGACTCTGGTCACTGCCAGTGTTAGGGACAGGGGTTGACGCTCGTATCAGGACAGACAGGGCGCCTGGACTCACTTATTATTCAGGGTGGTGGAAGCTCACTTGTAGGGATTGTGCAGCTGGCCGGAGGGGCCGGTTTGGACCCTCGGGAAGAGTCTTCCCTCTGTGTATGGCCCGGAGAACCCTGTGTGCTGCATTGCCATATTCTGAGAGTCGTACTCAACCATCTTCTGCTTGTCAGTGTTTTTCTGTCTGCTTCTTGAACTGTGAAGTTAGTCAAAGGAATTAGGTTCAGACAATGGCCAACAGACCCTCACAGCCAACTCTCCTAATCCATTCAACAGGGCTTGAAAATTTTGAGAGCATTAGAAATTGACAAGTGACTTACCATGAGACATTTTTGACAGCATCAGAAATTGACAAGTGAGTGACCATGAGAAAACAATCACACAAAGGTCCCTGGCCTCTTGTCACCTGGCTTCCCCAGCTGTTTACATTTCAGAGCCTTCAAAGATCTGCTACCCTATTCATGACTCTCTTTGGTGTAGACCCTGAGTTTGAGGACACTCTCCTGTAAGCCCTGATGAGCACCACCACCATGGCCAATGCTGATGTACACCACTGTCTAATTTCCCAGCCCCATCACAGTTTTGCGAATAAGTTCAGTATTTTATTTCTTTTTGGTTTTTTTGGGCCATACCCAGCTGTGCTGAGGAGTGCTCAAAGAATCACTCCTGGTGTTACTCTGAGGACCATATGCATTGCCCAAAATCAAACCACGGTCTGCTGTATACAGACAAGCTTAAAAAGTCTTGTACTGTCTCTGTGTCTCTGTGGTGCCAGTTTTTTTTATTTTGAAGTATTTGTGGAAACAAGCAGATGTTTATGGAGCTATTTTTAAGAAAAATGAACTATTTATGGAACTTTTAAACTATTTATGGAAACAATAATAGATGCCAAAGAGAAAGTGTAATTGATGGGATAAATTTGTATTTAACCCAATTCAGTGTTTAAAGAGCACCTTTGTGAATAAAATGAGCTCCAGGTATGAAAGGAGAACTATGCATTTCCAATGTTCTACTGCAAATTCTTTGCACAGGCAGCTGGGATACACCCAAAGATACTCAGGGACTGCTCCTGAGGGGGCTCAGGGGATCAAGCAGTGTTTGGGATGAAATCCAGTCTTCAATTCAGTGGGTATTCTCCAGACCTTTAAGTTATTTCTCCAGGCATAAATATTATTTTTTTGAATTTTGAGCCACATTATTCTGGGGCTACTCATAGCTCAAGGGATCACAACTGGGCCTCCTGCACAGAGTGCATGAGCTTAGCCCACTGAGCTTGCTCTTAAAGTCAAGTGCAAGACCTTGGTGGTGAAGAGGCATCTGAACCCCAATTAATCCATAACAATCGGGGGCCACCAGATCCACATCCAGCAGCACTCAGGCACCATGAGTAACCACAAACCAAATAAAGGACTTGACCCATGAAAAGCATGAGCTCTATCACCAAAACTGTCTCCACCCCCTACCCTGTGAACTCTGATCATGGCCCCTAGTCCCCAGGAGAGGGTCATGAAGGTAGACCCCTCCCTTGAATTCTTGCCCTGTGACCATACTCCTGCACAGTGAGACTAGGCGAGGCCTCCTTCCCTTTGTAGTGGGCAGGAAATTCTCTTTCTCAGTGTGCCCTGGACTGAGAGCCAGCGTGCCTCAGGAGGGAGGTGGTGAGAGTGTTCCTGGATGGGACTCCTGGTGTTGCTGCTCCTCCTGTGATGCTCTGTGTGCTGTGAGTGCAGCTTGGGGGACAGGAGAGCCAGCCAGTTCTCTAGTGAGAGCAAGGCAACCTGGACAGACATGGAGTGTTCTGAGCCCCTCCCAGGAAGGGATTAGACACACTTCTATTTCCCACTTTGCATTCTTATAATCAGACACAGAGAATGAGTTATTATCAAAGTAGAATAAATTAGGAAAGCATAGAAGAAGCAAAAATATTTTAAGAACCTAAAATCTATTTATTTGCATGAGAGTGAAAAATTATCCATTTTGCCAAGATAGAATGTATGAGTTAAATGTTAGTGAGTTATTAAAAACTCATTTTTATCAAGTGGAGCCTTTGGTATAACTGAAATGGAGGGAACTTTGCATGTCTAAATATTTATGGGATAAGTGAAGGCTCCTTCTCCAGTTTTCGGAGCACCAAGGTGAGAAATGGCTGTGAAGAAATGCTTCAGTGCAGACCCCAGGGACTCTTCAGAGGCTGGTGTTTGGCCCTTTACAGGTGGTCCTGACAGAGGAGTGATACAAGACAATACCAAAGGAATTAAAGACTGGGAACAGAGTTTTTAATAGTCCAGGAAATGGTTGCTATGCTATATTAGAGAAATAAGAAAAATGAACCTTCACACATTATTTTTTCTCTGCAAAGCATCCAAAATTACGTACGTGATGGATTTTTCTTTTATCTGATTCATTTTTTGTTTTGTTTTGGCACCATTGGCCACCCTGATGGTGTCCAGGGGCTCCTACTGGTTGTGTGCTCAAGGGTCTCTACTGGTGAGTCTCAGAGGGCGTGGGGATATAGCTTGGTTTGTCTGCATAAAAATCAAGTGTCCCACCATTGCTCAGCCCCCATAAATGTGATATTTAAAGAAAACAATCTAGAAGGTTAAACGAATAAAATGTTGAGTTGCTTTGGGTTGGTGGTATTTGTGGATAAATTTTCATTTTTAAAAAATCTTTCTCTATTATATGATATATTTAGATAAATATAGGATAATTGATATTGATAATTGATATAAATATATTATGATAATACAATAATATTATATGCATTTGGTTTGGAAGTCACACCCGGTGAAGCTCAAGATATACCCCTGGTTCTGTGCTCAGGTATCACTCCTGGATGGAATAAGGAGGTCCTATGTGATCCCGAGAATGAATTTGGCTGACTGTGTACAAAACAAGCACCTTAGCTGTTGTACTATATAACCGTATTTTCTATATTTTCTTAAACGACTGCGTAGAGCTGATAGAATCAGAGGGAACTCAAGGTGACACAACGAGATCAGAGAAGTCTATCTCTGCTCCATGTCTTGCCCAGGAGATGTGAGGTTGGTGCTGTGGGTGTTTCGATACACTAGAGTGTGATGTCAGGGACTGCACTCCAGGAAGGGGAAGGTTTTTTCTTACCTCATGTCCATGAAGATCACTGCAATCACCAAGACGAGAATGTAGATACCTGCAATGCTGCCCGTGATGGTGAGAATCAGCTGAAAATCTGTAAGGGATAAGCAAGGTAGGATTGGCTACCAGCAGCCCGCAGCCTTGTCCACCGCCCAAGGTGTGTGAGAGCTCATCAGTATCTCTTGTGTGGATTGCATGTTCCTGGTCATAATGCAGATGCACTGGATGAAATATAATGCTATTAAAATAAATCTCACTTTTATCTCAACTTTCTACATTTCACTTACAATTTAAAAAACTTTAAAATTAAGCAGGAAGCTTGAATTATACTTCAATTAGACCGTGCTCTTCCAGACTCTGTCTCTTTCTTCTGGTTACTACTTTCTGTCACCTTCAATTTGGATTTTTGAAGCTGCTCAGTCTGGCAAAGACTCCAAAGTTTATGCAGCCCAAATCTTGCTTTCTCTTTGGGGGGTGGGGTGGAGCTCACAACTCCTGGTCTTGGGGACTACTCCCCAAATGTTCATGGGAACTTTCAGCACTGGGGGTCAAGCCTGAGGCTTCTGCATGCAAATAATGCACAACAGTCCATTGAGAATCTTCCCTGGCCTCAAATCTCTCATTTTTCGGCATGATCATTACCAACACAGAAGTAAGAAAGACTTAACAAATACAGCATCAGGCCCAAGAGAGCACTCAAAGGGCCTGGGCTTTGTGTGCAGGAGCCCTGGTTGTATCTCCAGAACTTCACAGTGCCCCAAGCAATGTGGAGTGGGGTTCCCCACACCCCAGATTTCAACCAAATTCAGCATTGTAACAAATTAAGTCAAATTTTTTTCTATTTTTTTGGAAGTGGAGAGAAGTTTCATCTGGATGTGCTAAACACTCAGTCCTGGCTCAGTACTCAGGGATCATTTTTGGTGGAGCTTAAGGGACCATTTGTGGTGGTAGGAATTGAACATCAGTGACTGTGTGCAAGGCAAGTACCTTACCCACTGTATTATCTCTGACCCCAAACAAATATTTTCATCATTAACATTGTGGTTATCTTGGAGACAATTTGTAATGTTTCCTTCATGCTGGATTGGTGTTTTTTGTTAAATATGTAAACTGTAAAACCTATTAACCCCAAATAGAAGGTCAGAATTTTCCAGGTCTGGTAGGTGTGGGTCTAGGAAGAAATGAAGCAAGAGCATTTGTAATGCCACATCTGAAAATATGAAAGAACTGGAGATAAAGTCCAATGGATTCTTTAAATGTGTAGTTCTGGCACTGCTCTCTCAATGCTATTTGGGATCCACTGGTCTATTGTCCTGTCTAAGGCAGAGAATTGATCGCTAATTGATATCAGAGAAATTGATTAGCATGTCAGGATTCTCAGGGACACGCCAGTGGCACTAGTCAAACTCAGCACTCAGCTTGGTTTTCCCTGAAGGGGGCAAAGGGTGGTATGACCCCAAAGACGAAGTGTCAATTTTCCCTTTTTTTTAGAGTAGAGATTCCAGGGACCCTGATTGATTTCAGAATGTGTCCAATGTCTGTTTCTCAAAGGCTCTATAAAGCCAGAGTTTCATACTCACTGTCTTGACAGTTCACTCCGCTGTAGCCAAACGCACACCTGAAACAGAGTAAGGAATTGGAAACCACGGTCAAGGTTGAGGGCCTCTGGGGTGGGCGTGGGAGTCCCACCCCTGTTCACTGCCTCCTTCCATCTCCCACTCCCCGCCTTCTCCCTCTTTCCATCTCTTTCCCCTTCCTTCTTTCCATTCCCTTCTCTGGGATGAGCATGCACCTTGGAATTGCAGAGGGTGCTACACGTGTAGCCACATTTGCTCCTGACTGTTCGGGAAACTCCTCTGGCCTCTGGGTTCCAGGAAGATTCAGCCACTCAAGTGAAGCTGAACTCAGGAGTCTGGGGCATGTGGGCCCCCAGTAGGGGACTATACATTCCCAGCAGTGTGGTCTGGGAGGCATTGGCTACATGCTCCCAAGCTCATAGAGAAGGTCCAAAACACATTGATGATGATGATGATGATGATGATGATGATGATGATGATGATGATGATGTCTTTCCTGCTCCACTCTTTTAATTTAGTTGTGAAATTAGTTATTCAAAACTGGGTTTCAGGCATACAGTGTTTCAAGATCAATACCTTCACAAGTGTCCATTTCCCTCACCAATGGCCCCTCTATGCCCCCACACACCAGTCTGTCTCTTCAAGGATCGCTTTAAAAAAGATATTCTGCGTTGTTGTTTTAGTACTGCTAATGATAGGGTCTGCATGTAACACTTTACCACCTTCCAGCACCAAGATCTCTTCCCAGTTGGACACTTCCCTCCACCATAGTCATTGCCCTTCCCTGTCCTCTCCCCACCACCACCAACACCAAATGGCTTCTGTCCCACTGAAGATCAGTTCTCACATTCTTTCTTTCCATTTTCCTGGGCATTTGTTATTCCGCTGATATATTTCTTTATTTTCAACAAACGAGAGAAATAATTCTGTGTCTGACTCTCTCCCTCTGAGTAATGTCACTCAGCATGGTACTCTATATGTCCATCCATGTATATTTTGCTTCACTTGTGCCAGGAACCGAAGTTCTGATTTTATATATTTTTTATTAGCGAAACACCACGAGGTAGAGTTATAGACTTACAAATTTTTGTGCTTGGGTTTCAGTTATACAATGATCAAGTACCCATCCCTCCCGAAGTTCTGATTTTAAACCCAAACATTCTCTGCAAGATCTATCCTTTTGGCGTGACTTTAGTTAAGGAAGATTTAAAGAAAGGTAGTTAGAGTCTCTTACTTTTGACAGATCCCGTTTCCGTCTTCCATGTAGTCTGGCAGGCACACACACTTAGCACGCCCTGCGGTTGCATTCCACTGGCAATGTGTATTGGATTTTGAGATGCAGCTGAGGACATGGATCAGCTTTGAAAACACAGAGATGTCTGGGTAACTCACATACAGCCTCTGCAACCCCCTGTGCAAAGTCACAGCCTGATATTTCTTTACCTTGATTTTTCTAGGTTTTCATCCAGACATAGGCACTGGGTCCGCCTTGTGCCCCCATGGACCCAATGGGCTACCCCCCCTCAGCCCAGACCCCCATTTGGTCCTGTTGTGCAAAGTCTATATTCAGATTGTTTGGACTCTGAGAGGCATATGGACCCTTGAACCAAGTTTACACGTTGCAATTGTGAACTGGGAAATACCTGAGCTGTAAAGAACATTTGGAAGGCAGTAAAACACTTACGGACACATTGAGAAGCTTGTGCATTAGGTCTGAACATTCCAGATTTGCAAACACATGTTAAATGATCAGTGCATTCGTTGTCATTCATTACACAGCCATAATAATCACACATATCTTGCTCTAAAAGGCACAAATAATTTAAATGTAGATTTTGCAGGACACTGTGGATATAGTCACTTATGGAGCACCCCTCTCCATTGTGGTTACAAGTATCTTTTATTAAGGCTTTAGGATTTAACCAATGGAAGTCCAGGGTTCTGAAACACACTTCTCAGTCCTCTCTTCCGTGACACTACCTTTACAGTATTCGAGTCAAATTAACTAGATCCAAATGAGTCACACTGTTGTTCACGTTTGAGATCTCTTTCATACCTAGTCTGTACTTGTTTCCACAATAGACACAGTAGCTACAGAACTATGAGTCCCATATCTGTAGAGTTACCCACTTGAATCCATAGAAAGTTTCACTGAATAACCCATAATCCAGACAGTAGTACCATGGGAATTGTAGGGGTTAAGTAACTAAAGACAGCATCAGAGGAAAGTCTTGGCTAAACCTTGACAGACAGAGGAAGCTTGAATAGGCAACGGTGAGGGAAAGTTTGTATAAGGGGAATAAGCAAAATGTGAAGGGAAGCAGAGAATTCTTGACAAGGAAAAGTGGACCTGTCCTTGAGGTAGGAAGTGGTGAAATTGGGCAGAAAGAGGTAGAAGACAATGGAGAATTCTCGGCATTACCATTTATTGGTTGTGGGTTCTCAGTTTAGTCATTTGACTACTGGGGGTCCAAGCATCTTACAATGTTAAATGAAACTAATAATTCTTATTTGACATGATTGTTGTAAGAATTGTATGAGCTAGTATAAAAATAAATTCATACCAGGGAAGCCTCAATAGTCAATGATTCATTCATTCATTCATTCATACCTAGTCTGAATTCATACTCATATGAATACCTATTCATTCATACTCATAGTTCTGTAGCTACTGTGTCTATTGTGGAAACAAGTACAGACTAGGTATGAATGAATGAATGAATGAATCATTGGTATAGCAGAGTTTGAATGCCAAAGTAAGGATAATAACTACTGTCCTATAAGCGCAGGTATAGCAGAGTTTGAATGCCAAAGTAAGGATAATGACTACTGTCCTATAAGCGCAGGAATTCTTTGGTATATTTTGAGTCAGAACACAGTACATGAAAGACATTTTTTAAGAACCTGAAGCCAGAGAAACAGGACGGGGTTGTAGGTACTTACCTGGCATATAGCCAAACATGATTCAATTCCCAGCACCACATAAGATTCCCTATACACCAAAGGACTGATCCCTGAGCACAGAGCCAGGAGTAAGCCCAAAGCACCATCATGTGTGACTGAATACACCCTGTCACTGTCACTGTCCTCCCGTTGTTTATTGATTTTCTCCAGTGGGTCCAGTAATGTCTCCATTGTGAGACTTCGTTGTTACTGTGTTTGGCATATCGAATATGTCACGGGTAGCTTGCCAGGCTTTGCCGAGTGGGCGAGATACTCTCAGTAGCTTTCCGGGTTCTCCGAGAGGAGCGGAGGAATCAAACTCCGGTCGGTCATGTTGGCTGCGTGCAAGGCAAATGCCCTACCCACTGTGCTATCGCTCCAGCCCGAATACACCCTAGCTCTTAGAATATTAGCCTTAGGGCAGGTTGGAAGACCTTAGGGATAAAAACTCTGAATCTAACAACATACTGGCAGGGGTTGTCAAATATAAGCAGGTTGAAAAAATGTGTGAGTCCTTTCCTTTATCACCTGCCTTTCAGAAATGCCTCCAATGAAAAGTCCTGTAAAAGACATTCTATGTTTTATGACACAGAAGAGAGAATCAAATTTTGGAGTGGAAGCAGATCTGGAACAGATTTTTTTTTCTCCAAGTTTGAAGTTGCTCGTTTCCTAGTGCTAGCCAGCTCTTGCTCTTTTGACCAATGTGACTGTCATCTGAAAATTGTTAACGTGCCACTGGAGCTATATCTGGTGTCAGAGTGGAGAGATGCTGAGAGGAAACTTCAAAGACCCTACTCAGAGTTGAGGGCCAATGATTTCAAATATGCCAGGGCTTAATGTCCAGCTCATCACTAAGGAGAGACCCCATAGAGATGCTACTGGGCATCCCAGCTACATATGATGGAGGCTCTGGGCATTTCCAGCTGCTGACCACTCTGAGTAGTCAGTTTCAATGTCGACTGGGGCACCTTCATTTCCTCACGCAAGATTCATCTGACCAAAAGTAGATTATGTGATGTTAAGGGTTTAACTTTCACCGCAACCCTTTCCTCTCCAAGAAATGGAGATTGTGACTGCCTGGCCTGTTATTTTGGACCAGATTCTGACCACCAGGAGACACTGATCAACAGAAGTTATGGGTTCCTTGGAAGACAAGCAACTAGTGGCTTCAGAGAGAAGAGCAGACCTTGAATCAAGATGGAAATATTTAGAAAGGGAAAGATATAGTTCCATGACAAGGAATTGAGAGATAAAAACAGTTCAAACTGGTTAGAAGTTAAAAAACTAACACTAAGTGATGCAGCTGCAGATGGTTCTCATGAGACTGAAACAGTTGAAAAGTTGTGGAAGAGGGTCATGAAATTTCAAAAACTGGGATGGTTTGCACCATGTCTTTCAGATGAGAGGCATAAAAATGACAAAATGCTCCACTAACTAAAGAATATTTAATATTTGAGTCAATATAAATGTCAAATGAGCTGAGACTTGCCATAAGCAAGCCCCCAAATAAGAACAAGTACCAAAGGGTTTTCATTTAAATTAGAGGTGTGTGCATGAGCAATTGTGTGTGTGTGTGAGTGTGTGTGTGTGTGTGTGAGAGAGAGAGAGAGAGAGAATTTTTTGTTAACATTGATTGGCAGATAACATGAGAAAAAGAGGGGTATGGTACACAGAAGCTTTCAGCTTTTCTGAAAGAATTTTAAATGTTTGATCTCAGAATGTTTGATTCCAGGTCTTCAGTGAACACAGAATTTTTGTGAAATCTTGAAGATAAATGGCACTGAGAAATTACAAACAAATAGAATTTGTCTTTACCTTCAAAAAGAAATTTTATCTTACAAAATATATCAGGGGATCATCAACATTGAGAGCATAAATGTAACAGTCTAGAGGAGGAATCTTGGAGGATGTTAGAAGCATGATGAAGTAGGAAGAAATTAGGATAGAGTGTGGAGGGTTTGAATGAGGAGGGCTTTAAGAGGGAAGGAGAGGCCAGGAGTGATAGTACCGTGAGTAGGTGACTGCTTTTCAGGAGACTGACCAGGTTTTATTCCTGAGACAACCTATGGAGCCCTGAGCCCTATCATGAGCGATCCCTGAGCACAAAGCCAGGAGTAATCCTCCATCACTGTCAGAAGTGGCTCAAAAAATTTTAAAGGTAAAAGAAGTGCCAGAGGGATAGTTCAGCAGGTGGGGAGCTTTCTTTGTGCATGAACCACCCAAGTGTCAATCCCTGCTATCCCATATGGTTTCCCAAGTACCACCAGGAGTAAATTCTGAGCACTGAGCAGGAGTAACATCTAAGCATCACCAGATGTGGCCCCAAATACAAAAGAAAAAGAGGAGAAGGAAACCAGTGTCAAATGTCACTGAATAGTCCAATATGTTGTCTTCAAGGGCAGCCTCAGGGTTTGGCTGCAGGTCTTGGGAACCCTATCATCTCCCTGTATTAAGCTCCTCCAGAGCTGGCCCGGCCAGATCACTAAGAGATGAAGAGATTTTTCTGAGTGTCAGGGAGGTTAACAGTCTCATTTTGACTGGGAACTGCAGCCCCAGCATCCATTTAGTCATGCCCTCCTGTAGCCAGAGCCCATCACCACGGCCCCACCACACTGCTCTTGAGCATGTGAATTGCTATAATAATAAGGATCACTGTTGGATGTGACATTAGCAGACCTGACCCTTACCTGTGAATCTAAACTCCTTCTCTTGCAGCTTGGAAAACCCTTTTGCACCAGAAGTTGGAGCATGCAGGATGATGTGGAGCAGAGAAAAACCATCCGACTGTGCCTTCTTGGGCTCTATCAGCCCCAGTTGGCCCACCCAGCATCCAGGGCCTGAGGCTCACATGAGCCCAGTAGAGATAAGCCTTAACTAGACCAGCAGGACCATGAGACTGAGCACCATCCAAATTCTGACCCACAGAATTATGGAACCACAATACAGAAATGGTTGGAAAGCCACATATTTTGGGATGTTCTGTGACACTGCCCACACCCCCAAACACACCTCTTCTCTGGGTCTGGGTATGAAAGCATAGAGAACCACTTGAGGGAAAACTTTCTAGACTCATGTGGAAACTAGAGGTTGGTGTCCGTCCCCATGTCCACCTTTCTTCACCATTCCCTGTAAAGACCGTCTTTTCCCAGACCACTTTTCTAGTTGGCAGAAAACTCTGGTCAGTCTGATGCCTTGGGAGATGGTGGCAAAGAGATTCAGAAAGCATAGTGAGAATAGAAAGGGAGGAAGAAATTTCAAAACATCTGTGGATTTAGTTATCCATTCCTGTTGTCTACTGCTCACATGGGGCAGAGTTGTATACAAAATGATAGGTAGGCTTGGAAAAATTATTTAATACTTACCATTGTACGATGTAAAGATTTCAGAAGCATTAACTGATTTGTTAATTCTTTCATTCACATCCTTTACCGTTAGTGTGGTGCTTTTGTTAAAAATGTTCATTACTGTTACTTCCACAGTCTCTGCAGCCTGCACGCCATATCTTGGTGAAGTAGATGGGCTGAAAGTGAAAGATAGTTATCATTTGGTGAAATGAATGGAGAGATTAGCAAACAATTCTTAAAACTGCCCCAAGACTCCCAAATATTCCAGCTCTAGTTCTGAATTATTGGTCTATCTCCACTTTGGGGTGTACTAATGGAGTTAGAGTAAGATGGCATTTGACAAGACTAAAGATCTCTATTTGATATTTGAGACACTTATGGATAGAATAATGTCCTTTTGGAGAATAGGTAGTTTTGTAACTAGAGTCTTGAAAACGTTTACCTGTAGGATATGTGGGGTGGTGAGAACCACAGTAGAGTGAGTAGGGCATTTGCCTTGCATGTGGCCAACCTGTGTTTGATCCCTTCCATCACACATGGTTGTCTGAGCACTTCCAGGTGTGATTCTTGAGCTTAGAGCCAGGGGTAAACAATGAGCACAACTGGGTGTAGCCCTCAAACAAACAGGGGCCAAAGTGATAACAAAGTGGAGAGAGTTCTTGCCTTGCATGTATCCAACCGGAGTTTGATCCCTGGTGCCCCCAAAGGTGCCCTGAGCCATGCCAAGATTGATCCCTGAGAGCAGAGCCAATAAAAAGCCTTAAGCACAGTGGATGTGGCCCCAAACAAACAAAATAAAAACAAACAAAACAAACAGGACCAAAAAGTTGGACATGTAACATTTGCTATCTTAAGCTATCATGTTCTATAGGAAACAAGAGTAGGGTTCTTGTGAACTGTTGAATCTCAGCCTTGTACTTTGAGAGACTCATAAGAGGATGCTCCTGCACAGACAGGGAGCAGCAATGATTCAGACAGAATCTGGGTCACCCACAGGGATGGAACTGAGGGTATGGTGCTGAGTGAAGTCAGTCAGAAGGAGACAGACCTGGAAGCAGCACTCTCCTATGTAGGATACAAGGAGCACAGAACTGGGAGTAATGAAAAGCCAAAAGACAGAAAAATGTAATTAACAGTAGAATGTAAAAAACAAAATGGGCTTTCCATGGCAGTGCGATGCAGGAGGGCTGGGGGAGGTGAGTGCTGAGGTGGGCAGGGGGATGATGGGGGACTCTGAGATGATCATGGAGGGAAACAGACACTTTAGGGGGGATAACATGGAGGGGTCTCAATGTATTCACTAAACAGTATCATTGAGTAGCACTGTAGCACTGTCGTCCTGTTGTTCATCGATTTGCTCAAGCTGGCACCAGTAACGTCTCCATGGTGAGACTTATTGTTACTGTTTTTGGCATATTGAATATGCCATGGGGAGCTTGCAGGGGTCTGCCGGGTGGGCAGGATACTCTCAGTAGCTTGCCGGGCTCTCCAAGAGGGGCGGAAGAATCAAACTCGGGTCGGCCACGTGCAAGGATAACGCCCTACCCGCTGTGATATCGCTCCAGCCCATCGTCGTATCATTGAGGTAAAGGTAAAAGGTAAAGGCCCTCCCATTGATCATCGATTTGCTCGAGCGGGCCCAGTAACATCTCCATTGGAGACTTTGTTGTTACTGTGTCTGGCATATCGAATACTCTCGGTAGCTTGCCGGGCTCTCCGAGAGGGGCAGAGGAATCGAACTCGGGTCGCCCATGTTGGCTGCGTGCAAGGCAAACGCCCTACCCGCTGTGCTATCGCTCCAGCCCCGTATCATTGAGTATATAGTAAAATTGTAAATCACAGCAATTAAAATTAAATTTTTCAATAGAAGATGAATCATCCCAAGAAGGTCCAGGAAGTCACCAGGTAGCTTCAAAGTGAGCCTGGGGTACATGACCAGAGGAGAACTGAAAAAGGGAGAAATGTGAACATACAACTTGTAATCATGTCCTCAAATTCAGAGAACCTGCTATGAGCAAGTCTCTCTCTGTCTCTCCAATCTCTACTTCTTCTTGGAATGTCATAACTTAATGCCAAGCTCAAGTTCTTCCAACTCCCCAAAGTCATTTGTTCAAATCAAGTGATACATCTCCTGAGATAGATAAAAAAGAACTTACAAAAAACAAAGAGACATAGCTCTCTTATTTGTAACGACAAATTTGGTTGTAAGACTTAGCATATGTTTATCCTGAACATTATATATTCTATATTAACTTTGGATTGATTACTGAAAAAATAGTCATATTACTTAGAAATGACTACAGCCATACTGGTTCTTTAGAAGTGCCCAGAAAATTCAAAACATGAATCAAATTCTGTTTTAGGGATAATCATCTCAACAAAGATTTCTTAGAATAAAAATGAAAAAAATTATTATGGTTTGTAAGTCACATCCTGCTATACTCAGGGCCACCTCCGGGTTTTATGCTCAGGGTTCCTGTAGGCTGTGTTTTGGTGATCATATGTGAGATAAGGAATTAGACCTGGGTTGGCCACAAACAAGGCAATCTCTTAAACCCTGACTCTTGTGCTACCTTTTCAGTCCCTCATCTTGAAAATATATTTGAAAACATATAGTTTAACTTTTATTTATTTTTATAAGTTATTTTATTTATCTTTTGGGTCACTCACCCAGAAATGCTCAGAGGTTACTCCTGCCTCTACACTCAGGAATTACCTCTGGCAATGTTCAGAGGACCAAGGGACGCTGGAATTTGAACCCCAGTCAACCCTGTGCAAGGAAAGCACTCTACCTACAATACTATTTATTGCTCAGGTCCCTAATCTTGGAGTTTTTATTCAAAATTTCCTGCCAAGACTCACTTATGCAAGGATTTGGAGGCGGTCATGGAGTGTACAAAGCATGGAGTGAGAAAGGGGCACTTGATCAATTGAAAAATGATTTAAACTCCATGGCATAATTTTGCAATGGCACTGAAATGCCATCTGTCACTCATTTAAAGAGCCTAGTGGCATATGTTCCAGTTCAGGCAGCAAAGCATTGCGTTCATAAGAGCTGAAGGAAACACTAGAGGAACAGTGAACACAGTGCCAAAAATAAAAGGGGAGCGTGGATGACTGTGATGCTGGACTGGGGACAAAAGGCCTGAGATCTAGACCTCAGCGTGCACCATCTCTTTCTCTTTCTCAGCGTGTCCTTTCTTTCTTTCTTTCTTTCTTTCTTTCTTTCTTTCTTTCTCTCTCTTCCTTTCCTTTTTTTCTTCTCTCCCTTCTTCTCTCCTCCCTCCCTCTCTCCCTTCCTTCCTTCCTTCCTTCCTTCCTTCCTTCCTTCCTTCCTTCCCTTCCTCCCTCCCTCCCTCCTTCCTTCTTTCCTCTCTCTTTCTCTCCCCTCTCCTCCCCTCCCTTCCCTTTCCCTCTCCTCCCCTCCCTTCCCTTTCCCTCTCCTCTCCTCCCCTTTCCTTTCCTTTCCTTTCCTTTCCTTTCCTTTCCTTTCCTTTCCTTTCCTTTCCTTTCCTTTCCTTTCCTTTCCTTAAGAGGTATTGGGGATTGAACCCAGATCTTTTGAATGAAAGACAGTGCCTGCCCCACTGAACTATTGCTCTGTCCTGGATCCTTACCATTTTAACCTGTGGGCTACAAGGAACTGGAGAATTTATAGAGCAGAGAACATTCAACCCTAACTTCAAGGACTCCATAAATTTGTTTTTAATTTTTATTAGTGAAACACCATGAGGTACAGTTGTAGACTTACAATTTTTTGTGCTTGGGTTTCAGTTATACAATGATTGAGTATCCATCCCTCCACCAGTGCCCATTCTCCACCACCACTGACCCCAGTACCCTCCCACCCCCCATCCCCCATCCCACCCTGCCTCTATGGCAGGGTACTCCCTTTTGTCCTTTCTCTCCTTTTGGGTGCTGTGGTTTGCAAAAGAGGAATTGAGTGGCAATCATGTTTGGTCTATAGTCTACTTTCAGCATGCATCTCCCATCCTGGGCGGATCTTCCCAACACCCTTTATTTGGTGCTCCCTTCTCTATCTGAGCTGCTTTAACCCCTAGAGTGTGCGGCTACCTCCAAGCCATGCTGATGGGAATGCTGATTGGTTCATCACTTTTGGAAAACAGTATGCACGATTCTCCAAAAATTAGAAATTGAGCTCCCATTTGACATAGCAATACCACTCCTCGGAATATACCCCGGAGAGGCAAAAAAAGTATAGTCGAATTGACATCTGCACTTGTTTGTTCACTGCAGCACTGTTTACAATAGCTAGAATCTGGAAAAAACCTGAGTGCCCGAGAACAGATGAGTGGTTAAAGAAACTTTGGTACATCTACACAATGGAGTACTATGCAGCTTCCAGAAAAGATGAAGTCATGAAATTTACATACAAGTGGTACGACATGGAAAGTATCATGCTAAGCGAAATGAGTCAGAAAGAGAGAAACAGACATAGAAAGATTGCATTCATCTGGGGAACATAAAGTAACAAAATAGGAGACTAACGCCCAAGAATAGCCGAGATAAATACCAGAAGGACTCTATAAATTGAGCTCCCATTTGACCGAGCAATACCACTTTGGGGAATATACCGTAGGGGCCCCAAAGCACACAGCAGAAACACCATCTGTACTCCTATTGTTGATCACAGCACTATGCATAATAGCCAAGAATCCAATTTTCATACCCAGAAACAATGCAGAAACTCAAGCCACTTTCACTAGCCTTTTTGAGGCTTCTGAGCATGAGATCTGGGGCCTTGTCTCCTTCCTGGTCCTTAGCCAGGTGAACGCTGAATTTCCTGATGGCCTTCCAGCTACCAAGTGTCTCTCATTCACTGCCTAGCTCAAAAGTCACCACCTTTCTGAAGACTTCTCTGAATGCATATGTACAAAGACATACATAAACATGTACATGCATGCATATGTATGTGTGTTTTATCTTACTCCGCAAAGGATTTGGAAAAGCTTATAAATATCAGTGCATCCATGACAACATTAAGTATTTGTATTGCACAAGGCTGCAAAAGATATCTCAACAGGGTTAAGCACATATTTTCCATGCAGAATTCTGGAGCGAGGTACAGTGGGGTGGGGGGGGTGGCCTCTGGGACAGCATGCCTAGCAAACAGCAACAGTGAACAGGAAGACCTGTCTGTGGCCAAGGCACTCGAAAAGATGCCTAGGCAAGGCAGGACATCTGTAGTTTTTTTTTCTTCTTGAGTCACACCCAGCAATGCTCAGGAGTTACACCAGGCTCTGCATTCAGGAATTACTCCTGGAAATCCTCAGGGGACCATATGGGATGCTAGGAATTAAACCCGGGTGTGCCGCGTGAAGGCAAACAACCTACCCACTGTACTATGGCTCCAGCCCTGACATCTGCAGTTTCAGAAGTGCTCTGGAAATCAAACTGTAATTCAGGATGTGCACCAACACCAGGCTGCTCCCCACTCAGGTCGCCTCTGGTCTCCAGTTATTTACCCTTTCATAGTACATTTGGTTCATATCTCAGCCTCCTTTACTTAACTCTTACAAGGGCAGACTTGCTACCCCAACCATATTAGTTTAATAGGTCACTAGTTTATTCCCAAACTTACCAAAACAATGATGAATACAAGATATGGACAAACACAATCTAAAATGTCCCTTGAATCTATGCTACAGGCACCACATAAGCCATGCAGGAGCACCAAGTGGAAGGTATTATCCTTGAAGGGTAAAGAGGACACCAACATCTACAGAACTCACCCAGAATCCTCCCTGGCAGTGAGAGGGAGATACTGATAGTGAACTGGAGAGATACACCTCCATACTATTACAGAAATATGGGGACACAGTGTAGATCCCCACTGTGAGGATGAATGAAGAAAAGAGTCCCGAAGTCTCAACAGGGAATACACACATATACAATCTCTCCAATAAAGGATTCAGAGGTTAAATGTTGTGGATGTTCAATGAGCTCAAAGAAGTGTTGAAACAGACATCCAGTAAACTAAAGGAGGCGTTGGCAGAAGCAGTTCAATGGACAGCCAATAAAATATAGGAAGAAATAAGAGCAGAAAGAAGAAGGCTACAAACAGAAGTGTCACTTATAAAGAATTTTGTAGGTGAAATTATAACTCAGTGGGTACCCTTAACAGTAGAATGACAGCAGTTGGAGACAGAATCATTGAGCTTGAAGATGAGCTGCAGAAAGCATACAGACTACAACAGAAAATGGGGAAAAAAACCTAGAAATAGCTAAAGGGCGAGTAAAAGACACATGGGATGAATTCAAAAGGAGCAACATAAGAATCACTGGAGTACCAGAAGGACAGGGTGTAACATCAATGAGGTAACAGTTAAAGATAACATTGGTGAGAAGTTCTCAAAAATGGAGAATACAGGCATCCAGATCCAAGAATCTCCAAGAGACTCTAATCAAAAGACACCAATACATATCATAATCAGAGTGATGAATTCCATATTTAGAGACTTGATACTGCAAGCAGCAGGTTCAAAGAAAGAAATCAAAAAAGATAATCCCGGGGTTCCTCTCTGGGCACGCGCAGCTAGAAACAGCCCCGAGACAGCCGGTTTTCAACCCCTGAGCCGCGTGGGACGGGCACAGAGGCCCAGCTCTGGGCAACAAAGCTGAACGGCTCCAATTCCAACAGGTACAGCCCGCCCCCAAGGGCCTGGGTTCCTCTCTGGGCACGCGCAGCTAGAAACAGCCCCGAGACAGCCGGTTTTCAACCCCTGAGTCGCGTGGGACGGGCACAGAGGCCCCGCTCTGGGCAACAAAGCTGAACGGCTCCAATTCCAACAGGTACAGCCCGCCCCCAAGGGCCTGGGTTCCTCTCTGGGCACGCGCAGCTAGAAACAGCCCCGAGACAGCCGGTTTTCAACCCCTGAGCCGCGTGGGACGGGCACAGAGGCCCCGCTCTGGGCAACAAAGCTGAACGGCTCCAATTCCAACAGGTACAGCCCGCCCCCAAGGGCCTGGGTTCCTCTCTGGGCACGCGCAGCTAGAAACAGCCCCGAGACAGCCGGTTTTCAACCCCTGAGCCGCGTGGGACGGGCACAGAGGCCCCGCTCTGGGCAACAAAGCTGAACGGCTCCAATTCCAACAGGTACAGCCCGCCCCCAAGGGCCTGGGTTCCTCTCTGGGCACGCGCAGCTAGAAACAGCCCCGAGACAGCCGGTTTTCAACCCCTGAGCCGCGTGGGACGGGCACAGAGGCCCAGCTCTGGGCAACAAAGCTGAACTGCTCCAATTCCAACAGGAGACATTCCCAACTCCTCGCCCAGTGCCAGGGACTCTTTCCGGAGCCGCGGCCGCTAACGCGGCCGCGAAATATTTTCCCACTACATATGCCATAGGAACCATAAGCTAACTTCTTAGATGGAAACTTCTCTATTTTAGCTCAGCCACTAGAAATACAGTTGCCAATAACTCATAAGCCTATCTTAACTCACACTGCATATCAAGCAGAATAGTAACACTGAACGTGAAGGACTAAACCACACCTCTCACAATGGTAAAGCAACGCAAAAGCCCACCAAACATTCATATTGAAGAGTCTAGCCCAGATGACACCAACAGTACTGTAGTGTTAGACAACCTCTCTGACAAGGAATTCAGAGGGGAACTACTTAGGATGCTTAGGGAATTAAAAGAAACAATGGAAAGCAATGCCAATAGAAGACAAGAGGATCTGAAGGCAGAAATGAGGAAAATGCAATCAGAAATGTCAGACCTGAAAAATCTCGTAGGCGAATTGAAAAGCTCAGTGGAAGGCCTCAGCAGCAGAGTAACAGCGGCTGAGAACAGAATCAGTGAGCTCGAAGATGAAGTTCAGAGACTCTCCCGAAAAGAGCAGAAAATGGAAAAGAGACTCACAATTCGGGAACAGATGGCAAGAGAAGATCGTGATGAAGCCAAGAGGGGTAACATAAGAATTATTGGAGTCCCAGAGGGACAGGAAGAAAACCTCGATGAAGAAGAAACTGTCAAAGACATCATTGCTACAACATTTCCAGAGCTGAAGAAAACTTGTGACCACATTCAGGAGGCCCGAAGGGTACCAGCTAGAAGAAATCCGAATAAAAATACCCCAAGACACATTCTGATCAAAATGACCAAAACCTTAGACAGAGACAAAATTCTGAAAGCAGCAAGATCGAAGAAAGAAATCTCTTACAAAGGAGCATCCTTAAAATTCACAGCTGATTTTTCTGATGAAACCCTCATGGCCCGAAAACAGTGGTGGGACATAGTAAAAAAACTCAATGAAATAAATGCCTCCCCCAAAATACTTTTCCCAGCAAGACTCTCATTCATAATAGAAGGAACAACACACAGTTTCACAGACAAACAACAGCTCAGGAACTTCATAGACTCAAAACCATGGTTACAAGAACAACTAAATGGGCTACTTTAAGGCAAGAAAGGCCCCTCAAATACACCCAATTTTAACATGACAATGGGACAAAATCCCATAACAATAATCTCTCTCAATGTCAATGGGCTAAACGCACCAATTAAAAGACATAGAGTGGCAGGATGGATTAGAAAATTGAACCCAACATTCTGTTGCCTGCAAGAAACGCATCTCAATAGTCAAAGCAAACACAGACTCAGAGTCAAAGGCTGGAAAACAATCCTACAGGCAAACAGCTCCCATAAAAAAGCTGGGGTAGCCATCCTTATATCAGACCACATTGATTTCAGAGTGAGGAAGGTCATAAGAGACAGTGAAGGCCATTACTTATTGATCAGAGGATCTGTACAACAGGAAGAACTTACAATAATAAATGTATATGCACCTAATGAGAGACCAGCAAAGTACTTAAAACAACTACTCATAGATTTGGAAAAAAGACATCAATAGCAACACAATACTAGTGGGAGACTTCAACACTGCTTTGTCACCTCTTGATAGATCAACCAGACTCAAGCTTAGCAAGGACATACTTCATTTGAGGGAAACAATGGAAGAAAGGGACTTAGTAGATATATACAGGACACTTCATCCACAAAAAGCTGAATACACATTCTTCTCAAGCGTACATGGAACATTCTCCAAGATAGACCACATGCTGAGCCACAAAACATGCCTCCATAAAATTAAGAAGGTAGAGATTGTATCAACAATCTTCTCAGACCATAATGCGCTGAAATTAGAAGTAAATCACACACAAAAACAGAAAACTAAATCAAACACCTGGAAATTAAACAGTGCACTATTGAACAACGAGTGGATTAGACAGGAAATCAAAGAGGAAATCAAAAGATTCCTAGAAACGAATGAAAATGAGAACACGAGTTACCAAAACTTATGGGACACAGCAAAGGCTGTGTTAAGAGGAAAGTTTATAGCTCTACAAGCATTCCTCAGGAAGGAGGAGCGAGCACACATAAGTAACCTAACCTCACAGCTTAAGAGCTTGGAGAAGGACCAAAAAAAGGAGCACAACCCGAACAGGAGAAAGGAAATAATAAAACTCAGAGCAGAGATTAACGAGATGGAAACCCAAAAAACAATCCGAAAGATCAATGAAACCAAGAGCTGGTTCTTTGAGAAAATTAACAAGATCGATAAGCCTCTAGCAAAACTCACAAAGAAAGGGAGAGAGAAAACCCTAATCAACCGAATCAGAAATGAAAAGGGGGTCATTACAACAGAAACCACAGAAATTCAGAGGATCCTCAGGGAGTACTTTGAGAAGCTTTATGCCACGGAACATCAAAACCTCGAGGAAATGGATAAATTCCTAGACTCCTACAGACTCCCAAGGCTGAACCAAGAAGACCTGGAATACCTGAACAGACCTATCACCATCAAGGAAATTGAAATGGTAATAAAAAGTCTCCCCAAGCACAAAAGTCCTGGCCCGGATGGATTCACTAGTGAATTCTTCCAAATCTTTAAAGAGGACTTACTCCCAATACTCTTTAAGCTTTTCCACGAAATTGAAATATCAAAAACACTTCCAAACAGTTTCTACGAATCAAATATCACACTGATACCAAAAGCAGACAGAGATACCACAAAGAAAGAGAATTACAGGCCGATATCCCTGATGAACACAGATGCAAAGATCCTCAACAAACTACTAGCAAATAGAATCCAACTACTCATCAAAAAGATCATACACCATGACCAAGTAGGATTCATCCCAGGGATGCAAGGATGGTTCAACATTCGGAAATCAATCAACATAATCCACCATATCAACAAAAGAAAAGATAAAAAGCATATGATCATATCAATAGATGCAGAGAAAGCATTTGATAAGATCCAGCACCCCTTTATGATGAAAATCCTAGCCAAAATGGGTATAGAGGGGACCTTCCTCAACATAATTAAAGCCATCTACCACAAGCCTACAGCAAGCATCATCCTCAATGGGGAAAAACTGAGAGCCTTCCCTCTAAGATCAGGGACGAGACAGGGATGCCCACTCTCTCCACTGCTGTTCAATATAGTACTGGAAGTACTTGCAATAGCGATTAGGCAGGAAAAAGATATTAAGGGCATTCAGGTAGGAAAGGAAGAAATCAAGCTCTCACTATTCGCAGATGATATGATACTCTACTTAGAGAACCCAATAACTTCCACCAAAAAACTCTTAGAAACAATAGACTCGTATAGTAAAGTTGCAGGTTATAAAATCAATACCCAAAAGTCCATGGCTTTCCTATACGCAAACAGTGAGAGAGAAGAAAGCAACATGAAAAAAACAATCCCATTCACAATTGTGCCCCAGAAAATCAAGTACCTAGGAATCAGCTTAACTAAGGAAGTAAAGGACCTGTACAAAGAAAACTACAAAACGCTACTTCAGGAAATAAAAGAGGACATGAGGAAATGGAAAGATATCCCCTGCTCATGGGTCGGGAGACTTAACATTGTCAAAATGGCAATACTACCGAAAGCATTGTATAAATTCAATGCAATCCCTATAAGGATACCCATGACATTCTTCAAAGAAATGGAGCAAACACTCTTGAAATTTATATGGAACAATAAGCCCCCACGAATAGCTAAAGCAATTCTTGGGAAAAAGAAAATGGGAGGAATCAACCTCCCGAACTTCAAACTGTACTACAAAGCAGTAATAATTAAAACAGCATGGTACTGGAACAAAGGCAGAACTGCAGACCAATGGAACAGGGTTGAATACACTGACATCTCTCCTCAATCATATGCTCATCTAATCTTTGATAAAGGTGCAAGTAATGTGAAGTGGAGTAAGGAAAGCCTCTTTAATAAATTGTGTTGGCATCACTGGACGGCTACATGCAAAAAAATAGGCTCAGAACTCTGCCTAACACCATGTACAAAAGTAAGATCAAAATGGATTAAAGACCTCAACATCAGACCAGAAACCATAAGGTACATTGAAGATAAAGTTGGCAAAACCCTCCATGACATTGAAGCTAATGGTATCTTCAAAGATGCCACGCCACTGGCCGAGCAAGTGAAAACAGAGATAGATAAATGGGATTATCTTAAACTAAGAAGCTTCTGCACCTCCAAAGAAACAGTGACCAAAATACAAAGACAGTCTACAGAATGGGAAAGGATATTCACCGAATACACATCTGACAAGGGGTTGATATCCAGGATATACAAAATACTGGTTAAACTCCACAAGAAGAAAACATCCAACCCCATCCAAAAATGGGGCAATGAAATGAACAGAAACTTTCTCAAAGAAGAAATCCGAATGGCAAAAAAGCACATGAGAAAATGCTCTACATCATTAATCATCAGGGAGATGCAGATCAAAACCACAATGAGATACCATCTCACACCTCAGAGACTGGCCCAAATTCAGAAGAACAAAAGCAACCGATGCTGGCGTGGATGTGGCGAGAAAGGGACACTCCTTCACTGTTGGTGGGAATGTCCACTGGTTCAGCCCTTCTGGAAAACAGTATGGACGATTCTCAAAAAATTAGAAATTGAGCTCCCATTTGACCCAGCAATACCACTCCTGGGAATATATCCCAGAGAGGCAAAAATGTATAGTCGAAGTGACATCTGCACTTGTTTGTTCATTGCAGCCCTCTTTACAATAGCCAGAAACTGGAAGAAACCTGAATGCCCAAGAACAGATGACTGGTTAAAGAAACTTTGGTACATCTACACAATGGAGTACTATGTAGCTCTTAGAAAAGATGAAGTCATGAAATTTACATACAAGTGGTACAATATGGAAAGTATCATGCTAAGCGAAATGAGTTAGAAAGAGAGGGATAGACATAGAAAGATTGCATTCATCTGGGGGATATAAAGTAACAAAGTATGAGATTAATACCCAAGAATAGCTGAGATCAGCACCAGGAGGATTACTCCATAACTTAGAGGCCAGCCGGGTATCCTAGAGGAAAGGGCTATTCAGATAGAGAAGGGAGCACCAAATAAAGGATGTTTGGAGGATCCTCCCAGGAGGGGAGATGCATGTCGAAAGTAGACTATGGACTGAACATGATTGCCACTCAATGCCTCTTTTGCAGACCACAACACCCAAAAGGAGAGAGAGAACACAGGGGATTGCCCTGCCACAGAGACAGGGGGGATGGGGGGATGGGGGTGGGAGGGATATTATCCATGGTGGTGGAAAATGGGCACTGGTGGAGGGATGGGTATCTGATCATTGTATAATTGAAACCAAAGCACAAAAAATTGTAAATCTACAACTTTAAAAAAAATAAAATAAAATAAAGGGAAAAAAAAAAAAAGATAATCCCCTAGATTTGCAGAATACTTACAGATGAAACCATCTGGGCCCAAAGACAGTGGTGTGACATAGTGAAAAAAGAAAAAAACACCTCAGTGAAATGAATGCCTCACTGAGAATAGTTTATCCGTCTAGACTATCACTCAGACTCGAAGGAATGATACACTACATTCTGGATGAACAACAACTCAGGAACTTCATAGACTCAAAACCAACATTAAAAGGACTGAAGGAGATACTGTAAGACAAAACAAACCCCATGAATACAACAAACTTTGACAGAAAGATGGCACAAACCCCATTACAATAATCTCTCTCAATATCAATGGTCTAAATGCACCAATTAAGAGACACAGAGGGGCAAAATGGATTTAAAAACTAAATCTAACATCCTTCTGCCTATAAGAAACACATTTGAAGAGTTGGAGCAAACAGACTCAAAGCCAAAGGATGGAAAACAGTCCTTCAAGCAAACAACTCCTTAAAAAAAGCCAGGTTGGCCATATAAGAATCTGTAAATATAGATTTCAGGCTGAAAAATATTAGAAGGAATAGCAAAGGTTATTTTTTAACATTTAATTTTTTTAAATTAGTGAAACACCATGAAGTACAGTTGTATACTTACAAACTTTTGTGCTTGGGTTTCAGTTATACAATAATCGAGTACCCATCCCTCCACCAGATCCCATTCTCCAGCACAAGTGATCTCAGTAGCTCTCCCATCCTCCCATTCCCCCCCCCTCTGTGGCAGGGCATTTCCTTTTGCTCTCTCTTTCCTTTAGGGTGTTGTGGTTTGCAATGGAGGTATTGAGCGGCCATTGTGTTCGATCCATAGCGTACTTTCGGCATATATATTTCCAACCGAGTGGATCCTCCCAAACATCCTTACTTGGTGATCCCTTCTCTATCTGAGCTGCCTTTTCCCCCAGCATGTGCTGCTGGCTTCCAAGCTGTGAAGCAGACATCTTGGTACTTAACTATTCTTGGTTGTTTGTCTCCCATTCTGTTACTTTATATTTCCCAGATGAGTGCAGTCTTTCTATGTCTGTCCCTCTCTTTCTGGCTCATTTCACTTAGCATGATACTTTCCATGTAGAACCACTTGTATGTAAAATTCATGACTTCATCTTTTCTAACAGGTGCATAGTATTCCATTGTATAGATTTACCAAAGATTCTTTCACCAGTCATTTGTTCTCGGGCACTTGGGTTTTTTCCCAGGGTTTAGCTATTGTGAACAGTGCAGCTATGAACATACGAATACAAGATGTAATTTGGACTGTACTTTTTTGCCTCTCTGGGATATATTCCCAAGAGTGGTATTTCTGGGTCAAATGGGAGCTCAATCTGCATTTCAAATAGCAGTGAAGGAGGGTCCCTTTCTTATAACATCCACGCCAACAATGGTTGCTTTTGTTCTTTTGGATGTGGGCCAGTCTCTGTGGTGTGAAATGATACCTCATTGTTGTTTTGATCTGCATCTCCCTGATGATTAGTAGTGTAGAGTATTTTTTCATGTGCCTTTTAGCCATTCAGATTTATTCTTTGAGAAAGTTTCTGTTTATTTTGTCACCCTATTTTTGGATGGGGTTGGATGTTTTCTTCTTGTGGAGTTCAACCATGCTTTGTATATCCTTGATATCAACCCCTTATCGGATGGGTATTGGGTGAATATCCTTTCCTGGTCTGTAGACTGTCTTTGTATTTTGGTTACTGTTTCTTTTGAGGTGCAGAAGCTTCTTAGTTTAAGATAGTTCCATTTGTCTATCTCTGTTTTCACTTGCTTGGCCAGTGGTGTGTCATCTTTGAAGACACTGTTAGCTTCAATGTCGTGGAGGGTTTTTGCCAACCTTGTCTTCAATGTACCTTATGGATTCTGGTCAAATGTTGAGGTCTTTAATCCATTTTGACATTACTCTTGTACATGGTGTTAGGTAGAGATCTGAGGCCATTTATTTGCATGTAGCTGACCAATTTTGCCAGCACAATTTGTTAAAGAGTATTTCCTTGCTCCACTTCAAATTTCTTGCTCCCTTATCAAGATTAGCTGATCACACATTTGAGGGGGGCTGTCAGTATATTCAACCCTGTTCCATTGGTCTGCAGCTCTGCCTTTGTTCCAGTACCGTGCTGTTTTAATTATTATTGCTTTGTAGTAGAGTTTGAGGTTGGGGAGGTTGATTCCTCACATTTTCTTTTCCTCAAGAATTGCTTTAGCTATTCGTGGGGCTTTCACAAAGAAAGAGAGAGAGAACCACAATAAACAGAATCAGATATGAAAAGGGGGATATCGCAAACGAAACCAAATAAATTGAAAAGATCATCAGAGACTACTTTGAAAGTCTGTATGCCACGAAACAAGAGAACCTAGTAAAAATGGGTAAATTCCTGGATTCCTATAATCTCCCAAGGCAGAATCCAAGAAGATCTAGAGTACCCGAATAGTCCTATTAACATCAAGGAAATTGAAATTGTAATCAAAAGTCGTCACCAAAAGAAAAGCCCAGGTCTAGATGGATTCACTAGAGAATTTTTTCAAAAATTTTTTCAAAATTTTTTCTTTTTTGAAGAGGACCTATTGCCAGTTCTTCTCAAGATTTTCCAAAATTGAAGAAACAGACACTCTCCCAAACAGTTTCTATGAGGTGTATATATCTCTCTAATACCAAAAGGGAACAAAGACACCAGAAGTAAAGCAAACTACAGGCTGATATCCCTGATGAACACTGATGCGAAGATTCTCAACAAAATACTAACAAATAGAATTCAACACTGTAGCACTGTAGCACTGTCCTCCCATTGTTCATAGATTTGCTTGAGCGGGTACCAGTAACATCTCACAACAAATTGTGAGACTTGTTGTTACTATTTTTGGCATTTAAAATACGTCATGGGTATCTTGCCAGGCTTTTCCATGTGGGCGAGATACTCTTGGTAGTTTGCCAGGCTCTCCGAGAGGGGCTGAGGAATCAAACCTGCGTCGGCTGTGTGCAAGGCAGAAGCCCTACCTGCTGTGCTATCACTCCAGCCACAGAATTCAACAACTCATCAAAAAGATTATATACCACGAACAAGTGGGATTCATCACGGGGATGTAAGGATGCATTAACATTCAGAAATCAATCAACATAATCCATTGTATCAACAAAAGAAAAAACTATATGATCATATCAATAGATGCAGAGAAAGCATTTGACAAGATCCAGCACCCGTTTATAATGAAAACCCTTGCCAAAATGGGTATTGAAAGGACTTTCCTCAATATAGTCAAAGCAATCTACCACAAGCCTATGCCAAGCATTATCCTCAATGGGGAAAAACTAAGAGCCTTCCCTCTAAGATCAGGGATGAGACAAGGATGCCCACTCTCTCGACTGCTGTTTTAAATAGTACTGGAAGTACTTGCAAAAGCGGTTAGGCAGAAAAAAGATATTAAGGGCATCCAGGTAGGAAATGAAGAAGTAAAGCTCTCACTATTCACAGATGATATGATACTATACTTAGAGAATCCTAAAATCTCTACCAAGAAAGTCCTAGAAACAATAGATTTGTATAGTAAAGTTGCAGGCTATAAAATCAATACCCAAAAGTCCATGGCTCTCCTATACACAAATGATGATAGAGAAGTAAGTGGCATGAATGAAACAATCCCTTTCACAATTGTGCCTCAGAAAATCAAGTACCTAGGAATCAGCTTAACTAAGGATGTAAAAGACTTGTACAAAGAAGACTACAAAACGCTACTTCATGAAATAAAAGAGGACACAACGAAATGGAAAGATATCCCCTGCTCATGGATTGGGAGAGTAAATAATGTCAAAATGGCAATTCTCCCCAAAGCGTTGTACAAATTTAATGCGATCCTATAAGGATACCCATGACATTCTTCAAAGAAATGGAGAGAACACTCCTGAAATTCATATGAAACAACGGTCATTTTTTTTTAATAATCAAGGGATATGTAGATCAGGAATAAGTTACACTCCTAAATAGATAGATACACACCCAATGAGGGACCAGAAAAATATTTAAAACAACTGCTAATAGACTTCAGAGAGTACATTGTTAGCAACATAATAACAGAGACTTCAACACAGTCTTGCCACCTCTTAGTAGATCAATGAGAATAAAACTCAGCAAGGAAGTACTGACTCTGAAGGGAGAAATGGAAGAGAGTGGGCTAATAGATATACACAGGGCTTTTCATCCCCCAAAAGCCAAATACACATTCTTCTCTAATGCATATGAAATATTTTCCAGGACAAATGACATGTTAGCCACAAAACACACCACAATAGAACCAAGAAGAAAGAAATTGTATCAACTATCTTTTCAGACCACAATACACTGAATTTAGAAATGAATCACACACAGAAACAGAGAAAAAAATCAAACACCTAGAAATTAGACAGCTGAAAAAAAAACAGTGAGTTAGCGAGGAAATCAAGGGAAAAAAAAAGATTCTTGGAAACAAAAGAGAATGAGAACAAGAGCTACTAGAACTTGTGGGACACAGTTAAAGCAGTGTTAAGGGGAAGTTTATAGCTCTGCAAGCCCAATTATTAGAAAGGAAAAAAGGTTCCACATAAGTAACTTGACTTCACAACTTATGATCTTAGAAAATGAACAAACAAAGGAGCGCAAAACAGGCAGGAGGAAATAAATAACAGCACTTAGAGTAGAAATCAATGAGCTGGATTCCCAAAAATCAATCCAAAAGATCAATGAAACCAAGAGCTGGTTCTTTGAGAAAATAAATAAGATCAATAAAGCAAGACTTGCAAAGAAAGAGAGTGAACCTAAACAATCAAATCAGAAATGAATGCAAGGATGCAAGGATGGTTTAATATTCACAAGCCAACCAACATAATTCATCATATCAATAAAAGAAAAAATAAAACCATAGAATCATATTAGCAGAAGTAGAGAAAACATTTGACAAGATCCAGCACCTGTTTATGACGAAAACTCTCAGCAAAATGGAAATTCTCAATATACTCAAAGCCATCTACCACAAGCGCATGGCAAGCATTATTCTCAATGGTGAAAAACTAAAATCCTTCCCTCTAAGATCAGGGACAAGAAAAGGATGCCAGTCTCATCACTTATAGTCAATATAGCACTAGAACTACTTGCATAGAAGTTAGGGATGAAAAAGATATTAAGGACATCAATATAGGAAAGGAAGAAATCAATCTCTCACTAGATGAAGATGGCATGATACTATACTTAGAGAATCCTAAAGCCTCTACCAAGAAGCTCCTAGAAACAATAGATTTGTGTAGTAAAACCACAAGCTATAAAATCAATATCCAAACATCTATGGCTTTCCTATAATCAAATAATTAGATAGAAGAAAGAGATATTTAAAAAGCAATCCCATGAGGTGGGGTGGGGTGGAGGGGACAGGGCGGGAGTGGTGGGAGGGATGCTAGGACCATTGGTGGTAGAAAATGGGCACTGGTGGAGGGATGAGTACTTGACCATTGCATGACTGAAACGCAAATACGAAAGTTTGTAAGTCTGTAACTCTACCCCATGGTGATTCACTAATAAAAATTTTTTAAAAAGCAATTCCATTCACAATAGTGCCTCAGAAAATCAAGTACATTGGAATCAACTTAATTAGGGAGTTAAAGGACCTGTACAAAGAAAACTACAAAATACTACTTCAAAGTAAAGGAGGACATGAGGAAATTGAGACACATCCCCTGATCATGGATTGGGAGAATTGACATTGTCAAAATGGCAATACTCCCCATAGCATTATACAGACTCAACGAGATTCCTATAAAGATACCCATGACATTTCTCAAAGAAATTGATCAAACGCTTCCGAAGTTCATAGGAAACAATAACCCCCAATGAATAGCTAAAGCAGTTATGGGGGGGGAGAAAGATGGGAGACATCACCTTCTGCAACATCAAACTGTAGTATAAAGCTGTATTGATTAAAACAGCATGGCACTGAAATAAAGACAAATATATATATACATATATATATATTAAAGCTTTTTCTCTGAAAGGAGAAGAGTGGCTACAATAGAGGCAGGCTTGGGGGGCGGCAACAGGAGAAAAATGGGGACATTGGTGGTAAAAATGTACACTAGTAATGGGACAGGTGTTGGCTGAAATGTTGTATGACTAAAAGCTAGTCATGAGCAGCTTTGTAACTGTGTACCTCAGGTGATTGAATTTTAAAACTAATAAATTTAACAAAAAAGTGCAGACGTCACTTTGACTATACTTTTTTGACTCTCTGGAATATATTCCCAGGAGTGATATTGCTGGGTCAAATGGAAGCTCAAATTCTTGTTTGTTCATTGCAGCACTGTTTGCAATAGCTAGAATCTGGAAAAAACCTGAATGCCCAAGAACAGATGACTTGTTAAAGAAACTTTGGTACATCTACACAATGGAGTACTATGTAGCTGTTAGAAAAGATGAAGTCATGAAATTTATATACAAGTGGTACTACATGGAAAGTATCATGCTAAGCGAAATGAGTCAGAAAGAGAGGGATAGACATAAAAAGATTGCATTCATCTGGGGGACATAAAGTAACAAAATAGGAGACTAACACCCAAGAATAGCCAAGATAAGTACCAGGAGGTTTACTCCATGGCTTTGAGGCCAGCCACACATGCAAGGGGAAAAGGCAACTCAGTTAGAGAAGGGAGCACCAAATAAAGGATGTTGGGAGGATCCTCCCAGGATGGGAGATGCGTGCTGAGAGTATACTATAGACTGAACATGATTGACACTCAACTCCTCTTTTGCAAACCACAGCACCCAAAAAGAGAGAGAGAACAAAAGGGAATGCCCTGTCACAGAGGCAGGGTGGGATGGGGGGGAGATGGGGGGAGGGGTACTGGGATCAGTGGTGGTGTTGGAGAATGGGCACTGGTGGAGGGATGGGTATTTGATCATTGTATAAATGAAACCCAAGCACAAAAATTTGTAAATCTACAACTGTACCGCATGGTGTTTCACTAATAAATTTTTTTTTAATTTTAAAAATATTTAAAAAAATGTTTCAAAAAAGCTTTCTCTCTTGGCCTGAAGCACTGGGTATCGATATGCTTTACAAAAGACCGAGATGGAATCACTAACTTCTTTTTTATTTTGGAGGGGGAGATTGGACCCCGCCCAGCCATGCTCAGGGGTTACTTCAGGCTCTGCACTCAGGAATCACTTCTGGTAATGCTCAGGAGACCACATGGGATACTAGGAATCCAACTTGATTGGCCGCATGCAAGACAAGCCCCTACCCACTGTACTACTCTCTGGCCGTGGAATCACTGAATTCTTGAGAATCTAAGGTCTCTGAAGGTCTCTAATGCACCCACCACACACACAGTCCTTGCATATTGGTTGCTCTATGTATGCTTCCTAGCACTGAACAAAGAGCTGACAGTGGCCCCACAATAGTCAGGAGTGTAACTGGGGTGCTCTGGTTTCCCCACTACCCCTACCCCAGTATGAGCAAAGAGACGACACGAGCCTTTCACTCTCCTCCTGGCCCCCAGAAGGCGCATGGCAGGACTTGGCCAGGTGTGACTCATTGTTTCGGGACCAACCCAAAGTGCCCCAGTGTGATGCCCTCCACTGTGTGTCATGTGGCCGGATTGCCAATCACAGGCAGCAGCCACTGCCCCCACACTTCCAGCCTTCCAGCCTGGGTCGGTGTGTCAGCAGAGGCAGGATTGTTCGATGGACTGAGCCCGACCACCTCTTCCTGACGTGGGCCAAACTGTGGAGGCCCTGACACTGCCAAGGAACTCAGGGGAGATGGGAGCATCCCAGCCACAGCAGCTTACCTGACTTTCTCAATGACGGTCTGTCCGTAGTCAGGATCATTAAATACTCTTTCAAACTGTAGAGAAACACAGATTTAATAAAAAGTCAGGGGGTGGGAACGTGATACTGTTTGTTCATTTTAACTTTAAATACATCTTTAGTATCCAGTATGTAGATTTGCATGGCTCACCACAGCAAGTTACTGCTGACCAGTGACCACTGGAAGCCTTAGCAGTGGGTCCTACTGCTCAGCTGCTTCTATGGGATGGATGGTCTTTCTGAGCCTCGGGTTCAGGAAGTTCAGGGTCAGCATATCCCAGAATAATTCCTCCCAGGTGCTCCTCTTTCCCCAAAAGGGGATACAGTGTCAGTCCCCAGCAGGATCAGCACTGCCTCTCCCTGAGTGGGTCTGAGGACACACAGTGCTCTCAGCTCTGTGAGTCTCTGCTCTGAACTCATGAAACAGGACTCACAGTCATTTGGTTCCTGGGTAAGACAGACAGAATACAATGATGACAGCTACACTGGGTCACATGATCCAAGGCAATATTTTTTTCTTTCAGTTTTGAGTGTTGCTGGAGTGGAGTGGGGAGGGGCTACTCCAGGTCTGTTCTTGGGGTCATAGTTTTCACACTGCTCTGGGGATCATGCAGTGCTGGGAACTGAAGCAAGATCTCTGCAGTCCAGTTCACTGAACTATGTCCTTGGCCTCCAAAGGCACCAACATGCTGTAACAATACTAAGTGGCAAGTTGACCTGATTACAATAATGTTGCTTTGACCTTCAAATCATGTCCCCCAAATTGGATGAAATAAAACTGTTGTTTATTTTAATAATTTTTGACAGTCAGCAGTAAGAAATAATATAAAATATTTTAGTTAAATGTTAACTTTGATGAAGTGCCTCTTACAGGCATTTATTTGTTGGAGTTTTGGCTTTGGTGTCAGGCCCAGTCATGCTCCGTATTCACTTCTTCTCTGTGCTTAGGGTTCACTCCAAACAGGGCTCAAGGGGCCAGGAGAGATGCTGGGGATGAAGGCTGGACCATGGCCAAAAGTGGCCACATGCAAAACAAATGACTTATCTCCTACAGCATTTCTCCAGCCTCATCCAGACTTCTCTTTTATTTTTATTTATTTTTGTTTGTTTGTTTGGGGGCCATGCCTGTTGTTGCTCAGGGATTAGATTCGGGCCTCGCTCCTCCTTCTGACCTGGTCAGTGTGCTCACCTGCCAGGTGCCCCCTGGTCAGAGACAGGCTCTGCACTCAGGAATTACTTCTGGTGCTGCTCAGGGGACCATGTGGAATTCTAGAGATCAAGCACAGGCAGCCCTGGCAAAAGCCTTATTGGCTGTACTATTGCTTGCACCAAGACCCCCAAAACTTATAGAAAATAAGTGGAATTTGAACAAAGAAAAGAAACAAACAACTTTACATTCATTTTTCTCTACACTAGTGGGAAGTGATATATTTTGAAACATCACTGAGCTGGTCTGTCTACCTGAAAGGTTCTTTTTTTTTGGGGGGGGGGGGTAGAAACACCATGCGGTACAGTTGTAGACTTACAATTTTTTGTGCTTGGTTTCAGTTATACAAAGATTGAGAACCCATCCCTCCACCAGTGCCCATTCTCAGCCTTCAATGATCCCAATATCCTCCCCCCCCAAGCCCACCCATGCCACCCCACCCCTGTAGCAGGGTATTTCCTTTTGTTTTTCTCTCTCTTTTTCAGTGCTGTGGTTTGCAAAAGAGGCATTGAGTGGCAATCATGTTCGGTTTATAGTCTACTTTCAGCATGCATCTCTCATCCTGGGAGGATCCTCCAAACACCCTTTATTTGGTACTCCCTTCCCTTTCTGAGCTGCCTTTTCCCCTAGCATGTGCAGCTAACCTTCAAGCCATGGAGTGAACTTCATTCCTGCACTATTCACAACAGCCAAAATCTGGAACAAACCCGAGTGCCCGAGAACAGATGACTGGTTAAAGAAACTTTGGTACATCTACACAATGGAGTACTGTGCAACTGTCAGAAAAGATGAACTCATGAAATTTACATACAAGTGGTACTACATGGAAAGTATCATGCTAAGTCAAATAAGTCAGAAAGAGAGGGACAGACATAGAAAGATTGCATTCATCTGGGGAATATAAAGTAACAAAATAGGAGACTAACACCCAAGAATAGCCGAGATAAGTACCACCTGAAAGTTTTTAATAGCAGTTGTGGAAAGGCTTCTGTCATGGGTGGCTCTGACCTCTGAAGACCTTTTACTGCTCTTGCAAATGCTTTTCAAAGTGTAATAACAAGGGAGGCTCCTGGGGAGGAGCCCCAGGAAACTAGGGAGCTCTGAATCCAGGAACTTGGGGACAGTGGCCTGCACCACCAATGAGGGAGAATTTCCTAATTTTTCACAATGGCACTGCTGTTTTTGGGCTGTACTCTGGGATACCAGCTCTACACTCTGCATGTCAGTGCAAGAAGAAATAAGACTTAGAGAAGAAGCTTGAAAAATACTTACAAACCGAGTAATACTTAAATATAAGTTTTGATAAGCCAAAGATGTTTTATTTTCCCACTCAGGTATATATAATGTTTGCAATTCAAGTTTTCCAGGAAATAATTTGCCTGAAATGTAAGCAAAAAATCTTTCTGTCATATTTAATTATGGGGATCATTTATGTTTTGTTGAAAGCATAGATTCAAAATTCTATACATTACATGATAAAATTATGGAATACTAAAGATATATATATATATATGATGCTTGCAATTCAAGTTTTCCAGGGAATATTGTGCCTGAAATATAAGTAAAAATCTTTCTGTCCTATTTAATTATAAGGATCATTTATGTTTTGTTGAAAGCATAGATTCAAAATTCTATACATTACATGATAAAATTATGGAATACTAAAGATATTACCTGAATACCATCCAATATAATATACCCATTTTCATTTTTGTCTTTCCCTCAGCTCTATATTTCTGTTCAGGGTTATTTTACTATGATTCCAAATTTTCATGAGTCTTTTAAAATCTATTACCTAAAATTTATTAGATCCCAGAGAAGGGGGCTATTCTGGGACGGATAGGTTAGCAAATCCAGTGACCAGTGACTGAGACAAGAAACTCTGGGCCTGCCCACTCTCCTGGTCCTGGGTAGGTCACTGTGCTAGTCACTGTCCCAGGGAACTCTGGCCCTACTTTGGATTTGTGCTGTCCCTGCACTTTGTCAGGAGCTTGCACATATGTCATTCTCATGTGACCCTTAGGGAAATGCTATCTGGAACAAGGAAAGGAAGGGATATGGGCCCCCAGACCTCCAGGCCTCGTTCTTCCTTCTGATCCAGTCTGATCCAGCTCACCTGCTGGTAGCCCCTGGACAGAGAAAGGAGCCTACTCTCTGCTTGGCTGTTCTTGTTGCCTCCAATCCTAGTACTCTGGCAGCCCTCTTCCTGTTCTTTTTGTTTGGGTTTTAAGGTTACACTCAGCAGTGCTCAGGGCTTACACCTGGCTCTGTGCTCAGGAATCACCCCTAAGTAGTGTTTGGGGGAACATAAGAGGGGATGGCAATCAAATCCAGACTGTTTGCAAGGCAAGAGGCTTAACTGCTGTATTATCTCTCCATCCTTCTGGGAGCTCTTCATGAGAAATGTGTTTTGTTTTGATTTTTGTTTTAGTGTCAAGAAATCAACTACAGGGCCTCATACCTGCAGAGCCTCAGGGAGCATGCTTGTTCATTATTTCTCATTTTGTAGTTCTCCTTAGGTATGAGATGCAGCTCTGTAGGGTTTGCCCCTCCTTTTTAGGGCTTTCACTGTGTGTGCTCTGGGCTACTCCAAGCTCAGTGTTCCTGAGTCATTCCTGGTGGTGCTCTTCTGACCATGAAGTGCTGTGTACAAAGCAAGCTACATAACCCCCTGTACTATCTCTCCAGCATGACTCTCCACTGACACTTACCTCTATTGCACTTGTCTTCTTTGTAGTAGTACCCCTCTGGACACAGGCAGATGGCCGTATCATTCAGATTAATACACGAAGAATCATAATTGCAGTATTTATAGTCACATGGATAAACTTGATCTGAAATAGAGTAGAAAGTTTTAAAATTCACAAATTGAAAACAAGAAATACCTGGAAAGAGCTTCTAACTCTTCATGCCTCTCTCTTCATCACTTTCTATTTCCTGGCTTTATTTTTCCACACTCTGTGTAAAAATAAAGTTTCCTCCCTGTGTGTGTGTGTGGGGGGGGGGGGGCGGGAATGAGTAAATGCTCAGGGATTATACCTGAGCACAGGGAACATATGGGGAAATGTGGTTCCTGGCATAGAAGTGGAATTGGCTGCCTAAAAGGCAAGGAACTTTATTGTTGTTTTCATTAAGTTCTTTATTGAATCACATGAGCTAGAAAGTCACAACACTTTCATGATTAAGTTTCTGTCATACAGTGTTTCAGCACTCATCCCTTTAACAATGTCCACTTCTCTCCACCAGTGTCTCCAGTTTCTCTTCTGCTTGCCAGCCTGCCTCTATAGCAGAGACTTCTTTTCGTTTTCTTTTTACTTTAGGCACTGTGATTTTTGATACTTTTACTAAAAGTGTGTCATGCATGTCACTTTACCTCCTTTCAGCACCCTGTTCTTGTCCAGAGTGATCACTCCACTACCCAACTACCATTGTCATACCATCCCTTTTCTGTCCTAACTGGCCTCATCTACTGTTGCAAGCTTTCCACTGAACATCAGTTCTCTAGGCATCTGTGTTTTTTGTCTTTGGATATTATTCTTCTAACTTGTGGCCCTTTTCTGGCTTCTAATCAGTATGTGCATACACATAGAAGAACTGAAGTAAATGCATAGGAATCTGGAATTGGTGGGAAAAAACAAAGAGTGAGAGAGAGAGAGAGAAAGAGAGATGATGATGATATCATCTGTTCTAGACCAAGTTTGGGAAATAAAGGAATCAGTTTCTGCTTCAGATAGTTTTGATTTTAGACAACAATTCTGCTCAAGCCAGACTCTTTGAGAACTGTCATTGATTCGCTGCTGATTTTCTTTTTATCCCTCAGGTTCAAGTTCCATGAATTGCCTCAACTGCCAAATTATGATTAATCACCATTGTAATCTCTTTTATTATGAATATTTAATAAGAAGTCAGGTTAGAATATTAAAGTACTCTACACAAAAATCCTTGAGCTTTTATGATAGAATTATGTAACTGTTTTATCTCAGAATGTCTGATTCCAAGACTTCAGTGAACACAGAGAATTTCTATAAAATCTTGAAGTAAAAGGAGCTGGAAAGTTATAAATAAATAGGACTCATCTACACTTTCAGAAGGAGAAATATTTTTTTCATAGTGCATCAGGAGCTTATAAACATTTAAAAAAATGTGAGTTTAAAGGAGGAGTCTTAGATGGAGCTTTAGCGTGAGGAGGTGGGAGGGGTAAGGTTAATGAGGGTGGAGGTCTAGAGAGAGGGCGGCTTTAAAACATTAAGAACAGACCTTGAGCAATAGTACAGGCTTTATTCCACCACCATATATGCTTCTGAGCCCTCCAGGAGTGATTCCTGAGTGCAGAGCCAGGAGTAACGGCTAAGTATTTTTGACTATGTCCCATAATTTAAAAAAAAATAAGCAAAAATAAGGGAAGGAAACCAGTGAGAGTTCAATAGTTTGTTCTCAACAGGAGCCTTGGGGTTTGTCTGATAGTCCTGGGAACAGCTGCATTAATCTTCTCCAGGACTGACCCTCCAGGTCATATGAAGCAGGTCGGCTGAGTGTCAGGAGTGACAGCAGTCACAGTGCCCATTGTTTCATGATTTCCTGTAGCTGGCACCCATCACTAGTGTCCAACCACGCTGACCTTGGACATGTGAATGACCTTGACCATCAGGACCCATGTTGGACATGACATAAGCAGACCTGAGAAACACCTGTGGTCCAAAACTCCCCTTCTTGCTGTTTTGGAAACTGTTTTGCACTATAATACTGGAGCATGCAGGGCAGTGTGGAGCAGAGAGGAACTATTCAACTGAGCCTTCTTGGAAACAGTCAGCCCCAGTTGGCCCACCCAGCATCCAGGCCAGAGGCTCAAGTGAGCCAAAGATTGAGAAGCCTAAAATAGACCAGTAGGACCACCTGTTGAGACCAATACGATTTCGGGCCCACAGAATTACTGGGCTGCAATGCAGAGATGGTTGGAAAGCCACAATATTTTGGTATCACTTGTGATTCAGTAAAACAATAAAACAGCTATGCTCTGGGTTTATGTATGAAGCCATGGAGAGTCGATCAAGGTAAAACTCTGTACTCGTCAGAAGCCACACACCTTGCTACTTTCTTTGAGTTCCTTGTACAGACTCATTTTCAAAGACCAACTTCCTAGATGGCAGAACAAACTGGTCAGTTTGATATTAAGGAAGTGATTGGAAAGGAGGAAATATCCAGTGAGAAAAGAAAGGGAGGAAGAAGCTTTGAAGACATCTCTGTGTGTTGGTTACCTTTTCCTTATTGCCTCCTGCTCACATGGATTGGAATACTTTACAGAATGGTTGGCAGACTTAGAAAAATTATTTAATAATTACCACTATCTGATAGGAAAATTTTGGATTCCTCAACTGCCTTGCTAATTTTTGTATACACTTCATCTGCTATTAGTTTGGTGTCATTATTTAAACTGTTCACAACAAATGGGTCAGAAAGAGAGGGACAGACATAGAAGGACTGCACTCATTTGTGGAGTATAAAACAACATAACATGAAGCTGACACCTAAGGATATTAGTTACATGGGACAGGGAGATTGCACCATAGCTGGAAGCCTGCTGCATGAGCAAAGGGGAGAAAGTGGTTTTAATAGAGAAGGGATCACTAAGAAAATGATGGCTGGAGGAACTGGTCAGGATGGGAGATATGTGCTGTGCTGAAAGTAGATAATGGACCAATCATAAAAACCTCTCAGTATATGCATTGCAAACCAGAATGCCCAAAAGTAGAGAGAGAGTATGGGGAATATTATCTGCCATGTAGGCAGGGGGAGGGTGGGAAAGGGGGATATATCAGGGATATTGGTGGTGGGGAATGTGCACTGGTGGAGGGATGTGTGTTTGATCATTGTGTGATTGTAATCCAAACATGAAAGCTTGTAACTATCTCATGGTGATTCAATAAATTTTTTAAAAATTAAAGGTTCACTACAGTTACTTCAACGATCTCCGCATACTAGAGTATTTGGGATACTATGGAGCAGAGTAAAACCATCCAACTGAGTCATCTTGGGCCAGTTGTCCTACCCAGCACTCAGGGCCAGAGGCTTAAGTTGGTCCTATAGAGATCAGCCAAAACTAGACCACAGAACTATCTGCTTGAGCCCTGTTCAAATCTGGTACACAGAATCATGGGGCTGCAATACAGAGATGGTTGGAAAGCACACGTTTTGGGTGGCTTGTCATAAAGTTTAAAAAAATTCCCTGGGTTTGTGTATGAAGCCATGGAGAGCCAATCACAGTCCTGCTTTCTATCTTCACCTGGAAAGCTCTTGCGTGGGGTCAGCCCCCTTGTTCTCCCTTCTTCACTATTCCCTGTACAGACTCATGTGCCCAGATCACCTTCCTTGATGGTGGAACAAACTGGTCAGTTTAATGCCAAGAAGATGGTTGGAACAGGAGAAAATTCCAGTGAGAGAAAAGGAGGGAGAAATTTTGACAATTGTGGATTTGGTTATGCATGGAATGGAGCAGTTTACAGAGGGCAGACAGGTTGGTAAATTTAATTAATACTTACCAGTATATGATAAAAATATGTTGGCGTTATTAATTTTCTCCTCGATTTTTGTATATACTTCCACTTCATTTAGTTGGGTGTCTTTTTTTACAATATTCTTTACAGTCACTTTGATAGTCTCTGTAGCACTCATGCCACGTCTTGCTGAAATAGATCGGCTAAAAGTGAAACAAAGACATCGCTTGGTGAACTAAATGGACAGATCAAAAAATGGACAGGTTTTCAAACTGGCCCAGACTCCCAAATCTCCTAGCTCTAGTAATGACCTACTTTCCTATTTTTATCTTAGGGGGCCTATTTATGGAGTTATGGTAAGATGTTACACCTGGGTTCCTCTGCCGGTTCCTTCATGCGTGAGGCTCATCCTAGCATGTGTAGAATGGTGTCAGCATGGCTGTGGCTGGGCCCCGGAGGTCTTCAACTGCCAGGGCTCTGCTTGGGGTGGAGAGGGAAACTCAACCCGCCCTTCTCCAAGGGGCCCTGGTGAGGACAGCCAGGTGAGGGGGCAGGAGACTGCATTGTTCTCTTCTGAAAGCTGTGCGGGACCCGGGGCTGAGATCTCCAAGCCTGCTCAGTTCTGGACTGGGCCTCCTCCACCCAGATCCCCCCTCTTCCAATAGCTAGACAGTTATACACACCAACTGCCGTGTAACCCCATCAACAGCCAGGGTCCAGAGACTATAAAACCTACCTACCGGAGTAGAACAACACAGTATCTCCTGCCCCATGCCTGGCTGTCTTCACTGGGGCCCCTTGGAGGAGGGCAGGTTGAGTTTCCCTCTTTGCCCTGAGCAGAGCCCTGGCAGCTGAAGACCTCCGGGACACAGTCACAGCCATATTGAGACCATTCTCCATACTCTCGGACGAGCCTCATGCATGATGGAACCGGCAGAGGAACACAGGTGTGTGGGACCCGGGGCTGAGATCTCCAAGCCTGCTCAGTTTGGGACTGGGCCTCCTCCACCCAGATTCCCCATATTACAGTAGCTAGACAGTTACACTCACCAACTGCTGTATAACCACATCAATGGCCAGGATCCAGAGACTATAAAACCAACCTCCCGGAAGCCACGGCCGCATTCGCAGCTACACAACCTCTTATTCTCTATTTCTCACTCTCAGAAAACCCGGCAAGCTACTGATAGTATCCTGCTCGCATATATGCCTGACTGGGAACACCTGTAAAGGTGATTAGAGGCTGCCCCAAAAGCTTCCATTCCTCTCGGAGAGCCCGGCAAGCTACTGAGAGTATCCCGCCCACAGGACAGAGCCTGGCAAGCTACCCATGGCGTCCTCAATATGCCAAAAATAGTAACTAATTTCCCTGAGCCTGAAAGAGCCTCCAATATGCCATCAGGCTACACTAGCATGTGACAGGGACGAATGGAGACATTACTGGCACCCGCTCCAGCAAATTGATGAACATTGGGGTGATAGGGTTAGTGAAAGTGATGGTAAGATGGCATTTCACAAGGTTGAAGATTTCTATTTGATATGCATTGCTATTAGATATTTGAGACAATTTGTTTTGATGTTTATTTTGGGGTCACACCCAGCGATGCTCAGGGGTTACTCCTGGCTCTGCACTCAGGAATTTCTCCTCATGGTGCTCATCTCATCATATGAGATGCTGGGGATTGAACCCGGGTCAGCCAGGTACAATTGCTCTGGCCATCAAAATAACTTGTGACTAGAGCAGTCTTCTGTTAAAGAATGCTTCGAAAAATTGTGAATCATCATTATTATAATCTAGAAACTTGGAAGTGTTTAAAAATATGGCATACAGTGATTGAAGGAGCAGTACAGCAGGAAGGGCATTTGCATGTGACTGACCTGAGTTTGATCCCCAGCAACACATGCGCCCTAGCATAGCCAGGAGTGATCTCTGAGCTCAAAGATGAGAACAGCACAGAATTGTGGCATGTGGCCCCAAAACAAAGACACAAAATAAAAAAGCAAAGAGTATAGCACATATAACATTTGCAATACTAAAATATCATTTTCTATAGAAAAACTTAATAGGATTCTTCTCAGCTATTAAATCTTACACTTGTTCTTTGAGAGACAGAGGGGTGTATGTTCCTGTGCAGATAGAGTGCAGTGATCCTTCAAATAGACTCTGTCTCATTTAGGTGGTTGGAAATACAAAGTATCATACTGAGTGTATTAATGCAGAGCAAGAGAATAAGAGATACAGAATGAGTATCCATAGAAGCATAGTGTGGAAATAATGAAAGGACCAGAGTAGAGAACTGAAAAGGGAAGAGATATGAGCGTGTCACTTCCAACCGTGTTCCCAAATGTTGAGAACCTAGTATGAGTAACTCTCTCTCTCCCATCAGTACTGGTATTTGGAATGCCACAACTTTACTGCCAGGCTCATATTCTTTTATGGTACAAAGTCATTTGCTCAAAAATAGTGATTCAACATGATTGCCACTCAACTCCTCTCTTGCAAAACACAGTACCCAAAAGAAAAGAGAGAGAACCAAGGGGGAATGCCCTGCCACAAAGGCAGGGTGGGACGGGGGGATGGGGGGTGGGAGGGATGCTGGGACCCGTGGTGGTGGAGGATGGGCACTGGTGGAGTGATGGGTACTTGATCATTGTATAACTGAAACCCAAGCCAAAAATTTATAAGTCTATAACTGTACCTCATGGTGTTTCACTAATAAAAAAATAAAAAGAAAAAAAGAAAAAAAAGAAAATAGAACTGAAAAAAAATAAAATAGTCTCATTTTCAAAAAAAAATAAAAAGTGCTCGCAAAATCTGAAACAATTCCCTCTTAATTTGTGTTTTAAAGATTTAGCATATATTTGTCCTGACCAACTGCTTTTATCTATATTACATTTAACTGTGGACTGGTATCGGTGGTGGTGGAAAATGGGCACTGGGGGAGGGATGGGTACTCGATCATTGAAACCCGAGCACAAAAATTTGTAAGTTTACAACCGCACCTCATGGTTTTCACTAATAAAAATTAAATAAAAAGAGTCATATGACCTAGGAAATTCAACAAGAAAATTGAAAATATGGGTCAAAATCTGTTTTTTGGGACAATCATCTCAAAAGTGAGTTTTTTTTTTAAAGTAAAACTAACCAGGAAAAAATTTTTGATTGGTTTTGTTGCACACCCACTATCTTGGGGCCTACTCCTGACTCTGTTCTCAGGAGCCACCACTGACTGTGTTTTGGGGACCATATGTGATGACAATGATTGAACCTTTAGGGTTTGCCACGTGTAAGGCAACAGCCATAACACTAGTGCTACCTCTTTGGCCCCTGTACTTGGAATTTTTATTTAAAATTTCCTGCCATGATTCATTCACGCAAGGATTTGGAGTGGCAGTGTTGTCTACAGAGCACTGAGAGAAAGCTACTTGAGTTTTTCTTCATCAGTTGGAAGGAAAAATTGGACGAACTTTTTATGAAACTGGAAAGAAGAAAATGGAACCATGAATGACCACAACAGTGGACTTGGTGTGAAGAGATCTAAGATCTAGACCCATATATGAACACCATCTGTTTCCATTTTGGTCGACCACCAAATAAATCCCTGAGCCTGTGTTTCTTTTTCAGTACAAAGTTTTTCCTGTCATTGTCAGAATTTCCCAAGTCAGGGTCAATTACTTATAAGTCAAAATTTCTGGTAACTCTGGACTTTGTATTTGTAGTGAATTACTTGCTTTTCTATTTCCCCTATGACTTTTCATATTTTACTATAGAGCAATGTTCTTTGCTTTAACACAGAATGGCCATCAATGCTATACTCCTTATATTTTGGAGTTGATTCACTCAAATATATAGACTCCTGGGAATCCATCATAATTACTTGACTCAGGCTTCAGCTGCCATAGTTCCTAGAACCCCCAAAAGGGGTATCCTCACTGTGAGACGTGGATGGTTCTGGGGATAGTGGTGAAGATACCCAGGCATCAAAATGGGACAGTCTAGACAGCATCAAGAAATCTTGATGCAAGCCATTATGACTTAAGAGACAGGACCCCATGGGAAATGTTGAGGACTCTTCTGGAATTTATGGTAAAGACTTGCTTGCCAATGGACCCCAGGGATCTAAAATTTTGGAATCTATATCTCTTACCATATTTATCCAAATAACTGCAAGTACTAATAAGAAGTCAAATTAATTGTTTAATACATGCAATTAAAGGGAAACAGAAAAGCAATATAGATGTCCTGGATGAGACAGAGTTTCTCCTTGAGTTAATTCCCCCCTACCCCCAAGAGAATTGTCTCCATCGAAACGCTTTACCTTATAAGTGATCAATCACACCTACTTGGAGTCCCATACCTTGAGCCCTCTCTGGTGTTCCACAAGTGTGCTAACAGCTCAGCACTAAATGGGCCATTTTGACCATCAGTCTATGGTCTCCTGTCTCTGTTTCCCTCTGCTAGGGAAGGCGGGGAGGCAGTTCTCGGCCACCGAACGCATTGTGCACTCATATCGTGAACTCAGAGTCTACTACTTATGTTAGGCTGCTGGCCCTAAGATTTGGGGCCCAGTATCTCTGCTGATTTCTTACCTAGTGAATGAAGAGTCTCTCCATCACTGCCTAGCTCAAAACTCAAATTGTTAGGAAGCTTTTGCTGAATGCATATATACAAAGATATATATATATATGTACATATATGATTCATCTTGTTGCACAAAGGATTTGACAAAGCTTATAAAAATAGATGCCTCAGTAACACCACTAGTGGTACTAAGCATAGTATGGGTCAGAAAAGTAACTCAATAGGTTAAAGAATGAAGGATGTCTGGGTGTGATTTCTGAAGCACCATGGGAGTGGCCCATGAGTAAGGCGCTCCGAGCAGTCCTGCACTGCCAGATGTGGCCCTCAAATGATAAATGTATATACGAATACAGAAAAGCTAACTTTTCTGTGCGATACCATTCAACTTAAAGCTTTGACTCCTTAACCTACAAATTGGGTGTCAATATGCTTCAGAAATGTCCAAGATGGAATAAGTAAACTCTTGAGACTCCTTTGCCTCTGAGGGTCTCTAAATTCACCTGCCCCACACTGCCCTTGCACACTGATTTACTCTGCACATGCTTGTTTGTACTGGACAAAGGGCTCATAGTTGTTACTGCAACAGTTGGGTGTGCAGTTGGGGTGTTCTTGTTTCCTCACTACTCCCCCCTCTCCCAATAGGAGCAAACAGATGATGGGAGCCATTAATTCTCCAGTTCGCCAAGAAGGCACATTGCAATTGTTCAAGTGTGTGCCGTTACAGAGCCAAACCAAAGAGCCCCACTGATGCCCTGCACTGTGTGGCCAAACAGCCATCTCAGACAGCAGCCCTTGTCCCCACTAAATCCTGCCTGTCTGGGCCAGAGTGGCATCAGAGGCAGGGCTGTCTGCTAAGGCGAGACTGACTAGTACTTCTTGACAGACCAATCCATGGAGGCCCCAGTATTTCCAGAGAGCTCAGAGGAAGATGGGAATAGCTCGGCCTTCTTAGGAATCCACCAGTTCACAGCAAGCTTACCTGACTTTAAGAATGAAGATCTGTCCATAGTCATTGTCAGTAAATACTCCTGCAAACTATAGAGAGCACAGATTTAATAAGAAGGACAAGGAGCGTGCACTTGATACTGTGTCTAGGTTCTAACATTAAATACATCTTAAAGTTCAAGTATATAAACATGTGGTTCACTATAAGTTACTGTTTACCAGCTGACCAGCAGCCCTTGCAAGCCTCAGCAGTGGGTCTCTACAGCTCAGCTGGGTATAGGGGACAGCCTCTTTGAGCCTCAGGTTCAGAATGTTTAAGGTCAATGTATCCCACAACAGTTCACCCTAGATGCTAGCCTTTTACCAAAAGGTGACCAGTGTTTAGTCCCCAATTAAATCAGCACTGCTTCTTCCTTAGTTGATCTGCCCAATACCACAGTGCATTCAAACTAAATGAGTGTCTTTGCTCTGCTACCGATGATATGGGGACTCCCAGTCACTTAGCTCGTAGGAAAGGACAAAGAGAGACAGGACTGAGAGGCATACAGGTTTACAAGTTCCCTTACCATCCCCTTATTTTATTAATTTTATTGAGACCCATTGTATTTACTGGTTTTGGCAAATCGAATATGCCATGGATAGCTTGCCAGGCTCTGCCCTGTGGGCGGGATACTCTCAGTAGCATGCCAGGCTCTCCGAGAGGGATAGAGGCGTTTGAAGCGGCCTCTAATCGCCCTTGTAGGTGTTCCCATGGATCAAACCATATTGAAGTCCTATCAAATATGGTGTGGCAATCCTGGAAGATGGGTATTAAGTGTCTTATGATGTCCAGAAAGCGTCCTGGAGTGTGGCGGTGACTGGGTAGTGGAGGTAGTGGTGGCCCAGACAAGTTCAGATCTGAACACCTGAAGAACCTGCCATCAGTACTCATCAATACACGGGCTCGGCTCTTCACACACTACCTCTCTGAATGCAAGGTTCTGTCCCAATGGAAAACCAGCAAAACTGTATTACTGTACAAGAAGGGAGACATCCACGACATTGGCAACTATCGCCCGATCTGCCTATTGTCTGTTATCTGCAAGCTGTTCGCTCAAGTCATCCTGAATAGGATTGGCAGAACACTAGATGAAGGACAACCATGCGAGCAAGCCGGGTTCCAAAAAGGATTCAGCACCATCAATCATATCCACATGATAACCAAGCTCATTGAGGCTTCTCGGGAGTTCAAAATGCTGCTCTGTCTAACGTTCATTGATTTAAAGAAGGTCTTTGATTCTGTTGAAATGGAAGTGGTTATCGAAGCTCTAGCCAATCAGGGCATTCAAACTCAATACAGCAAGATCCTCCATGAGTTGTATTATGGATTCACTACCAGGATCTCACCATTCTACAAAGAAGTGATCATCGAAGTCAAGAGAGGTTCAGCAGGGTGATACCATTTTACCAAAACTCTTCAGTGCCACCCTCGAGAATGTCATGCGACGACTGGAATGGAAAGGAATGGGAGTGAAGATAGATGGTTGGCAACTACACCACCTCCGTTTTGCTCATGACATCGTTCTAATTACACCAAACATTAGCCAAGCGGCACAAATGCTGGCCAACTTCGACCATGAGTGTGGAAAGATCGGGTAACAGCTGAATCTCGCGAAGACAATGTTCATGACATTGTCTTGAACAGTCTCGTTTTTGACGTTCCATTCGCTCTCAACGGAATGACCATCTCCGAATACAACAGTTATGTGTACCTAGGTCGAGAAGTCAACATGACGAATGACCTGGCACCTGAGTAGCGCAGGAGGAAGAGAGCAGCCTGAAACACCTTCAAGAGCGTCAAAGAAATAGTTAAGAGAATAAAGAACCTCCGGCTCCAGGCACATCTCTTTGATTCCACTGTTCTTCCTGCATTAACATACACCTCAGAGACCTGGGCCCTACAAAAACAGGATGAGAAAGCTATTTGGGCCTCCCAAAGAGGAATCAAAAGAGCTGTGCTTGCCGTATCGTGTTTCACTCAAATGCAAGAAAGAATCCAGAGTTCTGACTTCCATCAATGGTCAAGAATCAGGGATGCTGTCTCGTTTGCCAAGGCATCGAAAATCAGATGGGCTGGACACGTAATGAGATTTGGAGAGGACCACTGGACTAGAGCCGTTACCCACTGGATTCCACAGAACATCAAAAGACTGCGTGGCTGCCCACCTAGGAGATGGTCAGACTTCTTTGTCAAGATCCTGAATGATTGGTTCAAGGCTGTTCATGTTCCTAGAACGAGCAGTCACCATTGGGCTACACTAGCATGTGATAGGGACAAATGGAGACATATTGGCGCCTGCTTGAGCAAATCGATGAGTAACGGGATGTCAGGTGATTAATTTTATTTAACCACCGTGAGATAGTTATAAGCTTTCATGTTTGGGTTACAATCACATAATAATCAAACACCCATCCCTCCACCAGTGCACATTCCCTCCTCCCTTTTGGTTTGAGGGGTGCGGGAGTTGAGTGGGGGAGGAGTATTCCCAGCTCAATTCTTGGGGTCACAGCTTCCACAGTGATTAGAGGACCCTGTAATGCTGCGAATCAAACCCAGATTTCCTCAGTCCAGTTCATTAGCTATGTCCCTGGCCCTGCAAAGTACCGAAATGCTGTAAGACTTCACTGAGTGTAGCTGATTAAACTAATGCCATTTTGAACTTCAATAGCATGCAAAAAGAATTTTAAATGAAATGAAATTATTGTTCATTCCCACCTTTAAGACAGGGAAATTACCATTATGTATTGTAAAATAAGATGTTAAGTGATATGGAGAGTCTCTTTACAGACATTTGTTTGGTTTCACTTTTTGATTTGGGGCCACACCCAATGGTGTTCAAGGCTTACTTCTTTTTTAAATTTCTATTTTATTTATTTATTTATTTTATATTTGTATTTTTTAATTGAATCACCACAAGATACAGTTACAAAGCTTTCATGCTTGAGTTTCAGTCACTCAATGATCTAACATCCATCAATCCACCCGTGTACATTTTCCTTCACCAATATCCCTAGCATCCCTCCTGCCACCCCTACCTCTCCCCCTGCCTCTGTGGCAGGCACCTTCCTTCTTACTCTCTCTCTCTCTACCTTGGGGCATTATGGTTTGCAATAGAGATACTGAGAGGCCATTATGTTTAGTCATTTATCTACTTTCAGCACACATCTCTTATCCCGAGAGATCCCTCTGACCATCATTGACTCAGTAATCTCAGGTCGTATTTCTGCTTCTATGCTCAGGGGTCACTTCAAGCGGAGATCAAGGGACCAGAAGTGATGCTGGGAATTGAAGGGGGCCATTGCCAAAGCAGCCACTTGAAATGTATCTTTCCAACCACAGCCAGACCTCATTTTTGCTTTTTTAAAAATATTTAATTTTAAACATGATTATATCTATCTGTTACCTAAATGTATTTTAATTGTGAGTGTAAACATGGGTCTGGCATGGGTGGCTCAAACTCTGAAGGCCTTTTGCTGCTCTTGGAGATGCCAAAGTGCAAGAACAAGGGGAGACCAAGGGGAAGCTCAGAAGCACTCAACCAGGGGCGTGGGGACAGTGGCCTGCACCCACCAGTGAGGGTGAATTTTCTTATTTACACAATGGCACCACTGTTTGAAGGTGTATCCTTGGGATACCAGCTTTGTATCTAGGTGCTAGAAGGAAGAAGATTTAGAGAAGGAGCTTAGAAAATACTTACGAACTGAGTCATATTCCAGTATAACTCTTGATAAGCCAAAGATTCCCTATTTTCCAACTCAGGTATATAGGATGCATTTATTGTAATTTTTCCAAAGAAAACTCTGCCTGAAATATAAGCAACATGTTTCTGTCCTATTTAATGTTGAGGATCATTTGCATGATTTAGAAACTTATTGCTTTAAAAAAAATTAAACTTGTATGGAAAAAATACAGTAAGTTTGAAAATACTAAAAATGTTACCCCGAATAACATTTAATAAATATGCATTTTTTTCATTTTGGTCTCATTCTCTCAGTCCTTTTTCCCCATGCATTTTAGTGTCAAGGAGTCAATTCTCTGGCCTTATACCTGCAGAGCCTCAGGAAGAATGTTTATCATTATTTTCAGTTCTCAAGTCCACTTTATTAAGAGAAGCAGCTCTGCAAGGTTTGTCCCTCCTCGTGGGGATACTCCAAGCTCAGTGCTCAAAGGTACCTTCTCGTGGTGTCTTTTGGCCATATAGCACCATATTTAGAATGAAAAATGGCCTTATGCAAAGCAAGTGCCTTAAACCCTGCTGTGTCTGCCCAGCGAAGCTCACCACTGACACTCACCTTCATGACACTTGCCTCCTTTGTGGTATTGCCCCTCAGGACACAGGCAGATGAATGTATAATTCAGGTTTACACATGTAGAACCACCAGTACAGTTATTATTTTTACAAGGAGGTTGTTGGCCTGGAATAGATTTAAAATCCACAAATTAAAGCAAATATATGTGGAAAAATGCTTCTCCCCTGGGCGCTTTCCATGTATTGGCTTCATTGTTTCCCCTTTGTGTGTGTGGTGGTGGGGGTTAGGGTAGGGAGTAGGCTATACCCAGGAATTCTCAGGTGTCACTCCTGAGAACAAGGGACCATATAAAGTGCCTGTGATTGATGATGGGTTGGCCACCTGTGCCACCCAAGTACTTAAACCCCAGTATGAACTCGGTGGCACTTTCTTGGCTTCGAATCCAGTGCATGCATGTTCATAGAAGAGCTAAAAGTAAACACAAGGGAATCTTGGAATGGTGGGGGAGGGGGCCAGAGATAATAGAGGCAGGGAGAGAGACAGAGCCAGAGATAGGGAGACAGAGACAAAGAGAGAGAGTGAGAGGGAGAGAGAGGTGGTAACTGCAAATGATCAGGAATCCTCAAACCTCAAGGACCCTCCACCATGCTACAGTCTTCTAATATCCCCCCAGACAATTTGGAGACAATGGAAAACTTTTGAGGATGGTGAAAGAACAGTCTTCTAGGGAGGTAAAGGGTAAAAGTTTCCCAAAGGAGCTCCAAGTCACATTCTGGTTTACAGGCATGGTGTAAAGAACCATGGAGGAAAAGGGATGAGGAGTGCAGAGTGTGGGTTAAATCCATGTAAATTTGCCAGAGGATGTGAGTTGGGGCACTCAGCTCTCTGCCCTTCTGAGTGGACAAAATGACCCCTGGGGAGAATCATGGGGCCACACCTCTAATGAAACTACCCAGCTAGGCAGAGCTCAGAACCCATTTTGAATCTGAAGAACTGAAGGACTGTGAGGATGGAAATAAAATAAAAATCTCTATGGTTATTGAGGCTGGTCATCTCTGTTCAGTGGAATGATTCTGGGCTTTGGTTTGAATTCACATCAATTACTTGATGAATTTTTGAGCTGTCTGAACATTCTTATCAACATCCAGGTAGAAATCCTTGAGAAATTTTATACTGTATATGAGTGCTAGGTTTATGATATTAGCGTTTTCATGGTTAAAAGTCAGTGATGTGAATGCACACAGATACGTAAGCTGAGCATCTCCATCGGGAGACACAAGAAGCTGTGTTATGTTTTCCAGATGTTGTTCTTCTCCAGAGAAGGACAGTGGGAGTTTGGTTCTATGGAATAGGACATGAAGACAATCACATTTTGGTTGCATGTATATTTGCCATGTTTGAACATTTCTCCCCAAAACTGCATGCCTTGTCTACCTCAACTCAAAAATAAAATGGTGCTGGCAAGATCAATTAGAACTCTAGGCAAAATGGTGCATTCATAGTGAAGACACTTCAGCAGTTTCTTACAAACTAAACATACTGCAAACATAGCATCCAGCAAGTGCCCTTTTCGTTATTTACTCAAAGAAGCTAAAAGGAAAAATAAATGTGTGGAAGAAAACTTACTCATAAGTATCGTAAGTACTAAAACTTAAAAGTAACCTTAGATAGACTTCAGAAACTGAATGGATCAACAAACTCCTTGCATCAGACAATGGGATATTATTTCCTTTTCAAAAGAAATGGGCTATCAAACCACGCAACCATGTGGGTGCTGAAAAGATGGTACAGGAATTATAGCACATGCCTTGCATGTGTCTGACCATAGTTTGATTCAGATACTGTTGGGCCTGAGTCCTTGCATTGACCGCAGGCCTGGATAATTTGCTGGTAGCAGTCCCATGTCTCCTAAGGACCACTTAAGAACCTCCCTATCCCCCACAAACCCTCCCAAAAGACCAGGCTAAACAGGATATTAGGAGGCACAGGGTGGTATCTCATAAGAAATAAGTGTCTTCCACCTGCGAAGGTGTGAATCAGGATTCTAAGTACATGGCTTAAAGAAAAATAACCCTTGACTCTACTACAGAGAAAGTTTGGAAAAGCCCAATGAAGACAACTTTTATAGCCCCAATTCTGTTGCAGCAGGCAAGTAACTACTGGTATGTCTGTGTGCTGGTGATAAAGGCCTTGTCAGTCAGTTCGGCGATCCGGGCAGATAGATACAGCATGTTTGGGCTGAAAGGACTTTGGGGGCTATGATGCTAGGTCACACCTGGTGACAAGTGAGTAAGCTAAAGTCATGAGGGAAGTGCTTTTGCCGTATGCCATGGTTAGTCGTGGTTGGGCCAAAACATAAGATAGAGACTGACTGATTGACTTTCAGACAACACCTGGTGGAAGCAGAACTCACTTAGAAATATTTCATTTCCCAAGTCTGGGGAATCCCATGGTGCCTTGCCTCCAGAGTCACCCCTCCAGATGTGAAAATCTGGGAACCAGGCCTCAGACACAGACTCTGGCTCCATTTGTTTAATCACCCATTTCTTAGATCTATCAAAGAAAATTTAAGCAGTGCAAGGAAGAAAGTGTAAGAAGGTAGTGTAAGAAGACAAGGTGCTCCCCAGTCAGGGCAAGTGGCCGTCTGTCAGGTTTCAGTCTCCCTTTCTAGAAATACCATTGCTCTTCTAGACCCTTAAAGTCCAGGTTTGCAGATTCATCCAGACTGGAGATTGGCCAACTATGGCTCATGAACCAAAACAGGCCTGTTTTCTATTTTTAGAGATATAGCTTTGTGGGTGGGAAGCCAGGATCATTCACTCATATATACACCCTGGAAATTTCAGGTTAACAAGACCATGCAGATAAGTGAAAAATAAGAGCTTATTGTGCCCTAAATATAAAATATTTACTGCTTGGCCCCTATAAGATTTGAATGACATTTGTTTAGACCACGCTTTGGAAAATGAAGGGAGCCTCTTTTGCTTCTACTAACACTGTCCTCAGACAGTGACTTGCTGATGGGAGGCTCTTTGTGAGCTGCCTTTGAGTAACTATTGATTCCCTTTTGATTCCTCAGGCTCAATTGTCTCACATTCCAAATAGTGAGCATCCATCTATCATTGTCGTCTCACTTTTTTCCCCCATGAACATTTAACAAAATATCGGGGAGGAGTCAATACTATTCCAAAGGTCAGGGTGCTCTATAGGAAAACCTCCAGATTTTCTAGAATTTCAGTGTTGGATCCCAGAATGTTTGATTCCAGGTCCTGTGTGAACACAGAATTTTTTTGAAATCTTGAATAGGAAAGATGCAGGGAAATTATAACCACACAGGACTTAGAAGTATCTCCTAAGAATGATTTTCTACAAAGTGGGTCAGGACTCATAAATACTTGAAGTAAACATTTATGAGTTCAAAGAAGGAGCCTTGGAGGAGGGGAAACACCCAGAAGGTAAGAAGGGCTTTTCTACTTTCTACCTGAGGGCACTGAAGGTGGAGGCCTGCCTGGAAAGAAGAGGCTGTAAGGAGTGAAGGCTGGGCCCTAAGGATTGATGGTGGGAAAGGTGTTTGCCTTGCAAGTGGCTGAAAATGGCTTGATCCTGGCACCACATGTGGGCCCCCAGTCCCTCCAAAACTATGGAACCACCAATATGACCCAAACACATTCAAGAAAGTAAAAGGAAGGGAAGGAAACCAGTGTCAAATGCCACAGAAGAGTCCAGCGTATTGTCCCCTACAGAAACCTTGAGATTGTAGGACCTGGGCCAAACTCCTCCAGGGCAGGCTCTGCCTGGGCATGTGGGAGATGAAGCAGGTCTGCTGAGTGCTGGGGAGGGTGAGCAGTTTCACAGTGTCCACTTTTTCATGCCCCCATATACCCAAGATCCTGCAACTGTTTGACCATCAGGGCTCTGCCACACTACTCTTGAGCGTGTGAACTCTGACCAACAGGACCAGTGTCGGATCTGACATAAGCACTGTAGCATTGTTATGTAGCACTGTTCTCCTGTTGTTCATTGATTTGCTCGAGCGGGTACCAGTAATGTCTCCATTGTGAGACTTGTTGCTACTGTTTTTGGCATATCAAATATGCCACGGGGAGCTTGCCAGGCTCTGCCGTGCAGGCAGGATACTCTTGGTAGCTTGCCAGGGTCTCCGAGAGGGATGAAGGAATCGAACCCGGGTTGGCCGTAGTAAAACATATTCACTTGAGGAGGGAATGATGATGATTTGAATTGTTTGTGGACTCTCCAGGCGGCTCTCCCTCATGCCACCCGCGTTCAGTGCTCTCGAGCTGCTTTATAGACTGGATCGGGATGGCTCCTCCTTTGTGCTCTGCTTCTGTGTGTGCTGCTATTCTCTCTTCTGTCTCTCTCTCTCTATTTCTAACTCTGTCTCTGTAGTCTCTCCTCTGGCCTCTTCTGATCTCTCTCTCTCTCTCTCTCCATCTCTCTCTGTAGCCCTTCTGTTTCTCTCTCTCTCTGGAGCCCGACTCAGTCTCACTTCTGACTCTGTCCCCTCTGGATTCAGATTCTGATTCAGAGTCAGAATCTTGACATAAACAGCACTGAGAAACACCCGTGAATCAAAACTCCCCGTCTCCCTGATTAGGAAACTCTACTGTACTAGCATGCTGAAGCATGCAGGATGGCATGGAGCAAAGAAAACCATCTGACTGTGCCTTCTTGGGCTCTGTCAGGCCCCCGCTTGCCCCCCAGCACGCAGGGTCAGAGGTTCAAGTGAATTCAAAAGAGATCAATCTAAATTAGACCAGCAGGACAACCTGGCTGAGCCCAGTCTAAATTCTGGTCACAGAATTATTGGGTTGCAGTACAGAGATGGTTGGTAAGCCACATGTTTTGGGGTGTCTGTGACATGGTGCACCCCAAAATACACCTCTTTTTTGGGTTTGTGTCTGAAAACATAGAAAATCACTCGAGGCAAATCTTTCTATCCTCATGTGGAAAGCTATAGCTTGGTGTGGGTCCCACAGTTCTGCTTTCTTTACCATTCCCCATACTGACTCTCTGTTCCCAGACAACCTTCCTACACGATGGAACAAACTGATGCTAAGGAGATGGTTGGAAATAGGAAAAGTCTAGTGAGAGAGGAAGGGAGGAAGAATTTCTGAAGACATCTGTGGATCTATACCCACTGCTTCTACAGTCTTCCTCTCCCTTGGGATGGAGCAGTTTACAGAATGGAAAGCAGACTCAGAAAAATTATTTAATACTTACGGTTATAATCTGAAAACCTGTCATCTCCCAAAAGCGCTGTGTTAACTTTCTCAGTCACTTTCTGTTCTGTTAGGAGAGTGTCTTTGTTTAAAATGTGTACTACAGTTACATAAATCTTCTCTCCATTGCGCAAGCCATATCTTGGTGAATCCGATGGACTAAAAGTGGAACAAAGGGACAGAGGGATCAACCAACAGGTCTTCTAACTGGCCCAGACTCTCAAATCTTGAAGCTCTTGTCTTGACCTAGTGTCCTATCTCCACCTTGGGGTCCCACTTTTGGAGTTACAGTGAGATGGCATTTCACAAGGCTCAAGAGCACTATTTGATAAGTAAGGCATTTGTACTCGATACAGGAGACAACGGAGGGGTAGAACAATGTCTTGTTGAAGGGTACTTAGAAAAATCATGAACACTCTGGGGGACCTTATGTGATTGCAGCTGGCATTGGTTGTTCACATGCAATGTGACCAACCGCTTTAACCCTTGTGATACCGCTTTGATCCCTGAAGGTTGAAATTTAATTTAATATTTCTCGCCATGACTCATTCATGCAAGGATTTGGAGATGGCAGTAGAGTCTGCAGAGCATTGAGGAAGGAGTATGTGGTACAAGTCTTTCTTTAGCAGTTGAAAAATCACCCCAAATCCATGATGATATAATTTTGCTTTGGTATCCTGGGGAAAAGGCCATCTATCATTCATTCAAAGACCTACTAGCAAAATGTTCCAATTCAGGCAGCAAGACAATGCACTCGTGAAACGGCTGAAGCAAACACTGGAGGAAAGGAACTGTGCCTGTGAGTGCTTAAAAGAAAAGGGGGGCAGGAATGCCTATAGCACTGAGCTCACGGTGAAGAGCCCTGAGATCTAGCCCCAGAGTGCCACTGTCTGGTTATGTCCAAGTCCAGCCCCCCGATACTGAGTTTCTTAGCATATTTAAAAGAGTTGGATTTGAAGGTTCTTCCCCATTTATTTATCTCTACCTTCCTTTTCTTTTCTGTTTTTTGAGCCACGTTTGGAGATGCTCAGGGTATAGTCCTGACTCTGCATTCAGGGACCACTTTCGAGAGGCTTGGGGGAACATATATGTGCCAGGGAATGAACTGAGGCTTGTTTAATGCAAATCAGGTGCTCTCCCTGCTCTGCTATGGCCCCAGTCTTGATCCTTCCAATATTAACACGTGTGCTATCAGGACTTGCCAAATCAAATGAGCAGAGAGTACTTGACTTTGGCCTCATTAAGAGCCTTTCCATTGCCCTGAGGTAGGGACAATAATTCCCCTCCAGGATTCTGAGTTTACAGAAGAAGTTTTGCTTCCGTGAACACCCTTGCTCCCATTAAGCAGCTACTTTAGAGACAAAAATCATGCCACCCTCTGGCCTCTGCTGTTCATCACTATTTAAGAAGCCCCCAGTCTGGAAGAGAAACACAACAAAAGGTCTGAAACTGTGCCAACACCCTCTTTTAAATGATAGGTCCAGGGGTTGGAGGGATAGTACAGAGGGAGGGCACTCACCTAGCACTGGCCGATCAGGGATTGAACTCAGCACCCCATATGATCCCCTGACCTTGTCAGGAGTGATTTCTTAGCTCAAAGAGCTAGAAGTAACCCCTGAGCACTGAGGGGTATGGTTCCCAAATCAAACAGAAATCCTCACAAATAGAAGAATCTGGACTTCTCCCAGGCTTCCAGTGAGGTGAGTCACATGAGTCCAGCTACATAGATGAGGCAGTAGAAGGTCAGAGAGGCTAAAAAAAAAACACTCTGCTCCCTCTCACAAAAAGGGAGTTCCAAGCCAGAATGTAAATACAGATGTGACTTACTCCACCAGAGCTCACTCTTTCATTCCTAACAGGGGAAGTCCTTGCCTACAAAACAAAAATTCCTATATGGAAACAATGCAAACCTCAGCCATTGGCTCACTGTGGACTTCTGGCCCTGAGTTAGAGGTACTCACGCCCTTTGCTGGTTCTTGGCTGGTGAATGCTAGGTCTCTTGCCATTCTCTGGGCTAACAGTCACACGTGCCTCTCATTCACTGCCTAGTTCAATATTCACTACCATTAGAAAGCTATCTGTCTATACACGTGTACAAGTGTAAATATTTATATATGTACACATATATGTATATGTATATATGTATATATTTTTAATCTTTTTTTTACAAAAGTTTGATAAAGCCTGAGAAAATAAATTAATTGGTAGCACCATAAACTATTAGGACAAGGCCGAATAGGCAATTTAACATGCTAAAGCACAGGCTTTCTATACAGTAGGCATTAGAAAACCTGGGCACTGAAAACTCAAGAGCACTGAAATGGGAGCACTTCCAGGTGTCAAACTCAAAAGATAAACATTCATAAATTCAAATGCATATCTATCTATCCACATGTAGATAGATAGATAGATAGATAGATAGATTCAGAAGAGCTTCTCTTTGGCACAATCCCATTTACCTAAATCCCCCCTGGCATGCAAACAAGGTGTCAGTATGCATCAGAGAAGGCAAAGATGGAATCACTAACTTCCTGTGAATCCTTTGTCTCTGAGGGTCTCTAATGCACCCACCACACAGTGTCCTTCATATTGGTTCCTCTACACATGCTTGCTAGCACTGGACAAAGAACTGACAGTGGCCCCACAATTGTCAGGAATGTAACTGGGGTGCTCTGGTTTCCCCACTACCCCTACCCCAGTATGAGCAAAGAGACGACACGAGCCTTTCACTCTCCTCCTGGCCCCCAGAAGGCGCATGGCAGGACTTGGCCAGGTGTGACTCATTGTTTCGGGACCAACCCAAAGTGCCCCAGTGTGATGCCCTCCACTGTGTGTCATGTGGCCGGATAGCCAATCACAGGCAGCAGCCTCTGCCCCTACGCTTCCAGCCTTCCAGCCTAGGCCAGTGTGTCAGCAGAGGTAGGACTGTTCAATGGGCTGAGCGCGACCACCTCTTCCTGACATGAGCCAGCGTGGAAGCCCTGACATTGCCAGAGAGCTCAGGGGAGATGGGAGCATCCTAGCCACAGCAGCTTACCTGACTTTCTCAATGACGGTCTGCCCGTAGTCAGGATCATTAAATACTCCTTTAAACTGTGGAGAAACACAGATTTAATAAAAAGTCGAAGGGTTGGGGACCTGACACTGTGTCACGGTTAGAACCTGGATTAAATACATCTTTAGTCTCCAGTATGTAGATTTGCATGGCTCACCAAAGCAAGTTACTGCTGACAAGTGGCCACTGGAAGCCTCAGCAGTGGGTCCTATCGCTCAGCTGCATCTGGGGGACGGATGGCCTTTCTAAGCCTTGGATTCAGGAAGCTCATTTAGGTAAGCATATCCCAGAATGATTTCCCCAAGAGGGGACACAGTGTCAGTCCCCAGCAGGGTCAGCACTGCCTCTCCCTGAGTGGGTCTGCAGGATACACAGTGCTCTCAGCTCAGTGATTCTCTGCTTTGAACAATGAAATAGGACTCACAGCTCCTAGGAAGCACAGACAGAAGACAACAGTGACGGGTACATTGGTTCACAAGAACCAATTTATTTATTTACTTTTTCTGTTGTGGGTGGTGGTGCAAGAGTGAAGTGATGGGGGTCTACTCCCAGCTCAGTCCTCGGGTCATAGCTTCCACAGTGCTCAGGAGATAAGCAGTGCTTGGGATCTAATCTAGGTCTCCTGCAGTCCAGTCCAGTGAGCTGTGACCCAGCCCCAAAGTACCACAATGCTGCAAGACTGCACCACACGGTGAGTAGATCTGATTAAAGCAATGACATTATGACCATCACGATATGAAAAAAACTGAAACAAAATGAAACTTTGTTCATTTTGACATTTCGATAGTGATGGGGAAAATATCTTACATATGTTTAAATGATGTTAAATTGGATGGAGTGTCCCTTACAAACACTTGTTTGATTTGTTCACATTTTTAGTTTGGGGCCTGAAGGGTGCGTAGGGCTTACTTCTGCTTCTGTGCCCAGGGGTTGCTCCAGGTGGGACTCAGGGACCAGAAGTGATGCTGAGATGGAAGCAAGGCCGAGGACAAAGTGGCCGCATGCAAGGCAAATGTGTATCTCCTACAGCATCTCTCCAGTCTCATCTAAATTTCGTTTTAAACCAGAATTGTGTAGAAATTTAACTTTAATTTCAACTTTGAATGTAAAAAAGGAAACAACTTTATATTCATTTTTCTCTTCAACAGTGGAAATCATTTATTTTAAAGCATAATTTTATTTATCTGCCTGCCTAAGTGTGAGTTAACCAGGGTGTAACACAAGTCAGCCACAGGTGGCTCAAACTCCTCAAGGCCTTTTGTTGTGCTGAGTGATACTCCTCGAGGTGCAGGACCATGAGGAAGCCCATTATTCCCGGGGAGGGGCTCAGAAGCACTGAGCTGAGGACCTTGCCACCACCAGTGAGGGTGAATTTCCTTATTTTGCACAATGGCACCACTGTTCGGGGGTGTGCACTTGGCATGCCAGCTCTACACTCTGCATCTCAGTGATAGAAGGAAGAAGGCTAGGAGAAGAAGCTTGGAAAATACTTACGAAATTAGTAATGTCAAAATGTAACTCTTGATAAGCCATGGATCTTTTATCTTCCAAGTCAGATATATCTGATGCTTTCTTTATAAGTGTTCCGGGGAACACTTTCCCTGAAATATAAACAAAATATTTTTGTTTTATTTAATGTTGAGAATCATTTCTGTTTTGTCAAAACATAGATCATTTTTCAAAATTCTAAACTTTATATGAAGAAACTGTAGGAAGTTTGGAAATAATAAAAATGTTACCGCAGCACCATTTAATCAAATATGCACATTTTCAATTTTGGTATTTTCTTCCATCTATATTTTTCCTTGCATGGTTTACATTATTATAATTCCAAATATCATGAGGCTTCAGGTTTATTACTGCTTACTAAGAGGTTTTTGAGATCATTATACACTCTTTATAAATATCTATTTGAAAGGCTAATGCATATTATGTGAAGCATGTTTTTTTCACTTATGTAGTCATTTTGTGCTATTGGACTTTGAACTTTTAATTGTTTTAAATAAAAAAATTTTAAAGTTTACTGTGAGTATCTCCCAGTAAAGTCCTTTGGTGCTATCTACTCAGAATTTAATGGTGACCACGCTGGGCCTTTGTCACAGCTCTCAGGCCTGACCAAGAATCTGTACTTGGTTACTAAAAATTACCTGCTGTGGTACAGGGGATGTTTCTCAAACTATGTACTTCTGTGATCCTTACACTTTGTCAGGGCTTGGATATCTGTCATTCTTGTTTGGTCCCCACGGACATGTTGTCTGGAACAGGGAAAGGAAGGGACACATGCCCCCAGACCATTGTTCTTTCTTCTTGTTTTTGGTTATACCCAGCAGTGTCAGGGCTTACACCTGCTCTGTGCTCAGAGATCACTGCTGGTTGTGCTTGGGGAACCATAAGGGAGCTGGAGATGGAACCTGGGTCAGTTGCATGTAAGGAAAGTACCTTAAACTGTGTGCTATCTCTCTGCCCTTTGGGAGCTCTTTATGAAAAATAGTGTTTAGGTCAGTTTTTGTTTTTGCATCAAGGATTCAAGTCCAGAACTGGCCTGTAGAACCTCAGGGCACATGTTATGTCGTTATTGGGGTTTTCTAGTCTGCCTTAGTTATGAGTTGCAGCTCTGCAGAGATTGCCCCTCCGATTGTGGGCCTGCACTGAGAGGTACTCATGGGCTACTCCAGGCTCAGTGCTCATAGGTTTTCCTGATGGTGTTCAAGGACCCAATAGTGCAAGGTCTTGAATGGGAAATGGCTGTGTGCAAAGCAAGTGCATTACCCCTGCACTGTCTGTCCAGCAAGGCTTACCAAGAACACTCACCTTCCTGACACTTGGTTTGACTGTAGTAATACCCCTCTCGACACATGCAGAAAAATGTAGTATTCAGACCAACACATGAAGAACCACCAGTACAGTTATTATTTTGACAAGGATAAGACAGGCCTGAAATAAAATAGAAAGACTTCAAATCCACGAATTGAAAGCAAATAATACCCAGAAATGTGATTATAACTTTCCCTATCTCTCACTGTGCATTTTCCATTTCCCAGCTGCATTTTATCCCTTCTGTGTCTTTGGAGGCAGAGAGGGCATGGTAGATGGACTGAACCCCGTGTCCAGGGGTCACTCTTGAGCACAAAGTACTTGTATGCTGTGCTGAGGATTGAAATGGGGTTGGCTGCCTCCTAGGCAAGTGATTTGGCCCTGTACAAAGTCTGTGGCCCTTTCCTGGCCCCTACCCCAGTGCTTGCATGCCTGTGGAAGAGCTGGAAATAATCATACGGGGGTCTAGGATTCAGGGTGAGAGTGGAAGAGATGAAGAGAGAGAGATTCTGACTGAAAAAAGAAAAAAGCAGGAATCCTCATACCTCAACACTCCTCTTGCCTGTTGCAGTCTTCATAAACTCAGTGGGTTCCCCCAAACCACTTAGAGACCAATACATAAAGAACCACATTTTGAGCAGATGTTTGAGCTGTTTTATAGGGAAGTTCAGGCAAGATACTCCTGAAAGGAGCTAGAAGTTGCCTTCTGGTTTGCAGATAAACTGTACAGACCCATGGAGAAATGAGAGGAACAGGAAGGAGTGAGTGTGGGTGACACCCATGAAAATTCTCAGGGGACTGATGAGGGCACTCTGCTCTCTTGCCTTCTGAGTGGACACCGTGACTCCTGTGGATAGTCATGGAGCCATGGTAGGCACATCACTGGCTTGTAGTGCCCAACCAGGTGGGACCTAGCACCTCTCCTGTCTCCAAAGGCCTGAAGGAAGTGAGGATGGTCATTTCTTCTCTGTCAAGTGAAATAATTTTGAGCTTTGATCTAAAAGCAAGTGTCTGATAACCTTCAAGTCTTTCTCAACATTTTCATCAACATAGAGGTAGAAATCCCTGAAAATTTTAACCCTATGTCAGTACTATGTCCATGGCATGGTCAATTTTTGAGTGAGAATGCACCCGGACACAGACATGTATGCTTACAGCTTCGTAGGGCATTTCCCAAGTGAGGCACACAAAGCTGTATTACAGTGTCCCAGATGCAATGATTACTGCTGACCAGGGAGGAATCTTCGGAGCTTGATTTCCAAAAGTTTAGATGGGAGGATGGTCACATTTTTATAGTTTTTCTCTGTGTGAACATTTGTCCCCATAACTATGGGCCTTGCCTATTTTAATTAAAAAAAAAAAACAAAACAAAGCAAAATACTGCTGCAAAGAACAGCAGAACTCTCTGTTGTATTGTGTTAGGAGGTGCAAAATGGTGCACTAGCATTGGAAAACACCTCGGAGTTTCTTGCAAAACTAAACATAGCTTTATCATTGGATCCAGTAAGAGAATTCCTTGATGATTACCCAAAGAAGCTCAAATGTTTTATCATACAAAAAGATATACAAACATATGTAGCAACCTTACTCATAAATGCCAAAACTTGAAGCAACCTAAATGTCCTCCAGTAGGTGAATAGATCAACACACTCTTCTTTTTCCAGATAATGGGGGTATTACTCAATATTCAAAAGAAATGACCAATCAAACCATGCAAAGACATGGGTGCCAGAGAGATAGTACAGAGGGTGCAGCATCCGACTTGCATGTAGCTGACTCTAGTTTCATCCCTGGTACTTCAGGGCCTTTGCAGCACCACTTCCTAGAGCCCTCACATTGACTGCTGAGCTGGATGACTTGATATTGTCTGAGAGGGACCACAAGCCTCCGAATTACCACTTGGGGGACCACCAACTCCTCCAAAATACTAGGCTACAAGGGACATTGAAGGTACAGTGTGGTATCTCATAAGACATTAGTGTTTTTCCTCTGACAAAGTATGAATCAGGGTCCTAAGTTAATGACTTCTGAAAAATCCCTTGGCTATACTACAGGGACTATGCAGAAAATCTCAAGGAATACACCATGTACAGCTGCATTCTGACTGTAGAAGGCAAGTAATTCCCAGTATGCCCACCTGCTGGCAATCAAGGCCTTGTTATGGGGTTGGAAAGATAGTATGCAGTATAGGCAAACCCAAATCCTCTGAGCACTGCCAGGATTATTTCCTGAGTGCAGAGCCAGAAGAATCCTCTGAATATCACTAGGTGTGGTCCCCAAACAATCCATAAATAAAAATAAATAAATAAAGGCATGTCATCATGTGTGGTGCCAGGCACAAAGGCACAGTGTGTTTGCCTGAAAGGGATCTGAGGACCTATGATGCTCTGTCACACCTGGTGACAAGTGATTAAGCCAAAGTCCAGAGGCAAGTGCTTTGGCTGTGCCCCATGGTCGTTAGTTGCTGGGCCAGAACACAACACAGAGTCTTCCTGACTTCAGACAATGTCTGGTTTAGAAACACTCAAGTCAGGAGAGCTGACTGCTCCTGGCCTTCAGAGCAGCCTGTCCAACAGTAAGAGCTGGGGACCAGGTCTCAGACAGACTCTGGCTCCGTTTGCTTAGTGACTCACTTCGTAGACCTTTCAAAGAACACCAAGGCAGTCCAAAGAAGCAAGCATGGAAAGAGAAGTGTAGAGGACTTCTCTCACTCTCACTCTCCAGCCCTCGGCAAGTTGCTGCCCTTGAAGTTCCATCTCCCTTTCTAGAAATGACATGATTTTCTAAACCTTTAAAGTCTAGGTTTTCAGATTCTTCTAGACCAGAGATTGGTAAAATGTGTCATGAGCCCTATCCAGATCATCTTTTGCTTTTGTGGATAAAGTTTTATTGGTATGAAGTCAGGCGCAGTACAGTTTTCTCTAGTTACTAAGACAGCATGGACTAGTGGCAACTGAGATCTTTTTGTATCCCAAATGTAAAGTATTTACTGCTTTGCCTTTACTGATAAAGTTAGATGACATTTATTCTAATCCAAGTTTTGGGAAAAGATGGAAGCAACTTCTGCTTAAAATAACGTTATCTTTAGATAGTGGTCCTTTTCAAGTCATGGCTATTTGAGAACTGCCATTGATATACTTTGTATTCCTCTGGCTCAAGTTCCATGAATTGTCTCAAATTCTCACTCTCATCAGTCACCTTTGTGATCTCAGTTTTTCCATAAACGTTTGACAAAAGTTCAGGGTCAAAACCACTATTTCCATAGAGCAAGATGTGGGGCTGAAGGCCTGGGGCCTGTTTGACCCAGCCTGGTCTGAAACACAGAAACTGATTCCAGAACTCTCTTCAGGACAATTAGGAGATAGTACAGCTGATTGGGTGTGTGCCTGGTGTGTGCCTGACACGGGTTTGATTCCTGGTACTAAGGCCCTGGCACTGATGGCTGCAGCCCTGAAGGCCACAGCACTCTGGAGGGGCTCAGGGGCAGCAGCCCATCCTCAATCCTTGCACTGACCCGTGTCTGAGAATGGCAAGGGGGCCTCAGAGTCTGTCTGAGCACCCTGCGGGACACACTTCTCCCCAAATGTTTCCTTAGGGAGAGGACAGCTGTAGAAGCCGCTTCACATGTCCGAGTTGATAAAGAGTGTGTCCAAATAGCTGTGGAAGGGTGAGTGAGAGGGAGGGGTGAGCAGGATGGAACTGCAGGGAATCTCGTCTCTGCCACCACTACTGCCTCTGGGACTCGGGCTTTTCAACCTGAGCGCTTCATGTGCAAGGGAACCTCGATTTTCATAGCACCACTTCCCTCGCCCAGAAAACTGTTATTTATAACCATCCTCCACAAAGTAATCTAGTGGGAATAGCTCTTACCGGTGGGAGTGGACATTACAGCACCTGTAGTTGTTGACCGTTGGGCAGTCGTGGTGGTAGAATCTCCAGTATTTTGGGTGGTAGGAGTTCTAGCGTTTAGGGTAGTAATTCTGACAGCTGGGCTTCCCGCACTTGTGGTTGTAGGGCTGGAAGTTCTTTGACCTGTGACTGGAAGACAAATGTACCGAGTTTCAGAAGACAGTAGCTTTACTACACAATGGCAGTCATTGTTATTTGTAGTAACTGTTACCCAATAATTCTTTCTGGAAAAAAAAAAACCCTTTGACTACATTTAAGATGAAGATCCATGACTACTTCTAAAATCACTCCAAAATCCTATAATAAATTTTTATAGAAAACAGAAACTGGAAAAATGTTATCAGACAGTATGACAAACAGCTAATTTGTGTCATGGTGCCACCAAGAGTCCCAGCACATGCCTTTAATTGCAGGACAATCTTTGCTCACTACTCTGAGCTGTCCTCTGCGAGACCCTGAGAATGCCACCAGGGAGCACTGTCACTATCTTAATTTTTTAGGATAATTATCCTAATTTCCATTTCAGTGTTTTAGTAAGGTAAAGGTAAAGGTAAAGGCCCTCCCGTTGATCATCGATTTGCTCGAGCGGGCCCAGTAACGTCTCCATTGGAGACTTTATTGTTACTGTGTCTGGCATATCAAATACTCTCGGTAGCTTGCCGGGCTCTCCGAGAGGGGCGGAGGAATCGAACTCGGGTAGGCTATGTTGGCCGCTTGTAAGGCGAACACCCTACCCGCTGTGCTATCGCTCCAGCCCTGTTAGTGTTTTAGTATGAGGAGCAATAGCACAGCGGAAGGGTGTTTGCCTTGCACAAGGCCAACCTGGCCGACCTAGGTTCAATTCCTCCGCCCCTCTCAGAGAGCACAGCAAGATACTGAGAGTATCTCGCCAGCACGGCAAAGCAGGGCAAGCTACCCGTGACGCATTCGATATGCCAAATACAGTAACAACAAGTCTCATAATGGAGACATTCCTGGGCCCACTTGAGCAAATCAATGAACAATGGGATGACAGTGCTACAGTGTAGTGCAGTATGAGGAATATAAGAAGAGGGGGATGAAGATGTATTTAAATCTTTTTAAGTGAAAATATCTCATTAAGTGTGTATTAAGCTTCCTATTTTCTTATTTTCTTTCCTATTTCTTTCCTATTTTCTTTCTTTTCCTATTTTTCTTTCTTCCTATTTTCTTTGTAATATTTACCCACTAAATTCTAGACACTGGGGACGTGGAGGCTGCTAGGGGATTAGGTCCCACCCAGTGGTGTTCAGTTTTCAACTGGTTTTGTGCTCAGGGATCATCCTTGTGGGGATCAGGGATCATGAGGAGTGTTGGGAATAGAAACCAGTAGGCTGCGTGCAAGGCGAGTGCCCTGCCTACCTACTGTCTCTCCAGTTTTCAGGATGTACATACCAGCATAGTTGGAATTTGTTGAGGGGTTTTCATTATTTGTGTAATAAATCAGTTCCTCAAACCAAATGCTTTGATAATTTTGATTATTAAATCAAAGCTTAATGATAAAATGTAAATACAGAGAAGGAAAAAACGGCGGCCACCTCTTTTATGTCTACTTCACTTAATCACTTAATCACTTAATCCCCGTTATTCATCGATTTACTCGAGCGGGTGCCAGTAACGTCTCCATTCATCCCAGTTGCGTGCTAGTGTAGCCCAATGGTATCTGTTCATTCTAGGAACATGCAGAGCCTCAAACCGATCATTCAGGGTCTTGACAAAGAAGTCTGACCATCTTGTAGGTGGGCGTCCACGTGATCTTTTGATGTCCAGTGGAATCCAATCAGTAATGGCTCTAGTCCAGCAGTTGTCTGTACACCTCATTACGTGTCCAGCCCATCTGATTTTTGATGTCTTGGCAAATGAGACAGCGTCCCTGATTCTTGAGCTTTGACGAAGATCAGAACTCCGGATTCTATCTCTCATTTGAGTGAATCGTGATATTCCAAGCATAGTTCTTTCGATTCCTCTTTCAGAGACCCGAATAGCGTTCTCATCCTGTTTTCATAGGGTCCAGGTCTCTGAGGCATATGTTAATGCAGGAAGAACAGGGGAATCAAAGAGATATGCTCATAACTGGAGGTTCTTTGTCCTTTTAGTTATTTCTTCAACGTTCTTTTCTGTCTACACATATCCAAAATGTCCTCCAATACAAAGTCACTTCAGAATCATGGAGGTTTCCACAAAAAATCCTTTCTATGTTCTGTTCCCCATTTGCTATCTGAAGAGTGGCTGAGGGACTGAGGGGAGAACAAATGACTACTTTGCCCTTTGTAGTGACCTTCCTTGTCCCAGCTCAGGGTCCACTGCTTTCCTGCCTCCCCTCTTCCCAATAACTATCCTATCCTCACCCAGGCCAGCTGGTATCTGCTCATGCCCAGGTGTCATCTGGGCCCTCGGCACTGCAGGGACCTGGTCTAATCCCCAATTCTGGAGTCTGTGGCCTCTGACCATAGTGTTGCCCCTATGGGTATCCTCTTCTACCAGCAATATTTTTTTTTGCTTTTTTGACTCACACCCGGCAATGCACAGGGGTCACTCCGGGCTCTGCACTCAGGAATTTTCCCTGGCATTCCTCAGGGGACCATATGGGATGCTGAGAATTGAACATGGGTTGGCTGCGTGCAAGGCAAATGCCCTACCCGCTGTGCTATCACTCCAGCTCCATGACCTGCAATTTAAGAACTAATCTCTTCTTGGAAAAATGTTAAAATACATTGTGTAATGTATTTTGTAATGTTAAAATACATTTCTGAGCTACGCCTGGGATAACTGCCATGAGCCCATCATTAGGGCTCACACCATGATTTACTGAATATCTGCATGCTTTGGTGATTCCCTATTTTTCCCACTTCCTCATGTAATCAATTATAAAAGGCTAGTTTGGGAGAAATAAATTTGGAGCTTGATCACAGTCTTGTCTTGGTCGCATTCTTCTGTTTCTCTTTTCTCCCCACTCGTACACCCTTTTCAGGTTATCCAAGTTCACTAGTCCCATGGATCGGGGCAGTCAGGTACCATGGACAGAGGAAAGCCTGCTGCTATATGGGACAGAGCAGGGACAAGAGCCCATGCAGACAGTGTGGTGACAAATAGGCTCTATTCTTGCCCCTGGAGGAGTGACAGCTCTGTCCCGAGCACCTCCACTTTGTCAGATAAAGGTTCAGCACAATGGGTTTTACCCAAGACAAGCCTTTCACTGCTGGCTGCTCACGCCCTTCAGGAGGGAGATTTCTGACTGATGGCTGGGGTTGGGCAACACACCTAGCTCAGATCCTGACAATGGAAAAGCCTCCTCTGCCTCCCTCTGCTCACAGAGCAGCTCCCCAGGGAGAGATGAGCACAGGTAGAGCCTCATCTTTTTTGTTCTTCTCACTCAGCCTCGTACCTCTCGGCAGCACCCTGGACACAAGGGAAACTGGCCTCCCACATCAGTCCTGCTGGGTGCCAGGCAGGTCCCTTGCTCAAGACACACACTCTGGTGCATTTGCTCCTTGGTCACTTTCAGCACAGGGATGGCCTCGCTGCAGAGTGACACAGGTTTTGAGAACCCCACAGCTGTGACAGGGCATGAGAACCCCTGCCTGGCTCATTGGGGACTCGCCCAGCTGGATAACCTGAGCTCTCTACATCAGAAAACGCCCTCCCCACACTAGCCGAGACACACTGAGACAGGCTGAGACCCTGATACCTAGTCCCCAGACCTCTGTCTAGCCCCACCCTATCCCTAGCCTTAATAGCCTCCCTTTAGTGGCGGCCACGACTCTTTCTTATGGTAGCTTCCCACAGCACTGGCCCTCCTGGGAGGGAATCTTCCCACTTCCTCCGTTAGGAACTTCCAACTACTTCTCTGACAACCAAATACCCACACTGACCATCCCAAATTCTCTAAAGTTGATTCCATTTCATGTCTTCTTATTTCAAATCAAATTCTTTACTACATGCTTTCTTTATTTTTGCCCACAGAGTTGGAAGTGATTTAGGCCACACCTGGCAGAGTACCAGGGCTCTGTGATCAAGGGTGTTCATTGGTAGTGCTCAGAAGACCATATATGATTCCAGGGATTAAATCAGACAGAAACCAACCACATGTCAGGCTTCTCTCCTCTAATATCTCTCCAATCAACACTTTATTCTTTTCATGGGCTAGGTTTCTGTTAATTCTCACCTCTCAGAGACAACATTTCCCCCACAGTCGCTGAAGCCCTTCATGTCCACAAGATTGCTTGGATCTAGCATTCTTAAGTCCAAGTACAGCTGGGAAAGGAGAACTTTTCTGTGCATTGCTGGGTAAGACAGCCAGTACCTGCCAGGAGGACGCTGGGCACTGGTGAATCTTTGTCTGGCTTAGGAACTCTCAGGTGAACCCCTATTGGCTCAACCTCAACTCAGACTCCAGAGGACCTTTTCTACAGTTCTGTTTTCCTTCATCAGAGACTGAAATGCCTTGTATCCTGAGCCGAGTTGGAGTGGAAGCTTCACCCATAAAATACTGTTTTTTTCTTCTTCCTTCCTTCCTTCCTTCCTTCCTTCCTTCCTTCCTTCCTTCCTTCCTTCCTTCCTTCTTTCCCTCCTTCTTTCTATTTTATCCCTCAATACCTACCCCTGTTTCTGTTCAGTAGCGTTGGGAATTAAACTGCAGGTCACATTTCAAGGCAACAAACCAAAGTCATAATTTTTTTTCAGTGTTCCTTTGAGGGCTAGCTATCTCTCAGTAGTGAAGCACCTGTCTGCAAGAGAAGACTGATCCCCAGCATCACTCCAAATACCCGAATACCATCCCTGCTCTGCTTTTGGGGATCCCCAGCACCAAAGCAAAGTGTAGGATCGCTGGCGTGCTGTTACCGAGTGTGTGGGCGCACCTAAACCTAAGTGTGTGAGCCCCAGGGAGCACTGCATCCAAAAGCAAACCACGTGAGCATCATAACCAAGTGTGAAACCCCTGGTCTTCACAACAGCATTGCCACAAAGAAAATGAAACAGATTAGAAAAGTAAAATGTCCCTTACCTGAGGTTATGAAAAGGAAAGCAAGAAGAACCAGGTGAAGGAAGCCCTGCATTCTGGATGCGCTTGCCTGCAGTCCAGGAGCAAACGACTCCCCCTGCCCCTGCTCCTTAGTTTTAATCTCTCTCACTGGTACAAAGTCCAGCCATTAACTGATATCGCATCAAACAGAGAAATCACCAGTTATGGCTGATCATATAGGTCTCAGTGATAAGACAGGGGAGCCCGGCTTTACAATGTTTCTATTTCATAGTCCAAAAGGACTTAGGACAATCCAAATATGCAGGGTAAGGAAGGGGGTGTACGTGTGGTGAGGGTGGACAAAGGTCGTGTCCTTATATCTCAAACGTGCACTTGCTTGAGGAGACACTGTTCCTCTCAGCCACGATGTTCTGAGCCGTGCCGCCCTCACCCTGTCAGGTTCAGGATTCCCAGGCTTCAGCCACAGTGCCAAGAGGCCCGAGTGGAAATTCCCTGTTTCCCCACTTTGTTACCACAAACTGTCGACCCCATTGCGGGATTCTCTTCCCCTCATTCCCACTCGTGTTCCCACCTGGTGCTAGGATCAAACCCAGGGTCCTGCACACGAGAGGCCTGTGCTCTAGCTCTGAGCCCCCTCCAGCGCCAGCCTGGGCCTCCCTGACAGTCACTCCAGAAATTCCGAAATCATGTCTGGAAGCTTTTGTGGCTCTCTGCATGAGAGGCAGCCCTGCAGGTTCTGGCCCAGCCTGCACTGCTGACCTGACACAGCAAATATCAGAGCAAAGAGCAGTAGAAAGCCTGACTTTCCAGAAGGCTTGTGGTCCAAGAGTACAGGAAAGGGAATAACTTGAAAGACATCTCTGATCTTCACCTTCCTGGTTGTTCTCTGGCCATATTGACCTCTCACCTCTACCCCCAGTTCCTCTGGTCACCTCCTGTCCTTGGCCCTACAACTTAGCTGGAATCAGTTTTATCACCTCTTGTCTTATCCCAGACTGAAAGATAAAACCAATACCACCTTGCAGATATTAGCCAGGGTTTTTTTTTTTATGTAGGAGTACTGCTATTTATTTAGCCACTGATTAGCTGATTGAGTTGTGCATGAACTCCACCTTACTTTTTTATTTCATTTTTTATAATTTTATTTATTGAATCATTGTGAAAGCATGGAAACCAAAAAACAATTCAAAAGATCAATGAAACCAAGAGCTGGTTCTTTGAGAAAATAAATAAGATAGATAAACCATTAGAAAGACTCACAAAGAAAGAGAGAGAATCCTAATTAACCGAATCAGAAATGAAAAGGGGATATCAAAACAGAAACCAAAGAAATTCAAAAGATAATCAGAAACTACTTTGAAAGTCTGTATGCTACAAAACAAGAGAACCTAGAAGAAATGGATAAATTCTTGGATTCATATAATCTCCCAAGGCTGAATCAAGAAGATCTAGAGTACCTAAATAGACCTATTAGCATCAAGGAAATTTGTTAGACCATCCTTTCACCCCGGCATGAATCCCACTTGGTCATGGTGTATGATCTTTTTTGATGAGTTGTTAAATTCTATTTGCTAGTATTTTGTTGAGAATCTTCGCATCTGTGTTCATCAGGGATATCAGCCTGTAGTTTTCTTTTCTTGTGGTGTCTTTATTTCCTATTGGTATTAGAGAGATATGGGCTTCATAGAAACTGTTTGGGAGAGTTTCTGTTTCTTCAATGTCCTGGAAAAACTTGAGAAGAACTGACAATAGGTCCCCTATAAATGTTTGGAAAAATTGACTAGTAAATCCCTCTGGATCTGGGCTTTTGTTTTGGGGAAGACTTTTGATTAGTGTTTCTATCAACATAATACATCATATCACCAAAAGAAAAGATAAGAACCATATGATCATATCAATAGATGAAGAGAAAGCATTTGACAAGATCCAGCACCCATTTATGATGAAAACACTCGCCAAAATGGGGATAGAGGGGACTTTCCTCAATACAGTTAAAGCCATCTACCACAAGCCTACAGCAAGTATCATCCTCTATGGGGAAAAAGTGAGAGCCTTCCCTCTAAGAACAGGGATGAGACAAGGATAGCCACTCTCTCCACTGCTGTTCAATATAGAACTGGAGGTACTTACAATAGCAATTAGGCAAAAAAAGATATTAAGGGCATCCAGATAGGAAAGGAAGAAATCAAGCTCTCACTATTCACAGATGATATGATACTATACTTAGAGAACCCTAAAACCTCTACCAAGAAACTCCTAAAAACAATAGACTTGTAAAGTTTAAGGCTATAAAATCAATACCCAAAAGTCCATGGCTTTCCTATACACAAATAGTGAGAGAAGAGAGTGACATAAAATAAACAATCCCGTTCACAATTGTGCCCCAGAAAATCACATACCTAGGAATCAGCTCAACTAAGGAAGTAAAGGACCTGTACAAAGAAAACTACAAAATGCTACTTCAGGAAATAAAAGAGGACATGAGAAAATGGAAAGATATCCCCTGCTCATGGATCAAGAGAATTAACATTGTCAAAATGGGTGTGTGTGGCCTCCTGGGGAAAAAAATTCTGATCTACTGAGTGAGGAAGTAACATCTGAAACTTTACCAAATGAAGGGGAGATTATGTGTAAAATATACTTGTGGCACTATTATGTATATTCTAAACACAGAAACTTTAAACAATCAAGAACATGGTAACTGGTTTTTGTGAAAGTGTAGCTATATCACAGAGGGACAAAACTGGGGTATGGATGATAAAGGTGCTTATTGTGTTGATATCTTGGGAGTAAGAAAATGTTTTAATTTATAATCTAGTTTTAGGTAAGTATCATTCTAAAGATAAACTCCAGATGGAAACATAAACAAATCAGTGACTTGGGTTGTTGATATTTCACAGGATACCAGCAATCAAACGCAGGGCCTCACACATGAAGGCTGGTGCTTTACCTCTGAGTTACTTTCCCTGAGCCCCAAATAATGAGGAACTTCTTGGAGGCAGCACTATGGTTGAGCTTTCTTCTTGCAAATTTCCCTTCTCACAGAAAAATGAGGCCCTGCTGAGAGGGTGGATCAATGCCCACACATGGGCTTTTTGTTACTGAGGATGTGTTCCAGAACAACTGGTCTTTAAACATGGTGAATTTGACTTGGCAAGTTTAGCTCAACACACTCCACGACTGCTCACCCACTCACCTCCCTGGAATTTAATCAGCTCTACACAGATATTTCTTATCATGGAAAGCGTATGGTCTTAAGTCCAGTTGAATTTATACTCATATAACAGATTGCAAAGAGGGTCTTTCCCCAGGAAATGGTTAACTTCTCTCCTACTTTCTCATCCTCCTTGAAGAGAGGGTTGATGGGAAGGTTGAGAGCAGAGGGCTGTCTTGGTGACCACAAACTGTAGTTCAGCTTTCCTTGTGAAGGAAGTTAGTGGTTCTAAGTTCTTAGGGAGGATCTTATCTGTCACTCTTTGAGAAAAAAATTTCTGGTAAAACAGGAAACAGGTTTGCCCTATTTGGTTTGTGGTTGCTCCTGTTTTGTACAAAACTTTCTCCAGCCCATTATTCCCACAGGGAGGGAGGAGGCTTCAAGGGAATCTGAAAGTGTATTTTCCAGGACCAGCAGCACAGCATGATCCTGAACCTTACCAGAAGTCAGGTCTTCAGGTTTGAGCCTTGAAACAGAATCAACAATTTTCTCACTCTCCAGCCACCATCTCTGTGCTGCTGTTGTTTCCAATGCCGGGGTTTGTACACATGGTGAGGCACAGCCCGGGCTTCACAATCCAGTTGTGGTGTGGTGCACGTTTTGATGTAGACTCAGTGGGAGGTTCACACTCTTCACTGCATGGGCCACACAGCTCACCAGGGGTCACACACTTTTCAGTCAGGAAGCTCATGCACACTTGGTTGTGATGCTGGGGATCCTAAAAATAAGTGAAACTGGGATTGCAAGTAACAAACACGAAGTAACCAGGGAGGTACTTGTGACCCAAGCAAAGTGGGTACATTGCCATTCCAGGACCTGGAAGACTTTTTTAGCGTGATACCAGATGTTGTGATACCAAAGTGATATGAGAACCATGAAGTTCATTGCACAGAAGATAATTTAGTAGGCCCATGGACATAGCACTAGGTATCACTGGTTCATCTGGACAAGGATAGTAGTTGTGTTTTCAAATATATATCAATATTCTAATTAGATCTTAAAGAAAATTTCCTTTACTTCTACTTCCATGGTACTTGCATATTTCCCTTTATAAGAACTTGAGAGCAAGCTTTAAACACAGCACATTTGGTAATCAAAGCTATCTGTATATCAATATTGGGGTTAATTTCATTGTCATATTTATTTTGGTGACTTTCTATTTTTGGCCAAGAAAACTAGTAAGTTATTGAAGGTGGTGATATAAACTTCATTTGAAAAGTTAATTTTAGGGTCTTGTGGGTTGGGGATCAGTAGTCAAGAACCTGCACTGCAGGTATGAAGCTTTAAGTTTAATCTCCAGATGTGCTCCCCAATCTCATGTACAATTCCAGAGCACTGCCTTTGGAGTCCTGGGTGGAATAACAGGGCTTTGATTATGGGGTATATCAAAACATGTTTTTGTCCCTGGGCATCACAGCAATCATGGCAACAAGCAGAGAGGAAGGGGGGGGGGGGATAAGGTTATTTTATTCTTCCACACACCCATACACACAAACACACACACACACATCTTTCCTTTGTTGTAACAGAATTTACTAAATCCCTCACACCAAACGCATCTTTAGGTGAGAAAGCACGAAGATTAAATTATTTAATGTCAAGACAAATCCAACCAGGCAATCACCGAAACTTTGCCCCTGAGTACGAGAACACTTTTTATAGGACTTTTTCTAGCAACATAACGAGTTATGAGACCTAGAGGAGAAAAGCACAAGAGTGGATTTTCTCATTTGACTGCTGCATGACAACACACTGAGGGATGTTGAGGCAAGACAACACAGCATGGGGCAAAGAGGGGGCCCTTGTTGCACAGAATTATTTTGCTGGAAAAATTCTGTTTGGGGCTCCATAGAGACATTTATTAATTATTAATCTACTAATTGTGTTAGTTTCCCTGCTTCCCTTCCCCCTTAGGTAGAAGGCTAGTTTGGGACCTTCTGTTCTGGTCAACTTTATGATTTAAGGCTGATTATTTTTGCATAGCTCCCAGAAAGGGCCACTTAGAGCTCCCACCTCTGGCTGCCTCTCTGCTTACTTACTTAGCTACCTGCTTATGTTTCTAACATTCGCATCACTACAACAATATATCAATATAAGACAATTATTAATGGAAAAGATACAGGAAGAAAAATTTCCATTTAATCCTTATCATACTTTTTCTCTATTGAAGTTGCAATAATTGGAGGGAGGGGTCACACACACTCTTGATTCTGAAGAGTTGGCTACAACCCAGTTGTATTTAACTTGGTGCTACAGGCCTTACCTAACACCTGAAAAGTTGTACCACAGGATATAACTTGATCCTGGCACTACAGGGGTTGCCAGGCATTAGCATATGTATATACTCTTTTAGTTATGCCAGAGGGCTATGCACTACAGTTGCTATTGGGTACTAATGACTATGAAAGCCTCATCACTACAAGGTCTGCAGAATTCGATAGAGCACCAGAACCTTGGGCCCTGAGTCACAGCCCAGGTTTGTTTGCTAGACCTTGGTGTTTTAGTTGCTGTGGGAAACTCAAGACTGCAAATTTCTAGTGATCCAGATACAGAAAAAATTCTACCACTGTCTCTGGCTAGGATTAGGAAATGTGAATCCCACATTTCTGTCCAGACCTGCACAGATATGGACCCTCACCCCTACCTTCACACAGAACCAAGCACTAAAAAGAAACAAGAAATTTGGAAAATCCGAGTGCTCGAGAACAGATGACTGGTTAAAGAATCTTTGGTATATCTACACAAGTTAGAAAAGATGAAGTCATAAAATTTACATACATGTGGTTCTACATGGAAAGTATCATGCTAAGTGAAATGAACCAGAAAGAGAGGGACAGACATAAAAAGACTGCACTCATCTGGGGAATATAAAGTAACAGAATGGGAGTCGAACACCCAAGAATAGTTGAGATAAATACCAGGAGGTCTGCTCACAGCTTGGAAGCTGGCAGCACGTTCTGGGGGAAAAGGCAGCTCAGATAGAGAAGGGAACACCAAGTAAAGTATGTTTTGATGTCTTGCTGGGGATGCGAAATGCGTGCTGAAAGTAGACTATAGACTGAACACGATGGCCACTCAATACCTCTATTGCAAACTACAAGACTTTGAAGGAAAGAGTGAGCGAAAAAGAATGCTCTGCCACAGAGGTGGGGTGGGGGGTTGGGGTGTGGGGGTGAGAGGGTTACTGGGATCATTGGTGGTAGAAAATGGGCACTGGTGGAGGGATGGGTAGTCGATTATTGTATAACTGAAACCCAAGCACAAAAGTTTGTAAGTCTACAACTGTAACTCATGGTGTTTCATTATTTAAAAAAAAGGGAAAAAAAGAGAAACAGAGGAATTCACTAACACTGATGAATAAAAACAAAAGTTTAGGAGAATTCCCAAGTACATTAGAGCTTTCTAAATTCCTTCATGAAATATTCAAAACATCAACCCTAAGAATTCTCTCTGAAATAAGGGCAGAAAAAATATGAGTAGGAGGAAAATCCAAAGAGAGATCTGCACTGCACTGTCCTCCCGTTGTTCATCGATTTCTTTTTTTTTTAATTTAATTTTTTTCCCTTTATTTTATTTTATTTTATTTTATTTTTTTAAAGTTGTAGATTTACAATTTTTTGTGCTTTGGTTTCAATTATACAATTATCAGATACCCATCCCTCCACCAGTGCCCATTTTCCACCACCATGGATAATATCCCTCCCACCCCCATCCCCCCATCCCCCCTGTCTCTGTGGCAGGGCAATCCCCTGTGTTCTCTCTCTCCTTTTGGGTGTTGTGGTCTGCAAAAGAGGCATTGAGTGGCAAACATGTTCAGTCCATAGTCTACTTTCGACATGCATCTCCCCTCCTGGGAGGATCCTCCAAACATACTTTATTTGGTGCTCCCTTCTCTATCTGAACTGCCCTTTCCTCTAGGATACCTGGCTGGCCTCTAAGTTATGGAGTAATCCTCCTGGTGCTGATCTCAGCTATTCTTGGGTATTAATCTCATACTTTGTTACTTTATATCCCCCAGATGAATGCAATCTTTCTTTGTCTATCCCTCTCTTTCTGACTCATTTCGCTTAGCATGATACTTTCCATATTGTACCACTTGTATGTAAAGTTCATGACTTCATCTTTTCTAAGAGCTACATAGTACTCCATTGTGTAGATGTACCAAAGTTTCTTTAACCAGTCATCTGTTCTTGGGCATTCAGGTTTCTTCCAGTTTCTGGCTATTGTAAAGAGTGCTGCAATGAACAAACAAGTGCAGATGTCACTTCGACTATACATTTTTGTCTCTCTGGGATATATTCCCAGGAGTGGTATTGCTGGGTCAAATGGGAGCTCAATTTCTAATTTTTTGAGAATCGTCCATACTGTTTTCCAGAAGGGCTGAACCAGTGGACATTCCCACCAACAGTGAAGGAGTGTCCCTTTCTCGCCACATCCACGCCAGCATCGGTTGCTTTTGTTCTTTTGAATGTGGGCCAGTCTCTGAGGTGTGAGATGGTATCTCATTGTGTTAGCCCTCTTTTTCTCTTCACCTCTTTTACATACTTTTTAAAATCTCATCTCTTATCTGTCTTCTTTTGCTGTGGGTCCAGGGATCCCAATTTGTAGTGTCATCAGATAATGCACAGTGCATGTGTGTGGGAGGGATGTTGGGGACTAAACTTACCATCGCACAACTCCAAGGCAGGTATTTTGCCTATGAGTTCTCTCTAGGCCTCTTTGGGAACTTAAAATTGTTGCTAATGTGCAGCTCCCTGTTTCCCTCTACCCCCACTCTCCCTTGCCCTTTGCATATCTCTGTCCCTTTACATTACACCTATGATAAGGGTACCCTTCTTTTCCTTATTTTGTTTCCTTTTCTTCTTTTTCCTGTCTTCTGTTTCACAAACACCTCAACACACTCCTCAGGGCCCCAGCCCTGTCTTGGCCAGTTCTTTCTCTGAAGTTGGTGTATGTTTGGGGAACTTTCACTCAATTTGTGTCTTCGTCTTGGCCACAAAAGTCCCCACCATTTGGCTGACTCCACCCTTAACCCTAGATCCCTTTTGCTGAGAATAGAGAACCTTATGAAGTTTGTTAACAAGTTTCCTTAAAAATATGCTCAAGCCAAGTGTGCAGAAGGAGAACCTACAGGGAATCAAGACTGGTTGGTTGCATGCAAAGAAAATGCCTTACCCACTGTATTATCTCTTCAGCCCCTCAACACTTAAAAATTTTGGGGGTAGATTTTAGATAATTGTCTGAGGAAGTGATGGAGACAGGTCATTAGAAAGGAGTGGGGCGGAACAGCATGCACTTTCTTTCCTCTTATTTGGAAAGTGCTTGGGGATGATCAAATTTCAAGTCTTTCCATGTTTCAAAGAATGTCTAGAACTCACCAGAACAAAATAAAATTAAAAATAGTATATTTTAAAAGAAGGGTTTCTTGTCCAACACCGAAGCACCCTTTTCAGTCAAGTGGTTCACTTAGAATATATCTCACAAATTATTAGAGAAAAGGAATTTCTTTTTCTTTTTTCTTTATCCTTTTTTTGCACAGGGGTGGGATTGAATGGGCCACACTCAACTGAGGGCTTACGCCTGGCAGGGCTGGCTTGCGGGGTGCATATTCAATGCCAGTTATTAAACTAGGCCTGGTCTCATTAAGCTACGTGCCTTAACCCATGTATTCTCTCTCTCTTTGGAACAGGAATTTCCAAACAGCTGCAACAATAGGCCTTCAAGTGTAGAAATGGCCTTGATAGGTGCTAATTTCCTGCTTAGGGACCTGACAGTGGGGGTCCCGTCCATGACTTGGGACCCCACAACTCCCATTGATCAGCTTCTCCATATGACAGTTAAGACATTGATAGCTTTTGGTGCCTGAAAGCTGGGTCACAAGAGGATTGTAGGTACCTGGTGTGAGGTGCTCCTTCTACCTGTCCTGAGCCAGCACTGAGTCCTAGCAAGAAGGCTGGAACCCGTGCCAGCTGTCCCCGGGAAGAGGAGAGCACAGGTGGTGCTGGGCTTCTGCCATGGTGTGTGTGTGTGGTGCATGGTGTGTCACAGCCCCAGGTCCCCTGACAACACCCGTGTGAGACTGGGTTGCTTCTGTCTAACCTTCAAGCATCCCTTTCACAGTCAAGATTATGCATGTTGCTTCTATGAGTGGTCAGTTGTTCTCTCCTCTTCCCTACAGTCAGCATTAGTTAGGCTTTGAGAACTAAGTTCCCCCTCCCCCCACCCGCCACCTCAATCACTGGATAAGAAGATTTCAGTGACACTAAGTATCAAACAACCTCCTCTGTACTTAGTACTTGTTCAACACAGTGAAAGCTTCATCTCCTGGTACAAACCTGACAAGCACTAAGCTGTTTTCTTTGGTAGCACTTCTGCATGCCACAAGCAGGCTTGTGGGCTCCTTCCATCATGTCATGTCATTTTCAAAACCAAAACACCCTGAGGATTTAAAAGACCATCCACCTCTATGGTTATACAGAATAACCATCAAATCAACTAAATAAAGACCAATCAAATTCACTTAATCACTTAATCACTTAATCCCCCTTATTCATCAATTTACTCGAGCGGGTGCCAGTAACATCTCCATTCATCCCGGTTGCGTGCTAGCGTAGCCCAATGGTATCTGTTCGTTCTAGGAACATGCAGAGCCTCAAACCGATCATTTAGGGTCTTGACGAAGAAGTCTCCACCATCTTGTAGGTGGGCGTCCACGTGATCTTTTGATGTCCCATGGAATCCAATCAGTAATGGCCCTAGTCCAGCAGTTGTCTGTAAACCTCATTACGTGTCCAGCCCATCTGATTTTTGATGTCTTGGCAAATGAGACAGCGTCCCTGATTCTTGAGCGTTGACGAAGATCAGAACTCCGGATTCTATCTCTCATTTGAGTGAATCGTGATATTCCAAGCATAGCTCTTTCGATTCCTCTTTGAGAGACCCGAATAGCGTTCTCATCCCGTTTTCGTAGGGTCCAGGTCTCTGAGGCATATGTTAATGCAGGAAGAACAGTGGAATCAAAGAGATGTGCTCGTAGATGGAGGTTCTTTGTCCTTTTAGTTATTTCTTCAACGTTCTTGAAGGCATTCCAAGCCGCTCTCTTCCTCCTGCGCCACTCAGGTGCCAGGTCATTCATCATGTTGATTTCTCGACCTAGGTATATATAACTGTTGCATTCGGAGATGGTGGTTCCGTTGAGGGAGAATGGAGCGTCAGGAAAAAGGCTGTTTCTCATAAACATTGTCTTCGTAAGATTCAGCTGTAGACCGACCTTTCCACATTCACGGTCAAAGTCGTTCAGCATTTGTGCCGCTTGGCTGATGTTTGGTGTTATTAGAACGATGTCATCAGCAAAGCAGAGGTGGTGTAGTTGCCGACCATCTATCTTCACTCCCATGCTTTCCCATTCCAGTCATCGCATGATGTTCTCGAGGGTGGCACTGAAGAGTTTTGGTGAAATGGTATCACCCTGCCGAACCCCTCTCTTGATATGGATGATTACTTCTTTGTAGAATGGTGAGATCTTGGGAGTGAATCCGCAATAGAGCTCACGAAGGATCCTGATGTATTGAGTTTGTACGCCCTGATTGGCTAGGGCTTCCATGACTGCTTCCGTCTCAACAGAATCAAAGGCCTTCTTTAAATCAATGAACGTTAGACAGAGCGGCATCTTGAACTCCCGAGAAACCTCAATGAGCTTAGTAATCGTGTGGATGTGTTCGATGGTACTGAATCTTTTTCGGAATCCGGCTTGTTCACCTAGTTGTCCTTCATCTAGTGTTCTGCTAACCCTAATCAGGATGACTCGAGTGAACAGTTTGTAGACGACAGACAATAGGCAGATTGGGCAATAGTTGCCAATGTCGTAGATGTCTCCCTTCTTGTATAGTAGTACAGTCCTGCTGGTTTTCCATTGGGATGGAACCTTGCATTCAGACAGGTAGCGTGTGAAGAGCCGAGCCAATGTATTGATGAGTACTGATGGTAAGTTCTTCAGGTGTTCAGGTCTGATCTTGTCTGGGCCAGGTGCTCTTTGTTTCTTTACCGACGAGATGGCATGTTGGATTTCGGAAGGGAGAATATTGGGAACGACATATCCATCATGTGGTATGTGGTATGTGGGCAAGTGGACGTGGCCATTAAAGAGATCTGAGTAGAAGTCATGAATAATCTTCTCCATTGCCCTTCTGGAAGATGTGATCGATCCATCATGATGTCGGAGGGCAGTCATCTTGGTTTTGTAGTTGGTGAAGGACAGGCGGGCATTACGAATGCTTTTCCCAGCTTCTGCCGCATCTACCAGTACTGCTGCTCTCCTGTTTTTGACGTCATCCTTGATGGCTTCTCTGCACTGTTTTGCCAGTTTGGATGTTCGCTTGTGGTTGCCTGACGCATGTGCCAAGCCACGTTGGCGAGTATTCGAAGAAAGGCGGTTTTTTGTGGTTATCTCTCTCTTGGCATTCCTCGCACAATCATGGAGGTGCTGAATCATTCGATCGTATTCCTCATCAATGTTGTCAATGACGGCATCTTCCCATGTTGCCGCAACAGAGCCAAAAGAGCTCCCAGTTGGTGGTCGTTCTGGGAGTCCTCTTCTTAAACCTTGCATTCTTTTCTCCTCGTTCTGTGAGGTCGAATTTTGCACGAAGAAGACGGTGGTCTGATCCCGTTTGGAATTTTGGGACAACAGCTACATCGGTTAGGCAAAACCGCCGATTGAATATGATGTGGTCTATTTCATTGTGGAACCCTCTATCGGGAGACTCCCATGTCCAACGTTTAGATTCAGCCTTTTGGAACTGTGAGTTACCATGGAAGGTTTTGGTTGACATGATGAACTCAGACAGTCTGTCACCCTGTTTGTTCCATTCTAGGCCATGGGTCCCGATGTGGAGTTCATCGACTGATCTTCTTGGTCCTATCTTGGCATTAAAATCACTGACAATGATCTTGTAGAAGGTGTGATCTTCTTTATAGAACTTCTCCAGCTCCATGTAGAACTTCTCAGTTTCTCTTTCACCATAACTGGATGTTGGTGCATAGACAACAAAGATAGAAACTGCCGGTAGTGAGCCACATCTATTCAAGTGTAATCGTCCGATTCGGGTTGTTAGGCATTCAAATGAATCAATGCTAGTGGCTAAGTTTGTGTTGACAAGGATACCGACACCACCGACGCCTCTTTTATCACATGTTCCAAGGAACAGTTCTTCTCCAGTGTCGAAAACGGCATGATGTGATTGATGTCTTCTCGTTTCGGTCAGACCAATGATGTCGTACCTGATCTTTCGCGCTTGTACCATAAGGCTTCAATGGATGTAGCAGATGCCAGCGTACGAGCATTAAAAGTACAGACAATCATTTTTGTTTTTCTTCGTTTGGGCAGCCTATTTTTGTCTTGGTATTTTATCAGCCTTTCCTTCCATATCCTTCTCGACTCTGCCATATTCAGGGTTAGGAGAATGAGATCCATTTATTACTGGATTTGGCATATCAATTTGGTCTATTTGGCATAGACCACGGATAGCTTGCCAGGCTCTGCCATGAGGGTGGGATACTTAAAGGTACCCTGAAAACTTAGAGAAAAGTAAATAAATAAATAAATAAATAGCCCCTGTAAGCACCACAACCAAATGTCATCATGACATGTCAAATGTCAACATGACATTGCTGTAATACAGTCATCATAAGAATAATGAAGAGGAGGACAACTAAAATGAAATACTGTCTCAGGGCTGGAGAGATAGTAAGACTTAAGGCATTTGCCTTTCATGCTGTAGCCCCTTTTGATCTCTGACACTACATATGGTCCCTAAAGTCCACTAGAAGTGATCCCTGAGCAGAGTCAAGAGAAAGTCCTTAGTACCTAAGTATAGTCAAGAAACACCCGTAACACACACACACACACACACACAAATATTCTGGAGAAATAGTACAGCATGTATGGAGTTTACATGGCATATGGTGGACTTGGGTGCAATTCCCAGCAGGCCTCATGGTTCCCTAAAACTGCCAGGAGTAATCGCTGAGCACAGAGTCATTCAGAAGTAAGCCCTGCTCACACTTGGGTGTGCCCTCCAAACAAACAGCAACAAACAATTTAAATAATTACAAATCAATGGGAAAACATCATTAATATTTTAAATCACAGAACCTCAATTTTCAAAAATGTTTTAAAAAGAAAAAATACCAAAATATCAATAGAATAAAACATCCCCCAAGACAAAATTGCCTCTTTCTGCCATGACCCACCGTGTGTCTAGCCACCACAGAAGTAAGTTTTAAGGTTCATTTGACACTTTGGGGCAGGGTGGAAGGGGAAGCCCTGCCCCCATGTGGACAGAGTGACCCATGTCTGGCCAATGAGGGCAAAAGTCAGGTCAGGATAATGATCCCAGATTCTCTAAAACACATGGTTTAGAACTAACCTCAAACTGCAATTTATACCAGGTAACTCTGTTTGCACTTGAACTTCTGAGCCTCACAGAGGTTCCAGGAGAAGTGCTCGCCCTCCAGGGAAGGCTTGCTCTTGCACATCTGACAACAGACGTACTCTTGGGGCCTGATTTTCTGTTTTTGTGGAGATTTGATTATCATTTTAATTTCTAAAAAAGTGATCTGTTCAGGATTTCTGTATCTTTTCGTTTCAGCTTTGAGAGGTAATAGGAATCCAGGAAATCACCCATTTCTTCTAGGTTCTCTCAATTTGTAGCATAAATATTCTCAAAGTAACCTCTGATGATCCTTTGAATTGCTATGGTCTCTGTTGTGATTGTTCCCTCTTTTATTTTTAATTTAGTTAAGAAACCAAATATAGGCTCTCTCTCTCTCTTTATCTCTCAAATCTTGCTAGTGGCTTATCAGTCTTGCCTATTTTTCCAAAGAACCAGTTCTTGGTTTCATTGACTGTAGAAAACATTGACTTGTCCTTTCTCCCTTGCTTCAGGGAGCTTAGTTTTATTGGGTTATACCCATCACAGTGCTCATCACAGTGCTCCCGAGGCATTCCCATTCCTCTGTGTTTATCTTTCACTTCTTTATGCCCTCTCCCACAACCAGTTAATCACTTATTTCCCCTAAGCAGTTCCTGTGACTTGTAAAGTCCAATTCCTCAGAAATATCTTTGTATTTGTAAATGAAATATTGCTTTTCTCTTTCCCTTATGCCCTTTGCATAGTTTATTTTAGAGCAATGTCCTTTTTGTATAGCACAGGAAGATGGTTAATGCTGTGATTTTGTAACTTGGAGTTAGTTGACTCCGAATAATATTTACCCCTGGGAATCTCTCATATTTTCTTGACTTATGTCTCAGTTGCCCTTAGTTCCTAGCACCCCAAATGCAGGGTCCCGACAAAGGGACTGGATTGACCCAGGGCAAGCTGTGACATACCCTGACATGGAAAATGGCCAGGCCAAGTGCTATAATACTTAACTATAAGAGCATGGTCATGGACAAATTCTGTCATAATCCAAAGAGAGACAACTGCACAAGGACCCTGCTTAGGGTTAGGAAGGCTTATCTGATCTGAGCACTGTGGCCTGGGATCTATAGCGAGGTGTCCCCAGGAGAGCCACTCTATAAGCTTGATTTATCTCCTACTGTGTCCATATAAAATGATTAATATTATTAAGAAGTAGAATTAAGATGAATGTTTAAATGGTTGTTGGACTAAGGAAAGGAGAAACACACCCCTAGATGGTATAACGCCTTTAGAGGGTCATCTTGCTGGATTAGAGTTCTTCCTAGAAGAAGCTTCCCCTGAGGAAGGAATTTACATGTGTTGACTGCATAACCACACCTATGTGTAATTGCTGCCCCAGTGATTTGGACATATAACTAAGGCTGAATAGAGGAGGAATATAGGAGTGGGTGAGACTCAAAGGAGGCAGAGGGAGATGAGATTGGAATAAACTACAACTGATCACCTTCCAGTCTGACTCCTGTTCCCTTCTTCATGCATCTGTTGCTGCTGGCGGCTGTAGGCTGGGGTGTGAAGTGATTCATGGCCATTGAATGCACGTTGTGGGAGAGAGTCCATGCTTCTTACTTATTTTGTGATGACACAATTGATGTTTTAGATTGTGTTTTTGGATATCAGTTCATAAATTTCTTCTTTGAATTTTATTTATCATATACTCTTGTGTTTTATTGGCAGTCCATTCCATTGTTTCTTTGAGCTTCTTAAACACCTTAAGGATTTCTACTCTGAAGTTCTGTTCAGAGAGCTTACTGGTAAACTTGGACTCATCCTTCCCCACCAGCTCAACCTTCCACAACTAATGCTTGTTTTCCTTCATGTCATTTGATGAATGTTTTCCTTCATGTCCCAGAGGCTTTGGTCCTTGCTCCCTCAGAGAGTCGCGGCTTGAGTTCCTGACTCAGGACCCAACTTTCTGGGTCCCCCTTGAAGCTCCCTGGGTGTGCGCACTGAGTCTAGGTGGTATTACTCCTTTCTGCGAGAACTTTTATTAGGGGAACGCTAAGTGCCAGCTGAGGGACCGAAAAACGATGCTTGTGCGGAGTTTGAAGGCTGAGGAAATGTGGCCAGGAGGAGGGGGAGGATCAAGTGGGTCAGCTGTCCCCAGAGCTCATGCGAGGGTCCCTGTAGCTCTGCTGGTTCCTTAACCATCCCTTTTGCTGTTGTTGTGATTGTGCGGCTGGGTTCTAAGCCACGTGATGGCAGTGAGATGTCTGTGTGAAGGCCTGGCCTGACCCATAACTATCTCTCCCCAGGGTCCTCCATGCTCCTCTGCATTGTAATAGATCGATGCAGGTAAACAGGTGACCTTGAGAGCCCTGATAAATATAGGTAGGGCCTCAGGGAAGACGCTTGCTTGCACATAGATGACCGTGCACTACATTTGATCCCAGCACCACACATGGTGCCCTGAGCTCTGCATGGACAACTGCTGAGCACAGAGTAAGGAGTAAGCTCAGAACACTGCCATGTATGACCCCACAATTGAAAACAAACACATATTTCAGTAAATAAGCAAATTATGATGGTGCCCTAAGCACCACTCAGAGATAAAGGGTGTCTCAGCAGGAGCACTCAGGAGCAAGCATAGGTGTCTATGGATCCTAATGGTTCAGGTGGAAGTTCACAGTCTGAATGTCTTCATATTTATATGCAAAGGTTTTGTTTTGTTTTTTTCTTAAATTTGAGACTTGAAGCGTAAAATACAAAGATTAATTTACCAGGACAGATACTATATTATAGGATGATGGTTACACACTGATTAGAGGATACTGTGAACATTCGCTCTCTTCTCTAAGGAAATGCTAGCAATCCTTCGGGAGTGCTGGAAACTTCTTTTTTCTTTTCTCTTTTTGTATCACACCCAGCGATGCTCAGCGGTTGTTCCTGGTTCTGCACTCAGGAATTACTCCTGGTAGTGCTCTGGGGACCATGTGGGATGCTGGGGATAGAACTTGGGTCAGCCTCATTCGAGACAAACACCCTCCCTACTGCTGTACTATCACTCCGGCCCCAGTGCTGGGAACTTCTAATGGGAACTGTACTATTAGTTGACTGACTTGTTTCCATGATCCAGAATGTTCTTTGCTTTAAGATGTGAGTTCACTGACATAGGATATTTGTTCTTGCACTCTGTAGGTTTGGGTAGGAGACCCCACACTGTGCCCCAGAGCTCTCCCCAAACTCATTTTCCCCAATAGCTCAGTCCAACTGCAGGCACGTATAAGCCAGAAATCTCCCACGTGTGGTTTTCAAAAATATCTTGAACAAAAATATCTTGATCAAAGAATTGTTCAAATAAAATGGACTTTTCCTAGGGCAGGAGAGAAAGCACAGGGGTGAAGGCACTCTGGGACAAGTCCAGTTTGGTTCCCAGCACCAGCAGGTGTGACCCTTGAACACAAGGCCAGGAGAAGCCCTTGAGCTCCCCCAGAGTGTGGCCTGACCACATCTTTCCCCAAAAAGAAAGTAGACCTATCCCTTTTATTTTGGAATATCACCATTAAGTAAAAATGTTGATTGTATCAGATTTGTATGTAACATTAATTTGATACTTAGGAAATTATATAAAGCCATATAAGGTAATAACAGAATCTCTAATGATCCAATAAGAATAATGAAAATATTTCAACAAGCAGGTGCTGAGTTGTATTGACATTTCACGGGGCGTAGAGAAAAATGAAGAGACCAAGGAAACAAAGACAGTGGGGATGGAGGGAATCTCTTGGTGAGAAAAACAGGCAGAATTCTCCAAGGCCTTGACCTCAAAAGAGTCTCCAAACATACACTCTCATTGGCAAAGGCCTTAATGGGACTACAACTAAAACTAAAAAGTTTCTGTATGACAAAAGAGACAAGGGCTAAAAGTGAAAGGCAGCATATTAAGTGGTAGAAAACATTTGGACTCAACATATCAGATAAAGGGTTGATATTCAGACTATATTCTCATAAATATCAACCAAAATATTTCCAAAAACTCCATCAAAAATGGGGAGAGGAAAGGATGAAACACTTATCCGAAGAAGACCAATAGAAGACCAACAGGCACATGAAAAAATGTTCATCATTTATTCTTAGGGAAATACAAATCAAGATGACAGAAATATATCTAACACCAGTGAGAGTAGCACATATCAGAAACACTAGGAATAATCTCTTGACAGGTACATGGTGAAAAAGAAACTCTCATCCTCTTCTAATGGGAATATTGTCTGGTTCAACCCCTATGGAAAACAGTATGGAGGGTTCTCAGTTGACTCTAAATTTAGCTCCCATATGACCCAGCAGTTCCACTTTTAGGTATCTATCCCAGAACCAAAAGCATTCATCCAAAAGGATGTATGCATGTCATTATTCATTGCAGTACTCAGTACAACAGTTAAGATTTTAAATCAACCTAGAGGTCCAATGGTAAGTGGATCATGAAGATAGGGGTACGTACACAACAGGATACTACATAGTTGTAAGACAGCTGATATGAATTCAAGGAAATGTGGATGGAACTGGAAGACATCAGTTTAAATCAAGTATGACAGAAGAAGGATAAACACAGGATTATGTCACTTACATGTGGTTTTAGAGTAACTGGATAAGGGAATGCAGTGTTTTAAAGGAAGTTGCCCAGATCGCCCCTGACCCCAGGGTATGGGAAGGAGAAGGAAAGGAATAGACTGAAGGAGGGGGGGAAGCAATAGATGAGAAGCAACGAAGATTGGGGTCAAGGGGGTTCAGGTACATTGGAGTGATAAGGAATAATGGGACAGAACCACAGAATCAACAACACTGAAATTATGATGCTCAAACTTTATCAACCAAAAGGTGCCTGTTAAGAGGGCAGAATGGGGGGACAGGGGATGGGGTGGGCATGCAATGGAACCTGGGACATTGGGAGGCACTTCAATGGTGGGAAGTTGACACTGACGGGATAAGTATGAGAATTCTGTATGTCTAAAACTAATTATGAATAACTGCAAATCACAGCACTTTAATACAATTTAAAAATCATAATAGAAAAATATAAAGAAAGAATCAGTACCTCTTGTATAGAGAAATTAATGGGACATTCCCAAAGAGAAATATAATCATTAAAGACTAACAAAATAAAATACAATAAATAAAAATAAAATACAATAAATGTACACCGTCATAAAGGTCTAATAAAGCTTTTACAGGGCTGCAGTGTGATTTTTTTTTAAAAAGAGAAGAATTGACGTATTAAAAAGTGACTGTCTAGAGGCTGACGAGATAACTCAACTGGCTGGAGCTAATACTTTGTAGGCAGAGGCTCTGGATTCAATTCCCAGCACCCATGATTCCTTAAGCACCGTCAGGATGATGGACCTCACGCCTAACACCAGCTGGGAGTAGCCCAAAGAGCACTGCTAGGGGTGGCCCCCAAATAGAACAAGAGACGGAAAGAAACAGTAACAAGACATAAAGTTTAGGGACAGGAGAACAGAGGTTGAAGTGTTGCGCCTGGCTCCCGGCAACCTAGCTTCAGGCCCCTGCACCACGTATGGGCCCCAAACACTACCAGGAACGATCCCTGAGCAGAGCCAGGAGTAAGCCTAGAGCACACCAGGTATGCCTCCCTCTCTGCAAAGCAGCAGAAGCAGAGGGAGTGTTGTAATGGGACAAGGGGGCAGCTTCAGACACAGTGTGTGAAGCCCTGTGTCTGAAGCACTGTGGGGGTAAGCTTAGAAAAAAAAGCGCAATAGTTTACTTTTCGTTTGCTTGGGCTTACTCCTGGCTCTCTGCTCCGGGATTGCTCCAGGTGGGACCAGGGTCCGTCCATGGAGCAGGACTGAGCTCTAGTTCGCACAGGTGCACAGCAATGCCCAGCCCCACACGGTCTTTCCAGCCCCAAACAAGGCCTGTTAGCTTGCAAAAGCTCTGCCCAGGAGCTCGGCCCTCGGCCATGATGCCAGAGAACCCGGGAGGAGCGGCTGAACCCATCTTGGAGGCAAACCCTGCACTGCACGGGCTGCAGTCCCTCTGGCCGGGAGTCTCCTGCTGGCCTGAGATGAGCTGTATGGGCTTGCCCCTTAGGCCAGAGGCCATTAACAGCTGCGCCCCCTGCCCCCGCCCCCTCTGCGGAGGCGCCACCCCTGCAGCCACTGTGCCACTACTGACACTAATCAGGGGCTCCGGAGCTAGGCAGGCCAGACCTTCCATCAGCTGCAGGCTTGGGTGCCGCTCTGATGCTCTGAGCCCCAGCCTCAGACTGCGTGGGTCCCCCTGGGGCTGCATCATTAAGTGTGGGGGAGGTTCCAGAAGATTCGGACAACAGTGTCAGGGTCATGCAATGATCAAACATCAATTTAAAATCACCCTTGCCGAGAGAGCCCCATGTTCCGAGAAGAAGCCCTGCTCTAGGTCGCTGAGGGGTCGCTGAGGGGCCACCAACCACCTCCCCTTCCCCCTTCTCCCCCCCACCCCACCCAAAGGAAGAGCACAGCTTCAGTGCGCTGGGTGTGCCGCGGGCTGCTGGGCCTTTGCACAGGTTGCATCTGAGATTCTGTCTAGCCTTACAGCTGTGATGGTAAGGGCAGAGTCAGCTATGGGCTGGGACGACTGTGAGGAGAGACAGGAGGAGACAAAGGGAAGCCCCTGGCGGACAGTGCTCTCTGGCCCTTCACGAATGACTGGTCAGACCGAGGAGAGTTCGGGTCTCACCTAGCACATGGCTGTGCCCAGAGACAAGGAAAGCTGCTGATGGGGTCACGCAGCCCCAGAGAGGCCCAGCAAGGGGACAGGGCTGGCTGGGTCACAGCCCCACTCACAGCAGGAATGTGTGCACTGGAAAGAGAATGGTGTAGGACTGACTGGGCACTGGAGGTGGGCAGGGGTGCAGGGACAGGACATGATACTCAGGAAGCTGGTGTGGAGGGCAGGACAAGGGACATTGTACACAGTTTAAAGGAGGGGCCTGGACACTGTGGGGGTCTGGGTCCCACCTGCTGAAATAAACTCCACCTCTTAAGGCCCTGAGTTTGACCTGCAAATCTTTCACACAATAACCAGGAACCCATGAGCACATGAATAATCCATCCCCTGCAGCAACGGGACCATGTGATAACCAAGATAACGAAGGAGCAAGGCTGAGCTGGGAGTGCCTTTTGGACACTCCTGTCTCACAGTGACTTCCTGCCAGCCCTCACTAGCTCATGCTCACAGGAAGCAGCAGCCTACACAGCCTCCTCTCAGGACTGTGATGACCGCCATAGCTCATCTGCACGTGGACAAGGTCAGCGGACAGCTGGGGGAGGGAGTGGCCTGGGCAAGGAAGAAGACTATGAGGAGATGTCCTGCGGGGGCATCGGGCTGGCCTGAGAGTCAGCGCTGAGTAAAGCAGGAGACACTGGCGGCGGCGGGGGGTGGGGGTGGGGGAGTCAGGGGAGTCTGTTGGACTCTGTGGGCTTCGGTCTATGGCGGGGGGGCGGGGGGGTGAGAAGCCCCAAGAGCTTCAGCAAGGAAACCAGAGTTGATTCCCTCATCCACATCTGAGGGATCATTCCCTCCCAATGATGTTTTTAAGGATGCTGTGATAACATGTTACAGTGGGAGGCAATTTTGTCCTGCTTGCATTAATTCTGCTGCTATTAATTATGAATTCCGCAGCTATTGACTGCATATCTGGTGGATATGCATCTGCCACACTTGGCAGTGCTCAGAGGTTACTTCTAACTCAGTGCTCAGTGGTCTGCGTCAGCCATGCTGGGGATCAAACAAGGCTTCCCAGTTCAAAGCATGTATGCTGCATATTCCCAGCCCACTGAACTTTCTCTCCAGCCCCTGTATGGGAGTTCCTAAGAATGTTTTATTCCATTCACCAGCCTCCTGAGGGCACAGTGTATTGGGAAATAGCCCTGAGGCTGCTTTCAGCGGCAGAGACAGAAACCATGACCCAACAGACCCCTACTAGGTGTAGGCAGGGGCCAGGGGTCCCGCTTCTCCCATGGCCAGGGCTCTGCCCTCTCTGCCTGTCCGTGGGTCTTGTACAAACAGTCTGTGTCCTCGCACCCTCAGGGTCCCTGTCTATATGGAACAGCTCCCCTTCTCACCGACCTGGTGGACTTGATCCAGCCGCATTCCTGGTGCCCAGTGCCACTCTTCACTCAGCCACGGGGTAGCTCTGCTGAGTGTCTTGGAGCAACCCAGACTCGTCCAGGGGTCAGGGTAAACCTGTCCATTTCCAATAGCGGCAGCGCCACTGGGAGGGCACAGGGTGGGAACCCATGCAGGGGGAGGGGGAAGTAGATAGAAATGTCTGCCCCCGGCTAAACAGCCACCACGTGTCACCTGCAGCTCAAGGATGGCAGGTGCCAATCAGTCCAGTTTTCTCTGGTTCACGGAATAACGGAGAGGTTTGGTTGCGCTGAGGCTCGAAGGCCAGTCAACAAGGGCCAGTCAATTGAGACACAAAGATGGTGGAGAAAATCTTTCTCAACACAGGCCCACATCCAATCCCGCCCCAGCGTCCCGACAGCAGGACCCCCTGCCCCGAGCCAATGCCACAGACCCCAGCACTCCCTCCATCTTCATCCAGGTGTGCCCCAAGCCCCCCAAGCCTGGGTGCCAGCTTGGCCACAGACCCCGTCCTGTCCCAGTGTCCCACCAGCATTATCCCCTGCCCAGGCCACCACCACAGACACCAGCATTTCCTCCTTTTTCATCCAGGTGTGCCAGGTTCCCTGACTGACCCCCGAGCCCCCTTTCCTGGGGGACAAGAGGGGTATGGCATCCGCTGTAGTGGACATGGCCACCGCTGAAGGGGACGTGGTCTCTGGGGCTGTGACTGCTCAGTTATTTTCCCTCTCCCAGCACACTGGACCCACATCTCAATCCCCATTACCTAACTCGATAGAGAATTCTGGCTATTTCAAACACAAAAGGCCAATAGGCCACTAGCCTATTCTAATTGCACCAAAATAATGGTGAACACAAGTCTATTCCTACTACACCAAAATACCGATGAGCACAAGAAGCTGTGCAAGCTGAGTGTAAAAGAACACATTCTCCAAACCTTCATTAGAGGCCTCACTTAAATCAAAGAGAAATACCTGAGAGGAAGGACCTACTCTAGAGTGGCAAAAGGAGAACACCATCGAACCAGCTCACCCAAAATACCCTCTCTCAGTAAGAGTGAACAGTGCTAGTGAACTGGGAAGTCCCACCTCTTTACAACCATGGCAACATGAAGAAACAGCGCAAATCCCCACCGAGAATAGAGGATGGAGAAAAGAGTACAGAAGCCTCAACAGAAGTTACCCAAAAACATGGTCTCTCCAATACAGAATTTAGAGATGAAATGCTGAGAATGTTCAACAAACTTAAAGAAACAGTGGAGCAGTCAGCAAAGAAAATACGGGGAAAAATAGGAAAGCTACATTCAGAAGTGTCACGAATAAAAGATTCGGCAAATGAAATAAAAAACACAGTGGGTGCCCTTAATAATAGAATGGCTACAGCTGAAGACAGAATCAGTGAGCTTGAAGATGAGCTGCAGAAAGCTCACAGGCAACAACAAACAATGGAAAGAGACCTCAACATAGCTGTAGGGAGAATTAGAGACCTAGGGGATGATTCCAAGAGGAATAACATTAGAATCATCGGAGTACCCATAGGACAGAGAGGCAACCCTAGTGAAAAAGCTGCCGTTAAAGAAATCATTGCTGAAAAGTTCCCAGAGCGGGAGAATGCAGACATCCAGATCCTACGAGCACAAAGGGTGTCAGCTAGAAGAGACCCTAATAGAAAGACTCCAAGACATATCATAGTCAGAATGATGGATGCCATGAATATTGTAAGCAGCAAGGTTGAAAAAAGGAAATCACATACAAAGGAGCACCCCTTAGATTTACAGCAGACCTATCAGAGGAAACCCTCCAAGTCCAAAGACAATGGTGGGATATAGTGAAAAAAGTCAATGGAATGAATGTCTCACCAAGAATACTCTATCTGCCTAAGCTCTCACTCAAACCAAAAGGAACCATACACAATTTCATGGATAAACAACAGCTTGGGAACTTCATAGACTCAAAACCAAGCTTAAAGGAGGGACTAAAAGGGCTCCCTTAAGACAAGAAAAAACCTTACAAGCACCACAAACACGTATAGAAAGATGGCACAAAACCCCGTGACACTAATCTCTCTCAACGTCAATGGTCTAAATGCACCAATCAAGAGACATAGAGTGGCAAAATGGATTCGGAAAATGAACCCAACATTCTGCTGCCTAAAAGAAATACACCTGAATGATCAGAGCAAATGAAAATTCAAAGTCAAAGAATGTAAAACAATCCTTCAAGCATATAACTCCATCAAAAATGCTGGGGTGGCCATGTTAGTATGCGAGAATATAGATTTCAGGATGAAAAAATATAAGGGGGCCGGAGCAATAGCACAACGGGTAGGGTGTTTGCCTTGCACACGGCCAACCCAGGTTCGATTCCCAGCATCCCTTATGGTCCCCAGAGAACCACCAGGGGTAATTACTGAGTGCAGAGCCAGGAGTAACTCCTGTGAATCTCCAGGTGTCACCCAAATAGCCCCCCCCCCCAAAAATGAAAAAGATAAGAACGGACAGCAAGGGTCATTTTTTTCTAATCAAAGGATATGCACACCAGGAAGAATTTACACTCCTAAACGTATATGCACCTAATGAGGGACCAGCTAAATACTTAAAACAACTTCTAACAGATTTTAAGGAGATCCTGGATAGCAACAGAATAGTAGTTGCAGACTTTAACACTGCCTTATCACCTCTGGATAGATCAACAACATTAAAACTCAGCAAGGAAACACTGGCCCTGAAGGAAGAAATAGAAGAGAGAGAGGGCGAATAGGTCTATACAGAGCTTTGCATCCCCATAAAAGAGAATACACATTCTTTCCCAGTGCACACAGAACATTTTCCAAAGTAGATCACGTGCGGCGCCACAAAGCACACTTCAACAGAATCAGGAAGATAGAAATTGTATCAACTATCTTCTCAGACCCTAAAGCACTGAAGATAGAAGTTAATCATGCACAGACACAGAGAGCCAAATCAAACACCTGGAAATTCAACAACTTTAAGTATTCAAGTACTGTAAGTATTTGCAATAGCGATTAGGCAAGAAAAAGATATTAAGGGCATCCAGATAGGAAAGAAAGAAATCAAGCTCTCACTATTCGCAGATGATATGATACTTTATTTAGAGAACCCCAAAGCCTCTACCAAGAAACTCCTAGAAACAATAGACTTGTATAGTAAAGTTGCAGGCTATAAAATCAACACCCAAAGGTCCATGGATTTCCAATACATGATAATGAGAAAGAGAAAGTAATTGGAAATAAGCACTCCCGTTCACAATCATGCCTCAGAAAATCAAGTACCTTGGAATTAGCTTAACTAAGGAGGTGAAGAACCTGTACAGAGAAAACTACAAAACATTACTTCAATAAATAAAAGAGGACATAAGGAAATGGAAACACATTCTCTGCTCATGGACTGGGAGAATTAACATTGTCAAAATGGCAATACTCCCCAAAGCAGTATACAGATTTAATGCAATCCCTGAAAGGATATCCGTACTTCAAGTAAGTGGACCAAACAGTCCTGAAATTCATATGAACAACAAAACCCCACGAATAACTAAAGCAATTCTGGGGAAAAAATATGGGGGGCATTACCTTCCCCAACCTCAAACTCTACTACAAAGCAGCAATAATTAAAACAGCATTGTACTGGAACAAAGACAGAGGAACAGATCAATGGAACAGGGTTGGAATATCCTTACACATACCCTCAAATATAGGACCATCAAATCTTTGATAAGGGAGCATGAAATGTGAAGTGGAGCAAGAAAAGCCTCTTCAACAAATGGTGCTTGCAAAACTGGACAGCTACATGCAAAAGCAAAAGCTCGTACCTCTACCTAATACCATGTACAAAAGTCAGATAAAAATAGATTAATGAACTCAAACCAGACCAGAATCCATAAGGTACATTATGGAAGACAAAGTTGGCAATACCCTCCATGGTATTGGAGCTACAGGTATCTTCAAATATGACACTCCACTGACTAGGCAAGTGGAAACAGAGATAAATAAATGGGACTCTCTTAAAATTAGAAGATTCTGTACCTCTAAAGAAACAGTGAGTGGTTGCTTCGCCAGCACATATACTAAAATTGGAACGATACAGAGAAGATTAGCATGGCCCCTGCACAAGGATGACACGCAAATTCGTGAAGCTTTCCATATTTAAAAAAAAGAAATAAAGTGACCAGAATATAAAGACAATCTACAGAATGGGAAAGGATATTTTCCCAATATCCATCTGATAAAGGGCTGAAATCAAGGATATACAAGGTACTGGTCGAATTCCACAACAAGAAAACATCCAACCCTATCAGAAAATGGGGCGATGAAATGAACAGAAAATTTCTCAAAGAAATCGGAATGGCTAAGAGGTACATGAGAAAATGCTCTACATCACTAATCATCAGGGAGACTCAGATCAAAACAATGAGATAGCATCTCACATCACAGAGGCTGGCCCACATCCAAAAGAACAAAAGCAACCTGTGTTTGGCGTGGATGTGGGGAGAAAGGGACTCTTTCACTGCTGGTGGGAATGCTTATTCGTTCAGCCCTTTTGGAAAACAGGATGACGCTTTTCAATAAAATTAGAAATTGAGAGGCTGTAGCAATAGCACAACAGGTAGGGCGTTTGCCTTGCATGCAATCTAGCTGGGTTTGATTCCCAACATCCTATATGATACCCCAAGCACTGCCAGAAGTATGTCCTGAATTCAGAGGCAGGAGGAACCCCTGATCATCGCTGGGTGTCACGCAAAAAGCAAAAAAAAAATTAGGAATTGAGCTCCCAAATGACCCAGCAATACCACTTCTGGGAATATATCCCAGAGAAGCAAAAAAGTATAGTAGAAATTGCATCTGCATTTGTATGTTCATTGTTGAATTGTTTACATAGTCAAAATCTGGAAAAAACCCAAGTGCCCAAGAACAGAAGACTGGTTAAAGACTGTTACATATACAAAATGAAATACTATATAGCTGTTAGAAAAGATGAAATCATGAAGTTTGCATAAAAGTGGATCAACATGGAAAGTACCATGTTAAGTGAAATGAGTCAGAAAGAGAGGGACAGACATAGAAAGATTGCACTCATCTGTGGAATATAAAGTAAAAGGATAGGAGACTAACTCCCAAGAATGGTAGAGATAAGGACCAGTAGGTTTGCCCTATGTCTTGGAAGCCAGCCTCGCATGCTGGAGGTAAAGGCAGCTCAGATAGAGAAGGGAACACGAAGCCAAGGGATCTAGGAGGACCCGCTCGGGTTGGGAGCTGCCGAAAATAGACTATAGACCGAACACGATGGCCACTCAATACCTCTATTGCAAACCATAATATCCAAAAGGAGAGAGAAAACAAAAGAGAATGCCCTGCCACAGAGGTGGGGTCGGGAGAGGGAGGGTTGGGGGGATCAGAGGGATACTGAGATCATTGGTGTTGGAGAATGGGCACTGGTGGAGGGATGTGTAACGAATCATTGCATTACTGAAAGAAAAACACTAAAGTTTGTAAGTATGTAGCAGTACCTCACAGTGATACACTAATAATAAAAAATGTAAAAATGAAAACAAAAGTAGAAAAGAAACCAAAACCACAGGACCACTGTCTAGAATGTGATTGCCTCAGGTCCGATGGACATAAAACAGCTTAAATAGAAAAAAGAAAAATTGTCTTTTTTAGAAAGGGCAGATTTTGAAGTCTGGTGGGTGCCAGGGTGGACCTTTACCTCCCTTTGGCTCAAAGGTCCTCTGAGGCACATTTCATTGCATCTGCCTAAACCTAAACAAAGGATTTATCAAGCTGATAGTGTGGGCTTTTGGGGAAAGGACAGCTAAGGAAACCTTTTCTACATTGTAACAAAGAGTTCTGGCCTGGAAGTTTGCAGGTTGTATTCAGTGGCAGTTGCTGTAGTTTTTGTTTTGAATCCAGCTTTCAGTTCCTTTGGGGCCACATTCAGTGGGGGCTGTTGGACAGTGAAATGTGACCTCTGTGTGCATGGAAGTCCAGAAAAAAGCAAGAGACACCACGGGATCAAGGACACTTTATTTAACCATTTTCAATAGAGTCAGGACCCAAAATCAAACACAAACAGACAGAAACCTGTATACACTGGAGACCTTTCTCCCCAAGAATGGTGGTGCTGGCCTTCTACCCCATCTAGGTGGAGGCATGTGAGGGGGCCACAAGGAAGCCTGTGTGCCCAGGAGAGGCCTCTGCTTCAGGGAAGTTCCCCAAAACCTAAGCAGGAGGCTGGACATCTGGGCCCAATGCTCCAGCTCAGTCCATGAGTGTCTGAAATTTCCAAGGGTCTCATCAGTCACACACCTGGGAGTCTTGTCTTCACACCTTTCCCCAGGGACTCAGTCTTGGGGATGGCCTGGATCAGGGCCCACCTGCCCATGAGGAAAGAGACTGAGCGACAGGTGGGGCTGGTAGCTTCTCTCTCTCTCGTCCTTCCACCCAGCTTTCCTCCTTGACTCCTGCTTGGCTCTTTCTCCCTGTCCCTGCACCACAAAGGACAGTTTCTGCTCAGGCCTTGGCTTTCCCATCACTCTGCCCAGGGCCCAGATACACAAAGCACAAGCTGAATGAGATGTCTTTCCTGTCTTGGTTGTGTGACACCGAATGTTCTGGTCCTGAACATGTAACTGTGGCCCAATCTCCAATGTTTGAGACACAAAATCAGCATTTGTACTGAGCCAAATATGTCATGAGAATCTTAAAAGACACAAAGAATCTCCTTCCCTCCTGGGGAACCCCACGGCTGTTACGTAAGAATCTTGCAGATGTTGGTGATGTGTTTGTTTGAGATAAATCTGCTCAAAGCAATATTCTCCAACAATGAACAATCTTAGAAGAGTGATTCTCTAGATTGGAAACAGCAATTTTCATGCATCAGGAAAAAAAGAAATCTAACTGCTGTATTTATTGGGAAAAATCTATTGTAAGTATAATTTGTGCTTATAATTTCATGGGTACTTAGCAATCGAACATCTTAGCAATGTTCTTAGCATTGCAAACATCGACATCTTCATTCAGAGAGGCTGGATGTTGGGCAGGTAAGGAAACCAAAGGTCGGACCCTCATTGCTGCTCACTTCAACAACTCGAAATAGAAACTCACACCTGGGTGCAGAGCAAGGGTGGTGCCACTTTAATTTCACCATCTAGATGGGATGGAGAAGAGAGGGATATTAGAAACAGATCAAATACCAAACACACATTTATATTCACAAATTAGTATTTTCTGATTAACACTGTTTGAATGTGATTATTCACATAAGAACCAGTCAATTTGCAGGTTTTATCTATATCTCTGATATTTATCCTGCGAGTGGGATTTGTCACATCCATTTCATAGAGGGAAACTAACCAGGAAAAGGTAAATAACATGTTCATGGTTCACGGCTCATTTCAGGAAAGGGCAAGGCCTTGTGCTTAGATCTGGGCTCTAGGTCCCAGGTTTATTCCAACACCGAAGACTCTCTCTTTATCACTGGTTTTTGGGTCACACTCAGTGGATTTTGGATCACACTTAGTGATGCCCAGCGGTTTACCAGGGCACGGTGCTGGGGGTTCCTCCTGGAGGTGCTGGATGCCATGAGGCAAGCTCTTGGCCTGGGTAAAGAGGATCTGAGAGGAGTTGGAGAAAAGGCCAGCAGAGCAGCCCTTCTGGCTATTGTGTGCATGAGTGTGTGCATGAATCTGCATGAGCGTTCATATGTGTGCATATGTGTACATGCTTGCATGAGTGTGCACTGTGTGCACATGTATGTGAATGTGTGTGCGCAAGTGTTTGGGATTGGGAACTCTGTGTGTCACCCTCCCTGAATCCCTGGATTCCTGTGGCCCCTCTACTCGCATGCTCAACACTTTGATTTCTGTGAATTAAAGAGGAGGGTTTCATGATAAAAATGACAGATTTGCTTAGAATGTTCCAGGTGCACTAAGACCATTAAGAGTACAAGCTCCCCGGGGAGGTCCATGGAAGTGACCTAGGCACTGTCAGTCCGGGCCCCTCCCAGCACCCTGTGCCCCCTTCCTTCTGTCCCTTTCCCTGCTCGCAGGGGCCCACTCTTCCACTCTCTCCTCTTTGCCCCGTTCTTTCTTTCAGGACATGTTTTCCCTTAAAAATGAGTCTCCCTTCTTCTCGCTATTGCCCCTGCTCTATTCCACATCTTCCCTTCATCTCAGTCCTCCTGGTATCTCCCCTGCCGACTGCCCACTTCAGGCTTACCCCTGGGGCACTGCAGGGTCACACCCAGCCTCTGTATGAGTGCCCAAGAGTGATCCAACCTTAGTGCTCCAGCGATCAGTGGGTGGGACTGCTTTCAGCTCTGGGGCTTGGGTGGGGAGAGAGGAGATTTGCTCCACAGGAGCTGGCTGGGAAGGACAGAACCAGATCTCTGAGAACCTTGACAGGTCTCTGGGGCCGAACGTGCTGAGAACCCATCACCTCCAGGACAGCCCTGGAGCCATCGCCAGAGAGACTCGCTACTCAAAGGGACCCCAAGTGTATCTCCTTACTATTATTATACTTAGAGGGTAGGATTTGAGCCATACCCCACACTGCTCAGGGGCTATTACTCACTCTGTGCTAATGAGTGATCCCTGGAGGTGTTCTGGGGCCCACGTGTGGTGTCAGGAATCGAATTAGGGTAGCCACATGCAAGGAGAAACACATTTTCTCCTGTACTATCCCTAAACTCTCTCAGTATTTTTTAATTTTAAAAATGGTGTGTGTGCAGTGGGTGTTTGTGTGTGTGTGTAGGGGGAAGGATAAGGGCCAGCAGATAGTACAGTGGGTAGATTGCTTGCTTTGAAAGCAGCCAACTCAGATTCAATCCCTGGCACCACTTATGGTCCCCTTAATACACCAGAAGCGATCCTTGGTGTAGAAGAAAGAGTTAGCCCTGAGCACAGCCTGAGGTAGCACTCAAACAAAAACAAGAAAATGACAGCTAAGAAGCTGCACTCAGAACGATGCCTATTCCCAGGTCAGCCAGTAGTCCCCAAAGCACAGAAACTAGTCCCACAAGGATCCTTGAATGCCTGCACCAAACGCAGGAATTCACAGCCTGAATACTGCACTCATAAATGCTTCCTTTTCCCAGGCCAGTCTGGAGCAATTCTTCACTTCATCATATCTCACTGAGAGGACACACCCACATTCTAACTCTGGACACCCAGCCATACAACAGCATACAGAAGTCATCTCAAGGGTACAAAATGCACAGTGAGAAAACAGAACAGGATTCCACTACACTTAGTGACCAAAGATGGCAGCCCTAAGACTCAACAAATAATAACCAGTTAAACGACCTTGTAGGATAACACTCTTTTGTCCTTCCTCAGGTAGTTAAGGTTTGTCAGGTCACACCATTCTAAGGACACTGAACTTGTATTGTAAGCAAAGTCCTTTCTGTGTGGACACAGGAAGACAGTTAATATTATGCTTTGTAACTTGGGAGTTGATTGACTTCAAATAATATTTACTCCTGGGCATCTGATTTCTTGACTCAGTTGCCCTTAGTTCCAAGCACCCCAAAAGCAGGGTCCCGATGAGGGACTGAATGGACCCAGGGCAAGCAGTGAGCTACCCTGGCATCGAAATGGGCCAGGCCAAAGAGCCACAATACTCAGCTATAAGTTGAGGGCATGATCATGGACAAATGCTGTCATGATCCAAAAGTAAGTAACAACGAGACTAGGACCCTGCTGGAGCTAGGAAGATTAACCTGGCGAAGAACCAAACTAAATTTATATCTCTTACTGTGCTCATACAGAATGACATTGCTAGAAATATTAGAAGTAGATTTATTACAACTATTTAAGTAGATTACTAACTGAGGGAAGAACACACCCTAGTTGGGATCCCACCCTTGGGCAGATCTCCTAGTAATCTGAAGTAATCTCTGTAGATGAGATTTTATCCTTGAGTTAATCTCCTGGAGGAGTGGTCTTACCTCTCTTTGTTGATTCGTCAGTATTCAACCCACCTTTATGTCACCGCTTTATGTGACTGCTATATAAACTAAGACGTAAGCTCGGAAAGGGAGTCAGAAGCAAGAGAGCTCGGGCTCCAGAGATCCAGAGTCAGAGCCAGAAGGAGAGAGGTTCCAAGATTGGGGCCCAGGAGAGAAGGAGGCAGAGAAAGACAGGAGTGAAGAGAATTGGAATAAACTACTATTGATATAGACCGGCCTGGCCCTCGTTTCTTCTTCCGTCTGCCCTTGGCCAACAGCCGTTCCCATCCAGGCCACACACAGCGGCTCAAGAGCACCGAACGCAGGCGGTGAGACAGTGTCATCCAGTGAGCCCGTGAACACACAACCTTCGGCGTGATAAGATTTTACACGACCTATCTGATAAAGACTTCCGAGAGGAAATGTTGAGGATGTTTAAGGAACTCAAAGGAGCAATGATGGAGTGGATATCCAATAAAACACAAGCGAGTATGAGAGCAGAAATGAGAAAAGTACAAGCAAATGACAGAATTTGGTAAGTAATATCAAACCTCACCGGAAGGCCTTATTAGCAAGTGTAACTGTAGCTGAAGGCAAAAATGAGTGAATTCCAAGATGAAATGCAGAAAACTTTCAAAGAACAGCAAAAGATGGAATAAAAATTCAAATTAAATAAACAACAAATAATAGAACTCTGGGATGAATTTGAGAAGAACAACATAATAATCATTGGTCTCCTGGAGGGACAGGAAGGAGCAACTGTCAAAACTATCATTGCTGAGAAGTTCCCAGAGCTGGAGAAGACAAGCTCCCTGATCCAGGAGGCCCAAAAGATGCCAGCTAAAATAACTCCAAATAAAAACAACCCAAGACACATCCTAATCATAGTAACCACAATATAGAGAGAATACTGAAAGTCACAAATCAAAGAAAGAAATTATATACAAAAAAGCATTAATAACAGTTTCAACAGATTTATCCTAAGAGAATCTCCAGAATTGAAGGATTTTAACATTTTAAATATACCTCATAATAGTGAGATATAATTTTTAAAAAAACTCAGCAAATGAACATCTCACTAAGAATACTTGACTCAGACTCTCATTCAGACTTGAGGAACAATTCTCAACGTTGTAGAAAAACAACAGCTCATGAACGTTATAGAGTTGAAACCATCTCTTCAAGAAGAACTAAAAGGGCTACTCTAAGACAAGATGAATCTAATGAACACACTAAACTTGTACAGAAAGATGGCAGAAAACTCCACGACCCTCAATGTTAATGACATAAATGCACGAAGTGAGAGACACAGAGTGGCAGGATGAGTTAGAAAATTAATCTAACATCCTGCTGTATATAAGAAACACAGGTGAGGAGTAAGGGCAAACAGACTCAAAGTCAAATGTTCAAAGACATTATTTTAAGCAAACAATCCCCCCGAAAGGCTGGTGTAGACATACTGTTATCAGACAACACTAACATCAGGATTAAAAAGTTCTAGAGACAGAGAAGGCCATTTCTTAATGATCAAGAGATATTTACACCAGGAAGAACTCACACTCCTAAAAATATATGCAACTAATTCCAGTACCAGCAAAATACATAAAACTATTGTTAATAGACTTGAAGGAAGACTTATTAAAACACAGCAATACTGGGAGGTTTCAACCCCACTCTATCATCACTTGAAAAATCAAGTGGATTAAAACTCAGTGCTGACAATAATCAGATCAAATTGAATTAAAGACTTCAATATCATAACTGAACCCATAGGTACATGAAGGAAAATGTAGGCAGAACCCTCCATTATATTGAAGCTAAAAGCATTGTTAAGGATGAAACACCACTGAACAAGCAAGTGGAAACAAACATAAACAAATGGGACTATATTAAACTAAAAAGCTTCTGCTCCTCAAAAGAAACAGTGACCAAAATACGGAGAGAGCCCACGGAATCGGAAAGAATATTTACCCATCTGATAAGTGGTTAATACCCAGGATATCAGGGAGATGGAAGTCAAAACAACAATGAGATATAATCTCACACCACTGAGACTGGCATACATCAAAAAGAACAAGATCAACTAGTGCTGGCACAGATGTGAGGGGAAAGGGACTCTCATTCCTTGCTGGTGGGAATGCAGACCATTCCAGGCTTTTTGGAACACAATATTGGCATTCCTTAAAAATCTAGAAATTGAGCTTCCATATGACTGTGCAATAGCACTTCTGGGAATATATCCAGAGGGTGCAAAAATGCACAGTAGAAATAACATCTGCACTTGTATGTTCATTGCAGCACTATTCACAATAGCCAGAATCTGGCAACAACATGAGTGCCTGAGAACAAATGACTGGTTAAAGAAACTTTGGTACATCTACACAATGGAATACTATGCAGTTGTTAGGAAAGATGAAGTCATGAAACTTGCTTCTAAGTGGCTGGTCATGGAGAGCATCATGCTAAGTGAAATGAGTCAGAAAGAGAGGGACGGACGTAGAAGAACTGCACTCATATGTGAAATATAAAGTAAAATAATATGAGACTGACACCCACGGACAATAGAGACAAGGGCCTGGAACATTTCTCCATATTTGGAAGCCTGCCTCATGAGCTGGGGGAAAGGCAGGTGGAATAGTGAAGGGATCATTTAGTCAATGATGGTTGGAGGGATCGTTTGGGATGGGAGATGTGTACTGAAAGTAGATAAAGGACCAAATGTGATAGCCTCTCGTACTATATGAAAACCATAATACCCAAAAGTAGAGAGAAAGTATGGGAGAAATTGTCTGCCATATAGGAAGGTGGATGGTTGGGATGGGTGGGGGATACTGGGTACATTGGTGGTGGAGAATGTGCACTGGTGGAGGGATGGGTATTCAATCATTGTATGACTGAAACTCAAACATGAAAGCTTTTTTTTTTGTATTTTTTCATGTAGGAGTACTGCTATTTATTCAGCCACTGATTTGATGATTTAATTGGGCATGAACTCCACCTTGCTTTTTTTCATAATTTTATTTTTTTCTCTTCTTATATTTATTTATTGAATCACTGTGGGTAAAGTTACTAAGCTTTCAGTTTTGTCTCAGTCATACAATGATCAAACACCTTTCCCTTCACCAGTACTCATTTTTCACCACCAAGAACCCCAATATACCTCCCTCCCACCCCTCCCAATGCCTGTGAGGCAGATGATTTCTACTTAACTCTTCTCTACATTGATTACATTCATTATTTAGACAAAAGATGCTCCATTTTTGTTTATAATTTCCCCCCCAACAATAAGAATTGCTGAAAAGACATGTGAAATACTTGTTGGTATTTAGCTGGTATGAGAATCATATAATGTCATTTAATGATTTTGGATTTCTGCAAAGAGCCAGATAGTTTCGAGATTGTTATAGTTTGATTTGCTAGAGCAGGCACCAGTAATGTCTCCATTGTGAGACTTGTTGCTGTTTTTGGCATATTGAATATGTCACCGGCAACTTGCCAGGCTTTGCCGGCAGGCGCCATACTCTCGGTAGCTTGCTGGGATCTCCGAGAGGGGCAGAAGAATCAAACCTGGGTTCCCCGGGTCAGCCGCCTGCAAGCAAAACACCCTACCTGCTGTGCTATCATTCCAGCTTACCAATATTTGTATGCCAAATAAATTTTTAATCATAAAAAAAGACAAGGTGCTCCCTTTCACCACTTCTATTCAATATAGTATTTATTGGAAGTTTTTGCCATACTAGTTGGGTAAATAAAAGATACCAAGGCATCAACATAGGAAAGGAAGAAGCCAAACTCTCCCTACTTATGTATGACATGATAGTATATTTAGAAAACCCTAAAGACTCTATCAAAAAAGCTCCTGAAAACAATAGATTTGTGCAGTAAAGTGGCACCCTATAAAATTAATAATCAAAAATCTATTGCTTTCCCAAAGAACAAAAGCAACCGGTGCTGGCGCGGATGTGGCGAGAAAAGGACCCTCCTTCACTGCTGGTGGGAATGCTGACTGGTTCAGCCCTTCTGGAAAACAGTATGGACAATTCTCTAAAAACTAGAAATTGAGCTCCCATTTGACCCAGCAATTCCACTCCTAGGAATATTCCCCAGAGAGGCAAAAAAGTATAGTCGAAGTGACATCTTCAGTTGTCTGTTTATTGCAGCACTGTTTACAATAGCTAGAATCTGGAAAAAACCTGAGTGCCCAAGCACAGCTGACTGGTTAAAGTAGCTTTGGTACATCTACACAATGGAATACTATGTAGCTGTCAGAAAGGATGAAGTCATGATATTTACATACAAGTGGTACTACATGGAAGGTATCATGCTAAGTGAAATGAGTCAGAAAGAGGGGGATAGACGTAGAAAGATTGCATTCATCTGGGGAACATAAAGTAATAAAATAGGAGACTGACACCCAAGAATAGCTGAGATAAGTACCAGGAGGATTACTCCATGGCTTTGAGGACAGCCGCACATGCTATGGGAAAAGGCAGCTCAGATAGAGAAGGGAGCACCAATAAAGGGTGTTGGGAGGGTCCTCTCAGGATGGGAAATGTGTGATGAGAATAGACTATAGTCCAAACAAGATTTCCACTCAATATCTATTTTGCAAACCACAGCACTCAAAAGGAGAGAGATAACAAAAGGGAATGCCCTGCCACAGTGGTAGGGTGGGATGGGGGGAAGGAGGGTGGGAGGGATACTGGGACTGGTGGTGTTGGAGAATGGTCACTGGTGGAGGGATGGGTATTCGATCATTGTATAACTGAAACCCAAGAACAAATATTTGTAAGTCTACAACTGTACCTCATGTTGTTTCACTAATAAAAATTTAAGGAAAAAAATTAAAAAAAATAAAAGAATCTATACAACCCCTCCAAATCTTTTGCTTTCCCTTATAAATAATGAAATAAAAGATATTATAAAACAATCATATTCACAATTGCACATCAAAAATCAAGTGCTAAGAATGGGCTCAAATTAAGAAGTTAAAGACTTATAGAACACTAATCAAGAAATAAAAGAGAATACAAGAAAATGGAGACATATGTGCTACTCATGGATTGAGAGGATTAATGTCATCAAAATGACAATATTCCCCAGAGCACTATACAGATTCAATGCAGTCCCTATAAGGAAATCAGGACTTTTTTTCAAAGAAAAAGATCAAATACTCCAGAAATTTATGTGGAACAATAAACTCCCTCCCACCCCCCAGATAGCTAAAGTAATCCACTGGAAAAAGAATATGGGAGGTATCACTTTCCCCAAATCGAACTGGTTGTAACGTGGTTGTAATTAAAACAGCATGCTACTGGAATTAGGCGGAATTAGGACAGATCAGTGGAATAGGATAGGGAACCAGAGACAGATCCTTAGGTAAATGGTCAGCTAATCTTTGAAATAGGAGCAAAAAATATAAAGTGGATCCTCTTTAACAAATGGTGCTGGGATAACTGGACAGCCACATGCAATAAAACAAGCTCAGACCTCTTTCTAATGCTCTGCACAAAGTCATATAAAAACAGATGAAAGACCTAGATATCAGACCTGAATTCATAATTCATATAGAGGAAATTTTAGGCAAAGCTCTCTGTGACATTGAAGCTATATCCATCTTTAAGTATGAAGTGCCACTGACCAAACAAGTAGAAGTAAAGATTGTCAAATGGGACTACATTAAATTAAGAAGCTTCTGTATCTCAATGAAAATAGCGATCAGAATACAAAAACAGCAACAGACTGGAAGAAGTTATTTGCCCAGCACTCTTCCAACTAAAGGCTAATAATCCAAGATATATACATTGATAAAACCTCAAACAAATCCAACCCTATAGAATAATGAGATATCACCTCATACCACAGAGACTGGAACTCATCAAAATGAACACAACAACCAGTGTTGGCAAGGATGTGGAGGAAAATGAACCCTTATTCACTGCTGGTGGGAATGTCCATGGATCCAGCTTTTGAACGACATTATGGACATTCCTTCAAAAACTAGGGGTTGAGTTCCCATATGACCCAGCAGCTCTACTCCCGAAAATACACCCAAGGGTTCAATAGCAGAAATCAGAAAAAAAAACCCTTCACTCTTGTGTTCATTTCAGCATTATATAAAATAGCCAAAATGCAGAAAGAACAAAATGCCCTTGAATGTAAGTAAGTAAGTAAAGGCCCTCCCGTTGATCATCGATTTGCTCGAGCGGGCCCAGTAACATCTCCATTGGAGACTTTGTTGTTACTGTGTCTGGCATATCGAATACTCTCGGTAGCTTGCCGGGCTCTCCTGGCTAAATAAACCATAGTACATACATATATATATATATATATATATATATATATATACATACATATAGTACATATACATACAGTACGTAGAATACTATTCAGTCTTAAAAAATCATAAAGGCATGTACTTTGCTGCAATATCAATGGCCCTGGGGAGTATCATATTGTGTTACGTCAGAGGGAGAGGAATATATTCAGAATGATCTCTCTCGTATATGGTATATAAAGAAGACTCACGAGGGAATATCAAATGCAGGATGACGATAGAAATGAAGAGTGGGAGAACTGATCTTCACTAGGAAGTGTGGCACTGGGCAGGTGTGGAGAGATAAGTAGGGAAGGAACAGTAGAGCAATGGGGGAGGAGAAAGTGCCTGCCCCAGAGGCAGGCTGTAGGGCAGGGGGAACTGGGGACACTGTGAAGGCATCTGTGTTACAACAATATACACCTGAAACTCATGAGTGTCTTTGTCACTCAGTGCTTCCATTATTAAAAAACAAGAAAAAAAATGTGGGGCCATGTGCGCTCAGGGGCTGAGGGGACACTCCCGCTCATACTAGACCAATGTGGCTGGGGTCAGTGTTAGTGCTTGGAGGCTTCCAGGGCTGCAGCCAGGATGCCCCCCCGCACATGGTGCCGAGGCTCAAACCCAGGTCTAGCAGGGCCCTGAAGACTGTGCCATCTCCTGGCTCTTAATGGATCTTCTTTTCTCACAGAGGGGGGAGACAAAAGTAGAGAGATTAAGTGATGACTCTGGCCACTGCCAGTGTTAGGGACAGGGGGTGATGCTTCTATCAGGACAGACAGGGAGCCCAGACTCACTTATTATTCGGGGTGGGGGAAGCTCACTTGTAGGGATTGTGTGGCTGGCTGGAGGGGGTGGTTTGGGCCTTCGGGAAGCGGCTTCCCTCTGTGTATGGCCCGGAGAACCCTGTGTGCTGCATTGCCATATCCTGAGAGTCGTACTCAACCATCTTCTGTTGGTCAGTGTTTTCCTGTCTGCTTCTTGACCTGTAAAGTTAGTCAAAGGAATTAGGCTCAGACAATGGCCGACAGACCCTCACAGCTAACTCTCCTAATCCATTCAACAGGGCTTGAAAATTTTGAGAGCATTAGAAATTGACAAGGGACTTACCATGAGACATTTTTGAGAGCATCAGAAATTGCCAAGTGAGTGACCAGGAGAAAACAATCACACAAAGGTCCCTGGCCTCTTGTCACCTGGCTTCCGCAGCTGTTTACATTTCAGAGCCATCAAAGGTCTGTTACCCTATTCATGACTCTCTTTGGTGTAGACCCTGAGTTTGAGGACACTCTCCTGTAAGCCCTGACGAGCACCACCACCATGGCCAATGCTGATGTACACCAGTGTCTAATGTCCCAGCCCCATCACAGTTTTGCGAATAAATTCAGTATTTTATTTCTTTTTGGTTTTTTTGGGTATACCCAGCTGTGCTGAGGAGTTACTCCTGACTCTGTGCTCAGAGAATCACTCCTGGTGTTACTCTGAGGACCATATGCATTGCCCAAAATCAAACCAGGGTCTGCTGTATCCAGACAAGCTTAAGTCTTGTACTGTCTCTGTGGTGCCAGTGTTTTTTTTTTATTTTGAAGTATTTGTGGAAACAAGCAGCTGTTTATGGAGCTATTTTTAAGAAAAATGAACCATTTATGGAACTTTTAAACTATTTATGGAAACAATAATAGATGCCAAAGAGAAAGGGTAATTGATGGGACAAGTTTGTATTTAACCCAATTCAGTGTTTAAAGAGCACCTTTGTGAATAAAATGAGCTCCAGGTATGAAAGGAGAACTATGCATTTCCAGTTTTCTACTGCAAATTGTTTGCAGAGGCAGCTGGGATGCACCCAAAGATACTCAGGGACTGCTCCTGAGGGTGTTCTGTGGATCAAGCAGTGTTTGGGATGAAATCCAGGCCTCAATTCAGAGGGTATTCTCCAGAACTTTAAGTGATTTCTCCAGGCATAAATATTATTTTTTGAATTTTGAACCACATTACTCAGGGGCTACTCATAGCTCAGGGGATTACAACTGGGCCTCCTGCACACAGTGCATGAGCTTAGACCACTGAGCTTGCTCTTAAAGTCAAGTGCAAGACCTTGGTGGTGAAGAGGCATCTGAACCCCAATTAATCCATAACAATTGGGGGCCACCAGATCCACATCCAGCAGCACTCTGGCACCATGAGTAACCACAAACCAAACAAAGGACTTGACCCATGAAAAGCATGAGCTCTATCACCAAAACTGTCTCCACCCCCTACCCTGTGAACTCTGATCATGGCCCCTAGTCCCCAGGAGAGTGTCATGAAGGTAGAACCTCCCCTGAATTCCTGCCCTGTGACCATACTCCTGCATAGTGAGACTGGGCGAGGCCTCCTTGGCAGGAAATGCTCTTTCTCAGTGTGCCCTGGGCTGAGAGCCAGCGTGCCTCAAGAGGGAGGTGATGAGAGTCTTCCTGGATGGGACTCCTGGTGCTACTGCGTCTCCTGTGATGCTCTGTGCACTGTGAGTTCAGCATGGGGGACAGGAGAGCCAGCCAGTCCTCTAATGAGAGCAAGGCAGCCTGGTCAGACATGGAGTGTTCTGAGCCCCTCCCAGGAAGGGGATAGACACACTTCTATTTCCCAGTTCGCATTCTTATAATCAGACACAGAGAATGAGTTATTATCAAAGTAGAATAAATTAGAAAAGCATAGAAGAAGCAAAATATTTTAAGAACCTAAAATCTATTTATTTATTTGCATGAGTGAAAAGTTATCCATCTTGCCAATATAGAAAGTGTGAGCTAAATGTTAATTCTTTAATAACTCATTTTTATCAAGTGCAGCCTCACTTGGTATAACTGAAATGGAGGGAACTTTGCATGTCTAAATATTTATGGGATAAGTGAAGGCTCCTTCTCCAGTTCTCAGAGCACCAAGGTGAGAAACGGCCGTGAAGAAATGCTTCAGTGCAGACCCCAGGGACTCCTCAGAGGCTGGTGTTTGGCCCTTTACAGGGGGTTCTGACAGAGGAGTGATACAAGACAACACCAAAGGAATTAAAGGCTGGGAACAGAGTTTTTAATAGTCCAGGAAATGGTTGCTAAGCTACATTAGAGAAATAAGAAAAATGAACCTCCACACATTATTTTTCCACTGCAAAGCATCCAAAATTATGTACATGATGGATTTCTATTTTATCTGATTCATTTTTTGTTTTGTTTTGGCACCATTGGCCACCCCGATGGTGCTCAGGGGCTTCTACTGGTTGTGTGCTCAAGGGTCTCTACTGGTGAGTCTCAGAGGGTGTGGGAATAAAGCTTGGGTTGTCTGCATAAAAACCAAGTGTCCCACATGTTTTTTGATTGCTCAGGCCCCATAAATGTCATTTTAAAGAAAAGCAATCTGGAAGTTTAAACGAATGAAATGTTTAGTTGCTTTGGGGTAGTAGTGTTTGTAAATTTTCATTTTTTAAAAATATTTCTCTATTATATGATACACTTAAATATATAAATATAGGATTATTTATATAAATATATTACGATTATACAACAATATTATATACATTTGGTTTGGAAGCCACACCCAGTGAAGCTCAAGATTTACCTCTGGTTCTGTGCTCAAGTATCATCCTGGATGGAATCAGAAGACCCTATGTGATCCTGAGGATGAATTTGGTTGGCTGTGTACAAAACAAGCACCTTACCTGCTGTACTATATAGCCGTATTTTTTATATTTTCTTAAACGACTACATCGAGCTGATAGAATCAGAGGGAACTCAAGGTGACACAACGGGATCAGAGAAGTCTATCTCTGCTCCATATCTTGCCCAAGAGATGTGAGGTTGGTGCTGTGGGTGTTTGGATACGATAGAGTGTGATGTCGGGCACTGTACCCCGGAAGGGGCAGGTTCTTTCTTACCTCACCCCCATGAAGATCATTGCAATCATCAAGCCGAGAATGCAGATGCCTGCAATGCTTCCCACGATAGTGAGGATCAGCTGAAAATCTGTAAGGGAGAAGGGAAGGTAGGATTGGCTACCAGCAGCCGGCAGCCCTGTCCACCACCCAGGTACCTTCATTCCTAGGGTTCTGGCTTAAGTTTCAAAGAGTGCCAGGACTGGAAGAGCTAAGCAGCCTATCCTCTGATCAGGGTTGACCCCCACCCAATTGCATCTTCAGAAATCAAGCAGAAGAGGTAGACTTGCAGAGAAAAGATCAGAACTAGGAAGGAGAGAAGGAGAGGACTTTCTTGGACCTCATGTGTGGATGGGATCTCACTCCACGTCCACGTCCACATATGCACCTAACTTCCTCCCTCCCCTTCATTCCTGACCTCTTAAGTCGAGGAAGTCAATTTTGGGTGCCTAGTTCCTCCCTCCCCTTCATTCCTGACCTCTTAAGTCGAGGAAGTCAATTTTGGGTGCCTAGGCACTAACAGGCCATGAAATGGCCCTTAAAGTGTGGGCATGAAGAGTGTATTAGCACTCATCCTGTTCTGCATCTGATCCAACTTGTGTTACTGAAATGGCTAGAGACAGAGTGTGAGTGCAACATGCCCAGGGGATGGCAAACTCAGAGTGTGAGAGTGTGTGAGAGCCATCAGTATCTCTTGCGTGGATTGTATGTTCCTGGTCATAATGCAGATGCACTGGATGAAATATAATGCTATTAAAATAAATCTCACTTTTTCTCTCAACTTTCTACATTTCACTTACAATTTTAAAAACTTTAAAATTAAGCAGGAAGCTTGAATTATACTTCTATTAGACCGTGCTAGTCCAGACTCTTGTCTCTTTCGCTGATTACCACTCTCTGTCACCTGCAGCCTGGATTCTTCAGGCTGTTGAGTCTGGCAAAGACTCCAAAGGTCACGCAGTCCAAAGCTTGCTCTCTTTTTTGGCGGGGGGGGGAGGGAGCTCACAACTACTGGTGCTAAAGGTTAGTATTAGGGGCTACTCCTCAAATGTTCATGGAGACATTTCAGAACTGGGGATCAAACCTTGTGTGCCTGCATGCAAATAAAGCACAATAGTCCATAAAGATGTCTCCCTGGTCCCAAATCTCTCATTGTTTAGGCATGAACATTAACAACACAGAAGCCAGAAAGATTTAACAAATACAGCCTTGGGCCTAAGAGTGCACTCAAAGGGCCTGAGCTTTGCATGCAGGAGCCCTGGGCTGGATCCCCTGAACTACATAGTGCCTCAAGAAAATGTGGAGTGGGAGGTCCCTATTCTGTGCCCCAGAAAACCAACCAAATTCAACTTTGTAACAAATTAAGTCAAAGTTCTTTTTTTCTACTATTTTAGGGGTAGAGAGAGGTTTCATCAGGATGTGCTCAAGACATAATTCTGGCTCTGTACTCAGGGATCATTCTTGGTGGAGCTTAAGAGAACATTCTTGGTGGCAGGAACTGAACATTGGTAGCTGTGTGCAAGGCAAGCACCTTCCCCATCTACGACCACAAACAAATATTTATCATCATTTGCATTGTGGTTGTCTTGGAAGCAAACTGTAATGTTTCCTTCATGCTGGATTGGTGTTTTTTTCTTAAGTATGCAAAATGTAAAACCTATTAACCCAAAATATAAAAACAGAATTTTCCAGGTCTTGTGTGTGGGTCTGAGAAGGAATGAAGCAAGAGCATTTGTAATGCCACATCTGAAAATATGAAAGAATTGAAGATAAAGGCAGATGGATTCTTTAAATGTGTGGTTCTGGCACTGCTCTCTCAATCATTTTTGGGATCCACTGGATATTGTTCTGTCTAAGGCAGAGAATTGATCACTAATCTATACCAGAGGAAATGAATAGCATGTCAGGACACTTTTGTTTATAAGGAACACACCAGTGGCACTTGCCAACATCAGCACTGAGATCAGCTCATTCCTGTAGCAGTAGCTCTGCTTCCCGTTACCTGAAGGGGACAAGGGTGGCCTGACCCCGAAGACAAGGTGTCAATCTTTTCTTACTTTTGGGAGTGAACTAGAACTCCCGGACATGACTCATTTATAAATGTAGCCAATGTCTGTTTCTCAAAGATTCGATAAAGACAGAGATTCATACTCACTGTCTTGACAGTTCACTCCTCTGTAGCCAAATCCACACCTGAAACAGAGTAAGGAATTGGGCACCACGGTCAAGGTCAAGAGCCTCTGAGATGGGCATGGGAGTCCCACTTCTGCTTCATTGCCTCCTTCCATATCCCACTTCCCCCTTCTCCCTATTTCTGCCTCATCCTTCCATCCTTCTGCTTCCTTCTCCCTGGTAATCATCCTCCATGGAAGGTGGAGGGATACCACTACACAAATCCATGAGGCCGCATTTGCTCCTGAGTATTCAGGTGGAATCCTCTGGCCCCTGAGGTCCAGGAAGATTCAACCATTCAGGTGAAGCTGAAGCCAGGAGCCTGTGGTATGTGGGCTCCCAATGGGGGAATAGTACATTACTGGCAGTGTGTAAGAAGCATGATCTAAGCGCTTCCAAGCACATAGAGAAGGTCCAAGAAAACACTGATGATGATATATTGATGATGATGTCTAAACTGCTCTGCTTTTTAAAATTTAGTCACTGTGAAATTATGAAGTTGTTCATTATTGTATTTTAGGCATACAATATTTCAACCCAATATCTTCACCAGTGTCCATTTCCCTAGACCAATGTCTTCCCCACCACCCCTGCATCCCACCCACCAGTCTGCCTCCACAAGAGGCACTTAAAGAAAGATTCTGCTTTGTGTTTTACAGTACTGTTACTAATAGGGTCTGCACATAAGGCTTCACTACCTTTCAGCACCACTTTGTCTTCCCAGTTGAATACTTGCCTCCACTATATTCATTGCCCTTCCCTGTCTTCTCCCACCCTCCAACTCCCCACCCACCAAAAAGTGACATTTTTCATTAAAGATCATTTCTCACATCCTTTGTTTTCATTGTCTTTGGGCATTTGTTATTCTTTATGAGAAAATGACACATATGAGACAATAATTCTGTGTCTGACTCTTTCCCTCTGACTCATGTGACTCAGCATGATCCAGATTTTTCCATGTATATATTGCTCCACTTATGCCTGGTGCCAATGTCCTGATTTTAAACCCAAACATTCTCTGCAAGCTATATCATTTTGGCCTGGCTTTAGTTAGGAAGGATTTAAAGAAAAGTAGTTAGAGTCTCTTACTTTTGACAGATCCCCTTTCCAGCATCCATGTAGTCTGGCAGGCACACACATTTAGAACGCGCCAAAGTTTCATCCCACTGGCAATGCTTATTGTATTTTGAGGTGCAGTTTTGAGGACACGGAATAGCTTTGAAAACACAGAGATGTCTGGGTAACTCACAAACAACCTCTGCAACACCATGTGCAAAATCCCAGCTTGAAATTTCTTTACCTTGGTTACACAGACATGTGCATGGGCTCAGCCATCTGCTCCCCCCAAATACAATGGGTTGCCCTCCTCTCAGCCCTGACCCCTACTTGGTCTGAATGTGCAAAGTTAATATTCAGATTGTTCAGACTCTGGTATGTATGTGGACTCTTGAGCCAAGTTTGCATGTTGCAATTGTGAACGGAGAAATAATGAAGTTGTAAAGAACATTTGGGGAGGCAGTAGAACACTTACGAACACAATGAGAGGCTTGTGGGGTAGGCCTGTACATTCCTGATTTGCAAACACATTGCGAACCGTCAGCACAGTTGTTTTTATTCCGTACACAGTTATAATAATCACACAGATTTTCACCTAAAAGGCACAAATATTTAAAATGGATTTAGAAGGACACTGTGGATATAGCCACCTGTGAAAGCACCCTACTCCATTATCTTAAAATTCTTTAATTTTAACATTTAACAAATGGAAGTCCAGGATTCTGGAATGCAATTCTCAGTCCTCTCTTTCATGCTTTTACTTATAAAATTCAATTTGAAGTACTTGAATCCAGTGAGGTACAATAATGTTCAAATTTGAGATTTTACACCTAGCTGTGTGCTGGGTTCCACAAGAGACATAGTAGCTATAAAATGTTTGAGCACCATCTCTGTAGAGTTACCCATTTTAATCCATAGAAAGTTATTTTGAGCGTCCCACAATTTCGACAGTAAGTAACGTGGGAACCCAGGGGCTTAAGTAACTATTGACAGCATCATAGAGGAAACTGGTCTTGGTTAAATCATAAAAGACAGAGAAGACCTGAATATCCAAAAGAGAGGCAAAATATACCTATGAAGAATGAACAAATCATGAAGCGAAGCAGAGAATTCTTGTCAAGTAACAGTGGAGTTTTATAGAGCTGGGAAGAGGTGGAATTGGGCAGTAAAGAGGTGGGAGAAAATGGAGAATTGGTGACACTGCCATTGGTTGGTTGTGGGTTCTTGGTTCAATCATTTCACTATTGGAGGTCAAAGTTCCCTTCAACTATAAAATGGGATTAATAATTCTTGTTTTGCGTGATTGTTGTAAGAATTGTATGAGCTAATATAAAAATAAATCCACACCAGGAAAGCCTCAATAGCCCAATCATTCATCCACTCACAGGTGTAGCAGAGTTTGAATGCAAAACTGAAACCAATGACTTTTGTACTAAAAGCCCAAGGATCCTTTGGTAGATTTTGAGTCAGGGCATGGACATGTAAGAAATTCTAATTTAAATTTTATTTTTTGGTTTTTGGACTGCACTCAGTGATGCTCAGGGGTTACTCCTATATCAGCACTGAGGGATTACTTCTGGTGGTGCTCAGGGGACCATATGGAGTGCTGGGGATCAAACCCAGGTCTGAGTCATACAAGAGAAACACCCTTCTTGCTGTATTATTGCTCAGACCCATGCAAGACATCTGTAAAGATATTAGGTTTTTTTTGATTGCCACTCAATGCCTCTTTTGCAGACCATGGCACTCAAAATGAGAGAGAGGGAAATGCCCTGGCACAGAGGCAGGGTGGGATGGGGGCTGGGGGGTGAGGGGATGCTGGGATCCCCATGGTGGGAAATTCGCATTGGTAGAGGGATGGGTGTTTGATCATTGTATAATCGAAACCCAAGCACAAAAATGTGTAAGTCTACAACTGTACCTCATGGTGCCTCACTATTAAAAAATAAATATAATAAAAAAATATTAGGTGTTTTAAGTATACTTTTTTAAAAATTTTGTTTTATTTTTATAAAGTTGTTCACAATAATTTATTACATTTAATATTCCAACATCAATCCCATCACAATTATACCTTCCCATCATCATATTTAAAATATTTCCACCCCAACCCACAAAAATAATCCAAGGCAGGACATAAATAATTTATTCTGTGTCGCTTATTATGAATAATCTACTAAAAGTGACCCAAAAATGTTTCCTCAGGGGAAAGTGCGTGAAGATTATTGTGTTTCACCCTGGAGATATTAGGCCCTTGTATAAGAGATTACCAACACGTTGTTAAAAATTGAACCTTTGCCTGCTAATATGTGTGTATGCATGTGTGTATATCTATTTATATTTCTATATATTTTCTCCCTGAGATTGGTTGCCTTCTACTTTACATCCCATTAAATGTGGTGTGCTACTCTTGGTACATCAGTGGTGTACAGTATGAGATGTCACATGGTCCAGGAAAGGAATATTAGTTTTCAGGGTAGAGAAATAGTCCAGGTTTGTAGGCTTTTACCTTGCACAGAGCCAAGCCCAATTCTACGCAGAGCACCACGTATGATTTCCTGAACACCCCAACGAGTGATCCCTGAGCATAGAGTCAGGAGTAAGCCCTGAGCTCTGTCACTTGCTCACTCCTGCCTCCAAGAATATTAGTTTAAACATAGGTTGGAAGGCTTTAGGAGTAAAATATGAATCTGAGAACAAAGTGGGGGCAGATGTGAGGAATGGAGCAGGTAGAATAGATGTGCACATCCTTTCTTTCATCACCTTCCATTCAGAAATTACTCCCATGAAAGACTTACATACACACACTGAAATAAATTCTGACTTTTTACACAAATCACAAATCATCCTGTTAATCGTCGATTGCCTCGAGCAGGCCCCAGTAATGTCTCTTTCATCCTAGCCCTGAGATTATATTCAAGGCTCTTTAGGAGAATGAGAACCATCATTGTTACTGGTATTTGGCATATTGGGTACGCCACGGGGAGTTTGCCAGACTCTGCCATGTGGGCAGGCTACATTCGGTAGCCTGCCAGTTTGTCCAAAGTAGGACTTTTTACACAGAAGAGATAATATGACTTGGGAATAGAAGCAGGATCACTGCAGAAGACATTTTTCTCTTAGTCTGAAGGTCAGCTCTTGCTCTTGTGGCCAATGTAACTGTCATCTGATATTTGTTAATGTGTCCGTGGAGCCACATTGGCATAAGAGTGGAGAGATGCTGAGAGAAAGTGTCAAAGATTCGATTTCACTTAGCATGATACTTTCCATGTAGTACCAATAAGAGCAGAGACAAGTACCAGGAGGTTTAATCCATGGCTTGGAGGCCAGCCGCACACACTAGGGGAAAAGGCAGCTCAGATAGAGAAGGGAGAGCCAAATAAAGGGTGTTGGGAGGATTCTCCCAGGATGGGAGATGCATGCTGAAAGTAGACTATAGAAGTAACATGATTGCCACTCAACGCCTCTTTTGTAAACCACAGCACCCCAAAGGGAGAGAGAACAAAAGGGAATGCCCTGCCACAGAGGCAGGATGGGATGGGGGGATGGGGGTGGGAGGGATTCTGGAATCAGTGGTGGTGGAGAGTGAGCACTGGTGGAGGGATGGGTACTTGATCATTGCATAATTGAAACCCAAGCACAAAAACTTGTAAGTCTACAACTGTACCTCATGGTGTTTCACTAATAAAAATTTAAAAAAAAAGATTAGATTTCAGAATGAGGTCAAATGATTTCAAACATGACAGCACCTAATTTTCAGGTCATCACTAAGGAGAGCCCACATGGAGATTTATGCAGGATACCCCAGCTCCATCTGAAGAAGGCTTTTGGTACTTTCAGCTGCTGACCATTCTGAGAGGTGAGTTCCCATGCAAATGGGGCACCTTCATTTCCTCATACTTAACAAGTCTCATCTAGCCAAAACAAGATTGTGTGAGGTTGTACGGCAACAATTTTCTTTTCCAGGCATAGATATTGTGAATAAACAACCTTTTTATTCTGGACCAGATTCTGATCCTCAAGAGACAATGAACAGCAGATAGAAGTGATAGGCATTTTGGAAGTCAAGAACCCAGTCGTTCCCAGAGAGCACGAGAGCAGGCCTTGGGTAAAGAAAAAAAAGATACAGTTCTATGACAAGAGACCAGAAGATGAAAACAGTTCAAATAGGTGAGGCATTACTAAAATGAATGGTAAACTATGCAACTACAAATGATCTCTATAAGCTATGAAATAGTGATAAAGGTGAGAGAGACGGTCATGGAGCTTAAGAAACAGGATGATTTGCAGAAGTATTCTTCAGATAAAAGACAAACAAAATATGGAAAAATATGCATCAGATAAACATGGTATGGTAAAACCTCCCAAAAGAAAGTATATTTAAAATGTCACAGTCTAGAGTGTCAAATAACCTGAGACTTGTCACAAACACTTAAAATAAGAAAGAATGAAGGGTAAAATGGAAAATGTGTGTGTTTGACAGAGAGACTGAGATAAAAAGAGAAAGAGAATGTAAAGCTGATGGATAGACAAAACACACACACAAAAAGAGGCAGTGTGGTATAGAGAAGCCTCCAACTTCTCTGAAAGAATTTAAATAACTGATCCAGAATGCTTTATTTCAGGTCTTCAGCGAACACCAAGAACTTCTATGAACTCTTGAGTATAAAACATGCTGGGAAATTATGAATGAATAGAATTTGTCTTTACTTTCAAAAAGAGAAATATTTTTTACAAAGTAAGGAGTGAACATATATTTCAAAGTGAAAATTTAAGATTACAAATAGAGGAAGTAAGAAGCATGAGGACGTAAGAAGAAATTAGGATAATGAGTGTGAGGCATTGAAAGAACAGGGTTATAAGAAGGGAATGAGGGGCTCAGGGAGATGGTATGGTGGTGGAGCACTTGCTCAGCACAAGGCTTATCAGGTTATATTCCTGATACCACATAAGGGCCTCTGTACACTGTTAGGAGTGATGCCTGAGCACAGAATTCATAGTACGCCCTGAGCACCGCTGGGTGTGGCCCCAAAGTTAAATTTTTTTTTTAAAAAAAAGTAAAAAAAAAAACCCATGGTTAAATACCATTGAAAAGTCCAATATATTGCCCTCAGCAGCAGCCTCGGGATTTGGCTGCTAGTCCTGGGAACCAGCTGCATTAAGCTCCTCTGAGGTTGACCCTGCCAGGTCATGGAAGAGATGTAGCAGGTCTCCTCAGTGTGAGGGAGTGAATTGCAATCACAATGTCCATGCATTCATACCTTCCTACCCAGGCCCATCACCAGGGTCCTGCCACTCTGTTCCTGAGCACGTGAATTGCTTGGACCATCAGAATCAATGTTAGACATGGCATGAACAGACCTGAGAAACATGTGTGATTCAAAAATCCCCCTCTTGCTGCTTGGGAAACCCTCTTGGACTAGCATGCTAGAGCATGCAGGATAGTGTGGAGCAGATAAACCATCCAATTGTGCCCTCTTGGGTTTAGTCAGCCCCAGTCGGCTTACGCAGTACTCTAGGGAAGAGGCTTAAAAGTGAGCCCAATAAAGACAAGTCAAAAAACTAGACCAGAAGAAATACCTGCCTCTTCTCACTCAAAATTCTGGTCCATAGAATTCTGAGGAGGCAATACAAAGATGGTTTGAAAGCTAGAGCTTGAGGGTGGCTTTTAACCCCCCATTACATCTATTCTCTGCTTTGTGTATAAAGTCATGGAGAAAAATTCTAGGTAAAACTTTCTAAACTCATCTGGAAAACTATAGGTTGGTGTCAGGCCTGTATTTCTTCACCATTCCCTGTACAAACTCTGTTTTCCATGACTATCATCCTAGACAGTGGAACAAACTGGTCAGTTTGATGCCTTGAGGGATGGTTGGAAAGGGGGAAAGTCCAGTGGAAGAGGAAAGGGAGGAGGAAATTGCATTCCTTATTATCTCTTGATCAAATGGGATGGAGAATTTACAGAACGACAGCCAGGCTTAGAAAAATTACTTCATACTTACTAGTGTATGATAAAGTGTTTGGGTACGCACTCACAGCTTGTATCCGAATTGCTTTAGTCACTTCTTCTTCAGTTAGATTGAAGTCTTTGTTTAAAATATTCACTACTGTTACTTTAACACGTGAGTTAGATTTTTCTGAAGTAGACAGGCTAAAAGTGAAGCAAAGTCATCGTTTGGTTAACTTAATGGAGAGACTAACAGGTCTACAAATTGACCCAGACTCCCAAATCTCCCAGCTCTAGTCTTGACGTACTCTCCTCCTTTCATCATTGAGGCCAGTTATGTAGTTACAATAATATGACCCTTGACGACACTGAAGATCTCTATTTTATTTGCAAGATACCTGATATTCAAGATGATCAAAAATAGTATCCGGTTGGAAAACACATATGAAAATTGTGAATAGTCATTTTCTGGGAGCTATAATCTCTAAAATGTCTATAAGTAGGGCATGTGGTGTAGGAGGATAGTAGAGTGGGGAGGGCATATGACTGCATGTGGCCAACCTGGATTTGATCTCCAGCACTAGGTATGATTCCCTGAGCACTGTCAGGGTTGTGGCTCCATATCAAATGAAAGTTGGAGTGATAACAGTGGGTAGGGGCTTGCCTTGCATGGGGCTGACCCAGGATTGAGTCCTGCCATCCCATATGCTGCTTTAAGCTCTGCCAGGAGTGATTCCTGTGAGCAGAATCAAGAGTAAGCCCTAAGTACGTTGGTATGGCTCAAAAACAAAACAATAAAATCAAATGAACAACACCCCCCCCCCCCAAAACCAAAACAAAACAAAATAAATAGGACATGTAACATTTGCCATAGTAAGCTATCATGTTCTATAGGAACCAAGATTAGGGTTCTTGTGAACTGTTGAATCTTTGTACTTAGCGGTAGGGTGTTTGCCTTGCACGCAGCCAACATGGCCGACCCGAGTTCGATTCCTCCGCCCCTCTCGGAGAGCCCGGCAAGCTACCGAGAGTATCTCGCCCGCATGGCAGAGCCTGGCAAGCTCCCCGTGATGTATTCGATATGCCAAACACAGTAACAACAAAAGTCTCCAATGGAGACGTTACTGGGCCCGCTTGAGCAAATCGACGAACAACGGGAGGGCCTTTACCTTTACCTTACCATTTTTCCTAAAAGCTGCATAGTATTCCTGGTGTAGATGTACCAAAGTGAGACAATTTTTTAAAAGGATTTAAAAAAAGACAAAGGCTGATTGGCTGAAACTTTTAGCATTACATTTGTCCTGATCAACTGCCTTTTCTATATTCCATTTTAACTTTGCAGTAATTACTGAAAAGGCAGTCAAAGTACTTAGGGAATACTTATAGCCATGTTGATTCTGAGCTGTAAAAACCCAGAAGAGCCCAGACATTCAAAACTTAAATCAAATTTTGTTTTTCGGGCCAGTCATCTCAACAAAATATTCTTTTTGTAAAAAATTAGTGGGTTTTGTTTGTTTTCTTGTGGGGGCTGGAGCAATAGCACAACGGGTCGGGCGTTTGCCTTGCAAGTGGCCAACATAGCTGACCCGGGTTTGATTCCTCCGCCCCTCTCAGAGAGCCCAGCAAGCTACTGAGAGTACCTCGCCTGCAAGGCAAAGCCTGACAAGCTCCCCGTGACGTTTTCAATATGCCAAAAACAGCAACAAAAAAATCACAATTTGTTGTGAAATGTTACTGGTACCCGCTCGACCAAATCTATGAACAACAGGAGGACAGTGCTACAGTGCAGTGCAGTTTTCTTGTGTGTCACACGCAACTATGCTCAGGACTTTCTCCTGCATTTGTGCTCAGATTCACTCCTGGCTGCGTTTGTGAGAACATATGTAATATCAGGGATTTGACCTGGCTTGACCATGGGCTAGACAACCACCTTAACCCTTGCGCTACTTCTTCTGAACTTGAAATTTTAATTAAAATTCCGTGGCACGGGTCATTTGTGCAAGGGGTTGGAGGTGGCAGTGGCGCCCACAGAACATTAAGAAAGGGGCACTTGGCACAAGGTTTTCTTTATCAACAGAAAAACGACCAAAAATTCATGGAATAATTCTGCAGTGAAGTTAAGAAACAAATGCTAGGGGTCACAGTGACAGTACAGTGGTTAGGACATTTTCCTGACATGCAGACAACCCATATTCAATCCCTGTATCCCCATATGGTCCCATATGGTCCTCTGTGCACTGAGTAATTTCTGAGTGCAGAGCCAGTAGTAATCCTCAAGCATCATTGTATAAGACCCAAAAAACCAAGGGTGGGGGGGGGGGGAATAAAGAAATTCAGTTGAGTTGAAAGGTAGCTTTTTGAAAACACCAATAAAATTTAAAAAAAAGAACAAATTCTGTCACTCATTCAAAGATCCTAGTAGCTATGTTCTAATTTAGGCAGCAAAGCTATGCATTCAGAAAATGCTGAAGGAAAAATGGAGGAACTGTGTATGTAGGTGCTACAGAGAAAAGGGGAGCATGAATGACTAGGGCACTCCACTTGGGGTGAAGAGACCTAAAATCTAGCCCCAAGAGTGCCACCATCTGCTTTCATCGAACTCCAAGTCACAGCATCCCTAAGCCTGAGTTTCTTTTTCTGTACAAAAAAAATAGTTGAGAAAATCCTCTCTCTACCCATTCTCCCTCGCCCTCTCCCATTCTTCTCCCTCTCCCTCCCCCTCCCTCTTTCTCCCCAATCCCTCCTCACTCCCCCATCTTCTCCCCACTTTGGGAACCATATGTGGTGCCTGGGATTGAACCTGAGTGGGTTCATTTCATACAAGTGCCCAACCCCCTGTACTATCGCTCTAGTGAATAAGTTCTATAAAGAACTGGGGATTCAGAGAGCAGAGAGCAGTTGGCTCAGGCTTCAGAAGGACTATTCCAGGGCCCTGAGCTGGGGAAAACAGCCTCCCCAGCAATTTGCAGGAGGACGTTTGCGTATTTGAACACCCTCTGCTCACATTTAGTGGCTCCGTTAAAAACAAAAAAAAATCACGCCATAGATTTAGGCCACTTCCCAGGGACCCACAGATGTGCTGACCATTAAACTTGGAGAACACTCCAGTCTGCACGAGAAACACAGCTAAGGGCTGTTGAAACTAAGTGCCAGAACCCTCTTTCAATAGCAGCCCCTGTACCCTCCCAGGGTGCCAGGAAAGTGAATGACACCATCCCAGTCACATAGGCGAGGTAGTAAAGGTTCAGAGAGGGTAAAAGTCTGCCCCGTCTAGCAGCAAGGTAGTCCCAAACCCAGGATGTATGCACAGATGTGGCTGACGGCACTAGAGCTCGTTGTTTCTATTTGATTGTCTAAGTAACCCTGCCATGGGAATTCCGTGTAGTCAACTAACTTATGCTTTCATACCAGAAACAATGCAGGCCCTCAAGTCACTGTCTACTGCTCACTTGGACTTCTATCCCTGATATTTGGCTCCCAGTCTCCCTGCTGGTCCTTTGGCAGGTGAATACTGAGTCCCTTGTTATTCTCCTGGCTAACAATAACAAGTGTCTCTCACTACCTAGCACAAAACTCACCACTGTTATGAAGCCTTCTCTGAATTTATATCACAGATATATACAGACACACATATACATATATACATATATATAAAAACATATGGGCATACATTTTATCCACAAGGATTTGACAATTCTTATGAATATTGATGCATCTGTGACATCATTAAATATTAGTACAGGACTGAAAGGTAACTCAAGAGGCTAAGCATATACTTTCCATACAGGAGGTCTGGGTTTGGTTACTGGAGCAACACTGGGAATGACCTGTGGAAATTGAGCTGGGAGAAGCCCTGCACTACCACGTGTGGCCACAACATGACAAATATCTAAATCTCTATATCTCTATCTATAGTTCCATATAGATATATGTGTTTTTTCTACACTGCATCATGCTTGTTTGCATTCGACAAAGTGCTCCTAGTTGGCCCTGTGAAAATCAGGTGAGCTATTGGGTTTCTTGTTTCTTAACTACTCCTCTCCAGCTCTAATATGGGCAAAGAGATGAATGGAGCTGTTCATTCTCCTCCTGTCCCCCATGAAAGCACAATACAGGAGTTGGCAGGTGGGACTTGCAGTTTCAGGGGCAAACCAAAGTGGCCCAGCGATGCCTTCAGTGTGTGTGCCTGTGGCCGAACAGCCAACCACAGACCGCAGCTTCTGTCCCAACTTCCAGTCTGGGCCAGTGTGTCTAACAACACTGCGGGGGTGGGTGAGGCTGACCACCACTCCCTTGGTTAGGGCAGGCCATGGAGCTGACCCTCCTGATGTTGCCAGGGAGCTCAGGGGAAGAAGGGAGTGACCCAGCCTCCTAAGAACCCATCAGCCCACAGCAGCTTACCTGACTTTATGAATGACGGTCTGTCCATATACAGATTCATTAAATGCTCCTTTAAACTGTAGAGAAGCACAGGTTTAATAACAACTACAAGGGGGTGGAAACCTATACTGTGGTAGGTTTTAACATTAAAGCTTAGGTATATAAACTTAATGATTTGTCACAACAAGTTACTGTTGATCAACCACTGCTAGAAGACTCAGCTCTAGCCTCCTGCTTTTAAGCTGGATCTAGGTAATGTCCTTTTTGAGCCTCTGGTTCAGAAAGTTCAGGGTCAGCATATCCCAGAATGATTTCTTCCGGGTGCTCCTCTTTCCCCAAGAGGGGACACAGTGCTAGTCCCCAGCAGGGTCAGCACTGCCTCTGCCTGAGTGGGTCTGCAGGATACACAGTGCTCTCAAGCCCAGTGAGTCTCTGCTCTGAACAATGAAATAGGACTTCTAAGAAGTTCCTAGGAAGGACAGACAGAAGACAGCAGTGACAGGTTCATTGCTTCTCAAGAACCAATTTATTTCTTTCCTATGTCTGTTCTGAGTGGTGCAGGAGTGGAGTGACAGGGGCTACTCTCAGCTCAGTCTTGGGATCACAGCTTCCACAGTGCTCAGGATATAAGCAATGCTGGGGATCTAATCTAGATCTCCTGCAGTCCAGTCCGGTGAGCTGTGACCCATCCCCAAAAGTATCACAATGCTGTAAGAGTACCCCAAATGGTGAGTGGATCTGATTAAAGCAAAGACATTTTAACCTTCACAATATGAAAATAAATTGAAATTAAATGAAACTTTGTACATTTTGACATTTTTGATTGTGATAGAAAAAATATCTTACTTATATTTAAAACGATGTTAAATTAGATGGAGTGCCCCATTCAGACACTTGTTTAATTTGTTCACATTGTTGGTTTGGGGCCTAAAGGATGCTCAGGGCTCATTTCTGCTTCTGTGCACAGAGGTCGCTCCAGGTGGAACTCAGGGGTCAGAAGTGGTACTGGGATTGAAGCAGGGCCAAGGAGAAAGCAGCTGCATACAAGGCAAGTGTTTATCTCCTATAGCATCTCTCTGGTCTGGCTCGATAGCACAGCGGGTAGGGCGTTTTCCTTGCACGCGGCCGACCTGATCAACCTGAGTTCGATTCCTCCGCCCCTCTAAGAGACCCCGGCAAGCTACCGAGAATATCTCGCCCGCACGGCAAAGCCTGGCAAGCTACCCATGATGTATTCGATATGCCAAACACAGTAACAACAAGGCTCACAATGTTACTGGGCCCGCTTGTGCAAATCGATGAGCAATGGGAGGACAGTGACAGTGACAGCCTCTCTCCAGTCTCATCTATACTTCATTTTAAACCAGACTTGTGTAGAAATTTAGTCAACTTTAAATGTAAAAGGGAAACAACTTTATATTCTTTTTCCTCTTCAACAGTGGAAATTTTAAAACATCATTATATTTATCTGCCTGCCTAACTGTAAGCTAAACATGTAGAAACACCACTCAGTCACGGGTGGCTCAAACTCCTGAAGGCCTTTTGCCATGCTGGGTGATACTCTCCAAAGTGCAGGAACATGGGGAGGCCCAGTATTCCCTGGGAGGGGCTCGGAAGCACTGAGCTCAGGGCCTTGCCACCACCAGTGAGGGTGAATTTCCTTATGTTGCACAATGGCACCACTGTTTGGGGGTGTGCCCTTGGGATGTCAGCTCTACACTCTGCATCTCAGTGATAGAAGGAAGAAGACGAGAAGAAGAAGCTTGAAAAATACTTACAAATTTAGTAATATTATAATGATACTCTTCATAAGTCATGGATCCTTTATCTTCCAAGTCAGATGTATATAATTGTTCAATTGTAAGTGTTCCAGGGAACACTCTCCCTGGAATATAAACAAAATATTTTTTTTTATTTAATGTTGAGAATCATTTCTGTTTTGTTGAAACATAGATCATTTTTCAAAATTCTAAACTTGATATGAAGAAACTATAGGAAGTTTGGAAATACTAAAACTATTACCGCAGTACCATAATCAAATATACACATTTTAATTTTTGGTCTTTTCTTCCATCTCTAGATTTTCTTGCATGGTTTACATTATTAACATTGTAAACTTTTAATATAAATTATTAATAATTTACATAATTACGAATATCATGAGTCTTCAAGTTAATTACTATGCAGTTTTTCAGATCATTATACACTCTTTATAAATATCTATTTGAAAGACAAACATTATGTGAAGCATGTATTTTTCACTGATGTAGTCACTTTGTGCCATTGAACTTTGAAATTTTAATTGTTTTAAAGGAAAAAAATTTTAAAGTTTACTGTGAATATCCTCCCAGTTAAGTCCTTTGGGGTCATCTACTCAGAGTGTAAAGGTATGACCACGCTGGGGCCTTTGCCAGAGCTCCAATGCCTGACCAATACTCTACTTGATTCCTAAAAATTGCCCGCTGTGGTACAGGAGGATGTTTCTCACACTGTGTACTTGTGTTATCCTTGCACTTTGTCAGGGCTTGGACATCTGTCATTCTCATTTGGTCCCCGTGGAAATGTTGTCTGGAACAGGGAAAGCAAGGAACACAGGCCCCCAGACCTTTGTTCTTTGTTCTTGTTTTTGGTTATATCCAGTAGTGTCAGGGCTTACACCTGGCTCTATGCTCAGGGATCACTCCTGGCTGTGCTTGGAGAACCATACGAGGAGCTCGAGATGGAACCCGGGTCAGCTGCATGAGATGAAATTACCTTAAGCTGTGTGCTATCTCTTTACCCTCTGGGAGCTCTTTGCTAAAAATAGTGTTTGGCTCTAGTTTTTGTTTTTGTGTCAAGGAATCAACTCCGGAACTGACTAAAACCTTGGGGCACATGTTATGTCATTATTGGAGTTTTCTAGTCCTTCTTCGTTATGAGATGCAGCTTTGCAGAGATTGCCCCTCCATTTGTGGGCCTGCAATGGGTGGTGCTCACGGGCTACTCCAAGCTCAGTGCTCATAGGTTTTCCTATGAAAACCTTTTTCAGGGACCCACACAGTGCAAGGTCTGGAATGGGAAATGGCCTTGTGCAAAGCAAGTGCATTACCCCTGAACTGTCTGTCCAGCGAGGCTCACCATGGATACTCACCTTCCAGACACTTGCTTTGTTTGTAGTAATAGCCCTCTTGACAAATGCAGAAGAATGTGGTATTCAGACCAACACATGAAGAACCACCGGTACAGTTACTTTTTAGACAAATATTATATGGACCTGAAATACAGTAGAAAGACCTCAAATCCACAAATCGAAAACAAATAATACCCAGAAATATGGTTTCAACTTTTCCTAACTCTCACTGGGCTCTTTATATTTCTTAGCTGCATTATGTCCCTTCTGTGTCTGTGGAGGTGGAGTGGGCACTGTGGGCTAAACCCGATGCCCAGGGATCACTCTTGAGCCCAAGGGACCTTAAGCTGTGCCTAGGATTGAAGTGGGGGTGGCTGCCTCCAAGGCAAGTGCTTTAGCTCTTTACAAAATCTGTGGCCCTTTCCTGGCTTCTACCCCAGTGCATGCATGCCCATGGAAGAGCTGGAAATAATCATAAGGGGGTCTGAGATTCAGGGTGAGAGTGGAAAAGACGTCGAGAGAGAGAGAGATTCTGACTGCAAAAAATTAACAGGAATTCTTATACCTCAATGACCCTCCTGCATGCTGCAGTCTTCTTAAACTTCAGCTGGTTCCCCCAAAACACTTAGAGACCAAAACATGAAGAACCACCTTTTGAGCAAGATGTATGAGCTGTTTTGTAGGAAGGTACAGGGAAGATGCTCCTGAAAGGAGCTAGAAGTTGCATTCTGTTTTGCAGACATACTGTATATACCCATGGAGAAAGGAGTTGAACAGGAAGGAGTGAGTGTATGTGATACCCATGGAAATTCTCAGAGGATTAATAAGGGCACTTGACTCTCTGGCCTTCTGAGTGGACACTGTGACTCCTGGGGACAGTCATGGAGCCATGCTTGGCTCACCTCTGGCCAGAACTGCCCAACCAGGTGTGGCCTAGCACCCCTCTTGTCTCCGAAGCTCTGAAGGAAGTGAGAATGGAAATGAAATCAGAAATCCTGTGGGTGGTGATGGAGGATGGTCATTTCTTCATTTCTGCCAAGTGAAATAACTTTGAGCTTTGATCTAAGATCAAGTGTCTGATAAGCTTCAAGGCTATCTTAGCATTCTTATCAAAATACAAGTAGAAATCATTTAAAACTATCCATTTGTCAGTACTATGTCCATGACATGGTCACTTCATGAGTGAAAATGCACCCAGACACAGACATGTGTTCTGACACATGCGGAAGGCATGTCCCACATGAGGCACAAGAACCTGTGTTATGTGTCCCAGAATGAATGATCACTGCTTTTCAGGGAGGAAACTTCGGAGCTTGATTTCCAAAAGTTGAGGATGGTCACATTTTAGCTGCCATACTTTTGCTATGCATGAGCATTTCTCTGCATAATTCTGGGCCTTGTCTATTTTAATTAAAAAAATAAAATGCTACTGGCAAGAACAGCAGAACTCTGTTGTGTTGGGTTGGGGGTTGCAAAATGATGCACTAACACTGGAAAACACCTCAGTGTTTCTTGCAAAACTAAACATAGCTTTATCACTGGGTCCATTAAGAGCATTCCTTGATGATTACCCAAAGAAACTCAAATGTTTTATCATACAAAAAGGCATGCAAACATATGTAGCAACTTTACTCATAAATGCCAAGACTTGAAGCAACCTAAATGTCCTCCGGTAGGTGAATAGATCAACACACTCTGATGTTTCCAGACAATGGGATATTAATCAGTATTCAAAGGAAATTACCAATCAAACCATGAAATGCCATGGGTTCTGGAGAGATAGTACAAAGGGTACAGCACCTGCCTTGCATGTAGCTGGCCCTAGTTTGATCCCTGGTACTGCAGGGCCTTTGCAGCACCAGAGCCCTCGCATTGACTGTTGAACTGGATGACTTGATATTGTCTAGGAGGGCTCACAAGCCTCCTAATTACCACTTGGAGGGTCTCTTAACCTACCCCCCCAAATCTAAGCTACAAGGGACATAGGAGGTACAGGCTGGTATTTCAAAATACATTAGTGTCTGTCCTCTAACAAGTATGAATCAGGGTCCAAGTAAATGACTTCTGAAAAATCCCTTGGCTATACTAGAGAGATGATCAAGAAAATCGCAAGGAATACACCTTGTCCAGCCCCATTCTGGCTGCAGAAGTCAAGTAACTCCAAGTATGCCTGCCTGCTGGCAGTCAAGGCCTTGTTGGGGCTGAAAAGATAATATGTAGTATAGGCAAACCCGAATTTGATCCCGTGGCATCCCATATGATTGCCTGAGCACTGCCAGGATTAATTCCTGAGTGCAGAGCCAGGAGAAACCCCTGAGTATCACTGGGTGTGGCCCCCAAACAATAAAAAATTAGAAATAAATAAATAAAGACCATGTCGTTCTGTGTGGTGCCAGGCACAAAGGCACAGTGTGTTTTGCCTGAAAGGGATCTGAGGACCTATGATGCTCTGTCACACCTGATGACAAGTGAATAAGCCAAAGTCAAGATGCAAGTGCTTTGGCTGTGCCCCATGGTCGTTAGTTGCTGGGCCAGAACACGACACAGAGGCTGCCTGACTTCAGACAATTTCTGGTTTAGAAAAACTCAAGTCAGGAGAGCTGACTGAGTCTGGCCTTCAGAGCAGCCCATCCAACAGGAAGAGCTGGGGACCAGGTCTCAGACAGACTCTGGCTATGTGTGCTTAATGACTCATTGTTTAGAGCTTTCAAAAAACATAAAGGCCGTTCAAAGAAGCAAGCATGGAAAAAGATGTGTAGGAAAACACTTCACTCACTCTCACTCTCCAGCCCTTGGCAAGTTACTGCCTTTGGAGTTCCATCGCCCTTTCTAGAAATGACACTGATTTTTTATACCCTAATAGTCTAGGTTTACAGATTATTCTAGGTAAGAGATTGGCAAAATGTTTCACGAGCCCTATCCAGATCTTTTGCTTTAGTGGATAACGTTTTATTGGTATGAAGCCAGGTGCACTATAACTTTCTCTAGTTATTAAGACAGCATGGACTTGTGGCAACTGAGACCTTTTTGTGTCCCAAACCTGAAGAATTTACTGCTTTGCCTTTACTAATAAAGTTAGATGACATTTGTTCTAGTCCAAGTTTTGGGAAAAGAAGGAAGCAGCTTCTGCTTAAAATAACTATTGATGGCTTCCTTCAACAATTTTGCAGCTTCTTCCCAAATATTTTGTTTATATTCTTCACAGATATTTAAAGGGGATTTTCCTTGTTGGTCTGTTATATGCTAGTATTGTGGGGGGGGGGGAAAGAAAGTGAGTAAAGAAAAAGGCATTACAGATATATGCATTTTTAAGAATAAAAATCTTCAGTTTCATAAAAAACATAACTTTTTCTTTAGGTAATGGTCCTTTTTAAGCCATGATTATTTGAGAACTGCCATTGATATACTTTTTATTCCCCTGGCCAAAGTTCCATGAATTTTTACAAATTCCCACTGTCATCAGTCACCTTTGTGATCTCAATTTTTCATAAGTGTTTGACAAAAATTCAGCGTCGAACCCGCTATTTCCATAGGGCAAGATGCTAGGCCTGTGGGGATGAAGGCCTGAGGTCTGTTTGACCCAGCCTGCTCTGAGACACAGAAACTGATTCCCGAACTCTCTTCAAGACAAACAGGAGATGGCACATCAGGTTAGGTGTGTGCCTGGTGTGTGCCTGATGTGGGTTCGAGTCCTGGTACTAAGGCCCGACACTGATGGTTGGCTGCAGCCTTGGAGGCCACAGCACCTCTGGAGGGGCCTAGGGGCAGCAGCCCATCCTCAATCCTTGCACTGACCCGTGTCTGAGAATGGCGAGGGGGCCCTGAGCCTCTGAGAATCCTGCGGAACCCACCTCTCCCCAAAACATTTCCTTAGGGAGAGGACAGCTATAGAAGTAGCTTTCACACGCCTGAGTTCATAAACAGGGTGTACAAATAACCGTGGAAGGGTGAGTGGGAGGGAGGGGTGAGCAGGATGGAACTGCAGGGAATCTTGGCTCTGATATCACTACTGCTGCTGGGACTCGGGCTTTTTAATCTGAGCATTACATACCCAAGGGAACCTCGATTTCATAGTACCACCTCCCTAACCCAGGAAAATTCTTATTTATATACCATCTTTCACAAAATAGTCTAGTGGAAGTAGCTCTTACCAGTGGTAGTGGGCTTTGCAGAAACCGTAGTATTTGACACTTCAGCACTCGTGGTGGTAGAATCTCCGGTAGTATTGGAGGTAATAGTTGTGGCGGTAGTTGGGGAAGTCGAGTTGATAGTTCCTGTAATTGTGGCGGTAGTTATGGAAGAGATGATAGTTTTTGTAGTTGTAATTGTAGTGCTATTTTCAGAAGACCTTTGAACCAAGACTCGAAGACAAATGTACTGAGTGTCAGGAGACAGTAGGGTCACTACACAATGGCAGCCATTGTTATTATAGTAACTGGTACCCAATCATTCTTTCTGAATAAAACCTCTGACTACATTTAAAAGGAAGATGCATGACTACTTCCAAAAACACTCCAAAATTATAATAAAGGTTAAAACAGAACAGAAACTGGAAAAATGTTATCAGACAGTATTCCGAATTGTTAATTTGTATCGCGGTGCCACCAGGAGTCCCAGGACAGGCCTTCAGTTGCAGGACTGTCGGCTCCCTACTCTGAGCTGTCCTCAGCTAGACACAGAATGCCAGCAGGGGGCGCTGTCACTATCTTAATTTCTTAGGATAATTTTCCCAATTTCCATTTCAGTATTTTAGCATTGAGGGATATGAGAAGGGGGGCATGAAGACGTATTTAAATCTTTTAAAGTGAAAATATCTCATTAAGTGGACATTAAACTTCCTGTTCTCTTTGTAATAAGTACCCACTAAATTTTAGATATTGGGGCTTGGGGGCCTCTAGGGGGTTGGGTCCCACCCAGTGGTGTTCGGGTTTACAATTGGGTTTGTATTCAGGGATCATACTGGTGGGGCTCAGGGGACCAAGAGGTGTGTTGGGAATAGAAGCCAGGATACTTCTCCCATCATGGGAGGATCCTCCCAACACCCTTTATTTGGTGTTCCCTTCTATACCTGATCTGCCTTTTCCCCTAGCGTGAAACCCAAGCACAAAAATTTGTAAGTATACAACTGTACCGCATGGTGTTTCACTAATAAAAATTTTTAAAAAAGAAAAAAATAGAAGCCAGGAGGCTGCGTGCAAGGTGAGTGCCCTACCTACCTACTGTTTCTCCAGTTTTCAGTATGTACATACCTGCATAGTTGGAATTTGTTATGAGGAATTTTCATTATTTGCGTAACAACTCAGTGCCCACATAAAACAATTTAATAATTTCTATTATTAAAAAAAGCTTAATAATAAAATAAAAATACAGAGAAGGGAAAAACAGTGGCCACCTCTTTTGTGTCTACACATATCCAAAATGTCCTCCAACACAAAGTCACTTGAGAATCATGGAGGTTTCCACAAAAAAATCTTTTCTGTTTTCTGCTCCCTGTTTGCTGTCAGGACAGTGGCTAAAGGGCTGGCGTAGATTAAAAAAATGACCACTTTGCCCTTTGTAGTTGGAGTGACCTTCCTGGTCCCAGCTCAGGGTCCACTGCCTTCTGGCCTCCCCTCTTCACAGTAACTATCCTGTGCTCACCCACTATGGGGCCAGCTGGTGTCTGCTCATGCCCAGGTACCACCTGGGCCCTCTGCACTTCAGAACCTGGTCTAATCCCCAATTCTGGACTTTGAGACCTCTGACCATAGTGCTGACCCTGTGGGTGTGCTCTTCCACCAAACATGGATGCACGTCCCTATTGGCAGGTGCCATGGACAGAGGGTAGCCCGCAGCTATAAGGGACAGAGCAGGGACAGGAACCCCTGCAGATGGTGTGGTGGCAAACTGGCTCTGTTCTTGCCCCTAGGAAGAGCGACAGCTCTGTCCTGAGCACCTCTGCTGAATCAGAGAAAGACTCAGCACACTGGGTCTTACTCAAAACACGCCCTTCACAGCTGGCTGCTCATGCCCTTCAGGAAGGAGATTCCTGGCTGCTGGCGGGAGCTGGGCAACACACAGAGCCCAGATCCCAACAGTGGAAGAGTCTCCTCCTCCTCCCTCTGCTTATAGAACAGCTCCTCAGGGAAAGAGAGGCATGCATGCAGCACCTCATTCCTTTTGTTCCTCCCCTCACTGAGCCTGATGCCTCTCTCCAGCACCCTGGGTAAGAGGGAAACTGGTCTCCCACATCAGTCTTGCTGGGTGGTAGGCATGTCCCTTGCTCAAGGCACACACTCTGGTCCATTTACTCCTTTGTCACTCAGCACAGGGACGGTCTCACTGCAGAGTGACACAGAGGTTTTGAGACTCCCCACAGTTGTGACAGCGCATGTGAACCCCTGTCTGGCTCGCTGGGGACTCGCCCTGCTGCTCACCTGACCTCTCTGCATCAGAAAACACCCTCCCCACACTAGCAGAGACACAACGAGAAAGGCTGAGACCATGATACCTGTTCCCCTCACCTCTTTCCAGCCCCACCTTCTCCCTAGCCTGAATAGCCTCCCTTTGGTGGCGGCCATGACTCTTTCTTATGGTAGCTGCCCACAGCATTGGCCCTCCTGGGAGGGAATCTTCCCACTTCCTCAGCTAGGAACTTCCAACCACTTCTCTGACAACCAAATGCCCACAACTGACCATCCCAATTTCTCTAAAATTAATTCAATTTCATGTCTTCTTATTTCACATCAAATTCTTTATTACTTGCTTTATTTTCACCCACAGAGTTGGAAGTGATTTAGGCCACACCTGGCAGAGTACAAGGACTCTGTGATCAAGGGTGTTCATTACTGGTGCTCAGAAGACCATATATGATGCCAGGGATTGAACCAAATGGAGACCAGCCACATGTCAGGCTTCTCTCCTCTAATATCTCTCCAGTCAATACTTTATTCTTTTCATTAACTAGGTCTGGATTTCCTTTATTTCTCACCTCTAAGAGACAACATTTTCCACCACAGTCATCCCAGAGAACCTTTCTTGTTTTGAGATGTTTACTTTTGGGCCACACCTGATTCCTAAGCCCTGCTCAGGAGGCATATTTGATACCAAGGTTTTTCACAAGTAAGGCAAATGCTTTACTCACTATACTATCTGTTCAGTCCCCAGAAAGCCATTCTTTTTTTTTTTTTTGTGAAACACCATGAGGTACAGTTGTAGATTTACAATTTTTTGTGCTTGGGTTTGATTATACAATGATCAGATACCCATCCCTCCACCAGTGCCCATTTTCCACCACCATGGATAATATCCCCCCCACCCCTATCCCCCCACCCCCCCTCTGCCTCTGTGGCAGGGCAATCCCCTGTGTTCTCTCTCTCCTTTTGGGTGTTGTGGTCTGCAAAAGAGGCATTGAGTGGCAAACATGTTCAGTCCATAGTCCACTTTCGACATGCATCTCCCCTCCCTCCTGGGAGGGTCTTCCAAACACCCTTTATTTGGTGTTCCCTTCTCTATCTGAGCTGCCCTTTCCTCTAGAATGCCCAACTGGCCACTAAGCTATGGAGTAATCCTCCTGGTGCTGATCTCAGCTATACTTGGGTATTAATCTCATATTTTGTTACTTTATATCCCCCAGATGAATGCAATCTTTCTATGTCTATCCCTCTCTTTCTGACTCATTTCGCTTAACATGATACTTTCCATGTTGTACCACTTGTATGTAAATTTCATGACTTCATCGTTTCTAAGAGCTACATAGTACTCCATTGTGTAGATGTACCAAAGTTTCTTTCTTGGGCATTCAGGTTTCTTCCAGTTTCTGGCTATTGCAATGAACAAACAAGTGCAGATGTCACTTCGACTATACATTTTTGCCTCTCTGGGATATATTCCCAGGAGTGGTATTGCTGGGTCAAATGGGAGCTCAATTTCTAATTTTTTGAGAATCGTCCATACTGTTTTCCAGAAGGGCTGAACCAGTCGACATTCCCACCAACAGTGAAGGAGTGTCCCTTTCTCGCCACATCCGCGCCAGCATGGGTTGCTTTTGTTCTTTTGAATGTGGGCCAGTCTCTGAGGTGTGAGATGGTATCTCATTGTGGTTTTGATCTGCATCTCCCTGATGATTAATGATGTAGAGCATTTTCTCATGTGCTTTTTTGCCATTCGGATTTCTTCTTTGAGAAAGTTTCTGTTCATTTCATTGCCCCATTTTTGGATGGGGTTGGATGTTTTCTTCTTGTGGAGTTTAACCAGTATTTTGTATATCCTGGATATCAATCCCTTGTCAGATGTGTATTCGGCGAATATCCTTTCCCATTCTGTAGACTGTCTTTGTATTTTGGTCACTGTTTCTTTGGAGGTGCAGAAGCTTCTTAGTTTAAGATAGTCCCATTTATCTATCTCAGTTTTCACTTGCTCGGCCAGTGGCGTGGCATCTTTGAAGATACCATTAACTTCAATGTCATGGAGGGTTTTGCCAACTTTGTCTTCAATGTACCTTATGGTTTCTGGTCTGATGTTGAGGTCTTTAATCCATTTTGATCTTACTTTTGTACACGGTGTTAGGCAGAGTTCTGAGCCCATTTTTTTGCATGTAGCAGTCCAGTGATGCCAGCACAATTTGTTAAAGAGGTTTTCCTTACTCCACTTCACATTACTTGCACCTTTATCAAAGATTAGATGATCATATGATTGAGGGGAGATGTCAGTGTATTCAACCCTGTTCCATTGTTCTGCAGTTCTGCCTTTGTTCCAGTACCATGCTGTTTTAATTATTACTGCTTTGTAGTACAGTTTGAAGTTCGGGGGGTTGATTCCTCCCATTTTCTTTATCCCAAGAATTGCTTTAGCTATTCGTGGGGGCTTATTGTTCCATATAAATTTCAGGAGTGTTTGCTCCATTTCTTTGAAGAATGTCGTGGGTATCCTTATAGGGATTGCATTGAATTTATACAATGCTTTCGGTAGTATTGCCATTTTGACAATGTTAAGTCTCCCGACCCATGTGCAGGGGATTTCTTTCCATTTCCTCATGTCCTCTTTTATTTCCTAAAGTAGCGTTTTGTAGTTTTCTTTGTACAGGTCCTTTACTTCCTTAGTTAAGCTGATTCCTAGGTACTTGATTTTCTGGGGCACAATTGTGAATGGGATTGTTTTTTTCATGTTGCTTTCTTCTCTCTCACTGTTTGCATATAGGAATGCCATGGACTTTTGGGTATTGATTTTATAGCCTGCAACTTTACTATATGAGTCTATTGTTTCTAGGAGTTTTTTGGTGGAGGTTATTGGGTTCTCTAAGTATAGTATCATGTCATCTGCGAATAGTGAGAGCTTAATTTCTTCTTTCCCTATCTGGATGCCCTTAATATCTTTTTCTTGCCTAATCGCTATTGCAAGTACTTCCAGTACTATACTGAACAGCAGTGGAGAGAGTGGGCATCCTTGTCTCGTCCCTGACCTTAGGGGGAAGGCTCTCACTTTTTCCCCGTTGAGGATGATGCTTGCTGTAGGCTTGTGGTAGATGGCTTTAATTATGTTGAGGAAGGTCCCCTCTATACCCATTTTGGCTAGGGTTTTCATCATAAAGGGGTGCTGGATCTTGTCAAATGCTTTCTCTGCATCTATTGATATGATCATATGCTTTTTATCTTTTCTTTTGTTGATATGATGGATTATGTTGATTGATTTCCGAATGTTGAACCATCCTTGCATCCCTGGGATGAATCCTACTTGGTCATGGTGTATGATCTTTTTGATGAGTAGTTGGATTCTATTTCCTAGAAGTTTGTTGAGGATCTTTGCATCTGTGTTCATCAGGGATATCGGTCTGTAATTCTCTTTCTTTGTGGTATCTCTGTCTGCGTTTGGTATCAGTGTGATATTTGCTTCGTAGAAACTGTTTGGAAGTGTTTTTGATATTTCAATTTCGTGGAAAAGCTTAAAGAGGATTGGGAGTAAGTCCTCTTTAAAGATTTGGAAGAATTCACTAGTGAATCCATCCGGACCAGGACTTTTGTGCTTGGGGAGACTTTTTATTACCATTTCAATTTCCTTGATGGTGATAGGTCTGTTCAGGTATTCCAGGTCTTCTTGGTTCAGCCTTGGGAGTCTGTAGGAGTCTAGGAATTTATCCATTTCCTCGAGGTTTTGATGTTTCGTGGCATACAGTTTATCAAAGTACTCCCTGAGGATCCTTTGAATTTCTGTAGTTTCTGTTGTAATGACCCCCTTTTCATTTCTGATTCGGTTTATTAGGGTTTTCTCTCTCCCTTTCTTTGTGAGTTTTGCTAGAGGCTTATCAATCTTGTTAATTTTCTCGAAGAACCAGCTCTTGGTTTCATTGATCTTTCGGATTGTTTTTTGGGTTTTCATCTCGTTAATCTCTGCTCTGAGTTTTATTATTTCCTTTCTCCTGTTCGGGTTGTGCTCCTTTTTTTGGTCCTTCTCCAAGCTCTTAAGCTGTGAGGTTAGGTTACTTATGTGTGCTCGCTCCTCCTTCCTGAGGAATGCTTGTAGAGCTATAAACTTCCTCTTAACGCAGAGAAAGCCATTCTTAACTCAGATGAGAAAGTGCATTGCTGAAGCCCTTCATGCCTACTAGATTTATTGGATCTCGAATTCTTAAGTCCAAGTCCAACTGGGAGAGGAGAACTTTTCTGTGCATCGTTGGGTTAGACAGCCAGTACCTGCCAGGAGGACGCTGGACACTGGGGAATCCTTGTTTGACTTAGGAACTCTCAGATGAACCCCTATTGGCTCAACCTCAACTCAGACTCCAGAGAACCTTTTCTATGGCTCTATTTTCCTTCATCAGAGACCGAAATGCCTTGCGACCTGAGCTGAGTTGGAGTGGAAGTTTCACCTGCAAAATACTGTTCTTTCTTCTGCTTCCTGTCGTCCTATCTTCCTTCCTTCCTCCCTTCCTTCCTTCCTCCCTCCCTCCCTCCCTCCCTCCCTCCCTTCCTTCCTTCCTTCCTTCCTTCCTTCCTCCATCCTTCCTTCTTTCCAACTTTTTTCTTCCTTTCTTCCAACCTTTCTTCCTTTCTTCCCTCCTTTCTATCTTGTGCCCCAATGCCTGTTTCTGTTTCTGTTCAGTGAGGATTGGGAATTAAACAGCAGGTCACATTTCAAAGGTAACACACTAAAGTTATAGTATTTTTTTAGTGTTCCTTTGGGTGCTGGCTATCTCTCAGTGGTGAAGCACCTGCCTGCAAGAGAAGACTGATCCCCAGAATCACTCCACATACCTGAATGCCATCCCCGCTCTGCTTTTGGGGATCCCCAACACCAAAGCAAAGTGTGGGATCGCTGGTGTCTGCCACCAAGTGTGTGTGTGAGCACCTAAACCGAAGTGTGCAAGCCCTTGTGAGGACTGCACCCAAAAGCAAGCCACGGGAGCATCACAGCCAAGTATGTAACCCCTGGTCTTCACAACAGCAACTGCCACAAAGGGAAGGAATGTGGAAAATGAAACAGATTCAAAAAGAAAAATGGCCCTTACCTGAGATTGTGAAAAGGAGAGCAAGAAGAACCAGGTGAGTGAAGCCCTGCATTCTGGATGTTCTTGCTGGCAGTCCAGGAGCAAACGACTCTCCCTGCCGACTCTCCTTAGTTTTAACTCTCTCTCTGGTACAAAGTCCAGCCATTAACTGATATTGCACCAAACAAGGCAATCACCAGTTATGGCTGGTCATATACCACAGATCTCAGTGATAAGACAGGGGAGCCCAGTTTTACAATGCTCCTATTTCATAGTCTAAGAGGACTTAGGACAATCCATATATGCAGAGGAAGGGAGGGGGTGTATGTGTGGTGAGGGTGGACAGAGGTAATGTCCTTATGTCTCAAACATGCAGCTGCTTGAGGGGACACTGATCCTCTTGGCCCCAGTGTTCTGAGCCGTTCCACACTCACTCCGTGGGGTTCAAGTTTCCCATGCTCCATTACAGTGCTGAGAGGCCTGAGTGGAACTTCCCTGTTTCACCACTTTGTTACCACAAGCTGACGACCCCACTGCAGCATTCTCTTCCCTCCATCCCCACCCATGTCCCTACCTGGTGCCAGGGTCAAACCCAGGGTCTTGCACACGAGAGCCCATGCTCTAGCTCTGAGACCCCTTCAGTGCCAACCTGGGCCTCTCTGACAGACACTCCAGAAACTCTGAAATCATGTCTGGAAGCTTTCGTGGCTCTCTGCATGGGAGGGAGCCCTGCAGGTCTGGGTCTGTCCCACACTGCTGACCCCACACAGCAAACATCAGAGCAGAGAGAGGTAGAAAATCTGACTTTCCAGAAGGCCTGTGGTCCAAGAGTACAGGAAAGGGAATAACTTGAAAGACATCTCTGATCTCCACCTTCCTGGTTGTTCTTTGGCCATTTCGACCCCTCACCTCTACCCTCAGCTCCTCTGGTCACCTCTTGCTCCTCACCCAACATCTTACCTGGAATGAGTTTTATCACCCCGTATCTCATCCCAGACTGAAAAATTAAACCAATACCACCTTTCAGATATTAGCCAGGGTTTTAATTCATGTTAAAACACGTTGTTTAAGATGACTGATTAAAGAAACTTTGGTACATCTACACAATGGAGTACTATGTAGTTCTTAGAAGAGATGAAGTCATGAAATTTACATACAAGTGGTACAACATGGAAAGTATCATGGTAAACGAAATGAGTCAGAAAGAGAGGGATAGACATAGAAAGATTGCATTCATCTGGGGGATATAAAGTAACAAAATATGATATTAATACCCAAGAATAGCTGAGATCAACACGAGGAGGATTACTCCATAGCTTAGAAGCCAGCCGGGTATTCTAGGGGAAAGGGTAATTCAGATAGAAAAGGGAGCACCAAATAAAGGGTCTCTGGATGATCCTCCCAGGAGGGGAGATGCATGTTGAATGTAGACTATGGACTGAACATGTTTGCCACTCAATGCCTCGCCTCTTTTGCAGACCACAACACCCAATAGGAGAGAGAGAGAGAACAAAAGGGAATGCCCTGCCACAGAGGCAGGGTGGGATGGGGGGGATGGTGCGGGAGGGATGTTATCCATGGGGGTGGAAAATGGGCGCTGGTGGAGGGATGGGCATTTGATCATTGTATAACCGAAACCCAAGCACAAAAATTTGTAAATCTACAACTGTACCTCATGGTGTTTCACTAATAAAAAAATGGAAAAAAAAAACTAAACACGTTGTTTAAAAAGTCAATACACATTTGTATATGTTAGTTTTCTCCTTCCCTTCTCATCACTTTTCCTCCTACTGTGAGAGCGAAACTGATGCCATGACAAGCTTCATTAATTCTCAGATAGGCCTCAGTTTCTGTTTCCCTAAAGTGGGACTTGCAGTTTCTGGTAAATTCCCAGTTGAGTAATTTGCCGAGATAAGGAATTGGGCATTTGGGTCTGGCTGGTCATGAGGGGTCACTGTACCCTCCTTTGAAACTGTTGCTGACCATTGTCTAATTGCTGGCCACCATTGTAATAGGGACAATACTAAAAATAAATCACCATACAAATTGCTTCTTAACTCTGAACCCTATATAAACTGCTTGTGATTTGTAGCCGGGGTTCTTGTCAAGACTCCACTGCGTTGGATGAGACTTGGACCCTAGCTTGAGCTAGTAATAAAGTTCCTTTGCTTTTACATTATCATGTGTGGTCTTGGTCTCTTCGCAATTGGAGATCTGAAACTCTGGCACAGCATTACCAGCTTAAGTTTGTTCTTCCAAATCTCCCATCACCCAGTCCTTCTATTGCTATTGACACACTTATCCATCAGTTTCATACTTTTTGTGGAACTCCTTTGATCTGCAGGCATCCCCACAGCCATGGTCCTTAGAAAACTCCCCAATCCCCACCTGGACCATCTAGAGTTCAATTTCTTCATGCAATTTGCTCTGGGTAAGCTTTCAGAGTCAGAGTAGTGAATCTGCCTCTCAGTATGATTATTTTCACATCATTCCCTCATCAATTATTAGGCCCTGCACATCAGTGCAGACCCTTTCCCATGGAGCCAACGCCTATGGGAAACACTGCCCATCAGCGACTTCACACCAGCAGCTGTGCTCTAGAGTTCCTTCGCGATGATCGATCAAGTAACACTGTGAGTAAAGCACACCACAGTAATTTCTGGAGAGAGAAACACAGTCGATTCTTCTGTTTAAAATCCTGGTACTGCACATCATTTCTGACCAAACCACAGCCCGGTTTCCGTGAGCACAACACTTGGAGTGCCAACCACAGTGCAGAATAGATGTTTGAGAACCAAGGTCATAGTTTGACCCCGACCAGCACATGTGTGACCAACACAGCTAGAATGTGCTCAAGAAACACAAGTAACGATTGTGACCCCTGTCAAGCATCGTGGCCAAGAATTTAAGCACCACGACCTACTGGATGGCCCCCAATGAGTACCACAACCAAAGGTGTGTACTTTGGTCGTCACAACAACTGCATCTATAGAGGAAAAAAAGGTGAGAGGAAAAGGTCATGAGAGTTGCCAAAAATAAATTAATTTGAAAAGTGAAACAGTGCTTCATGTCATTCAAAAAAGTTTGCTTTGAAAACATTCATTAATTGTAGTGTCTTGGCTCACACTTTGTAGCAGATTTAGTGGTGAGTCTGGAGAGCAGAGCCACGAGTGAATGTAAACGACGGTGGCTGTGGGAAGTTGCCGGGGTTCCAGAAGAATGGGGGTGGAGGGAAGATGCTCACCTTCTACTCTGTGAAGACCGCAAGTTCTCAGCATGTACCTGGAATTTTTGCAGTTTGTTGTCTCTGCAGAGATTATTCACGAGGATTTAGAATTGGGCCATTTGCATAGCAGCAGCTGTGGATTGTGGGGTGGCCACTAGGCTTTGGGAGGATGGGAACTGGACCAACTGACCTTCTAAGGTTGCTCCAGAATATGAAACCTGTTTCATATTGTTCAAAAAGTTTAAATTGCTAATATTTAATCTGGTGAAAGTGCAAATAAAAAATGATCTTGGGGCTAAAGAAATAACACAGTGGGTAGGGCAATTACATTGCATGTGGCCAGTGTGGGTTCCACGCCGAACTCCCCTAGGGTCCCCAGATCACTACCGGTAGTGGTCTTTGAGCACAGAGCCAGGAGTAATCCCTGAACACCACTGGGTGTGTGTGGCCTCCTGGGGGAAAAATCTGATCTATTGAGTGAGGAAGTAACATCTGAAACTTTACCAAATGAAAGGGATATTATGTGTAAAATATACTTCTTGCACTATTATGTATATTCTAGAACACAGAAACTTTAAACACTCAACAACATGGTAACTGGTTTTGGTGAAATTGTAGCTATATCACAGTGGGTCAAAACTGGGTATGGATGATAATTGTTATGTTTATTGTTATGAGATCTTGGGAGTAAGACAGCATTTTAATTCCTAATCTCGTTTTAGGAAAGTATCATTCTAAAGATAAACTCTTGATGGAAACATAAACAAATCAGTGACTTGGGTTGTTGATATTGCATGGGATACCAGGAATCTAACTCGGGGCCTCACACATGAAGGCAGGTGTTTTACCTCTGAGCTATTTTCCCTGAGCCCCAAATAATGAGGAACTGCTGGGAGGCAGCCCTATGGTTGAGCTTTCTTCTTGCAAATTTTCCTCCTCACAGAGAAATGAGGCCCTTGCTGAGAGTGAGAATGAATGCCCACCCATGGGATTTTTGTTACCGAGGATGTGTTCCAGAACAACTGGTCTTTAAACATGGTGAATTTGACTTGACAAGGTTAGCTCATAAAACTCCATGACTGCTCACTTACTCACCTCCCTAGAATTTAATAATCTCTACCACAGATACTTCTTATCATGGAATAACATATGGTCGTAAGTCCAGTTGAATTTATACTCATATAGCAGATTGCAAGGGGGGTGTTTTCCCAGGAAATGGTTAACTTCTGTCCTACTTCCTCATTCTCCTTGAAGAGAAGGATGATGGGAAGGTTGAGGGCCGAAGTCTGTCTCAGTGGCTACAATCTGTAGTTAAGCCTTCCTTGTGAAAGAAGTGAATGGTACTAATTTCTCAGGGAGGATTTTATCTGTTGCTCTTTGAGACAAAAATTTCTGACAACACAGAGAAACACATTTGCCTTTTTGGTTTGTGACTACGCCTGTTTTGTACTCAACCTTCTCCAGCCCATTATTCCCATGGGAGGGAGAAGGCTTCAATAATCTGAAAGTGTATTTCCTAGGACCAGCAGCACAGCATGATCCTGAACCTTACCAGAAGTCAGGTCTTCAGGTATGAGCCTTGAAACAGAATGAACAATCAGCTCAGTCCCTGGCCACATCCTTTGTGCTGCTGTTGTTTCCATGGCCTGGGTTTGTACACATGGTGAGGCACGAAAACGGGCTGCACAATCCAGTTGTGGTGTAGTTCATGTTTTCAGGTAGACTCACTGGGGGGTCACATTCCTCACTGCGTGGGCCACACAGCTCATCAGGGGTCACACAGTTTTCAGTTGGGAAGCTCATGCACACTTGGTTGTGATGCTGGGGGTCCCAAACAGAAATAACACTGGGTTTGCAAGTAACAAACACGGAGTACCTAGAGAGGTACTTGTGACCCAAGTAAAGCAGGTACATTGCCATTCCAGGCCCTGGAAGACTGTTTTAGTATGATACCAGGTGTTCTGATATCCTAAGTGATATGAGAACCATGAAGTTCACTGCACAGAAGATAATTTAGTAGGGCCATGGACACAGCACTAGGTAACTAACATTGGTTCAGCTGTACAAGGATAATTAGTAGTTGTGTTTTCAAATACATATCCGTATTCTAATTAGATCCTAAAGAAAAGTTTCTTCACTTCTACTTCCCTATTTGCATATTTCCCTTTACAAGAATGAGAGAGCGGGATTTGAACACAGCAACTTTGGTAATCAAAGCTATCGGTCTATCAATCTTGGGGTTAATTTAATTGTGATATTTATTTTGATAACTTTCTGCTTTTGGCAAGGAAACTAGTAAGTCATTGAAGGTGGTGATGAAATCTTTATTTTAAAAGTCAATTTAAGGGCGTTGTAGTGGGAATCAATAATCAAGAACCTGCATTTAAAGTATGAAGCTTCAAGTTTAATCTCTAGCTGTGCTCCCAAATCTCATGTACAGTCCCAGAGCACTTCCCTTGAAGTCCCAGGTGCCATAACAGGGCTTTGATATGAGGTATATCAAAACATGTGTGTGTCCCTGGGCATCACAGCAATCATGACAACAAGCAGAGCGGAATGGGGGGGAATAAGTTTATTTTATTCTTTCACACACCCATACACACACAAACATGTCTTTCCTTTGTTGTAACAGAATTTACTAAATCCCTCACACAAAAAAACATCTTTAGGTGAGAAAGCGTGAAGATTTAATTATTTAATGTCAAGACAAATCCAACCATGCAATCACCGAAATTTTGCCCCTGAGAACAAGAACACTTTTTATAGGACTTTTTCTGGCAAGATAACAAGTTGTGAGACCTAGAGGAGAAAAGCAGAAGAGTGGATTTTCTCAGTTGATTGCATCATGACAGGACACTGAGGGATGTGGTAGCATGAGGACACAGCATGGGGCAAAGAGGGGGCCCTTGTCGCACAGAATTATTTTGTTGGAAAAATTCTGTTTTGGGGCTCCATAGAGACATTGTTAATCTATTAATTGTTTCAGTTTCCCTGCTTCCTTCCCCTCTAGGTAGCAGTCTAGTTTGGGCCCTTCTGTTCTGGTCAACTTTATGATTTAAGGTTGATTATTTTTGCACAGTTCCCAGAAAGAGCTCCCACCTCTGCTGCCTCTCTGCTTACTTACTTAGCTACCTGCTTATGTTTCTAACTTTCTCATCACTACAACAATACATCAATATAAGGCATTTATTAACTAAAGGATAGAGGAAGAGCGAAGAAAAATTGCCATTTAACCCTTATAAACGTTTTCTCTATTGATGTTGCAATAATTGTGGGGAATGTCACACAAACTCTTGATTCTGAACAACTGGCTACAATCCAATTGTATTTAACTTGGTGCTACAGACCTTAGCTAACACCTGAAAAGTTGTACCACAGGATCTAACTTGATCCTTGCCCTCCAGGGGCTGCCAGACATTTGCATATATAAATACTCTTGTAGCTATGCCAGATGGCTATGCACTACATTTGCTATTGGGTTCTAATGACTACAAAAGCCTAGTCACTACCTGGTCTGCAGACTTTGGTAGAGCACCAGAACCTTGAACCCTGAGTCACAGCCCAGGTTTGTTTGCTAGACCTCGGTGTTTATGTTGCTGTGGGAAAGTCATGACTACGAATTTCTTGTGATACAGATACACATAAAAATTATACCACTGTCTCTGGCTAGAATTAGGAAATGTGAATCCCACATTTCTGTCCAAGCCTGCACAAATATGGACCCTCACCCCCAACCGTCATACAGAACCAAGCACTATAAAGAAACAGAGGAATTCACTAACACTGATGCACACAGACAAACATTTAGGAGAATCCCCAAGTACATTAGAGCTTTCTAAATTCCTTCATGAAATCTTCAAAGTATCAACCCTAAGATTTCTCTCTGAAATAAGGGCAGAAAAAATAAGAGTATAAGGAAAATCCAAAGATAGATCAATGAGTTAAATAATAGATATTTAAACACACAGCAGAGAAGTTCACTGGAATGTCAGAAGCTGAGTATTCAATCATTCTCACTCTATTGCCCCTGTGATGTGACCTTTTTTAATGGGTCCAAGGAAACCCAATGAAACTCCTGCTGCCTGTCTCTCAAGTGCAAATCAAGCATGGCATTAATATTAACAATTTTATTCCTTCAACTACACTACTCAAAGCACCCCAAAATCTGAAAGAAAAACGGGGAAACAAAGGAACTCATCTGCTCTGATTGAGAGGAATAGAAGCCCCAGCAAATTATTGAGTTCAAATAAAGCCTCAAGTCTCATCGATCAGAAGCTCAGATCAAAATTCCATGCAACTGATCTGAATGGAGGTAATCACTGGAAGGAAAAATCAACCAACTCGAAGATGAAATGATCCATGGCATTAAAGAGCCCATAGAAATGGAATTAAGGAGAGAGGCCTCCACACAGATTCAAGAGGTGAGAACTGAATAGCACAACAAAATAAAAAAGAAAGAAAATAGACTCAAACAAAACAGTGCCACGACATATAGTAATCAAATTGGTAGTAATGAGAAGACAAAAGCAGAATCCAAAAGCAGCTTAAGCAAAGAAAACCCTGAAGTATAAGGGAAACCACATAAGAATCATAACAGGTCTTCAATATGATACCATATTCTAAGAACTAAATAAAAAAAAAAACTTTCAGCCTGGAGTCCACTATCTGCAAAGCTGTCATTTAGACTTGAGAGAGAGTTAAGAACCTTTTCAGTAAAGAGCAGCTGGCAGCATTTGTGACTACCTAAACAACCAAGTGAGAGTTTCAGAAATGTCACTATGAACAAGTGGACTCCTGAGAAAACACCTTAATTACACACACACAAAAATGAAAGTGTGGCCCCTTATATCAGTAATATCTCTCCATGTCGTTGAACTAAACTCCCCAATAAAAAGGCATAGATAGATGGATCGGAAAATAAAATCCAATTATTTACTGCAAACAGAAAATACCTAATTTCACAGAATAAATACTGATTCAGAGTGAAAGGACAGAAAACATCATACAAACCAATGGGAGACCAAATATGGCTGGATATCCACACTTATATCAGACCAATTTGCATTCGGTATAAAGAAAGTAATCAGAGGTATTAATAGATACTATTAATTGGTTAAGGGAAAAAGAGATTTAAAAATTTCTGTCATTAACATTTACCAAATGAAGGCTCAGAAAAGTTCATAGAGCTTCTACTCAGAAACTTAAAGGAATACACTTATAGAAAAATAATAGTAGTGGGAGTTCTTCAACACTCCACTTTTGCCACTAGACAGAACAAACATTCAGAATACTAGGAAAGAGACAAGAGTCCTAACTGAGATGGTAAAAAAGTGGGCTTGTTCATTCTTCAAAAGAATACACATTCTTCTTTAGAAAAATAGAACATTCTCCAGGATAAAGCACATACTAGAACATAACTCAAACATGCATCAACTTATGAATATAGAAATCATACAAAGTACATTTTCAGACCATAGTGAAATTAAACATTCAACCAAAGCAGAAATTGAGGGAATTTAAAAAAGATGGGGATAACTTCTGACATTTGGAAGCTGAACAAAGCACTGCTAAAAAAACTAGATCGAAGAGAAAAATTAAGGAATATATAAAAAGATTACTCAAAACCATTAGAATGAATGTACAAGTTATCAGAATCTGTGGGATAAAGCAAAAGCTATACTCAGGGGAAAATTCATAGCAAGTGTTAAGAATGAAAAGGCCCAAATCAACAACCTAACCAACATCTCAAAATCCTGGAGAAGGAAGAGCAAACAAACCTTTAAATTAGTAGAAAGAAGGAAACGGTAAAACCTACAGCACAAATCAACAAAATAGATACAAGAAATCAATTTAAAAATTTATCGAACTAGCAGGCTCAACATAGACTCAACATGCAAAACATTTTAATAAACTCTCAAACAATGGCTTACATCCCCATGGTGAGATTTTTCACAAAGTTTTTAATTCTACTATTTATATAGTAATAACAAGGAATATGAAAAAAATTATTTTGGGCCTCTACGGGGAAAGACTTGAGGGTTGGATGGTTGGGGAAATGGGGGCAATGGTGGAGGGAAGGTCACAGTGGTGGTGGGACTGGGGGGTGAATTTTGAATTTCTGTAACAAATATGTCATGAACAACTTTGCAAATGATGGTTTTGAAATATAGTGGAAGAGAAAAACAGAATTGGGAGGTATCTCATTACCTAATATGAAATTGTATTATTAAGCTGTAGTGATAACTAAAACTGAGTGGCACTGGGATAAAGTCAGGTTCTTTTGTCAATGGGTCAGAATCTAACAATCAAGAACAAAACCCCATATATATGGAAAGTTAACTTTTGATAAAAGAGATGTAAACATGGAGTGGAGTGAAGATAGCCATTTCAACATATGGCTCTGTGAAAACTGGATAACTACATGTAAGAAATTAAAGTTAGATTCGTATCTCACATCTTACACAAAAGCCAATTCAAAGTGCATCACTGACTATGAGATTCAGTCAGAAACTATAAATAGCACTGAGGAAAATATAGCAGATGTTCCACTGGCTTGGTTCTTCACATGCTACCTGTCTGAATGCAAGATTCTGTCCCAGTGGAACACCAGCAGAACTGTACTACTGTACAAGAAGGGAGACATCCATGACATTGGCAACTATCACCCGATCTGCCTGCTCTCTGTCATCTACAAGTTGTTCACTCAAGTCATCCTGAATAGGATTGGCGGAACACTAGATGAAGGACAACCATGCGAGCAAAGAGGAATCAAAAGAGCTATGCTTGGGGTATCATACTTCACTCAAATGAGAGAAGGAATCCGGAGTTCTCAATTTCTCCTTCATCATAATTGGATGTTGGTGCATAGACAAAAAAGATAGAAACTGCAGGCAGTGTAATCATCCAGTTCGTGTTGTGAGGCATTCAAATCAATCAATGCTCATGGTGAAGTTTGTGTTGACAAGGACACTGACACCACTGACACTTCTTTTGTTGGATGTTCCGAGGTACACTTCTCCAGTGTCAAAAACAGCGTAATGTGATTGATGCCTTCTTGTCTCGGTCAGAGCAATAATGTCGTACTTGATCTTTCGTGCTTGTACCATCTGGTCCTCGATGGATGCATCTGATGCCAGCATACGTGCATTGAAAGTACAGACAGCCATTTTTGTCTTTCTTCATTTTGGCAGCTTATTTTGGCCTTGAGATTTTATCAGCCTCTCCTTCCTCATTCTTTCTAATGCTGCCGTATTGGTGTCTCTTTCAGGGTCAGGGGAATGAGACCAATAGATAGATCAAAATAGATCAAACAGTTGTGGTATATACACACAATGAAATATGCAACTGCAAAGAAGAGTGAAATCACTAGATTTGCTGCAACATGGTTGGAACTGGAAAGTATCCAGTTGAGTGAAGTAAGCCAGAATAAGAAACACAAACAGAGGCTGAACTCAGTTATCTGTGCTATGTAGAATGACTGGATGAGGAAATGTAGTAAAAGTGAGGAGGCCTACATCAAGCCTGACCCCCGAGCTAAGGAAGAAGAAAGACAGAGAGGAAAGAAATCAGGGTGAAGGAAGACGAGAAAGGGAAGCAATGGGGGAACAGTGCTGGGGCTCTCAAAACACTATGATGTGGGGGTGTGGCATCACCATATGCAAAGCACAGACTCAGTAACACAGAGAGCACGAGATCTGAGCAGCAACCACTGGACTTTGTAATGGGCCTGTTGGGGTAGACAACAAAGGTGTGTTGGGAGACAATAGAGACAAGGAAAATTTCAAACAATGAATTAGTTTGCTTTATTTCCTGCTTTTTTTCTGGGATAGGGGAGGAGCCACATTTATTTGTAACTGGAGTATACTCCTGATTGCCCTCAGGGGTCACCCATGGTGGATCTTGGAGAACCATATGGTGGTCTGGGGATCAAACCTGAATTGGCTGCCTGTAAAGCAAGCTCCTTACGACACCCTATTTTCCCGTCCAATAAATTAGTTTCTGTCAATAATTCCACAAAATGGTCTGAAATCACCATTCAAACACCATTGGTGATTCATATCAGAAAATGAAATGTAAACTTTACTGCTTATAGAAGGCATTTTTGAACTTTAATGATGAACACATGCTCAAGGTAGCACTGTAGCACTGTCCTCCCATTCATCGATCTGCTCAAGCGGGCACGATGTGAGACTTGTTACTGTTTTGGCATATCGATTACATCACGAGTAGCTTGCCAGGCTTTGCCATGCTGGCGAGATACTCTCAGTCGCTTGCCAGCTTTCCGAGAGGGGCAGAGGAATTGATCCCGGGTCGGCAGCATGCAAAGCAAATGCCCTACCAGCAGAACTATCACTCTAGTCCATGTTCAAGGTAAGGGGTTGGAAATATCATACAGGCAATTAAGATTAAACAAAGAAGACTTATGGAAAACTAAACAGTATGGGGAAGGGCAGGTAAAGTATTTGCCTTTCAAGAGCCTGGGTCAATTCCTAGCTCTGAAAATTCAAAGGGAAGATGGAGATGGGGATTGAGGGCACCAGTTATAGTTAAACAATGTATATTTCATACTAGGAAAAATTAAGTCAGGACAATGAATGTTATATAATAAAGAAAGTATCAGTAGATTAAGAGTACTTCAACTCCTGAATATATATATAATATATAATATATATATGGACATATATACTTATACACCAAAGTAGGGGAGCTTAAAGATATAAAACAAATACTAACAGACCTGAAAAGAAACATGAAGAGCAACACAGCAGTACTCGGGAATTTTAATGCCCTACTCTTACCATTGGATAGATCAACCAGACAGAAAATCAAAAATAAAACAACAGTCTTAAGTAAGGCTGAGAGAGTAGAGCCCAATAGAGATTTCTGGGACATTGCAGACCCCAAAAGCCAAATGCACATTATTCTCCAGTGCAGTTTCTGTGACAGATCAATCATATGCTGGGACACAAAACAAAACTTAATTCAAGAAGATTAGAATTTAATGTATATTTTCAAATCACAATAATGATTAAAGTTTCCACAAAATAAATGCTATGGAAAGCTCAAACATCTGGAGTCTAACCAATGTACTATTGAAAACCTATGGGGTTAATGCAGAAATTAAAGAAAAAATAAAGAATTCCAGGAAACAAATTATAATTAAAAATGAGCTCTCAGTCTTCCTGGAATATAAATCAAGATAGGGGCAAAGTTCATAGTCATATAATACAGGCTTACCATAGGAAACAATTATTCTGGGACACAAAAGAGAATGAGATATAAGCTATCAGAATTATGAGAAACAGGAAAAGTAGTACTAAAAGGGAATTTCACAGCAATAGATATTTACATCAGGAACTGAGAAAGCTTCAAATAGCAGTCTAACCTGATATATTACGGAACTATAAAAAGAAAATAATGAAAGCTAGTCAGTAGAAAGAAGTAAGTGAAAAATTAGTGAAAGAAAATGTGAATTTTAAAAATACAAAAGATCAATGAAATCAAGAGTTGTTTCTTGAAAAAATTAATAAGCAAGGGCTAGAGAGATGTTAGATGGGTTAAACACTTGCCTTGCACGTTGCCAACTCAGTTCAATCAGTAGCACCAAATGGTCCCCCAAGCACCTCCAGGATTGGTCCCTTATCCCTGAGACTCAGAAATAGCTTCTCAGCACCATCAGTCGTACTGTATCACTGTATCACTGTCATCCTGTTGTTCATCGATTCACTTTGTGGGCGCTAGTAACATCTCTGTTCCTCCTGGCCCTGAGATTTTAGCAGCCTCTTCTTACTTGTCTTTTCCCAATGATTGGAGGCTCTTTCAGGGTCAGGGAATTGAGAGTGTTGTCGTTATTGGTTTTGGCACTTGACCCATTTGACCCAGCAATAACATTCTGGTAATATATCCAGGAGATGCAAAAAAGCATAGTAGAAGTGACATCTGCACTTGTATGTTCATTGAAGCACTGTTTATAATAGCCAGAATCTAGAAAAAACCAGAGTGTCCGAGAACAGATGACTGGTTAAAGAAACTTTGGTCCATCTACACAATGGAATACTATGAAGTTGTCAGGAGAGATGAAGTCATGAAATTTTCTTATGATCAGATAGACATGGAGAGTATCATGGGAAGTGAAATGAGTCAGAAAGAGAGGGACAGATGTAGAAGTACTGCACTCATTTGTGGAGTATAAAATAACATAACGTGAGACTGACAATCCAGGACAGTAGAGACAAGGGCCAGGAAGACTGCTACATACTTGGAAGTTTGCCTATGAGTGGGGAGATAAGGCAGCTGGAATAGAGATGGGATCACAAAGACAATAATGGTTGGAGGGATCGGTCAGAACAGGGCATGTGTGCTGAAAGTAGATAAAGGACCAAACATGATAGCAGCTCAGTTTTCTGTATTGCAAACCATAATGCCCAAAAGTAGAGAGAATATGTGAAATTGTCTGCCATAGAGGCAGGGGAAGGGGTGGGGATGGTGGGTGAGGATACTGGGGACATTGGTGGTGGAATATGTACACGGGTGGAGGGATGGGTATTCAATCATTGTATGACTGAAACTCAATCATGAAACCTTTGTAACTATCTCACGGTGATTCGGTAAAAAAATAATGAAAAAGCAATTCAGAAGGAGAACAAATGTGCAATAATCTTATCCATACGTGGTATGTATAGAAACAAAATAGAAGAACAGAGTTCATTACGAATTAAGCCCTGGGACTCTGACAACAGAGCAGAGGTGACCAGGTGGACGCAGAGAGTGGCTTGGGGAGCCATGGAGCAAATGAGAAGGAACCTAGGGAGAGTGGGGAGGGCTTTGGTGGTGGTTGTGAAGCAAAGGATAAACATGTTATCTTAATAATAACTAAAAAATGTAATCAGTTTAAAAACAAATGGTAAAACAGAAAAAGTGCTGTGGAAGTATCACTGTAGTACTGTAGCACTGTCCTCTCATTGTTCATTGATTTGCTCAAGCAGGCACCAGTAACATCTCCGTTGTGAGACTTGTTACTTTTTTTGGCAAATAGTATACGCCACGGAGAGTTTGGCAGTATCTGTTGTGTTGGCGGGATACTCTCGGTAGCTTGCTGAGCTCTCTGAGAAAAAATGGAGGATTCAAAGCCCAGGTCGGCCACGTGCAAGGGAAGCGACCTACCCATTGTGCTATCGCTCTAATCCTCTGTGGATGTAGAGAAAAATAAATCCTCATGAACTATTGGTGGGAATAGAAATTGGCTGGATCAGCCTCTATGAAACAGTATAGTGATTGCTAAAAAAAAAAGAAAAAAGAAAGGAAGGAAGGAAGGAAAAAAGGAAGAAACACAGAAACAAAGAAACAAAGAAAAAAAGGTAAAAATTATAATAGGGCCAGGATATTTCTCTTTGTAGGTTATTTGTGTATCCAAAGAACATGGAACACCTACAATAATTGTAACACTATTTTATAAAAAAGCGTATCTGGAATCAGTCCAAGTGACCCCAAATAGAATAGTGAATAAGAACAGTGCAGTATATATAAACGATGGACTACTACTCAGCTATTCGGGAAAATGAACTCTTACTTTTTCGCTATAGCAAATACTTGAATGGAACCAGAGGGTATCATACAAAGTGCAATGAAAAGAGAAAGAACAGATGACCTCACTCATATGTGGTATATAAAACGATAAGGCAAGGGAACAATGTCCACTCAATCGAAACCATTAGAACTGAGATCGCATACAGGGTGAGAGGAAAATGAAAGAGGAATCTGCTCCTTTCTACTCTGAAAGCCTTGGGCCTTGGATACGGAGTTTTCTAAGGGACAAACATTGCCGAGAGCCTGAGAGCAAGAGAAATGGAAGCTTCTCAGACCACAGAGCTTCAAGCACTCAAACATGCCCGTGTCTTTTCATAGGAGCAAGTACATCACTCGAACACATCCCTGGGTGCTTTCCCGTGGGTCTGAGAGATAATCCCCCCCCCCAAATACAGAAAATGCACAAAATCCTGAAGCTTGGAGGGAGGAATCACCGACTTCTCTGCATTGTGCACCCCTGCCAAGAGGCAGGAGAACAGCACCCCACAGAATCAATGTCTGAGTGACAGTCAAAACTACTCTCTGTCTTCCTTTCTGAAGGAAAACCCCTAAACCCCTTGTCTGTGCTACTTTGGAAAGATTTGGAGTTGAGTGCATATGAGTTGTGTTCCATCCAGATTCTTCTCCCTCTGGAAGAGAGAACACTGCTACAAAATATTGACGGGGACCAGCAGTCTGCAGGGGCTCCTTTGTATACTGTCCCTGCCAGGGGTCCCTGAGAACTCAGACCCCTGGGAAGGACAGCAGAGGAACTGACCAGAGGAACAGACAATTCTGCTCTCCCCACACTTTTCCCTCCCCTCACTCCTCTTCCATCATTGGGGGTTTTAGTATGTGAAAAAAAAACATAGTCTTCTTCCACCCTGTAGGTAATGGGAGGGCAGAAAGAAGGGTGAGTCTGGAAGGCACAGAACATAATCTCTGAGTCAGACACTGTGTTCAGACAATGCTTCCATTTACTCGCTATTGAGCATTGAGCTGGGCTCATCTGTACTAGGTGGTGAGCAGGGTATGGAATCATACTCCTGAAAAAGTGTGAACCTGTCCTAAATCATATTCAATGTGTAGGTAATGGCATATCCATTGGGGTGGCAGGCGGTGGTGGGTAGGGTGAGACTCACTCTCTTAGCAACTTCCAAAGACATAATACCATGCTGTATAATGCTGTACATTAGAGTCAGCACATTTATTCTTATAACTAGAAGTTTGATCCTATGACAAATATATAATACATCTCCCAGTTCACCACCTGAATCTTGGATATCACCATCACACTCTGTTTCTCTGAGTTCTTTTTGTTTTAATTACTCCTCTCGCTTTTATTGTTGCTGTTGTTTAGGTTTGGGGTCACACCTCACAGTGGTCAGGAGTTACTTTTGACTCAGTGCTCAGGGATCACTCCTGGTCTTTCGTAGAGGGCAGTATGCAGTGGCAAACGAAGGTTGGCCACAAGAAAGGCAAGTGCCTGCGTACTGCCCACTACTATCACTTTCTCCCTCTGAATTCAGCTATTTTTAGAATCGACATAAGAGAAAGAACTGATATGTAATTTAAAACTAGTGCAACATCTCTGACAAAATGCAAAATGTTCAGAACCAAAAAGTACATGTCAGAGTAGTCTTCAAACCCTGCATCAGCAAATATCACGTGACTAGGAAGTGAAACAGTCCCCTTCACTCAGAATAGCTCTGCAATAGTTGTTCAATCTGACAATTAACCTGCTCTGTAGCAGCTTTTCTCTCCTTTTGCTATGAAAGTGGATGTCCCTAAAATTTCCATCTTGAGCAGAAACATTGGGGTAGAAGGCGGGGAACAAAGCACAGAAAAGCCTTTGAAAATCTATCTTTTCCATGAAATGTCCTGCAGCCCCAAACTTCCACAACCTTCATCAGGATTGCTTTAATGGATCTGCCACCACAGGACAGAAAAATCTAGTTGATAGCCTTTAGAGCATAACAAGAACTCTGTGATTTTCCTTTGAGAACATTATCTAGAAGGAAAACATAGGAAAGGATTCACAGGCCATGTCTACTGAGCTTGCATCAACATGGAACTAGTAAGGCAGAGCATCTGGGAGGCGAGAGAGGGTAGTGAGTTCTGGGGCAGCCAAGCATCACGTATGAGTTGAGCTTTAGCGGAACTTGCAGTTTTCCAGTAAAACTTAGACATCCTAGTTATTTTTGGTGCAGATTTTGAAAGTGTCTATTCAGTGTTGTTATCATGAAAGAGAGGGAGGCAGGTAACTCTCTATATGACATCTGGGTGGAGCTTATAAGAGGTGAGTTATAAAAAGGAGAAGGGCAGAGAAGGAAAGAAGTCAAGCAGGGGAGAGACAGGCAGGAAGCAATGGGAAAGCTGTGCTAAAGAGATCCAAGTACATTGGCGGTGTAAAAGAGTGGTATAGCTAATCATCCAAATACAGACTCAAGAACACTGAAAAGAGAGATTCAAACCTCAACAACCAAAATGAAAACGTGCCTGTCAAGGTGGAAGCCTGGGGTTGGTGGTGAAGGTGATGGAAGGGAGCCTGGGCACTCTGGTGGAGGATAAAAGATGCTGGTAGTGGGGTTGATGCTGGAAGATAGCATGTCAAATACCCAACTCTGAATAATTTTGCTAATCATGGTGCTTTGATATAGCACTGATTATTTAATTTTAAAGGTTACTTTGATTGGTCTTTATTTAGTTGATTTGATGGTTATTCTGTATAACCAAAGAGGTGGATGGTTTTTTAAATCCTCAGGGTGTTTTGGTTTTGAAAATGACATCACACGATGGAAGGAGCCCACAAGCCTGCTCATGGCATGCAGAAGCGCTGCCAAAGAAAGCAGCTTAGTGCTTGTCAGGTTTGTACCAGGAGATGAAGCTTTCACTGTGTTGATCAAGAACTAAGTACAGAGGATGTTGTGTGAAAATTAGTGTCACTGAAATCTCCTTATCCAGTGATTGGTGGGGGGGGGGAGTGGTGTTGTGGAACTTAGTTCTCAAACCTTAACTAATGCTGACTGTAGGGAAGGGGAGAGAAGAAGTGACCATTCAGAGAAACAACATGCATAATCTTGGCAGTGAAAGGGATGCTTGCAGGTTATACAGAAGCAACCCAGCCTCACACGGGTGGTGTCAGGGGACCTGGGGCTGTGACACACCATGCACCACACACACCATGGCAGAAGCCCAGCACCACCTGTGCTCTCCTCTTCCCGCGCACAGCTGGCTCGGTTTCCAGCCTCCTTGCTAGGACTCAGTGCTGGCTCACGACAGGGAGAAGGAACACCTCAAACCAGGTACCTATAATCCTCTTGTGATCCAGTTTTCAGCCACCAAAACCTATCAATGTCTTAGCTATCATATGGAGAAACTGATCAATGGGAGTTGTAGGGTCCCAAGTCATAGACGGGACCACCACTGGCAGGTCCCTGAGCAGTAAATTAGCACCTATCAAGGCCATTTCTACACTTGAAGGCCTATTGTTGCAGCTTTTTGGAAACTCCTGTTCTAAAGAAAGAGAATACAGGGGTTACGGCACATAACTTAATGAGGCCAGGCCTGGTTCAATAACTGGCATTGAATATGCACCCCGCAACCCAGCCCTACCAGGCTTAAGCCCTCAGTTGAGTGTGGCCCACTCAACCCCACCCCTGTGCAAAAAAAAGGATAAAGAAAAAAGAAAAAGAAATTCCTTTTCTCTAATAATTTGTGAGATATATTCTAAGTGAACCACTTGACTGAAAAGGGTGCTTCGGTGTTGTACAAAAAAACCTTCTTTTAAAATATAATATTTTTAATTTTATTTTGTCCTGGTGACTTCTAGACACTCTTTAAAACATGGAAAGACTTGAAATTTGATCATCCCCAAGCACTTTCCAAATAAGAGGAAAGAAAGTGCATGCTGTTCCACCTCCTTCCTTCCTAATGACCTGTCTCCATCACTTCCTGAGACAATTATCTAAAATCTACTCCCAAAATTTTTAAGTGTTGAGGGACTGGAGAGATAATACAGTGGGTAAGGCATTTTCCTTGCATGCAACCAGCTGGTCTTGATATTCCTCAGCCTAGAACAAGGAATGGCCCCTGAGTACAACCCATGTTTTCCACACCACCCCTACCCCGCAAGAAAAGAAAAAGTAAAATCATGTCCACAGATGGGCAGATCAGTGTCTATGGTCATCATATCTTCATGCATGCAGCCTTAGATTGCTCATTTCCTCACCTGCATGGCAAAGAGAAGACTGGTTTTTGGAGATGAAGTTAAAAACCTAGCCTGGTCCCCTCCTACATTTTCATAATTGCCATTTCTTTGGGCCTCTTTTTTTTTTTTTGCTTCACCATCTCCGCACCAGGTTCCAGATGCTATCCAGGTCATCCTTCACGCACAGGGAGAGGTCCATCAGGTAGTACAAGTTCACGGGGTAATCTTCCACCTTTCAGACCCACAGCTGGTAGTTAGATGTGTCCCTGGAGCCAACAAGGAGGTAAGTGTGTTAGTGGGCACCTGACAGATGTGTGGAGATGGGGCTCATGGATTTCATCAGTGACTCTGGGCTTCTCAGAATAAATAATTTCCATAGAAGCAAAGTGCCTGAAGGGATTAAAGGTCATGAGGATGGAGCTGTAGGTTCTCCTTCTGCACACTTGGCGTGAGCATATTTTTAAGGAAACTTGTTAACAGACTTCATAAGGTTCTCTATTCTCAGCAAAAGGGATCAAGGGTTAAGGGTGGAGTCAGCCAAATGGTGGGGAATTTTATGTCAAAGACCAAGACACAAACTGAGTGAAAGTTCCCCAAACATACACCAACTTCAGAGAAAGAACTGGCCAAGACAGGGCTGGGGCCCTGAGGAGTGTGTTAAGGTGTTTGTGAAATAGAAGACAGGAAAAAGAAGAAAAGAAGGAAACAAAATAAGGAAAAGAAGGGTACCCTTATCATAGGTGTAATGTAAAGGGGCAGAGATATGCAAAGGGCAAGGGAGAGTCGGGGTAGAGGGAAACAGGGAGCTGCACATTAGCAACAATTTTAAGCTCCAAAAGAGGCCCAGAGAGAACTCATTGGCAAAGTACCTGCCTTGAAGTTGTGCGACGGTAAGTTTAGTCCCCAACATCCCCCCCCCCCCACACACACACGCACTGCACATTATCTGATGACACTACCATTGGTATCCCTGGACCCACAACAAAAATGGATGCAATCTTCAGCACACCACAACCAAGTGTGCAAACACAACTCAACTGGGTAGCCCCCCAAAAGCACCACAACCAAATGTCATCATGACATGTCAAATGTCAACATGACATTGCTGTAATACAGTCATCATAAGAATAATGAAGAGGAGGAGAACTAAAATGAAATACTGTCTCAGGGCTGGAGAGATAGTAAGACTTAAGGCATTTGCCTTTCATGCTGCAGCCCCTTTTGATCTCTGACACTACATAGGGTCCCTAAAGTCAACTAGAAGTGATCCTGGAGCAGAGTCAGGAGAAAGTCCTGGGTACCTAAGTATGGTCAAGAAACACCTCTAACACACACAGACACACACACACACACAAAGATTCTGGAGGAATAGTACAGCACATATGGAGTTTACATTGCATGTGGTCGACTTGAGTGCAATTCCCAGCAGGCCTCATGGTTCCCTAAAACTGCCAGGAGTAATTGCCGAGCACAGAGTCATTCAGAAGTAAGCCCTGCTCACACCTGGGTGTGCCCTCCAAACAAACAGTAACAAATAATTTAAATAATTACAAATAAATGGGAAAACATCTTTAATATTTTAAATCACAGAACCTCAATTTTCAAAAATGTTTTAAAAAGAAAAAAATACCAAAAAATCAATAGAATAAAATATCTTCCAAAGACAAAAATGCCTCTTTCTGCCATGGCCTGTGTTTCTAGCCATCTATCAAACCACAGAAGTAAGTTTTTAGGTTCATCTGACACTTTGGGGCAGGGTGGAAGGGGAAGCCCTGCCCCCACGTGGACAGAGTGACCCATGTCTGACCAATGAGGGCAAAAGTCAGGTCAGGATAATGATCCCAGATTCTCTAAAACACATGGTTTAGAACTAACTTCAAACTGCAAGTCATACCAGGTAACTCTGTTTGCACTTGGACTTCTGAGACTCACAGAGGCTCCAAGAGAAGTGCTCACCCTCTGGGTGAGAAAGCGTCCCTGATTCTTGATCGTCGACGGATGTTGGAACTCTGGATTCTTTCTCTCATTTGAGTGAAACGTGTTATTCCAAGCATAGCTCTTTCTATTCTTCTTTGGGAGACCTGAATAGCGTTCTCATCCTGTTTGTGTAGGGCCCAGTTCTCTGAGGCATATGTTAATGCAGGAAGAACAGTGGAATCAAAGAGATGTGCCCAGAGTCGGAGGTTCTTCGTCCTCTTAGCTATTTCTTCGACGTTCTTGAAGGCGTTCCAAGCTGCTCTCTTCCTCCTGCGCAGCTTGGGTGCCAGATCATTTGTCAGGTTGACTTCTCGACCTAGGTACACATAGCTGTTGCATTCGGAGATGGTCGTTCTGTTATGAGGGAATGGGGCATCAGGAATGAGGCTGTTTCTCATAAAGATTGTCTTTGTAAGATTCAGCTGTAGTCTTACCTTTCCACACTCACGGTCAAAGTCGGCCAGCATTTGTGCCGCTTGGCTGATGTTTGGTATTTATTATTAAAACAATGTCATCAGCAAAGCGGAGGTGGTGTAGTTGCTGACCATCTATCTTCACTCCCATTCCTTCCCATTCCAGTCGTCGCATGATGTTCTCGAGGGTGGCACTGAAGAGTTTTGGTGAAATGGTATCACCCTGCCGCACCCCTCTCTTGACATCAACGATCACTTCTTTGTAGAATGGTGAGATCCTGGTAGTGAATCTGCAGTACAGCTCATGGAGGATCCTGATGTATTGGGCTTGAATGCCCTGATTGGCTAGGGCTTCAATGACCGCTTCCATCTCAACAGAATCAAAGGCCTTCTTTAAATCAATGAACGTTAAACAGAGCGGCATCTTGAACTCCCGAGAAACCTCAATGAGCTTGGTTATCGTGTGGATATGGTCAATGGTGCTGAATCCTTTGCGGAACCCGGCTTGCTCGCATGGTTGTCCTTCATCTAGTGTTCTGCCAATCCTATTTAGGATGACTCGAGTGAACAACTTGTAGATGACAGACAATAGGCAGATCGGGCAATAGTTGCCAATATCATGGATGTCTCCCTTCTTGAACAGTAGTACGGTCCTGCTGGTTTTCCATTGGGATGGAACCTTGCATTCAGACAGGTAGCAAGTGAAGAGCCGAGCCATTGTATTGATGAGTACTGACGGCAGGTTCTTCAGGTGTTCAGGTCTGACCTTGTCTGGGCCGGGTGCTGTTTGCTTCTTTACTGAAGAAAGGGCGTGTCAGATTTCGGAAGGGAGAACATTGGGAACGACATATCCATCCTGTGGAATTTGGTATGTTGGCAAGTGGACATGGCTATCGAAGAGACTTGAGTAGAAGTCATGGATAATCTTCTCCATTGCCGTTCTGGAGGATGTGATGGATCCATCAGGACGTCGGAAGGCAGTCATCTTAGTCTTGTAGTTGGCGAAGGACAGGTGGGCGTTATGAATACTTTTCCCAGCTTCTGCCGCATCTACCAGCACTTCTGCTCTTCTCTCTTTGAGGTCTTCCTTGATCGCATCTCTGCACTGCTTTGTGAGCTCGGACGTTAGCTTGCGGTTGCCTGAGGCATGCGCCAATCCAAGCTGGCGAATTAGCTCAAGAATTTTCGAAGATAGGCGTTTTTTTGTGGCTATCTCTCTCTTGGCATTCCTCGCACATTCATGGAGGTGCTGAACCAGTTAATCGTATTCCTCGTCAAACAATGGCATCTTCCCATGTTGCTGCAATAGTGCCAAAGAGTTCCCAGTTGGTGGTCGTTCTGGCAGTTCTCTTTTTGAACTTTTCAGCCCTTTCTCCCCGCTCTGTGAAGTAGAATTTTGCATGAAGGAGACGGTGGTCTGATCCCGTTCGAAATTTTGGGACAACAGTGACATCGGTCAGGCAAAACCATAGATTGAGTATGATGTGGTCTATTTCGTTGTGGAATCGTCCAGCGGGAGACTCCCATGTCCAACGTTTAGATTCTGCCTTCTGGAACTGTGAGTTACCATGGATGGTCTTGGTCGACATGATGAACTCAGTCTCTCATCCTGTTCGTTCCATTCTAGGCCGTGGGTCCCAATGTAAAGTTCTTCAGGTGATCTTCTTGGTCCTATCTTGGCATTAAAATCACCCACAATGATCTTGTAGAAGGTGTGGTCTTCTTTATAGAACTTCTCCAGCTCCATGTAGAACTTCTCGATTTCTCTTTCATCTTAATGAGATGTTGGTGCGTAGACAACGAAGATAGAAACTGCAGGCAGTGAGCCACATCTATTCAAATGTAAACGTCCGATTCAGGTTGTTAGGCATTCGAATGAATCAATGCTCATGGCCAAGTTTCTGTTGACAAGGACAAGACGCCTCCAACACCTCTTTTATTGATTCTAAACAGGAGCCCCACCCTACCCTGCCCTGTCTGCTTCCACCAACCACCCAGGGTTGGGATTGTGCACAGAAGACCCCCCCCTACCCAGATAAATACCCCACTGGTAGACTTCCACTATTGACACTACCTCCACTACCCAGCAGCCGCCACACTCCAGGACACTTTCCGGACCCGCATGGCAGCTCCGGCAGAGACTCACGCACGACTGAAGACCCACAGAACAAGATAAGCTGAACTCTCTGAGACCTTGGACTCCAGGCTTGGCGGACTCAGGGACAGAGATTCTCTGCTTGCTCCCACCAACCACAGGTGACAAAGGGACTATAATCAGGAGCCCCACCCTACCCTGCCCTGTCTGCTTCCACCAACCACCCAGGGATCGGATTGCACACAGAAGACCCACCCTACCCAGGTAAATACCCCACTGGCGGACTTCCACTATCGACACTACCTCCACTACCCAGCCGCCGCCACACTCCAGGACGCTTTCCAGACCTGCGCAGGCGCCAAGCGGCCGTGTGACACATCAAAAGACACTAAATACCCATCTTCCGGAATTGTTGTACCATATTTGATAGGGTTCAAATATGGTAACACCTACAAGGGCGATTAGAGGTCGCCCCAAAAGCCTATATCCCTCTTGGAAAGACTGGCAAGCTACCGAGAGTATTCCGCCCGCACGGAAGAGCCTGGCAAGCTATCCGTTGTGTATTTGATATGCCAAAACCAGTAACTACAACTGGTCTCATTCACCTGACCCTGAAGGCTTCACCCACATGGCAGCACTGAGAAGGATGAGAAAGGAGAGGCCGATAAAATCTCAAGGCCGAACTAGGCTGCCACAATGAAGGAAGACAAAAATGATTGTCTGTACTTTCAATGCACGTACGCTAGCATCAGATGCATCCATCGAGGACCTGATGGTACAAGCGCGAATGATCAAGTACGACATCATTGGTCTGACCGAGACAAGAAGGCACGAATATCACCATGCCGTTTTCGACACTGGAGAAGAATTGTTCCTCGGAACATGTGATAACCACAGAATCAATAACATTGAATTTATGATGTTCAAACTTTATCAACCAAAAGGTGCCTGTTAAGAGGGCAGAATGGGGTGATGGGGTTAAGAGAGGATGAGGTGGGCATGGAATGTAACCTGGGACATTGGGAGGCACTTCAATGGTGGGAAGTTGACACTGACAGGATAAGTGCGAGAATATTGTATGTTTAAAACTCAATTATGAATAACTGCAAATCACAGCACTTTAATACAATTTAAAAAATTATAATAGAAAAATATAGAGAGCTTCCGGGTGGGCGTGTTGGAGGGACTTCCTGCGGGAAAGCGAGATTCCACGGGAGTAGTGGGAGAGTCAGGTGGGCTGAGGTAGATGGGGGGAGGTTTAGGGCTGGGGTCTTTTGCCCAAGAAAAAGCGCGGGCTGGGGCTTAGTGTCACGCTGATGGGCTCCATTTTCACTGTCCTTCTCCCTCACCCATCCAGTTTTCAAGTCCAAGTTGTTGCCCTAAGAGTTGAGATTGGAGCACGGCCACAGCCCAAGAAACACAAGGACTTAATGCAGAACCCAGCAGCTTGGAGCAGAAAAGTGAACGGACTATGCATTAATCCAGGCCATCATGTCTGCCCGGAGGGGAAAGGGTGTTGCCCCATTCGCCCTCTCTTCTCTGGAAAGAAGGATGGCGGCTGCATGGGAGCCTTGTGGACAGCAGGTATGAGCCGGGGTTGTGGGGGCGACTAAAACCTCATGGGAAGGGGGGCGTTCCGGTCCATCCTTCACGCCCTACCGAGGTCACAAGTTGCCCCCCATGAGCGGCTCTCCAGCACGGCCACAGCCCCAGAAGCACAAGGACTTAATGCAGAACCCAGCAGCTTGGAGCAGAAAAGTGAATGGACTATGCATTAATCCAGGCCATCAAGTCTGCCGGAGGGGAAATGGTGTTACCCCATTCGCCCTTTCCTCTCTGGAAAGAAAGATGGCGGCCGTATGGGAGCCTTGTGGACAGCAGGTATGAGCTGGGGGTGTGGGGGCGACTAAAACCTCATGGGAAGGGGGGCATTCCGGTCCGTCCTTCACGCCCTACCGAGGTCACAAGTTGCCCCCCCCCCCCCCACGAGCGGCTCTCCAGCACGGCCACAGCCCCAGAAGCACAAGGACTTAATGCAGAACCCAGCAGCTTGGAGCAGAAAAGTGAATGGACTATGCATTGATCCAGGCCATCATGTCTGCCCAGAGAGGAAAGGGTGTTGCCCCATTCACCCTCTCTTCTCTGGAAAGAAAGATGGAGGCTGCATGGGAGCCTTGTGGACAGCAGGTATGAGCTGGGGGTGTGGGGGCGACTAAAACCTCATGGGAAGGGGGGCGTTCCAGTCCATCCTTCACGCCCTACCGAGGCCACCAGTTGCCCCCCATGAGCGGCTCTCCATTACGTCCACGACTCCAGAGCACAGAAACCAATTTCTTAACTATCTGACTTTCAGTAGAAATACTTCCAGGGTCAATAAGTAAAATACCAGAAATCCAAAACCAACATTTAATTCTTGAACCCAGCTGTAGAAAGAAATCACTTCACAATGCTTCTTCAGCATGTCTGATTGGGGGGGGGGGTAAATTCTAAATAATAGTGGGGAATCTTTTATTGAAACAATGAATCTCATCAAAGCAGATAGAGTGTTAACTAGAATTCATCTGCCTCACAGGGACTGGGAGGGGTGGGGGTGGGGTTTTATTGGGGTTCTTCATGGTAAAAAATAAGTATTGGTAAAGGGAAATGTGTTTGATATTTGCATGACTGAGACCTAAACCTGAAAGCTTTGTAACCTTTCCCACAGTGATTCAATAAATAAATTTAAAAAAAAAACAAAAATATATATATAAAAAAAGAATCAGTACCTCTTGTATAGAGAAATTAATGGGACATTCCCAAAGAGAAATATAATCATTAAAGACTAACCAAATAAAATACAATAAATGTACACCATGATAAAGGTCTAATAAAGCTTTTACAGGGCTGCAGTGTAATTTTTTTTAAAAAAGAAAAGAATTGACGTATTAAAAAGTGACTGTCTAGAGGCTGACGAGATAACTCAACTGGCTGGAGCTAATACTTTATAGGCAGAGGCTCTGGATTCAATTCCCAGAACCCATGATTCCTTAAGCACCGTCAGGATGATGGACCTCACGCCTAACATCAGCTGGGAGTAGCCCATAGAGCACTGCTAGGGGTGGCCCCCAAGTAGAACTAGAGACGGAAAGAAACAGTAACAAGACACAAAGTTTAGGGACAGGAGAACAGAGGTTGAAGTGTTGCGCCTGGCTCCCGGCAACCTAGCTTCAGGCCCCTGCACCACGTATGGGCCCCAAACACTACCAGGAACGATCCCTGAGCAGAGCCAGGAGTAAGCCTGGAGCACACCAGGTATGCCTCCCTCTCTGCAAAGCAGCAGAAGCAGAGGGAGTGTTGTAATGGGACAAGGGGGCAGCTTCAGACACAGTGTGTGAAGCCCTGTGTCTGAAGCACTGTGGGGGTAAGCTTAGAAAAAAAAGCGCAATAGTTTACTTTTCGTTTGCTTGGGCTTACTCCTGGCTCTCTGCTCCCGGATTGCTCCAGGTGGGACCAGGGTCCGTCCATGGAGCAGGACTGAGCTCTAGTTCGCACAGGTGCACAGCAATGCCCAGCCCCACACGGTCTTTCCAGCCCCAAACAAGGCCTGTTAGTTTGCAAAAGCTCTGCCCAGGAGCTTGGCCCTCGGCCATGCTGCCAGAGAACCCGGGAGGAGTGGCTGAACCCGTCTGGGGGGCAAACCCTGCACTGCACGGGCTGCAGTCCCTCCAGCCGGGAGTCTCCTGCTAGCCTGAGACCAGCTGCGTGGAGCTCTTCCCTTAGCCAGAGGCCCATTAACAGCCGCGCCCCCTCACCCCCTCTGCGGAGGCGCCACCCCTGCAGCCTCTGTGCCGCCTACGGGCGAGGCAACCCAACCTGAGCAGGAGCTACTGACACTAATCAGGGGCCCCGGAGCTAGGCAGGCCAGACCTCCCATCAACTGCAGGCTTGGGTGCCGCTCTGATGCTCTGAGCCCCAGCCTCAGACTGCGTGGGTCCCCCTGGGGCTGCATCATTAAGTGTTGGGGAGGTTCCAGAAGATTCGGACAACAGTGTCAGGGTCATGAAATGATCAAACATCAATTTAAAATCACCCTTGCCGAAAGAACCCCGTGTTCCGAGGAGAAGACCTGCTCTAGGTTCGCTGAGGGGTCGCTGAGGGGCCACCAACCACCTCCCCTTCCCCCTTCTCCCCCCCCCCCCCCCCAAAGGAAGAGCACAGCTTCAGTGCGCTGGGTGTGCCGCGGGCTGCTGGGCCTTTGCACAGGTTGCATCTGAGATTCTGTCTAGCCTCACAACTGTGATGGTGAGGGCAGAGTCAGCTATGGGCTGGGACGACTGTGAGGAGAGACAGGAGGAGACAAAGGGAAGCCCCTGGCGGACAGTGCTCTCTGGCCCTTCACGAATGACTGGTCAGACCTAGGAGAGTCCGGGTCTCACCTAGCACATGGCTGTGCCCAGAGACAAGGAAAGCTGCTGATGGGGTCATGCAGCCCCAGAGAGGCCCAGCAAGGGGACAGGGCTGGCTGGGTCACAGCCCCACTCACAGCAGGAATGTGTGCACTGGACAGAGAATGGTGTAGGACTGACTGGGCACTGGAGGTGGGCAGGGGTGCAGGGACAGAACATGATACTCAGGAAGCTGGTGTGGAGGGCAGGACAAGGGACATTGTACACAGTTTAAAGGAGGGGCCTGGACACTGTGGGGGCCTGGGTCCCACCTGCTGAAATAATCTCCACCTCTTGAGGCCCTGAGTTTGACCTGCAAATCTTTCACACAATAACCAGGAACCCATGAGCACATGAATAATCCATCCCCTCCAGCAACGGGACCATGTGATAACCAAGATAACAAAGAAGCAAGGCTGAGCTGGGAGTGCCTTTTGGACACTCCTGTCTCACAGTGACTTCCTGCCAGCCCTCACTAGCTCATGCTCACAGGAAGCAGCAGCCTACACAGCCTCCTCTCAGGACTGTGATGACCGCCATAGCTCATCTGCACGTGGACAAGGTCAGCGGACAGCTGGGGGAGGGAGTGGCCTGGGCAAGGAAGAAGACTATGAGGAGATGTCCTGTGGGGGCATCGGGCTGGCCTGAGAGTCAGCGCTGAGTAAAGCAGGAGACGCTGGCGGCGGCGGGGGGTGGGGGTGGGGGAGTCAGGGGAGTCTGTTGGACTCTGTGGGTTTCGGTCTATGGCGGGGGGGGGGGGGTGAGAAACCCCAAGAGCTTCAGCAAGGAAACCAGAGTTGATTCCCTCATCCACATCTGAGGCATCATTCCCTCCCAATGATGTTTTTAAGGATGCTGTGATATGTTACAGTGGGAGGCAATTTTGTCCTGCTTGTATTAATTCTGCTGCTATTAATTATGAATTTTGCAGCTATTGACTGCATATCTGGTGGATATGCATCTGCCACACTTGGCAGTGCTCAGATATTACTTCTAACTCAGTGCTCAGTGGTCTCCGTCAGCCATGCTGGGGATCAAACAAGGCTTCCCAGTTCAGAGCATGTATGCTGCATATTCCCAGCCCACTGAACTTTCTCTCCAGCCCCTGTATGGGAGAGTTCCTAAGAATGTTTTATTCCATTCACCAGCCTCCTGAGGGCACAGTGTATCGGGAAATAGCCCTGAGGCTGCTTTCAGCAGCAGAGACAGAAACCATGACCCAACAGACCCCTACTAGGTGTAGGCAGGGGCCAGGGGTCCCGCTTCTCCCATGGCCAGGGCTCTGCCCTCTCTGCCTGTCCGTGGGTCTTGTACAAAGAGTCTGTGTCCTCGCACCCTCAGAATCAGTGAGCTTGAAGATGAGCTGCAGAAAGCTCTCAGGCAACAACAAACAATGGAAAGAGACCTCAACACAGCTGTAGGGAGAATTAGAGACCTAGGGGATGATTCCAAGAGGAATAACATTAGAATCATCGGAGTACCCGTAGGACAGAGAGGCAACCCTAGTGAAAAAGCTGCCGTTAAAGAAATCATTGCTAAAAAGTTCCCAGAGTGGGAGAATGCAGACATCCAGATCCTACGAGCACAAAGGGTGCCAGCTAGAAGAGACCCTAATAGAAAGACTCCAAGACATATCATAGTCAGAATGATGGATGCCATGAATATTGTAAGCAGCAAGGTAGAAAAAAGGAAATCACATACAAAGGAGCATCCCTTAGATTTACAGCAGACCTATCAGAGGAAACCCTCCAAGTCCAAAGACAATGGTGGGATATAGTGAAAATAGTCAATGGAATGAATGTCTCACCAAGAATACTCTATCTGCCTAAGCTCTCACTCAAACCAAAAGGAACCATATACAATTTCATGGATAAACAACAGCTTGGGAACTTCATAGACTCAAAACCAAGCTTAAAGGAGGGACTTAAAGGGCTTCCTTAAGACAAGAAAAAAACCTTACAAGCACCACAAACACATGTAGAAAGATGGCACAAAACCCCTTGACACTAATCTCTCTCAACGTCAATGGTCTAAATGCACCAATCAAGAGACATAGAGTGGCAAAATGGATTCGGAAAATGAACCTAACATTCTGCTGCCTGCAAGAAATACATCTTAATGGTCAGAGCAAATGAAAACTCAAAGTCAAAGGATGTAAAACAATCCTTCAAGTAAACAACTCCATCAAAACAGCTGGGGTGGCCATATTCGTATGCGACAACATAGATTACAGGATGAAAAAATATAAGGGGGCCGGAGCAATAGCACAGCGGGTAGGGCTTTTGCCTTGCACGCGGCCAACCCGGGTTCGATTCCCAACATCTCTTATGATCCCCAGAGAACCACCAGGGGTAATTCCTGAGTACAGAGCCAAGAGTAACCCCTGTGAATCTCCAGGTGTTAACCAAAAAGTCCCCCCCCCCCCAAAATGAAAAAGAAGAACGGCCAGCAAGGGCCATTTTTTACTAATCAAGGGATATGCACAGCAGGAAGAATTCACACTCCTAAACGTATATGCACCTAATGAGGGACCAACTAAATACTTAAAACAACTTCTAACAGATTTTAAGGAGGACATGGATAGCAACAGAATAGTAGTTGCAGATTTTAACACTGCCTTATCACCTCTGGATAGATCAACAACATTCATTAAAACTCAGCAAGGAAACACTGGCCCTGAAGGAAGAAATAGTAGAGAGAGGGCGAATAGATCCATGCAGGGCTTTGCATCCCCATAAAAAAGAATACACATTCTTTCCCAGTGCACACAGAACATTCTCCAAATTAGATCACGTGCTGGGCCACAAAGCATACCTCAACAGAATCAGGAAGATAGAAATTGTATCAACTATTTTCTGAGACCCTGAAGCACTGAAGATAGAAGTTAATCATGCACAGACATAGAGAGCCAAATCATACTCCTGGAAATTAAACAACTTATGTGGAACAATGAGTGGGTCAGGGTGAAAATCAAGGAAGAAATCAAAAGGTACCTGGAAACAAATGATAATGAAGACACCTGTGGGATACAGCTAAAGTCGTATTTAGGGGAAAATGTATAGCTTTGCAAGATATCTCAGGAAGGAAGAAAGGGCCCACATAAATAATTTGACCTTACCGCTCAAGACCATAGAAAAGGACCAACAAAAGGAGCCCAAACCAGGAAGAAGGAAAGAAATAATAAAACTTAGAGCAGAAATCAATGACATGGAAACCCCCCAAAAATCTGAAAGATCAATGAAACTAAGACCTGGTTCTTTGAGAAAATAAATCAGAATAATAAAACACTAGCAAGACTCACAAAGAAAGATAGAGATAATAAATATCATGGATAAATATCATGCTAATAAATCAAATCAGAAATGAAAAGGGAACATCACAACAGAAACCAAAGAAATTCAAAGAAAGCAGAGACTATTTCAAAAATCTGTATGCCACAAAACAAGAGAATCTAGAAGAAATAGATAAATTCCTGGATTCCTATAACCTCCCAAGGCTGTACCAAGATGATTTAGAATACCTGAATAGACCTATTACAATCAAGGAAATTGAAACTGTAAGTAATCAGAAGTCTCCCCAGAAACAAAAGTCCAGGCCCAGATGCATTCACTAGAGAATTCTTCCAAACATTGAAAGAGAACGTAATGCCAGTTCTTTTCAAGCTTTTCCAGGAAATCAAGGAAACAGAAACACTCCCAAACAGTTTCCATGAGGCACAAATCACCCTAATACCAAAAGCAAACAGAGACACCACAAAAAAAGAAAATTACAGGTCGATATCTCTTATGCATACTGATGCAAGGATCCTCAAAAAATATTAAGAAATATCATCCAACAATTCATCAAAAAAATCATACACCATGGCCAACTGGGATTCATCCTGGGGATGCAAGGATTATTCAAAATTCAGAAGTCATTCAACATAATCCATCATATCAACGAAAGGAAAAAACCCCATATGATCATATCAATATCCGCAGTAAAAGCATTTGGCAAGATTCATCACGTTCATGATGAAAATTCTTCCCAAAATGGGTACGGGAAGGACCTTCCTCAATACAGTCAAAACCATCTACCACAAGTCTATAGCAAGCATCATCCTCAATGAGGAAAAATTAAGGACCTTCCCTATAAGATCAGAGACAAGACAAGGATGTGCACTATCACCACTTCTGTTCAATATAGTACTGTAAGTACTTGCAATAGCGATTAGGCTAGAAAAAGATATTAAGGGCATCCAGATAGGAAAGGAAGAAATCAAGCTGTCCACTATTCGCAGATGATATGATATTATATTTAGAGAACCCTAAGCCTCTACCAAGAAACTCCTAGAAACAATAGACTTGTATAGTAAAGTCGCAGGCTATAAAAGCAACACCCAAAAGTCCATGGCTTTCCAATACGTGATAATGAGAAAGTGAAAGTAATATGCAATAAGCACTCCCATTCACAATCTTGACTCAGAAAATCAAGTACCTTGGAATCAGCTTAACTAAGGAGGTGAAGAGCCTGTACAGAGAAAACTACAAAACATTACTTCACTAAATAAAAGAGGACACAAGGAAATGGAAACACATTCTCTGCTCATGGACTGGGAGAATTAACATTGTCAAAATGGCAATACTCCTCAAAGCATTATACAAATTTAATGAAATCCCTGAAAGGATACCCATACTTCAAGGAAGTGGACTAAACACTCCTGAACTTCATATGAACAACAAACCCCCAAGAATAGCCAAAGCAATTCTGGGGGGGAAAAGAAGTGGGGCATTACCTTCCCCAACCTCAAACTCAACTACAAAACAGTAATAATTAAAACAGCATGGTACTGGTACAAATACAGAGCAAAAATTCAATGGAACAGGGTTGAATATCCTTACACGCACCCTCAAATATAGGACCATCAAATCTTTGATAAGGGAGCATGAAATGTGAAGTGGAGCAAGAAAAGCCTCTTCAACAAATGGTGCTGGCAAAACTGGACAGCTACATGCAAAAGGATGGGCTCAAACCTCTACCTAACACCATGTACAAAAGTCAGATCAAAATGGATTAAACACCTCAACTCAGACCAGAATCCATTATGGAAGATAAAGTTGGCAAAACCATCCATGTTACAGGAAGCTACAGGTATCTTCAAATATGACACTCCACTGACTAGGCAAGTGGAAACAGAGAAAAATAAATGGGACTATCTTAAAATTAGAAGCTTCTGTACCTCTAAAGAAACAGTGAATGCTCGCTTTGGCAGCACACATACTAAAACTGGAACGATACAGAGAAGAATAGCATGGCCCCTGCACAAGGATGACACACAAATTCGTGAAGCTTTCCATATTTAAAAAAAGAAACAAACAGTGGCCAGAATATAAAGACAATCTACGGAATGAGAAAGGATATGCTCCCAATATCCATCTGATAAAGGGCTGATATCAAGGATATATAAGGTACTGGTCGAATTCCATGAGAAGGAAACATCCAACCCTATCAGAAAATGGGGCGATGAAATGAACAGAAAATTTCTCAACGAAGAAATCAGAATGGCTAAGAGGTACATGAGAAAATGCTCTACATCACTAATCATCAGGGAGACGCAGATCAAAACAACAATGAGATAACATCTCACAACACAGAGACTGGCCCACATCCAAAAGAACAAAAGCAACCCGTGTTTGGCGTGGATGTGGGGAGAAAGGGACTCTTTCACTGCTGGTGGGAATGCTGACTGGTTCAGCCCTTTTGGAAAACAGGATGACGCTTTTCAATAAAATTAGAAATTGAGAGGCTGTAGCAATAGCACAGCGGGTTGGGCGTTTGCCTTGCATGCAATCTAGCTAGTTTCGATTCCCAGCATCCTATATGAAATCCGGAGCACTGCCAGGAGTACGTCCTGAATTCAGAGCCAGGAGGAACCCCTGATCATCGTTGGGTGTGACCCAAAAAGCAAAAAAAAAATTAGGAATTGGGCTCCCAAATGACCCAGCAATACCACTTCTGGGAATATATCCCAGAGAAGCAAAAAAGTATAGTAGAAATTACATCTGCATTTGTATGTTCATTGTTGCATTGTTTACAATAGTCAAAATCTGGAAAAATTCCAAGTGCCCAAGAACAGATGACTGGTTAAAGAAACTCTGTTACATCTACAGAATGGAATACTATGTAGCTGTTAGAAAAGATGAAATCATGAAGTTTGCATATAAATGGATCAACAAGGAAAGTATCATGTTAAGTGAAATGAGTCAGAAAGATAGGGACAGACATAGAAAGATTACACTCATCTCTCGAATATAAAGTAAAAGAGTAGGAGACTAACTCTCAAGAATGGTAGAGATAAGGACCAGTATGTTTGCCCTACGGCTTGGAAGCCGGCCTCACATGCTGGAGGTAAAGGCAGCTCAGATAGAGAAGGGAACACCAAGCAAAGGGATCTAGGAGGACCCACTCAGATTGGGAGCTGCCGAAAATAGACTATAGACTGTACACGATGGCCACTCAATACCTCTATTGCAAACCATAATATCCAAAAGGAGAGAGAAAATAAAAGACAATGCCCTGCCACAGAGGTGGGGTGGGGAGAGGGAGGGTTGGGGAGTTCAGAGGGATACTGAGATCATTGGTGTTGGAGAATGGGCACTAGTGGAGGGATGTGTAACGAATCATTGTATTACTGAAAGGCAAACACTAATGTTTGTAAGTATGTAGCAGCACCTCACGGTGATATACTAATAATAAAAAATGTAAAAATGAAAACAAAAGTAGAAAAAAAACAAAACCACAGGACCACAGTCTAGAATGTGATTGCCTCAGGTCCGATGGACATAAAACAGCTTAAATAGAAAAAGAAAAATTGTCTTTTTAGAAAGAGAAGATTCTGAAGTCTGGTGGGTGACAGGGTGATCCTTTACTTCCCTTTGGCTCAAAGATCCTCTAAGGCACATTTCATTGCATCTGCCTAAACCTAAACAAAGGATTTATCAAGCTGATAGTGTGGGCTTTTGGGGAAAGGACAGCTAAGGAAACCTTTTCTACATTGTAACAAAGAGTTCTGGCCTGGAAGTTTGCAGGTTGTATTCAGTGGCAGTTGCTGTAGTTTTTCTTTTGAATCCAGTTCTCAGTTCCTTTGGGGCCACATTCAGTGGGGGCTGTTGGACAGTGAAATGTGACCTCTGTGTGCATGGAAGTCCAGATAAAAGCAGGAGACACCACGGGATCAAGGACACTTTATTTAACCATTATCAACAGAGTCAGGACCAAAAATCAAACACAAACAGGCAGACATCTGTATACACAGGAGACCTTTCTATCCAAGAACGGTGGTGCTGGCCTTCTACCCCATCTAGGTGGAGGCATGTGAGGGGGCCACAAGGAAGCCTGTGTGCCCAGGAAAGGCCTCTGCTTCAGGGAAGTTCCCCAAAACCTAAGCAGGAGGCTGGACATCTGGGCCCAATGATCTAGCTCAGTCCATGAGTGTCTGCAACTTCCAAGGGTCTCATCAGTCACACACCTGGGAGTCTTGTCTTCACACCTCTCCTCAGGGACTCAGTCTTGGGGACGGCCTGGATCAGGGCCCATCTGCCCATGAGGAAAGGGACTGAGCATCAGGTGGGGCTGGTAGCTTCTCTCTCTCTCTCTCTCTCTCTCTCTCTCTCTCTCTCTCTCTCTCCCTCTCTCTCTTTCTTTCTCTCTCTTTCTCTCGTCCTTCCACACAGCTTTCCTCCTTGACTCCTGCTTGGCTCTTTCTCCCTGTCCCTGCACCACAAAGGACAGTTTCTGCTCAGGTCTTGGCTTTCCCGTCACTCGGCCCAGGCAGGGCCCAGATACACAAAGCACAAGCTGAATGAGATGTCTTTCCTGTCTTGGTGGTGTGACACCGAATGCTCTGATCCTGAAAATGTAACTGTGGCCCAATCTCCAACGTTTGAGGCACAAAATAAGCATTTGTACTGAGCCAAATATGTCATGAGAATCTTAAAAGACACAAAGAATCTCCTTCCCTCCTGGGGAGCCCCAGAGCTGTTATGTAAGAATCTTGCAGATGTTGGTCACGTGTTTGTTTGAGATAAATCTGCTCAAAGCAATATTCTCCGACAATGAACAATCTTAGAAGAGTGATTCTCTAGATTGGAAACAGCAGTTGTTATGCATCAGGAAAAAAAAATCTAACTGCTGTATTTATTGGGAAAAATCTATTGTAAGTATAATTTGTGCATATAATTTCATGGGTACTTAGCAATCGAACATCTTAGCAATGATCTTAGCATTGCAAACATCGACATCTTCATTCAGAGAGGCTGGATGTTGGGCAGGTAAGGAAACCAAAGGCCGGACCCTCATTGCTGCTCACTTCAACAACTCGAAATAGAAACTCACACCTGGGTGGAGAGCAAGGGTGGTGCCACTTTAATTTCACCATCTAGATGGGATGGAGAAGAGAGGGATATTAGAAACAGATCCAATACCAAACACACCTTTATATTCACAAATTACTATTTTCTGATTAACACTGTTTGAATGTGATTATTCACATAACAACCAGTCAATGTGCGGGTTATATCTATACCTCTGATATTTATCCTGTGAGTGGGATTTGTCACATCCATTTCACAGGGGAAACTAACCAGGAGAAGGTAAATAACATGTTCATGGTTCACGGCTCATTTCAGGAAAGGGCAAGGCCTTGTGCTTAGATCTGGGCTCTAGGTCCCAGGTTTATTCCAACACCGAAGACTCTCTCTTTATCACTGGTTTTTGGGTCACACTCAGTGGATTTTGGATCACACTCAGTGATGCCCAGCGGTTTACCAGGGCACGGTGCTGGGGCTTCCTCCTGGAGGTTCACGTGCTGGATGCCACAGTGCAAGCTCTTGGCCTGGTTAGGGAGGATCTGAGAGGGGTTGGAGAAAAGGCCAGCAGAGCAGCCCTTTTGGCTATTGTGTGCATGAGTGGGTGCATGAATCTGCAGGAGCATTCATATGTGTGCATGTGTGTACATGCTTGCATGAGTGTACACTGTGTGCACATGTATATGAATGTGTGTGCGCAAGTGTTTGGGATTGGGAACTCTGTGTGTTAACCTCCCTGAATCCCTGGACTCCTGTCACCCCTCTACTCGCATGCTCAACACTTTGATTTCTGTGAATTAAAGAGGAGGGTTTCATGATAAAAATGATAGTTTTTCTCAGAATGTTCCAGGTGCACTAAGACCGTTAAGAGTACAAGCTCCTCGGGGAGGTCCGTGGAAGTGACCTGGGCACCGTGAGTCAGGGCCCCTCCCAGCACCCTGTGCCCCCTTACTCCTGTTCCTTTCCCTGCTGGCAGGGGCCCACTCTTCCACTCTCTTCTCTTTGCCCCGTTCTTCCTTTCAGGACATGTTTTCCCTTAAAAAAGAGTCTCCCTTCTTACCACTATTGCCCCTGCTCTATTCCATATCTTCCCTTCATCTCAGTCCTCCTGGCATCTCCCCTGCCGAGTGCCCACTTCAGGCTTACCCCTGGGGCACTGCAGGGTCACACCCAGCCTCTGTGTGAGTGCCCGAGTGATCCAACCTTAGTGGTCCAGAGACGGGTAGGTGGGACTGTTTTCAGCTCTGGGGCTTGGGTGGGGAGAGGGGAGATTTGCTACACAGGAGCTGGCTGGGAAGCACAGAACCAGATCTCTGAGAACCTTGACTGGTCTCTGGGGCCGAACCTGCTGAGAACCCATCACCTCCAGGACAGCCCTGGAGCCATCGCCAGAGAGACTCACTACTCAAAGGGACCCCAAGGGTATCTCACTACTATTATACTTAGAGGGTAGGATTTGAACCATACCCCACAGTGCTCAGGGGCTATTACTCACTCTGTGCTAATGAGTGATCCCTGGAGGTGTTCTGGGGCCCACGTGTGGTGTCAGGAATCAAATTAGGGTAACCACATACAAGGAGAAGCACATTTTCTCCTTTTCTATCCCTAAACTCTCTCATTATTTTTTAATTTTAAAAATGGTGTGTGCGTAGTGGGTGTTTGTGTGTGTGTGGGGGGGGAGGATAAGGGCCAGAAGATAGTACAGTTGGTAGATTGCTTGCCTTGAAAGCAGCGAACTCAGGTTCAATCCCTGGTACCACTTATGGTCCCCTTGACACACCAGGAGCGATCCTTGGTGTAGAAGAAGGAGCAAGCACTGAGAACAGCCTGGGGTAGCCCTCAAACAAAAACAAGAACATGACAGCTAGGAAGCTGCACTCAGAACTATGCCTGTTCCCAGGTCAGCCAGCAGTCCCCAAAGCACAGAAACTAGTCCCACAAGGATCCTTGAATGCCTGCACCAAACGCAGGAATTCACAGCCTGAATACTGCACTCATAAATGCTTCCTTTTCCCAGGCCAGTCTGGAGCATTTCTTCACTTCATCATATCTCACTGATATGACACACCCACATCCTAACTCTGGACACCCAGCCATACAACAGCATACAGAGGTCATCTCATGGATACAAAAGGCACAGTGAGAAAACAGAACAGGATTCCACTACAGTTAGTGACCAAAGATGGCAGCCCTAAAAACTCAACAAGTAATAACGAGTTAAACGACCTATCTGATAAAGACTTTGGAGAGGAAATGTTGAGGATGTTTAAGGAACTCAAAGGGGCAATGATGGAGTGGATATCCAATGAAACACAAGCGAGTATGAGAGCAGAAATGAGAAAAGTAGAAGCAAATGACAGAATTTGGTAAGTGATACCAAGCCTCACCGGAAGGCCTTATTAGCAAGTGTAACAGTAGCTGAAGGCAAAAATGAGTGAATTCCAAGATGAAATACAGAAAACTTACAAATAACAGCAGAAGATGGAATAAAAACTCAAATTAAATAAACAAATAATAGAACTCTGGGATGAATTTGAGAAGAACAACATAAGAATCATTGGTGTCCTGGAGAGACAGGAAGGAGCAACTGTCAAAACTATCATTGCTGAGAAGTTCCCAGAGCTGGAGAAGGAAAGCCCCATGATCCAGGAGGCCCAAAAAGGTGCCAGCTAAAATAACTCTAAATAAAAACAACCCAAGACACATCCTAGTCATAATAACTTCAATATAGAGAGAAATCTGAAAATCACAAATCAAAGAAAGGAATTATTTTATACAAAAAGAATTAATAACAGTTTTAGCAGATTTATCCTGAGGGAATCTCCGGAATTAAAGGATTTTTTAACTATAACATTTTAAATATATCTCATAATGGTGAGATATAGTTTTAAAATGCTCAGCAAATGAAAGCCTCACCAAGAGTACTTTATCAAGTCAGACTCCCATTCAGACTTGAGGAACTATTCTCACCTTCATAGAAAAACAACAGCTCATGAAATTCATAGACTTGAAACCATCTCTGCAAGATGAACTAAAAGGGCTACTCTAAGACAAGATGAATCTAATAAACACACTAAACTCATACAGAAAGATGGCAGAAAACTCCATAAATCTCAATGTTAATGACCTAAATGCACCAGGTGAAAGACACAGAGTGGCAGGATGAGTTAGAAAATTAATCTAACATCCTACTATGTATAAGAAACACAGGTGAAGAGTAAGGACAAACACAGACACAAAGTCAAATGTTCAAAAGACATTATTTTAAGCAAACACCCCCCCCCCCCAAAAGGCTGGTGTAGCCATACTGGTATCAGACAACACTGACATCAGGATTAAAAAGTTCTAGAGACAGAGAAGTCCATTTCATAACGAACAAGGGATATGTACATCAGGAAGAACTCACACTCCTAAAAATATATGCAATTAATTCAGTACCAGCAGCATACATAAAACTATTGTTAATAGACTTGAAGGAAGACTTATAAAAACACAGCAATACTGGGAGGTTTCAACCCCACTCTATCATCACTTGAAAAATCAAGTGGATTAAAACTCAGTGCTGACAAAAATCAGATCAAATTGAATTAAAGACTTCAATATCATAACTGAACCCACAGGTACATGAAGGAAAATGTAGGCAGAACCCTCCATGATATTGAAGCTAAAAGCATTGTTAAGGATGAAACACCACTGAACAAGCAAGTGGAAACAAACATAAACAAATGGGACTACATCAAACTAAAAAGCTTCCGCACCTCAAAAGAAACAGTGACCAAAATACAGAGAGAGCCCACGGAATCGGAAAGAATATTTACCTAATACCCATCTGATAAGTGGTTAATATCCAGGATATCAGGGAGATGCAAGTTAAAACAACAATGAGATATAATCTCACACCACTGAGACTGGCATACATCAAAAAGAACAAGATCAACTAGTGCTGGCACAGATGTGAGGAGAAAGGGTCTCTCATTCCTTGCTGGTGGGAATGCAGACCTGTCCAGCCTTTTTGGAACACAATATTGGCATTCCTTAAAAATCTAGAAATTGAGCTTCCATATGACTTTCCAATAGTACTTCTGGGAATATATCCAGAGAGTGCCAAAAAGCACAGTAGAAATAACATCTGCACTTGTATGTTCATTGAAGCACTATTCACAATAGCCAGAATCTGGAAACAACCCGAGTGCCTGAGAACAAATGACTGGTTAAAGAAACTTTGATACATCTACACAATGGAATACTATGCAGTTGTTAGGAAATATGAAGTCATGAAACTTGCTTCTAAGTGGCTGGTCATGGAGAGCATCATGCTAAGTGAAATGAGTCAGAAAGAGAGGGACAGATGTAGAAGAACTGCACTCATATGTGAAATATAAAGTAACATAATATGAGACTGATACCCACGGACAATAGAGACAAGGGCCTGGAACATTTCTCCATAGTTGGAAGCCTGCCTCATGAGCTGAGGGAAAGGCAGGTGGAATAGTGAAGGGATCATTTAGTCAATAATGGTTGGAGGGATCGTTTGGGATGGGAGATGTAGATAAAGGACCAAATGTTATAGCCTCTCATACTATATGAAAACCATAATACCCAAAAGTAGAGAGAAAGTATGGGAGAAATTGTCTGCCATATAGGAAGGTGGATGGTTGGGATGGGTGGGGGATACTGGGGACATTGGTGGTGGAGAATGTGCACTGGTGGAGGGATGGGTGTTCAGTTATTGTATGACTGAAACTCAAACATGAAAGCTTTTTTTGTATTTTTCATGTAGGAGTACTGCTATTTATTCAGCCACTGATTTGCTGATTGAATTGGGCATGAACTCCACCTTGCTTTTTTTGCATAATTTTATTTATTTTTTTCTTCTTATATTTATTTATTGAATCACTGTGGGAAAAGTTACTAAGTTTTTAGGTTTATGTCTCGGTCATACAATGATCAAACACCTTTCCCTTCACCAGTACTCATTTTTCACCACCAAGAACCCCAATATACCCCCTCCCACCCCTCCCAATACCTATGATGCAGATGATTTCTACTTAACTCTTCTCTACATTGATTATGTTCATTATTTCGACAAAAGATGCTCCATTATTGTTTAGAATTCCCCCCCCCCAAACAATCAGAATTGCTGAAAAGACATTGTGGTATTTAGATGGTATGAGAATTATATAATGTCATATAATGATTTTGGATTTCTGCATAGAGCCAGATAATTTCAAGATTGGTTTCTGTGCGTCTGGTGTTATGGCTGTGCCAGAGAGCCACTTGTGGGGGGCAACTCGTGACCACGGTAGGGCTTGAAGGACGAGCCGTTACCGTCCCCCTTCCCATGAGACTGCAGTTGCCCTGTCACTGCTGGCTCATACCTGATTTCCTATAAGCTCTGAGGCAGTGGCCACCTTGTATGTGACCCAGATGCATTTCTCCCATAAGCTGCTGGGTTTCAAGATTTGTTTCTGAGTCTCTGGGGTCATGGTCATTAATCAGCTTGATCAGGAGCCAGAGAGGCCGTTTCTAGGTGGCAACTCGGAGTCTTGTTGGGATGGGGAGGAAAGGGCTGGTTCCACCCCCATCTGGTGAGGCCCCTTGTGTCTCATCACTGCAGGCCCAAACCTGACTTTCCAGTGGCCTCTGAAGGATTGCTTTCACTGGGTCACCAGGAGGAACATGCCAAGGCACAAAAACTATTCCCACCTGGAGTAGCACAGCGCCAGTAACCTACTGCAGGAATAGGACGCATTTCTGTCAAAAGCTTTTGGGTTCCAAGATTCATTTCTGAGACTCTGGGGTCATGGCCGTTAAGCATGATCAGGAACCAGAGAGGCTATGCCTCCAATTATATAGCTGAGCCGGAGGTGGTTTGTGTGTGTGTCTCCCACATTCCTGACTTTTGACCATTTACTTTCTTAGTAAACTTTGCCCCAAGATTTTGGGGTCTGGCCAAAAGCAAAGCAGCAATTTTGGGGTATTTGAAAGTCTGACGGTGCCATCAGACTGCTGATGCACTTGCATCACAGGTTAGATTGACCGGCTGGTGGCACCATACCCCCTAAACATGAAAGCTTTTTAACTGTATCTCACAGTGTTTCAATTAAAAACAAACTATTAAAGTACTGGACTTGAAGGAAGAAATGGATATCTACTAGGCCACAAAACATACTTCCATAAAGTCAAGAACAGAAATCTTATCAACTGTCTTCTCAGAACATAATACTCAGAATACAGAAGTTAACCAGAAACAGATAAGGAGAAACAACATAAACAGCTGGAAAGTAGTGAGCTGTGTTGTTCATTATTCAACAATATCACTAAAAAACTAGTAGGTCAAAGAGGAAATCAAATGAGACAAATGAGAATGAGTACACGACCTGCCAGAATTCATGGGACACAGCAAAATGGGCCTAAGAGGAAAGTTCATAGCTACACAAGCATTCATCAAGAAGGGAACAAAGCCCACATAAATAACCTAACAGCAAAGTTTGGGGAAATGGAAAATGACCAACAAAAGGAGCCCAAAGCAGCCAGGAGGAAGGAAGCAATAAAATTTAGCAGAAATTAATAAATTGGAATAAAATATATTTAAAAGATTAATGAAACCAAGAACTGGTTCTTTGAAAAAATAAACAAGATTTGTAAACCACTAACAAGATTCAGAGGGAGAGAGAGAGGGAGAGAGAGATAACCCTAATTAATCAAATCAAATGAATGAGGGAATGCACCACAGATATTACAGAAATGCAAAGGATCATCAGAGATCTCTTTGAAAATCACTATGTATGAGCCGTGAGCGGCTGCGTCCCCGTCCCCTCTCCGGCAGTCACGCGGCGCTCCTCTCCTCTCAAACCCAGGTCAGACCTGCCCCCGGTGTGTGGCCCCGGGACTTCCATCTCTCCCTTCGGGACCTCAGGCATCCCGGCAGACGCCTGGAGAAACGCAGCCGTGAGCGGCTGCCGTCTCCTCTTCACTACTCATGCGGCGCTCATGTCATCTCAAACCCAGTTTTCCATAGAGGTGTGGCCTCTTCAGAAGTGGGCGTGGCTTCAGAGTGGGCGTGGCTTCAGAGTGGGCGTGGTCTATTTTGCAGCCGCAGGGTGTTTCCTAATTCAAAGGAACCTAGTTCCCAAGGAATTTGGTCCCCAACTTACTCAGCAATATGAAGAAACAAAGAAAATCCCCACCTCAAGCGGAGGAGAACAAAAACAATACAGAACATTCTGTCGATACAGCTCACCTAAGGGATCTCTCTGACACAGAATTCAGATATGAAGTCATCAAGATGGTCAATCAACTCAATGAAACGGTCAGACAGACAGCCAGTAACACCACAGATAAAATCGACAAATTACGCGAAGAAATGAGAGCAGAAATGTCACGATTAAAAGACTCCATAGATGAAATGCGAAACTCAGTTTCTTCTCTTAAAAATAGAATGACCGCAGCTGAAGAGAGAATCAGTGAGCTGGAAGATCAGCTGCAACAAACCAACACGCAACAACAAACAGTGGCAAGGGACCTCAAAATGGCTCTACAGAGAATAAGCGTCCTAGCAGATGATTCCAAGAGGAACAATATTAGAATCATGGGACTACCTGAACCTCAGGGAAACAACCCCAACGAAAAAAACACCGTCACACAAATCATTGCTGAAAAATTCCCAGAGCTCTGCAATGCAGCCATTCAGGTTCAAGAAGCCCGAAGGGTGCCAGCTAAAAGAGACCCCAACAAAAACACTCCAAGGCATATCATAGTTAGAATGATTGATGCTGCCAATAGAGACACAATACTGCAAGCAGCAAGGGCAAAGAAGGAAATCACATACAAAGGAGCACCCCTTAGATTCACAGCAGACCTATCAGAGGAAACCCTGCAAGCCCGAAGGCAGTGGCAAGATATAGTCAAAAAACTCACGGAAATGAATGCTTCCCCAAGAATACTCTATCCAGCTAAACTCTCCCTCAAAATCGAAGGAACAGTACACTATTTTATAGATAAACAGCAGCTCAGGAACTTCATAGACTCAAAACCAAACCTAAAGCAAGGCCTAAAGGGGCTACTATAAGAAAAGACAAACCTTACAACCACAACACACCCTACAGAAAATGACACAAAACCCCATAACCATACTCTCTCTCAATGTCAATGGTCTAAATTCACCATTGAAGAGACACAGGGTGGCAAAATGGATACAGAGACAGAACCCAACATTCTGCTGCCTACAAGAAACTCATCTCAACAGCCAGAACAAACACAGACTCAAAGTCAAAGGATGGAAAACAATCCTGCAAGCAAACAGCCCCTTCAAAAAAGCTGGGGTGGCCATACTAGTATCCGACAACATTAATTTCACATTGAAAAAGATTAGAAGGGACAGGGAAGGCTATTTTCTCTTCATCAAGGGATACATACAGCAGGAAGAAATCACACTCTTAAATGTATACGCACCTAATGAGGGAACAGCTAAATATCTTAAACAACTGCTAACAGATTTTAAGGAGGACATCACTACCAACACAATAGTACTTGGAGACTTCAACATCGCCTTATCAACTCTGGATAGATCAACAAGAACAAAACCCAGCAAGGAATTATTGGCTTTGAAAGAAGAAATAGAAGAGAAAGGGCTTATGGACTTATACAGGGCTTTACAACCCAAAAAGAAAGAATACACATTCTTCTCCAGTGCGCACGGAACATTTTCCAAAATAGACCATGTCTTAGGACACAAAACATACCTCAACAGAATCAGGAAGATAGAAATAGTATCAGCCATCTTTTCAGACCATGACGCACTGAGGATAGAAGTGAATCACACACTGACACGGAGAACAAAATCAAACACCTGGAAATTAAACAACTCGATGCTGAACAATGAGTGGGTCAAGAACGAAGTCAAGGACGAAATCAAAAGATACCTGGAAACAAATGAGAATGAAGACACAAACTACCAGAACTTATGGGATGCAGCGAAAGCTGTATTAAGGGGAAAATTTATAGCTCTGCAAGCATATCTTAGGACTGTAGAAACGATGCACATAAACAACTTGACCTCACAGCTCAAGACCTTAGAAAAGGATCAACAGAAAGAGCCTAAATCAGGCAGAAGGAAAGAGATCGTAAAACTTAGAGCAGAAATCAACGACATGGAAAACAAAGAAACAATCCGAAAGATCAATAAAACCAAGAGCTGGTTCTTCGAGAAAATAAATAAGATAGATAAACCACTAGCAACACTCGCAAAGAAACAGAGAGAGAGAGCCTTAATAAATCGAATCAGAAATAAGAATGGGGATATCACAACAGAAACTAAAGAAATTCAAGAGATCATCAGAGACTACTTTGAAAGTCTGTATGCCACGAAACAAGAGAATCTAGAAGAAATGGATAAATTCCTGGATTCCTATCATCTCCCAAAGCTGAAGCAAGAAGATATAGAGTACCTGAATAGACCTATTCACATCAAGGAAATTGAAACTGTAATCAAAAGTCTTCCCAAAAACAAAAGCCCAGGTCCAGATGGATTTACTAGCGAATTTTTCCAAACATTTAGAGAGGACCTATTGCCAGTTCTTCTCAAGCTTTTCCATGAAATTGAAAAAACGGAAACTCTCCCAAACAGTTTCTATGAAGCCCATATCTCTCTAATACCAAAAGGAAACAAAGACACCACAAGAAAAGAAAACTACAGGCCAATATCCCTGATGAACACGGACGCGAAGATTCTCAACAAAATACTAGCCAATAGAATTCAACAACTCATCAAAAAGATCATACATCATGACCAAGTAGGATTCATCCCAGGGATGCAAGGATGGTTCAACATTCGGAAATCAATCAACATAATCCATCATATCAACAAAAGAAAAGATAAAAATCATATGATCATATTAATAGATGCAGAAAAAGCATTTGACAAGATCCAGCATCCATTCATGATGAAAACCCTTGCCAAAATGGGGATAGAGGGGACTTTCCTCAATATAGTTAAAGCCATCTACCACAAACCTACAGCAAACATCATCCTCAATGGGGAAAAACTGAGAGCCTTCCCCCTAAGGTCAGGGATGAGACAAGGATGCCCACTCTCTCCACTACTGTTCAATATAGTACTGGAAGTACTTGCAATAGCGATTAGGCAAGAAAAAGATATTAAGAGCATCCAGATAGGGAAAGAAGAAATTAAGCTCTCACTATTCGCAGATGACATGATACTATACTTAGAGAACCCTAAAACCTCTACCAAGAAACTTCTAGAAACAATATGCTTGTATAGTAAAGTGGCAGGCTATAAAATCAATACCCCAAAATCCATGGCTTTCCTATATGCAAATAATGAAAGAGAAGAAAGTGACATGAAGAAAACAATTCCATTCACAATTGTGCCCCAGAAAATCAAGTACCTAGGAATCGCCTTAACTAAGGAAGTAAAGGATCTGTACAAAGAAAACTACAAAACGCTACTTCGGGAAATAAAAGAGGACACGAGGAAATGGAAAAATATCCCCTGTTCATGGATGGGGAGAATCAACATTGTCAAAATGGCAATACTTCCCAAGGCACTGTACAAATTCAATGCAATCCCTATAAGGATACCCACGACATTCTTCAAAGAAATGGAGCAAACACTCCTGAAATTTATATGGAACAATAAGCCCCCACGAATAGCTAAAGCAATTCTTGGGAAAAAGAAAATGGGAGAAATCAACCTACCTAACTTCAAGCTCTACTACAAAGCAGTAATAATCAAAACAGCATGGTACTGGAACAAAAGCAGAGCTGCAGACCAATGGAATAGAGTTGAATATACTGACATCTCCTCCCAAACATATAATCATCTAATCTTCGATAAGGGGGCAAGAAAAGTGAAATGGAGCAGGGAAAGCCTCTTTAATAAATTGTGCTGGCAAAACTGGACGGCTCCATGCAAAAAAGTGGGCTCAGATCTCTGCCTAACGCCATGCACAAAAGTAAGATCGAAATGGATTTATGACCTCAACATCAGACCGGAATCCATAATGTTTATTGAAGACAAAATTGGCAAAACTCTCCACAATATTGAAGTTAGTGGTGTCTTCAAAGACGTCACGCCACTGGCCGAGCAAGTGAAAACAGAGATAGACAAATGGGACTATCTTAAACTAAGAAGCTTCTGCACCTCAAAAGAAACAGTGACCAAAATACAAAGACAGCCTACAGAATGGGAAAGAATATTCACCAAATACACATCCGACAAGGGGTTGATTTCAAGGATATACAAGGTACTGGTTAAACTACACAAGAAGAAAGCACCCAAACCCATCAAAAAATGGGGCGAGGAAATGAACAGAAACTTTCGCAAAGAAGAAATCGGAATGGCAAAAAGGCACATGAGAAAATGCTCTACATCACTAATCATCAGAGAGATGCAGATCAAAACAACAACGAGATATCATTTCACACCACAGAGACTGGCCCACATCCACAAGAACAAAAGCAACAGGTGCTGGCGCGGATGTGGCGAGAAAGGGACCCTCCTTCACTGCTGGTGGGAATGCAGGCTGGTCCAACCCTTTTGGAAAACAGTATGGACGATTCTCAAAAAATTAGAATTCGATCTCCCATTTGACCCAGCTATAGCACTCCTGGGAATATATCCCAGAGAGGCAAAAATGTATAGTCGAAGTGACATCTGCAATTGTTTGTTCATTGCAGCACTCTTTACAATAGCCAAAATCTGGAAAAAACCTGAGTGCCCGAGAACAGATGACTGGTTAAAGAAGCTTTGGTACATTTACACAATGGAGTACTATGTAGCTGTTAGAAAAGATGAAGTTATGAAATTTACATACAAGTGGTACTACATGGGAAGTATCATGTTAAGCGAAATGAGTCAGAAAGAGCGGGATAGACACAGAAAGATTGCATTCATCTGGGGAACATAAAGCAACAAAACGGGAGACTAACACCCAGGAAGGGCTCAGATTAGTACCAGGAATTTAGCTCCATGACTTGAAGGCCAGCCACATGTGCTAGGTGAGAAGGAAGCTCAGATAGAGAAGAGAGCACCAAATAAAGGGTGTTGTGAAGACCCTCCCAGGGTGGGAGAGACATGCTAAAAGTGGTCTATAGACCAAACATGACTGCCACTCAATGCCTCTCTGGCAAAACACAGTACCCAAAAGAAGAGAGAACAGGGAGGAATGCCCTGCCACAGCGGCAGGGTGGGACGGGGTGTGGGGGGGAGGATGGGGGGTGGGAGGGATGCTAGGACCCGTGGTGGGGGAGGATGGGCACTGGTGGAGGGATGGGTACTTGATCATTGTATAACTGAAACCCAAGCACAAAAATTTATTAGTCTATAAGTGTACTTCATGGTGTTTCACTAATAAAAAAAATGATAAAAAAAAATAAAAAATAAATTTTTAATGTGAAAATTAAAAAAAAAAAAGAAAATCACTATGTATAAAATAGGAGAACCTAGAAGGAATGAAAAAATGCTTAGGCTCCTTAAGTCTTTCAAAGCTGAACCAATATGATTTGGAATACCTGAACAGACATGCCACTATCAAGGAAACTGTAAGAGTAATCAGAAACCTCTTTCCCTAAAAAAATCTGGCCAAAGCCCGAGATGGATTAACTAGTGAATTCTTGCAAACATTTAAAGAAGTGCTACTCTAATCCTTTACAGTCTCTTCCAGGAAACAGTTTCTAGAAAGCAAATAACTGATATAAAAGTGACAGAGCACCAAAAAATCAGAATTGTAGACCAATATCACCTATGAACAGAGATGCAAATATCTTCTACAAATACTAGCAAATTGAATCCAACAACCCATTAAAAAATCGTACTCTATGACCAAATGGGACTCATCCCAGTATGTATGGATGGTTTAACATATAAAAGTCAATGAATGTAAAACACCATATCAATACAGGAACATAACAATCATAGAATCATATCAATAGACACAGAGAAAGCATTAACACCTATTTGTGATAAAAACCCTCAACAAAATGGGAATGGAAGGAACTTTCCTCAACATAGTTAAAGTCACTTACACAAGCCCACAGACAACATTGTACTCAATGTCAAAAAATGAAAATCCTTCCCTTTAGGAGAAGGTGCTTAAGACAAGGGTGCTCCTAAGAAAATGATGGCTTGAGGAACCGGTCAGAATGGGAGATGTGTGCTGAAAGTAAATAAAGGACCAAATATGATAACCACTCAGTGTCTGTATTGCAAACCATAATGCCCAAAAATAGAGAGAGAGTATGGGGAATATTGTCTGCCATGGAGGCAGGGGGAGGGTGGAAAAGGGGGAAATATACTAGGGATATTGGTGGTGGGGAATGTGCACTGGTGGAGGGATGGGTGCTTGATCATTGTGTGATAATAATGGAAACATGAAAACTTGTACTTATCTCACAGTTATTAAATAAAATTTAAAAAACATTGAAGAGAACAATTTTCAGATATTAATATTTATGTCACTATAAATAATATGAATGAAATTCCTACAAATATCTTTTAAAATTCACAAACACAAGATGCTTTTGTGGTCACATGATTTGAAGCTTGACAAAACAAATGAACAACAAAAATTGTCAACCTATAATTGTAGCACTGTAGCACTGTCCTCCTGTTGTTCATTGATTTGCTAGAGCAGGCACCAGTAATGTCTCCATTGTGAGACTTGTTGCTGTTTTTGGCGTATTGAATACCTCACGGGTAGCTTGCCAGGCTTCGCCTGCAGGCGCCATACTCTCGGTAGCTTGCCTGGATCTCTGAGAAGGGCGGAGGAATCAAACCCGGGTCCCCGGGTCAGCTGCGTGCAAGCAAAACACCCAACCTGCTGTGTTATCATACAGCTCACCAATAGTTGTATGTCCAATAAATTTTTAATCTTAAAAAAAGACAAGGTGCTCCCTTTCACCACTTCTATTCAATATAGTGTTTATTGGAAGTATTTGCCATACTAGTTCGGTAAGTAAAAGATACCAAGGGATCAAGATAGAAAAGGAAAAAGCCAAACTCTCCCTACTTATGTATGACATGATAGTATAGTTAGAAAACCCTAAAGACTCTATTTAAAAAAGCTCCTGAAAACAATAGATTTGTGCAGTAAAGTGGCACCCTATAAAATTAATCAAAAATCTATTGCTTTCCCAAAGAACAAAAGCAACCGGTGCTGGCGCGGATGTGGCGAGAAAGGGACCCTCCTTCACTGCTGGTGGGAATGCTGACTGGTTCAGCCCTTCTGGAAAACAGTATGGACGATTCTCAAAAAACTAGAAATTGATCTCCCATTTGACCCAGCAATTCCACTCCTAGGAACATTCCCCGGAGAGGCAAAAAGTATAGTCGAAGCGACATTTGCGGCTGTATGTTCATTGCAGCACTGTTTACAATAGCTAGAATCTGGAAAAAACCTGAGTGCCCAAGAACAGCTGACTGGTTAAAGAAGCTTTGGTACATCTACACAATGGAATACTATGTAGCTGTCAGAAAGGATGAAGTCATGATATTTACATACAAGTGATACTACATGGAAAGTATCATGCTAAGTGAAATGAGTCAGAAAGAGAGGGATAGACATAGAAATATTGCATTCATCTGGGGAACATAAAGTAACAAAATAGGAGACTAACACCCAAGAATAGCCGAGATAAGTACCAGGAGGATTACTCCATGGCTTTGAGGACAGTCGCACAGGGTAGGGGAAAAGGCAGCCCAGATAGAGAAGGGAGCACCAATATAGGGTGTTGGGAGGGTACTCTCAGGATGGGAAATGCGTGATGAGAGTAGGCTATAGTCTGAACAAGATTGCCACTCAATGTCTCTTTTGCAAACCACAGCACTCAAAAGGAGAGAGATAACAAAAGGGAATGCCCTGCCACAGAGGTAGGGTGGGATGGAGGGAAGGAAGGTGGGTGGGATACTGGGACGGTGGTGGTGGAGAATGGGCACTGGTGGAGGGATGGGTATTCGATCATTGTATAATTGAAACCCAAGCACAAATATTTGTAAGTCTACAACTGTACTTCATGGTGTTTCACTAATAAAAATTTAATGAAAAAAATTTTTAAAAAATAAAATAATCTATACAACCCCCAAATCTATTGCTTTCCCTTATAAATAATGAAATAAAAGATATTATCAAACAATCCTATTCACAATTGCAAATCAAAAATCAAGTACTAGGAATGGGCTCAAGTTAAGAAGTTAAATACTTATAGAACACTAATCAAGAAATAAAAGAGAATACAAGAAAATGGAAACATATGTGCTACTCATGGATTGAGAGGATTAATGTCATCAAAATGACAGTATTCCCCAGAGCACTATACAGATTCAATGCAGTCCCTATAAGAAAACCAGGACTTTTTTTTTCAAAGAAAAATATTTAATACTCCAGAAATTTATATGGAACAATAACCCCCCCCCCCCCCAGATAGCACAAGTAATCCACTGGAAAAAGAATATGGGAGGTATCACTTTCCCCAAATCGAACTGGTTGTAACGTGGTTGTAATTAAAACAGCATGCTACTGGAATTAGGTGGAATTAGGGCAGATCAGTGGAATAGGATAGGAAACCAGAGACAGAACCTTAGGTAACTGGTCAGCTAATCTTTGAAATAGGAGCAAAAAATATAAAGTGGATTCTCTTTAACAAATGGTGCTGGGATAACTGGACAGCCACATGCAATAAAACAAGCTCAGACCTCTTTCTAATGCTCTGCACAAAGTCAAATAAAAACAGATGAAAGACCTAGATATCAGACCTGAATTCATAATTCATATAGAGGAAATTTTAGGCAAAGCTCTCTATGACATTGAAGCTAAATCCATGTTTAAGGATGAAGTGCCACTGACCAAACAAGTAGAAGCAAAGATAACAAATGGGACTATATGAAATTAAGAAGCTTCTGTATCTCAACGGAAATGATGATCAGAGTACAAAAACAGCAACAGACTGGAAGAAATTATTTTCCCAGCACTCTTGCAACTAAAGGCTAATAATCCAAGATATATACATTGATAAAAACTCTATCGATAAAACCCTATCGAATAATGAGATATCACCTCATACCACAGAGACTGGAACTCATCAAAATGAAAACAACAACCCGTGTTGGCAAGGATGTGGAGGAAAAGGAACCCTTATTCACTGCTGGTGGTAATGTCCATGGATCCAGCTTTTGAAAGACATTATGGACATTCCTCCAAAAACTAGGGGTTGAGTTCCCATATGACCCAGCAGCTCTACTCCCGAAAATACACCCAAGAGTTCAATAGCAGAAATCAGAAAAAAAAAAAACCTTCACTCTTTTGTTCATTGCAGCACTATATAAAATAGCCAGAATACAGAAAGAACAAAATGCCCTTGAATGTATGACTGGATAAATAAATCATAGTACATACATATACATATAGTACATGTACATACAGTACATAGAATACTATTCAGTCTTAAAAAATCATAAACGCATGTACTTTGCTGCAATATCAATGACCCTGGGGAGTATCATATTGTGTTACGTCAGAGCGAGAGGAATATATTCAGAATGATCTCTCTCGTATATGGTATATAAAGAAGACTCACGAGGGAATATCAAATGCAGGATGACGATAGAAATGAAGAGTGGGAGAACTGATCTTCACTAGGAAGTGTGGCACTGGGCAGGTGTGGGGAGATAAGGTAGGGAAGGAAGAGTAGAGCAATGGGGGAGGAGAAAGTGCCTGCCCCAGAGGCAGGCTGTAGGGCAGGGGGAACTGGGGACACTCTGTGGGCATCTGTGTTAGAACAATATACAACTGAAACTCATGAGTGTCTTTGTCACTCAGTGATTCAATTTTTAAAAAACAAGGAAAAAAATGTAGGCAATGTGCGCTCAGGGGCTGAGGGGACACTTCCGCTCATACTAGACCAATGTGGCTGGGGTCAGTGTTAGTGCTTGGAGGCCCCCAGGGCTGCAGCCAGGATGTCTGGGGCCACATGGTGCCAGGGCTCGAACCCAGGTCTAGCAGGGCCCTGAAGACTGTGCCATCTCCTGGCTCTTAATGGATCTTCTCTTGTCACAGAGAGGGAAGACAAAAGTAGAGAGATTAAGTGATGACTCTGGCCAGTGCCAGTGTTAGGGACGGGGGTGACGCTCGTATCAGGACAGACAGGGCGCCTGGACTCACTTTTATTCAGGGTGGGGAAGCTTAGTTGTAGGGATTGTGCAGCTGGCTGGAGGAGCCGGTATGGGCCTTCGGGAAGATGCTTCCATCTGTGTATGGTCCAGAGAATCCTGTGTGCCGCATTGCCATATTCTTAGAGTCGTCCTCAACCAGCGTCTGCTTGTCAGTGTTTTCCTGTCTGCTTCTTGACCTGTAAAGTTAGTCAAAGGAATTAGGCTCAGACAATGGCCGACAGACCCTCACAGCTAACTCTCCTAATCCATTCAACAGGGCTTGAACATTTTGAGAGCATTAGAAATTGACAAGTGACTTACCATGAGACATTTTTGAGAGCATCGGAAATTGACAAGTGAGTGACCAGGAGAAAACAATCACACAAAGGTCCCTGGTCTCTTGTCACCTGGCTTCCCCAGTTGTTTACATTTCAGAGCCATCAAAGGTCTGCTACCCTATTCATGACTCTCTTTGGTGTAGACCCTGAGTTTGAGGACACTCTCCTGTAAGCCCTGATGAGTACCACCACCTTGGACATTGCTGATGTACACCAGTGTCTGATTTCCCAGCCCCATCACAGTTTTGCGAATAAGTTCAGTATTTTTTTTCTTTTTGTTTTTTTGGGTCATACCCAGCTGTGCTGAGGAGTTACTCCTGACTCTGTGCTCAGAGAATCACTCCTGGTGTTACTCTGAGGACCATATGCATTGCCTACAATCAAACCAGGGTCTGCTGTATACAGACAAGCTTCAGTCTTGTACTGTCTCTGTGATGCCAGTTTTTTTTAAAAAAATTTTGAAGTATTTGTGGAAACAAGCAGCTGTTTATGGAGCTATTTTTAAGAAAAATGAACCACTTATGGAACTTTTAAACTATTTATGGAAACAACAATAGATGCCAAATAGAAAGGGTAATTGATGGGACAAGTTTGTATTTAACCCAATTCAGTGTTTAAAGAGCACCTTTGTGAATAAAATGAGTTTCAGGTATGAAAGGAGAACTATGCATTTCCAATGTTCTACTGCAAATTGTTTGCAGGGGCAGCTGGGATGCACCCAAAGATACTCAGGGACTGCTCCTGAGGGTGTTCAGTGGATCAAGCAGTGTTTGGGATGAAATCCAGGCCTCAATGCAGAGGGTATTCTCCAGACCTTTAAGTTATTTCTATAGGCATAAATATTATTTTTGAATTTTGAACCACATTACTCAGGGGCTACTCATAGCTCAGGGCATCACAACTGGGCCTCCTGCACACAGTGCATGAGCTTAGACCACTGAGCTTGCTCTTAAAGTCAAGTGCAAGACCTTGGTGGTGAAGAGGCATCTGAACCCCAATTAATCCATAACAATCGGGGGCCACCAGATCCACATCCAGCAGCACTCAGGCACCATGAGTAACCACAAACCAAACAAAGGACTTGACCCATGAAAAGCATGAGCTCTATCACCAAAACTGTCTCCACCCCCTACCCTGTGAACTCTGATCATGGCCCCTAGTCCCCAGAAGAGTGTCATGAAGGTAGACCCGTCCCTTGAATTTCTGCCCTGTGACCATACTCCTGCATAGTGAGACTGGGCGAGGTCTCTTTGGCAAGAAATACTCTTTCTCAGTGTGCTCTGGACTGAAAGCCAGAGTGCCTCAGGAGGGAGGTGGTGAGAGTGTTCCTGGATGGGACTCCTGGTGCTGCTGCGTCCCCTGTGATGCTCTGTGCGCTGTGAGTGCAGCGTGGGGGACAGGAGAGCCGGCCATTCCTCTAGTGAGAGCAAGGCAGCTTGGACAGACTTGGAGTGTTTTGAGCCCCTCCCAGGAAGGGATTAGACACACTTCTATTTCTCATTTTGCATTCTTATAATCAGACACAGAGAATGAGTTATTATCAAAGTAGAATAAATTAGAAAACCATAGAAGAAGCAAAATATTTTAAGAACCTAAAATCTATTTATTTATTTGCATGAGAGTGAAAAGTTATCCATTTTGCCAATATAGAAAGTGTGAGCTAAATGTTAATTCTTTCGTATCTCGTCTTTAGCAAGTGGAGCCTCACTTGGTATAACTGAAATGGAGGGCATTTTGCATGTCTAAATATTTATGAAATAAGTGAAGGCTCCTTCTCCAGTTCTTGGAGCACCAAGGTGAGAAACGGCCGTGAAGAAATGCTTCAGTGCAGACCCCAGGGACTCCTCAGAGGCTGGTGTTTGGCCCTTTACAGGTGGTCCTTACAGAGGAGTGATACAAGACAACACCAAAGGAATTAAAGGCTGGGAAAAGAGTTTTTAATAGTCCAGGAAATGGTTGCTAAGCTACATTAGAGAAATAAGAAAAATGAACCTCACACATTATTTTTCCACTGCAAAGCATCCAAAATTATGTATATGATAGATTTTTATTTTATCTGATTCATTTTTTGCTTTGTTTTGGCACCATTGGCCACCCCGATGGTGCTCAGGGGCTCCTACTGGTTGTGTACTCAAGGGTCTCTACTGGTGAGTCTCAGAGGGTGAGGGGATATAGCTTGGATTGTCTGCATAAAAACCAAGTGTCCCACATTTTTTTTGATTGCTCAGGCCCCATAAATGTCATATTTAAAGAAAAACAATCTGGAAGATTAAACGAATGAAATGTTTAGTTGCTTAGGGGTGGTAGTGTTTGTAAATTTTTATTTTTTAAAAATCTTTCTCTATTATATGATATACTTAAATATATAAATATAGGATAATTGATATAAATATATTATGATAATACAACAATATTATATACATTGGGTTTGGAAGGCACACCCAGTGAAGCTCAAGATTTACTCCTGGTTCTGTGCTCAAGTATCACTCCTGGATGGAATCAGAAGGCCCTATGTGATCCTGAGGATGAATTTGGTTGGCTGTGTACAAAACAAGCACCTTACCTGCTGTACTACAAAACCGTATTTTCTATATTTTCTTAAACGACTACATAGAGCTGATAGAATCAGTGGGAACTCAAGGTGACACAACGGGATCAGAGAAGTCTATCTCTGCTCCATGTCTTGCCCAGGAGATGTGAGGTTGGTGCTGTGGGTGTTTGGATATGCTAGGGTGTGGTGTCGGACACTGTACCCCAGGAAGGGGCAAGTTCTTTCTTACCTCACCCCCATGAAGACCATTGCAATCACCAAGCTGAGAATGCAGATGCCTGCAATGCTGCCCACAATGGTGAGGATCAGCTGAAAATCTGTAAGGGAGAAGGGAATTAGGATTGGCTACTAGCAGCCGGCAGCCCTGTCCACCGCCCAGGCACCCACATTCCCAGAGAGCTGGCTGAAGTTTCAAAGGGTGCCAGGACTGAAACGGCTAAGCAGTGGGTTCACCCCCACTCCAGTTGCATCTTCAGAACTCAAGCAGAAGATGTAGACTTGCAGAGAAAAGATCAGAACTAGGAAGGAGAGAAGGAGAGGACTTTCTTGGACCTCATGTGTGGATGGGATCTCACTCCACGTCCACGTCCACATATGCACCTAACTTCCTCCCTCCCCTTCATTCCTGACCTCTTAAGTCGAGGAAGTCAATTTTGGGTGCCTAGGCGCTAACAGGCCATGAAATGGCCCTTAAAGTGTGGGCATGAAGAGTGTATTAGCACTCATCCTGTTCTGGATCTGACCCGACTTGTGTTACTGAAATGGCTAGAGACAGAGTGTGAGTGCAACATGCCCAGGGGATGGCAAACTCAGAGTGTGAGAGTGTGTGAGAGCAATCAGTATCTCTTGCGTGGATTGTATGTTCCTGGTCATAATGCAGATGCACTGGATGAAATATAATGCTATTAAAATAAATCTCACTTTTTCTCTCAACTTTCTACATTTCACTTACAATTTTAAAAACTTTAAAATTAAGCAGGAAGCTTGAATTATACTTCTATTAGAGCGTGCTAGTCCAGACTCTTGTCTCTTTCGCTGATTATCACTCTCTGTCACCTGCAGCCTGGATTCTTCAGGCTGTTGAGTCTGGCAAAGACTCCAAAGGTCACGCAGTCCAAAGCTTGCTCTCTTTTTTGGCGGGGGCGGGGGGGGGGAGCTCACAACTACTGGTGCTAAAGGTTAGTATTAGGGGCTACTCCTCAAATGTTCCTGGAGACATTTCAGGACTGGGGATCAAACCTTGGGTTCCTGCATGCAAATAAAGCACAATAGTCCATAAAGGCGTCTCCCTGGTCCCAAATCTCTCATTGTTTAGGCATGAACATTAACAACACAGAAGCCAGAAAGATTTAACAAATACAGCTTTGGGCCTAAGAGTGCACTCAAAGGGCCTGAGATTTGCATGCAGGAGCCCTGGGCTGGATACCCTGAACTACATAGTGCCCCAAGAAAATGTGGAGTGGGGGGTCCCTATTCTGTGCCCCAGAAAACCAACCAAATTCAACTTTGTAACAAATTAAGTCAAAGTTCTTTTTTTCTACTATTTTAGGGGTAGAGAGAGGTTTCATCAGGATGTGCTCAAGACATAATTCTGGCTCTGTACTCAGGGATCATTGTTGGTGGAGCTTAAGAGAACATTCGTGGTGGCAGGAACTGAACATTGGTAGCTGTGTGCAAGGCAAGCACCTTCCCCATCTACGACCACAAACAAATATTTATCATCATTTGCATTGTGGTTGTCTTGGAAGCAAACTGTAATGTTTCCTTCATGCTGGATTGGTGTTTTTTTCTTAAGTATGCAAAATGTAAAACCTATTAACCCAAAATATAAAAACAGAATTTTCCAGGTCTTGTGTGTGGGTCTGAGAAGGAATGAAGCAAGAGCATTTGTAATGCCACATCTGAAAATATGAAAGAATTGAAGATAAAGGCAGATGGATTCTTTAAATGTGTGGTTCTGGCACTGCTCTCTCAATCATTTTTGGGATCCACTGGATATTGTTCTGTCTAAGGCAGAGAATTGATCACTAATCTATACCAGAGGAAATGAATAGCATGTCAGGACACTTTTGCTTATAAGGAACACACCAGTGGCACTTGCCAACCTCAGCACTGAGATCAGCTCATTCCTGTAGCAGTAGCTCTGCTTCCCGTTACCTGAAGGGGACAAGGGTGGCCTGACCCCGAAGACAAGGTGTCAATCTTTTCTTACTTTTGGGGGTGAACTCCCGGACATGACTCATTTCTAAATGTAGCCAATGTCTGTTTCTCAAAGGTTCGATAAAGCCAGAGGTTCATACTCACTGTCTTGACAGTTCACTCCTCTGTAGCCAAATCCACACCTGAAACAGAGTAAGGAATTGGGCACCACGGTCAAGGTCAAGAGCCTCTGAGATGGGCATGGGAGTCCCACTTCTGCTTCATTGCCTCCTTCCATCTGCCACTTCCCCCTTATCCCTATTTCTGTCTGATCCTTCCATCCTTCTGCTTCCTTCTCCCTGGTAATCATCCTCCATGGAAGGTGGAGAGATACCACTACACAAATCCATGAGGTCGCATTTGCTCCTGACTATTCAGGTGGAATCCTCTGGCCCCTGAGGTCCAGGAAGATTCAACCATTCAGGTGAAGCTGAAGCCAGGAGCCTGTGGTATGTGGGCTCCCAATGGGGGAATAGTACATTACTGGCAGCGTGTAAGAAGCATTATCTAAGCGCTTCCAAGCACATAGAGAAGGTCCAAGAAAACACTGATGATGATATATTGATGATGATTTCTAAACTGCTCTACTTTTTAAAATTTAGTCACTGTGAAATTATGAAGTTGTTCATTATTGTATTTTAGGCATACAATATTTCAACCCAATATCTTCACCAGTGTCCATTTCCCTAGACCAATGTCTTCCCCACCACCCCTGCATCCCACCCACCAGTCTGCCTCCACAAGAGGCACTTAAAGAAAGATTCTGCTTTGTGTTTTACAGTACTGTTACTAATAGGGTCTGCACATAAGGCTTCACTACCTTTCAGCACCACTTTGTCTTCCCAGTTGAATACTTGCCTCCACTATATTCATTGCCCTTCCCTGTCTTCTCCCACCCTCCAACTCCCCACCCACCAAAAAGTGACATTTTTCATTAAAGATCATTTCTCACATCCTTTGTTTTCATTGTCTTTGGGCATTTGTTATTCTTTATGAGAAAATGACACATATGAGACAATAATTCTGTGTCTGACTCTTTCCCTCTGACTCATGTGACTCAGCATGATCCAGATTTTTCCATGTATATATTGCTCCACTTATGCCTGGTGCCAATGTCCTGATTTTAAACCCAAACATTCTCTGCAAGCTATATCATTTTGGCCTGGCTTTAGTTAGGAAGGATTTAAAGAAAAGTAGTTAGAGTCTCTTACTTTTGACAGATCCCCTTTCCAGCATCCATGTAGTCTGGCAGGCACACACATTTAGAACGCGCCACAGTTTCATCCCACTGGCAATGCTTATTGTATTTTGAGGTGCAGTTTTGAGGACACGGAATAGCTTTGAAAACACAGAGATGTCTGGGTAACTCAAAAACAACCTCTGCAACACCATGTGCAAAATCCCAGCTTGAAATTTCTTTACCTTGGTTACACAGACATGTGCATGGGCTCAGCCATCTGCTCCCCCCAAATACAATGGGTTGCCCCTCCTCTCAGCCCTGATGCCCACTTGGTCTGAATATGCAAAGCTAATATTCAGATTGTTCAGACTCTGGGATGCATGTGGACTCTTGAGCCAACTTTGCATGTTGCAATTGTGAACGGAGAAATAATGAAGTTGTAAAGAACATTTGGGGAGGCAGTAGAACACTTACGAGCACAATGAGAGGCTTGTGGGCTAGGCCTGTGCATTCCTGATTTGCAAGTACATTTCAAACTGTCAGCACAGTTGTCGCTTTGATTCTGCTCACAGTTATAATAATCACACAGATTTTCACCTAAAAGGCACAAATATTTAAAATGGATTTAGAAGGACACTGTGGATATAGCCACCTGTGAAAGCACCCTACTCCATTATCTTAAAATTCTTTAATTTTAACATTTAACAAATGGAAGTCCAGGATTCTGGAATGCGATTCCCAGTCCTCTCTTCCATGCTTTTACTTATAAAATTCAATTTGAAGTACTTGAATCCAGTGAGGTACAATAATGTTCAAATTTGAGATTTTACACCTAGCTGTGTGCTGGGTTCCACAAGAGACATAGTAGCTATAAAATGTTTGAGCACCATCTCTGTAGAGTTACCCATTTTAATCCATAGAAAGTTATTTGAACGTCCCACAATTTCGACAGTAAGTAACGTGGGAACCCAGGGGCTTAAGTAACTATTGACAGCATCATAGAGGAAACTGGTCTTGGTTAAATCATAAAAGACAGAGAAGACCTGAATATCCAAAAGAGAGGCAAAATATACCTATGAAGAATGAACAAAACATGAAGCGAAGCAGAGAATTCTTGTCAAGTAACAGTGGAGTTTTATAGAGCTGGGGAGAGGTGGAATTGGGCTGTAAAGAGGTGGGAGAAAATGGAGAATTGCTGACACTGCCATTGGTTGGTTGTGGGTTCTTGGTTCAATCATTTCACTATTGGAGGTCAAAGTTCACTTCAACTATAAAATGGGATTAATAATTCTTGTTTTGCGTGATTGTTGTAAGAATTATATGAGCTAATATAAAAATAAATCCACACCAGGAAAGCCTCAATAGCCCAATCGTTCATCCACTCACAGGTGTAGCAGAGTTTGAATGCAAAACTGAAACCAATGACTTTTGTACTAAAAGCCCAAGGATCCTTTGGTAGATTTTGAGTCAGGGCATGGACATGGACATGTAAGAAATGTAAGAAATTCTAATTTAAATTTTATTTTTTGGTTTTTGGACTGCACTCAGTGATGCTCAGGGGTTACTCCTATATCTGCACTGAGGGATTACTTCTGGTGGTGCTCAGGGGACCATATGGAGTGCTGGGGATCAAACCCAGGTCTGAGTCATGCAAGAAAAACACCCTTCCTGCTGTATTATTGCTCAGACCCATGCAAGACATCTGTAAAGATATTAGGTTTTTTAAGTATTCTTTTTTAAAATTTTTATTTTTATAAAGTTGTTTACAATAATTTATTACATTTAATATTCCAACATCAATCCCATCACAATTATACCTTCCCATCATCATATTTCGAATATTTCCACCCCAAGCCAGAAAAATAATCCAAAGCAGGACATAAATAATTTATTCTGTGTTGCTTATTATGAATAATCTACTAAAAGTGACCCAAAATGTTTCCTCAGGGGAAAGTGTGTGAAGATTATTGTGTTTCACCCTGGAGATATTAGGCCCTTGTATAAGAGATTACCAACACGTTGTTAAAAATTGAACCTTTGCCTGCTAATATGTGTGTATGCATGTGTGTATATCTATTTATATTTCTATATATTTTCTCCCTGAGATTGGTTGCCTTCTACTTTACATCCCATTAAATGTAGTGTGCTACTCTTGGTACATCAGTGGTGTACAGTATGAGATGTCACATGGTCCAGGAAAGGAATATTAGTTTTCAGGGTAGAGAAATAGTCCAGGTTTGTAGGCTTTTACCTTACACAGAGCCAAGCCCAATTCTACGCAGAGCACCACGTATGATTTCCTGAACACCCCAACGAGTGATCCCTGAGCATAGAGTCAGGAGTAAGCCCTGAGCTCTGTCACTTGCTCACTCCTGCCTCCAAGAATATTAGTTTAAACATAGGTTGGAAGGCTTTAGGAGTAAAATATGAATCTGAGAACAAAGTGGGGGCAGATGTGAGGAATGGAGCAGGTAGAATAGATGTGCACATCCTTTCTTTCATCACCTTCCATTCAGAAATTACTCCCATGAAAGACTTACATACACACACTGAAATAAATTCTGACTTTTTACACAAATCACAAATCACAAATCATCCTGTTAATTGTCGATTGCCTCAAGCAGGCCCCAGTAATGTCTCTTTCATCCTAGCCCTGAGATTATATTCAAGGCTCTTTAGGAGAATGAGAACCATCATTGTTACTGGTATTTGGCATATTGGGTACGCCACGGGGAGTTTGCCAGACTCTGCCGTGTGGGCAGGCTACATTCGGTAGCCTGCCAGTTTGTCCAAAGTAGGACTTTTTACACAGAAGAGATAATATGACTTGGGAATAGAAGCAGGATCACTGCAGAAGACATTTTTCTCTTAGTCTGAAGGTCAGCTCTTGCTCTTGTGGCCAATGTAACTGTCATCTGATATTTGTTAATGTGTCTGTGGAGCCACATTGGTATAAGAGTGGAGAGATGCTGAGAGAAAGTGTCAAAGATTCGATTTCACTTAGCATGATACTTTCCATGTAGTACCAATAAGAGCAGAGACAAGTACCAGGAGGTTTAATCCATGGCTTGGAGGCCAGCCGCACACACTAGGGGAAAAGGCAGCTCAGATAGAGAAGGGAGAGCCAAATAAAGGGTGTTGGGAGGATTCTCCCAGGATGGGAGATGCATGCTGAAAGTAGACTATAGAAGTAACATGATTGCCACTCAATGCCTCTTTTGCAAACCACAGCACCCCAAAGGGAGAGAGAACAAAAGGGAATGCCCTGCCACAGAGGCAGGATGGGATGGGGGGATGGGGGTGGGAGGGATTCTGGAATCAGTGGTGGTGGAGAATGAGCACTGGTGGAGGGATGGGTACTTGATCATTGTATAATTGAAACCCAAGCACAAAAATTTGTAAGTCTACAACTGTACCTCAGGGTGTTTCACTAATAAAAATTAAAAAAAAAGATTAGATTTCAGAATGAGGTCAAATGATTTCAAATATGACAGCACCTAATTTTCAGGTCATCACTAAGGAGAGCCCACATGGAGATTTATGCAGGACATCCCAGCTCCATCTGAAGAAGGCTTTTGGTACTTTCAGCTGCTGACCATTCTGAGAGGTGAGTTCCCATGCAAATGGGGCACCTTCATTTCCTCATACTTAACAAGTCTCATCTAGCCAAAACAAGATTGTGTGATGTTGTGCGGCAACAATTTTCTTTTCCAGGCATAGATATTGTGACTAAACAACCTTTTTATTCTGGACCAGATTCTGATCCTCAAGAGACAATCAACAGCAGATTAGAAGTGATAGGCATTTTGGAAGTCAAGAACCCGGTCCTTCCCAGAGAGAGAGAGAGCAGGCCTTGGGTAAAGAAAAAAAAAGATACAGTTCTATGACAAGAGACCAGAAGATGAAAACAGTTCAAATAGGTGAGGCATTACTAAAATGAATGGTAAACTATGCAACTACAAATGATCTCTATAAGCTATGAAATAGTGATAAAGGTGAGAGAGAGGGTCATGGAGCTTAAGAAACAGGCATGATTTGCAGAAGTATTTTTCAGATAAAAGACAAACAAAATATGGAAAAATATGCATCAGATAAACATGGTATGGTAAAACCTCCCTAAACAAAGTATATTTAAAATGTGACAGTCTAGAGTGTCAAATAACCTGAGACTTGTCACAAATACTTAAAATAAGAAAGAATGAAGGGTAAAATGGAAAATATGTGTGTTTGACAGAGAGACAGAGATCAAAAGAGAAAGAGAATGTAAAGCTGATGGATAGACAAAACACACACACAAAAAGAGGCAGTGTGGTATAGAGAAGCCTCCAACTTCTCTGAAAAAAATTTAAATAACTGACCCAGAATGCTTTATTTCAGGTCTTCAGCGAACACCAAGAACTTCTATGAACTCTTGAGTATAAAACATGCTGGGAAATTATGAATGAATAGGATTTGTCTTTACTTTCAAAAAGAGAAATATTTTTTACAAAGTAAGGAGTGAACATATATTTCAAAGTGAAAATTTAAGATTACAAATAGAGGAAGTAAGAAGCATGAGGACATAAGAGGAAATTGGATAATGAGTGTGGAGGCGTTGAAAGACCAGGGTTATAAGAAGGGAATGAGGGGCTCAGGGAGATGGTATGGTGGTAGAGCACTTGCTCAGCACAAGGCTTATCAGGTTATATTCCTGATACCACATAAGGGCCTCTGTACACTGTTAGGAGTGATGCCTGAGCACAGAATTCATAGTACGCTCTGAGCACCGCTGGGTGTGGCCCCAAAGTTAAAATTTTTTTTTAAAGTTAAAAAAAAACCCCATGGTTAAATACCATTGAAAAATCCAATATATTGCCCTCAGCAGCAGCCTCAGGGTTTGGCTGCCAGTCCTGGGAACCAGCTGCATTAAGCTCCTCTGAGGTTGACCCTGCCAGGTCATGGAAGAGATGTAGCAGGTCTCTTGATTGTGAGGGAATGAATTGCAATCACAATGTCCATGCATTCATATCTTCCTACCCAGCCCCATCACCAGGGTCCTGCCACTCTGTTCCTGAGCACGTGAATTGCGTGGACCATCAGAATCAGTGTTAGACATGGCATGAACAGACCTGAGAAACATGTGTGATTCAAAAATCCCCCTCTTGCTGCTTGGGAAACCCTCTTGGACTAGCATGCTAGAGCATGCAGGATAGTGTGGAGCAGATAAACCATCCAATTGTGCCCTCTTGGGTTTAGTCAGCCCCAGTCCGCTTACGCAGTACTCTAGGGAAGAGGCTTAAGTGAGCCCAATAAAGACAAGTCAATAAACTAGACCAGAAGAAATACCTGCCTCTTCTCACTCAAAATTCTGGTCCATAGAATTCTGAGGAGGCAATGCAAAGATGGTTTGAAAGCTAGAGCTTGAGGGTGGCTTTTAACCCCCCATTACATCTATTCTCTGCCTTGTGTATAAAGTCATGGAGAAAAATTCTAGGTAAAACTTTCTAAACTCATCTGGAAAACTATAGGTTGGTGTCAGGCCTGTATTTCTTCACCATTCCCTGTACAAACTCTGTTTTCCATGACTATCATCCTAGACAGTGGAACAAACTGGTCAGTTTGATGCCTTGAGGGATGGTTGGAAAGGGGGAAAGTCCAGTGGAAGAGGAAAGGGAGGAGGAAATTGCATTCCTTATTATCTCTTGATCAAATGGGATGGAGAATTTACAGAACGACAGCCAGGCTTAGAAAAATTAATTCATACTTACTAGTGTATGATAAAGTGTTTGGGTACGCACTCACAGCTTGTATCCAAATTGCTTTAGTCACTTCTTCTTCAGTTAGATTGAAGTCTTTGTTTAAAATATTCACTACTGTTACTTTAACATGTGAGTTAGATTTTTCTGAAGTAGACAGGCTAAAAGTGAAACAAAGTCGTCGTTTGGTTAACTTAATGGAGAGACTAACAGGTCTACAAATTGACCCAGACTCCCAAATCTCCCAGCTCTAGTCTTGACGTACTAAGCCAGTTATGTAGTTACAATAATATGACCCTTGACGACACTGAAGATCTCTATTTGATTTGCAAGATACCTGATATTCAAGATGATCAAAAATAGTATCCGGTTGGAAAACACATATGAAAATTGTGAATAGTCATTTTCTGGGAGCTATAATCTCTAAAATGTCTATAAGTAGGGCATGTGGGGTAGGAGGATAGTAGAGTGGGGAGGGCATATGACCGCATGTGGCCAACCTGGATTTGATCTCCAGCACTAGGTATGATTCCCTGAGCACTGTCAGGGTTGTGGCTCCATATCAAATGAAAGTTGGAGTGATAACAGTGGGTAGGGGCTTGCCTTGCATGGGGCTGACCCAGGATTGAGTCCTGCCATCCCATATGCTGCTTTAAGCTCTGCCAGGAGTGATTCCTGTGAGCAGAATCAAGAGTAAGCCCTAAGTACGTTGGTATGGCTCAAAAACAAAACAATAAAATCAAATGAACAACACCCCCCCCCCAAACTAAAACAAAACAAAATAAATAGGACATGTAACATTTGCCATAGTAAGCTATCATGTTCTATAGGAACCAAGATTAGGGTTCTTGTGAACTGTTGAATCTTTGTACTTAGCGGTAGGGTGTTTGCCTTGCACGCAGCCAACATGGCCGACCCGAGTTCGATTCCTCCGCCCCTCTCGGAGAGCCCGGCAAGCTACCGAGAGTATCTCGCCCGCATGGCAGAGCCTGGCAAGCTCCCCGTGATGTATTCGATATGCCAAACACAGTAACAACAAAAGTCTCCAATGGAGACGTTACTGGGCCCGCTTGAGCAAATCGACGAACAACGGGAGGGCCTTTACCTTTACCTTACCATTTTTCCTAAAAGCTGCATAGTATTCCTGGTGTAGATGTACCAAAGTGAGACAATTTTTTAAAAGGATTTAAAAAAAGACAAAGGCTGATTGGCTGAAACTTTTAGCATTACATTTGTCCTGATCAACTGCCTTTTCTATATTCCATTTTAACTTTGCAGTAATTACTGAAAAGGCAGTCAAAGTACTTAGGGAATACTTATAGCCATGTTGATTCTGAGCTGTAAAAACCCAGAAGAGCCCAGACATTCAAAACTTAAATCAAATTTTGTTTTTCGGGCCAGTCATCTCAACAAAATATTCTTTTTGTAAAAAATTAGTGGGTTTTGTTTGTTTTCTTGTGGGGGCTGGAGCAATAGCACAACGGGTCGGGCGTTTGCCTTGCAAGTGGCCAACATAGCTGACCCGGGTTTGATTCCTCCGCCCCTCTCAGAGAGCCCAGCAAGCTACTGAGAGTACCTCGCCTGCAAGGCAAAGCCTGACAAGCTCCCCGTGACGTTTTCAATATGCCAAAAACAGCAACAAAAAAATCACAATTTGTTGTGAAATGTTACTGGTACCCGCACGACCAAATCTATGAACAACAGGAGGACAGTGCTACAGTGCAGTGCAGTTTTCTTGTGTGTCACACGCAACTATGCTCAGGACTTTCTCCTGCATTTGTGCTCAGATTCACTCCTGGCTGCGTTTGTGAGAACATATGTAATATCAGGGATTTGACCTGGCTTGACCATGGGCTAGACAACCACCTTAACCCTTGCGCTACTTCTTCTGAACTTGAAATTTTAATTAAAATTCCGTGGCACGGGTCATTTGTGCAAGGGGTTGGAGGTGGCAGTGGCGCCCACAGAACATTAAGAAAGGGGCACTTGGCACAAGGTTTTCTTTATCAACAGAAAAACGACCAAAAATTCATGGAATAATTCTGCAGTGAAGTTAAGAAACAAATGCTAGGGGTCACAGTGACAGTACAGTGGTTAGGACATTTTCCTGACATGCAGACAACCCATATTCAATCCCTGTATCCCCATATGGTCCCATATGGTCCTCTGTGCACTGAGTAATTTCTGAGTGCAGAGCCAGTAGTAATCCTCAAGCATCATTGTATAAGACCCAAAAAACCAAGGGTGGGGGGGGGGAATAAAGAAATTCAGTTGAGTTGAAAGGTAGCTTTTTGAAAACACCAATAAAATTTAAAAAAAAGAACAAATTCTGTCACTCATTCAAAGATCCTAGTAGCTATGTTCTAATTTAGGCAGCAAAGCTATGCATTCAGAAAATGCTGAAGGAAAAATGGAGGAACTGTGTATGTAGGTGCTACAGAGAAAAGGGGAGCATGAATGACTAGGGCACTCCACTTGGGGTGAAGAGACCTAAAATCTAGCCCCAAGAGTGCCACCATCTGCTTTCATCGAACTCCAAGTCACAGCATCCCTAAGCCTGAGTTTCTTTTTCTGTACAAAAAAAATAGTTGAGAAAATCCTCTCTCTACCCATTCTCCCTCGCCCTCTCCCATTCTTCTCCCTCTCCCTCCCCCTCCCTCTTTCTCCCCAATCCCTCCTCACTCCCCCATCTTCTCCCCACTTTGGGAACCATATGTGGTGCCTGGGATTGAACCTGAGTGGGTTCATTTCATACAAGTGCCCAACCCCCTGTACTATCGCTCTAGTGAATAAGTTCTATAAAGAACTGGGGATTCAGAGAGCAGAGAGCAGTTGGCTCAGGCTTCAGAAGGACTATTCCAGGGCCCTGAGCTGGGGAAAACAGCCTCCCCAGCAATTTGCAGGAGGACGTTTGCGTATTTGAACACCCTCTGCTCACATTTAGTGGCTCCGTTAAAAACAAAAAAAAATCACGCCATAGATTTAGGCCACTTCCCAGGGACCCACAGATGTGCTGACCATTAAACTTGGAGAACACTCCAGTCTGCACGAGAAACACAGCTAAGGGCTGTTGAAACTAAGTGCCAGAACCCTCTTTCAATAGCAGCCCCTGTACCCTCCCAGGGTGCCAGGAAAGTGAATGACACCATCCCAGTCACATAGGCGAGGTAGTAAAGGTTCAGAGAGGGTAAAAGTCTGCCCCGTCTAGCAGCAAGGTAGTCCCAAACCCAGGATGTATGCACAGATGTGGCTGACGGCACTAGAGCTCGTTGTTTCTATTTGATTGTCTAAGTAACCCTGCCATGGGAATTCCGTGTAGTCAACTAACTTATGCTTTCATACCAGAAACAATGCAGGCCCTCAAGTCACTGTCTACTGCTCACTTGGACTTCTATCCCTGATATTTGGCTCCCAGTCTCCCTGCTGGTCCTTTGGCAGGTGAATACTGAGTCCCTTGTTATTCTCCTGGCTAACAATAACAAGTGTCTCTCACTACCTAGCACAAAACTCACCACTGTTATGAAGCCTTCTCTGAATTTATATCACAGATATATACAGACACACATATACATATATACATATATATAAAAACATATGGGCATACATTTTATCCACAAGGATTTGACAATTCTTATGAATATTGATGCATCTGTGACATCATTAAATATTAGTACAGGACTGAAAGGTAACTCAAGAGGCTAAGCATATACTTTCCATACAGGAGGTCTGGGTTTGGTTACTGGAGCAACACTGGGAATGACCTGTGGAAATTGAGCTGGGAGAAGCCCTGCACTACCACGTGTGGCCACAACATGACAAATATCTAAATCTCTATATCTCTATCTATAGTTCCATATAGATATATGTGTTTTTTCTACACTGCATCATGCTTGTTTGCATTCGACAAAGTGCTCCTAGTTGGCCCTGTGAAAATCAGGTGAGCTATTGGGTTTCTTGTTTCTTAACTACTCCTCTCCAGCTCTAATATGGGCAAAGAGATGAATGGAGCTGTTCATTCTCCTCCTGTCCCCCATGAAAGCACAATACAGGAGTTGGCAGGTGGGACTTGCAGTTTCAGGGGCAAACCAAAGTGGCCCAGCGATGCCTTCAGTGTGTGTGCCTGTGGCCGAACAGCCAACCACAGACCGCAGCTTCTGTCCCAACTTCCAGTCTGGGCCAGTGTGTCTAACAACACTGCGGGGGTGGGTGAGGCTGACCACCACTCCCTTGGTTAGGGCAGGCCATGGAGCTGACCCTCCTGATGTTGCCAGGGAGCTCAGGGGAAGAAGGGAGTGACCCAGCCTCCTAAGAACCCATCAGCCCACAGCAGCTTACCTGACTTTATGAATGACGGTCTGTCCATATACAGATTCATTAAATGCTCCTTTAAACTGTAGAGAAGCACAGGTTTAATAACAACTACAAGGGGGTGGAAACCTATACTGTGGTAGGTTTTAACATTAAAGCTTAGGTATATAAACTTAATGATTTGTCACAACAAGTTACTGTTGATCAACCACTGCTAGAAGACTCAGCTCTAGCCTCCTGCTTTTAAGCTGGATCTAGGTAATGTCCTTTTTGAGCCTCTGGTTCAGAAAGTTCAGGGTCAGCATATCCCAGAATGATTTCTTCCGGGTGCTCCTCTTTCCCCAAGAGGGGACACAGTGCTAGTCCCCAGCAGGGTCAGCACTGCCTCTGCCTGAGTGGGTCTGCAGGATACACAGTGCTCTCAAGCCCAGTGAGTCTCTGCTCTGAACAATGAAATAGGACTTCTAAGAAGTTCCTAGGAAGGACAGACAGAAGACAGCAGTGACAGGTTCATTGCTTCTCAAGAACCAATTTATTTCTTTCCTATGTCTGTTCTGAGTGGTGCAGGAGTGGAGTGACAGGGGCTACTCTCAGCTCAGTCTTGGGATCACAGCTTCCACAGTGCTCAGGATATAAGCAATGCTGGGGATCTAATCTAGATCTCCTGCAGTCCAGTCCGGTGAGCTGTGACCCATCCCCAAAAGTATCACAATGCTGTAAGAGTACCCCAAATGGTGAGTGGATCTGATTAAAGCAAAGACATTTTAACCTTCACAATATGAAAATAAATTGAAATTAAATGAAACTTTGTACATTTTGACATTTTTGATTGTGATAGAAAAAATATCTTACTTATATTTAAAACGATGTTAAATTAGATGGAGTGCCCCATTCAGACACTTGTTTAATTTGTTCACATTGTTGGTTTGGGGCCTAAAGGATGCTCAGGGCTCATTTCTGCTTCTGTGCACAGAGGTCGCTCCAGGTGGAACTCAGGGGTCAGAAGTGGTACTGGGATTGAAGCAGGGCCAAGGAGAAAGCAGCTGCATACAAGGCAAGTGTTTATCTCCTATAGCATCTCTCTGGTCTGGCTCGATAGCACAGCGGGTAGGGCGTTTTCCTTGCACGCGGCCGACCTGATCAACCTGAGTTCGATTCCTCCGCCCCTCTAAGAGACCCCGGCAAGCTACCGAGAATATCTCGCCCGCACGGCAAAGCCTGGCAAGCTACCCATGATGTATTCGATATGCCAAACACAGTAACAACAAGGCTCACAATGTTACTGGGCCCGCTTGTGCAAATCGATGAGCAATGGGAGGACAGTGACAGTGACAGCCTCTCTCCAGTCTCATCTATACTTCATTTTAAACCAGACTTGTGTAGAAATTTAGTCAACTTTAAATGTAAAAGGGAAACAACTTTATATTCTTTTTCCTCTTCAACAGTGGAAATTTTAAAACATCATTATATTTATCTGCCTGCCTAACTGTAAGCTAAACATGTAGAAACACCACTCAGTCACGGGTGGCTCAAACTCCTGAAGGCCTTTTGCCATGCTGGGTGATACTCTCCAAAGTGCAGGAACATGGGGAGGCCCAGTATTCCCTGGGAGGGGCTCGGAAGCACTGAGCTCAGGGCCTTGCCACCACCAGTGAGGGTGAATTTCCTTATGTTGCACAATGGCACCACTGTTTGGGGGTGTGCCCTTGGGATGTCAGCTCTACACTCTGCATCTCAGTGATAGAAGGAAGAAGACGAGAAGAAGAAGCTTGAAAAATACTTACAAATTTAGTAATATTATAATGATACTCTTCATAAGTCATGGATCCTTTATCTTCCAAGTCAGATGTATATAATTGTTCAATTGTAAGTGTTCCAGGGAACACTCTCCCTGGAATATAAACAAAATATTTTTTTTTATTTAATGTTGAGAATCATTTCTGTTTTGTTGAAACATAGATCATTTTTCAAAATTCTAAACTTGATATGAAGAAACTATAGGAAGTTTGGAAATACTAAAACTATTACCGCAGTACCATAATCAAATATACACATTTTAATTTTTGGTCTTTTCTTCCATCTCTAGATTTTCTTGCATGGTTTACATTATTAACATTGTAAACTTTTAATATAAATTATTAATAATTTACATAATTACGAATATCATGAGTCTTCAAGTTAATTACTATGCAGTTTTTCAGATCATTATACACTCTTTATAAATATCTATTTGAAAGACAAACATTATGTGAAGCATGTATTTTTCACTGATGTAGTCACTTTGTGCCATTGAACTTTGAAATTTTAATTGTTTTAAAGGAAAAAAATTTTAAAGTTTACTGTGAATATCCTCCCAGTTAAGTCCTTTGGGGTCATCTACTCAGAGTGTAAAGGTATGACCACGCTGGGGCCTTTGCCAGAGCTCCAATGCCTGACCAATACTCTACTTGATTCCTAAAAATTGCCCGCTGTGGTACAGGAGGATGTTTCTCACACTGTGTACTTGTGTTATCCTTGCACTTTGTCAGGGCTTGGACATCTGTCATTCTCATTTGGTCCCCGTGGAAATGTTGTCTGGAACAGGGAAAGCAAGGAACACAGGCCCCCAGACCTTTGTTCTTTGTTCTTGTTTTTGGTTATATCCAGTAGTGTCAGGGCTTACACCTGGCTCTATGCTCAGGGATCACTCCTGGCTGTGCTTGGAGAACCATACGAGGAGCTCGAGATGGAACCCGGGTCAGCTGCATGAGATGAAATTACCTTAAGCTGTGTGCTATCTCTTTACCCTCTGGGAGCTCTTTGCTAAAAATAGTGTTTGGCTCTAGTTTTTGTTTTTGTGTCAAGGAATCAACTCCGGAACTGACTAAAACCTTGGGGCACATGTTATGTCATTATTGGAGTTTTCTAGTCCTTCTTCGTTATGAGATGCAGCTTTGCAGAGATTGCCCCTCCATTTGTGGGCCTGCAATGGGTGGTGCTCACGGGCTACTCCAAGCTCAGTGCTCATAGGTTTTCCTATGAAAACCTTTTTCAGGGACCCACACAGTGCAAGGTCTGGAATGGGAAATGGCCTTGTGCAAAGCAAGTGCATTACCCCTGAACTGTCTGTCCAGCGAGGCTCACCATGGATACTCACCTTCCAGACACTTGCTTTGTTTGTAGTAATAGCCCTCTTGACAAATGCAGAAGAATGTGGTATTCAGACCAACACATGAAGAACCACCGGTACAGTTACTTTTTAGACAAATATTATATGGACCTGAAATACAGTAGAAAGACCTCAAATCCACAAATTGAAAACAAATAATACCCAGAAATATGGTTTCAACTTTTCCTAACTCTTACTGGGCACTTTATATTTCTTAGCTGCATTATGTCCCTTCTGTGTCTGTGGAGGTGGAGTGGGCACTGTGGGCTAAACCCAATGCCCAGGGATCACTCTTGAGCACAAGGGACCTTAAGCTGTGCCTAGGATTGAAGTGGGGGTGGTTGCCTCCAAGGCTAGTGCTTTAGCTCTGTACAAAATCTGTGGCCCTTTCTTGGCCTCTACCTCAGTGCATGCATGCCCATGGAAGAGCTGGAAATAACCATAAGGGGGTCTGGGATTCAGGGTGAGAGTGGAAAAGACGTCGAGAGAGAGAGAGAGAGAGAGAGATATTCTGACTGCAAAAAAATAACAGAAATCCTTATACCTCAATGACCCTCCTGCATGCTGCAGTCTTCTTAAACTTCAGCTGGTTCCCCAAAAACACTTAGAGACCAAAACATGAAGAACCACCCTTTGAGCAAGATGTGTGAGCTGTTTTGTAGGAAGGTACAGGCAAGATGCTCCTGAAAGGAGCTAGAAGTTGCATTCTGTTTTGCAGACATACTGTATATACCCATGGAGAAAGGAGTTGAACAGGAAGGAGTGAGTGTATGTGATACCCATGGAAATTCTCAGAGGACTAATAAGGGCACTTGACTCTCTGGCCTTCTGAGTGGACACTGTGACTCCTGGGGACAGTCATGGAGCCATGCTTGGCTCACCTCTGGCCAGAACTGCCCAACCAGGTGTGGCCTAGCACCCCTCCTGTCTCCGAAGGTCTGAAGGAAATAAGAATGGAAATGAAATCAGAATCCCTGTGGATGTTGGTAATGGAGGATGGTCATTTCTTCATTTCTCCCAAGTGAAATAATTTTGAGCTTTGATCTAAGATCAAGTGTCTGATAAACTTCAAGGCTATCTTAGCATTCTTATCAAAATACAAATAGAAATCACTTAAAACTATCCATTTGTCAGTACTATGTCCATGACATGGTCACTTCATGAGTGAAAATGCACCCAGACACAGACATGTGTTCTGACACATGCGGAAGGCATGTCCCACGTGAGGCACAAGAACCTGTGTTATGTGTCCCAGAATGAATGATCACTGCTTTTCAGGGAGGAAACTTCGGAGCTTGATTTCCAAAAGTTGAGGATGGTCACATTTTAGCTGCACATACTTTTGCTCTGCATGACCATTTCTCCGCATAACTCTGGGCCTTGTCTATTTTAATTAAAAAATAAAATGCTACTGGCAAGAACACCAGAACTCTCTGTTATGTTGGGTTGGGTGTTGCAAAATGATGCACTAACACTGGAAAACACCTCAGTGTTTCTTGCAAAACTAAACATAGCTTTATCACTGGGTCCATTAAGAGCATTCCTTGATGATTACCCAAAGAAACTCAAATGTTTTATCATACAAAAAGGCATGCAAACATATGTAGCAACTTTACTCATAAATGCCAAGACTTGAAGCAACCTAAATGTCCTCCGGTAGGTGAATAGATCAACACACTCTGGTCTTTCTAGACAATGGGATATTAATCAGTATTCAAAGGAAATTACCAATCAAACCATGAAATGCCATGGGTTCTGGAGAGATAGTACAAAGGGTACAGCACCTGCCTTGCATGTAGCTGGCCCTAGTTTGATCCCTGGTACTGCAGGGCCTTTGCAGCACCGGAGCCCTCGCATTGACTGTTGAACTGGATGACTTGATATTCTCTAGGAGGGGTCACAAGCCTCCTAATTACCACTTGGAGGGTCTCTTAACCTCCCCCCCAAATCTAAGCTACAAGGGACATAGGAGGTACAGGGTGGTATTTCAAAATACATTAGTGTCTGTCCTCTAACAAGTATGAATCAGGGTGCTAAGTAAATGACTTCTGAAAAATCCCTTGGCTATACTAGAGAGATGATCAAGAAAATCGCAAGGAATACACCTTGTCCAGCCCCATTCTGCCTGCAGAAGTCAAGTAACTCCAAGTATGCCTGCCTGCTGGCAGTCAAGGCCTTGTTGGGGCTGAAAAGATAATATGTAGTATAGGCAAACCCGAATTTGATCCCGTGGCATCCTATATGATTGCCTGAGCACTGCCAGGATTAATTCCTGAGTGCATAGCCAGGAGAAACCCCTGAATATCACTGGGTGTGGCCCCCAAACAATAACCAAATAGAAATAAACAAATAAAGACCATGTCATCCTGTGTGGTGCCAGGCACAAAGGCACAGTGTGTTTTGCCTGAAATGAATCTGAGGACCTATGATGCTCTGTCACACCTGGTGACAAATGAATAAGCCAAAGTCAAGAGGCAAGTGCTTTTGCTGTGCCCCATGGTCGTAGTTGCTAGGCCAGAACACGACACAGAGACTGCCTGACTTCAAACAATTTCTGGTTTAGATAAACTCAAGTCAGGAGAGCGGACTGAGTCTGGCCTTCAGAGCAGCCCACCCAACAGGAAGAGCTGGGGACTAGGTCTCAGACAGACTCTGGCTATGTGTGCTTAATGACTCATTGTTCAGAGCTTTCAAAAAACATCAAGGCCGTTCAAAGAAGCAAACATGGAAAAAGATGTGTATGAAGACACTTCGCTCACCCTCACTCTCCAGCCAGCCCTTGGCAAGTTACTGCCTTTGGAGTTCCATCTCCCTTTCTAGAAATGACACTGATTTTTTCTATACCCTAATAGTCTAGGTTTGCAGTTTCTTCTAGGTCAGAGATTGGCAAAATGTTTCAAGAGCTCCATCCATATCATCTTCTGCTTTTGTGGATAAAGTTTTATTGGTATGAATACAGGTGCACTATAACCTTCTCTAGTTATTAAGACAGCATGGACTTGTGGCAACTGAGACCTTTTTGTGTCCCAAAGCTAAAGTATTTATTGCTTTGCCTTTACTGATAAAGTCTGATGACATTTGTTCTAGTCCACGTTTTGGGAAAAGAAGGAAGCAGCTTCTGCTTAAAAAAACTTTGTCTTTAGGTAATGATCCTTTTTAAGTTATGACTATTTGAGAACTGCCATTGATATACCTTTTATCCCCCTGGCTAAAGTTCCATAAGTTTTCTCAAATTCCCACTGTCATCAGTCACCTTTGTGATCTCAATTTTTCATAAATGTTTGACAAAAATTCAGCGTCAATTCCACTATTTCCATAGAGCAAGATGCTAGATCTGTGGGGCTGAAGGCCTGAGGTCTGTTTGACCCAGCCTGCTCTGAGACACAGAAACTGATTCCAGTACTCTCTTTGGGACAATCAGGAGATGGCACATCAGGTTAGATGTGTGCCTGGTGTGTGCCTGATGTGGTTTCAAGTCCTGGTACTAAGGCCCTGATACTGATGGCTGGCTGCAGCTGTGGAGTCCACAGCATCTCTGGAGGGGCCCAGGGGCAGCAGCCCATCCTCAATCCTTGCAGTGACATGTGTCTGAGAATGGCGAGGTGGCCCCTGGCCTCAGAGCACCCTGCAGGACCCACCTCTCCTTGAAACATTTCCTTAGGGAGAGGACAGTTGTAAAAGTAGCTTTTACACGCCCGAGTTCATAAACAGGGTGTCCAAATAACTGCGAAAGGGTGAGTGTGAGGGAGGGGTGAGCAGGATGGAACCTCTGGGAATCTCGGCTCTGCCAAACTATTGCCTCTGGGACTCGGGCTCTTTAATCTGAGCAGTTTATATCCAAGGAACCTCGGACTTCATAACACGACTTCCCTAGCCCAGAAAACTTATTTATAACCATCCCCTACAAAGTAGTCTAGTGGGAATAGCTCTTACCAGTGCGAGTGGACACGACAGCACCTGTAGTGGTTGAACCTTGGGCAGTTGTAGTGGTAGAACCTCCAGCATTTGGGATGGTAGGAGATCCGGGAGTTTGGGTGGTAGGAGATCCGGTAGTGGAGGTTTCTGCACTTGGGAGGGTATTTTCGGCACCTGTGGAAGAGCTTTGACTCGCGACTGGAAGACAAATGTACTGAGTGTCAGGAGACAGAAGGGTTACTACATAATGGCGGTCATTTTTATTTACAGTAACTAGTACCCAATCATTCTTTCTGGGAAAAAAACCTCTGACTACATTTAAAAGGAAAACCCGTGACTACTTCTAAAAACACTACAAAATTATAATAAAGTTTGAAACAGAACAGAAACTAGAAAAATGTTATCAGGCAGTATTCCAAATAGTTAATTTCTACCATGGTGCCACCAGGAGTCCCAGGACACGCCTTCAGTTGCAGGACTGTCTGCTCGCTACTCTGAGCTGTCCTCAGTGAGACACTGAGATGCCACCAGGGGCGCTGTCACTATCTTAATTCCTTAATCGGGATAATTATCCCGATTTCCATTTCAGTGTTTTAGCATTGAGGGATATGAGAAGGGAGGCATGAACACGTATTTAAATGTTTTTAAGTGAAAATATCTCATTAAGTGGACATTAAACTTCCCGTTCTCTTTGTAATAAGTACCCACTAAATTCTAGACTTTGGGGTTTGGGGGGCTTTAGGGTGTTGCGTCCCACCCAGTGATGTTCTGGTTTACAACTGGTTTTGTGCTCAGGGATCATCCTGGTGGGGCTCAGGGGACCATGAGGAGTGTTGGGAATAGAAGCCAGGAGGCTGCGTGCAAATACCCTACCTACCTACCGTCTCTCCAGTTTTCAGGATGAACGTACCTGCATAGTTGGAATTTGTTAATGAGCGGTTTTCATTATTTGTATAACAACTCAGTTCCCACATCAAAATGATTTATTAATTTCGATTATTAAATCAAAGCTTAACGATAAAATAAAAATACAGAGAGGGAAAAAAGCAGAGGCCACCTCTTTCATGTCTACACATATCCAAAATGTCCTCCAACACAAAGTTCACTTGAGAGCCCTGGAAAAGGAGATTTACACAAAAAATCCTTTCTCTTTTCTGCTCCCTGATTTCTGTTAGGACAGTGATTGAAGGGCTGGGGGATGAACAAATGACCACTTTGCCCTTTGTAGTCGGAGTGACCTTTCCGGTCCCAGCTCAGGGTCCACTGCCTTCTGGCCTCCACTCTTCTCAGTAACTATCCTGTGCTCACCCACTGAGGGCCCAGCTGGTGTCTGCGCATGCCCAGGTGCCATCTGGGCCATGAGCACTGCAGGGACCTGGTCTAATCCTCAATTCTGGAATCTGTGGCCCCTGACCATAGCACTGTCCCTATGGGTGTCTTTTTCCACCAAACGTTGACCAAGGACAAAGGGTAGCTCGCATCTGAATGGCACAGAGCAGGGACAGGAACCCCTGCAGACCATTTGGTGGCAAACGGGCTCTGTTCTTGCCCCTAGGAAGAGTAACATCTCTGTCCTGAGCACCTCTGCTGAGTCAGAGAAAGACTCAGCACACTGGGTCTTACCCAAGACACGCCCTTCGCTGCTGGCTGCTCACACCTTTCAGGAATGAGATTCCTGGCTGCTGGCGGGGCTGGGCAATCCCGCTGGGATTAGGGGTGGTGGGGAATGGGTACTTGTGGAGGGATGGGTACTCGATAATTGTATAATTGAAACCCAAGCACAAAAATTTGTAAGTCTACAACTGTAACTCATGATGTTTCACTAATAAAAAAAAAGAATGGAAGAGTCTTCTCTGCTCCCTTTTCTCACAGAGAAGCTCCTCAGAGAGAGAGAGGAGTTCATGCAGTACACCATTCCTTTCGTTCCTCCCCTCATGCCTCTCTCCAGCACACTGGGCACCAGGGAAACTGGTCTCCACATCAGTCCTGCTGGGTTCCAGGCTCGTCCCTTGCTCAGGGCACACACTCTGGTCCATTTACTCCTTGGTCACTCAGCACAGGGATGGTCTCACTGCAGAGTGACACAGAGGTTTTGAGACTCCCCAAAACCGTGACTGGGCATGTGAACCCATGCCTGTTTCACTGGGGACTCACCCTGCTGGATCACCTGAGCTCTCTGCATCAGAAAACACCCTCCCCACACTAGCTGAGACACACCAAGATAGGCTGAGACCCTGATACCTGGTCCCCTGACCTCTGTCCCCTACCCTCTCCCTAGCCTGAATATCCTCCCTTTGGTGGCGGTCATGACTCTTTCGTATGGTAGCTGCCCACAGCACTGGCCTTTCTGGGAGCGAATCTTCCCACTTCATCCATTAGGAACTTCCAACCACTTCTCTGACAACCAAATGCCCACACTGACCATCCCAACTTCTCTAAAATTGATTCCATTCATGTCTTCTTATTTCACATCAAATACTTTATTACTTGCTTTCTTTATTTTTGCCCACAGAGTTAGAAGTGATTTAGGCTACACCTGGCAGAGTACAAGCGCTCTGTACTCAAGGGTGTTCATTAGTGGTGCTCAGAAAACCATATATGATGCCAGGGATTGAATCAGCTGGACACCAGCCACATATCAGGCTTCTCTCCTTTAATAACTCTCCAGTCAATACTTTATTCTTTTCATGGACTAGGTCTGGATTTCCTTTATTTCTCACCTCTAAGAGACAACATTTTCCACCACAGTCATCCCAGAGAACATTTCTTGTTTTGAGATGTTAAATTTTGGGCCACACCTGATTCCTAAGCCCTGTTCAGGAGGCATATTTGATACCAAGGATTCAACCAAGGTTTTTCACAAGTAAGGCAAATGCCTTATTCTCTATACTATCTCTTCAGTCCCCAGAAATCTATTCTTAACTCAGATGAGAAAGTGCATTGCTAAAGCCCTTCATGCTACTAGACTTATTGGATCTCGAATTCTTAAGTCCAAGTCCAACTGGGAGAGGAGAACTTTTCTGTGCATCGCTGGGTGAGACAGCCAATACCTGCCAGGAGGACGCTGGGCACTGGGGAATCCTTGTCTGACTTAGAAACTCTCAGATGAACCCCTATTGGCTCAACCTCAACTCAGACTCCAGAGAACCTTTTCTACGGCTCTGTTTTCCTTCATCAGAGACCGAAATGCCTTGCGACCTGAGCTGAGTTGGAGAGGAAGATTCACCCACAAAATACTGTTCTTTCTTCTGCTTCCTGTCCTCCTATCCTCCTTCCTCCCTTCCTTCCATACTTCTTCCTTCCTTCCTTCCTTCCTTCCTTCCTTCCTTCCTTCCTTCCTTCTTTCCTTCCTTCTTTCCTCTTTCTTCCAACTTTTCTCTTCCTTCTTTCCAACCTTTCTTCCTTTCTTCCCTCCTTTCTATCTTGTCTCCCAACGCCTGTTTCTGTTTCTGTTCAGTGAGGATTGGGAATTAAACGACAGGTCACATTTCAAAGGCAACACACTAAAGTCATAATATTTTTTTTAGTGTTCCTTTGGGTGCTGGCTATCTCTCAGTGGTGAAGCACCTGCCTGTAAGAGAATACTGATCCCCAGAATCACTCCACATACCTGAATGCCATCCCCGCTCTGCTTTTGGGGATCCCCAACACCAAAGCAAAGTGTGGGATCGCTGGTGACTGCCACCAAGTGTGTGTGTGAGCAACTAAACCGAAGTGTGCAAGCCCTTGTGAGGACTGCACCCAAAAGCAAGCCACGGGAGCATCACAGCCAAGTATGCAACCCCTGGTCTTCACAACAGCAACTGCCACAAAGGGAAGGAATGTGGAAAATGAAACAGATTCAAAAAGAAAAATGGCCCTTACCTGAGATTGTGGAAAGGAGAGCAAGAAGAACCAGGTGAGTGAAGCCCTGCATTCTGGATGTTCTTGCTGGCAGTCCAGGAGCAAACGACTCCCCCTGCCCACTCTCCTTAGTTTTAACTCTCTCTCTGGTACAAAGTCCAGCCATTAACTGATATTGCACCAAACAAGGCAATCACCAGTTATGGCTGGTCATATACCACAGGTCTCAGTGATAAGACAGGGGAGCCCGGCTTTACAATGCTCCTATTTCATAGTCTAAAAGGATTTAGGACAATCCATATATGCAGAGGATGGGAGGGGGTGTATGTGTGGTGAGAAGGACAGAGGTCATGTCCTTATGTCTCAAACGTGCAGCTGCTTGAGGGGACACTGATCCTCTTGGCCCCGGTGTTCTGAGCCGATCCACACTCACTCCGTGGGGTTCAAGTTTCCCAGGCTTTATTACAGTGCCGAGAGGCCTTGAGTGGAACTTCCCTATTTCCCCACTTTGTTACCACAAACTGTTGACCCCACTGCAGGATTCTCTTCCCTCCATCCCCACCTATGTCCCTACCTGGTGCCAGGATCAAACCCAGGGTCTTGCACACGAGAGGCCCATGCTCTAGCTCTGAGACCCCTTCAGAGCCAACCTGGGCCTCTCTGACAGACACTCCAGAAACTCTGAAATCATGTCTGGAAGCTTTCGTGGCTCTCTGCATGGGAGGGAGCCCTGCAGGTCTGGGTCTGTCCCACTCTGCTGACCCCACACAGCAAACATCAGAGCAGAGAGACGTAGAAAGTCTGACTTTCCAGAAGGCCTGTGGTCCAAGAGTACAGGAAAGGGAATAACTTGAAAGACATCTCTGATCTCCACCTTCCTGGTTCTTCTTTGGCCATTTCGACCCGTCACCTCTACCGTCAGCTCCTCTGGTCAGCTCTTACTCCTCACCCCACATCTTACCTGGAATGAGTTTTATCACCCCGTATCTCATCCCAGACTGAAAAATTAAACCAATACCACCTTTCAGATATTAGCCAGGGTTTTAATTCATCTTAAAAATACGTTGTTTAAAAAGTCAATACACATTTGTGTATGTTAGTTTTCTCCTTCCCTTCTTATCACTTTTCCTCCTACTGTGAGAGCGAAACTGATGCCATGACAAGCTTCATTAATTCTCAGATAGGCCTCAGTTTCTGTTTCCCTAAAGCAGGACTTGCAGTTTCTGGTAAATTCCCAGTTGAGTAATTTGCCGAGATAAGGAATTGGGCATTTGGGTCTGGGTGGTCATGAGGGGTCATTGTACCCTCCTTCGAAACTGTTGCTGACCATTGTCTAATTGCTGGCCACCATTGTAATAGGGACAATACTAAAAATAAATCACCATATAAATTGCTTCTTAACTCTGAACCCTATATAATCTGCTTGTGATTTGTAGCCAGGGTTATTGTCAAGACTCCACTGCGTTGGATGAGACTTGGACCCTAGCTCGAGCTAGTAATAAAGTTCCTTTGCTTTTACATTATCATGTGTGGACTCGGTCTCTTCGCAATTGGAGATCTGAAACTCGGGCACAACATTACCAGCTTAAGTTTGTTCTTCCAAATCTCCCATTACCCAGTCCTCCTATTGCTATTGACACACTTATCCATCAGTTTCATACTTTTTGTGGAATTCCTTTGATCTGCAGGCATCCCCACAGCCATGGTCCTTAGAAAACTCCCCAATCCCCACCTGGACCATCTAGAGTTCAATTTCTTCATGCAATTTGCTCTGGGTAACCTTTCAGAGTCAGAGTAGTGAATCTGCCTCTCAGTATGATTATTTTCACATCATTCCCTCATCAATTATTAGGCCCTGCACATCAGTGCAGACCCTTTCTCATGGAGCCAACGCCTATGGGAAACACTGCCCATCAGCGACTTCACACCAGCAGCTGTGCTCTAGTTCCTTCGCGATGATCGATCAAGTAACACTGTGAGTAAAGCACACCACAGTAATTTCTGGAGAGAGAAACACAGTCGATTCTTCTGTTTAAAATCCTGGTACTGCACATCATTTCTGACCAAACCACAGTCCGGTTTCCGTGAGCACAACACTTGGAGTGCCAACCACAGTGCAGAATAGATGTTTGAGAACCAAGGTCATAGTTTGACCCCGACCAGCACATGTGTGACCAACACAGCTAGAATGAGCTCAAGAAACACAAGTAACGATTGTGACCCCTGTCAAGCATCGTGGCCAAGAATTTAAGCACCACGACCTACTGGATGGCCCCCAATGAGTACCACATCCAAAGGTGTGTACTTTGGTCATCACAACAACTGCATCTATAGAGGAAAAGAAGGTGAGAGGAAAAGGTCATGAGAGTTGCCAAAAATAAATTAATTTGAAAAGTGAAACAGTGCTTCATGTCATTCAAAAAAGTTTGCTTTGAAAACATTCATTAATTGTAGTGTCTTGGCTCACACTTTGTAGCAGATTTAGTGGTGAGTCTGGAGAGCAGAGCCACGAGTGAATGTAAACGACGGTGGCTGTGGGAAGTTGCCAGGGTTCCCGAAGAATGGGGGTGGAGGGAAGATGCCCACCTTCTACTCTGTGAAGACCAAAAGTTCTCAGCATGTACCTGGAATTTTTGCAGTTTGTTGTCTCTGCAGAGACTATTCACGAGGATTTAGAATTGGGCCATTTGCATAGCAGCAGCTGTGGATTGTGGGGTGGCCACTAGGCTTTGGGAGGATGGGAACTGGGCCAACTGACCTTCAAAGGGTGCTCCAGAATATGAAACCTGTTTCATATTGTTCAAAAAGTTTAAATTGCTAATATTTAATCTGGTGAAAGTGCAAATAAAAATTGTTCTTGGGGCTAAAGAAATAACACAGTGGGTAGGGCAATTACATTGCATGTGGCCAGTATGGGTTCCACCTCGAACCCCCTTATGGTCCCCAGATCACTACCAGTAGTTGTCTTTGAGCACAGACCCAGGAGTAATCCCTGAACACCACCGGATGTGTGTGGCCTCCTGGGGGAAAAAATCTGATCTATTGAGTGAGGAAGTAACATCTGAAATTTTACCAAATGAAAGGGATATTATGTGTAAAATATACTTCTTGCACTATTATGTATATTCTAGAACACAGAAACTTTAAACACTCAACAACATGGTAACTGGTTTTGGTGAAATTGTAGCTATATCACAGTGGGTCAAAACTGGGTATGGATGATAATTGTTATGTTTATTGTTATGAGATCTTGGGAGTAAGACAGCGTTTTAATTCCTAATCTTTTAGGACTTAATTACTTTTTAGGAAAGTATCATTCTAAAGATAAACTCTTGATGGAAACATAAACAAATCAGTGACTTGGGTTGTTGATATTGCATGGGATACCAGGGATCTAACTCGGGGCCTCACACATAAAGGCAGGTGTTTTACCTCTGAGCTATTTTCCCTGAGCCCCAAATAATGAGGAACTGCTGGGAGGCAGCCCTATGGTTGAGCTTTCTTCTTGCAAATTTTCCTCCTCACAGAGAAATGAGGTCCTTGCTGAGAGGGAGAATCAATGCCCACCCATGGGTTTTTTGTTACCGAGGATGTGTTCCAGAACAACTGGTCTTTAAACATGGTGAATTTGACTTGACAAGGTTAGCTCATAAAACTCCATGACTGCTCACTTACTCACCTCTCTAGAATTTAATAATCTCTACACAGATACTTCTTATCATGGAATAACATATGGTCGTAAGTCCAGTTGAATTTATACTCATATAGCAGATTGCAAGGGGGTCTTTTCCCAGGAAATGGTTGACTTCTATCCTACTTCCTCATTCTTCTTGAAGAGAGGAATGATGGGAAGGTTGAGGGCAGAAGGCTGTCTCAGTGGCTACAATCTATAGTTAAGCCTTCCTTGTGAAAGAAGTGAATGGTCTAATTTCTCAGGGAGGATTTTATCTGTTGCTCTTTGAGACAAAAATTTCTGACAACACAGAGAAACACATTTGCCTTTTTGGTTTGTGACTACACCTGTTTTGTACTCAACCTTCTCCAGCACATTATACCCACAGGGAGGGAGAAGCCTTCAATAATCTGAAAGTGTATTTCCTAGGACCAGCAGCACAGCATGATCCTGAACCTTACCAGAAGTCAGGTCTTCAGGTATGAGCCTTGATACAGAATGAACAATCAGTTCAGTCCCTGGCCACATCCTATGTGCTGCTGTTGTTTCCGTGGCCAGGGTTTGTACACATGGTGAGGCACGAAAACGGGCTGCATAATCCAGTTGTGGTGTAGTTCATGTTTTGATGTAGTCTCAGTGAGGGGGTCACATTCTTCATTGCATGGGCCACACAACTCACCAGGGGTCACACAGTTTTCAGTTGGGAAGCTCATGCACACTTAGTTGTGATGCGGGAGATCCCAAACAGAAATAACACTGGATTTGCAAGTAACAAACACGGAGTACCTAGGGAGGTACTTGTGACCCAAGAAAAGCAGGTACATTGCCATTCCAGGCCCTGGAAGGCTGTTTTAGCATGGTACCAGGTGTTCTGATATCCTAAGTGATATGAGAATCATGAAGTTCACTGCACCGAAGATAATTTAGTAGGGCCATGGACACAGCACTAGGTAACTAACATTGGTTCATCTATACAAGGATAGTTAGTAGTTGTGTTTTCAAATACATATCAGTATTCTAATTAGATCCTAAAGAAAATTTTCTTCACTTCTACTTCCCTATTTGCATATTTCCCTTTAAAAGAATGAGAGACCGGGCTTTGAACACAGCAACTTTGGTAATCAAAGCTATCGGTCTATCAATCTTGGGGTTAATTTAATTGTGATATTTATTTTGATAACTTTCTGTTTTTGGCAAGGAAACTAGTAAGTCATTGAAGGTGGTGATGAAATTTTTATTTTAAAAGTCAATTTAAGGGCGTTGTAGTGGGAATCAATAATCAAGAACCTGCATTTAAAGTATGAAGCTTCAAGTTTAATCTCTAGCTGTGCTCCCAAATATCATGTACAGTCCCAGAGCACTTCCCTTGAAGTCCCAGGTGCCATAACAGGGCTTTGATATGAGGTATATCAAAACATGTGTGTGTCCCTGGGCATCACAGCAATCATGACAACAAGCAGAGAGGAATGGGGGGGGGGAATAAGTTTATTTTATTCTTTCACACACCCATACACACAGAAACATGTCTTTCCTTTGTTGTAACAGAATTTACTAAATCCCTCACACAAAAAAAATCTTTAGGTGAGAAAGCGTGAAGATTTAATTATTTAATGTCAAGACAAATCCAAACATGCAATCACTGAAATTTTGTCCCTGAGAACAAGAACACTTTTTATAGGACTTTTTCTGGCAAGATAACAAGTTGTGAGACCTAGAGGAGAAAAGCAGAAGAGTGGATTTTCTCAGTTGATTGCATCATGACAGGACACTGAGGGATGTTGTAGCATGAGGACAAAGCATGGGGCAAAGAGGGGGCACTTGTCGCACAGAATTATTTTGTTGGAAAAATTCTGTTTTGGGGCTCCATAGAGACATTGTTAATCTATTAATTGTTTCAGTTTCCCTGCTTCCTTCCCCTCTAGGTAGCAGTCTAGTTTGGGCCCTTCTGTTCTGGTCAACTTTATGATTTAAGGTTGATTATTTTTGCACAGTTCCCAGAAAGAGCTCCCATCTCTGGCTGCCTCTCTGATTACTTACTTAGCTACCTGCTTATGTTTCTAACTTTCTCATCACTACAACAATACATCAATATAAGGCATTTATTAACTAAAAGGATACAGGAAGAGCGAAGAAAAATTGCCATTTAACCCTTATAAACGTTTTCTCTATTGATGTTGCAATAATTGTGGGGAATGTCACACAAACTCTTGATTCTGAACAACTGGCTACAATCCAATTGTATTTAACTTGGTGCTACAGACCTTAGCTAACACCTGAAAAGTTGTACCACAGGATCTAACTTGATCCTTGCCCTCCAGGGCCTGCCAGACATTTGCATATATAAATACTCTTGTAGCTATGCCAGATGGCTATGCACTACATTTGCTATTGGGTTCTAATGACTACAAAAGTCCAGTCATTACCTGGTCTGAAGACTTTGGTAGAGCACCAGAACCTTGAACCCTGAGTCACAGCCCAGGTTTGTTTGCTAGACCTCGGTGTTTATGTTGCTGTGGGAAAGTCATGACTACGAATTTCTTGTGATACGGATACACAAAAAATTCTACCACTGTCTCTGCTTAGAATTAGGAAACGTGAATCCTATATTTCTGTCCAGGTCTTCACAAATATGGACCCTCACCCCCAACCGTCACACAGAACCAAGCACTATAAAGAAACAGAGGAATTCACTAACACTGATGCATACAGACAAACATTTAGGAGAATCCCCAAGTGCATTAGAGCTTTCTAAATTCCTTCATGAAATCTTCAAAGTATCAACCCTAAGATTTCTCTCTGAAATAAGGGCAGAAAAATAAGAGTATAAGGAAAATCCAAAGATAGGTCAATGAGTTAAATAATAGATATTTAGACACACAGCACAGAAGTTCACTGGAATGTCAGAAGCTGAGTATTCAATCATTCTCACTCTATTGCCCCTGTGATGTGACCTTTTTTAATGGGTCCAAGGAAACCCAATGAAACTCCTGCTGCCTGACTCTCAAGCGCAAATCAAGCATGGCATTAGGATTAACAATTTTACTCCTTCAACTACACTACTCAAAGCACCCAAAAATCTGAAAGAAAAACGGGGAAACAAAGGAACTCATCTGCTCTGATTGAGAGGAATAGAAGTCCCAGCAAATCACTGAGTTCAAATAAAGCCTCAAGTCTCATCGATGAGAAGTTCAGATCAAAGTTCCATGCAACTGATCTGAATGGAAGTAATCATTGGAAGGAAAATTCAACCAACTCAAAGATGAAGTGATCCATGGCATTAAAGGGCCCATACAAATGGAATTAAGGAGAGAGGCCCCCACACAGATTCAAGAGGTGAAAACTGAATAGCACAACAAAATAAAAAAGAAAGAAAATAGACTCAAACAAAACAGTGCCACGACATATAGTAATCATATTGGTAGTAATGATAAGACAAAAGCAGAATCTAAAAGCAGCTTAAGCAAAGAAAACCCTGAATATAAGGGAAACAACATAAGAATCATAACAGGTCTTCCATATGATACCATAATCAAAGTACTAAATAAAAAAAAAAAACTTTCAGCCTAGAGTCCACTATCTGTAAAGCTGTCATTTAGACTTGAGGGAGAGATAAGAACCTTTTCAGTAAAGAGCAGCTGGCAGCATTTGTGACAACAAAAACAACCCAGTGAGAGTTTCAGAAATGTCACTATGAACAAGCGGACACTTGAGAAAACATTTTAATTTCACACACAAAAAAATGAAAGTGTAGCCACTTATATCAGTAATATCTCTCTATGTCGTTGAACTAAACTCCCCAATAAAAAGGCATAGAGAGATGGATCGGGAAATAATATCCAATTATTTACTGCCAACAGAAAATTCCTAATTTCACAGAATAAATACTGATTCAGAGTGAAAGGACAGAAAACATCATACAAACCAATGGGAGACCAAAAATGGCTGGATATCCACACTTACATCAGACCAATTTGCATTCGGTATAAAGAAAGTAATCAGAGGCAGTAATAGATGCTACTAATTGGTTAAGGAACAAATAGATTTAAAAATTTCTGTCGTTATCATTTACCAAATGAAGGCTCAGAAAAGTTCATAGAGCTTCTACTCAGAAACTTAAAGGAATACACATATAGAAAAATAATAGTAGTGGGAGTTCTTCAACACTCCACTTTTGCCACTAGACAGAACAAACATTCAGAATACTAGGAAAGAGTCGAGAGTCCTAACTGACATGCTAAAAAAGTGGGCTTGTTCATTCTTCAAAAGAATACACATTCTTCTTTAGAAGAATAGAACATTCTTCAGGATAAAGCACATCCTAGAAAATAACTCAAACATACATAAACTTATGAATATAGAAATCATACAAAGTACATTTTCAGACCATAGTGAAATTAAACATTCAACCAAAGTAAAAATTAAGGGAATTTTAAAAAGATGGGGCTAACTTCTGACATTTGGAAGCTGAAAAAGCACTGCTAAAAAACTAGATCGAAGAGAAAAATTAAGGAATATATAAAAAGATCACTCAAAACCACTAGAATGAATGTACAAGTTGTCAGAATCTGTGGGATAAAGAAAAAGCTATACTCAGGGGAAAAGTCATAGCAAGTGATAAGAATGAAAAGGCCCAAATCAACAACCTAACCAACATCTCAAAAACCTGGAGACAAAAGAGCAAACAAACCTTTAAATTAGTAGAAAGAAGGAAACAGTAAAACCTACAGCAGAAATCAACAAAATAGATGTCAAGAAAGCAATTCAAAAAATTTATCGAACTAGCAGGCTCAACATAGATTCAACTTGCAAAACATTTTAATAAACTCTCAAACAATGGTTTATATCCCCATGGTGAGATTTTACACAAAGTTTATTAAAGTATTTTTTATAATTCTAATACTCATATAGTAATAATAAGGAATATGAAAAAAATTATTTTGAGCCTCTACGGGGAAAGATTTGAGGGTTGTATGGTTGGGGAAATGGGGGCAATGGTGGAGGGAAGGTCACAGTGGTGGTGGGACTGGGGGGTGAATTTTGAATTTCTGTAACAAATATGTCATGAACAACTTTGCAAATGATGGTGTTGAAATATAGTGGAAGAGAAAAACAGAATTGGGAGGTATCTCATTACCTAATATGAAATTGTATTATAAAGCTGTAGTGATCACTAAAACTGAGTGGCACTGGGATAAAGTCAGGTTCTTTTGTCAATGGGTCAGAATCTAACAATCAAGAACAAAATCCCATATATATGGAAAGTTAACTTTTGATAAAAGAGATGTAAACATGGAGTGGAGTGAAGATAGCCATTTCAAAATATGGCTCTGTGAAAACTGGATAACTACATGTAAGAAATTAAAGTTAGATTCGTATCTCACATCTTACACAAAAGCCAATTCACAGTGCATCACTGACTATGAGATTCAGTAAGAAACTATAAATAGCACTGAGGAAAATATAGCAGATGTTCCACTGGCTTGGTTCTTCACATGCTACCTGTCTGAATGCAAGGTTATGTCCCAGTGGAAAACCAGCAGAACTGTACTACTGTACAAGAAGGGAGACATCCATGACATTGGCAACTATCGCCTGATCTGCCTGTTGTCTGTCATCTACAAGTTGTCATTCAAGTCATCCTGAATAGGATTGGCAGAACACTAGAGGAAGGACAACCATGCGAGCAAGCTGGTTTCCAAAAGTATTCAGCACAATCAACCATATCCATATGATAACCAAGCTCATTGAGATTTCTCGGGAGTTCAAGATGCCGCTCTGTCTAACTTTCATTGATTTAAAGAACGTCTTTGATTCTGTTGAGACTGAAGTGTTCATCGAAGCCCTAGCCAGATGGGGCCTTAAAACTCAATACATCAGGATCCTCTGTAAGCTGTATTATGGATTCACTACCAGAATATCACCATTCTACAAAGAAGTGATCATCCATGTCAAGAGAGGGGTTCGGCAGGGTGATACCATTTCACCAAAACTCTTCAGTGCCACTCCTGAGAACATCATGCGATGACTGGAATGGGAAGGAATGGGAGTAAAAATAGATGATTGGCAACTACACCATTTCTGCTTCACTGATGCCATCATTCTAATAACACCAAACATTAGCCATGCGGCACAAATGCTCGCCGACTTCAACCGTGAGTGTGGAAAGGTCAGACAACAGCTGAATCTCATGAAGACAATGTTTGTGAGAAATAGTCTCATTCCTGATGTTCCATTTTCTCTCAACATGACAAACTTCTCCGAATGCACAGTTATGTGTACCTAGGTCGAGAAGTCAACATGACAAATGACCTGGCACCTGAGTTACACAGGAGGAAGAGAGCGACTTGGAATACCTTCAAGAGCATTGAAGAAATAGCTAAGAGGACGAAGAATCTCCGGCTCCGGGCACATCTCTTTGATTTCACTGTTCTTCCTGCATTAACATATACCTCAGAGACCTGGGCCCTATTAAAACAGGATGAGAACACTATTTGAGTCTCCCAAAGAGGAATCGAAAGAGCTATGCTTGGAGTATTAATCACACTTCACTCAAATGAGAGAAAGAATTCTGAGTTCCAACCTCTGTCGACCATCAAGAATCAGGGACACTGTCTGGTGTGCCAAAGCATCAAAAATGAGATGGGCTGGAAAAGTAATGAGATTTGGAGAAGACTGTGTAAACAAAAAATGGCAGGCAAAGGGATGGCAGCAGCCAATCTCTCCCGCCGCCGCGTTCCGTAGTCTCAGGCGGTTTCCCCATTCCATGGAGGTCAATGGCGATGGGCAGGTGAAAGAAGGAAATGACGGCCAGGAATTCTTTGGTCTAATAGCAGTTACAAGGAAGAAACTTATGTAATGGAGGGCCCAGGATCTCTCAAGTACATGTTTTCCAGGTACTCTCAGGCCTATGCTCCCCATTCTCTCAGTTCTCTCAAACATGTGTTCCCTAAATTCTCTCAGCCTGTTTCCCCATTCTCTCAGACTTGTCTCTTTGGTTCTCTCAAACACGTGTCCCCCATTCTCTCATGCCTGTGTTCCCCGTTCTCTCAGGCACGTGTTCTCCCAGAGAGCCCCGAAAATCTCCTTATATAGATCATAGACCTCCAAAGGGTGCAATACAGTGATGTCATCAAAAGGAGTTACAGAAAGAACATTTCGGGAGCAAAATATACATTGTTTCTTTACATCTGCAGGCCAGTAATTTTGGTTTCTAGAAAGAAGATACAAAACCAAGACTGAAACCTTTCACAAGCACTTTTACATGCTACAAGCACTTGGATTAGCATCCCAAAGACCAGTTAGTTAGAGCTTGGAATATACATTGCAAAGACAAGTATCTGAGCTTTGTATCCCAAAGACTAGCCTGGCTAGAGCTGGGAATCTACATCCCAAAGATCAGCCTGGCTAGCACCTAAGATATGCATATCTAAGATCAACTAGTTTCTGTGAGAAAAGGGAAAATGACTCTTACAATATACTGAAATTATTAACTGAAGGCAGTTTGAAGGGGAGAAATGTTCAGCCTCATCCAAACTAGTCAGGACACATGGGAAAGCCACTTCTAGGACAGATTCTCATTTAACAGATCAACCCACCCTAGAACGGAATTCCCTGGGTGTGTTTCTCCTCTCCTTGTCTAACCAACATATAAGCAAACATAATATAGATCATTTTGTATGGACACAGTAAGAAATACCTTAAGCTTATAGAACTGCTCTCCTAAGGCCATCTCGATCTCAGACTACAGTGCTCAGAAAGATAGTCTTTCCTAACCCAAGCAGGGTACTAGTCTCGCTGCTACTTTTGGATCATGACAGTATTTGTCTATATCAAACTCCTAACTTATAGTTAAGAATCGTGGCCCGTTGACCTGGCCCATCTCGATGCCAGGGTAGCACATAGCTTACCTGCTTGCCCTGGCTCCATCCAGTCCCTCGTTGGGACCCAGCTTTTGGGGACGCTAGGTACTGAGGGCAACTGAGGCTTAAGTTGAGAAAGCAGATGCCCAGGAATGAATAATATTCAAAGTCAATTAAATCCTAAGTTACAAAGCACAATATTGTTTTCCTGTATCTGAACAAAAAGGACATTGCATTAAAGTAAACTATTCAAAAGACATAAGGAGAGGAGAAAGGAAATATTAACTTACAATACAAGATCAGTGTCCTAGAAGAATCTGACCTTACAAATTAACAGATTCTGATTAGGGGAAAAGCGGATTAACTGGTTGGGGAAGTGAGCATAGAGAAGTGGTTACAGATAAGCAAAGGAATGGAAGTGACTCGGGAGCACTGTAATGGGTGCAACCTGGTAAACCTAAACTCCTTGTATTTCAACAGATGACCACTGGACTAGAGCCATTACTGACTGGATTCCACAGGATAATCTAAAAATCGCATGACTGCCTACCTGTGAGATGGTCGGACTTATTCGTCCAGACCCTGAATAGTCAGTTTGAGGCTCTCCATGTTCCTAGAATGAGCAGACACCATTGGAGTACACTAGCACGTGACAGGAATGAATAGAGATGTTACTGGCGCCACTGGAGAAAAATCAATGAGTAACGGAATGTCAAGTGATCAAGTGATCAAGTGAACACATCAGATAAAGGAATGATATCCAGAATATGTAAAGTATTCACAGAGATCAACAAAAAAATTTCAAGAACCCTATCAAAAAGTAGGAAGAGGAAGTCAACAGACACCACTCTCAGTAAGACAGGTGATTGTTCAATAGGCACATGAAATAGTCTAATCATCTGCCTACATAAGCTCTTAACATCATTTTTCATTAGGGAAACCCAAATCAACAATGAAACACCATCTCACACCAGGGAGAGTGGCACCTACCAAAAATAGTGGAAACAACTTCTGTTGGCAAAGATATGGTGAAAAAAGAACTCTCATCCATTGCTGGTGGGGATGTCTGGTTAAGCCTCTGTGCATAGCAGTATGGAGTGTACTCAGTAAACTTGAAATTGAGCTGCCATATGACTCAGAAATTCCACTTTGGGCATCTACCCCAGGGGAACAAAAATCATTCATTCAAAATGATATGCACACCATTATTCATTGCTGGTCTCGGTAAAATAGCTAAGATATGGTGTTCACTGACAGATCATTTGATCACTTGACATCCTGTTAGTCATCTATTTGCTCGAGCACATGCCAGTAACATTGCCATTCATCCCTGTCATGTGCTAGTGTAGCCCAATGGCGTCTGCTCATTCTAGAAACACGGAAAGCCTGAAACCGATCATTCAGGGTCCTGATGAAGAAGTCTGCCCATCTTGCAGGTGGGCGACCATGCAATTTTTTGACGTCCTGTGGAATCCAGTCGGTAATGGCTCTAGTTCAGTGGTCATCTCCAAATCTCATTACGTGTCCAGCCTATCTGATTTTCGATGCCTTGGCAAACGAGACAATATCATGACCGTCGATGGAGGTCGGAACTCCAGATTCTTTCTCTCATTTGAGTGAAGCATGATACGCCAAGCATAGCTCTTTTGATCCCTCTTTGGGAGACCCGAATAGCGTTCCCATCCTTTTTTTGTAGGGTCCAGGTCTCTGAGGCATATGTTAATGCAGGAAAAACAGTGGAATCAAAGAGATGTGCCCGGAGCCAAAGGTTCTTCATCCTCTTAGCCATTTTTCGACTCTCTTGAAGGCATTCTAAGCTGCTCTCTTCCTCCTGCGTATCTCAGGTGCCAGGTCATTCGTCATGTTGACTTCTCGACCTAGGTACACATAACTGTTGCATTCGGAGATGATTGTCCAGTTGAGAGTAAATCGAACATCAGGAATGAGACTGTTTTTGATAAACATTGTCTTCGTGAGATTCAGCTGTAGTCCGACCTTTCCACACTCACGGTCAAGGTTGGTGAACACTTGTGCCACTTGGCTGATGTTTGGTGTTATTAGAACGATGTCATCAGCAAAGCGGAGGTGGTGTAGTTGCTGACCATCTATCTTCACTCCCATTCCTTCCCATTCCAGTCATCGCATGATGTTCTCAAGTGTGGCACTGAAGAGTTTCGATGAAATGGTATCACCCTGCCGAACCCCTCTCATGGCATGGATTATCACTTCTTTATAGAATGGTGAGATCCTGGTAGAGAATCTGTAGTACAGCCCATGGAGGATCCTGATGTATTGAGTTTGAACAGCTTATTTGGCTAGGGCTTTGATAACTGCTTTCTTCTCAAAACAATCAAATGCCTTCTTTAAATCAATGAACATTAGACAGAGTTGCATCTTGAACTTCCAAGATACCTCAATGAGCTTGGTTATCATGCAGATATGGTTGATTGTGCTGAATCCTTTGCAGAACCCAGCTTGCTCGCATGGTTGTCCTTCTGATGTAGGCAGGTAGACAGGGAAGGCCCCCTCCCAAGCAATGACAAAAGCCAACCATGCAGAAAATAGGAAAACAGGAACTAAGGCTTAATAAGACCCTCACCTGGCTCCAGCAACAGACCCAAAGAAGCTCCAGCAGGAACAAAAGCCAGGAAAGGAATTTCAAAAAAGACTATCACCCCTCCCATCCTCCCTGGTAACCTCCTTAGAAACAGACTTTTACCTGGGAAGAAGCCCCACGTGGGGACAGGTTGGAGAAACCCTATAAAGGCCACCTTGAACAAAGGAGGGTGCGCATATGCTGCCTGAGCCCATGTGAGCTTGCGTCCACGTGGCCGAGCACATGTGGTGCCCGAGCACATGTGGCGCCCACATCTCCCATCTTGAGATGTGTACTTTCATGCTTTCATGTCTTTCTCTCTCTCTCTCTTTCTTTCTTCCCCCCCACTCCACACCTTAAAAATCCTTCAAATAAAATCTATTTACTTCACTGCTTGTCTACTCCTGAAATTCCTTTCTGCGAGGCGAGACAAGAACCCAGTAACCCTGGTCCCGGGTGGCAGAGGCGGGTGGGGAAAAAGTGACTGTCTTTCTCCTCCCCGCTTCACATAAGTCACCCATGGGGCCCACTGACATCACTTCATCTAGTGTTCTGCCTATCCTATTCAGGATGACTTGAACAGATTGTAGATGACAGACAATATGCAGATAGGGTGATAGTTGCCAATGTCGTAGATGTCTCCTTTCTTGTACAGTAGTACAGTCCTGCTGGTTTTCCAATGGGATGGAACCTTGCATTCAGACAGGTCACGTGTGAAGAGCTGAGCCAGTGTATTGATGAGTGCTGATGGCAGATTCTTCAGGTGTTCAGGTCTGATCTTGCCTGAGACTGGGCCTAGTTAGCTTCTTTACCAATGAAATGGCGTGTCTGCTTTTGGAAGGGAAAACATTGGCAACGACATATCCATCTTGCAGAATTTGGTACGTGGGCAGACGGACTTGGTTATCAAAGAGATCCGAGTAGAAGTCATGGATAATCTTCTCCATTGCCCTTCTGGAAGATGTGATAGATCCATCAGGACGTTGGAGGGCAATCATCTTGGTCTTGTACTTGGCGAAGGACAGGCGGGCTTTGTGAATGCTTTTCCTGGCTTCTGCTGAGTCTGCCAGCATTGCTGCTTTTCTCTCTTTGAGGTCTTCCTTGATCGCTTCTCTGCACTGTTTTGTGAGCTCGGACATTCACTTGCGGTTGCCTGAGGCTTGCGCCAAGCCATGTTGGGGAATAAGCTCAAGAGTTTTTGAAGACAGATTTTTTTGTGGCTATTTCTTTCTTGGCATTTCTAGCACAGTCATGGAGGTGCTGAACCAGTCGATTGTATTCTTCATCAATACTGTCAATGACGGCATCTTTCCATGTTGCTGAAATAGTGCCAAAGAGCTCCCAGTTGGTGGTCATTCTTGGAGTTCTCTTCTTAAACTTTGCAGCCCTTTCTCCCCACTCTGTGAAATAGAATTTTGCACGAAGGAGATGGTGGTCCGATTCTGTTTGGAATTTTGGGACAACAGTGACATTAGTCAGGCAAAACCATTGATTGAATATGGTAAAGGTAAAAGGTAAAGGCCCTCCCGTTGATCGTCGATTTGCTCGAGCGGGCCCAGTAACGTCTCCATTGGAGACTTTGTTGTTACTGTGTCTGGCATATCGAATACTCTCAGTAGCTTGCCGGGCTCTCCGAGAGGGGCGGAGGAATCGAACTCGGGTCGGCCATGTTGGCCGCATGTAAGGTGAACACCCTACCCGCTGTGCTATCGCTCCAGCGATATGATGTGGTCAATTTCATTGTGGAACCATCCACTGAGAGACTCCCAAATCCAACGTTTAGATTCAGTCTTCTGGAACTGTGAGTTACCATGGATGGTGTTGGCCGACATGTTGAACTCAGAGAGTCTCTCACACTGTTCATTCCATTCTAGGCCATGGGTCACAATGTGGAGCTCTTTGGCTGATCCTCTGGTCCTATCTTGTCATTAAAATCACTGACAGTGATCTTGTAGAAGGTGTGGTTTTCTTTATAGAACTCCAGCTCCATGTAGAACTTCTCAATTTCTCCTTCATCATAATTGGATGTTGGTGCATAGACAAAAAAGATAGAAACTGCAGGCAGTGAGCCACATCTATTCAAGTGTAATCATCCAATTCGTGTTGTGAGGCATTCGAATCAATCAATGCTCATGGTGAAGTTTGTGTTGACAAGGACACCGATGCCACTGACACTTCTTTTGTCGAATATTCCGAGGTACACTTCTTCTCCAGTGTCAAAAACAGCGTGATGTGATTGATGCCTTCTTGCCTCGGTCAGAGCAATAATGTCGTACTTGATATTTCGTGCTTGTACCATCTGGTCCTCGATGGATGCATCTGATGCCAGCATACGTGCATTGAAAGTACAGACAGCCATTTTTGTCTTTCTTCATTTTGGCAGCTTATTTTGGCCTTGAGATTTTATCAGCCTCTCCTTCCTCATCCTTTCTAATGCTGCCGTATTGGTGGCTCTTTCAGGGTCAGGGGAATGAGACCAATAGATAGATCAAAATAGATCAAACAGTTGTGGTATATACACACAATGAAATATTATGCAACTGCAAAGAAGAGTGAAATCACTAGATTTGCTGCAACATGGTTGGAACTGGAAAATATCCTGTTGAGTGAAGTAAGCCAGAATAAGAAACACAAACAGAGGCTGAACTCAGTTATCTGTGCTATGAGAATAACTGGATGAGGAAATTAGTGAAAGTGAGGAGGCCTACATCAAGCCTGACCCCCGAGCTTAGGAAGCAGAAAGACAGAGAGGAAAGAAATCAGGGTGAAGGAGGACGAGAAAGGGAAGCAATGGGGGAACAGTGTTGGGGCTCTCAAAACACTATGATGTCGGGGAGTTGGCATCACCATATGCAAAGCACAGACTCAGTAACACAAAGAGCACGAGATCTGAGCAGCAACCACTGGACTTTGTAATGGGCTTGTTGGGGTAGACATCAAAGGTGTGTTGGGAGACAATAGAGACAAGGAAAATTTCAAATAATGAATTAGTTTGCTTTATTTCCGGCTTTTTTTCTGGGGGAGGGGAGGAGCCACTTTTATTTGTAACTGGAGTATACTCCTGATTGCCCTCAGGGGTCACCCGTGGTGGATCTTGGAGAACCATATGGTGTGCTGGGAATCAAACCTGAATTGGCTGCCTGTAAGGCAAGCTCCTTACCACACCCTATTTTCCCGTCCAATAAATTAGTTTCTGTCAATAATTCCACAAAATGGTCTGAAATCACCATTCAAGCACCATTGGTGATTCATATCAGAAAATGAAATGTAAACTTTACTGCTTATAGAAGGCATTTTTGAACTTTAATGATGAACACATGCTCAAGGTAGCACTGTAGCACTGTCCTCCCATTCATCGATCTGCTCAAGCGGGCACGATGTGAGACTTGTTACTGTTTTGGCATATCGATTACATCACGAGTAGCTTGCCAGGCTTTGCCATGCTGGCGAGATACTCTCAGTCGCTTGCCGGCTTTCCGAGAGGGGCAGAGGAATTGATCCCGGGTCGGCAGCATGCAAAGCAAATGCCCTACCAGCAGTACTATCACTCTAGTCCATGTTCAAGGTAAGGGGTTGGAAATATCATACAGGCAATTAAGATTAAACAAAGAAGACTTATGGAAAACTAAACAGTATGGGGAAGGGCAGGTAAAGTATTTGCCTTTCAAGAGCCTGGGTCAATCCCTAGCTCTGAAAATTCAAAGGGAAGATGGAGATGGGGATTGAGGGCACCAGTTATAGTTAAACAATGTATATTTCATACTAGGAAAAATTAAGACAGGACAATGAATGTTATAGAATAAAGTATCAGTAGATTAAGAGTACTTCAACTCCTGAATATATATATAACATATAATATATATATGGACATATATACTTATACACCAAAGTAGGGGAGCTTAAAGATATAAAACAAATACTAAAAGACCTGAAAAGAAACATGAAGAGCAACACAGCAGTACTCAGGAATTTTAATGCCCTACTCTTACCATTGGATAGATCAACCAGACAGAAAATCAAAAATAAAACAACAGTTTTAAGTAAGGCTGAGAGAGTAGAGCCCAATAGAGATTTCTGGGACTTTGCAGACCCCAAAAGCCAAATGCACATTATTCTCCAGTGCAGTTTCTGTGACAGATCAATCATGTGCTGGGACACAAAAGAAAACTTAATTCAAGAAGATTAGAATTTTATGTAAATTTTTAAATCACAATAATGATTAAAGTTTCCACAAAATAAACGCTATGGAAAGCTCAAACATCTGGAGTCTAATCAATGTGCTATTGAAAACCTATGGGGTTAATGCAGAAATTAAAGAAAAAAATAAAGAATTCCCGGAAACAAATTATAATTAAGTTATGAGCTCTCAGTCTTCCTGGAATATAAATCAAGATAGGGGCAAAGGAATTCCAACAGGTACAGCCCGCCCCCAAGGGCTCGGGTCCCTCTCTGGGCATGCGCAGCTAGAAACAGCCCCTAGACAGCCGGTTTTCAACCCCTGATCTGCGTGGGACGGGCACAGAGGCCCCGCTCTGGGCAACAAAGCTGAACGGCTCCAATTCCAACAGGTACAGCCCACCCCCAAGGGCTCGGGTCCCTCTCTGGGCACGCGCAGCTAGAAACAGGCCCTAGACAGCCGGTTTTCAACCCCTGATCTGCGTGGGACGGGCACAGAGGCCCAGCTCTGGGCAACAAAGCTGAACGGCTCCAATTCCAACAGGTACAGCCCGCCCCCAAGGGCTCGGGTCCCTCTCTGGGCACGCGCAGCTAGAAACAGCCCCTAGACAGCCGGTTTTCAACCCCTGATCTACGTGGGACGGGCACAGAGGCCCAGCTCTGGGCAACAAAGCTGAACTGCTCCAATTCCAACAGGTACAGCCCGCCCCCAAGGGCTCGGGTCCCTCTCTGGGCACGCGCAGCTAGAAACAGCCCCTAGACAGCTGGTTTTCAACCCCTGATCTGCGTGGGACGGGCACAGAGGCCCAGCTCTGGGCAACAAAGCTGAACGGCTCCAATTCCAAACAGGAGACATTCCCAACTCCTCGCCCAGTGCCAGGGACTCTTTCCGGAGCCGCGGCCGCTAATGCGGCCGCGAAATATTTTCCCACTACATATGCCATAGGAACCATAAGCTAACTTCTTAGATGGAAACTTCTCTATTTTAGCTCAGCCACTAGAAGCACAGTAGCCAATAACTCATAAGCCTATCTTAACTCACACTGCATATCAAAGCAGAATAGTAACAGCGAACGTGAAGGACTAAACCACACCTCTCACAATGGTAAAGCAACGCAAAAGCCCACCAAACTTTCATATTGAAGAGTCTAGCCCAGATGACACCAACAGTACTGTAGTGTTAGACAACCTCTCTGACAAGGAATTCAGAAGGGAGCTACTTAGGATGCTTAGGGAATTAAAAGAAACAATGGAAACCAATGCCAATAGAAGACAAGAGGATCTGAAGGCAGAAATGAGGAAAATGCAATCAGAAATGTCAGACCTGAAAAATCTCGTAGGCGAATTGAAAAGCTCAGTGGAAGGCCTCAGCAGCAGAGTAAGAGCGGCTGAGAACAGAATCAGTGAGCTCGAAGATGAAGTTCAGAGACTCTCCCGAAAAGAGCAGAAAATGGAAAAGAGACTCACAATTCGGGAACAGATGGCAAGAGAAGATCGTGATGAAGCCAAGAGGGGTAACATAAGAATTATTGGAGTCCCAGAGGGACAGGAAGAAAACCTCGATGAAGAAGAAACTGTCAAAGACATCATTGCTACAACATTTCCAGAGCTGAAGAAAACTTGTGACCACATTCAGGAGGCCCGAAGGGTACCAGCTAGAAGAAATCCGAATAAAAATACCCCAAGACACATTCTGATCAAAATGACCAAAACCTTAGACAGAGACAAAATTCTGAAAGCAGCAAGATCGAAGAAAGAAATCTCTTACAAAGGAGCATCCTTAAAATTCACAGCTGATTTTTCTGATGAAACCCTCATGGCCCGAAAACAGTGGTGGGACATAGTAAAAAAACTCAATGAAATAAATGTCTCCCCAAAAATACTTTTCCCAGCAAGACTCTCATTCATAATAGAAGGAACAACACACAGTTTCACAGACAAACAACAGCTCAGGAACTTCATAGACTCAAAACCATGGTTACAAGAACAACTAAATGGGCTACTTTAAGGCAAGAAAGGCCCCTCAAATACACCAAATTTTAACAGAACAATGGGACAAAATCCCATAACAATAATCTCTCTCAATGTCAATGGGCTAAACGCACCAATTAAAAGACATAGAGTGGCAGGATGGATTAGAAAATTGAACCCAACATTCTGTTGCCTGCAAGAAACGCATCTCAATAGTCAAAGCAAACACAGACTCAGAGTCAAAGGCTGGAAAACAATCCTACAGGCAAACAGCTCCCATAAAAAAGCTGGGGTAGCCATCCTTATATCAGACCACATCGATTTCAGAGAGAGGAAGGTCATAAGAGACAGTGAAGGCCATTTCTTATTGATCAAAGGATCTGTACAACAGGAAGAACTTACAATAATAAATGTATATGCACCTAATGAGAGACCAGCAAAGTACTTAAAACAACTACTCATAGATTTGGAAAAAGACATCAATAGCAACACAATACTAGTGGGAGACTTCAACACTGCTTTGTCACCTCTTGATAGATCAACCAGACTCAAGCTTAGCAAGGACATACTTCATTTGAGGGAAACAATGGAATAAAGGGACTTAGTAGATATATACAGGACACTTCATCCACAAAAAGCTGAATACACATTCTTCTCAAGTGTACATGGAACATTCTCCAAGATAGACCACATGCTGAGCCACAAAACATGCCTCCATAAAATTAAGAAGGTAGAGATTGTATCAACAATCTTCTCAGACCATAATGCGCTGAAATTAGAAGTAAATCACACACAAAAACAGAAAACTAAATCAAACACCTGGAAATTAAACAGTGCTCTATTGAACAACGAGTAGATTAGACAGGAAATCAAAGAGGAAATCAAAAGATTCCTAGAAACGAATGAAAATGAGAACACGAGTTACCAAAACTTATGGGACACAGCAAAGGCTGTGTTAAGAGGAAAGTTTATAGCTCTACAAGCATTCCTCAGGAAGGAGGAGCGAGCACACATAAGTAACCTAACCTCACAGCTTAAGAGCTTGGAGAAGGACCAAAAAAAGGAGCACAACCCGAACAGGAGAAAGGAAATAATAAAACTCAGAGCAGAGATTAACGAGATGGAAACCCAAAAAACAATCCGAAAGATCAATGAAACCAAAAGCTGGTTCTTCGAGAAAATTAACAAGATCGATAAGCCTCTAGCAAAACTCACAAAGAAAGGGAGAGAGAAAACCCTAATAAGCCGAATCAGAAATGAAAAGGGGGTCATTACAACAGAAACCACAGAAATTCAGAGGATCCTCAGGGAGTACTTTGAAAAGCTTTATGCCACGGAACATCAAAACCTCGAGGAAATGGATAAATTCCTAGACTCCTACAGACTCCCAAGGCTGAACCAAGAAGACCTGGAATACCTGAACAGACCTATCACCATCAAGGAAATTGAAATGGTAATAAAAAGTCTCCCCAAGCACAAAAGTCCTGGCCCGGATGGATTCACTAGTGAATTCTTCCAAATCTTTAAAGAGGACTTACTCTCGATGCTCTTTAAGCTTTTCCACGAAATTGAAATATCAAAAACACTTCCGAACAGTTTCTACGAAGCAAATATCACACTGATACCAAAAGCAGACAGAGATACCACAAAGAAAGAGAATTACAGGCCGATATCCCTGATGAACACAGATGCAAAGATCCTCAACAAACTACTAGCAAATAGAATCCAACTACTCATCAAAAAGATCATACACCATGACCAAGTAGGATTCATCCCAGGGATGCAAGGATGGTTTAACATTCGGAAATCAATCAACATAATCCACCATATCAACAAAAGAAAAGATAAAAAGCATATGATCATATCAATAGATGCAGAGAAAGCATTTGATAAGATCCAGCACCGCTTTATGATGAAAACCCTAGCCAAAATGGGTATAGAGGGGACCTTCCTCAACATAATTAAAGCCATCTACCACAAGCCTACAGCAAGCATCATCCTCAATGGGGAAAAACTGAGAGCCTTCCCTCTAAGATCAGGGACGAGACAGGGATGCCCACTCTCTCCACTGTTGTTCAATATAGTACTGGAAGTACTTGCAATAGCGATTAGGCAGGAAAAAGATATTAAGGGCATTCAGGTAGGAAAGGAAGAAATCAAGCTCTCACTATTCGCAGATGATATGATACTCTACTTAGAGAACCCAATAACTTCCACCAAAAAACTCCTAGAAACAATAGACTCGTATTGTAAAGTTGCAGGTTATAAAAGCAATACCCAAAAGTCCATGGCTTTCCTATACGCAAACAGTGAGAGAGAAGAAAGCAACATGAAAAAAACAATCCCGTTCACAATTGTGCCCCAGAAAATCAAGTACCTAGGAATCAGCTTAACTAAGGAAGTAAAGGACCTGTACAAAGAAAACTACAAAACACTACTTCAGGAAATAAAAGAGGACATGAGGAAATGGAAAGATATCCCCTGCTCATGGGTCGGGAGACTTAACATTGTCAAAATGGCAATACTACCGAAAGCATTGTATAAATTCAATGCAATCCCTATAAGGATACCCATGACATTCTTCAAAGAAATGGAGCAAACACTCCTGAAATTTATATGGAACAATAAGTCCCCACGAATAGCTAAAGCAATTCTTGGGAAAAAGAAAATGGGAGGAATCAACCTCCCGAACTTCAAACTGTACTACAAAGCAGTAATAATTAAAACAGCATGGTACTGGAACAAAGGCAGAACTGCAGACCAATGGAACAGGGTTGAATACACTGACATCTCTCCTCAATCATATGCTCATCTAATCTTTGATAAAGGTGCAAGTAATGTGAAGTGGAGTAAGGAAAGCCTCTTTAATAAATTGTGTTGGCATCACTGGACGGCTACATGCAAAAAAATAGGCTCAGAACTCTGCCTAACACCATGTACAAAAGTAAGATAAAAATGGATTAAAGACCTCAACATCAGACCAGAAACCATAAGATACATTGAAGATAAAGTTGGCAAAACCCTCCATGACATTGAAGCTAATGGTATCTTCAAAGATGCCACGCCACTGGCCGAGCAAGTGAAAACTGAGATAGATAAATGGGACTATCTTAAACTAAGAAGCTTCTGCACCTCCAAAGAAACAGTGACCAAAATACAAAGACAGTCTACAGAATGGGAAAGGATATTCGCCGAATACACATCTGACAAGGGGTTGATATCCAGGATATACAAAATACTGGTTAAACTCCACAAGAAAAAAACATCCAACCCCATCCAAAAATGGGGCAATGAAATGAACAGAAACTTTCTCAAAGAAGAAATCCGAATGGCAAAAAAGCACATGAGAAAATGCTCTACATCATTAATCATCAGGGAGATGCAGATCAAAACCACAATGAGATACCATCTCACACCTCAGAGACTAGCCCACATTCAAAAGAACAAAAGCAACCGATGCTGGCGTGGATGTGGCGAGAAAGGGACACTCCTTCACTGTTGGTGGGAATGTCCACTGGTTCAGCCCTTCTGGAAAACAGTATGGACGATTCTCAAAAAATTAGAAATTGAGCTCCCATTTGACCCAGCAATACCACTCCTGGGAATATATCCCAGAGAGGCAAAAATGTATAGTCGAAGTGACATCTGCACTTGTTTGTTCATTGCAGCACTCTTTACAATAGCCAGAAACTGGAAGAAACCTGAATGCCCAAGAACAGATGACTGGTTAAAGAAACTTTGGTACATCTACACAATGGAGTACTATGTAGCTCTTAGAAAAGATGAAGTCATGAAATTTACATACAAGTGGTACAATATGGAAAGTATCATGCTAAGCGAAATGAGTCAGAAAGAGAGGGATAGACATAGAAAGATTGCATTCATCTGGGGGATATAAAGTAACAAAGTAAGAGATTAATACCCAAGAATAGCTGAGATCAGCACCAGGAGGATTACTCCATAACGTAGAGGCCAGCCGGGTATCCTAGAGGAAAGGGCAGTTCAGATAGAGAAGGGAGCACCAAATAAAGGATGTTTGGAGGATCCTCCCAGGAGGGGAGATGCATGTCGAAAGTAGACTATGGACTGAACATGTTTGCCACTCAATGCCTCTTTTGCAGACCACAACACCCAAAAGGAGAGAGAGAACACAGGGGATTGCCCTGCCACAGAGACAGGGGGGATGGGGGGATGGGGGTGGGAGGGATATTATCCATGGTGGTGGAAAATGGGCACTGGTGGAGGGATGGGTATCTGATCATTGTATAATTGAAACCAAAGCACAAAAAATTGTAAATCTACAACTGTAAAATAAAATAAAATACAATAAAGGGGAAAAAAATTTTAAAAAAAAAGGGGCAAAGTTCATAGTCATATAATACAGGCTTGCCGTAGGAAACAATTATTCTGGGACACAAATGAGAATGAGATATAAGCTATCAGAATTATGAGAAACAGGAAAAGTAGTACTAAAAGGGAATTTCACAGCAATAGATATTTACATCAGGAACTGAGAAAGCTTCAAATAACAGCCTAAGCTGATACATTAAGGAACTATGAAAAGAAAATAATGAAAACTAGTCAGTAGAAAGAAGTAGGTGAAAAATTAGTGAAAGAAAATGTGAATTTTAAAAATACAAAAGATCAATGAAATCAAGAGTTGTTTCTTGAAAAAATTAATAAACAAGGGCTAGAGAGCTGTTAGATGGGTTAAGCACTTGCCTTGCACGTTGCCAACTCAGTTCAATCAGTAGCACCAAATGGTCCCCCAAGCACCTCCAGGATTGGTCCCTTATCCCTGAGACTCAGAAATAGCTTCTCAGCACCATCAGTCATACTGTATCACTGTATCACTGTCATCCTGTTGTTCATCGATTCATTTGAGTGGGCGCTAGTAACATCTCTGTTCCTCCTGGCCCTGAGATTTTAGCAGCCTCTTCTTACTTGTCTTTTCCCAATGATTGGAGACTCTTTCAGGGTCAGGGAATTGAGAGTGTTGTCGTTATTGGTTTTGGCACTTGACCCATTTGACCCAGCAATAACATTCTGGTAATATATCCAGGAGATGCAAAAAAGCATAGTAGAAGTGACATCTGCACTTGTATGTTCATTGAAGCACTGTTTGTAATAGCCAGAATCTAGAAAAAACCAGAGTGTCCGAGAACAGACGACTGGTTAAAGAAACTTTGGTCCATCTACACAATGGAATACTATGAAGTTGTCAGGAGAGATGAAGTCATGAAATTTGCTTATGATCGGATAGACATGGAGAGTATCATGGGAAGTGAAATGAGTCAGAAAGAGAGGGACAGATGTAGAAGTACTGCACTCATTTGTGGAGTATAAAATAACATAACATGAGACTGACAATCCAGGACAGTAGAGACAAGGGCCAGGAAGACTGCTACATACTTGGAAGTTTGCCTATGAGTGGGGAGATAAGGCAGTTGGAATAGAGAAGGGATCACAAAGACAATAATGGTTGGAGGGATCGGTCAGGACAGGGCATGTGTGCTGAAAGTAGATAAAGGACCAAACAGCTCAGTTTTCTGTATTGCAAACCATAATGCCCAAAAGTAGAGAGAATATGTGAAATTGTCTGCCATAGAGGCAGGGGAAGGGGTGGGGATGGTGGGTGAGGATACTGGGGACATTGGTGGTGGAATATGTACACGGGTGGAGGGATGGGCATTCAATCACTGTATGACTGAAACTCAATCATGAAACCTTTGTAACTATCTCACAGTGATTCGGTAAAAAAATAATGAAAAAGCAATTCAGAAGGAGAACAAATGTGCAATAATCTTATCCATACGTGGTATGTATAGAAACAAAATAGAAGAACAGAGTTCATTACGAATTAAGCCCTGGGACTCTGACAACAGAACAGAGGTGACCAGGTGGACGCAGAGAGTGGGTTGGGGAGCCATGGAGCAAATGAGAAGGAACCTAGGGAGAGTGGGGAGGGCTTTGGTGGTGGTTGTGAAGCAAAGGATAAACATGTTATCTTAATAATAACTAAAAAATGTAATCAGTTTTAAAACAAATGGTAAAACAGAAAAAGTGCTGTGGAAGTATCACTGTAGTACTGTAGCACTGTCCTCTCATTGTTCATTGATTTGCTCAAGCAGGCACCAGTAACATCTCCGTTGTGAGACTTGTTACTTTTTTTTGGCATATAGTATACACCACGGAGAGCTTGGCAGTATCTGTTGTGTTGGCGGGATACTCTCGGTAGCTTGCTGGGCTCTCTGAGAGGAATGGAGGAATCAAAGCCCGCGTCGGCCACGTGCATGGCAAATGACCTACCCATTGTGCTATCGCTCCAGTCCTCTGTGGATGTAGAGAAAAATAAATCTTCATGAACTATTGGCGGAAATAGAAATTGGCTGGATCAGCCTCTATAGAAACAGTATAGTGATTGCTAAAAAAAAAAGGAAGATAAAAGAAAGGAAGGAAGGAAGGAAGGAAGAAAGAAAGAAAGAAAGAAAGAAAGAAAGAAAGAAAGAAAGAAAGGGAAAATTATAATAGGGCTAGGATATTTCTCTTTGTAAGTCATTTGTGTATCCAAAGAACATGGAACACCTACAATAATTGTAACACTATTTATAGGAACGCATATCTGGAATCAGTTCAAGTGACCCCAAATAGATGTGTGAATAAGAACAGTGCAGTATATATAAACGATGGACTACTACTCAGCTATTCGGTAAAATGAACTCTTACTTTTTTGCTCTAGCAAATACTTGAATGTAAGCAGAGGGTATCATACAAAGTGCAATGAAAAGAGAAAGAACAGATGACCTCACTCATATGTGGTATATAAAACGATAAGGCAAGGGAACAATGTCCACTCAATCGAAACCATTAGAACTGAGATCACTTACAGGGCGAGAGGAAATCTGCTCCTTTCTACTCTGAAAGCCTTGGGCCTTGGATACGGAGTTTTCTAAGGGACAAACATTGCCGAGAGCCTGAGAGCAAGAGAAATGGAAGCTTCTCAGACCACAGAGCTTCAAGCACTCAAACATGCCCGTGTCTTTTCATAGAAGCAAGGACATCACTCGAACATGTCCCTGGGTGCTTTTCCCTTGGTCTGAGAGATAATTTCCACCCCCAAATACAGAAAATGCACAAAATCCTGAAGCTGGGAGGGAGGAATCACCGACTTCTCTGCATTGTGCACCCCTGCCAAGAGGCAGGAGAACAGCACCCCACAGAATCAATGTCTGAGTGACAGTCAAAACTACTCTCTGTCTTCCTTTCTGAAGGAAAACCCCTAAACCCCTTGTCTGTGCTACTTTGGAAAGATTTGGAGTTGAGTGCATATGAGTTGTGTTCCATCCAGATTCTTCTCCCTCTGGAAGAGAGAACACTGCTACAAAATATTGACGGGGACCAGCAGTCTGCAGGGGCTCCTTTGTATACTGTCCCTGCCAGGGGTCCCTGAGAACTCAGACCCCTGGGAAGGACAGCAGAGGAACTGACCAGAGGAACAGACAATTCTGCTCTCCCCACACTTTTCCCTCCCCTCACTCCTCTCTCCATCATTAGGGGTTTTAGTATGTGAAAAAAACATAGTCTTCTTCCACGCTGTAGGTAATGGGAGGTTAGAAAGAAGGGTGAGTCTGGAAGGCACAGAACATAATCTCTGAGTCAGACATTGCATTCAGACAATGCTTCCATTTACTCGCTATTGAGCTGGGCTCATCTGTACTAGGTGGTGAGCAGGGTATGGAATCATACTCCTGAAAAAGTGTGAACCTGTCCTAAATCATATTCAATGTGTAGGTAATGGCATATCAATTGGGGTGGCAGGTGGTAGTGGGTAGGGTGAGACTCACTCTCTTAGCAACTTCCAAAGACATAATACCATGCTGTATAATGCTGTACATTAGAGTCAACACATATATTCTTATTATAACTAGAAGTTTGATCCTATGACAAATATATAATACATCTCCCAGTTCACCACCTGAATCTTGGATATCACCATCACACTCTGTTTCTCTGAGTTCTTTTTGTTTTAATTACTCCTCTCGCTGTTGTTGTTTAGGTTTGGGGTCACACCTCACAGTGGTCAGGAGTTACTTTTGACTCAGTGCTCAGGGATCACTCCTGGTCTTTCGTAGAGGGCAATATGCAGTGGCAAACGAAGGTTGGCCACATGAAAGGCAAGTGCCTGACTGCCCACTACTATCACTTTTTCCCTCTGAATTCAGCTATTTTTAGAATCGATATAAGAGAAAGACCTGATACGTATTTCAAAACTAGCGCAACATCTCTGACAAAATGCAAAATGTTCAGAACCAAAAAGTACATGTCAGAGTAGTCTTCAAACCCTGCATCAGCAAATATCACGTGACTAGGAAGTGAAACAGTCCCCTTCACTCAGAATAGCTCTGCAATAGTTGTTCAATCTGACAATTAACCTGCTCTGTAGCAGCTTTTCTCTCCTTTTGCTATGAAAGTGGATGTCCCTAAAATTTCCATCTTGAGCAGAAACATTGGGGTAGAAGGCGGGGAACAAAGCACAGAAAAGCCTTTGAAAATCTATCTTTTCCATGAAATGTCCTGCAGCCCCAAACTTCCACAACCTTCATCAGGATTGCTTTAATGGATCTGCCACCACAGGACAGAAAAATCTAGTTGACAGCCTTTAGAGCATAACAAGAACTCTGTGATTTTCCTTTGAGAACATTATCTAGAAGGAAAACATAGGAAAGGATTCACAGGCCATGTCTACTGAGCTTGCATCAACATGGAACTAGTAAGGCAGAGCATCTGGGAGGCGAGAGAGGGTAGTGAGTTCTGGGGCAGCCAAGCATCACGTATGAGTTGAGCTTTAGCGGAACTTGCAGTTTTCCAGTAAAACTTAGACATCCTAGTTATTTTTGGTGCAGATTTTGAAAGTGTCTATTCAGTGTTGTTATCATGAAAGAGAGGGAGGCAGGTAACTCTCTATATGACATCTGGGTGGAGCTTATAAGAGGTGAGTTATAAAAAGGAGAAGGACAGAGAAGGAAAGAAGTCAAGCAGGGGAGAGACAGGCGGGAAGCAATGGGAAACAGGTGCCAAAGAGATCCAAGTACATTGGCGGTGTAAAAGAGTGGTATAGCTAAGCATCCAAACACAGACTCAAGAACACTGAAAAGAGAGATTCAAACCTCAACAACCAAAATAAAAACGTGCCTGTCAAGGTGGAAGACTGGGGTTGGTGGTGAAGGTGATGGAAGGGAGCCTGGGCACCCTGGTGGAGGGTAAGAGATGCTGGTGGTGGAATTGATGCTGGAAGATAGTATGTGAAATACCTAACTCTGAATAACTTTGCTAATCATGGTGCTTTGATATAGCATTAATTATTTAATTTTAAAGGGTAATCTGATGGTTCTTTATTTAGTTGATTTGATGGTTATTCTGTATAACCAAAAAGGTGGATGGTTTTTTAAACCCTCAGGGTGTTTTGGTTTTGTTTCTTTAGGGGGCCATACCTAGCAGTGCTCAGATCTTCCTTCTGGTTCTATGCTCAGAGGTCATACCTGATGCACTCAGGGGTCCATATGGGATGCTGGTGTCAAACTCTGGTTAACCAAATCCAAGGCAAACTCCCCACCTGCTATAATATCACTCCAATCCATTTTAAACTCTCATTAATTTCAGGCATAACTAAGCAGAAACAGAAACAGGAACACATGAAGTATACAATCACAGATCATGAGTTGCTGCCAACTGTATTATGAAAAAAAAAGGTACTATGAGAAGCTGCTATACAGGAAAAGAGATGTTAGTGGAACAAACAGCAGGAGAGATGCTGCAGAGAAGCTACTATTGTCTGCTGCTCCTGGGGGCAACCTCTGGAAGGGGCTGCTGGGCCCCTGTCCTGAGCCAAGGCTGCTTGTGGCCTCCCAAGAGTGGTGAGTAAAGAGCTGTAACACTGAAGATACCTAGTGGCCGGTTGCCACATGACTCACCATCCCCAAGATCCCAGAAGCTGTTGTTTCAGGCCATTTCCTCTGCTAACTGCCACTGAAACCTAGGAGAGGTGAACACACAGCTTGCAGATGCCAGCAGCCAGGAGCAGCTGGAGCCGCAGGGAAGCTCCCTGGAGACCCAGGACACTGCCCATAGCTGGAACCTGGACTTGGGGACACTAATCTCTGCCAGCCCATAGAACACATAGTGAATCCCCAATGAATTGCCCAACTCAAGAAAGAGATTTCCATAATATAAACCTGATGTTTCCTTCAAAACTCCCATCCTTCACTGAATTTCCTGTCTTGAAAGCAGCTTTTCAGTATATTATGTGCTCACTGCCAAGACTTTGATCTTCTGTGATCAGGGTTTAGAGAAGTTGCTAAGAATAAGGGATATGCATTACCTCGAATATTCAAGCACTACAGAGACAGCCCAATGAGCTGAATATAAGTTTTGCATGCAGGAAGCTAGGTTCAGGCCCCTTCACTGGAGGGTTTCCTGAGCACAGTCAGAAGTTGTGTCTGAGCATATCAGGAGTAGCCCAAAAATGAAACAAAAATTCAAACGCTGAGTTCCCAGGATTAGTCTTTCAGCCGCTGCAACTTATAATCTTGCATCTAATATCTGTTAGTGGACACTCCAGCAGAGAATGAGTGGAGACACTACTCTGATTCTAAATTGAGTAAAATCATTGTATCACTGTATTAATGTCATTTCATTGCTCATTGATTTGCTCGAGTCGGCACCAGTAATGTCTCTATTCGTCCTAGCCTCGAGATTTTAGTAGCCTCTCTTTACTCGTCCTTCACAATGGTTCTATATCAGAGGCTCTTTCAGGGTCAGGGGGAATGAGACCCATCATTGTTACTGTTTTTGGCATGTTGGATACACCACGGGGAGCTTGCCAGGCTCTGCTGTGTGGGCAGGATACTCTCAGTAGCTTGCCGGGTTCTCCGAGAGGGAGAACTAGACTATAAGAGGCCACATATGCGGCTGTGCGCTTCTGGAAGCTTTATTTTATACTCTATGGATCTTGGCCATTGATGGGATTACATGGTGCCAGGGGAAGTTTGTGGGTGTGACTGCCTAGCTACTGGAAAATGGGGGATCTGGGTGAAGGAGTTCCACTCCCTATCCGAGCAGGCTTGGAGATCTCAGCCCTGGATCCCACACACCTGGGTTCCTCTGCAGGTTCCTTCATGCATGAGGCTTGTCCAATTAATTAAAATAGTCTTAGCAGAGGCACCGAGGCACTACTTTCTTCTCTCTGCTTAAGAAGGCCTTCACTATGGGACCAAGCTTACAGTAATGCCACCAGCCACCCATGTAGGAGCAAGCCAAACCCTGCCAATGACACTCTCAAGTGCCTCACCATGGTTCAGGAACTTAAAGCATCATTTGTATTAAAAGTGTCATCTCACTACTTTACTGATCACCGTGTTAGCTCCTGTGTCCTAGGGATGAGCTAACTTATCTCCTAGGAGAGGCACAGGAGGCAAGGAAGAATTCCCAGAGCAAACACTGCCAGCCTAGGCTCCCTAGATTGGTAGCAGCAGAGGCTGCAGAAGAGCCACGGGACTGGGCAGGTCCTGGGACTAGCACGTCTCTGTCCCTGAGAGGCACCCAAGGAGACCATGACTGCAAACAACATAACAGGATGGAAGGAGGCTGCACAATTGCCTGTGGCATGCAGAAGTGCTACCAAAGAAAGCAGCTCAGTGCTCGTCAGGTATGTACCAGGAGATGAAGCATTCACTGTATCGAACAAGTACTAAGTACATAGGATGGTGCATGATACGTGTAACACCGAAATCTCCTTATCTAGTGATTGATGAAAGGGTGTGGGGGAACTTAGGTCTCAAAGTCTAACTAATGCTGACTGTAGTGATGGGGCTATAACAAGTGATCACTCAGAGAAACAACATGCATAATCTTGTCAGTGAAAGGGATGCTTGCGGGTTAGACAGAAGCAACCCAGTCTCACACGGATGGTGTCAGGGGAACTGGGGGTTTGACCCGCCATGCACCATACACACCACAACAGAAGCCCAGCACCTTCTGTGCTATCCTCGTCCCAGGAACGCTGGCCCGCATTCCAGCCTCCTTGATAGGACTCAGTGCTGTCTCAGGACAGGGAGAGGGAAAACCTCACACCAGCCCCCACCCCCAGCCTCCTGTGACCCAGCTTTCAGGCACGGTAAATGTCAGCTGTCATACAGGGGGAACCTGACCAAAGGGAGGAGTGGGGATCCCCAAGTCATGGAAAGGACCCCCACTGGCACTTCCCTGAGAAAGAAATTAGCTCTTATCAAAGCCATTTCTACACTTCAAGGCCTATTGTTGCAGCAGCTTAGAAACTTCTATTCTAAAGAGAGAGGATACAGGGGTTAAGGTGCATAACTTAATGACGCCAGGCCTGGTTTAATAACTGGCATTGAATATGCACCCTGCAACCCAGCCCTGCCATGAGTAAGCCCTGAGTTGGGTGTGGCCCAGTCAACCCCACCCCTGTGCAAAAAAAAAAGGATAAAGCAAAAATAATTTGTGAGATATATTCTATGTGAACCGGTTGACTGAAAAGGATGCTTTGGTGTTGGACAAGAAAGCCTTCTTTTTTAAAAAATAATATTTTTATTTTATTTTGTCCTGGTGAGTTCTAGACATTCTTTGAAACATGGACAGACTTGAAATTTGATCATCCCCAAGCACTTTCCAAACAAGAGGAAAGAAAGTACATACTGTTCCCCTTCTTCCTTCCTAATAACCTGACAATTATGTAAAATCTACTCCCAAAATTTTTAAGTGTTGAGAGACTGGAGAGATAATACAGTGGGCAAGGCATTTTCCTTGCATGCAACCAGCCTGGCCTTGATTGCCTGAACACTACCGAAAGTGAACCCTCAGCCTAGAACAAGGAATGGCCCCAGAGTACTACTCGATGTGACCCATGTTTTTTTTTTCCCTTTTATTTTATTTTGATTTGCTCGAGCGGGCCCAGTAACGTCTCCATTGGAGACTTTGTTGTTACTGTGTTTGGCATATCGAATACTCTCGGTAGCTTGCCGGGCTCTCCGAGAGGGGCGGAGGAATCGAACTCGGGTCGGCCATGTTGGCCGCTTGTAAGGCGAACACCCTACCCGCTGTGCTATCTCTTTTATTTTATTTTACAGTTGTAGATTTACAATTTTTTGTGCTTTGGTTTCAATTATACAATGATCAGATACCCATCCCTCCACCAGTGCCCATTTTCCACCACCATGGATAATATCCCTCCCACCCCCATCCCCCCATCCCCCCTGTCTCTGTGGCAGGGCAATCCCCTGTGTTCTCTCTCTCCTTTTGGGTGTTGTGATCTGCAAAAGAGGCATTGAGTGGCAAACATGTTCAGTCCATAGTCTACTTTCGACATGCATCTCCCCTCCTGGGAGGATCCTCCAAACATCCTTTATTTGGTGCTCCCTTCTCTATCTGAACTGCCCTTTCCTCTAGGATACCCGGCTGGCCTCTACGTTATGGAGTAATCCTCCTGGTGCTGATCTCAGCTATTCTTGGGTATTAATCTCTTACTTTGTTACTTTATATCCCCCAGATGAATGCAATCTTTCTATGTCTATCCCTCTCTTTCTGACTCATTTCGCTTAGCATGATACTTTCCATATTGTACCACTTGTATGTAAATTTCATGACTTCATCTTTTCTAAGAGCTACATAGTACTCCATTGTGTAGATGTACCAAAGTTTCTTTAACCAGTCATCTGTTCTTGGGCATTCAGGTTTCTTCCAGTTTCTGGCTATTGTAAAGAGTGCTGCAATGAACAAACAAGTGCAGATGTCACTTCGACTATACATTTTTGCCTCTCTGGGATATATTCCCAGGAGTGGTATTGCTGGGTCAAATGGGAGCTCAATTTCTAATTTTTTGAGAATCGTCCATACTGTTTTCCAGAAGGGCTGAACCAGTGGACATTCCCACCAATAGTGAAGGAGTATCCCTTTCTCGCCACATACGCGCCAGCATCGGTTGCTTTTGTTCTTTTGAATGTGGGCCAGTCTCTGAGGTGTGAGATGGTATCTCATTGTGGTTTTGATCTGCATCTCCCTGATGATTAATGATGTAGAGCATTTTCTCATGTGCTTTTTTGTGACCCATGTTTTACACAACACCCCGAATCCCTCAAAAGAGAAAAAGCAAAATCATGTCCGCAGATGGGCAGATCAGTGTCCATGGTCAAGATACCTTCATGCATCCAGCCTTGGATTGTTCATTTCCTCACCTACCTGGCGAAAACAAGACTGGGCCTTGGAGATGAAGTTAAACACCTAGCCTGGTCCCCTCCTAAACTTTCATACCTGCCTTTCTTTGGGCCTCATTTTATTTTTTTTGCTTTACCATCCCTCCCATCAACGGCCAAGGCTCAGAGACTATAAAATCCAGCTCCCGGACGAGAACAGTGCAGTCTTCTGCCCTCCGCGCCTGGCTGTTCCTCGCCGGGGCCCCTTGTAGGAGAGCGGGTTGAGCTTTCCTCTCCGTCTCATGCTCCGGCAGCCGAAGACCTCCAGGATCAGCCACAACCATGCTGAGACCACTCTCTGCACACATGAAGGTACTGGCAGAGGGATAAATCCACGCGGGTTCCGGGGCCGAGATCTCCAAGCCTACTCGGATTGGAGTCGAGCATCCTCCACCCAGATCCTCCAAATTCCAGTAGGCGTGGGTCACACCCACCACCTGGCCCCCTGGCGCCGTGTAATCCCATCAACGGCCAAGGCTCAGAGACTATAAAATCCAGCTACCGGAACCACGCGGCCGCATTCCTAGCCACGCGACATCTTATCAGGACATCTTTTTATGACATCTTATTATCTCATTCCTACTTTGGACAAACTTGCAGGCTATCGAATGTAGCCTGCCCACAGGGAAGAGTCTGGCAAACTCCCCATGGCGTACCAAATATGCCAAATACCAGTAACAATGATGGGTCTCATTCTCCTAAAGAGCCTTGAATATAATCTCAGGGCTAGGATGAAAGAGACGTTACTGGGGCCTGCTCGAGGCAATCGACGAATAACAGGATGATGAAATGAAATGAAATGAAACCATCCCTCCACTTCTGGTGAGCTTCCTCATTTTCTCTGCCAGGTTGGTACCCGGATTCTTTCCAGGTCATCCTTCACACACAAGGATTGGTCCATCAGGTAGTACAAGTACACAGGGTAACCTTTCACCTTTTGAACCTGCAGCTGGAAGTTAGTCTTGTTCCCGGTGCCAACAAGGAGGTAAAGTGTGTTAGTGGGCACCTGACAGATGTGTGGACGTGGGGCTCATGGATTTCATCAGTGACTCTGGGCCTCTCAGAATAAAAAATTTTCATGGAAGCAAAGTGCCTGAAGGAATTAAGTCTGATGAGGATGAAGCTATAGGTTCTCCTGCACACTTGACTCGAGCCAAGTGTTGTTAAGGAAACTTGTTAACAACTAGTCAGTCACCTTTATAAGGTTCTGTATTCTCAGCAAAAGGGACTTAGGGTTTAGGGTTGAGTCAGCCAAATGGTGGGGACTTTTGAGTCAAAGACCTAGAAATAAATTGAGTGAGAGAGGTCCCCAATCATACACCAACAGCAGTAAAAGAACTGGCCAAGACAGGGATGTGACTCCGAGGAGTGTGTCAAGGTGTTTGTGAAATAGAAGACAGGAAAAAGAAGAAAAGAAGGAAACAAAAGAAAAGAAGGGTAACGTTATGGTAGGTATAATGGAAAGGGACAGAGAGATGCAAGGGAGTGTAGGGGCAGGAGGAGAGCAGGGAGCTGCATATTAGCAACTATTTTAAGTTCCAAAAGAGGCCCAGAGAGACCTCATTGGCAAAATACCTGCCTTGAAGGTGTGCGACGGTAAGTTCAATCCCCAACATCTCACACACAAACATGCACTGAGCATTATCTGATGACACTACCATTTGAGATCCCTGGACCCACAACCCACAACCAGAACCAAGTGTGCGAACACAACTCAAGTGTGTAGCCCCTGTAAGCACCACAACCAAATGTTATCATGACATGTCAAATGTTGTAATATATGACATTGTTGTAATATAGTCATCATGAGAACAATGAAGAGGAGGAGAACTAAAATGAACTACTGTTTCAGGGCTGGAGAGATATTAGGACTTAAGTCATTTGCTTGCCTGCTGCAGCCCCTTTTGATCTCTGTCACTACATATGTTCCCTCAAATCCACCAGAAGTGATCTCTGAGCACAGAGTCAGAAGAAAGTCCTGGGTTTGTAAGTATGGTCAAGAAATATCCCTCAACACACACACACACACACACACACACACACACACACAGATTCTGGAGAAATAATACAGCAGGTATGGAGTTTAAATTGCATATTGTCAACTTGGTTCAATTCCCAGCAGGCCACATGGTTCCCCAAAACTGCCAGGAGTAATCGCTGAGCCCAGAGTGATTCAGAAATAAGTGTTGCACACACCTGGGTGTGCCCACATACAAACAGTAACAAATAATTTAAATAATTACAAATCAATGGAAAAACATCATTAATATTTTAAATCACTGAACCTCAAATTTCAAAAATGTTTTGAAAAGAAAAAGTACCGAAAAATATCAATAGAATAAAATATCCCCTGAAGACAAAATTGCCTCTTTCTGCCATGGCCCATGTTTCTAGACATGACACTTTGGGGCAACACAGATACAATTCAAATTTACTGAAAATTCTAAGAGGAATGCCAAGTATTAGCTGCATAACACACCACCAACCTTTTTTTTCAGGTACAAAAATTAAAAATTTATTTTTCAGGGACAGAGGAAATAGTACAGTGGTAACTTGAGGTTAAGTTCTCAAGACTATCCATATGGTTTCCTGCGCACCATCAGGAGTGACTCCTGAACACAGATCTAGGAGTAAGCCTGCACACCACTAGGGGTTGCCTTCAAAACAAACCAAACATATTAATTTAGTTCTTCCCCTGAAAAATAGGATAACCAGCAGATGAGAAAGGGTGTTTAACTCTAAGAAGAGCTAGAGAGACCACGGTGGGAGGTCAAGCCCCGCCCCCAGGTGGACAGAGTGACCCATGGCAATGAGGGCTAAAGTCAGGTCAGGATAATCATTCCAGATTCATGGAAAATCTCTAAAACACATGGTTTAGGATCAACCTATAGATGCAAGTCATACGAGGTAACTCTGTCTGCACTTGGACTTCTGAGCTCACAGAGGCTCCAAGAGAAGTGCTCACCCCCAGGGAAGGCTTGACCTTTCACATCTGACATCAGATGTATTCTTGAGGCCTGATCATCTGTTTTTGTGGAGATTTGATTGTCATTTTAATTTCTTAAAAAGTGATCTGTTCAGGATTTCTGTATCTTTTTGCTTCAGCCTTGAGAGGTAATAGAAATCCAGAAAATCATCCATTTCTTCTAGGTTCTCTAATTTGTGGCATAAATAGTCTCAAAGTAACCTCTGATGATACTTTGAATTTCTATGATATCTGAAGCGATTGTTCCCTCTTTTATTTCTAATTTAGTTAAGAAACCAAATATAGGCTCTCTCTTTCTTTCTCACGTCTTGCTAGTGGTTTATCAGTCTTGTTTATTTTTCCAAAGAACCAGTTCTTGGTTTCATTGATTGTAGAATAAAACTGACTTGTCCTTTATCTCTTGCTGCAGGGTGCTTAGGTTTTTTGGGTTATACCCATCACAGTGCTCATCACAGTGCTCCCGAGGCACTCCCATTCCTGTGTGTTTATCTTTAACTTCTTTATGCTCTCTCCGCCAACTACTTAATAACTTATTTCCCCTCAGCAGTTCCTGTGACTTGTAAAGTTAAATTCCCCAGAAATATCTGTATTTGTAAATGAAATACTGCTTTTCTCTTTCCCTTATGTCCTTTGCATAGTTTACTTTAGAACAATATCCTTTTTGTATAGACACAGGAAAACGGTTAATGCTATGCTTTTGTAACTTGGAGTTAATTGAGTCTGAATAATATTTATCCCTGAGCATCTCTCATATTTTCTCGACTTAAGCCTCCATTGTCTTTACTTCCTAGCACCCCAAATGCAGGACCCCGACAAAGGGACAGGCTGGACCCAAGACAAGCTGTGAGCTACCCTGGCATGGAAAAGGGCCAGGCCAAATGCCATAATACTTAACTATAAGAGCACAGTCATGTGCAGTTGTTTCTCTTTGGATCATTTGTCCAAAGTAGGACCCTGCTTAGGGTTAGGAAGACTTATCTGGCCTGAGCACTGTAGTCTGGGATCTATAGCAAGATGTTTCCAGGAGAGCCACCCTATAAGCTTGATTTATCTCTTACTGTGTCCATATAAAATGATTAATATTATTAAGAATATTATTGAGACTATCAAACCCAGCTCCTGGAAGAGAACAGCGCAGAGTCTCCTGCCCCCGTGCCTGGCTGTCCTCACCGGGGCCCCTTGGAAGGGAGCGGGTTGAGTTTCCCTCCCTGCCCCAACCAGGGCTCTGGTAGTCGAAGACCTCCAGAACCAGCCACCACCATGCGGAGACCACTCTCCACACGCATGAAGGTACCAGCAGAGGAACAAAGTCATGCGGGTCCCGGGGCTGAGATCTCCAAGCCTGCTTGGATCGGGGCTGAGCATCCTCCACCCAGATCCTCCAAATTCCAGTAGGCAGGGGTCACACCCACCAACTGGCCCCCTGGCGTGGTGTAATCCCATCAACGGCCAAGACTCAGAGACCCAGCTCCCAGAATTGCGCGGGCACATTTGCGGCCGCGCAACATCTTATTATAACATCTTATTAACTCATTCCTACTTTGGACAAACTGGCAGGCTACCGAATGTAACCAGCCCACATGGCAGAGTCTGGCAAACTCCCCGCGGTGTACCCAATATGCCAAATGCCAGTAACAATGATGGGTCTCATTTTCCTAACCCTGAAAGAGCCTTGAATATGGCACCTTTTAAAAAATCTCAGGGTTAGGATGAAGGAGACGTTACTGGGGGCTGCTCGAGGCAATCGTCATCGTTCTGATTACTAAGAAGTAGAATTAAGATGAATGTTTAAAAGGTTGTTGGACTAAGGAAAGGAGAAACGCACCCCTAGATGGTATATCTCCTCAGGTGTGTCATATTCCCGGATGAGAGTTCTTCCTAGAAGATACTTCCCCTGAAGGAAGGAATTTATATGTGTTGATTGTATAACCACACCCACGTGTAATTGCTACCCCAATGATTTGGGCATAACACTAAGGCTTTAAGAGGAGGAATAGAGGAGGAATATTGGAGTGGATGAGACTGGAAGGTGGCAGAGGGTGATGAGATTGGAATAAACTACAACTTCACCTTCCAGTCTGACTTTTGTTCCCTCCTTCATGCATCTATTGGTGCTGGTGGCTGCAGGCCAGGGTGCAAAGTGATTCATAGTCACTGAATGCACGTGGTGGGAGAGAGCCCATACTTTTTACTTATTTTGTGATGACACAATTGATATTTAATTTAATTGGATTTCAGTTAATTAATTTCTTCTTTAAATTTTATTTATCATATCCTCTTGTGTTTTATTGGCAGTCCATTTCATTGTTTCTTTGAGCTTGTTAAACATCTTAAGGATTTCTACTCTGAAGTCCTTTTCAGAGAGTTTATAGGGGTGGTTATCACTGATTGAGTCTTCAAGATTACTACTATCTTTGCCTGCTATAGGTGGTAAAAAAAATAGGCCCTCCCATTGTTCATCGATTTGCTCGAGCAGGCCCAGTAACGTCTCCATTGGAGACTTTGTTGTTACTGTGTTTGGCATATCGAATACATCACGGGGAGCTTGCCAGGCTCTGCCGTGTGGGCGAGATACTCTAGATAGCTTGCCGGCTCTCCGAGAGGGGCAGAGGAATCGAACTCGGGTCGGCCATGTTGGCTGCGTGCAAGGCAAACGCCCTACCGCTGTGCTATCGCTCCAGCCCGCTATAGGTGGTGGGGTTCTGCATTTCTTTCCTGTGATTCCTTGTGTAGTCTGGAGGTGCATCTTCCCACTTCACTGTCATCTCCCCCTCCCGTCACTCTTGTGATGTCTCTGGGGAACTCTATGGAAGAAGGGGGACTGACTTCTAAACTGTGGGCAGAGTCAGGTTTCCTGTAGTCAGGTCTGGTCATGGCGGACTCTCCCATATTCTCTAGGGCCGTGGGGGAAAACACATCCTTGAGCCAGCTTCAAGAAACCACTACTGACTTCAGAACTTCTTTTTTACTTATCACTGACTTCCTCCTTAACTTTTTGTCTCTCCTCTTGTCATAACTCAGTGGGCAATAGTTCAAATTCATGTAAGTTGGTATCAAGTAGGGTTTCTTCTAAGAACTCAGTGATGGCTTAATATACACAAATCTATCAGGGAGTTACCCAGATTAATGTGTTGCTGGCATGCACCTCTTGCAAGGCTACTTCTGACTTTTAGAAAGGGCTCCCCTGCTGATAGACTAACTCTGTGGACCTCTGGGCAGCTCAGGGTGTTGCTGGTGCTCCTGGGCCTTTTACCAGCCATGCTGCCAAAGAGAATGGTCTTTCATCAGAGATCTAAGCCAGAGTGAGTCCAGCACCCTACTGGAGGTTGAGACAGAATCATTGACTCTCCTCGGAATGCAAGCAGGCCCCGCACCAACTCCAATGTGCAGCTGAGTGACCTCACTGCTGTAGCTCTGTGCTGGCCACTCTCTGGAGAGAAATGCCCCAGAACAACGAGATGTGACAGAGAGCTCTGAGCACCCAGCATGGCCAGGCAGGACAGAGATGTGAGGGCTTAGCGAGCCTAAAGGACACAGGGAAGCCGAGGGGGCATTTTCCACCCTGTCTCTTGCCCCCAGCACCCTATTCTTATACCCTCACCCTGTCCCTGATTGCTTCTGGCATCTCTCCTCTCTCTGCCTTGCCTTACTTAGGTATGTCTATGACTCTATTTAGTTATTTGTTGTTTCAACCAGCTGTGTTCAGCCCTGTCCACCCTCCTGGCTGGTGATGCGGAAGAGTCAACCAATCGGGGCTTGAGGAGGCAAGCCTGCACGTCCCAGGCTCTACGCACCAGCCCAGTGGCTGATTGTCAGCAGGGGTGCCCAGTCCTGCTGTGGCCCCATGCAGGGCTGCGCGACCCCCTGCTGGTGTGGTACAGGCAGGCGCTGTCTCTGTTCAGCCTGCACTCAGCCTTCTTGACAGAAAAGAGGCAGGGCTGGCTGGGAGAGGCTGAGGTGCTGGAGTTTGCTGCCTGTAGGAGACCTGGATGCTATCCCCACCTCCTCACAACCCCACAGCAGAGCGCAATTCAAACCCCTGTGTCATTGGGTGTGGGTTCAAAAAAAATCAAAAAAGCAGGGATGGCATACACTTGCCATACTGAGAAACCTGCCCCAGACTCAGGTGCAGCACAAGCCCTTCCTCATAGCCCGACTGCTGCTCTCCTTACAGACTCATTCCTTCAACTCTGCATCTATGGCTTTTCCACACAGAGCCAACCATTCCCAACCTGACTAGTAAACTTGGACATATCCTTCCACACCAGCTCAACCTTCCACAGCTGATGCTCACAAATGTTTTCCTTCATGTGTTCAGAGGCTTTGGTCCTTGCTCCCTCAGAGAGTTGCAGCTCGAGTTCCTGGCTCAGAGCCTGACTCTCTGGGACCCCCTTGTAACTCCCTGGGTGTGGGCACTGAGGGTAGGTGGAATGACTCCTTTCTGCCAGAACACTTATTCAGGATATGCTAAGTGCCAGCCGAGGGACAGAAAAGAGATGCTTGTGCGGAGTTTGAAGACTGAGGAAATATCACCAGGAGGAGGGTGAGGAGCAGGCTGGATTACTGTTCCCAGAACGCACGCTGAGGGTTCCTGTAGCTCTGCTGATTCCTTGGCCCTCTTCCTTGTTCTGTTGGATGTGAGTGTGTAGATGGGTTCTTAGCCACGTGATGGGGGTGAGATACCTGTGTGAAGGCCTTGCCTGAATCATAACTATCTCTCCCCAGGGTCCTCCACACTTCTCTACATTTTAATTGATCGATGCTGGTGAGTATGGGGTGACCTTGAGAGCCCTGAAAAATACAGATAGAGTTGCAGGGAAGATGCTTGCTTTGCAAACAGATGACCCTGATTTGATCCTAGCACCACATATGTTGCCCCTAGCTCTGCCTGGAGTGATTCCTGAGTACAAAGTAAGAAGTAATCTCTGAACATTGCCAGGTATGACTGCTAAATATTTTTATACACTTTTATTAAATAAATTAAAAATTGTAGACTTACAAATTTTTGTGCTTGGGTTTCAATTATACAATGATCAAATACCCATCCCACCACCAGTGCCTATTTCCCACCACCACGGATCCCAGTATCCCTCCCACCCCCCATCCCCCCATCTCACCCTGCCTCTGTGGCAGGGCATTCCCTTTTGTTCTCTCTCTCCTTTTGGGTGTTGTGGTTTGCAAGAGAGGCATTGAGTGGCAATCATGTTTGGTCTATAGTCTAATTTCAGGATCCTCCCAACACCCTTTACTTGGTGCTCCCTTCTCTATCTGAGCTCCCTTTCCCTCTAGCACGTGTGGCTGACGTCCAAGCCATGGAGCAAAATTCCTGGTACTAATCTCGGCCACTCGTGGGTGTTAGTCTCCTATTTTGTTACTTTATGTTCCCCAGATGAATGCAATCTTTCTGTGTCTATCCCGCTCTTTTTGAAGGTTTTCTTAACCTTAATTAGAACAACAGAAAATTAAAAAGAATTGCTTACTGGGATTAATATTATATTATAGGAAGAGGGATTATCATTGTGTGCAGGATACTGTGAACATTTCTTCTTTTTACTAAAGAAGTGGTAATGATTCTTGGTGAAACTGAGGGATGCATCCTGGTGGCCTATTGGTAACTTCTCCTCGTTATTGACTTACTTCCATGTTCCAGAATGTTCCTTGCTCTAGGGTGATAGTTCACTCACATAGGGTGATTGTTCTTCTCTGTAAGTTTGGGTGGGGAGACCCCATACTGTGTCCCAGAGGTCACCCCAGATTCATTCTCTCCAGAGGACAGTGCAAGCTGCAGTCTGACAAAAGACAGAAAGCTCCCACTGCTGTTATTTTTTCAATTTAATATTTTAAAGCACAATGATTTACAAAGTTATTCGTAGTTGAATCTTAGACATCTAATATTGCAACACCAATCCCACCATCAGTGTCAACTTCCCTCCACCAATGTTCCCAGGTTGCCTCCCATATCTCCCACCTACCCCCTTCCATCCTGCCCTCTTTACAGGCCTTTATCTAAGTCCGGTTGTTAAAGTTTGGGTCTCTTGATTTCAGTGTTGTTGATTCTGTGGTTTGGATATTTGGCTTCGTCATTCCTTAATACCATCTTCATGTCTTAAAACTCTGACCTGGCTCCTGATGCTTCTCGTCTGTCTCTTCTCCCTCTCCCCTCTACTCTTTCTTTCCTTCTATTCCATATACTCTGGGGCCAACGTTGAAATGGGCATCCTCCCTTTAAACCATTGCATTTCCTGATCTATTCTTTATGCCACATATAAGTCAGATCATCTTCTGTTTATTCTTCTTCTGACTTACTTCATTTAACATGATGTCTTCCTGTTTCATCTGTTTCCTCAAGTTGCATGATTTCATCATTCCTTACAGCTGAGTAGTATTCATTTTGTGTAATTTACCACTCCATCCACCCACATCTTCATGATTCGTTTTGATTCATTTACCTGCCATTGATATCTTGGTTGATTCCAAATCTTCACTGCAGTGTATGAATATTGCAATGAATAATAGTGTGCATACGTTCTTATGAATGAATGTTTTTCTGGGGATAGATACCCAAAAGTGGAATTGCTGGATCATTTGGGAACTCAATTCAGAGTTTACTGAGTGCCTTCCATATTCTTTTCCACAAAGGTTGGACCAGACAACATTCCCACCAGCAGTGGATGAGGGTTTCTTTTTCACCACATCCCCAACAACACAGATTTTTCCCAGTATTCTTTTAATTTTATTTTTTTATTGAATCACCATGAGGAAGAGCAATACAAAATTATTCATGATTGTGTTTCAGTCACACAATGCTCCAACACCTATCCATCCACCAGAGTAATTTCCCAGTAATTCTGGAAGAGATCACCAGTTTCTCTTCCACCCCTTCAAGCCACCCCCCCACTCATCCTGCATCTCTGGCAGGCAGCTCTCTTCTCTTCTTTTTGTCTCTTTCTCTTCTCTCTCTCTCTCTCTCTCTCTCTCTCTCTCTCTCTCTCTCTTTAGGCATTATGGTGTGATACAGATGTTGAAAGGTTATTTTCTTTACTTTATTTCAACACTCAATTCTTGTCCAGAGTTAACATTGCCAACTAGCATTGTCATAGTGAACTTTCCTCTGTCTTAACTACCCTCCATTTCCCACATCATTGACCAACCATTAACTAGTCCTCCTGGCCCATTTTCCCTGGCCTTGAATATTAGTTTCATACTGTTTTTTATATCCCATATATGAATGCAGTCATTTTATATCTGTCTCTCCTTCTGGCTCATTTCTCTCAGCATGATACTCCTCATGTACTCCGATATACAGGCAACTTTCATGCCCTCATTTTCCCTAACAGCTGTGTAGTATTCCATTGTGTGGATGTGCCATAGTTTCTTTATCTACTCATCTGTTCTCAGGGACTCAGGTTGTTTCCAGATTTGGCTATTGTGAATAATGCTGCAGTGAACACAGTGGTTCAGATGATGTTTCTGCTTTGTGCTTGGGGCCCCCAGGGTATATTTCTTAGAAGTGGCATTGCACAGTCAAAATGGAGCTCAGATTCTATTTTTTTTTTTTTTGCTTTTTTTCTTTTTGGTCACACCCAGCGATGCACAGGGGTTACTCCTGGATCATACAGTCAGGAATTACTCCTAGCAGTGCTCAGGGGACCATATGAGATGCTGGGAATAGAACCTGGGTTGGCGCGTGCAAGTCAAACGTCCTACTCACTGTGCTATCACTCCAGTCCCAGTTTCTGGTTTTTTGGGGAATGCTAATATTGTTTTCCAAAAGGGATTTTGGAAAAAAAAAAACAAGTCTGGATTCCCATTAACAACAAATGAGAGTCCCTTTATCTCCCCGTCTGCCCCAATTCTTGTTTTTGTTTGTTTGTATGCGTGCTAGTTGCTGTGGTGTGAGATATCTAATTATTGTTTTAATTTTCATCTCCCTGATGTTTAGTGAGTTAGAACATTTTTTCCACGTGAATTCTTGGCCATTCATATTTTATCTTTGAGGAAGTTTGTATTCATTTCTTCTCCCAATTTTTGATGGGGTTGTGTAAGTGTGTGTGTGTGTGTGTGTGTGTGTGTGTGCATTTGTAAAGTGCTACCAGTGCCTTCTATATTCTTGATATTAACCCCTTATTAGGTGGGTATTGAATGAATAGTTTTTCCACTTCGGCGGACTGTCTTTGTATCTTGCTCATGTTTCTTTTGAGCTGTAGAAGCTTTTTAGTTTAATGTAATCCCATTTGTTAATATTTGCTGCCACTTGCTTGGTCAGTAGCTTTTCATCTTTGAAGATGAAACCCTTGAGTTTCGAGGGTTTTGTCTAAATTTTCTTCCATGTACCTAATGGGTTCTGGTCTGATGTTAAGGTCTTTAATCCACTTTAATCTGACTTTTGTGCATGGCATTATGTACAAGTCTGAGCCTAAGATTTTACATGTGGCTGTCCAGTTTTCATAGCTCTACTATTTAAAGAGACATTCCTTGCTCCACTTCATATCTCTTTCTCCCTTAGGCGATTGTCTGTGCCAGGATATTCAATTTTATTCCACTAGTCTTTGTGTCTGTCTTTTCCCCCAATATATACCACGCTGTTCAATTTCTATTGCTTTGTAGTAGAGTTTAAAGTTAAGGAAGGTGTCTTCATCTTTTTTCCCCAAGAATTGTTAAACGTATTTGTGGGGATTTATTGTTTCATATGAATTTCAGAAGTGTTTGATAAATTTCTTTAAAAAATGTCACGGGTTTTCTATAGAGAACACATTGAATCTGTGTAATGCTTTAGAATTAGCTTTTGACAATGCTAATTCTCCCAATCCATGAGCAAGGGGTGTGTTTCCATTTCCTCTTGTCCTTTTATTTCTTGAAGAAGTATTTTATAGTTTCACTTTCTTTTCTTTCATTATTTGCATATAGGAAAGCCATTGAACTTTTGGGTATTGATCTTGTAACCTGTCACTCTAATATACAAATCTATTGTTTCTAGGAGCTTTTTGGTAAAGAATTTAGGGTTCTCTATGCGAATAGTGAGAGCTTGATTTCTTCCTTTCCTACCTGGATTCCCTTCATTTTTTCTTCCTGTTTGATATGGCGAGTAGTTCCAGTACTATAATGAATAGAATTGACAAGAGTTGGCAACTGTGTCTTGTACCCAATTTCAAAGGAAACGCTTTTAGTTTTCTCCATTGAAAACAATGCTTGTTTAACAGACTTGATCCAGAGACACAGCAGTGAATCCTGGAAGAGAGCAGCATGCCGGAGATCCCTCTGGACCCTGTACCAAGCCTATTCCATTGGGACACCTCAGATGGAGCAGATGTTCTCTTTTCACCACTCCAGAGGAAATACCAGTGGCCTTGAGTTCAAGAAGCAAAACCCAGGTATGCGGGTTCGAGACTCCAAGCCACATGGCAGCACCAGAGACGGGCGTCCCTTTCCATCTCCCCACCAACTTAGGGTCCTCGTTGTCATGCCCATGATCTGCATCTGGGCAGCATCTCAGTGCATCAACATCCTTGATCCAGAGACTCCCAGATGAATCTCAAAGTGGATTTGTTCCAGTGCTGTAATGAACAAACAAGTGAAGATGTCACTTCAACTATACTCTTTTGCCTCTCTGGGATATATTCCCAGGAGTGGTATTGCTGGGTCAAATGGGAGTTCAATTTCTAACTTCTTGAGAATCGTCCAAACTGTTTTCCAAAAGGGCTGAACCAGACGGCATTCCCACCAGCAGTGAAGGAGGGTCCCTTTCTTGCCACATCCGCGCTATCACCAGTTGCTTTTGTTGTTTTGTATGTGGGCCAGTCTCTGTGGTGTGAGATGATATCTTATTGTTGTTTTGATCTGCATCTCCCTAATCATTAATGATGTAGAGCGTTTTCTCATGTGCCTTTTAGCCATTCGAATTTCTTCTTTGAGAAAGTTTCTGTTCATTTCGTTGCCCCATTTTTTGATGGGGTTGGATGTTTTCTTCTTGTGGGGTTCAACCAGTACTTTGTATATCCTTGATATCAACCCCTTGTCAGATGTGTATTGGGCGAATATACTTTTCCATTCTGTAGACTGTCTTTGTATTTTGTTCACTGTTTCATTTGAGGTGAAGAAGCTTCTTAGTTTAAAATAGTCCCATTTGTCTATCTCTGTCTTCACTTGTTTGGCCAGTGGTGTGAAGTCTTTGAAGATACCATTAGCTTCTATGTCATGGAGGGTTTTGCCAACTTTGTGTACAATATCTACATTCTGTAAAAAGCATGAGTGCCCGAGAACAGATGACTGCTTAAAGAAAATTTGGTACATCTACACGATGGAGTACTATGCAGCTGTTAGAAAAGATGAAGTCATGAAATTTACATACTAGTGGTACTACATGGAAAGTATCATGGTAAGCGAAATGAGTCAGAAAGAGCGGGACAGACATTGAAATACTGCATTCATCTGGGGAATATAAATTAACAAAATAGAAGAGTAACACCCAAGAATAGCCGAGATAAGTACCAAGAGTTTTACACCATGGCTTGGAGGCCAGCCGCACACACTAAGGGAAAAGGCAGCTCAGACAGAGAAGGGAGCACCAAATAAAGGGTGTTGGGAGGATCTTCCCATGATGGGAGATGCATACTGAGAGTAACTATAGACAGGATATGATTGCCACTCAATGCCTCTTGTGAAAATCACAGCACCCAAAAGGAGAGAGAGAACAAAAAGGAATACCCTGCCACAGAGACAGGGTGGGTGGGTGGGGGGATGAGGGGGTGGAAGGGATACTGGGATCAGTGGTGGTGGAGAATGGGCACTGATGGAAGAATGGGTATTCGATCATTGTATAACTGAAACACAAGCACAAAAATTTTGTAAGTCTACAACTGTACCTCATGGTGTTTGACTAATAAAATTTTTTTTAAAAAGGACTGGTTCCCAACAGAGATCTCTCTGGACCCCAATATTTTCAATGTTAGAATTCCAGAACCTTTCATGCTATTTATAATAATCAACAAAAAAAAATGATGTAGTATCTGCCCTGCTGCTGGCATACTTAGATGGTGGTGGGAAAATGTGAAATTATGGTGATAGGAAGATGTAATTGTGGGGGATTGGTGTTGAAATATTGATAACTTGATCACTTGATCAGTTAACTTCCCGTTAATCGTCGATTTGCTTGAGCGGGCGCCAGTAACATCGCCATTTGTCCCTGTCGCGTGCTAGTGTAGCCCAACAGCATCTGTTTGCTCTGGTAACACGAAGAGCCTCAAACCAACTGTTCATAATCTTGATGAAGAAGTCTGACCATCTGGTAGGTGGGCGGCCACACTGTCTTTTGACATCCCGTGGAATCCAGTCGGTAACAGCTCTAGTTCAGCCGTTGTCTCTAAATCTCATTACATGACCAGCCCATCTGATTTTTGACACCTTGGCAAACGAGACAGCGTCCCTGATTCTTGATCGTCGACGGAGGTCGGAACTCCGGATTCTTTCTCTCATTTGAGTGAAACGTGATATTCCAAGCATAGTTCTTTCCATTCCTCTTTGGGAGACCTGAATAACCTTCTCATCCTGTTTGCGTAGGGCCCAAGTCTCTGAGGCATATGTTAATGAAGGAAGAACAGTGGAATCAAAGAGATATGCCCAGAGCCAGAGGTTCTTCATTCTCTTAGCCATTTCTTCAATGCTCTTGAAGGCATTCCAAGGTGCTCTCTTCCTCCTGCACAGCTCGGGTGCCAGGTCATTTGTCATGTTGACTTCTCGACCTAGGTACACATAGCTGTTGCATTCAGAGATGGTCATCCTGTTGAGAGCGAATGGGGCATCAGGAACGAGGCTGTTTATCATAAACATTTTCTTCTTAAGATTCAGCTGTAGTCCGACCTTTCCATACTCACGGTCAAAGTCGGCCAGCATTTGTGCCGCTTGGCTAATGTTTGGTGTTATTAGAATGATGGCATCAGTGAAGCAGAAATGGTGTAGTTGCCAACCATCTATTTCACTCCCATTCCTTCCCATTCCAGTTGTCGCATGATGTTCTCGAGGTTGGCACTGAAGAGTTTCGGTGAAATGTTATCACCCTGCCAAACCCCTCTCTTGACATCAATGATTACTTCTTTGTAGAATGGTGAGATCTTGGTAGTGAATCTGTAATAAAGCTCACAGAGGTTCCTGATGTGTCGAGTTTGAATGCCCTGATTGGCCAGGGCTTCAATGACCACTTCTGTTTCAACAGAATCAAAGGCCTTCTTTAAATCAATGAACGTTAAACAGAGCAGCATCTTGAACTCCCGAGAAAGCTCAATGAGCTTGGTTATCATTTGGATATGGTCGATGGTGCTGAATCCTTTGCAGAACCCAGCTTGCTCGCATGGTTGATCTTCATCTAGTGTTCTGCCAATCCTGAAATATTGAATTTAATCAATTAATGTGAACAACCTTATGAAAATAAAATTTTAAAAATGATGCTTGCCATGGGCGTGTGGTAGATGGCTTTGACTATTTTGAAAGTTTCTTCTAATTCCATTTTGTAGAGTGTTTTTTTTATCATGAATTGGTGCCATATATTGTCAAAAGCTTTTTCTAAATCTATTTATATGATTATCTGGCTTTTATCTTTTATTTTATTGATATGATGAATTATGTTGATGAGCTTGTGAATGTTAAACTGTCCTTGCAACCTGGGGAATGAATCCCACTGATCATGGTGTACAATCTTTCTGATGCATCATTGGATTCTATTAGTTAATGTTTTGTTGAGTATCTTTGTATCTGTTGTCATCAGGGATATATATATTTGTGTGTTTGAGCTCTGTATTTGTCTCAAAACACTGTTCGGGAATCTTTCTGTTTCTTCAATTTCCTGGAAAAGCTTGAAAATTACTAGTAATAGGTCCTCTTTAAAGGTTTTAAAGAATGCACTATTGAATCCATCTGGGCCTGGACTTTTGTTTCTGGCAAAACTTTTGATTATAATTTCAATTTCCTCGATGGTGATAGGTTTGTTCAGGTATTGCAGATCTTCTTGATTCAGTCTTGGAAGTGTTTATCTATTTCTTCAGAATTCTCTTCTTTATAATGGTCTGTTTTCCGTCCTTGAAAAATGTTGTCTGAATTTGGATAGAGATTGCATTGAACTTATCTAGTAGTTTAGTTAAGATGGTAATTTTGACAATATTGATTCCTCCAATCCACAAGGGGCTGGAGCGATAGCACAGCGGGTAAGGCATTTGCCTTGCAAGCGGCCAATATGGCCGACCTGAGTTTGATTCCTCCGCCCCTCTCGGAGAGCCTGGCAAGCTACCGAGAGTATCTCACCTGTATCACAAAACCTGGCAAGCTACCCGTGAAGTATTCAATATGCCAAACACAGTAACAACAAGTCTCACAATGGACATGTTACTGGGCCCGCTTGAGCAAATTGATGAATAATGGGAGGACTGTGACCATGACCAATCCACAAACATGGAAAGGTTTTTTAATTCCTACGATATCTTTAATTTCTTTCTTGAGTGTTTTGAAGCTTTTATGATATAAGTCTCTCACCTCTTTTATTAAGTTGATTCCTAGATATTTGATGTTTTTGGACACTGTTTTAAATGGGGTAGGCTCTGGTCTCTTTCTGCTCTGATTCATCATTGGTACATAGGAATGTAAACAACTTTTATGCATTGACTTTGTAGATGGTCACTTTGCTTTATTGGTGTATTGTTTCTAGGAGCTTTTGTGTGGACTCTTCAGGGTCCTCATTGTATATCATCATGTCACTTGCAAAGTGATTATGTGACTTCCTCTTTTCCAATTTGTATCCCTTTGATTTCCTTTTCTTGCATGATTGGTGTTATTAGGACTTCGAATACAATGTTGATTAAGAGTGGGGACAGTGGGAATCCTTGTTCTCTGCCTGATCTCAGTGGAAATTCTTTCCATTTTTTTACTATTGTAACACTGTTGCACTGTCATCCCACTGTTCATCAATTTGCTCGAGCAGGCACCAATAACATCTCCATTGTGAGACTTGTTGTTACTGTTTTTGGCATATCCTGTGCCACAGGGAGCTTGCCAGACTCTGCTGTGTGGATGGGATAGTCTCGGCAGTTTTCTGGGCTCTCCGAGAGGGACAGAGGAATTGAACCTGGGTTGGTCACGTGCAAGACAAATGCCCTACCCGCTGTGCTATTGCTCCAGCACAGATTGGATGTGAGGTCTATCTGGCTGCAATATCTGTCACCCCATTGATTGCCAGGATGGATTCGACCGATCTGGCTGGCTAGGCAGGTGCCCCCTTCCTCCCTCACTGGTCCATGTGCATACCTTCTGAAGCTGTGCGTTCGGTCAAAGAGGATGGCCTTCCCCAAACAGAGATAGACCAGTCTTCGGTCAAGGGTATACAAGTAGCTGCGCTCCCCTGCTACAACTTTCAAACCATTTTTTACCATTAAGAATAATAGTGGCTATGGGATTTTCTACATATACCTGTGCTATCTGGAGGAAGATTCCTTCCACCCCTATTTTACTGAGGATTTTGTCATGAATGGGTGCTGTGTCTTGTCAAAAGCTTTCTCTGCATCAATTGATACAACCATATGATTTTTATCTTTTCTCTTGCTCATTGTTTTCTAACAACAATTATTGTGTTAATTGATTTGCATATACTGAACTATCCTTGCATACATTGGATGAATCCTAATTGATCAAGGTATGATTTTTTATGTGCTGTTTGCTATGATTTTGTTGAGGTTAAACCTGTCCCATGTCCAATAGCAGCTTCCCAATTAAGAGGAGACTAGAGAGTGCACAGTGGAAGCAGAGAAATATCTGTCAGGAGCTAAAATGTCACCACATGTCATGCAACAGCAAATGGGGGCAGATGCCATTCAGTCCAGTTTTCCACCATTCATGCCATACCCAAATAGGTTTGGTTATACTGAGCCTAGAAGGTCCAATTAAGTAAAACAAACAAAAAAACCCCAAAACTTTACACTCAAAAGTACTCATTAGAAGGACCTAACTAGTCCTTACTAGTATGATCCTAGTACATTAGTCCAAATGCTAGGCTGAAGCAATAGCATAGCGGGTAGGTGACCCGGATTTGATTCCTCTGCCCCTCTCAGAGACCCCAGCAAGCTACTGAGTGTATTTCATCTGCAAGGCAAAGCCTGGCAAGCTACCCGTGACATATTCAATACGCCAAAAACAGTACCAACAAGTCTCACAATGGAGACGTTACTGGTGCCCACCCAAGAAAATTGATGAACAACGGGAGGACAGTGCATCAGTGCTACTTGGATCATACTTCCTCTGTGGGCACAAGAAATAGCTTACGTAGGTGGGGGGACAGGAGTCTACTTTTAGAAAGGACAGGTTTTGCAGATTGGTGTGTGCCAGCATGGACTTACTTCCCTTATGCATAAAGATGCTCTGATAAACATTTCATTGTATCTCCCTAAACCTAAACAAAATATTTACTGAGTTGTTAATTGGGGCTTTTGGGAAAGAGAGCTAGGAAACCTTTCTACATTGAAACAAACAGCTCTGGTCCAGAATAGTTTGCAGGTTGTCTTTAGTGGTGCTTGCTATTGTTTTCCTTTTGAATCCAGCTCTCAGTTCCTTCGGGGTCACTTTCAGTGGGGAACACAGGGAAGTGAGAAGTAATGGCTCTGTACAGGGAAGTCCACAGCACAAGTAGGAGACATCATGAGATACGATACCATATTTAATCCTTCTCAGTTGGGATTAAATAAAAAACACAAAATCCAGACACTAGACATAAACAAGGAGACCATTCGCTTGCAAAAGGGTGGTGCTGTGCAGGTGGCCACAAGGAAGCCTGTGTGCCCAGGAGAGGCCTCTGCCCCTTGGAAGTTCCCCAAAACCTGAGCAGGTGGTTGGACATCTGAGGCCTGGCTCCAGCTAAGTCCATGAGTGTCTGCAAGTTCCAAGAGTCTCATCACTCATGCACCTGGGGGTCTTGCCTTCACACCTTTCCCCAGGGACTCAGTCTTGGGTTCGGCTGGATCAGGCGGCCTCACACCTGCCCATGGGGAGAGAGATGAGTGGCAGGTGGGGCTGGTAGCTTCTCTTTCGCCCATCTTCACACCCAGCTTCCATTGCCTTTCCTCACCAACTCCTGCTTGGCTCTTTCTCCCTGTTTCTGTACCATGAAGGACACTTTCTGCTCATGCCTTGGCTTTTCCGTCACACTTCCCAGTGCCCAGATACACAAATCAAAAGCTGAGTGAGATGTTTTTCCTGTCTTGGTTGTGTGATATCAGATGATCTGGTCCTGAAAATGCAATAGTGGCCCAATCCCCAACATTTGATGCACAAAATCAGCAGTCACACTGAGCCAAATATGTCATGAAAATCTTTAAAGATACAAAGAATCTCCTTCCCTCATGAAGACCCACACAGCTGTTAGGTAAGAATCTTCCAGAAGTAGGCCATGTGTTTGTTTGAGATAAATCTGCTCAAAGCAATGTTCTCCAACAATGAACAATATTAGAAGAGTGATTCTCTAGATTGAAAACAGCTATTGTTACCCCACCAGGAAAAAAATAAATCTAGATGCTGTATTAATTGGAAAAAAATTATAGTATGTTTTAATAATATCTCCGTGCATATAATTCATGGGTACGTAGCAGTCAAATGTCTTAGCATTATTCTTAGCATTGCAAACGTCCACACCTTCATTCAGAGAGGCTGGATGTTCGGCAGGTAAGGAAACCAAAGGCTGAACCCTCATAGTTGCTCACTTCTCCATCAGACTTTCAAAAACTTGAAATAGAAGCTCACTCCTGCGGTGGAGAGCAAGGGTGATGCCACTTTAATTTTACCATCTAGATGGAATGGGGGAGAGAGAAATATTAGAAATGGTTAAATACGAAACATACCTTTATATTCATATATTTTCCTATTAACACTATTTGAATGTGATTATTCAAATCAGAACAAGTCAATGTGAAGACTATATCTATACCTCTGATATTTATCCTGCGAGTGGGATTTGTCACATCCCTTTCATAGGGGGAAACTAACCCAGAGAAGGTAAATAACATGTTTATGGTCTCAAGGCTCATTTCAGGAAAGGCACGGCTTTGAGCTTAGATCTGGGCTCTAGGGCCCACGTTTATTCCAACACTGAAGACTCCCTCTTTTTCACTGGTTTTTGGATCACACTCAGTGATGCCTACGGGGAAACTAGGGCATGGTTCTGGTGCTTCCTCCTGGAGGTGCACGTGCTGGATGCCACAGGGCCAGCTCCTGGCCTGGGAAACTCCTGATCTGAGATGGGTTGGAAACAAGGCCAGCAGAGCAGCCCTTCTGGCAATTGGGCACATGAGTCTGTGGATGAGTGTGCACATGTGTCTGAATGAGTGTTCATATATGTGCATGTGTGTGGATGCTTGCATAAGTGTGCACTGTGTGCACTTGATCACTCGACTTCCCTTTAATCACAGATTTGCTCGAGCGGGCGCCAGTAATGTCTCCATTTGTCCCTGTCGCGTGATAGTGTAGCCCAATGGCGTCTCTTTGCTCTAGGAACACGAAGAGCCTCAAACCGACTGTTCATAATCTTGATGAAGAAGTCTGACCATCTGGTAGGTGGGCGGCCACACAGTCTTTTGACATCCCGTGGAATCCAGTCGGTAACAGCTCTAGTTCAGCCGTTGTCTCTAAATCTCATTACTTGACCAGCCCATCTGATTTTTGACACCTTGGCAAACGAGACAGCGTCCCTGATTCTTGATCGTCGACGGAGGTCGGAACTCCGGATTCTTTCTCTCATTTGCGTGAAACGTGATATTCCAAGCATAGCTCTTTCAATTCCTCTTTGGGAGACCTGAATAGCCTTCTCATCCTGTTTGCGTAGAGCCCAGGTCTCTGAGGCATATGTTAATGAAGGAAGAACAGTGGAATCAAAGAGATGTGCCCAGAGCCAGAGGTTCTTCGTTCTCTTAGCCATTTCTTCAATGCTCTTGAAGGCATTCCAAGGTGCTCTCTTCCTCCTGTGCAGCTCGGGTGCCAGGTCATTTGTCATGCTGACTTCTCGACCTAGGTACACATAGCTGTTGCATTCGGAGATGGTAGTTCCGTAGAGAGTGAATGGGGCATCAGGAACGAGGCTATTTCTCATAAACATTGTCTTCATAAGATTCAGCTGTAGTCCTACCTTTCAACACTCACGGTCGAAGTTGGCCAGCATTTGTGCCACTTGACTAAAGTTTGGTGTTATTAAAACAATGTTATCAAAACAATGTCTCAGCAAAGCAGAGGTGATGTAATTGCGGACCATCTATCTTCACTCCCATTCCTTCCCATTCCAGTTGTCGCATGATGTTCTCGAGGGTGGCACTGAAGAGTTTCGGTGAAATGGTGTCACCCTTCCAAACCCCTCTCTTGACATCAATGATTACTTCTTTGTAGAATGGTGAGATCCTGGTAGTGAATCCGCAATACAGTTCACAGAGGATCTTGATGTATTGAGCTTGCATGCCCTGATTGGCTAGGGCTTCAATTACCACTTCCGTTTCAACAGAATCAAAGGCCTTCTTTAAATCAATGAACGTTAAACAGAGCAGCATCTTGAACTCCCAAGAAACCTCAATGAACTTGGTTATTGTGTGGATATCGTCGATGATGCTGAATCCTTTGCGGAACCCAGCTTGCTCGCATGGTTGTCCTTCATCTAGTGTTCTGGCAATCCTATTTAGGATGACTCGAGTGAACAACTTGTAGATGACAGACAATAGGCAGATCGGGCGATAATTTCCAGTGTCATGGATGTCTTGTACAGTGTACAGTCCTGCTGGTTTTCCATTGGGATGGAACCTTGCATTCAGGCAGGTAGCGTGTGAAGAGCCGAGTCAGCGTATTGATGAATACTGACGGCAGGTTCTTCAGGTGTTCAGGTCTGACCTTGTCTGGGCCGGGTGCTGTTCATTTCTTTACTGACGAAATGGCATGTCAGATTTCAGAAGGGAGAACATTGGGAACGACATATCCATCCTGCGGAATTTGGTGTCGGCAAGTGGACATGGATATCGAAGTTATTTGAGTAGAAGTCATGGATAATCTTCTTCATTGCCATTCTGGAGGACGTGATAGATCCATCAGGACGTCGGAGAGTTGTCATCTTGGTCTTGAAATTGGCGAAGGACAAGCAGGCATTACAAATACTTTTTCCGGCTTCTGCCACATCTACCAGCACTTCTGCTCTTCTCTCTTTGAGGTCTTCCTTGATTGCATCTCTGCACTGCTTTGTGAGCTCGGACATTAGCTTGCGGTTGCCTGAGGCATGCGCCAAACCACGCTGGCGAATTAGCTCAAGAGTTTTCGAAGATAGGCGTTTTTTTTTGTGGCTATCTCTCTCTTGGCATTCCTCGCACATTCATGGAGGTGCTGAACCAGTTAATCGTATTCCTCGTCAACGTTGTCAACAATGGCATCTTCCCATGTTGCTGCAATAGTGCCAAAGAGTTCCCAGTTGGTGGTCATTCTGGCAGTTCTCTTTTTGAACTTTTCAGCCCTTTCTCCCCGCTCTGTGAAGTAGAATTTTGCACAAAAGAGACAGTGGTCTGATCCCGTTTGAAATTTTGGGACAACAGCGACATCGGTCAGGCAAAACCGTCGATTGAATATCATGTGGTCTATTTCGTTGTGGAATCGTCCACCGGGAGACTCCCATGTCCAATGTTTAGATTCAGCCTTCTGGATCTGTGAGTTACCATGGATGGTCTTGGTTGACATGATGAACTCAGACAGTCTCTCACCCTGTTTGTTCCATTCTAGGCCATGGGTCCCGATGTGAAGTTCTTCGACTGATCTTCTCAGTCCTATCTTGGCATTAAAATCACCCACAATGATCTTGTAGAAGGTGTGGTCTTCTTTATAGAACTTCTCCAGCTCCATGTAGAACTTCTTAATTTCTCCTTCATCATAATTAGATGTTGGTGTGTAGACAACGAAGATAGAAACTGCAGGCAGTAAGCCACATCTATTCAAATGTAAATGTCCGATTCGGGTTGTTAGGCATTCGAATGAATCAATGCTCATGGCCAAGTTTGTGTTGACAAGGACACCGACGCCTCTGACACCTTTTTTATCGTATGTTCCGAGGAACAATTCTTCTCCAGTGTCAAAAATGGCATGATGAGATTGGTGCCTTCTTGTCTCGGTCAGACCAATTATGTTGTACTTGATCTGTCGCGCTTGTACCATCAGGTCCTCAATGGATGCATCTGATGCTAGTGTACGTGCACTGAAAATACAGATGATCATTTTTGTCTTCCTTCGTTGTGGCAGCCTAGTTCGGCCCTGAGATTTTATTGGCCTCTCCTTTCTCATCCTTCTCAATGCTGCCATATTGGTGAAGCCTTCAAGGTCAGGGGAATGAAACCCATTGTAGTTACTGGTTTTGGCATATCGAATACACAACGGATAGCTTGCGAGGCTCTGCCGTGCAGGTGGAATACTCTCAGTAGCTTGCATAAGTGTGCACTGTGTGCACATGTATGTGAATGTGTGTTTATGCAAGTGTTTGGGAGCGGGAGCTCTGTGTGTCACCCTCCCTGAATTCCTGATACCTGTCGCCCCTCTACTCACATGCTCAACACGTTGATTTCTGTGAATTAAAAAGGAAATTTTCATGATAAAAATGATGGGTTTTCCCAGAATTTTTCAGGTTTATTAAAATTCTTATCAGTATAGGTTCCCTGGGCTAGCCCGTGGAAGTGAGCTAGACAGCCTGAGTCCGGGCCCATCCCAGCCCCCTGTACCCCTTCCTTCTGCCCATTTCCCTGCTGGGTGGTGCACACTCTCCCACCCTCACCTCCTTGCCCCGTTCTTTATTTCAAGGCATGTTTTCCCTCAAAGATGAGTCTCCCTTCTCCCCCATAGCACCCCCACTCTACTCCATGTCTTCCTTTCATCTAGATCCTCCTGGCATCTCCCCTGTCGAGTGCCCATTTTCAAGCTTACCCCTGGGACACTGCAAGGTCAAATCCAGCCTCTGTGTGAGTCCCGGAGAAAAATTCAGCCTTAGTGCTCCAGAGGGTGGGGCTGCCTTCAGCTCTGGGGCTTGGGTGGGGAGAGAGGAGATTTCCTCCACAGAGGCTGACTGGGAAGGAAAGAACCAAATCTCTGAGTACCTTGACTGGTTTCTGGAGCCAAACCTGCTGAAGTCCCATCACCTCCCTGACTACCCTGGAACCATCGCCAGAGAGACTCACTAATCAGAGGGACCCCAGGGGTATCTCCTTACTATTATTATACTTAGGGGGAAAATTTGATCCAAAGCCCGCACTGCTCAGGAGCTATTACTCACTCTGTGCTCAGAAGTGACCCCTGGAGCTGCTCTGGGCCTATGTGTGTTGCCAAGAATTGAATCATGTAAGTCACATACAATTATCTCCTGTTCTATCCCTCAACTCTCTCATTATTTTTTAGTTTTAAAAATGCCGTGTGTGGAGGTGGGGGGGAGATAATGGCCAGAAGACAGTACAGTGGGTAGATTGCTTGCCTTGCACGCAGTCAACTCAGTTTCTGTCCCTGGCACCATTTATGGCCCCCTTAACACCACCAGGAGACATCCCTGTGTAGAACCAGGAGCAAGCCTTGAGCACAGCCTGGGGTAGCCCTCATACATAAATAAGAAAAGGATAGCTAGGAAGCTGCATTCAGAACTATGTCAGTTCCCCAGGTCAACCAGGATCCCCAAAGACTCTGGAAAGCCTCACCCCCAGACCCATGAATTCATAGCATGAGTATTGCACTCATAAATGCTTCCTTTACCCAGGTCACTTTCCCCAGTGGAGCATTTCTTCACTTCGTATCTCACTTAGAGGACACTCCAAATTCTAACCATGGACATTCATGCATACAACAGTATAAAGAAGTCATCTCAACGGTACAAAAGGCACAATGAGAAAATAGCACAGGATCCTACCACACTTAGTGACCAAAAGTGGCAGCCCTTAAGACTCCATAATTAATACCCAGTTAAACGACCTTTCTGATAAAGACTTGAGGTAGGCAATGTTGAGGATGTTTACGGAACTCAAAAAAGCAACGGAATGGACAGCCAATAAAACACAAGAGGATATGAGAGCAGAAATGAGAAAACTATAAGCAGAAATGACAGAACTAAAGAATTTGGTAAGTGATACCAAAACTCACTGGAAGGCCTTATCAGCAGATTAATAGTAGCTGAAGGCAAAAATAGTGAATTCCAAGATGAAAAGCAAAGAATTTCCAAAGATGGAACAAAAATTCAAAATAATAAATCAGAAGATAGAATAAAGACTCAAAATAAATGAACATCAAATAAGAGAACTGTGCAATGAATTGAGAAGAGCATCACAAGAATCATTGGTGTCCTGGAGGGACAGAAAGGAGCAAGTGTCAAATTATCATTGCTAAGAAATTCCCATAGATGGAGACGGCAAGCCTCCAGATCCAGGAGGCCCAAAAGGTGCCAGCTAAAATAGCTCCAAATAAAAACAACCCAAGACTCATCCTATGCACATTAACCAAAATATAGAGAGAATACTGAAAGTCGCAAATCAAAGAAAGAAATTATATTAATAAAAGAGCATCAATAAGTGTTTCAGCAGATTTATCATAAGAGATCCTCCAGCATTGAAGGATTTTTAATTATAATTTTTAAATATATCTCAATTAATGAGATATAATTTTCTTTAAAAAACTGAGCAAATGAACGCCTCACCAAGTATACTTGATTCAGCCAGACTCTCATTCAGACTCGAGGAACAATACACAACTTCATAGATAAACAACAGCTCAGGAACTTCATAGACTTGAAACCATCTCTGCAAGAACTAAAAAGGGCTATTCTAAGACAGGATAACTATCACAAACACACAAAAATCTTCTTTCTCCCCCAGCTCAGTCATTATTTGAACCTGGGACTTGGCTTTGCCCACGTACACACCCCAGGCGTCCTCTAAGACACTGGGACGCTCACCATTTCTAAGCCTCTTCCTGTTAGTCCCCAACACTGTGCCCGGTCTTCTTCCTCCCCCAGGTCAGACATTATTTGAGCCCAGGACTTGGCTTTGCCTGCGTACATGCCCCAGGCGTCCTCTAAGACCCTGGGATGCTCACCATCCCTGAGCCTCTTCCTGTTCGTCCCCAACGCTATGCCTGGTCTTCTTCCTCCCCCAGCCTGTACCCCCCACACCCCAGGTATCCGTAGGGGGCATGGCATCAGCAGTAGTGGGCGTGGTCTCTTCATAGGTCGGCGTGGCCTAATTTTTGGCCAGCAAAGCCTGGCAAGCTACCAGTGATGTATTCGATATGCCAAGCACAGTAACTAGTCTCACAATATTACTGGGCCCGTTCAAGCAAGAACATAGCTAATTAAGAAAAGAATTCGGTAGATGAAGTAAAAAACTCAGTGTGTGCCCTCAATAGTAGAAAGGCTACAGCTAAAGACAGAATCAGTGAACTGGAAAATCAGCTGCAGGAAGCCTACAGGCAACAACAAACAATGGTAAGAGACCTCAAAATAGCTCTAGAGTGAATCAGAGTCCTAGGAGATGATTCCATGAGGAACAACATTAGAATCATTGGAGTACCAGCAGCTAAGGGAAACAATTCCAATGAAAAAGCCATGGTTAAACAAATCATTGCTAAAGAGTTCCCAGAGCCTGAAAATGCAGCCATTCAGATTCAAGGAGCCCGAATGGTGCCAGCTAAAAGAGACCCTAACAAAAACACTCCATATCATATCATAGTTAGAACGATGGATCCTGCAGATAGATACATAATACTGCAAACAGCAAGGTCAAAGAAGGAAATAACATACAAAGGAGAACCCCTTAGATTCATAGCAGACCTATCAGAGGAAACCCTCCAAGCCCGAAAGCAATGGTGGGATATAGGGAAAAATCTCACTGAAATGAACACTTCCCCAAGAATACTCTGGCTAAACTCTCACTCAAACTTGAAGGAACAGTACACTATTTTGTGGATAAGCAGCAGCTCAGGAACTTCATAGACTCAAAACCAAACCTAAAAGAAAGGCTAACCGGGCTAATATAAAACAAGACAAATCCTACAAACACAACAAAGCCTTACAGAAAGATGACACAAAATCCCATAATAATAATCTCTCTTAACGTCAACGGTCTAAATTCACCACTTAAGAGACACAGAGTGGCAAAATGAGTTCACAGACAGAACCCAACATTCTGCTGCCTACAAGAAACTCAACTGAACAGTCAGAGCTAACACAGACTCAAAGCTAAAGGATAGAAAACAATCCTGAAAGCAAACAGCTGGCTTAAAAAAGCTGGGGTGGCCATACTAGTATCAGACAACATAAATTTCAGGTTAAAAAGGATTAGAAGAAATAGCGAAGGCCATTTTCTATTTATCAAAGGACACGTACAACAGGAAAAAATCATAAATGTATACTCACCTAAAGAGGGAAAAGTTAAATATTTGAAAAAACTGCTAACAGATTTTAAGGAGGATATTGCTAGCAACACAATAGTAGCCGGAGACTTCAAACATCCCCTTATCATCTCTGGATATGATATAAAACAAATATAAAACCCAGCAAGGAAAGATTGAATTTGAAGGAAGAAATAGAAGAGAGAGGGCTTATAGACCTATACAGGGCTTTATACCTCAATAGAATGAGGAAGATACAAATAGTATCAACAATCATCTCAGACCACGATGCACTGAAGATAGAAGTGAATCACACACAGACATGGAGAACCAAATCAAACACATGGAAATTAAACAATTCAATGTTGAAATCGAGTGGATCAGGAAAGATGTCAAAGACGAAATCAAAAGGTACCTGGAAACAAATGAGAATGAAGATATGAGCTCCCAGAACATATGGGATACAGGTAAAGCCATGTTAAGGGGAATATATGTAGCTCTGGAAGCATTTCTCAAAAGGAAGTAAAATATATGTAGAAAGAAAACTACCAAACGCTACATCAGAAAATAAAAGAGGACATGAGAAAATGAAAAGATTTCCCTTGCTCATGGATCAGGAGAAATAACATTGTCAAAATGGCAGTACTCCGCAAAGCATTGTCTATATTCAATGTGATACCTATAATAATACCCATGACATTCTTCAAAGAAATAGAGCAAACACTCCTGAAATTCATATGGAACAATAGGCACCCCACGAATAGCTAAAGCAATTCTGGGAAAAAGAAAATGGGAGGAATCAACCTCTCTAACTTCAAACTCTACTACAAAGCAGTAATAATTAAAACAGCATGGTCCTGGAACAAAGGCAGAGCTGCAGACAAATGGAACAGAGTTGAATATACTGACATCTCACCCCAAACATATACTCATCTAATCTTTGATAAGTGATCAAGAAATGTGAAGTGCAGCAAGGAAATCCTCTTTAACAAATGGTGCTGGCAAAACTGGACAGCTACATGCAAAAAATAGGCTCAGATCTCTGCCTAACACCATGTACAAAAGTAAGATCAAAATAGATTAAGGCCTCAACATCAGACCGGAATCCATAAGGTACACTAAAGACAAGGTTGGCAAAACACTCCACGACATTGAAGCTAATGGTATCTTCAAAGATGACATGCCACTGGCCAAACAAGTGAAAACAGAGATAGATAAATGGGGCTATCTTAAACTAGGAGCTTTTGCACCTCAAAAGTACAGTGACCAAAATACAAAGACAGTCTACAGATTGGGAAACGACATTCACCCCATACCCATCCAAAAAGCGGTATATTTCAAGGATATACAAAGTACTAGTTGAACTCCACAAGAAGAAAACAAGGATATCAAGGATATACAAAGTACTGGTTGAACCCCACAAGAAGAAAACATCCAACCCCATCAAAAAATGGGGTGATGAAATGAACAGAAACTTTCTCAAAGAAGAAATCCGAATGACAAAAAGGCACATGAGAAAATGCTCTACATCATTAATCATCAGGGAGATGCAGATCAAAACAACAATGAGATGTCATCTCACACCACAGAGACTGGCCCACATCCAGAACAAAAGCAACTGGTGTTGGTGCAGATGTGGGGAGAAAGGGACCCTCCTTTGCTGTTGTTGGGAATGCCTACTGGTCAGCCCTTTTGGAAAACATTATGGACGAACTCAAAAAATTAGAAATTGAGCTCCCATTTGACTACTCCTGGGAATATATCCCGGAGAGGCAAAAATGTACAGTCAAAATGACATTTGCACTTCTATATTCACTGCTGCACTGTTCACAATAGCCCAAATTTGGTAAATACCTGAGTGCCCAAGAACAGATGACTGGTTAAAGAAACTTTGGTACTTCTACACAATGGAATACTATGGAGCCATTAGAAAAGATGAAGTCGTGAAATTTATATACATGTGGTTCTACATGGAAAGTATCATGTTAAGTGAAATGAGCGAGAAAGAGAGGGACAGTCATAGAAAGACTGCACTCATGAGGAATATAAAGTAACAGAATGGGAGTTGAACACCCGAGAATAATTGTGATAAGTACCAGGAGGTCTGCTCGAGGGCTTGGAAGCCGGTCTCACATGGGGGGAAATGGTAGCTCAGATAAAGAAGGAAACACCAAGTAAATGATGTTTGGAGGACTCGCTTGGGAGGCAAGATACGTATTGAAAGTAGACTATAGAACAAACACGACGGCCACTCAAGCCCTTTATTGTAAACTCCAACACCCTAAATAAAAGAGTGAGAAAAATAGAATGCCCTGCCACAGAGGTAGGGTGGGATGAGATGGATAAGTTGTGGTGTTAGGAGGGCTACTATGATCATTGGTGGTGGAGAATGGGCACTGGTGGAGGGATGGGTACTCCATCATTGTATAACTGAAACCCAAGCACGAAAGTTTGTAAGTCTACAACTGTACCCTTTTCATTCTCTTCCAGGAATCAGTTTCAACAAAGCAAATAACACTGATATCAAAAGCAGACAGGGTACAAAGAAAGGAGAACTATAGACCAATATAATCTATGAACAAAGATGCAAATATCCTAAACAATTACTACAAAATTGAATTCAATTGAAGGTGTTTCACTAATAAAAAATAAAAATACCACACTAAACTCCTACAGAAATATTGCAGAAACCTCCATGTCTCTCTCAATAGTAATGACCTAAATGCACCAAATGAGAGACACAGAGTGGCAGGATGAATTAGAAAATTAATCTAACATCCTGCTACTTATAAGAAATATATTTGAACAGTAAAGGAAGACACGGACTCAAAGTCAAAGGTTGGAAGAGAATATTTTAAGCAAACAACCCCCAGAAAAAGGCTGATGTGGTCATACTGGTATCATACAACACTGATATCAGGATTAAAAAGTTCTAAGAGACAGAGAGGGCCATTTCTTAATGATCAATGGATATGTACATAATGAAGAACTCACTCTCCAAAATTATATGCACCTAATAAAGTACCAGCAAACAACATAAAATAATTGCTCATAGACTTGAAAGAAGACTGAGAAAAACACAGTAATACTTGGATATTTCAACACCATTCCATCATCACTTTAAAAATCACCTGGACTAAAACTCAGTGATGAAATACTGGACTTGAAGGAAGGAATGGGTATCTACTAGACCACAAAACATACCTCCATAAAACAAACCTCCATAAAGTCAAGGAAACAGAAATCTTATAAACTGTTTTCTCAGAACATACTGCTTTGAAAATAGAAGTTAACCACAAACAGATATGGAGAAACAATACAAACACCTGGAAAGTAGTGAGCTGTGTTGTTCAGTATTTACGAACACTGCTAAACAACCAGTGGGTCAGAGGGGAAATCAAATAAAACTTAGCAGAAATTAACAAGTTGTAATAAAAATGATCTAAAAGATTAACTAAACCAATTATAGGTTCTTTGAAAAAAAACTTTGCAAACTACCAGGAAGACTCAGAGAGAGAGAGAGAGAGACAGAGACAGAGAGACAGAGAGAGAGACAGAGAGAGAGACAGAGAGAGAGAACCCCAATTAACCAAATTAAATGAATGGGGTGAATGTACAACAGCTATCACAGCAATTCAGAGTCATCAGTGATTACTTTAAAAATCATTATGTCGTGAAATGAGAGAACCTAGAAGTAAGGAATAAATTCTTAGACTCCTATAATCTGTCAAAACTGAACCAATATGATTTAGAATACCTGAACAGATATCAAGTATTCTGGTGAGCTTATTCGCCAACGTGGTTTGGCGCATGCCTCAGGCAATTGCAAGTGAACGTCTGAGCTCGCAAAGCAGTGCAGAGATGCGATCAAGGAAGACCTCAAAGAGAGAAGAGCAGAAGTGCTGGTAGATGCGGCATAAGCTGGGAAAAGTATTCGTAACGCCCGCCTGTCCTTCGCCAACTACAAGACCAAGATGACTGCCCTCCGATGTCCTGATGGATCCATCACATCCTCCAGAACGGCAATGGAGAAGATTATCCATGACTTCTACTCAAGTCTCTTTGATAGCCATGTCCAATTGCCGACATACCAAATTCCACAGGATGGATATGTCGTTTCCAACGTTCTCCCTTCTGAAATCCAACACGCCATTTCGTCAGTAAAGAAACGAACAGCACCTGACCCAGACAAGGTCAGACCTGAACACCTGAAGAACCTGCCACCAGTACTCATCAATACACTGACTCGGCTCTTCACACGCTACCTGTCTGAATGCAAGGTTCCATCCCAGTGGAAAACCAGCAGGACCGTACTACTGTTCAAGAAGGGAGACATCCATGACAAGGCAACTATCGCCCGATCTGCCTATTGTCTGTCATCTACAAGTTGTTCACTCGAGTCATCCTAAATAGGATTGTCAGAACACTAGATGAAGGACAACCATGCGAGCAAGCCGGGTTCCGCAAAGGATTCAGGACCATAGACCATATCCACACGATAACGAAGCTCATTGAGCTTTCTCGGGAGTTCAAAATGCCACTCTGTTTAACGTTTATTGATTTAAAGAAGGCCTTTGATTCTGTTGAGACGGAAGCGGTCATTGAAGCCCTAGCCTATCAGGGCATTCAAGCCCAATACATCAAGATCCTCCTTGAGCTATATTGCAGATTCACTACCAGGATCTCACCATTCTACAAAGAAGCAATCATTGATGTCAAGAGAGGGGTTCGGCAGGGTGATACCATTTCACCAAAACTCTTCAGTGCAACCCTCGAGAACATCATGCGATGACTGGAATGGGAAGGAATGGGAGTGAAGATAGATGGTCGGCAACTACACCACCTCCGCTTTGCTGATGGCATTGTTTTAATAACACCAAACATCAGCCAAGCGGCACAAATGCTGGCCAACTCTTTTCTCAGAACATAATGCTTTGAAAATAGAAGTTAATCACAAACAGATATGGAGAAACAATACAAACACCTGGAAAGTAGTGAGCTGGGTTGTTCAGTATTTAAGAACACTACTAAACAACCAGTGTGTCAGAGAGGAAATCAAATGGGACAAATGAGAATGAGGACACGACCTACCAGGATTCATTTGGCACAGCAAAAGTGATGTTAAGAGGATTGTTCATAGCTATGGAAACAATCATCAAGAAGGAAAAAAGGGCCCACATAAATAACCTAACAGCACAGCTTGAGGAACTGGAAAATGACCAACGAAAGGAGACCAAGGAAGGCAGGAGGAAACAATAAAACTTAGCAGAAATTAACAAGTTGTAATTAAAATGATCTAAAAGATTAACAAAACCAATTGTTGGTTCTTTGAAAAAAAACTTTGTAAACTACCAGGAAGACTCAGAGAGAGAGAGAGAGAGAGAGAGAGAGAGAGAGAACACCAATTAACCAATTTAAATTAACAGGTGTGATAGCACAACAGCTATCACAGAAATTTAAAGAGTCATCTGAGATTACTTTAAAAATCATTATGTCATGAAATGAGAGAACTTAGAAGTAAAGAATAAATTCTTAGATTCCTATAATCTGTCAAAGCTGAACCAATATGATTTAGAATACCTGAACTGATTTCAAGGAAAGTGAAAGGGTAATCAAAAACCTTTCCCCCTAAAAAAATGCCCAGGACGAGATGAATTCACGAGCGAATTCTTCCAAATGTTTGAAGATCTATTCTAATCCTTTTCATTCTCTTCCAGGAATCAGTTTCAACAAAGCAAATAACACTGATATGAAAAGTAGACAGGGTACAAAAAAAGGAGAATTATAGTCCAATATCATCTATGAACAAAGATGCAAATATCCTAAACAATTACTGGAAAATTGAATCCAAATATCCATTAAAAAATTCATCCATCATGACCCAGTTTGATTTATCCCGGTAACAAGGATGGTTTAACAAATGAAAGTAAATCAATGTAAAACGCCATATCAATACCTGGGAACATAAAAATCTTAGAATCATACCAATAGATGCAGAGAGAGCATTTGACAAGATACAATACCTATGCATGATAAAAACTCTCAATAAAATGGGAATGGAAGGAACTTTCCTCAACATAGTCAAAGCCACTTATAAAAGCCCATAGCCAGCATTATATTCAATGAGAAAAAATGAAAATCCTTCCCGTTAGGATCGACACAAGAAAAGTGTGCTCACTCTCACCAATTCTTTTCAATAGAGTATTTATTGGAAGTATTTGCCATAGCAGTTGGGCAAAAATAAAATAAAAAGATACCAAAGGCAACAAGATAGGAAAGGAAGAAGCCAAACACTCACTAATTGTGGATGACATGGTACTATGTTTAAAAAAACCCTAAGATTTCTATCAAATAAAAAGTTCCTGGAAACAGTAGATTTGTGCAGTAAAGTGGCACACTACAAAATTAATGAGCAAAAGTTCATTGCTTTCCCATATGCAAATAATGAAGTAAAAGAAATATTAAAATATAATCCTATTCACAATTGTGCATCAAAAGTCAAGTATCTAGGAATTGGTTCAACTAAAGAGGTGAAAGACCTAAAGAAAGAAAACTACAAAACACTACTTCAACAAATAAAAGAGAATACAAGAAAATGGAAACACATATGCTATTCATGGATTGAGCGGATTAATGCCACCAAAATGACAATACTCCCCAAAGCAGTACACAGATTCAATACAGTCCCTAAAAGGATACTGAGAACATTGTTCAAAGTAACAGATCAAATACTCTAGGAATTTATGTGGAAAAATAAGCTCTCCCCAGATAGCTAAAGTAATCCTCTGGGAAAAAGAATATGGGAGGATCACTTTCCCCAACTTCAAACTGGTTGTAAAGCGGTTATTATTATTATTATTATTATTATTATTATTATTATTATTATTATTATTTTGCTTTTTGGGGGTCACACTTGGCGATGCTCAGGGGTTACTCCTGGATCTGCACTCAGGAGTTACTCCTGGCAGTGCTCAGGGGACCATATGGGATGCTGGAATCGAACCTGGGTCGGCTGCGTGCAAGGAAAACGCCCTACCCTCTGTGCTATCTCTCAAGCCCCTGAAGCGGTTACAATTAAAACAGCATGATACTGGAATTAGGACAGACCTTTATATCAATGGAATAGAATAGAAAAACCCAGAGACAGATGCTCAGGTAAAAGAGCAGTTCATCTGTTTTTGCGGGGGGAGTGTCACACCTGGCGATTCACAAAGGTTACTCCTGGCTCATGCACTCAGGAATTACTCCTGGTGGTTCTCAGGGGACCATATGGGATGCTGGGAATTGAACCCAGGTCGGCAGCATGCAAGGCAAATGCCATATCCTCTGTGGTATTGCTCCAGCCTTGGCAGTTAATCTTTTTAAAAGGAGTAAAAACTATGAAATGGATCCTCTTTAACAAATAGTGCTGGGAAAACTGGACTGCCACATGCAGCTCAGGCTTCTTTCTAATACTATGCACAAAAACAAATAAATGTGAATGAAAGACCTACATATCAGACCTGAATCTATAATTCACATAGAGGAAAATTTAGGCAAAGTCCTCTATGACATTGAAGCTAGAACCATCTTTAAGAATGAAGTGCAACTGACCAAACAAATAGAAGCAAAGATAGACAAATGGGAGTACATTAAATTAAGAAGATTATGTACCTCAAAGAAAATGATGATCAGAATACAAAGACAGCAACAGACTGGAAGAAATTATTTGCCCAGCAAGCATCCAACAAAAGCTTAATATCTGAGATAGAGAAAGCACTGATAAAATACTCAATCAAATCCAACCCTATTGAATAATGAAATATCACCTCGTACCACAGAGGCGGGCACTGATTAAAAAAGAACAACAACCAGTGTTGGCAAGGATGTGGAGGAAAAGGGACCCTTATTCACTGCTGGGAGAATGTCTATGGTACAGTGCTTTTGGAAGACAATATGGACATTCTTCCAAAAGCTAGGGATTGAGTTTCCATATGACCCAGCAGTTCTACTCCTGAGACTAACCCAAGGGCTCATTAGCAGAAACAATTGTTTCTTTAGCAGAAAAATCTTTCTGCTAAAGAAACAATTGTTACTATTGTTAACAGTAACAATAAATGTCACAATGGAAACATTACTGGTGCCCGCTCAAGAAAATTGATGAACAATGGGAGGACAGTGCTACAGTGCTACATATGTACATATACATATAGTACATGTACATACAGTACATAGAATATACTCAGCCTTAAGAAATCATGGAGACATGTATTTTGCTGCAATATCAATGACCCTGGGGAGTATCATATTGTGTCAAGTCAGAGGGAGAGGAATATACTCAGAATGATCTCTCTCATATATGGGGTATAATGAAGCCTCACAAGGGAATATCAAACGCAGGATGATGATAGAAATAAAGAGCATGAGGATTGATCTTCACTGGGAAGTGTGGCACTATGCAGGGATGGGGAGATAAGGTAGGAAAGGAACACTAGAGAAATGGAGGAGGGGAAAGTGCCTGGCAAGGAGACAGGCTGGAGGAAAGGGACAACTGGGGAAATTGTGAGGGCATTTGTGTTAGAACAATGTTCATCTGAAAGTCATGAGATTGTTTGTAACTCACAGTGCTTCAATTTTAAAAAAACAAAAACAAAAAATATATACTGGGAACCCTTGAGTGCTCAGGAGTCGAGGGGAAACTCCTGCTCATACTAGACCAACGTGGTCAGTGTTAGGTGGGGGTTCAGGGCTCCTGGGCCCTGCAGGATTTGGAGACCCCACAGCTGCATCCACAATGCCTGGGAGGCCATATGTTGTCGGGGATCGAACCCGGGTCTAGCAGGGCCCTGAAAGTTGGGCCGTCTCCTGGTTCTTAATGGATCTTCTCTTGTCACGGTGGGAAAGAAAAGCAGAGAGATAAAGTGATGAGTCTATGCTACTATCAGTGCCATGGACGGGGGCACGCTACTCTCAGGACAGACAGGGTACCCAGACTTACCTAAGAGTCAAGGTGTTGGAAGCTTCTGGGGCTAGAGAAACTGTTGTAGGTGTTGTTTGGCTGCCTGGAGTGCGCTGTGCGGGCCATCGGGAAGAGGCTTCCACCTGTGCCTGGCATGGAGAGCTCTTTCTGCTTCAAAGTCATATTCTGAAAGTCGTTCTTAACCAGGGTCTGCTGATCACTTCCCTTCTCTCTGCTTCTTGACCTGTAAAGTCAATTACAGGAATTAGGCTCAGACAATACCAACAGACCCTCACAGCCAATGCTCCTAATCCATTCAACAGGGCTTGATCTTTTGAGAGCATTAGAAATTGACAAGTGACTTACCCTGAGAAACAATTTTGAGAGCATCAGAAATTGACCAGTGAGTGACCATGAGAAAACAATCACACAAAAGTCCCTAGCCTCTGTCACCTGGCTTCCCCGGCTCTTTACATTATGGAACCATCAATGATCTGCTACCCTATTTATGACTCCCTTTGGTATAGACCCTGAGTTTAAGGACACTCTCTCTTAAGCCCTGATGAGCACCACCACCTTGGACATTGCTGATGTACACCAGTGTCTGATTTCTCAGCCCCATCACAGTTTTTCAAATAAGTTCACTATTTTATTTCTTCTTTTTCTTTTCTTTTTTTTTTTTTGGCCGTACCCAGATGTGATGAGAAGTTACTCCAGAATCTCTGCTCAAGGGATCACTCCTGGTGTTACTCTGGGGACCATATGCAGTTCCCAGGATCAAACCAGGGTCTGCTGCATACAGGCAAGCTCCTTAAGTCCTGTACTCTCTCTGTGGTGCAAGTTTTTTATTTTGATGTATTAAGGGAAACAACCGTTTATGGAGTTATTTTGGGGAATAATGAATTATTTATGGATCTTTTAAACTCTTTATGGAAACAATAATAGAAGCAAAAGAAAGGACAGTTGATGATACAAGCTTGTATTAAACCCAGTTCAATGCTTACAAAGGAACTTTGTGAATAAAATGAGCTTGAAGTATGTATGAAAGGAGAAATATGCATTTCCAATATTCTACTGCAATTTTTTCGCAGGTGGCAGCTGGGATACACCCAAAGATGCTCAGGGACTGCTCCTGAGGGAGCTCAGGAGATCAAGCAGTGTTTGGGATGAAATCCAGGCCTCAATGCAGAGTGTATTCTCCAGAACTTTGAGTTATTTCTTCAGGTATAAATATTAATTTTTGACATATTACTTTTTGAATTTTAAGCCACATTATTCAGGGGCTACTTATGGCTCAAATGATCATGTGGTTCAATGGATCACAGCTGGGCCTCCTGCATGCAGTTCATGAGCTTAGCCCACTGACCTCACTCTTAGAGCCAAGTGCAAGATATTGTTGGTGAAGAGACATCTGAACTCCAATTAACCCATGACAATCGAGGGGCCACCAGATGCACATCCAGCAGCACTCAGGCACCACGAGTAACCATGAACCAATCCCAGGACTTTTCTCATAAAAACAGGAGCTTTGTAACCAGAACTATCTCCACTCACCACCCCATGAACTCTGACCATGGTCCCTAGTCTAGTCCCCAGGAAAGTGTCATGAAGGTAGACCCCTCCCCTGAATTCCTGTCCTGTGACATCACTCCTGCATAGTGAGAATGGGGAAGGCCTCCTTCCCTTTGTAAAGGTAAGGTAAAGGTAAAGGCCCTCCCGTTGATCGTCGATTTGCTCGAGCGGGCCCAGTAACGTCTCCATTGGAGACTTTGTTGTTACTGTGTCTGGCATATCGAATACTCTCGGTAGCTTGCCGGGCTCTCCGAGAGGGGCGGAGGAATCGAACTCGGGTCGGCCATGTTGGCTGCATGCAAGGCAGACGCCCTACCCGCTGTGCTATCGCACTGGAGCGATAGCACAGCGGGTAGGGCGTTCGCCTTACAAGCGGCCAACATGGCCGACCCGAGTTCGATTCCTCCGCCCCTCTCGGAGAGCCCGGCAAGCTACCGAGAGTATTCGATATGCCAGACACAGTAACAACAAAGTCTCCAATGGAGACGTTACTGGGCCCGCTCGAGCAAATCGACGATCAACGGGAGGGCCTTCCCTTTGTAGTGGGCAGGAAATGCTCTTTCTCAGTGTGCCCTGGGCTCAGAGCCAGAGTGCCTCAGGAGGGAGGGGCTGAGTGTGCCCGGACAGGACTCCGGGTGCTGCTTAGTTTCCTGCAAGGTGCTGTTTGCTGAGGGGGACAGCGTGGGAGACAGGATGGCCAGCCACTCCTGCAGTGAGAACAGGGCAGCCTGGACGAACACGGCATGTTCTAAGCCCCTCCCAGGAAAGGGATAGACACACTTATAGTCCCCACTTTGTATGCTTATAATCAGACACAGAGAATGAGTTATTATCAAAGTAGAATAAATGAGGAAATCATAGAAGAAGCAAAATATTTCAGAACCTAAAATCTATTTATCTATTTGCATGAGAGTGAAAAATTATCCATCTTTCTAATATAGAAGATTTATTCTCCTCTTCCATACCTCATAAGAACCATAAGTTACCCTTTTAGACAGAAATTTCACTAGGATAGCTTAACCACCAGAAATATATTAACCAACTTTCTCCATCCCATTCAATATAGTACTTGAAGTACTGGTCATAGCAGTTAGGGAAGAAAAAGATATCAAGGGCATACAGATAGGAAAGGAAGAGGTCAAGCTATCACTATTTGCAGACTATATGATCCTGTACTCAGAAAACCCTAAAGAATCTACAAAAATGCTTCTAGAAACAAAAGCTCAGTATAGTAAAATTGCAGGCTACAAAATCAACACCCCAAAATCCATGGCTTTTTCATATACAATGAAAGGGAAAAAAAAGAGACATTAAAAAACCAATCCTGTTCTCAATAGTAACTCAGAAAATCAAGTACCTCAGAATCAGCTTAACCAAAGAGATGAAGGTCTTATCTAAGAAAAATTACAAAACACCACTTCAAGAAACAAAAGAGGACACTAGGAAATGGAGAAACACCCCCTGTTCATGGGTAGGGAGGATTAACATTATCAAGATGGCAATACTACCCAAAGCACTACATCCATTTAATGCGGTCCCTATCAGGATACCCATGACATTTTTCAAAGAAATAGACAAAACACTCCTGAAATTCATAAAGGCCCCCTCCCGTTGTTCATCAATTTGCTCGAGCGGGCCCAGTAACGTCTCAATTGGAGACTTTGTTGTTACTATGTTTGGCATATCGAATACAGTTTGAAGTTGGGGAAGGTGATGCCACCCATCTTCTTTTCCCCAAGGATTTCTTTAGCTATTCCTGGGGCTTTATTGTTCCATATGAATTTCAGGACTGGAGCGATAGCACAGCGGTAGGGCTTTTGCCTTGCACGCAGCCAACATGGCCGACCTGAGTTCGATTCCTCTGCCCCTCTTGGAGAGCCCGGCAAGCTACCGAGAGTATCTCGCCCACACGGCAGAGCCTGGCAAGCTCCCCGTGATGTATTCGATATGCCAAACACAGTAACAACAAGTCTCATGATGGAGACGTTACTGGGCCCACTCGAGCAAATCGATGAACAACTAGAAGACCGTGACCATGACCGTGATAAACGTAGTATGACAATATAACAATATTATATATGCTTGTTTTGGATATCACATCCAGTGAAGCTCAAAATTTATTCCAGGGATCATTTCTGGAGCGAGTCAGGGGGCCCTATGTGAACCTGGGGATTGACCTAGGTTGGTCGTGTACAAAAAAGCGCGCTACCTGAAGTACTATCTAACTATATTTTCTATATTTTCTTCCACGACTATGTAGAGCTGATAGAATCAATGGGAACTCAAGGTGATACAACGGGATCAGAGAAGTTTATCCCTCTCCACGTTTTGCCCAGGAGATGTGAGGTTAGTGCTGTGTGCATTTGGATATGCTAGGGTGTGATGTCGGGCACTGCACCCCAGGAAAGGGCAGGTTCTTTCTTACCTCACCCCCATGAAGATCACTGTAATCACGAAGATGAGAATGCAGACGCCTGCAATGCTGCCCACGAGGATGAGGATCAGCTGAAGATCTGGAAGGGAGAAGGGAAGGTAGGATTGTCTACCAGCAGCTGGCAGCCCCATCCATCGCCCAGGCACCTGCATTCCCAGGGTGGTGGCTGAAGTTTAAAGGGGTTCCATGGCTGGAAAGGTTAAGAAGCCCAGGCCCTGCTCAGGGGTTCACCCCCACCCCAACTGCATCTTCAGAACTCAAGCAGAAGAGGTGGACTTGCAGAGAAAAGACCAGAGCTAGGAAGGAGAGGAGAGGACTTTATTAGACTTAGTCGGGGTGAGGATCAAAACTCCTGGTGCTGAAGTTTAATACCCTCCAAATATTCAGGTAAGCTTTTGGTACTGGGGGTCAAACCTGGGGTTCTGCATGCAAATAAAGCACAGCGGTCCATTGAAACATCTCCCTGGTCCTAAATCTGTCATTTTTAGGCATGAATATTAACAACACAGAAGCAAGAAAGAATTTATAAATACAGCCTTGGGCTTCAGAGAGCACTCAAAGGTCCTGAGCTCTGTGTGCAGGAGCCCTGGGCTGGATCCCCAGAACTATATAGTGCCCCAAGCAATGTGGAGTGGGGCTCCCCACACCCTAGAATTCCGACCAAATTCAGCATCGTAATAAATTAATTCAAAATTCTTTTTTCTATTTTTGGGGGTGGAGAGAGGTTTCATCCAGAAGTACTCAAGATTTACTCCTGGCTCTGTACTCAGGGATCATTCTTGGTGGGGCTTAAGGGATCATTTGTAGTGGCAGGAATTGAACATCGGTTGGCTGTGTCCAAGGCAAGCACCTTATCCACTGTACTATCTCTGACCATAAACAAATACTTATCATCATTAGCATTGTGGTTATCTTGGAGGCAAATAATAATGTTACCTTCATGCTAAATTGGTGTTTTTGTTAAATACAGAAATTGTAAAACCTATTAACCCAAAATATAAGGTCAGAATTTTCCAGGTCTGTTGCGTGTGAGTCTAGGAAGGAATGAAACAAGAACATTTGTAATGCCACATCTGAAAATATGAAAGAATCGGAGATAAAGGCAGATGTCTGTGTTTTTAAAGAGTGGTTCTGGCACTACTCTCTCAATCATTTTGGTGTCCACTGGTCCATTGTCCTGCCTAAGGCAGAGAATTGATTGCTAATCGATACCAGAGGAAATGGATAATATGTCAGGACACTCTTGTCTGTCAGAACAGGCCAGTGGCACTAGCTAGCCTCAGCACTGAGCTTGGCTCATCTCTGTAGCAGAAGCACTGCTGCCTGTTTCCTGAAGGGGGCAAGGGTGGCCTGACCCCAAAGACAAGGTGTCCATTTTCTCTTTCTTTGGGGAGTGAACTAGAACTCTGGAACTTGACTCATTTCTAAATGTATCCAATGTCTGTTTCTCAAAGGCTCAATAAAGCCATAGTTTCATACTCACTGTCTTGACAGTTCACTCCGCTGTAGCCAAATGCACACCTGAAACAGAGTAAGAAATTTGGCACCCCGGTCAAGGTTAAGGGGCCTCTGAGGTGGACGTGGGAATCCCACCCCTACTTCACTGGCTCCTTTCATCTCCCAATCCCCCCTTCTCCCTCTTTCCATCTCTTTCCCCTTCCCTCTTTCCACTCCCTTCTCTGGGGTGAGCATGCACCATGGGATTGCAGAGGGCACTACACGAGTAGCCATGTTTGCTCCTGACTGTTCGGGGGACTCCGCTGGCCTCTGAGGTCCAGGAAGATTCAGCCACTCAAGTGAAGCTGAAACCAGGAGTTGGGGCATGTGAGCGCCCAGTGGGGGACTATATATTCTTGACAGTGTGGTCTAGGAGGCATTAGCTACATGCTCCCAAGCACATAGAGAAGGTCAAAAACACATTGATGATGATGATGGTGGAGATGTCTCTCCCGCTCCACTCTTTTAATTTTGTTGCGAAATTACAGTTATTCATGATTGGGTATCAGACATACAAGTGTGTTAAACATCAATCCCTTCACCAGTGTCCACTCCCCTCCTCCAATGACCCCGCTTTGCCTCCCACACACTAGTCTGCCTCTGCAAGGGTCACTTTAAAAAAAAAAAGAGAGAGATTCTGCATTGTGGTTTTAGTACTGTTACCGATAGTGTCTGCACGTAACACTTTACCACCCAGGCATCACTGTCGTCTCCTCCCAGTTGGACACTTCCCTCCACTGTAGCTGTTGCTCTTCCCTGTCCTCTCCCCACCACAACCAACACAAAATGGCTTGTGTCCCACTGAAGATCAGTTCTCACATTCTTTGTTTCCGTTGTCCTGGGCACTTGTTATTCCACTGTTATATTTCTTTGTTGCCCAGAAATGACAGAAATAATTCTGTGTCTGACTCTCTCCCTCTGACTAGTGTCAATCTGCATGGTACCCCCCCATGTATATTTTGCTCCTCTTATGCCAGGTGCCGAAGTCCTGATTTTAAACCCCAACATTGTCTGCAAGCTCTATCCTTTTGGCCTGGCTTTAGTAAGGAAAGATTAAAAGTAGGGTAGTTAGAGTCTCTTACTTTTGACAGTTCCCGTTTCCATCTTTCATGTAGTCTGGCAAGCACACACACTGAGCAAGTTCTGCGGTTGCATTCCACTGGCAACGTGTATTGGATTTTGAGGTGCAGCTTTGAGGACACGGATCAGCTTAGAAAACACAGAGATGTCTGGGTAACTCGCAAACAGCCTCTGCAATCTCCTGTACAAAGCCACAGCCTGATATTTCTTTACCTTGATTTATCTAGGTTTCCACCTAGACATATGTACTGAGCCCGCCTTGTGCTCCCATAGACCCTATGGGCTGCCCCTCCTCTCAGCCCTGACCCTCATTTGGTTCCAATGTGCAAAGTTCAGATTGTTTGGACTCTGACACGCATGTGGACCTTTAAGCCAAGTTTTCATGTAGCAATTTGAATGGAGAAATAATGGAGTCGTTAAGAACATTTGGGAGGCAGTAGAACACTTACGAACACACCGAGAGGCTTGTGGGGTAGGTCTGTACATTCCGGATTTGCAAACACATGTCAAATGATCAGCGCAGTTGTTGTTGTTATTCTTAGCACAGCCATAATGATCACAGCTATCTTGCTCTAAAAGGAACAAATAAATTAAATGTAGATTTGGCAGGACACTGTGGGTATAGTCACTTTTGAAGCACTCCACTCCATTGTGGTTACAAGTGCCTTTTATTTTGTCCTTAAGAATTAACCAATGGGAGTCCAGGACTCTAAACATATTTCTCAGTCCTCTCTTTCGTGACACAACCTTTACAGTATTCAAGTAAAATTAACTAAATCCAAATGAGGCACACTATTGCTAAATTTTGAGATCTCTTTAACACCTAGTCTTTGCCTGGTTCCGCAAGAGACACAATAGCTACAGAACTTTGAGTCTCAACTCTGTAGAGTTACCCACTTGAATCCATAGAAAGTTTCATCAAACTATCTATAATCCAGACAGTAGCACCATGGGAATTCAAGGGCTTAAGTAACTAACAACAGTATCATAGAAAAGTCTTGGCTAACCCTTGACAGACAGAGAAGGCTTGAACAGGCAATGGAAAGGGAAAGTTTGTAAAAGGGGGAATAAGCCAAATGTGAAATGAAGCAGATAATTCTTTTTTTCCTTTTGCTTTTTGGGTCACATCTGGCGATGCTCAGGGGTTACTCCTGGTTCTGCAGTCAGGAATTACTCCTGGCGCTGATCAGGGGACCACATGGGATGCTGGGAATCGAACCCGGGTTGGCCGCATGCAAGGCAAACGCCCTATCCACTGTGCTATCGCTTCAGCCCGGGAAGCAAAGAATTCTTGTCAAGGAGCTGTCTTTGAGCTGGGAAGTGGTGAAATTGGGAAGAAAGAGGTAGAATTCTTGGCACTGCCATTTATTGGTTGTGGGTTCTCAGTTCAGTCTTTTGACCACTGGGGATCTAGGTTTCCTCCAACTCTAAACTAGAACTAATAATTCTAATTTGACATGATTGTTGTAATAATTGTATGAGCTAGTATAAAAATAAATTCACACCAGGGAAGCCTCAATAGTCAATCATTCATTCTTCATTCACAGGTGTAGCATAGTTTGAATGCCAAAGTAAGGCCAATAACTTTTGTCCTATAAGCTCAAGAATTCTTTGGTAGATTTTGATTCAGAACACAGCACATGCATGACATTTTTTAAGAACTTGAAGACAGAGAAATAGCATAGACTATTAGGCATTTACCTTGCATATAGTCAATCATGGTTCAATTCCCAGCACCAAATATGATTCCCTGAGAACCAATGAACTGATCTCTGAGCAAAGAGCCAGAAGTAAGCCCGAAACACCACCATGTGAGACCCAATACCCCTAGCTCCATTAGCCTTAGTGCAGGTTGAAAGACCTTAGGGATAAAACGATGAATCTGAGAACAAACTGGCAAGGAGTGTCAGACACAAGCAGGTAAAAAAGGTATGTGGTTCCTTTCCTTTATCACGTGCCTTTCGGAAATGCTTCCAATGAAAAGTGCAGCAAATGACATTTGGGGCTGGAGTGATAGCACAGCGGGTTGGGCGTTTGCCTTGCACACGGCTGACCCAGATTCGATTCCCAGCATCCCATATGTTCCCCCGAGCACAGCCAAGAGCAATTCCTGATTGTAGAGCCAGGAGCAATGCACCCCTGTGCATTGCTGGTTGTGACCCAAAAAGAAAAAATAAGACATTCTATGTTTTATGGCACAGAAGAGAGAATCTGGCTTTTGAATGGAGCAGTTCTGGAATAGGTTCTTTTCTCTAAGTTTGAAGGTTCTCGTTTCCTAGTGCTAGACAGCTCTTGCTCTTGTGGCCAATGTAACTGACATCTGATATTTGTTAATGTGTCTGTGGAGCCACATCTAGCATCACAGTGGATCGATGCTAAGAGAAGGTGTCAAAGGCCCTACTCAGAGCTATGGCCAATAATTTCAAATATTCCAGGGCTTGATGTCCTGGTCATCACTAAGGAGAGGCCACATGGAGACACTACTAGACACCCCAGCTCCATCTAAAGGAGGCTCTGGCCATTTCCAGCTGCTGACGACTCTAGTAGTCAGTTTCTATGCTGATGGTGCAACCTTCAATTTCTCACACTTACAAGATTCAGGGGCCAAAAATAGATTGTGTGCTGTTAAGGGCTCATCTTTCACAGAAACCCTGTGTTCTCCCAGGAATGGAGACTATGACTGTATGACCTGTTATTATGGACCAGATTCTGACCCCCAGAAGATACTGATCAGCAGATAGAAGTGATGGGTTCCTTGGAAGACAAGCACCCAGTAGCTTCAGAGTGAAGAGCAGGCCTTGAATCAAGATGGAAGTATTTAGAAAGAAAAAGATACTGCTCCATGACAAGAAATTGAGATGAAAATAGTTCAAACTGGTGGGAAGTTCTAAAACTAACATTAAAACTAGCAGCTGAAGATGGTTTTAATGAGATTAAAATAATTGAAAGTCTGGGGGAGAGGGTCATGGAATCTAAGAAACTGGCATGTTAGGCACATGGGGCTTTGATATTAGAGGCAAAATATGGCAAAAGGGTCCACTAACCAAAGAATATTTAAAATGTGACTTAGTATAGATCCAAAATGAGCTGAGACTTGCCATAAACAAGCCCAAAAATAAGAAAAAATAGCAAAAGGTTAGCATTTAAAATAGAGGTGTGTGCACGTACATTTGTGTATGTATGTGTGTGAGAGAGACAGACAGAGGTAAAGGTAAAGGTAAAGGCCCTCCCGTTGATCGTCGATTTGCTCGAGCGGGCCCAGTAACGTCTCCATTGGAGACTTTGTTGTTACTGTGTCTGGCATATTGAATACTCTCGGTAGCTTGCCGGGCTCTCCGAGAGGGGCGGAGGAATCGAACTTGGGTCGGCCATGTTGGCCGCTTGTAAGGCGAATGCCCTACCTGCTGTGCTATCGCTCCAGCCCAGACAGACAGAGAGAGAGAGAATTTTATGTAATCCTGGTTGACAGAGGTCTTCCTTTATTCCTTCTCTGCACAGCTTTGTGAGCTTGGACGTTAGCTTGTGATTGCCTGAGGCTCGCACCAAACCACGTTAGCGAATGAGCTTGAGAGTTTCCAAAGACAGATGACTTTTTGTGGCTTTCCCACTCTTGGCATTTCTCGCGCAGTTATGGAGATACTGAACCAGTTGATCGCATTCTTAGTCAGTGTTGTCAACGATGGCATCTTCCCACATTGCTGCAATAGTGCCAAAGAGCTCCCAGTTGGTGGTCATTCTGGGAATTCTTGTCTTAAACTTTTCCGTCCTTTCTCCCCACTCCGTGAAGTAGAATTTTGCACAAAGGAGAGGGTGTTTTGATCTCGTTTGGAATTTTGGGACAACAGCGACACTGGTCAGGCAAAACCATAGATTGAATATGATGTGGTCAATTTTGTTGTGGAACTATTCACCAGGAGGATCCTATGTCCAGTGTTTAGATTCGGTCTTCTGGAATTGTGAGTTACCATGGATGGTCTTTGTCGACATTATGAATTCAGACAGTCTCTCACCATGTTTGTTCCATTCCAGGCCATGGGTCCCGAAGTGGATTTCTTCGGGCAACCTTTTCGATCCTTTCTTGGCATTAAAATCACCAACAATGACCTTATAGAAGCTGTGATCTTCTTTATAGAACTTCTCCAGCTCCATGTAGAATTTTTCAATTTCTTCTTCATCGTAGTGGGATGTTGGTGTGTAGATGACAAAGATAGAAACTGCTGGCAGTGAGCCACATCTATTCAAGCGTAATCATCTGATTCGAGTTATTAGGCATTTAAATGAATCAATGTTCATGGCCAAGTTCATGTTGACAAGGATACCAACACTACCGAAGCCTTTATTCTCACATGTTCTGAGAAACAGTTCTCCTCCAGTGTTGAAAATGGCGTCATGTGATTGATGCCTTCTCATCTCGGTCAGACCAATGATGCTGTGCTTGATCTTCTGCGCTTGCACCATTCGGTCCTCAATAGATGCTTCCAATGCCAGCGTACATACATCGAAAGTACAGACAGTCATTTTAGTCCTTCTTTGTTTTGGCAGCCTAGTTTGACACTGAGATTTTATCAGCCTCTCCTTGTTCATCTTTCTTAATGCTAACGTATTGGGGGCTCTTTCAGGGTCAGGGGAATAAGTCCCATTGTTCTTACTTTTTTTCAACCTATTAGCAATTTTTATTTTTTTCCTTGTTTTTTTCCTTAAATTTTTATTAGTGAAACGCCATGAGGTACAGTTGTAGACTTACAAATTTTTGTGCTTGGGTTTCAGTTATACAATGATGGAATATCCATCCCTCCACCAGTGCCCATTCTCCACCACCACTGATCCCAGTATCCCTCCCAGCCCCAAGCCCCCAGCCCACCCTACGTCTGTGGCAGGTAATTCCCTTTTGTGTCTCTTTTGCAAACCAAAGCACTCAAAAGGAGAGAGACAACAAAAGGGAACGTCTTACTGTTTTTGACATATCAAATACACCACGGATAGCTTGCCTGACTCTGCTGTGCGGGCAGGATACTCTCAGTAGCTTTCCAGGCTCTCTGAAAGGGATGGAGGCTTTTAGGGCGGCCTCCACTCACCCCTACAGGTGTTCCCATCATTCATACCATATTTGAACCCCATCAAATATGCTGCAGTAATTATGGGTATTTAGTGTCTTATGATGTGTCCAGACAATGGCCTGGAGCATGGCGGCAGCTGGGTAGAGAAGTTTGGCCAATAAAGTATTTAATTGGCACTGGCATGGTGGTCTTCTGGGTGTGGTCCCTGGGTCACTGGAGATTGGTAGAAGCAGGCAGAGAAACTCTGTTTCTGGTCCCATTGAGCCTGGAGTCCAAGGTAACTAAGATCCGCTTTACTTGGTTCTGTGAGGCTTCACTCATGTGTGAGACTTGTCTAAAGCAGTCCAAAAAGTGGCCTGGAGCGTGGTGGCGGCTGGGAGGTGCAGAGAAATGATAAAGGAAGACCGCAAAGAGAGAAGAGCAGCAGTGCTGGCAGACGCGGCAGAAGCAGGGAAAAGCATTTGAAACACTTGCCTGTACTTCACCAACTACAAGGCCAAGATGACTGCACTGCGACATCCTGATGGATCTATCACATCTTCCAGAAGGGCAATGAAGAAGATTATCCATAACTTCTACTCGAATCTCTTAGATAGCCATGTCCACCTGCCCACATACCAAATTCCACAGGATGGATATGTCGTTCCCAACGTTCTCCCTTCCAAAATCTGACATGCCATTTTTCGGTAAAGAAGCGAATAGCAACCATCCCAGACAAGGTCAGACCGGAACACCTGAAGAATCTGCCGTCAGTACTCATCAATACACTGGCTCGGCTCTTCACACGCTACCTCTCTGAATGCAAGTTTCCATCCCAATGAAAAACCATAAGGACCGTTCTACTGTACAAGAAGGAAGACATCCACGACATTGGCAACTATTACCCGATCTACCTGTTGTCCATTATCTACAAGATGTTCACTCGAGTCATTCTAAATAGGATTGGCAGAACACTAAACGAAGGACAACCATGCGAGCAAGGATTCAGCACAACCATATCCACATGGCAACCAAGCTCATTGAGGTTTCTCGGGAGTTCAAGATGCCACTCTGTCTAACGTTCATTGATTTAAAGAAGGCCTTTGATTCTGTTGAGACTTAAGCGGTCATCAAAGCCCTAGACAAACAGGGCATTCAAACTCAATACATCAGGATCTTCCATAAGCTGTATTACAGATTCACTACCAGGATCTCACCATTCTATGAGGAAGCAATCATCCACGTCAAGAGTGGGTTTCGGCAGGGTGATACCATTTCACCGAAACTCTTCAGTGCCACCCTTGAGAACATCATGCAATGAATGGAATGGGAAAAAATGGAAGTGAAGATAGACAGTCGGTAACTACACCACCTCCACTTTGCTGATGATATCATTCTAATAACACCAAACATTAGCCAAGTGGCACAAATGCTGGCTGACTTGGACTGTGAGTGTGGAAAGGTCGGACTACAGCTGAATCTCATGGAGACATTGTTCATGAGAAACAGATTCATTCCTGATGTTCCTTTCACTCTCAATGGAATGACCATCTCTAAATACAGCAGTTATATGTACCTAGGTCGAGAACTCAACATGACGAATGACCTGGCACCCAAGTTGCGCAGGAAGAAGAGATTGGTGTGGAATGCCTTCAAGAGCTTTGAAGAAATAGCTAAGAGTACTAAGAACCTCCGGCTCCAGGCACATCTCTTTGATTCCACTGTTATTCCTGCAATAACATACACCTCAGAGACCTGGGCCCTACGAAAATAGGATGAGAATGATATTTGTGTCTCTTAGAGAAGAATTTAAAGAGCTATGCTTGGAGTATCACGCTTCACTCAAGTGAGAGAAGGTATCCGGAGTTCTGACCTCCATTGACAATCAAGAATCAGGGATGCTGTTTCATTTGTCAAGGCGTCGAAAATCAGATGGGCTAGACAGGTAACATGATTTAGAGAGGACTGCTGGACTAGAGCTGTTACCAACTGGATTCCACAGGACGTCAAAAGATCACATGGCCACCCACCTACAAGATGGTCTGATATCTTCGTCAAGATGCTGAATGAATGGTTTGAGGCTCTTTGTGTTCCTGGAATGAGCAGAAGCCATTGGGCTACAATAGCACTACTCAACAGGGACAAATGGAGATGTTATTGGCGCCCGCTCAAGCAAATCAATGAGTAACAGGATAGCAAGTGATCAAGTGATCCATTGATCTCAGAATTTTTGATTCTAGGTCCTCAGTGAACACAGAATTTTTGTGACAACTTGAAGATAAATGGTACTGGGAAATTACATTAACTGAATTTCTCTTTACTTTCAAAAAATATTTTTTTACAAAGTATATCAGGAGCTCAAAAATACCTGAGAGCAGTAAATGTAACTGTCTAATGGAGGAGTATTGAAGGAAGTTAAAATCATGATGAGGTCAGAATAAATTAAGATAGAGTGTGGAGGCTTTGAACAAGGACGGCTTTAAGAGGGAAGGAAAGGCAAGGAGTGGATTGATAGTACAATGTGTAGGTGCTTTCTTTTCAGAAGACTGACCAGGTTCTATGCTTGGCACCACATGTGGAGCCCTGAGCTTTATCATGAGATATCCCTGAGCACAGAGCCAGGAGTAAGCTCTCAGCACTGTCAGATGTGGCACAAAAACTTTTTAAAGGTAAAGGAAGGGCCAGAGGGATAGTTCACCAGGCTTGCTATGTGCATAGTCCACATGGGGTTCGATTCGTGGCATCTCATGTGTTTTCCCAAGTATCAGAGGAGTAATTTCTGAGCACAGAGCAGGAGTAACCTCTGAGCATCGCCAGGTGTGGCCCCAAAAACAAAAGAAAAAAGAAGAGAAGGAAACCAGCATAAAATGTCACTGAATAGCCCAATATGCCGTCCTGAAGAGAAGCTTCAGGGTTTGGCTGCAGGACCTGGAAACTAGCCACATCAAGCTACTCCAGAGCTGGCTGGGCCAGGTCACTAAGAGCTGAAGTGGTTTTTCTGAGTGTCAGGGAGCTTAGCAGTTTCACTGTGACTGGGAAATGCAGCCCCAGCATCCATTTAGTCATGCCCTCCTGTAGCCAGAGCCCATCACCACACTCCCACCACACTTCTCTTGAGCATGTGAATTGCTCTGACCATAAGGATCATTGTTGGATGGGATATAATGAGAACTGACAGACCTGGAATCTAAACTCCGTCTCTTGCAGCTTGGGAAACCCTTTTGCACTTTAAGCTGGAAAACGCAGGATGATGTGGAGCAGAGAAAATCATCTGACTGTACCTTCTTGGGCTCTGTCAGCCCTAATTGGCCCACCCAGCACCCAGGGTCAGAGGCTCAACGGAGCCCAGTAGAGATCAGCCTAAACCAGACCAGCAGGACCACGTGGATTAGCCTCATCCAAATTTTGACACACAGGATTATGGAACCACAATACAGAACTTATTGGAAAGACACACATTTTGAGATGTCCTGTGACACTGCTCACACCACCCAAATGCACATCTTCTCTGGGTCTGTGTATGAAAGCATAGAGAACCACTTGAGGGAAAGATTTCTAGACTCATGTGGAAGCTAGAGGTTGGTGTTAGTCCCTTGTTCTCCTTTCTTCAACATTCCCTGTACAGACTGTCTTTTCCCAGACCACTTTAGTAGTTGTGGAAAAGTCTGGTCAGTTTGATGCCTTAGGAGATGGTGGAAAAGAGATTCATAAAGCCCAGTGGGGAAGGAAAGGGAGGAAGAAATGTTAAGACATCTGTGGATTTAGTTATCTGTTCCTGTTGTCTCCTACTCACATAGGCAGAGTTTTATACAGAATGGCAGGTAGGCTTGGAAAAATTACTTAATACTTACCGTTGTATGATGTAAAGATTGTGGAATCTTTAACTGCCTCCATAATTCTTTCACTCACATTATTTGCCATTAGCTTGGTGTTATTTCTGAAAATGTTCACTACTGTTATGTCCACAGTCTCTGCAGCCCGCAAGCCATATCTTGGTGAAGTAGATGGGCTAAAAGAGAAAGAAAGTCATCATTTGGTGAAATGCATGGAGAGATCAGCAAAAAGGTCTTCACACTGCCGCAGACTCCCAAATATTCCAGTTATAGTCTATATACACTTGGCGGCCTTCTTATGGAGTTATAGTAAGATGGCGTTTAACAAGACTGAAGATCTCTATTTGATATGCAATGCATCTATATTTAATATTCAAGACCACTTATGAACAGAACAATGTCATGTTGGAGAATATGTAGTTCTGTAACTAGAATATTGGAAATGTTTAAAAGTAGGACATGTGGATTGGTGAGAGCCATAGTAGAGGGAGTAGGAGTAGGGCATTTGCCTTGCATGGGGCCAACCTGGGTTTGATCTCCAGTATCATGTATGGTCCTCTGAGAATTGCCAGGGGTGATCCCTGACTTTAGAAACAGGAAGTCTTGAGCACAGCTTAATGTAGCCCCCAAACAGGGCCACAGTGATAACACAGTGGAGAGAGTTCTAGCCTTGCCTGCAGCCAACCAGAGTTTGATCTCTGGTGCTCCAAAAGGTGCCATGAACCCTACCAGGAGTAATTCATAAGGGCAGAGCCAATAGTAATCCCTAAGCACAGTGGGTGAGGGCCAAAACAAACAAAAAACCCAAAACAAACAAAAAGGACCAAAAAATTAAGACATGTAACGTTTTCTATAGTAAGCTGTCATTTTCTATAGGAAAACAAAGTAGGGTTCTTGTGAATCGCTGAATCTTAGCTCTGTACTTTGGGAGACTCAGTGGAGGGTGCTCCTGCACAGACATGGAACAGCAATGATTCAGACAGAATTTGGATCACCCACAGGGATGGAACTGAGGGTATAGTGCTTAGTGAAGTCAGTCAGAAGGAGACAGACTTGGAAGGAGCTATCTCCTATGTAGGATATAAGCAGCACAGAACGGGGAGTAATGAAAATTCTAAAGCCAGACAAATGTAAGAACAGTGGACTGTAGTAACCAAACTGGGCTTTCCATGGCAGTGTGATATGGGAGGGCTGGGGCAGGTGGATGCTGAGGTGGGCGGGGGGGGGGGGTGACAGGGGACTCTGAGACTGGGGTGGAAGGAAACAGACACTCTAGCAGGGATGGCACCATGGGGTTGCAATGTATTCACTAAACACTATCATTGACTACAGTAAAATTGTACATCACAGCACTTAAAATTAATTTTTCAATAGCAGATGAATCATCGCAAGCAGGTCCAGGAAGTTATCAGGTAGCTTCAAAGTGAGCCTGTGGTACATGACCAGAGGAGAACTGAAAAAGGGAAAAATATAAGCGAACAACTTGTATTCATGTCCTCTAATAAGGAGAAACTGCTATGAGCAAGTCTCTCTCTGTCTCTCCAATCTGTACTGCTACATGGAATGCCATAACTTAGTGCCAAGCTCAACCTCTTCCACTTTCCAAACTGTTTAGTTCAATCAAGTGATACAATTCCTGAGACAGATACAAAAAGGACTTACAAACAGACATAGCTCTCTTATCTGTAACCACCAGTTTGGTTTAAAGACTTAGCATATATATATATCCTGACCAATTGCATATTCCATATTCTATTTTAACTTTAGTTTGATTACTGAAAAACAGGGAGACCAGGGATACGGAGATTGAACCCTGGTCAGCCCCGTGCAAGGAAAGTGCTTGTACTATTTATTGCTCAGGTTCGTAAGATTGGAATTTTCATTCAAAATTTCCTGCCATGACTGTCTTATGCAAGGATTTGGAGGTGGTTGTGGAGTGTACAAAGCATTGAGAAGGGGCACTTGATCAATTGAAAAATGACTAAAAATACCTGGCATAATTTTGCAATGGCACTGAAATGCCATCTGTTATTCATTTAAAAAACCTAGTAGCACATGTTCCAGGTCAGGCAGCTAAACTTGCATTCATGAGAGCTGAAGGAAACACTGAGGAACTGTGTACATGGTGCCAAAAAAAGGGGGAGCTTGGATGACTGTGTTGCTGGACTGGGGCTAAAAAGGTCTGAGATCTAGAGACCTCAGCGACCTCAGCATGCACTGTCTCTTTCTCTTTCCTTCTTTCTATCTTGCTTCCTTGCTTTCCTTTCTTTTATTCCCCTCCCTCCCTCCCTCCCTCCCTCCTTCCTTTCTTTCTCTCTCTCTCTCTCTCTCTCTCTCCCTTTGCCTCCCTTATCCTTCCCTATCTTCTTCTCCCCTCTTCTTTCCTTTCCTGACCATAGTGGTGCTAGGGATTGAACCCAGGTCTCTTGAATCGAAGACAGTGTCTGCCCCACTATTGCTCTGCCCAGGATCCTTACATGGAATGCCAACATATGGGCTGTAATGAACTGGGTAATTCATAGAGCAGAGAGCATTCAACTCTAGCTTCAGAGGACTCTAGAAATTCAGCTCCCATTTGACCCAGAAATACCAATTCTTGCAATATACCCTAGAGACCCAAAACACACAGTGGAAACACCATCTGTACTCCTACGTTCATCGTAGCACTGTTTACAATAGGCAAGAATCCAAATTTAATACCCAGAAACAATGCAAGAACCCAAGCTACTTTCACCAGCTTTTTGAAGGCTTCTGGCCCTAAGATTTGGGGCCTTGTCTCCCTGCTTGTCCTTAGCCAGGTGAAACTGAATCTCCTGCTGGCATTCCAGCTACCTAGGGTCTCTCATTCATTACCTAGCTCAAAATTCACCACCTTTATGAAGCCTTCTCTGAATGTATATGTACAAGAACATGCAGAAACATGTACATGCATACATATGTATGTGTGTTTTATCTTACTCCACAATAGGATTTTTTTATCAGGGAGGTACAGTGGGGCTGGGGGCATGGCCTCCAGGACAGTATGGCTAGCGAACTGCAACAGTGAACAGGAAAAACCCTCTGCAGCCAATGCACCTGAATAAGTGTCTAGGCAAAAGGGGACGTCTGAAGTTTTAGAAGTACTCTGGAGGTCGAACTGTAACCCAGGACCTACACCAATGCGGGGCCACTTCCCATTCAGGTCACTTCCTGTTGCCAGTTAATTTCTCCTTTCATAGTGCATTGGGATCATATCTCAGCCTCCTTTCCTTAACTCTTACAAGGGCATCCTGGCTACCATAACCAAATTAAGCCAATAGGTCACTAATCTATTCCAATCAAAATAATCCCCAAACTCACCAAAATAACAGTGAACACAAGATATGAACAAACCCAATCTAACAGAACATGTGCCTTGAATCTGTGATACAGGCACCACATAAGTCATGCAGGAGCACGAGTGGAAGGTAATATCCTTGAAGGGTAAAGAGGACATCAACATCTACAGAACTCACCCAGAGTCCTCCCTGGCAGTGAGAGGGGGGCACTGGTTGTGAACTGGAGGGATCCACCGCCATACTATTACAGCAACATTGGGAAACAGTGCAGATTCCCACTGCGAGGATGAATGAATAAAAGAGCCCTGAAACCTCAACAGGGAATGCCCAAGTATGCAATATCTCTGGTAAAGAATTCAGAAATAAAATGTTGCAGACGTTCAATGAGCTCAAAGAAATGGTGAAACAGACATCCAGCAAACTAAATGAGGATATGACAGAAACAGTGCAATGGACAGCCAGTAAAATACAGGAAGAAATGAGAGCAGAAATAAGAAAGCTACAAACAGAAGTATCACAATAAAGAATTTGGTAGATGAAATTAAATCTCAGTGGGTGCCCTCAACAGTAGAATTATAAAAGCTGAATACAGAATCAGTGATATTGAATATGCACTGCAGAAAGCATACAGGCAACAACAGAAGACAGAAAAGACCTAAAAATAACTGAAGAACGAGTAAGAGACATGTGGGATGAATTCAAAAGGAGCAACATAAGAATCATCAGAGTACCAGAAGGACAGGGAGGCAACAGCAATGAGGTAAGAGTTAAAGATATCATTGGTGGGAAGTTCCCAGTACTGGAGAATGCAGCCATCCAGATCCAAGAAGCTTGAAGGGTACCAGCCAAAAGAGACCCTAATCAAAATACACCAATACATATTATAATCAGAATGATGAATACCATAAATAGAGACTCAATACTGTAAGCAGCAAGGTTAAAGAAGGAAATCACAAAGAAGCATCGCTTAGATTAAAGCAGACTTAGAGAAACCATCTTGGCCCCAAGAAATTGGTATGATATAGTGAAAAAAAATCATTGAAATGAATGCCTCACCAAGAATACTTTATCTGGCTAAACTCTCACTCAAACTAGAAGGGAGCACCAAATAAAGGGTGTTGGGAAGATCCACCCAGGATGGGAGATGCATGTTGAAAGTAGACTATAGACCAAACATGATTGCCACTCAATTCCTCTTTTGCAAACCACAGCACCCAAAAGGAGAGAGAGATAATGAAAGGGACTGCCCTGTCACAGAGGCAGGGTGGGACAGTGGGAGGGATACTGGGACCAGTGGTGGTGGAAAATGGACACTGGTGGAGGGATGGGTACTCGATCATTGTATAACTGAAACCCAAGCACAAAAATTTGTAAGTATACAACTGTACCTCAGGGTGTTTCACTAATAAAAATTTAAAAAAAACAACTAAATCTAACATTCTTCTGCTTACAATAAACATATTTGAACAGAGCAAACACAAATTCAAAGTCAAAAGATGAAAAGCAATCCTTCAAGTAAACAACTCCTTCAAAAAAGCCGGTGTGGCCATACTAGTATCCAACACCATAAAATTTGACTGAAAAAGATTAGAAGGGACAGCATAGGCCATTTTTTAATAATCAAGGGATATGTATAATCAAGAATAAACTACACTCCTAAACAGTCACACACCCAATGAGGGACCAGCAAAATAATAAAAAAAATAGCTAATAGACTTCAAGGAGGACATTGGTAGCAACATAGCAGTCAGAAACTTCAATACAGTCTTGTCACCTCTTAGTAGATCAATGAGACTAAAACTCAGCAGGGATGTACTGACTCTGAAGGAAGAAATGGAAGAGAGAGGGCATAGATATATGCAGGGCTTTTCATCCCCAAGAAGCCGAGTACACATTTTTCTATAATGCACATCGAATATTTTCCAAGACAGACCACAAGTCGGTTACAAAACATACTTCAATAGAACCAAGAAGATAGAAATTGTATCAACTATCTTTTCATACTACAATGCACCAAAGTTAGAAATAAATCACACACAGAAACAGAGAATCAATTCAAACACTTGGAAATTAATAAGCTCAATGCTGAAAAACCAGTGAGTTAGAGAGGAAATCAAGGAAAAAATAAAAAGATTCTTGGAAACAAATGAGAATTATGATACGAGCTACAAGAACTTGTGGGACACAGCTAAAGCAGTGTTAAGAGGAAAGTTTATAGCTCTGGAAGCCCATTTATTAGGAGGTAAAAAAGGTCCTTCCCTCTTGGAGAACCAGGCAAGCTACCGAGAGTATCTGACCCGCGCGGCAGAACCTTGCAAGCTACCTGTGACGTATTCGATATGCCAAATACAGTAACAACCAGTATCACAATGGAGGCATTACTTGGCCTGCTTGAGCAAATCGATGAACAACGGGAGGATAGTGGTACAGGGTCCAGAATTGGACCTGGGTTGACTGCTTGCAAGAAAAAAGGTCCCACACAAATAACTTGACTTCACAGTTTAAGATCTTAGAAAATGACCAAATAAAGGAGCCCAAACTAGGCAGGAGGAAAGAAATAACAAAACTTAGAGCAGAAATCAACCAATTGGATTCCCAAAAATCAATCCAAAAGATCAATGAAGTCAAGAGCTGGTTCTTTGAGAAAATAAACAGATTGACAATACAAGACTTACAAAGATAGAGAAGGTGATCCCTAAAAAACCAAATCAGAAATGAAAAGAGAAACATCACAACAGAATCCTCAGAAATTCAAAAGATGATTAGAAATGACTTTGAGGGTCTATATGCCATAAAACAAGAGAACCTAGAAGAAATGGATAAGTTCTTGGATTCCTATAACCTCCCAAATCTCAACCAAGAAGATTTGGAATACCTGAATGGACCTATCAAAATCAAGGAAATTGAAATGGTAATCAAATTTCTTCCCAGAAACAGAAGCCCAGGTCTGGATGGATTCAACAGTGAATTCTTCCAAACTTTTATAGACGACATATTGCCAGTCCTTTTCAAACTTTTTGTGGAATTTGAAGGCACGAAATCACTTCCAAACATTTTCTATGAAGAACATATCACTCTGATACGAAAAGCAGATAGGAGCACCATACGAAAAAGGAAATTACAGGCTGATACCCCTGATGAATACAGAGGCAAAGATCCTTAACAAAATATTAACAAATAGAATCCAACAACTCATGAAAAAGAGCATACACCATGACCAGTAGGATTCATCAAGAGGATATAAGGATGATTTAATATTCATAAACCAATCAACACAATTCATCATATCACTAAAAGAAAAGATAAAACCATATAATCATATCAGTAGATGCAGAGAAAGCATTTGACAAGATCCAGTACCTGTTTATGATGAAAACTCTAAGAAAAATGGAAATTGAAGGAACTTTCCTTAATATATTGAAAGCCATCTGCCACATGTCCATGGCAAGCATTAGTCTTAAATGGAGAAAAAATAAAATCCTACCCTCTACGATCAGGGTGAACAAGGATGCCACTCTCATCACTTCTGTTCAATATAGAACTGGAACTACTTGCCATATCAGTTAGAGATGAAAATGATATTAAGGGCATCCAGATAGGAAAGGAAGAAATCCAGCTCTCACTATATGCAGATGACTTGATACTAAACTTAGAGAACCCTAAAGCCACTACCAAGAAGCTCCTAGAAACAATAGATTTGTATAATAAAGTCACAGGCTATAAGAACAATACCCAAAAGTCCAGGGCTTTCCTATATAAAAATAATGAGAGAGAAGAAAGAGATATTAAAAAACAATCCCATTCACAATAGTGCCTCAGAAAATCAAGTGCCTCAGAATCAACTTAAAAATGGAGTTAGAGGACCTGTACAAAGAAAACTACAAAACATTACTTCAAGAAATAAAATAGGACATGAGGAAACAGAAAGACATTTCCTGCTCATGGATTGGTAGAATTGACATTGTCAAAATGGCAATACTCCCCAAAGCATTATGCAGATTCATTGTAATCCCTATAAGGATACCTACAACATTTTTCAAAGAAATTAATCAAATGCTCCCAAAGTTCATATGAAATATTAACCCCCCCATGAATATCTAAAGCAATTATTGGATAAAAAAGATGGAAGCATCATCTTCCACAACATCAAACTGTACTATAAAGCAGTGTTGATTAAAACAGCATGGTATTGGAATAAAGACAGAGCTATATATATATATATATATATACACACATATATATATGTATAAATATATATACACACAAAGAAGCTGTTTTTTTCTGCATACTAGTATTGACATCAAAGTTTTCTCTCTGAAAGAAGAAAGGTAGTCTTCGGGGGGAGGGAGAGGCGGCAGGAAGGAAATGGGAACAATGGTGACAGGAAACATACAGTGAAGGGACAGGTGTTGGCTGAAACATTGTATGACCAAAACCCAAAAATGAACAGCTTTGTAACTGTGTACTTCAGGTGATTCTTTTAAAAATAATACATTTTAAAATATTTTTTAAATTGTTACAAAAAAGCTCTCTCTTTTGACTTGAGGCACTGGGCGTCAATATGCTTTACAGAAGACCATGATGGAATCACTAACTTCTATTTATATTGGAGGGGGATGCAGGACCTGGGCCCAGCCATGCTCAGGGATTAATTCAGGCTCTACACTCAGGAATTATTCCTGGTAGTACTCAGGAGACCCTATGGGATGCCAGGAATCTAACGTGTTTGGCCGCATGCAAGACAGCCCATATTCACTGTACTATCTCTCTGGTCTTTGAATTACTGACTTCTTGGGAATCTAATGGTCTTTGATGATCTCTAATGGAACCACCACACACTGTCCTTGCATATAGGTTGCCCTAAACATGCTTGTTAGCACTGGACAAAGAGCTGACAGTTGCCCCACAAGAGTCAGGAGGGTAACTGGGGTGCTCTAGTTTCCTCACTACCCCCAGCCCCGTATGAGCAAAGGGAGGACAGGAGCCTTTCACTCTCCTCCTGGCCCCCAGAAGGCACATGGCAGGACTTGGCCAGGTGTGACTCATTGTTTCGGGACCAACTCAAAGTGCCCCAGTGTGATGCTCTCTGCTGTGTTGGCATGTGGCCGGATAGCCAATCACAAGGCACCAGTCTCTGCCCCAAGCTCACAGCCGTCCAGCCTGCACTGGTGTGTCAGCAGAGGTAGGACTGTCTGATGGGCTGAACCCGACCACCTCTTCCTGACCTGGGACAGACGTTGGAGGCCCTGACGCTGCCAGGGAGCCCAGGGAAGATGGGAGCATCCCGGCCACAGCAGCTTACCTGACTTTCTCAACGATGGTCTGTCCATAGTCAGGATCATTAAATATTTCTGCAAACTATAGAGAAACACAAATTCAATAACAAGTCAAAGGGTGTGGGGACCTGATACTGTGTATAGGTTTTAACATTAAATACATCTTTAGGCTCCAGTGTGTAGATTTACATGGCTCACCACAGAAAGTTACTGCTGAACAGTGGCCACTGGAAGCCTCAGCAGTGGGTCCTCCTACTGCTCAGCTGCATCTAGGGTATGGATGGCCTTTCTTAGCCTCAGTTTCAGGAAGTTCAGGGTAAGCATATCCCTGAATGATTCCTCCCAGGTGCTCCTCTTTCCCAAGAAGGGACTCAGTGTCAGTCCCCAGAAGGATCAGCACTGCCTCTCCCTGAGTGGGTCTGCATGATACACAGTGGTGCCAAGCCCAGGGAGTCTCTGCTCTGAAAAATGAAATAAGACTCAGAGCTCCTAGGAAGGATAGGTAGAAGACAGTGGTGATAGGTACATTGGTTCACAAGAACCAATTTATTTCATTTCTATTTCTGTTCTGAGTGGTGCAGGAGTGGAGTGACAGGAGCTACTCCCAGCTCAGTTCTCAGGTCACAGCTTCCACAGTGCTCAGGAGATAAGCAGTGCTGGGAATCTAATCTAGTTTTACTGCAGTCCAGTCCAGTGAGCTGTGACCCCAGCCCCAGAAGTACCACAATGCTGTAAGAGTACCCCAAATGGTGACTGGATCTTATTAAAACAATTACATTGTAATTTTATTTCATTTTATTAGTGAATCACCAGAGGTGTAGTTATAGGCTTACAGACTTTCGTGCTTGTGTTTTATTTATACAAGGATCGAGTACCCATCCTTCCACAAGTGCCCATTTCCCATTACTAATATTCCCAGCTTCTCTCCCACCACCACCACCCCGTCCCCTCCACCCTACCCTGCCTCTGTGGCAGGGCTTTCCCTTTTGCTCGCTCTCTCTTTTGGGTGTTGTGGTTTGTAATAGAGATATTAAGTGACCATCATGTTTGGTCTGTAGTCTACTTTCAGCCCACAAATCCCATCCCGAGCAGGTCCTCCTAGAGCCTTTACTTGGTGGTCCCTTCTCTATCTGAGCTCCCTTTTCCCCCAGCATATGAAGCCGGCTTCTAAGCGGAGGAATGATCTTACTGGTACTTATTTCTACTATTCTTGGATGTTAGTTTACCATTCTGTTACTTTATATTCCACAAATGGGAGCAATCTTTCTATGTCTATCTCTCTCTTTCTGACTTATTTCACTTAACATGATACTCTTCATGTTGATCCACCTATATAAAAATTTCATGACTTCATCTTTTCTAACAGCTGCATAGTATTCCATTGTGTAGATATACAAAGTTATTTTAATCAGTCATCTGTTCTCGGGCACTCGGGTTTTTTTTTTTCCAGATTTTGGCTATTGTAAACAGTGCTGCAATGAACATATAAGTGCAGATGTCATTTCTACTATACTTTTTTGAATCTCTGGGATATATTCCCAGATGTGGTATTGCTGATCAATATAGTATTGGAAGTACTTGCAATAGCTGTTAGGTCAAGAAAAATGCACTAAGGGCATTCAGTTAGGAAAGGAAGAAATCAAGCTCTCACTATTCGTAGATGATATGATACTATATAGAGAGAGAACCCTAAATCTTCTACCAAGAAATTCCTAGAATCAATAGACTTTTATAGTAAAGTTGCAGGCAATAAAATCAATACCCAAAAGTCCATGGCTTTCCTATATGCAAATAATGAGAGAGAAGACAATGATATGAAAAAAGCAATCCCGTTTACAATTATACCTCAGAAAATCAAGTACCTTGGAATCAGCCTAACTAAGGAGGTAAAGGACCTGTACAAAGAAAATTACAAAACGCTACTACCCAAAGTAAAAGAGGATATGAGGAAATGGAAACATATCCCCTGCTCATGGGTTGGGAGAATTAACATTGGCAAATGGCAATACTCCCCCAAAGCATTGTATAAATTCAATGTGATCCCTATAACCTTACCCATAACATTCTTCAAAGAAATTGATCAAACACTCCTTAATTTCATATGGAAGCCCCCAGGAATAGCTAAAGAAATTCTTGGGAAAAAGACGATGGGTGGCATCACCTTCCCCAACCTCAAAATCTACTACAAAGTGGTGGAATTAAAACAACATGGTACTGGAACAAAGGCAGATCTGCAGACCAATGAAACAGGGTGGAATATTCTGACACACACCCTCAAATATATGATCATCTAGTGTTTGATAAGGGAGCAAGAAATGTGAAGTGAAGTAAGGAAAACCTCTTTAACATATGGTGCTGGCAAAACTGGACAGCTTCAAGCAAAAAAAAAAGGGAGCAGATCTCTACCTAACACCATGCAAAAAAGTCAGATCAAAATGGATTAAATACCTCAGCATCAGATCAGAATCCATTAGGTACACTGAAGACAATATCAGCAAAACTCTCCACAACATTGAAGCTAAAGATATCTTTAAAAGTGACACACCATTGGCCAAGCCAGTGGAAACAGAAATAAATAAATGGGACTACCTTAAACTGAGAAGCTTCTGCATCTCAAAAGATACAGTGACCAGAATACAAAGACATTCTACAGAATGGGAAAGGATAATCACCCAATACCCATCAAATAAGGGGTCAATATCAAGGATTTACAAGGTGCTGGTTGAACTCCACAAGAAGGAAACATCCAACCCCATACGAAAATGGGGCGATGAAATGAACGGAAACTTTCTCAAAGAAGAAATCAAATGTCCAAAAAGCATGAAAAAATGCTCCTCATCACTAATCATCAGGGAGATGCAGATAAAAACAACAACGAGATATCATCTCATGCCACAGAGACTGGCCTACATCCGAAAGAACAAAAGCAACCGGTGTGGCGTGGATGTGGGGAGAAAGGGACTCTCCTTCACTGCTGGTGGGAATGTCGACTGGTTCCGCCCTTTTAGAATCTGACCCAGCAATAAAGCAATAACATTTTGACCTTTATGATATGGAAAAAAAGTGAAAATGAAATGAAACTTTGTTTATTTTGACATTTTTTATAGGGATGTGGAAAATATCGTACATATGTTTAAATGTGCTCTTTAAGGCAGAGTCTCCTACCCTGTGTCTGACTATCCTCGCCAGGGCCCAACAGCTGAAGACTTCCAGGCCCCAACCAAGGCCTTACTGGAGCCACTCTCCACACACTTGGATAAGCCTCAGACATAACCGAACTGGCAGAGGAACCCAGGTGTGTGGGACCCGGGACTGAGATCTCTAAGCCTGCACGGTTTGGGACTGGACCTGTCAGTAGCTAGACAGTTACACCCTCCAACTGCCGTGTAACCCCAACAAAGGCCAGGATCCAAAGATTATCACAACAAGCTCCCGGGAGCGCGCGGCCGCATTCGCGGCCGCGCGACTATTTATTTAATAATTTTCAGGATACCTTAAATATCCAACCCACACGGCAGAGCCTGGCAAGCTATCCGTGATCTATGCCAAATAGACCAAATTGATATGCCAAATCCAGTAATAAATGGATCTCATTTCCCTAACCCTGATTATACAGAGTCAAGAAGGATATGGAAGGAGAAGCTGATAAAACACCAAGGCAGACATGGGCTGCCAAAACGCAGAAAAACAAAAATGATTGTCTGTACTTTTAATGCTCGTACGCTGGCATCTGCTACATCCATTGAAGACCTTATGGTACAAGCACGAAAGATCAAGTACGACATCATTGGTCTGACCGAAACGAGAAGACATCAATCCCATCATGCTGTTTTCGACACTGGAGAAGAACTGTTCCTTGGAACATGTGATAAAAGAGGCGTCGGTGGTGTCGGTATCCTTGTCAACACAAACTTAGTCACAAGCATTGATTCATTTGAATGCCTAACAACCCGAATCGGACGATTACACTTGAATAAATGTGGCTCACTACCGGCAGTTTCTATCTTTGTTGTCTACGCACCAACATCCAGTTATGGTGAAAAAGAAACTGAGAAATTCTACATGGAGCTGGAGAAATTCTATAAAGAAGATCACACCTTCTACAAGATCATTGTCGGTGATTTTAATGCCAAGATAGGACCAAGAAGATCAGTCGATGAACTCCACATCGGAACCCATGGCCTGGAATGGAACGAACAAGGTGACAGACTGTCTGAGTTCATCATGTCAACCAAAACCTTCCATGGTAACTCACAATTCCAAAAGGCTGAATCTAAACGTTGGACATGGGAGTCTCCCGATGGACGGTTCCACAATGAAATAGACCACATCATATTCAATCGGCGGTTTTGCCTAACCGATGTTGCTGTTGTCCCAAAATTCCAAACGGGATCAGACCACCGTCTTCTTCGTGCAAAATTCTACCTCACAGAACGAGGAGAAAAGAATGCAAGGTTTAAGAAGAAGACTCCCAGAACAACCACCAACTGGGAACTCTTTGGCTCTGTTGCAGCAACATGGGAAGATGCCGTCATTGACAACATTGATGAGGAATACGATCGAATGATTCAGCACCTCCATGATTGTGCAAGGAATGCCAAGAGAGAGATAACCACAAGAAACCGTCTTTCTTCGAACACTCTTGAACTTATTCGCCAACGTGGCGTGGCACGTGCCTCAGGCAACCACAAGCAAACGTCCGAACTGGCAAAACAGTGCAGAAAAGCCATCAAGGATGACCTCAAAAACAGGAGAGCAGCAGTACTGGTAGATGCAGCAGAAGCTGGGAAAAACATTCGTAATGCCCGCCTGTCCTTCACCAACTACAAAACCAAGATGACTGCCCTCCGACATCATGATGGATCTATCACATCTTCCAGAAGGGCAATGGAGAAGATAATTCATGACTTCTACTCAGATCTCTTTAATAGCCACATCCACTTGTCCACATACCACATACCACATGATGGATATGTCGTTCCCAATGTTCTCCCTTCCGAAATCCAACATGCCATCTCATCGGTAAAGAAACAGAAAGCACCTGGCCCAGACAAGATCAGACCTGAACACCTGAAGAACTTACCATCAGTACTCATCAATACATTAGCTCGACTCTTCACACGCTACCTGTCTGAATGCAAGGTTCCATCCCAATGGAAAACCAGCAAGACTGTACTACTATACAAGAAAGGAGACATCCACGACATTGGCAACTATCGCCCAATCTGCCTATTGTCTGTCATCTACAAACTATTCACTCGAGTCATCCTGAATAGGATTAGCAGAACACTAGATGAAGGACAACCATGTGAACAAGCTGGATTCCGAAAAGGATTCAGTACCATTGACCATATCCACACAATAACCAAGCTCATTGAGGTATCTCGGGAGTTCAAGATGCCGCTCTGTCTAACGTTCATTGATTTAAAGAAGGCCTTTTATTCTGTTGAGATGGAAGCAGTCATGGAAGCCCTAGCCAATCAGGGCGTACAAACTCAATACATCAGGATCCTTCGTGAGCTCTATTGCGGATTCACTACCAAGATCTCACCATTCTACAAAGAAGTAATCATCCATATCAAGAGAGGGGTTCGGCAGGGTGATACCATTTCACCAAAACTCTTCAGTGCCACCCTCGAGAACATCATGCAACGACTAGAATGGGAAAACATGGGAGTGAAGATAGATGGTCGGCAACTACACCACCTCCGCTTTGCTGATGACATCGTTCTAATAACACCAAACATCAGCCAAGCGGCACAAATGCTTGCGGACTTGACCGTGAGTGTGGAAAGGTCGGACTACAGCTGAATCTTACGAAGACAATGTTTATGAGAAACAGCCTTGTTCCTGACGCTCCATTCGCTCTCAACGGAACCACCATCTCCGAATGCAACAGTTATATATACTTAGGTCGAGAAATCAACATGATGAATGACCTGGCACCTGAGTTACGCAGGAGGAAGAGAGCGGCTTGGAATGCCTTCAAGAGCATTGAAGAAATAACTAAAAGGACAAAGAACCTCCAACTACGAGCACATCTCTTTGATTCCACTATTCTTCCTGCATTAACATATGCCTCAGAGACCTGGACCCTACAAAAACAGGATGAGAACACTATTCGGGTCTCTCAAAGAGGAATCGAAAGAACTATGCTTGGAATATCACGATTCACTCAAATGAGAGATAGAATCCGGAGTTCTGATCTTCGTCAACGCTCAAGAATCAGAGACGCTGTCTCATTTGCCAAGACATCAAAAATCAGATGGGCTTGACATGTAATGAGGTTTACAGACAACCGCTGGACTAGAGCCATTACTGATTGGATTCCACGAGACATCAAAAGATCACGTGGACGCCCACCTATAAGATGGTCAGACTTCTTCGTCAAGACCCTAAATGATTGATTTGAGGCTCTACATGTTCCTAAAACGAACAGATACCATTGGGCTACGCTAGCACGCAACCGGGATGAATGGAGACGTTACTGGCACCCGCTCGAATAAATCGATGAATAACGGGGATTAAGTGATTAAGTGATAAGTGATGTTTAAATGATGTTAAATTAGATGGAGTGCCCCTTACAGACACTTGTTTGATTTGTTCACATTTTTGGTTTGGGGCATGAAGGCTGCTCATGGCTTACTTCTGTTACTGCACCCAGGGCTTGCTCCAGGTGGGAGTCAGGGGCCAGAATTGATGCTGGGATGGAAGCAGGGCCAAGGACAAAGTGGCCTCATACAAGGCAAGTGTGTATCTCCTATAGCATCTCCCCAGCTTCATTTACAGTATTTTTTAAAACCTTTTCACTGACTCATTGTTAAAAGTACACATTTTAAAATCACATGTGTGTAGAAATATGTCAATTTTGAATGTAAAAAGGAAACAACTTTATACTCATTTTCCTCTTGAACAGTGGAAATCATTTATTTTAAAACATCATTAGATTTATCTGCTCGCCTAACTGTAAGTTAACTAGGGTATAACACAAGTGAGTCATGGGTGGCTCAAACTCCTGAAGACCTTATGCTGTGCTTGCAATACTCCTCGGGGTGCAGGTACATGAGGAGGCCCATTGTTCCTGGGGAGGGGCTTGGAAGCATTGAACCCAAGGCCTTGAACCCAACAGTGACAATGAATTTCCTTATTTTGCACAATGTTTGGGCCTGTGCCTTTGGGATGCCAGTTCTACACTCTGCATCTCAGTGATAGAAAGAAGAAGACTTGGAGAAGAAGCTTGGAAAATACTTACAAAATCAATGATATTACAATGAAACTTTTGATAAGCTATGGATGTTTTATCTTCCAAGTCAGGTATATCTGATGTGTTACTTGTAAGTGTCCCAGGGAACACTTTCCCTGAAATATAAACAAAATATTTCTGTTTACTTTAATGTTGAGAATCATTTCTGTTTTATTGAAACATAGATTGTTTTTCAAAATTCAAAACTTTATATGAAGAAACTGTAGGAAGTTTGGAAATAATAAAACTGTTACTACAGTACCATTCAATCAAATATGCACATTTTCTTTTTTAAAAATTATTTATTTATTTATTGAATCACCATGAGAACAGTCATAAAGCGTTTCAGTTCAAGTCTTGGTTGGTCATATGATGATCATACACCCGTCCCTTCACCAGTGCACATTTTCCACCACCAAGAACCTCAGTATACCCCCGCCCACCCACCCCCGGCCTGTATGGCAGATTTCCACTTTACTCTCTTTTCTCTCTCTACATTGATCACCTTCAATATTACGACAAAAGACCCAACTTTGTTATTTGGACTTTTCCCCAACATTCAGACCTGCCACAAAGACATCATTAGAAAATTTGTTTTCTATTGCTGATTATGAAGAGCATATGATGTCGTATGGCCACAATAGCAGCCTCGCGAATTTGGATTTCTGATATTTTAGTAATAAACCTAGAGGGATTACTGAAAGAAGCCCCTGGGTTCAGAGATTTGTATGTGTGCCTCTGGACTCATAGTCGGTCAGAAGCTGGAGGAGGCGTTTGAGGGTGGCAACCTGGAGCATTGTCATGGTGGGGAGAAGGACAGATTCCACCCCCCATCCCATGAAACCCCACGTACCTCATCAATGCAGTCTCATACCAGCTATTCATTAGGCTCTAAAAGATGTAGGCCACCAAGTCGCCGCTGCAAAGAGGGACAGGCAGAGGGACAGACACCCTTCCTCTCCCAGGGTGGCATATTGCCCATACTTAAATACACAGTCCATATGTATTTCGGTTGGGCATTATATTTTGCTCAGATTTTCTGACCAACATTCAAACCTGATTTTCAGGCACTAATGCTAGATCATTTACTTTCCATTGATCACTTTGCATATCAGGAAATGTCGGAAAATAGTCCTGGTACCCGTTGCCAGAGCCATGCTTGTAGAAGCTCATGGTCACCAGGATCCCATCTAGAGATGGCGGGGAAACAGCACCTACCCCATTTGGGACCTCCTGGTGATATTGGCTTTGTATGGGGCCCGGAGAATTCTCCGGGAGTTGTGGGGCCCTCCAGTTGGTTTTCTTCTTAGCTGCTGTGTCAAATATGCACATTTTCATTTTTGGCTTTTTATTCCATCTCTTTTTTTCCTTGCATGATTTACATTATTATAACTCCAAATATCATGAGCCTTCAAGTTTATTACTACTTACTAAGCAATTTCTCAGATCATTTTATACTCTATAAATATCTATTTGCATGGCTAAAACATATTATGTGAAGCATGTTTTCACTGTTGTAGTTATTTTGTGCCATTCGACTTTGAACTTTTAATTGTTTTAAAGGAAACATTATTAAAATTTACTGTGAGTATGTCCCAGTAAAGTCCTTTGGGGTCAACTACTCATTGTGTAAAGGCGAGACCTCAGTGGGGCCTTTGCCAGAGTTCCAATGTCTGACCAATACTCTTTACTTGATTCCTAAAATTACCTGCTCTTGTACAGAGGGATATTTATCATACTGTGTACTTGTGCAATTCTTGCACTTCGTCAAAGATTGGACATCTGTCATTCTCATTTTGTACCATGAAAATGTTGTCTTGAACAGGGAAAGCAAGGGACACAGGTACCCAGATATTTGTTCTTTGTTCTTGTTTTTGGTTATACCCAGCAGTATCGGGGCTTACACCTGGCTCTGTGCCCAGGAACACTCCTCGATGTGCTTGGGCAACCATAAGAGGACCTGGAGATGGAATCTGGGTCAGCTGCAATAGAGGAAAGTACCTTAAACTGTGTTCTATCTCACTGCCCTCTGGGAGCTCTTTGTGAAAAATACTGTTTGGTTCTAGTTTTTGGTTTTGTGTCTAGGAACCAACTCGAGAACTGACATGTAGAACCTCGTGGCACATGTTATGTTGTTACTGGGGTTTTATAGTCCACCTTAGTCATGAGGTGCAGCTCTGCAGAGATTGCCCCTCCATTTGTGTGCCTGCACTGGGTGGTGCTCACGGACTACTCCAAGCTCAGTGCTCATAGGTTTTTATGGTGGTGTTCAGGAACCCACATACTGCAAGATTGGTAATGGGAAATGGTTGTGTGAAAAGCAAGTGCATTACCACTGCACTGTCTGTCCAGAGTGGCTCATCTCTGACACTCACCTTTCTGACACTTGGTTTGATTGTAGTAATACCCCTCTCGACACACGCAGAAAAATGTGGTATTCAGACCAACACATAAAGAACCGCCAGTACAGTTATTATTTATACATGAATGATATTGGCCTGAAGTAAAGTAGAAAGTCTTCAAATCCATGAATTGAGAACAATTAATACCCAGAAATGTGATTTCAACTTTTCCTACCTCTCACTGGGCATTTTATATTTCTTAGCAACATTTTATCCATTCTGTGTCTGTGGAGGTGGAGTGGGCATGGTGGATGGACTAAAGCCAGTGTCCAGGATCATTATTGAGCACAAGGGACCTTAATCTGAGACCAGGATTGAAGTGGGGTTGGCTGCCTCCAAGGCAAGTCTTAACCCCTGTACGAAGTCTGTGGTCTTTTCCTGGCTTCTACCCCAGTGCATGCATGCCTGTGGAAGAGCCGGAAGAGCTGGAAATAGTCATAAGGGGGTCCGGGATTCAGGGTAAGAGTGGAAGAGATGGAGAGAGAGATTCTGACTGCAATAAATAAATAAGTATATAAAACCAGGAATCCTCAGACCTCAACGACCCTCCTGCATATTGCAGTCTTCTTAAACTCAGCTGGTTCCCCACAGCCATCTAGAGACCAACACATGAAGCACCACCTTTTGAGCAAGATGTATAAGCTCTTTTGTAGGGAGGTACAGGCAAGATGTTCCTGAAAGGAGCTAGAAGTTGCATTCTGGTTTGCAGACATACTGTACAGACCCATGAAGAAAGGAGAGAAACAGGAAGGAGTGAGTGTGGGTAACACCCATAAAATTCCCAGAGGACTGATTAATGCACTCTACTCTCTGGCCTTTTGAGTGGACACCATGACTCCTGGGGACAATCATGGAGTCATGGTTGGCACACCACTGGCTGGGACTTCCCAACCAGGAGAGACCCAGCACCTCTCCTGTCTCTGAAGGCCTTAAGGAAGTGAAGATGGAAATGAAATCATAATCCCTGTGGGTGGTGATGGAGGATGATCATTTCTTCATCTCTGTTATGTGAAATAATTCTGAGCTTTAATCTAAGATCAAGTGTTTGAAAACCTTCAAGACTTTTCCAACATTCTTATCAACATACAGATAGAAATCCCTGAAAACTTTAACCATATATCAGTACTATGTCCATGACATTATCGCTTCTTGAGTAAGAATTGCACCCAGACATGTATACTGACACATGCAAAGGGTACGTCCCACGCGAGGCACACAAAGTGGTTTTACGTGTCCTAGACGCAATGACTACTGCTCTCCAGGGACGAAACTTCGGAGCTTGATTTCCAAAAGTTTAGGATGAAGAATGGTCATCTTTTGGGTGCATATACTTTTGCTCTGTGTGAACATTTCTCCCCATAACTATGAGTCTGGCCTAGTTTAATTAAAAAAAATAAAATACTGCTGGAAAGAACAGCAGAACTCTGTTATGTTGGGTTGGTGGATGCAAAATGGTGCAGTGACATTGGCAACACCTCAGTGTTTCTTACAAGACTCAACAGAGCTTTATCACTGGGTCTAGAAGAACATTCCTTGATGAATACCCAAAGAAGTTCAAAATGGATTTTTTTAATGTAGGAGTAATGCTATTTATTCAGCTATTGATTAGCTAATCGAATTGGGCATGAACTCTACCTTACTTTTTTTCCCCATTATTTTATAATTTTATTTATTGAATCACCGTGAAAGCAGTTACAAAGCTTTCGGGTTTAAGTCTTGGTCATACAATGAAACACCCTTACCTTCACCCATTCTTCACCACCAAAAACGTCAGTGTACCCCTGTCCCACACCCTCCCCCGACCTATGGAGCAGAGTTCCACATTACTCTCTCTCTGCTTTGATCACATTCAATATTTTGACACCAGACCCACCATTATCATTTGGGATTTTACCCCAACACTCAGATCTGCTGAAAAGGCAACAGTAGGCAATTTGTTTTCTATTGCTTGTTAAGAATAACATATGATGTTGCATGGCTGCAGTAGTGACCGTGCAGTTTTAAAATTCCAAAGTTTTAACACTTAAATATGGAGGAATTTCTGCCAAAACCTACTGGGTTCCAAGATTTGTTCCTGAGTCTCTGGGTTCATGGCCACTAAGCAGCTTGATCAGGAGCCAGAGAGGCCGTTCGTGGGCAATGACTAAGGATCTCGTTGGAACGGGAAAGAAAGGGCCAGTTCCATCCCCATCCCGTGAGGTCCCGCATGTCTCATCACTGAGGACCCAAACCTGACTGTCCAGTGGCCTCTGGCTGAGATCGACCACCAAACCATCAAGGGGGAGCAGGTGGAGGGACAGCACTCTTTCCCCCCTGGGTGGCCCAGCAACAGTAACCTACTGCGGGGTCCAGACGCATTTCTGCCAAAAGCCGCTGGGTTTTGAGATTTGTTTCTGAGTCTCTGAGATCACAGCCATTAAGCAGCTTGATCAGGAGCCAGAGAGGCCGTTCGTGGGTGATAACTCAGGGTCTTGTTGGGGTGGGGAGGAAAAGGCTAGCTCCACCCCCATCCCGTGAGGCCCCATGTGTCTCGTCACTGCGGGTCCAAACTTGACTGTCCAGTGGCCTCTGAAGGATGGCAGCCACTGGGCCGCCAGGGGGAACAGGTCAAAGCACAAAACCTATTCCCACCTGGGTAGACCCAATACCGGTAACCTACTGCAGAGACTGGATGCATTTCTGCCAAAAGCCATTGGGTTTGGAGATTTGTTTCTGATACTCTGGGATCATGGCTGTTAAACAGTTCAATCAGGAACCAGAGAGGCCATGCTTTCAATTGTATAGCTGAGCCAGAGGTGGTTTGTGGGTGTGTCTCCCACAAACCTAACTTTTGGTCATTTACTTTCTTGGTAAACTTTGCCCCAAGTTTTTGAGGTCTGGCCAAAGGCACAGCAGCAATTTTGGGGTTTCTGGAAGTCTGATGCACCATCAGGCTGCTGATGCACTCGCCTCACAGGTACAGATTGACCTGTCGGCGGCACCATATCCCCTCAAAATGGTTTTTTATACAAAAAAGGCATACAAACATATGTAGCAACTTTACTCATAAATGCCAAAATTTGAAGCACCCTAAATGTACTCCAGTAGGTGAATAGATCAACACACTCTGGTACTTCTAGACAATGGGGTAATAGTCAGTATTAGAAAAGATGACCAATCAAAATACGCAAAGATATGGGTGCTGGAGAGACAGTACAAAGGGTACAGCGCCTGCCTTGCATGTAGTTGGTCCTAGTTTGATCCCTGGTACTACAGGGCCTTTGCAGCACCACTTCCTAGAGTCCTCATATTGACTACTGAACTGGATGACTTGATATTGTCTGGAGGGACCACAAGACTCCGAATTACTACTTGGGGTACCCCCAACTCCCCCCAAAATATTAGGCTACAAGAGAGATAGGAGGTACAGGGTGGTATCTCATAAGACATTAGTGTCTTTCCTCTGACAATGTATGAATCAGAGTTCTAAGTAAATGGCTTTTGTAAAACCTTGTCTATACTAGAAAGATGATTAGAAAATCTAAAGGAATACATCTTTTTCAACCCCATTCATTCGGGCTGTAGCAGGCAAGTAACTCCCAGTATGCCAGACTGTTGGCAATCAACAGTTATGGGGCTGGGAAGATAGTATGTAGTATAGGCAAACCCAAATTTGATCCTGCGGCATCCCATATGATCTCCTGAGCACTGCCAGGATAAATTCCTGAGAGCAGAGGCAGGAGAAACCCCTGAATATCACTGGGTATGGCGCCTGAACAATAATAAATAAGTAGAAATAAATAAATAAAGGCCATATCATCATTCTTGGTGCCAGACACAAATGCACAGTGTGTTTTACCTGAAAGGGATCTGAGGACCTATGATGCTCTGTCACACCTGGTGACAAGTGATTAAGCCAAAGTCAAGAGGCAAGTGCTTTCGCTGTGTCCCATGGTTGTTAATTTCTGAGTCAGAGTATGACACAGAGGTTGCCTGACTTTAGACAACGTCAGGTTTATAAAAACTCAACTCAGGAAAGCTGACTGCACCAGACTTCAGAGCAACCTGTCCAACAGGAAGAACTGAGGACCTGGTCTCAAAGAGACTCTGGCATCGTTTCCTCAACGACTCACTTTGTAGAATTTTCAAAAAACATCAAGGCAGTCCAAAGAAGCAAGCATGGAAAAAGAAATGTAGGAAAACATTTCTCTCGCTCTCACTCTCCAGCCCTCGGCAAGTTGCTGCCTTTGAAGTTCCATCTCCCTTTCTAGAAATGACACAATTTTCTACACCGTTAAAGTCTAGGTTTTCAGATTCTTCTAGGCCAGAGATTGGCAAACATGAGTCATGAACCCTATCCAGATCATCTGTTTTCATGGACAAAGTTTTATTGGTATGAAGCCAGGTGCAGTACGGCTTTCTCTAGTTACTAAGATAGCATGGACTAGTGGAAACAGACCTTTTTGTATCCCAAACCTAAAATATTTACTGCTTTGCCTTTACTTTTAAAGTTAGATGACATTTGTTCTAGTCCAAGATTTGGGAAAAGAAGGAAGCAGCTTCTGCTTAAAGTAACAGTCTTTAGATAATGATCCTTTACAAGTCATGGCTATTTGAGAACTGCCATTGATATACTTTTTATTCCCCTGGCTCAAGTTCCATGAATTATCCTAAATTCCCACTGTCATCAGTCACCTTTGTGATCTCAATTTTTCATGAATGTTTGACAAAAATTAATGGTCGAACCCACTGTTTCCTATAGAGCAAGATGCTAGATCTGTGGGGCTGAAGGGCTAGAGGCTGTTGGACCTGGCCTGCTTTGAGACACAGAAACTGATTCCAGAACTCTCTTCAGGACAATTAGGAGATAGTACAGCTGGTTGGGTGTGTGCCTGGTGTGTGCCTGAAGCAGGTTTGATTCCTGGTACTAAGGCCCCGGCACAGAATGCTGCAGCCCTGGAGGCCACAGCAGCTCTGGAGGGGCCCAGGGGCAGCCTTCTATCCTCATTCCTTGAACTGACCCGTGTCTGAGAATGACAGGGGGCCCTGGGCCTCCTGAGCACCCTGCGGGACCCACCTCTCCCCCCAAACATTACCTTAGGGAAAGAACAGCTGTAGAAGTAGTTTTCACAAGCCCGAGTTCATAAACAGGGCGTATAAATAGCTGTGGAAGGATGAGTGGGAGGGAGGGGTGAACAGGATGGAACCACAAGGAATCTCGGCTCTGCCATCATTACTGCCTCTGGGACTCAGGCTTTTAATATGAGCATTTTATATTCAAGGGAACCTCAGATTTCATAGCACAACTTCCCTAGCCTAGGACACTGTTGTTTATACACTATCCTTCACAAAGCAGTCTACGGAAATAGCTCTTACCAGTGGGAGTGGACCCTACAGCACCAGTAGTGGTTGATCCTTGGGCATTTGTTGTGGTAGAACCTCCGGTATTTTGGGTGGTAGGCGATCCAGGAGCCGCGGTGGTGTTTCCAGCAGCCGTAGTGGTGGTTCCAGCACCCCTGGTGGTGGTTACGGCTGCCAGGATGGTGGTTACCGAAGCTGAGCTTTGACCCTGGACTGGAAAACAAATGTACTGAGTGTCAGGAGACAGAAGGGTTACCACACATGGCGGTCATTGTTATTTACAGTGACTGGTACCCAATCATTCTTTCTGGGAAAAAAAAATTGACTACATTTAAGATGAAAATGCACGATTACTTCTAAAAACACTCCAAAATCCTATAATAAATTTTAGAACGGAAACTGGAAAAATGTTATCAGACAGTATGTCAACTGGTTAATTTGTGTCACGGTACCACCAGGAGTCCCAGGACACGCTTTCAGTTGCAGAACTGTTGGCTCCCTACTCTGAGCTGTCCTCAGTGAGACACTGAGAATGCCACCAGGGGCGCTGTCACTAACTAAGTTCCTTAGGGCAATTATCCCAATTTGCATTTCAGTGTTATAGCATTGAAGGAGATGAGAAAGGGTGAAGATGTATTTAACTCTTTTTTAAAAAATTTTTTTATTTTTATTTTTTTATTTTTTTTTATTATCTGGAGCGATAGCACAGCGGTAGGGTGTTTGCCTTGCACGCAGCCAACATGGCTGACCCGAGTTTGATTCCTCCGCCCCTCTCGGAGAGCCCAGCAAGTTGCCGAGAGTATCTTGCCCTCACGGCAGAGCCTGGCAAGCCACCTGTGATGTATTCGATATGCCAAACACAGTAACAACAAAATCTCCAATGGAGACGTTACTGGGCCCGCTCGAGCAAATCGATGAACAACAGGAGGGCCTTTACCTTTACCTTTACCTTTATTTTTTTTTTATTAGTGAAACACCATGAGGTACAGTTATAGACTTATAAATTTTTGTCCTTGGGTTTCAGTTATACAATGATCAAGGTGAAAACATCTCATTATGTGTGCATTAAACTTCATGTTTTCTTTGTAATATTTACCCTGTATATTCTAGACATTGGGGGCTTGGGGGCTTCTGGGGGTTGGGTTCCACCCAGCATGTTCTGGTTTACAACTGGTTTTGTGCTCAGGGATCGTCCTGGTGGGGCTCAGGGGACCATGAGGAATGTTGGGAATAGGAGCCAGTAGGCTGCCTGCAAGGCGAGTGCCCTGCCTACCTACTGTCTCTCCAGTTTTCAGGATGTACGTACCTGCATAGTTGGAATTTGTTATGAGGGGTTTTCATTATTTGTGTAACAACTCAGTTCCCACATCAAAATGATTTAATAATTTTGATTATTAAATCAAAGTTTAATGATAAAATGAAAATACAGGAAAGGAAAAACAGTGGCCACCTCTTTCATGACTACACACACCCAAAATGTCATCCAATACAAAGTCACTTGAGAACCATGGAGGTTTCCACAAAAAATCTGTTTTCTTCTCCTTGTTTGCTGATGGGACAGTGGCTGAAGGGCTGGGGGAAGAACAAATGACCACTTTGCCCTTTGTAGGTGGAGTGACCTTTCTGCTTCCAGCTCAGGGGCCACTGCCTTCTGGCCTCCCCTCTTCTCAGTAACTATCCTGTGCTCACCCAGGCCAGCTGGTGTCTGCTCATGCCTAGATGTCATCTGAGCCCTCAGCACTGCAAAGACCTGGTCTAATCCCCAATTCTGGAGTGTGTGACCTCTGACCATAGCGCTGTCCTGACAGGTGTGCTCTTCATCAAGCGTGGACACACCTACCTATTGGCAGGTACTATGGACAGAGGGTAGCCCGCAGCTCTCTGAAACAGATCAGGGACAGGAGCCCCTGCAGACAGCATGGTGGCAAATGGTCCTTGTCCCTAGGAAGATCAACGGCTCTTTCTTGAGCACCTCTTCTATGTCAGATAGAGGCTCAGCACACTGTATCTTACCCAAGACATGCCCTTTGCTTCTGGCTGCTCACGCCCTTCAGGGGGGAGATTCCTGGCTATTGACTGGTGCTGGGCAATACACTGAGCCCGGATCCCGACAGTGGAAGAGCCTCCGCGGCCTCTGCTCACAGAGCAGCTCCCCAGGGAGAGACAAGCATCTTTTTGTTCCTCCCCTCACTTAGCCTAGCGCCTCTCTCCAGTACCCTAGACACAAGGGAAACTGGTCTCCCACATCAGTCCTGTTGGGTGCCAGGTGTGTCCCATGCTCAGGGCACACACTCTGGTCCATTTACTCCTTGGTCACTCTCAGCACAGAGACGGCCTCACTGCAGAGTGACACAGAGATTTTGAGACTCCCCACAGCCCACAGCCATGACAGGGCATGTGAACCCCTGCCTGGCTTGCTGGGGGGCGCGCTCTGCTGGATCACCTGAGCTCTCTGCATCAGAGAAAGCCCTCCCCACACTAGCCACACCAGACAGACTGAGACCCTGATTCCTGGTCCCCAGACATTGTCCAGCCCCACCCTCTCCCTAGCCTGAATAGCCTCCCTTTGGTGGTGGCTAAGACTTTCTTTTGGTAGCTCCCACAGCACTGGCCCTCCTGGGAGGGAATCTTCCCACTTCCTCATTCAGAAACTTCCAACCACTTCCCTGATAACCAAATGCCCACATTGACCATTCTAATTTCTCTAAAATTGGTTTAATTTCCTGTCTTCTCATTTCACATCAAATGCTTTATTACTTGCTTTCTTTATTTTTCCCCTTGGAGTTGAAGTGATTTAGGCCACTCCTGGCAGAGTTCACGGGTCTGTGATCAAGAGTGTTCATTGGTGGTGCTCAGAACACCATATATGATGCCAGGGACTGAATCATATGGAGACTAGTCACATATAAGGCTTATTTCCTTTAATATCTCTCTAGTCAACACTTTATTCTTTTCATGGGCTAAATCTAGATTTCCATTAATTCTCACCTCTCAGGGACAACATTCCCCCCATAGTTACCTCAGAGAACCTCTTTTTATTATTATTTTTTTAAATTTTTATTAGTGAAACACCATGAGGTGTCGACTTACAAATTTTTGTTCTTGGGTTTCAGTTATACAATTATCGAGTACCCAACCCTCCACCAGTGCCCATTCTCCACCACCACTGATCCCAGTATCCCTCCCACCCTTCATCCCCCCCACCACACACTGCCTCTGTGGCAGGGAATTCCCTTTTACCCCAGAGAAACTTTCTTGTTCTGAAATTGTTATTTTGGGGCCACACCTGATTCCTAAGCCCTGCTCAGGGAGGCATATTTGATACCATGGATTGAACCAAGGTTTTTCACAAGTAATGAAAATGCCTTATTTCTATACCATCTCTTCGTCCCTAGAAAACCATTCTTAACTCAGATGAGAAAGTGAATTGCTGAAGTCCATCTCACCTACTAGATTGCTTGTATCTGGCATTCTTAAGTCCAAGTCCATACATCTCCAGGTAAGAGACCCAGCACCTGCCAGGAGGACGTCGGGCACTGGGGAATCCTTGTATGGCTTGGGAACTTTCAGGTGAACCCCGATTGGCTGAACATCAACTCAGAGTCCAGAGAAACTGTTCTACGGCTCTGTTTTCCTTCATAAGAGACTGAAAACCCTAGTGTCCTGAACTGAGTTGGAGTAGAAGCTTCACCCACAAAATAGCTGTTCTTTCTTCTGCCTCCTATCCTCCTTCCTTCCTTCCTTCCTTCCTTCTTTCTATCTTGTCCCCCAATAACTACCTATATTCATGTTCAGTGGAAATTGGTAATTGAAGTGCAGGTCTCATTTCAAAGGCAAAAAACTAAAGTCATAAATTTTTTAAGTTTTTTTTTGGGAGGCTGGCTATCTCTCAGTAGTGAAACACCTGCCTACAATAGAAGACTGATCCCCAGTATCATTCCACATACCCGAATGCCATCCCTGCTCTGCTTTCGGGGATCCCCAACACCAAATCAAAGTGTGGATTCCCTGGTGTGCTGCCATCAAGTGAGTGTGAGCACCTAAACCTAAGTATGCGAGCCTCAGTGAGCACTGCATCCAAAAGCAAACCACAGGAGCATCACAGCCAAGTGTGCAACCTGTGGTCTTCACAAAGCAGCCACCACAAAGGGGAAATGAAGAAACAAACATGAAAAGTAAAATGTCCCTTACCTGAGGTTATGAGAAGGAGAGCAGGAAGAACCAGGTGAACAAAGCCCTGCATTCTGGATGTTCTTGTTGGCAGTCCAGGAGCAAATGACTCCCCCTGCCCCCGCTCCTTAGTTTTAACTCTCTCGCTGGCACAAAGTCCAGCCCTTAACTGATATCACACGAAACAAGGCAATCACCACTATGGCTGATCATATAGGTCTCAGTGATAAGACAGAGGAGCCTGGCTTTACAATGTTCCTATTTTATAGTCCAAAAGGACTTAGGACAATCCAAATATGCAGGGGAAGGGGGGGGTGTATGTGTGGTGAGGGTGGACAGAGGTCGTCCTTGTGTCTCAAACATGCAGCAGCCTGAGGAGACACTGTTTCTCTCAGTCCCGATGTTCTGAGCCATGCCGCCCTCACCCCATGGGGTTCAGGCTTCCCAGGCTTCAGTAGGCTTCCTTCCTTCCTTCCTTCCTCCCTCCCTCCCTCCCTCCCTCCCTCCCTCCCTCCTTCCTTTCTTCCTTCCTTTCTTCCTTCTTTCTATCTTGTCCCCCAGTACCTACCCCTATTCAAGTTCAGTGGGAATTGGTAATTGAAGAGCAGGTCGAACTTCCGTTTCCCCACTTTGTTACCACAGACTGTCAACTCCACTGCGGGATTCTATTCCCTCCATCCCCACCTATGTTCCTGCCTGGTGCAGGGATCAAACCCAGGTCTTGCACATGAGAGGCCCATGTTCTAGCTCTGAGCCCCCTCCAGCATCAGCCTGGACCTCTCTCACAGTCACTGCAGAAACTCCAAAATCATGTCACCAAGCTTTAGTGGTTCTCTGCATGGGAAACAGCCCTGCAGGTATGGGCCCGGGTCACACTGCTGACCCGACACAGCAAACATCAGAGCAGAGAGCGGTAGAAATCCTGACTTTCCAGAAGGCTTGTGGTCCAGGAGTACAGGAAAGGGAATAACTTGAAAGACATCTCGATATTCACCTTCCTGGTTGTTCTCTGGCCATATCAACCCCTCACCTCTACTCCCAGCTCCTCTGTTCACCTCCTGTCCTAGGCCCTGCATCTTACTTGGAATCAGTTTTATCACCCATTGTCTCTTCCCAAATTAATCCAATACCACCTTGCAGATATTAGATAGGATTTTAATTGATGTTGAAAATGCATTTTTAAAAAAGTCAATACACATTTGTATATGTCAATTGCTCCTTCCCTTCCTACCACTTTTCCTCCTACTGTGAGGGCGAAACTGATGCCATGACAAGCTGCAGCTAAAAGTAAGTCTCAGCTAAGCCTCAGTCTCTGTTCTCCCAAAGGAGGACTTGCAGTTTCCGGTAAACTTCCAGTTGAGTAATTTGCCTAGATAAGGAATTGGGCAGTTGGGTCTGGCCGGTCATAAGGGGTCACTGTACCCTCCTTAGAAACTGTTGCTAACCATTGCCTAATTTCTGACAGCCGTTGTCATCGGGATAATGCTAAAAATAGATCAGTATATAAATTGCTTCTTAACTCTGAACCCTATATAAGCTGCTTATGATTTTGAGTCGGGGTCCTTGTCAAGACTCCACTGAATTGGATGAGACTTGAACCTTAGGTGGAGCTAGTAATAACGTTCCTTTGCTTTTGCATTATTGTGTGTAGACTTGGTCACTCCACAGTTAGGGATCTGAAACTTGGGCAAAACATCTGGTGCATTGGCCGGGATCCCTAGTGGTTCAGATCCCTCCACGTACAATATAGGAAATTTTTCCAAGTTTTGCCAGTTTGGGAAAACTGGACTGAGTCAGATCTTTCTTCCATAGAAAACCGGCATGGAAGGGCCCAATCTGGAAGACCGGCAGAGACCTAGGCAGAAACACAGGAGGGTCTCTGGTTGATAGTGTGAGAATGTCTCCACTACTCCTGAAATGCCCCAAGACTTTCGGGGTACCTGAATCTGAATCTGGAGTGCGCATTTTCAGAAAGTCTTTTACGGCCATTTCATGTCTTCTGTCTGCGTGTCGTATTCTCGTTTTGTCATTTGTCCTGTTTCTAGTGAGTCTTTTTGTGTTTGGCCTGCTAATTCACCATCTAGTCATGGGTCAGAATCAGTGGACCCCATTTTTCCTCGTGACTGACCATTTCAGTGATTTCAGGTGCAGGGACAGTTGCTTCTTGGTACAGGTGAAGAGAGGTAAACTGATAACTCTTTGTTCTACACAATGGCCAGCCTTCAATATTAGCTGGCTAGCAGAAAGTACTTTTGATCTGGGGACCATTTTGAAAAGTGAAAGGTAAAGTTTTCTTTCCAGTACTGGGAGGACACCCAGACCAGACCCGTTACATCCTGGTCTGACAGGAACTGGTTGAGAGATCTCTGCCTGGTTAAAAACAAGAGCTTTGAGACACAGTGCAGAAAAAAAATAATAAAAACTAGGCTACTTCAAAAAAAATTTTTTCATGCTTTCATAAACATGACAGTCCAACTGTTTTCTAATGCTGCTATTTAACATTTTGGTGAGTACCAGTGGCCTCTTTCTGTGTCTGGAAACATGTGTGAATTATGAAATTGTCAAAATATCTGGTGTAAAAGTCTTTTAATTTTTATGATTTTATTATTTGAGATAATTAAGAACTTTTAAAATTAAAATTTTCTATGTTTCATAAAAATTGGTGGTTTGAGGGTTTTCTTATGCCGTATGTTAACATGAAAATAAGTTTGAAGAATAATGGGTTAAAACGTGAGTTTCTAAAGTTGTAAGATTGGTTGCAAAATTTCTTACCATACCAGTATTTTATTTGAGTGCTGAGATTGTTGGTAATCAAATTTCAGAAGCTACCGAAAGCACAGAATTGTGCCTTGATAAAAGTTAAAGATATTGGGCTTTCCTCCTGAAGCTCCAAACCAGCTTTCTTATACTGAAGAGGGGAAAAAAAAGTCACTTTTAAAATTTAAGCAGCTACAGGCAGTCCGTTTGGCTTTAGTGGTTCCTGAAAATGGGGAAGTGTGTGAATGAGGCACAAAGCCCTGAGCCGCCCCAGTGACTACAGGTGACGCCCAAATGAGAAATAGCTATCCCGTTTTCTGTGAGTGTTTTAATCTGTTCCCTAGAAATTGGAATTCTAAAGATAAAGTTTCTAAAGTAAAGTAAATTTTTGTCAAGATCTTATCTTATAAGATCTCTAATTGTAAGCATTGTAATTTTGAATATCTAGAGGACTGATGTAATGCATTTGAAAGAGTACTGCAGAGATAAATGAGAGAATGATTAACAACTTCCTTCCAAATTTCTTGGTAGATCAAGCTATATTGGGGCTAGAGCGATAGCACAGCGGTAGGGCGTTTGCCTTGCACGCAGCCAACATGGCCGACCCAAGTTCAATTCCTCCGCCCCTCTCGGAGAGCCTGGCAAGCTACCGAGAATATCTTGCCCACACGGCAGACCCTGGCAAGCTACCCGTGATGTATTCAATATGCCAAACACAGTAACAACAAAGTCTCCAATGGAGATGTTCCTGGGCCCACTCGAGCAAATCGATGATCAACAGGAGGACAGTGAAAGCTATATTAATTTCAGTAAAATAAGGAGATATGACTATAAGAAGAGAATATGAGTGTGTATCTTAAGTAAAGGGATCATGGATGGAGATAACATTAGTGGAAAAAAGACAGTCCACTTTAAGCCTGTTAAAGTGAAACTTGTTTTGTAGTACAGGACAGAATGAGCATAAAGGAATGTGTAGAAGACTTGAGTTTGTGAAGAAATGTGTGTGTAGGTTTGAGGCTTTGTTTTAAGAAAGAAAACGGTTATCAAACTAGACTGTTACAAAAAAAAAAACTCTTTAAATAATCTGCAGAAATGTTCTAGTCTTCAGACTCCTGTTACAGTGCTCTTAGATAATTGTAAATAAAGGTTTTCAAAATGGAACTAAATGAGTAAGGTCGGAATATTTGTTTTTCTCTTCTCAGTGCCATGAAGCATTGATGCATTATGTTTGTTTGCATAGACCCAGACAAAAGTCTTTCCTCTCTGCAACAGGGTCTATCCATGGTGCAGACAGAAAAACCACCTATGGGACCCCAAAAGGCCTCTTCCAGGGAGAGAGTCGGGGGATTGGTATAACTTACAGGAGCAGGTATTTAATACTTGCTGTTTCAAGTACCTTACAAACCTCAGGGAGACCCTAAAGGCAGGACGGCTCAAGGAAGGACTGGACACCATCTGTGCCATGGAAAATGAGGAAGCTGTAAATTTCTAATAACTGACTCAGCCTGGGTCCTTCCTTCAGAGTCAAAAACTGGAGGTTGAGATCTCTCCCACCCCTGAAAAAGGGATGGGATGGACTCCTGACTGCCAGGACACTCCTACAGAGAGCGAGAGGCCAGAGGCCATGTCCAGTTCAACCTGAAGGTTCTACCTCTAGTTCATCATGGGATCTGATTGTCACATCTTATGGCTGAGCTGGGGTAGCCCTGACATGAGGTAAAAAATTAAATGCCATTACTGGTGTGTCTCCTGCTCTGTCTTTGACTGACCCCCAGGATTTCTCAAAAAGTAACAGGTACCCCAAATGGAGAGTTCTCCAATCTGGCTGTTTTAATGCAAGGGAACAGTTTTGTTAAGCCATGTTTCTGTAACTTGTTTCTTTATAAGAATCAGATTCTGGCACAGAGGCCCAGCTCTGGGCAACAAAGCTGAACGGCTCCAATTCCAACAGGTACAGCCCGCCCCCAAGGGCCTGGGTTCCTCTCTGGGCACGCGCAGCTAGAAACAGCCCCGAGACAGCCGGTTTTCAACCCCTGATCCGCGTGGGACAGGCACAGAGGCCCAGCTCTGGGCAACAAAGCTGAACGGCTCCAATTCCAACAGGTACAGCCCGCCCCCAAGGGCCTGGGTTCATCTCTGGGCACGCGCAGCTAGAAACAGCCCGGGGACAGCCGGTTTTCAACCCCTGATCCGCGTGGGACGGGCACAGAGGCCCAGCTCTGGGCAACAAAGCTGAACGGCTCCAATTCCAACAGGTACAGCCCACCCCCAAGGGCCTGGGTTCCTCTCTGGGCACGCGCAGCTAGAAACAGCCCCGAGACAGCCGGTTTTCAACCCCTGATCCGCGTGGGACGGGCACAGAGGCCCAGCTCTGGGCAACAAAGCTGAACGGCTCCAATTCCAACAGGTACAGCCCACCCCCAAGGGCCTGGGTTCCTCTCTGGGCACGCGCAGCTAGAAACAGCCCCGAGACAGCTGGTTTTCAACCCCTGATCCGCGTGGGACGGGCACAGAGGCCCAGCTCTGGGCAACAAAGCTGAACGGCTCCAATTCCAACAGGTACAGCCCACCCCCAAGGGCCTGGGTTCCTCTCTGGGCACGCGCAGCTAGAAACAGCCCCGAGACAGCCGGTTTTCAACCCCTGATCCGCGTGGGACGGGCACAGAGGCCCAGCTCTGGGCAACAAAGCTGAACGGCTCCAATTCCAAACAGGAGACATTCCCAACTCCTCGCCCAGTGCCAGGGACTCTTTCCGGAGCCGCGGCCGCTAATGCGGCCGCGAAATATTTTCCCACTACATATGCCATAGGAACCATAAGCTAACTTCTTAGATGGAAACTTCTCTATTTTAGCTCAGCCACTAGAAATACAGTTGCCAATAACTCATAAGCCTATCTTAACTCACACTGCATATCAAGCAGAATAGTAACACTGAACGTGAAGGACTAAACCACACCTCTCACAATGGTAAAGCAACGCAAAAGCCCACCAAACTTTCATATTGAAGAGTCTAGCCCAGATGACACCAACAGTACTGTAGTGTTAGACAACCTCTCTGACAAGGAATTCAGAAGGGAGCTACTTAGGATGCTTAGGGAATTAAAAGAAACAATGGAAACCAATGCCAATAGAAGACAAGAGGATCTGAAGGCAGAAATGAGGAAAATGCAATCAGAAATGTCAGACCTGAAAAATCTCGTAGGCGAATTGAAAAGCTCAGTGGAAGGCCTCAGCAGCAGAGTAAGAGCGGCTGAGAACAGAATCAGTGAGCTCGAAGATGAAGTTCAGAGACTCTCCCGAAAAGAGCAGAAAATGGAAAAGAGACTCACAATTCGGGAACAGATGGCAAGAGAAGATCGTGATGAAGCCAAGAGGGGTAACATAAGAATTATTGGAGTCCCAGAGGGACAGGAAGAAAACCTCGATGAAGAAGAAACTGTCAAAGACATCATTGCTACAACATTTCCAGAGCTGAAGAAAACTTGTGACCACATTCAGGAGGCCCGAAGGGTACCAGCTAGAAGAAATCCGAATAAAAATACCCCAAGACACATTCTGATCAAAATGACCTTAGACAGAGACAAAATTCTGAAAGCAGCAAGATCGAAGAAAGAAATCTCTTACAAAGGAGCATCCTTAAAATTCACAGCTGATTTTTCTGATGAAACCCTCATGGCCCGAAAACAGTGGTGGGACATAGTAAAAAAACTCAATGAAATAAATGCCTCCCCAAAAATACTTTTCCCAGCAAGACTCTCATTCATAATAGAAGGAACAACACACAGTTTCACAGACAAACAACAGCTCAGGAACTTCATAGACTCAAAACCATGGTTACAAGAACAACTAAATGGGCTACTTTAAGGCAAGAAAGGCCCCTCAAATACACCCAATTTTAACATAACAATGGGACAAAATCCCATAACAATAATCTCTATCAATGTCAATGGGCTAAACGCACCAATTAAAAGACATAGAGTGGCAGGATGGATTAGAAAATTGAACCCAACATTCTGCTGCCTGCAAGAAACGCATCTCAATAGTCAAAGCAAACACAGACTCAGGGTCAAAGGCTGGAAAACAATCCTACAGGCAAACAGCTCCCATAAAAAAGCTGGGGTAGCCATCCTTATATCAGACCACATTGATTTCAGAGTGAGGAAGGTCATAAGAGACAGTGAAGGCCATTACTTATTGATCAGAGGATCTGTACAACAGGAAGAACTTACAATAATAAATGTATATGCACCTAATGAGAGACCAGCAAAGTACTTAAAACAACTACTCATAGATTTGGAAAAAGACATCAATAGCAACACAATACTAGTGGGAGACTTCAACACTGCTCTGTCACCTCTTGATAGATCAACCAGACTCAAGCTTAGCAAGGACATACTTCATTTGAGGGAAACAATGGAAGAAAGGGACTTAGTAGATATATACAGGACACTTCATCCACAAAAAGCTGAATACACATTCTTCTCAAGCGTACATGGAACATTCTCCAAGATAGACCACATGCTGAGCCACAAAACATGCCTCCATAAAATTAAGAAGGTAGAGATTGTATCAACAATCTTCTCAGACCATAATGCGCTGAAATTAGAAGTAAATCACACACAAAAACAGAAAACTAAATCAAACACCTGGAAATTAAACAGTGCACTATTGAACAACGAGTGGATTAGACAGGAAATCAAAGAGGAAATCAAAAGATTCCTAGAAACGAATGAAAATGAGAACACGAGTTACCAAAACTTATGGGACACAGCAAAGGCTGTGTTAAGAGGAAAGTTTATAGCTCTACAAGCATTCCTCAGGAAGGAGGAGCGAGCACACATAAGTAACCTAACCTCACAGCTTAAGAGCTTGGAGAAGGACCAAAAAAAGGAGCACAACCCGAACAGGAGAAAGGAAATAATAAAACTCAGAGCAGAGATTAACGAGATGGAAACCCAAAAAACAATCCGAAAGATCAATGAAACCAAGAGCTGGTTCTTCGAGAAAATTAACAAGATCGATAAGCCTCTAGCAAAACTCACAAAGAAAGGGAGAGAGAAAACCCTAATAAACCGAATCAGAAATGAAAAGGGGGTCATTACAACAGAAACCACAGAAATTCAGAGGATCCTCAGGGAGTACTTTGAGAAGCTTTATGCCACGGAACATCAAAACCTCGAGGAAATGGATAAATTCTTAGACTCCTACAGACTCCCAAGGCTGAACCAAGAAGACCTGGAATACCTGAACAGACCTATCACCATCAAGGAAATTGAAATGGTAATAAAAAGTCTCCCCAAGCACAAAAGTCCTGGCCCGGATGGATTCACTAGTGAATTCTTCCAAATCTTTAAAGAGGACTTACTCCCAATGCTCTTTAAGCTTTTCCACGAAATTGAAATATCAAAAACACTTCCAAACAGTTTCTACGAAGCAAATATCACACTGATACCAAAAGCAGACAGAGATACCACAAAGAAAGAGAATTACAGGCCGATATCCCTGATGAACACAGATGCAAAGATCCTCAACAAACTACTAGCAAATAGAATCCAACTACTCATCAAAAAGATCATACACCATGACCAAGTAGGATTCATCCCAGGGATGCAAGGATGGTTCAACATTCGGAAATCAATCAACATAATCCACCATATCAACAAAAGAAAAGATAAAAAGCATATGATCATATCAATAGATGCAGAGAAAGCATTTGATAAGATCCAGCACCCCTTTATGATGAAAACCCTAGCCAAAATGGGTATAGAGGGGACCTTCCTCAACATAATTAAAGCCATCTACCACAAGCCTACAGCAAGCATCATCCTCAATGGGGAAAAACTGAGAGCCTTCCCTCTAAGATCAGGGACGAGACAGGGATGCCCACTCTCTCCACTGCTGTTCAATATAGTACTGGAAGTACTTGCAATAGCGATTAGGCAGGAAAAAGATATTAAGGGCATTCAGGTAGGAAAGGAAGAAATCAAGCTCTCACTATTCGCAGATGATATGATACTCTACTTAGAGAACCCAATAACTTCCACCAAAAAACTCTTAGAAACAATAGACTCGTATAGTAAAGTTGCAGGTTATAAAATCAATACCCAAAAGTCCATGGCTTTCCTATACGCAAACAGTGAGAGAGAAGAAAGCAACATGAAAAAAACAATCCCATTCACAATTGTGCCCCAGAAAATCAAGTACCTAGGAATCAGCTTAACTAAGGAAGTAAAGGACCTGTACAAAGAAAACTACAAAACGCTACTTCAGGAAATAAAAGAGGACATGAGGAAATGGAAAGATATCCCCTGCTCATGGATCGGGAGACTTAACATTGTCAAAATGGCAATACTACCGAAAGCATTGTATAAATTCGATGCAATCCCTATAAGGATACCCATGACATTCTTCAAAGAAATGGAGCAACATGGGTCGGGAGACTTAACATTGTCAAAATGGCAATACTACCGAAAGCATTGTATAAATTCAATGCAATCCCTATAAGGATACCCATGACATTCTTCAAAGAAATGGAGCAAACACTCTTGAAATTTATATGGAACAATAAGCCCCCACGAATAGCTAAAGCAATTCTTGGGAAAAAGAAAATGGGAGGAATCAACCTCCCGAACTTCAAACTGTACTACAAAGCAGTAATAATTAAAACAGCATGGTACTGGAACAAAGGCAGAACTGCAGACCAGTGGAACAGGGTTGAATACACTGACATCTCTCCTCAATCATATGCTCATCTAATCTTTGATAAAGGTGCAAGTAATGTGAAGTGGAGTAAGGAAAGCCTCTTTAATAAATTGTGTTGGCATCACTGGATGGCTACATGCAAAAAAATAGGCTCAGAACTCTGCCTAAAACCATGTACAAAAGTAAGATCAAAATGGATTAAAGACCTCAACATCAGACCAGAAACCATAAGGTACATTGAAGATAAAGTTGGCAAAACCCTCCATGACATTGAAGCTAATGGTATCTTCAAAGATGCCACGCCACTGGCTGAGCAAGTGAAAACAGAGATAGATAAATGGGACTATCTTAAACTAAGAAGCTTCTGCACCTCCAAAGAAACAGTGACCAAAATACAAAGACAGTCTACAGAATGGGAAAGGATATTCACCGAATACACATCTGACAAGGGGTTGATATCCAGGATATACAAAATACTGGTTAAACTCCACAAGAAGAAAACATCCAACCCCATCCAAAAATGGGGCAATGAAATGAACAGAAACTTTCTCAAAGAAGAAATCCGAATGGCAAAAAAGCACATGAGAAAATGCTCTACATCATTAATCATCAGGGAGATGCAGATCAAAACCACAATGAGATACCATCTCACACCTCAGAGACTGGCCCAAATTCAAAAGAACAAAAGCAACCGATGCTGGCGTGGATGTGGCGAGAAAGGGACACTCCTTCACTGTTGGTGGGAATGTCCACTGGTTCAGCCCTTCTGGAAAACAGTATGGACGATTCTCAAAAAATTAGAAATTGAGCTCCCATTTGACCCAGCAATACCACTCTTGGGAATATATCCCAGAGAGGCAAAAATGTATAGTCGAAGTGACATCTGCACTTGTTTGTTCATTGCAGCCCTCTTTACAATAGCCAGAAACTGGAAGAAACCTGAATGCCCAAGAACAGATGACTGGTTAAAGAAACTTTGGTACATCTACACAATGGAGTACTATGTAGCTGTTAGAAAAGATGAAGTCATGAAATTTACATACAAGTGGTACAATATGGAAAGTATCATGCTAAGCGAAATGAGTCAGAAAGAGAGGGATAGACATAGAAAGATTGCATTCATCTGGGGGATATAAAGTAACAAAGTATGAGATTAATACCCAAGAATAGCTGAGATCAGCACCAGGAGGATTACTCCATAACTTAGAGGCCAGCCGGGTATCCTAGAGGAAAGGGCTATTCAGATAGAGAAGGGAGCACCAAATAAAGGATGTTTGGAGGATCCTCCCAGGAGGGGAGATGCATGTCGAAAGTAGACTATGGACTGAACATGTTTGCCACTCAATGCCTCTTTTGCAGACCACAACACCCAAAAGGAGAGAGAGAACACAGGGGATTGCCCTGCCACAGAGACGGGGGGATGGGGGGATGGGGGTGGGAGGGATATTATCCATGCTGGTGGAAAATGGGCACTGGTGGAGGGATGGGTATCTGATCATTGTATAATTGAAACCAAAGCACAAAAAATTGTAAATCTACAACTTTAAAAAAAATAAAATAAAATAAAGGGGAAAAAAAAAAGAAAAAAAAAAAGAATTCCTTGATAGAAAATGTCAATGGGGGGGATGGGGGGGTGGAAGGGATACTGGGATCCGTGGTGGTGGGAAATGGGCACTGGAGGAGGGATGGGTATTTGATCATTGTATAATTGGAAACCAAGCACAAAAATTTGTAAGTCTACAACTGTACCTCATGGTATCGCACTAATAAAAATTTTTAAAAAAGAAAAAAAAAAAAAAAGAAATGGAGCAAACACTCTTGAAATTTATATGGAACAATAAGCCCCCACGAATAGCTAAAGCAATTCTTGGGAAAAAGAAAATGGGAGGAATCAACCTCCGAACTTCAAACTGTACTACAAAGCAGTAATAATTAAAACAGCATGGTACTGGAACAAAGGCAGAACTGCAGACCAATGGAACAGGGTTGAATACACTGACATCTCTCCTCAATCATATGCTCATCTAATCTTTGATAAAGGTGCAAGTAATGTAAAGTGGAGTAAGGAAAGCCTCTTTAATAAATTGTGTTGGCATCACTGGACGGCTACATGCAAAAAAATAGGCTCAGAACTCTGCCTAACACCATGTACAAAAGTAAGATCAAAATGGATTAAAGACCTCAACATCAGACCAGAAACCATAAGGTACATTGAAGATAAAGTTGGCAAAACCCTCCATGACATTGAAGCTAATGGTATCTTCAAAGATGCCACACCACTGGCCGAGCAAGTGAAAACAGAGATAGATAAATGGGACTATCTTAAACTAAGAAGCTTCTGCACCTCCAAAGAAACAGTGACCAAAATACAAAGACAGTCTACAGAATGGGAAAGGATATTCACCGAATACACATCTGACAAGGGGTTGATATCCAGGATATACAAAATACTGGTTAAACTCCACAAGAAGAAAACATCCAACCCCATCCAAAAATGGGGCAATGAAATGAACAGAAACTTTCTCAAAGAAGAAATCCGAATGGCAAAAAAGCACATGAGAAAATGCTCTACATCATTAATCATCAGGGAGATGCAGATCAAAACCACAATGAGATACCATCTCACACCTCAGAGACTGGCCCAAATTCAAAAGAACAAAAGCAACCGATGCTGGCGTGGATGTGGCGAGAAAGGGACACTCCTTCACTGTTGGTGGGAATGTCCACTGGTTCAGCCCTTCTGGAAAACAGTATGGACGATTCTCAAAAAATTAGAAATTGAGCTCCCATTTGACCCAGCAATACCACTCTTGGGAATATATCCCAGAGAGGCAAAAATGTATAGTCGAAGTGACATCTGCACTTGTTTGTTCATTGCAGCCCTCTTTACAATAGCCAGAAACTGGAAGAAACCTGAATGCCCAAGAACAGATGACTGGTTAAAGAAACTTTGGTACATCTACACAATGGAGTACTATGTAGCTGTTAGAAAAGATGAAGTCATGAAATTTACATACAAGTGGTACAATATGGAAAGTATCATGCTAAGCGAAATGAGTCAGAAAGAGAGGGATAGACATAGAAAGATTGCATTCATCTGGGGGATATAAAGTAACAAAGTATGAGATTAATACCCAAGAATAGCTGAGATCAGCACCAGGAGGATTACTCCATAACTTAGAGGCCAGCCGGGTATCCTAGAGGAAAGGGCTATTCAGATAGAGAAGGGAGCACCAAATAAAGGATGTTTGGAGGATCCTCCCAGGAGGGGAGATGCATGTCGAAAGTAGACTATGGACTGAACATGTTTGCCACTCAATGCCTCTTTTGCAGACCACAACACCCAAAAGGAGAGAGAGAACACAGGGGATTGCCCTGCCACAGAGACGGGGGGATGGGGGGATGGGGGTGGGAGGGATATTATCCATGCTGGTGGAAAATGGGCACTGGTGGAGGGATGGGTATCTGATCATTGTATAATTGAAACCAAAGCACAAAAAATTGTAAATCTACAACTTTAAAAAAAATAAAATAAAATAAAGGGGAAAAAAAAAAGAAAAAAAAAAAGAATTCCTTGATAGAAAATGTCAATGGGGGGATGGGGGGGTGGAAGGGATACTGGGATCCATGGTGGTGGGAAATGGGCACTGGAGGAGGGATGGGTATTTGATCATTGTATAATTGGAAACCAAGCACAAAAATTTGTAAGTCTACAACTGTACCTCATGGTATCGCACTAATAAAAATTTTTAAAAAAGAAAAAAAAAAAAAAGAAATGGAGCAAACACTCTTGAAATTTATATGGAACAATAAGCCCCCACGAATAGCTAAAGCAATTCTTGGGAAAAAGAAAATGGGAGGAATCAACCTCCGAACTTCAAACTGTACTACAAAGCAGTAATAATTAAAACAGCATGGTACTGGAACAAAGGCAGAACTGCAGACCAATGGAACAGGGTTGAATACACTGACATCTCTCCTCAATCATATGCTCATCTAATCTTTGATAAAGGTGCAAGTAATGTAAAGTGGAGTAAGGAAAGCCTCTTTAATAAATTGTGTTGGCATCACTGGACGGCTACATGCAAAAAAATAGGCTCAGAACTCTGCCTAACACCATGTACAAAAGTAAGATCAAAATGGATTAAAGACCTCAACATCAGACCAGAAACCATAAGGTACATTGAAGATAAAGTTGGCAAAACCCTCCATGACATTGAAGCTAATGGTATCTTCAAAGATGCCACACCACTGGCCGAGCAAGTGAAAACAGAGATAGATAAATGGGACTATCTTAAACTAAGAAGCTTCTGCACCTCCAAAGAAACAGTGACCAAAATACAAAGACAGTCTACAGAATGGGAAAGGATATTCACCGAATACACATCTGACAAGGGGTTGATATCCAGGATATACAAAATACTGGTTAAACTCCACAAGAAGAAAACATCCAACCCCATCCAAAAATGGGGCAATGAAATGAACAGAAACTTTCTCAAAGAAGAAATCCGAATGGCAAAAAAGCACATGAGAAAATGCTCTTCATCATTAATCATCAGGGAGATGCAGATCAAAACCACAATGAGATACCATCTCACACCTCAGAGACTGGCCCACATTCAAAAGAACAAAAGCAACCGATGCTGGCGTGGATGTGGCGAGAAAGGGACACTCCTTCACTGTTGGTGGGAATGTCCACTGGTTCAGCCCTTCTGGAAAACAGTATGGACGATTCTCAAAAAATTAGAAATTGAGCTCCCATTTGACCCAGCAATACCACTCTTGGGAATATATCCCAGAGAGGCAAAAATGTATAGTCGAAGTGACATCTGCACTTGTTTGTTCATTGCAGCCCTCTTTACAATAGCCAGAAACTGGAAGAAACCTGAATGCCCAAGAACAGATGACTGGTTAAAGAAACTTTGGTACATCTACACAATGGAGTACTATGTAGCTGTTAGAAAAGATGAAGTCATGAAATTTACATACAAGTGGTACAATATGGAAAGTATCATGCTAAGCGAAATGAGTCAGAAAGAGAGGGATAGACATAGAAAGATTGCATTCATCTGGGGGATATAAAGTAACAAAGTATGAGATTAATACCCAAGAATAGCTGAGATCAGCACCAGGAGGATTACTCCATAACTTAGAGGCCAGCCGGGTATCCTAGAGGAAAGGGCTATTCAGATAGAGAAGGGAGCACCAAATAAAGGATGTTTGGAGGATCCTCCCAGGAGGGGAGATGCATGTCGAAAGTAGACTATGGACTGAACATGTTTGCCACTCAATGCCTCTTTTGCAGACCACAACGCCCAAAAGGAGAGAGAGAACACAGGGGATTGCCCTGCCACAGAGACGGGGGGATGGGGGGATGGGGGTGGGAGGGATATTATCCATGGTGGTGGAAGATGGGCACTGGTGGAGGGATGGGTTTCTGATCATTGTATAATTGAAACCAAAGCACAAAAAATTGTAAATCTACAACTTTAAAAAAAAATAAAATAAAATAAAGGGGAAAAAAAAAGAATCAGATTCTAATTCTACAAAGGTGATTAAATAATTGGGTAATTCAGTAAGTAAGCTTTCTAGTCTACAGAGAAACTCAATGTTGAACATGCTGTCATTATCTGGCCAGAAAGGCAGAAGTCAGAGCTTTACCAGGGGATACCTCAGCCCAAAGGACAGGAGCACTTGCTCTCCCCCAGCCTGTTAATTTGCCAAAGTACTGAGAGTAGATTTCTAAACTGGTTTAAGTATTCATTCTTAGTTAATACATAACAGCTCTTAATTCTTGTTCCATCATGGTATTAATACACATTTAGAGAATATTTCCTCTAAGCCAGAACACTCTGTAGAATAGGAAGAATGGACATTGCAGTGAGGTATCTAAAGGAAAGTTGAAAATTATTGACCACTGGACTAATTCAGTTAAATATTAGAGAAAGGAATAAATAGTAAGAAGGAAGTTAACTCAGAACTGTGCTTCCTATGCTATAGATAATTGGTTCTTGTATCCTGAGCATTTGAGCATTTGTCATTTGTTTTTCTGCCTCTAAGTTTTGGTCATTTCAAAGTCTGGTCATTCCTTGGCCTAACTGATTTGATCATGCAAATTCATTGCTTGGGGCTCATTAAAAAATAAAACCTAAGGTAGCTTGAGATTTCACTTCTTATGTAGGCAGGGTCAGCACCCTGTATCAGCAGGAAGCAGCTCCAGAAGATGGAACTTTGATCATTTCTCCTTAAAGAGTTAAGATGGCGAAATCTCTAGGTGAATATGATATACGTAGATGGAGTAAGGAAGCCCCACCTTGGAAATTTCAATTGCCCTGTTTTGAGTGTGAGTCCCCTTAATGAAGGAACTCTGCACCCTTTGAAATTCTTTTCAACTAAGTCAACTGCAACTATTCCAATTTAGCCTTGAAAATGAAGTGTAGGCCATAATGTATGATCTCTCTCTTCTCCAGTCATTACTAGCGTTTGCAGGTATCAAGGTCCAGCTCCATGTGAGGCTTGGAGCACACTGCCAGAGTGAATTCCTCATCTGTATGCATTGGGAGATCTGGTCTTAACCAGGTGACATAAGACTGCCATCTGTGAACCTCGGTGGAGAGGTCTTTATATCATGATCCTAACTACATCAACTGCTCTGAAGATGGATGGAATAAAAAAGCTGCCTCCCACCACTGGAGACAGAATGACATTGACCAGTGGCATGTCCGGACAATGGGAGATGATCCTCTCAAGGCAAGACTGAAGAAAGTGACTTAACAGAACCATGGGAAGGGTATGGGTTATTCTGTGTTTCTGTATGCTCTTATTTATAACTGCTGAGCAAGCTCCTTACCTGCCCCAGTTGGGCACTGGTTACTTTCTGATACTGAGACAGGTAGAATTAATCTAGATCTGTACTATTTATGACCCACGTTGGGATGTATGTTTGTTCAGGGACCTACTGAGCATATTGTAAACAACTACAGAATGGCCTCCCAGCAATTATACCACAGGTCAGCTAGAACAGCTCCTATACTGGGGACCCAATAATACTTGGTTTGCTTGTACATAACCCCTTGTTTTTTCCCCTCCTACCTTGCCAATTTCAGTTCTCCTGAATTGTGTTTAATGGTAAAGATTGTGTTATAAGTATGTTGTTATAGGAGGGGAGCTAGGAAAGTCAACTTGTCACCCTGATCCCATCCCACCTGGGACCCCTAGTGCTCCTGCTTTTGCTCCTGATTATGGGCCCCTGCATCCTGAACAAGTTAGTGGTCTTTGTTAAGAGCATAATAAATACAGTACAGCTTATGGTTTTCACAATAATACTAATGACCCTGTGACTGAGTAAGATTCCCAGTTTAGATTAAAGAAAAGGGGGGAATGTGAGGGCGAAACTGATGCCACAGCAAGCTGCAGCTAACAGTAAGTCTCAGCTAGGCCTCAGTTTCTGTTTCCCCAAAGCAGGACTTGCAGTTTCTGGTAAACTCCCAGTGAATTTGCTGAGATAAGGAATTGGGCAGTTGGGTCTGGCCGGTCATAAGGGGTCACTCTACCCTCCTTAAAAAACTTTTGCTAACCATTGCCTAATTGCTGACCACCATTGTAGTATCTTTTTATGATATCTTATTATCTCATTCCTACTCTGGACAAACTTGCAGGCTATCGCATATAGCCTGCCCACAGGGCAGAGTCTGGCAAACTCCCCGTGGCGCACCAAATATGCCAAATACCAATAACAATGATGGGTCTCATTCTCCTAAAGAGCCTTGAATATAATCTCAGGGCTAGGATGAAAGAGACGTTACTGGGGCCTGCTCGAGGCAATCGACAAACAACAGGATGATGAATGAATGAATGAATTGTAGTAGGGACAATGGTAAAATTAGATCAGTGTATAAATTGCTTCTTAACTCTGAACCCTATATAAACTGCTTGTGATTTTGAGTCAGGGTCCTTGTCAAGACTCCACTGCATTGGCTGAGACTTGGACCCTAGCTCGGGCTAGTAATAAAGTTCCTTTGCTTTTGCATTATCATGTGTGGACGTGGTCTCTGCAATTGGGGATCAAAAACTCGGGCACAACACTAGCAGTTTAACTTTGTTCTTCCAAAATCTCCCATTACCCAAGTCCTCCTACTGCCATCGATACATTTATCCATCACTTTCATACTTTTTGTGGAACTCCTTTGATCTGCAGACTTCACCACAGCCACAGTCCTTGGAAACTCCCCAGCCCCACCTGGAATATCTGGAGTTCAATTTCTTCATGCTTTTTGCTCTGCGTAACCTTTCAGAGTCAGAGTAGTGAATCTGCCTCTCAGTATGATTAGGTTTGCTTCATTCACTTCTCAATGATCAGGCCCTGCACATGGATCCTTCGCCACAGAGCCAACACCTACAGGAAATACTGCCCATTGGCGACTTCACACCAGCAGCTGTGCTCTAGTTCCTTCTCACTGATCAATCAAGTAACACTGCAAGTAAAGCACACCACAGTAATGTAGGCATTTCTGGTGAGGGAAACACATTTTTTTCTTCTGTTTACAATCCTGATACTGCACATGATTTTTTTATGTTATCTTTTATTTATTTATTATTTATTTATATTTTTATTAGTGAAACACCATGAGGTACAGTTATAGACTTATAAATCTTTGTGCTTGGGTTTCAGTTATACAATGATCAAGTACCCATCCCTCCACCAGTGCCCATCCTCCACCACCACAGGTCCCAGCATCCCTCCCACCCCCCATCCCCCCGTCCCACCCTGCCTCTGTGGCAGGGCATTCCCCCTTGTTCTCTCTCTCTTCTTTTGGGTACTGTGTTTTGCAAGAGAGGCATTGAGTGGCAGTCGTGCACATGATTTCTGACCATACCACAGTCTGTGAGTACTACAACCTAGGAGTGCCAACTGCAATGCAGAAAAGATGTTTGAGAACCAAGGTCATTAGTTTGGCCCTGATGAACACATGCCTGACCATCACAGCCAGAATGTTCTCAAGAACCACAAGTAATGAATGTGGCCCCTGTCAAGCACAATGGCCTAGAGTTCAAGCACCACAAGCTGCTGGATGGTCCCCATTGAGAACCACAACCAAAGGTGTGTGGGCCTCTATTATCACAACAACTGCAGCAACAGAGGAAAGGGCATAGTAGTTGTTAAAAATAAATCAATTTGAAAAGTGTAACAGTGCTTCATATTATTCATAAAAGTTGCTTTGATAATATCCATTGATTGTAGTGTCTTGGCTCACATTTCTTAGCAGATTTAGAGGTGAGTCTGGAGAGCAGAGCCACGAGTGAATCTAAACGACAGTGGCTGTGGGAAGTTGCTGGGTTTTCAGATGCATGGGGGTGGAGGGAAGACGCCCATCTTCTACTCTGAGAAGACCCCAGAGTTCTCAGCATGAAAACCTGTTTGTACGTGAAATTTTTGCAGTATGGTGTCTCTGCAGAGATGATTCATGAGGAATTAGAATTGACCCATTTGTGTACCATCAGCTGTGGATTGTGGGGTGGCCACCAGGCTTCGGGAGGATAACTGGACCAGCAGAACTTCCAAGTGTGCTCCAGAATATGAAACCCGTTTTATATTGCTCAAAAAGTTTACATTGATAATATTCGATCTGGTTTAAGTGCAAATAAAAAAATGTTCTTAGGGCTAAAAAAATAGCACATTGGGTAAGACACTTACATTGCATGTGGCCAGCATGTGTTCCATCTCAGAACCCCCATATGGTCCCCAGATTGCTACCAGTAGTGGCCTTTGAGCACAGAGCCAGGAGTAATCCCTGAACACCACTGGGTGTGTGTGGCCCCCTGGGAAAAAATTCTAATCTATTGAGTCAGGAAGTAACATCTGAAGCTTTACCAAATGAAGGGGAGATTATGTGTAAAATACACTTGTTACACTATTATGTATATTCTAAACACGGAAACTTTAAACACTCAACAACATGGTAACTGGTTTTGGTGAAAGTGTAGCTATAGCACAGCAGGTCAAAACTGGGGTATGGATGAGAAAGATGCTTATTGTGCTGAAATCTTGGGAGTGAAAGAGCATTTTAATCCCTAATCTAGTTTCAGGAAAGTATCCTTCTAAAGATAAACTCTAGATGGAAACATAAACAAATCATTGACTTGGGTTGTTGATGTTTTACGAGATACCAGGGATCGAACTCAGGGCCTCACACGTGAGGGCAGGTGCTTTACCTCTGAGCTACTTTCCCTGAGCCCCAAATAATGAGGAATTGCTTGGAGGTAGCAAGATTGTTGAGCACTCTTCCTGCAAATTTTCCTTCTCACAGAGAAATGAGGCCCTTGTTGAGAGGGAGGATCAATGCCCACCCAAGGGCTTTTTGTTAGTAAGGATGTATTCCAGAACACCTGGTCTTTAAACGTGGTGAACTTGACTGGCAAGTTTAGCTCATAACACTCCACGACTGCTCACCTACTCAACTCCCCAGAATTTAATCAGCTCTATACAGATATTTCTTATCATGGGAAAACGTATGGTCTTAAGTCAAATTGAATTTATACTCATATAGCAGATTTCAAAGAGGGGGTCTTTTCCCAGGAAGTGGTTAACTTTCTCCTACTTCCTCATCCTCCTTGAAAAGAGGTTGATGGGAAGGGTGAGGGCAGAAGGCAGAAGGCTGTTTCTGTGGCCACAATCTGTAGTTCAGCCTTCCTTGTGAAGGAAGTGAGTGGTTCTAATTTCTCAGGGAGGATCTATCTGTTTCTCTTTGAGACAAAAATTTCTGGCACCACAGGCAAACAGGTTTGCCCGTTTGGTTGTGATTGCACGTGTTTTATACTCAACCTTCTCCAACCCATTATTCCCACAGGGAGGGAGGAAGCTTCAAGGGGAGCTGAAAGTGTATTTCCTAGGATCAGCAGCACAGCATGATCCTGAACCTTAGCAGAAGGCAGATCTTCAGATCTGAGCCTTGAAACCAAACCACAATCTGCTCACTCCTTGGCCACCTCCTTTGTGCTACTGTTGTTTCCATGACTGGGGTTTGTACACATGGTGAGGCATGGCCTCGGTTGCACAATCCAGTTGTGGTGTTGTGCACGTTTTGATGTAGACTCAGTGCGGGGGTGGGGGGTGGTCACACTCTTCACTGCTTGGGACACACAGCTCACCAGGGGTCACACACTTTTCAGTTGGGAAGCTCATTCATACTTGGTTGTGATGCTGGAGGTCCCAAACAGAAGTGACACTGAGATTGCCAGTATCAAACACTGAGTACACATGGAGGTACTTGTGACCCAAGCAAAGCAGTTACATTTCCATTCCAGGCCCTGGAAGACTGTTTTAGCATGATACCAGGTGTTCTGATACCCTAAATGATATGAGAACCATGAAATTCACTGAACAGAAGATAATTTAGTAGGCCCATGGACACAGCACTAGGTAACAAAGGTTCATCCGGACATGGATCACGATCATGGTACCACGGTCATCCTGTTGTTCATTGCTTTCCTTGAGCAGGCACCAGTAATGTCTCCTTCATCCTAGCCCTGGGATTTTAGAAAGTGCCATATTCAAGGCTCTTTAGGGGTTAGGAGAATGAGACCCATCACTGTTACTGTTTTTCGGCATATTGAGTATGCCACGGGGGGTTTGCCAGACTCTGCTGTGCGGGCAGGATACTTTCGGCAGCCTGCTGGGTTCTCCAGAGTATGAACTAGATAATAAGATAATAAACCCAGGATCTGGGTTTTATAGTCTCTGGGTCTTGGCCATTGATGGGATTACATTGCGCCAGGGACAGTTGATAGGTGTGAAGCCTAGCTACTGGAAGATGGGGGATCTGGGTGGAGAACAAGGATAATAGTTGTGTTTTCAAATACATATCAGTATTCTAATTAGATCTTAAGGAAAATTTCCTTTCTTCTACTTCCCTGATAATTGCATATTTCCCTTTACAAGAATGAGAGATCAGGTTTTAAACACAGCACCCTTGGTAATCAAAGCTATCTGTCTATCAATATTGGGGTTAATTTAATTGTAATGTATATTTTTGTGACTTTCTATTTTTGGCAAGGAAACTAGTAAGTAATTGAAGGTGGTGATGAAAACTTTATTTTAAAAGTTAATTTAAGGGCCTTGTGGTTGGGAATTAGTAGTCAAGAACCTGCATTTCACATATGAAGCTTTAAGTTTAATCTCTAGCTGTGCTCCCCAATCTCATGTACAGTCACAGAGCACTGTCCTGGGAGCCCCAGGTGCCATAAACAAGGCTTTGATATGGGGTATATCAAAACATGTGTGTGTCCCTGGGCATCACAGCATCATGACAACAAGCAGAGAGGAAGGGGGTGAATTAGGTTATTTATTCTTTCACACATCCATACATACACGCAAACATGTCTTTCCTTTCTGTTGTAACAGAATTTACTAAATTCCTCACACAAAAAACATCTTTAGGTGAGAAAGCACAGAGATTTAATTATTTAATGTCAAGACAAATCCAACTAGGCAATCACCTGAAATTTTGCCCCTCACTATGAGAACACATTTTAAAGGACTTTTTTGGCAACATAACAAGTTGTGAGACCTAGAGGAGAAAAGAAGAAGAATGAATTTTCTCAGTTGATTGCATTGTGACAACACACTGAGGGACATTGAGGCAGGTGGACACAGCATGGGGCAAAGAGGGGGGCCTTGTTGCATAGAATTATTTTGGTGGAAAAATTCTGTTAGGGGCTTCATAGAGACACTTATTAATCTACTAATTGTGTCAGTTTCCTTGCTTCCCTTTCCCCGTAGGTAGCAGACTAGTTTGGGCCATTCTGTTCTGGTTAACTTTATGATTTAAGGCTGATTATTTTTGCATAGCTCCCAGAAAGGGCCACTTAGAGCTCCCACCTCTGGCTGCCTCTCTGCTTACTTACTTAGCTACCTGCTTATGTTTCTAACTTTCTCATCACTACAACAATACATCAATATAAGGCATTTATTGACAAAAGAATGCAGGAAGAGCGAAGAAAAATTACAATTTAACCCTTATAAACTTTTTCTCTATTGATGTTGCAAAAATTGGGGGGGCACACAAACTCTTGATTCTGAACAACTGGCTACAATCCAATTGTATTTAACTTGGTGCTACAGGCCTTAGCTAACACCTGAAAATTTGTACCACAGGATATGACTTGATCCTTGTCCTCCAGGGGCTGCCAGATATTTGCATATATAAATACTCTTGTACTATGCCAGATGGCTGTGCACTACAGTTGCTATTGCGTACTAATGACTATGAAGGCCTAGACATAACCTGGGCTGCAGACTTTAATAGAGCACCAGAACCTTGGACCCTGAGTCACAGCCCAGGTTTGTTTGCTAGACCTCGGTGTTTTAGTTGCTATGGGAAACTCATACTGCAAATTTCTAGTGATCCAGATACACAAAAAATTCTACCACTGCCTCTGGCTAGAATTAGGAAATGTGAATCCCACATTTCTGTCCAGGCCTGCTCAAATATGGACCCTTACCCCCAACCATCACACAGAACCAAGCACTGTAACGAAACAGAGGAATTCACTAAAACTGATGCATACAGACAAACGTTCAGGAGAATCCCCAAGTGCATTAGACATTCTAAATTCCTTCATGAAATACTCAAAACATCAACCCTAAGGTTCCTCTCTGAAATAAGTGCAGAAAATATATGAGTAGAAGGAAAATCCAAAGAGAGATCAATGAGTTAAATAATAGAATAATTAGACACACAGCACAGAAGTTCAATGCAATGTCAGAAGCTGAGTATTTAGTCTTTCTCATTCCATTGCTCCTGTGATGTGACCTTTTTATGGGTTTAAGGAAACCCAAGGAAACCCCTGCTGCCTGACTCTCAAGCACAAGTCAATCATGGCATTAATATTAACAATTTTACTCCTTCAGCTACACTAACTCAAAGCACCCAAATACCTGAAAGAACAATCGGAAAACAAAGGAATTCATCTGCTCTGATGAGATGGATAGTAATCCCAGCAAGTCATTGAGTTCAAATAAAGTCTCAAGTATCATCAGTGAGAAGCTCAGGTCAAAGTTCCATGCAACTGATCTGAATGGAAGTAATTACTGGAAGGAAAATTCAACCAACTCAAAGATGAACTGATCCACAGCATTAAAGAGCCGATACAAATGCAATTATGAAGAGAGGCCTCCACATAGATTCAAGAATGAGGCCTGAAAAGTACAAAAATATATAAAAGAAAGAAATAAAATAGACTCAAACAAAACAATGCCAGACATATAGTAATCAAATTGGTAGTAATGATAAGACAAAAGCAGACTACTAAAATCAGCAAAAGCAAAGAAAACCCTCAAGTATAGGGAAGCAACATAAGAATCACAACAGGACTTCCATATGATATCTTACAAACCAAGAAAGAGTGCTTCAAAATGCTAAATAAAAAAACCTTTCAGCCTAGAATTCACTACCTGCAAAGCTGTCATTTAGACTTGAGGGAGAGATAAGAACCTTTTTCAGTAGAGAGGAGCTGGCAGCATTTGTGACAACAGAAACAACCCAGTGAGAATTTCTGAAATGCCACTATAAACAACAAGTAAACTTTTGAGAAAACACCTTGATTACAGATACCCAAAACTGAAAGCATGGCTCTTTATATCAGTAATCTCTCTCAATGTCATTGAACTAAACTCCCAGATAAAAGGCAGAGATATTTGGATAGGGAAATAAAATCTATCTATTCGCTGCCAACAGAAAACACCTAAACTCACAGAGTAAATACTGATTCAGATTTTAAGGACAGAAAGCATCATACAAACCAATGGGAGAACAAAAATGGCTGGATATCCATACTTACATTAGATCAATTGGCATTCGGTAAAAGAAAGTAACCAGAGACAGTAATAGATACTACTAATTGTTTAAGGGGAAAATAGATTTAAAAATTTCTGTCATTAATATTTACCAAATAAAGGCTCATCAAAGTTCATAAAGCTAGTGATAACTAACAAACTTAAAGGAATACACTAATAGAAAAACAATAGTAGTGGGAGACTTCAACACTCCACTTTTGCTACTAGACAGAACAAACATGCAGAATACTAGAAAAGAGACAAGAGTCCGAACTGAGGTGCTAAAAAAGTGGACTTGCTCATTCTCCAAAGGAATATGCATTTTTTAGAAGAATAGAACATTCTCCAGGATAAATCACATATTAGAGCATAACTCAAACATACATAAACTTATGAATATAGAAATCATATAAAGTCCCTTTTCAGACCATAGTGAAATTAAGCATTCGACCAAAGCAGAAATTAAGCACATTGCAAAAGATGAGGGTAACTTCTGACATTTGGAAGGTGAACAAAACACTGCTGAACAACTATATCAAAGAGAAAAATTAAGGACTATATATAAATATTACTCAAAACCAGTAGAATGAAGGTACAAGCTATTAGAATCTGTGGGATAAAGCAAAAGCTATACTCAGGAGAAAATTTGTAGCAATTCATAAGAAAGAAATCAACAACCCAAATCAACAACCTAAACATGTCTCAAAAACCTGGAAAAGGAAGAGCAAACAAACCTCAAAAGTAGTAAAAAGAAGGAAAGAGTAAAACCTACAGCAGAAATCAACAACATAGAAGCCAAGAAAGCAATTCAAAGAATTCATGGAACTAGTAGGCTCAACATAGTCTCAAGTAGCAAAACATTTTAATAAACTCTCAACCAATGGCTTATGTCCCAATGGTGAGATTTTCACAGTTTCTTTTTTAAAAGTATTTGTTTTATAATTCCACTAGTCAATTAGTGATAACATGCAATATGAAAAAATTATTTTGGGCCTCTACGGGGAAAGACTTGAGGGTTGTTTGGGAAAATGGGGGCAATGGTGGAAGGAAGGTCACAGTGGTCGTGGGACTGGGGGTGAATTTTGAATGTCTGTAACAAATATGTCATGAACAACTTTGCAAACGATGGTGTTCAAATATAGTTGAAAAGAAAAACAGAATTTGGAGGTATCTCATTACCTAATATGAAATTGTGTTATAAAACTGTAGTGATCACTAAAACTGCATGGCACTGGGATAAGGTTAGGTTCTTTTGTCAAAGAGTCAGAATCTAATAACCAAGAATAAAACCCCATATATATGGAATGTTAACTTTTGGTAAAAGAGATGTATACATGGAGTGGAGTAAAGATAGCCACTTCAACATATGGTTCTGGGAAAACTGGATGTAAGAAATTAAAGTTAGGAAGAGAAGGACAACATGGAGGGCGGGATCCACAGATCCCGAAGGAAAAAAAAAAACAGGTTCCAAAAAGAGCCGAGATCATCGGGAAGCCCCAGATGGGGTAGGTACCGCATCCCACCTCCCCCAGATGGAACCCCGGTGACCAGAAGCCTCTACAACCACAGCTCGAGTATGCGGGAACTAGGACTTTTCCTCAAAACCGCGCGGCCGCTCACGCGGCCGCACAACATCTCCCTATATACAAAATGATCCATGGGAAGTAAACCACCCAACGTTTCTCTCTGAAAATCATAGTTAAGTTGGGAACACGGCCACAGCCCCAGAAACACAAGGACTTAATGCATAACCCAGCATCTTGGAGCAGAAAAGTGAACGGGCTATGCGTTAATCCAGGCCATCATGACTGTCCGGAGGGGAAAGGGTGTTGCCCCATTCGCCCTCTCCTCTCTGGAAAGAAGGATGGCGGCTGCATGGGAGCCTTGTGGACAGCAGGTATGAGCCGGGGGAGTGGGGGCGACTAAAACCTCATGGGAAGGGGGGCGTTCCGGTCCGTCCTTCACGCCCTACCGAGGTCACCAGTTGCCCCCCACGAGCGGCTCTCCAGCACGTCCACGGCCCAAGAAGCACAAGGACTTAATGCAGAACCCGACAGCTTGGAGCAGAAAAGTGAACGGACTATGCGTTAATCCAGGCCATCAGGTCTGTCCGGAGGGGAAAGGGTGTTGCCCCAGTCGCCTTCTCCTCTCTGGAAATAAAGATGGTGGCCGCATGGGAGCCTTGTGGACAGCAGGTATGAGCCGGGGGTGTGGGGGCGACTAAAACCTCATGGGAAGGGGGGCATTCCGGTCCGTCCTTCACGCCCTACCGAGGTCACCAGTTGCCCCCCATGAGCGGCTCTCCAGCACGGCCACAGCCCCAGAAGCACAAGGACTTAATGCAGAACCCGGCAGCTTGGAGCAGAAAAGTGAAAGGACTATGCGTTAATCCAGGCCATCATGTCTGCCCGGAGGGGAAAGGGTGTTGGTCCCTTCCGCCCTCCTCCCTCTGGAAAGAAAGATGGCGGCCACATGGGAGCCTTGTGGACAGCAGGTATGAGCCGGGGGTGTGGGGGCGACTAAAACTTCATGGGAAGGGGGGCGTTCCGGTCCGTCCTTCACGCCCTACCGAGGTCACCAGTTGCCCCCCATGAGCGGCTCTCCAGCACGGCCACTGCCCCAGAAGCACAAGGACTTAATGCAGAACCCGGCAGCTTGGAGCAGAAAAGTGAACGGACCGTGCGTTAATCCAGGCCATCAAGTCTGCCGGAGGAGAAAGTGTGTTGCCCCATTCGCCCTCTCTTCTCTGGAAAGAAAGATGGCGGCTGCATGGGAGCCTTGTGGACAGCAGGTATGAGCCGGGGGAGTGGGGGCGACTAAAACCTCATGGGAAGGGGGGCGTTCTGGTCCATCCTTCACGCCCTACCGAGGTCACCAGTTGCCCCCCACGAGCGGCTCTCCAGCACGTCCACGGCCCAAGAAGCACAAGGACTTAATGCAGAACCCGACAGCTTGGAGCAGAAAAGTGAACGGACTATGCGTTAATCCAGGCCATCAGGTCTGTCCGGAGGGGAAAGGGTGTTGCCCCAGTCGCCTTCTCCTCTCCGGAAAGAAAGATGGTGGCCGCATGGGAGCCTTGTGGACAGCAGGTATGAGCCGGGGGTGTGGGGGCGACTAAAACCTCATGGGAAGGGGGGCGTTCCAGTCCGTCCTTCACGCCCTACCGAGGTCACCAGTTGCCCCCCATGAGCGGCTCTCCAGCACGGCCACTGCCCCAGAAGCACAAGGACTTAATGCAGAACCCGGCAGCTTGGAGCAGAAAAGTGAATGGACCGTGCGTTAATCCAGGCCATCAAGTCTGCCGGAGGAGAAAGTGTGTTGCCCCATTCGCCCTCTCTTCTCTGGAAAGAAGGATGGCGGCTGCATGGGAGCCTTGTGGACAGCAGGTATGAGCCGGGGGAGTGGGGGCGACTAAAACCTCATGGGAAGGGGGGTGTTCTGGTCCATCCTTCACGCCCTACCGAGGTCACCAGTTGCCCCCCACGAGCGGCTCTCCAGCACGTCCACGGCCCAAGAAGCACAAGGACTTAATGCAGAACCCGACAGCTTGGAGCAGAAAAGTGAACGGACTATGCGTTAATCCAGGCCATCAGGTCTGTCCGGAGGGGAAAGGGTGTTGCCCCAGTCGCCTTCTCCTCTCTGGAAAGAAAGATGGTGGCCGCATAGGAGCCTTGAGGACAGCAGGTATGAGCCGGGGGTGTGGGGGCAACTAAAACCTCATGGGAAGGGGGGCGTTTCGGTCCCCCCTTCACGCCCTACCGAGGTCACCAGTTGCCCCCCATGAGCGGCTCTCCAGCACGGCCACTGCCCCAGAAGCACAAGGACTTAATGCAGAACCCGGTAGCTTGGAGCAGAAAAGTGAAAGGACTATGCGTTAATCCAGGCCATCATGTTTGCCCGGAGGGGAAAGGGTGTTGGTCCCTTCCGCCCTCCTCCCGCTGGAAAGAAAGATGGCGGCCACATGGGAGCCTTGTGGACAGCAGGTATGAGCCGGGGGAGTGGGGGCGACTAAAACCTCATGGGAAGGGGGGCGTTCTGGTCCATCCTTCACGCCCTACCGAGGTCACCAGTTGCCCCACACGAGCGGCTCTCCAGCACGTCCACTGCCCCAGAAGCACAAGGACTTAATGCAGAACCCGGCAGCTTGGAGCAGAAAAGTGAACGGACCGTGCGTTAATCCAGGCCATCATGTCTGCCCGGAGGGGAAATGGTGTTGGTCCCTTCCGCCCTCCTCCCTCTGGAAAGAAAGATGGCAGCCACATGGGAGCCTTGTGGACAGCAGGTATGAGCCGGGGGTGTGGGGGCGACTAAAACCTCATGGGAAGGGGGGCGTTCCAGTCCGTCCTTCACGCCCTACCGAGGTCACCAGTTGGCCCCCACGAGCGGCTCTCCAGCACGGCCACTGCCCCAGAAGCACAAGGACTTAATGCAGAACCCGGCAGCTTGGAGCAGAAAAGTGAACGGACTATGCGTTAATCCAGGCCATCAGGTCTGTCCGGAGGGGAAAGGGTGTTGCCCCAGTCGCCTTCTCCTCTCTGGAAAGAAAGATGGCGGCCGCATGGGAGCCTTGTGGACAGCAGGTATGAGCCGGGGGTGTGGGGGCGACTAAAACCTCATGGGAAGGGGGGCGTTCCGGTCCGTCCTTCATGCCCTACCAAGGTCACCAGTTGTCCCCCGCGAGCGGCTCTCCAGCACGGCCATGGCCCCAGAAGCACAAGGACTTAATGCAGAACCCGGCAGCTTGGAGCAGAAAAGTGAACGGACTATGCGTTAATCCAGGCCATCACGTTTGTCCGGAGGGGAAAGGGTGTTGCCCCAGTCACCTTCTCCTCTCTGGAAAGAAAGATGGCGGCCGCATGGGAGCCTTGTGGACAGCAGGTATGAGCCGGGGGACTGGGGGTGACTAAAACCTCATGGGAAGGGGGGCGTTTTGGTCCGCCCTTCACGCCCTACCGAGGTCACCAGTTGCCCCCCACTAGCGGCTCTCCAGCACAGCCACGACTCCAGAGCACAGAAACCAATTTCTTAACTATCTGACTTTCAGTAGAAATTCTTCCAGGGTCAATAAGTAAAATAGCAGAAATCCAAAACCGACATATAATTCTTGAACCCAGCTGTAGAAAGCAAATCACTTCACAATGCTTTGTCAGCATGTCTGATTTGGGGGTGGGGGGGTAAACTATAAATAATAGTGGTGAATCTTTTATTGAAACAATGAATCTAATCAAAGCAGATAGAGTGTTAACTAGAATTCATCTGCCCCACAGGAACTGGGAGGGGTGGGAGGTGGGGTTTTATTGGGGTTCTTCATGGTAAAAAATAAGTTTTGGTAAAGGGAAATGTGCTTGATATTTGCATGACTGATACCTAAACCTGAAAGCTTTGTAACCTTTCCCATGGTGATTCAATAAATAAATAAATTAAAAAAATAAGAAATTAAAGTTAGATCCATATCTCACATCTTACACAAAGGCCAATTCAAAGTGCATCAGTGCCCATGAGATTCAGTCAGAAACAATAAATAGCTCTGAGAAAAATATAGGCAGAATGTTCCAATGTTTAGACCTCAAAGTCATCTTCAATAAATACAACAAAATCAAAACCAAACAAATGTGACTACATCAAAATAAAGTGGTTTTGTATAGTACCGTGGCACTGTCCTCCCATTGTTCACCAATTTGCTCAAGTGGGCACCAGTAACATCTCCACTGTGATACTTGTTGCTACTGTTTTTGGCATATAGAATATGCCATGGGGACCTTGCTAGGCTCTGTGCAGGCGGGATACTATTAGTAGCTTGTGGAGCTCTCTGAGAGGGTTGCAGGAATCAAACCCAGGTCGACCGTGTGAAAAGCAAATGCCATACTCACTATGCTATCACTCTAGCCCTGAGCTAAAACGAAAAGACATCTAAATGAATGGGAAAAAATATTCACATTCAGCACATCAGATAAAGGAATGATATCCAGAATATTTAAAGTACTCACAGAGATCAACAAAAAAATTTCAAAAACCCTCTAAAAAAATAGGAAGAGGAAGTGAACAGATGCCATTCTCAGTAAGACAAGTAATTGTCCAATAGGCACACAAAATAAGCTATTTGTCTGCTTAAATAAGCTCTTACCATCACTTACCATTAGGGAAACCCAAATCAGGACAATGAAACATCATTTCACACCAGTGAGAGTGGCACATGCCAAAAATAGTGGAAGTGACTTCTGTTGGCAAAGATATGGTGAAAAAAGAAACTCTCATCCATTGCTGGTGGGGATGTTGTCTGGTCAAGCCTCTGTTCATAGCCGTAAGGAGAGTCCTCAGCAAACTTGGAATTGAACTGCCATTTTGACTCAGAAATTCCACTTTGGGCATCTATCCCCGGGGAAAAACTCATTCATTCAAAATGACATATGCACACCATTATTCATTGCTGGTCTTAGTAAAATAGGTAAGATATGGAATCAGCCTAGGTGTTCAATGACAGATTAATAGGTAAAAAATGTGTGGTACAGCATGCAAAAGAAGAGAGAGAACAAAAGGTAATGCCCTGACACAGAGTCAGGGGGGATGGGGGGATGGGGTGTGGGAGAGATACTGGAATTAGTGGTTGTGGAGAATGGGCACTGTTGGAGCAATGGGTACTCGATCATTGTATAACTGAAACCCAAGCACAAAAATTTGTGAGTCTAAAACTGTACCTCATGGTATTTCACAATAAAAATTAAAAGATAAAAAATTTAAAAAATGCTTTATCATGTAGGGCACTTGTAAAAAATGTGTGGTATATACACACAATGAATATTATATTATATTATATTATGCAGCTGCAAAGAACAGTGAAATCACAAGGTTTGCTGTAACATAGTTCGAACTGGAAAATATTCTGTTAAGTGAAGTAAGCCAGAATAAGAAATACAGAGGATGAACTCAATTATCTGTGATATGTAGAATAACTGGATGAGGAAATGAAATAAAAGTGAGGAGGCCTATATCAACCCTGACCCCGGAGCTTAGGAAGCAGAAAGACAGAGAAGGAAAGAAATCAAGGGTGAAGGAAGATGAGAAAGAGAAGCAATGAAGGAACAGTGCTGGGGCTCAAAACACACTGATGTGGGAGAGTGGTATCACCAAACATGCAGAGCACAGACTCAGAAACACTGAGAGCATGAGATCTAAGCTGCAGCCTCTGGACTTTGTAATGGGCCTGTCAACATAGCAGGTGGGGTAGAGATCAAAGATGCATTGGGAGACAATAGAGACAAAGAAAATTTCAAATAATGAATTATTTGTTTTATTTCCTACTGGTTTTTTTTTCTGGGGGAGGGGAGGAGCCACACTTATCTGTACCTGGAGTATACTCCTGACTGCACTCAGGGATCACCCGTGGTGGATCTTGGAGAACCATATGGTGTGCTGGGGATCAAACCTGAATTGGCTGCCTGTAAGGCAAGCTCCTTACTCAGCACATGCTATTTTCTCGTCCAATAAATTAGTTTCTGTCAATAATTCTACAAAATGGTCTGAACTCACCATTCAAGCACTATTAATGATTCATATAAGAAAATGAAATGTAACATTTGCTGCTTATAGAAGACATATTTGAAATTTAATGATGAACACATGTTCAAGGTAGCACTGTAGCACTGTCCTCCCGCTGTTCATCAATTTGCTCAAGCAGGCACCAGTAATGTGTGTTACTGTTTTTTGTATATCGAATAAATCATGGGTAGCTTGCGACGGTTTGCCATGCGGTCAAGATACTTTCAGTAGCTTGCCAGGCTCTCAAACCTGGGTCGGCAGCATGCAAGGCAAACGCCCTACCCACTGTGCTATCGTTCCAGCCCATGTTCAAGGTAAAGGGTTGGAAATATCATACAGGCAATTAAGATTAAACAAATACGATTTATGGAAGATTAAGCAATGTAGGGGAGGGAGGTAAAGTATTAACCTTGCAAGAGCCTGGGTTCAATCCCTAGAGCTGAAAATTCAAAGGGAAGATAGCTCTGGGGATTGAGGGCACCACTTATACTTAAACAATGTAGATTTCATACTAAGAAAAATTAAGGCAAGAAAGTGGATGTTTTATAATAACAAAAATATCAGTAGATCAAGAGCACTTCAACTCCTGAATATATACTCATGCACCAAAGTAGGGGAGCTTAAAGCTATAAAACAAATACTAATAGGCCTGAAAACAGACATAAAGAGCAACACAGCAGTACTAGGAAATTTTAATACTGCACTCTTACCATTGGATAGATCAACCAGACAGAAAATCAAAAATAAAACAAGTTTTAGGTAAGACAGAGAGTAGAGCCCAATAGAGATTTCTGGGACTTTGCAGACCCCAAAAGCCAAATGCACATTATTCTCCAGTGCAATTTCTGTGACGGATCAATCATATTCTGGGACAGAAAACAAAGGTCAATTAATTCAAGAAGATTAAAATTTTATGTATATTTTCAGATCAGAATGATGATTAAAGTTTCCACAAAATGAATGCCTATGGAAAGCTCCAACATCTGGGGTCTAACCAATGTGCTATTGAAAACCTATGGGGTTAATGCAGAAATTAAAGGAAAAAATAAAGAATTCCAGCAAACAAATGATAATGAAGACATGAGCTCTCAGTCTACCTGGAATATAAATCAAGATAGGGGGAAAGTTCATAGTCAGGCTTATCATAGGAAACAATTATTCTGGGATAATACAGGCTTATCATAGGAAACAATTATTCTGGGACACAAATGAGAATGAGATATAAGCTATCAGAATTATGAGAAACAGGAAAAGTAGTACTAAAAGGGAATTTCACGGCAATAGAAATTTACATCACGAACTGAGAAAGCTTCAAATAACAGCCTAAGCTGATACATTAAGAAACTATGAAAAGAAAATAATGAAACCTAGTCAGTAGAAAGAAGTAGGTGAAAAATTAGTGAAATAAAATGTGAATTTTAAAAATACAAACGATCAATGAAACCAAGAGTTGTTTCTTGAAAAAAATAATAAACAAAGTCTAGAGAGCTGTTAGATGGGTTAAGCACTTGCCTTGCACGTTGTAAACCTAGTTCAATCAGTAGGACCATATGGTCCCCCAAGCACCTCCAGGAGTGACCTTGATCCCTGAGACTCAGAAATAGCTTCTCAGCACCACCAGTGATACTGTATCATTGTATCACTGTCATCCTGTTGTTCATCGATTCACTCAAGTGGGTGCCAGTAACATCTCTGTTCCACCTAGCCCTGAGATTTTAGCAGACTCTTCTTATTTGTCTTTTCCCAATAATTGGAAGTTCTTTCAGGGTCAGGGAAATGAGAGTGTTGTCATTATTGGTTTTGGCACTTGACCCATTTGACCCAGCAACACTTCTGGGAATATATCCAGGAGATGCACAAAAAGTATAGTAGAAATGACATCTGCACTTGTATTTTCATTGAAGCACTGTTTACAAAAGCCAGAATCTGAAAAAACACTCGAGTGCTTGAGAACAGACAACTGGTTAAAGAAACTTTGGTCCATCTATACAATGGAATACTATGCATGTGTTAGAATGGATGAAGTCAATAATTTTGCATATATGTGGAAAACATAGAAAGTATTACTTAAGTGAAATGAGTCACAAAGAGAGGGATAGACATAGAAAGATTGCACTCATTTGTAGAAATTAAAGTAACAGAATGGGAGAACAATACCCAAGGATAGTAAAGATGAATACGAGGAGGATTGTTCCACGACTTGGAAGCTGGTCTCACATGTTGGGGGGAAAGGCAGTTCATATAGAGGAGGGACCACCAAGTAAAGGGTGGTTGGAGGGCACGTTCGGGATGGGATATGCGAGCTTAAAGACTATAAACTGAACATAATAGCCACTCAATACCTGTATTGCAAACCACAACACCCAAAAAGAGAGAGAGAGAGACCAAAAGGGAATGCCCTGTCACAGAGGTGGGGCCAGGTGTAGGGGATAGGTGGGGGTGGGGGGTAGGGATACTGGTGGAGAATGGGCACTGGTGGAGGAAATGGGTACTTGATCATTGTATGACTGAAATGTAAACATTAAAATTTGTAAACCAGTAACTGTACCTCATGGTGATTCATTAAAAAGTAAAAAAAATATTAAAAATAAGAGTCTCATGCTCTACCTAAAAAAAAAAACTAGAAATTGAGCTTCCATATGACCAGCAATACCACTTTTGGGAATATATCACAAAGGTACAAAAAAGCACAGTAGAAATGACATCTGTACCTATATGTTCATTGCAGCACTGTTCACAATAGCCAAAACCTGGAAACAACCCAAGTGCCCAAGACAAGAAAATTGGCCAAAGAAACGTTGGTACATCTATAGAATGAATATTATACAGCTGTTAGGACAGATGAATTCATGAAATTTGCTTATAATTAGATAGACATGGAGAGTATCATGGGAAGTGAAATGAGTCATAAAGAGAGGGACAGTTGTAGAAAGACTGTACTCATTTGTGGAGTTTTAAATAACATAACATGAGACTGACTCACCAGGACAGTAAAGACAAGGGCTAGGAAGATTGATCCAAAGTCTGAAGATTGCCTTTGAGTGTAGAGATAAGGCATTTGAAATAGAGAAGGGATCAAAATGACAATGATCCTTGGAGTGATCGGTCGGGATGGAGATGTGTGCTGAAAGTAGATAAAGGACCAAATATGATAGCCTCTTAGTTTTCTGTATTGCAAACCATAATGCCCAAAAGTAGAGAGAATGTGTGAAATTGTATGCCATAGAGGCAGGGGAAGGGGTGGGAGTGGTGGGTGTGGATACTGGGGGCATTGGAGATGGAAAATGTACACTGGTAGAGGGATAAATAGGTATTTGATCATTGTATGACTGAAACTCAATCATGAAAGCTTTGTAACTAACTCATGGTGATTCAATAAAAAAATAAAGAAAAAGCAATTCAGAGGGAGAACAAATCTGAGATAATCTTATCCATATATGGTATGTAAAGAAACAAAATAAAAGAATAGAGTCACTGTGAATGAAACCTTGGGACTCTGACAACAGAAATGAGGTGACCAAGTGGTTGTAGAGAGTGGGCTGGGAGTGATGGAGCAAATGAGAAGGAATGAGAAGGACAGTGGGGAGGGCTTTGGTGGTGATTGTGAAGCAAAGGATCAACATGTTATCTTAATAATAACTAAAAAAATGCAGTCAGTTTTAAAACAAATGGTAAAACAGAAAAAGTGCTGTGGAAGTATCACTACAGCACTGTGGCACTCCCATTTTTCATTGATTTGCTCGAGCGGCACCAGTAACATCTCCATTGTGAGACTTGTTGTTACTTTTTTGGCATATTGTATACGCCACGGGGAGCTTGCCAGTCTCTGTTGTGTTGGCGGGATACTCTAGGTAGCTTGCTGGGCTCTCCGAGAAAGAAGGAGGAATCGAAGCCAGGTTGGCCACAAGCAAGGCAAACGCCCTACCATTGTGCTATTGCTCCAGCCCTCTGTTAATGTAGAGAAAAATAAATTCTCATGAACTACTGGTGGGAATATAAATTGGCTGGATCAGCCTCTATGGAACAGCATAGTGATTGCTAAAAAAAAAAAAAAGAAAGAAATAAAGTAAGTAAAAGGAAAGAACTATGATAGGACCAGGATATTTCTCTTCCTAGGTTACTTGTGTATCCAAAGAACATGGAACACCTACAATATTTGTAACACTATTTATAAGAACTCGTATATGGAATCAGTCCAAGTGACCCAAAATAGATGTGTGAATAAGAACAGTGCAGTATATATAAACGACGGACTACTACTCAGCTATTCGGGAAAATGAACCCTTACTGTTTTGCTACAACAGCTGAAGAGGGCCTTCACTATGGGACCAAGCTGACAGTAATGCCAGCAGCCACCCATGCAGGATCACACCAAACCCTGCCAATGACATTTTCAATTGCCTACCATGGTTCAGGAACTTAGAACATCATTTGTATTAAAAGTGTCATCTCACTACTTTACTGATCACTGTGATAGCTCCTGTGTCCTGGGGATGAGCTAACTTATCTTCTAGGAGAGACACAGGAGGCAAGGAAGGATTCCCAGAGCAAACACCACCAGCCTAGGCTCCTCAGACTGGCAGCAGCAGAGGCTGCAGAAGAGCCACGGGGCTGGGCGGGTCCTGGAACTAGGATGTCTCTGTCCCTGAGAGGCACCCAAGGAGACCACGACTGCAAACGACATCACAGGATGGAAGGAGCCTGCACAACTGCCAGTGGCATGCAGAAGTGCTGCCAAAGAAAGCAGCTCAGTCCTCCTCAGGTTTGTACCAGGGGATGAAGCATTCACTGGATGGTGCGTGAAACTTAGTATCACCAAAATCTCCTTATCTAGTGATGGAGAGGGTAGTTTTGGGGAACTTAGGTCTCAAAAGTCTAACAAATGCTGACTGTAGGGATGGGGAGAGAACAAGTGACCACTCAGAGAAACAACGTGCATAATCTTGGCAGTGAAAGGGATGCTTGCAGGCTAGACAGGAGCACCCAGTGTCACACAGGTTGTGTCAGGGGAGCTGGTGTCTGTGACCCACCATGCACCACACACACCACAACAGAAGCACAGCATCACCTGTACCATCCACGTCCTTGGCACAGCCGGCCTGGGTTCCAGCCTCCTTGCTAGGACTCAGTGCAGTCTCAAGACAGGGAGAGGGAGCACCTCATACCAGGCCCCCACCATCCTCCTGTGACCCAGCTTTCAGACACCAAAAGCTATCAATGTCAGCTGCCATACGGAGAACCTGACCAATGGGAGGTTTGGTATCCCCAAGTCATGGGCAGGATCCCCACTGACACTTCCCGGAACAGGAAATTAGCACCAATCAAGGCCATTTCTACACTTCAAGCCCTATTGTTGCAGCAGTTTGGAAACTCCTGTTCTAAAGAGAGAGAATACAGGGGTTAAGGCACATGTCTTAATTAGGCCAGGCCTGATTCAATAACTGGCATTGGATATGCAGCCCCCCCAACCCAACCCTGACAGGAGTAATCCCTGATTTGTGTGTGGCCCAATCAACCCCACACCTGTGCAAAGAAAAATAAAAGGATAAAGCAAAAAAAAAAAAAGAGAAATGCCTTTTATCTAATAATTTGTCAAATATATTCTAAGTAAAGGACTTGACTGAAAATGGGGCTTAGGTGTTGGATAATAAAACCTTCTTTTTAAAAATAATATTTTTATTTTATTTTGTCCTGGTGAGTTCTGGAAATTCTTTGAAACATGGACAGTCTTGAAATTTGATCATCCCCAAGCACTTTCCAAACAAGAAAAAAAGAGGAAAGAAAGTACATACTGTTTCACCTTCTTCCTTCCTAATGACTTGACCCCATCACTTCCTGAGACAATTATCTAAAATCTACTCCCAAAATTTTTAAATATTGAGGACTGGAGAGATAATACAGTGTGTAAGGCATTTTCCTTGCATGCAAGCAGCCTGGCCTTGATTGCCTGAGCACTACCGGAAGTGATCCCTCAGCCTGGAACAAGGAATGGCCCCTGCATACTACCTGGTGTGTCCCATGTTTTCTGCCCCACCCAGACTCCGCAAAAAAAGAAAAAGTAAAATCATGTCCACAAATGGACAGATCAGTGTCCATGGTCAAGATACCTTCATGCAGGCAGCCTTGGATCGCTCATTTCCTCACCTGCATGGTGAAAAAAAGACTGGGTCTTGGAGATGAAGTTAAACATCTAGCCTGGTCCCTTCCTAAACTTTCATACCTGCCTTTCTTTCGGCCTCATTTTTTTTGCTTCACCATCCCCCCACTGACATCATTGGTCTGACTGAGACAAGAAGGCACGAATCTCACCATGCCGTTTTCGACACTGGAGAAGAATTGTTCCTCGGAACATGCGATAAAAGAGGTGTTGGAGGCATAGGTGTCCTTGTCAAAACAAACTTGGCCAAGAGCATTGATTCATTCGAATGCCTAACAACCCGAATCGGACGTTTACATTTGAATAGATGTGGCTCACTGCCTGCAGTTTCTATCTTCGTTGTCTACGCACCAACATCTCATTATGATGAAAGAGAAATCGAGAAGTTCTACATGGAGCTGGAGAAGTTCTATAAAGAAGACCACACCTTCTACAAGATCACTGTGGGTCATTTTAATGCCAAGATAGGACCGAGAAGATCAGTTGAAGAACTTCACATCGGGACCCATGGCCTAGAATGGAACGAACAGGATGAGAGACTGTCTGAGTTCATCGTGTCAACCAAGACCATGGTAACTCACAGTTCCAGAAGGCTTAATCTAAACTTGGGACATGGGAGTCTCCCGGTGGATGATTCCACAATGAAATAGACCACATCATATTCAATCCACGGTTTTGCCTGACTGATGTCGCTGTTGTCCCAAAATTTCAAACGGGATCGGACCACCGTCTCCTTCGTGCATAATTCTATTTCACAGAGCGGGGAGAAAGGGTTGCAAAGTTTAAAAAGAGAACTCCCAGGAAGACCACCAACTGGGAGCTCTTGGCACTATTGCGGCAACATGGGAAGATGCCATTGTTGACAACACTGACGAGGAATACGATTGACTGGTTCAACACCTCCATGATTGTGCGAGGAACACCAAGAGAGATATAGCCCCAAAAGAACGCCTGTCTTTGAAAACTCTTGAGCATATTTGCCAACGTTGTTTGGCGCATGCCTCAGGCAACCGCAAGCGAACATCCGAGCTCACAAAGCAGTGCAGAGATGCGATCATGGAAGACCTAAAAGAGAGAAGAGCAGAAGTGCTGGTAGATGCGGCTGAAGCTGGGAAAACTATTCGTAACACCCACCTGTCCTTCGCCAACTACAAGACCAAGATGACTGCCCTCTGACGTCCTGATGGATCTATCACCTCCTCCAGAATGGCAATGGAGAAGATTATTCATGACTTCTACTCAAATCTCTTCGATAGCCATGTCCACTTGCCGACATACCAAATACCACAGGATGGATATGTCGTTCCCAATGTTCTCCCTTCTGACACGTCATTTCATCAGTAAAGAAACAAACAGCACCTGGCCCAGACAAGATCAGACCTGAACACCTGAAGAACCTGCCGACAGTACTCATCAATACACTGGCTCGGCTCTTTACAAGCTACCTGTCTGAATGCTAGGTCCCCTCCCAGTGGAAAACCAGCAGGACTGTACTACTGTTCAAGAAGGGAGATATCCATGACATTGGCAACTATCACCCAATCTGCCTGTTGTCTGTCATCTACAAGTTGTTCACTCGAGTCATCCTAAATAGGATTGGCAGAACACTAGATAACGAACAACCATGTGAGCAGGCCAGGTTCTGCAAAGGATTCAGCACCATCGACCATATCCACACAATAACCAAGCTCATTGAGGTTTCTCAGGAGTTCAAGATGCTGCTCTGTCTAACGTTCATTGATTTAAAAAAAGTCTTTGATTCTGTTGAGACGGAAGCGGTCATTGAAGTCCTAGCCAATCAGGGCATTCAAACTCAACACATCAGGATCCTCCGCGAGCTCTGTTACGGATTTACTACCAGGATCTCACCATTCTACAAAGAAGTAATCATCGATGTCAAGAGAGGGGTTCGGCAGGGTGATGCCACTTCACCGAAACTCTTCAGTGCCACCCTTGAGAACATCATGTGACGACTGGAATGGGAAGGAATGGGAGTGAAGATAGATGGTCTGCAACTACACCACCTCTGCTTTGCTGATGACATTGTTTTAATAACACCAAACATCAGCCAAGGAGCACAAATGCTGGCCGACTTTGACCGTGAGTGTGGAAAGGTCAGACTACAACTGAATCTTATGAAGACAATGTTTATGAGAAACAGCCTCGTTCCTGACGCCCCATTCGCTCTCAATGGAACGACCATCTCCGGATGCAACAGCTCTGTGTACCTAGGTCGAAAAGTCAACATGACAAATGACCTGGCACCTGAGCTGTGCAGGAGGAAGAGAGCAGCTTGGAACGAGCGAGCGTCGAAGAAATAGCTAAGAGGATGAAGAACCTCCAGCTCCAGGCACATCTCTTTGATTCCACTGTTCTTCCTGCATTAACATATTCCTCAGAGACCTGGGCCCTATGCAAACAGGATGAGAACGCTATTCAGGTCTCGCCCCCCCAAAAAAAAGGAGGAAGAAGAGGGAAGTGTGACAACACCTCATGTTTCTGTCCATTTCTGGATTTTTCAGTATCGTGAATCAATAAAGCATGCTTCAGGAAAAAGAAAAAGGAATTGAAAGAGCTATGCTTGGAATATCATGTTTCACTCAAATGAGAGAAAGAATCCGGAGTTCCGACATCTGTCGACGATCAAGAATCAGGGATACTGTCTCGTTTGCCAAGGTGTCAAAAATCAGATGGGCTGGTCACGTAATGAGATTTAAAGATGACCGCTGGACTAGAGCTGTTACCGACTGGATTCCATGGGATGTCAGAAGACCGCATGGCCACCCACCTACCAGATGGTCAGACTTCTTCATCAAGATCATGATCGATTGGTTTGAGGTTCTTCATGTTCCTAGAGTGAACAGATGCCATTGGGCTACACTAGCACTCGACAGGGACAAATGGAGACATTACTGGCACCCGCTCAAGCAAATCAACGATTAACGGGAAGTCAAGTGATCAAGTGATCCCCCCACTGCTGATGAGCTTCCTCATTTCCTCTGCCAGGTTGGTACCCGGGTTCCAGATGCTTTCCAGTTTATCCTTCACACACAGTGATTGGTTCATCAGGTAGTACAAGTCCATGGAGTGATCTTCCACCTTTTGGACCTACAGCTGGAAGTTAGTCTTGTCCCCGGTGCAAACAAGGAGGTAAAGTATGTTAGTGGGCACCTGACAGATTGTGGAGGTGGGGCTCATGGATTTCATCAGTGACTCTGGGTCTCTCAGAATAAAAAATTTCCATGGAAGAGAAGTGCCTGAAGAGATTATTAAGGGTGATGAGTATGAAGCTATAGGTTCTCCTTTCTGCACACTTGGCTGGAGCATATATTTAAAGAATCCTGTTAACAACCAGTCAGTCAACTTCATAAGGTTCTGTATTCTCAGCAAAAGGGACTTAGGGTTAAGGGTGGAGTCAGTCATTTGGTGGGGACTTTTGTATCAAAGATCTAGACATAAATTGAGTGAGAGAGGTCCCCAATCATACACCAACTTCAGAGAAAGAACTGGCCAAGACAGGGATGTGACCCCGAGGACTGTGTCAAGGTGTTTGTGAAATAAGAGACAGGAAAAAAAAGAAAAGAAGGAAACAAAAGAAAAGAAGGGTAACCTTATGTTAGGTATAACAGAAAAGGGCAGACAGATGCAAGGGAGAGTGGGGGAAGGGGGAGTGTAGGATGACATTGCTTTGTCTTTTCTCTCTCCACAAGGAACTTAGGTTTATCAGGTTACACCCATCACAGTGCTCCCAAGTCACTTCTCTCTACTCTCCTCCCCAACCAGTTAATCAGATTTTCCCCCTAATCACAATCTGTTAATGTGTAAGGTCAGATCCTTGTAGGACACTGAAATTGTATTCTAAGTTAATATTGTCTTTCTCCTCTTCTTATGTCTTTTGAATAGTTTAAAGCAATGCTCTTTTTGTATAGATACAGAAAGACCATTAACATTATGCTTTGTAACTTAGGATTTAATTGGCTCTGAATATTATTCATTCCCGGGCATGTGCTTTCTCGACTTAAGCCTCAGTTGCCCTTAGTTCCTAACACCCCAAAAGCAAGGACCCGACGAGGGACTGAATGGACCCGGGGCAAGCGATGAGCTACCCTGGCATCGAAATGGGCCAGGCCAAAGTGCAACGATTCTTAACTGTAAGTTAAGAACTTGATCATAGACAAATGCTGTCATGATCCAAAAGTAACAACGAGACTAAGACCCTGCTAGGGATAGGAAAGACTACCTGGCCTGAGCACTGTAGTCTGAGACTGAGATGGCCCTACGAGAGCAATTCTATAAGTTTAAGGTATTTCTTACTGTATCCATACAAAATGATTTATATTATATATGCTTATATGTTTGTTGGACAATAGAGGAGAAACACACCCAGGGATTCCGCTCTAGGGTGGGTTGATCTGATAATGAGAATCTGTCCTAGAAGCAACTTTCCCCAAGAGAAAGAATTCTACCCCTACTGATTGTGACCGCACCTATGTGTAATTGTTACCCCAATCCCTCATGCTGGGGGATGTAATTAGACTGTAAGAATGGGCTGGGGAGGCAGAGGAGAGAGACAGGAATGAATGGAGAGAGGACTGGAATAAATTGCAACTAAGACCAACCAGCCTGGCCCTCGTTTCTTCCTTTGCCTGTCCAATGCCATCGACCTCCCAGGGGTGGGGGAAGCAGCGTGATACTACCCAACGAGGGCGGTGGGAGAGATAGACTACTGCTGCCATCTCTTTTTGAGTTTACACAGGGGAGAGCAGGGAGCTGCCTATTAGCAACAATTTTAAGCTCCTCTCTCCAAAAGAGGCCCAGAGAGAGCTCATTGGCAAAATACCTGCTTTGAAGGTGTGCGACAGTAAGCTCAATCCCCAACATCCCCCACACACAAATGCACTGAGCATTATCTAATGACACTACCATTTGGAATCCCTGGACCCATAACAAAACTGGATGCAATCTTCAGCACACCACGACCAAGAGTGCAAACACAACTCAAGTGTGTAGCCCCCCGTAAGCACCACAACCAAATGTCATCATGACATGTCAAATGTCATCATGACATTGTTGTAATATAGTTGTCATGAGAACAATTAAGAGGAGGAGAATAAAATGAACTACTGTTTCAGGGCTGGAGAGATAGTAAGATTTAAGGCATTTGCCTTGCATGCTGTAGCCCCTTTTAATCTCTGGCACTACATATTGGTCCCTCAAGTCCACTAGAAGTGATCCCTGAGCAGAGTCAGGAGAAAGTCCTGGGTACATAAGTATGGTCAAGAAACATCCCTAACACACACACACACACACACACACACACACACACACACACACAAAGATCCTGGAGAAATAGTACAGCAGGTATGGAGTTTACATTGCATGTGGTCAACTTGGTTTCAATTCCCCGCAGGCCACATTGTTCCCCGAAACTGCCAGGAGTAATCACTGAGCACAGAGTCATTAAGAAGTAAGTATTGCACACATCTGGGTGTGTCCCCATACAAACAGTAACAAATAATTTAAATAATTAAAACTCAACAGGAAAACATCATTAATATTTTAAATCATAGAAACTCAATTTTCAAAAGGTAAAGGTAAAAGGTAAAGGCCCTCCCGTTGATCGTCGATTTGCTCGAGCGGGCCCCGTAACGTCTCCATTGGAGACTTTGTTGTTACTGTGTCTGGCATATTGAATACTCTCGGTAGCTTGCCGGGCTCTCCGAGAGGGGCGGAGGAATCGAACTCCGGTCAGCCATGTTGGCCGCTTGTAAGGCGAACGCCCTACCCGCTGTGCTATCGTTCCAGCCACATGTTTTAAAAAGAAAAAATATGGAAAAAATCAATAGAATAATAAAATAAAATATCCCCCAAAGACAAAATTGCCTCCTTCTGCCATGACCCGCCGTGTGTCTAGCCATCTATCAAGCTACAGAAATAAGTTTTTAGGCTCACCTGACACTTTGGGGCATCACAGGGACAATTCAAATTTACTGAAAATTCTAAGAGGAATGCCAAGTATTAGCTGCATAACACACCACAAAACAATTTTTCAGGTACACAAATTAAAAATTTATTTTTCAGGGACAGAGGAAATAGTACAGAGGTAACTTGAGGTTAGGTCCTCAAGACGTGATCATTGTATAACTGAAACACAAGCACAAAAATTGTAAGTCTACAACTGTATCTCATGGTGTTTCACTAATAAAAATTAAAAAAAAAAAAAGACTATCCATATGGTTTCCTGCGCACCATCAGGAGTGACTCCTGAACACAGATCCAGGAGTAAGCCTGAACACCACTAGGGGTTTCCTTTAAAACAAACCAAACGTATTTAATTTAGTTCTTCCTCTAAAAAATAGGATAACCAGTAGATGAGAAAGGGTGTTTAACTCTGAGATGAGCTAGAGAGAGACCATGGTAGGAGGTCAAGCCCCGCCCACAGGTGGACAGAGTGACCCATGTCAAAAGTGACCCAGGGCAAAAGTCAGGTCAGGATAACCATCACAGATTCATGGAAAATTTCTAAAACACATGGTTTAGGACCAACCTATAGCTGCAAGTCATACCAGGTAACTCTGTCTGCACTTGGACTTCTGAGCCTCAAAGAGGCTCAAAGAGAAGTGCTGACCCTCCGGGAAAGGCCTGCCTTTGCACATCTGACATCAGATCCACTCAGGGGTCTGATCTGTTTTTGTGGAGACTTGATTATCATTTTAATTTCTTAAAAAGTGATCTGTTCAGGATTTCTGTATCTTTTCGCTTTAGCCTTGATAGGTAATAGGAATCCAAGAAATCATTCATTTCTTCTCGGTTCTCTCAATTTGTGGCATAAATATTCTCAAAGTAACCTCTGATGATCCTTTGAATTTCTATGGTATCTGATGTGATTGTTACCTCATTTATTTATAATTTAATTTGCTTGAGTAAAGTAAAGTAAAGGCCCTCCCGTTGATCATCGATTTGCTCAAGCGGGCCCAGTAACGTCTCCGTTGGAGACTTTGTTGTTACTGTGTTTGGCATATCGAATACGTCACAGTGAGCTTGCCAGGCTCTGCCATGCGGGCGAGATACTCTTGGTAGCTTGCTGGGCTCTCCGAGAGGGGCGGAGGAATCGAACTCGGGCCGGCCATGTTGGCTGTGTGCAAGGCAAACGCCCTACTGCTGTGCTATCGCTCCAGCTCATAATTTAATAAAGAAACCAAATATAGGTGCTCTCTCTCTCTCACGTCTTGCTAGTGGTTTATCAGTCTTGTTTATTTTTCCATTCAGTTCTTGGTCTCATTGATTGTAGAATATAACTGATTTGTCCTTTCTCCCTTGCTGCAGGGAGCTTAGATTTATTGGTTTATACCCATCACAGTGCTCATCACAGTGCTCCCAAGGCATTCCCATTCCTCTGTGTTTATCTTTAAAGTCTCTGTGCTCTCTCCCCCAACCAGTTAATAATTTATTTACCCTAAGCAGTTCCTGTGACTTGTAAATACAGATATTCCCCTCAGACATATCTGTATTTGTAAATGAAATATTGCTTTTCTCTTTCCCTTCTGTCTTCTGCATAGTTTACTTTAGAGCAATATCCTTTTTGTATATACACAGAAAAACGGTTAATGCTATGCTTTTGTAATTGAGTCTGAATAATATTTATCCCTGTCAGCATCTCTCATATTTTCTCGACTTAACCCTCTGTTACCTTTACTTCCTAGCACCCCAAATTCAGGACCCCGACAAAGGGACAGGCTGGACCCAGGGCAAGCTGTGAGCTACCCTGGCATGGAAAAGGGCCAGGCCAAGTGTCATAATACTTAACTATAAGAGCACGGTCATGGACAAATGATCCAATGAGAAACAACTGCACAAGGACCCTGCTTAGGGTTACGAAGGCTTATCTGGCCTGAACACTGTAGTCTGGGATCTATAGCGAGATGTCCCCAGGAGAGCCACCCTATAAGCTTGATTTATACCTTACTGTGTCCATATAAAATGATTAATATTATTAGGAAGTAGAATTAAGATGAATGTTTAAATGGTTGTTGGACTAAGGAAAGGAGAAACGCACCTCTAGATATTATATCGCCTTAGGCAGGTCATCTTGCTGGATGAGATTTCTTCCTAGAAGAGGCTTCCCCTGAAGGAAGGAATTTACATGTGTTGATTGTATAACCACATCTATGTGTAATTGCTACCCCAATGATTTGGGCATATCACTAAGGCTGTAAGAAGAGTAGTAGAGGAGGAATACAGGAGTGGGTGAGACTGGAAGGAGGCAGAGGGTGATGAGATTGGAATAAACTACAGCTGATCACCTTCCAGTCTGACCCCTGTTACCTCCTTCATGCGTCTGTTGGTGGTGGCGGCTGCAGGATGGGGTGTGAAGTGATTCAGATTCATGGCCATTGAACACACGTGGTAGGGGAGAGCCAGTGCTTCTACTTATTTTGTGATGACACAATAGATATTTTGAATTGTGTGTTTGGATTTCAGTTCATTAGTTTCTTCTTTAAATTTTATTCATCATATCCTCTTGTGTTTTATTGGCAGTCCATTCCATTGTTTCTTTGAGCTTGTTAAACTTCTTAAGGATTTCTACTCTGAAGTCTTTTTCAAAGAGTTTATAGGGGTGGTTATCACTGATTGAGTCTTCAAGATTACTATCTTTGCCTGCTACAAGTGGTGGGGTTCTGCATTTCTTTCCTGTGGTTCCTTGTGTAGTCTGGAGGTGCATCTTCCCACTTCACTGTCATCTCCCCCTCCCGCCACTCTTATGACGTCTCTGGGGAACTCTATGGAGGGAGGGGGACTGACTTCTGGCCTGTGGGCAGAGTCAGGCTTCCTGTGGTCAGGTCTAGTCATGGCGGACTCTCATGTCTTCTCCAGTGTCATGGGGGAAAGCACATCCTTGAGCCAGCTTCACGAAACCACTACTGACTTCAGAACTTCTTTTTTTTACTTATTACTGACTTGCTTCCTAAGTTTTTTTCTCCTTTTGTCATAGCTTAGTGGGCAGTAGTTATGAATTCATGTAAGTTGGAATCAAGTAGGGTTTCTTTCAAGCACTCAGTGATGGTTTAATATACACAAATATATCAGTGGGTTACCCAGGTTAATATGTTGCTGGCATGCACCTCTTGCAAGGCTACTGCTGACTTTTATAAAGGGCTCCTCTGCTGTTAGACTCACTCTGGACCTCTGGACAGCTCAGGGAGTTGCTGGTGCCTCTGGGACTTTTACCAGCCTTGCTGCCAAAGAGAATGGTCTTTCATCATAGATCTAAGCCAGAGTGAGCCCAGAACAGTACTGGGGGTTGAGACAGAATCAATGACTCTCCTCGGAATGCAGGCCTCGCACCAACTCCAACGTGCAGCTGAGGGACCTTTCTGCTGCAGCTCTGTGCTGGCCAGTCTCAGGGAAAAAATGCCCCAGAGCAGCGAAATGGGACAGAGAGCTCTGAGCACCCAGCATAGCAAGGTAGGACAGAGATGTGAGGGCTGAGCGAGCCCTGAAGGACACAGAGATATAGGGAAGCTGAGGGGGCATTTCCTCCCCGGTCCCTCATCCGCCGCACCATGTTCTTACACCCTCATCCTGTCCCTGATTGCTTCTGGCCTCTCTCCTCTCTCTGCCTTGCCTTACCTAGTTGTGTCTATGACTATTTAGTTATTTGATGTATCAACCAGCTGTCTTCAGTGGTCACTTCTGGTGATCAATTGACCAAAGAAAAATTTGGGTTGTCCACATGCAAGGCAAACACCCTACTCATTGTACTAACGCTCCAACCTCTTTCTGTAATTCTCAAAGAATGCTAAGCTAGTCACTCTGTAGCCTTTCAAATGGTTGGGTAAGAGTCTGATTCTTCCCCTGTGTTGGGGTTTTGGGGTAAACTGAGGGATGGAGGCTGAGCAACTGCTCAAAGGTGCAATTTTCAGGAAGCCAAGGACCTTCAGCCTGGTTGCAGCGCCTGCCAGGCCTTGTGTAGAATCAGCTCTTCATGCACAATTGCGGGTGGAGAAAAACCAGAAATTCTGACTGGATGAAAAGAAGCAAGAAATGATGAAACCACGAGTTCCTCACTGCTAAACCCCCTGTCCTATTAGCACTCGGCTGACTCATGGGACAGTTGGAGGATGGTTAGGTCATACTTAGCTGTGTTCAGGGGCTACTGCTGATTCTTTGCTCAGTGGTCACTCATGACACTGCTTTGTGGACCATATGTGGTGTTGGGGAAAGAATGAGGTTGAGTACCTATAAGTTTAGCACCTTCATCTCTGTACTATATCTCTTTCTCGGCCCAGTACTGTCCCTCAGCTGCCTGTCTTGGATGAAATTTCTGATTCACTGTGTCTGTAACATAGACTTAAAATAACCTGAGTAGACATTAAAGAAATATAACACCTTTATATTTTCTAAAATATTGTACCATGTAATAGATGGCCTTATTTGTGATGATTTCTGAAAATATGTGCAGGCTTCTTCTGGAAACAGGAGACACACAGTAGTCACTCAGGAACGAAATCTGACCAGAGCAAGAGTACAGCAGGCAGGGACACTGGCCTTGCATGCAGCCAATCTAGGTTTGATCCCCAGCACTACACAGGATCCTGCCACCACACCAGGAATGACCTCTGAGCCTAGAACCAGGAGTAAGTCCTGAGCACTGCCAGGTGTGGCCTTAAAAAAAAAAAAGCAAAAAATGAAAAAGTAAAGTCTCTCACGTATATGCCAAATTGAGGTGTGAGCGCAAATGACCTCTTCGTTTCTCAAGATATGTGACCCAGGTGTCCCCTCCCAGGTCTTGCAGGCCCCCACTCCTGGGGCTATGTGCTTTATAGGCTTTCTTCCTGCTTCCATCCTCCATGTGTAATTAAATCATCTAACAACCAGCACAGGCCTCTGGCTATCAGCTCACAGCCAGCACAGGGAGCCTGGGGATTTATGTCCCCACACCGTGTCCCCAGAGTACTGTCTCCTGAGGCCACTGATGGGTCAGAGCCCAGGTGACCAGACAGGCCACTGGAACTGTGGTCCAGTGGGCAGGGAGGCTTCTTTGGGAGAGCCCACGGCAGCCTCTGAGCTGCTCTGTACCCTGCGAGTGCCAGGCCCTGCTGCTCGGCCTCCTCAGAGATGCTCCAAGAGGCATTTTCTCTCAGAGCCAAATAGCACAGAGTTTAACAATATACAAGTGTGTCATAAATCATACAGAGGGGTTTTAACTGCAGTCACTGCAACTCAGCCTGTCCTGTCCTCCCTAAAAATGGTTCCATGCCATCTATCTAAGGTGACAGGATCATTTACTCATGAAATAAATTCAAACTTCAAGAAAAGCAATTTAGGCCAACATTGAAATGGGCATCCTCCCTTTAAACCATTGAATTTCCTGATCTATTCTTTATGCCAGATCATAAAGAATATGTCAGATCATCTTCTGTTAATTCTTCTTCTGACTTACTTCATTTAACATGATGTCTTCCTGTTTCATCTGTTTCCTCAAGTTGCATGATTTCATCATTCCTTACAGCTGAGTAGTATTCATTTTGTGTATATTTACCACTCCATCCACCCACATCTTCATGATTCATTTTGATTCATTTACCTGCCATTGATATCTTGGTTGATTCCAAATCTTTACTGCAGTGTATGAATATTGCAATGAATAATAGTGTGCATACGTTCTTATGAATGAATGTTTTTCTGGGGATAGATACCCAAAAGTGGAATTGCTGGGTCATTTGGGAGCTCAATTCAGAGTTTACTGAGTGCCTTCCATATTCTTTTCCACAAAGGTTGGACCAGACAACATTTCCACCAGCAGTGGATGAGGGTTTCTTTTTCACCACATCCCCAACAACACAGATTGTTCCCAGTATTCTTTTAATTTTTAAATTTTTATTGAATCACCATGAGGAAGAGCATTAGAAAATTATTCATGATTGTGTTTCAGTCACACAATATTCCAACACCCATCCCTCAACCAGAGTAATTTCCCAGCCCCAGATCCCCAGTTTCCCTTTCACCCCTTCAAGCCACCCCCCACTCAGCCTGCATCTATGGCAGGCACCTCTCCTCTCTCTTTTTGTCTCTCTCTCTCTTTTCTCTCTCTCTTTTTAGGTATTATGGTGTGATACAGAAGCTGAAAGGTTATTTTCTTTACTTTATTTCAACACTCAATTCTTGTCCAAAGTGATCACTGCAAACTAGTATTGTCATAGTGGACCTTCCTCTGTCTTAACTACCCTAAAATTTCCACATCATTGACCAACCATTGACCAGTTCTCCTGGCCCATTTTCCCTGGACTTAGATATTAGTTTAATACTGTTTTTTATATCCCATAAATGAATGCAGTCATTTTATATCTGTCGTTTGGTTCTGGTTCATTTCTCTCAGCATGATACTCTCCATGTACTCTCATATATAAGCAAATTTCATGCCCTCATTTTTCCTAACAGCTGTGTAGTATTCCATTGTGTGGATGTGCCATAGTTTCTTTATCCAGTCATCTGTTCTCAGGGACTCAGGTTGTTTCCAGATTTGAATAATGTGAATAATTGTGAATATTCACTATTGTGAATAATGCTGCAATGAACACAGTGGTTCAGATGATGTTTCTGCTTTGTGCTTGGGGCCCCCAGGGTATATTTCTAGAGGTGGCATTGCACAGTCAAAAGGGAGCTCAGCACTCTTTACAATAGCCAGAATCTGGAAAAAACCTGAGTGCCCAAGAATAGATGACTGGTTAAAGAAACTTTGGTACATTTACACAATGGAGTACTACGTAGCTGTTAGAAAAGACGAAGTCACAAAATTTACATACAAGTGGTACTACATGGAAAGTTTCACGTTAAGCGAAATGACTCAGAAAGAAAGGGATAGACATAGAAAGATTGCATTCATCTGGGGAACATAAAGTAACAAAATAGGAGACTAACACCCAAGAATGGCCGAGATTAGTACCAGGAATTTTACTCCATGGCTTGGAGGCCAACCACACATAGTAGGGGAAAAGGGAGCTCAGATAAAGAAGGGAATATCAAATAAAGGTGTTTGAGGATTCTCCCAGGATGGGAGAAGCATGCGGAAAGTAGACTATAGACTAAACATGCTTGTCACCCATTGGCTCTTTTGCAAACCACAACACCCATTAAGAGAGAGAGAACAAAAGGGAATGCCCTGCCACAGAGGCAGGGTGGGATGGGGGGGGGATGGGGGGTGGGAGGGATACTGGGATCCGTGGTGGTGGGAAATGGGCACTGGTGGCGGGATGGGTATTTGATCATTGTATAATTGAAACCCAAGCACAAAAATGTGTAAGTCTGCAACTGTACCTCATGATGTCTTACTATTAAAAATTTTTTTAATAAAAAAAAACAATAAAAAAAGGGGAGCTCAGTTTCTAGGTTGTTTTTTTTCTGTATGTATGCTTTTTGGTCACATCCAGCGATGCACAGGGGTTACTCCTGGCTCATACACTCAGGAATTACTCCTAGCGGTGCTAAGGGGACCATATGGGATGCTGGGAATTGAACCCGGGTCAGCCACATAAAAGGCAAACGCCCTACTCGCTGTGCTATTGCTCCAGCCCCAGTTTCTAGTTTTTTTGGGTATGTTCATATTGTTTTCCAAAGGGCTGGGCAAGTCTGAATTCCCATCAACAATAAATGAGAGTCCCTTTCTCTCCCCATTTGCCCCAATTCTTGTTCTTGTTTGTTTGTATGTGCGCCAGTTTCTGTGGTGTGAGATGATATTATTGATTTAATTTTCATCTTCCTGATGTTTAGTGACATAGAGCATTTTTATGTGACTTTTGGACATTCATATTTTATATTTGAGGCAGTTTGTATTCATTTCTTCTCGCAATTTTTGATATGGTTGTGTAACTGTGTGTGTCTCTGTGTTTGTAAACTGCTTCCAGTGCTGTGTATGTTCTTGATATTAAACCCTTATCAGATGGGTTCTGGGTGAATAGTTTTTCCACTTCTGTGGGCTGTCTTTGTATCTTGCTCATGTTTCTTTTAAGCTGTAGAAGCTTCTTAGTTTAATGTAATCCCATGTTAATATTTGCTTCCACTTAATTGGTCAGCAGCTTTTTATCTTTGAAGATTCCTTGAGTTTCAGTGTCTTGGAGGGTTTTGCCTAAATTTTCTTCCATGTACCTAATGGGTTCTGGTCTGATGCTATGGTCTTTAATCCACTTTAATCTGAGTTTTGTGAATGGCATTAGGTAGAAGTCTGAGCACAAGATTTTACATGTGGCTGTCCAGTTTTCCCAGCACTACTTGTTAAAGAGACGTTCTTTGCTCCACTTCATATCTCTTTCTCCTTTAGGTGATAGTATATTTTAGGGTCTGTGCCAGGATATTCAATTTTATTCCAATTAGTCTTTGTGTCTGTCTTTTTTCCCAATATATACCATGCTGTTCAATTTCTACTGCTTTGTAGTAGAGTTTAAAGTTGAGGAAGGTGTCTCCATCTTCCCCCCCCCCCGCCCGAGAATTATTAAACCTATTCATGGGGGTTTATTGTTTCATACAAATTTCAGAAGTGTTTGATCAATTTCTTTAAAAAATGTCACGGGTTTCCTTATAGAGAACACATTGAATCTGTATAATGCTTTAGGGGCTATTGCCATTTTGACAAAGCTAATTCTCCCAATCCATGAGCAAAGGGTGTGTTTCCATTTCCTCTTGTCCTTTTATTTCTTGAAGAAGTGTTTTATAGTTTCCTTTGTACATGTTCGTTACCTCTTTAGTTAAGGTGAATCTGAGGTACTTGATTTTCTGTGACACAATTGTGAACGGGATTTTTTCTAATATCACTTTCTTCTCTTTCATTATTTGCATATAGGAAAGCCACTAACTTTTGGATATTGATCTTATAACCTGTCACTCTAACATACAAATCTATTGTTTCTAGGAGCTTTTTGGTAAAGAATTTAGGATTCTCTATGCAAATAGTGAGAGCTTGATTTATTCCTTTCCTATCTGGATTCCCTTCATTTTTTCTTCCCTGATTGCTATGGCGAGTAGTTCCAGTACTATAATGAATAGAATTGACAAGAGTTGGCAACTGTGTCTTATACCCAATTTCAGAAGGAACGCTTTTATTTTTTTGCCATTGAAAACAATGCTTGTTCAACAGACTTGATCCAGAGACACAGCAGTGAATCCTGGAAGAGAGCAGCTTGCCAGAGATCTCTCTGGACCCTGTACCAAGCCTATTCCATTAGGACACCTCAGATGGAGCAGATGTGCTCTTTTCACCCACTCCAGATGAAATCCCAGTGGCCTTGAGCTTCCAGAAGCAAAACCCAGGTATGCAGGTTTGAGACTCCAGGCTACATGGCAGCAGCAGAGACAGGCGTCCCTTTCTATCTCCCCACCCACTTAGGGTCCTGGTTGTCATGCCCATGATCTACATCTAGGCAGCATCTCAATGCATCAACAAACTTGAACCAGAGACATTCCCAGATGAATCTCAAATTGGACCTGTTCCCACCCCAATCATTTACAATGTTAGAATTCCAGGACCTTTCATGATATTCGTAATAATCAACAGAAAATAAATTATCTAGTCCTCTGCCCCGCTGCTGGCAGGCTTCGATGGTGGTGGGAAAGTTTGAAATTATGGTGATGGGAAAATGTAATTGTTGGGATTGGTGTTGAATTATTGAATTTTATCAATTAATGTGAAAAACCTTATGAAAATAAAATTTAAAAAATGATGCTTGCCATGGGCTTGTGGTAGATGGCTTTGACTATATTGAAAGTTTCTTCAAATTTCATTTTGTAGAATGTTTTTTTTTGTATCATGAATTGATGTCGTATCTTCTCAAAAGCTTTTTTTACATCTATTTCTATGATCATCTGGGTTTTATCTTTTATCTTATTGATATTATGAATTAAGTTGATGAGCTTGTGAATTGCCGCAGGTTGAATTTAGGTTGACCTTGGGGATGGAGCACAGCGGGGAGGATGTTTGCCTTGCAAGTGCCCAATATGGCTGACCCGAGTTCGATTCCTTCACCCCTCTCGGAGAGCCCAGCAAGCTCCCGAGAGTACTCACCTGCGGGGAAAAGCCTGATATCATATCTGATATGCCAAACACAGTAACAACAAGTCTCAAAATGGAGACGTTACTGGGCCCGCTCGAGCAAATTGATGAACAACGGGACAACAATCGATGGACAACGGGAGGACAGTGATAGTGACAGTGAGCTTGTGAATGTTAAACTGTCCTTGCAACCTGGAGATGAATCCCACTGGTCATGGTGTACAATCTTTTTGATGCATCATTGGATTCTATTAGTTAATGTTTTGTTGAGTATTTTTGTATCTGTTTTCATCAGGGGTATATATTTTTGTGTTTGATCTCTGTTTTGGATATCAGGGTGGTATTTGTCTCAAAACACTGTTCAGGAATCTTTCTGTTTCTTCAATTTCCTGGAAAAGCTTGAAAATGACTAGTAATAGGTTCTCTTTAAACGTTTTAAAGAATGCACTATTGAATCCATCTGGACCTGGGCTTTTGCTTCTGGGAAGACTTTTGATTATCATTTCAATTTCCTTGATGATGATAGGTTTGTTCAGGTATTGCAGATCTTCTTGATTCAGTCTTGGAAGGATTTATCTATTTCTTCAGAGTTCTCTTCTTTATAATGACCTGTTCTCCGTCCTTGAAAAATGTTGTCTGAATTTGGATAGAGATTGCATTGAATTTATATAGTAGTTTAGTTAAGATGGTAATTTTGACAATATTGATTCCTCCAACCCACAAACATGGAAAGGTTTTTCAGTTCCTAAGTTATCTTTAATTTCTTTCTTTAGTGTTTTGAAGCTTTTATGATATAAGTCTCTCACCTCTTTTGTTAAGTTGATTCCTAGATACTTGATGTTTTTGGACACTGTTTTAAATGGGGTAGGCTCTGATCTCTTTCTGCTCTGATTCATCATTGGTACATAGGAATGTAAACAATTTTTATGCATTGACTTTGTAGCTGACTTTTATGCATTCACTTTGCTTTATTGGTGTACTGTTTCTAGGAGCTTTTGTGTGGACTCTTCAGGGTCCTCAATGTATATGGTAATGTCTCTTGCAAAACATTATGTGACTTCCTCTTTGCCAAATTGTATCCCTTTGATTTCCTTTTCTTGCATGATTAGTGTTATTAGGACTTCTAATACAATGTTGAATAAGAGTGAGGACAGTGGTAATCCTTGTTCTCTGCCTGAACTCAGTGGAAATTCTTTCCATTTTTTTACTACTGTAACACTGTTGCACTGTCCTCCCATTGTTCATCAAAATGCTCGAGCGGGCACCGAGCATCATTTTGCTTGAACGGACAACACCTCCACTACCCAGCCGCCACACTCCAGGATGCTTTCCGGACCTGCGCGGCCACTTCGCGGCCGTGCGACACATCATAAGAAAGTAAATACCCATCTTCCGGAATTGTCGTACCATATTTGATAGGGTTCAAATATGGTAACACCTACAAGGCTGATTAGAAGTCGCCCCAAAAGCCTCTATGCCTCTCAGAAAGACTGGCAAGCTACCGAGAGTATTCCGCCCACACGGAAGAGCCTGGCAAGCTATCCGTTGTGTATTCGATATGCCAAAACCAGTAACTACAACTGGTCTCATTCACCTGACCCTGAAGGCTTCACCGACATGGCAGCACTGAGAAAGATGAGAAAGGAGAGGCCGACAAAATCTCAAGGCCGACCTAGGCTGCCACAATGAAGGAAGACAAAAATGATTGTCTGTACTTTCAATGCACGTACGCTAGCATCAGATGCATCCATCGAGGACCTGATGGTACAAGCGCGAATGCTCAAGTACGACATCATTGGTCTGACCGAGACAAGAAGGCACGAATCTCACCATGCCGTTTTCGACACTGGAGAAGAATTGTTCCTCGGAACATGCGATAAAAGAGGTGTTGGAGGCGTCGGTGTTCTTGTCAACACAAACTTGGCCAAGAGCATTGATTCATTCGAATGCCTAACAACCCGAATCGGACGTTTACATTTGAATAGATGTGGCTCACTGCCTGCAGTTTCTATCTTAGTTGTCTACGCACCAACATCTCATTATGATGAAAGAGAAATCGAGAAGTTCTACATGGAGCTGGAGAAGTTCTATAAAGAAGACCACACCTTCTACAAGATCATTGTGGGTGATTTTAATGCCAAGATAGGACCAAGAAGATCAGCTGAAGAACTTCACATCGGGACCCATGGCCTTGAATGGAACGAACAGGGTGAGAGACTGTCTGAGTTCATCATGTCGACCAAGACCATCCATGGTAACTCACAGTTCCAGAAGGCAGAATCTAAACGTTGGACATGGGAGTCTCCCCGTGGACAATTCCACAACGAAATAGACCACATCATATTCAATCGACAGTTTTGCCTGACCGATGTCCCGTTGTCCCAAAATTATGAACGGGATTGGACCACCGTCTCCTTCATGCAAAATTCTACTTCACAGAGCGGGGATAAAGGGCTGCAAAGTTCAAAAAGAGAACTCCCAGAACGACCACCAACTGGGAACTCTTTGGCACTATTACGGCAACATGGGAAGATGCCATTGTTGACAACACTGACGAGGAATACGATTGACTGGTTCAGCACCTCCATGAATGTGCGAGGAACGCCAAGAGAGGGATAGCCACAAAAAATCGCCTGTCTTCGAAAACTCTTGAGCTAATTCGCCAGCGTGGTTTGGCACATGCCTCAGGCAACCACAAGCTAAAGTCCGAGCTCGCAAAGCAGTGCAGAGATGCGATCAAGGAAGACCTCAAAGAGAGAAGAGCAGAAGTACTGGTAGATGGGGCAGAACCCGGGAAAAGTATTCGTAACGCCCGCCTGTACTTCGTCAACTACAAGACCAAGATGACTGCCCTCCGATGTCCTGATGGATCCATCACATCCTCCAGAACGGCAATGGAGAAGATTATCCATGACTTCTACTCAAATCTCTTCGATAGCCATGTCCACTTGCCGACATACCAAATTCCATGGGATGGATATGTCGTTCCCAACGTTCTCCCTTCCGAAATCCGACACAACATTTCGTCGGTAAAGAAACAAATAGCACCCAGCCCAGACAAGGTCAGACCTGAACACCTGAAGAACCTGCCGTCAGTACTCATCAATACACTGGCTCGGCTCTTCACTCGCTACCTGTCTGAATGCAAGGTTCCGTCCCAATGGAAAACCAGCAGGACCGTAATACTGTTCAAGAAGGGAGACATCCATGACATTGGCAACTATCGCCCGATCTGCCTATTGTCTGTCATCTACAAGCTGTTCACTCGAGTCATCCTAAATAGGATTGGCAGAACACTAGATGAAGGACGACCATGCGAGCAAGCAGGGTTCCGCAAAGGATTCAGCACCATCGACCATATCCACACCATAACCAAGCTCATTGAGGTTTCTCGGGAGTTCAAGATGCTGCTCTGTTTAACATTCATTGATTTAAAGAAGGCCTTTGATTCTGTTGAGATGGAAGCGGTCATTGAAGCCCTAGCCAATCAGGGCATTCAAGCCCAATACATCAGGATTCTCCGTGAGCTGTATTGCGGATTCACTACCAGGATCTCACCATTCTACAAAGAAGTGATCGTTGATGTCAAGAGAGGGGTTCGGCAGGGTGATACTATTTCACCGAAACTCCTCAGTGCCACCCTCGAGAACATCATGTGATGACTGGAATGGGAAGGAATGGGAGTGAAGATAGATGGTCGGCAACTACACTACCTCCGCTTTGCTTATGACATTGTTTTAATGACACAAAACATCAGCCAAGCAGCACAAATGCTGGCCGACTTTGACCGTGAGTGTGGAAAGGTAGGACTACAGCTGAATCTTACGAAGACAATGTTTATGAGAAACAGCCTCGTTCCTGATGCCCCATTCACTATCAACGGAACAACCATCTCCGAATGCAACAGCTATGTGTACCTAGGTCGAGAAGTCAACATGACAAATGACCTGGCACCCGAGCTGTGCAGGAGGAAGAGAGCGGCTTGGAACGCCTTCAAGAACGTCGAAGAAACAGCTAAGAGGACGAAGAACCTCAGGCTCCAGGCACATCTCTTTGATTCCACTGTTCTTCCTGCATTAACATATTCCTCAGAGACCTGGGCCCTACACAAACAAGATCAGAATGCTGTTCAGGTCTCCCAAAGAAGAATAGAAAGAGCTATGCTTGGAATATCACGTTTCACTCAAATGAGAGAAAGAATCCGGAGTTCAGACATCCATCGACGATCAAGAATCAGGGACGCTGTCTCATATGCCAAGGTGTCGAAAATCAGATGGGCTGGTCATGTAATGATATTTAAAGACGACCGCTGGACTAGAGCTGTTACCGACTGGATTCCACGGGATGTCAAAAGACCGCGTGGCCGCCCACCTACCAGATGGTCAGACTTCTTCGTCAAGATCATGAACGATCGGTTTGAGGCTCTTCATGTTCTCAGAGCGAACAGATGCCATTGGGCTACAGTAGCATGTGACAGGGACAAATGGATACGTTACTGGCACCCGCTCGAGCAAATTGACGACTAACGGGAAGTTATGTGATAAAGTGATTTAGTGATGCTCGAGCAGGCACCAGTAACATCTCCATTGTGAGACTTATTGTTACTGTTTTGGGCATATCTAATATGCTACGGGGAGGTTGCTAGGCTCTGCCCTGTGGGCGGGATACTCTTGGCAGTTTGCTGGGCTTTCCGAGAGGGATGGAGGAATTAAACCTGGGTCGGTCTCATGCAAGGCAAATGCCCTACCCGCTGTGCTATCGCTCCAGCACAGATTTGATGTGAGAGCGTTCTGGTTGCAAGATCTGTCAGCCCATTGATTGCCAGGATTGATTCGGCTGATCTGGCTGGTTAGGCGGGTGTCCCCTTCCTCCCTCACTGTTCAATGTGTGTACCTCCTGAAGCTGTGCGCTCGGTCAAAGAGGATGGCCTTCCCCAAATAGAGATAGATCAGTCTTCGGTCAAGGGTATACAAGTTGCTGTGCTCCCCTGCTAGAACCTCCAAACCATTTTTTTACCATTATGAATAATAGTGGTTATGAGATTTTCTACATATACCTGTGTTATTTGGAGGAAGGTTCCTCTCACCTCTATTTTACTGAGGATATTTGCCATCAGTAGGTGCTGGGTCTGGTCAAAAGTTTTCAGTGCATCAATTGATACAACCATGTGATTTTTATCGTTTCTCTTACTCATTGTTTTCTAATAACAATCAATTATTGTGTTAATTGATTTGCGTATACTGAACTATCCTTGCATCCATGGGATTAATCATAATTGATCAAGGTATAATTTTTATGTGCTCTTTGCTATGATTTTGTTGAGGTTAAACCTGTCCCATGTCCAATACCAGCTGCCCCATTGAGAGGAGACTGGAGAGTGCACAGTGGAAGCAGAGAAATATCTGCCAGAAGCTAAAATGTCACCACATGTCATGCAACAGCAAAGGGGCGCAGATGCCAATCAGTTCAGTTTTCCACCATTCATGACATACCTAAAGAGGTTTGATTATACTGAGCCTAGAGCATCCAATTAAGTACAACAAACATAAAAAATACCTAAAACTTTACACTCCACAGTACTCATTAGAAGGTATTTTGACATCAGTTCAAATGCTAGGCTAAAGCCATAGCATACAGGGTAGGGCATTTGTCTGCATGCAGTTGACCTGGGTTCGATACCTCTACCCTTCTCAGAGACCTCAGAAAGCTACTGAGTGTATTCCGCCCACAAGGCAAAGCCTGGCAATCTACCCGTGATGTATTTAATATGCCAAAAACAGTACCAACAAGTCTCACAATGGAGACGTTTACTGGTGCCCGCCTGAGCAAATTGATGAACAACGGGAGGACAGTGCATCAGTGTTACTAGGATCACACTTCCTCCTGTGGACACAAGAAATAGCTTATGTAGGTGGGGGGGAGGGGAATCTACTTTTAGAAAGGACAGTTTTTGCAGATTGGTGTGTGACAGGATGGAGTTACTTCCCTTGTGCATAAAGATGCTCTGATAAACATTTCATTATATCTCCCTAAACCTAAACAAAAGTTTTACTGAGTTGTTAATTGGGACTTTTGGGAAAGGACAGCTAAGAAAACCTTTCTACATTGAAACAAACAGTTCCGGTCCAAAAGTGTTTGCACTTTGTCTTCCGTGGTGCTTGCTATTGTTTTTCTTTAGAATCTAGCTCTCAGTTCCTTCGGTGCCAATTTAGAGGGGGCTGCTGGAAAATGAGAAGTAATGGCACTGTACAGGGAAGTCCCCAACACAAGTTGGAGTGCCATGAGATAAGATGCCACAGTTAATCCTTCTCAGAAAACAGCTGGGATTAAATAATAAACACAAAAAAACACACCAGACATAAAGAAGGAGGGCATTCACTTGCAAGAGGGTGGTGCTGTGTGGGTGGTCACAAGGAAGCCTGTGTGCCCAGGAGAGACCTCTACCCCAGGGAAGTTCCCCAATACCTGAGCAGGTGGCTGGACATGTGGGCCCAGGGCTCCAGCTCAGTCCATGAGTGTCTGCAACTTCCAACGGTCTTATCACTCACGCACCTGAGAGTCTTTTCTTCACACCTTTCCCCAGGGACTCAGTCTTGGGGGAGGCCTGAATCAGGCGGCCTCACACCTGCCCATGGGGAGAGAGAATGAGTGGCAGGTGGGGTGGTAACTCCTCTTTCTCTCATCCTCCCACCCAGCTTTCGTTGCCTTTCCTACCCAACTCCTGCTTGGCTCTTTCTCCCTGTCTCTGTACCACGAAGGACAATTTCTGCTCGGGTGTTGGTTTTCCCGTCACTCTTCCCAGAGCCCAGATACACAAAGCAAAAGCTGAGTCAGATGTCTTTCCTGTCTTGGTTGTGTGACATCAGATGCTCTAGTCCTGAAAATGCAATAGTGGCCCAATCCCCAACATTCGATGCACAAAATCAGCATTCACAATGAGCCAAATATGTCATGAAAATCTTTTTTTAAAATTTTTATTAGTGAGACACCATGAGATACAGTTGTAGACTTACTAATTTTGTGCTTGGGTTTCAATTATACAATTATCAAATACCTATCCCTCCACCAGTGCCCATTTCCCACCACCACGGATCCCAGTATCCCTCCCATCCCCCGTCCCCCATCACACCCTGCCTCTGTGCCAGGGAATTCCCCTTTGTTCTCTCTCTCCTTTTGGGTGTTGTGGTTTGCAAAAGAGGCATTTAGTGGCAATCATGTTTGGAAGACACAAAGAATCTCCTTCCATCCTGAAGACCCACACAGCTGTTATGTAAGAATCTTCCAGAAGTAGGCTGTGTTTGTTCACGATAAATCTGCACAAAGTGATGTTCTCCGACAATGAACAATATTAGAAGAGTGATTCGCTTGATTGGAAACAGCTATTGTAACCCCACCAGGAAAAAAAATAAATCTAGATGCTGTATTAATTGGAAAAATTATAGTATGTATTAATAATATCTCCGTGCATATAAGTCATGGGTACTTAGCAATCAAATGTCTTAGCATTGTTCTTAGCATTACAACCGTCCACACCTTCATTCAGAGAGGCTGGATGTTGGGCAGGTAAGGAAACCAAAGGCTGGACCCTCATAGTTGTTCACTTCTCCATCAGATTTTCAAAAACTAGAAATAGAAGCTCATACCTGGGGAGGAGAGCAAGGGTGATGCCACTTTAATTTCACCATCTAGATGGGATGGGGGAGAGAGAAATATTAGAAATGGTCAAATACTAAACATACTTTTATATTCACATATTTTCCTATTAACACTATTTGAATGTGATTATTCAAATCAGAACAAGTCAATGTGCAGATTATATCTATACCGCTGATACTTATCCTGCGAGTAGGATTTGTCACATCCTTTTCATAGGAGGAAACTCACCCGGAGAAGGTAAATAACGTGTTTATGGTCTCAAGGCTCATTTCAGGAAAGGCACGACTTTGAGCTTAGATCTGGGCTCTAGGGCCCACATTTATTCCAACATTGAAGACTCCCTCTTTTTCACTGTTTTTCGGAACACACTCAGTGATGCCCAGGGGATCACTAGGGCATGGTTCTGGTGCTTCCTCCTGGAGGTGCACGTGCTGGATGCCACAGGGCCAGCTCCTGGCCTGGGAAACTCCTGATATGAGATGGGTTTGGAGACAAGGCCAGCAGAGCAGCCCTTCTGGCAATTTGGCACATGAGTGTGTGGATGAGTGTGCGCATGTGTGTGAATCAATGTTCATATATGTGAATGTGTGTGCATGCTTGCATAAGTGTGCACTGTGTGCACATGTATGTGAATGTGTGTTCATGCAAGTGTTTGGGAGCGGGAACTCTGTGTGTCAAACTCCCTGAATTCCTGGATACCTGTAGCCCCTCTACTCACATGCTCAACATTTTGATTTCTGTGAATTAAAGAAGAAATTTTCATGATAAAAATGATGGGTTTTCCCAGAATTTTTCAGGTTCATTAAAATTCTTATCAGTATATGTTCCCTGAGCTAGCCCGTGGAAGTGAGCTGGGCAAACTGAGTCCGGGCCCCTCCCAGCCCCCGTGCCCCTTCCTTCTGCCCCTTCCCCTGCTGGGAGGCGCCCACTCTCCCACCCTCACCTCCTTGCCCCGTTCTTTCTTTCAAGACATGTTTTCCCTCAAAGATGAGTCTCCCTTGTCCCCCCTATTGCCCCTGCTCTACTCCATGTCTTCCTTTCATCTAGGTCCTCCTGGCATCTCCCCTGTCGAGTGCCCGTTTTCAGGCTTACCCCTGGGACACTGCAAGGTCAAACCCAGACTCTGTGTGAGACCCGAAAAAAGATTTAGCCTTAGTGCTCCAGAGGTTGGGGCTGCCTTCAGCTCTGGGGCTTAGGTGGGGAGAGGGGAGATTTCCTCCACAGAGGCTAGCTGAGAAGGACAGAACCAAATCTCTGAGTACCTTGACTGGTTTCTGGGTCCAAACTTGCTGAAGTCCCATCACCTCCCTGACTACCCTGGAACCATCGCCAGAGAGACTCACTAATCAAAGGGTCCCCAGGGGCATCTCCTTACTATTATTATACTTAGGGGGTAAAATTTGATCCAAAGCCTGCACTGCTCAGGAGCTATTACTCACTCTGTGCTCAGGAGTGACCCCTGGAGCTGCTCTGGGCCTATGTGTGTTGCCAAGAATTGAATCAGGGTAAGCCACATACAATTATCTCCTGTTATATCCCTCAACTCTCTCATTATTTTTTAGTTTTAAAAATGCTGTATGTGGAGGTGGGGGGGGGGGGGGGGATAATGGCCAGAAGACAGTACAGTGGGTAGATTGCTTGCCTTGCACGCAGTCAACTCAGTTTCAGTCCCTGGCACTATTTATGGCCCCCTTTAACACCACCAGGACTCATCCCTGTGTAGAACCAGGAGCAAGCCCTGAGCACAGCCTTGGGTAGCCCTCATACATAAACAAGTAAAGGATAGCTAGGAAGCTGCATTCAGAACTATGTCAGTTCCCCAGGTCAACCAGGATCCCCAAAGACTCTGGAAAGCCTCACCCCCAGACCCATGAATTCATAGCATGAGTACTGCACTCATAAATGCTTCCTTTACCCAGGTCACTTTCCCCAGTGGAGCATTTCTTCACTTCGTATCTCACTTAGAGGACACTCCCAAATTCTACCCACAGACATTCATGCATACAACAGCATACAGAAGTCATATCAATGGTACAAAAGGCACAATGAGAAAGTAGCACAGGATCCCACCACACTTAGTGACCAAAAGTGGCAGCCCTTAAGACTCCATAATTAATACCCAGTTAAACGACCTTTCTGATAAAGACTTGAGGTAGGGAATGTTGAGGATGTTTAAGGAACTCAAAAAAGCAATGGAGTGGACAGCCAATAAAACACAAGAGGATATGAGAAGAGAAATGTGAAAACTATAAGCAGAAATGACAGAACTAAAGAATTTGGTAAGTGATACAAAAACTCACTGGAAGGCATTTTCAGCAGAGTAACAGTAGCTGAAGTCAAAAATGAGTCAATTCCAAGATGAAATGCAGAGAATTTCCAAAGATGGAATAAAAATCCAAAATAATAAGGCAGAAGATAGAATAAAGACTCAAAATAAATGAACATCAAATAAGAGAACTGTGGAATGAATCGAGAAGAGTATCACAAGAATCATTGGTGTCCTGGAGCGACAGAAAGGAGCAAGTGTCAAATTATCATTGCTGAGAAATTCCCAGAGCTGGAGACGGCAAGCCTCCAGATCCAGGAGGCCCAAAAGGTGCCAGCTAAAATAGCCCCAAATAAAAACAACCCAAGAAACATCCTATGCACATTAACCAAAATATAGAGAGAATACTGAAAGTCGCAAATCAAAGAAAGAAAGTATATAAAAAAAAAGAGCATCAATTAGCATTTCAGCAGATTTATCATAAGAGACCCGCCAGCATCGAAGGATATTTAACTATAATTTTTAAATATATCTCAATTCGTGAGATATAATTTTCCTTAAAAAAACTGAGCAAATGAACGCCTCACCAAGAATACTTGATTCAGCCAGACTCTCATTCAGACTTGAGGAACAATACTCAACTTCATAGATAAACAACAGCTCAGGAACTTCATAGACTTGAAACCATCTCTGCAAGAGGCTATTCTAAGAAGGATAACTATCACAAACACATAAAACTCTTCTTCTTTCTCCTCCAGCTCAGTCATTATTTGAACCTGGGACTTGGCTTTGCCTGCGTACACACCCTAGGCATCCTCTAGGACCCTGGGACGCTCACCATCCCTGAGCCTCTTCCTGTTCATCACCAACACTGCGCCTGGTCTTCTTCCTCCCCCAGGTCAGTCATTATTCAAACCTGGGACTTGGCTTTGCCCGCATATGCACCCCAGGCGTCCTCTAGGACCCTGGGACACTCACCATCCGTGAACCTCTTCCTGTTCGTCCCCAACACCGTGCCTGGTCTTCTTCCTTCCCCAGGTTGTACCCACCCCAAACCAGGTATCCATAGGGGGCATGGCATCAGCAGTAGTGGGCGTGGTCTCTGCATAGGTGGGCGTGGCCTAATTTTTGACCGTCAAAGCCTGGCAAGCTACCCGTGATGTATTCGATATGCCAAGCACAGTAACTAGTCTCCCAATGTAACTAGGCCGTTCAAGCAAGAACATAGCTAATTAAGAAAAGGATTCAGTAGATGAAATAAAAAAACTCAGTGTGTGCCCTCAATAGTAGAAAGGCTACTCTTGGGAACATATCCCGAAGAGGCAAAAACGTACAGTCAAAATGATATTTGCACTTCTATATTCACTGCTTCACTGTTCACAATAGCACAAATTTGGTAAATACCCGAGTGCCCAAGAACAGATGACTGCTTAAAGAATCTTTGGTACTTCTACACAATGGAATACTATGCAGCTGTTAGAAAAGATGAAGTCATGAAATTTGCATTCAAGTGGTTCTACATGGAAAGTATCATGCTAAGTGAAATGAGAGAGAAAGAGAGGGACAGTCATAGAAAGACTGCACTCATCTGGGGAATATAAAGTAACAGAATGGGAGTTGAATGCCCAAGAATAATTGAGATAAGTACCAGGAGGTCTGCTCGAGGGTTTGGAAGCTAGTCTCACATGAGGGGAAAAAGTAGATCAGATAAAGAAGTAAACACCAAGTAAAGAATGTTTGGAGGACTCCCTTGGGATGCAAGATGCGGGTTGAAAGTAGACTATAGACCGAACACGATGGCCACTCAAACCCTCTATTGCCAACTACAACACCCTAAAATGAAAGAGTGAGAAAAATAGAATACCCTGCCACAGAGGTAGGGTGGGGTGGGATGGATAAGTTGTGGTGTTGGGAGGGCTACTGGAATCATTGGTGGTGGAGAATGGGCACTGGTGAAGGGATAGGTACTCGATCATTGTAAAACTGAAACCCAAGCACGAAAGTTTGTAAGTCTACAACTGTGCCTCATGGTGTTTCACTAATAAAAAAATAAATTAAAAAACACTAAAATTCTACAGAAATATGGCAGAAACCTCCATGTCTCTCTCAATAGTCACTTAGTCACTTAACTTCCCGTTAGTCGTCAATTTGCTCGAGCGGGCGCCAGTAACGTCTCCATTTGTCCCTGTCGCGTGCTAGTGTAGCCCAATGGCATCTGTTAGCTCCGGGAACATGAAGGGCCTCAAACCGATCGTTCATGATCTTCAGGAAGAAGTCTGACCATCTGGTAGGTGGGCGGCCACGCAGTCTCTTGACATCCCGTGGAATCCAATCAGTAACAGCTCTAGTCCAACGGTCGTCTTTAAATCTCATTACGTGACGAGCCCATCTGATTTTCGACACCTTGGCAAATGAGACAGCGTCCCTGATCCTTGATCGTCGACGGATGTCAGAACTCCGGATTCTTTCTCTCAATTGAGTGAAACGTGATATTCCAAGCATAGCTCTTTCTATTCTTCTTTGGGAGACCTGAATGGCGTTCTCATCTTGTTTGCGTAGGGCCCAGGTCTCTGAGGCATATGTTAATGCAGGAAGAACAGTGGAATCAAAGAGATGTGCCCGGAGCCGGAGGTTCTTCGTCCTCTTAGCTATTTCTTCGACGTTCTTGAAGGCGTTCCAAGCCGCTCTCTTCCTCCTGCGCAGCTCGGGTGCCAGGTCATTTGTCATGTTGACCTCTCGACCTAGGTACACATAGCTGTTGCATTCGGAGATGGTCGTTCCGTTGAGAGCGAATGGGGCGTCAGGAACAAGGCTGTTTCTCATAAACATTGTCTTCGTAAGATTCAGCTGTAGTCCTACCTTTCCACACTCACGGTCAAAGTCGGCCAGCATTTGTGCCGCTTGGCTGATGTTTGGTGTTATTAAAACAATATCATCAGCAAAGCGGAGGTGGTGTAATTGCCGACCATCTATCTTCACTCCCATTCCTTCCCATTCTAGTCGTCGCATGATGTTCTCGAGGGTGGCACTGAAGAGTTTCGGTGAAATGGTATCACCCTGCCGCACCCCTCTCTTGACATCAACGATCACTTCTTTGTAGAATGGTGAGATCCTGGTAGTGAATCCGCAATAGAGCTCACGGAGGATCCTGATGTATTGGGCTTGAATGCCCTGATTGGCTAGGGCTTCAATGACCGCTTCCGTCTCAACAGAATCAAAGGCCTTCTTTAAATCAATGAACGTTAAGCAGAGCGGCATCTTGAACTCCCGAGAAACCTCAGTGAGCTTGGTTATTGTGTGGATATGGTCGATGGTGCTGAATTCTTTGCGGAACCCTGCTTGCTCGCATGGTTGTCCTTCATCTAGTGTTCTGCCAATCCTATTTAGGATGACTCGAGTGAACAACTTGTAGATGACAGACAATAGGCAGATCGGGCGATAGTTGCCAATGTCATGGATGTCTCCCTTCTTGAACAGTAGTACGGTCCTGCTGGTTTTCCATTGGGACGGAACCTTGCATTCAGACAGGTAGCGAGTGAAGAGCCGAGCCAGTGTATTGATGAGTACTGACGGCAGGTTCTTCAGGTGTTCAGGTCTGACCTTGTCTGGGCCGGGTGCTGTTTGTTTCTTTACCGACAAAATGGCGTGTCGGATTTCGGAGGGGAGAACGTTGGGAACAACATACCCATCCTGTGGAATTTGGTATGTTGGCAAGTGGACATGGCTATCGAAGAGATTTGAGTAGAAGTCATGGATAATCTTCTCCATTGCCGTTCTGGAGGATGTGATGGATCCATCAGGACGTCGGAGGGCAGTCATCTTGGTCTTATAGTTGGCGAAGGACAGGCGGGCCTTACGAATACTTTTCCCGGGTTCTGCCGCATCTACCAGTACTTCTGCTCTTCTCTCTTTGAGGTCTTCCTTGATCGCATCTCTGCACTGCTTTGCAAGCTCGGACGTTAGCTTGCGGTTGCCTGAGGCATGCGCCAAACCACGCTGGCGAATTAGCTCAAGAGTTTTCGAAGATAGGCGACTTTTTGTGGCTATCTCTCTCTTGGCGTTCCTCGCACATTCATGGAGGTGCTGAACCAGTCGATCGTATTCCTCGTCAATGTTGTCAACAATGGCATCTTCCCATGTTGCCGCAATAGTACCAAAGAGTTCCCAGTTGGTGGTCATTCTGGGAGTTCTCTTTTTGAACTTTGCAGCCCTTTCTCCCCGCTCTGTGAAGTAGAATTTTGCACGAAGGAGATGGTGGTCCGATCCCGTTCGAAATTTTGGGACAACAGCGACATCAGTCAGGCAAAACCGTCGATTGAATATGATGTAGTAATAGTAATGACCTAAATGCACCAATTGAGAGACACAGAGTGGCAGGATGAATTAGAAAATTAATCTAACATCCTGCTACTTATAAGAAACATATTTGAACAGTAAAGGAAGACACGGACTCAAAGTCAAAGGTTGGAAGAGAATATTTTAAGCGAACAACCCTCAGAAAAAGACTAATATAGCCATACTGGTATCATACAACACTGACATCAGGATTAAAAAGTTCTAAGAGACAGAGAGGGCCATTTCTTAATGATCAATGGATGTGTACATCATGAAGAACTCACTCTCCAAAATTATATGCATCTAATGAAGTACCAGCAAAAACATAAAACAATTGCTGATAGATTTGAAATAAGACTGGTAAAAACACAGTGATACTTGGATATTTCTACACCATTCCATCATCACTTTAAAAATCACCTGACTAAAACTCAGTGCTGAAATACTGGACTTGAAGGAAGGAATGGGTATCTACTAGGCCACAAAACATACCTCCATAAAGTCAAGGAAACAGAAATATTGTCAACTCTTTTCTCAGAACATAGTGCTTTGAAAATAGAAGTTAATCACAAACAGATATGGAGAAACAATACAAACACCTGGAAAGTAGTGAGCTGGGTTGTTCAGTATTTAAGAACACTACTAAACAACCAGTGTGTCAGAGAGGAAATCAAATGAGACAAATGAGAATGAGGACACGACCTACCCGGATTCATTTGGCACAGCAAAAGTGATATTAAGAGGATTGTTCATAGCTATGGAAACATTCATCAAGAAGGAGAAAAGGGCCCACATAAATAACCTAACAGCACAGCTTGAGGAACTGGAAAATGACCAACGAAAGGAGACCAAGGAAGGCAGGAGGAAACAATAAAACTTAGCAGAAATTAACAAGTTGTAATTAAAATGATCTAAAAGATTAACAAAACCAATTGTTGGTTCTTTGAAAAAAACTTTGTAAACTACCAGGAAGACTCAGGGAGAGAGAGAGAGAGAGAGAGAGAGAGAGAGAGAGAGAGAGAGAGAGAGAGAGAGAGAGAGAACACCAATTAACCAATTTAAATTAACGGGTGTGATAGCACAACAGCTATCACAGAAATTTAAAGAGTCATCAGAGATTACTTTAAAAATCATTATGTCATGAAATGAGAGAACTTAGAAGTAAAGAATAAATTCTTAGACTCCTGTAATCTGTCAAAGCTGAACCAATATGATTTAGAATACCTGAACTGATTTCAAGGAAAGTGAAAGGGTAATCAAAAACCTTTCCCCCTAAAAAAATGCCCAGGACGAGATGAATTCACGAGCGAATTCTTCCAAATGTTTGAAGATCTATTCTAATCCTTTTCATTCTCTTCCAGGAATCAGTTTCAACAAAGCAAATAACACTGATATAAAAAGTAGACAGGGTACAAAAAAGGAGAATTATAGTCCAATATCATCTATGAACAAAGATGCAAATATCCTAAACAATTACTGGAAAATTGAATCCAAATATCCATTAAAAATTCATCCATCATGATCCAGTTTGATTTATCCCGGTAACAAGGATGGTTTAACAAATGAAAGTAAATCAATGTAAAACGCCATATCAATACCTGGGAACATAAAAATCTTAGAATCATACCAATAGATGCAGAGAGAGCATTTGACAAGATACAATACCTATGCATGATAAAAACTCTCAATAAAATGGGAATGGAAGGAACTTTCCTCAACATAGTCAAAGCCACTTATAAAAGCCCATAGCCAGCATTATATTCAATGAGAAAAAATGAAAATCCTTCCCGTTAGGATCGGGCACAAGAAAATTCTTTTCAATAGAGTATTTATTGGAAGTATTTGCCATAGCAGTTGGGCAAAAATAAAATAAAAAGATACCAAAGGCAACAAGATAGGAAAGGAAGAAGCCAAACACTCACTAATTGTGGATGACATGGTACTATGTTTAAAAAAACCCTAAGATTTCTATCAAATAAAAAGTTCCTGGAAACAGTAGATTTGTGCAGTAAAGTGGCACACTACAAAATTAATGAGCAAAAGTTCATTGCTTTCCCATATGCAAATAATGAAGTAAAAGAAATATTAAAATATAATCCTATTCACAATTGTGCATCAAAAGTCAAGTATCTAGGAATTGGTTCAACTAAAGAGGTGAAAGACCTAAAGAAAGAAAACTACAAAACACTACTTCAACAAATAAAAGAGAATACAAGAAAATGGAAACACATATGCTATTCATGGATTGAGCGGATTAATGCCACCAAAATGACAATACTCCCCAAAGCAGTACACAGATTCAATACAGTCCCTAAAAGGATACTGAGAACATTGTTCAAAGTAACAGATCAAATACTCTAGGAATTTATGTGGAAAAATAAGCTCTCCCCAGATAGCTAAAGTAATCCTCTGGGAAAAAGAATATGGGAGGATCACTTTCCCCAACTTCAAACTGGTTGTAAAGCGGTTATTATTATTATTATTATTATTATCATTATTATTATTTTGCTTTTTGGGGGTCACACTTGGCGATGCTCAGGGGTTACTCCTGGATCTGCACTCAGGAGTTACTCCTGGCAGTGCTCAGGGGACCATATGGGATGCTGGAATCGAACCTTGGTCGGCTGCGTGCAAGGAAAACGCCCTACCCTCTGTGCTATCTCTCAAGCCCCTGAAGCGGTTACAATTAAAACAGTATGATACTGGAATTAGGACAGACCTTTATATCAATGGAATAGAATAGAAAAACCCAGAGACAGATGCTCAGGTAAAAGAGCAGTTCATCTGTTTTTGCGGGGGGAGTGTCACACCTGGAGATTCACAAAGGTTACTCCTGGCTCATGCACTCAGGAATTACTCCTGGTGGTGCTCAGGGGACCATATGGGATGCTGGGAATTGAACCCAGGTCGGCAGCATGCAAGGCAAATGCCATACCCGCTGTGGTATTGCTCCAGACTTGGCAGTTAATCTTTTTAAAAGGAGTAAAAACTATGAAATGGATCCTCTTTAACAAATAGTGCTGGGAAAACTGGACTGCCACATGCAATAAAATGAGCTCAGGCTTCTTTCTAATATTATGCACAAAAACAAATAAATGTGAATGAAAGACCTACATATCAGACCTGAATCTATAATTCACATAGAGGAAAATTTAGGCAAAGTCCTCTATGACATTGAAGCTAGAACCATCTTTAAGAATGAAGTGCCACTGACCAAACAAATAGAAGCAAAGATAGACAAATGGGAGTACATTAAATTAAGAAGATTATGTACCTCAAAGAAAATGATGATCAGAATACAAAGACAGCAACAGACTGGAAGAAATTATTTGCCCAGCAAGCATCCAACAAAAGCTTAATATCTGAGATAGAGAAAGCACTGATAAAATACTCAATCAAATCCAACCCTATTGAATAATGAAATATCACCTCGTACCACAGAGACGGGCACTGATTAAAAAAGAACAACAACCAGTGTTGGCAAGGATGTGGAGGAAAAGGGACCCTTATTCACTGCTGGGAGAATGTCTATGGTACAGTGCTTTTGGAAGACAATATGGACATTCTTCCAAAAGCTAGGGATTGAGTTTCCATATGACCCAGCAGTTCTACTCCTGAGACTAACCCAAGGGCTCATTAGCAGAAATGAGAAAATAAATCTGCACTGCTGTGTTCATTGCAGCACTATATGAAATAGGCAGAATCTAGAAACAACCATATCCTCTTGAGTGTATGACTGGATAAATAAACTATGGTCCATATAGTACAGCGGGTAGGGCATTTGCCTTTCACGTAGCCGACCCGGGTTCAAGTCCTCCATCCCTCTCGGAGAGCCGGGCAAGCTAACAAAATTATCTTGCCTGCACAGCAGAGCCTGGCAAGCTCCCCGTGGCATATTCGATATGCCAAAAACAGTAACAATAAATGTCACAATGGAGACATTACTGGTGCCCACTCAAGAAAATTGATGAACAATAGGAGGAGAGTGCTACAGTGCTACATATGTACATATACATATAGTACATATACATACAGTACATAGAATATACTCAGCCTTAAGAAATCATGCAGGCATGTATTTTGCTGCAATATCAATGACCCTGGGGAGTATCATATTGTGTCAAGTCAGAGGGAGAGGAATATACTCAGAATGATCTCTCTCATATATGGGGTATAAAGAAGCCTCACAACGGAATATCAAATGCAGGATGATGATAGAAATGAAGAGCATGAGGACTGATCTTTACTGGGAAGTGTGGCACTGGGCAGGGGTGGGGAAACAAGATAGGGAAGGAACACTAAAACAATGGGGGAGGGGAAAGTGCCTGCCAAGTAGGCAGGCTGAAGGGCAGGGGCAACTGGGGACACAGTGAGGGCATTTGTATTAGAACAATGTACACCTGAAAGTCATGAGATTGTAACTCACAGTGCTTCAATTTTAAAAAAACAAAAATACAATACTGGGAGCCCTTGAGTGCTCAGGAGTCCAGGGGAACTCCTGCTCATACTAGACCAATGTGGTCAGTGCTAGTACTGGGGGGGCAGGGGTCCTAGGACCCTGCAGGATTTAGAGACCCCATTGCTGCATCCACAATGCCTGGGAGGCCATATGTTGTCGGGGCTCTAACCCAGGTCTAGGAGGGCCCTGAAAGTTTTGCCGTCTCCTGGCTCTTAATGGATCTTCTCTTGTCACAGTGGGAAAGAAAAGCAGAGAGATTAAGTGATGAGTCTAGGCTACTGCCAGTGTCAGGGACAGGGGGCATGCTCCTCTCAGGACAGACAGGGTACCCAGACTCACCTAGTAGTCAGGACGAGGGAAGCTTCTGGTGTGAGAGAAACTGTTGTAGGGATTGTTTGGCTGCCTGGAGTGGGCGGTGCAGGCCTTAGGAAAGAGGCTTCCACCTGTGCCTAGCGTGAAGAGCTTTGTCTTGTGCAGTGTCATATCCTGACAGTCGTTCTTCTGCTGATCACTTCCCTTCTCTCTGCTTCTTGACCTGTAAAGTAAGTTACAGGAATTAGGCTCAGACAATGCCAACAGACCCTCACAGCCAATGCTCCTAATCCATTCAACAGGGCTTGATCTTTTGAGAGCATTAGAAATTGACAAGTGACTTACCATGAGAAACAATTTTGAGAGCATCAGAAATTGACCAGTGAGTGACCATGAGAAAACAATTACACAAAAGTCCCTAACCTCTGTCACCTGGCTTCCCCAGCTCTTTACATTACAGAACCATCAAAGATCTCTTACCCCATTTATGACTCCCTTTGTTGTAGACCCTGAGTTTAAGGACACTCTCTCTTAAGCCCTGATGAGCACCACCACCATGGTCAATGCTGATGTACAGCAGTGTCTGATTTCTCAGCCCCATCACAGTTTTGTAAATAAGTTCACTATTTTTTTTCTTATTTTTCTTTTTGATTTCTTGGGCCGTACCCAGTTGTGATGAAGAGTTACTCCAGACTCTCTGCTCTAGGGATCACTCCTGGTGTTACTCTGGAGACCATATGCAGTTCCCAGGATCAAACATACAAACATGCTGCATACAGGCAAGCTCCTTAAATCCTGTACTGTCTCTGTGGTGCAAGTTTTCTATTTTGAAGTATTAAGGGAAACAACCGTTTATGGAGCTATTTTGGGGAACGACGAATTATTTATGGTACTTTTAAACTCTTTATGGAAATAATAATAGAAGCAAAAGAAAGGACAGTTGATGATACAAGCTTTTATTAAACCCAGTTCAATGCTTACAAAGGAACTTTGTGAATAAAATGAGCTTGAAGTATGTATGAAAGGAGAAATATGCATTTCCAATATTCTACTACATTTTTTTTGCAGGTGGCAGCTGGGATACACCCAACGATGCTCAGGGACTGCTCCTGAGGGTGCTCATGAGATCAAGCAGTGTTTGGGATGAAATCCAGGCCTCAATGCAGAGTGTATTCTCCAGAACTTTGAGTTATTTCTTCAGGCATAAATATTACTTTTTGAATTTTAAGACACATTATTCAGGGGCTATTCATGGCTCAAATGATCATGTGGTTCCAGGGATCACAGCTGGGCCTCCTGCACGCAGTGCATGGGCTTATCCCACTGACCTCACTCTTAAAGCCAAGTGCAAGATCTAGTTGGTGAAGAAGCATCTGAACTCCAATTAGCCCATGACAATCGGGGGCCACCAGATCCACATCCAGCAGCACTCAGGCACCATGAGTAACCATGAACTAATCCCAGGACTTGTCCCATAAAAAACAGGAGCTTTGTCACCAAAACTATCTCCACTCCCCAACCCATGAACTCTGACTACGGACCTTAGTCTAGTCCTCAGGAGAGTGTCATGAAGGTGGACCCCTCCCCTGAATTCCTGCCCTGTGAAATCACTCCTGCATAGTGAGAATAGGCAAGGCATTCTTCCCTTTGTAGTGGGCAGGAAATGCTCTTTATCTGTGTGCCCTGGACTGAGAGCCAGAGTGCCTCAGGAGGGAGGGGCTGAGTGTGCCCGGACAGGACTCTGGTGCTGCTTAGTTTCCTGCAAGGTGCTGTGTGTTGAGGGAGACAGCGTGGGGGACAGGACGGCCAGCCAGTCCTCCAGTGAGAACAGGGAAGCCTGGACAGACACGGCATGTTCTGAGCCCCTCCCAGGAAAGGGTTAGACACACTTATAGTCCCCATTTTGCATGCTTATAATCAGACACAGAGAATGAGTTATTATCAAAGTAGAATAAATGAGGAAAGCATAGATGAAGCAAAATATTTCAGAACCTAAAATCTATTTATTTATTTGCATGAGAGTGAAAAACTATCCATCTTTCCAATATAGAAGATTTATTCTCCTCTTCCATATTTCATAAGAACCATAATTTACCCTCTTAGACAGAAATTTCACTAGGTTAGCTTAACCACCAGAAAGACATTAACCAACTTTCTCCAACCCATTCAATATACTACTTGAAGTACTGGCCATAGCAGTTAGGGAAGAAAAAGATATCAAGGGCATACAGATAGGAAAGGAAGAGGTCAAGCTATCACTATTTGCAGACAATATGATCATATACTCGGAAAACCCTAAAGACTCTACAAAAATGCTCCTAGAAACAAAAGCTCAGTATAGTAAAATGGCAGGCTACAAAATCAACACCCAAAAGCCCATGGCTTTTTATATACAAACAATGAAAGAGAAGAAATAGACATTAAAAAACCAATCCTGTTCTCAATAGTAATTCAGAAAATCAAGTACCTCGGAATCAGCTTAACCAAAGAGATGAAGAACCTATCTAAGGAAAGTTACAAAACAAGAAACAAAAGAGGACACTAGTAAATGGAGACACACCCCCTGTTCATGGATAGGGAGGATTAACATTATCAAGATGGCAATACTACCCAAAGCACTACATACATTTAATGCGGTCCCTATCAGGAAACCCATGATATTTTTCAAAGAAATAGACAAAACACCCCTGAAATTCATATTGAACAATAAACCCCCACGAATACCTAAAGCGATTCTTGGGAAAAAGAAGATGGGTGGCATCACCTTCCCCAACTTCAAAATGTACTGCAAAGCAGTAGTAATTGAAACAGCATGGCAATGGGCTAGAAGCAGAACCCCAGACCAATGGAACAGAGTTGGATATTCTGTCATAGACTCCCAAATATATGACCGCTTACTCTTTGACAAAGGAGCAAGAAATGTGAAATGGAATAAGAAAAACCTCTTCAACAGGTGGTTCTGGGAAAACTGGATTGCTACTTGCAAAAAATGAACTCTGACCTCTGTTTATTGCCAAGCACAAAAGTCAGATCAAAGTGGATTAAAGACCTCAACATCAGACATGAATCCATAAGGTACATAGAGGAAAATGCAGGCAGAACCTTCTATGACATTGAAGCTAAAAACATCTCTAAGGATGAAACACCACTGACCAAGCAAGTGGAAACAAACATAAAGAAATGGGATGACATCAAATTAAGAAGCTTCTGCATTTCAAAAGAAACAGTGACCAAAATACAGAGCGAGCCCACAGAATGGGAAAAAATATTTACCTAATACCCATCTGATAAGGGAGTAATATCCAGGATATACAAGACACTAGTAGAATTGTACAAGAAAAAAGCCTCCAACCCCATGATAAAGTCGAAGAAGAAATGAATAGAAGTTTCCTCAACAAAGAAATACAAATGGCCAAAAGGCACATAAAAATGCTCTACATCGCCAATAATCAGAGAGATGCAAAGCAAAACAACAATGAGATATCATCTCACACCAAAGACATGGGCACACATTCAAAAAAACAAAAGCAACCAAAGCTGGCATGGAGGGGGAAAAGGGACACATTTCACTGTTGGAGGGAATGCCCACAATTCCGGCCTTTTTGGAAAACAATATGGGCAGTCCTTCAAAAATAAGAAATTGAGCTTCCATATAAGCCCCCAATACCACTTCTGGGAATATATCCCGAGGGTTCAAAAAAGAATAGTAGAAATGATATCTGTACCTATATGTTCATTGCATCACTGTTCACAATAGCCAAACTCTGGAAACAACCCAAGTGCCCGAGAACAGATGACTGGTTAAAGAAACTTTGGTACATCTACACTATGGAATACTACGCAGCTGTTAGGAGAGATGAAGTCATGAAATTTGCTTATAAATTGATAGATATGGAGAGTATCATGCTATGTGAAAAGAATCAGAAAGAGCAGGACAAATATAGAAGGACGGCACTCTTTTGTGGAGTATAAAACAATGTAACACGAGACTGAGACCCAAGGACAGTAGATATAAGGGTCTGGAAGATTGCTCCATAGTTAGAAGCCTGCCTCATGAGTGGGCAGGTTAGGACAGCTGTAATAGAGAAGGGATAACTAAGAAAATGATGGTGGAGGAACTGGTCCGGAGGGGAGATGTGAGCCAATATTAGATTAAGGACCAAACATGATAACCTCTTAGTATCTGCATTGCAAACTATAATGTCCAAAATTAGAGAGAGAATATGGGGAATATTGTCTGCCAAGGAGGCCGTGGAAAGGTGGGAAATGTGGAGGTGTACTGGGGATCTTGGTGGTAGGAAATGTGCAATGGTGAAGGGATGAGTGTTTGATCATTGTGTGATTGTAACTCAAACATGAAAACTTTGTAAATATATCTCATGACGAATCAATAAAATTAGAATAAATAATTTTCCCCATTCCCCTAAAATATAAATAAAAATCTTTTTCTATTATAGCGGTAGGGCGTTCGCTTACACGCGGCCAACATGGCCGACCTGAGTTCGATTCCTCTGCCCCTCTTGGAGAGCCCGGCAAGCTACCGAGAGTATTTGATATGCCAAACACAGTAACAACAAAGTCTCCAATGGAGACGTTACTGGGCCCGCTCGAGCAAATCGACGATCAACGGGAGGGCCTTTGCCTTTGCCTTTGCCTCTATTATATGCTCTATTTAAATATCACTGTTTCACTGTATCTCTGTAGTCCCTTTGTTCATCGATTTACTCGAGCGGGCACCACTAACATCTTCATTCGTCCCAGCCCTGAGAGTTTAGCAGACTCTCCTTACTTGTTTTTCTAAAACTACCATATAGGAGGCTCTTTCCTGAAAGGGGAAGGAGGCCTGTTATTGTTACTGTTTTTGGCATATCAAATACACCACGAGGAGCTTGCCAGGCTCTGCTGTGCGGGTGGGATACCCTCAGTAGCTTGCCAGGCTTTCTGCGAGGGATGGATTGGTAACAAAAAATCACTTGTATCACTTGTCATCATTGCTATATTTAAATATTTTAATATTTAATAATTTATATAAATGTAGTGTAATAATATAGCAATGTTATATATGTTTGGTTTGGAGGTCAGATCCTGTGAAGCTCAAGGTTTATTCTAGGGATCACTCCTAGAGCGAGTCAGGGGGCCCTATGTGATACTGCGGATTGACCTAGATTGGTCATGTACAAAACAAGTGCCTTCTTAAAGTACTATCTAACCATATTTTCTATATTTTCTCCCATGACTGTGTAGATCTGATAGGATCAAAGAGAACTCAAGGTGACACAACTGGATCAGAGAAGTCTATCCCTCTCCATGTCTTGCCCAGGAGATATGAGATTGGTGCCATGGGTGTTCGAAAACGCTGGGGTGTGATGTTGGACACTGCACCCCGGGAAGGGGAAAGTTCTTTCTTACCTCATCCCCATGATGATCACTGCAATCACCAAGATGAGAATGCAGACGCCTGCAATGCTTCCCACAAGGTGAGGATCAGCTGAAGATCTGGAAGGGAGAAGAGAAGGTAGGATGGGCTATTAGCAGCTTGCAGCCCTGTCCACCGCCCAGGAACCTGCATTCCCAGGGTGCTGGCTGAAGTTTCAAGGGGTGCCAGAACTGAAACAGCTAAGCAGCCAATCCCATGATCAGGGATTCAAATCCACCCCAACTGCATCTTCAGAACTCAAGCAGAAGAAGTGGACTTGCAGAGAAAAGATCAGAACTAGGAAGGAGAGAAGGAGAGGACTTTCTTGGACTTTGTGAGGGTGGGGCTCAAAACTCCTGGTGCTGACATTTAGTCCCAGGGGCTACTCTCCTAATCTTCAGGGAAACTTTCAGTAGTGGGGGTCAAGCCTGCATGAAAATAAAGCACAACGGTCCATTGAAACATCTCCCTGGTTCTAAATCTCTCATTTTCAGGCATGAACATTAACAACACAGAAGCAAGAAAGAATGAAGAAATACAGCGTTGGGCCTGAGAGAGCACTCAAAGGTCCTGAGTTCTGTATGCAAGCAGGATCCCTGGGCTGGATCCCCAGAACTGTATATTAACCCAAGCAATGTGGAATGGGGCTTCTAACACCCTAGAATGCCAACAAAATTCAGCATTGTAATATTCTTTTTTATATTTTTAGAGATGGAGAGAGGTTTCATCCGGAAATACCCAAGATTTACTCCTGCCTCTGTACTCAGCGGTCATTCTTGGACCATTTGTGGTGACAGGAATTGAACATCGGTTGGCTGTGTCCAAGGCAAGCACCTTACCCACTGTACTATCTCTGATCACAAACAAATATTTATCATCATTAGCATGGTGGTTGTCTTGGTGACAAAAAATAATGTTTCCTGCATGCTGAATTGATGTTTTTTTGTTAAATACTTAAATTGTAAAACCTATTAACCCAAAATATAAGGTCAGAAATTTCCAGGTCTGTTGCGTGTGAGTCTAGGAAGGAATGAAACAAGAATATTTGTAATGCCACATCTGAAAATATGAAAGAATCGGAGATAAAGGCAGATGTCTGTGTTTTTAAAGAGTGGTTCTGGCACTACTCTCTCAATTATTTTGGTGTCCACTGGTCCATTGTCCTGTCGAATGCAGAGAATTGATCGCTTATCGATACCAGAGGAAATGGATAACATGTCAGGACATTCTTGTCTGTCAGAACAGACCAGTGGCACTAACCAGCCTCAGCACTGAGCTCGGCTCATCCCTGTAGCAGAAGTTCTGCTGCCTGTTTCTTGAAGGCGCCAAGGGTGGCGTGACCCCAAAGACAAGGTGTCCATTTTCTCTTTCTTTGGGGAGTGAGATGGAACTCTAACTGGAACTTTACTCATCTCTAAATGTGTGCAATGGCTGTTTCTCAAAGGCTCGATAAAGCTAGAGTTTCATACTCACTGTCTTGACAGTTCACTCTGCTGTAGCCAAACACACACCTGAAACAGAGTAAGGAATTGTGCACCCCGGTCAAGGTTAAGGGGCTTCTGAGGTGGACGTGGGAATCCCATTCCTACTTCACTGGCTCCTTTCATCTTCCAGTCCCCTCTTCTCCCTCTTTCCATCTCTTTCCCCCCTTCCATCTTTCCACTCCCTTCTCTGGGGTGAGCATGCACCATGGGATTGCAGAGGGCACTACACGAGTAGCCATGTTTGCTCCTGACTGTTCGGGGGACTCCGCTGGCCTCTGAGGTCCAGGAAGATTCAGCCACTCAGGTGAAGCTGAAACCAGGAGTTGGGGCATGTGAGCCCCCAGTGGGGCACTATATATTCTTGGCAGTGTGGTCTAGGGGGCATTAGCTACATGCTCCAAGCACATAGAGAAGGTCATAAACAACACTGATGATGATGGTGGTGATGTCTCTCCTGCTCCACTCTTTTAATTTCGTTGCAAAATTACAGTTATTCATAATTGGGTATCAGAGATACAAGTGTGTTAACTAACATCAATCCCTTCAGCAGTGTCCACTCCCCTCCTCCAATGGCCCTGCTTTGCCTCCCACACACCAGTCTGCCTCTGCAAGGGTCGCTTTAAAAAAAAAAAGAAAGAAAGAGATTCGGCATTGTGGTTTTAGTACTGTTACTGATAGGGTCTGCACCTAACACTTTACCACCTTTCAGCACCGAAGTCTCCTCCCAGTTGGCCACTTCCCTCCACCGTAGTCGTTGCCCTTCCCTGTCCTCTCTCCACCACCACCACATAAAACGGCTTGTGTCCCACTGAAGTTCAGTTCTCACATTCTTTGTTTCCGTTATCCTGGGCACTTTTACTCCACTGTTATATTTCTTTATTTCCCACAAATGAAATAAATAATTCTGTGTCTGACTCCCTCTCACTAGTGTCACTCTGCATGTTACCCTCCATGTCCACCCATGTATATTTTGCTCCACTTATGCCAGGTGTCGAAGTCCTGATTTTAAACCCAAACATTCTCTGCAAGCTCTACCCTTTTGGCCTGGCTTTAGTTAGGAAAGATTAAAAGTAGGGTAGTTAGAGTCTCTTACTTTTGACAGTTCCCGTTTCCATCATCCATGTAGTCTGGCAAGCACACACACTGAGCAAGTTCTGTGGTAGCATTCCACTGGCAACGTGTATTGGATTTTGAGGTGCAGCTTTGAGGACACGGATCAGCTTAGAAAACACAGAGATGTCTGGGTAACTCGCAAACAGCCTCTGCAACCTCCTGTACAAAGCCACAGCCTGATAATTCTTTACCTTGATTTTTCTAGGTTTCCACCTAGACATATGTACTGAGCCCGCCTTGTGCTCCCATAGACCCTATGGGTTGCCCCTCCGCTCAACCCTGACCCTGATTTGGTTCCCATGTGCAAAGTTCAGATTGTTTGGACTCTGAGATGCATGTGGACCCTTAAGCCAATTTTGCTTGTTGTGATTTGAATGGAGAAATAATGGAGTTGTTAAGAACATTTGGGAGGCATTAAAACACTTACAAACACACCGAGAAGATTGTGGATTAGGTCTGTACATTCCGGATTTGCAAACACATGTCAAATGATCGGCGCAGTTGTTGCTGTCATTCTTTTCACAACCATAATAATCACACATATCTTGCTCTAAAAGTAACAAATAAATCTAGATTTGGCAGGACACTGTGAGTATAGTCATTTGTGGAGCAACCCACTCCATTGTGGTTACAAGTGTCTTTTATTAAGTCCTTAGGAATTAACCAATTGGAGTCCAGGATTCTGAAACACACTTCTCAATTCTCTCTTTCATGACACTACCTTTACAGTATTCAAGTCAAATTAACTAAATTCAAGTGAGGCACATTATTGTTAAAGTTTGAGATATCTTTAACACCTAGTCTGTGTGTGGTTTCACAAGAGACACAGTTAGTGCAGAACTTTGAACCCCATCTCTGTAGTGTTACCCACTTGAAACCATAGAAAGTTTCACTGAACAATCCATAATCCAGACAGTATTACCATGGAAATTCAATTGCTTAAGTAACTAACAACATCATCAGAGGAATGTCTTGGATAACCCTTGACAGACAGAGAAGGCTTGAACTGGCAATGGAGAGGCAAGGTTTGTATAAGGGAAATAAGCCAAATGTGAAAGGAAGCAGAGAATTATTGCCAAAAATAGTAGAGCTGTCTTTGAGCTGGGAAGTGGCAAAATTGGGCAGAAAGACGCAGAATTCTTGGCACTGCCATTTATTAGTTGTGGGTTCAGTCATTTGACCACTGGCAGGGGTTCTAAGTTTCCTCCAACTCTAAACTGGAACTAATAATTCTAATTTGACATGATTGTTGTAAGAAATGTATGAACTAGTATAAAATTAAATTCACACCAGGGAAGCCTCAATAGTCAATCATTCATTCTTCATTCACAGGTGTATCATAGTTTGAATGCCAAAGTAAGGCCAATAACTTTTGTCCTATAAGCCCAAGAATTCTTTGGTAGATTTTGATTCAGAACACAGCACATGCATGACATTTTTTAAGAACTTGGAGACAGAGAAATAGCATAGACTATTAGGCATTTATCTTTTATATAGTAAATCATCATGTTGATTTCTCGACCTAAGTATATATAACTATTGCATTCGGAGATGGTGGTTCCGTTGAGAGCGAATGGAGCATCAGGAACAAGGCTGTTTCTCATAAACATTGTCTTCGTAAGATTCAGCTGTAGTCCGACCTTTCCACACTCACGGTCAAAGTCCGCAAGCATTTGTGCCGCTTGGCTGATGTTTGGTGTTATTAGAACGATGTCATCAGCAAAGCGGAGGTGGTGTAGTTGCCGACCATCTATCTTCACTCCCATGTTTTCCCATTCTAGTCGTCGCATGATGTTCTCGAGGGTGGCACTGAAGAGTTTTGGTGAAATGGTATCACCCTGCCGAACCCCTCTCTTGATATGGATGATTACTTCTTTGTAGAATGGTGAGATCTTGGTAGTGAATCCGCAATAGAGCTCACGAAGGATCCTGATGTATTGAGTTTGTACGCCCTGATTGGCTAGGGCTTCCATGACTGCTTCCGTCTCAACAGAATCAAAGGCCTTCTTTAAATCAATGAACGTTAGACAGAGCGGCATCTTGAACTCCCGAGATACTTCAATGAGCTTGGTTATTGTGTGGATATGGTCAATGGTACTGAATCCTTTTCGGAATCCAGCTTGTTCACATGGTTGTCCTTCATCTAGTGTTCTGCTAATCCTATTCAGGATGACTCGAGTGAATAGTTTGCAGATGACAGACAATAGGCAGATTGGGCGATAGTTGCCAATGTCGTGGATGTCTCCTTTCTTGTATAGTAGTACAGTCTTGCTGGTTTTCCATTGGGATGGAACCTTGCATTCAGACAGGTAGCGTGTGAAGAGTCGAGCTAATGTATTGATGAGTACTGATGGTAAGTTCTTCAGGTGTTCAGGTCTGATCTTGTCTGTGCCAGGTGCTTTTTGTTTCTTTACCGACGAGATGGCATGTTGGATTTCGGAAGGGAGAACATTGGGAACGACATATCCATCATGTGGTATGTGGTATGTGGGCAAGTGGATGTGGCTATTAAAGAGATCTGAGTAGAAGTCATGAATTATCTTCTCCATTGCCCTTCTGGAAGATGTGATAGATCCATCATGATGTCGGAGGGCAGTCATCTTGGTTTTGTAGTTGGTGAAGGACAGGCGGGCATTACGAATGTTTTTCCCAGCTTCTGCTGCATCTACCAGTACTGCTGCTCTCCTGTTTTTGAGGTCATCCTTGATGGCTTTTCAGCACTGTTTTGCCAGTTCGGACGTTTGCTTGTGGTTACCTGAGGCACGTGCCATGCCACGTTGGCGAATAAGTTCAAGAGTGTTCGAAGAAAGACGGTTTTTTGTGGTTATCTCTCTCTTGGCATTCCTTGCACAATCATGGAGGTGCTGAATCATTCGATCGTATTCCTCATCAATGTTGTCAATGACGGCATCTTCCCATGTTGCTGCAACAGAGCCAAAGAGTTCCCAGTTGGTGGTTGTTCTGGGAGTCTTCTTCTTAAACCTTGCATTCTTTTCTCCTCGTTCTGTGAGGTAGAATTTTGCACGAAGAAGACGGTGGTCTGATCCCGTTTAGAATTTTGGGACAACAGCAACATCGGTTAGGCAAAACCGCCGATTGAATATGATGTGGTCTATTTCATTGTGGAACCATCCATCGGGAGACTCCCATGTCCAACGTTTAGATTCAGCCTTTTGGAATTGTGAGTTACCATGGAAGGTTTTGGTTGACATGATGAACTCAGACAGTCTGTCACCCTGTTCGTTCCATTCCAGGCCATGGGTTCCGATGTGGAGTTCATCGACTGATCTTCTTGGTCCTATCTTGGCATTAAAATCACCGACAATGATCTTGTAGAAGGTGTGATCTTCTTTATAGAATTTCTCCAGCTCCATGTAGAATTTCTCAGTTTCTTTTTCACCATAACTGGATGTTGGTGCATAGACAACAAAGATAGAAACTGCCGGTAGTGAGCCACATTTATTCAAGTGTAATCGTCCGATTCGGGTTGTTAGGCATTCAAATGAATCAATGCTTGTGACTAAGTTTGTGTTGACAAGGATACCGACACCACCGACGCCTCTTTTATCACATGTTCCAAGGAACAGTTCTTCTCCAGTGTCGAAAACAGCATGATGGGATTGATGTCTTCTCGTTTCGGTCAGACCAATGATGTCGTACTTGATCTTTCGTGCTTGTACCATAAGGTCTTCAATGGATGCAGCAGATGCCAGCGTACGAGCATTAAAAGTACAGACAATCATTTTTGTTTTTCTGCGTTTGGGCAGCCTATTTTTGTCTTGGTATTTTATCAGCCTTTCCTTCCATATCCTTCTCGACTCTGCCATATTCAGGGTTAGGAGAATGAGATCCATTTATTACTGGATTTGGCATATCAATTTGGTCTATTTGGCATAGACCACGGATAGCTTGCCAGGCTCTGCCGTGTGGGTTGGATATTTTTAGAGAAAATTAAATAAATAGTCGCGTTAATTTAATCTTTAATTTAATTTAATTAAAAACTTAATCCCCGTTATTCATCGATTTATTCGAGCGGGTGCCAGTAATGTCTCCATTCATCCCGGTTGCGTGCTAGCGTAGCCCAATGGTATCTGTTCGTTTTAGGAACATGTAGAGCCTCAAACCGATCATTTAGGGTCTTGACGAAGAAGTCTGACCATCTTATAGGTGGTCGTCCACGTGATCTTTTGATGTCTCGTGGAATCCAATCAGTAATGGCTCTAGTCCAGCGGTTGTCTGTAAACCTCATTACATGTCCAGCCCATCTGATTTTTGATGTCTTGGCAAATGAGACAGCGTCCCTGATTCTTGAGCGTTGACGAAGATCAGAACTCCGGATTCTATCTCTCATTTGAGTGAATCGTGATATTCCAAGCATAGTTCTTTCGATTCCTCTTTGAGAGACCCGAATAGTGTTCTCATCCTGTTTTCGTAGGGTCCAGGTCTCTGAGGCATATGTTAATGCAGGAAGAATAGTGGAATCAAAGAGATGTGCTCGTAGCTGGAGGTTCTTTGTCCTTTTAGTTATTTCTTCAATGCTCTTGAAGGCATTCCAAGCTGCTCTCTTCCTCCTGCGCAACTCAGGTGCCAGGTCATTCATCATGTTGATTTCTCGACCTAGGTATATATAACTGTTGCATTCGGAGATGGTGGTTCCGTTGAGAGCGAATGGAGCGTCAGGAACAAGGCTGTTTCTCATAAACATTGTCTTCATAAGATTCAGCTGTAGTCCGACCTTTCCACATTCACGGTCAAAGTCGTTCAGCATTTGTGCCGCTTGGTTGATGTTTGGTGTTATTAGAACGATGTCATCAGCAAAGCGGAGGTGGTGTAGTTGCCGACCATCTATCTTCACTCCCATGTTTTCCCATTCCAGCCGTCGCATGATGTTCTCGAGGGTGGCACTGAAGAGTTTTGGTGAAATGGTATCACCCTGCCTCTCTTGATATGGATGATTACTTCTTTGTAGAATGGTGAGATCTTGGTAGTGAATCCGCAATAGAGCTCACGAAGGATCCTGATATATTGAGTTTGTACGCCCTGATTGGCTAGGGCTTCTAGCTAGCGGCTTGGAATGCCTTCAAGAGCATTGAAGAAATAACTAAAAGGACAAAGAACCTCCAGCTACGAGCACATCTCTTTGATTCCACTATTCTTCCTGCATTAACATATGCCTCAGAGACCTGGACCCTACGAAAACAGGATGAGAACACTATTCGGGTCTCTCAAAGAGGAATCGAAAGAACTATGCTTGGAATATCACGATTCACTCAAATGAGAGATAGAATCCGGAGTTCTGATCTTCGTCAACGCTCAAGAATCAGGGACGCTGTCTCATTTGCCAAGACATCAAAAATCAGATGGGCTGGACATGTAATGAGGTTTACAGACAACCGCTGGACTAGAGCCATTACTGATTGGATTCCACGAGACATCAAAAGATCACGTGGACGACCACCTATACATGGTCAGACTTCTTCGTCAAGACCCTAAATGATCGGTTTGAGGCTCTACATGTTCCTAAAACGAACAGATACCATTGGGCTACGCTAGCACGCAACTGGGATGAATAGAGACGTTACTGGCACCCGCTCGAATAAATCGATGAATAACGGGGATTAAGTGATTAAGTGATTAAGTGATAGTAAATCATGGTTCAATTCCCAGCACCCCATATGATTCTCTGTGCACCAAAGGACTGATCCCTGAGCACAGAGCCAGGAGTAAGCCCGAAGAACCAGCATGTGAGATGCAGTATCCCTAGTTCCTAGTATATTATCCATAGTGCATGTTGGAAGACCTTAGGGATAAAACGATGAAACTGGGAACAAACTGGCAGGAGTGGTCAAACACAAGCAGGTATAAAAGGTATGTGGGTCCTTTCCTTTATCACCTGCCTTTCGAAAATGTCTCCAATTTAAAGTGCAGCAAAATACATTTGGGGTTGGAGCGATAGCACAGCAGGTAGGGCGTTTGCCTTGCACACGGCTGACCCAGATTCAATTCTCAGCATCTCATATGTTCCCCTGAGCACGGCCAAGAGCAATTCCTGATTGTAGAGCCAGGAGTATCCTCTGTGCATTGCTAGGTGTGTCTCAAAAAGAAAAAATAAAACATTCTATGTTTTATGTCACAGAAAAGAGAATCTGGCTGTGGAATGGAGCAGATCTGGAACAGGTTCTTTTCTAAGTTCCGAAGTTTCTCATTTCCTAGTACTAGACAACTCTTGCTCTTGTGGCCAACGTAAATGTCATCTGATATCTGTTAACGTGTCTGTGGAGCCACATCAGGTGTCAGAGTGGATAGATGCTGAGAGAAGGTGTCAAAGGCTATCTTTTCCCAGAACACTTTCTTAGTTTTGTAAAAGTCTGGTCAGTTTGATGCCTTAGGAGATGGTGGAAAAGAGATTCAGAAAGCCCAGTGTGGAAGGAAAGGGAGGAAGAAATGTCAAGATATCTGTGGATTTAGTTATCCATTCCTGTTGTCTCCTACTCACATAGGCAGAGTTTTATACAGAATGGTAGGCAGGCTTGGAAAAATTATTTAATGCTTACCATCGTATGATGTAAAGATTGTGGAATCTTTAACTGCCTCCATAATACTTTCACTCACAATATTTGCCATTAGCTTGCTGTTATTTTTGAAAATGTTCACTACTGTTACGTCCACAGTCTCTGCAGCCCACAAGCTATATCTTGGTGAAGTAGATGGGCTAAAAGTGAAAGAAAGTCATCATTTGGTGAAACACATGGAGAGATCAGCAAAAGGGCCTTCACACTGCCCCAGACTCCCAAATATTCCAGTTATAGTGTATCTCCACTTTGCGGCCTTCTTATGGAGTTATAGTAAGATGGCGTTTAACAAGACTGAAGATCTCTATTTCATATGCAATGCATCTCTACTTAATATTCGAGACCACTTATGAGCAGAACAATGTCAAGTTGGAGAATATGTAGTTCTGTAACTAGAATCTTGGAAATGTTTAGAAGTAGGACATGTGGATTGGTGAGAGCCATAGTAGAGGGAGTAGGGCATTTGCCTTGCATGTGGTCAACCTGGGTTTGATCTCCAGTATCATGTATGGTCCTCTGAGCATTGCCGGGTGTGAGCCCTGACTTTAGAGCCAGGAAATCTTGAGCACAGCTTAGTGTAGCCTCCAAACAGGGCCACAGTGATAACACAGTGGAGAAAGATCTTGTCTTGCAGGCAGCCAACCAGAGTTTTATCGCTGGTGCTCCAAAAGGTGCCATGAACCCTGCCAGGAGTAATTCCTGAGGGCAGAGCCAATAGTAAGCCCTAAGTACAGTGAGTGAGGACCAAAAAAAAAAAAAAACAAAAACGAAACAAACAAAAAGGACCAAAAAATTAAGACATGTAACGTTTTCTATAGTAAGCTGTCATTTTCTATAGGAAAACAAAGTAGGGTTCTTGTGAATTGCTGAATCTTAGCCTTGTACTTTGGGAGACTCAGTGCAGCGTGATCCTGCACAGATATGGAACAGCAATGATTCAGACAGAATTTGTATCACCCACAGGGATGGAACTGAGGGTATAGTGCTGAGTAAAGTCAGTCAGAAGGAGACAGACTCGGAAGGAGCTATCTCCTATGTAGGATATAAGCAGCACAGAACGGGGAGTAATGAAAATTCTAAAGCCAGACAAATGTAAGAACAGTGGACTGTAGTAACCAAACTGGGCTTTCCATGACAGTGTGATGTGGGAGGGCTGGGGCAGGTGGATGCTGAGGTGGGGGTGGGGGGAGGGTGACGGGGGACTCTGAGACTGGGGTGGAGGGAAACAGACACTCTAGCAGGGATGGCACCGTGGGGTTGCAATGTATTCACTAAACACTATCATTGACTACAGTAAAATTGTACATCACAGCACTTAAAATTAATTTTTCAATAGCAGATGAATCATCGCAAGCAGCTCCAGGAAGTTATCAGGTAACTTCAAAGTGAGCCTGGGGTACATGGCCAGAGGAGAACTGAAAAAGGAGAAAATTTAAGTGAACAACCTGTATTCATGTTCTCAAATAAGGAGAAACTGCTATGAGCTAGTCTCTCTCTATCTCCCCAGTCTGTACTGCTACATGGAATGCCATAACTTAGTGCCAAGCTCAAGCTGTTCCACCTTCCAAACTGTTTAGTCAAATCAAGTGATACAATTCCTGAAAAAGATACAAAAAGGACTTACAAAAAACAAACAGACATAGCTCTCTTATCTGTAACCACCAATTTGGTTTAAAGACTTAGCACATATGTACCCTGACTAATTGCATATTCCAAATTCTGTTTTAACTTTGGATTGATTACTGAAAAAACAGGGAGATCAAGGGATACGGGCATTGAACCCTGGTCAGCCCCGTGCAAGGCAAGTGCTTGTACTATTTATAGCTCAGGTTCCTAAGCTTGAAAATTTCATTCAAAATTTCCTGCCATGACTGTCTTATGCAAGGATTTGGAGGTGGTTGTGGAGTGTACAAAGCACTGAGAAGGGGCACTTGATCAATTGAAAAATGACTAAAAATCCTTGGCACAATTTTGCAATGGCACTGAAATGCCATCTCTCATTCATTTAAAGAACCTAGTAGCACACCTTCCAGTTCTGGCAGCTAAGCTTGCATTCATGAGAGCTGAAGGAAACACTGAGGAACTGTGTACATGGTGCCAAAAAGAAAAGGAGAGCTTGGATGACTGTGATGCTGGACTGGGGACAAAAGGCCTGAGATCTAGACCTCAGCATGCACTGTCTCTTTCTCTTTCCTTCATCCTATCTTGCTTCCTTGCTCTCCTTTATTTTCTTTCCCCCCTTTCTCCCTCCCTCCCTCCCCCTTCCTTCCTTGCTTCCTTCCCACCTTCTTTCCTTTTCTTTCTTCTTTCCCTCTCTCTTCTTTCTTTCTTTCTTTCTTTCTCTCTCTCTTTCTTTCTCTCTCTCTTTCTATCCTCTCTCTCTCTCTCTCTCTCTCTCTCTCTCTCTCTCTCTCTCTCTCTCTCTCTCCCTCACCTCCCTTATCCTTCCCTCTCCTCTGCTTTCCTTTCATTTCCTTTCCTGACCATAAGTGGTGCTGGGGATTGAACCCAGATCTGTTGAATGGAAGACAGTGCCTGTCCCACTGAACTATTGCTCTGTCCTGGATCCTTACCATTCCAACATGTGGGCTGTAAGGAGCTGGGGAATTCATAGAGCAGAGAGCATTCAACTCTAGCTTCAGAGGACTCTAGAAATTCAGCTCCCATTTGACTCCAAAATGCCACTTTTTGGAATATACCCTAGAGGCCCCAAAACACACAGTGGAAACACACTCTGTACTCCTATGTTCATCACAGCATTATTTACAATAGCCAAGAATCCAATTTCATACCCAGAAACAATGCAAGAACCCAAGATACTTTCACCAGCTTATTTAAGGCTTCTGGCCCTAAGATTTGGGGCCTTGTCTCCTTGCTTGTCCTTAGCCAGGTGAACACTGAATCTCCTGCTGGCATTCCAGCTACAAAGTGTCTCTCATTCACTGCCTAGCTCAAAATTCACCACCTTTATGAAGCCTTCTCTGAATGTACATGTACAAGGACATGCATAAACATGTACATGAATACATATGTATGTGTGTTTTATCTTACTCTACAAAGGATTAAACAAAGCTTATAAATATCAGTGCACCAGTGACACCATTAAGTATTTGTGTTGCACAGTGCTGCAAAGATAACTCAACAGGTGTAAGCATATATTTTCCATGCAGAATTCTGGAGCGAGGTACATGTGGTGGGGGTGTGTGGCCTCCAGGACACTATGGCTAGCAAACCGCAACAGTGAACAAGAAGAACCCTCTGCAGCCAAGGCGCCCGAATAAGTGCCTAGGCAAAAGGGGATGTCTGCAGTTTTAGAAGTACTCTAACAGTCCAACTGTAACCCAGGACCTACACCAATGTGGTGCCACTTCCCACTAAGGACACCTCTGGCTTCCAGTTAATTTCTCCTTTCATAGTGCATTGGGATCATATCTCAGCCTCCTTTCCGTAACTCTTATGAGGGCAGCCTGGCTACCCCAACCACATTAAACCAAGAGGTTAACTAATCTATTCCAATCAAAATAATCCCCAAACTCACCAAAACAACAGTGAACACAAGATATGGACAAACCCAATCTGAAAGAACATGTCCCTTTAATCTGAGCTATAGGCACCATATAACTCATGCAGGAGCACTAAGTGGAAGATAATATTCTTGAAGGGTAAAGAGGACATCAACATCTACGGAAATTGTCCAGAATCCTCCCTGGCAGTGAGAGGGGGGAACTGGTTCTGAACTGGAGGGATCCACCGCCATACTATTACAGCAACATTGGGAAACAGTGCAGATTCCCACTGCGAGGATGAATGAATAAAAGAGCCCTGAAACCTCAACAGGGAATTCCCACATATGCAGTATCTCTGGTAAAGAATTCAGAAAAAAAAAGTTTCAGATGTTCAATGAGCTCAAAGAATGGTGAAACATCCAGCAAACTAAAGGAGGATATGACAGAAATAGTGCAATAGACAGCCAATAAAATACAGGAAGAAATGAGAGCAGAAATAAGAAAGCTACAAAAAGAAGTGTCACTAATAAAGCATTTGGTAGATGAAATTAAAACTCAGTTGGTGCTCTCAACAGTAGAATGATAAAAACTGAATACAGAATCAGTGATCTTGAAGATGAGTTGTAGAAAGCATACAGGCAACAACAGAAGATAGAAAAGACATAAATATAAACTTTGGTACATCTACACAATGGAGTACTATGTAGCTGTTAGAAAAGAGGAAGTCATGAAATTTACATACAAGTGGTACAATATGGAAAGTATCATGCTAAGCGAAATGAGTCAGAAAGAGAGGGATAAACATAGAAAGATTGCATTCATCTGGGGGATATAAAGTAACAAAGTATGAGATTAATACCCAAGAATAGCTGAGATCAGCACCAGGAGGATTACATCATAACTTAGAGGCCAGCTGGGTATCCTAGAGGAAAGGGCAGCTCAGATAGAGAAGGGAGCACCAAATAAAGGATGTTTGGAGGATCCTCCCAGGAGGGGAGATGCATGTCGAAAGTAGACTATGGACTGAACATGTTTGCCACTCAATGCCTCTTTTACAGACCACAACACCCAAAAGGAGAGAGAGAACACAGGGGATTGCCCTGCCACAGAGGCAGGGGGGATGGGGGTATGGGGGTGGGAGGGATATTATCCATGGTGGTGGAAAATGGGCACTGGTGGAGGGATGGGTATCTGATCATTGTATAATTGAAACCAAAGCACAAAAAATTGTAAATCTACAACTGTAAAAAAAAATAAAATAAAATAAAATAAAATAAAGGGGAAAAAAAGGAAAAAAAAGGCTGTGTTAAGAGGAAAGTTTATAGCTCTACAAGCATTCCTCAGGAAGAAGGAGTGAGCACACATAAGTAACCTAACCTCACAGCTTAAGAGCTTGGAGAAGGACCAAAAAAAGGAGCACAACCCGAACAGGAGAAAGGAAATAATAAAACTCAGAGCAGAGATTAACGAGATGGATCCGAAAGATCAATGAAACCAAGAGCTGGTTCTTTGAGAAAATTAAGAAGATCGATAAGCCTCTAGCAAAACTCACAAAGAAAGGGAGAGAGAAAACCCTAATAAACCGAATCAGAAATGAAAAGGGGGTCATTACAACAGAAACCACAGAAATTCAGAGGATCCTCAGGGAGTACTTTGAGAAGCTTTATGCCACGGAACATCAAAACCTCGAGGAAATGGATAAATTTCTAGACTCCTACAGACTCCCAAGGCTGAACCAAGAAGACCTGGAATACCTGAACAGACCTATCACCATCAAGGAAATTGAAATGGTAATAAAAAGTCTCCCCAAGCACAAAAGTCCTGGCCCGGATGGATTCACTAGTGAATTCTTCCAAATCTTTAAAGAGGACTTACTCCCAATGCTCTTTAAGCTTTTCCATGAAATTGAAATATCAAAGATACTTCCGAACAGTTTCTACGAAGCAAATATCACACTGATACCAAAAGCAGACAGAGATACCACAAAGAAAGAGAATTACAGGCCGATATCCCTGATGAACACAGATGCAAAGATCCTCAACAAACTACTAGCAAATAGAATCCAACGACTCATCAAAAAGATCATACACCATGACCAAGTAGGATTCATCCCAGGGATGCAAGGATGGTTTAACATTCGGGAATCAATCAACATAATCCATCATATCAACAAAAGAAAAGATAAAAAGCATATGATTATATCAATAGATGTAGAGAAAGCATTTGACAAGATCCAGCACCCCTTTATGATGAAAACCCTAGCCAAAATGGGTATAGAGGGGACCTTCCTCAACATAATTAAAGCCATCTACCACAAGCCTACAGCAAGCATCATCCTCAATGGGGAAAAACTGAGAGCCTTCCCTCTAAGATCAGGGACGAGACAGGGATGCCCACTCTCTCCACTGTTGTTCAATATAGTACTGTAAGTACTTGCAATAGCGATTAGGCAAGAAAAAGATATTAAGGGCATTCAGGTAGGAAAGGAAGAAATCAAGCTCTCACTATTCGCAGATGATATGATACTCTACTTAGAGAACCCAATAACCTCCACCAAAAAACTCCTAGAAACAATAGACTCGTATAGTAAAGTTGCAGTTATAAAATCAATACCCAAAAGTCCATGGCTTTCCTATACGCAAACAGTGAGAGAGAAGAAAGCAACATGAAAAAAACAATCCCGTTCACAATTGTGCCCCAGAAAATCAAGTACCTAGGAATCAGCTTAACTAAGGAAGTAAAGGACCTGTACAAAGAAAACTACAAAACGCTACTTCAGGAAATAAAAGAGGACATGAGGAAATGGAAAGATATCCCCTGCTCATGAGTCGGGAGACTTAACATTGTCAAAATGGCAATACTACTGAAAGCATTGTATAAATTCAATGCAATCCCTATAAGGATACCCATGACATTCTTCAAAGAAATGAAGCAAACACTACTGAAATTTATATGGAACAATAAGCCCCCACGAATAGCTAAAGCAATTCTTGGGAAAAAGAAAATGGGAGGAATCAACCTCCCGAACTTCAAACTGTACTACAAAGCAGTAATAATTAAAACAGCATGGTACTGGAACAAAGGCAGAACTGCAGACCAATGGAACAAGGTTGAATACACTGACATCTCCCCTCAATCATACGATCATCTAATCTTTGATAAAGGTGCAAGTAATGTGAAGTGTAAGGAAAGCCTCTTTAATAAATTGTGTTGGCATCATTGGGCGGCTACTTGCAAAAAAATAGGCTCAGAACTCTGCCTAACACCATGTACAAAAGCAAGATCAAAATGGATTAAAGACCTCAACATCAGACCAGAAACCATAAGGTACATTGAAGACAAAGTTGGCAAAACCCTCCATGACATTGAAGCTAATGGTATCTTCAAAGATGCCACGCCACTGGCCGAGCAAGTGAAAACAGAGATAGATAAATGGGACTATCTTAAACTAAGAAGCTTCTGCACCTCCAAAGAAACAGTGACCAAAATACAAAGACAGTCTACAGAATGGGAAAGGATATTCACCGAATACACATCTGACAAGGGGTTGATATGCAGGATATACAAAACATTGGTTAAACTCCACAAGAAGAAAACATCCAACCCCATCCAAAAATGGGGCAATGAAATGAACAGAAACTTTCTCAAAGAAGAAATCCGAATGGCAAAAAAGCACATGAGAAAATGCTCTACGTCATTAATCATCAGGGAGATGCAGATCAAAACCACAATGAGATACCATCTCACACCTCAGAGACTGGCCCACATTCAAAAGAGCAAAAGCAACTGATGCTGGCGTGGATGTGGCGAGAAAGGGACACTCCTTCACTGTTGGTGGGAATGTCCACTGGTTCAGCCCATCTGGAAAACAGTATGGACGATTCTCAAAAAATTTGAAATTGAGCTCCCATTTGACCCAGCAATACCATTCCTGGGAATATATCCCAGAGAGGCAAAAATGTATAGTCGAAGTGACATCTGCACTTGTTTGTTCATTGCAGCACTCTTTACAATAGCCAGAAACTGGAAGAAACCTGAATGCCCAAGAACAGATGACTGGTTAAAGAAACTTTGGTACATCTACACAATGGAGTACTATGTAGCTCTTAGAAAAGATGAAGTCATGAAATTTACATACAAGTGGTACAATATGGAAAGTATCATGCTAAGCGAAATGAGTCAGAAAGAGAGGGATAGACATAGAAAGATTGCATTCATCTGGGGGATATAAAGTAACAAAGTATGAGATTAATACCCAAGAATAGCTGAGATCAGCACCAGGAGGATTACTCCATAACTTAGAGGCCAGCCGGGTATCCTAGAGGAAAGGGCAGTTCAGATAGAGCAGGGAGCACCAAATAAAGGATGTTTGGAGGATCCTCCCAGGAGGGGAGATGCATGTCGAAAGTAGACTATGGACTGAACATGTTTGCCACTCAATGCCTCTTTTGCAGACCACAACACCCAAAAGGAGAGAGAGAACACAGGGGATTGCCCTGCCACAGAGGCAGGGGGGATGGGAGGATGGGGGTGGGGGGATATTATCCATGGTGGTGAAAAATGGGCACTGGTGGAGGGATGGGTATCTGATCATTGTATAATCGAAACCCAAGCACAAAAAATTGTAAAAAAAAAAAAAAGAAAGAAAAGAAAAAAAAAGAAAAATCTAAAAAAAAATTATTTTGTTTTGTTTCCTGCTTTTTTTTTATCAGGGAGTGGAGGAGCCACACTTATTGTACCCGGAGTATACTCCTGAATCTGCAATCAGGGGTACTCCTGGTGGGTCTTGGGAACAATAAGGTATACTGGGGATCAAACCTGGATTCGCAACCTGCAAGGCAAGCTCCTTACTCAACACATGCTATTTTTCTCATCCAATAAATTAGTTTCTGTCAATAATTCCACAAAATGATCTGAACTCACCATTCAAGCACTATTCATGGCTCATATATGGAAATGAAAGGTAACCTTTGCTGCTTATAGAAGACATATTTGAACTTTGGTGGTGAGCATATGTTCAAGATAAAGGGTTGGAAAATATCATACAGGAAATTAAGATTTAACAAAGATTTATGAAAGACTAAACAATGTAGGGGAGGGCCAGTAAAGTATTTGCCTTACAAGACCCTGGGTTCAATTCCTAGTGCTGAAAATTCAAAGGGAAGGGGGGATGGTGCTTGAGGGAACCACTTATACTTAAATAATTGTAGATTTCATACTAAGAAAAAAAGACAGGAAAATGTATGTTATATAATAATGAAAGTATCAATAGATCAAGAGTACTTCAACTCCTGAATATATATACTCATGCACCAAAGTAGGGGAGCTTAAAGATATAAAACAAATACTAAAAGACCTGAAAAGAGACAAAAGAGCAACACAGCAGTACTAGGGAATTTTAATACCCCACTCTTACCATTGGATAGATGAACCAGACAGAAAAATAAAAAATAAAAAAGTCTTAAGTAAGGCTGAGAGAGTAGAGCCCAATAGAAATTACTGGGATTTTGCAGACCCCAAAAGCCAAATGTATATTATTCTCCAGTGCAGTTTCTTTGACAGATCAGTCATATGCTGGGACACAAAACAAAGGTCAAATAATTCAAGAAGATTGAAATTTTATTTATATTTTCAGATCAGAACGATAAATAAAGTTTCCACAAAGTAAATGCTATAGAAAGCTCAAACGTCTGGAGTCTAATCAATGTGCTATTGAAATACTGTGGGGTTAATGTGGAAATTCAAGAAAAAATAAAAAATTTAAGGAAACAAATGATTATGAAGACAGGAGCTCTCATTCTACCTGGAATATAAATCAAGATAGTGGCAAAGTTCATAGTCATATAAACATGCTTACCAAGGAAACAGTAATTCCTTGAGACAAATGAGAATGAGACATAAGCTCTCAGAATATATGGGAAACAGGAAAAGTATTACTAAAAGGGAATTTCATAGCAAAGAAGTTTATATTAGGTACTGAGAAAGTTTTAAATAAACAGTCTAACCTGATATGTTAAGGAACTATGAAAAGAAAATAATCAATGAAACCAAGAGTTGTTTCTTGAAAAAAATAATAATCCTGGACTAGAGAGCTTTTAGATGGGTTTAGCACTTGCCATGCACGTTGCCAACCCAGTTCAATCAGTAGCAACATATGGTCCCTCAAGCACCTCCAGGAGTGACCCCTGCATGCTGAGTACCAGGAGTATCCTCTATGCACCAAAGGTGTGGTCTAAATACCTCTCCCCAAGTACATAAACAAAACTATATTGACAAACCATAAATAGAACTCACAGAATAAAAAGAGAAAACTCTAGAGTCTGAAGAATCTGGAGAAATAGCCAAAAGGGCTAGAGTGTATCACTTTCATGTTTAAGATCCTGAGTTCTATCGCTGCACCACACAGTCACGCAGTCATCACCACACTTAGTCCTGGCGGCCCTGGGTCACTGCAGTGGTGGTTATGGTTACTGTCAGCACAACTGGTTCCTGAAATGACACATCACTGGTCTGTGTGATGTGGCCCATACTACTTGGCTGAGTATTACTAGAAGTGACCCCAGAACTGCTGAGATAGCTGGAGAAACCCCTACCCAATAAAAAGCTGTAAAAAACAGGAAATCACGGGGATGGAGAGATAGTTTACTGGGTTAGGCATTTGCCAGCACCTGACTGACTTGGGTTCAGTCTGGTACTCCAGATAGTACCCTAGAACCATCAGGAGTGATTTCCAAGTAAAGGTCTAGGAGTAACCTCCGACCACTGCCAGATGTTTCACCTTCCCCCCTATAATCACTACAATCAGAAATGAAAGGGGAGTGATTATATGACACAGAAAGTCATGGTATCATAGGAAACTAAATTTTATACTACTGAATCAGAGAAATTTGAAAAATGGATATTTTTAGAATCTTAAAAATTCCCAATGGTGGGGGAGCATGGCCTCCAGGGTGACATGCCCAGCAAGCAGCCACAGTGAACTGGAAGGCCCTTCTCAGCTAAGGTACTCACATGAGCACCTAGACCTAAGGGGACTCCTGCGATTCTAGAAGTGTACCAGAAATAGAACTCTAACGCAGGGGTAGCACCATGCTGCCCCTCCCCACAGGTACAGTGGAGGTGGGGTCATGGCCTCTGGGGAAGCGACTACAGTTATTTCCCCCTTTCATAGCACTTTGGGCTTATATCTTATATCTCCATGACCTGATTCTTATGAAGACAGCCTGGCTATCTCAAACACATTAAGCCAATAGTCCACTAGCCTATTCCAATCAAAATACTCCCAAAACGCACCAGAAGAGTGGTGAACACAAGAATCGAACAAGTCTAATGTAAAAAAAAAAACCTGAAACTGCATGAGAGGTTCCACATAAGTCACATAGGAGCATCAAAGAGGATGTTAGTATTAATGAAGGAGAAAAAGGAGACCATCATTGACCGAACTCCCAGAATTCTCCTTTCAGCAAGAGGGGGGGCACTGATAGCGAACAGGAGAGATCCACCTTCATACTGTTTCAGCAACATGAGAAAACAGCACATTTACACCACGAGGAGTGGATGAAGAAAAGAGCCCAGAAGGGAATAGCCACCTATATAATCTCTTCAAAAAAGATTTTAGAGATTAAATGTTGAGGGGGTTCAATGAGTCCAAGAAAAGTTGGAACAGACATACAGTACATTAAAGAATATGAAGAAACAGTTGAATGGATAGCCAAAAAAATACAGAAAGAAATGAGAGCATAAATTTTAAAAAAAGCTAAAAACAGAAGGGTCACCAATAAAGCATTCTGTAGATGAGATTAAAAACTCAGCGGGTGCCCTCAACAGAATGACAACAGCCAAAGAGAGAATCAGTTGGCTTGAAGATGAGCTGCAGAAAACATACAGGCAACAATACACAATGGAAAAGACCTTAAAAAAAGCCCCAGGGCAAGTGAGAGACCCAGGGGATGAATTCAAAAGGAACAGCTAAAAATAATCGTAGTACCAGAAAGACAGGAGGGAACCCCAGTAAAGTAATAACAGTTGAAGATATCATGCTGAGAAGTTCTTAGAGCTGGAGAATGCAGGCATCCAGATCCAAAAAGCAAAAAGGGTACCAACTAAAAGAAACCCTAATAAAAATTCTCCAATACATATCATAATCAAAACAATGAATATCACAGATAGAAACACAATACTGTAGGCAGCAAAGTCAAAGAGGAATTCATATACAAAGGAGCATCCCTTAGATTTAGAGCAGACTTATCTGAGCAAACACTCTGAACCTGAAGACAGTGGTGGAATATAGTGAAAAAAACCTCAATGAAACGAATGCCTCACCAGGTGTACTTTATCCAGCAGACTCTCACTCAAAGGCAAAGGAATCATGCACTACTTCATGGATAAACAGCAGCTCAGAAACTTCATAGACTCAAAACCAACATTAAAAGAAGAACTGAAGGGGCAACTGTAAGGCAAAACAAACCCCACAAACACAACAAACCAGTACAGAAAGATGTCACAAAACCCCATGACAATAATCACTCTCAATATCAATGGGATAAATGAACCAATTAAGAGACACAGAGTGGCAAAATGGATTTAAAAACTGAACCCACAATTCTGCTGCCTATAAGATACACATCTGAACAGACAGAGCAAACACACACTCAAAGTCAAAAGATGAAAAACAGTTCTTCAAGCAAACAATTCCTTCAAAAAAGCCAGGGTAGCCATAGTAGTATACAACAACATAGATTTCAGGCAGAAAAAGATTAGAGGGAACAGTGAAGGCCATTTTTTAATAATCAAGAGATATGTACATCAAGTATAAATTACACTCCAAAACAGATGCACACCCAAAAGGGACCAGCAAAATACTTGATACAACTGCTAATAGACTTCAAGGAGGACATTGGTAGCAACAAAGTAGCAGTCAGATACTTTAACACTTCCCTGTCTCCTCTTGATAGATCAACAAAACTAAAACTCATCAGGGAAGTACTGACTCTGAAGTAAGAAATGAAAGAGAGAGGGCTAATAGATGTATACAGGGCTTTTTATCCTCCCAAAACTGAATGCACATTCTTTTCCAGTGCACGTGGAACATTTTCCAAGATAGACCATATGGAGGGCTTCAAAGCATACCTCAATAGAATCGGGAAGATAGAAATTGTAACAACTATGTTTTCAATCTATGATATACTGAAGATAGAAGTTAATTTCACACAGAAACAGAGAATCAAATCAAACACCTGGAAATTAAACAGCTCAATATTTAAAAACCAGTGGGTTAGAGAAGAAATCAAGGAAGAAATCCAAAGATTCCTGGAAACATGAAAGTGAGCACATGAGCTATAAGAACTTGTGGGACACAACTAAAGCAGTGTTAAGTGGAAAGTTTATTGCTCTACAAGCATCTGTCAGGAAAGAAGATAGGGCCTACATATACAACTTGACTTCACAGCTTAATATCTTAGAAAATGACCAAAATGGGGCACAACCCAGGCAGGAGGATGAAAATAATAAAACTTATAGCAGGAAAAAACTATCCAAAAGATCAGTGAAACCAAGAGTTGGTTCTTTGAAAAAAAAAAAAAAAACAAGATTGATAAACCACTAGCAAGACTCACAAAAAAAGAGAAAAAGGAAACCCAAGTACACCAAATCAGAGATGAAAAGGGAGACATCACAACATAAAACAAAGAAATTCAAAAGATCATCAAATTACTTTGAAAGTCTGTATATGCCACAAAACAAGAGAACCTAGAGAAAATGAATAAATTCCTGAATTCCTAGATTCCCAAAGCTAAACCAAGAAGACCCGGAGTACCTGAACCTATCACCAGAAAGGAAATTGAAATGGAAATAAAAAATTTCCCACAAAACAACTTTCCTGGACCAGATGGATTCACGAGTGAATTCTTCCAAATCTTTAAAGAGAACTTACTCCCAACCTTCTTTAAGCTTTTCCCGGAAATTGAAGAATCAGAAACACTTCCAGTTTATATGAAGCAAGTATCACTCCGATACCAAAAGAAGACAGAAATACCACAAAGAAAGAGAAGTCCAGGCCGATATCCCCGATGAACACAGACACAAAGATTCTCAACAAATCCCAGCAAACAGAATCCAAAGACTCATCAAATAGATTGTATACCATGACCAAGTAGAATTCATCCTGGGGATGCAAGGATGGCTTTATATTTGCAAGTCAATCAACATAATCCATCATATGAATAAAAGAAAAGACAAAAACCATATGATCATATCAATAGATACAGAGAAAGTGTTTGACAAGTTCCAGCACCTGTTTATAACAAAAAGTCTCAGCAAAATGGGCATTGAAGGAACTTTCCTCCAAATAGTCAAAGCCATCTACCACAAGCCCACAGCAAACATCATTATCAAAGAGTGAAGGCTAAAAGCCTTCCCTCTAACATCGGGGAAAAGACAAAGTTGCCCACTCTCACTCCTCCTACTCAATATAGTACTGGGTGCTCTGGCCATAGCAGTTAGGCAATAAAAAGATATCAAGTGCATAAAGATGGGAAAGGTTAAGCTATCACTATTCACATATGACATGGTATTATACGTAGAAAATTCTAAAGACTACACAAAGCTCCTAGAAACAATAGGTTTGTATAATAAAGCGGCAGGCTATAAAATCACACCCAAAAGTGAATGGCCTTCCTATATACAAATAATGAAAGAGAAGAAAGAGATATTTTTTTAAAAAAAACCCGGTCACTATAGTACCTCAAAAAATCAAGTACCTCAGTATCAGCTTAACTACAGAGGTGAAAGAACTATACAAAAAATAACAAAACGCTACTTAAAGAAATAAAAGAGGGCACTAGGAAATGGAGGCACATTCCTTGCTCATGGATAGGAAGGATTAAAATTATCAAAATAGAAATATTCCCCAAAGCATTATACAGATTTAATGCGGTCCCTATCAGGATACCCATGACATTCTTCTAAAAACTAGACAAAATGCATCTAAATCCACATGGAACAATAAATCCCTACGAATAGCTAAAGTAATCCTTGTGAAAAAGAAGATGGGCGGCAACACCTTCCCCAACTTCAAACTGTACCACAAAGTAGTAGTAATTAAAACAGCATGGTATTAGACTAGAAAGAGACTTCTAGTCCAATGGAACAGAGTTGAATATTCTGCCACAGTACCTCAAATATACGACTAAGATGTGACGTGAAACAAGGAAAGCCTCTTCAGCAAGTGATGTTAGGATAAATGCACAGCTGCTTGCAAAGAAAGGAACTCTGGCCTCTTTCTATCACCAGGCACAAAAGTCAGATCAAAATGGATTAAAGACCTCAATATCAGACCTGAGGCCATAAGGCACATGGAGGAAAATGTAGGCAGAGCCGTCCATGATATTAAACCCAAAAAATCTTTAAGGATGAAACACCATTGATCAAGCAAGTGGAAACAAATATGAACAAATGAGACTACATTAACTTAAGAAGCTTCTGTACATCAAAAGAAAGAGTGAACAAAATACAGAGAGTCCACTGAATGGGAAAGAATTTTTAGCCAATACTCATCTGATAAGGGATTAATGTCCAGGATATACAAGACACTAGTAGAATTGTACAAAAAAAACCCTCCAATCCCATCAAAAAAAAATGGGGATAAGAAATGAACAGACGCTTCCTCCAAAAAAGAAATACAAATGGCCAAAAGGCACATGAAAAAATGCTGCACATCGCCAATCATCAGGGAGATGCAAATCAAAACAACAATGAGATATGATATCACACCAAAGACACTGACCCACATCCAAAACAACAAAAGCAACCAGTGCTGGCTTGGATGTGGGAGAAAAGGGATGCTCTTTCACTGTTGGTGGGAATGCCGACTGGCCCAGCCACTCTGGAAAACAATATGGACATTCCTTCAAAAACTAGAGATTGAGCTTCCATATGACCCTACTATATCACTTCTGGGAATATATCCTGAGGGTGCAAGAAAGCACATTAGAAATGACATCTGTAACCATATGTTCATTGTAGCACTGTTCAGAATAGCCAAAATCTAGAAACAACACGAGTGCCAAGAACAGAACACTGGTCAAAGAAACATTGGTACATGTACACAATGGAATACTATGCAGCTGTTAGGAGAGATGAAGTCATGACATTTGCTTATAAGTGGATAGACATGGGGAGCATCATGCTAAGTGAAATGAGTCAGAAAGAGAGGGACAGACATAGAAGGACTGCACTCGTTTGTGGAGTACAAAATAACATAACACGGGACTGACACACCAGGACAATACACACAAGGGCCAGGAAGATTGTTCCATAGTTGATAGCCTGCCTCATGAGCTGGAAGAGAAGGCAGCTGGAATAAAAAAGGAATCATTAAGAAAATGATGGTTGAAGGGATAGTCGGAATGGGAGATGGGTGCTGAAAGTAGATAAAGGAACAAACATGATAGCCTCTCAGTATCTGTATTGCAAACCATAACGACCAAAAGTAGAGTATGGGGGAAATTGCCATAGAGGCAGGGGGAGGGGTTGTGGTGGTGGTTGAGGATACTGGGGACATTAGTGGTGGAAAATGTACACTGGTGGAGGGATGGGTATTCAATTACTGTATAATTGAAACTCAATCAAGAAAGCTTTGTAATTATCTCACAGTGGTGATTCAATTTTAAAAAAAGAAAAAACAATTCACAGGGAGCACAAATGTGGGATAATATTATTCATATGTGGTATGTCCTCTTGGAGAGCCGGAAAGCTACCTAAAGGATCCCACCCGGTAGAGCCTGGTGGCCTATTTGATATGCCAAAACAGTAACAACAAGTCTCTCAATGGAGCCTTTACTGGTGCCCGCTCAAGCAAATTGATGAACGGGAGGACAGTGCTACAGTGCTACAGTGCATGTGGTATGTACAGAAACAAGCACAGGAATGGACAGAGTTCAGTGTGAATGAAGCCTTTGGACTTCGACAACAGAACTTAAGTGACCAAGTGAAGACAGAGTGGGCTGGGGAGCGAGAGAGCAAATGAGAAGGAAGTTAGGAAGAGCGGGGAGGGCTTTGGTGGTGATTATGAAGCAAAAAATAAACATGTTATCTTAATAATAACTAAAGTGATCAGTATTAAAACAATGGGAAAACAAAAAAATTGCTGTGGATGTAGAGAAAAATAAATCCTCATGAACTATTGGTGTGAATAGAAATTGGGTGGGTCACCCTCTATGGAAACAGCATATTGATTTCTTTAAAAAGAATAAAGAAAAGAGAAAAAGAAAAAGAAAAGAAAAGAAAAGAAAAGAAAGAAAAAAAAGAAAGGAAAAAACTATAATAGGGCCAGGATTTCTCTTCCTAGGTTATTTGTGTATCCAAAGAACTTGGAACACCTACACTAATTATAATAAAGGTAAAAAGGTAAAGGCCCTCTCGTTGATTGTCGATTTGCTCGAGCGGGCCCAGTAACGTCTCCATTGGAGACTTTGTTGTTACTGTGTCTGGCATATCGAATACTCTCGGTAGCTTGCCGGGCTCTCCGAGAGGGGCGGAGGAATCGAACTCGGGTCGGCCATGTTGGCCGCTTGTAAGGCGAACGCCCTACCCGCTGTGCTATCGCTCCAGCCCATATTTATAAAAACCCGAATATGGAAACAGTTCAAGGGACCCAAAATAGACAAGTGAATAAGAACATTGTAGTACATATAATTGATGGACTACTACTCAGCTATTCGAGAAAATGAACTCTTTTTGCTACAACAAATGCTCGAATGGAACCAGAGAGTGTCATACAAAATGAAATGAAAAGAGAAAGACCAGATGACCTCACTCATAGGTGGTCTATAAGACTATCAGGCAAGGGAACAGTATCCACTGAATCGAAACCTGTAGAACTGAGATCACTTACAGAGTGATAGGTAAATGAAAGAGAAATATGCTCATTTATGTTCTGAAAGCATTGGGCCTTGAATATGGAGTTTTCTAAGAGATGAACATTGCCTAGAGCCTGAGAGAGCAAGAGAAATGGAAGCTTCTCAGGCCACAAGAGCTTCAAGCACTCAAACATACCTGTGACTTTTCATAGACGCAAGAAGATCACTTGAAAGTGTCCCTGGGTGCTTTCCCCTAGGACTGAGACATCTTTTCCTCCCCCAAATACAGAAAACACACAAAATCTTGGAGCTTGGAGGGAGCAATCATCAAATTCTCTGCACTGTGAATCCTGGCCAAGTGGCTGGAGTAAGGCACCCCAGACAATCAGTGTCTGAGACAGTCAAAACAGCAGTCCGTCTTCCTTTCTGAAGAAAACATATAACCCCTTTCTATGTGCTACATTGGAAAGATTTGGATTTGAGTACATTTGAGCTGTGTTCCATAAAGATTCTTCTACATCTGGAAGAGGAAGACTGCTTCAAAATATTGACTGGGACCAGGAATCTGCAGGGGGTCCCTGAGAACTCAGACCTCCAGGCAGGACAACAGAAGAACTGACCAGAGGAACAGACAATTCTGCTCTCCCCACACTTTTTAAAAAAAATTTTATTAGTGAAGCACCATGAGGTACAATTGTAGACTTACAAATTATTGAGCTTAGGTTTCAGTTGTACAATGATCAAGTACCCATCCCTCCACCAGTACCCATTCTCCACCACCAATAATCCCAGTATCCCCCCCACACCACCCCACCTCTGTGAGAGGGCATTCCCTTTTATTCTCTTTCTCCTTTTGGGTGCTGTGGTTGGAAAAAGAGGCATTGAATGGCAATCATGTTCGGTCTATAGTCTACTTTCAGCATGCATCTCCCATCCTGGGAGGCTTCTCCCACAACCTTTACTTGGTGATCCCTTGTATATCTGAGCTGCCTTTTCCCCTAGCATGTGAGGCTGGCCTCCAAACCATGGAGTGAACCTCCTGGACCTTGTCTCAACTATTCTTGGGTGTTAGTATCCTATTTTGTTACTTTATATTCCCCAGATGAATGCAATCTTTATATGTCTGTCCCTTTCTCTCTGACTTATTTCACTTAGCATGATACTGTCCATGTAGTACCACTTGTATGTAAATGTCATGACTTCATCTTTTCTAACAGCTACATAGTATTCCATTGTAGGTGAACTAAAATTTCTTTAAACAGTCATCTGTTCTCGGGTGCTCGGATTTATTTCAGATTTTGGCTATTATGGGCTGGAGCGATAGCACAGTGGTAGGGCATTTGCCTTGCACGCAGCCAACACGGCCAACCCGAGTTCGATTCCTCCACCCCTCTCGGAGAGCACGGCAAGCTACAGAGAGTATCTCGCCCGCACGGCAGAGCCTGGCAAGCTACCCGTGACGTATTCGATATGCCAAACACAGTAACAACAAAGTCCCCAATGGGGGCGTTACTGGGCCTGCTCGAGCAAATCAATGAACAACGGGAGGACAGTGATGATGAAGAGTCCAGAAGCCTCAGTAGGTGCTACTCACCTAAGTGACCTCTCTGACAAATAATTCAGATATGAAGTCATGAAGATGTTCAATGAACTCAATGAAACAGTCAGAGAGATATCCAGTAAATTGAAGGAGGACATGAAAGATACAATGGATCGGACAATCGAGAAAATCCAGGAAGAAATGAGAGCAGAAATTGTCACGAATTAAAGATTCCATAAATGAAAAAACTCAGTCTGTGCCCTCAATTGTAGAATGACCACAGCTGAAGACAGAATCAATGAGCTGGATGATCAGCTGCACCAAGCTAACAGGCAAACAACAAACAATGGCTAGAGACCTCAAAATAGCTCGAGAGCAAATCAGAGTCTTAGGAGATGATTCCAAGAGGAACAACATAAGAATCATTGGAGTACCAGATGCTCAGGAAAACAATCCCAATGAAAAAGCCACGGTTAAGCAAATCATTGCTGAAAAATTCCCAGAGCTGGACAATGCAGCCATTCAGAATCAAGGAGCCCAAAAGGTGCCAGCTAAAAACAAAAACACTCCAAGACATATCATAGTTAGAGTTGATGCTGCTGATAGAGACACAATACTGCAAGCATCAAGGTCAAAGAAGGAAATCACATACGAAGGAGCACCCTGTAGTTTCACAGCAGACCTCTCATAGGAAACCCTCCAAGCCCAAAGGCAATGGCGCGATATAGTGAAAAACTCACTGAAATGAATGCTTCACCAAGAATTCTCTATCCAGCTAAACTCTCACTCAAAATTGAAGAAACAGTACACTATTTTCTAGATAAACAGCAGCTCAGGAACTTCATAGACTCAAAACCAAACCTAAAAGGACTAAAGGGGCTACTATAAGACAAGACAAACACTACAAGCACTACAGATCCCTAAAAAAGATGACACAAAACCCCATAACAATAATCTCTCTCAATGTCAGTTGTCTAAATTCACCAATTAAGAGACACGGTGTGGCAAAATGGATTCAGAGACAGAACTCAACATTCTGCTGCCTATAAGAAACTCATCTCAACAGTCAGAGCAAACACAGACTCAAAGTGAAAGGATGGAAAACAATCCTTCAAGCAAACAGCTCCTTCAAAAAAGCTGGGATGGCCATACTAGTATCCGACAACATTAACTTTAGGTTGAAAAAGATTAAAAGGGACAGCGAAGGCTATTTTCTCTTCATCAAGGGATACGTACAACAGGAAGAAATCACACCCTTAAGTGTATACGCACCTAATGAGGGCACAGCTAAATATTTAAAATAACTGCTAACAGATCTTAAGGAGGCCTTTGCTACAACACAATAGTAGCCGGAGACTTCAACATCGCCTTATCACTTCTGGATAAATCAACAAGAACAAAACTGAGCAAGGAAATATTTGCCTTGAAAGAAGAAGTAGAAGATAAAGGGCTTATAGACCTATATAGGGCATTACAGCCCCCCAAAAAAGAATACACATTCTTCTCCAGTGCACAGGAAACATTTTCCAAAATAGACAATGTCCTAGGCCACAAAATACACCTTAATAGAATAAGTAAGATAGAAATAGTATGAACAATCTTTTCAGACCATGATGCACTGAGAATAGAAGTGAATCACACACAGACATGAAGAACCAAATCAAACACCTGGAAATTAAACAATTCAATGCTGAACAAAGAGTGGATCAGGAAGGAAGTAAGGGACAAAATCAAAACATACTTGGAAACAAGTGAGAATGAAGACACAAGCTACCAGAACTAATGGAATGCAGCTAAAGCCGTATTAAGGGAAAAATTTATAGCTCTGCAAGCATATCTCTGGGCGGAAGAAAGGATGCACATATCAACTTGACTTCACAGCTCAAGATCTTAGAAAAGGATCAACAGAAGGAGCCCAAATCAGGCAGAAGGAAAGAGATCATAAAACTTAGAGCAGGAATCAACGACATGGAAACCAAAGAAACAATCCAAAAGATCAATGAAACCAAGAGCTGGTTCTTTGAGAAAATTAATAAAATAGATATACCACTAGAAACATTCACAAAGAAACAGAGATAAAACCCTACTAACTTGAATCAGAAATAAGAATGGGGATATCACAACAGAAACCAAAGAAATCCAAAAGATCATCAGAGAATACTTTGAAAGTCTGTATGCCACAAAAGAAGAGAACCTTGAAGAAATGGATAAATTCCTGGATTCCTATACTCTCCCAAACTGAATCAAGAAGATATAAAGTACCTTAATAGACCTATTAACATAAAGGAAATTGAAACCGTAAACAAAAGTCTTCCCAAAAACAAAAGCCCAGGTAGAGATGGATTCACTAGTGAATTTTTCCAAACATTTAAAGAGGAACTATTGCCAGTTCTTCTCAAGATTTTCCAGGAAATTGAAAAAACAGAAACTGTTATTGCCTCTCCCAAACAGTTCCTATGAAACCCATATCTCTCTAATACCAAAAGGAAACAAAGACACCACAAGAAAAGAAAACTATAGGCCGATATCCCTAATGAACACAGATGCAAAGATTCTCAACAAAATACTAGCCTAGCAAATAGAATTCAACACTCATCAAAAAAGATCATACACCATGACCAAGTGGGATTCATCCCTGGGATGCAAGTATGGTTTAAGATTCGGAAATCAATAAACATAATTCATCATAACAACAAAAGAAAAGATAAAATCATATGGATCATATCAATAGACGCAGAGAAAGCATTTGACAAGATCCAGGACCCGTTTATGATGAAAACCCTCGCCAAAATGGGGATAGAGGGGACATTCCTCAATATAGTTAAAACCATCTACCACAAGCCTACAGCAAGCATCATCCTCAATGGGGAAAAACTGAAAGCTTTCCCCCTAAGATAAGAGAAGAGACAGGGATGCCTGCTCTCTCCACTATGGTTCAATATAGTACTAGAAGTACTTGCAATAGCGATTAGACAAGAAAAAGATATTAAGGGCATCCAGTAGAAAAGGAAGAAATCAAGCTCTCACTATTTGCAGATGATATGATACTATAGCTAGAGAACCCTAAAACCTCTACCAAGAAACGCCTAGAAACAATAGACTTGTATAGTAAAGTTTCAGGCTATAAAATCGATACCCCAAATTCCATGGCTTTCCTATACGCAAATAGTGAAAGAGAAGAAAGTGACATGAAGAAAACAATTTCATTCACAATTGTGCCCCAGAATATCAAGTACCTAGGAATCAGCTTACCTAAAGAAATAAAGGTCCTGTACAAAGAGAACTACAAAAAGACTACTTCAGGAAATAAAAGAGGACACAAGGAAATGGAAAAATATCCCCTGTTCATGGATCGGGAGAATTAACATTGTCAAAATGGCAATACTTCCCAAAACATTGTACAAATTCAATGTGATCCCTATTACGATACCCATGACATTCTTCAAAGAAATGGAGCAAACACTCCTGAAATTTATGTGGAACAATACAACCCCACGAATAGCTAAAGCTATTCTTGGGAAAAAGAAAATGGGAGGAATCAACCTCCCTAACTTCAAACTCTTCTACAAAGCAGTAATAATTAAAACAGCATTGGTACTGTAACAAAGGCAGAGCTGTAGACCAATGGAACAGGGTTGAATATACTGACATCTCCCCCCATGCTTATGATCATCTAATCTTCGATAAGGGGGCAAGAAAAGTGAAGTGGAGCAGGGAAAGCCTCTTTAACAAATTGTGCTGGTAAAACTGGACAGCTACATGCAAAAAAGTGGGCTCAGATCTCTGCCTAACACCATGTACAAAAGTAAGATCAAAATGGATTAAAGACCTCTACATCAAACCGGAATCCATAAGGTTCATTGAAGACAAAGTTGGCAAAACCCTCCATGATACTAAAGCTAATGGTATCTTCAAAGATGTCATGCCACTGGCCCAAGCAAGTGAAAACATAGATAGACAAATGGGACAATCTTACACTAAGAAGCTTCTGCACCTCAAATGAAACAGTGACCAAAATACAAAGACAGTCTACTGAATGGGAAAGGATATTCGCTGAATACACAACTGACAAGGGGTTGAGATCAAGGATACACAAATTAATGGTTGAACTCCACAAGAAGAAAACATCCAACGCCATCAAAAAACGGGGCAATGAAATGAACAGAAACTTTCTCAAAGAAGAAATCCAAATGGCTAAAAGGCACATGAGAAATGCTCTACATCATTAATCATCAGGGAGATCCAGATCAAAACAACAATGAGATATCATTTCACACCACAGAGACTGGCTCACATTCAAAAGAACAAAAGCAATTGGTGCTGGCACGGATGTGGCGAGAAAGGGACCCTTATTCACTGCTGGTGGGAATGCTGACTGGTTCAGCCCTTCTGAAAAACAGTATGGACAATTCCCAAAAATTAGAAATTGAGCTCACAATTGACCCAGCAATACCACTCCTGGGAATATATCCCAAAGATGCAAAAAAGTATAGTCGAAGTGACATCTGCACTTGTTTGTTCATTGCAACACTGTTTACAATAGCCAGGATCTGGAAAAAACCTGAGTACCCAAGAACAGATGACTGGTTAAAGAAACCTTGGTACATTTACACAATGAAGTACTATGTAACTGTTAAAAAAGATGAAGTCATGAAATTTACATACAAGTGGTACAATATGGAAAGTATCATCTTAAGCAAAATGTGTCAGAAAGAGAGGGATAGACATAGAAAGATTGCATTCATCTGTGGAACATAAAGTAATAAAATAGGAGCCTAACACCCAAGAGTGGCCGAGATTAGTACCAGGAGTTTTGCTCCATGGCTTGGAGGCCAGCCACACATTCTAGGGGAATAGGGAGCTCAAATAGAGAAGGGAGCTCCAAGTAAAGGGTGTTGGGAAGATCTGCCCAAGATGGGAAACGCATGCTGAAAGTAGACTATAGACTGAACATGATTGCCACTCAATGCCTCTTTTGCAAACCAAGCACTCAAAAGAAGAGAGAGAACAAAAGAAAATTCCCTGCCACAGAAGCAGGGTGGGATGGGGGAATGGGAGGTGGGAGTGATACTGGGATCAGTGGTGGTGGAGAATGGGCACTGGTGGAGAGATGGGTACTTGATCATTGTATAACTGAAACCCAAGCATAAAAATTTGTAAGTCTACAACTGTACCTCATGATGTCTCACTAATAAAATTTTTTTTAAATAAAAAAAAATAAAAAAGACCTGTTTCCAGTTCTCCTCAAGCTTTTCCAGGAAATTGAAAAAAAAAACCAGAAACTCTCCCAAACAGTTTCTATGAGGCCTATATCTCCCTAATACCAAAAGCAAGCAAGGAAACCACTAACAAAAAACATTACAGGCCAGTATCACTGATGAGCACATATGCAAAGATCCTCAACAAAATATTAACAAATAGAATCCAACAAAATATTAACAAATAGAATCTTGGTTTATCGCCAAGAGTCCAACTGCACTTTCTGTATGTGTGGAAGAGGTGAGTATTGTACAGCCACTTATATGTCTGTATACTTCAGGGAGACTCAAAAGGTGCTCTTTTCACTCTAGGAAGAGATTCCCTCTGTGGTTGTGACACTTACAGGCATCTGTTAGCTGATGGCACAGACAGAAGGAGCTGGGTGTTCATCACACACAACTGGAAGGAGTGTGGGATGATGGCAGGGACTGGCACCTTTTTTTTTTTTTTTGCAATTTCCATGCACTTTTTTTTAAGTTAGTGAGACACCATAAGGTACAGTTGTAAACTTACAAATTTTTGTTTTGGGGTTTCAATTATACAATGATCAAATACCCATCCCTCCACCAGTGACTGGCACCATTTTTCAAAGTTACCACATTGTAGCAGGAGGTTCCCATGCCTGTCCCATAAAGTTCACAGACCCAATCCCTCTACCCCCTATGCCCCATACCGTTTTAGAATAGTTATATACTTGAGTTGTTATATACTAGCAGAGGACCAGGAATTTCTTTTTTATATAGCTGAAGAGATAGCACAGCGGGCAGGGCATTTGCCTTGCACGCAGCCAACCTGGGTTCGATTCCTCCGTTCCTCTCGGAGAGCCCAGCAAGTTACCGAGAGTATCCCACCCTCACAGCAGAGCCTGGCAAGCTCCCCATGGCGTATTTGATATGCCAACAACAGTAACAAGAAGTCTCACAATGGAGACATTGCTGGTGCTCACTCGAGCAAATCAGTGAACAACGGGAGGACAGTGCTACAGTGCTAGAGTGCAGTGCTACTCTCAATTATTTCTACTTTGTACACAGGATAAGATGCAAAAGATAACCTCTAGCTTTAAGTAGATCACATATTTGTTAAATGAAAAAATCTATTTCTTAGACATTTTAAAAGGTTAAATTAAAAGCTTTTGAAGGGTTCATGTGAATTTTTATTTAAATACATATATATTTTAGTTTTTTTGGTTTGTGGGTTTTTTTTTTTTTGGAGGACCTTCTCTCAAAAATTGCTTAGGGAGCTGTGGGACCATGTCCAGGGATATCTGGCTAACCTTCCTGCAGGTCACTGAAGGTGTGAGGACGTGGTGCTGCTCAGCCTTGAGGTGTGTGGGACCACCAGCGCCATACCCCACAGTGACTGGGGATCTTCAAAGCTGTATTATGAACAGTGGTGCTAGGAGTGCCATGTTGTCTGGGGATTGAACCCATGTACCCTAACATGCCCCTGTGTTGCATCAGTTTTATAATATCGTTTGTATGATACAAATAAATTACATTATTAGTTTAATTCCAATTTAATGTTTATGTAATTATAAAAACTCTTCTAATATGTTTAAGAAGTATTTTCCGGGGGTATGGTGCCGACAGTCTGTACCTGTGAGGCGAGTGCATCAGCAGCCTGATGGTGCCTTCAGACTTCCAGATACCCCAAAATTGCTGCTGTGCCTTTGCCAGACCCCAAAAATTTGGGGCAAAATTTAACCAAGAAAGTAAACGGCCAAAAGTTAGGTATGTGGGAAACACACCCACAAACCACCTCCGGCTCAGCTATAGAATTGGAGGCATGGCCTCTCTGGTTCCTGATTGAACTGCTTAATGGCCATGAACCCAGAGACTCAGAAACAAAACCCAGCGGCTTTTAGCAGAAATGAGTCCGGTCCCTGCAGTAGGTTACTGTCGCCGGGCCACCCCAGGGAGGAAAGCGTGTTGTCACTCTGCCTGCTCCCCACCCGGTGACTCAGTGGCTGTCATCCTCCAGAGGCCATTGGACAGTCAGGCTCGGGCCTGCAGTGACAAAACTTGTTGGTTTCGTGCCTTGGCCTGTTCCCCCTGGTGGCCCAGTGGCCGCCATCCTTCAGAGGCCACTGGACAGTCAGGTTTGGGCCCCAGTGACGAGACATGCAGGGCCTCACGGGATGGGGGGGAGCCGGGCCTGTCCTCCCCACCCCAACGAGACCCCAAGTCATTGCCCACGAACGGCCTCTCTGGCTCCTGATCAAGCTGCTTAACGGCCATGATCCCAGAGACTCAGAAACAAATCTCGAAACTCAGTGGCTTTCGGCAGAAATGCGTCCGGACCCCGCAGTAGGTTACTGTCGCTGGGCCACCCCAGGGAGGAAAGGGTGTTGTCACTCCACCTGCTCCCCCCTGGTGACTCGGTGGCTGTCATCCTCCAGAGGCCATTGGACAGTCAGGCTCGGGCTTGCAGTGACAAACTTGTTGGGCCTCATGGGATTGGGGGGGAGCCGGGCCTGTCCTCCCCACCCCAACGAGACCCCAAGTCATTGCCCACGAACGGCCTCTCTGGCTCCTGATCAAGCTGCTTAACGGCCATGATTCCAGAGACTAAGAAACAAATCTCGAAACTCAGTGGCTTTCGGCAGAAATGTGTCCAGACCCTGCAGTAGGTTGCTGTTGCTGGGCCACCCCAGTGGGAAAAGGGTGTTGTCCCTCCGCCTGCTCAACCCTGGCGGCTCAGCGGCCATCATCCTCCAGAGGCCATTGGACAGTCAGATCTGGGCCCGCATTGACGAGACATTTTGGGGCTCACGGGATGGGGGTGAAGCCGGGCCTGTCCTCCCCACCCCAACAAGACCCCAAGTCATCTCCCACAAATGGCCTTTCTGGCTCCTGATCAAGCTGCTCAATGGCTATGATCCCAGAGATTCAGGAACAAATCTTGAAACCCAGTGGTTTTTGGCAGAAATCCCTCCAGATTTAAGTGTTAAAATTTCAGAATTTCAAAATCACATGGCCTTACTGCAGCCACACGACATCATATGTTATTCATAACCAGCAATAGAACACAAATTGTTTACTGTTGCCTTTTCAGCAGATCTGAGTGTTGGGGTAAAATCTCAAATAATAATGGTGGGTCTGGTGTCAAAATACTGAATGTGATCAAAGTAATGTGAAAATCATCTGCCCCACAGGTAGGGGGAGGGACTGGAATGGGGGTATACTGGGGTTTTTGGTGGTGGAGAATGGGCACTGGTGAAGGTAGGGGTGTTTCATTGTATGACCGAGACTTAAACCCGAAAGCTCTGTAACTGTTCTCACGGTGATTCAATAAATAAAATTATAAAAAAAAAAATGAAAAAAAAAGTAAGGTGGAGTTCACGCACAATTCAATCAGCTAATCAGTGGCTGAATAAATAGCAGTACTCCTACATAAAAAAAGAAGTATTTTCCAATTTAAATAATTGTAGGTATGAGTGAAAGTTCATTTTTGTCTAAACGTCTGTCTACGACTGAAGTCAACAATAGTAATCCAAAAAAAATGTAAACCCAGTAAAGCTGTTTCTGAAACAGATTCCTCAGCTATGTTTCCTTCAGTTAAGTCTCCTTTAGTGACAACTCCCCAGGCCATGCCATCAAAAGGTAAGTATGAAAGATGTTACATAAAAAAGAAGGTATAGTATTTATAAGAAATTATGGTAATTTACATACTCTTATTTGTGGTTATAGTGATGAATTATGAGTCATCTATTTTGAATTTATTTTAGGTACAGATACTTCATCAAATCAATCTAAGAATGGGACCCCTTTTCCAAGAGTTTGTCCAAAGTGTAATATTCATTTCAATCTCTCAGATCCTTTGAAAAAATCACATGAAGGTAAAACTTTTACAGAATTTAATTAGCAATAACTTAAAAATCTTTAAATCTATTAATGATTAATTTGTAGAAAATAATGATTTACAGATAGACAAGAAATTGTGTCATACTGGTATTCTTCGTAAATTGGGTAAAAATTCATATTCTTAATGATTGTTTTTATGTAAGATTTAAGTATATCTTCTGAATAAAATTTAAAAAACTAATCTTATGTTATAATTTATAATTTTCTATATGTATATATATTTTTTCTTTTTGGATCACACCCGGTGATGCACAGAGGTTATTCCTGGCTCACACACTCAGGATTACTCCTGGCGATGCTCAGGGGACCATATGGGATGCTGGGAATTAAACTCGGGTCGGCCGCATGCAAGGCAAACACCCTATCCGCTGTGCTATCGCTCCATTCCCTATAATTATATTTTAAGTTAAGTGAAAATAACATGTTAATCAGTATATTTTACTTACTAGATTATGCCATCCATATTTCACTTATGAAATAGACATTTCAGTATAAGTTTCATCTTTGTTGTAATCGTTTCTCCGGTTTCGTTTATGTGACTTTTCTAACATATCTGTGTCATATTTCACAGTGAAGTCTGAATTTTATAATGGGGGGTGGTTACAAACCTTACAAACAGTGCTTAAGGGTCACCAGCGCCATGCCTGCAATACTTACTCAGACCATTGTTGCTCAGCTTAGGAGTGTTGGGTACCACTTGGGGCCACCCTGGTGGTGTTCAGGTGACCACTGTGTGCTGAAAATTCAGCTAAGGCCTTCATATGCAAGCCATGCACTGAATGAATTACAGAGTTACTCATGATTGAATTTCAGGCATACGGTGTTTAAGTGCCAATCCTTTCACAGTGTCCACTTCCCTGCACCAATTCTCCTAATCCACTTTCTCACCCTTTCACTTCCCTCTCACCCACCTTTGACATTGTGGTCTATAGTATCAGTGTCAATAGGGTTTCTTGGTCCATTTTAATTTTTAGTAGTCAGACATAAATTCCAAATTGTGGAAAATTTTACATCAAATAATTATTTTTACTTAGTTCGGAGTGATAGCACAGCGGTAGGGTGTTTGCCTTGCTCGCAGCCAGCCCGGCCGAGCCGGGTTCAATTCCTCTGCCCCTCTCGGAGAGCCCGGCAAGCTACCTAGAGTATCTCACCCAAGTGGCAATGCCAAACACAGTAACAAGTGTGTCTCAAAATGGAGACATTACTGGAACCGCTCAAGCAAAATCGAAGAACAACGGGAGGACAGTGACAGTGACAGAATCCAACAACTCATTAAAAAGAATATACACCACAACCAAGTGGAATTCATCCCGGGGATGCAAGGATGGTTTAACATTCTGAAATTCACACTTAATCACTTAACTTCCCGTTAGTCGTCGATTTGCTAGAGCGGGTGCCAGTAACGTCTCCATTTGTCCCTGTCGCGTGCTAGTGTAGCCCAATGGCATCTGTTCGCTCCGGGAACATGAAGGGCCTCAAACCGATTGTTCATGATCTTGATGAAGAAGTCTGACCACCTGGTAGGTGGGCGGCCACGCGGTCTTTTGACATCCCATGGAATCCAGTCGGTGACAGCTCTAGTCCAGCGGTCGTCTTTAAATCTCATTACGTGACCAGCCCATCTGATTTTCGACACCTTGGCAAATGAGACAGCGTCCCTGATTCTTGATCATCGACAGATGTCAGAACTCCGGATTCTTTCTCTCATTTGAGTAAAACGTGATATTCCAAGCATAGCTCTTTCTATTCTTCTTTGGGAGATCTGAATAGCGTTCTCATCTTGTTTGCGTAGGGCCCAGGTCTCTGAGGCATATGTTAATGCAGGAAGAACAGTGGAATCAAGGAGATGTGCCTGGAGCCGGAGGTTCTTCATCCTCTTAGCTATTTCTTCGACGTTCTTGAAGGCGTTCCAAGCCGCTCTCTTCTCCTGCGCAGCTCGGGTGCTAGGTCATTTGTCATGTTGACCTCTCGACCTAGGTACACGTAGCTGTTGCATTCGGAGATGGTCGTTCCATTGAGAGCGAATGGGGCATCAGGAACGAGGCTGTTTCTCATAAACATTGTCTTCGTAAGATTCAGCTGTAGTCCTACCTTTCCACACTCACGATCAAAGTCAGCCAGCATTTGTGCCGCTTGGCTGATGTTTGGTGTTATTAAAACAATGTCATCAGCAAAGCGGAGGTGGTGTAGTTGCCGACCATCTATCTTCACTCCCATTCCTTCCCATTCTAGTCGTCGCATGATGTTCTCGAGGGTGGCACTGAAGAGTTTCGGTGAAATGGTATCACCCTGCCGCACCCCTCTCTTGACATCAACGATCACTTCTTTGTAGAATGGTGAGATCCTGGTAGTGAATCCGCAATACAGCTCACAGAGGATCCTGATGTATTGGGCTTGAATGCCCTGATTGGCTAGGGCTTCAATGACCGCTTCTGTCTCAACAGAATCAAAAACCTTCTTTAAATCAATGAACGTTAAACAGAGCGGCATCTTGAACTCCCGAGAAACCTCAATGAGCTTGGTTATCATGTGGATATGGTCAATGGTGCTGAATCCTTTGCGGAACCCGGCTTGCTCGCATGGTTGTCCTTCATCTAGTGTTCTGCCAATCCTATTTAGGATGACTCAAGTGAACAATTGTAGATGACAGACAATAGGCAGATCGAGCGATAGTTGCCAATGTCATGGATGTCTCCCTTCTTGAACAATAGTATGGTCCTGCTGGTTTTCCATTGGGATGGAACCTTGCATTCAGACAGGTAGCAAGTGAAGAGCCGAGCCAGCGTATTGATGAGTACTGACGGCAGGTTCTTCAGGTGTTCAGGTCTGACCTTGTCTGGGCCGGGTGCTGTTTGTTTCTTTACCGACGAAATGGCGTGTCGGATTTCGGAAGGGAGAACTTTGGGAACGACATATCCATCCTGTGGAATTTGGTATGTCGGCAAGTGGACATGGCTATCGAAGAGATTTGAGTAGAAGTCATGGATAATCTTCTCCATTGCCATTCTGGAGGATGTGATGGATCCATCAGGACGTCGGAGGGCAGTCATCTTGGTCTTGTAGTTGGCGAAGGACAGGCGGGCGTTATGAATACTTTTCCTGGCTTCTGCCGCATTTACCAGTACTTCTGCTCTTCTCTCTTTGAGGTCTTCCTTGATCGCATCTCTGCACTGCTTTGCGAGCTCGGACATTAGCTTACGGTTGCCTGAGGCATGCGCCAAACCACGCTGGCGAATTAGCTCAAGAGTTTTCGAAGATAGGCGATTTTTTGTGGCTATCTCTCTCTTGGCGTTCCTCGCACATTCATGGAGGTGCTGAACGAGTCGATCGTATTCCTCGTCAATGTTGTCAACAATGGCATCTTCCCATGTTGCCGCAATAGTACCAAAGAGTTCCCAGTTGGTGGTCATTCTGGGAATTCTCTTTTTGAACTTTGCAGCCCTTTATCCCCGCTCTGTGAAGTAGAAGTTTGCACGAAGGAGACAGTGGTCCAATCCCGTTCAAAATTTTGGGACAACAGCGACATCAGTCAGGCAAAACCATCGATTGAATATGATGTGGTCTATTTCGTTGTGGAATCGTCCACCGGGAGACTCCCATGTCCATCGTTTAGATTCTGCCTTCTGGAACTGTGAGTTACCATGAATGGTCTTGGTTGACATGATGAACTCAGACAGTCTCTCACCCTGTTCGTTCCATTCTAGGCCATGGGTCAGGATGTGAAGTTCTTCAGCTGATCTTCTTGGTCCTATCTTGGCATTTAAATCACCCACAATGATCTTGTAGAAGGTGTGGTCTTCTTTATCGAACTTCTCTAGCTCCATGTAGAACTTCTGATTTCTCTTTCATCATAATGAGATGTTGGTGCATAGACAACAAAGATAGAAACTGCAGGCAGTGAGCCACATCTATTCAAATGTAAACGTCCGATTCGGGTTGTTAGACATTCGAATGAATCAATGCTCTTGGCCAAGTTTGTGTTGACAAGGACACTGACGCCTCCAACACCTCTTTTATCGCATGTTCCGAGGAACAATTCTTCTCCAGTGTCGAAAACGGCATGGTGAGATTCGTGCCTTCTTGTCTCGGTCAGACCAATGATGTCGTACTTGATCATTCGCGCTTGTACCATCAGGTCCTCGATGGATGCATCTGATGCTAGCGTACGTGCATTGAAAGTACAGACAATCATTTTTGTCTTCCTTCGTTGTGGCAGCCTAGGTCGGCCTTGAGATTTTGTCAGCCTCTCCTTTCTCATCCTTCTCAGTGCTGCCATGTCGGTGAAGCCTTCAGGGTCAGGTGAATGAGACCAGTTGTAGTTACTGGTTTTGGCATATCGAATACAAAAGCTTATCGAATATCCGTTGTGTATTCGATATTCGGAAATTAATCAACAAAATCCATCATATCAACAAAAGTAAAGATAAAAACCATATCATCATATCAATAGACACAGAGAAAGCTTTTGACAAGATACAGCACCCGTTTATGATAAAAACTCTCACCAAAATGGGTTTTGAAGGAACTTTCCTCAGCCATCTGTGACAAACCCATGGCAAGCATTATCCTAAATGAGGAAAAACTAACAGCCTTTCCTCTAAAATCATGGACAAGACAAGGATGCCCACTATCACCATTTCTGTTCAATCTAGTATTGGAAGTATTTGCAACAGGAATTAGGCAAGAAAAAGACATTAAAATCATCCACATAGGAAAGGAGGAAATCAAGCTCTCACAGTTCTCAGATGATATGATACCATATTTTGAGAATCCTAAATCCTCTACCAAGAAACTACTAGAAACAATAGACTTGTACAGTAAAGTCGCAGGCAATAAAATTAATGCCCCCAAATCCATGGCCTACATATATGCAAATAGTGAGACAGAGGAAAATGACATAAAAAACCCAATATTGTTCACAATCATGCCCCAGAAAATCAAATAACTAGGAATCAGCCTAACTAAAAAGGTAAAGGATCTCTACAATGAAAACTACAAAACGCTACTCATGAAATACAGAGGACATGCGTAAATGGAAACTTATTCTCTGCTCATGGATAGGAAGAATTAACATTGTCAAAATGGCAATACTCCAATGCATTATACAGATTCAACATGATCCCTATAAGGATACCCATGAAATTCTTCAGAGAAATAGATAGAGCATTCCTGAAATTCATATGGAACAACAAACGCCCACGAATAGCTAAAGCAATTCTTGAATAAAAGACGTGGGGGAGGCATTATCCTCTCCATCTACAAACTCTACTACAAAGCTGTAATAACTAAAACAGCATAGTACTGGAACAAAGGCAGGGCCGCAGACCAATGGAATGGGTGGAGTATATGTACACACACCCCAAATGTATCAACATCTAATCTTTGATAAGGCAGCAAGAAGTGTGAAGTGGAGCAAGGAAAGCCTCTTCAACAAATGGTGTTGGCATAACTGGACAACCACATGCAAAAAAAAAAAATACCTCGACCTAACACCATGTACAAAAGTCAGATCAAAATGGATTAAAGATCTCAACATCAGGCCAAAATCCATAAGGTACATTGAAGACAAGGTCAGAAAAACTCTCCATGATATTGAGGCTAGTGGTACTAATGATATCTTCAAAGATGACACTCCACCGACCAACCAAGTGGAAACAGAGATAAACAAATGGGACTATCTTAAATTAAGAAGCTTCTGCACCTCAAAAGATACAGTAGCCTGAATACAAAGACAATCTACAGAATGAGAAAGGATATTCACCCAATACCTATCCGATAAGGGGTTGATATCAAGGATATACAAAGAATTGTTTGAACTCCACAATTAGGAAACATCCAACCCTATCAAAAAATGGGGTGATGAGAGGAGGTTTATTCCATGGCTTGGTTGCCAGCCGCACATGCTAGGGGCAAAGGCAGCTCAGATAGAGAAGGGAGAACCAAATAAAGGGTGTTGGGAGGATCCTCCCAGAATGGGAGATGCATGCTGAAAGTAGACTATAGACCGAACATGATTGCCACTCACTCAATGCCTCTTCTGCAAATCACAGCACCCAAAAGGAGAGAGAGAACGAAAAGGAATGCCCTATCGCAGAGGCAGGGTGGGACGGGGGGATTGGGGGGGGAGGGATACTGGGATCAGTGGTGGTGGAGAATGGGCACTGGTGGAGGGATGGGTACTCAATCATTGTATAACTGAAACCCAAGCACAAAAATTTGTAAGTCTACAACTGTACCTCATGGTGTTTCACTAATAAAAATGAAAAATAAAATATAATTAAATTTTAAAAATGGGGTGATGAAATGAACAGAAATTTTCTCAGAGAAGAAATCCGAATGGCAAAAAGGCACATGAGAAAATGCTCTACATCACTAATCATCAGGGAGAGGAAGATCAAAACAATAATGAGATATTATCTCCCGCCACAGAGACTGGCCCACATCCAAAATAACAAAAGCAACCAGTGTTGGTGCGGATGCGGCGAGAAAGGGACTCTTTTTCACTGCTGGTTGGAATGCTGACTGGTTCAGCCCTTATGGAAAACAGTATGGACGATTCTCCCCACACATTTCCCTCCCCTCACTCCTCTATCCATTTTTGGGGGGTTTTAGTATGTGAAAAAAACATAGTTTTCTTCCACACTGTAGAGAATGGGAGGGCAGAAAGAAGGGTGAGTCTGGGAGGCACAGAACATAATCTCTGAGTCAGACACTGTGTTCAGACAATGTTTTCATTTACCCAATAATGAACAGGGGTCATCTGTACTAGGTGGTGAGCAGAGTACAAAATCAGATTCTTGAAGGACCACATGGAGGGCTGGCTCCACAGCTCCCGGAGAAGAAACCAGGTTCCAAAAAGAGCCGAGATCACTGGGAAGTCCCAGATGGGGTAGGTGCTGCATCCCGCCTCCCCCAGATGGAACCCCGATGACCAGAAGCCTCCACAAGCATAGCTCGAGTATGCAGGAACTAGGACTTTTCGTCCAAACCGCTGGGACCATCCCGGCCCCCAAATAACCTCTGACCCCGGAAGTCACGCCCACAGCCCACCCCCCAGCGCCATCTTTACCGCACACAGCCGTACAGAGAGAAGGACCACATGGAGGGCTGGCTCCACAGCTCCCGGAGAAGAAACCAGGTTCCAAAAAGAGCCGAAATCACCAGGAAGTCCCAGATGGGGTAGGTGCCGCATCCCGCCTCCCCCAGATGGAACCACGGTGACCAGAAGCCTCCACAAGCATATCTCAAGTATGCGGGAACTAGGACTTTTCGTCCAAACCGCTGGGACCTTCCCAGCTCCCAAATAACCTCTGATTCCGGAAGTCACGCCCACGGCCCGCCCCCCAGCACCATCTCTACAGCACACAGCCGTACAGAGAGAAGAAGGATCACGAAATCAGACTCTTGAAGAAGTGTGAACCTGTCCTAAATCATATTCAGTGTGTAGGCAACGGTACATCAATTGGGGTTGGCAGGTGGTGGTGGGTGAGGGAAGATTGATTCTCTTATCAACTTCCAAAGACATAGTACCATACTGTATAATGTTGTACAATTAGAGTCACAGGGTTTTTATTTTTATTATAACTAGAAGTTTGATCCTATGACAAATATATAATACATCTCCCAGTTCACCACCTGAATCCTGGAAATCACCATACTACTTGTTTCCCTGACTTCTTTTTGTTTTAATTAGTGCTCTTATTGTTGCTATTGTTGTTGTTTAGGTTTGGGGTCACACCTCGCAGTGGTCAGGGATTACTTTTGACTCAGTGCTCAGGGATCGCTAGTGGTCTTGCTTAGAGGGCTATATGCAGTGGCAAACGAAGGTTGGCAACATGCAAGGCAAGTGCCTGACTGCCCAGTACTATCATTTTTGACCTCTGAATTCAGATTTCTTAGAATCTACATAGGAGAACAGCCTGATACATATTTCAAAAAGAGTGCAACATCTCTGACAAAATACCAAAAGTTCAGAATAAGAAATTATATGCCAGATTGGTCTTCAAATCCAGCATCAGCAAATATCATGTGACTAGAAAGCGAAACAGTCCCTTTCACTCAGAGTAGCTCTGCAATAGTTGTTCAATCTGACAATTAACCTGCTCTGTAGCAACATTTCTCTCCTTTTGCTATGAAAGGGAATGGGTCTAAAATTTCCATCTTGAGCAGAAACATCGGGGCAGAAGGAGGGGAACAAAGCACAGAAAAGCCTTTGAAAATCTATCTTTTCCATGAAATGTCCTGCAGCCCCAAACTTCCACGAGATTCTTCAGGATTGCTTTAATGGATCTGCCACCACAGGACAGAAAAATCTAGCTGAGAGCATTTAGAGCATAACAAGAACTCTGTGATTTTCCTCTGAGAACATTATCTAGAAGGAAAGAAAGCATAGGAAAGGATTCACAGGCCGTGTCTACTGAGCTTGCATCTACATGGAACTAGTGAGGCAGAGCATCTGGGAGGCGAGAGAGAGTAGTGGAGTCTGGGGCATCCAAGCATCAGGTATGAGATGAGCTTTAGCAGGACTTGCAGTTTTCCAATAAAACTTAGACATCCTACTTCTTCTTGGTGCAGTTTTTTGAAAGTTTCTATTTAGTGTTGTTATGAAAGTGAGGGAGGCAGGCAACCCTCTATATACCATCTGAATGGTGCTTATAAGAGGTAAGCTATAAGGAGGAGAAGGGCAGAGAAGCAAAGAAGTCGAGCAGGGGAGTGACAGGTGGGAAGCAATGGGAAGCAGTGGCCAAAGAGATCCAAGTACATTGGCAATATAAAAGAGTGGTATAGCTAAACATCCAAACACAGACTCAAGAACATTGAAAGGAGAGATCCAAACCTCAACAACCAAAACAAAAACCAGCCTGTCAAGGTGGCAGGCTGGGGCTGGGGGTGGAGGTGATGGGAAGTATCTTGGGCATCCAGGTGGAGGGGAAAAAATGCTGGTGGTGGGACCGATGCTGGAACACAGTATGTCAAATACCCAACTATGAAAAACTTTGCTAATCATGGTGCTTTGATATAATATTCATTATTTAATTTTTAAAGGGTAATCTGATTGGTCTTTATCTAGGTGATTTGCTGGTCATTCTGTGTAACCAATTAGATGGATGGTTTTTTAAACTCTCAGGGTTTTTTGGTTTTGTTTTGTTTGGGGTGCATACCCAGCGGTGCTCAGAGCTTACTCCTGACTCTATGCACAGAGATCACATCTTATAAGATCAGGGTACCTACAATATGGGGTACTAGGGTCGAACCCCAGCATACAAGGCCGTATACAAGGCAAACTCCTCACCTACTGTAATATCACTCTGATCCTTTTTAAATCCTCATTAATTTCAGATATAACTAATCAGACAACAGAAACAGGGATGCATGAAGTATATAAGCACAGGTTATGAGTTGCTGCCAACTGTCGTCTGGAACAGAAAGAAGATACTCTGAGAAGCTGCTATACATGAAAAGAGCTGCTAGTGGAACAAATGCCAGGAGAGATGCTGGAGGGAAGCTACTATTGCCTGGACCTCCTGGGGTGGGAGTTGCATCTGGAGGAGTTGCTGGGCCCCCTCCTGAGTAGAGGCTACCGTTGGCCGCCGGAGACCAGTGAGTAAAGAGCCGTAACCCTGAAGATACCCAGTTGCCGGGTGCTGCCTGACTCGCCATCCCCAAACTCCCAGAAGCTGCTGTTTAAGGCCTTTTCCTCTGCTGACTGCCACTGAACCCTAGGAGAGGTGAGCACACAGCATGCAGATACCAGCACCAGGAGCAGCTGGAGCCACAGGGAAGCTCCCGGGGGACCCAGGACACTGTATCCACAGCTGGAGCCTGGACCTGGGGACACTAATCCCTGCCAGCCCACATAACACACAGTGACTCCCTGATGATGAATTGCCCAACTCAGAAAAGAGATTTGCATAATACAACCCTTACTTTTCCTTCAAAACTCCCACTCTTCACTGAATTTCCTGTCCTGAAAGCAGCTTTTGAGTATATCATGTGCTCACTGCCAAGATTTTGATCTTCTGCAATCAGAGTTTAGAGAAGTTGCTAACAATAAGGAATATATATATATATGTGTGTGTGTGTGTGTGTGTATATATATATATATATATATATATATATATCCTTCAATATTCAAGCACTAAAGAGACAGTCCAGTGAGGTGAGTATAAGTTTTGCATGCAGAGGGGCTGGAGCAATAGCACAGCGGGTAGGGTGTTTGCCTTGCACACGGCCGACCCAGGTTCGATTCTCAGCATCCCATATGGACCCCCCAGCACCGCCAGGAGTAATTCCTAAGTGCATGAGCCAGGTTTAACCCCTTTGCATCGCCAGGTGTGACCCAAAAAGAAAAAAAAGGTTTTCATGCAGAAAGCTAGGTTCAGTCCCCAACACTGCAGGGGTTCCTGAGCACAATCAGGATCAGTGCCTGAACATGTCAGGACTAGCCCAAAAAAACAAACAAAAAATTCAAACACTGAGTCCCCAGAGTTAGTCTTTTAGCAGCTGCAATTTATAATCTTGTATCTAATACCTCTTAGTGGATAGTCCAGCAAAGAATGAATGGAGACACACTACTCTGATTCTAGATGTATTTAAATAGTCTTAGCAAAGACACTGAGGCACTGCTTTCTTCTATCAGCTGAAGAAGGCCTTCACTATGGGATGAAGCTGACAGTAATGCCAGCAGCCACTCATAGCAAGAGCAAGCCAAACGCTGCCAATGACATCCTCAAGTGCCTCACTGTGGTTCAGGAACTTAGAATTTCATTTGTATTAAAAGTTTCATAGAATTGCATACACAATTTCTCCTGATACAACTCAGTGCTTCAGATTAACATGTTTTCATCAGTTTTAAGACACATGAAACCACTAGTAAATAAACTACCTCACAAAAAATAGTTATTAACATAAAATGAGAAACTAAAATGATAACAAAACAACTCAATTTGATTCAGTGAGTTGTTATTCCAAAACAGAATCCTAGCAAGATAATAATGGTCCCTGCATCTGCAACTCCACCCCCTGTCTTCCCCCACAATTTTTAAATGCCATTCCTATGGGCCTTTAACTAGAAATTAAAAATTATGTTTTCTTCAACAACTTTTAAAATATTATTCTTTTTTAAAATATTATTCAGACTTTCTTTACTTAGTTTGTCAGTTAATTCTCAAGTACATTTCCACTGGGAAGGCATAAAACACCCAAACCAATTTAGAAGTCATGTCTGTTTTGTTTTGTGTTTAAGGTTTGTAGGTTTGTTATATATTTCTTCTTTAAAGTCTAAGTTTGCAATTAGATGGCAAAGTGTCTATGCACATGCACAAAATTTACACACTTTTCTGCCTGGACTAGATAATGTTTGTTTGTAAATCACTGAATATCTGTAATTCATATCCTAAACAGTGGGAAAAGAAATAATGCTTAATTATGCTTAATAAATCATTGCTCAGATTTTGAGTTTATAGATAGGTGAAATAATACAGAATTTAAGTGCTTTTCTGGCTTAAGACCAACCCTGGTTCAGTTTCTCAACCACGTGGTTCCACATGCACTGCAGGGAGTAACACAAGCACAGAGCCAGGAAGAACCCTTGAGAACTGCTGGGTGTGACCCACCCACCACACAACCAGAGAAATAAAAAAGCTTAGGAATAAGATCTCTAAGTTTCCCTTACAAGCATTGATACAGCTATAGGTGACTTTAAGCACGTTTCCAAATATGCCTTTCTCAGTTTTGTGCTCCAAACTTAAGACTCATAGTAGCACCTACCTGACAATTTATTATGACCTCTAAGTACATGAAACATTTTTAGAAATATCCCAGTAACTTACTTCTCAGAACATCAAAGGCAATTCTCCAGAAGATAAAGAAATACAAGTCTTCAGAAGATGAACATTTTAGGTTCTTCTAAATCAGCTATGCCTTATGAGAGACCATCTTTTTCCCTGACTGACCTCACATGAGAAAACAGCTGTCCCAGAAGGTTGTAGAAACATCTGCTAGCAGAACCTGTCTCTAAAAGTTTTTGTCAGTATAAAGCCAAAAATATTCATAAAACTTGTATCTCTATGTAGTTTGGAATTTTATTTATCAAATTCTTTGTTTGCAGTGTTTAGGGAATAAGAAAAGATTTTCAGGAACTAAAATCATTACATGTTTTATGTGGAAAAGTCTCTTTATGATAGACTCCTCTTTATAAACAAATGTTTTATACCTCACTATGGGGAGGGTTTTATATATATATATATATATATATATATATATATATATATATATATATATAAAGCTGTGGGAGCTGAGATGAGACCTCATCATTTATTGGGCCACTGAAATATGGGAGGAAATAATGTGTACCATTTCTGGGCAAAAGATGAAGAGACAATTCTATTTTCACTTTTTTTTTAAAAAATTTTCTCCACCACTGTGACCTAAAAGTTGTACTCCAGGACAAAGAATACTGTTGTCTTTCTGGAAAGGAAAAAAACAACTAACAACCAACAAAGCAAACTTTTCAAGATTTGAAATGTTTGTGCTGTTCTTTCTGAATCTTTTTCTAATCTATGGATCTGATAAAATAACTGATTTGAACCCGACCTTTGCTTCACAGAGTGTTGTGGTTGTGAATGTCATCTTGAGCAGGTTTTATTTTATTAACATATTCCTCAGAGACCTGGGCCCTACGCAAACAGGATGAAAACGCTATTCAGGTCTACCAAAGAAGAATCGAAAGAGCTATGCTTGGAATATCACGTTTCACTCAAATGAGAGAAAGAATCTGGAGTTCTGACATCCATCAACGATCAAGAATCTGGGACTCTGTCTCATTTGCCAAGGTGTCAAAAATCAGATGGGCTGGTCACGTAATGAGATTTAAAGATGACCGCTGGACTAGAGCTGTCACCGACTGGATTCCATGGGATGTCTAAAGACCGCATGGCTGCCCACCTACCAGATGGTCAGACTTCTTCATCAAGATCATGAACGATCGGTTTGAGGCTCTTCATGTTCCCAGAGCGAACAGATGCCATTAGACTACACTAGCACGCAGCAGGGACAAATGGAGACGTTACTGGTGTCCGCTAGAGCAAATCGACGACTAACAGGAAGTTAAGTGATTAAGTGATTGGCACATCATTTCCATTCCTAGGCTTGGAAATAAATAAATTCGTTTGAAAAATTTTTTTAAAAAGTCCATGGGGTAATCTTCCACCTGTCGACCTGAAGCTGGAAGTTAGTCTTGTGCCCTGTGCCAAGATGGAAGTGAAGTGTGTTAATGCGCACCTGACAGATATGTGGAGGTGGTGCTCGTGGATTTCATCAGTGACTATGAGTCTCTCAGAATAAATAATTTCCATGGAAGCAAAGTGCCTGAAGGGATTAAGGGTGATGAGGATGGAGCTATAGGTTCTTCTGAACACTTGGATCCAGCATATTTTTAAGGAAACCTGTTAACAACCAGTCAGTCACCTTCATAAGGTTCTGTATTCTCAGCATAAAGGAACTAGGGTTAAGGATTGAGTCAGCCAAATGGTGGGGACTTTTGTGTCAAAGACCTAGACACAAATTGAATGAGAGTGGTCTCCAATCATACGTCTTCAGAGAAAGAACCAATCAAGACAGGGACATGGCCCTCAGGAGTGTGTCAAGGTGTTTTTGAAATAGAAGACAGGAAACAGAAGAAAACAAGGAGGCAAAAGAAGGAAAAGAAGTGTACCCTATGGTAGGTATAACAGAGAGGGGCAGAGAGATGCACAGGGCAAGGGAGAGCAGGGCGCTGCATATTAGCAACTATTTTAAGCTCCAAAAGAGGCTCAGAGAGAACCCAATGGCAAAATACCTGCCTTGCAGGTATGTGACTGTAAGTTCAATCCCCAGCATACCCACCACATGCACTTAGCATTATCTGATGATAATGTCATTTGGGATCCCTGGACCAACAACAAAGGATGTGATATGTTGGACAGCACAACCAAGTGTGCAAACACGACTCAAATGTGTAGCTCCCATAGGCACCACAACCAAATGTCATCATGTTATGTCAAATGTCAGCATGACATTGTTGTAATCCAGTCAACATGAGTTCAATGAAGAGGAGGAGAACTAACATGAAATACTGTTTCAGGGTTGGAGAGACAGTAGGACTTAAAGCACTTGCCTTGCATGCTGCAGCCCCTTTTGATCTCTGGCACAACATATTGTCCCTCAAGCCCCACAAGAATTGATCCCTGAGCACAGAGCCAGTAGAAAGTCCTGGGTACCTAAGTATGGTCAAGAAACACCCTCCAACACACACAGATTCTATAGAATAGTACAGCAAGTATGGTTTTTACATTGTATATGGTAGACTTGGGTTCAATTCCCAGCAGGCCACATGGTTCCCAAAACCTGCCAGTAGTAATGCTGAGCACTGAGTCATTCAGAAGTACGTTCTTCACACACTTGAGTGTGCCCCCCAAACAAACAATAACAAAAAAATTTAAATAATTACAAAAAAACAAAATTGCCTGATTCTGCCATGGCCCATGTTTCTAGCGAACTATCAAGCCACAGAAGTAAGTTTTTAGGCTCACCTGACACTTTAGGGCAACACAGATACAATTCACATTCACTGAAAAGTCTAAGAATACGAAGATAAATGTCAACTATTAGCTGCAGAACACACCATAAGACTGTTTTCATAGGGTACAGAAATTAAAAATTAATTTTGCAGGGACAGAGGAAATAGTACAGAGGTAAGTTGAGATTAGGTCCTCAAGATTATCCATATGGTCTCCTGTACACCATTAGGAATGAGTCCTTAGCACAGATCCAGGAGTAAACCTGCACATGGCTAGGTAGAGCCCATAAAACAAAACAAACATATTTAATTTAGTTTTTCCCCTGAAAAATAGGATAATCAGCAGAAGAGAAAGGGTGTTTAACTCTGAGAAGAGCTAAAGAGATCAGGGTAGGAGGTGAAGGCTTGCCCTCAGGTGGACAGAGAGACCCATGTCTAGACAATGAGGGAGGGCAGAAGTCAGGTCAGGATAACGATCCCAGACTCATGGCAAATCTCTAAAACACATGGTTTAGGACCAACCTCAAGCTGCAAGTCATACCAGGTGACTCTGTACTTGGGCTTCTGAGCCTTACAGAGGCTCCAAAACAAGTGCTCACTCTCTGGGGAAGACCTTCCCTTGCACATCTGACATCAGACGTGAACTTGGGGCCTGATCTTTGTTTATTTGTGGGGACTTTATTATCATTTTAATTTCTTCGAAAGTGATCTGTTCATGTGTTCTGTATCTTCTTGGCTCAGCCTGGGAGGTAATAGGAATCCAGGAAATCATCCATTTCTTCTAGGTTCTCTCAATAAATATTCTCAAAGTAATCTCAGATAATCCTTTGAATTTCTATGGTATCTGTTGTGATTGTTACCTCTTTTATTTCTAATTTAGTTAATAAACTTAATAAAGGCTCTCTCTAGCTCTCTCTCAAGTTTAGCTAGTGGTTTATCAATATTGTTTAATTTTTCAAAGAACCCGTTCTTGATTGTAGGATAACAATGGCTTGTCCTTTCTCTCTTGCCATAGGGAGCTTAGTTTATTAGGTTACACCCATCACAGTGTTCATCACAGTGCTCCTGAGGCATTCCCATTTCTCTGTGTTTATCTTTAATTTCTCTGTACTCTCTTCCCAAACCAGATAATCACCTATTTCCCCTAAGCAGTACCTGTGACTTATAAAGTCAAATTCCTCAGAAATCTCTGAATTTGTATTTGTAAATGAAATATTGCTTTTCTCTTTCCCTTATGTCCTTTACATAGGGAAAAGCATTATCCATTTTGTACAGACACAGGAAGAGGAATGCTATGCTTTTGTAACTTGGAGTTAATTGACTCCAAATAATATTGAACCCTGGGCATCACTCATATTTTCTTGACTTAAGCATTCCTTGCCCTTAGTTCCTAGCACCCCAGAAGCAGGGTCCTGACAAAGGGATTGAATGGACCCAGGGCAAACTGTGAGCTACCCTGGTGTCGAAATTGTACAGGCTGAGAACCATAATACTTAACTATTAGTAAGAGAATGGTAATGGACAAATTCGGTCATGACCCAAAAGAGAAACAACTGGACAAGGACACTGCTTAGGGTTAGGTGCAAAATACTACTTCACAGAGTGGGCAGAAAGGGCTGCAAAGTTTAAGAAGAAAATCCCAAGAACGACCACCAACTGGGAGTTCTTTGGCACTATTGTGGCAACATGGGAAGATGTTGCTGTTGACAACATTGATGAGGAATACGATCGACTGATTCAGCACCTCCATGATTGTGTGAGGAACGCAAAGATAGCCACACACACACAAAAAAACCCTGTCTTCGAAAACTCTTGAGCTCATTCGACAACATGGCTTGGCACAAGCCTCAGGTAACCGCAAGTGAACATCCAAGCTTGCAAAGCAGTGCAGAGAAGCGATAAAGGAAGACCTCAAAGAGAGAAGTGCAATGAAGAAGGATCCCTTTCTCACCATATCGGCACCAACACTGGTTGCTTTTGTTCTTTTGGATGTGGGCCAGTCTCTGTGGTGTGAAACGGTATCTCATTGTTGTTTAGATCTGCATCTCCCTGATAATTAATGATGTAGAGCATTTTCTCATGTGCCTTTTAGCCATTCGGATTTCTTCTTTGAGAAAGTTTCTGTTCATTTCATCTTTCATTGCTGGTGGGAATGCCAAATTGTGCAATTGTGCAGCCTTTTTAGAAAACAGTATGGATGATTCTCAAAAAATTAGAAATTGAGCTCCCATTTGACCCAGCAATACCACTCCTGGAAATATATCCCAGAGAGGCACAAACAGTACAGTCGAAGTGACATCTGCACCTGTTTGTTCATTGCAGCACCATTTATAATAGGTAGAATATGGAAAAAACCTGAGTGCCCGAGAACAGATGACTGGTTTAAGAAATTTTGGTACATCTATACAATGGAGTACTATGCAGCTGTTAGAAAAGATGAAGTCATGAAATTTACATACAGGTGGTACTACATGGAAAATATCATGCTAAGTGAAATGAGTCAGAAAGAGAGGGACAGACATAGAAAGATTGCATTCATCTGGGGAACCTAAAGTAACAAAATAGGAAACTAACACCCAAAAATAGCCGAGATAAGTACCAGGAGGTTCACTTCATGGGTTGGAGGCCAGCCGGGCATTCTAGGGGAAAGGGCAGCTCATATAGAGAAGGGACCACCAAGTAAAGGGTGTTGGGAGGATCCTCACAGAATTAGAGATGCATGCTGAAAGTAGACTATAGACCAAACATGATTGCCACTCAATGCCTATTTTGCCAACCACAGCACCCCAAAAGAGAGAGAGAATAAAAGGGAATGCCCTGCCACAGAGGCAGGGCGGGATGGGGGATACAAGTAGTGGGAGGGATACTGGGATCAGTGGTGGTGGAGAATGGGCACTGGTGGAAGTATGGGTACTCAATCATTGTATAACTGAAACCCAATCACAAAATTTGTAAGTCTACAACTGTACCTCATGGTGTTTCACTAATAAAAATGTTTAAAAGAGAGAGAGAGAGAGATCAGCAATGCTGAAAGATGTGCCAGAAGCTGGGAAAAGCATTTGCAATGCCTTCCTGTCCTTCACCAACTATGAGACCAAGATGACTGTCCTCCGATGTCCTGATGGATCTATCACATCTTCCAGAAGGGCAATGGAGAAGATTATCCATGACTTCTCCTCAGATCTCTTCGATAGATACATCCGCCTTCCCACATACCAATTCCCCAGAATGGATATATCATACCCAACATTCTCCCTTCCGAAATTCGACACACCATTTTGTCGGTAAAGAAGCGAACAGCACCTGGCCCAGACAAGATCAGACCTGAACACCTGAAGAATCTGCCATCAGTACTCATCAATATAGTGGCTTGGCTCTTCACACACTATGGTCTTCACACACTATCTGTCTGAATGCAAGGTTCCATCCCAGTGGAAAACCAGCAGGACTGTACTACTGTACAAGAAGGGAGACATCCACGACATTGGTAACTGTCACCTGATCTACCTGTTGTCTGTCGTTTACAAGCTGTTCACTCGAGTCATCCTGAATAGGATTGGCAGAACACTAGATGAACCATGCGAGCAAGCCGGGTTCTGCAGAGGATTCAGCACGATCAACCATATCCACACAATAAGCAAGCTCATTGAGGTTTCTCGGGAGTTCAAGATGCCTCTCTAATGTTTATTGATTTAAAGAAGGCCTTTTATTCTGTTAAGATGGAAGCAGTTGTCGAAGCGCTAGCCAAACAGAGCATTCAAACATCAGGATCCTTCGTGAGCTGTATTACAGATTCACTACCAAGATCTCACCATTCTACAAATAAGTGATCAGCCATGTCAAGAGAGGGGTTCAGCAGGGTGATGCCATTTCACCGAAACTCTTCAGTGCCATCCTTGAAAACGTCATGCGACGACTGGAATAGGAAGGAATGGGAGTCAAGATAGACAGTTGGCAACTAAACCACCTCCACTTTGCTGATGACATCATTCTAATAACACCAAACATCAGCCAAGCAGCACAAATGCTGGCTGAATTCGACCAGGAGTGTAGAAAGGTTGGAATACAGCTGAATCTCACGAAGACAATGTTTGTGAGAAACAGTCTCATTCCTGACCTTCCATTCACTCTCAACGGAATGAAGATCTTCGAATGCAACAGTTATGTGTACGTAGGTTGAGAAGTCAACATGACAAATGACCTGGCACCTGAGTTGTGCAGGAGGAAGAGAGCAGCTTGGAACAGCTTCAAGAGTGTCAAAGAAATAGCTAAGAGGACGAAGAACCTCCAGCTCTGGACACATCTCTTTGATTCCACTGTTCTTCCTGCATTAACATATGCCTCAGAGACCTGGGCCCTATGAAAAGAGGATGAGAATGTTATTCAGGTCTCCCAAAGAGGAATCAAAAGAGCTATTCTTGGAGTATCATGTTTCACTCAAATGAGAGAAAGAATTCAGAGTTCCGACCTCTGTCTATGGTCAAAAATCAGCGATGGACGCTGTCTTGTTTGCCAAGGCATTGAAAATCAGATGGGCTGGTCACGTAATGAGATTTGAAGATGACCACTGGACTAGAGCCATTACCGACGGGATTCCATAGGACGTCAAAAGATTGAGTGACCGCTCACGTATGAAATGGTCAGACTTCTTTGTCAAGACCCTGAAGGATCAGTTTGAGGCTCTTCGTGTTCCTAGAGCAAGCAGACGCCTTTGGGCTGCACTAGCATGCAACAGGGATGAATGGTGACGTTACTGGCACCCGCTCAAGCAAATCCATGTGTAATGGGATGTCAGGTGATTAAGTGATCAACTGATCTGACCTGAGCACTGTATTCTGGAATCTATAGTGAGATGTCCCCAGGAAAGCCACCCTACAAGTTTAATGTATCTCTTACTGTAGCCATACAAAATGACTACTATTATTAAGAGCTAGAATTAAGATGAATGTTTAAATGGTTGGGCTGGAGCGATAGCACAGTGGTAGGGCATTTGCCTTGCACGCAGCCAACATGACCGGCCCGAGTTCGATTCCTCCACCCCTCTCGGAGAGCCCGGCAAGCTACCGAGAGTATCTCGCTCGCATGGCAGAGCCTGGCAAGCTGCCCATGACGTACTCAATATGCCAAACACAGTAACAACAAAGTCTCCAATGGAGACGTTACTGGGCCTACTCGGGCAAATAGATGAACAACTAGAGGACCGTGACATTTAAATGGTTGTTAGAATAAGGAACTTCGAAAAGCCCCCCTACCATAAAAATACAATGGTATTTGCCTTAGGAGGGTCATCTTGTTTGATGAGAGTTCTTCCTAGAAGAAGCTTCCCCTGAAGGAAGGAATTTACATCTGTTGATTGTATAACCACACCTATGTGTAATTGCTACTCCAACCTCTCATGATTTGGGGATATAACTAAGGCTGCACGAGGAGGAATAGAGGAGGAATATGGGAGAGGGTGAGATGGAGGGAGACAGAGGGAGACCAGATTGGAATAAACTACAACTTATCACCAACCAGTCTGAACTCTCTTCCCTCCTTCATGTGTCTGTTGGTATTGGCGGCTGCAGGCTGGGGTGGGCAAGTAACTCATGGCCACCGAACCATGTATTGGGAGAGAGCCCACGGGTCTTGCTTATTTTGTGATTACACAATTGATATTTTGGATTGTGCTTTTGGAACTCAGTTCAGTAATTTCTGCTTTAAATTTTATTTTCTGCCTCTTTGGACTCCTTTCCTTTTGTTGTTCATTTTCCAGATTTTTTTTTGTTTTATGTAGGAGTAATGTTATTTATTCAGCCACTGATTAGCTGATTGATTTGGGCATGAACTCCACCTTACTTTTTTTTTCATAGTTTTATTTATTTATTTTTCTTCTTATATTTATTTATTGAATCACTGTAGGAAAAGTTACAAAGTCTTCAGGTTTAAGTCTCAGTCATAAAATGATCAAACACCTCTCCCTTCACCAGTACTCATTTTTCACCACCAAGAACCCCAATATACACCACCCTCCCACCCCTCCCAATACCTGTGAGGCAGATGATTTCCACTTAACTCTTCTCTACAGTGATTACATTCATTATTTCGACAAAAGATGCACCATTATTGTTTAGAATTCCCACCCCCGCCCCAAAAATCAGAATTGCTGAAAAGGCATTGTGAAATACTTTGTTTTCTATAGCTGGTTATGAGAATCATATAATGATTTTGGATTTCTGCAAAGAACCAGATAATTACGAGATTGGTTTCTGTGTGTCTGGTGTCATGGCTGTGCTGGAGAGCTGCTCGTGGGGGGCAACTCATGACCTCAGTAGGGCATGAAGGATGAGCCAGTACCACTCCCCTTCCCATGAGACTACAGTTGCCCCGTCACCACCGGCTCATACCTGACTTTCCTATAAGCTCTGAGGCGGTGGCCACCTTGCTGCCAGGGGGGAAAAAGGCAGAAGGGAGCAACACCCTTTCCCTCCCGGGGAGGCATGGTGCCATAGTTTAACACATGGTCTATTCACTTTTCTGCCACAAGCTGCCAGGCTCTGGACTAAGTCTTTTTGCCTCTGGAGCCATGGCCGCCCCAGAGAGCCGCTTGTGGGGGGCAACTCGTGACCTCAGTAGGGCATGAAGGACGAGCTGGTACTGCCACCCTTCCCATGAGACTGCAGTTTCCCCTTCACCACCGGCTCATACCTGGCTTTCCAATAAGCTCTGAGGCATCAGCCACCTTGTATGTGGTCCAGATGCATTTCTGCCGAAAGCTGCTGGTTTTCGAGATTTGTTTCTGAGTCTCTGGGATCATGGCCGTTAATCAGCTTGATCAGGAGCCAGAGAGGCCGTTTGTAGGTGGTGACTCAGGGTCTTGTTGGGATGGGGAGGAAAGGACCGGTTCCACTCCCATCTGGTGAGGTCCCACATGTCTCGTCACTGCAGGCCCAAACCTGACTGTCCAGTGACCTCTGGAGGATGGCGGTCATCAGGCTGCCAAGGGGAACAGGCCAAAGCATGAAACCTATTCCCACCTGGAGTGGTCCAGCCCCAGTAACCTACTGCAGGAACAAAAGCCTTTGGTTTCCGGGATTCATTTCTGAGTCTCTGGGATCATGGCCGTTAAGCAGTTCGATTAGGAACCAGAGAGGCCATGCCTCCAATTATATAGCTGAGCCAGAGGTGGTTTGTGGGTGTGTCTCCCACAAACCTAACTTTTGGCTGTTTACTTTCTTGGTAAACTTTGCCCCAAGTTTTTGGTGTCTGGCCAAAGGCACAGCAGCAATTTTGGGGTATCTGAAAGTCTGACGGTGCCATCAGGCTGCTGATGCACTCACCTCACAGGTACAGATTGACATGTTGGCAGCACCATACCCCCCATTTTCCAGATTCTTAAGTTGTTTAGTCAAGTTATTTATGTGGTCCTTTTTCCTTCCTCATGTATGCTTACATAGCTATGAACTTTCTTCTCAATATACTTTTGCTGCATCCCACAAATTTTTATTTCATCTACCGATTCATTTATTCGTGCTACTTCTGTTTGTAGCTTTGAAATTTCTTTCTGTATTTTCTTGGTGGACCTATCCACTGTTTCTTTCATGTCCTCCATTAATTTACTGTATGTCTGTTCCACCGTTACTTTGAGTTTGTTGAATCTCTTCAAGATTTCATGTCTGAATTATTTATCTGAGAGATCATATTTGTGGGTAACACCTGTTGGGGCTTATGGAGTCTTTTCTTCATCTTCTCCTTGTGATGGGGATTTTCGCTGTTTCTTCCTATTGTTGTGGAATTATGGAGGTGGAACCTTCCAGTTCTCTATCCTTTATTCCCTCTTGCTGCAAGAATGGATTCTGAGTGAGCACAGTCAATGAGGGTCACCTTCTAGAATACTTTCTAACTCTCAGGAATTCCTGCCTGGTTTATGTGAGGCCTCTAATGAAGTTGTGGAGGACATGCTCTTTTTATATTGGGCTTGTGCAGCTTCTTGTGTTCAATGATAGTTTTGGTGAAATTGGAATAGGCTACTGTACTATTGGCCTATTGTGATTGAGAGGACAGGGTGTTCTCCACAGAATTAGATTATACAAATTGTGACCTAAGTCTGCAGTTCTGGGAAGGGTGGAAAATAACTGCTGCTCCACCGTAGGCCATTGACATAGAGACCATGGCCCCAGCCAGAAACCGGGTCCTGGGAGACTGAAGCGGGGCCGCTGTGCCAGTCGGGCTGCGTAGCTCCATTGGGTGGTGCAGGGCTGGAGGGTCCCACACTATTTGGATCCCTTTTAACTGGCACTCTTAGGGCCTCCTGGATCTGGGTGTGTGCACTCTCTAGCTCTAGAAACTTCTCAGCGATAATGGCTTTGGCTGTTTCTGCTTTATCAGAGTTGCCTTTCTGGCCCTCTGGGACCCTGGTAATTCCTGTGTTGTTCCGCTGGAACTGGATCTGAATGTTTTGGTTTGTTGTTTATTTATTTTGAGACATTATCCCATTTTCTGATTTTGTCTGGAGATTTCCTGCAACTCATCTTCAAACTCACTGATTCTGTCCTCTGCTGCTTTGCTGCTGAGGCCTTTCAAGTGAGTTTCTATTAAATGTTTTATTTCTGTTATTTCTGTTTGTAGCTTTCTCATTTCTGCTATCATATCCTCTTGTGTTTTACTGGGAGTCCATTCCATTATTTCTTTGAACTTGTTAAACATCTTAAGGATTTCTACTCTGAAGTCCTTTTCAGAGAGTTTATAGAGCTGGTTATCAATGATTGAGTTTTCAAGATTGTTATATTTGCCTGCTACAGGTGGTGGGGTTCTGCATTGTTTTCCTGTGGTTCCTTGTGTAGTCTGGAGGTGCATCTTCCCACTTCACTGTCATCACCCCTCCTGCCACTGTTGTGAAGTCTCTGGAGAACTCTATGGGGGGCAGGGGGACTGACTTCTGGCCTGTGGGCAGAGTCAGGCTTCCGGTGGTCAGGTCTTCTCATTGCAGACTCTCCCGTCTTCTCCAGGGCTGTGGGGAAAGCACCTCCTTGAGCCAGCTTCAGGAAACCACTACTGACTTCAGAACTTCTTTTTCACTTATCACTGACTTGCTCCTTAACTTTTTGTTTCTCTTCTTGTCATAGCTCAGTGGGCAGTAGTTATGAATGCACATAAGTTGGAATCAAGTAGCCTTATTCCAGGCACTCAGTGATGGTTTAATATACACAAATCTACCAATGGGTTACCCAGGTTAATGTGTTGCTGGAATGCTCCTCTTGCAATGCTTTTAGAAAGGGCTCATCTGCTGATAGACTCACTCTGTGGACCTCTCTGACACCTAGGCCCTGGAAAGCTCAGGGAGCTGCTGGTGCCACTGAGGCCTTTCACCAGCCTTGATGACAAGAAGAATGGTCTTTCATCAGAGATCTAAGTCATTTTGAGCCCAGCACAGTGCTGGGGGTTGAAACAGAATCAATGACCCTCCTCAGAATGCAAGCAGGTCTCGCACCAACACCAATGTACAGCTGAGAGATCTCTTTGCTGCAGCTCTGTGCTGACTATTCGTATTCCGAGCAGCTCTGTGCTGTCCATTCCTGTCCAGAGCAGCTCTGTGCTGTCCTTGGCCTCTGAAGCTCCCAATAGTGACCAGAACAGGCATGAGTCCAGGCATGGTGCTGCTCTGTGGGCCAACCACAGCCACCTCACAGGACCCTGAGATTGGCTCACCTGTGGCACATGGGCCTGGATATGTCTGGGGTCAAGGATCAGCCCTGGTCTTGGGACATGGCCACTCTCAGTGAAGGACCTCCAAGGTCCTCCGCAGCTCAGAAAATTGTTCTAATAATAAGGCTTAGACCCCCAAAGAGGAACTGCTGGATTTCTTTAAAAGACCCTTTGGGCACTAGTAAAGCTATCACAATTGATTATTCTTTTCCTAGTTTTCTTCTACCCACTAAAAGGCACAGATTCTCTGCCAGCTCTATTGGTAAAAGAGTACAATCTGTTACTACGATACTCACTTGCATGCATGGGCAGAGCTGCTTGTATTTTTCATTAATCATGCCTGGAAGTTTCTAGGCTGCAAGGGTGTGGGAGGAAAGAACAAATCCACTAAGCAGGTCCAAGTACATGAGGCCTGGAGAGAAATGCCCCAGAGCAGCTTGATGCGACAGAGAGCTCTGAGCACCCAGCATGGTCAGGCAGGATGGAGATTTGAGGGCTGAATGAGCCCTGAAGGACACAGAGATGTAGGGAATCTGAGGGGGCATTCTCCACCCTGTCCCCCGCCCCCTGCACCATGTTCTTACACCCTCGCCCTGTCCCTGTTTGCTTCTGTTCTCTCTCCATTCCCTGCCTTGCTTTACTTAGTATGTCTATGACTCCACTTAGTTATTTGATGTTTCAACCAGCTGTGCTCAGTGATCACTTCTGGTGATGATCAGGGGACCAAAGAAAAGTTTGGGTTGTCCACATGCAAGGCAAACACCCTACCCACTGTACTAATGCTCCAGCCCCTGTCTATGATTCTAAAAGAATGCTTAGCTAGATGCTCTGGAGCCTTTCAAATGGTTGAGTAAGAGTCTGAATCTTCCCCTGTCTTGGGGTTTGGAGGATAAACTGAGGAATAGAGGCTGAGCATCTGCTCAAAGATGAAATTTTCAGGAGGCCAAGGGCCTTCAACCTGGGCGCAGAGCCTGCCAGTCCTTGTGTAGAATCAGCTCTTCATGCACGATTGCAGGTTGAGAAAAAATAGTAAACCTGACTGTGGATACAAAGAGAATTCAGGTCATCAACTACCTGACCAACTGCTCCCCACTCTCAGCCATGGTTTGCTCATTAGGGACAGGAAGGAGCTGATCCATGCCAGATCTGGCTCTGTAGTCACCTCTGATGAAGCAGGACATGATTGGCTCTTGGCAGTGGGCTCTGGTTTGCATGACCTGTTCTACCAACTAACAAGCGTCCTTCACGGAGCCCTCCATGGAGCACATGGACCTGTGTGAACAGGGTCTCTGAGGGGAAGACTGTGAGGCTGTGTGGAGGTGTACCCTGGGAATGACCACCTCTCCCTTTATGTGGGGGGTGGGCGTGACAGACCTGGAGGTCCTCAAGGTCTACTCCCAGCTTGGAGCTTGGTGTTGGGACAGACCTTGGACCTCTTGCAAGCAGAACAGGTGTTCAACCCACTGGTTTCTCTCTCCAGGCCCTGTCCTCTCCCAAGGTTATTCCCAGCTCCCTCACATATCCACTCTCATTATTCAATCATGAGCAACAGCAGAATCTTTGCTCTTTGGGCCCCAACTTCCTTCCTTCTTTGATAGTTTCCTCCTCCCCCAGTTTCAAGAAACTCCTAAGACCTCTGACCCCTCCACGCTTTCAGAAACCAGGAAGTAAAAGAGGATGTGGCAGTGCCCACCAGTGCTTCCTTCTAGGCCCAATTAACGAGACCCACCAGACTTCAGAGACCACACTGGCCTTTAGCCAACTCAGAGGACACAGGTGGGCCCAGCAGTCTTCGCTCACCTGGAGCTCAGATCTGGGCCTCCATGGCCATCAGCTCAGCTGCCTGAGTGCCCTACTGAGCTTTCCTAGGTGAGCAGTCAATTTGTCATAATCACTGCATAGAACTAGTTTCTCAGTCTGCACAGAGACAAGCATGGTTTTTTGTTTGGGGGTCACAGCTGGCTGTGCCCAGAGCTTACTTCTGACTCTGTGCTCAGGGATCTCTCCTGCCAGGCTCTGAGGGGCATATGAAATGCTGAGGAGAGAAACTGGGTTAGTTTCCTGCAAGGTAAGTGCCCTTCCTGCTATCTCTAAGGCCTGATAAGCACAGTTTGATAAGGACAGTTCTAATGGTTAAACCCTAGAGATGCAAAGATGGTTCCACCAAGATTTCTTGTGGTTCATCCAAATCAACAACATCGTTCTCTCACACCACACATGGACTCCAGAATTTGAAGCAATAAGTGATGAAACCAGGAGTTGTTCACTTCTAGACTCCCTGTTCTATTAGGACTCGGCTGCCTCATGTGTGGTGTGGTTAATTTGGGGTTTTGGAGGACAGTTGGGTCATACTCAGCTGTATTCAGGGGCTAATGCTGGTTCTCTGCTCAGGAGTCACTCATGACACTGCTTTGTGGACCATACGTGGTGTCAGTGAGAGAATGAGGGTGAGCACGTATAAGTTCAGCACTTACACCCCGTACTATCTCTCTGTCTCAACTCAGTACTGTCCCTCAGCTGCCTGTCTTGGATGAAATTTCTGATCTTCACCATGTCTGTAACATAATCTTAACACAACCTGAGTACATTTTGAAGCAATATAACACCTTTTATTTTCCAAAATATAGTACCATCTAATAGATGGCCTTATTTGTGATGATTTATGAAAAAATGTGCAAGCTACTTAGCAGATTCTTCTGGAAACAGGAGGCACACAGCAGTGACTCAGGAATGAAATCTGGCTGGAGCAAGAGTACAGCAGGCAGGGGCACTGACCTTGAGTGCAGCCAACCTAGGTTTGATCCCCAGCACTACATATGATCCTGCCACCACCACCAGGAATAATCCCTGAGCACAGAGCCAGGGCACTGCCAGGTTGGCCTTTAAAAAAAGCAAAAAACGAAAAAGTCTCTCACGTATATGCCAAGTTGGGGTGTGAGCCCAAATGACTTCTTGGTCTCTCAAGATATGTGACCCAGGTGTCCCATCCTAGGTCTCACAGGCTTTCACCCCTGGGGCTATGTGCTTTATAGGCTTCCTTCCCACTTCCATCCTCCATCTGTGATTAAATCATCTGACAGCCAGCACAGGCCTCTGGCCCTCAGCTCACAGCCAGTGCAGGGAGCTAGGGGAATTATGTTCCCACACTAGGTCCCTGAGCACTGTCTCCTGAGGCCGCTGACAGGACAGAGCCCAGGTGACCAGGCAGGCCACTGGGACCACGGCCCAGAGGGCAGGGCGGCTTCCTTCCAGCGAGCCCATGGCAGTCTCTGAGCTACACTGCACCTTGAGACAGCTCCCGAGCGAGCACCAGATCCTGCTTCTCGACCTCCTCACAGACACTCTAAGAGGCATTTTCTCTCAGAGCAGCATAGCGCAGAGTTTAACAAGTATACAAGTGTGTCGTAAATCATACGGGGTGTTGTGGGGGAAGGTTTAACTACAGCCACTGAGACTTGCACATCCCGTCCTCTCTAAAAATGGTTCCATGCCATATCTCAAAGGTGGTAGGATCATTTACTCATGAAATAAATTCAAATTTCAAGAAAATCAATTTAAGACTAATGCTTATGTCCAGTTTAAGTCACTGAGAGGGTGGAAGCACTTTCCCAGTCTTCAGCCCAGGAACTGGGGTTCCAGGGCCCCCCCCCCCGGGGATGGGAGTGAGAGACAGGGGTTAGGCCTCCCTGTGGGCCAACAAGGCAGGGCTGACCCCACAGCTCAGGTTGTTCTTATAGCTTGGGTTCCATATCTGATCCCCCAGTGGATGACTTTTGCCCCAGCTTCCTTGGGGCAGCTCTGTCCATCCTTCTGACTGGACAGGATGGACCAGGGAACCCTGGGGAGGCAAATACAGGCCCTGCATTCCCCAAGCACTACAGCCCAGTGGGTGGTGGCCAGCAAGGGATGCCCAGTCCTGCTGTGGCCCCATGCAGGGCTGCGCAAGTCCCTCCTGTTGTGGCACAGGTAGGCGCTGTCTCTGTTCAGCCTGTACTCAGCTTTCTGGTCACAGAAGAGGCAGGGCTGACTGGGAGATGCTGAGGTGCTGGAGTTTGCTGCCTGCAGGAGCCCTGATGCCATACCCACCTCCTCCCGGCCCTATAGCACAGCCCAGAACAAACCGCTACGACCTCTGGGTGTGGGCCCAAACTAAAATCAAAAAAGCAGGGGAGTCACACACTTGCCTTACTGAGAGACCTGCCCAGGACTCAGGTGCAGCACAATCCCTTCCTCATAGCCCGACTCCTGCTCTCCTCCCAGACTCATTCCCTCAACTCTGCACCTGTTGCTTTTTCCACAGAGAGCCAACCCATCCCACCCTGACTAGTAAACTTGGACACATCCTTCCACACCAGCTCAACCTTCCACAACTGACGCTCACAAATGTTTTCCTTCATGTGCTCAGAGGCTTTGGTCCTTGCTCCCTCACAGAGTCACGGTTTGATTTCCTGGCTCAGGGCTCGACTCTCTGGGACCCCCTTGCAGTTCCCTGGGTGTGGGCACTGAGGGTGGGTGGAATGACTCCTTTCTGACAGAACGTTTATTGGGGGGTATGCTAAGTGCCAGCTGAGGTACAGAAAAACAATGCTTGTGCAGAGTTTGAAGGCTGATGAAATGTCGTGGGGGGTGGGGGGTGGGCGGGAAGAAACAGGCGGGTCAGCTGTTCCCAGAGCACACGCTGAGGGTCTCTGACATGTGGCTCTTCTGGTTCCTTGGCCCTCCTTTGTCCTGTTGGGTGTGAGTGTGTGTCTGGGTTCTAATCCACGTGATGGGGTTGAGATGACCTGTGTGAAGGCCTAGCCTGACCCATAACTATCTCTCCCCAGGGTCCTCCAAACTCCTCTGCATTGCAATAGATCGATGCAGATGAGTATGGGGTAACCTTGAGAGCCCTGATAAATATAGGTAGGGCCGCAGGGAAGGTGTTTGCCTTGCACACAGATGATCCTGGTTTTGATCCCAGCACCACATATGGTGCTCTGAGCTCTGCCTGGAGTGATTCCTGAGCACAGAATAAGGAGTAAACTAAAAATTGCCAAGTATGACTCCCAAATATTTTTTAAACTCTTTCAGTAAATAAATTATCATGTTACCCTAAGCACCACTCAGAGAGAAAGAATGTCTCAGCAGGAGCACCCAGGAGCAGACATAGTTGTCTCCGGATTCTAATGTTCAGTTGGGGTTCACAGTCTGTATGTGTTCATATTGAATATGAATATCTTCATAATTCATATTCCAACCCTCAAAACACATAGAGGTTTTGAAGGGTTTTTTTAAAACCTTGACAATTAGAAAAACAGAAAATGAAAAACAGCTTACTGGGACTAATGCTATATTATTGGAGAGGATTATCACTGTGTAGAGGATATTGTGAACGTCTTTTCTCACAAAGGAAATGATAATTATTTTTAGTCAGACTGAGGGATGCATTCCAGCCTAATGAAACATCTCCTCTTTATTGACTTACTTCCATGTTCCAGAATGTCCCTTGCTCTAGGATGATATTTCACTAATATACGGTGATTGTTCATCTCTGTAAATTTGGGTGAGGAGACCCCATACTGTGCCCCAGAGGTCTCCCCAGACTCATTCCCTCCAAAGCACAGTCCAAGCTGCATGCTGACAAAAGACAGAAACCTCCCACTGTTGTTTGTTAATGTAATTTTTAAAAACACAATGATTTACAAAGTTATACATAGTTTGGGCTTGAGTGATAGTACAGTGGTTTAGGGCATTTGTGTGCACACAGCCAACATGGCTGATCCGAGTTCAATTCCTCCGCCCCTCTCAGAGAGCCCCTCAAGCTACTGAGAGTATCTCGACCGCACGGCAAAGCCTGGCAAGCTACCCGTGACGTACTCAGTATGCCAAACACAGTAACAACGAGTCTCACGATGGAGACGTTACTGGGCCCGCTCGAGCAAATCAATGAACAATGGGAGGACAGTGACAGTGACAATACATAGTTGAGTATTAGACATCTAATATTGTGACACCAATCCCACCACCAGTGTCAACTTCCCTCCACCAATGTTCTCAGGTTCCCTCCCATATCGCCCACCTACCCCCCTCCAGCCTGCCCTCTTGAAAGTTTAACAACAGTTTCTAAGTTCGGTTGTTAAAGTTTGGGTCTCTTGCTTTCAGTATTGGTGACTATGGGTAATATTTGGCTCTATTATTCCTTAATACCACCTTTGTACCTTAAAACCCTGACCTGGTCCCTGCTGCTTCTCATCTGTCTCTTCTTCCCAGCCCCTCCACGCTTTCTTTCCTTCTCTTTCATATACTCTGGGGCCAAGGCTGATCTTGGCATCCTCCCTTTAAACCATTTCATTTCTAGATCCATTCTTTATAAATACCACATATAAGTAATATCATCCTGTGTTTATCATTCTGACTTACTTCATTTAATGTGTCTTCCTGTTTCATCCATGTTTCCTCAAGTTGCATGCTTTCATCATTCCTTACAGCTGAGTAGTATTCATTTCGTGTATATATACACCACTCCATCCACCCACATCTTCATGATTTATTTATCTGTCATTGGATAATTTGATTGCTTCCAAATCTTCGCTGCAATATACTGAATATTGCAATGAATAACAGTGTGCATACATTCTTTTGAAAGAATGTTTTTCTGTCCTGGGGATATATACCCAAAAGTGGAATTGCTGGGTCATGTGGGAGCTCAATTCTGAATATACTGAGTACTCTCCATAGTGTTTTCCACAAGGAATGGCCTGTAAACATTCCCACCAGCAGTGGATAATGGTTCTTTTTTTTTATACTCTTTTTTTTTATTAGTGAAACACCATGAGGTACAGTTCTAGACTTACAAACTTTCATGCTTGGGTTTCAGTTATACAATGATCGAGTACCCATCCCTCCAACAATGCCCATTCTCCAGCACCAGTGATCCCAGTGGCCTTCCCAACCCCCACTCTATCCAGCCCCCCACTCTGCTCTGCTTCTGTGGCATGGAATTCCCTTTTTCTCTCTCTTTCCTTTAGGGTGTTGTGGTTTGCAATAGAGGTATTGAATGGCCATCGTGTTCGGTCTATAGTCTACTTTCAGCACACATCTTCCATCCCGAGAGGGTCTTCCAAAACCTTTTATTTGGTGTTCCATTCTCTATTTGAGCTGCTTTTTCCCCCAGTATGTGCTTCTGGCTTCCAAGCTGTGCAGCAAACCTCCTGGTACTTATCTCAACGATTCTTACTTGTTCATCTCCCATTCTGTTACTTTATATTCCCCAGATGAATGCAGTCTTTCTATGTCTGCCCCTCTCTTTCTGACTCATTTCACTTAGCATGATATTTTCCATGTAGAACCACATATATGCAAATTTCGCTAATTTCATGACTTCATCTTTTTTAACAGCTGCATAGTAGTCCTTTAAGTAGATGTACCAAAGTTTCTTTAACCAGACATCTGTTCTAGGGAATACGGGTTTTTTCCAGGTTTTGGCTATTGTAAGCAGTGCAGCAATGAACATAGAAGTAAAGATGTCATTTCGACTGTACTTTTTTGCCTCTTCAGGATATATTCCCAGGAATGGTATTGCTGGGTCAAATGGGAGTTCAATTTCTAATACTTTGAGGATCGTCCATACTGTTTTCCAAAAGGTTTGAATGAGAGGCATTCACACCAGCAGTGAAAAAGAGTCCCTTTCTCCCCACATCCATGCCAACTCCAATTGATTTAGTTCTTTTGGATGTGGGCCAATCTCAGTGGTGTGAGATTATATCTCATTGTTGTTTTGATCTGCATCTCCCTGATGATTAGTGATGTAGAGCATTTTCTCATGTGCCTTTCAGCCATTCGGATTTCTTCTTTGAGAAAATTTCTGTTCATTTCATCACCCCACATTTTCATGGGGTTGGATATTTTCTTCTTGTGGAGTTCAACCAGTGCCTTGTATATCCTTGATGTCAACCCTTTATCACATTGGTATTGGGTGAATACGCTTTCCCATTCTGTAGACTGTCTTTATATTTTGATCACTGTTTCTTTTGAGGTGCAGAAGCTTCTTAGTTTAAGATAGTCCCATTTGTTTATCTCTATTTTCACTTGCTTGGCTAGTGGCATGTCATCTTTGGAGATACTGTTAGCATCAAGGTCGTGGAGGGTTTTTCCAGTCTTGTTTTAAATGCACCTTATGTATTCTGATTCTCATGTTGAAGTCTTTTATCCATTTTTATTTGACTTTTGTACATGGGGTGAGGTTGAGGTCTGAGCCCATTTTTTTTGCATGTAGCTGTCCAGTTTTGCCAGCACCATTTGTTAAAGAAGCTTTCCTTGCTCCACTTCACAATTCTTGCTCCCTTATCAAAGATTAGATGATTATATACTTTAGGGGTGTGTCAGGATATTCAACCCTGTTCCATTGGTCTGCGGTTCTGCCTTTGTTCCAATACCATGCTGTTTTAATTATGACCACTTTGTAGTAGAGTTTGACATTGGGGAAGGTGATTCCTCCCATTATCTTTTTCCCAAGAATTGCTTTAGCTGTCGTGGGGGTTTATTGTTCCATATGAATTTCAGGATGTTTGCTCCATTTCTCTGAGGAATGTCATGATTACCTTTATAGAGATCACATTGAATTTGTACAATGTTTTGGGAGGGGCATTGCCATTTTGACCATATTAATCCTCCCGATCCATGAACAGGGAATATGTTTCCATTTCCTCGTGCCCTCTTTTATTTTGTGAAGTCACGTTTTGTAGTTTTCTTTGTACAAGTCTTTTACTTCCTTAGTTGAGCTGATTCCTAGGTATTTGATTTTCTGAGGCATGATTATGAATGCGATTTCTTTTATCATGCCACTTTCTTCTCTCATTATTTGTGTATAGGAAAGCCATGGACTTTTGGGTATTGATTTTATGGCCAGCAACTTTACTATACAAATCTATTGTTTCTATGAGATTCTTAGTAGAGGTTTTAGGGTTGTCTAAGTATAGTATCATATCATCTGCAAATAGTGAGAGCTTGATTTCTTCCTTTCCTACCTGAATGCCCTTTAACATCTTTTTCTTGCCTAACCGCTATAGCAAGTACTTCCAGTGCTATACTGATAGGAGTGGAGAGAGTGGGCATCCTTGTCTCGTCCCCAATCTCAGAAGGAAAGCTCTTAGTTTTCCCCATTGAGGATGATGCTTGCCATAGGCTTGTAGTAAATGGCTTTAACTATATTGAGGAAAGTTCCTTCTATACCATTTTGGCAAGAGTTTTCCTCATAAATGGGTGCTGTATCTTGCCAAATGCTTTCTCGGCATCTATTGATATGATCATATTGTTTTTATCTATTCTTTTGTTGATATGATGGATTATGTTGATTGATTTCCAAATGTTAAACCATCCTTGCATTCCTGAGATGAATCCTGCTTGGTCTTGGTGTATGATCTTTTTGATGAGTTGTTGAATTCTCTTTGCTAATATTATGTTGAGAATCTTCGCATCCATGTTCATCAGGAATATTGGCCTGTAGTTTTCATTTTCTGTGGTGTCATTGTTTGCGTTTGATATTAGGAAGATATGCGCCTCATAGAAACTGTTTGGGAGAGTTTCTGTTTCTTCAATTTCCTAGAAAAGCTTGATAAGAACTGGTAATAGGTCCTCTTTAAATGTTTGGAAAAATTCGCTAGTGAATCCATCTGGACCTGGGCTTTTGTTTTTGGGAATACTTTTGATTACAGTTTCAATTTCCTTTATATTAATAGGACTATTCAGATATTCCAGATCTTTTTTCTGTTTACTTATTACTTTATTTTATTATTTTTTATTTAAATTTTTATTAGTGAAACACCATGAGGTACAGTTGTAGATTTACAATTTTTAGTGCTTGGGTTTCAGTTATACAATGATCAAATACCCATCCCTCCACCAGTGCTTATTCTCCACCACCACTGATCCAAGTATCTCTCTCACCCCCTATCCCTCCCATCTCACCCTGCCTCTGTGGCAGGGCATTCCCCATTGTTTTCTCTCTCCTTTTGGGTGCTGTGGTTTTCAAAAGAGGCACTGAGTGGCAATCATGTTCGGTCTAGAGTCTACTCTCAGCATGCATCTCCCATCCTGGGAGGATCCTCCCAACACCCTTTATTTGGTCCTCCCTTCTCTGTCTGAGCTGCCTTTTCCCCCAGCATGCGCGGTTGGCCTCCAAGCCATGGAGTAAACCTCCTTGTACTTAAAACCTGGTACTCTGCTATTCTTGGGTGTTAGTCTCCTATTTTGTTACTTTATGTTCCCCAGATGAATGCAATCTTTCTATGTCTGCCCCTCTCTTTCTGACTCATTTCGCTTAGCATGATACTTTCCATGTAGTACCACTTGTATATAAATTTCATGACTTCATCTTTTCTAACAGTACATAGTACTCCTCCAGATCTTCTTGATTAAACCTTGCGAGGTTGTAGGAATCCAGGAATTTATCCATTTCTTCTAGGTTCTCTTGTTTCATATACAGACTTTCAAAGTAGTCTCTGATAATCTTTTGAATTTCTTTGGTTTCTGTTGTGATATCCCAATTTTTCATTTCTGATTCAGTTTATTAGGATTCTCTTTCTCTTTTTTGTGAGTCTTGTTAGTGGTTTATCAATATTGTTTATTTTTTCGAAGAAACAGCTCTTGGTTTCATTGATCTTTCAGATTGTTTTTTGGGTTTCCGTGTCATTGATTTCTGCCCTAAGTTTTATTATTTCTTTCCTGCTGCCTGGTTTGGGCTCCTTTTGTTGGTCCTTTTCTAGGTTCTTGATCTGTGAGGTCAAGTTATATATGTAGGCCCTTTCTTCTTCCTGAGAAATGTTTGCAGAGCTATAAATTTTCCCCTTAACATGGCTTTAGTTGTGTCTCACAGTTTCTGGTAGCTTGTGTCTTCATTCTTATTGTTTCCAGGTATCTTTTGATTTCTTCCTTGATTTCCTTCCTGACCCACTCATTGTTCAAAATTGAGTTGTTTAATTTCCAGGTGTTTGATTTTGTTTCCTGCATCTGTATATGATTAAATTCTATGTTCAGTGCATTGTGGTCTGAAAAGATAGTTGATACAATTTCTATCTTCCTGATTCTGTTGAGGTATTTTTTGTGGCCCAGCACATGGTCTATTCTGGAAAATGTTCCATGTGCACTGGAAAAGAACGTGTGTTCTTTTTTTTCGGATGTAAAGTCCTGTATAGATCTATTAGCCCTCTGTCTTCTATTTCTTCCTTCAGAGCCATTATTTCCTTGCTGAATTTTAATCTTGTTGATCTATCCATAGGTGATAAGCAGCGTTGAAGTCTCCAACTACTATTGTGTTGCTCGAAATATTCTTCCTAAGGTCTGTTAGCAGTTGTTGTAGATATTTACCTCGCCCTTCATTGGCTGTGTATACGTTTAGGAGGGTGATTTCTTCCTGCTATACATATCTCTTGATTAATTAAAAAAATAGCCTCTCTGTCCCTTCTAATCTTTTTTCAACCTGAAGTCTATGTTGTCAGATACTAGTAAGGCCACCCCAGGTTTTCTGAGGGAGTTGTTTGCTTGCAGGATTGTCTTCATCCTTTGACTTTGTCTTTGTCCTGACTGTTCAGGTGTGTTTCTTGTAGACAGCAGAATGTTGGGTGAGTTTTTGAATCCATTTTGCTACTCTGTGTCTCTTAATTGGTGAATTTAGACCATTGACTTTGAGGGAGATTATTATTATAGGGATTTGTGGTATCTTTCTGAAAGGCTTGTTGTGCTTATAGGGGTTTTCCTTGTCTTACAGTAACCCCTTTAGTCCTCATTTTAGGTTTGGTCTTGAGTCTATGAAGTTCCTGAGATGTTGTTTATCCACGATGTAGTGTATCCTTCCTTCGAGTTTGAGTGAGAGTTTAGCCGGGTAAAGTATTCTTGATGAAGTATTCATTTCATTGAGGTTTTTCAGTATATCCCCCCATTGCCTTCAGGCTTGGAAGGTTTCCTCTAAGAGGTCTTCTGTAAATCTAAGGGGTTCTCCTTTCTATGTGATTTCCTTCTTTGACCTTGCTGCTTGCATTTTTGTGTCTCTATCCATAACATACATCATTCTAACTATGATATGTCTTGGAGTTTTTTGTTAGGTTCTCTTATAGCTATCACTCTGTGGCCCCACATGTCTCGTCACTCCTCTCCCATGCCTGACTGTCCAATGGGCTTTGGAAGATGAAATAGGCAGAGGGATTACACCATTTCCCACCTGGGGTTGCCCGGCGCTTCTATTCATCTATTGCCACTTCTATTCAATATAGTACTGGAAATACTCACCATAGCACTGTGGGGGAGGGAGAAATGAAGGGAATCCAGATAGGAAAGGAAGAAATCAAGCTCTTACTATTTGCAGATAACATGATACTATACATAGACAACCTAAAATCTCTACCAATAAGTTCCCAGAAACAATAGATTTGTATAGTAGAGTGACAGGTTGCAAAACCAATACCCAAAAGTTCATGACTTTCCTATATGCAAATAAAGAGAAGAAACTGTTATTTAATAAAAACAATTACTTTCACAATTGTTCCACAGAAAATCAAATACTTCAGAATCACCTTAATTAAAGGACATGTACAAAGAAAACTGTAAAACACTACTTCAAGAAATAAAAGGACACGAGGAAATGGAAACACATCCCTTGCTCATGGATAGGTAAAATTACATTGTCAAAATGGCATCATCTTAGGCTATTAGGTTAAGTTATTGATGTGGGCCCTTTATTCTTTCCTAATAAACTTTCCCCTTAACACTGCTTTTCCTGTGTCCAAAAGTTCTGGGTGCTCAGGTCCTCATTCTCATTTGTTTCCAGGAATCTTTCTATTTTCTCTTTGATTTCCTCTCTAACCACTGGTTGTTCAGTAGTGAGAAGTTTTATTTCCAGATGTTTGACTTCATTTTCCATTTCTGTGCGTGATTCATTTATATTTTTAGTACATCGTGTCTGAATGGAGAGTTGATATAATTTCTATACTCCTACTTTATGGAGGTATGTTTTGTGGCTCAGCATAGGGTCTCTATTGGAGAAAGTCCCATGTCCACTAGAGAAGAAGTCAGCCTTTTGGGGATGAAAAGTCCTGTATATATCTACCAGGCTCCTCTATTCCATTTCTTCCCTCAAATAAAATATCTCCTTGCTGATCTTTAGTCTGGTTGATCTACCGAGAGGTGTTAAAGTCTCCAACTACTTTTGTGTTGCTATTTTTCTGATCCCTCATTAGGTGCATATACATTTAGGAGTGTGACTCCTTCCTGGTGTATTAATCCCTCATTCTCCTGACCCTGAAAGAGCCTTTAATGTGGCACTTTTTAAAATCTCAGGGTTAGGATGAAGGAGACGTTACTGGGGCCTGCTTGAGGCAATCGATGAACAACAGGATGACAGTGATACAGTGATGTGCTATTAGATTCAGGATTCAGTTTGCTATGATTTTGTTGAGTTTAAATCTGCCCCATGTCCATTAGCGGCTACCCCATTGGGAGGGGACTGGAGAGTGCACAGGGAAAGCAGAGAAATATCTGCCAAGAGCTTAAAAAATTCGCCACATGTAATCCAACAGTCCTCAAAGAGAGCCGATGCCAATCAGTCCAGATTTCCACCCTTCATGGCATACCCAAGGAGGTTTGCTTGCACTGAGCCTAGATTGTCCAATTAAGCTAAAAACAAAACTAAACTAAACTTTATACTTACAAGTCATCAGGATAGAAGGTATTTGCAATGTACTAGAAATACACTTCCTCTCGGGGACTCAATAAATAGCTTATGTGTATGTGTGTGTGGTGGGGGAGGGAGTCTACTTTTAGAAAGACAGGTTTTGCAGGCTGGTGTGTGGCCGGATGGACTTACTTCCCTTGTGCATAAAGATGCTCTGAGAAACATTTCATTGTATCGCCTTAAACCTAAACCAAAGTTTTACTGAGCTGTTAGTTGGGACTTTGGAGGAAAGGACAGCTAAGGAAACCTGTCTACATAGAAGCAAACAGCTCCAGCCCAGAAGAGTTTGCAGGTTGTCTTTCATGGTGCTTGCTGTTGTTTTCCTTTTGAATCCAGCTCAGTTCCTCTGGGGCCACTTTCAGTGGGGGCCACTGAAAAGTGAGAAGTAATGGATGTACACAGAGTAGCCCCCAGAACAAGCAGGAGACGCCGTGGTATCTGAGACACCATATTTAATCCTTCTCAGAAAACATTTGGGATCAAAAATAAACACATAAGGCCAGACCCTAGACATAAACAAGGAGACCATTCACGTGCAAAAGGGTGGTGCTGTGTGGGTGGCCACAAGGAATCCTGTGTCCCCAGGAGGGGCTTCTGCCCCAGGGAAGTTCCTCAAAACCTGAGCAGGACACTGGACATCTGGGCCTGGAGCTCCAGCTCAGACCATGAGTGTCTGCAACTTCCAAGGGTCTCATCACTCACGACCTGGGGGTCTTGTCTTCACATCTTTCCCCAGGGATTCAGTCTTGGGTGTGGCGTGAATCAGGGTGCACCTGCCCATGAGAAGAAGGACCGAGCGGCAGGTGGGGCTGGTTGCTTCTCTCTCGTCCTCCCACCCAGCTTCTGTTGCCTTTCCTCCCCGACTCCTGCTGGGATCTTTCTCCTTGTATCTGCACTACAAAGGACAGTTTCTGCTCAGGCCTTGACTTTCCTGTCACTCTGCCCAGAGTCAAGATACGCAAAGCAAAAGCTGAGTCTTTCCTGACTTGATTGTGTGACACTAGGCGGTCTGGTCCTGAAAATGCAATAGTGGCCCAATACCCAAAGTTTGAGGCACAAAATCAGCATTCGAACTGAGTCAAATATGTCATGAGAATCTTAAAAGACACAAAAAATCTCCTTCCCTCCCAGGGACCCCATAGCTGTTATGTAAGAATCTTCCAGATGTAGATCATGTGTTTGTTTGAGGGAAATCTGTTCAAAGCAATGTTCTCCGACAATGAACAATCTTAGAAGAGTAATTGTCTAGATTGTAAACAGCTATTGTTATTTCATCAGAAAAAAAACTAACTGCTGTATAAATTGTAAATAATTTATTATAAAGTATTAACAACATCTCTTTCCATATAATTTCATGGGTACTCAACAATCAAACATCTTAGCATTGTTCTTGGCATTGCAAATGTCACCATAATCATTCAGACAGGGTGGATGTTGGGCAGGTAAGGAAAAAATCGAAGCTGCTCACTTCTCGTCAGACTTTCAACAACTTGAAATAGAAGTTCACACCTGGGGTGGAGGGCAAGAGTAGTGCCACTTTAATTTCACCATTCTAGATGGAAGAAATGAAAGAGAGAAACTCGAAACAGATCAAATACTAAACACACCTTTTATATTCACAAATTAATATTTTCCAATAACACTGATTTAATGTGATTATTCAGATCAGAACCAGTCAATGTGCAGGTTATATCTATACCTCTGATATTTATCCTGCAAGTGGGATTTGTCATATCCACTTCATAGAAGGAAACTAACCCGGAGAAGGTAAATAACGTGTTTATGTTCACATGACTCTAGAGCCCACGTTTACTCCAACACTGAAGACTTGTGTTTCACTGGTTTGGGGGTCACACTCAGTGATGTCCAGGGGGTCACCAGGGCACAGTGCTGGGGCTTCCTCCTGGAGGTGCACCTGCTAGACGCCGTCGGGCCAGCTCCTGGCCTGGAAAGGGATAATCTGAGAGGGGCTGGTGACAAGGCCAGCAGAGCAGCCCTTTGGCCATTGTGTGCATGAATGTGTGCATTAGTGTGTACATGTGTCTAAATGAGCGCTCAAATGTGTGCATGTGTGTGCATGCTTGCATGAGTGTGCACTATATGCACATGTATGTGAAGGTGTGTGCCAAGTGTTTGGGAACGGGAGCTCTGTGTGTCACCCTCTCTGAATCGCTGGATACCTGTCGCCCATCTACACACATGCTCAACACTCTGATTTTTGTGAATTAAAGAATAGGGTTTATGATAAAAATTATGTTTTCTCAGAATGTTCCAAGTGCGCTAAGACCTTTATCAGTACAAGCTCCCCGGGGGAGGCCCGTGGACATGTTCTGAGTCCGGGCCCTCCCAGCCCCCTGTGCCCCTACCTTCTGCTTCTTTCCCCGTGGACAGGCGCCCACTCTCCCATGCTCTCCTCCTTGCCATGTTCTTTCTTTCAAGACATGTTTTCCCTTCTTCCCCCATTACTCCTGCTCTTCTCCAGATCTTCCCTTCATCTTGGTCCTCCTGGGATCTCCCCTGCCCAGTGCCCACTTCCAGGCTTTCCCGTGGGGCACTGAGAGGTCACACCCAGCCTCTGTGTGAGTCCCCAAGAATTATAGAGTCTTAGTGCTCCAGAGAAGGATCAGTGGGGCTTGGGTAGGTAGAGGGAAGATTTGCTCCGAAGGGGCTGACTGGGAAGAACGAAACCAGATCTCTGAGAATCTTGACTGGTCTCTGGGGCTGAACCTGCTGAGGACCCATCACCTCCAGACCAGCCCTGGAGCCACTGCCAGAGAGACATGCTATGCAAAGGGACCCCAGGGGCATCTTCTTGCCATTATTAAACTTAGGGATAGAATTTGAGCCATACCCAGCACTTTCCAGGGGTTATTACTCATTCTGTGCTCAGGAGTGACCCCTGGAGGTGCTCTGGGCCCATATGTGGTATTTGAATTAAATCAAGGTAAGCTGCATACAAGGACAAGCACATTATCTCCTATTCTATCCCTCAACTCTCTCATTATTTTTCAATTTTAAAAATCGTGTGTGTGACCGGGGGGATAAAGGCCAGAAGATTATACAGTGGGTAGATTGCTTGCCTTGCATGCAGCCAACTCAGGTTCAGTCCCTGGCACCATTTATGGTCCCCTTAACACCACCAGGATTGATCCCTGTGTAGAACCAGGAGCAAGCCCTGAGCACTGCCTGGGGTAGCCCTCAAATAAAAACAAGAAAATGACAGCTAGGAAGCTTCACTCAGAACTGTGCCAGTTCCCCAGGTCAACCAGGAGCCCCAGAAATGCATAAATTAGTGCCCCCATAGACCCCGGAAAGCCCCACCCCCAAACCCACAAATTCACAGCATGAATACTGCACACATAAATGCTCCCTTTCCCCAGGTCAATCTGGAGCATTTCTTCACTTCATCATTTCTCACTGAAAGGACACACCTACATTCTCATTCTGGACACCCATCCATACAACAGCATACAGAAGTCATCTCAAGGGTACAAAAGGCACAATGAGAAAATAGCACAGAATCTCATCACACTTAGTGACCAAGGATGGCAGCTGTAAAGACTCAACAAGTAATAACCAGATAAAAGATCTATCTGATAAAGAATTTAGAGAGGAAATGTTGAGGATGTTTAAGGAACTCAAAAGAGCAATGGAGCAGGCAACCGATAAAACACAAGAGGTTATGAAAGCAGAAATGAGAAAACTACAAGCAGAAATGACAGAACTAAAGAATTTGGTGATACCAAAACTCACTGGAAGGCCTTATCAGCAGAGTAAAAATAGCTGAAGGCAAAAATGAGTGAGTTCGAAGATGAAATGCAGAAAAGTTCTAAAGAACATCAGAAGATGGCATAAAAATTCAAGATAAATGAACATCAAGTAAGAGAACTGTGGGATGAATTGAGAAGAACAACATAAGAATCCTTGGTTTCCTGGAGAGACTGGAAGGAGCAATTTTCAAATCTATCATTGCTGAGAAGTTCCCACAGCTGGAGAAAGCAAGCACCCAGATACAGAAGGTCCAAAAGGTGCCAGCTAAAAGAACTCCAAATTAAAACAACCCAAGACACATCCTCATCAGCACTGTAGCACTGTAGCACTGTCATTCCGTTGTTCATCAATTTGCTCCAGCGGGTACCAGTAACATCTCCACTAGTCCTTGTCAAGTGCTAGTGTAGCCCAATGGCATCTGCTCACTCCAAGATCATGAAGTGAGACTTGGTACTGTTTTTGACATGCAAAATAACCCACGGGGAGCTTGCCAGGCTCTTCTGTGCGGGCGGGATGCTCTGGGTAGCTTGCCGGGCTCTCCAAGATGGACCCGGGTCGGCCACTTGCAAGGAAAACGCCCTACCCACTGTGCTATCACTCCAGTCCATCCTAATCAGAGTAGCCAAAATATAGAGAATTCCTAAAGTCACAAATCAAAGAAAGAAATTACATACAAAAGAACATCAATAAGAGTTTCAGCAGATTTATCATAAGACCCTCCAGCATCGAAGGATTTTAACTATTATTTTTAATATATCTCATAATGGTGAGATATAGTTTTAAAAAAAACTCAGCAAATGAATGCCTCACCAAGAATACTTGACTCAGCCAGACTCTCATTCAGACTTGGAGAACAATACTCAACTTCATAGATAAACAGGAACTTTATAGGCTCGAAAGCTTCTCTGCAAGAACTAAAAGGTGTACCAAATGGGCACTGGTGGAGGGATGGGTCGATTATTGTATAACTGAAACCCAAGCACAAAAATGTGTAGATCTGCAACTGTACCTCATGGTGTTTCACAATAAATATTTAAGGGGGAAAAAAGAACTAAAAGGGCTACTCTACGACAGGAATAATCTCACAAACATACCAACCTTTTACAGAAAGATAGCAGAAAACTCCATGACTCTCTCAATGTTAATGTCTTAAATGCACCATTTGAGAGACACAGAGTGGCAGGATGAATTAGAAAATTAGTCTAACATTCTGCTACTTATAAGAAACACATTTGAACAATAAGGGCAAACAGGGATTCAAAGTCAAAAGTTGGAAGACAATATTTTAAGCAAACAACCCCCCAAAAAAGCCTGGTGTGGCCATACTGGTTCAGACAATACTGACATCAGGATTAAAAAGTTCTAAGAGACAGAGAGGGCCACTTCTTAATGATCAAGGGATATGTGCATCAGGAAGAACTCACACACCTAAAAATATATTAACCTAATGAAGGACCAGCAAAATACATTAAATAGTTATAATAGACTTGAAGGATTACTTTATAAAAAAATACAGTTGAAGATTTCAACACCAATCTAGCATCACTTGAAAAATCACCGGATTAAAACTCAGTGCTGAAATACTGGACTTGAAGGAAGAAATGGTTACCTACTAGACCACAAAACATATCTCCATAAAGTCAAGAACATAGAAATCTTATCAACTGTCTTCTCAGACCATGATCCTCTGAAAATAGAAGTTAACCACAAACAGATATGGAGAAACAATGCAAAAAAACTTAGAATCATATCAATAGATGCAGAGAAAGCATTAACATCCATTAATGATAAAAACTATCAACAAAATGGGAATGGAAGGAACTGTCCTCAATATAGTCAAAGCCACATATATAATCCCACAGTAAACATTATATTCAATGAGGAAAAATGAAAATCCTTCCCCTTAAGATCAGGCACAAGACAAGGGTGCTCACTCTCACCACTTCTATTCAATATAGTATTTATTGGATGTATTTACCATAACAGTTAGCAAGAAAAAGATACCAAGGGCATCAAGATAGAAAAGGAAGAAGCCAAACTCTCACTGTTTGTGGATGACATTATACTATAACTAGAAAACACTAAAGATTCTATCAAATAGCTCCTGGAAACAATAGAGTTGTGCAGTAAAGTGGCACCCTACAAAATTAAAAATCAAAAGTTTATTTCTTTTCCTTATAAAAATGAAATAAGAGATATTAAAAACAATCTTATACACAATTGCACTTCAAAAAATCAAGCAGGGTGGGATGGGAGAATGGGGGATGGGAGCGATACTGGGATCCGTGGTGGTGGGAAATGGGCACTGGTGGAGGGATGGGTATTTGATCATTGTATAATTGAAACCCAAGCACATAATTTGTAAGTCTACAACTGTACCTCATGGTGTCTCACTAATAAATAAATAAATAAAATGTTTTGGCTGTAAAAAAAAATCAATTACCTAGGAATTGGTTCAACTAAAGAAGTGAAAGACCTATAAAACACTACTTCAAGAAATGAAAGAGAACACAGAAAATGAAGACACATATGCTATTCATGGATTGAGAAGATTGATATCACCAAAATGAAAATATTCCCCAAAGCAGTATACAGACTCAATGCAATGCCTATATGGATACCCAGGACTTTTTTAAAAAACACTCCAGAAATTTATAGAGAACAATAAACTCCCCCCAGATAGCTAAAGTAATCCTCTGGAAAAAGAATATGGGAAGCATCACTTTCCCCAACTTCAAACTGGTTGTAAAATAGTTGTAATTAAGACAGCATGATACTGGAATTAGGACAGACTTTCAGATCAATGGAATAGAATATAAAACCCAGAGACAGATCCTCAGGGAAATGGGCAGTTCATCTTTGAAACAGGAGCAAAAAATATGAAGTCGATCCTCTTTAACAAATGTTGCTGGGAAAACTGGACAGCCACATGCAATAAAATGAGCTCAGACCTCTTTCTAATGCTATGAACAAAGTCAAATAAAAACGAATGAGAGATCTAGCTATCAGACCTGAATCCATAATTCACACAAAGGAAAATTTAGGCAAAGTTCTCTGTGACATTGAAGCTAGACATCTTTAAGGATGAAGTGCTACTGACCAAACAAATAGAGGGGAAGATAGACAAATGGGACTACATTAAATTAAGAAGCTTCTGTATCTCAAAGGAAATTGTAAAAATATTTTACTCGCGAGGGGGGAGGGATGTGAAGATGATGATATGTGTGCTGTTGGCGGGCTCTCTGGACAACTCCCTCTCGCCGCTCGCGTTCAGTGCTCTCGAGCTGCTATATATGGACCAGATCGGGATGGCTCCTTTGTGCTCTGCTTCTGTGTGTGCCCCTGTGCTCTCTTCTGTCTGTCTCTCTATTTCTGACTCTTGTCTCTGTAGTCTCTCCTCTGGTCTCTTCCGATCTCTCTCTCTCTCTGGAGCCCTTCTGCTTCTCTCTCTGGAGCACTTCTGCTTCTCTCTCTGGAGCACTTCTGCTTCTCTCTCTGGAGTCTGACACGCTCTCACTTCTGACTCTGCCCCCTTCTTCTGTTCTCTGCTTCTTCTTACCTGGATCGTGACCCTGACTTCTGGAGTCCGACCTGCTCTCCCTTCTGACTCTGCCCCTCTCAATTCTGACTCTGTTCCCTCCGCTCTCACAGTCTTAGTTTATATAGCAATCACATAGGGTGGTAACACAAAGGAGGGTTGAACATTAACAAATCATCAAAGAGGGGTTAGACCACTCCTCCAGGACATTAATGCAAGGATAAAATCTCATCTAGAGATTTCTCCAGATTACTAGGAGATCCACTTAAGGGTAGGATTCCATCCAGGGTGTGTCGCTTTCTTCTTTCCATAGCTAATAATGCACTTAATTAGTTATAGTAAATTTACTTCTAATATTTCTAGCAATGTCATTCTGTATGAGCACAGTAAGAGATGTATTAACTTAAAGTTTTGTTCTTCCTGAGAACATCTCACTATATATTCCAGACCACAATCCTCAGGCCAGGTTAGTCTTCCTAACCCCAGCAGAGTCCTAGTCTCTTTGTTACTTTTGGATCATGACAGCATTTGTCTATGATCATGCTCTCAACTTACAGTTGAGTATTGTGGCGCTTTGGCCTGGCCCATCTTGATGCCAGGGTAGCTCACAGCTTGCCCTGGGTCCATTCAGTCCCTCATCGGGACCCTGCTTTCAGGGTGCTAGGAACTAAGGGCAACTGAGTCGAGAGAGCAGAAGCCCATGAGTAACTATTATTGAAGTCAATCAACTCCCAAGTTACAAAGCATAATATGAACTGTCTTCCTGTATCCATACAGAAAGGACATTGCTTTAAGGTAAACTAAGTTCCTGGTGGCAAGGGTGCAAGGACAAACCCAATGTTATCTTACAGGAAATGATGATCAGAATACAAAGATACCAGCAGACTGGAAGAAAGTATTTGCCCAGCACTCTTCCAACAAAGGCTACTATATAAAGCACTGTTAAAACACTCAAACAACTACAACCCTGTTGAAAAATGAGATATCACCTCATACCACAGAGACTGATACGGATCAAAAAGAACAACAATCAGCAGTGTTGGCAAGGATGTGGAGGAAAAGTGACTCTTATTCACTACTGGTGGAAATGTCTATGGGTCCAGTGCTTTTGGAAGACAATATAGGCATTCCTCCAGACACTAGGGATTGAGTTTCCATATGACCCTGCAGATCTACTCCTGAGAATACACCCAATAGAGAAATAAAGTAAAAGTAAAGGCCCTCCCGTTGATCGTCGATTTGCTCGAGCGGGCCCAGTAACGTCTCCATTGGAGACTTTGTTGTTACTGTGTCTGGCATATCGAATACTCTCGGTAGCTTGCCGGGCTCTCTGAGAGGGGCGGAGGAATCGAACTCGGGTCGGCCATGTTGGCCGCTTGTAAGGCGAACGCCCTACCCGCTGTGCTATCGCTCCAGCTGAGGGCTGGAGCGATAGCACAGCGGGTAGGGTGTCTGCCTTGCACGCAGCCAACATGGCCGACCCGAGTTCGATTCCTCCGTCCCTCTTGGAGAGCCCGGCAAGCTACCGAGAGTATTCGATATGCCAGACACAGTAACAACAAAGTCTCCAATGGAGACGTTACTGGGCCCGCTCGAGCAAATAGAGAAATAAAAAAAAAATCCACACTCCTGTGTTCATTGCAGCACTACATAAAATAGCCATGATAAAGAAACAACCAAATTCCCTGGAATGTAAGACTGGATAAATAAACTATGATACATACATACATATACGGTCACGGTTCTCCCATTTTTCATCGATTTGCTCGAGTGGGCCCAGTACCATCTCCTTCGTGAGACTTGTTGTTACTGTGTTTGGCATATTGAATACATCACAGGTAGCTTGCCAGGCTCTACCTTGCGGGCAAGATACTATCAGTAGCTTTCTGGGCTCTCCCAGAAGGGTGGAGAAATCGAACTCGGGTCGGCCATGTTGGCTGCGTGCAAGGCAAATGCCCTACCGCTGTGCTATCTTTCCAGTCCACATACATATTCATGTAGTACATATACATATACGTATATATACAGTATATAGATAGCACAGCGGGTAGGGCGTCTGCCTTGCACGCAGCCAACATGGCCGACCCGAGTTCGATTCCTCCGCCCCTCTCGGAGAGCCTGGCAAGCTACCGAGAGTATTCGATATGCCAGACACAGTAACAACAAAGTCTCCAATGGAGACGTTACTGGGCCCGCTCGAGCAAAATAGAATACTACTCAGATTAAGAAATCAGAGAGGAATGTATTTTGCTGCAATATCAATGACGCCGGGGAGTATCATGTTGTGTAAAGTCAGAGGAAGAGGAATATACTCAGAATGATCTCTCTCGTATACAGAGTATAAAGAAGTCTCTCAAGGGAGTATCAAATTCAGGATGACAATAGAAATGAAGAGCAGGAGAACTGATCTTCACTAGGAAGTGTGGCGCAGGGCAAGGGTGGGGAGCTAAGGTAGGGAAGGAACACTAGAGCAATGGGGGAGGGAAAAGTCACTGCCAAGGAGGCAGGTTGGAGGGCAGGGGGAACTGGGGACACTGTGAGGGCATTTGTGTTAAAACAATATACACCTGAAAGTCATGAGTATCTTTGTAACTCACAGTAATTCAATTTAAAACAAACAAACAATACTGGGTTCCCTGCATGCTCAGGGGCCAAGGGGACACTCCCGCTCATACTAGACCAACATGGTCAGTGCTAAGTCTGGGGCTTCAGGGATGCTCGGGTCTGCAGAGCTTGGAGAAACCCCAGGGCTGCAGCCATGATACCAGAGAGGCCACATAGTGCCGGGGCTCAAACCTGGGTCTAGCAGGGCTCTGATAGCTGTGCCATCTCCTGGCTCTTGATGGACCTTCTCTTGTCACAGTGAAAGAGAATAGCAGAGAGATTAAGTGATGAATCTAGGTCACTGCCAGTATTAGGGACGGGGGGAACGCTCCTCTCAGGACAGACAGGGCACCCAGACTCACCTAATAGTCGGGGCTGGGAAAGCTTGTGGGGAGAGAGAAACTGTTGTAGGGATTGCGTGGCTGGCTGGAGGGAGCGGTGCGGGCCCTGGGGAAGAGGCTTCCATCTGCGGCTGGCCTGGAGAACTCTGTTTGCTGCAGTGTCATATTCTGAAAGTCGTTTTCAACCAGGATCTGCTCTTCATTTTCCTTCTCTCTGCTTCTTGACCTGTAAAGTCAGTCACAGGAATTAGGCTCAGACATGGCCAACAGATCCTCACAGCCAATGCTCCTAATCCATTCAACAGGGCTTGAAACTTTTGAGAGCATTAGAAATTGACAAGTGAAACTGACCAGTGAGTGACCGAGGGAAAACAATCACAAAAAAGTCCCTGGCCTCTTTCATCTGGCTTCCCCAGCTGTTTACATTTCAGAACCATCAAAGATCTGATACCCCATTCATGACTCCCTTTGGTGTAGACCCTGAGTTTCAGGACACACTCCCGTAAGCCCCGAGGAGCACTACCAATATGGCAAAGCAGCCTGGACTGACAGAGTGTTCTGAGCCCCTCCCAGAAGGGGATAGACACACTTGTAGTCCTCAGTTTGCATTCTTATAATCAGACTCAGAGAATGAGTTATTAATAAAATAGACATATTATTATCTCATTCTTACTTTGGACAACCTGGCAGGCTACCGAATGTAACCTGCCCACACTGCAGACTCTGGCAAACTCCCCGTGGCGTACCCAATATGCCAAATACCAGTAACAATGAAGGGTCTCATTCTCCTAACCCTGAAAAAGCCTTGCATATGGCACTTTTAAAAAAATCTCAGGGATAGGACGAAGGAGACATTACTTGGGCCTGCTCGAGGCAATCAACAAACAACAGGATGGTCATGATCGTGATCATGAACAAAATAGAATAAATGAGGAAAGCATAGAAGAACAAAATATTTTCAGAACCCAAAATCCATTGATCTATTTGCATGAGAGTGAAAAATTATTCATCTTGCCAATATAGAAGATGTGAGCTAAATGTTAATTCTTTAGTATCTCGTCTTTAGCAAGTGGAGCCTCACTTGGCATAACTGAAATGGAGGGAACTTTGGATGTCTAAATATTTATGGAATAAGTAAGGCTCCTTCTCGATGTCTCAGAGCACCAAGGAGAGAAATGGCTGTGCAGAAATGCTGCAGTGCAGACCCCAGGGGCTCCTCAGAGGCTGGTGTTGGGCCCTTTACAGCTGGTCCTGACAGAGGAGTGATACAAGACAACACCAAAGGAATTAAAAACTGGGAACAGAGTTTTTAATAGTCCAGGAAAATTGTTGCTATGCTACATCAGAGAAATAAGAAAAAAATGAACCTCCACCCATTATTTTTTCACTGCAAAAGATCCAAAATTAAGTACATGATGGAGGTTTATTTTATCTTATTCATTTCTTGTTTCGTTTTGGCACCATTGGCCACCCCGATGGTGCTCAGGGTCTCTTACTGGTTGTGTGCTCATGTATCTCTCTTGGTGAGTCTCAGAAGGCCTGGGGATATAGCTTGAGTTGTCCACATAAAAACCAAGTGTCCTACTTGCTGTTCTATTGTTCTGGCCCCATAAATGTCATATTTAAAGAAAACAATATGGAAGGTTAAATGTATGAAATGTTGAGTTGCTTTGGGGTAGTAGAGTTTGTGGGTGAATTTTTATTTTGCTTTTTAAAAATCTTTTATTATATGCTATATTTAAATATACAATAATTTATATAAATATATTAAGATAATCTAACAATATTTTATGTGTTTGGTTTGGAGGTCACACCAAGTGAAGTTCAAGATTTCCTCCTGGTCCTGTGCTCAGGGATCACTCCTGGAGCAAGTCAGGGGGCCCTATATGATCCTGGGGATGAACTAAGTTAGTCATGTACAAAACAAGCACCTTACCTGCTGTACTATCTAACTGTATTTTCTATATTTTCTTCAGTGACTGCGTAGAACTGATAGAATCAGAGGGAACTCAAGGTGACACAATGGGATCAAAGAAGTCTATCTCTGCTCTATGTCTTGCTCAGGAGATGTGATGGTTGGTGCTGTGGGTGTCTGGAAACTCTAGGGTGTGATGCTGGGCACTGAACCCCAAGAAGGGGCAGGTTCTTTCTTACCTCACCCCCATGATGATCACTGTAATCACCAAGATGAGAATGCAGATGCCTGCAATGCTGCCCACGATGGTGAGGATCAGCTGAAAATCTGTAAGGGAGAAGGGAAGATAGGATTGGCTACCAGAAGCTGGCAGCCCTGTCCACCACCCAGGCACCTGAATTCCCAGGGTGCTGGCTGAGGCTTCTAGGGTTTCCAGGGCTAGACTGGCTGGGCAGTCTATCCCCAGCTCAGGGGTTCACTCCCACCCCAACTGCCTCTTCAGAACTCAAGCAGAAATGGTAGACTTGCCAGACTGGAAGGAGAGAAAGAGAGAACTTTCTTGGACCTCATGTCGGGGTGGGATCTCATTCCACATCCACATTTGCTTCTATCCCCACCCCCCATTCCTGACCTCCTAAGTTGAGGAAGTCAATGTGGAGTACCTAGGCGCTAAAAGGCCATGAAATGGCCCTAATAGGGTGGGCAGGAAGAGTGTATTAGCACTCATCCTGTTCTGGATCTGATTCAACTTGCTCTACCGAAACGGCTAGAGATGAAGTGTGAGTGCAACATGCCTAAGGGATGGCAAACTCGGAGTGTGGGAGTGGGAGAACTCATCAGTAATTCTTGTGTGGATTGTATGTTCCATGGTCATAATGCAGACACACTTGGGTGAAATATTTTCATTTCATCATATAATGCTATCAAAATAAATCTCACTTTTTCTCTCTACTTTCTACATTTCACTTACAATTTTTAAAACTTTAAAATTAAGCAGGAAGCTAGAATTATACTTCAATTAGACCGTGCTAGTCGAGACTGTCTCTTGCTACTGGTTATCACAGTCTGTCTGTCACCTTCAACCTGGATTCTTGAGACTGTTGAGTCTGCAAGACTCCAAAGGTCACACAGTACAAAGCTTGCTCTCGCTTTATGAGGATTGGACTCACAACTCATGGTACTGAAAATTAGTCCCAGGGGCTACACCCCAAATGTCCATGGGACCTTTCAGTGCTGGGAGTCAAGCCTAGGGCTTCTGCATGCAAATAAAAGAGTCCATTGAGACATCTCCCTGGTCCCAAATCTCTCATTATTTAGAAGTAAACATTAACAATACAGAAGCAAGGAAGACTTAAAAAATACAGTCTTGGGCCTCAGAGAGCACTCAAAGGGCCTGAGCTTCACGTTCAGGAGCTGTGGGTTGGATCCCCAAAACTATATAGAGCCCCAAGAAAACGTGGAGTGGGACTCCTCACACCATAAAATTCCAACCAAACTCAGCTTTATAACAAATTAAGTCAAAATTCATTTTTTTCTATTTTTTTTGGGGGGGGCAGAGACAGGTTTCATTTGAATGTGCTCAAGATTTACTCCTGGCTCTGTACTCAGGGATCATTCTTGGTGGGGCTTAAGGGACCATTCGTGGTGGCAGAAATTGAACATCGGTTGGCTGTGTGCAAGGCAAGCACCTTACCCATTGTACTATCTCTCTGACCCCAAACATATTTATTGTGGTTGTCTTGGAGGCAAATAGTAATGTTTCATTCATGTTCAATTGGTGTTTTTGTTAAATGTGTAAATTGCAAAACCTATTAACCCAAAATATAAGGTCAGAATTTTCGAAATCTGATGGGTGTGGGTCTAGGAAAGAATGAAACAAGAGCATTTATAATGCCACATCTGAAAGCATGAGAGAACCGGAGATAAAGGCAGATATGTGTGGTTTAAATGTGTGGTTCTCACACCACTCTCTCAATCATTTTGCAGATCCTCTGGTCTATTGTCCTATCTAAGGCAGAGAATTGATCACTAGTTGATACCAGAGGAAATGCATAGCATGCCAGGACACTCTTGTCTATCAGAGATAGACCAGTGCCACTAGCCAACCTCAGCAATGAGCTCAGCTCATTCATGTAGCAGAAGCTCTAAAGGGGGCAAGGATGGCCTGACTACAAAGACAATGTCTCAATTTTTTTCTTTTTTGGGGGGAGTAAAGTAGAACTCCAGAACTTGACTCATTTCTAAATGTGTTCAATGTCTATTTCTCAAAGGCTTGATAAAGCCAAAGGTTCATACTCACTGTCTTGGCAGTTCACTCCGCTGTAGCCAAATGCACACCTGAAACAGAGTAAGGAATTGGGCACCACGGTCAAGGTTGAGGACCTCAGGATGGGTGTGTAAACTCAAAAAAGGGCCACAGCACAGCGGCGGTGGCTCTATCTCTCTCACCGCCCGTATTCAGTAGTCTCACGCCGCTTCCCCCACCCCAGGAAAGTCAATGCTGATGGGCAGGCAAGGAAGGAACGAGGGCCAGGCTGGTTGTTCTAGGTCACAGTTTATTCCAGTCCTCTCTCCATCCACTCCAGTCTCTCTCTTCTGCCTCTGTCCCCTGCTTCTTCCTCCCCCATGCTACTTCATTCTCCTTCTCCATCCCCCTTCATCCTCCTTCTCTGGAGTCTGGATTCTGATTCTCATCTCCTTTCTCCTCCTTCTGATCCCCCAGCCCACTCTTACAGTACATTTAAATCCCAAAGCATGAGGGGTTGGGGTAATTATTACACATAGGTGTGGTCACAATCAATCCTCTAGGGTGGATTATCAGATCAATCCACCCTAGAGCGGATTCCCCTGGGTGTGTTTCTCCTCTCCTTATCTAGCAAACATATAAGCATATATAATATAAATAATTTTGTATGGATACGGTAAGAAATACCTTAAACTTACAGAATTGCCCTTCTAGGGCCATCTCAATCTCAGACTACAGTGCTCAGGCCAGATAGTCTTTCTCACCCCTAGCAGGATCCTAATCTCATCGTTACTTTTGGATCATGACAGCATTTGTCCATGATCAAACTCTTAACTTATAGTTAAGAATCGTGGCACTTTGGCGTGGCCCATTTCGATGCCAGGGTAGCTCACCGCTTGCCCTGGGTCCATTCAGTCCCTTGTCGGGACCCTGCTTTTGGGGTGTTAGGAACTAAGGGCAACTGAGGCTTAAGTCAAGAAAATAGATGCCTGGGAGTGAATAATATTCAAAGCCAATTAAATCCTAAGTTACAAAGCATAATGTTAACGGTCTTTCTGTATCCATACAAAAAGGGCATTACTTTAAAGTAAACTGTTCAGAAGACATAAGGAGAGGAGAAAGGCAATATTTCACTCATACATATAAAATCATAGATTTCTGAGGAATCTAACCTTACTAATTAACAGAGTCTGATTAGGGGAAAAACTGATTAACTGGTTGGGGAGGAGAGCATAGGGAAGAATTTACAGATAAACACAACGGAATGGAAATGCCTCAGGAGCACTGTGATGGGTATAACCAGATAAACCTTAGCTCCTTGTGGAAAAAGTGAGAAAGGACAAAGCAGTGTCATCCTACAGATGGGCACGCGAGTCTCACCCCTGCTTCACTGCCTCCTTCTACTTCCCATTCTCACCATTCTCCCTCTTTCTATCTCTTTCCCCTTCCTTCTTTCCACTCCCTTCTCTGGGGTGAGTATATGCCATGAAATTGCAGAGGGTGCTACACGACTAGCCACATTTTCTCCTGACTGTTCCGGGGACTCTGCTGCCTCTGCAAGGGTCGCTTTAAAAAAAAAAAAGAAAGAAAGAGATTCGGCATTGTGGTTTTAGTACTGCTACTGATAGGGTCTGCACGTAACACTTTACCACCTTTCAGCACCGAAGTCTCCTCCAAGTTGGACACTTCCCTCCACCGTAGTCGTTGCCCTTCCCTGTCCTCTCTCCACCACCACCACATAAAACGGCTTGTGTCCCACTGAAGTTCAGTTCTCACATTCTTTGTTTCCGTTATCCTGGGCACTTGTTACTCATCTGTTATATTTCTTTATTTCCCACAAATGAAATAAATAATTCTGACTCCCTCTAACTAGTGTCACTCTGCATGTTACCCTCCAGGTCCACCCATGTATATTTTGCTCCACTTATGCCAGGTGTCGAAGTCCTGATTTTAAACCCAAACATTCTCTGCAAGCTCTACCCTTTTGGCCTGGCTTTAGTTAGGAAAGATTAAAAGTAGGGTAGTTAGAGTCTCTTACTTTTGACAGTTCCCGTTTCCATCATCCATGTAGTCTGGCAAGCACACACACTGAGAAAGTTCTGCGGTTGCATTCCACTGGCAACGTGTATTGGGTTTTGAGATGCAGCTTTGAGGACACGGATCAGCTTTGGAAACACAGAGATGTCTGGGTAATTTGCAAACAGCCTCTGCAACCCCATGTCCAAAGCCACAGCCTGATAGCTCTTTACCTTGATTTTTCTAGGTTTCTCCTAGACATACATACTGGCTCCACCTTGTGCCCCCATGGACCCAGTGGTCCTCCCCTCTAAGCCCAGAACCCCATTTGGTCCTGATGTGCAAAGTCAATATTCAAATTTTTCAGACTTTGAGACACATGTGGATCCTTGACCGAAGTTTGCATGTTGCAACTGTGAACAGAGAAATAATGGAGTTGTAAGGAACATTTAGGAGGCAGTAGAACACTTACGAACACACCGAGAGGCTTGTGGGTTAGGTCTGAACATTCCGGATTTGCAAACACATGTCAAATAATTGGCGCAGTTGTTGCTGTCATTCTTTTCACAGCCATAATAATCACAACTATCTTGCTCTAAAAGGAACAAATAATTTAACTGTATATTTGTCAGGGCACTGTGGATATAGTCACTTATGGAGCACCCCACTCCATTGTGGTTACAAGTATCTTTTATTAAGTCCTTAGGATTTAACCAATAGAAGTACAGGGTTCTGAAACACACTTCTCAATCCTCTCTTCCATGACACTACCTTTACAGTATTCAAGTCAAATAAACTAAATCCAAATGAGGCACATTATTGTTCAAGTTAGAGATCTTTTATACCTAGTCTATGTTTGGTTCCACAAGAGACACAATAGCTATAGACATTTGAGGCCCATCTCTATAGAGTTACCCACTTGAATCCATAGAAAGTATCATCGAAAAACCCATAATCCAGACAGAAGTACCACGGGAATTCTAATGTTTAAGTAACTAAAGACAGCATCATAGAAAAGTCTTGGCTAAACCTTGACAGACAGAGAAGACTTGAACAGTCAATGGAGAGGCAAAGTTTGTATAAGGGGAATAAACAAAATGTGAAGAACAGCAGAGAATTCTTGTCAAGGAACAGAGAAGCTGTCTTTGAGCTGGAAAGTGGTGAAATTGAGCAGAAAGAGGTAGAAGACAATGGAGTATTCTTGGCATTGCCATTTATTGGTCGTGGATTATCAGTTCAGTCATTTGACTATTGTGGGTCCAAGAAACCTCCAGTGCTAAATGGAACTAATAACTCAAATTTGACATATTGTTGTAAGAATTGTATGAGCTAGTATAAAAATAAGTTCACGCTAGGGAAGCCTCAACAGTCAATCATTCGTTCATTCATTCATTCATTCATTCACAGGTATAGCAGAGCTTGAATGCCAAAGTAAGACCAATGACTACTGTCATATAAGCCCAAAATTATTTTGTAGATTTTGATTCAGAACAGAGCACATGCAAGATGTTTATTACAAACCTGCAGCAAGAGAAATAGCGTAGGGTTTTAGGCACTTACCTTGCAGATAGCCAATCATGGTTCAATTCCCAGTATCACATATTATTCCCTGAGCACCAAAAGGAGTAATTCCTGAACATAGAGCCAGGAATAAGCCCAAAGCACCACCATGTGTGACCAAATGACACCTAGATCCTAGATTATTATCCTTAGGTCAGGTTGGAAGACTTAGGGATAAAATGATGAATCTGAGAACAAACTGGCAGGGGTTGTCAAACTTTGGAAGTTTCTCATTTCCTAGAGCTAGCCAGCTCTTGCTCTTGTGGCCAACGTAACTGTCATATCTCAACGTGTCTGTGGAGCCACATCTGACTTCAGAGTGGAGAGATGTTGAGAGTAGGCATCAAAGACGCTACTCAGAGCTGAGGACCAATGATTTCAAATAAGCCAGGGCTTAATGTCCAGGTTAACACTATGGAGAGCCCATATGGAGACAGTACTGGGCACCCCAGCTACATCTGAAGGAGGCACTGGGTATTTCCACCTCCTAACCACTCTGAGGAATCAGTTTTTATGTCTATGGACACCTTCATGTTCTCACACTTTCAAGATTCATCTGGCCAAAAGTAGGTTGTTTGATATTAAGGGCTCATCTTTCACGGAAACACTTTCCCCTCCCATGGATAGAGACTGTGATGGCATGGCCTGTTATTCTGGACCAGATTCTGACCCCCAGAAGACACTGATAAGCAGATAGAAGTGATGGGTTCCTTGGAAGACAAGCACCCAATAGCGTCGGAGAGAAGAGCAGGCTTGAATCAAGATGGAAATATTTAGAAAGGGAAAGATACAGCTCCATGACAAGAAATTGAGGTGAAAACAGTTCAAACTGATGAGATGTTCTAAAACTAACACTAAAACTAGCAGCTGAAGATGGTTTTAATAATATTAAAACAATTGAAAGTCTTAATATCATTATGGGGATAGTGGGTCACGGAATTTAAAAAACTAGCATGGTTTGCACAGGGGACTTTTAGATGAGAGGCATAAACAAAATATGGCAAAAAGCTCCATTAACCAAAGCATATTTAAAATGTGACTTAGTATAGATGCCAAATGAGCTAAGACTTGCCATAAACAAGCCCCAAAATAAGAACAAATAGCAAAGAGTTAACATTTAATATAGAAATGTTTGCTCGTCCACTAGTGTGTGTGTGTATGTGTAAGAGAGAGAGTGAGAATTTTATGAAATGTTGATTGTCAGAAAAATTATAAAAAAAAAAAAGGCCCTCCCGTTGTTCATTGATTTGCTCGAGCGGGCCCAGTAACGTCTCCATTGGAGACTTTGTTGTTACTGTGTTTGGCATATCGAATACGTCACGGGGAGCTTGCCAGGCTCTGCCATGCTGGCAAGATACTCTTGGTAGCTTGCCGGGATCTCCGAGAGGGGCGGAGGAATCGAACTCGGGTCGGCCATGTTGGCTGCGTGCAAGGCAAGGTGTATGGTACACAGAAGCCTTCAGCTTTTCTGAAGGAATTTTAAGTATTGGACCTCAGAATTTTTGATTCTAGGTCCTCAGTGAACACAGAATTTTTGTGAAATCTTGAAGATAATTGGTACTGGGAAATTACAAACAGATGAATTTGTCTTTACTTTCAAAAAGAATATTTTTTACAAAGTATATCAGAGCTCATAAACATTTGAGAGCATAAATGTAACAGTCTAGTGGAGGAGTCTTGGAGGAAGTTAAAAGAATGATGAGGTAGGAAGAAATTCAGATAGACTGTGAAGAGTTCAAACAATTAGGGCTTCAAGAGGGAAGGAGAGGTCAGGGCTGATAGTACAGTGTGTAGGTGCTTACTGTTCAGGAGACTGACCTGGTTCTACCCATAGCAACATATATGGAGCCCTGAGCCCTATCATGAGTGATTCCTGAGCACAGAGACAGGAGTAATCCCCCGGCACTGTCAGATATGGCACAAAAACTTTTTAAAGGTAAAAGAAAGGCCAGGGCTATAGTTCAACAGGTAGGAGGGTTGCTTTGTGCATGTTCCACCCGTGGTTCGATCCATGGAATCCCATGTAGTTTCCCAAGTACCACAGGAATAATTTCTGAACACAGAGCAGGAATAACCTCTCAGCATCGCCAGGTGTTCCCCATCCCCCCCCCAAAAAAAAGAAGAGAAGGAAATCAGCATCAAATGTCACTGAATAGCCCAATATGTTGTCCTCAAGAGCAGCGTCAGGTTTGGCTGCAGGACCTGAGAACCAGGTACATCAATCTCCTCTAGAGCTGACCCTGTCCGGTCGTCTATGAGATGAACAGATACTTCTGAATGTCAGGGAGCTTAACAGTCTCACTGTGACTGGGAACTGCAGCCCCAGCGTCCATTTAGTCATGCCCTTCTGTAACCAGAGCCCATCAACACACCCACACCACACTGCTCTCGAGCATGTGAATTGCTCTCACCATAAGATCATTGTTGCATGTAACATAAGTAGACCTGAGACCCACATATGAATTTAATCTCCCCCTCTGGCAGCTTGGGAAACCCTTTTGCACTAGCAAGCTGGAGCATGCAGGATGGTGTGGAGCAGAGAAAACCCATCCGACTGTGTCTTCTTGGTTTCCATCAGCCCCAGTTGGCCCATCTAGCAACCAGGAACAGAGGCTCAAAGGGACCCAATAGGAATCAGCCTAAACTAGACCAGCAGGACCACCTGAGTATACCGCATCCAAATTCTGACCCACAGAATTATAGAATGACAATACAGAAATGGTTGGAAAGCCACACATTTTGGGATGTCCTGTGGCACTGCCGACACCCCCAATTACACCTCTTCTCTGGGCCTGTATATGAAAGCATAGAGAACCACTCGAGGGAAAGCTTTCTAGACTCATGTGGAAACTAGAAGTTGCTATCCATCCCCATGTCACCCTTTCTTCACCATTCCCTGTATAGACTGTCTTTTCCCAGACCACTTTTCTAGCTGGCAGAAAAGTATGGTCAGTTTGATGCCTTGGGAGATGGTGGGAAAGAGATTCAGAAAGCCCAGTGAGAATGAAAAGGGAGGAAGAAATGTCAAGACATTTGTGGATTTAGCTATCCATTCCTGTTGTCTCCTACTCACATAGGGCAGGGTTGTATACAGAATAGTACGCAGGCTTGGAAAAATTATTTAATACTTACCATAGTATGATGTAAAAATTGTGGAATTAGTAACTTCCTTCGTAATTTTTTCACTCACGTTATTTGCCATTAGTATGGTAGTACTTCTGAAAATGTTCACTATTGTTACTTCCACAGTCTCTGCAGCCCTTATGCCATATCTTGGTGAAGTAGATGGGCTAAAAGTGAAAGATAGTCATCATTTGGTGAAATGCAAGGAGAGATCAGTAAACAGGTCTTCAAACTGCCCCAAGCTCTGAAATATTCTAGCTCTAGTCTATCACCGCTTGGGGGCCTTCTTATGAAGTTATAGTAAGATGGCATTTTACAAGGCTATAAAGATCTCTATTTGATATGCAAAGCATCTCTATTTGATACTTGAGACATATTATGGATAGAATAGTGTCCTGTTGGAGAGTATTAAGTTTTGTAACTAGAATCCTGGAAATGTTTAGTAGAACATGTGGGGTGGTGAGAGCCATAGCATAAAGAGGAGGGCATTTGCCTTGTATGTGGCAAACCTGGGTTTGATCCCCAGCATCACGTATGGTCCTCTGAGCACTGCCAGGTGTGATCCCTGAGCTTCGAGCCAAGAGTAAACCATGAGCAAGTTGGGTGTAGCCCCCAAACAAACAGGGACTACAGTGGTTACACAGTGGATAGAGTTCTTGTCTTGCATGCACCTAACCAGAGTTTGATCCCTGGTATCCCAAAAGGCCCTGAACCCTGCCAGAACAAATCCCTGAGAGCAGAGCCAATAGTAAGCCCTAAGCACTGTGGGTGTGGCCCCAAAGAAACAAAACAAAAACAAACAAACCGGACCAAATATTGTAGGACATGTCACATTTGCTATAGTAAGCTATCATTTTCTATGGGAAAATAAAGTAGGGTTCTTGTGAATTGTTGAATCTTAGCATTGTGCTTTGGGAGACTCAGAGGAGCATGCTCCTGCACAGACAGGGAGCAGCAACGATTCATACAGAATCTGGGTCACCCACAGGAATGGAACTGAGGGTATGGTGTTGAGTGAAGTCCCACAGGGATGGAACTGAGGGTATAGTGTTGAGTGAAGTCAGTCAGAGGGAGACAGACCCGGGAAGGAGCTCTCTCCTATGTAGGATATAAGTAGCATAGAACGGGAGTAATGAAAAGTCAAAAGCAGTAGAATGCAAGAACAATGGAATATAAAACCCAAACTGGACTTTCCATGACAGTGTGATGTGGGAGGGCTGGGGCAGGTGAGTGCTGAGGTGGGGAGAGGTATGACGGGGGACTCTGAGACGGGGTTGGAGGGGAACAGACACTAGCGGGGATGGCATTGGGAGGTTGCAATATATTCACTAAGCACTATCATTGACAATTTAGTAAAATTTTAAATCACTGCAATTAAAATTAAATTTTTCACCTCCTCATCCCCCAAGCTGTGCTGGTCTTCTCCGCCACCCAGGTCAGTTTATCCGCCGGTATTCAAACGCGGGACTTTGATTTCTCCCTGCAAGCCCCCAGGTGTACTCGCGGACTCTGGGAGAAAAGTAGTCCTGAGCCTCTGCCTGTTCCTCCTTGCCCCCCAAGCTGTGCTGGTCTTCTCCGCCACCCAGTCTTTACCCACGCACACACACCAGGTTTCCGTGGGGGAGTGGCCTCTTAAGAAGTGGGCGTGGCTTCTGTAGAAGTGGGCATGGCCTAATTTTCAGCAGGCCGATGCTGACTAGGCTGCAGTCCCCATACCTACACACCAACATGAAGAAACAACGCAAATCCCCACCACGTGGAGGCGATGATGAAAAGAGTCCAAAAGCCTCACTAGGTGCTACTCACCTAAAGGAACTCTCTGAGAAAGAATTCAGATATGAAGTCATGAAGATGTTCAATGAACTGAATGAAACAGCCAGACAGATATCCAATAACATGACAGAAAAAAATGACAAATTACGAGAAGAAATGAGAGCAGAAATGTCACGAATAAAAGATTCTGTAGATGAAATAAAAAAACTCAGTCTGTGCCCTCAACAATGGGATGACTGCAGCTGAAGACAGAATCAGTGAGCTGGAAAATCAGCTGCACCAAACCAACAGGCAACAACAAACAATGGCAAGGGACCTCAAAATAGCTCTAGAGAGTATCAGAGTCCTAGGAGATGATTCCAAGAGGAACAACATTAGAATCATTGGAGTACCAGAAGCTCAGGGAAACAATCCCAATGAAAAAGCCATGGTTAAACAAATCATCGCTGAAAAATTCCCAGAGCTCCACAATGCAGCCATTCAGGTTCAAGGAGCCCAAAGGGTGCCAGCTAAAAGAGACCCTAACAAAAACATGCCGGGACATATCATAGTTAGAATGATCAATGCTGCCGATAGAGATACAATACTGCAAGCAGCAACGTCAAAGAAGGAAATCTCATACAAAGGAGCACCCCTTAGATTCACAGCAGACCTATCAGAGGAAATCCTCCAAGCACGAGGCAATGGCAGGATATAGTGAAAAAACTCACTGAAATGAATCCTTCACCAAGAATACTCTTTCCGGCTAAACTCTCACTCAAAATCGAAGAAACAGTATACTATTTTCTAGATAAACAGCAGCTCAGGAACTTCATAGACACAAAACCAAACCTAAAACAAGGGCTAAAGGGGCTACTATAAGACAAGACAAAACCTACAAGCACAACAGACCCTTACAGAAAGATGACACAAAACCCCATAAAAATAATCTCTCTCAATGCCAACGGTCTAAATTCACCAATTAAGAGACACAGAGTGGCTAAATGGATTCAGAGACAGAACCCAAGATTCTGCTGCCTACGAGAAACTCATCTCAAAAGTCAGAGCAAACACAGACTCAAAGTGAAAGGATGGAAAACAATCCTGCAAGCAAACAGCTCCCTCAGAAAAGCTGAGGTGGTCATACTAGTATCCGAAAACATTAATTTCAGGTTGAAAAAGATTAGAAGGGACAGCGAAGGCTATTTTCTCTTCATCAAGGGATATGAACAACAGGAAGAAATCACACTTAAATGTATACGCACCTAATGAGGGAACAGCTAAATACTTAAAACAACTGCTAACAGATTTTAAGAAGGATATTGCTAGCAACACAATAGTAGCTGGAGATTTCAACATCGCCTTATCACCTCTGGATAGATAAACAAGAACAAAACTAGCAAGGAAACATTGATTTTGAAAGAAGAAATAGAAGAGAAAGGGCTTATAGACCTATACAGGGCTTTACACCCCAAAAAGAAAGAATACACATTCTTCTCCAGTGCACAGGAAACATTTTCCAAAATAGACCATGTGCTAGGCCACAAAATACCTCAATAGAATCAGGAAGATAGAAATAGTATGAACAATCTTTTCAGACCATGATTCACTGAGAATAGAAGTAAATCACACACAGACACGGAGAACCTAATCAAACACCTGGAAATTAAACAATTCAATGCTGAACAATGAGTGGATCAGGAAGGAAGTCAAGGACGAAATCAAAAGATACTTGGAAACAAATGAGAATGAAGACACAAGCTACCAGAACTAATGGAATGCAGCTAAAGCCGTATTAAAGGGAAAATTTATAGCTCTGCAAGCATATCTCCAGGCGGAAGAAAGGATGCACATAAACAACTTGACTTCACAGCTCAAGATAATGAAAAAGAATCAACAGAAGGAGCCCAAATCAGGCAGAAGGAAAGAGATCATAAACTTAGAGCAGAAATCAACAACATGGAAACCAAAGAAACAATCTGAAAGATCAATGAAACCAATAGATGGTTCTTCGAGAAAATAAATAAGATAGATAAACCACTAGCAACACTCAGAAAAAAATAGAGAGAGAACCCTAATAAATAGAATCAGAAATAAGAATGGAGATATTACAACAGAAACTAAAGAAATTCAAAGGATCATCAGAGAATACTTTGAAAATCTGTATGCCACAAAACAAGAGAAACTAGAAGAAATGGATAAATTCCTGAATTCCTATAATATCCCAAAGGTGAATCAAGAAGATATAGAATAACTGACTAGACCTATTAACATAAAGAAAATTGAAACTGTAATCAAAAATCTTCCCAAAAACAAAAGCCCAGGTCCAGATGGATTCACTAGCGAATTTTTCCAAACATTTAAAGAGGACCTATTGCCAGTTCTTCCCAAGCTTTTCCAGGAAATTGAAAAAACAGAAACTCTCAAACAGTTTCTATGAAGCCCATATCTCCCTAATATCAAAAGAAAACAAAAAAAAACACAAGAAAAGAACACTACAGGCCAATATCCCTGATGAACACAGATGCAAAGATTCTCAACAAAATACTAGCAAATAGAATTCAACAACTCATCAAAAAGGTCATACACCATGACCAAGTGGGATTCATCCCGGGGATTTAAGGATGGTTTAACATTTGGAAATCAATCAACATAATCCATCATATCAACAAAAGAAAAGATAAAACTCATATGATCATAACGATAGATGCATAGAAAGCATTTGACAAGATCCAGCACCCCTTTATGATGAAAAACTTTGGCAAAATGTGGATAGAGGGGACTCTCCTCAATATAGTTAAAACAATCTGCCACAAGCCTACCGCAAGCATCATCCTCAATGGGGAAACACTGAGAGCCTTCCCTCTAAAATCAGGGACGAGACAAGAATGTCCACTCTCTCCACTACTGTTCAATATAGTACTGGAAGTACTTGCAATAGCAATTAGGCAAGAAAAAGATATTAAGGGCATCCAGGTAGGAGAAAGAAATCAAGATCTCACTGTTCACAGATGATATGATACTATACTTAGAGAAGCTGAAACCTCTACCAAGAAACTCTAGAAACAATTGACTTGTATAGTAAAGTTGCAGTCTATAAAATCAATACCCAAAAGTCCATGGCTTTCCTATACACAAATAATGAAAGAGAAGAAAGTGACATGAAGAAAACAATCCCATAACAATTGTGCCCCAGAAAATGAAGTACATAGGAATCAGCTTAACTAAGGAAGTAAATGACCTGTACAAAGAAAACTACAAAATGCTACTTCAGGAAATAAAAGAGGACACTAGGAAATGGAAAAATATACCCTATTCATGGATGGGGAGAATTAACATTGTTAAAATGGTAATACTTCCCAAAGCACTGTACAAATTCAACGTGATCCCTATTATGATATCCATGACATTCTTCAAAGAAATGGAGCAAACACTCCTGAAATTTATATGGAACAATAAGCCCCCACGAATAGCTTAAAGCAATACTTGAGAAAAAGAAAATGGGAGGAATCAACCTCCCTAACTTCAAACTCTACTACAAAGCAGTAATAATTAAAATAGCATGGTACTGGAACAAAGGCAGAGCTGTAGACCAATGGAACAGGGTTGAATATACTGACATCTCCCCCAAGCATATGATCATCTAATCTTCGACAAGGGGGCAAGAAAAGTGAAGTGTAGCAAAGAAAGCCTCTATAAAAAAATTCCTGGCAAAACTGAATTGCTAACATGCAAAAAAGTGGGTTCATATCTCTGCCTAACGCCATGTACAAAAGTAAGATCAAAACGGATTAAAGACCTCAACATCAGACCAGAATCCATAAGGTACATTGAAGACAAAGTTGGCAAATCCTCCATAATATTGAAGCTAATGGTATCTTAAAAGATGTCATGCCACTGCCCGAGCAAGTGAAAACAGAGATAGACAAATGGGACTATCTTAAACTAAAAAGCTTCTGCACCTCCAAAGAAACAGTGACCAAAATACAAATACAGTCTACTGAATGGGAAAGGATATTCACTGAATACACAACTGGCAAGGGGTTGATATCAAGGATACACAAATTAATGGTTGAACTCCACAAGAAGAAAACATCCAATCCCATCAAAATATGGGGCAATGAAATGAACAGAAACTTTCTCAAAGAAGAAATCCGAATGGCTAAAAGGCACGTGAGAAATGCTCTACATCATTAATCATCAGGGAGATCCATATCAAAACAACAATGAGATATCATTTCACACCACAGAGACTGGCCCACATCCAAAAGAAAAAAGCAATTGTGCTGGCTCGGATGTGGCAAGAAAGGGACCCTTCTTCACTGCTGGTGGGAATGCTGACTAGTTCAGCCCTTCTGGAAAACACTATGGACAATTCTCAAAAAAATATAAATTGAGCTCCCAATTGACCCAGTAATACCACTCCTGGGAATATATCTCAGAGAGGCAAAAAAGTATAGTCGAAGTGACATCTGCACTTGTTTGTTCATTGCAGCACTCTTTACAATAGCCAGAATCTGGAAAAAACCTTAGTGCCCAAGAACAGATGACTGGTTAAAGAAACTATGGTACATCTACACAATGGAGTACTATGTAGCTGTTAGAAAAGATGAAGACATGAAATTTACATACAAGTGGTACTACATGGAAAGTATCATGCTAAGCGAAATGAGTCAGAAAGAGAGGGTTAGACATAGAAAGATTGCATTCATCTGGGGAACATAAAGTAACAAAATAGGAGACTAACACCCAAGAGTGGCCGAGATTAGTACCAGGAGTTTTGCTTCATGGCTTAGAGGCCAGCCACACATTCTAGGGAAAATGGGTGCTCAGATAGAAAAGGGAGCACCAAATAAACGATGGTGGGAGGATCCTCCCAGGATGGGAGAAGCATGCTGAAAGTAGACTATAGACCAAACATGATTGCCACTCAATGCCTCTCTTGCAAACCACAACACCCAAAAGGATGCAGAGAACAAAAGAGAATGCCCTGCCACAGAAGCAGGGTGGGATGGGGGGGATGTGAGGTGGGAGGGATACTGGGACCCGTGGTGGTGGTGGAAAATGGGGACTGGTGGATGGATGGGTGCTTGATCGTTGTATAATTGAAACCCAAGCACAAAACTTTGTAAATCTACAACTGTACCTCATGGTTTTTCACTAATAAAAAAATTAAAAGAAATAAATTTAAAAAATTAAATTTTTTCAATAGAAGATGAATCATTCCACGCAGGTCCAGCAAATCATCAGGTAGCTTCAAAGTGAGCCTGGGATACATGGCCAGAGGACAGCTAAAAAAGGGAGAAATGTGAGCATATAACTTGTAATCATTGCTGGGTGGGTGACCGAAAAGATAAATAAAATAACTTAAAAAATATAGAAATGATTGAAGTCATACTAATTCTTCAGAATTGCCCAGAATATTCAAAACATGAATCAAATTCTATGTTGGGGACAATTATATCAAAAAGATTTTTTAGAATAAAATTGAAAAAAAATATTTTGGTTTGTAAGTCACATTTATCTATGTTCAGAGTTTCCTTCTGGTTTTGTGCTCAGGGTCCCTGAAGGCTGTGTTTTGGGGATAATATGTGAGTTCAGGGATTAGACCTGGGTTAGCCACAAACAATGCATCCAATTTAACCCTGACCCTTGTACTTTTTTGGTCCCTCGGCTTGAAAATAACTTTGAAAATATATAGTTTAACCTTTATTTATTTTTTCAGTAATAAATGCAAAGTCAAAATAGGAATTACCTTTGGCAATATTCAGGGGACCAAGGGATACTGGAGATTAAACCCTAGTCAGCCTCGTGCAAGGAAAGCACTCTACTCACCGTACTATTTATTGAAAATGTTTCTAAATTAGGAATTTTGTTTCAAAATTATCTGCCATGACTCACTTATGCAAGGAATTGGATGTGGTTGTGCAGTGTACAAAGCATTGAGAAAGTGACACTTGATCAATTGAAATATGACTAAAAATCCATGGCATAATCTTACAATGGTGCTGAAATGCCATCTGTCATTCATTTAAAGAATCTGGTAGTATATGATCCAGTTCAGGCAGCAAATCATTGCATTCATAAGATCTGAAGTAAACATGAGAGGAACTTTGAAAACAATGCCAAAAAGAAAAGGGGAACTTGGATGACTGTGATGCTGGACTGGGGATAAAAAGGCCTGAGATCTATACCTCAACGTGCACTCTCTATCTCTCTTTCCTTCTTCCTATCTTGCTTGCTTGCTCTCCTTCCTTTTCTTTTCCTCCCTCCCTTCCTTCCTCCCTCCTTCCCTCCTCCCTCCCTCCCTTCCTTCCTTCCTTCCTTCCTTCCTTCCTTCCTTCCTTCCTTCTTTCTTCCTTTCTCTCCAGTCCCCAACCCTCCCTTCTGCTTTCCTTTCCTCTCCTCTTCTTCCCTTCCCTTCCCTTCCCTTCCCTTCCCTTCCCTTCCCTTCCCTTCCCTTCCCTTCCCTTCCCTTCCCTTTCCTTTCCATAAGTAGTACTGGGGATTGAACCCAGATCTGCTGAATGAAAGACAGTGCATGCCTCACTGTACTATTGCTCTGTCCTGTATCCTTATCATTTTAACCTTTGTGCTTTAAGGAACTGGGGAATTCATAGAGCATAGAGCATTCAACTCTAACTTCAGAGCACTCTAGAAATTGAGCTCCTATTTGACCCAGCAATACCTCTTTTGAGCATATACTGCAGGGGCCCCAAAATGCACAATGGAAACACTATCTGTACTCCTATGTTCATCACAGAACTATTCACAATAGCCAAGAGTCCAAATTTTATACCCAGAAACAAGACAGGAACCCAAGGCAGTTTCACCAGCTTATTTAAGTCTTCTGACCATGAGATTTGGGGCCCAGTCTCCCTGCTGATCCTTTGCCAGGTGAACTCTGAATCTCCAGCCATCATTCCAGGTACAAAGTGTCTCTCAGTAACTGCCTAGCTCAAAAGTCACCACCATTATGAAGCTTTCTCTGAATGTATTTGTACAAAGACATTCATAAACATGTACATGCATGCATATAGATGTGTGTTTTATCTTACCCCACAGAGTTTGACAAAATTACAAATATTTTATGCATCAATGACGTAATTAAGTATTTGTATTGTACAGGGCTGCAAGGATAACTCAACAAGGTTAAGCACATATTTTTCATACAGAATTCTGGAGCGAGATACAGTGGGGCAGGTGGTGTGGCCTCCAGGACAGCATGCCAAAAAAAAAAACAGCAACACGGAACAGGTAGACCTGTTTGGGCCAAGGCACCCGAAAATATGCCTAGGCAAGAAGGGACATTTGCAGTTTTAGAAGTGCTCTGGAAGTCGAACTGTAACCCTGGACCTGAACCAACGCAAGGCTTCTCCCCAGTCAGGTCACCTATGGCCACCAGTTAACTTCCCCTTTCATAGTGCATTGGGCTCATATCTCAGCCTCCTTAACTCTTATGAGGGCAGCCTGGCTACCCCAACTATATTAGGCCAATAGGTCACTAGTCTATTCCAATCAAAATACTTCCCAAACTCACCAAAACATTGGTGAACACAATATATGGACAAACCCAATCTAAAAGAACCTGTCCCTTGAACCTGTGTTAGAGGCACTACATACGTCATGCAGCAGCACCAAATTTGAAGGTATTTTTATCCTTGAAAGGTAAAAAGGACACTAACATCTATGGAACTCGCCCAGAGTCCTCACTGGCACTGAGAGGGGGACACTGATAGTGAACTGGAAGGATTCACCTACATATTATTACAGCAACTTGGGGAACCAGTGCAGATTCCCACTGTGAGGATAAATGAAGAAAAAATCCCTGAAGCCTCAACAGGGAATACCCACATATACAATCTCTCTGATAGAGAATTCAGAGATGAGGGGCTGGAGCAATAGCACAGCGGGTAGGGTGTTTGCCTTGCATCTGGCCAATCCAGGTTCGATTCCCAGCATCCCATATGGTCCCCTGAGTACCGCCAGGGGTGATTCCTGAGTGCAGAGCCAGGAGCAACCTCTGTGCATCGCTGGGTGTGACCCAAAATGCAAAAAAAAAAAAAGAATTCAGAGGTGAAATGTTGCAGATGTTCAATGAGCTCAAAGAAACAGTGGAACAGGCATCCAGTAGGCTAAAGGAGGATATGACAGAAATAGTGCACTGGACAATCAATAAAATACAGGAAGAAATCAGAGCAGAAATAAGAAAGCTACAAACAGAAATGTCACTTATAAAGAATTCAGTAAATGAAATTAAAACTCAGTGGGTGCCCTCAACAATAGAATGAGAACAGCTAAAGACAAAATCAGTGAGCTTGAATATGAGCTACAGAAAGCATACAGACTACAATGGTAAAAAGGTAAAGGTAAAGGCCCTCCCGTTGATCGTCGATTTGCTCGAGCGGGCCCAGTAACATCTCCATTGGAGACTTTGTTGTTACTGTGTCTGGCATATCGAATACTCTCGGTAGCTTGCCGGGCTCTCTGAGAGGGGCGGAGGAATCGAACTCGGGTCGGCCATGTTGGCCGCATGTAAGGCGAACGCCCTACCCGTTGTGCTATCGCTCCAGCCCACAGACTACAATGGAAGATGGAAAAAAAAACTAAAAATAACTGAAGAGCGAGTAAGAGACATGTGGGATGAATTCAAAATGAGCAATATAAAAATCATTGGAGTACCAGAAGAACAAGAAGGCAACACTATTGAGAAAACAGTAAAAGATATCAGTGGGGAGAAATTCCCAGAACTGGAGAGTGCAGGCATCCAGATCCAAGAAGCTTGAAGGATAACAGCCAAAAAAAACCATAATAAAAAAGAAAACATACATATCATAATCAGAGTCAAAAAAGAAAATCACAAAGGAGCATCCCTTAGATTATAAAAGACTTAAAGATGAAACCATCTGGGCCTGAAGAAAGTGATGAGATATAGTGAAAAAGAAACTCAATGAAATGAAGGCCTCACCAAGAATACTTTATCTGGCTGGACTGTCACTCAGACTTGAGGCAATGATGCACTACTTTCTGGATGAACAACAGCTTAGGATCTTCATAGGCTCAAAACCAACCTTATAAGAAGGACTGATCGAGATATTGTAAGACAAAACAATCCCCACAAATACAACAAATTTTGACAGAGAGATGACACAAAATCCCATCTCTCAGTGTCAATGGTCTATATCAACCAGTTAAGAGCCACAGAGTGGAAAAATTGATTAAAAAACAAAATCTAACACTCTGCTGCCTACAAGAAACACATTTGAACAGTTAGAGCAAGCACAGACTCAAAGTCAAAGAATGGAAAACAATCCTTCAAGCAAGCAACTCCTTAAAAACAGCCGAGGTGGCCATATAAGTATTTGACAACATAGATTTCATGCTAAAAAAAGATAACAATGAACAGACAATGTCATTTTTTAATTATCAAGGGATATGTACATCAGGAAGAAATTACACTCCTAAGCAGATACACACCCAATGAGGGACCAACAAAATACTAAAACAACTGCTAAGACTTCAAGGAGGACACTGGTAGCAACATAACAGTTGTCAGAGAATTAAACACAGTCTTGTCAACTCTTAGTAGATGAATGAGACTAAAGGTCAGCAAGGAAATACTGACTCTGAGGGAAGAAATGGAAGAGAGAGGGCTAATAGATGTATACAGGGCTTTTTATTCCCAAGAAGCCGAATACACAATCTTCTCCAATGAACATGGAGGAGAAATTAAAAGACAAACCACATGTTGGTCACAAAACATATCCTAATAGAATCAAGAAGATTGAAATTGTATTAAATATCTTTCAGACCACAATATACTAAAGTAAGAAGTGAATCACACACAGAAATAGAGAACCATATCAAACACCTGGAAATTAAACAGCTCCATGCTGAAAAAAAAACAGTGAGTTAGAGAGGAAATAAAAAAGAAAAAAAAAGATTTTTGGAAAGTAATGAGAATGAGGACACAAGCTACCAGAATTTCTGGGACACAGTTACAGCAATATTAGGGGGAAAGTTTATAGTTCTGCAAGCACATTTATTAGGAGGGAAAATGGTCTCAATAAATAACCTGACTTCACAGCTTAAGATCTTACAAAATGACCAAACAAAGGAGCCCAAATCAGGCAGGAGGAAGGAAATAACAAAACTTAGAGCAAAAATCAATGAGCTGGATTCCCAAAAATCAATCCAAAAGATCAGTGAAACCAAGAGCTGATTCTTTGAGAAAATAAACTACACTGATAAAGCAAGACTCACAAAGAAAGAGAGTGAATCCTAAACAACCAAATCAGAAATGAAAAGAGTAACATCACAACACAACCCACAGAAATTCAAAACATCATGAGAGATTTCTTTTAGAGTCTATGTGCCATGACACAGGAGAACCTAGAAGAAATGGATAAATTCTTGGATTCCTATAACTTCCAAAGTCTCAACCAAGGCGGTTTGGAATAGATGAATAGACCTATCACCATCAAGGAAATTGAAATGGGAATTAAACTTCTTCCCAGAAACTACAGCCCAGGTCCAGATGAATTCAATAGTAAATTCTTTCAAACATTTAAAGAGGACCTATTACCAGTCCTTTTCAAACGTTTTGAGGAAATTGAAGAAACAAGAACACTCCCAAAAAGTTTCCATGAGGCACAGATCACCCTGATACCAAAGACAGATAGGGACACCACAAAAAAGAAAATTACAGGCCGATACCCCTGATTAACGTAGCCACAAAGATCCTCAACAAAATATTAATAAATAGAATCCAAAGACTCATCAAAAAGAGCATATACCATGGCCAGTGGGATGCATCCCCAGGATACAAGGATGGTTTAATATTCACAAGCCAATCAACACAATTCATCATATCAATAAAAGAAAAGACAAAACCACATAATCATAGCAGTAGATACAGGGAAAGCATTTGACAAGATCCAGTACCTGTTTATGATGAAAACTCTCAGCAAAATGAAAATTGAAGGAACTTTCCTCAATATACTCAAAGCCATCTACCACAAACCCATGGCAAGCATTATTCCCAATTGTGAAAAACTAAAATCTTTCCCTCTATGATCAGGGACAAGAAAGGGATACCACTCTCAGCACTTCTATTCAATATAGCACTGGAACTATTTTCCATAGCGATTAAGAATGAAAAAGATATCAAGGGCATCCAAATAGGAAAGGAAGAAATCAATCTCTCACTAGGTGCAGATGACACCAAGCAAAGTCTCCATTGTGAGACTTCTTGTTACTGTGTTTGGCATATTGAATACTGTCAGTAGCTTGCCAGGCTCTCCGAGAGGGGCGGAGGAATCAAACCCAGCTCGGCAGGGCTGGCTGCATGCAAGGCAAACACCCTACCACTGTGCTATCACTATATATATGCACACACAGAGAAAATCATTATTCATTTTTCTGAATAACGATATTCACCTTAAATCTTTCTCTCTGAAAGAAGAAGAGTGGCGACCATAGAGGCAGGATTGGGGGCGGGGGGGAGGTGGTAGGAAAGAAATGGGGACACTGGTGGCAGGAAATGTACACTGGTGAAGGGAGAGGTGTTGGTAAAACACTGTATGACTGAAACCCGATCATGAACAGCTTTGTAACTGTGTACTTCAGGTGATTCAATTTAAAAACTAATACAATTTTAAATATTTTAAAAATTGTTTCAAAAAGCTTTCTCTCATGGCCTGAAGCCCTGGGTGTCAATATACTTTACAGAAGACTTGAGATGGAATCACTAATTTCTTTTTATTTTGGAAGGGCAGGATGGATCACGCCCAGCAATGCTCAGGGGTTACTTCAGGCTCTACACTTAGGAATGACTCCTGGTAGTGCTCAGGAGACCATATGGGATGCTAGGAATCCAACTTGGTTGGCCGCATGCAAGACAAGCCACAACCCACTATACTATCTCTGGCCTTGGAATCACTAACTATTTAAGAATCTAAAGGTCTCTGAAGGTCTCTAATTGCACCCACCACACAATGTCCTTGCACATTGGTTGCTCTAAACGTGCTTGTTAGCACTGAATAAAGAACTCAGAGTGAACCCCACAATAGTCAGGAGAGTAACTGGGGTATTCTACCCCCACCCCAACCCACTCCAGAATGAGCAAAGAGAAGACAGGAGCCTTTCACTCTCCTCCTGGCCCCCAGACGGTGCCTTGCAGGACTTGGCCAGGTGTGACTTATTGTTTCGGGACCAACCCAAAGTGCTCCAGTGTGATGCCCTTCACTGTGTGGCATATGGCCAGATAACCAATCACAGGCTGCAGCCTTTGCCCCACGCTTACAGCCTTCCAGCCTGGGCCGGTGTGTCAGCAGAGGCAGGACTATCAGATGGGCTGAGCCCGACCACCTCTCCCTGACATGGACCAGGCCTTGGAGGCCCTGACCTGCCAGGGAGCTCAGGGGAGATGGGAGCAGCCCAGCCACAGTAGCTTACCTGACTTTCTCAATGATGGTCTGTCCATAGTCAGGATCATTAAATACTTGTGCAAACTGTAGAGAAACACAGATTCAACAACAATTCAAAGGGGGTAGGGACCTGGTTCTGTGTGTAGGTTTTAACATTAAATACATCTATAGGCTCCAGTATGTATATTTACATGGCTCACCACAGCAAGTTACTGCTGACCAGCGGCCTCTGAAAGTCTCAGAAGTGGGTTCTACCACTCAGCTGCATCTAGGGGACAGATGACCTTTCTGAGCCTCGGGTTAAGGAAGCTCAGGGTGAGCATATTCCAGAATGATTCCTCCCTGGTGTTCCTCTTTTCCAAGAGGGGACACAGTGTCAGTACCCAGCTGGATCAGCACTGCCTCTCCCTGAGTGGATCTGCAGGATACACAGTGCTCTCAGCTCAGTGAGTCTCTGCTCTGATCAATGAAATAGGACTCACAGCTCCTAGGAAGGACAGACAGAAGACAGCAGTGACAGGTACTTTTTTTTTTTTTTTGGTTTTTCAAGAACCAATTTTTTTTCTTTTTCTGTTCTGGGTGGTGCAGGAGTGAAGTGACGAGGGGCTACTCCTAGCTCAGTTCTTGGGTCACAGCTTCCACAGTGCTCAGGATATAAGCAGTGCTGGGGATCTACTCTAGATCTCCTGTAGTCCAGTCCGGTGAGCTGTGACCCAGTCCCCAAATTACCACAATGCTGTATAAGACTGCACCAAGTGGTCAGTGCATCTGATTAAGGTAAAGGTAAAGGTAAAGGCCCTCCCGTTGATCGTCGATTTGCTCGAGCGGGCCCAGTAACGTCTCCATTGGAGACTTTGTTGTTACTGTGTTTGGCATATCGAATACTCTCGGTAGCTTGCCGGGCTCTCCGAGAGGGGCGGAGGAATCGAACTCGGGTCGGCCATGTTGGCCGCTTGTAAGGCGAACGCCCTACCCGCTGTGCTATCGCTCCAGCCGCATCTGATTAAAGCAATGACATTTTAACGCTCACAATATGAAAGAAAATTCAATTAAATATAATTTTGTTTCTTTTGACACTTTTGATAGTGATAGAAAAAATATCTTAAATATGTTTAAATGATGTTAAACTAGATGGAGTGCCCCTTACAGACAGTTGTTTGATTTGTTCACATTTGTGGTTTAGTGCCTGAAGGGTGCACAGGGCTTACTTCTGCTTCTGTGCCCAGGGGTCACTCCAGATGGGACTAAGGGGCCATAAGTGATGCTGGGATGGAAACAGAGGCAAACACAAAATGGCCGCATGCAAGGTAAGTGTGCATCTCCTATAGCATCTCTCCAGCCTAATCTATACTTCGTTTTAAACCAGACTTGTGTAGAAATTTATTCAACTTTAAATGCAAACATGAAACAACTTTATATTCACTTTCCTCTTCAACAGTGGAAATCATTAATGTTAAAACATCATATTTATCTGCCCGTCTAATTGTAAGCTAACCAGGGTGTAACACAAGTCAGTCATGGGTGGCTCAAACTTCTGATGGCCTTTTGCTGTGCTGGGTGATACTCCTCGAGGTGCAGGACGATGAGGACGCCCATTATTCCTGGGGAAGGGCTCGGAAGCACTGAATTCAGGGTCTTGCACCCATCAGTGAGGGTGAATTTCCTTATTTTGCACAATGGCACCACTGTTCGGGGGTGTGCACTTGGCATGCCAGCTCTACACTCTGCATCTCAGTGATAGAAGGAAGAAGGCTAGGAGAAGAAGCTTGGAAAATACTTACGAAATTAGTAATGTCAAAATGTAACTCTTGATAAGCCATGGATCCTTTATCTTCCAAGTCAGGTATATCTGATGCTTTCTTTGTAAGTGTTCCGGGGAACACTTTCCCTGAAATATAAACAAAATATTTTTGTTTTATTTAATGTTTAGGATCATTTTTGTTTTGTTGAAACATAGATTGTTTTTCAGAATTTTAAACTTTATATGAAGAAACTGTAGGAAGTTTGGAAATAATAAAAATATGATCGCAGTACCATTTAATTGAATAAGCACATTTTCAGTTTTGGCCTTTTCTTCCATCTCTAGTTTTCCTTGCATGGTTAACATTATTATAATTCCAAAAAATCATTGTTAATCTTCAAGTTTATTGCTACTTGCTAAGCAGTTTTCCATATCATTATACACTCTTTATAAATATCTATTTGAAAGACTAAAGTATATTATGTGTAGCATATTATGTTTTCTTCACTGATGCAGTCATTTTGTGCTGTTGAATTTCAATCTTTTCAATCTTGTTCTAAAGAAAAAAAATTTAACTTTACTGTGAGCATCTCCCAGTAAAGTCCTTTGGCGTCATCTACTCAGACTGTAAAGACATGACCACACTGGACCTTTCCCACAGCTCCCATGCCTCACCAAGACTCTGTACTTGGCTCCTAAAAATTACCTGTTCTGGCACAGGGGGATGTTTAACATACTATATGCGTGTGTGATCCTTGCTTTTGTCAGGGCTTGGACATCTGTCATTTTCATTTGGTCCCCATGGAAATGTTGTCTGAAACAGGGAAAGGAAGGGACACAAGACCCCAGACCTTTGGAGCTTGCCTCCTCGTTCTGACCTGTCTGTCCTCACCTGCAGGGTGCCCCAAGACTCTGCTCTCTGCTTGGATGTTCTGGTTGCCTCCAAAGTTTCCTCCACCCCCAATACTCTGGGCATGCTCTTTTTGTTTGCTTTTTTTTATTACTTTTTCTTTCTCCTTTATTTTGGTTATACCCAGCAGTGTCAGGGTTTACCACTGGCTCTGTGCTCAAGGATCATTCCTGGCTGTGCTTGGGGAATCATAAAGGGAGCTGGAGATGGAACCTAGGTCAGCTGCCTGAGAGGAAAGTACCTTAAACTGTGTGCTATATCTTTGCTCTCTAGGAGATCTTTGTGAAAAATAGTGTTTGGGTCAGTTTTTGTTTTTGTGTCAAGGAATCAACTGCAGAACTGACCTGTAGAACCTCGGGGTACAGTTATGTCGTTATTGAGATTTTCTAGTCTGCCTCAGTTATGAAATGCAGCTCTGCAGAGATTGCCCCTCCATTTTTGAACCCACACTGGGTGGTGCTCCTGGACTACTCCAAGCTCAGTGCTCATAGGTTTTCCTGATAGTTTTCAGGGACTCAAATTGTGCAAGGTCTGGAATGGGAAATGGCTGTGTGCAAATCAAATGCATTACCCTTGCACTGTCTGTCCAGCATGGCTTACCATGGACACTCACCTTCCTGACACTTAGTTTGATTGTAGTAATACCCATCTCGACACATGCAGAAGAATGTAGTATTCAGACCAACGCATGCAGAACTACCAGTACAGTTATTATTTTGACAAGGATTATATTGGCCTGAAATAAAGTAGAAAAATTTCAAATCCACATATTGGAAACAAATAGTACCCAGAAATGAGATTCCAACTTTCCTACCTCTCACTGACCACTTTCCATTTCTTAATTGCATTTTATCCCATCAGTGTCAGTGGAGGTGAAGGGGGCAGGGTGAGCTAAACCCGATGCCCAGGATCACTCTTGGCAACAAGGGGCCTTATGCTGTGCCTAAAATTGAAATGGGGTTGGCTGCCTCCAAGGCAAGTGCTTTAGCCCTGTACAAAGTCTGTGGCCTTTTCCTGGCCTCTACCCCAGTGCATGCATGCCCTTGGAAAAGCTGGGAATAATCATAAGGGGGTCTGAGATTCAGGGTGAGAGTGGAAAAGACGTAGAGAGAGAGAGAGATTTTGACTGCAAAAAATAACAGGAATCCTTAGACCTCAATGACCCTCCTGCATGCTGCAGTCTTCTTAAACTTTAGCTGGTTCCCCAAAACCACTTAGAGACCAATACATGAATAACTACCTTTTGAGCAAGATATATGAGCTGTGTTGTAAGAAAGTACAGGCAAGACACTACTGAAAGGAGCTAGCAGTTGCGTTCTGGTTTACAGACATACCGTACAGACCCATGGAGAAAGGAGAGGAACAGGAAGGAGTGAGTGTGGGTGACACCCATGGATTTATGAGGGCACGCGGCTCTCCGGCCTTCTGAGTGGACAATTTGAGTCCTGGGGACATCTAAGGAGCCATAGATGGCACACCACTCGCCAGAACTGCCCAACCAGGTGGGGCCCAGCACCTCTCCTGTCTCCAAAGGTCTGAGGGAAGTGAGGATGGAAATGAAATCAGAATCCCTGTGGGTGGTGATGGAGAATGATCATTTCTTCATCTCTGTCAAGTGAAATAATTCTGAGCTTTGATCTAAGATCAAGTGTCTGATAACCTTTAAATCTTTCTCAACATTCTTATCAACATACAGGTAGAAATCTCTGAAAGCTTTAATCATATGTCAGTACTATGTCTATGACATGGTTGCTTCATGAGTGAGAATGCACCCAGACACAAACACATAAACTGACATCTGCGGAGGAGATTTCCCAAGCGAGGCACATGAAGCTGTGTTACATGTCTCAGAATCAATAGTTATACCTCTCCTGGGAGGAAACTTTAGAGCTTGATTTCCAAAAGTCTAGGATGGGAGAATGGTCACATTTTGGCTGCATATACTTTTGCTCTGTGCGAACAATTCTCCCTATAACTATGGGCCTTGTCTATTTTAATTTAAGAAATGCTGATGGCAAGAACAGCAGAACTCTCTGTTATGTTGGGTTGGGGGGTACAAAATGGTGCAGTAACATTGGAAAACACCTCACTCTTTCTTAAAAAACTCAATATGACTTTATCACTGGGTCCAAATGAGAATTTTTTGATGAATACCCAAGGAAACTCAAAATATTTTGTTATACAAAAGGGCATACAAACATATGTAGCAACTTTCCTCATAAATGTCAAAATTTGAAGCAACCTAACTGTCCTCCAGTAGGTGAATAGATCGACACACTCCAGTCCTTCCAGACAATGGGGTAATACTCAGTATTAAAAAAAATGACCAATCAAAATATAGGTGCTGGAGAGATGGGGCCCTTGCATGTAGCTGGCCCTAGTTTGATCCCGGGTACTACAGGGCCTTTGCAGTACCACTTCCTAGAGCCCTCACGTTGACTTCTGAACTGGATGACTTGATACTGTCTGGGAGGGACCTCAAGCCTCCGAATTACCACTTTGGGGACCCCCAACTCCTCCCAAAATACTAAGCTACAAGGGACATAAGAGGTACAGGGTGGTATCTCATAAGACATTAGTGTCTTTCTTCTGACAAAGTATGAATCAGAGTCCTAAGTAAATGGCTTTTGAAAATCCCTTGTCTATACTAGAGGGATGATTAAGAAAATCTAAAGAAATACATCTTTTACAGTCCCATGCATTCAGGCTATAGTAGGCAAGTAACTCCCAGTGTGCCAGACTGTTGGCAATCAAGGCCTTGTTATGGGGCTGGAAAGATAGTATGTAGTATAGGCAAACCCAAATTTGATCCCCCAGCATTCCATATGATCCCCTGAGCACCGCCAGGATTAATTCCTGAGAGCAGATTCAGGAGAAACCCCTGAATATCACTGGGTATGCCCCCCAAACAATAAATAAATATAAATAAATAAAGGCCATATCATCATTCTTGGTGCCAGGCACAAAGGCACAGTGTGTTTTGCCTGGAAAGGATCTGAGGACCTATCAGTGTGTTTTGCCTGGAAAGGATCTGAGGACTTATGATGCTCTGTCATACCTGATGATAAGTGATAAAGCTAAAGTCAAGAGGAAACTGCTTTTGCTGTGTCCCATGGTCATTAGTTGCTGGGTCAGAACAGGACACAGAGGCTGCCTGATTCAGACAATGTCTGGTTTAGAAAAACTCAATTCAGGAGAGCTGACTGCTCCTTGCCTTCAGAGCAGCCCGTCCAACAGGAAGAGCTGGGGACCAGTTCTCAGACAGACTCCAGCTACATGTTGTTGATGACTCACTTTTTAGACCTTTCATAAAACATCAAGGCAGTTCAAAGAAGCAAGCATGGAAAGAGAAGTGTAGAAGGACACTTCTCTCACTCTCACTCTCCAGACCTCAGCAAGGTGCTGCCTTTGGAGTTCCATCTCCCTTTGTAGAAATGACACGATTTTCTATACCCTTAATGTCTAGGTTTGCAGATTCTTCTAGGCCAGAGATTGTCAAAATGTGCCACAAGCCCTATCCAGACCACCTTCTATTTTTGTGGTTCAAGTTTTATTGGTATGAAGCCAGGTGCACCATAGCTTTGTCTAGTTAATAAGACAGCATGGACTTGTGGCAACTTAGACCTTTTTGTATCCCAAACCTAAAGTATTTATTACTTTGCCTTTACTAATAAAGTTAGATGACATTTGTTCTAGGCCAAGTTTGGGGAAAAGAAGGACGCAGCTTCTGCTTAAAATAACTATGTCTTTAGATAATGGTCTGTCTCAAGCCATGGCTATTTGAGAACTGCCACTGATATACTTTTTATTCCCCTGGCTCAAGTTCCATGAATTGTCTCAAATTTCCTTTGTCATCAGTCACCCCTGCTATCTCACTTTTTCATAAACATTTGACACACATTCAGGGTCAAACCCACTATTTCTATAGAGTGAGATGCTAGACCTGTGGGGCTGAAGGGCTGGAGGCTGTTGGACCCCGCCTGCTCTGAGACACAGAAACTGATTCCAAAACTCTCTTCAGGACGATCAAGAGATGGTACAGAAGGTTGGGTGGGTGTCTGGTGTGTGCCTGACTCTGGTTCGATTCCTGGTACTAAGGTCCCTGCACTGATGGCTGCAGCCCTGGAGGCCACAGCACCTCTGGAGGGTCCCAGGGGCAGCAGCCCATCCTCAATCCTTGCACCGACCCATGTTTGAGAATGGCGAGGGGGCCCTGGGTCTCCTGACCACCCTGTGAGGCCCACTTCTACCCCAAATATTTCCTTAGGGAGAGGAGAGCTGTAGAAGTAGCTTTCACAGCCCAAGTTCATAAACAGGGTGTGCAAATACCTGCGGAAGGATGGGTGGGAGGGAGGGGTGAGCAGGATGGGTGAGCAGGGAATATCATCTCTGCCATCACTACTGCCTCTGGGACTTGGGCTTTTTAATCTGAGCATTTCATATACAAGGGAACCTCGGATTTCATAGCACGACTTCCCTAGCCCAGGAAACTGTTGTTTATAACCATCCTCACAAAGTAGTCTAGTGGGAATTGCTCTTACCAGTGGGAGTGGGCCCTACAGCAGCCATAGTAGTTGACCCTTGGGCAGGCGTGGTGGTAGTACCTCCAGCATTTGGGGTTGTAAGAGATCCGGGAACCAGGGTGGTGGTTTCGGGAGCCGGGTTGGTGGATCCAGCAGCCGGGGTGGTGGTTCCGGCAGCCGTGGTGGTGGACCCGGCAGCTGGGGTGGTAGTGGACCCGGCAGCTGGGGTGGTGGACCCGGCAGCTAGGGTGGTGGATCCGGCAGCCGGGGTGGTGGTGGACCCGGCAGCTGGGGTGGTGGATCCGGCAGCCGTGGTGGTGGATCTGGCAGCTGGGGTGGTGGTGGACCCGGCAGCTGGGGTGGTGGATCCGGCAGCTGGGGTGGTGGACCCGGCAGCCGGGGTGGTGGACCCGGCAGCTGGGGTGGTGGATCCGGCAGCCGGGGTGGTGGACCCGGCAGCCGGGGTGGTGGATCCGGCAGCCGGGGTGGTGGACCCGGCAGCCGGGGTGGTGGACCCGGCAGCCGGGGTGGTGGATCCGGCAGCCGGGGTGGTGGACCCGGCAGCCGGGGTGGTGGACCCGGCAGCCGGGGTGGTGGACCCGGCAGCCGGGGTGGTGGATCCGGCAGCTGGGATGGTGGTGGACCCGGCAGCTGGGGTGGTGGTGGACCCGGCAGCTGGGGTGGTGGATCCGGCAGCCGGGGTGGTGGACCCGGCAGCTGGGGTGGTGGATCCGGCAGCTGGGGTGGTGGTGGACCCGGCAGCCGGGGTGGTGGATCCGGCAGCTGGGGTGGTGGACCCGGCAGCCGGGGTGGTGGATCCGGCAGCCGGGGTGGTGGACCCGGCAGCTGGGGTGGTGGATCCGGCAGCCGGGGTGGTGGTGGACCCGGCAGCTGGGGTGGTGGATCCGGCAGCCGTGGTGGTGGATCTGGCAGCTGGGGTGGTGGTGGACCCGGCAGCTGGGGTGGTGGATCCGGCAGCCGGGGTGGTGGACCCGGCAGCTGGGGTGGTGGACCCGGCAGCTGGGGTGGTGGATCCGGCAGCCGGGGTGGTGGATCCGGCAGCTGGGGTGGTGGACCCGGCAGCTGGGGTGGTGGATCCGGCAGTCGGGGTGGTGGATCCGGCAGCCGGGGTGGTGGATCCGGCAGCCGGGGTGGTGGATCCGGTAGCCGGGATGGTGGTTCCCGAAAATAGGTCTTGACCCTGAACTGAAAGACAAATGTATTGAGTGTCAGGAGACAGAAGGGTTAGTACACATGGAGGTCATTGCTATTTACAGTGACTGGTACCCAATCATTCTTTCTGTGGAAAAAGGAAAAAACATTTACTACATTTAAAATGAAAATATATGATTACTTCTAAAAACACTCCAAAATCCTATAATAAACTTTAGAACAGAACAAAATCTGAAAAAGTGTTATCAGACAGTATTTCAAATAGTTAATTTGTGTCGTGGTGCCACCAGGGGTCTCAGGTCACTCTTTCAGTTGCAGGACAATCCGTGCTCACTACTATTGAGCTGTCCTCAGTGAGACCCTAAGAAATGCCACCAGGGGGCGCTGTTACTATCTTAACTCCTTAGGGCAATTATCCCAATTTCCATTTAGTGTTTTAGCATTGAAGGATATGAGAAAAGGAATGAAGATGTATTTAAATCTAAGTGAAAATATCTCATTAAGTGTGCATTAAACTTCCTGTTCTCTTTGTAATATTTACCCACTGAATTCTAGACATTGGGGCTTGGAGGCCTTTGGGGGGGGGGGGGGGGTTGGGTCTCACCCAGTGGCATTCTGGTTTACAACTGGTTTTGTGCTCAGGGATCATCCTGGCAGGGCTCAGGTGACCAGGAGGAGTGTTGCGAATAGAAGCCAGTAGACTGCCTGCAAGGCGAGTGCCCTGCCTACCTACTGTCTCTCCAGTTTTCAGGATGTATGTATCTGCATGGTTGGAATTTTTTATGAAAGGTTTTCATTATTTGTGTAACAACTAAATTCCCACATCAAAACAATTTAATAATTTTTATAATATTAAATCAAAGTTTAATGATAAAATGAAAATACAGAGAAGGAAAAAACAGTGACCACCTCTTTCGTGTCTACACATACCCAAAACGTCATTCAATACAAAGTCACTTGAGAGTCATGGAGGTTTCCACAAAAAATCCTTTCTGTTTCCTGCTCCCTGTTTGCTGTCAGGACAGTGGCTGAAGGGCTGGGGGAAGAACAAATGATTACTTTGCCCTTTGTAGTTGGAGTGACCTTTCTGGTCCCAGCTCAGGGTCCACGCCTTCTGGCCTCCCTTCTTCTCAGTAAACATCCTGTGCTCACTAGTCAAGGTGGTATGTGCTCATGCCCAGGTGCCATCTGGGCCCTCAGCCCTGTAGGGACCTGGTCTAATCCCCAATTCTGAAGTCTGTGGCCTCTGACCATAGAGCTGCTCCTATGGATGTGCTCTTCCACCAAACGTTCATGTGGACAGAGGGTAGCCCGCTACTATATGGGACAGAAGCCTCTGCGGCAGCATACTGGCTAATGGGCTCTGTTCTTGACCCTAGGAAGAGCGAAGGCTCTGTCCTCAGCACCTCTGCTGTGTCAGAGAAAGGCCCAGCACGCTGGGTCTTACCCAGCACAGGCCCTTTGCTGCTGGCTGTTCACGCCCTTCAGGAAGGAGATTCCTGGCTGCTGGCGGGAGCTGGGCAACATACGCAACCTGAATCCTAACAGTGGAAGAGCCTCCGCCTCCTCTCTCTGCTCACAGAGCAGCTCCCCGGGGAGAGACGAGCAGGAGCAGCACCCCATTCCTATCGTTTGTCCCCTCGCTCAGCCTCACGCCTCTCTCCAGCACCCTGGGCACGAGGGAAACTGGTCTCCCACATCAGTCCTGCTAGGTGCCAGGCACGTCCCGTGCTCAGGGCACACACTCTGGTCCATTTACTCCTCGGTCACTCTCAGCACAGGGATGGTCTCACTGCAGAGTGACACAGAGGTTCCAAGGCTCCCCACAGCTGTGAAGGGCATGTGAGTCCCTGCCTGGCTCGCTGGGGAAGCACCCTGGTGGCTCACTGAGCTCTCTGCATCAGAGAACGCCACCCCCCCCCCACACACACACACACACACACTGTAGCCAAGACACACTGAGACAGGCTGAGATCCTGATTCCTGTTCCCCTTATGGAAGCTGCCCAAAGTCAGAACCCTCCCCAGCACTGGTGTGGCATCTGGAGACCTGGCTCTCCTGGGAGGAATCTTTGCACTTCCTCCATTAGGAACTTCCAATCAGTTCATACAACGCCCCGTGTTCACACCAGCTATTCCAATTTCTCTAAAATGGGTTCAATATCCCTCTTCTAATGTTCCCCTTATCAAATACTTTTTTTAATTTGCTAGCTTTCTTTTTGCCATTGGGTCTGAAAAGTGATTTGGGTTATACCTGCCAGAGCTCAAGTGCTACTTGGGCTTAAAAACCTTCTTTGGTGGATCTCGGAACACGAAACATGATTCCAGGATCAAATCAGTTGAAGACTTGGAGGGTCATGGGAGGGAAACTGGGGACATTGATGCTGGGAAATGTATACTGGTGGAGAGATGGGTGTTGAAGCACAGTATGACTTAAGGGTTATACTCAATCTTGAACAGCTTTGTATCGACTATATCATGGTGATTCAATAAATTAATTGAATGAAAGAAAAGAGAGAAAGACCAGACAGATTAAAGGCAAGTAGCTTATCTCCTGTACTGTCTCTCCAGACTATACGTTATCCTTCACGTGGGCTATTTCCAGGTTTCCATTAATTTTCACCTGCCAGGACAACCATTTTTAAAATTATTTGTAAATTTTTATAAAGTTGTTCAAGATAATTTGCTACATTCCATATTCCAACACCAATCCCATCAACATTGCACCTGCCTATCACCATTATTTCCAATTTTCCTAACCCCATTCAAGTTCCCCCCCAATAGCAGGCCCTAAATAATTTATTTGATATTGCTTAATTTGAATAATTTTATAAAAATGATAACAAGTTTTTATTAGAAGAAAGTGTGTGAAGATCGTTGTGTCTCACGATGGAGCCATTAAACCTTTGTATAAGTGATTACTAACATGCTGTTACAGATTAAGCCTTGTGGGTTAATATTTGCTTAAACGAGATCAGTTGTCTTCTAATTTACATTCCATCCAATGTGGTGTGCTACTCCGGGTATATCAGTGATGTATTTGTGACTGAGTGCTCCAGGAATTCTAAAATTTTGAATAGGGTGAAACAACTGAAGTTACATTTTTAACTGGATGGTGACTTAAGGGTCCAGAAGTATCTCTACATCTTGTTGATCTCTTCTGATATTTATTTATGAGTCTCTGGATTATTGCCTATTAATGAGATTATTTAGCACCAGAGTCAGTTCATGGGCATGACTGTCAGGCTCCTGAAAGAACAGGGGGATGGGGAGGTCGCCCATCCCAGACTCCATGATAGGCAGGAGATTTTGGTCACAAAAGCGGTATGGCTCTCAGGACAACCTTTGTCCCAACAAATGCCCCAGAGAAATTTACTTGTTTGGGGACCAAACTTGACTAGCTAGGGCATCAGCTCTGCATACTGACTAGGGGATCATATGTGATACCAGGGATTGAAGCAAGGTTGGTCACATGTAAGGCAAGTGTCATACTCCGTATACTATCTATCCGTCCCCCAGAAAACCCTTCAGAAGAGAAAGTGCGTTGCTGAAATCCACCTCACCTACAAGATTGCTTGGATCAAATATTGTTAAGTCCAAGTCCAGCTGGGAAAGGAGAACTTTTCTGTGTAAGAGACCCAGGAGCTTCCAGGAGGACACTAGACACTGGGAATCCTTGTCTGGTTTAGGAACTCTCAGGTGAACCCCTATTGGCTGAACCTCAACTCAGAGTCCAGAGAACCTTTTCTACGACTCTGTTTTCCTTCGTCAGAGACTGAAACACCTTGTGTCCTGAGCTGAGTTGGAGTGGAAGCTTCACCCACAGGATAGATGTTCTTTCTTTTGCTTCCTGAGCTCTCTTCTTCCTCCCTCCCTCCCTCCCTCCTTCCCTCCCTCCCTCCCTTCCTTCCTTCCTTCCTTCCTTCTTTCCTTCCTCCCTCCCTCCCTCCTTTCCTTCCTCCCTCCCTCCCTCCATCTCTTCCTTCTTTCCTTCCTTCCTTCCTTCCTTCCTTCCTTCCTTCCTTCCTTCTTTCTTGTCCCCCAATTCCTCCCCCTGTTTCTGTTCAGTGAAAATGGTAAAGTTAAACTTCAGGTCACATTTCAAAGACAATAAAGTCGTAAAATTTTTTTCAGTGTTCCACTGGGGCTGGATATCTCTCAGCATTGGGACACCTGCCTGCAAGGGTAGACGGCAATTCTAATCCCCAGTATCACTCCACATACCAAAATGCCATTCCTGTTCTGCTTTGGGAGATCCCCAGCACCAAAACAAAGTGTGGGATCTCTTGTATTCTGCCACTGAGTGTGTGTGAGCACGTCAACCTAAGTGTGTGAGCCGCAGTGAGCACTGCATCCAAAAGAAAACCACACGAACATCACACCCAAGTGTGCAATCCCTAGTCTTCACAACAGCAACCACCAAAAAAGGGAAATGAAGAAACAAACATGAAAAGTAAAATGTCCCTTACCTGAGGTTATGAAAAAGAGAGCAAGAAGAACCAGGTGAACGAAGCCCTGCATTCTGGATGCTCTTGCTAGGCAGTCCAGGAGGAGACAAACTCCCCTTGCCCACTATGTTTAATTTTAATACTCTGTCTGATACAAAGTCCAGCCATTAAGTGACGTGAAACCAATAAATGGAATGACCAGTTCAGATTGTCATATACCACAGGTCTTAGTAATACGACAGGGGAACCCGCCTTTATAACTATGACGTTACAGTTTTGGATGACGTTCCTGTCTCATTGTCCAACCTGACTTGGGATAATCCAAGTATTCATGGAAGGGAGCGACTGTATGTGTGGTGAGGATAGGAAGAGTTCATTTCCTTATATTCCAAATGTCTGCAAGTTCTAAGGAGACACTATTCCTTTAAGTTCTGGTATTATGAGGCATGCTTCCCTCACCACCCCCCACCCCTTGACCAGGCCATGCTTCTATCCCAAATTCCAAAAAGGCCCTGAGTGGTGCTGACCTCTTTACCCATACTTTGTTGCCTGTCCTATGTTACTATGGAATGTCAACCCCCCATTCTGAGACTCTCACTCTTACCCCATCACTATCTGCCTCCCTTCCAGGTGCTGTGATCAAACCCAGGGTCTTACACATGAGGACATGAGCTCTGGTGGCTGATTCACCAGCCAGCCCTGCCCCAGACCTCTCCCACAGTCACTCCAGCAGCTCTGGAAGGTTCCAAGCTTTCATAGCTCTCCACAGGGTAAACAACCCTAAAGGTGTGTGCTCGGCCCTCACTGCTGATCTCAGACACAGTAAACTTCACAGCAGAGACTTTAACCTAGTTTTCTAGAAGGCATGTGGGTGACAGGACAAGGAATACTGAAAAGGGAATTACTCAGTATGCACCCTTTGATCCTCATCTTCCTGGTTGTTCCCTAGCCTTTTCCCCCTGTCACCTCTACCCCCAATTCCTCTGATCATCTATTTCCACTCAGTCTAGGTCATCTTACTCATAATCAGCTTTATCATCTTGTTCCTCATCAGTCTGAAAAATAAAACCAACACCACCTTGAAGATATTAGCCAGAGTTTTAACTTATATTGAAAACACAGTTTTTTGGAACGCAATGTATTTGCATATAAGTCATTTGGGGCTGTGGTTCCTTCCCCTTTATATCCATTTATGTCCATCTGTGTCATTGTTTTTTGTGAAACTTCTTTGATTTACTTGACTCACTACATACATGATCCTTGGAAAATCTCCCTCCACTGCTCCAAATTTCACCAGAGTCTAATTTCTTCATACAGTTTTCCTTAAAGTCATCTTTCAAGGCCAGTGTAAATACATCTGCCTCTCAGCATCAGGTTTTTCACAAACATGATTAGGTTCGCATCATTACCTCCTCAATGATCAGACCCTACAAAACAGAGTCGACTTTTGCTGCTGAGTCAGCACCTACTGAAAAATACTGTTCATCAGTTACTTCACGTCAGCAGCTGTACTGGAGCTCTTTCTCACGGATCTAGCAACTAGTGGGTAAAGCAAAGAACAGTCATATAGGGGCACTTATAATGATGTGGAAAAACAGCTGGTTCTGCTGTTGGTGATTGTGGAATTGCATGTGAATTCCAGCAAGCCATAACCTGGTTTCTGTTATCACCACAACTGTGAAGAGCAGCCCATGGAGAGCACTACAATGCAAACAAAAACATCTGAGCACCAAGATCACGAGTTTGTGAGCAGCACCTGTGTGACCTGTGTGATCACCCTTGACTGGCACATGTGTGACCACCATAACCAGAATGTGCTCAAGAACCACAAATAACAAGTGCGACCCCTGTCAAACACCATGGCCAAGAGTTCAAGCTCCACAACCTGCTGGATGGCCCCCAGTGAGCGTCACAACCAAAGGTGAGTGGACCCCTGTCATCACAACAACTGCATCAGTAGAGGAAGGGAAGGCAGGGAGTAAAGTACATGACAGTTATAATTAATAAATAAAATAAATGAAACAGTGTTTTATATTATCTTAAAAAGTTTACATTGATAAAATTTCATTCTGATGAGGATGGCAAATAAAAAAAGCTCTGGAGCTAAAGAGATATTTTAGTGTGTAGAGCACTTGCCTTGCAATGGCCCACCCTGGGTTCATCCCTGGCACCCCATATGTTCCCCAGATCACCACAAGGAATGATTTCTGAGTATTGCTGAGTGTGACCTCCTCACCAAATAAAAGATATGATCTTTTAGTGAGAAAGATATATCTAGGACTTCACCAAATAAAGGGTAAATTATGTGTCAGATGTTATTTGTTGCACTATTCTGTATATTCTAAAGTAGTAAGACTTTATTTTGGGTTTGGGGTCATATCTGGCAGTGCTCAGGAATTACTCCTGGCTCTGTGCTGAGTGGTCACTCCTGCTGGACTTGGGGGACCACATGGAGTTCTGAGGATCAAATATGCAAGCTGAAACACTTTTGCCCCTAGATTACTGAAACTTTAGACTTCCTACAATAGGTTTAAGTGTGTCAAGTGTTTCTGATGCAAGGTGTCACGGCATCACATCAGGTGAAGACTAGGACCAGGAATAAAGCAAAGTGCTTCCTGATTTAGGGTTGTGGGAGTAAAACAGAAGTGTGATAACTAATCTAGTTCTGGAAAGGTGTGTCTTTCGAAAGATAAGCCCTAGATGGGAACAAACAAATCAATGGGTTAGGTTGTTGTTGTTTTTTCCTGTGGTACCTGGGATCAAATCAGGGCCTCACACATGAAGGCGGGTGCTTTACCACTGAGCTACTTTCCCTGACTCCCCAAATAATGAGGAACTGCTGGGAGGCAGCTCTATGATTGAGCTCTCTTCTTGCAAATTTTCCTTCTCACAGAGAAATGATGCCCTTGCTGAGAAGGAAGATTGATGCCCCCACATGGGCATTTTGTTACTGAGGATGTGTTTTAGAACACCTGGTCTTTAAACATGGTGGACTTGACTTGGCAAGTTTAGCTCATCACACTCCATGACTGCTCATCTACTCACCTTCCTGGAATTTAATCAGCTCTACGCAGATACTTCTTATCATGGGAGATTGTATGGACTTAAGTTCAATTAACTTTATGCCTAGTAATGTATGTATGGACAGTCTTTACCCAGGAAGTAATTTAACTTCTCTACTACTTCTTTGTTTTCCTTGAAGAGAGGAATGATGAGAAGGTGTGAGAGCGAAACTGATGATGTCATGCCAAGCTGAAGCTAACATTAAGTCTCAACTAGGCCCCAGTTTCTGTTTCCCCGAAGCAGGACATGAAGTTACTGGCAAACCCCCAATTGAGTAGTTCACCTATATAAGAAACTGGGCAGCTGGATCTAGCCAGTCATGCGGTATAGCCTCACCCTTATTGTGAAAAAACCCCAAACTGTTACTGGTGTTAAACAGGGAAGGAGTCTCGTGAAGACAGGTTGTGATGCAATGAGCAAAAGGTCTTTATTGGCTAGCTCGAGCTAGGGCCTTCATCTGCCAGACTGACACAGTGGTAGCCTTTTTGTAATGACCGGCCCCAATTCTCAAAAGTGCCAGACTCTTATAGCATAACATTATGTAACTGGGACTTTCCCAGGGCCACCCTTTTGTCTGTAGTATAGGGGCTTTTCACTACTTATACATAGCTAATTGGTTCTAGGTTGGAGTTACATAAGGCTTGCATAAGGCTTACATAGGATTATGTTTGGGATGGAGGACTTCTTTACCTGCAACTTATTGGCAACCCTTAGCTAACCCCAACATGGCTAACTTACTTTGGGGAAGTCATGACTCAACTTTGAGTATTGGTGCTCAGTTCTAGGAATATGTGCTCAATTCCAGGAATTCTAAAATCAAAACCTAGGCCTAGCTTCTTCTGGATTTTTATGAGCCTGTCTTGGCACTGCCTTTGCATCTCTATCTTTCACTGGTACCTTCTGTCTAATTGCTGACCACTGATGTAATAAGGCCAATGCTAAAAATAACCCAGTATATAAACCACTCTTAACTCTGAACCCTACATAAACTGCTTGTGATTTGGAGTCAGGGTCCATGTCAAGACTCCACTGCATTGGATGACACTTGGATCCTAGCTTGAGCTATCAATAAAATTCCTTTGCTTTTGCATTATTGTGTGTGGATCTGATCTCTCTGCAACAGGGGATTTGAAACTCAGACCTAACATCTGAAGTGTTGGCCGGGAATCCCCTAGCAGTTGAAACTCTTCCACGTATGATATAGGGACTTTATTCAAGTTTTGCCGGTTTCAGAAAACCAAACCGAGTTTTTCTGGTTTCGAAAAACCTGGAAAGCTGGATCTTTCTTCATTTGGTAAGGAAACTTTTGGGGTGTCATAATCTGAGTCAGGGGTGCGCAGTGTTGGAACATCTTTTACGGCTGTTGTGTGTCTGTTGGGCTGGAGTGATAGCACAGCGGTAAGGCATTTGCCTTGCATGCAGCTGGCCCGGCCAAGCCGGGTTCGATTCCTCCTCTCCTCTGGGAGAGCCCGGCAAGCTACTGAGAGTATCTCGCCCGCAGCAAAGCCTGGCAAGCTAACCATGATGTATTCAATATGCCTAATACAGTAACAACAATTCTCAAAATGAAGATGTTACTGGGCCCGCCCGAGCAAATCGATGAACAACAGGAGGACAGTGGTACAGTGGTACAGCGTGTCTGTTATATGAGTGTTGTGTTCTAGTTCTAGTTCTTTGTCCTGTTTCTAGTGAGTTTTTTTTTTGTCTCTGGCCCTTTAATTTACCATCTAGTTGTGGGTCAGAATCAATCAACTCCACTTTCTGTGATTGATCATTTCAGTGATTTCAGGGCCAGAGGCAGCAACCTCTCAGTAGAGGTGAAGAAAGGTAAATTGAAAACATTTTGTTCTGCAGAATGGCCAACCTTCAACATAGCCTGGTCCCCTGAGAGAACGTTTGACCACAAAGTGATTGCCTGGGTCAGGGAACTTGCCTTATTCCGCAGAGCCCATGGGCATCTGTGTAAACACAAAAAATACAGCAATAGTGGTGCTCTATCTCTCCCCACCGCCCGCGTTCTGTAGTCTCAGGCCATTTCCCCCACCCTGGGGAGGTTGATGGCAATAGACAGGCGAAGGAAGGAATGAGGGTCAGGCTGGTCAGTGTCAGTTGTAGTTTATTCCATTCCCATCTCCATTCTCCTCTGATTCTCCTCCTGCTTCTTCCTCTCCCATGCTACTTCATTCTCCTCCTTGACCCCCCTTCATTCTCCTTCTGACTCTGGAATCTGGATCCCTTTTCTCCTCTTGCTCTGGAATCTGGATCTTGATCCTCTAGCCCACTCTCACAGTCTAGTTAAATCCCCCTCATGAGGGGTTGGGGCTTACACATAGGTGTGGTCACAATCAACAGGGGTAAAGTTCTTTCCCTCAGGGGGCACTTCTTCTAGAACAGATATCCTCTCATCAGGATGACCCATTCAAGAGCAGAATCCCATGGGTGTGTTTCTCCTCTCCTTGTCCAACAAACATATAAGCATAAGTAATATTAATCATTTTGTAGGACACAGTAAGATATACATTAAGCTTATAGAATTGCTTTCCTGGAGTCATCTTGTTCTCAGACTACAGTGCTCAGACCAGATTAGTCTTTCCTATCCCTAGCAGGATCCTAATCTTGTCGTTACTTTTGGATCATGACAGCGTTTGTCCATGATCAAGCTCTTAACTTATAGTTAAGAATTGTGGCACTTTAGCCTGGCCCATTTCGATGCCAGGGTAGCTCACATTTTGCCCTGGGTCCATTCAGTCCCTCGTCAGGGCCCTGCTTTTGGGGTGCTAGGAACTAAGGTCAACTGAGGCTTAAGTTGAGAAAGCAGATGTCTGGGAGTGAATAATATTCAAAGCCAATTAAATGCTAAGTTACAAAAGCATAACATTAACTGTCTTCCTGTATCTATACAAAAAGAACACTGCTTTAAAGTAAACCATTCAAACGACATAAGGAGAGGAGAAAGGCAATATTAACTTACAATACAAGTTAAATATCCTAGAAGGATCTGGCCTTACAAATTAACAGAGTCTGATTAGGGGGAAAAGCTAATTAACTAGTTGGGGAAAACAGCATAAAGAAGTGGTTACAGATAAACAAAGGAATGGAAGTGACTCAGAAGCACTGTGATGGATCTAACCTGATAAACCTAAACTCCTTATGGCAAGGGAGGAAGGACAAACTTATGTCATCCTACATGTATCCTGATCAGTTCCCACATATTTTGGTCTGGCAGGACCTGACAGAAAACTTGCCACTCTGGCTGAGCATTTCCTGCCAACCCCCTCTAAGTCCAAAGTGTTACTAGCCCGCCCTCCTCTGCAGGCACAGTCTGGAGAAATTGAACGACCTGCTCCAGAAAAGGAACATAAAAGCCTGGTCTTGATCCTTTAAGATTCGGGCCCATTTCAGAATTTCTTTGACCTTGATTTAAAAGATACACCTCCCCTTATGTTCCTGCCCGGGTTCCTCAGGTCGGAGACCCACAGGAGCTGATCATTTCTGCTGGGGAACCCTTGGTTCCCGAACCTTAGGCCAAGGGCCTGCTTTGGGGACCTGCTCATAAAGGCCGATGGAGATGGAGGTGCTGACTTCTACCACGTGGGCCTTGTCACTGCAAGCCATTGGTCCCATGGGAGCGGACGGGGCCCCACTTACCAGTACTGGTCCTTCTCTTCTCATGACTTATACAATTGGAAGGCTCAAAATGTCCCATTTTCTGAAAAACCCAAGGATCTTATTGACTTGCTAAAATCTGTCTTGTTTATTCACAACCACTTGGGATGACAGTAGCTCCTTAAGACCCTCTTCACCACGGAAGAGAGGGAAAGAATCTTGGTGGAGGCTCAGAAGCACGTCCCTGGACTTGAAGGCCACCAGACTACTCAGCAAAACCTCAGAAGATGGATTTCTCCTGACCCACCCCAATAGGGATTTTGATCTGGCTGAAGGTAGGGAGTGTCTCCAAGTGTAAGGCCAGACTCTGATGGCCGGTCTCCGTGCAGTGGCTCAAAAGTCAACTAATCTGACTAACGTAAGTGCAAGAAGACAGAAACCTAATGAAATCCCCGCAGCCTTTCTAGAGAGGATTTAGGATGCATTTAGGCAGTATACCCCCGTGGACCCTCAGGCTAAGGAGACTCGAGCAGTCATAATTTTGGCTTTTGTAAAACAGTCTTCTCCAGATATAAGAAGAAAATTGCAGAAGATATAAAGGCTAGGGGATCAGACTATTCAAGATTTACTCAAGGAGGCAGAGAAGGTTTATAATACAAGAGAAACACCAAAAGAAAGGGGAAAAAGATTGAGACAGGAGGCTAGAGTTTTCCAGGCTAAGGAAAACAGAATAATCTGAAGGAGTTAGCTAAGATTTTTCTTTGCAAGTGCCAAGAGGGAAGAAGGGGCCAAAGAAAGAGTATGGAAGCCTTGACAGGAAGGCAAAACACCGTCTAAGCCAACTCGAGAAGGGCCAGTGTGCCTATTGCAAAGAGAAAGGAGTGTCTTGAGAAAAAGGGAAACGAGAAATGCCAACAAGGCTGGAACCAGTCCTGAGGCTCAGCTCTAGTTTTCGTGGCAGGAGAAGACAGTAATTAGGGGTGATGGCACTGGATCCCCTCCCCGAGTCTTGGGTAACTCTTGAAGTGGAGGGGAAACCTGTTGGATTTATGGTGGACACTGTGCCCATTTCTCTGTTATTAAAGAGAACTATGAGAAACTACCTGGGCACCAAGCAAGTGTCTCACTCATTCCTGGTTATTCCTGAATGCCCGGCCCCTCTCTTAGGGTGAGACCTACTGACAAAATTTTGTGCCCCAATTTATTTTGAAGACCAGGGAGTGAGAGTGACTGGTAGGGAAGGACACCCTATTCAGATACTGACTAGGATGCTGAATGATCAATACAGATTATACCAGGGCACCTCTCCTCAGGAGATCCCACCTGCTATGCCAGCCTGGGTGCAGGAATTCTCAGAGGCTTGGACAGAGATGGCTGGTGTGGGGTTGGCAACACACAGGACTCTGATCCTGGTAGAACTGAAACCAAGGGCAGAGCCAGTCTGAGTCCACCAATATCCTATGATCACCAAGGCTAGGTGGGGAATAACACCCCACATCCAGAGGCTCCTAGATGCTGGTATCCTTCGACAGAGTCGATTCCCTTGGAACACTCCTCTACTTCCTGTAAAGAAGCTGGGGAGGTGGTCAGGACTATTGACCAGTACATGATCTGAGAAAAGTCAAATGACAGGTTGAGGACATTCACTCAACTCTTCCAAACCCCTACACCTTGATGAGCAGTCTGCCTCCAGACCAGGTATGGTATATTACTCTATATTTGAAAGATGCTTTTTTCAGACTGCTCCTAGCTGCCCGAAGCCAGGACATTTTCACGTTTGAGTGACACAAAGAGGACACAGGAATCTTGGGGCAATTGACGTGGATGAGGATACCACAGGGCTTTAATAATTCCCCCACCCTCTTCAACGAAGCCCTCGGTGAAGATCTAAGTGAGTACCGAGCCTCACATTCTGATTTGATCATACTCCAATATGTAGATGAGCTATTGTTGGCAGCAACCACGAAGGAAGCCTGCAGCAAAGGCACCAAAGAACTTCTACAAACTCTGGGGAAGCTGGAATATATAGCTAGTGCTAAAAAGGCTCAGATTTTCAAGGAAGAAGGGACTTATCTGGGATATAAGCTAAAAGGGGGCCACTGGTGGCCTAAGAAGCAACAAAAGGGACTGTCTTATGACTCCCTGTACCATCCAACCTGGGGGAAAATTAGAAAATTCTTGGAATCTGTAGGATACTACAGGCTGTGGATTCCAGAGTTCGCTGAGATCGCGGAACCCTTATATGAGGGAAGCAGAGAAGGAAAGAATTTGGAGTGGACCCTGCCCCCCCCCCAATGGAGGAGGCATTTTATATATTACACCAAGTGCTATTGGAGGTGCCAGCATTGGCCCTGCCCGACCTCACTAAGCCTTTCCTGATACTCATAGATGAAAAGAAAGGGATGACCAAAGGAGTGTTGAGTCACCTCTTGGGCCCTTGGAGACGTCCAGTTGCATACCTTTCCAAGAAACTGGACTGCATAGCGGCTAGGTGGCCGTCTTGCCTCAGAATCATTGCTGCCACAGGGCTCTTGGTTTGAGATGCTGACAAACTTACATTCGGCCAACGGTTGATTGTCACCACCTCCCACTTGATTGAGGGAGTACTAAAACAGACTCTGGGTGAATGAATATCTAATGATTCTTGACCCATTACTAGGGCTTTTGTTGGACATTCCTTGAATCCTGTTCCAGGAGCCTACCTCCCTTAATCCTGACATCCTTTTGCCCATACCAGATCTGGAAACCCCACTTCACATGTGCCCTGAAATTTTATCTTAATTAACTTCCATCAGAAAAGACTTGAAAGATCAGCAACTGACTCACAGTGAGCTAGTGTGCTTCACAGATGTAAGTAGTTTTGTAAAAGAAGGACAGAGAGATGCAGGGCCAGCTGTGGTAGATGGGGAAGGGATGGTCATATAGTCAGAAAGTCTTCCTAGAGCCACTGCAGCCCAGAAGGCTGAGCTCATGGCCTTAAACAAAGCCCTTGAGATGGCAGAGGGCAAGACACTGACTGTGTACACAGATAGCCGTTATGTTTTTGGTACTGTGCATGTTCATGGCACCCTGTATTGAGAACGAGACTTCTTGACAGCGGAAGGCAAGGAAATAAGGAACAAGCCATAAATTTTGAGGTTACTGGCGGTCCTTCAGAAACTCAAGGCGGTTGCCATGGTCCACACCCTGGAACATCAAAAGGGATCCAGTCCGGAGGGAAGAGGAAATCGAGTTGCTGACAAAGCTGTAAAGACTGTGACCCTTTATATGAGCTGTGCAGTGGCAGATACCTTCACCTTCAGTCTGAACTTGCGACCACCAGGTATGGGATCATTGCCCCCAACCCTTGAATATTCCTGGGACATCAAAAGGGATCCAGTCCGGAGGCAAGAGGAAATCAAGTTGCTGACGAAGTCACAGAGACTGTGGCCCTTTATCAGAGTTGTGAAGAGGCAGATGCCTTCGCCCGCAAGTCTGAACTTGCCACCACTAGGTATGGTATCATTGCCCCCAACCCCTGAATATTCCTTAGGAGGTGTAAGGTTGGTCGAGGAGAAGATTGAGGTGAACGGAGGAGAGGAGAGGTGGTACCGGGACCTGGAAGGGCGGATCATACTACCCAAGGACTTGAGCAGACATATCATCCTGTATCTGCATCGCTCCACCCATCTTGGAGAATGGTAAATGCTCCCACTCTTGGAAACTTCAAAGCTGCTGTTCCACCATTAGCACCGGGTTGCGTGGGATATAGTAAACAGATGCCAGGCCTGTCAGGTTCTGAGAGCAGGGAGGGTGTACGGTATTGGGCAGTAGATTCACCACTCTCACGTTCATAGAGCCAGCTCAGTGGGAGAAGGAAAAGGTGCAGAATGACTGGAAAGCTACCGCTAACCCGACCAACCCACTAAAATGGAAACTGGCTCATCACCATTCTGAAAGTATTCCTTTTTCTTGTCATCTGGAGCCAAATAGGAACAAACATCAATGCACAAACTGACCTGAATCCTCATAAGCCCTATCAGAATACCTGGATACTACTTAATGGAAAGACCAATGCCAAGCTCAACCAGTGGTATACATCCAGTGGGCACACGGTGACCAGATTTATATTTGAGTGTGTACAACCTGTTGACAGGGAGTAGGCTTGAAAACTGTAGTGAGCAGGGTGTGAAGTCCTTTGGGTTCTATATATGCCCTGGACATGAATGGGTGAGTCAGAGTTGTGGGAAATGAAGGAGTATTTCTGCTCCTGATGGGTGTGTGTAACTTCCAATGATGGGAATCATAGAGGACAGGTGATTAAACAGGATTTGATAACCATGCAGTTTACTGACCCAAGGAAACATCCACTTCTTGCTGGGAAGACTCCTACAACCCCTACATGAGAGATAAAGAAGCAAAGGCAGAGCCATGACAGGCTCACTAAGAAGCCAGAAGAAGCTAGGCCTAACTTTCAGTTCCAGAATTCCTAGAATTGAGCACAGATACCTGGAATTGAATCATGATTTCCCTGAAGTGAGATAGACATGGTGAGGTCAACTAAGGGTTACCAATCAGATACATGTAGGGAAGCCCCCATATATAAGCTTTATGTAACTCTTATGCAACCCTTATGAAACTCCAACTTATAACCAATGAGCAAAATACAAGTAGTGAAAAGCCCCTCAGACTACCAAAAATGTGGTCCATGGAAAGTTCCTGTTATATAATGTTGTGGTATAAAATTCCCTCATTTTTGAGAGTTGGGGCCACTTGTTCCAAGAAGGCTGCTACTGTGTCAGTGAGCCGAATAAAGGCCCTAGCTTGAGCTAGCCAATAAAGACCCTTTGCTTATTGATTGCTTATTGCACACTGTCTTCATGTGATTCCTTTGAGGAGATCTCGGCCTGATTTAACAGCTCATAGGGATACACGAATTAAAGATCTCTTTTACCATTCAAGGTAAGGCGGATAAATGCTGGTTATCTGGCCTTATCTAGGGAGTAGTGCAATGCATAAATGCAGGTAGAGAAGACCCTGGAGCCTTATTGTCAATCAATCAAATAATAGAACCGGTGAAGAGATCCCTGGACCCTAATAAAGTGTTGATTTCCACAAGCTTTGAGTCCACAAGTACCCTTTCCAAATCAGCTCTTCTCAAAATGTTTCGATGCTCGCTATGAGAGCTGAACGACCCCCTGCACAAGAGGCCCGAGGAGATCCTCTCTGGACAATGATGGTCTCCACTTACTCTGCCCTCAATGCTACTAATCCCAATGCCACCTTAACCTACTGGCTGTGCTATGACATTCAACCCCCTTCCTTTGAAGAAGTAGGGTTAAATGGTACCCACAGCATTTCCCCCAATAATAATCCCAAAGGATGTAGATTGGGGGGACTGAAGAGTTGGATTAACCATGCAATCTGTTCAAGAGCAGAGGCGTGCATAGGAGAGATCCCCAAAGGAGCAGAAGATATCTGCACAATCCAGGGAACAATTAACAAGACAGCCAAGTGGTCTATCCCCGGGAAAGGGGTGGTGGTGGATGTGCTCCAAGACAGAATTAACTTCATGCGTCAACAACCAGGTGTTTCACCCAAAACAAGAATACTGTGTAATGGTATCAATCTTTCCCATATTCCTATACCACCCTGACTTGGCTGACTTTCCTTACTGGCATTCCTCTTTTGGCCTAGTGAAGAGAGAACCCATCACTGCCATTATACTGGCCACTCTGTTCAGATTAGGGCTAGTGGGAAACAGTACAAGAGTTGTTTCACTTGCAACTCAATACCATGGGCTTTCTGCTTTACAAGCAGCCATGGGTGAGGATATAGTGAGGATAGAGCAGTCTATTACCTATCAGAAAAAATCATTGACTTCCTTGTCAGAAGTAGTTCTGCAAAATTGCAGAGGCTTAGACTTAGTGTTTTTGCAACATGAAAGTCTCTGTGTGGCTTTAGGGGAAGAATGCTGCTTTTATGCAGACAATAAAGAAGTCATGCAGGACTCCATGACCAGAGGCTTAGCCAAGCAGAAAAGAGAGAGATCAGTAAGAAGGGTGGTTTGAGTCATGGTGCAACAGCTCACAGTGGCTCACAATTTCGTTATCTACCCTTCTGGGTTCTTTGATAGTGCCTCTACTAATTTTGACTTCTAGTCCATGTGTACTGAAGAGGTTGGTAACTTTTGTCAAAGATCAGGTGATTAAAGGCTGGAAAACAATCCCAAAAGCAAACAACTCCCTCCAAAAAGCTGGGGTGGCCATACTAGTATCTGATAACATACATTTCAGGTTGAAAAAGACTAGAAGGGACAGTGAAGGCCATTTTCTTTTATCAAGAGATATGTGCAATAGGGAGAAATCAGAATCTTAAATGTATATACACCTAATGAGGGACCAGCTAAATACTTAAAACAACTGCTAACATATTTTAAGGAGGACAATGTTAGCAACACAATAGTAGTCAGAGAATTCAACATCGCCTTACCACCATTGGATAGATCAAGAAGAACAAAACTCAGCAAGGAAACACTGGCTTTGAAGGAAGAAATAGAAGAGAGAGGGCTAATAGATCTATATAGGGCTTTACAACCCAAAAGAAATAATACAAATTATTTTTCAGTGCACACGGAACATTTTCCAAAATAGACCATATACTGGGTTACAAAACATACCTCAATATAATCAGGTAGATAGAAATTGTATCAACTATCTTTTCAGAGCACAATATACTGAAGATAGAAACGAATCACACACAGACGTAGAGAACTAAATCAAACACCTGGAAATTAAACAACTCAATGTTGAACAATGAGTGGTTCAGAAAAGAAGTCAAGGAAGAAATCAAAAGATACCTGGAAACAAATGAGAATGAAGACACGAGTTACCAGAACCTGACGCAGCTAATACCATGTTAAGAGGAAAAATTATAGCTTTGGAAACATTCCTCAGGAAGGGAGAAAGAGCCTACATAGAAAAATTGACATCACAGCTCAAGATCTTAAGAAAAGACCAACAAAAGAAACCCAAACCCAGTCAAAGGAAAGAAATGATAAAATTAAGAAGAGAACTTAACGACATGGAAACCCAAAAAATAACCCAAAAGGTCAATGAAACCAAGAGCTGGTTCTTTGAGAAAATAAACAAAATTGATAAACCACTAGCAAGACTCACAAAGAAAGATAGAGAGAGAGCCCTAATAAACTGAATCAGAAGTCAAAAAGGGGACATCACAACAGAAACCAATGTAATTCAAAAGATCATCAGATACTACTTTGAGAGTCTCTGTGACATGAAACGAGAGAACCTAGAAGAAATGGATGAATTCCTGGATTACTATAATCTCCCAAGATTGAACCAAGAAGATTTGGAATACCTAAATAGACCCATTAATATCAAGGAAATTGAAACTGTAATCAAATCTTCCCATAAACAGAAGCCCAGGTCCAGATGGGTTCACTAGCGAATTCTTCCAAACATTTAAAAAAGTACCTATTGCCAGTTCTTCTCAAGCTTTTCCCGGAAATTGAAAAAACAGAAACTCTCCCAAACAGTTTCTATGAAGCCCATATCTCCCTAATACCAAAAAGAAACAAAGACACCACGAGAAAAGAAAACTACAGGCCAATATCCCTGATGAACACGGATGCGAAAATCCTCAGCAAAATATTAGCAAACAGAATTCAACAACTCATCAAAAAGATCATACACCACAATCAAGTGGGATTCATCCCGGGGATGCAAGGATGATTTAACATTTGGAAATCAATCAACATAATGCATCATATCAACAAAATTAAAGATAAAAATCATGTGATCATATCAATAGATGCAGAGAAAACATTTGACAAGATCCAACACCGTTTTATGATGAAAACTATCACCAAAATGGGTTTTGAAGAAACTTTCCTCAAGTTAGTCAAAGCCATCTATGACAAAAGCCTAATCAGTGACTGAATAAATAGCAGTACTCCTACATAAAAAAAAGAAATATGTTATGAACAACTTTACAAATGATGGTGTTAAAATAAAAGTGGAAAAGTAAAGTAAAGGCCCTCCCGTTGATCATCGATTTGCTCGAGCGGGCCCAGTAACGTCTCCATTGGAGACTTTGTTGTTACTGTGTCTGGCATATCGAATACGTCACGGGGAGCTTGCCAGGCCCTGCCGTGCGGGCGAGATACTCTCGGTAGCTTGCCGGGCTCTCCGAGAGGGGCTGCATGCAAGGCAAACGCCCTACCGCTGTGCTATCGCTCCAGCCCAAAAGAGCTAAGACATGGAATCCAACCTAGGCAGATGAATGACAGATGAATAGATCAAAAAGGTGTTGTATATACAAACAACATAATATTATTATGCAGCTGCAAGAAACAATAAAATCATGAGATTTTTTTTTCTTTTTGGGTCACACCCAGCGATGCACAGGGGTTACTCCTGGCTTTGCGTTCAGAAATACTCCTGGCGGTGTTCAGGGGACCATATAGGATGCTGACAATCAAACCCAGGTCAGTCACGTGCAAGGCAAATGCCTTGCCCACTGTACTATCACTCCAGCCCCCAAATTATGAGATTTAATGCAACATGGTTAGAACTGGAAAATATCCTGTTGAGTGAAGTAAACCAGAATAAGAAACACAAACACAGGATGAACTCAGTTATCTGTGCTATGTAGAATAACTGGATGAGGAAATGTAGTAAAAGTGGGGAAGCCTAGATCACACCTGACCCCAGAGCTTAGGAAGCAGAAAGGCAGAGAAGGAAAGAAATCAAGGGTAAAGGAGGATGAGAAAGGGAAGCAATGGGGGAACAGTGCTGGAGCTTCCAGCGCACTGTGATGTGGGAGAGTGGTCTGACCATACATGCAAAGCACAGACTCAATAACACTGAGAGCATGAGATCTAAACTGCAACCACTGGACTATGTAATGGGCCTGTCAAGAGGTCAGGTGGGGAAGAGATCAAAGGTGCATCAGGAGACAATAGAGACAAAGACAAAATTCAAATAATAATTTTTTGTTTCCCTTTTTTGGGGGGGGAGGAGAGGAGTCACACTTATCTGTACCTAGAGTATACTCCTGACTTTACACTCAATGACTAACCTGAGGGGTCTTATGGAAGACTAAACAAGGTAAGGGAGAGCAGGAAATATATTTGCCTTGCAACGGCCTGGGTTCAATACCTAGCGCTTGAAATTAGAAGAGAAGGTATGGATGGGGGGCTAGGGGTGCCACTTATTCTTAGACAATGTGAATTTCATACTAAGAAAAATTAAGACAGGAAAATGAATATTATATAATAATGAAAAGATAAGTAGATCAGGAGTATTAAACTCCTGAAAATATACTGATGCACCAAAGTAAGGTACATTAAATATATAAAACAAATACTAACAGACTTGAAAGGGGCATAAAGAGCAACACAACAGTATTAGGAAATTTTAATACCTCACTCTCAACATTGGCTAGATAAATGAGACATCTACCACAAGCCAACAGCAATGTGAAAAACTAAAATCCTTCCCTCTAAGATTGGGGACAAGACAAAGTTGCCTACTCTTGCCACTCCCACTCAGTATAGTACTGGAAATTCTGGCCATAGTAGTTAGTCAATAAAAAGATATCAAGTGCATAAACATAGGAAAGGAAGTGGTCAAGCTATCACTATTCACAGATGAGATGGTATTATACTTAGAAAATCTTAAAGACTCTACAAAAAACTCCTAGGAACAATAGGTTCGTGTAATAAGTGGCAGACTACAAATCAACATCCAAAAGTCCATGGCCTTCCTATATACAAATAATGAAAGAGAAAAAATAGATATTAGAAAAAAATCCCATTCACTATAGTACCTCATAAAATCAAGTACCTCAGTACCAGCTTAACTAAAGAGGTGAAGGACCTATACAAAGAAAATAACAAAACACTACTTGAAGTAATAAAAGAGGACACTAGGAAGTGGAGGCACATCCCGGCTCATGGATAGGGAGGATTAACATTGTCAAAACAGCAATACTTCCCAAAGCATTATACAGATTTAATGCAGTCCCTATTAGGATACCCATGACATTCTTCATAAAATAGACAAAACACTCCTAAATTCATATGAAACAATAAACACCTACAAATAGCTAAAGCAATCCTTGGGGAAAAGATGATGGTGGCAACACCTTCCCCAACTTTAAACTGTACTACAAAGTAGTAGTAATTAAAACAGCGTGGTGTTAGACTAGAAAGAGAGCTGCAGTTACGTGGAACAGAGTTGAACATTCTGTCACAGACTATCAAATATATGATCACTTAATCATTGACAATGGAGCAAGAAATGTGAATTGGAACAAGAAAAGCCTCTTCAACAAGTGGTGCTAGGAAAACTGGATACCTCCTTGCTACAAAATGAACTCTGACCTCTGTCTAATGCCAGGCACAAAAGTCAGATCAAAATGGACTGAAGACTTCTATATCAGACCTGAAGCCATGAGGCACATGGAGGAAAATGTAGGTATAATTTTCCATGATACTGAACCCTAAAACATCTTTAAGGATGAAACACCACTGACCAAGGAAGTAGAAACAAACATAAACAAATGGGACTACATTAAACTAAGAAGCTTCTGCACCTCAAAAGACACAGTGACCAAAACAGAGAGAGTCCACTGAATGGGAAGTAATTTTTACCCAACACTCATCTGATAAGGGATTAATATCCAGGATACACAAGACACTAGTAGAATTGTACATGAAAATAAAACCTCCAACCCCATCAAAAATGGGGAGAAGAAATGAACAGAAACTTCCTCAAAAAAGAAATACAAGTGACCAGAAGGCACATGAAAAAATGCTCCCCAGTGATAATCATCAGGGAGATGCAAATCAAAACAACAATGAGATATAATCTCACACCACACAGACTGGCACATATTCAGAACAACAAAAACAATCTGTGCTGACATGGATGTGGGGAAAAAGGGATGCTCTTAATGATGAAGAACATTTTTTCATGTGCCCTTTGGACATTTGAATTTCTTCTTTGAGAAAGTTCCTGTTCATTTCATCCTCCCATTTTCTGATGGGGTTGGATGATTTCTTTTTGTGGGGTTCAACCAGAGCCTTGTAAATCCTTGATATCAACCCCTTATCAGATGGGTATTGGGTGAATATCCTTTCTCATTCTGTAAATTGTCTTTGTATTCAGGGCACTGTATCTTTTGAGGTGCAGAAGCTACTCAGTTTAAGGTAGTCCCATTTGTTTATCTCTGTTTCCACTTGGTTGGCCAGTGGTGTTTCACCTTTAAAGAAATCTTTAGCTCCAATGTTGTGGAGGGTTTTGCCACTCTTGTCTTCAATGTACCTTATGGATTCTGGTCTGATATTGAGGACTTTAATCCATTTTGATCTGACTTTTGTGCATGGTGTTTTCTCAGGTAGATTTCTGAGCCATTTTTTTTTCATGTAGCTGTCCAGTTTTGCCAGCACCATTTGTTGGAGAGGCTTTCCTTGCTCCACTTCACATTTCTTGCTCCCTTATCAAAGATTAGATGACCGTATATTTCAGGGTGTGTGTCAAGGTATTCTACCCTGTTCCATTGGTCTGTGACTCTGCCTTTGTTCCAACACCATGTTGTTTTAATGATTACCACTTTGTAGTAGAGTTTGAGGTTGGAGAAGGTGATGCCTCCAATCTTCTTTTTCCCAAGAATTGCATTAGCTATTCGTGGGGGCTTATTATTCCATATGAATTTCAAGAGTACTTGCTCAATTTTTTTGAATAATTCCACGTGTATCCTTATAGGGATCGTATTGAAACTGTATGGTGTTTTGGGGAGTATTACCACTTTGAAAATGTTAATTCTCCCGATCCATGAGCAGGGGATATTTTTCCATTTCCTACTGTCCTCTTTTATTTCATGGAGTAACGTTTTGTTACGTTTTGAACGACTTTGACCGTGAATGTAGAAAGGTCGGACTACAGCTGAATCTTACGAAGACAATATTTATGAGAAACAGCCTTGTTCCTGACGCTCCATTCGCTCTCAACGGAACCACCATCTCCGAATGCAACAGTTATATATACCTAGGTCGAGAAATCAACATGATGAATGACCTGGCACCTGAGTTGCGCAGGAGGAAGAGAGCGGCTTGGAATGCCTTCAAGAGCATTGAAGAAATAACTAAAAGAACAAAGAACCTCCAGCTACGAGCACATCTCTTTGATTCCACTATTCTTCCTGCATTAACATATGCCTCGGAGACCTGGACCCTACGAAAACAGGATGAGAACGCTATTCGGGTCTCTCAAAGAGGAATCGAAAGAACTATGCTTGGAATATCACGATTCACTCAAATGAGAGATAGAATCTGGAGTTCTGATCTTCGTCAACGCTCAAGAATCAGGGACGCTGTCTCATTTGCCAAGACATCAAAAATCAGATGGGCTGGACACGTAATGAGGTTTACAGACAACCGCTGGACTAGAGCCATTACTGATTGGATTCCACGGGACATCAAAAGATCACGTGGAAGCCCACCTATAAGATGGTCAGACTTCTTCGTCAAGACCCTAAATGATCGGTTTGAGGCTCTGCATGTTCCTAGAACGAACAGATACCATTGGGCTACGCTAGCACACAACCGGGATGAATGGAGACGTTACTGGCACCCGCTCGAATAAATCGATGAATAACGGGGATTAAGTGATTAAGTGATTAAGTGAACGTTTTGTAGTTTTCTTTGTACAAGTCCTTTACCTCCTTAGTTAGGCTGATTCCGAGGTACTTGATTTTCTGAGGCTTAATCATGAACGGGATTGCTTTTTCCATGTCACTTTCTTCTCTCTTATTATTTGCGTATAGGAAAGCCATGGACGTTTGGGTATTGATTTTATAGCCTGATACTTTACTATACAAGTCTATTGTTTCTAGAAGTTTCTTAGTAGAGGTTTTAGGGTTCCCTATAGTATCATATCGTCTGTGAATAGTGAGAGCTTGATTTCTTCCTTTTCTACCTAAATGCCCTTAATGCCTTTTTCTTGCCTTACTGCTATTGCAAGTCCTTCCTGTACTTTATTAAACAGCAATACCACTTCTGGGAATATACCCCGGGAAATACAAATAAGTATAGTGGAAATGACATCTGCACTTGTATGTTTATTGCAGCACTGTTTACAATAGCCAAAATCTGGAAAAACCCCGAGCACCTGAGAACAGATGACTGGTTGAAGAAACTTTGGTACATCTACACGGTGGAATACTATGCAGTTGTTATAAAAGATGAAGTCATGAAATTTGTGTATAGGAGGATCAACATAGAAAGTATCATGTTAAGTGAAATGAGTCAGAAAGACAGGGACAGACATAGAAAGATTGCACTCATTTGTGGAATATAAAGCAACAGAATGATAGACTAACTCCAAAGAATAGTAGAAATAAGTACCAGGAGAATTACTCCACAGCTAGGAAGCCTGCCTCACATTCTGGAGGAAAAGGCAGCTTAGATAGAGAAGGGACCACCAAGGAAAGGTGCTATGAGGGCCCGCTCGGGATGAGAGATGCAGGCTGAAAGTAGAGTATAGACTGAACATGATGAGCACTTAATACCCCTATTGCAAAGCACAATACCCGAGAGAGAGAGGGAGGGAGGGAGGGAGAGAGAGAGAGAGAGAGAGAGAGAGAGAGAGAGAGAGAGAGAGAGAGAGAGAGAAAGGGAATGCTCTGCCACAGAATTGGGGTGGGGTGGATGGGAGGGCCTGGTGGTGGTGGGAAGGATGCTGGGCCCATTGTTGGTGGAAAATGGCCACTGGTGGAGGGATGGGTACTCAATCATTGCATGATTGAAATACAAGCACAAACGTTTGTAAATCTGTAACTGTACCTCACTGTGATTCACTAATTAAAAAAGAAAAAGAAAAGAAAAAGGGACGCTCTTTCACTGTTTGTAGGAATGCTGACTGGTCTAGCCTTTCTGGAAAACTATATAGACATTCCTTGAAAACTAGAAATTGAGCTTCCATATGACTCCACAATACCACTTCTGGAAATATATCCTGAGGGTGCAAAGAACAAAGTAGAAATGACATCTGTACCTATATGTTCATTGCAGCACTGTTCACAATAGCCAAAATCTGGAAACAACCCAAGTCCCCGAAAACAGACTACTGGTCAAAAAATCATTGGTACATCTACACAATGGAATACTATGTGTCTGTTAGAGGATATATGAAGTCATGAAATTTGCTTATAGACATGCAAAGTATCATGCTAAGTGAAATGAGTCAGAAAGAGAGGGACAGACATAGAAGGACTACATTCATTTGTGTAGTATAAAGTACCGTAACATGAGACTGACACCCCAGGAAAGTAGAGACAAGGGCCAGGAAGATTGCTCCCTACTTGAAAGTCTACCTCATGAGCAGGGGGAGAAAGCAGCTGGACTAGAGAAGGGATCAATAAGAAAATGTTGGTTGGATGAATCAGTCGGTATGGGAGATGTGCGCTGAAAGTAGATAAAGGATGAAACATGATGATCTCTTGGTCTGTATTGCAAACCATAATGCCCAAAAGTAGAGAGAGTGTGTGGGGGTAATTGTCTGCCATAGAAGCAGGGGGAGGGTGGAAAATGGGGGTATGCTGGGGAGATTGGTGGTGGGAAATGTGCACTGGTGGAAGGATGGGTGTTTGATCATTGTATGATTGTAATTCAAACATGAAAACTTATAACTATATCTCATGGTGATTCAATAAAATAAAAAAGAAAAAACTTTGCTACATCTACAGAATGAAATACTACACAGCTGTTAGGAAAGATGAAGTCATGAAACTTGTTCATAAGTGGATGGTTATGGCGAGTATCATGCTAAGTGAAATGAGTCTAGAGAGAATGACTGCACTAATATAAACTAACGTAATATGAGACTAACACCAAAGGACAGTAGAAACAAGGAGCAAGTAGATTACTCCTTGGTTGGAGTAATCTTGGAGTAATCTTGGTTGGAGTAATTTCCTCATGAGCTAGGGGAGAAGGCAACCGGAATAGACTAGGGATCACTAAGTTAATGATAGATGGAGGAATCACTTGGGATGGGACAAGTGTGCTGAAAGTAGATAAAGCACCAACATGATAGCCTCTCAGTATCTGTATTGCAAACCATAATGCCCAAAAGTAGAGAGAGTATCAGTGAAATTTTCTGCCATAGAGGCAGAGGGAGAAGTGGAGGTGGGAGGGAGGATACTTGGAACATTGATGGTGGAAAATGTACACTGGTGGAGGGATTTTTGTTTGATCATTGTATGACTGTAACTCAATCATGTAAGATTTGTAGTATCTCACAGTGATTCAATTTAAAAAGAAAAAGAAAAAAACATTCAGAAGGAAAACAAATGTGGGATAATCTTACCCATATGTGGTACGTATAGAAACAAAGCAAGGGAAAGGACAGATTCAGTGCAAATGAAGCCTTGGGACTCTGACAACAGAACTGAAGTGACCAAGTGGAGGCAGAGAGTGGGCTGGGGAGCGATGGAGCAAATGCGAAGGAACGTAGGGATAGTGGGGAGGGCTTTGGTGGTGGTTGTAAAGCAAAGGATAAACGTGTTATCTTAATAATAACTAAAATCAAGTAATCAGTAATAAAACAAAGAGAAAAAACACAAAAAGTGCTATGGATGTAGAGAAAAATAAATCCTCATGAACTATTGGTGGGAATAGAAATTGGCTGGGTCAGTCTCTATGGAAATAGCATAGTGATTGCTAAAAAAAAAAAAAAGAAAGAAAAAGAAAAAGAGAAAGAAAGAAAAAAGAAAGAACTGTAATAGGGCCAGGATTTCTCTTCCTAGGTTATTTGTGTATCCGAAGAACATGGAACACTTACACTAATTGTAGCTCTATTTATAAGAACCCATATCTGGAAACAGTCCAGGGGACCCAAAATAGACGAGTAAATAAGAACATTGTGGTATATATAACCGATGGGCTACTACTCAGCTATTCCAGAAAATGAACTCTTACTTTTTGCTACAAAAAATGCTTGAATGGAAAGGGTGTCATACCAAGTGCAATGAAAAGAGAAAGACCAGATAACTTCACTCATAGGCGGTCTATAAAACTCTAAGGCAAGGGAATAGTCCCCACTGAATCGAAACCTCTAGATCTGAGATCACTTACAGGGTGAGAGGAAAACGAAAGAGAAATTTGCTCATTTATGCTGTGAAAGCATTGGGCCTTGAATACGGAGTTTTCTAAGGGACGAACATTGTCCTAAAGCCTGAGAGAGCAAGCAAAATGCAAGCTTCTCAGGCCACAGAACAAGCACTCAAACATGCCTGTGACTTTTCATAGAAGCAAGGACATCACTTACACATGTCCCTGGGTGCTTTCCCCTAGGTCTGAGGGATAATTTCCTCCCCCACATACAGAACTCGCCCAAAATCCTGGAGCTTGGATGGAGGAATCATCGACTTCTCTACACTGTGTATCCCTGCCAAGGGGCAGGAGGATAGTGCCCCACAGAATCAATGTCTGAGTGACAGTCAAAACTACTGTCTGTCTTCCTTTCTGAAGCATCAGGTATGAGCCCAGCTTTCTCAGGACTTGCAGTTTTTCAATAAAACTTTGATATCCTAATTTTTTGAGAAATTTTTGAAGGTTTCTATTCAGTGTTGTTACCATGAAAGAGAGGGAGGCAGGCTATATGCCATCTGGGAGGTGCTTATAAGAGGTGAGCTCTAAGGACGACAAGGGCAGAAAAGGAAAGAATTCCAGCAGGGGAGATACAGGCGGAAAGCAATGGGAAGGAGGGACCAAAGAGATCCAAGTACGTTGGCGTGTAAAAGAGTGGTATAGCTAAACATCCAAACACAGACTCAAGAACACTGAAACGAGAGGTCCAAACCTCAACAACCAAAATGAAAACGTCCCTCTCAAGGTGGCAGACTAGGGCTGGGGGTGGAGGTGATGGGAAGGAGCCTGGGCACCCTGGTGGAGGGGGAAGGATGCTGGTGGTGGGATTGATGCTGGAACATAGTATGTCAACTATGAATGACTTTGCTAATCATGGTGCTTTGATATAATATTAAATATTTAATTTTAAAGGAAAATCTGATTGGTTTTTATCTAGGTGATTTGATGGTCATTCTGTGTAACCAATTAAGATTGATGAGATTTTAAACCCTCAGGGTTTTTTGGTTTTGTTTCATTGGGGGCCATACCGAGTGGTGATCACAGCTTACTTCGTGCTCTATGCACAGAGATTACACCTGATGATCTTGGGGGACCATATGGGGAGATAGGGTCGAACCCCAGTTGGCCATACGCAAGGCAAACACCCCACCTGCTGTAATATCACTCTGATCCCTTTAAACCCTCATTAATTTCAGACATAGCTAATCAGACAGCAGAAACAGGGACACATGAAGTATATAAGCACAGGTTATGAGTTGCTGGCATCTGTAGTCAGGAACAGAAAGAAGATACTCCGAGAAGCTGCTATACAGGAAAAGAGCTGCTAGTGGAACAATGAGATGCTGGAGAGATGTTGGAGAGAAGCTACTATTGCCTGGAGATCCTGGGGTAGGGGTTGCATCTGGGGGTGCTGCTGGGCCCCCTCCTGAGCAGAGGATGCTGTTTGCCTCCCGAGACCCGTGAGTAAAGTGCTGTAACCCTGAAGATACCCAGTGGCCGGGTGCCGCCTGACTCTCCATCCCCAAGCTCCCAGAAGCTGCCATTTCAGGCCTTTTCCTCTGCTGTCACTGAACCCTAGGAGAGATGAGCACACAGTGTGCAGAGGCCAGCAGCCCGGGAGCAGCTGGAGACACAGGGAAGCTCCCCGGGGGACCCAGTGATGTTGGTGAGCCCCACGGATGACTTATGTGAAGCAGGGAGGAGAAAGATGGTCACTTTCTCCCCAACCGCCTCTGCCACCCGGGACCCAGGGTTATGGGTTCTTGTCTCGCCTCACAGAAAGGAATTTCAGGAGTAGACAAGCAGTGAAGTAAATAGATTTTATTTGGAGGATTTTTTAAGGTGTGGAGTGGGGGAGGGGGAAGAAAGAGAGAGAGAGAGAGAGAGAGAGAGAGAGAGAGAGAGAGAGAGAGAGTAAAGTTAGACACGAAAGCATGAAAGTACACATCTCAAGAGGGGAGATGCAGGCGACACATGTGTTTGGACACCACGTGTGCTCAGCCACGTGGGCATAAGCACACATGGGCTCAGGCAGCATATGCACACCCTTCCTTTGTTCAAGGTGGCCTTTATAGGGTTTCTCCAACCTGCCCCCATGTGGGGCTTCTTCCCAGTTAAATGTCCATTGCTAAGGAGGTTACCAGGGAGGATGGGAGTGGTAATGGTCTTCTCCGAAATTCCTTTCCTGGCCTATTGTTCCTGCAGGAGCTTCTTTGGGTCTGTTGCTGGAGCCAGGTGAGGGTCTTATTAAGCCTTAGTTCCTGTTTTCCTATTTTCTGCAGAGCTGGCTTTTGTCACTGCTTTGGGAGGAGGCCTACCCTGTCTACCTGCCTACATCACCAGGACATTGTACCCACAGCTGGAGCTTGGGGGCACTAATCTCTGTCAGCCCAGATAACACACAGTGACTCCCAGATGAATTGCCCAACTCAGGAAAGAGATTTGTATGATACAACTGTGGCATTTCCTTCAAAACTCCCAATCCTGACTGGATTTCCTGTCCTGAAAGTAGCTTTTCACTATATAATGTGCTCACTGTCAAGACTTTGATCTGCTGCAATCAGGACTTAGAGAAGTTGCTAAAAATAAGGAATATATATATATATATAAATTCAATAATTAAGCACTAAAATAGACAGTCCAATGAGTTGAGTATAAGTTTTGCATGCAGAAAGCTAGGTTCAATCCCCAACACTGCAGGGTTTCCTTAACAGAGTCAGGAATAGTGCCTGAGCATGTCAGGACTAGCCCAAAAAAGAAACAAAAATTTCAAACACTGTGTCCCCAGGGTTAGTCTTTCAGCTGCTGCAATTTATATTCTTGCATCTAATATCTGTAAGTGGGAGTCCAGCAAAGAATGAGTGGAGACAGTACTCTGATTCTAGATGAATTGAGTCTTAGCAAAGGCACCGAGGCACTCTTTCTTCTATCAACTGAAGAGGGCCTTCACTATGGGACCAAGCTTACAGTAGCCAGCAACCACCTGTAGCAGGAGCAAGCCAAACCCTGCCAATGACATCCTCAAGTGCCTCACCATGGTTCAGGAACTTAGAACATCATTTGCATTAAAAGTGTCATCTCACTAGTTTTCGCATCACTGTGTCAGCTCCTGTGTCCTGGGAATGAGCTAACTTATCTCCTAGGAGAGGCACAAGAGGCAAGGAAGGATTCCTAGAGCAAACATCGCCAGCCTAAGCACTCCCCATACTGGCAGCAGAAGAGGTTGCAGAAGAGCCATGGGGCTCGGCAGGTCCTGGGACTAGCATGTCTCTGTCCCTGAGAGGCATCCAAGGAGACCACGGCTTCAAACGACATCACAGGATGGAAGGAGCCTGCATGACTGCCCGTGGCATGCAGAAGCACTGCCAAAGAAAGCAGCTCAGTGCTCGTCAGGTTTGTACCAGGAGGTGAAGCTTTCACTGTGTTGAACAAGTACTAAGTACGGAGGATGATGTGTGATACTTAGTAACACCTAAATCTCCGTATCTAGTGATCGAGGAAGGGTGTATGGGAGATCTTAGGTCTCAAAGCCTAATTAATGCTGACTGCAAGGATGGGGAGAGAACAAGTGACCACTCATAGAAACAGCATGCATAACCTTGGTAGCGAAAGGGATGCTTGCGGGTTAGACAGAAGCAACCCAGCCTCACACGGGTGGTGTAAGGGAAGCTGGGGCGGTGACATGCCATGCACCACACACCATGGCAGAAACCCAGCACCATCTGTGTCCTCCTCATCCCAGCACAGCTGACTCAGCCTGCTTGCTAAGACTCAGTGCTGTCTCAGGACAGGGAGAGGGAGTACCTCACATCAAGCCTGGAATATCCCTCTGTGATCCAGCTTTCAGGCACCAAAAGCTATCAATGTCTTATCTGTCATATGGAGAAGCTGAACAATGGGAGGTGTGGGATCCCCTAGTCATGCACAAGACCCCTACTGGCACTTCCCTAGCAGGAAATTCGTACCTATCAAGGTCATTTCTACACTTCAAGACTATTGCTGTAGCACTTTGGAAACTCCTGTTTCAAGGAGAGGAAATGCAGTGTTTAAGGCTCATGCCCTTAATGTAGCCAAGTCTGGTTCAATAACTGGCACTGAATATGCACCCCCAACACAGCCCTACCAGGAGTAAGCTCTGAGTTGGGTGTGGCCCAAACAACCCCACCCTAATGCAAAAAAAAGGAAAAAAGAAAAAGAAAAAAGGAAAAGAAACTCCTTTTCTTTAATAATTTGTGAGACATATTCTTTTTTTATTTTTTAATTTTTATTAGTGAGACACCATGAGGTACAGTTGTAGATTTACAAATTTTTGTGCTTGGGTTTCAATTATACAATGATCAAATACCCATCCCTCCACCAGTGCCCATTTCCCACCACCATGGATCCCAGTATCCCTCCCACCCCCGCATCTCCCTCATCCCACCCTGCCTCTGTGGCAGGGCATTCTCTTTTGTTTTCTCTCTCCTTTTGGGTGTTGTGGTTTGCAAAAGAGGCATTGAGTGGCAATCATGTTTGGTCTATAGTCTACTTTAAGCATGCTTCTCCCATCATGGGAGGATCCTCCCAACACCCTTTATTTGGTACTCCCTTTTCTATCTGAGCTTCCTTTCCCCCTAGCATTTGTGACTGGCCTCCAAGTGAGAACAGATGACTGGTTAAAGAAACTTTGGTACATTTACACAATGGAGTACTGTGTAGCTGTTAGAAAAGATGAAGTCATGAAATTTACATACAAGTGGTACTACATGGAAAGTATCATGTTAAGTGAAATGAATCAGAAAGACAGGGATAGACATAGAAAGACTGCATTCATCTGGGGAACATAAAGGAACAAAATAGGAGACTAACACCCAAGAATAGCCAAGATTAGTACCAGGATTTTTGTCAGACATATTCTAAGTGAAGCACTTGACTGAAAAATGTACCTAGGTGTTGGACAAGAAAGCCTTCTTTTTAAAAAATAAATTTTTATTTTATTTTTTCCTGGTGAGTTCTAGACATTCTTTGAAACATGGACAGACTTGAAATATGATCATCTCCAAGCACTGTAGTGACCCCAAACAAGAGGAAAGAAAGAGTATGCTGTTCCACCTTCTTCCTTCCTAATAACCTGACCCCATCACTTCCTGAGACAATGATCTAAAATCTCGTCACAAAATGAGTAGATGAGTAGTTGAGGTGTTGAGGTTCTGGAGAGATAATACAGTGGGTAAGGCATTTTCCTTGCATGCAACCATCCTGGCTTTGATTCCTTGACCACTACCAGAAGTGATCCCTCAGCCCAGAACAAGGAATGAACCCTGAGTACTACTAGGTGTGTACCAAGTTTTCCACCCTACCCCGTCCCTGCAAAAAAACAAAAAGTAAAATCATGTCCACAGATGGGCATATCAGTGTCCATGGTCACAATATCTTCATGCATGCAGCCTTGGATTGTTCATTTCCTCAACCACATGGTGAAGACAAGACTGAGTCTTGGAGATAAAGTTTAACACCTAAATCTGCTTCCCTCCTAAACTTTCATCCCTGCCCTTTGTTTGGGCCTCATTTTTCTTTGCTTCACTGTCCCCCCACTGCAGTGAGTTTCCGCATTTCCTCTGCCAGCTTGGTACCCGGGTTCCGGATGCTGTCCAGGCCATACTTCATGCACAGTGAGACATTCATCAGGTAGTACAAGTCCTTGGGGTAATCTTCCACCTTTAGGACCTGCAGCTGGAAGTTAGTCTTGTCTCCTGTTAAAACAAGGAACTGAAGTGTGTTAGTGGGCACCTGACAGATGTGTGGAGGTGAATCTCATGGATTTCATCAGTGATTCTGGGCCTCTCAGAATAAATAATTTCCATGGAAGCAAAGTGCCCGAAGGGATTAAGGGTGGTGAGGATGGAGCTATAGGTTCTCCTTCTGCACACTTGGCTCGAGCATATTTTTAGGGAAACCTGTTAACAACTAGTCAGTTACCTTCATAAGGTTCTCTATTCTCAGCAAAAAGACCTAGGGTTAAGGGTGGAGTCAACCAAATGGTGGGAACTTTTGTGTCAAAGACCTAGACACAAATTGAGAGAGGTTCCCCAAGCATACACCAACTTCAGAGAAAGAACTGGCCAAGACAGGGATGGGGCCCCGAGGAGTGTGTCAAAGTGTTTGTGAAATAGAAGACAGGAAACAGAAGAAAGGAAGGAAACAAAATAAGGAAAAGAAGGGTACGCTTATGGTTGGAATAACCGAAAGTGGCAGAGAGATGCACGGGACAATGGAGAGTGGGGGCAGGGGGAGAGCAGAGAGCTTCATCCTAATAACTATTTTAAGCTCCGAAAGAGGCCCAGAGAGAGATCATTGGCAAAATCTCTGCCTTGCAGGTGTGAGACTATAAATTCAATCCACAGCATCCCCCTACATGCACTGAGCATATGTGATGACACTGCCATTTGGGACCCCTGGGCCCACGGCAAAGAAAGATGCAATCTTCAGCACACCACAACCGAGTGTGCAAACACAACTCAAGTGTGGAGCCCTCCTTAAGCACCACAGCCAAATTTCATCATGCTATGTCAAATGTCAACATGATGTTGTTGTAATCCAGTCATCATGAGAACACGTGGGGGGCCCTGCCAGACCACTCTCCAGCCCGAGGAGGTGGCCCTAGGATCCGTAGGTGCAAGAAGGGACCAACCAAATGAAGACGCAAGACACAAGAGACAGAGTGCAGTTTAGAAACAGAGATTAAAGAGACAGGACAGGACAGGACTTTATTCAGGGCAGCAGGAGTATTATATACTTTGCGACGCAGGAAACTATGTTTATATCACAGAAGGCAATTACATCACTAGGTCATATTATATATTGTTAGTAGAGTTACAAAAACTACATGTTTCATGCGCTTGATTAGTCAGTGTCAGTTACTTCTTATTCTTGGGCTAGCTGTGACAAATGTTTTCTTTTAGATAACCATACATAGCTCATAGGCTGTGGTCAGAGCAGACGCAGTACCAGATTTGCGCTAGTTAGGACCCGCTTGTTCAGGGTCACGTAGGCCAAGATAACCATTCATAGCACAGGCACGTAGGCCCTTGGTCAGTTAAAGGGCCAGCTTCCCACAAGAACAATGAAGGGGAGGAGAACTAAAATGAAATACCGTTTCAGGGCTGGAGAGTTAGTAGGCGTTAAGGCATTAGCTTTGCATGATGCAGCCCCTTTTGATCTCTGATACTACATATGGTCCCTCAAGTTCACTAAAAGTGATCCCTGAGTACAGTGTCAGGAGAAAGTCCTGGATACCTAAATATGGTCAAGGAACACTGCCCAAGACACACACACAAACACACACAAAAGATTCAGCAGGTATGGAGTTTACATTGCATACGGAAGACTGGCCCTCACACATCTCACATCAGACGTGCTCTTGAGGCCTGGTCTTTGGTTTTTGAGGAGACTTGATTATCATTTTAATTTCTTCAAAAGTGCTCTGTTCAGGTGTTTCATATCTTCTTGGTTCATCCTTGGGAGGTAATAGGAATTCAGGAATTCATCCATTTCTTCTAGGTTCTCTCAATTTGTGGCATAAATATTCTCAAAGTAACCTCTGACGATCCTTTGAATTTTTATGGGATCTGTTGTGATTGTCCCCTCTTTTAATTCTAATTTAGTTAATAAACCTAATATGGCCTCTCTCTTTCTCAAGTCTTGCTGGTGGTTTATCATTCTTGTTTATTTTTTCAAAGAACACATTCTTGGTTTCATTGAGTGTATGAAAATATTGGCTTGTCCTTTATCCCTTGCCTCAGGGGATTTAGTTTATTGGGTTTCACCCTCCACAGTGCTCATCACAGTGCTCCTGAGGCACTCCCATTCCTCTTTGTTTATCTTTAATGTCTCTGTGCTCTCTCTCCCAACCGGTTATTCACCTATTTCCCCTAAGCATACCTGAGACTTGTAAGGTCAAATTCCTCAGAAATCTCTGAATTTGTGTTTGTAAGTGAAATATTGCTTTTATTTTTCCCTTATGTACTTTGCATAGTTTATTTTAGAGCAATATCCTTTTTGTATAGACACAGGAAGACAGTTAATGCTATGCTTTTGTAACTTGGAGTTAGTTGACTCCGAATCATATTTACCCTGGGCCTCTCTCATATTTTCTAGACTTAAGCATCAGTTGCTCTTAGTTCCTAGCACCCCAAATGCAGGGCCCCAACAAAGGGACTGACTGGACACAGGGCAAGCTGTGAGCTACCCTGGCCTCGAAAAATGACAGGCTGAGTGCCATAATACTTAACTATATGTTATGAGCTCGGTCATGGACAAATTCTGTCATGATCCAAAGAGAAACAACTGGACAAGGACCATGATTAGGGTTAGGAAGGGCTCAACTGACCTGAGCACTGTAGTCTGGGATCTATAGAGAGATGTCTCAGGAGAGTCACTATATAAGTTTAATTTATCTCTTACTGTGTCCATACAAAATGACTACTGTTATTAAGAAGTAGAATTAAGATGAATGTTTAAATGGTTGTTGGACTAAAGGAAGGAGAAATTCATCCCTACATGGTATTTCGCTGTAGGCAGGTCATCTTGATGAATGAGAATTCTTCCTAGAAGAAGCTTCCCCTGAAGGAAGGAATTTACATCTGTTGATCATATAACCACACCTAAGTATAATCGTGACTCCAACTCTTGGGGATATATCTAAGGCTGTAAGGGAAGGAATAGAGGAGGAATATGGGAGTGTGTGAGATTGGAAGGAGGCAGAGGAAGATGAGATTGGAATAAACTAAAACTGATTACCTACCAGTCTGACCCCTATTCTTCCTTCATGCTTCATGCCTCTGTTGGTGGTGGTGTGGGATACAGATCGGGGTGGGGAAGTGACTCACGGCCACCAAACACACATAGTGGGAGAGACCCCACACTTCTCAATTATTTTGTGATAACACAATTGACATTTTGGATTCTGTTTTAGGATTTCATTCCATTCATAAATTTCTGCTTTCAATTTTATTATTTTCTGCCTCTCTGGACTCCTTTTCTTGTTCATTTTCCAGAGTATTCAGTTCTACAGTCAAGTTGTTTATGTGGGCCCTTTTTTACTTCTTATGTATGCTTGCATCGTGTGTATTTACTAAAGGGCAGCGTCACTCTATCTATCTCACCACCCGTATTCGGTGGTCTCCACTTCTCCCACCCTGGGGAGGCCGATGGCAATGGATAGGTGAAGGAAGGAATTAGGGCCAGGCTGCTTGGTATCAACTGCAGTTTATTCCAATCTCCTCTCCATTCTCCTCTGATTCTCCTTCTGCTTCTCTCTCTCTCTCTCTCTCTGGATTCCCCTTCATTATCCTTCTCGCTCCCCCAGCCCACTCTTACAGCCTAGTTTATATAGAAATCATGTAGGGTGAGGACACAAAGATGGGGTTGAACATTAACAAATCAACAAAGAAAGGTAAGGCCACTCCTCCAGAACTTAACTCAAGGACAAAATTCATCTAAGGAGATTACTCCAAATTACTAGGAGATCTGCTCAAGGGTGGGATTCCATTCAGGATGTGTTGCTTTCTTCTTTCCCCAGCAAGTAATCCATTGAAATAGTTGTGGTAAATTTACTTCTAATATTTCTAGCAATGTCATTTTGTATGAACACAGTAAGAGATATAGCAAGCTTAAAGTTTTGTTCATCCTGAGGGCATCCCAGACCACAGTTCTCAGGCCAGGTTAGTCTCCCAACCCCAGCAGGGTCCTTACTCAGTTACCTCTTTTGGGTCATGAAAGAGTTTGTCCATGACCATGCTTTTAACTTATAAGTTAGGTATTGTGGGGCTTGGCCTGGCTCATTTCGATGCCAGGGTAGCTCACAACTTGCCATGGTTCCATTCAGTCCCTCATCGGGCCCTGCACTTGGGGTGCTAGGAACTAAGGGCAACTGAGGCTTAAGTCGAGGAAGCAGATGCCCGGAGTGAGTATTCGGAGTCAAATAACTCCCAAATTACAAAAGCACAATATTAATTGTCTTTCTGTGTCCATACAAAAAGGACATTGCTTTAAAATAAACTATGCAAAAGATGGGGAAAAGCAATATTTAACTTACAATACAAGCTCAGTGTCCTTAGGAGCTTTCCTGACCTTACAAGTTAACAAAATCTGATTAGGGGGAAAAGATGATTAACTGGTTGGGGAGGAGAGCAGAGAAGAGTCTATAGATAAACACAGAGGAATGGGAGTGAATCAGGAGCACTGTGATGGGTGTAACCTGATAAACTTAAGCTCCCTGTGGCAAGGGAAAAAGGACAAACCAATGTTATCCTACAGCATAGTTATAAACTTTCTTCTCAATATCGCTTTTATTGCATCCCACAAATTTGGTAGGTAGTGTCCTCATTCTCATTTGTTTCCAGGGATCTTTCTGATTTCCTATGATTTCCTCCCAAACCCACTGTTTTTACAGCAATGAGCTGTTTAATATCCAGGTGTTTGAGTTATTTTTCTATTCTTTTTGTGATTAATTTCTATTTTTAGTGTCTCATGGTGTGAGAAGGTTGTTGTTTTAATTTATATTTTCTTGACTTCGTAGACCTGTATTTTGTAGCCTGTATTTTGTATTTTGTAGCTGTATTTTTGTAGTATTTTGGGATTTGGGGATATATATATGCGCGTGCACATACACACACACTCTCTCTCTTCTCTTCCCCCCCTCTTCCATTTCTTCCTTCAAAAAATTCCCTTTCTGAATTTTAACTGACAGAGGAGAATACGTCTCCAATGTTGAAGTGTGTTTTGCTATCAATGTCTTCCTTTAAGTCTTTTAGAAGCTGGTTTAAGTATTTTGCTGATCCCTTATTAGGTACATAATGTTTAAGAATGTGAGTTCTTTTTGATGTACATACACCTTACTCATGCATATATGACCCTCTCTGTCTTTTATAACTCTTTTAAACCCGAAGTCCATATCATCTGATATCAGTATGGCAATCCCGGGGCTGTTTGCTTAAAGAATTGCATTCCGATCTTTGACTTGGAGTCTATATCTGCTCTAAATATTAAAATGCTTTTCATGCATACAGCAGAATATTTGGTTCAATTTTCTAATCCATGCTGCCACTCTGTATTTCTTAATTGTTGCATTTAGACCATTAACATTGACAGAGATTATTCTCATGGATTTTTGAGCCATACTTTATGAATGCCTGCTATCTATAGAAGTTTGGCTTGCTCATGGGACTTGTCTTATCTTAAAGTAGAGACGTTAATACTTCTTGTAAAGATAGTTTTGAGTCTATAACATTCCTGAGCTGTTGCTTATCTGTGAAGTTCTATATTTTTCCTTCAAATCTGAAGAAGAGTTGCTGTGTAAAGTATTCTTACTGAGGCGTTCATTTCATTCAGGTATTTTTGTTTGTTAGTTCACAGAGCAGATGAGAGAACTCCTCATCCCAAGGGACCCAGCCCAGACAGCCGACCTCCACTACCCAACCACTGCCACACTCCAGGCCGCTTTCTAGATGCTCAGCCTGGCCTCACTCATGAATGAAGTCCCACGGAACCCACATAATGTGGAACTTCGAGATCTTGGACTTTGGACTCAACAGGACCCCAGAACAGAGATCCTCTGCCTGCTTCCCCCAGTCTCCGATGACTCAGAGATCACATCCATAAGTCACACCCTTCCAGCACCAGACAATTTCCTCATCTGGCATCTTCCATAACTCAGGATGCTCCTCCCAGATGGGAGTATAAAATGAGGCTCCCAGAACCATGCAACTGGACTCCACGCCACAAAGCGGTCGAGCAACACATTATAAGACACTTCCTACCCATTTTCCACAATCACTACACCATATCTGATGGGTTCCAGACAGTAAGCAACAAATTATAGAGAAAAATATATAAATATAAGCCTCTCAGAGAGCCCAGCAAGCAAACGAGAGTATCCTGCCCACATGGGCAGAGCCTGGCAAGTTCCCGTGGCATATTCGATATGCCAAATATGGTAACGACAACAGGTCACATTCCCCTGACCCGGAAAGAGCCTCCAATAGTTCGGAAAAGATGAGTAAAAAGAGACTGCTAAAATATCAGGGCTGGGAGGAATAGAGGTATTACTGGCTCAAGTAATTTGACGATCAACGAGATGACAGTGATACAGTCATACAGTGTTTGTTCATTTTGGTTGTTTTTGTTTATGAAGACAAACCATTTTCTTCAGAATTGGACGGTGATTTTTAGTAAATCTGTTATAAATTTTAAGGATGATTCTTTGTATATGATTTTCTCCTTTGATCTTGCGGCTTTCAATATTCTATCTCTAGCTATAGTTTTTCTTCTTCTGATTAGGAAGTGTCTTGGAGTATGTCTATTTGGATCCCTTTTAAGTGGCAACCTTAGGGCCTCCTGGATCTGGGTGTGCGCACTCAATAGTTCTGGGAATGTCTCGGCGATGATGGCTTTGACTGTTGCTGCTTCTTCTGGGTTGTCTTCCTAGCCCTCTAGGACCTGCTGGTTCCTGTTATTCCTCATATTCATTCTAAAGTTTTGGCTTGCTTTTCATTTATTTTGAGGATTTCCCCCATTTTCTGATTTTGTCTGGAAAGTTCCTTCAAGCGTCTTCAAACTAACTGATTCTGCCTTCTGCTGCTCTGCAACTAAGACCTTTCAAGTGAGTTTCTAATTTTTGTCTATCATATGTTTTATTTCTGTTATATATTTTTGTAGCTTTCTCATTTCTGCTATCATATCCTCTTGTGTTTTATTGGCAGCCCATTCCATGGTTTATTTGAGCTTGTTAAACATCTTAAGAATTTCTACTTTTAAGTCCTTTTCAGAGAGTTTATAGGGGTGGCGATCACTGATTGAGTCTTCAAGATTACTATCCTTGCCTGTTACAGGTGGTGGGTTCTACATTGCTTTCCTGTGGTTCCTTGTGTAGTCTGGAGGTGCATCTTCCCACTTCATTGCCATCTCCCCCTCCCACCACTGTTGTGACATCTCTGGGGGACTCTATGGAGGGACGGGAGACTGTCTTCTGGCCTGTGGGCAGAGTCAGGCTTCCTGTGGTCAGGTATTGTCATGGCGGACTCTCCTGTCTTCTCCAGGGCCATGGGGGAAAGCACATCCTTGAGCCAGCTTCAGGAACCAACTATTGACTTTGGAACTTCTTTTTCGCTTATCACTGTCTTGTTCCTTAACACTTTATTTCTCCGCTTGTCATAGCTCAGTATGGAATAGTTATGAATGCATGTCAGTTGGAATCAAGTAGGCCTATTCCAGGTACTCAGTGATGGTTAAATATACACAAATCTACCAGTGGATTACCCAGGTTAATGTGTTGCTGGAATGCACATCTTACAATGCTACTGCAGATTTTTAGAAAGGGCTCCTACTGCTGATAGACTCACTCTGTAGACCTCTCTGACGCCTAGACCCTGGAAAGCTCAGGGAGCTACTGGTGTCACCAGGCCTTTTACCAGTCTTGCTGACAAAGTGAACAGTCTTTCATCAGAGATCTAAGCCAGAGTGAGCCCAGCGCAGTGCTGGGGGTTGAGAGAGAATCAGTGACCCTCCACGCAATGCAAGCAGTCCTCACACCAACTACAACATGCAGCTGAGGGACCACTGTGCAGCAGCTTTGTGCTGGCTGCTCCTGTCCGGAGCAGGTCTGTGCTGTCCCTGGCCTCTGAAGTTTCCACACACACTGTCTAACACACTGTCCTCCTGTTATTCATCGATTTGCTCGAGTGGGCCCAGTAATGGCTCCATTTTTGAGACTTGTTGTTACTGTGTTTGGCATATTAAATACATCATGAGTAGCTTGCCAGGCTTTGCCGTGCGGGCAAGATACTCTCAGTAGCCCAAGAGGGGTGCGGTAGCCCGAGAGGGGCGGAGGAATCGAACCCAGCTCGGCCGGGCTGTACCTGGCCCCTGAAATTTCCTCTAGTGACCCAAATGGGCATAAGTCCAGAGGTGGTACTCCTCTCTGTCCCACGCACACCCACCTCATGGGACCTTAGGGTTGGCTCGCCTGTGGCACTTGGGTCTGGGGATGTCCATGTTCAGGGAACAGTCCTGATCTTGGGACATGGCCACTCTCAGTGAAGGGCATGCTAGGTCCCAAGGAGCTGAGGACATTTTTTTTCTAATTATAAGTCTTAGGCCCCAGAAAGAAGCTACTGGATTCCTTTAAACGTCCACTTTATGTTCTAGTAAAGCTATTACAACAGGTTATTCTTTTTCTAGTTTTCTTCTACCCAGCCTAAGGCACAGATTCTCTTCCAGCTGTACTGATTAAAAAGTAGAATATGTCACTACAATTTGCACTTGCATGCATGGCAAAGGTGCTTGTCTTTTAAATTTATCATGCCTGGAAGCTTCTAGTCTGTAATGGTGTGGAGGAAAAGAACGAATCCACCAAGCATGTCCAAGTACGTGAGATCTGGAGAGAAATGAATGCCCAAGAGCAGCGTGATGCAACAGAGTTCTCTGAGCACCCAGCATGGCCAGGCAGAACAGATCTAGAGATGTGAGGGCTGAGGGAGCCCTGATGTACACAGATACATAAGGAAACTGAAGGCGCATTCTTTACCCGTTCCCCTGCCCCCTGAACCATGTTTTTCACCCTCGCCCTCTCCCCTGTTTGCTTCTGGCCTCTCTCCTCTTTCTGCCTTGCCTTACTTAGTATGTCTATGACTCTACTTAGTTATTTTATGATTCAACCAGCTCTGCTCAGTCGTCACTTCTGGTGATGATCAGGAGACCAGAGAAAAATTTGGGTTGTCCACATGCAAGGCAATCGCCCTATCCACTGTACTAACGCTCCTGCCCTGTCTATGATTCTAAAAGAATGCTTAGTATACGCTCTGTAGCCTTCAAATATCTGGGTAAGAGTCTGATTCTTCCCCCATCTTGGGCTTTGGAGGATAAACTCAGGGATGGGTTTGAGCAGCTGCTCAAAGATGAGCTTTTCAGGAAGCAAAGGGCCTTCTCCCTTCGTTGTGGCAGCCCAGGTCGGCCTTGAGATTTTATTGGCCTCTCCTTTCTCATCCTTCTCAGTGCTGCCATGTCGGTGAAGCCTTCAGGGTCAGGTGAATGAGACCAGTTGTAGTTACTGGTTTTGGCATATCGAATACACAACGGATAGCTTGCCAGGCTCTTCCGTGCGGGCGGAATACTCTCGGTAGCTTGCCAGTCTTTCCGAGAGGGATAGAGGCTTTTGGGGCGACCTCTAATCACCCTTGTAGGTGTTACCATATTTGAACCCTATCAAATACGGAACGACAATTCCCAAAGATGGGTATTTAGTGTCTTATGATGGGTCCGAAAAGCATCCTGGAGTGTGGCGACGGCTGGGTAGTGGAAGTAGTGTCTCAAGGCCGACCTAGGCTGCCAAAACGAAGGAAGACAAAAATGATTGTCTGTACTTTCAATGCACATACGCTAGCATCAGATGCATCCATCGAGGACCTGATGGTACAAGCGCGAATGATCAAGTACGACATCATTGGTCTGACCGAGACAAGAAGGCACGAATCTCACCATGCTATTTTCGACACTGGAGAAGAAATGTTCCTCGGAACATGAGATAAAAGAGGTGTTGGAGGCGTCGGTGTGCTTGTCAACACAAACTTGGCCAAGAGCATTGATTCATTCGAATGCCTAACAACCCAAATCGGACGTTTACATTTGAATAGATGTGGCTCACTGCCTGCAGTTTCTATCTTCGTTGTCTACGCACCACCATCTCATTATGATGAAAGAGAAATCGAGAAGTTCTACATGGAGCTAGAGAAGTTCTATAAAGAAGACCACACCTTCTACAAAATCATTGTAGGTAATTTTAATGCCAAGATAGGACCGAGAAGATCAGCTGAAGAACTTCACATCGGGACCCATGGCCTAATATGGAACGAACATGGTGAGAGACTGTCTGAGTTCATCATATCAACCAAGACCATTCATGGTAACTCACAGTTCCAGAAGGCAGAATCTAAACGATGGACATGGGAGTCTCCCGGTGGACGATTTCACAACGAAATAGACCGCATCATGTTCAATTGACAGTTTTGCCTGACTGATGTCGCTGTTGTCCCAAAATTTCGAACGGGATCAGACCACTGTCTCCTTCGTGCAAAATTCTACTTCACAGAGCAGGGAGAAAGGGCTGCAAAGTTCAAAAAGAGAACTCCCAGAATGACCACCAACTGGGAACTCTTTGGCACTATTGCGGCAACATGGGAAGATGCCATTGTTGACAACATTGACAAAGAATACAATCGACAGTTTCAGCACCTCCATGAATATGCGAGAAACGCCAAGAGAGAGATAGCCACAAAAAATTGCCTATCTTCGAAAACTCTTGAGCTAATTCGCCAGCGTGGTTTGGCACATGCCTCAGGCAACCGCAAGCTAACGTCCGAGCTCGCAAAGCAGTGCAGAGATGCGATCAAGGAAGACCTCAAAGAGAGAAGAGCAGAAGTACTGGTAGATGCGGCAGAAGCTGGGAAACGTATTCGTAACGCCCGCCTGTCCTTCGCCAAGTACAAGACCAAGATGACTGCCCTCCGACGTCCTGATGGATCCATCACATCCTCCAGAACGGCAATGGAGAAGATTATCCATGACTTCTACTCAAATCTCTTCGATAGCCATGTCCACTTGCCGACATACCAAATTCCACAGGATGGATATGTCGTTCCCAACGTTCTCCCTTCCAAAATCCGACATGCCATTTCGTCGGTAAAGAAACAAACAGCACCCGGCCCAGACAAGTTCATGCCTGAACACCTGAAGAACCTGCCGTCAGTACTCATCAATACACTGGCTCGGCTCTTCACTCACTACCTGTCTGAATGCAAGGTTCCGTCCCAATGGAAAACCAGCAGGACCGTACTACTGTTCAAGAAGGGAGAAATCCATGACATTGGCAACTATCGCCCGATGGCCTATTGTCTGTCATCTACAAGTTGTTCACTCGAGTCATCCTAAATAGGATTGGCAGAACACTAGATGAAGGACAACCATGCGAGCAAGCCGGGTTCCGCAAAGGATTCAGCACCATCGACCATATCCACACAATAACCAAGCTCATTGAGGTTTCTCGGGAGTTCAAGATTCCGCTCTGTTTAACATTCATTGATTTAAAGAAGGCCTTTGATTCTGTTCAGACGGAAGTGGTCATTGAAGCCCTAGCAAATCAGGGCATTCAAGCCCAATAGATCAGGATCTTCCGTGAGCTGTATTGCGGATTCACTACCAGGATCTCACCATTCTACAAAGAAGTGATCATCCATGTCAAGAGAGGGGTTCAGCAGGGTGATACCATTTCACCGAAACTCTTCAGTGCCACCCTCAAGAACATCATGCGACGACTGGAATGGGAAGGAATGGGAGTGAAGATAGATGGTCGGCAACCACACCACCTCCGCTTTGCTGATGACATTGTTTTAATGACACCAAACATCAGCCAAGCGGCACAAATGCTGGCCGACTTTGACCGTGAGTGTGGAAAGGTAGGACTACAGCTGAATCTTATGAAGACAATGTTTAAGAGAAACAGCCTCGTTCCTGACGCCCCATTCACGCTCAAAGGAACGACCATCTCCGAATGCAACAGCTGTGTGTACCTAGGTCGAGAGGTCAACATGACAAATGACCTGGCAACCTAGCTGCGCAGGAAGAAGAGAGCGGCTTGGAACACCTTCAAGAACGTCGAAGAAATAGCTAAGAGAACGAAGAACCTCCAGCTCCGGGCACATCTCTTTGATTCCACTGTTCTTCCTGCATTAACATATGCCTCAGAGACCTGGGCCCTACGCAAACAAGATGAGAACGCTATTCAGGTCTCCCAAAGAAGAATAGAAAGAGCTATGCTTGGAATATCACGTTTCACTCAAATGAGAGAAAGAATCCGTAGTTCTGACATCCATCGACGATCAAGAATCAGGGACACTGTCTCATTTGCCAAGGTGTCGAAAATCAGATGGGCTGGTCACGTAATGAGATTTAAAGATGACCGCTGGACTAGAGCTGTTACCGACTGGATTCCACGGGATGTCAAAAGACCGCGTGGCCGCCCACCTACCAGATGGTCAGACTTCTTCGTCAAGATCATGAACGATCGGTTTGAGGTTCTTCATGTTCCCAGAGCGAACAGATGCCATTGGGCTACACTAGCACGCAACAGGGACAAATGGAGACGTTACTGGCGCCCGCTCGAGCAAATCGACGACTAATGGGAAGTTAAGTGATTAAGTGATTAAGGGCCTTCAGCCTGGGCACAGAGCCTGCCAGCCTTTCTGTAGAATCAGTTCTTCAGGCACAATTGCAGGTGGAGAAAAACTAGAAAACCTGACATTGGATGAGAAGAAGTGAATTCCAAGCCATAAACTAGCTGATCCGCTGCTGTCCACTCACAGCCATGGTTTGCTCATTTGGGACAGGAAGGAGCTGGTGTATGCCATATCTGGCTCTGTGGTCACCTCCGGTGAAGCGGGAGATACTAGGCACTTGGCAGTTGGCTCTGGTTTGCGTGACCTATTCTACCAGCTAACAAGTGTCTTTCGTGGAACTCCCTCTGGAGCACTTGGACCTGTGTGAACACAGTCTCTGAGGGGAAGATTGTGAAGCTGTGTGTAGGTGAGAATGAGAATTACCACCTATCCCTTTACTTATGGGGGCTGGGGAGCCACACCTAGAGGTTCTCAAGGGCTGCTTCCACTTGGGGCTTTGTGCAGGAGAGAACTGGGACCTCCTGCATGCAGAACTGGTGCTCAGTCCTTTGGTTTCTCTCCAGCCCCTGTCCTCTCCCAAGGTCATTCCCAGCTTCCTCACGTATCAACTCTTCTAATTTAATCATGGGCAACAGCAGAATCGTTGCTCTTTGGGCCCCAACTTCCTTTCTTCTTTGACAGGTTCCTCCTCCCCCAGTTTCAGGAAACTCCCGTGACCTCTGACCCCTCCACGCCATCAGAAACCAGGAAGTAAAAGAGCATGTGGCATTGCCTAGCACAGCTTCCTTCTAGGCCCAATTAACCACACAAACTAGCCTTCAGAGACCACGCTGGACTTTAGCCAACTCAGAGGACACAGGTGCGCCCATCAGCCATGTCTCCCCTGGAGCTCAGATCTGGGCCTCCGTGGCCATCAGCTCAGCTGCCTGAGTGAAGTACTCAGCTTTCCGGCAGTCAATTTGTCACACTCACTTCGTAGAACTAGTTGGTCAGTCTCCACAGAGACAAGAACAGTTTTTGTTTTGGGGTCACAGCTGGCTGTGCCCAGAGTTTACTTCTGACTCTGTGCTTAGAGATCACTCCTGCCAGGCTCTGCGGGCCGTATGCTATGCTGGGGATAGAACCTTGGTTGTTCTCCTGCAAGGTAAGTGCCCTTTTTCAGAAAAGGACAGGTTTTGCAGACTGCTGTGCGACAGGATGAACTTACTTCCCTTGTGCATAAAGATGCTCTGAGAAACATTTCATTGTATCTTCCAAACCTGAACAAAAGATTTACTGAGTTCTTAGTTGGGACTTTGGAGTAAGGACAGCTAAGGAAAACTTTCTACAATGAAACAAACAGCTCCGGCACAGAGGAGGTCATTCACTTGCAAGAGGGTGATACAGTGTGGTGGTCACAAGGAAGCCTGTGTGCCCAGGAGGGGCTCTGCCCCAGGAAAGTTGCCCCAAAACCTGAGCAGGAGGCTGGACATCTGGGCCCAGGGTTCTAGCTGACCATGAGTGTCTGCAGCTTCAGAGTTTCTCATCACAATGCACCAGGGTGTCTTTTCAAGCCTTTTTTCCCCAGGGACTCAGTCTTGGGAGTGCCCTGGATCAGGGCCCACCTGCCCGTGAGGAGAGGGACTGAGTGGCAGGTGAGGTTGGTAGTTTCTCTCTTGCTCCTCCTCCCACCCAGCGTCCATTGACTTTCCTCCCCAACTCCTGCTTGGCTCTTTCTCCCTGTCTCTGCACCCTGAAGGGCAGTTTCTGCTCAGGCTTTGGCTTTCCCGTCACTCTGCCCAGGGTCCAGATACACAAAGCAAAAGCTGAGTGAGATGTATTTCCTGTCTTTGTTGTGTGACACCAGATGGTCTGGTCCTTAAAATGCAATAGTGGCCCAATCCCTAACATTTGAGGCACAAAATCAGCACTTGCACTGAGCCAAATATGTCATGAATATCTTAAAAGATTCAAAGAATCTCCTTCCCTCCTGGAAACTCTCACAGCTGTTATGTAAGAATCTTCCAGAAGAGGGTCATGTGTTTGTTACAGATAAATCTGCTCAAAGCAATATTCTCTGACAATGAATAATCTTAGAAGAGCAATAGTTTAGACTGGAAACAGCTACTGTTACCCCCTAGGAAAAAAATAAATCTAGATGCTGCATTAATTTGAAAATTTGTATTATAAGTATTAATAACATTTCTGTGCATGTAATTTCATGGATACTTAGCAGGTGAATGTCTTAGCATTGTTCTTAGCATTGCAAATGTCCACATCTTCATTAAGAGAGGCTGGATGTTGGGCAGGTAAGGAAACCAAAGGCCGGAGCCTCATAGCTGCTCACTTCTCCGTGGGACTTTCAACAGCTAGAAATAGAAGCTCACACCTGTGGTGGAGAGAGGGGTGATACCACTTTAATTTCACCATCTAGATGGGATGGAGGAGAGAGGGATATTAGAAATAGATAAAATATTAAACACACCTTTATATTCACAAATTAATATTTTACAATTAACGCTGTTTAAATGTGATTATTCAAATCAGAACCACGCAATGTACAAATTATATCTATACCTCTGATATTCATTCTGCTAGTGGGATTTGTCACATTCATTTTAGAGGGAAAATAACCCAAGAAGGTAAATAATGTGTTTATCGTCCACGGCTCATTTCAGGAAAGGCACGGCTTTGAGTTTAAGTCTGGGCCTCTAAAGGCCACATTTATTCCAACACTGAAGACTCCCTCTTTTTCTTTGTTTTTTGGGTAACACTCAGTGACGCCCTGGGGGTCACCAGGGTACTGTGCTGGGGCTTCCTCCTGGAGGTACACGTGCTGGATGACACCAGGCCAGCTCTTGGCCTGGGAATGGGAGATCTGAGAGAGGTTGGAGACAAGGCCAGCAGAGCAGTCCTTCTGGCCACTGTGTGCATGAGTGTGTGCATGTGTCTGCATGAACGTTCATATGTGTGCATGTGTGCATGAGTGCATGCCTGCATGAGTGTGCACTGTGTGCACATGTATGTGAATGTGTGTAAGTGTTTAGGAGCGGGAACTCTGTGTTTCACCTACGCTTAATCCCTGAATACCTGTCACCCCTCTATTCATATGCTCAACATTTTTATTTCTGTGAATTAAAGAGGAGGGTTTCATGATAAAATGATAAGTTTTCCCAGAATGTTCCAGGTGCATTAAGACCCTTATTGGTACATGCTCCCCGGGGTGGCCCGTGGAAGTGTCCTGGGCACCCTGGGCCTGGGCCATTGCCAGCACCCTGTGCCCCCTTCTTTCTGCTCCTTTCCCTGCTGTCAGGCGCCCACTCTCCCACCCTCTCCTCCTTGCCCTGTTCTTTCTTTCAAGACATGTTTCCCTTAAAGACGAGTCTCCCTTCTTCATCCTATTGTACCTGCTCTACTCCACGTCTTTCCTTCATCTCGGTCCTCCTGGCATCTTCTCTGCTGAGTGCATGCTTCCAGGCATACCCCTGGGACACTGCATGTTCACATCGAGCCTCTGTGAGAGTTGAGAGAATCATTCAGGCTCAGTGCTCCAGAGACGGATGGGTGAGCTGCTTTGAGCTCTGGGGCTTGGATGGGGAGAGGGGAGATATGGTCCACAAGGGCTGGCTTCAAAGGACAGAACCAGATCTCTGAGAACCTTGATGGGTCTCTGGGGCTGAACCTGCTGAGGATCCAGCACCTCCAGGACAGATCTGGAGCCATCGCCAGAGACTCAATACTCAAAGGGACCTCAGGAGTATCTCCTTACTATTATACTTATGGGGAAGGATTTGAGCCATACCCAACACTGCTCAGGAGCTATTACTCACTCTGTATTCAAGAGTGATCCATGTAGGTGCTCTTGGCCCCATGTGTGGTGCCAGTAATCGAATTAGGTACAATATATACAAGAACAAGCACATTAACTCCTGCTCTACCCCTCAACTCTCTCATTATTTTTTAATTTGAAAAATCATGTGAGTGGGATTAGGTTGGGGAATAATGGCCAGAAGATAGTACAGTGGGTAGATTGCTTGCCTTGACGCAGCCAACTCAGGTTTCAGTTCCTGGCACCATTTATGGTTCCCTTAGCACCACCTTAACACCATCACAAACATAGTATTTAAACTCTGTACATTCCTATCTTGAAGATCATATGCCTTCCTTTTACTGTTCTGATCATTGGAAAACAGTTCTGCAGATTGATTTTTTTTAATTTTATTGAACCACCATGAGATAGTTACAAGCTTTCATGTTTGGGTTACAATCACACAATGATCAAACACCCATCCCTCCACCAGTGCACATTCCCGACCACCAATATCCCCGGTAACCCCCCCTTTCCCACCCTCCCCTGCATCCATGGCAGACATTATTCCCCATAATCTCTCTCTACTTTTGGGCATTATAGTTTGCAGTACAGACACTGAGAGGTTATCATGTTTGGTCTTTTATCTACTTTCTGCACACATCTCCTATCCTGACTGATTTCTCCAGCCATCATTTTCTTAGTTGTAAAATCTAGCATGCAGAAGGTTGTGTGTTTGTGAGCTCTCTGAACAGCTCTGTCTCACCACCTGTGGTCGGTGCTCTTGAGCTGCTGTGTGTGGCTTGGATCAGGACGGCTGTCCTCTCTCTCTCTCTCTCAAGCTTGGGCCCCTCTAACTCTCACTCTGAATTTCTCCCCCCACCCAAGCCTACAGTCTTAGTTTATATAGCAATCACATAAGACAGTGACACAAAGGTGGGTTGAACATTAACAAATCAACAAAGAGAGGTAAGACCATTCCTCCAGGAGATTAACTCAAGGATAAAATCTCATTTAAAAAGATTACTCCAGATTACTAGGAGATCTGCTCAAGGGTGGGATCCCAACAAGTGTGTGTTCTTTCCTCATCTAGTAATCTACTTAAACAGTTGTAGTAAATCTACTTCTAATATTTCTAGCTATGTCATTCTGTATCGGCACAGTAAGGTACATAAATTTACAGTTTGGTTCTTCCTAAGGACATCTCACTATATATTCCGCAGTCCTTCAGGCCAGGTTAGTCTTCCTAGCCCCAGCAGGATCCTAGTCTTGTCGTTACTTACTTTTGGATCATGACAGCATTTGTCCATGTTCATGCCCTCAACTTATAGTTGAGTATCGTGGCGCTTTGGCCTGGCCCATTTCAATGCCAGGGTAGCTCACAGCTTGCCCTGGGTCCATTCAGTCCCTCATTGGGACCCTGCTTTTGGGGTGCTAGGAACTAAGGGCAACTGAGTCAAGAAAGCAGATGCCCAGGAGCAAATATTATTCGGAGTCAACCAACTTCCAAGTTACAAAGCATAATATTAACTGTCTTCCTGTGTCCATACAGAAAGGACATTGCTTACAATACAAGTTCAGTGTCTTTAGAAGGATGTGGTCTTACAAGCTAACAGAATCTGATTAGGGAGAAAAGGTTATTAACTGGCTGAGAACGAGAGCAGAGAGAAGAGTTAGAGATAAACAAAGTAATGGGAGTGACTCGGAGCACTGGGATGGGTGTGACAAAACACTGTTATCCTACACTTAGTGATCCCTTCTCTATTCCAGCTTTCTTACAGAAAGTAGTTTCTACAAAGCAAATAACCTTGATATCAAAAGCACCGAAAAAAGAGAATTATAGGCCAATATCACCTATGAACATAGATGCAAATATCCTCAATATATACTAGCAAATTGAATCCAATAACCCATTATAAAATCGCCATGACCAAGTGGGACTAATCCCAGTATGCAAGGACGATTTAACATCTGAAAGTCAATCAATGGAAAACACCATATCAATATGAGGGAACATAAAAATCATAGAATCATATCAGTAGATGAAGATAAAGCAGTATGGACAATTCTCAAATTTAGAAATTGAGCTCCTATTTGACCCAGCAATACCACTCCTGGTAATATACCCAGGAGAGGCAAAAAAGTATAGTTGAAGTGACATCTGCACTTGTTTGTTCATTGCAGCACCTTTACAATAGCTAGAATATGGAAAAAAAGCCTGAGTTCCTGAGAACAGATGACTGGTTAAAGAAACTTTGGTACATCTACACAGTGGAGTACTATGTAGCTGTTAGAAAAAATGAAGTCATGAAATTTACATACAAGTGGCACTACATGAAAAATATCATGTTAAGCGAAATGAGTCAGAAAGAGAGGGACAGACATAGAAAGCTTGCATCCATCTGGGTAACATAAAGTAACAAAATAATAGACTAACACCCAAGAACAGCAGTGATAAATACCAAGAGGTTCACTTCATGGCTTTGAGGCCAGTTGCATACTCTAGAGGTAAAGGTAGCTCAGATAGAGAAGGGAGCACCAAATAAAGAATGCTGGAAAGATCCGCCCAGGATGGGAGATTTATGCTGAAAGTAGACCATAAACCGAACATGATTGCCACCCAATGCCTCTTCTGCAAACCACAGCATCCAAAAGGAGAGAGAGAACAAAAGGGAGTGCCCTGCCACAGAGGCAGGGTGGGATGGGGGATGGGGGGTGGGAGGGATACAGGGATAGGTGGGGGTGGAGTATGGACACTGGTGGTGGGATGGGTACTCGATCATTGTATAACTGAAACCCAAGCACAACAACTTGTAAGTCTACAACTGTAACTCCTGGTGTTTCACTAATAAAAAAATTATTATTAAAAAATTATTATTATAAAAAGGAACCATTAATACCCAGTCTTGATAAAAACTCTGAACAAAATGTGAATGGAAGGAACTTTCCTTGACCTATCAAAACTACTTATACAAGCTCACAGACAACATTATATTCAATGAAGAAAAATGAAAATCCTTCCCCTTAAGATCAGGCACGACAACTCACGTGGCGCTCATCTCATCTCAAACCCAGGTCAGCCCAGCCCCTGATGTGTGGCCCCGGGACTTCCATCTCTCCCTTCGGGACCTCAGGCATCCCGGCAGACGCCTGGAGATACGCAGCCATGATCGGCTGCCGTCCCCTCTTCACAACTCACGCGGCGCTCATCTCATCTCAAACCCAGGTCAGCCCAGCCCCTGATGTGTGGCCCCGGGACTTCCATCTCTCCCTTCGGGACCTCAGGCATCCCGGCAGACACCTGGAGATACGCAGCCATGATCGGCTGCCGTCCCCTCTCCACAACTCACGCGGCGCTCATCTCATCTCAAACCCAGTTTTCCGTAGAGGTGTGGCCTCTTCAGAAGTGGGCGTGGCTTCAGAGTGGGCGAGGCTTCAGAGTGGGCGTGGCCTGTTTTCCGGCCAGCTGCCGGCCGCAGGTTGTTTACCCATTCTAAGGAACCTAGTTCCCAAGGAATTTAGTCCCCAACCTACTCAGCAATATGAAGAAACAAAGAAAATCCCCACCACAAGTGGAGGACAACAAAAACAATCTAGAACATTCTGTCGATACAGCTCACCTGAGGGATCTCTCTGACACAGAATTCAGATACGAAGTCATCAAGATGTTCAATCAACTCAATGAAACGGTCAGACAGACAGCCAGTAACACCACAGAAAAAATCGACAAATTACGCGAAGAAATGAGAGCAGAAATGTCACGATTAAAAGACTCCGTAGATGAAATGAGAAACTCAGTTTCTTCTCTTAAAAATAGAATGACCGCAGCTGAAGAGAGAATCAGTGAGCTGGAAGATCAGCTGCGCCAAGCCAACACGCAACAACAAACAGTGGCAAGGGACCTCAAAATAGCTTTTCAGAGAATCAGAGTCCTAGCAGATGATTCCAAGAGGAACAACATTAGAATCATGGGACTACCTGAAGCTCAGGGAAACAATCCCAATGAAAAAAACACCGTCAAACAAATCATTGCTGAAAAATTCCCAGAGCTCCGCAATGCAGCCATTCAGGTTCAAGAAGCCCGAAGGGTGCCAGCTAAAAGAGACCCCAACAAAAACACTCCAAGGCATATCATAGTTAGAATGATTGATGCTGCCAATAGAGACACAATACTGCAAGCAGCAAGAGCAAAGAAGGAAATGACATACAATGGAGCACCCCTTAGATTCACAGCAGACCTATCAGAGGAAACCCTGCAAGCCCGAAGGCAGTGGCAAGATATAGTCAAAAAACTCACTGAAATGAATGCTTCACCAAGAATACTCTATCCGGCTAAACTCTCCCTCAAAATCGAAGGAACAGTACACTATTTTCTAGATAAACAGCAGCTCAGGAACTTCATAGACTCAAAACCAAACCTAAAGCAAGGCCTAAAGGGGCTACTATAAGACAAGACAAACCTTACAACCACAACACACCCTACAGAAGATGACACAAAACCCCATAACCATACTCTCTCTCAATGTCAATGGTCTAAATTCACCATTTAAGAGACACAGAGTGGCAAAATGGATACAGAGACAGAACCCAACATTCTGCTGCCTACAAGAAACTCATCTCAACAGCCAGAGCAAACACAGACTCAAAGTCAAAGGATGGAAAACAATCCTGCAAGCAAACAGCCCCTTCAAAAAAGATGGGGTGGTCATACTAGTATCCGACAACATTAATTTCACATTGAAAAAGATTAGAAGGAACAGTGAAGGCTATTTTCTCTTCATCAAGGGATACATACAGCAGGAAGAAATCACACTCTTAAATGTATACGCACCTAATGAGGGAACAGCTAAATATCTAAAACAACTGGTAACAGATTTTAAGGAGGACATCGCTACCAACACAATAGTACTTGGAGACTTCAACATCGCCTTATCAACTCTGGATAGATCAACAAGAACAAAACCCAGCAAGGAATTATTGGCTTTGAAAGAAGAAATAGAAGAGAAAGGGCTAATAGACCTATATAGAGCTTTACACCCCCAAAAGAAAGAATACACATTCTTCTCAAGTGCGCACGGAACATTTTCCAAAATAGACCATGTCCTAGGACACAAAACATACCTCAACAGAATCAGGAAGATAGAAATAGTATCAGCCATCTTTTCAGACCATGACGCACTGAGGATAGAAGTGAATCACACACTGACACGGAGAACAAAATCAAACACCTGGAAATTAAACAACTCGATGCTGAACAATGAGTGGGTCAAGAACGAAGTCAAGGACGAAATCAAAAGATACCTGGAAACAAATGAGAATGAAGACACAAACTACCAGAACTTATGGGATGCAGCGAAAGCTGTATTAAGGGGAAAATTTATAGCTCTGCAAGCATATCTTAGGACTGTAGAAACGATGCACATAAACAACTTGACCTCACAGCTCAAGATCTTAGAAAAGGATCAACAGAAAGAGCCTAAATCAGGCAGAAGGAAAGAGATCATAAAACTTAGAGCAGAAATCAACGACATGGAAAACAAAGAAACAATCCGAAAGATCAATGAAACCAAGAGCTAGTTATTCAAGAAAATAAACAAGATAGATAAACCACTAGCAACACTCACAAAGAAACAGAGAGAGAGATCCTTAATAAATCGGATCAGAAATAAGAATGGGGATATCACAGCAGAAACTAAAGAAATTCAAGAGATCATCAGAGACTACTTTGAAAGTCTGTATGCCACGAAACAAGAGAACCTAGAAGAAATGGATAAATTCCTGGATTCCTATCATCTCCCAAAGCTGAAGCAAGAAGATATAGAGTACCTGAATAGACCTATTCACATCAAGGAAATTGAAACTGTAATCAAAACTCTTCCCAAAAACAAAAGCCCAGGTCCAGATGGATTTCCTAGCGAATTTTTCCAAACATTTAAAGAGGACCTATTGCCAATTCTTCTCAAGCTTTTCCAGGAAATTGAGAAAAACGGAAACTCTCCCAAACAGTTTCTATGAAGCCCATATCTCTCTAATACCAAAAGGAAACAAAGACACCACAAGAAAAGAAAACTACAGGCCGATATCCCCGATGAACACGGATGCGAAGATTCTCAACAAAATACTAGCCAATAGAATTCAACAACTCATCAAAAAGATCATACATCATGACCAAGTAGGATTCATCCCAGGGATGCAAGGATGGTTCAACATTCGGAAATCAATCAACATAATCCATCATATCAACAAAAGAAAAGATAAAAATCATATGATCATATCAATAGATGCAGAAAAAGCATTTGACAAGATCCAGCACCCATTCATGATGAAAACCATTGCCAAAATGAGGATAGAGGGGACTTTCCTCAATATAGTTAAAGCCATCTACCAGAAACCTACAGCAAACATCATCCCCAATGGGGAAAAACTGAGAGCCTTCCCCCTAAGGTCAGGGACGAGACAAGGATGCCCACTCTGTTCAATATAGTACTGGAAGTACTTGCAATAGCGATTAGGCAAGAAAAAGATATTAAGGGCATCCAGATAGGGAAAGAAGAAATTAAGCTCTCACTATTCGCAGATGACATGATACTATACTTAGAGAACCCTAAAACCTCTACCAAGAAACTCCTAGAAACAATAGGCTTGTATAGTAAAGTGGCAGGCTATAAAATCAATACCCCAAAATCCATGGCTTTCCTATATGCAAATAGTGAAAGAGAAGAAAGTGAAATGAAGAAAACAATTCCATTCACAATTGTGCCCCAGACAATCAAGTACCTAGGAATCGCCTTAACTAAGGAAGTAAAGGATCTGTACAAAGAAAACTACAAAACGCTACTTCGGGAAATAAAAGAGGACACGAGGAAATGGAAAAATATCCCCTGTTCATGGATGGGGAGAATCAACATTGTCAAAATGGCAATACTTCCCAAGGCACTGTACAAATTCAATGCAATCCCTATAAGGATACCCACGACATTCTTCAAAGAAATGGAGCAAACACTCCTGAAATTTATATGGAACAATAAGCCCCCACGAATAGCTAAAGCAATTCTTGGGAAAAAGAAAATGGGAGGAATCAACCTACCTAACTTCAAGCTCTACTACAAAGCAGTAATAATCAAAACAGCATGGTACTGGAACAAAGGCAGAGTTGCAGACCAATGGAACAGAGTTGAATATACTGACATCTCCTCCCAAACATATAATCATCTAATCTTCGATAAGGGGGCAAGAAAATTGAAATGGAGCAGGGAAAGCCTCTTTAATAAATTGTGCTGGCAAAACTGGACGGCTACATGCAAAAAAGTGGGCTCAGATCTCTGCCTAACGCCATGCACAAAAGTAAGATCGAAATGGATTTATGACCTCAATATCAGACCAGAATCCATAAGGTACATTGAAGACAAAGTTGGCAAAACTCTCCACGATATTGAAGTTAGTGGTATCTTCAAAGATGTCACGCCACTGGCCGAGCAAGTGAAAACAGAGATAGACAAATGGGACTATCTTAAACTAAGAAGCTTCTGCACCTCAAAAGAAACAGTGACCAAAATACAAAGACAGCCTACAGAATGGGAAAGAATATTCACCAAATACACAAGGGGTTGATATCAAGGATATACAAGGTACTGGTTAAACTACACAAGAAGAAATCACCCAACCCCATCAAAAAAATGGGGCGAGGAAATGAACAGAAACTTTCGCAAAGAAGAAATCCGAATGGCAAAAAGGCACATGAGAAAATGCTCTACATCACTAATCATCAGAGAGATGCAGATCAAAACAACAATGAGATATCATTTCACACCACAGAGACTGGCCCACATCCACAGGAACAAAAGCAACAGGTGCTGGCGCGGATGTGGCAAGAAAGGGACCCTCCTTCACTGCTGGTGGGAATGCAGGCTGGTCCAACCCTTTTAGAAAACAGTATGGACGATTCTCAAAAAATTAGAATTTGATCTCCCATTTGACCCAGCTATAGCACTCCTGGGAATATATCCCAGAGAGGCAAAAAGGTATAGTCGAAGTGACATCTGCAATTGTTTGATCATTGCAGCACTCTTTACAATAGCCAGAATCTGGGAAAAAAACTGAGTGCCCGAGAACAGATGACTGGTTAAAGAAACTTTGGTACATTTACACAATGGAGTACTATGTAGCTGTTAGAAAAGATGAAGTTATGAAATTTACATACAAGTGGTACTACATGGAAAGTATCATGTTAAGCGAAATGAGTCAGAAAGAGCGGGATAGACACAGAAAGATTGCATTCATCTGGGGAACATAAAGCAACAAAATGGGAGACTAACACCCAGGAATGGCTGAGATTAGTACCAGGAATTTTGCTCCATGACTTGAAGGCCAGCCACATGTGCTAGGTGAGAAGGAAGCTCAGATAGAGAAGAGAGCACCAAATAAAGGGTGTTGTGAAGACCCTCCCAGGGTGGGAGAGACATGCTAAAAGAAGTCTATAGACCAAACATGATTGCCACTCAATGCCTCTCTGGCAGAACACAGTACCCAAAAGAAGAGAGAGAGAACAAGGGGGAATGCTCTGCCACAGCGGCAGGGTGGGAAGGGGGGCGGGGGGGGATGGGGGGTAGGATGGATGCTAGGACCCGTGGTGGGGGAGGATGGGCACTGGTGGAGGGATGGGTACTTGATTATTGTATAACTGAAACCCAAGCACAAAAATTTGTAAGTCTATAAGTGTACTTCATGGTGTTTCACTAATAAAAAAAAATGATAAAAAAAAAATAAATAAATAAATATAAGATATTCTAAAAAAAAAAGAAGATCAGGCACAAGACAAGGGTGCTCACTCTCACCACTTCTAATCAATGTAGTATTTAGTGGAAGTATGTGACATAACATTTAGGCAAGAAATAAGATACCAAGGGCCTCAAGAGAGAAAAGGAAGAAGCCAAACTCGAACTATTTGTGGATGACATGATACTATAATTAGAAAGCCCTAAAGACTCTATCAATAAAAGCTCCTGGAAGCAACAGATTTGTGCAGTAAAGTGGCACCCTACAAAATTAATAGCAAAAGTCCATTGCTTTCCCTTATGCAAATAATGAAAAAAGAGATATTTAAAAACAATCTTACTCACAATTGTGCATCAAAAATCAAGTACCTAGGAATTCTTTCAACTAAAGGGGTGAAAGACCTATAGAAACACAAGTGCTACTCATGTATTGAAAAGATTAATATCACCAAAATGACAGTATTCCCCAAAGCAGTATACAGATTCAATGCAATCCCTATAAGGATCACTGTCACTGTCCTTCTGTTGTTTATTGATTTGCTCGAGCGGGCCCAGTAACATTGTGAGCCTTGCTACTGTGTTTGGCATATCAAATATGCCACAGGTAGCTGGCCAGGCTTTGGCATGCAGGCGAGATACTCTCGGTAGCTTTCTGGGCTCTCTGAGAGGGATGGAGGAATCAAACTTGGGTCAGCCATATTGGCTGAATGCAAGGCAAACGCCCAACCTGCTGTGCTATCACTCCAGTCCTGCTATGTTATGTGAGTATAAATTCAATTGGACACTATAAGGATATCCAGGACTTTTTTTTTTAAAAAAAAAAGAAACAGATCAAATACTTCAGAAATTTATATAGAAAATAAACTCCCCCCTGATAGCTAAAGTAATCCTCTGGAAAAAGAATATGGGAGGTATCACTTTCTCCAACTTCAAACTTGTTGTAAGGTGGTTGTAATTAACACACCATGATACTGGAGTTAGGTAGATCAATGGAAAAGAATAGGAAACCAGAGACATATCCTCAGGTAAATGGTGAGCTGATCTTTGAAAAAGGAGCAAAAAATATCAAGTGGATCCTCTTTCACAAATATTGCTGGGAAAACTGGACAGCCACCAGCAATGACCTCTTTCTAATGCTATGCAAAAAGTCAAATAAAACCAGATGAAAGACGTAGATGTCAAACCTGAATCCATAATTCACATAGAGGGAAATTTAGGCAAAGCTCTCTATGACATTGAAGCTAGATCCATCTTTAAGGATGAAGTGCCACTGACCAAACGAGCAGAAGAAAAGACAGACAAATGGGACTACATTAAAGTAAGAAGCTTCTGTACCACAAAGGAAATGATGATCAGAATACAAAGACAGCAACAGACTGGAAGAAAGTGTTTGCTCAGGACTCATCCAACAAAAGGCTAATATACAAGATATATAAAGAACTGATAAAACACTCAAGCAAATACAACCCTATCGAATAATTAGATATCACCTCATACCACAGAGACTGGCATTCATGAAAATGAACAACAACGAGTGTTGGCAAGGATGTGGAGGAAAAGGGACCCTTATTCACTGATGGTGGGAATTCCCTGATGTGTGTGTACAGTACATTTGGAAGACAATATGGACATTCCTCCAAAGACTGGGGATTGATTTTCCATATGACCCAGCAGTTCTAATTCTGAGATTACACCCAAGGGCTCATTAGCAGAAAAGAGAAAATTATGAGTTCACTAGAGCACAATATAAAATAGCCAGAATACAGAAACAACCAAATGCCATTTAATGTATGACTGGATAAATAAACTATGGTACATACACACATATACATATAGTACATATACATACAATACATAGAATACTTCTTAGTCATGAGAAATCAGCCATTAAAAATCATGTATTTTGCCGCAATATCAGACTCTGTGGAGTACCATATTGTCATGATGTTGACATTAAGTGACATCAAGTCACATAATGATGTTGACATTAACATTAAGTGACACCTAATCCAAAGTCAGAGGGAGAAGAATATACTCAGAATGATCTCTCTGGTATATGGGGTATAAAGAAGCCTCGCAAGGGAATATCAAATGCAGGATAACGTAGAAATGAAGAGCCGGAGAACTGTTCTTTACTGGGAAGTGTGGCACTGGGCAGGGGTGGGGAGATAAGGGAGGGAAGGAACACTAGAGCAATGGGGGAGGGCAAAGTACCTGTCAAGAAGGCAGGCTGGAGGGCAGGGTAACTGGGGACACTGTGAGGGCATTTGTGTTAGAACAATGTACACCTGAAAGCCATAGGTGTCTTTGTAACTCACAGAGCTTCAATTTTAAAAAGCTAAGAAAACAAAACTGTGGGGTCATGTGTGCTCAGGGGCCAAGGGGACACTTTCTCTGATACTAGACCAACGAGGTCAGTGCTAGGTTCTGGGGGTGCAGGGCTGCTCAGGCCCTGCAGTGCTTGGAGACCCTAAGGGCTGCAGACACCATGCGTGGGAGGCCACTTGTTGCCAGGGCTCAAACAAAGGTCCAATAGGTCCCTGATGGTTGTGCCATCTTCTGCCTCTTTGTGGATCTTCTCTTGTCACAGTGGGAAATAAAAGCAGAGAGATTAAGATTAAGTCATTAGGGTTAGGGACAGAAGGTGACGCTCCTCTCAGGACAGACAGGGTGCCCAGAATCACCTAATACTCAGGGCCTGAGAAGCTTCTGGGGCTAGAGAAACTGTTTCAGGGATTGTGCGGCCGACTGGCAGGGGTGATGCGAGCTCTGGGGAAGAGGCTTCCAAATGCGCCTGGTCTGGAGAACTCTATCTGCTGCAGTGTCATATTCTGAAAGTCGTTCTCAACCAGCTTCTGCTCTTCACTTTCCTTCTCTCTGCTTTTTAACCTGTAAAGTCAGTCACAGGAATTAGGCTCAGACAATATCCCACAGACCCTCCCAGCCAACTCTCCTAATTCATGCAAGAAGGCTTGAAATTTTTGAAAACATTAGACATTGACAATTGTCTCTTACCATGAGGCAATTTTGAGAGCGTCAGAAATTGGCCGGTGAGTGACCATAAGAAAACAATCACACAAAAGTCACTGGCCTCTGTCACCTGACTTCCTCGGCTATGTACATTTCAGGACTGTCAAAGACCTGCTACCCTATTCATGACTCCCTTTGGTGTAGATCCTGAGTTTCAAGACACTCTTCCATAAGCCCTACTGAGTACCATCACCATGGCCAATACTGTTGTACACCCGTGTCTGATAACCCAGCTCCATCACAGTTTTGCGAATAAGTTCACTATTTTATTTCTTATTTTTATTTTTGGTTTTGGGGGTCGTAGTCAGCAGTGCTGAGGAGTTACTCCTGGCTCTGTGCTCAAGGGATCACTCCTGGTGTTACTCTGGGAACCATATGCAGTGCCCAGAATCAAACCAGGGTCTGCTGCATACAGACAAGCTCCAAAAGTCCTGTACTGTTTCTGTGGTGCCAGTTATTTTTTATTTTGAAGTATATATGGAAACAGAGAACTATTTTATGGAAGTATTTTTGGGAATAATGAACTATTTATGGAACTTTAAATCTATTTATGAAAACAATAATAGAAGCCAAAGAGAAAGGATAGTTGGTGAGACAAGTTTGTAATTGATCCAATTCAATGCTTACAGAGGACTTTTGTGAATTAAATGAGCTCATGGTATGAAAGAACTATGCGTTTCCAGTGGTCTACTGCAATTTGTTTGCAGGGGGCAGCTGGGATATGTATAAAACTCCGAGGGCAGCCAGGGGGCCCCCCAGCGGCTCTTCTCCTAGCCACCCACATTAGGGGTGGGCCCAGGCCGCTCCCCAAGCCAGGGTTGCCCTGGCCATGGGGAAGATTGTGGAAGAAACGAGGGCCAAGCCAGTTGATTGATCAGATGCCGTTTATTCCATTCTCCCTATGTGCCTTCCCCGGTCTCTCTGAGCCTCCCATCCTAGTCTCACACTGCCTCTCATTCCTGTCTCCTGTCTCTCCCACTCATCTCTCCGTGCTCCATCTCACAGCCTGGGTTCTCTCTCTCTCTCTCTCTCTCTCTCTCTCTCTATATATATATATATATATATATATATATATATATCCACAGTGTTGCTTCTGTATTCTTGTACATTCTTCTCTCTGTCCTCCTTGCTATCCTCTCCACGGTCCATCATGCCGGCCTACTCTCTCTCCTCTCTCCAGCTCTCTTGCCTCTCCAATTCCCCAGCACTCTGGGCTGACACTGAACCCAGTCAGGTAGCCAAATCAACATAAGAATGCCCTCCTGAGGGCCCACCAAGTCCAAAGGGAAAACCACCTAAAAGGTACCAAAGCCCTTCCTGACTGCACAAGGGCAAAATACCTCCTAATGTGTTTTTCTCCTTTTCTCAGTCCAATAACTCTATCAACATCTCAATAGTTGTTGTTGTATGGACACAGTAAAAGATAACATTGAGGCTTGTAGGGCAGCTCTCCTGGAAACATCTTGCCACAGACTCAGACTATAGCACTCAGGCCAGATTAATCATTCCTAATCCTATCAGGGTGACTACATTTTGGATCATGATAGCATTTGTCCTTGACCAAGCTCTTAACTTACAGTTAAGAATTATGGCACTTTGGCCAGGCCCATCTCAATGCCAGGGTAGCACATAGTTTACCACTTGCCCTGGTTCCATCCAGTCCCTCATTGAAACCCTGCTTTTGGGGCACTAAGAAGTAAAGGAAGCTGAGGTTAGGTGAGAGAACACAGGAGGGAAGTATCACCGAGAATCACATTACAAAAGAATAGCATATACTGTCTTCTTGTGTCCATACAAAAAGGACATTGCTTTGAATAAACTATGCAAAGAACTTAGGGGGAAAAGAAAAACAATATTTACAAGTCAGCAGAGCACAGAGAAAGGAGCTACAAATAAACACAGAGTAAAGGGAGTATTGTGATGCGAGCAACCCAATAAACCTAAACTACCTGAGGCTATGCAGGAAAAACAAAACAGTGTTATCCTACAGGGATAACTCCATCCAAAGATGCTCAGGGACTGCTCCTGAGGATTCTCTTTGGATCATGGAATGATTGGGATGAAATCCTGGTTTCAATGCAGAGTGTATTCTCCGGATCTTTGAGTTATTTCTCCAGGCATAAATATTGCTTTTTTAATTTTGAGCCACATTTTTCATGGGGCTACTCCTGGAGAGAAAGGGATCATGTTGTTCCAGGGATCACAGCTTGGCCGCCTGCACCCAGTGCATGAGCTTAGCCCACTGATCTCACTCTTAAATCCAAATGCAAGACCTTGTTGGTGAAGAGGCATCTGAATCCCAATTAACCCATGACAATCGGGGGCTGCCAGATCCATATCAAGCAGCACTCAGGCAACATGAGCAACCATGAAACAAACCCATAAAAATCATGAGCTCTATCACAAAAACTATCTCCACTACCCACCTGTGAACTCTGATTATGGGCCCCTAGTCTAGTTCCCAGGAGACTGTCATCAAGGTAGACCCCTTCCCTGAATTCCTGCCCTGTAACACACACCTGCCCAGTGATACTGGGAGAGGACTCCTTCCCTTTGTAGTGGGCAGAAAATGCTCTTTCTCAGTGTTCCCTGGGCTGAGAGCCAGCGTGCCTCAGGAGGGAGGCACTGAGAATGTGCCTGGATGGGACTCCTGGTGCTGCTCATCTACTCTGATGCTCTATGTACTGAGGGGTCAGCGCGAGGGACAGAATGACCAGCCAGTCCTCCAGTGAGAACAGGGCAGCCTGGACAGACACAGAGTGTTCTGAACCCCTCAAAGGGAAGGAATAGACACACTTCTAGTTCTCACTTTACATTCTTATAATCAGACAGAGAATGAATTATCATCAAAGTAGAATAAATGAGGAAAGCATAGGAGAAACAAAATATTTTGAGAACCTAAAATATATTTATTTATTTGCATGAGAGTGAAATATTATCCATTTTGCCAATATAGAAAATGTGCATTAGATGTTAATTCTTTACTATCTCATTTTTATCAAGTGGAGCCTCGCTTGGCATAACTGAAATGGAGGGAACTTTGTATGTCTAAATATTTGTGGAATAAATGAAGGCTCCTTCTCCGGTTCTCAGAGCACCAAGGTGAGAATTTACCTTGCAAAAATGCTGCAACGCAGACCTCAGGGGCTCCTCAGAGGCTGGTGTTGGGCACTTTTAGGTGGTCCTGACAGAGGAGTGATACATGGCAACACCAAAGGAATTAAAGACTAGGAACAGAGTTTTTAGTAGTCCAGGAAAATGGCTGCTATGCTACATTAGAGAAATAAGAAAACTGAAACTTCACACATTATTTTTTCACTGCAAAGGATCCAAAATTATTTACATCATGGGGTTTGACTTTATCTGATTCATTTCTTGTTTTATTTTGGCACCGTTGGCCACCATGATGGTGCTCAGGTGCCTACTGGTTGTGTGCTCAAGGATCTGGCCTGGTGAGGCTCAGAGGGCCTGGGGCTATATATAGCTTGGGTTGTCCACACAAAAATCAAGTGTTCTACCTGCTGTGGCACCATGAATCTTGTATTTAAAGAACACAATCTGGAATGTTAAGCGTATGAAATGTTGTGGTGTTTGGGGTGGTAGAGTTTGTGGGTAAATATTTTTTATAAATCTTTCTCTATTATGTGCTATATTTAAATATTAGAATATATGATAATATTGGGCTGGAGCAATTGCACAGCGGTAGGGCGTTTGCCTTGCACGCAGCCAACATGGCCGACCCGAGTTCGATTCCTCCGCCCCTCTCGGAGAGCCCAGCAAGCTACCGAGAGTATCTCGCCCGCACGACAGAGCCTGGCAAGCTCCCCATGACGTATTTGATATGCCAAACACAGTAACAACAAAGTCTCCAATGGAGACCTTACTGGGCCCCCTCGAGCAAATCGATGATCAACGGGAGGGCCTTTACTTTACTTTGCTTATAACAATATTATATATATTTTGTTTGGAGGTCATACCCAGTGAAGCTCAAGATTTATTCCTGGTTCCGTGCTCAGAGAGCATTCCTGACTCCTGGAGTGAGTCAGGGGGTCCTATGTGATCCTGAGGATTAAACAACGTTGTTCGTTTACAAAAGGAGCACCTTACTTTCAAAGTAGTGCTGTACTATCTAACCATATTTTCTATATTTTCTTCAATGACTGTGTAGAGCTGATAGGCCCAGATGGAAATCAAAGTGACACAACGAGATCGGAGAAGTCTATCCAGCTCCATGTCTTGCCCAGGAGATGTGACGGTTGGTGCTGTGGGTGTTAGGAAAAGCTAGAGTGCGATAGTGGGCACTGCACCGCAGGAAGGGGCAGGTTCTTTCTTACCTCATCCCCATGATGATCACGGCAATCACCAAGATGAGAATGCAGATGCCTGCAATGCTGCCCACGATGGTGAGGATCAGCTGAAATTCTGGAAGGGAGAAGGGAAGATAGGATACCAGCAGCCGGCAGTCCTGTTCACCACCCAGGCACCTGAATTCCCAGGGTTCTGGCTGAGGATTCAAGGGGTTCCAGGGCTAGACTGGCTTGTCAGCCCATACCCTGCTCTGGAGTTCACCCCCACCGCAACTGCATCTTTAGAACTCAAGCAGAAGAGGTGGACATGCAGAGAAAAAAAAAAACAGGACTGGGAAGGAGAAAATGAGAGGACTTTCTTGGACCTCATGTGGGGTGGGTCATTCGACGTGCACATCTGCTCTTAACTTCCTCCCTACCCTTCATTCCTGACTTCCTAAGTTGAGGAAGTCGATATGGAGTGCCTAAGCGCCAAAAGGCCATAAAATGGCACTAATAGAGTGGGCAGAAAGAGTGTATTAGCACTCACCCTGTTCTGGATCTGATCCATCTTGTGCTACTGAAACGGCTATAGATGGAGTGTAAGTGCATCATGCCCAGGGGATGGCAAACTCAGAATGTGGGAGTGTGAGAGCCTGTCAGTAACTCTTGTGTGGGTTGCATGTTCCACAGTCATAATACAGACATATTGGTTAAAATATAACGCTGTTAAATTGAATCTTACTGTTTCTCTCTACTTTCTACATCTCACTTACAGTTTTTAAAAACTTAAAATTAAGCATGTAACTTGAATTATACTTCAATTAGACCGTGTTAGACAAGACTCGTTGTCTCTTTGTGCTGCTTACCACTATCTGTCACCTCAAACCTGGATTCTTGAGGCTGCTCAGTCTGGCAAAGACTCCAAAGTTCACGCAACCCAAAGCTTGCTCTCCCTTGTGAGGGTGGGGCTCACAACTCCTGGTGCTGAAGCTAATTCCCAGGGGCTATTCCCAAATGCTCAGGAAAACTTTCAATACTGAGTTTCAAACCTGGGACTCCTGCATGCAAATAAAGCACAACAGTCCATTGAGACATCTCCCTGGTCCCAAATCTCTCATTTTTAGGCGCGAACATTAAGAACACAAAAGCAAGAAAGACTTAACAAATATATCCTTGTTCCTGAGAGAGCAGTCAAAGGGTTCGAGCTTTGCATGCAGGAGACTTGGGTTGAATCCCCAGAAATACACTGTGCCCCAGGCAAACGTGGACTGGAGCTCCACACACCCTAGATTTCCAACCAAATTCAGCATTGTAATAAATTAAGTCAAAATACTTTTTATTCTATTTTTGGGGGTGGAGAGAAGTTTCATCTGGATGTGCACAAGATGCAACCCCTTGAGTATATTCCTGGCTCTGTACTCAGGGATTATTTTTGTTGGGGCTTAAGGGACTATTTGTGGTGGCAGTAATTGAACATCGATAACTGTGTGCAAGGCAAGCACCTTACCCACTGTACTCTCTCTTTGACCCCAAACAAGTACTCATCATCAGTAGCATTGTGGTAGTTTTGGAAGCAAATAGAAATGTTTCCTTCATGTTTGATTGGTTTTTTTTGTTAAATATGTAAATTGTAAAACCTATCAACCTAAAATATAAGGACAGAATTGCCAGGTCTGGTGTGTGTGGGTCTTGGAAAGAATGAGGCAAGAGCATTTGTAATCTGAAAAAATGAAAGAACTGAAGATAAAGGCAGATGGAGTCTTTAAATGTGTGGTTCTGGCACTACTCTCTCAATCATTTTTGTGATTCACTGGTCCACTGTCCTGCCAATGCAGAGAGTTGATCGTTAATTGATACTAGAGTAAATGAATAGCATGTCAGGACGCTCTTCTCTGTCAGAGACATGCAGGTGAAACTAGCCAACCTCAGCATGAGCTCAGTTCATTCCTGTAGTTGTATCTCTGCTGCCTGTTACCTGAAGGTGGCAAGGGTGGCCTGACCCCAAAGTCAAGGTATCAATTTTCTCTTTCTTTTGGGAGTGAAGTAGAACTCTGACTTATGAATCATTTCTAAATGTGCCCAATGTTTCTCAAAGGCTTGATAAACCCAGAATTTCATACTCACTGTCTTGACAGTTCACTCCGCTGTAGCCAAATGCACACCTGAAACAAGAGTAAGGCATGGGAACCACGATCAAGGTCAAGGGACACTGAGGTGGGCGTGGGATTCCCACCCCTACTTCACTGACTTCTTCCGTATCCCACTCCCGCTCTTCTCCCTCTTTCCTTCTCTTTCCCCTTCCTTCCATTATTTCACTTCCTTCTCCCTGGTAAGCATCCTCTATGGAGGTTGGAAGAATACCACTGCACAAGTCCATGAGACAGCCTTTACACCTAACTATTTGGGGGAATCCTCTGACCTCTAGGGTTCAAGAAGGTTCAGCCACTAAGGTGAAGCTAAACCCAGGAATCTGGGGCATGCAGGCTCCCAGTGGGGTACTATACATTCCCGGCAGTGTGGTCTAGGAGGCATTAGCTAAGTGCTTCCAAGCACAAAGAGAAGGTGCAAAATCCATCGATGATAATAATGATGTCTCCCCTGTTCCACTCTTTTAATTTAGTTTTCAAACTACAGTTATTCATAATTGGGTTTCAGGCATACAGTGTGTCAACACCAATCCCTTCACCAGTGTCCACTTCCCTCCACCAATGGCTCCTCTTTGCCCCCACACACCAGTCTGCCTCTGCAAGGGTCACTTTAAAAAAGATATGCTACATTGTTGTTTTATTACTGCTACTGATAGGGTCTGTACGTAACACTTTACCACCTTCCAGCACCGAGGTCTCCTCCCAGTTGGACACTTCCCTCCACCAGAGTCATTGCCCTTCCCTGTCCTCTCCCCACCACCACCAACAACCCCAGACAGCTTGTGTCCCACTGAAAATCAGTTCTCACATTCTTTCTTTCCGTTGTCTCGGGCATTTCGTATTCCACTGTTATATTTCTTTATTTCCCACAAAGGAGAGAAATAATTCTGTGCTGACTCTCTCCCTCTGATTAGTGTCAATCAGCATGGTACTCTCCATTGTCCTTCCATATATATTTTGCTCCCCTTTTTCCTCGTGCCAAAGTCCTGATTTAAACCCAAGCATTCTCTGCAAGCTCTATCCTATTGGCCTAGCTTTAATTATGGAAAGAATAAAAGATATAAATAGTCTCTTACTTTTGACAGATCCCGTTTCCATCTTCCATGTAGTCTGGCAGGCACACACACTGAGAAAGTTCTGTGGTTGCATTCCACTGGCAATGCTTGTTGAATTTTGAGGTGCAGCTTTGAGGACACGGATCAGCTTTGAAAACACGGACATGTCTGGGTAACTTGCACACAGCCTCTGCAACTCTGTGTGCAAAGACACAGCCTGATAGATCTTTACTGTGATTTTTCTAGGTTTTCACCTGGACATATGTACTGAGCCCACCTTGTGCCCCCATGGGCCCAATAGGCTGCGCCCCCTCACCCCAGACCCCCAGTTGGGCCTGATGTGTAAAGTCAATATTCAGATTGTTTGGACTCTGAGACGCATGTGGACCCTTAAGCCAAGTTTGCATGTTGGAACTGTGAACAGAGAAATAATGGAGTTGTAAAGAACATTTGGGAGGCAGTAGAACACTTACGAACACATCGAGAGGCTTGTGGGTGAGGCCTGTACATTCCGGGTTTGCAAACACATACCAAATTATCAGTGCAGTTGTTGTCATTCTTTATACAGCCATAATAATCACACATATCTTGCGCTAAAAGGAACCAATAATTTATTTGTAGATTTGGCAGGACACTGAAGATATATTCACTTGTGGAGCGCTCCATTGTTGTTACAAATATCTTTTATTAAGTCCTTAGGAATTAACCAATGGAAGTTGAGGATTCTGAAACACACTTCTCAGTCCTCTCTTCCGTGACGCTACCTTTACAGTATTTAAGTCAAATTAACTAATTCCAAATGAGGCACACTATTGTTCAAGTTGAGATCTCTTTTACACCTAGTCTGCTTGGTTTCAAAGAGACACAATAGCTACAGAATTTTGAGCCCAACATCCCCAATCTCTCTAGAGTTACCCACTTCAATCCATAGTAAGTTTCATTGAACAACCCATAATCCAGACAGAAGCTCCACGGGAATTCTAGGGTTTAAGTAACTAAAGACAGCATCAGAGGAAAGTCTTGTCTAAACCTTGACAGACAGAGAAGACTTGAACAGGAAATGGAGAGGCAAAGTTTGTATAAGGGGAATAAACAAAATGTAAAGGGAATCAGAGAATTCTTGTCAAGGAACAGAAGAGCTGTCCTTGAGCTCGAAAGTGATGAAATTGGGAAGAAAGAAGTAGAAGACAATGGAGAATTCTTGGCACTGCTATTTATTGGTTATGAGTTCTCAGTTCAGTCATTGACCACTGGAATTCTAAGTTTCCTCCAACGCTAAGTGGAACTAATAATTCTAATTAGACATGCTTATTGTAAGAATTGTATGAGCTAGCATAAAAATAAATTTATACCAGGGAAGCCTCAACAGCCAATTTTTCATTTATTCATGGACTGGTATAGCAGAATTTGAATGACAAAGTAAGGCCAGTGACTATTGCCCTATAAGCCCCAAAATTTTTGGTAAATTTTAATACAAAACTCAGCACATGGAAGCTATTTTTTTAAATTTTTTTTCATTAATGAAACACCTCGAGGTACAGTTTTAGACTTACAAATTTTTGTGCTTGTGTTTCAGTTATACAATGATTGAGTACCCATCCTTACACCAGTGCCCATTCCCCACCTCCAATGCTACCTGCATCCCTCCCACCCCCCCCACCCCCACATACCACCCCACCCCTTGTGGCAGGGCATTCCCTTTGGTTCTCTCTCCTTTCGGGTGCTGTGGTTTGCAAAAGAGGCACTGAGTGCCCAGGATGAGAGATGCATGCTGAAAATTGACTATGGAAGATATTTTTAAGAACTTAGAGCCAGAGAATTATCACAGGATTATAGGCACTTACCTTGCATATAGCCAATCGTTGTTCAATTCCCAGTACTACATATTATTCCCTGAGCACCAAAAGGAGTAATCCCTGAGCATAGAGCCAGTAGTAAGACAAAAGTACCACCATGTGAGACCCAATACCCCCCACCCCAGTTCTTAGTATTTTATCCTTGAGCAGGTTAGAAGACCTTAGGGATAAAATGAATCTGAAAGCAAACTGGTAGGGATTGTTAAACACCAGAAGGTAGAAAAGATATGTGGGTCCTTTCCTTTATTACCTGCCTTTCAAAAATGCTTGCAAGGAAAATTCCAGCACAAGACATTCTATGTTTTCTGACACAGAAGAGAGAATCTGACTTTGGAGATTAGCAGATCTGGAACAGATTCTTTTCTCTTAGTTTGAAGTTTCTCATTTCCTAGTGCTAGCCAGCTCTTGCTCTTCTGGCCTATGTCATCTGATATTTGTCAGTGTATCTGTGTAGACTCATCTGTCATCAGAGTGGACAGATGCTGAGAGGAGATGTCAAAGATCCTACTCAGAGCTGATAACCAATGATTTTAAATATGCCAGGGCTAATGTCCAGGTCACACTAAGGAGAGCCTACAGGGAGACACTACTAAGCACACCAGCTCTGTCTAAAGGAGGCTCTGGGCGTTTCCAGCTGTTGACGACTCTGAGTAGTCAGTTTCCATGTCAATGGGGCACCTTCATGTCCTCACACAAGATTAATCAGGCCAAAAGTAGATTGTGTAATATTAATGGTTTAACTTTCATAGTGGGCTTGGGATCTCCAAGCCTGCTCAGACCAGGACTGGGCTTGATCCACCCAGATCCCCCATTTTCCAGTAGTCAGGGAATTACACCTAAAAACTTCCCCCGATGCCATGAAATCCCATCGATGGCCAAGATCCAGAGACTATAAAACAAAGTTACTGGAAGCGCGCAGCCGCATACACGGCTGGCTGCGGGACCTCTTATAGTTTAATATCCTCGAAGAACCCAGCAAACTACCGAGAGTATCCTGCCTGTATGGTAGACCTTGGCAAGCTCCTGTGGCATATTCAGTATGCCAAAAACAGTAACAGTGATGTGTCTCATTTCCCTGACCCTGAAATAGCCTCCAATATGGCACTGTTGGAAGGATAAGTAAGGAGAGACTGCTAAAATTCCAGGGGTAGGACAAATGCAGACATAACTGGTGCCTACTTGAGCAAATCGATGAATAACGGGATGACAGTGATATAGTGATACAGTGAACTTTCATGGCAACACTTTCCTCTCCCAGGAATGGAGATTGTCACTTGCATGGCCTTTTATTCTGGACCAGATTCTGACTCGCAGAAGACACTGATCAACAGATAGAAGTGATGGGTTCCTTGGAAGACAAGCACCCAGTAGCTTCAGAAAGAAGAGCAGGCCTTGAATCAAGATGGAATTTCTTATAAAGGGAAAGACATAGTTCCATGGCAAGAAATTTAGATATGAAAACAGTCCAACTGGTAAGAATTTCAAACACAAAATGATGCAGCTGCAGATGACTCTTGCGAGACTGAAACAGTTGAAAAGTTGGTGTAGAGGGTCATGGAATTTAAAAAATGGCATGTTTACACAGATGGCGTTTAGAAGAGAATCATAAACATAAAATGATAAAATACTCCACTAATGAAAGAATATTTAATATGTGACTCAGGATAGATGCCAAATGAGCTCAGACTTGTCACAAACAGGCTGCCAAAGTAGAACAAATAGTAGAGGATTAAAATAGTGGTGTGTGAACGTACCGTGTGTGTTTGTGTGTGTGTGAGAGAGAGAGAGAGAAGGAGAGAGAAAGAGAGAGAGAGAGAATTTTATGTAATATTGATTGACAGATGGGCTGGGGCGATAGCATGGCAGGTATGGTGTTTGCCTTGCATGTGGTCAACATGGCTGACCTGAGTGCAATTCCTCCACCCCTCTCAGAGATCCCAGCAAGCTACCGAGAGTATCTCACCCTCATGGCAAAGCCTGGCAAGCTACCTGTGACGTATTCGATATACCAAACACAGTAACAAGTCTCACAATGTTACTGGGCCCGCTCGAGCAAATCGATGAACAATGGGAGGACAGTGACAGTGATTGATTGACAGGTAACATGATAGAAACAGGGGCATAGTACAAAGACACTGTCAGCTTTGCTGAAAAAATTTTAAATGTTTGATTCCAAGTCCTCTGTTTACACAGAATTTTTGTGAAATCTTGAAGACAAATGGTACTGGGAAATTACAAATAGAATTTGTCTTTACTTTCAAAAAATTTTTTTACAATATGTATCAGGAGCTCATAAACATCTGAGAGCAGAAAAGTAGCAGTCTAGAGGAGGACTCATGGAGGAAGCAAAAGAATGATGAGGCGGGAAAAATTATGATAGAGAATGGAGGGTTTGAATGAGGAGAACTTTAAGATGGAAGGAGAGACCTCGACTGATAGTACAGTGAGTAGGTGCTTGCTTTTCAGGAGAATTACCAGGTTCTATCCCTGGCACCACATATGGAGCCCTGAGCCCTATCATGATTGATCCCTGAACACAGTGCCAGGCGTAAGCCCCCAGCACTGTCAGATGTGGAACAAAAAATTTGAAAAGGTAAAAGAAGAGCCAGAGGGACAGTTCAGCAGGTAGGAAGCTTGCTTTGTACATGGCCCACCTGGGCCCCGATACTCGGCATGCCATATGGTTTCTCAAGTGACACCAGTACTAATTTATGAATACAGAGCAGGAGTAACCCCTGAACATTTCAAGGGGTGGTCCAGAAAACAAAAGAAAAAAGAAGAGAAGGAAACCAGTGTCAAATGTCACTGAATAGTCCAATATGTTGTTCTCAAGAGCAGCCTTAGGGTTTGGCTGCAGTGCCTGAGAACCAGCTGTATTAGGTTCCTCCAGAGCTGGCCCTGCCAGGTCACTAAGAGATGAAGAGATTTTTTTGAGTGTCAGGGAGCTTAACAGTCTCACTGTGACTGGGAACTGCAGCCCCAGCATCCATTTAGTCCTGCCCTCCTGTAGCCAGAGCCCATCACCACGGCCCACCACACTGCTCTTGAGCATGTGGATTGCTCTGACCATAAGGACCATTGTTGGATGTGACATAAGAAGACCTCACAAACACCTGGAATCTAAATTCCCCCTCTTGCAACTTAGAAAACCCTTTTGCACTAGCAAGCTGGAGCACGTAGGATGGTGTGGAGCAGAGAAAAAACATCCAGCTGTGCCTTCTTTGGCGCCGTCTGGCCCAGTTGGCCCACCCAGCACCCAGAGCCAGAGTCTCAAGGGAGCCCAGTAGAAATCAGCCTAAACTAGACCAGCAGGACCACCTGGCTGAGCCACATCCAAATTCTGACCTGCAGAATTACGTAACCACAATACAGAAATGGTTGGAAAGCCACACATTTTGGGATGTCCTGTGACCCTGCCCACACCCCCAAATACACCTCTTCTCTGGGCCTGTGTATGAAAGCATAGAGAACCACTCGAGGGAAAGCTTTCTAGTCTCATGTGTAAACTAGAGATTGGTATCCGTCCTCAGGTCCCCTTTTCTTCACCATTCCCTGTACATACTGTCTTTTCCCAGACCACTTTCCTAGTTGGCAGATATGTATGGTCAGTTTGATGCCTTGGGAGGTAGTAGGAAAGAGATTCAGAAATCCCAGTGAGAACAGAAATGGAGGAAGAAATTTCAAGACATCTGTGGATTTAGCTATCTGTTCCTGCTGTCTCCTACTCACATGGGCTGAGTTGTATACAGAATGGTAGGCAGGCTTGGAAAAATTATTTTATACTTACCATCGTATGATGTAAAAATTGTGGAATAATTAACTGCCTCCATAATTATTTCACTCACATTATTTGCCATTAGCGTGGTGTTATTTTTGAAAATGTTCACTACTGTTACTTCCACAGTCTCTGCAGCCCGCGTGCCATATCTTGGTGAAGTAGATGGGCTAAAAGTGAAAGAAAGTCATCACTTGGTATAATGAATGGAGAGATCAGCAAACAGGTCTTCAAACTGACCCAGACTCCCAAATATTCCAACTCTAGTCCTGAATTAATGGTCTATCTCCACATTGGGGCCTTCTAATGGAGTTATAGTAAGATGGTGTTTGACAAGGCTAAAGATCTCTATTCGATATGCAATCCATATCTACTTGATATTTAAGACCTCTGATAGATAGAACAGTGTCCTGTTGTAGAATATTAAGTTTTGTAACTAGAATCCTGGAAATGTTTAGAAGTAGGGCATGTGGGGTGTTGAGACCCATAGTAGAGTGAGCAGGGCATTCGCCTTGCATATGGTCAATCTCGGTTTGATCTCCAGCATCATGTATGGTACTCTGAGCACTGCCAGGTGTGATCCCTGAGATTTGAGCCAGGAGTTAACCATGAGCATAGCTGGCTCTAGCCTCCAAACAAACAGGGGCCACAGTGATAATACAGTGGACAGAGTTCTTGCCTTGCACGCAGCTAACCAGAGTTTTATCCTTGGTGCCCTCAAAGATCCCCTGAGCCCTGCCAGGACAAATCCTTAAGAGCAGAGAAAATAGTAACCCCTAAGAACTGTGGGTTTGGTCCCAAACATAGCAAAATAAACAAAACAATCACGACCAAAAAGTGGGACATGTACCATTTGCTATAGTAAGCTATAAAAAGTAGGGTTCTTGTGAATTGTTGAATCTTAGCCTTGTACTTTGGAAGACTCAGTGGAGAGTGCTCCTGAACAGACAGGGAACAGAAACAATTCAGACAGAATTTGGGTCCCTCACACAGAAGGAACTGAGTGTCTGGTGCTGAGTGAAGTCAGTCAGAGGGACACAGATTCCGAAGGATATCTCCTATGTAGGATATAAGCAGCATAAAACAGGGAGTAATGGAAAGCCAAAAGCAGCAGTATGTAAGAATGGTGGAATGTAAAAACCAAACTGGGCTTTCCATGGCAGTGTGATGTGGGAGGGCTGGGGGAGGTGGGTGCTGATGTGGGCAGGGGGATGATGGGGGACTCTCAGACAGGGGTGGAGGGAAACAGACTCTAGTGGGGATGGCATCGTGGGGTTGAAATGTATTCACTTAACACTATCATTGCCTACATAGTAAGACTGTAAATCAACAAAAAATGAATCATTTTTTAGAATAGCACTGTAGTAGCACTTTCCACCCATTGTTCATTGATTTGCTCGAGAGGGCACCAGAATGTCTCACAACAATTTGTGAGATTTGTTGGTACTGTTTTTGGCATCAATATGTCACAGGTAACTTACCAGGCTTTGTCGTGTGGGTAAGATACTCTCAGTACCTTGTCAGGCTCCCAGAGAGTGGAGGTGAAATAGAACCCAGGTCGACCGTGTGCAAGGAAAACGCCCTACTGGCTGTGCTATTACTCCAGCCCATACTTTAGAATAAAATTAAAAAGACTTATTTGGTTTGAAAGTCACATCCAGCTATGTTCAGGGTTTCCTCCTGGTTTTGTGCTCAGGGTCATTCCAGGCTGAATCTTGGTGATCACATGTGAGGTCAAAGATTAGACCTGGGTTTGCCATGAGCAAGGTAACCAATTTAACCCTGACCCTCGTACTACATTTTTGGTTCCTCAGCTTGAAAATTTTTTTAAAAACATATATTTTAACTTTTATTTATTTTCATAAGGTATTTTATATATCTTTTGGTCACCCACCCAGCAATGCTCAGAGATTACGCCTGCCTCTGCACTCAGAAATTACCTCTGGCAATGTTCAGGGGACCAAAGGATGCGGGGATTGAACTCTAGTCGGCCCATGCCAGGAAAGTGCTCTGCTAACTGTACTATTTAGTGCAATTGTCCATAAGTTAGTCATTTTGTTTCAAAATTTCCTGCCATGATGCACTTATGCCAGGATTTGGAGGTGGTTGTGGAGTGTGCACACATTGAGAAAGCGGCACTAGATCTATTGAAAAATGACTCAAAATCCATGGCATAATTTCGCAAAGGAGCTGAGATGCCAATTGTGATTCATTTAAAAAAAATCTAGTAGTATATGATCCAGTTCAGGCAGCAAAGGATTGCATCCATGAGAGCTGAAGGAAACACGGGAGAAACAGTGTACACAGTGCCAAAAAGAAAACGAGTATGTAGCCGGGTAGCCAATCACAGGCAGCAGCCTCTGCCCCATAGTTACAGACTTCCAACCTGGGCCGGTGTGCTAGCAGAGGCAGGACTGTCCGGAGGGCTGAGCCTGACCACCTCTTCTCGACGTGGGCCAGGTCGTGGCGTTCTGACTCTGCCAGAGAACTCAGGGGAGATGGGAGGAGCCCGACCACAGCAGCTTACCTGACTTTGTAAATGACGGTCTGTCCATAGTCAGGATCCCTAAATACTTCTGCAAACTGTAGGGAAACACAGATTCAATAACAACTCAAAGGGCTGGAGACCTGACACTGTGTCATGGTTAGAACATGGATCGAATATATCTTTAGGCTCCTGAGTCTAGATTTATGTGGTTCACCACAGCAAGTTACTGCTGACCAGTGACCTCTGGAAGCCTCAGCAGCAGGTCCTTACTGCTCAGCTGCATCTAGGGGTTAGAGGGTCTTTCTGAGCCTTGGGTTCAGGAAGCTCAGGGTCAGCATATCTCAGAATTATTCCTCCCAGGTGCTCATTTCCCCAAGAGGGGACACAGTGTCAGTCCCCAGAAGGATCAGCACTGCCTCTGCCTGAGTGGGTCTGCAGGATACACAGTGCTCTCAAGCCCAGGTAGTCTCTGCTCTGAACCCATGAAATAGGATCCCAGGAAGGACAGACAGAAGACAGCGTGACAGGTACATTGGTTCTCAAGAACCAAGCTATTTCCTTTCTATTTCTGTTCTGAGTGGTGCAGGAGTGGAGTGTGGAGTGACAGGGGCTACTCCCAGTTCAGTTCTCAGGGTCACCGCTTCCACAGTGCTCAGGAGATAAGCAGTGCTGGGGATCTAATCTGCAGTTCAGTCCGGTGGGCTGTGATCCAGCCCCAAAAGTAACACAATGCTGTAAGAGTGCCCCAAATGGTGAGTGGATCTGATTAAAGCAATGACATTTTAAGCTTCAAGATATGAAAAAATGGAAATGAAATGAAACTTTGTTCATTTTGACATTTTTGATAGTGAGGGTAAAATTATCTTACAAAAGTTTAAAGTGATGTTAAATTATATGGAGTGCCTCTTTCAGACACTTTTTTGATTTGTTCACATTGTTGGCTTGGGGTCTGAAGGGTGCTCAGGGCTTACTTCTGCTTCTGTGCCCAGGTGTCGCTGCAGGTGGGACTCAGGGTCCAGAAGTGACACTGGGATGGAAGCAGAGTCAAGTACAAAATGGCTGCATGAAAGGCAAGTGTGTATCTCCTATAGCATCTCTGCAGCCTCATCTACACTTTGTTTTAAACCAGACTGGTGTAGAAATTTAGTCAGCTTTGAATGCAAAAAGGAAACAACTTTATATTCACTTTCCTCTTCAACAGTGGAAATCATTTATGTTAAAACATCATTATCTTTGCCTGCCCGTCTAACTGTAAGCTAACCAAGGTGTAACACAAGTGAGTCACGGTGGCTCAAACTCCTGAAGGACCTTTGCTGTGCTTGCGATACTCCTCGCGGTGCAGGAACATGGGGAGACTCATTATTCCTGGGGAAGGGCTTCGAAGAACTGAGCCCGGGGCCTTGCACCCACCAATGAGGGTGAATTTCCTTAATCTGCACAATGGCACCACTGTTTGGGGCTGTGCCCTTGGGATGCCAGCTCAACACTCTGCATCTCAGTGATAGAAGGAAGAAGACTAGGAGAAGAAGCCTGGAAAATACTTACAAAATTAGTGATGTCAAAATGTAAGTCTTGATAAGCCATGGATCCTTTATCTTCCAAGTCAGGTATATTTACTTCTTTCCTTGTAATTGTTCCAGGGAACACTTTCCCTGAAATTATTTAAAGTTGAGAATAATTTCTGTTTTGTTGAAACATAGACCATTTTTCAAAATTTAAAACGTTATATGAAGAAATGGTAGAAATTTTGGAAGTACTAAAAATATTACCACACTACCATTTAATTGAATATGCACATTTTCACTCTTGGCCTTTTCTTTCATCTCTATTTTTCCTTACATGGTTTACATTATTATAATTCCAAATCATTGTGAATCTTCAAGTTCATTACTACTAAATAATCAGTTTTCTAAATCTTATACACTCTTTATAAATATCTATTTGAAAGGGTAAAATATTATGTGAAGCATGGCTTTTTTTCACTGATGTAGTCATTTTGTCGTGTTGAATTTCAAACTTTTAATTGTTTTAAAGGAAAAAAATTTTAAGTTTACTGTAGTATCTCCCAGTAAAGTCCTTTGTGGTCATCTACTCAGAGTTTAAAGGTGTGACCACACTAGGCCTTTGCCACAGCTCCCGTGCCTGACCAAGACTCCGTACTTGCTTCCTAAAAATTACCTGCTCTGGCACAGGGGGATGTTTCTCACACTGTGTACTTGAGTGATCCTTACACTTTGTCAGGGCTTGGACATCTGTCATTTTTGTTTGATCCCCATGGAAATGTTGTCTGGAACAGGGAAAAGAAGGTACACAGAACGACAGACCTTTGGAGCCCGCCTCCTCCTTCTGACCTGTCTGTCCTTGCCTTCTGGGTGCCCCCAGGTCTCTGCTCTCTGCCTGGCAATCCTGGTTGCCTCCAAAGTTCCCTCCACCCCCAATACTCTGGGAACACTCTTTTTGTTAGCTTTTTACTTTTTCTTTGTTCTTATTTTTTGTTATACCCAGCAGTTTCAGGCTTATACCTGGCTCAGTGCTCAGGGATTACTCCTGGCTGTGCTTGGGGAAACATGGGGGATCTGGAGATGAAACCCGGGTGAGCTGCATGCGAGGAAAATACCTTAAACTGTGAGCTATCGCTCTGCCCTCTGGGAGCTCTTTACAAAAAATAGTGTTCAGGTCTAGTTTTTGTTTTTGTGTCAAAGAATCAACTCCAGAACTGACCTGCAGAACTTCGGGTCACATGTTATGTTGTTATTGGTGTTTTCTAGTCTGCCTTAGTTATGAGATGCAGCTCTGCAGAGATTGCCCTCCATTTGTGGACCTACACTGGGTGGTGCTCGTGGGATACTCCAAGCTCGGTGCTCTTAGTTTTTCCTGGTTGTATTCAGGGACCCACATAGTGTAAAGTCTGGAATGGGAAATGGCCTTGTGCAAAGCAAGTGCATTACCCGTGCACTGTCTGTCCATAGACTCACCACTGACACTTACCTTCCTGACACCTGGTTTGATTGTAGTAATACCCCTCTCGACACATGCAGAAGAATGTGGTATTCAGACCAACACATGAAGAAGCACCAGTACAGTTATTATTTTCACAAGGATCATATTGGCCTGAAATAAAATAGAAAGATTTCAAATCCACATATTGAAAACAAATAATACCCAGAATCGTGATTCCAACTTTCACCATCTCTCACTGGGCACTTTACCTTTCTTAGCTGCATTTTATCCCTTCTATGTCTGTGGAGGTGGAGTGGGCACTGTGGGCTAAACCCGATGCCCAGTGGTCACTCTTGAGCACGAGGTACTTTATGCTGTGCCTAGGATTGAAGTGGGGTTGGCTGCCTCCCAGGCAAGTGCTTTAGCCCTGTAAGAAGTCTGTGACCCTTCCTGGCCTCTACCCCAGTACATGCATGCCCTCAGAAGAGCTGAAAATAATCATAAAAGTTCTGGGATTCAGGATGTGTGAGGAAGATACATAGAGAAAGAGATTCTGATGAAAAACAAAGCAGGAATCTTTATATCAATGACCCTCCCGCATGCTGCAGTCTTCTTAAACTCAGCTGGTTCCCCAAAACCATTTAGAGACCAACACATGAAGAAACACCTTTTGAGCAAGATTTATGAGCTGCTTTGTAGGGAGGTAGAGGCAAGATGCTCCTGAATTGAGCTATAATTTGCATCTTGGTTTACAGATGTACTGTAAAGACCCACGGATAAAGGAGAGGAAAGCAAGGAGTGAGTGTGGGTGACACCCATGGAAATTCTCAGAGGACTGATGAAGGCACTCGGCTCTCTGGCCTTCTGAATGGACATCTTGACTCCTGGAGAAGCCATGGAGCCATGGTTGGCACACCACTGGCCGGACTGTCCAACAGGGTGGGGCCCAGCAACTCTCCTCTCTCTGAAAGCTTGAAGAAGTGAGGACGGAAATGAAATCAGGATCCCTGTGGGTGATGATGGAGGATGGTCTTTTCTTCATCTCTGTCAAGTGAAATAATTTTTAGCTATGACCCTAAGATCAAGTGTCTGATAACCTTCAAGACTGTCTCAACATTCTTATCAATATACAGGTAGACATCCCTGAAAACTTTAACTTTATGTCAGTACTATGTCCATGACCTTGTCAATTCATGAGTGAGAGTGCAGCCAGACAAAATATGTGTGTTGATACCTGCAAAAGGCATGTCCCACACTAGGCACACGAAGCTATGTTAAATGTCCCAGAAGCAATGATTACTGTTTTCCAGGGAAGAATATTCAAAGTTTGATTTCCAAAAGTTTAGGATGGGATGATGGTTATATTTTGGCTGCATATACTTTTGCTCTGTGTGAACATTTCTCCCTATAACTACAGACCTTGCCTATTTTAATTTAAAATAAAAACAAAATACTACTGGCAAGAACAGCAGAACTCTCTGTTATGTTGGGTTGGGAGGTGCAAAATGGTGCACTAACATTTCAAAACACCTCAACATTTCCTACAAAGCTAAACATAGCTTTACCACTGGGTGGAGTAAGAGCGTTCCTTGACGATTATCCAAAGAATCTCAAATGTTTTATCATACAAAAAGGTATACAAACATATGTAGCAACTTTCTCATAAATACCCAAACTTGAAGCAACCTAAATGTCCTCCAGTAGGTGAATAGATCAACACACTCTGGTCCTTCCAGACAATGGGGTATTACTCAGTATTTAAAAGAAATGACCAATCAAACCATGAAAAGACATGGATGCCAGAGAGATAGTACATAGATAGGATATAACACCTGCCTTGCATAAAGCTGGCCCTAGTTTGATCCCTGGTACTGCATGGCCTTTGCAGCACCACTTCCTAGAGCCCTCACATTGACTGCTGAACTGGATGACTTGATATTGTCTGCGAGGGGCCACAAGCCTTCTAATTACCACTTGGGGGACCCACGATCTCCCTCCAAAATACTAGGCTACAAGGGCTGTAGGAGGTACAAGGTGGCATCTCATAAGACATTAATGTCTGTCCTCTGACAAAATATGGATCAGGATTATATGTAAATAGCTTTTGAAAAATCCCTTGGCTGTGCCACGGGGATAATTTAGAAAATCTTAAGAAATACACCTTGTACAGCCCCATTCTGGCTGTAGCAGGCAAGTTACTCCCGTATGCCCACCTGATGGCAATCAAGGCCTTGTCTTAAATCTGTAAGGGAGTATGTAGTATATGCAAACCTGAATTTAATCCAGTGGCATTCCATCTGATCCCCTGAGCACTGCCAGGATTGATTCCTGAGTGTAGAGTCAAGACAAACCCCTGAATATCACTTGTTGTGGCCCTCTAAAATAAATAAATAGAAATAAATAAAGGCCATGTTATCATGTTTTGTGCAAGGCACAAAGGCACAGTGTGTTTTGCCTGGAAGGAATTTGAGGAACTATGATGCTCTGTCACACCCAGGTGATAAATGATTAAGCTAAAGTCAAGAGGGAAGTGCTTTTTCTGTGCTTTTCCTGCTTGTTAGTTGCTGGTTTAGAACAGGACACAGTGGCTGAATGACTTCAGACAATGTCTGGATTAGAAAAACTCAAGTATGGGGGACCTGACTGTGCCCTGGCCTTCAGAGCAGCCTGTCAAACAGGAAAAGCTGGGGACCAGGTTTTAGACAGACTCTGGTTTGGTTTGCTTAACGACTCACTTTGTAGACATTTCAAAAAACATCAAGGCAGTGCAAAGAAGCAAGCATGGGAAAAGAAATGTAGGAAGACACTTCTCTCACTCTCACTTTCCAGTCCTGGGCAAGTTGCTGCCTTTGGAGTTCATTCTCCCTTTCTAGAAATGACACGATTTTCAACACCCTTAAAGTCTAGATTTGCAAATTCTTCTAGACCAGAGATTGGCAAAATATGTCATGAACCCTATCCAGATCATCTGTTTTCATGGATAAAGTTTTATTAATATGAAGTCAGGTGCACTGTAGATTTCTCTAATTAATAAGATAAGACTAGTGGCAACTGAGACCTTTTTGTACCCCAAACCTAAAGTATTTAATGCTTTGCCTTTAGTGATAAAGTTAGATGACATTGTTCTAGTCTAAGTTTTGGGAAAAGAGAAAGCAGCTTCTGCTTAAAATAACTTTGTCTTTAGATAATGGTCCCTTTCTAGTCATGGCTATTTGAGAACTGCCATTGATATACTTTTTATTCTCCTGGCTTAAGTTCTGTGAATTGCCTCAAATTCCCATTGTCATCAGTCACTTTTGTGATGTCAATTTTTCATAAACATTTGACAAAAATTCAGGGTTGAACCCACTATTTCCATAGAGCATGATGCTAGGACTGTGGGACTGAAGGGCTGAAGGCTGTTGGACCCGACTGCTCTGAGACACAGAAACTAATTCCAGAATTCTCTTCAGGATGATCAGGAGATGGTACAGCAGGTTGCGTGTGTGCTTGGTGTGTCCCTGACTTGGGTTTAATTCTTAGTACTAAGGCCCCCAGCATTGATGGCTGCAGCCCTGGAGGCCACAGCACCTCTGGAGGGGCCCAGAAGCAGCAACTCATCTTCTATCCTTGCACTGCACCATGTCTGAGAATCAAGGGGGACCCTCCATGTCCTGAGCACCCTTCAGGTTCCACTTCTCCACCAAACATTTCCTTAGGGAGAGGACAGTTGTGGAAGTAGAATTCATACAGTCGAGTTCATAAACAGTGTGTACAAATAGCTGCAGAAAGGTGGAAAGGTGGGTGGGAGGGAAGAGTGAGCAGGATGGAACTGCAGGGAATCTCATTTCTGCCATCACTACTGCCTCTGGACTCGGACTTTGCAATCTGAGTCTTTTTTTTCCCTAAGGGAACCTTGGATTTTATAGCACCACTTACCTAGTCCAGAAAACTGTTATTTATACATCATCCTCCAGAAATTAGTCTATGGAAATAGCTCTTACCAGTGGGAGTGGACCCTACAGCACGTGTAGTGGTTGACCATTTGGTATTCGTGGTGGTAGAACCTCCAGCATTTTGGGTGGTAGTTCCGGCAGCTAAGGAAGTGGTTCCCGCAGCTGAAGTTCCCGTACTTGTGGGGGTAGCTTCTGTCCTTGCGGTACTTATGGAAGAAGTTTCGGTACTAGTGGGGGTAGCGAGAGTAATTGTGGGGATAATTTCAGTACTTGTGGGGGCAGTTACGGCTCTTGTGGTGGTAGTTCCGGTACCTGTGAAGGCAGTTCCGGTACTTGTGAGAGCAATTCCGGTACTTGTGGGAGCAGTGCCTGTACTTGTGAAGGTAATTCTGGTACTTGTGGGGGCAATTCTGGTACTTGTGGGGGAAATTCCAGTACTTGTGGGGTCAGTTCCGGTAGTTATGGGAGTAGTTATGGCACTTGTGGTGGTAGACCCAGTACTTGTGGTGGCAGTTCCGGTACTTGTGGGGGTAGTTCCGGTACTTGTGAGGGCAGTTCCGGTACTTATGAGGGTAACTCCGGTACTCGTGGTGGCAGTTTCGGTACTTGTGGGGGCAGTTCCGGTACTTGTGAGGGTAGTTACGGTACTTGTGGGGACAATTCCGGGACTTGAGGGGGAAGTTCCGGTACTTGTGGGATCAGTTCCAGTAGTTGTGGAAGTAGTTATGGCACTTGTGGTGGTAGACCCGATACTTGTGATGGCAGTTCCGGTACTTGTGGGGGTAGTTCCGGTACTTGTGGGGACAATTCCGGGACTTGAGGGGGAAGTTCCGGTACTTGTGGGATCAGTTCCAGTAGTTGTGGAAGTAGTTATGGCACTTGTGGTGGTAGACCCGATACTTGTGATGGCAGTTCCGGTACTTGTGGGGGTAGTTCCGGTACTTGTGGGGACAATTCCGGAACTTGAGGGGGAAGTTCCGGTACTTGTGAGGGTAGTTACGGTACTTGTGGGAACAATTTCGGTACTTGTGGGGGAAATTCCAGTACTTGTGGGATCAGTTCCGGTAGTTGTGGAAGTAGTTATGGCACTTGTGATGGTAGACCCGGTACTTGTGGTGGCAGTTCTGGTACTTGTGGGGGCAGTTCCAGTACTTGTTGGGGTAGTTATGACCCTTGTTGTAGCAGTTCCAGTACTTGTGGAGTCAGTTTCGGCACTTGTAGGGGCAATTCCGGTATTTGAGGTGGCAGGTTCGGTACTTGGGTAAGTTCTGGTACTTGGGGGGGGGGGGAGTTTCGGTACTTGTGGTGGTAGTTACGGCACTTGTGGTGGTAGCTCCGGCACTTGTAGTGGCAGTTCCAGTAATTGTGGGGTCAGTTCCGGCACTTGTGGTGGCAGTTCTGGTACTTGTGGGGTCAGTTCCTGTACTTGGGGCAATTCCGGTACTTGTGTGGGTACTTATGCCACTTGTAGTGGCAGTTCCAGTACTTGTGGGGGCAACTCCGGTACTTGTGGGGGAAATTTCAGTACTTGTGGGGTCAGTTCCGGTACTTGTGGGTATAGTTACAGCACCTGTAGTGGTAGTTTCGGTACTTATGGGGTCAGTTCCGGTACTTGGGGTGGTAATCCCGGTACTTGTAGGGGTAGCTGCGGCACTTGTGGTGGTAGATCCGGTACTTGTGGGGAGAGTTTCGTTAGTCGTGAAGGTAGATCCAGAAGAGGTTTGACTCTGGACTGAAAGACAAATTAATTGAGTGTCAGGAGACAGAAGGGTTAATACACAAGGCAATCATTGTTATTTATAGTAACTGGTACCCAATCATTCTTTCTGAAAAAAACCTCTGCTACATTTATTTTTTTTTAATTTTTATTAGTGAAACACCATGAGGTACAATTGTAGACTTACAAATTTTTGTGCTTGAGTTTCAGTTATACAATGATCGAATACCCATCGCTCCACCAGTGCCCATTGTCCACCACCACCAGTCCCAATATCCCTCCCACCCCCTTTCCCCCATCCCTCCCTACCTTTGTGGCAGGGAATTCCCTTTTGTTATCTCTCTCCTTTTGAGTGCTGTGGTTTGCAAAAGAGACATTGAGTGGAAATCTTGTTCGGACTATAGTTTACTCTCATCGCACTTTTCCCAATCTGAGAGGAACCTCCCAACACCCTTTATTTGGTGCTCCCTTCTCTATCTGAGCTGCCTTTCCCCCTAGCGTGTGCGGCTGTCCTCCAAGTCATGGAGTAATCCTCCTGGTACTTATCTTGGCCATTCTTGGGTGTTAGTCTCCTATTTTGTTACTTTATGTTCCCCAGATGAATGTAATCTTTCTATGTATATCCCTCTCTTTCTGACTCATTTTGCTTAGCATGATACTTTCCATGTAGTATCACTTGTATGTAAATTTCATGACTTCATCCTTTCTGACAGCTACATAGTAGTCCATTGTGTAGATGTACCAAAGCTTCTTTAACTAGTCATCTGTTCTGGGCATTCAGGATTTTTCCAGATTCTAGCTATTGTAAACAGTGCTGCAATGAACAGACAACTGCAGATGTCGCTTCGACTATACTTTTTTGCCTCTCCGGGGTATATTCCCAGGAGTGGAATTGCTGGGTCAAATGGGAGCTCAATTTCTAGTTTTTTGAGAATCGTCCATAGTGTTTTCCAGAAGGGCTGAACCAGTCGGCATTCCCACCAGCAGTAAAGGAAGGTCCCTTTCTCGCCACATCCGCGCCAAAACCTCTGCTACATTTAAAATGAAAATGCATGACTACTTCTAAAAACACTACAAAATTATAATAAAGTTTAAAACAGAACAGAAACTGGATAAATGTTATCAGACAGTATGACAGTTTATTTGTATTGTGGTGCCACCAGTAGTCCCAGGACACACCTTTAGTTGCAGGATTATCTGTGCTCACTACTCTGAGCTGTCCTCAGTGAGACACTGAGAATGCCAACAGGGGCCGCTATCACTATCTTAATTGCTTAGGATAATTATCCCAATTTCCATTTCACTGTTTTAGTTTTCAAGGATATGGGAAGGCAGGGATGAAGGTGTATTTAAATATTTTTAAGTGATAATATCTCATTAAGTGTGTATTAAATTTCCTGATTTCTTTGTAATATTTACCCATGAAATTCTAGACATTGAGGGTTTGGGGGTTGGGGGTTGGGTCCCACCTACCGTGTTCTGGTTTACATTTGGCTTTGTGCTCAGGGATAATCCTGGAGGGCTCAGGGGACCATGAAGAGTGTTGGGAATAGAAGCTAGTAGGCTGTGTGCAAAGCAAGTGAACTCTCCAGTTTTCAGGATGTACATACCTGAATAGTTGGAATACGTTATGAGGGGTTTTCATTATTTGTGTAATAAATCAAATCAGTCCTCAAACCAAATGATTTAATAATTTTGATTACTAAATCAATTTTTAATGATAAAATAAAAATACAGAGAAGAAAAATAACAGTGGCCACCTCTTTATTGTCTACACACATCTAAAATGTCATCCAATACAAAGTCACTTGAGAATCATGGAGGTTTCCACAAAAAAATCCTTTCTGTTTTCTGCTCCCTGTTTGCTGTCAGTACAGTGGCTGAAGGGCTGGCGTAGATAAAAAATGACTACTTTGCCCTTTGTAGTTGGAGTGACCTTCCTGGGCTGGAGCGATAGCACAGCGGGTAGGGCGTTCGCCTTACACGCGGCCAACATGGCCGACCCGAGTTCGATTCCTCCGCCCCTCTCAGAGAGCCCGGCAAGCTACCGAAAGTATTCGATATGCCAGACACAGTAACAACAAAGTCTCCAATGGAGACGTTACTGGGCCCGCTCGAGCAAATCGACGATCAACGGGAGGGCCTTTACCTTTACCTTCCTGGTTCCAGCTCAGGGTCCACTGCCTTCTGGCCTCCCCTCTTCTCAATAACTATCCTCTGCTCACCCACTATGGGGCCAGTTGGTGTCTGCTCATGCCCAGGTGCCACCTGGGCCCTCTGCACTTCAGAACCTGGTCTAATCCCCAATTCTGGACTTTGAGACCTCTGACCATAGTGCTGCCCCTATGGGTGTGCTCTTCCACCAAATGTGGATGCACCTCCCTATTGGCAGGTACCATGGACAGAGGGTAGCCCGCTGCTATGTGGAACAGAGCAGAGACAGGAGCCACTGCAGACAGCACACTGGCAAACGGGCTCTGTTCTTGCCCCTAGGAAGAGCGAGGGATCTGTCCTGAGCGCGACCGCTGTGTCACAGAAAGGCTCTGCACACTGAGTCTTACCCAATACACGCCCTTTGCTGCTAGCTGCTCACGCCCTTCAGGGGGGAGATTCCTGACTGCTGGCTAGGGCTGGGCAACATACCGACCCCAGATCCTGAGAGTGGAAGAGCCTCTTCCGCCTCCCTCTGCTCACCGAGCAACTCCTGAGGGAGAGACGAGTATGTGCAGCACCTCATTCCTTTTGTTCTTCCCCTCACTCGCCTTGTGCCTCTCTCCAGCACCCTGGGCACAAAGGAGACTGGTCTTCCACATCAGTCCTGCTGGGTGCCAAGCCGCAGCCCGTACTTAGGGCACACACTCTGGTCCGTTTACTCCTCGGTCACTCTCAGCACAGGGAGGGCTTCACTGCAGAGTGGCACAGAGGTTCTGAGACTCCCCACAGCCGTGACAGGGCAGGTGAACCCCTGCCTGGCTCACTGGGGAGTGCCCTGCTGGCTCACCTGAGCTCTCTGCATCATAGAACGCCCTCCCCACACTACCTAAGACACGCCGAGACAGGCCGAGACCCTGATTCCTGGTCCCCAGACCTCTGTCCACCTCTCCCTAGCCTGAATAGTCTCCCTTTGGTGGCCGCCATGACTTTTTCTTATGGTAGCTGCCCACAGTCAGAACCCTCCCCAGCACTGGTGTGGCATCTAGAGCCTTGGTCTTCCTGGGAGGAATCTTCCCACTTCCTACTTTAGGAACTTCCAACCAGCTCCTAGAAAGTCCAGTGCTCACACTAGCTATTCCAGTTTCTCTAATATTGGTTCAATATCCCGTCTCTTTTTTCCCGTTATCAAATACTTTATTACTTGCTTGCTTGCTTTTTTGCCATTGGGGCTTGGAGGTGATTTGGGTTATACTTGGCAGAGTTCCAGGGCTACTTGTGCTTAAAAGCCATTCTTCCTTGGTGGTTCTCAGAAAATCATATATGATGCCAAGGATCAAATCAGGTGGAGACTTGGGAGGCCATGGAAGGGAAACGGGGGACACTGGTGCTGTGAAATGTATACTGGTGGAGAGATGGATGTTGGAGCACGGTATGAATGAAGGGTTATACTTAATTATTGGACCTGCCCACCACCATTATTTCCAATTTTCCTAACCCCACTCAAGCCCCCCCAATAGTAGTAAGTCCTAAATAATTTAGTCGATATTGCTTAATTTGAATAATTGTGTTAAATAGTTTTGTATCAGCTATATCATGGTGATTCAATAAATTAATTAATTGAATGGAAGAAAAGAAAGATCAGCCACATCAGGTAAGTGGCTTACCTCCTGTACTCTCTCTCTCCAGACAATACTTTATCTTTCACATGAGCTATTTCTAGATTTCCATTAATCCTCACTGTCCAGGACAACCAAATAAACACTGTCCTCCCGTTGTTCATCGATTTGCTCGAGCAGGCCCAGTGACATCTCCATTGTGAGACTTCTTGTTACTGTGTGTGGCATATTGAATACTCTTGGTAGCTTACCAGGTTCTCCGAGAGGGGTGGAGGAATCTAACCCGGCTCAGTCGGGCTGGCTGCGTGAAAGGCAAACGCCTTACTGCTGTGCTATCACTCCAGGACAACCATTTTTTTAATTATTCCAAATTTTTATAAAGTTGTTCAAGACAATTTGTTACATTCCAAGTTCCAACACAAATCTTACCACCATTGGACCTGCCCACCACCATTATTTCCAATTTTCCTAACCCCACTCAAGCCCCCTCCCCAATAGTAGCAGGCCCTAAATAATTTGTTCGATATTGCTTAATTTGAATAATTGTATTAAAATGATAAAATGTTTTCATTAGAAGAAAGTGTGTGAAGATCATTGTATCTCACCATGGAGCCATTAAACCTTTGTATAAGTGATTACTAACATGCTGTTACAGATTAAGACTTGTGGATTAATTTTTTTTTTAAAACCAGATTGGTTGTCTTCTACTTTACATTTCATCCAATGGGGTGAGCTATTCCTGGAATATCAATGGTGTATTTATGACTGCATGCCCCAGGAATTCTAAAGTTTTGAATAGGTTGATACAACTGAACTTAAATTTACTAACTGGGTGGTGACTTTGGGGTCCGGAAGCATCTCTGCAGCTTGTTGATCTCTTTTGAGATTTATTCAGAAGTCTCTGGATCATCACCTATTAATGATCTTATTTGGCACCAGAGTTTGTGAGCATGACTATCAGGCTCCTGGAAGAACAGGGGGATGAGGAGGTCGCCTTCTCTTCATGAGAGCCTGAAGATTTCGGTCATAAAACCCACATGCCTCTAAGTAAAACCTTTCCCCAAAAAATGCCCCAGAGAAATTTTCTTGTTTGGGGGCTACACATGGCTTACTAGGGAATCATCCCTGTGTACTGCCTCGGGAATCATATGTGATACCAAGTATTGAAGCAAAGCTGATCACATGTAAAGCAAGTGTCATACTCCCTATACTCTTTATCCAGCCCCCAGGAAACCTTTCAGAAAAGAAAGTGTGTTGCTGAAATCCATCTCACCTATAAGATTGCTTGGATCTGGCATTGTTAAGTCCAAGTCCAGCTGGGAAAGGAGGACTTTTCTGTGCGTCTCTGTGTAAGAGACCCAGAACCTGCCAGGAAGACACTGGATGCTGGGGAATCCTTGTCTGGTTTAGGAATGCTCAGGTGAACCACTATTGGCTGAACCTCAACTCAGAGTCCAGAGAACCCATTTTACAACTCTGTTTTCCTTCATCAGAGACTGAAATGCCTTGTGTCATGAGCTGAGTTGGAGTGGAAGCTTCACCTACAAGATAGTTGTTCTTCTGCCTCCTGTCCTCTCACCTTTCTCCCTCCCACCCTTCCTTCCTTCCTTCCTTCCTTCCTTCCTTCCTTCCTTCCATCTTGTCCCCCAATACCTCCCCCTGATTCTGTTCAGTGGGAATTGGTAGTTAAACTTCAGGTCACATTTCAAAGACAATAAACTAAAGTCGTGAAGTTTTTTCAATGTTCCACTGGGGCTGGATATCTCTCAGCATTGGGGCACCTGCCTGCAAGGGTAGATTGCAATTCTGATCCTCAGTACCACTCCACATACCATAATGCCATTCCTGCTGTGCTTTGGGAGATCCCCAACACCAAAACAAAGTGTGGGATCCCTAGTATTCTGCCACCGAATGTGTGTGAGCACGTCAACCTAAGTGTGCGATCTGCAGTGAGCACTGCATCCAAAAGCAAACCACGCGAGCATCACAGCCAAGTGTGCAGCCCCTAGTCTCCACAACAGCAACCACCACAAAGGAAAAAGATGAGGGAATGAAGAAACAAACATAAAAAGTAAAATGTCCTTTACCTGAGGTTATGAAAAGGAGAGCAAGAAGAATCAGATGAACGAAGCCCTGCATTCTGGATGCTCTTGCTAGGCAGTCCAGGAGGAAACAAACTTCCTCTGCCCGCTATTTTTAATTTTAACACTCTTTCTGGTACAAAGTCCAGCCATTAAGTGACATCAAACCTATAAATGGAATGACCAGTTCGGACTGGTCATATACCACAAGCCTTACTAATAGGACAGGGGAATCCACCTTTATAACTATGACGTTACAGCTTTGGATGATGTTCCTTTCTCATAGTCAACAAGACTGGGGATAATCCAAATATCCATGGAAGGGAGCGGGTGTATGTGTAGTGAGGGTAGGGAGAGTTTATTTCCTTATGTTCCAAATGTCTGCAAGCTCAAAGGAAGCACTATTCTTTTCAAGTTCTGGTATTTTGAGGCACGCTCCCCTTACCCCCAATGACTAGGCTTCTATCTGAAATTCCAAACGGCCCTGAAGGGTGCTGACCACTTTGCCCATATGTTGTTGCCTGTCTTGTGTTACTATGGAATGTCAACGTCCCGTTCTGAGACTCTCACTTTTACCCCCATCCCCATCCCCTGCCCCTCCAGATCCCGTGATCAAACCCAGGGTATTACACATGAGACCTTTCCAGAAGGCATGTGGGTGATAAGGCCAAGGAATACTGAAAAGGGAATTACTCGAAGTTCATCCTTTAACTCCATCTTCCTTGTTGTTCCCTGACCACTTCCCCCTGTCACCTCTACCCCCAGTTCCTGTGATCATCTATTGCCTCTCAGTCTAGGAATCTTACCCAGAATCAGATTTATCACCTTGTTCTTCACCACAGTCTGAAAACTAAAACCAACACCACCTTGAAGATAATAGCCAGAGTTTTAACTTATATTGAAAACACAATTTTTTGGAACTCAATACATTTGCATATAAGTTATTCTGGGCTGTGTTTCCTTCCCCCTTATATTCATCACTTTATCTGTGTCATTGTTTTTGTGGAACTTCTTTTATTTACAGGACTCACTACAGACATGATCCTTGGAAAATCACCCTCCAGTGTCCCAAAATTTACCAGAGTCTTATTTCTTCATACAGTTTGCCTTATGGTCATCTTTCAAGGTCCCACAAACATGATTAGGTTAGAATCATTACCTCCTCAATGACCAGGCTCTACACATCTCAGCAGACTTTTGCTGCTGAGTCAATGCCTACAGAAAAAGACTGTTCATCAGAGACTTCACATCAGCAGCTGTACTGGAGCTCTTTATCATGGATCTAGCAACGAGTCCTGTGGGTAAAGTAGAGCAAAATCATATAGAGGCACTTCTGATGATGGGAAACACAGCTGGTTCTGCTGTTAGTGATTGTGGTATTGCATGTGAATTCTGGCAAACCGTAACCTGGTTTCTGTTAGCACCACAGCTGTAGAGCACTGCCCACAGAGAGCACTACAATGCAAAAATAAATAAATAAATAAATAAATAAAGTCTGAGCACCAAGGTCACGAGTTTGGGACCAGCACCTGTGTGACCTGTGTGATCACCCCTGACCAGCACATCTGTGACCACCATAGCTAGAGTATGCTCAAGAACCACAAGTAATGAGTGTGGCCCCTGTCAAGTACCCTGGCCAAGATTCAAGCACCATGACCTACTTGACGGCCCCAGTGACCACCACAACCAAAGGTGTGTGGACTCCTGTCATCCCAACAACTGCATCAACAGAGGAAGGGAAGGCAGAGAGGAAAGGACATGACAGTTATAATTAATAAATAAAATAAATGAAACAGTATTTTATATTATTAAAAAACTTTTCATTGATAATATTCCATTCTGGTGAAGATGGTGGATAAAAATGCTCTGGAGCCAAAGAGATAATGCAGTGTATAGACAACTTGTCTTGCAAGGGTCCACCTGGGTTCATTCCCGGCACGCCAAATGGTCCCTAGATCACCACCAGGAGTAATTTCTGAGTATTTCTGGGTGTGATCCCCTCACCAAATAAAAGATATAATCTTTTAGTGACAAAGATATAACTAGGACTTCTCCAAATAAAGGGTAAATTATGTGTAAAATGTGTTTGTCACACTATTCTGTATATTTTAAAGTACTAAGACTTTATTTTGGGTTTAGGGTCATATCTGGTAGCGCTCAGGGATTAATCCTGGCTCTGTGCTGAGGGGTCAGTCCTGGTGAACTGAGGGACCATATGGGGTGCTGAAGATCAAACATGCAAGCTGCATCACTCTTGCCCCTAAAATACTGAAACCTTAGACTTTCTACAATAGGATTGGGCTGGAGCGATAGCACAGCAGTAGGGTGTTTGCCTTGCACGCAGCCAGCCAGGCAAAGCCGGGTTCGATTCCTCCACCTCTCTCGGAGCCTGGCAAGCTACCAAGAGTATCTCGCCCGCACGGCAAAGCCTAGCAAGCTACCCGTGATGTAATATGCCAAACACAGTAACAGCAAGTCTCACGATGGAGACGTTACTGGGCCTGCTTGAGCAAATCGATGAACAACGGGAGGACAGTGACCATGACTGTGACAATAGGATTAAGTGTGTTAAGGTGCCACTGCATCACACCAGGTCAAGACTAGTACCGGGAATGAAGAAAAATGCTTATTTATTTAGGGTTGTGGGAGTAAAACAGCTGTGTGATCACTAATCTAGTTCTTGAAAGCTGTGTCTTTCTCAAGATAAGCCCTAGATGGAAACAGACAAATCAATGGGTTAGGTGATTGGGTTTTTTGTTTTTTCCCCCCAGGGATCAACCCAGGGCCTAACACTTGAAGACAGGTACTTTACCACTGACCTATATTCCCTGATCCCCAAATAATGAGGAACTGCTGGGAGGCAGCACTATGATTGAGCTTTTCTCTTGCAAACATTCCTTGTCACAGAGAAGTGAGGCCCTTGCTGAGAGGGAGGATCAATGCCCACACATGGACTTTTTGTTACTGAGAATGTGTTCCAGAACACTGGGTATTTAAATATGGTGAAATTGACTTGACAAGTTTAGCTCATCACACTCCATGACTGCTCATTTACTCACCTCCCTAGAATATAATCATCTCTACACAGATATTTCTTATCGTGAGATTGTATGGACTTAAGTCCAATTGACTTTATGCCTAATAATTCTATGGATAGTTTTTCCCCATGAAGTAATTTAACTTCTCTCCTACTTCCTCAACCTCCTTGAAGAGAGGGACAATGGGAAGGTGTGAGGGTGAAACTGATGCCATTACAAGCTGTGGCTAACATTAAGTCTCAACTACACCTCAGTTTCTATTTCTCCAAGGCAGGATATGCAGTTATCGGAAAACACCCAATTGAGTAATTCACCTAGATAAGAAACTGGGAAGTCATGATGGGTAGCCTCACCCTTCTTGGAAAAGAACCCCAAACTGTTACTGGTGTTAAACTGGGCTGAGGTCCCACCAAAGGAGTCGCATGAAGGCAGATTGTGATGCAATGAGCAAAAGGTCTTTATTGGCTAGCTTGAGCTAGGGCCCTCGTCCAGCGGACTGACAGAGCAGTAGCCTTTTTGGAGCGAATGGCCATGAGTCTCAAAAGTGAGGGACACTTTAAAGCATAAAATTATGTAACAGGGACTTTCCACGGACCACCCTTTTGGCCGTAGTATGAGGGACTTTTCATTACTTGTACTTAGGTAATTGATTGTAGGTTGGAGTTACATAAGGCTTGCATAAGACTTACATGTGGCTGTCATGGTGGGGGACTTCTTTACCTGAAGCTGATTGGTAACCCTTAGATGACCTCACCATGATTATCTCACTTCAGGGAAGTCAGGACTCAATTTTATGTGCTCAGTTCCAGGAATCTGCTCCATTCCAGAAACTCTAAAACTGAAACCTAGGCCTAGCTTCTTCTGGCTTTTTAATGAGCCTGTCATGGCACTGCCTTTGCTTCTCTATTTCTCACTGGTACCTTCTGTCTAATTGCTGACCACTGAACTAATAAGGCCAATGCTAAAGATAACCCAATATGTAAACCCCTCTTAACTCTGAACCCTATAAAAACTGCTTGTGTTTTGGAGTCAGGGTCCTTGTCAAGACTCCAGTGATTTGGATGACACTTGGACCAAAGGTTGAGCTAGAAATAAAGTTCCTTTGATTTTACCTTTTTGTGTGTGGACCTGATCTCTCTGCAACTGGAAATCTGAAACTCAGGCCCAACATCTGGTGCATTGACCAGGAATCCCCTAGAGGTTGAAACTTCTCCACATACGTTATAGGGACTTTATTCAAGTTTTTCTGGTTTTGGAAAACCGGACTGAGCCAGATCTTTCTTCATTAGGTAAGGAAACTTTCGGGTGTCAGAATCTGACAATCTAGGGGCGCATCTTTTGGAACATCTTTTATGCCTGTTGTGTGTCTGTTGAAGAGTGTCATTTTCTAGTTTTGTCATTTGTTCTGTTTCTAGTTAGTCCTTTTGTCTCTGGGCCTTTAACTTACCATCTAGTTATAAGTCAGAATCAGTCAACTCCACTTTCTCTTGTGATTGATCATTTCCATGATTTCAGGTCCAGAGGCAGCAACCTCTCGGTAGAGGTAAAGATAGGTGAACTGATAACTTTTTGTTCTGCAGAATGGCCGACCTTCAACATAGACTGGACCCCCGAGAGAACACTTTCCCCCAAAACGATTGCCTGGGTGTGGGAACTTGTCTTAGTCCCTGGAGCACCTGGGCATCCTGATCAATTCCCGCATATTTTGGTCTGGCAGGACCTGACAGAAAACCTGGCACTCTGACTGAGGCATTTCCTGCCAACCCCCTCTAAGTCCAAAGTGTCACTAGCCTGCCCCCTCAGCGGGCACAGTCTGGAGAAATTGGACGACTAGCTCCAGAAAAGGGCCATAAAAGCCCGGTCTCAATCCTTCAAGATTCAAGGCCCTTTCAGAATTTCACTGACCTTGATTTAGAAGATATACCTCCCCTTATGTTCCTGCTCACACAGCAGAGTCTGGCAAACTCCCCGTGGCGTACCCAATATCCCAAATACCAGTAACAATGATGGGTCTCATTCTCCTAAAGAGCCTTGAATATAATCTCAGGGCTAGGATGAAGGAGACGTTACTGGGGCCTGCTGGAGGCAATCGACGATTAACAGGATGATTTGTGATTGATTTGTGATGATGTTCCTGCCCAGGTTCCTCAGGTCAGACCCCCACAGGAGCCCATCATTTATGCTGGGGAACCCTCAGCTCCCAGAGTCTTAGGCTAAGGGCCTGCTTTGGGGACCTGCTCATAATGACTGATGGAGATGGAGGCACTTACCTCCACCATGCAGACCCTGCCACTGAGAGCGATTGGTCCCATGGCAGGGGATAGGGGCCACACTTACCAGTACTGGCCCTTCTCGTGATTTATACAATTGGAAAACTCAAAATGCTCTGTTTTCTGAACAATCCATGGATCTTATTGACTTGCTAGAATCTATTTTGTTTACTCACACCCACTTGGGATGTCTGTCAGCAGCTCCTTAAGATCCTCTTCACCTCGGAAGAGAAGGAGAAGATCTTGGTGGAGTCTCAGAACCACGTCTCTGGAATAGATGGCCACCCGACTACTCAGCAGGACTTCATAAACGACGGATTTCCTCTGATCCACCCCAATTGGTATTTTGATGTGGCAGAAGGTAGGGAGCATATCCGAGTGTACCGCCAGAGTCTGATGGCTGGTCTCCGCGCAACAACTCAAAAGCCAACTAATCTGGCTAGGTAAATTCAATAAGACAGGAACCTAATGAAAGCCCCGCAGCCTTTCTAGAGATGATTTAAGATGCATTTAGGTAGTACACCCCCATGGATCCTCAGGCTTAGGGGACCTGAGCAACCATAATTTTGGCTTTTGTAAATCAGGCTGCTCCAGATATAAGAAGAAAGTTACAAAAGATAGAAAGGTTAGGGGATCAGACTATTCAAAATTTACTCAAGGTGGCAGAGAAGGTTTATAATACAAGGGAAACTCCAGAAGAAAGGGAAGAAAGATTGAGGCAGGAGGATAGAGTTTTCCAGGTTGAGGAAAACAGGAAGAATTGGAAGGAGTTAACTAAGATTTTCATTGCACGTGCGAAGAGGGAAGAAGGGGCCACGGAAAGAGTATGGAAGCCTTGGCAGGAAGGCAAAATGCCCTGTCTCAGCCGACTCAAGAAAGACCAGTGTGCCTAATGCAAAGAGAAAGAGCACTGGAGAAAGGACTGTCCTCAGGAAAAGAAAAATGAAAAATGCCAACAAAGCAGGAGCCAGTCCCGGGGCTAAGTTTGAGTTCTGGTGGTAGGAGAAGACAGTGATTGGGGGTGATGGGACTCGGATCCCCTCCCCAAGTCTTGGGTCATCCTTGAAGTGAAGGGGAAACCGGTTGGATTTATGGTGGACACTGGGGCCCAGTTCTCTCTTATTAATAAGAATGATGGGAAAAATATCATCTAGAACTAGTTAGGTACAAGGAGCAACAGACACTAAGCCCTACCATTGGACCACGCATTAGAAAGTAGACCTAGGCACCAAGCAAGTATCCCTATCATTCCTGGTTATTCCTGAATGCCTGGCCCCTATCTTAGGGCGAAACCTTCTGACCAAATTTTGCAACCCCCCCCCCGAATTTGTTTTGAAGACCAATGAGTGAAAGTGACTGATGGGGAAGGACACCCTATTCAGGTACTGACCATGATGCTGATTGATGAATACAGACTATATCAGGGCTCATCTCCTCAGGAGATCCCACCTCCTCTGCAAGCCTGGGTGCAGGAGTTTCCAAAGGCTTTGGAAGAGATAGCTGATGTGGTGTTGGCAACCCACAGGACTCTGATCCTGGTTGAACTGAAACCAAGGGCAGAGCCAGTCCAAGTCCACCAATATCCTATGACCACCGAGGCTAGGTGGGGAATAACACCCCACATCCACAGGCTTCTAAATGTTGGTATCCTGCTACAGTGTCGGTTCCCTTGGAACACCCCTCTACTTCCAGTAAAGAAGCTGCGAAGGGAGTCAAGACTATCGACCAGTACAGGACCTGAGAAAAGTCAGCCAGTGGGTTGAGGACATTCATTCAACTCTTCCAAACCCCTACACCTTGATGAGCAATCTGCCTCCAGAACAGGTATGGTATACTACTCTAGACTTGAAAGATGCTTTCTTCAACCTGTCCCTACCTGCCCAAAGCCAGGAAATGTTTGCATTTAAGGGGCACAATGAGGACACAAGAATCTTGGGACAATTGATGTGGATGAGGAGGCTGCCACAAGGCTTTAAGAACTCTCTCACCCTCTTCAACGAAGCCCTTGTTGAAGACCTAAGTGAGCACCAACCTCACATCCTGATTTGACCATACTCCAATTGTAGATGACCTATTGCTGGCAGCATCCACTAAGGAAGCCTGCAGGAAAGGCTCCAAGGAACATTTGCAAACTCTGAGAAAGCTGGGGTACATAGCTATTGCTAAAAAGGCTCAGATTTACAAGGAGGAAGTGACTTATCTGGGGTATAAGCTGAAAGGATGCTGTCGGTGGTTTACAGAAGCAATGAAAGAGACTGTCTTACAACTCTCTGTACCATCCAGCCCACAGGAAATTAGAGGATTGTTGGGGTCTGTAGGATACTGAAGTCTGTGGATACCAGGGTTTGATGAGATCGTAAAACCCTAATATAAGAGAAACAGAGAAGGAAAGAATTGAGTGTGGACCCCCCGCCAGATGGAGGAGGCATTTTATATATTACGCCAAGAACTACTGGAGGTGCCAGAACTGGCCCTGCCTGACCCCACTAAGCCTTTCCTGCTGTTCATAGATGAAAAGAAACGGGTGGCCAAAGGAATGTTGACTCTTTCCAAAACACTGGACCCCATAGTGGCCAGGTGGCTGCCCTGCCTCAGAATCATTGCTGCCACAGCCCTCTTGGTTTGAGGTGCTGACAAACTTACATTTGGCCAACAGTTGATTGTCACCACCCCCCACTCCACTGAGGTGGTACTAAAATAGCCTCTGGGTAAATGGATATCTCTTGGTGCCCAACCAGATCTGTTAGGATGAGTCTGTGGAGACTGACCCACATGCGGGCAGGAACACAGATCCCATCAAAATGGGCAAGCCATGACTCATGTGTCTAAACTGGTTTGTGAAGGGTTAACATATCTTCCTTTGGTTGCCTTCTAGCTCTTAGTATTACATAGAGCAATCTTCCCTTTCTTACACATCCCTAACCTACCTCAGCTTTGGAATGTAGACATTCTCTCACATCCCTTTATCACCCCCAGTAACCCATGGTTGACCCGGGGTTGTAACCCATGGTGCCAGAGGCCTTTGGATTTGCATTCCCCTCCTGAGTTTGTTGATCATTTGAATTACATATTCAACAGTACAAAATATTCCTTGATGTTTTATTGTCCCTCCTGTAAACCCCTTTTCCCCATTAATGACTTATCTTTACTGAGTGCATTAGATGTGTGTACGTGGGACGGTAAATAAAAGAAGCTGAGGGGACGCTTCTCTATGCTGCTCCACCAGAGCGAGCTAGCAGCCCTCCAGGCCAATTAAAAATTCTTCTCGCGACTCTATCTCTGCACCCCTGACAGAAAGATATTCACACAACAGATATCCAATGCCCGCTTGACCTATTACCAAGGCTTTTGTTGGACACTCCCTGCATCCAGTTTCATGGGCCTACCTCCCTTAATCCTGCCACCTGACCTGGAAATCCCACTACACATGTGCTGTGAAATTTTATCTGAATTAAGTTCCATCAGAAAGGACTTGAAAGACCAGCCACTGACTCACAGTGATCTAGCGTGGTTCACAGATGTACGCAGTTTTGTAAAGGAAGGACAGAGACATGTAGGGGCAGCTGTGGTGGACAGGAAAGGGATGGTCATATGGTCAGAAAGCCTTCCAAGAGGCACTTTGGCCCAGAAAGCTGAGCTCATGGCCTTAACCAAAACCCTTGAGATGGCAGAGGGCAAGAAACTGACTGTGTACACAGATAGCTATTATGCCTTTGGGCCCCTATTGAGAACGAGGCTTCTTGATGGCAGAAAGCAAGGAAATAAGGAACAAGCCAGAAATTTTGAGTTTACTGGTGGCCCTTCAGAAACTCAAGGCAGTTGCCATGGTCCACACCCTGGAACATCAAAAGGGATCCAGTCCGGAGGGAAGAGGAAATCGAGTTACTGACGAAGCCGTAAAGACTGTGACCCCTTATAAGAGCTGTGCAGTGGCAGATACCTTCTCCTTCAGTCTGAACTTGCGACCACCAGCTATGGGATCATTGCCCCCAACCCCTGAATATTCCTTAGAAGGTGTGAGGTGAATCAAGGAGAAGATTGGGGTGAACGGGGGAGAGGACAGGTGGAACCAGGACCCAGAACAGCAGCTCATACTACCCAAGGACTTGAGCAGACATATCAATATGCATCTACATTGCTCCACCCATCTAAGAAAAAGGAAAATGCTCAGTCTTGGAAACTGCAAAGTTGCTGTTCCACCACCAGCACCAGCTTGCACGGGATGCAGTAAACAGATGCCAGGCCTGCCAGGTCATGAGACCAGGGAAGTTGGATAGTATCAGGTCGTGGATTCACCACCCTCACATCTGCAGAGCCTGATCGTGAGAGAAGGGAAGAGGCACGGAACAACTGGAAAGCTACCGCTAATCGGACCAACCCCTAAAACGGAAACTGACTCATCACCAAGCCTGACTCAGCTCCATTCTGAAAGTATTTGTTTCTTGTCATCTGGAGCCAAATGGGAATGACCATCAATGCATAAACTGACCTGAATCCTCATCAGCCTTATCAGATTACCTGGATACTACTTAATGGAAAGACCAATGCCAAGCTCAACCAGTGGTATACATCTAGTGGGCACATGGTGGCCAGACTTATATTGGAATCTGTACAAACTGTGGATGGAGAGTGAGCTTGAAAACTGGATTTAGCAGGGGGTGAAGTCCTTTGGGTTCTATGCATGCCCTGGACATGAACGGGGGAGTCAGAGTTGTGGGGGAAGAAAGGAGTACTTATGTTATGGATGGGCGTGTGTAACTTCCAATGATGGGAATCCTGGATGACAGGTGACTAAATAGGATTTGATTAGCCATGCAGTTTGCTGACCCAAGGAAACGTCCATTTCTTGGATCAGCAAGACTCCTCTGGGAAGACTCCTATAACCCCTAGTTGAGAGGTAAAGAAGCAAATTCAGAGCCATGACAGACTCATAAAGAAGACAGAAGAACCTAGGCTTAAGTTTCCGTTCCAGAATTTCTGAAGTTGAGCACAGATACCTGGAATTGAGTCCTGATTTCCCTGAAGTGAGATGGCCATGGTGAGGTCAATTGAGGGTTACCAATCAGATGCAGGTAGGAAAGCCCCCCTATATAACCCTTGTGTAACTCTTATGCAACCCTTATGTAACTCCAACTTATAACCAATAAGCTAAGTACTCGATTTGCTCAAGCGGGCCCAGTAACGTCTCCATTGGAGACTGTTGTTACTGTACAAGTAGTGAAAATCCCTTCAGACTGTGGCCAATAGGGTGGTCCTGTTACATAATAGTATGGGTCGATGCTTTCAAAACCAGGTATAATATTATCATGCCCCTTTTCAGTTCAAATATGCAATTCTTAAATTAATAGTTAAGTTTATATTAATCACTGTCACTGTCCTTCCATTGTTCATTGATTTGCTCAAGCGGGCCCAGTAACATTGTGAGCCTTGTTACTGTGTTTGGCATATCAAATACATCACCGGGAGCTTGCCAGGCTTTGCCGTGCAGGCAAGATACTCTTGGTAGTTTTCCAGGCTCTTCGAGAGGGGTGGAGGAATCGAACTTGGGTCGGCCATGTCGGCTGCACGCAAGGCAAATGCCCTACCCACTGTGCTATTGCTCCAGCCATATTAAGTTTAATTATCCATTCTTGTCAATTTAGGAAAATTTTTAAAAGTCTCTGGAAATTTTTATTTATACAAATGAGCACATATCCCTGGGGATAACTGATAGCTGAAGATAAAAAGCGAAATGGAAATTAATCTAATACTTTAAATTGCCCAGTCAACTGGGCAAAAATAAATATTGAACTCTGGTTGTACCTCTTGGTAGCTCTCAGACAGCACTGGATGTAGTACAGGTGCCCCTAAGCTCTGCCAGATAACCCTGACAGTCTTCATCATCCCTAGGCCTACGCAGCACTGCATCACCAGATCCAAGCACTAAAGCATTTATCCCACATGGCTTACTGAGTATTTCCAACCTCCCCCCAAAAGAATACTGGATAAAGCACCTAACGTTCTCTTGGACATTTTTATGAATTTCTGTCTCTACCCTAACATTGCTAAATTATTTTTATCATATTTTTTCACAGCACTAATGTCATGCTCATAGGTCTTACTTTCTTTATAAGAGCTGTGCAGAGGCCAATACCTTCGCCCTCAGTCTGAACTTGCCACCACCAGGTATGGGATCATTGCCCCCAACCCTGAATATTACTTAGAAGGTGTGAGGTGAATCAAGGAGAAGATTGGGGTGAACGGGGGAGAGGACAGGTGGAACTAGACAGAAATTGAGATCTTCAGGTATACCAAATAGCAGTTAGCAGAGTAGATGATATAGCAGATGGTGAAAAAGTATTTACCAAATGCATGTGGGAATCAGGTACTGTGAAATATTATATAGATTGTAATTAGAAAACATAAATTTATTTGTTGAATATTGGGAGTGTCTGGTAGGTTACAAATTTTTAGATCAGAACTAATGTCTATAGGAAGGTTCATACATTGCTTCTTGCTAATATTTTAATGTCTGTTCAGTTACATTATCTTGGATAAATAACATAATAAACTGTATTGATCAGTACTTTGGTGGGAAACCAGGAACCTGGACCTCTCCTGGTGATACTCTGTATTTTGTAAAACTTGGTTGAATTAGATGACAACCATAGAAATTGCTATTCATATATTTTAAACAAATTTCAAGAGTCCGGTAAATTGCCCAGTAACTTAAAGCATTTTTCTGGAAAGGAGACCCCAAGTTTAAATGCTAGTGTGGCAGCATATACTAAGCTGATCACGCACATCAAACTGTCTATTGATCCCAAGTAAGGAAAAATTAATGGCAATTTATATGCTTCCTCCCAGACATTGTCACTTTCATACAGTATATAAAATAACCATGTGATTTCTTCTGCATGCATTGTCATCATCTTCCTCTTCCTCTCTTTTTTCTCCTCTTCCTCTTCCTTGCTCCCCTCCCCCGCCATTTTAAAAAACTTTTCTATTGGTTTTAGTGCCACACTCGGTGATACTCAGGGCTTATACCTGATTCTGTGCTCAGTTATTTTTCCTGGCACATGGGACGTCGGGGAATGACATGCAAGGCAAGTTTACATGGTGTACTCTCAGCTGGAGCAATAGCACAGCAGGTAGGGCGTTTGCCTTGCACTTGGCAGACCTGGGTTCGATTCCTATGTCCCTCTCAGAGAGCCTGGCAAGCTACTGAGAGTATCTTGCCCACATGGCAGAGCCAGCAAGCTCCCCGTGGCATATTAGATATGCCAAAAACAGTTACAACAAGTCTCACAATGGAGATGTTACTGATTCCCACTCGAGCAAATCAATGAACAATGGGAGGACAGTACTACAGTGCAATAATGTGGTATAAAAGCCCCTCACTTTTGAGAGTTGGGACCACTTGTTCCGAGAAGGCTGCCACTGTGTCAGTGAGCCGAAGAAGGACATAGCTCGAGCTTGTCAATAAAGACCCTTTGCTTATTGCATTGCAACTTGTCTTTGTGTGATTCCTCTGGGCAGATCTCAGCCTGGTTTAATATTTTGGAGGCTCGTCCAGGATCTCTCATTCTGAAGGAATGATCCAAACACGGGGCACAAGGGTTTTATTCTGAGGTGCACCAATTTCTTTTTCTGGAAAGGCCTAAAGTGCTTCTGGTTATCTGGGTGGTTGACAGAAGGCCTATGCAGACGTGCAGGAGGGCCGTCAACCAGAGATCACGAAAGACGTTCCCAGCCCCAGGGAATTGGTGGTGACTGTGGGGCAGGGCTAAGGGTCTCCTTTTTCTGTCTCTCTGAAACAGGCTGATCAGAATGTGAAACAGGGAGACAAGGATCCCAATCAGCCAACAGGATTAATTTTCCCTGGGGACCTCCCCTTCCTTTCTCAATCAGTTTTCTCTCTTGCAACAGTATATATGTGCACATCTATATGAAGTGTGTAGTCAGTTTTTCTCTGCCTGTCTGTCTGTGTGGAACACTTGAATGTTAGAGCCAAAGCATAAGGGAAACAAGAGCTTTGTGAAACATTGCAAAAAATAGACTTTTTAGTTTAATAACAGAGGTACAGAAGCCACCAAAACAGAGTTTTCTCATGTTTTCATAAACATTGACAGTTCAAATGTTTTCTTATCCTGCTACTTAACGGTTTAGTGAGAATCAATGGCCTTTTTCTATGACTGAAAGCATGTTTGCATTGTGAAATTGTAAAGTATTTGGTATAGAAAGCTTATGATTTGAAATAGCTAAGGTGTAAGAACTATTGAAATTAAGCCAAAGAAGTTTTTCTCATGTTTCATGAAAAATTGATGGCTTAAAGGTCCTCTTATACTGGTGTGTCAAATGTACACATTTGTTTCCCCCCCCCCCATTGAATTATTAGAATATTTGATCTAGAAAAATTTGTGAGTAAAAAAAACTAATAATTATTATTATTATTTTGCTTTTTGGGTCACATCCGGGAATGCACATGGGTTACTCCTGGCTTGTGCACTCAGGAATCACCCATGGCGGTGCTCAGGGCACCATATGGGATGCTGGGAATCGAACCCAGGTCGGACCCATGCAAGGCAAACGCCCTACCCTCTGTGCTATCACTCCAGTCGCCCCCCAAAAAATAATTATTATGGTACATGAAAACAGGTTCAAGAGTAATGATTTATCTTAAAATGTGAGTATTTAGAGTTATAAGATTGGTCACAAAATTTTTACCTTTTCAGTTTTTTTATTTGATCTCTGAGATTTTTAGTAATTTAAATTCCTGGAGCTGATGAGCAAAAAATTAATAATGGATTAAGATGTCAGCCTGAACATCACTAATCATCAGAGAGATGCAGATCAAAACAACAATGAGATATCATTTCACACCACAGAGACTGGCCCACATCCACAAGAACAAAAGCAACAGGTGCTGGCGCGGATGTGGCGAGAAAGGGACCCTCCTTCACTGCTGGTGGGAATGCAGGCTGGTCCAACCCTTTTGGAAAACAGTATGGACGATTCTCAAAAAATTAGAATTTGATCTCCCATTTGACCCAGCTATAGCACTCCTGGGAATATATCCCAGAGAGGCAAAAAGGTATAGTCGAAGTCACATCTGCAATTGTTCATTGCAGCACTCTTTACAATAGCCAGAATCTGGAAAAAACCTGAGTGCCCGAGAACAGATGACTGGTTAAAGAAACTTTGGTACATTTACACAATGGAGTACTATGTAGCTGTTAGAAAAGATGAAGTTATGAAATTTACATACAAGTGGTACTACATGGAAAGTATCATGTTAAGCGAAATGAGTCAGAAAGAGCGGGATAGACACAGAAAGATTGCATTCATCTGGGGAACATAAAGCAACAAAATGGGAGACTAACACCCAGGAATGGCTGAGATTAGTACCAGGAATTTTGCTCCATGACTTGAAGGCCAGCCACATGTGCTAGGTGAAAAGGAAGCTCAGATAGAGAAGAGAGCACCAAATAAAGGGTGTTGTGAAGACCCTCCCAGGGTGGGAGAGACATGCTAAAAGTAGTCTATAGACCAAACATGATTGCCACTCAATGTCTCTCTGGCAAAACACAGTACCCAAAAGAAGAGAGAACAAGGGGGAATGCCCTGCCACAGCGGCAGGGTGGGACGGGGGGGGATGGGGGGTGGGAGGGATGCTAGGACCCGTGGTGGGGGAGGATGGGCACTGGTGGAGGGATGGGTACTTGATCATTGTATAACTGAAACCCAAGCACAAAAATTTATAAGTCTATAACTGTACCTCATGGTGTTTCACTAATAAAAAAAATGATTAAATAAAAAAAAAAGATGTCAGCCTGAGAGTCTGAAAAGGTTCAAACATCTAGGGCTTTCCTAATTGAGTTCCAGACCAGTTTTCTTTTTACTGGAGATAAAAAGAGAGAAATGAGCCACTTTAAAATTCAAGCAGCTATAAACAGCCCCTTTGGCCTTGAAAAGTGCTTAGGTGAGGCGCAAGGCCCTGAGGTGCATCAGCAACTACAGCTGAAGTCCAAAGGAAATATCTAGTCCGCTTTCTCTAAGTGTTTTAACTCTTTTATATCGGTTTCCCTAGAACTTGGAATTCTAAAGAAACAGCTTAGTGTGTTTTGATTAATTCCTAATGTGAAGTAAACTTTTGCTACTTTGTTTTAAGTTAAGAAATTGATATCTGGATCTGCACGGGACGGGCACGGAGGCCCAGCTCTGGGCAACCAAGCTGAACGGCTCCTATTCCAACCAGGTACAGCCTGCCCCCAAGGGCTTGGGACCCTCTGTGCGCATGCACAGCTAGCTTCACCTCCTAGAAAGCCGGTTTTCTCCCCTGATCTGCGCGGGACGGGCACGGAGGCCCAGCTCTGGGCAACCAAGCTGAACGGCTCCTATTCCAATGAGGTACAGCCCGCCCCCAAGGGCCTGGGACCCTCTGTGCACATGCACAGCTAGCTTCACCTCCTAGAAAGCCGGTTTTCTCCCCTGATCTGCGCGGGACGGGCACGGAGGCCCAGCTCTGGGCAACCAAGCTGAATGGCTCCTATTCCAACCAGGTACAGCCCGCTCCCAAGGGCCAGGGACCCTCTGTGCGCATGCACAGCTAGCTCCACCTCCTAGAAAGCCGGTTTTCTCCCCTGATCTGCACGGGATGGGCACAGAGGCCCAGCTCTGGGCAACCAAGCTGAATGGCTCCTATTCCAACCAGGTACAGCCCACCCCCAAGGGCCTGGGACCCTCTCTGTGCATGCACAGCTAGCTCCATCGACGTTCCCAACTCCTCGCTCAGTGCCAGGGACTCTTTCCAGAGCCGCGGCCACGAAATATTTTCCCACTACATATGCCATAGGAACCATAAACTACCTTCTTAGATGGAAACTTCTCTAGTTTAGCTCAGTCACTAGAAACACAGTAGCCAATAACTCATAAGCCTATCTTAACTCACACTGCATATCAAGCAGAATAGTAATAGTGAACGTGAAGGACTAAATCACACTTTTCACAATGGTAAAGCAACGCAAAAGCCCACCAAACTTTCTTATTGAAGAATCTAGCCCAGATGACACCAACAGTACTGCAGTGTTAGACAACCTCTCTGACAAGGAATTCAGGAGGGAGCTACTTAGGATGCTTAGGGAGCTAAAAGAAACAATGGAAAGCAATGCCAATAGAAGACAAGAGGATTTGAAGGCAGAAATGAGGAAAATGCAATCAGAAATGTCAGACCTGAAAAATCTCGTAGGCGAATTGAAAAACTCAGTGGAAGGCCTCAGCAGTAGAGTAACAGCTGCTGAGAACAGAATCAGTGAGCGCAAAGATGAAGTTCAGAGACTCTCCCGAAAAGAGCAGAAAATGGAAAAGAGACTCACAATTCGGGAACAGATGGCAAGAGAAGATCGTGATGAAGCCAAGAGGGGTAACATAAGAATTACTGGAGTCCCAGAGGTACAGGAAGAAAACCTTGATGAAGAAGAAACTGTCAAAGACATCATTGCTACAACGTTTCCAGAGCTGAAGAAAACTTGTGACCATATTCAGGAGGCCCGAAGGGTACCAGCTAGAAGAAATCCGAATAAAAATACCCCAAGACACATTCTGATCAAAATGACCAAAACCTTTTTTCATTTTCATTTCATCATCCTGTTATTCGTCGATTGCCTCGAGCAGGTCCCAGTAACGTCTCTTTCATCCTAGCCCTGAGATTATATTCAAGGCTCTTTAGGAGAATGAGACCCAGCATTGTTACTGGTATTTGGCATATTTGGTACGCCACGGGGAGTTTGCCAGACTCTGCCCTGTGGGCAGGCTACATTCGATAGCCTGCAAGTTTGTCCAAAGTAGGAATGAGACAATAAGATGTCATAAAAAAGTTTTGAAAAGATTCGCGCGGCCGCATTTGCGGCCGCGCGGTTCCGGGATATGGATTTTATAGTCTCTGAGTCTTGGCCGCTAATGGGATTACACGGCGCCAGGGGGCCAGGTGGTGGGTGTGACCCCCGCCTACTGGAATTTGGAGGATCTGGGTGGAAGATGCTCAACTCCAATCCGAGTAGGCTTGGAGGTCTCGGCCCCGGAACCCGCGTGGCTTTGTCCCTATGCCAGTACTTTCATGTGTGCAGAGAGTGGTCTCAGCATGGTGGTGGCTGGTCCTGGAGGTCTTCGGCTGCCGGAGCCCTGGTCGGGGGGGGGGAGGAAAGCTCAACCCGCTCCCCTCCAAGGGGCCCCGGGAAGGAACACCCAGGCGCGGGGGCAGAAGACTGCACTGTTCTCGTCCGGGATCTGGATTTTATAGTCTCTGAGTCTTGGCTGCTGATGGGATTACACGGTGCCAGGGGGCCAGGTGGTAGGTGTGACCCCCGCCTACTGGAATTTGGAGGATCTGGGTGGAAGATGCTCGACTCCAATCCGAGTAGGCTTGGAGGTCTTGGCCCGGAACCCGCGTGGCTTTGTCCCTCTGCCAGTACCTTCATTTGTGCGGAGAGTGGTCTCAGCATGGTGGTGGCTGGTCCTGGAGGTCTTCGGCTGCCGGAGCCCTGGTTGGGGCGGGGAGGAAAGCTCAACCCGCTCCCCTCCAAGGGGCCCCCGTGCCTGGGTGTTCCTTCCCGGGGCCCCTTGGAGGGGAGCGGGTTGAGCTTTCCTCCCCGCCCTGACCTTAGACAGAGACAAAATTCTAAAAGCAGCAAGATCGAAGAAAGAAATCTCTTACAAAGGAGCATCCTTAAAATTCACAGCTGATTTCTCTGATGAAACCCTTATGGCCCGAAAACAGTGGTGGGACATAGTGAAAACACTCAATGAAATAAATGCCTCCCCAAAAATACTTTACCCAGCGAGACTCTCATTCATAATAGAAGGAACAACACACAGTTTCACAGACAAACAACAGCTCAGGAACTTCATAGACTCAAAACCGTGGTTACAAGAACAACTAAATGGGCTACTTTAAGGCAAGAAAGGCCCCTCAAATACACCAAATTTCAACAGAACAATGGGACAAAATCCCATAACAATAATCTCTATCAATGTCAATGGGCTAAACACACCAACTAAAAGACATAGAGTGGCAGGATGGATTAGAAAATTGAACCCAACATTCTGCTGCCTGCAAGAAACACATCTCAATAGTCAAAGCAAACACAGACTCAGAGTCAAAGGCTGGAAAACAATACTACAGGCAAACAGCTCCCATAAAAAAGCTGGGGTAGCCATCCTAATATCAGACCACATCGATTTCAGAGTGAAGAAGGTCATAAGAGACAGTGAAGGCCATTTCTTATTGATCAAAGGATCTGTACAACAGGAAGAACTTACAATAATAAATGTATATGCAACTAATGAGAGACCAGCAAAGTACTTAAAACAACTACTCATAGATTTGGAAAAAGACATCAATAGCAACACAATACTAGTGGGAGACTTCAACACTGCTTTGTCACCTCTTGATAGATCAACCAGACTCAAGCTTAGCAAGGACATACTTCATCTGAGGGAAACAATGGAAGAAAGGGACTTAGTAGATATATACAGGACACTTCGTCCACAAAAAGCTGAATACACATTCTTCTCAACCGTACACGGAACATTCTCCAAGATAGACCACATGCTGAGCCACAAAACATGCCTCCAAAAAATTAAGAAGATTGTAAATTAAGAAGATATATACAGGACACTTCATCCACAAAAAGCTGAATACACATTCTTCTCAACCGTACATGGAACATTCTCCAAGATAGACCACATGCTGAGCCACAAAACATGCCTCCAAAAAATTAAGAAGATTGTAAATTAAGAAGATATATACAGGACACTTCATCCACAAAAAGCTGAATACACATTCTTCTCAACCGTACATGGAAAATTCTACAAGATAGACCACATGCTGAGCCACAAAACATGCCTCCAAAAAATTAAGAGATTGTATCGACAATCTTCTCAGACCATAATGCGCTGAAATTAGAAGTAAATCACATACAAAAACAGAAAACTAAATCAAACACCTGGAAATTAAACAGTGCTCTACTGAACAACGAGTGGCTTAGACAGGAAATCAAAGAGGAAATCAAAAGATTCCTAGAAACGAATGAAAATGAGAACACGAGTTACCAAAACTTATGGGACACAGCAAAAGCTGTGTTAAGAGGAAAGTTTATAGCTCTACAAGCATTCCTCAGGAAGGAGGAGCGAGCACACATAAGTAACCTAACCTCACAGCTTAAGAGCTTGGAGAAGGACTAAAAAAATGAGCACAACCCGAACAGGAGAAAGGAAATAATAAAACTCAGAGCAGAGATTAATGAGATGGAAACCCAAAAAACAATCCAAAAGATCAATGAAACCAAGAGCTGGTTCTTTGAGAAAATTAACAAGATTGATAAGCCTCTAGCAAAACTCACAAAGAAAGGGAGAGAGAAAACCCTAATAATCCGAATCAGAAATGAAAAGGGGGTCATTACAACAGAAACTACAGAAATTCAAAGGATCCTCAGGGAGTACTTTGAGAAACTGTATGCCACGGAACATCAAAACCTCGAGGAAATGGATAAATTCCTAGACTCCTACAGACTCCCAAGGCTGAACCAAGAAGACCTGGAATACCTGAACAGACCTATCACCATCAAGGAAATTGAAATGGTAATAAAAAGTCTCCCCAAGCACAAAAGTCCTGGCCCGGATGGATTCACTAGTGAATTCTTCCAAATCTTTAAAGAGGACTTACTCCCTATCCACTTTAAGCTTTTCCACGAAATTGAAATATCAAAAACACTTCCGAACAGTTTCTACGAAGCAAATATCACACTGATACCAAAAGCAGACAGAGATACCACAAAGAAAGAGAATTACAGACCGATATCCCTGATGAACACAGATGCAAAGATCCTCAACAAACTACTAGCAAATAGAATCCAACTACTCATCAAAAAGATCATCCACCATGACCAAGTAGGATTCATCCCAGGGATGCAAGGATGGTTCAACATTCGGAAATCAATCAACATAATCCATCATATCAACAAAAGAAAAGATAAAAAGCATATGATCATATCAATAGATGTAGAGAAAGCATTTGACAAGATCCAGCACCCCTTTATGATGAAAACCCTAGCCAAAATGGGTATAGAGGGGACCTTCCTCAACATAGTTAAAGCCATCTACCACAAGCCTACAGCAAGCATCATCCTCAATGGGGAAAAACTGAGAGCCTTCCCTCTAAGATCAGGGACGAGACAGGGATGCCCACTCTCTCCACTGCTGTTCAATATAGTACTGGAAGTACTTACAATAGCGATTAGGCAAGAAAAAGATATTAAGGGCATTCAGGTAGGAAAGGAAGAAATCAAGCTCTCACTATTCGCAGATGATATGATACTCTACTTAGAGAACCCAATAACCTCCACCAAAACACTCCTAGAAACAATAGACTCGTATAGTAAAGTTGCAGGCTATAAAATCAATACCCAAAAGTCCATGGCTTTCCTATACGCAAACAGTGAGAGAGAAGAAAGCAACATGAAAAAAAACAATCCCATTCACAATTGTGCCCCCAAAAAATCAAGTACTTAGGAATCAGCTTAACTAAGGAAGTAAAGGACCTGTACAAAAAAACTACAAAACGCTACTTCAGGAAATAAAAGAGGACATGAGGAAATGGAAAGATATCCCCTGCTCATGGGTCGGGAGACTTAACATTGTCAAAATGGCAATACTACCGAAAGCATTGTATAAATTCAATGCAATCCCTATAAGGATACCCATGACATTCTTCAAAGAAATGGGGCAACACTCCTGAAATTTATATGGAACAATAAGCCCCCACGAATAGCTAAAGCAATTCTTGGGAAAAAGAAAATCGGAGGAATCAACCTCTCGAACTTCAAACTGTACTACAAAGCAGTAATAATTAAAACAGCATGGTACTGGAACAAAGGCAGAACTGCAGACCAATGGAACAGGGTTGAATACACTGACATCTCCCCTCAATCATATGATCATCTAATCTTTGATAAAGGTGCAAGTAATGTGAAGTGGAGTAAGGAAAGCCTCTTTAACAAATTTTGCTGGCATCACTGGACGGCTACATGCAAAAAAATGGGCTAAGAACTCTGCCTAACACCATGTACAAAAGTAAGATCAAAATGGATTAAAGACCTCAACATCAGACCAGAAACCATAAGGTACATTGAAGACAAAGTTGGCAAAACCCTCCATGACATTGAAGCTAATGGTATCTTCAAAGATGCCACGCCACTGGCCGAGCAAGTGAAAACAGAGATAGATAAATGGGACTATCTTAAACTAAGAAGCTTCTGCACCTCCAAAGAAACAGTGACCAAAATACAAAGACAGTCTACAGAATGGGAAAGGATATTCGCCGAATACACATCTGACAAGGGGTTGATATCCAGGATATACAGAATACTGGTTAAACTCCACAAGAAGAAAACATCCAACCCCATCCAAAAATGGGGCAATGAAATGAACAGAAACTTTCTCAAAGAAGAAATCCGAATGGCAAAAAAGCACATGAGAAAATGCTCTACATCATTAATCGTCAGGGAGATGCAGATCAAAACCACAATGAGATACCATCTCACACCTCAGAGACTGGCCCACATTCAAAAGAACAACAGCAACCAATGTTGGCGCGGATGTGGCGAGAAAGGGACACTCCTTCACTGTTGGTGGGAATGTCGACTGGTTCAGCCCTTCTGGAAAACACTATGGACGATTCTCCAAAAATTAGAAATTGAGCTCCCATTTGACCCAGCAATACCACTCCTGGGAATATATCCCAGAGAGGCAAAAAGGTATAGTCGAAGTGACATCTGCAATTGTTTGTTCATTGCAGCACTCTTTACAATAGCCAGAATCTGGAAAAAACCTGAGTGCCCGAGAACAGATGACTGGTTAAAGAAACTTTGGTACATCTACACAATGGAGTACTATGTAGCTCTTAGAAAAGATGAAGTCATGAAATTTACATACACATGGTACAACATGGAAAGTATCATGTTAAGCGAAATGAGTCAGAAAGAGAGGGATAGACATAGAAAGATTGCATTCATCTGGGGGATATAAAGTAACAAAATATGAGATTAATACCCACGAATAGCTGAGATCAGCACCAGGAGGATTACTCCATAGCTTAGTGGCCAGTCGGGCATTCTAGAGTAAAGAGCAGCTCAGATAGAGAAGGGAACACCAAATAAAGGGTGTTTGGAGGATCCTCCCAGGAAGGGAGATGCATGTCGAAAGAAGACTATGGACTGAACATGTTTGCCACTCAATGCCTCTTTTGCAGACCACAACACCCAAAAGGAGAGAGAGAACACAGGGGATTGCCCTGCCACAGAGGCAGGGGGGAATGGGGGAATGGGGGTGGGGGGATATTATCCATGGTGGTGGAAAATGGTTACTGGTGGAGGGATGGGTATCTGATCATTGTATAATCAAACCCAAGCACAAAAAATTGTAAATCTACAACTGTACCTCATGGTGTTTCACTAATAAAAAAAGAAAAATATTTAAAAAAAGATAAAACAAACTAATTGAAAATGTTACATACAAAATATGAAAAAAAATTGATATCTAAGTGAAAAAAGTTTTGAATGCTTTTTTAATGGAGCAACTCCCTTTTTACCACAAATGGAGTAAAAGTTTAAAGCATTCTGGAGGAAGAGTTTTATCTGAAGAAAAATGAAAGGAGAAAGGAGATAAAACCGAGAACTAGTAGGAATATTTCGCCCTCTTTATGTTATGATATTTTCAAGATTTGTTTGGAGACTATTTTAGTGTGTACTGGAGAGAAAAATAACATTTGAGGTTAAAAGTCATTTCAAAAATACAAAATAAAGTCCACTGGAAGTGATAGAGTGGGCAAAGATTGAAGGAAAGTGTAGGTAAATTAAACATATAAATCTTGTGAGATTTTTGGCTCTCTTTTATTCATATTTTCTTAAGTTGTGATGACAAAAGATTAAAAGGCTGTAATGTCTAAATGACCAAAGAAAAATTTAAAAGCTTTACTATCATAGAAAATAGGATGCTAGCTTTTTCCCTCTGGAAAGAAAGATGGCAGCCCCTTCGGAGCTTTATGGAAAGCCAGGTATGAGCTGATCGTGATGGGGAGACTGAAACCTCATGGGAAGGGGGTCATTCCCGGCTCGTCCTTCACGCCCTACCGAGGTCACGGGTTGCCCCCCATGAGCGGCTCTCTAGCATGGCCATGGCTCCAGAAGCACAAGAACTTAATGCAGAGAAGTGAATGAACTATGCGTTAATCCATGCCACCATGCCTGCCCGGAGGGGAAAGGGTGTTGCTCCCTTCCACCTTTTTCCCTCTGGAAAGAAAGATGGCAGCCGCTTCAGAGCTTTGTGGAAAGCCAGGTATGAGCTGGTCGTGATGGGGCGACTGAAACCTCATGGGAAGTGGGTCATTCCCAGCTCATCCTTCACGCCCTACCAAGGTCACAAGTTGCCCCCCATGAGTGGTTCTCCAGCACGGCCATGGCTCCAGAGCACAGAAACCAATCTCATAATTATCTGACTCTCAGAGGAAATACTTCCATGGTTAATAAGTAAAATACCAGAAATCCAAAATCACGCGGCCATGATAGCGGCCGCGCGACATCATTTGATTCTTGTGACCAGCTGTAGAAATCAAATTATTTCACAATGCCTTTTCAGTATGTCTGATTTGGGAGTGTGAACTCTAAAGAATAATGGTGCATCTTTTGTCGAAACAATGAATCTAATCAAAGTAGACATAGTGTTAACTAGAATTCATCTGCCTCACAGGCATTGGGGAGCGGTGGGGGTGGGGGTTTATTAGGGTTCTTCGTGGTAAAAAATAAGTATTGGTAAAGGGAAATGTGTTTGATATTTGCATGACCGAGACTTAAACCTGAAAGCTTTGTAACTTTTCCCACAGTGATTCAATAAATAAATTAATTAATTTAAAAAAAAAGATGCTAGTGATTGGAGAAAAAGATTATTAGAATTAAAGTTTTATGATCTGAGTGTTGTGTTTCTATTTGGTAAAGGAATTTCTCCATGCATTATTTTAATAAAAGGGCCCTTTTTTACCCATATTTTCTTAGAAAAATTACATCTGCAGGATTCTTCTGGAACTTTTTTTGGCAAGATCTATGGAAAATTCGTCTATTAAGATGAATTATGCTGATTTGTGTTACAGTGCTTTTAGATAATTAAATTCTTTAAAAAGTTTCAGGACCCCAGACCGTCCCAGCCCCCCTACACCCGGACTGCCGCCCTGGCCAGTGGTGCAGCAGTCCCGAGCACCACCATCACTTTGTTCCCTGCCCCAGGCGTATAATCTTCCAGCTCCCCAGCTGCACTGCTGTAGGGGGCGTGGCCTCTGCGACAGGGGGCGTGGCCTCCGCAGACGTGGGCTTGGCCTCTTGTGGTACTCAGATTATTTTCTACATTCCCAGCAATCTGGAATCACATCTGAATCTTCATTGCCTAAGTCCATGAGTAACATCCTAGCTATCCCAAACACAATAGGCAAATAGGCCACTAGTCTATTCCACCTTCACCAAAACACTAATGAACACAAGAAGCTGTACAAGCCCAATATAAAAGATCACATTGTCTGAAAGCTTCACTGGAGATCTCACATAAGGAATAGAGGGACACCTAGAGGAAAGACTTGTTCTAGAAGGAGAAAATAAAAAGGTGACCAACATCAACCGAGCTCACCCAGAATCCTTTACTGTAACAAGAGGGAATAGTGATAGTTAACTGGAAGGTGGTATCTCCATACAACCAAAACAACATGAAGAAACAGTGCAAATCCCCACCACAAGGAAAGGATGATGAAAAGAGTACAGAAGCCTTGGCACATATGCTGCTTGAGCCCATGTGCTATTTGTGCCCATGTGGCTGAGAACATGTGTCGCCCGCATCTCCTCGTCCTTGGAGAAGTCTTTGTTCTCTCTTGAGTATGTTTCTCTCTCTCTCACACTCTCTCTCTCTCCCCCACCCCCCAACACACACACATCTTAAAAATCCTCCAAATAAAATCAATTTCTTTCACTGCTTCTCTACTCCTGAAATTCCTTTCTGTGAGGTGAGACAAGAACCCAGTAACCCTGGGTCCCGAGTGGCAGAGGTGGTTGGGGAGAAAGTGACCCGTCTTTCTCCTCCCCGCTTCACATAAGTCACCCGTGGGGCCCACCAACATCAGATGGTGACCACGAAGGGACAGAGCAGTGAAGAAATCCACGGGAAAGGAGGAAATCTGTGAAAATCTGCTGTGAAGGTATGCTCCCTTGGAAATCTCTTGGGGGAAAGAGGGAGGAATGTGATAACCTCTGTGTGAATGTGTGTGTGCATGAGCACCTCGATAGGCTCCTATCAGGCATGATTTTGTTGCTCCACGACCTGGCACTCTTAAAGCGCCTCTAAAGTCACGGAGCTCAAGTGGGCTGCCTGCGATTCCATGGAGAACATACGGTCAAGGGTGGCTCTGGCATAGCTGCCGGTCACAAGTCACAACAACGAACCACTAAGGCTAAGTTCTCCACCGGCCAGGCAAGCATCTGAATGGTCTCTGCAAAGAGGTACTCCTCCTTTGTCTGTTCTGTGTCACCGTCCACTATGGGAGGGACGGGAGGAAAGCTCATTAGTGAGAAGATCCTGGAAGACCAAGGCAGATCAATGACTAGGTAGAAAATCCTTTCCCCAAGAAGTCTCAGCAGATCAGCGAGAGGTCAATTCAAATACTAATGGAGCCAGTCAGCAGGTTTAGCTCTAGGCAAAGTGAGGCAGAGAAAAAAAAGGGGTGGGGATAAAAAGACAGGTAAGAAGTTTGTGGAAGAAATCAAGTCAGCAGGAAGTATTGGAATATGTAGCAAGCTAAGAAAGGCAGAACCTTTCTCTTCTCCCCTCAATAGGCTTCTTGGAAACCCATAGCAGTCTGGGTATGGCTCCACACGCACAAGCTGTGGTCATGTGTTTGTTCGCGAGGCAGGCCCCAGGGACTCCTGGGGTGACTCAGAAATCCCTGAAGGAGACGACCTTTCTTGTGATTTTTCTGGGGGCCGGACACGTAGTTGTGGGCCTGTTCTCCCCGGAACCTTCTGAATTCACAACACCACAACAGTATGGGCTGGCATGCAGTTGAGGTCATGTCCGCACCAGAAACCTCTAGAACCACAGCACCACAATAGTTCATTTCTGATAGCCCGGCATGAAGTTGTGGTCATGTCCGCACGCTAGAACCCTCTAGAACCGTAGCGGTTCAGGCAGAAGGGGAAAAAGCCCCTTGAGAAACTATTAGGAGGAGAGCTTGCTAAAGAATTATCCTACTTTAGATCTTTCTTTTCCCTTCCTTTCATAGGTTATTGCTGACACTTAGGAGGTATGGGAAATTCTACATCAGTACCTAAATATTCTCCTTTGGGTTGCTCATTAAAACATCGGAGGAGCTTCCAACTAAGTAATTTAGATAAGGCGTATCTTGTTGACCTCTGTAACACCAAGTGGTCTAAGTATAAGCTAGAGTATTGGGAAGGATATACAGTGAATGTCAGTTTGCATTACCATATCATTTTGCAGTCAGATTTTTGCAGGTAACAAACAAAATAGGAATATCAAAGTGGAGGAGGCAGAAAAAATGCAAGATCATATGATTAACTGTTTGATATCAGAAACAAAGAAGTGTGTCACTAAGGCAGCCAATCCCCGTGTCTGATAAGAAGATACTAGCTCCCTGCCTCAGAACTAGCCTTGACCAAAATGTGGTAACATCTGAACACCTTAGGTTTCAACAACTTTGTCATAGGTTATTTTGCTGGCTTATGTCAACAAAAGTGCTTTCTTTTTTTTTTTTTCCCCTTTATTTTATTTTATTTTTTTTTAAAGTTGTAGATTTACAATTTTTTGTGCTTTGGTTTCAATTATACAATGATCAGATACCCATCCCTCCACCAGTGCCCATTTTCCACCACCATGGATAATATCCCTCCCACCCCCATACCCCCATCCCCCCTGTCTCTGTGGCAGGGCAATCCCCTGTGTTCACTCTCTCCTTTTGGGTGTTGTGGTCTGCAAAAGAGGCATTGAGTGGCAAACATGTTCAGTCCATAGTCTACTTTCGACATGCATCTCCCCTCCTGGGAGGATCCTCCAAACATACTTTATTTGGTGCTCCCTTCTCTATCTGAACTGCCCTTTCCTCTAGGATACCTGGCTGGCCTCTAAGTTATGGAGTAATCCTCCTGGTGCTGATCTCAGCTATTCTTGGGTATTAATCTCATACTTTGTTACTTTATATCCCCCAGATGAATGCAATCTTTCTATGTCTATCCCTCTCTTTCTGACTCATTTCGCTTAGCATGATACTTTCCATATTGTACCACTTGTATGTAAATTTCATGACTTCATCTTTTCTAAGAGCTACATAGTACTCCATTGTGTAGATGTACCAAAGTTTCTTTAACCAGTCGTCTGTTCTTGGGCATTCAGGTTTCTTCCAGTTTCTGGCTATTGTAAAGAGCGCTGCAATGAACAAACAAGTGCAGATGTCACTTCGACTATACATTTTTGCCTCTCTGGGATATATTCCCAGGAGTGGTATTGCTGGGTCAAATGGGAGCTCAATTTCTAATTTTTTGAGAATCGTCCATACTGTTTTCCAGAAGGGCTGAACCAGTGGACATTCCCACCAACAGTGAAGGAGTGTCCCTTTCTCGCCACATCCACGCCAGCATCGGTTGCTTTTGTTCTTTTGGATGTGGGCCAGTCTCTGAGGTGTGAGATGGTATCTCATTGTGGTTTTGATCTGCATCTCCCTGATGATTAATGATGTAGAGCATTTTCTCATGTGCTTTTTTGCCATTCGGATTTCTTCTTTGAGAAAGTTTCTGTTCATTTCATTGCCCCATTTTTGAATGGGGTTGGATGTTTTCTTCTTGTGGAGTTTAACCAGTATTCTGTATATCCTGGATATCAACCCCTTGTCAGATGTGTATTCGGTGAATATCCTTTCCCATTCTGTAGACTGTCTTTGTATTTTGGTCACTGTTTCTTTGGAGGTGCAGAAGCTTCTTAGTTTAAGATAGTCCCATTTATCTATCTCTGTTTTCACTTGCTCGGCCAGTGGCGTGGCATCTTTGAAGATACCATTAGCTTCAATGTCATGGAGGGTTTTGCCAACTTTATCTTCAATGTACCTTATGGTTTCTGGTCTGATGTTGAGGTCTTTAATCCATTTTGATCTTACTTTTGTACATGGTGTTAGGCAGAGTTCTGAGCCTATTTTTTTGCATGTAGCCGTCCAGTGATGCCAACACAATTTATTAAAGAGGCTTTCCTTACTCCACTTCACATTACTTGCACCTTTATCAAAGATTAGATGAGCATATGATTGAGGAGAGATGTCAGTGTATTCAACCCTGTTCCATTGGTCTGCAGTTCTGCCTTTGTTCCAGTACCATGCTGTTTTAATTATTACTGCTTTGTAGTACAGTTTGAAGTTCGGGAGGTTGATTCCTCCCATTTTCTTTTTCCCAAGAATTGCTTTAGCTATTCGTGGGGGCTTATTGTTCCATATAAATTTCAAGAGTGTTTGCTCCATTTCTTTGAAGAATGTCATGGGTATCCTTATAGGGATTGCATTGAATTTATACAATGCTTTCGGTAGTATTGCCATTTTGACAATGTTAAGTCTCCCGACCCATGAGCAGGGGATATCTTTCCATTTCCTCATGTTCTCTTTTATTTCCTGAAGTAGCGTTTTGTAGTTTTCTTTGTACAGGTCCTTTACTTCCTTAGTTAAGCTGATTCCTAGGTACTTGATTTTCTGGGGCACAATTGTGAATGGGATTGTTTTTTTCATGTTGCTTTCTTCTCTCTCACTGAATGCGTATAGGAAAGCCATGGACTTTTGGGTATTGATTTTATAACCTGCAACTTTACTATACGAGTCTATTGTTTCTAGGAGTTTTTTGGTGGAAGTTATTGGGTTCTCTAAGTAGAGTATCATATCATCTGCGAATAGTGAGAGCTTGATTTCTTCCTTTCCTACCTGAATGCCCTTAATATCTTTTTCCTGCCTAATCGCTATTGCAAGTACTTCCAGTACTATATTGAACAGCAGTGGAGAGAGTGGGCATCCCTGTCTCGTCCCTGATCTTAGAGGGAAGGCTCTCAGTTTTTCCCCATTGAGGATGATGCTTGCTGTAGGCTTGTGGTAGATGGCTTTAATTATGTTGAGGAAGGTCCCCTCTATACCCATTTTGGCTAGGGTTTTCATCATAAAGGGGTGCTGGATCTTATCAAATGCTTTCTCTGCATCTATTGATATGATCATATGCTTTTTATCTTTTCTTTTGTTGATATGGTGGATTATGTTGATTGATTTCCGAATGTTAAACCATCCTTGCATCCCTGGGATGAATCCTACTTGGTCATGGTGGATGATCTTTTTGATGAGTAGTTGGATTCTATTTGCTAGTAGTTTGTTGAGGATCTTTGCATCTGTGTTCATCAGGGATATCGGCCTGTAATTCTCTTTCTTTGTGGTATCTCTGTCTGCTTTTGGTATCAGTGTGATATTTGATTCGTAGAAACTGTTCAGAAGTGTTTTTGATATTTCAATTTCGTGGAAAAGCTTAAAGAGCATCGGGAGTAAGTCCTCTTTAAAGATTTGGAAGAATTCACTAGTGAATCCATCCGGGCCAGGACTTTTCTGCTTGGGGAGACTTTTTATTACCATTTCAATTTCCTTGATGGTGATAGGTCTGTTCAGGTATTCCAGGTCTTCTTGGTTCAGCCTTGGGAGTCTGTAGGAGTCTAGGAATTTATCCATTTCCTCGAGGTTTTGATGTTCCGTGGCATAAAGCTTCTCAAAGTACTCCCTGAGGATCCTCTGAATTTCTGTGGTTTCTGTTGTAATGACCCCCTTTTCATTTCTGATTCGGTTTATTAGGATTTTCTCTCTCCCTTTCTTTGTGAGTTTTGCTAGAGGCTTATCGATCTTGTTAATTTTCTCGAAGAACCAGCTTTTGGTTTCATTGATCTTTCGGATTGTTTTTTGGGTTTCCATCTCATTAATCTCTGCTCTGAGTTTTATTATTTCCTTTCTCCTGTTCGGGTTGTGCTCCTTTTTTTGGTCCTTCTCCAAGCTCTTAAGCTGTGAGGTTAGGTTACTTATGTGTGCTCGCTCCTCCTTCCTGAGGAATGCTTGTAGAGCTATAAACTTTCCTCTTAACACAGCCTTTGCTGTGTCCCATAAGTTTTGGTAACTCGTGTTCTCATTTTCATTCGTTTCTAGGAATCTTTTGATTTCCTCTTTGATTTCCTGTCTAATCCACTCGTTGTTCAATAGTGCAGTGTTTAATTTCTAGGTGTTTGATTTAGTTTTCTGTTTTTGTGTGTGATTTATTTCTAATTTCAGCGCATTATGGTCTGAGAAGATTGTTGATACAATCTCTAACTTCTTAATTTTATGGAGGCATGTTTTGTGGATCAGCATGTGGTCTATCTTGGAGAATGTTCCATGTACGCTTGAGAAGAATGTGTATTCAGCTTTTTGTGGATGAAGTGTCCTGTATATATCTACTAAGTCCCTTTCTTCCATTGTTTCCCTCAAATGAAGTATGTCCTTGCTAAGCTTGAGTCTGGTTGATCTATCAAGAGGTGACAAAGCAGTGTTGAAGTCTCCCACTAGTATTGTGTTGCTATTGATGTCTTTTTCCAAATCTATGAGTAGTTGTTTTAAGTACTTTGCTGGTCTCTCATTAGGTGCATATACATTTATTATTGTAAGTTCTTCCTGTTGTACAGATCCTCTGATCAATAAGTAATGGCCTTCACTGTCTCTTATGACCTTCCTCACTCTGAAATCGATGTGGTCTGATATAAGGATGGCTACCCCAGCTTTTTTATGGGAGCTGTTTGCCTGTAGGATTGTTTTCCAGTCTTTGACTCTGAGTCTGTGTTTGCTTTGACTATTGAGATGCGTTTCTTGCAGGCAGCAGAATGTTGGGTTCAATTTTCTAATCCATCCTGCCACTCTATGTCTTTTAATTGGTGCGTTTAGCCCATTGACATTGATAGAGATTATTGTTATGGGATTTTGTCCCATTGTTCTGTTAAAGTTTGGTGTATTTGAGGGGCCTTTCTTGCCTTAAAGTAGCCCATTTAGTTGTTCTTGTAACCATGGTTTTGAGTCTATGAAGTTCCTGAGCTGTTGTTTGTCTGTGAAACTGTGTGTTGTTCCTTCTATTATGAATGAGAGTCTTGCTGGGAAAAGTATTTTTGGGGAGACATTTATTTCATTGAGTTTTTTTACTATGTCCCACCACTGTTTTCGGGCCATGAGGGTTTCATCAGAAAAATCAGCTGTGAATTTTAAGGATGCTCCTTTGTAAGAGATTTCTTTCTTCGATCTTGCTGCTTTCAGAATTTTGTCTCTGTCTAAGGTTTTGGTCATTTTGATCAGAATGTGTCTTGGGGTATTTTTATTCGGATTTCTTCTAGCTGGTACCCTTCGGGCCTCCTGAATGTGGTCACAAGTTTTCTTCAGCTCTGGAAATGTTGTAGCAATGATGTCTTTGACAGTTTCTTCTTCATCGAGGTTTTCTTCCTGTCCCTCTGGGACTCCAATAATTCTTATGTTACCCCTCTTGGCTTCATCACGATCTTCTCTTGCCATCTGTTCCCGAATTGTGAGTCTCTTTTCCATTTTCTGCTCTTTTCGGGAGAGTCTCTGAACTTCATCTTCGAGCTCACTGATTCTGTTCTCAGCCGCTCTTACTCTGCTGCTGAGGCCTTCCACTGAGCTTTTCAATTCGCCTACGAGATTTTTCAGGTCTGACATTTCTGATTGCATTTTCCTCATTTCTGCCTTCAGATCCTCTTGTCTTCTATTGGCATTGCTTTCCATTGTTTCTTTTAATTCCCTAAGCATCCTAAGTAGCTCCCTTCTGAATTCCTTGTCAGAGAGGTTGTCTAACACTACAGTATTGTTGGTGTCATCTGGGCTAGACTCTTCAATATGAAAGTTTGATGGGCTTTTGCGTTGCTTTACCATTGTGAGAGGTGTGGTTTAGTCCTTCACGTTCAGTGTTACTATTCTGCTTGATATGCAGTGTGAGTTAAGATAGGCTTATGAGTTATTGGCTACTGTGTTTCTAGTGGCTGAGCTAAAATAGAGAAGTTTCCATCTAAGAAGTTAGCTTATGGTTCCTATGGTATATGTAGTGGGAAAATATTTCGCGGCCGCGTCAGCGGCCGCAGCTCCGGAAACAGTCCCTGGCACTGGGCGAGGAGTTGGGAAGGTCTCCTGTTTGGAATTGGAGCCGTTCAGCTTTGTTGCGCAGAGCTGGGCCTCTGTGCCCATCCCACGCAGATCAGGGGTTGAAAACCGGCTGTCTAGGGGCTGTTTCTAGCTGCGCGTGCCCAGAAAGGAACCCAGGCCCTTGGGGGCGGGCTGTACCTGTTGGAATTGGAGCCGTTCAGCTTTGTTGCCCAGAGCTGGGCCTCTGTGCCCGTCCCACGCAGATCAGGGGTTGAAAACCGGCTGTCTAGGGCCAAAAGTGCTTTCTTGACCCATTTTTAACATATGGGAGACTGGCTGGTCAGGCTGGGAAACGGGGAGCAGTGTTCCCAATCAGCCAACAGGGCTTCATTGCCCTGGGGACTGCTCCTTCTTTCTCAGTCCATCAGTTTTCTCCCTGCCATTTTTGAAGGGTCAGATCAATCGATCAACTGCAAATATGTGCACATGTACGTGTGGTGTTTTCAGTCAGTTCATTGTCTGTCTCTCTGTCTGTATCTGTCTATCTGTCTATGTGGAACACTCGAGTGTTGGAACCAGGTTGAAATCAGAAGTAGAAATTTTAGAGAAGTCAGTGATATGCAACTCAGTGATTTAAGAAGTGTAGTTGTTTTTGGAACTTGTTAGACCGGGTTTAAACAAAGATTGCTTGTCATAGTGTTGAGCTTAAAGAGAAAGCAGAATTCTCAATCTAAATTTCTTATTGGAAGAACATTAATGGTTATTAACAGTTGTAGTTCTTTTTGTAAGGTCCCTTGGGACCCCAAGGGAAATTCCAGAGCTAAACTCTGCTAATTAGTAACTCTTCCTTACCTGCCCCATCCCTGGTGAAGCCTTGAGATGTAAATCCTACCCCCTCTCTAGTAAAATCTTGAGATGTAAATTCTGTCTCCATTTGCTGACTCTTCCTAATTGGGATGTAAATCTTGCCTCATCTGTTGACTCTACCTTATCTGCCTCTCCCCTAGTAACTCTCCCCTCATCCCCCCTCCACCAGAATGTAGGTGCCATAAGCTGTAAATCACGGGAAGCCAAGTGGACATGAAAGATAACCAGATGTTTGAGTTATGAGATACCCACTAGCCACAATGCCTTATGTACACAAATGCTGATCTTTGAATCTATAGGATAAGGAGTGATGTACTTTTAAATGGATTGGTTAAGAAAGAATATGTTGTTACAAATCTATTGGCTATGAAATGCATTGGCTTTGCTGTAACGGCCAATGAAGGCCTATATTAGATCCCCTTTGAAGAAGTTCGGGGTCTTGCCTAACCTATCGACCTGCGTGTCTGTGAAGGCGGCTCAACCCTGGCTAGCCAGTCTTACAATAAACCTTGCTTGCTGTTTGCAGTCTCTGGAGTCTCTTTGTCGTTAAAGGGAGATCACGATCCGCGTCCTAATATTTTGAACTTAAGAATCTGCACTATCCAGGAAGAGCTGCGGAACTAGATTCTAAAACTAAAGTGAAATATGAGGTCAGATAATGCAAGACCTTTTCTTAGAATCCTCAGCTAATTTTAATGAAAAAATTAGGCCATTTTTACAGAGGTACATAAGCTACTAAAATAAAGTTTCCTCGTATTCATAAATAGTTTTCTTATGTTTCCATAAACATTGACAGTCCAAGTGCTTTCTCGATGCTAATATTAAAAAAAAAAATCCAAAAGGCTTTTTCTGTGTCTGAAAGCATGTTTGTATTCTTGTGGAATTGTTAAAAGTATCTGGTATAGAAAGCTCATGATTCTAAATAACTAATGTACAAGAACTATTGAAATCAAGCCAAAGAGGGTTCTATTATGTTTTATATTAATTGGTGGTTCAAAGGTTTTATGCTGTTATATCAATGTACATATTTGTATCTGCATTGGATTAGAATATTTGACCTAGAAAATCTTGTGAGTTGAAAAAATGTGGTACATAAAAACAGGTTCAAAGAGTGGTTTTGATGTCAGTGGGCCCCACGGGTGACTTATGTGAAGCAGGGAGGAGAAAGATGGTCACTTTCTCCCCAACTGCCTCTGCCACCCGGGACCCGGGGTTACTGGGTTCTTGTCTCGCTTCGCAGAAAGGAATTTCAGGAGTAGACAAGCAGTGAAATAAATAGATTTTATTTGGAGGATTTTTAGGTATGGAGGGAGAGAGAAATGAGAGAGTAACATACTCAAGAGAGAACCCAGGCTTCTCCAAGGGTGGAGAGAGCCCCTACACACATCCTAGCATTAGACACGAAAGCAACAAAGTACACATCTCAAGAGGGGAGTTGCGGGCGACACATGTGCTCAGCCACATGGACGCAAGCAGCACATGGTCTCAGGCAGCATATGCTCGCCCTTCCTTTGTTCAAGGTGGCCTTTATAGGGTTTCTCCAACCTGCCCCCATGTGGAGCTTCTTCCCAGGTAAAAGTCCGTTGCTAAGGAGGTTACCAGGGAGGATGGTAGTGGTGATGATATTCTTTGAAATTCCTTTCCTGGCCTTTTGTTTCTGCAGGAGCTTCTTTGGGTCTGTTGCTGGAGCCAGTGAGGGTCTTATTAAGCCTTAGTTCCTGTTTCCCTGTTTTCTGCAGGGCTGCTTTTGTCATTGCCTCTGGAGGGGGCCTTTCCTGTCTACCTGCCTACATCAGTTTATTTTAAAACATGAGTTTCTAGAGTTATAAAAGTTGGTTGCAAACCTTATCCTACCAGTGTTTTTATTTGATCTTTGAAACTTTTGGTAACGAAAATTTCTAAAGGTGATGTCGGTGGGCCCCACGTGTGACTTATGTGAAGTGGGGAGGAAAAAGACAGTCACTTTCTCCCTGCCCGCCTCTGCCACCCGAGACCCAGGGTTGCTGGGTTCTTGTCTCGCCTCGCAGAAAGGAATTTCAGGAGTAGACAAGCAGTGAAGTAAATAGATTTTATTTGGTGGATTTTTAGGTATGGAGGGAGGGAGAGAGAGTGAGAGAGTAAAGTTAGACATGAAAGCATGAAAGTACACATCTCAAGAGGGGAGATGCGGGCGACACATGTGCTCAGGAACCACATGTGCTCGGCCACGTGAGCGCAAGCAGCACATGGGCTCGGGCAGCAAATGCGTGCGCTTCCTTTTGAAAGAATCCATATTAGGGCATCAAATTTTTGCGTGCTTCAGCTAACTTGCAACATTGCTTTCTGTAAAACTGCTTGGCTGCTTTGCACCTGGGGGAGAGGGGACTTGGAAAGTGAACAGGGCATAACTTGTTTCTAAACCAAGTGTGACAGGATTCAGGTGTATTTACTGTTTCTGAAATGTATTGTCTCAGTAAAGCACCCTGCAGACTTGGGTAAAGGATAACTCAGGATGCAGTGGTTGGGGGAAATTGCCCTTTCCTGGAGTGTGTTGTCTCACTAAAGCATCCTGCAGACTTGGGTAACTCAAAATGTGGATGGTCAAGGGAGATTACCTAAGGCTTAATGGTTCCGGCTATAACCTTGCTTGTGCTGACAATTGATGTATGTAAATGCTGATCTTTGAATCTATAGGCTAAGGAGTGAGGCACTTTTAAATGGATTGGTTAAGAAAGTATATGTTGTTACAAATCTATTGGCTATGAAATGCGCGGGCTTTGCTGTAACTGTGTTTATGCAAAAGAACAAGCCAGGTTTGTTAAGCTATCTTGCAAAGTTTTAAAATGAAGGTGGAGAGAAACCCATGCTTCTGTAACATACTTTTTGTAAGAATCAGATTCTAATTCTACAGAGGTGATTGAATAAATGTATTTAATCTTGATCTAAAAGGTACCCCCTCTTTTGGGAAATTTAGATGAAACTTGGTTTACTGACTGTAGGTAAACAGCCTAATCTATAAAGGAACTCAATGTTGTACATGCTGTCACTAGTCTAATCAGAGGATTGGAAGCCAGAGCTTTACTAGGGTGAAGCTCATCTCAAAGTGCAGAATTAATTGCTTTCCCCCAGTCTGTGAATTGGCCAAAGTGTCAAGAAAGGGCATCTAAACTATTAATATCTAGTTCTAAAATACTGTGATTTTTTCTTTCTATACTTTCTGTATTCACTTTTAGTTCTATGAATAGTCATTTGGAGATAACAAGGATATAAACAGCTCTTAATTTTTGTAGCATGATGGGATTAACATCAGCGATTATTTCCTCTAAGTCAGAATTCTCTGCAGAAGAGGAACAATGGACATTGGAGGTTTCCAAAATGAAGTTGATGGATGATTTACCCAACAAGGAAAGTTGCTAATCCCTGAACCAATACAGTAGAATATTATTAAAGGGTTATGCTTTAACACTAGTGAAAACCATCTTCCATGGGAAGGGACTGAACAGCAAGTAAGGTAGAAGTAACTAAGAACTGTGCTTTCTGTGCCATTAATGAACCTAGTGAAAATCTTGATCCTCCTCCTAACACCTGTTCAGCATCAAGGAACTTAGAGGAGGATCGACAGATTGACATGCAAATGATGAAATACTCATATGTTCAAGGTATAAAAATCTGTTGGTTCTCATTGATAGCTTCAGTGTATGGGCAGAAACTTTTCCAATCTGTACTGGGAAAGCCAGAGAATGGTTTGGTGTTTCTGTGTCCAGTAGAAAAATCTGGACACAGGAAGTCATTTTTCTATCAACCAAACCTGTTTGTAGAGTTAATCCTTTTCATTGTTTTAATGATAGATATGGGTATAGCACAGCGATAGGGCGTTTGCCTTGCACGCAGCCAACATGGCCGATCCGAGTTCGATTCCTCCACCCTTCTCAGAGAGCCCGGCAAGCTACCAAGTGTATCTCGCCTGCACGGCAGAGCCTGGCAAGCTACCCATGATATATTCGATATGCCAAACACAGTAACAACAAAGTCTCCAATGGAGACGTTACTGGGCCCGCTCGAGCAAATCAATGAACAACAGGAGGACAGGACAGTGATGGGTATGGCATTATGTTGCTTTGGTTTCTGTTGCTTTAACTGTTGTTTTTTAATACAGCAAACAACCCTGTCCTTACTGGGTCAGAAAGGACCTTCTATTCCTCCAGGGTCTAGCCATTTCAAAGTGATACCCCTAAGTCTAATCGATCTAATCTTTTCTTTCAGATAACTTCAGGGACCCAACAAATTCATTGCCTAGGGCCCATTATAAACTAAGGTAGCGTGAGATTTCCCCCCTTGCACACACAGGGTCTGTGCCCCTCAGTCAGCATGAAGCAGCTTCAGAAGATGGACCACCAACCATTTTCCCCTTAAAGATTTAAGGTGCTGAAATCTCTAGGGGGTGGGATATGATGTAGGCAGGTATATAGGGAAAGGCCCTTGGTAATGAAACTCATTAACAATGGAAGAATTATTCTAGGACTTGTGGATACAGAAAACAAAGACCTGATAAGACCATCTGCAGACCCTGAGGATAAAGGCCTTCTCCCCATGAAGTTCCTCTTTTGGACCTCCCTTTTAATCTGATTAACTTTAGTGATTCAGCCCAAAGAAGACCATCACTGCTTCCAACCTCCCTGGTAACCTCCTTAGCAATGGACTTTTACCTGGGAAGAAGCTTCACGTGGGGGCAGGCTGGAGAAACCCTATAAAGGCCACCTTGAACAAAGGAAGGGTGAGCATATGCTGCCTGAGACCATGTGCTGCTTGCGTCCATGTGGCTGAGCACATGTGTCGCCCACATCTCCCCTCTTGAGATGTGTACTTTCATTCTTTCGTGTCTAATGCTAGGATGTGTGTAGGGGCTCTCTCTCTGTCCTTGGAGAAGCCTGTGTTCTCTCTTGAGTACGTTACTCTCTCTCTCTCTCTCTTTCTCTCTTTCTCTCTCTCTCCTCCCCTCTACACCTTAAAAATCCTCCAAATAAAATCTATTTGTTTCAACAACAACAAGAAAAAAGAGTACAGAAGCCTCAATAGGCGTTACCCACAAATGTGAGCTCTCTGACAAAGAATTCAGAGATGAAATGCTGAAGGTGTTCAATGAACTGAAGTAAACAGTGGAACGGGTATTCAATAAATCAATAAATTAAAGGAGGACATGAAAGAAACAATGAAATGGTAAGCCAAGAAAATACAGGAAGAAATGAGAGCAGAAATAAAAAAGCTACAAAAAGAAATGTCAGGAATAAAGGATTTGGTAGAGGATATAAAAATCTCAGTGGGTGCCCTCAGCAGTAGAACGGCTATAGCCAAAGACAGAATCAGTGAGCTTGAAGATGAGCCACAGGAAGCCTACAGGCAATAACAAACAATGAAAAGAGACCTCAAAATAGCTCTAGGGTGAATCAGAGTCCTAGGGGATGCTTTCAAGAGGAACAGCATTAGAGTCATCAGAGTACCAGAAGGACAGGGAAGCAACCCCAATGAAAAAGCCACAGTTAAAGATATCATTGCTGAAAAGTTGCCAGAGCTGGAGAATGCAGGCATCCAGATTCAAGGAGCCTGTAGGAAGGATACCAGCTGAAAGAGAACCTAATAAATACACTACAAGACATATCATAGTTAGAATGATGGATGTCATGGATAGAGACACAATACTGCAAGCATCAAAATAAAAGAAGGAAATCACATACAAAGGAGCACCCCTTAGATTTACAGCAGACCCATCAGAGGAAACCCTCCAAGGCCGAAGACAATGGTTGGATATAGCAAAAAGCAAACAAACAAATAAACAAAAAACCAACTCAATGAAATGAACACTTCACCAAGAAAACTTTATTCAGTCACTCAGACTCGAAGGAACAACACAATTTCATGGATAAACAACAGCTCACGAGGAACTTCATAGACTCAAAACCAAACCTAAAAGATGGACTAAAGGGGCGACTGTAAGATAAGAAAACCCCTACAAGCGCAACAAACCCTTACAGAAAGATGGCACAAAACCCCATGACAATAATCTCTCTCAATGTTAATGGCCTAAATGTACCAATTAAGAGACATGGAGTGGAAAAATGGATTCAGAGACTGAACTTAACATTCTGTTGCCTACAAGAAACTCATCTGAACAGTCAGAACAAACACAGACTTAAAGTTAAAAGATGAAAAACAATCCTGCAAGCAAACAACTCCCTCAAAAAATCTGGGGTGGCATTACTAGTATCTGCAACACAGATTTCAGGTTGATAAAGATTAGAAAAGACAGTGAGAGTCATTTCTTTATTAATCAAAGGATATGTACAGCAAGAATAAATCACACTACTAAACATATACATACCCAATGAGGTACCAGTTAAAGACATACAACAACTGCTAACAGACTTTAAAGAGGACATTGTGAGAAACACAGTAGTAATTGGAGACTTCAACACCACCTTATCACCTCTGGACAGATCAACAAGATTTAAACTCAGCAAGGAAATACTGGCTTTGAAGGAAGAAATAGAAGAGAGGTCTAATACAGCCCCCAAAAAAGAATACACATTCTATTCCAGTGCACATGGAACATTTTCCAGAATAGACCATGTGCTGGAGCACAAAACATACCTCAATAGAATCAGGAAGATAGACATTGTATCAACTATCTTTTCAGACCATGATTCACTGAAGATAGAAGTTAATCATGTACAGATGCAGAAAACCAAATCAAACACTTGGAAATTAAACAACTCAATGTTGAACAACAATTGGGTCAGGAAGGAAATCAAGGAAGAAATCAACAGATACCTGTAAACAAATGAGAATGAAGACAAGAGCTACCAGAAACTGTGGGACGCAGCTAAAGCCATGTTAAGGGGAAAATTTATAGTGCTGCAAGCATTTCTCAGGAAGGAAGAAAGGATCCACATTAATAACTTGACTTCAGAGCTCAAGGTCTTAGAAAAGGACCAACAAAAGGGGACCAAACCAGGCAGAAAGAAAGAGATAATAAAACTTAGAGCAGAAACCCAAAAAACAATCCGAAATGAAACCAAAAGCTGGGAATACATCTCGGTGAGGCAAAAAAGTATAGTAGAAATGACATCTGCACTTGTATCTTTATTGCAGCACTATTTACAATAGCTAAAATCTGGAAAAACCTCGAGTGCCCAAGAACAGATGACTGGTTAAAGAAACTTTGGCACATCTACACAATGGAATACTATGCAGCTGTTAGAAAAGATGAAGTCATGAAATTTACATATAAGTGGATCAACATGGAACAGATGACTGGTTAAAGAAACTTTGGCACATCTACACAATGGAATACTATGCAGCTGTTAGAAAAGATGAAGTCATGAAATTTGTATATAAGTGGATCAACATGGAACAGATGACTGGTTAAAGAAACTTTGGCACATCTACACAATGGAATACTATGCAGCTGTTAGAAAAGATGAAGTCATGAAATTTGCATATAAGTGGATCAACATGGAGAGTATCATGCTAAGCGAAATGAGTTAGAAAGAGAGGGACAGACATAGAAGAACTGTACTCATTTGTGGAATATAAAGTAATAGAATGGGAGACTAACACCCAAGGATAGTAGAGATAAGGACCAGGAGTACTGCTCCATGGCTTGGAAGCTGGCCTCACGTGTGCAGGGGAAAGGCAGCTCAGATAGAAGAGGAACCACCAAGTAAAGGATGCTTAGAGGGCCCGCTCAGGATGGGAGATACTTGCTGAAAGTAGACTGTAGAACGAACATGATGGCCACTTAATACCTGCATTGTAAACCACAACACCCTAAAAGAGAGAGAGAGAGAGAGAGAGAGAGAGAGAGTAAAAGGGAATGTGCCTATGAGGTGGGGAGGGGGGTGCGCATGAGGTGGGGGTAGTGAGAAGGATACTGGGAAATTTGGTGGTGGAGAATGGGCAATTGTGGATGGATGGGTACTTGATAACTGTATGACTGAAACGTAAGCACGAAAGTTTGTAAGTCTGTAACTGTACCTCATGGTATATTGGGACATTGGTTGTGGAGAATGTGCACTTGTGGAAGGATAGGTGTTTGATCACTGTATGAATGAAACTCAAACATGAAAGCTGGTAACTGTATCTCATGGTGAATCAATGAAAAAAGAAATAAACAGTCTCTTTCACTCAGAATAGTTATGCAGTAATTTTTCAATTTGACAATTAACCTGCTCTGTAGCAGCATATCTCTCCTTTTCCTATGAAAGGGAATGGGTCTAAAATTTCCATCTTGCACAGAAACATTAGGGCAGGAGGAGGGGAACAAAGCACAGAAAAGCCTTTGAAAATTTATCTTTTCCATGAAATTTCCCGCAACCCCAAACTCCAAAAACCTTCTTCAGTTTTGCTTTAATGGATCTGCTACCCTGGGAGAGAAAAATCAAGCTGAGAGCCTCTAGAGGATAACAAGAACACTGTGATTTTCCTCTGAGAACATTATCTAGAAGGAAAGCACAGGAAAGGATTCACAGGTCATTTCTACTGAGCTTGCATTGACATGGAACTAGTGAGGCAGAGCATCTGGGAGGCGAGAGAGGGTAATGGCGTCCGGGGCAGCCAAGCTTCAGGTATGAGGTGAGCTTTAGCAGGACTTGCAATTTTCCAATAAAACTTAGACATCCTAATTATTCTTGGTGCAGTTTTGAAAGGTCCTATTCAGTGTTGTTATCATGAAAGAGAGGGAGGCAGGCAACTCTCTATATGCCATCTGGGTGGAGTGTATAAGAGGTGAGTTCTAGGAGAAGAAGAACAGAGAAGGAAAGAAGTTGAGCCGGGGAGAGATAGGAGGGAAGCAATGGGAAGCAGGGGCCAAAGAGATCCAAGTACGTTGGCGTGTAAAAGAGTGGTATAGCTAAACATCCAAACACAGACTCAAGAATACTGAAACGAGAGACCCAAGCCTCAACAATCAAAATGAAAACGTGCCTGTCAATGCAGCAGACTAGGGCTGGGGATGGAGGAGATGGGAGGGAGCCTTGGCACCCTGGTGAAGGGAAAAGATGCTGGTGGTGGGATTGATGCTGGAACAAAGTATGGCAAATACCCAACTATGAATAACTTTGCTGATCATGGTGCTTTGATATAATATTAATTATTTAAGTTTAAAGGGTAATCTGATTGGTCTTTATCTAGGTGATTTGATGGTCATTCTGTGCAACCAATTAGGTGGGTGGCTTTCTAAACCCTCAGTGTTTTTGGGTTTTGTTTCATTAGGGGGCCATACCAGGCGGTGCTCAGGGCTTACTCCTGGCTCTATGCTCAGAGATCACACCTGCTGGGCTCGGGGGGGCCATATGGGGTGTTGGGGTCGAACCCTGGTTGGTTGATCCAAGGCAAACACCCCACATGCTGTAATATCCATCTGATCCCTCTTAAATTCTCATTAATTTTAGGCATAACTAATCAGACAACAGAAACAGGGAGGGACACATGAAGTATACATTCACAGGTCGTGAGTTGTTGCTAACTGTAATCTGGAAGAGAAAAAGGTACTATGAGAAGCTATTATACAGGAAAAGATCTGCTAGTGGAACAATGAGATGCTGGAGAGATACTGGAGAGAAGCTACTATTGCCTGGAAATCCTGGTGTGGGAGTTGCATCTGGAGGGGTTGCTGGGCCTCCCCTTCTGAGCAGAGGCTGCTGTTGGCCTCCCAAGAGTTGTGAGTAAAGAGTCATAACCCTGAAGATACCCAGTGGTCGGATGATGCCTGAATCACCATCCCCAAGCTCCCAGAAGCTGCCGTTTCAGGCCGCTTCCTCTGTTACCTGCCACTGAACTCTAGGAGAGGTGAGCACACAGTATGCAGATGCCAGCACCCAGGAGCACCTGGACTCGCAGGGAAGCTCCCGGGGGACCCAGGACACTGTACCCACAGCTGGAGTCTGGACCTGTGGACACCAATCCCTGCCAGCCCACAGAATACAGTGACTCCCCAATGTTTTGCCCAACTCAGAAAAGAGATTTGCATGGTGCCATGCCTCCCCGGGAGGGAAAGGGTGTCTCTCCCTTCCGCCTTTTTCCCCCTTGGCAGCAAGGTGGCCACCATCTCAGAGCTTATTGGAAAGCCAGATATGAGCTGGCGGTGACGGGGCAACTGCAGCCTCATGGGAAGGGGGCAGTACCAGCTCATCCTCCACAACTTACTGAGACAACAAATTGCCCCCCACAAGCAGCTCTCTGGCATGGCCATGGCTCCAGAAGCACAAAAATCAATCTCATGATTATCTGGCTCTCGGCAGAAATCCCTCTAGACTTAATTAGTAAAATGTCAGAAATCCAAAATCATAATATGGTTCTCATAATCAGCTATAGAAAACAAATTATTTCACAATGGCTTTTCAGCAGTTCTGATTGTTGGATGGAAACTCTTAAACAATAATGGTGCATCTTATGTCGAAATAATGAATGTAATCAAAGTAGAGAGAGAGTTAAGTAGAAATCATCTGCCTAACAGGCATTGGGAGTGGCGGGGGGTATAGGACCTAATGATTCCTTCCGCTTGAATTCTTTCTAATGTTTTTTGGTTTGCGCTTCATTTATTTTGAGGATTTTCCCCATTTCTGATTTTGCTGGAGATTTCCTGCAAGCATCTTCAAACTCACTGATTCTGATCTCCACTTCTCTGCTGCTGAGGCCTTTCAAGGGAGTTTCTAATTTTGTCTATCAAATGTTTTATTTCTGTTATTTCTGTTTGTAGTTTTCTCATTTCTGCTATCATATCCTCTTGTGTTTTATTGGCAGTCCATTCCATTGTTTCTTTGAACTGGTTAAACATCTTAAGGATTTGTACTCTGAAGTCCTTTTCAAAGAGTTTATAGGGGTGATTATCACTGATTGATCCTTCAAGATTACTATCTTTGCCTGCTACAGGTGGTGGGTTCTGCATTGCTTTCCTGTGGTTCTTTGTGTAGTCTGGAGGTGCATCTTCCTACTTCACTGTCATCTCCCCCTCCTGCCACTGTTGTGACTTCTCTGGGGAACTCTATGGAGGGAGGGGAACTGACTTCTGACCTATGGGCAGAGTCAGGCTTCCTGTGGTCAGGTCTGGTCATGACCGTCTTCTCCAGGGCCGTGGGGGAAAGCATATCCTTGAGCAAGCTTCAGGAAACTACCACTGACTTTGGAACTTCTTTTTCACTTATCACTGACTTGCTCCTTAATTTTTTTGTTTCTCCTCTTGTCATAGTTCAGTGGGCAGTAGTTATGAATGCACATAAGTTCGAATCAAGTAGGCTTATTCCAGGCACTCAGTGATGGCTTAATATTCACAAATCTACCAGTGGGCTACACAGGTTAATGTGTTGCTGAAATGCACCTCTTGCCAGGCTACTGCTGATTTTTAGAAAGGGCTCCTATGCTGATAGACTCGCTCTGTGGACCTCTCTGACACCTAGTCCCTGGAAAGCTCAGGGAACTGCTGGTGACACCGGGACTTTCACCAGCCTTGCTGCCAAAGAGAACGGTCTTTCATCAGAGATCTAAGCCAGAGTGAGCCCAGCACAGTACTGGGGGTTGAGACAGAATCAATGACCCTCTTCAGAATGCAAGCAGGCCTTGCACCAGCTCCAATGTGCAGCTGAGGGGCCTCTCTGCTGCAGCTCTGTGCTGGCCGCTCCTGTCCGGAGCTGCTCTGTGCTGTCCACTCCTGTCTGGAGCAGCTCTGTGCTGTCCCTGACCTCTGAAGCTCCCAATTGTGACCTGAGCGGGCATGAGTCCAGGCGTGGTGCTGCTCTGTGGCCCACGCTCAGCCACCTCATGGGATCCTGGGGCTGACTCATCTGTGGCATGTAGGCCTGGGAATGTTTGGGTTCAGGGGGCAGGCCTGGTCTTAGGACATGGCCTGCAGTGAAGGCCTCCAAGGTCCCCGCAGCTCAGAAAATTTTTCTTTCTAATCACAAAGCTTAGGCCCCAAAGAGAAGCTGCTGGATTCCTTTAAATGTCCCCATTGGGCACTAGGAAAGCTATCAAAACTGGTTATTCATTTTTTAGTTTTCTTTTGCCCAGTCAAAGGCACAGATTCTCTTCCAACTGTACTGATAAAAAGTTACAATGTGTCACTACACTACCCACTTGCACACATGGGAAGAGCTGCTTGTCTTTTTCATTAATCGTGCCTGGAAGTGTCTAGTCTGCATGGGTGTGGGAGGAAAGAACGAATCCACTAGGTAGGTCCAAGTACATGAGGCCTGGAGAGAAATGAATGCTCCAGAGTAGCGTGATGTGACAGGGAACTATGAGCACACAGCGTGGTCAGGCAGGACAGAGATGTGAAGGCTGAGAGAGCCCTGAAGGACACAGAGATGTAGGGAAACTGAGGCGGCATTCTCCACCCTGTTCCCTGCCCCCCGCACCATGTTCTTACATTCTCACCCTATCCCTGTTTGCTTCTGGCCTCTCTCCTCTCTCTGTCTTGTCTTACTTAGTATGTCTATGACTCTATTTAGTTATTTGATGTTTCAACAAGCTGTGCTGAGTGGTCACTTCTGGTGATGATCAGGGACCAGAGAAAAATTTGGGTTGTCCACATGCAAGGCAAGCACCCCACCCACTGTATTAACGCTCCAGCCCTGTCTATGATTCTAAAATAATGTTTAGCTAGATGCTTTGTAGCCTTCAAATGGCTGGGTAAGAGTCTGATTTTCCCCCATCTTGGGCTTTGGAGGATAAACTGAGGGATGGAGTCTGGGCAGATGCTCAAAGATGAAATTTTCAGGAAGCCAAGAACCTTCAGCCTGGGCGCAGAGCCTGCCAGCCTTTCTGTAGAATCAGCTCTTCGTGCACAATTGCAGGGTGGAGAAAAACTAGAAAACCTGACTCTGAATGAGAAGTGAATTCAGGCCACCAACTAGCTGGCCCTCTGCTCCCCACTCTCAGCCGTGGTTTGCTCATGTGGGACAGCAAGGAGCTGGTCCATGCCAATCTGGCTCTGTAGTCACTTCTGGTGAAGTGGGACATGCTTGGCATTTGGCAGTGGTTTTCATGACCTGTTCTACCAACTAACAAGATCTGTTCTACCAACTAACAAGTGTCCCTCACAGAGACCTCTATGGAGCACGAGGACCTGTGTGAACACAGGTGTGTCTCTGCGTTCTGTGAGCTGTGTGGAGGTGCCTGAGAAAGACCACCTCTCCCTTTCTTTGGGGAGGGCCAGGCCTGGAGATGCTCCAGGGCTACTCCCAGCTTGGAGGTTGGTTCCAGGACAAAACTGGGAACTCCTGCATGCAAAACAGGTGCTCAGTCCGGTGGTTTCTCGCTCCAGCCCGTCCTCTTCCAAGGTCATTCCCAGGTCCCTCACATATTCGCTCTTCTTCTTTAATCATGGGCAACAGCAGAATATTTTCTCTTTGGGTCCCAACTTCCTTCATTCTTTGATATTTTCCTCCTTCCCCAGTTTCAGGGAACTACTGACTCTTCCATACCTCTGACCAGTTTCAGGGAACTACTGATTCTTCCATACCTCTGACCCCAGAGGTCTCTGCAGATTCATTTCTTCCAAAGCACAGTCCAAGATGCAGGCTGACAATAGACAGAAACCCCCTACTGCTGTTATTTTTTTATTTAATTTTTTAAAGCACAATGATTTACAAAATTATTCATAGTTGAGTTTTAGATATCTAATATTGCAATACCAATCCCTCCACCAGTGTCAACTTCCCTCCACCAATATTCCAAGGTTCCCTTCCATATCCCTCACCCACCCCCTTTCATCCTGCCTTCTTAACAGTCCTCTTTCTAAGTTCGGTTGTTAAAATTTGGGTCTCTTGATTTCAGTGTTGTTGACTCTGTTTGAATATTGGGCTTTGTCATTCCTTAACACCACCTCGGTATCTTAAAACCCTGACCTGGCCCCTGTTGCTTCTCATCTGTATCTTCTCGCCCTCCCCTCCATTCTTTCTTTCCTTCTCTTCCATATACTCTGGGGCCAACGTTGATCTGGGCATCCCTCCTTTAAACCATTGCATTTCCTGATCCATTCTTTATGCCACACATAAGTGATATCATCCTGTGTTTATCCTTCTTCTGACTTACTTCATTTAACATGATGTCTTCCTGTTTCATCTGTTTCCTTAAGTTGCATGATTTCATCATCCCTTACACATGAGTAGTATTCATTTTGTGTATATATACCACTCCATCCACCCACATCTTCTTCATTAATTTATCTGTCACTGGATTTCTTGGTTGATTCCAAATCTTCACTGCAATGTACTGAATGTTGCAATAATAGTGTGCGTACATTCTTTTGAATGAATATTTTTCCGTCTTGGGGATAAATACCCAAAAGTGGAATTTCTGGGTCATATGGGAGTTCAATTCTGAGTTGACTGAGTATACTCTCTATATTGGTTTCCACAGGGTTATACCAGATAACGTTCCCACCAGAAGTAGATGAGGGTTTCTTTTTTATTACACCCCCAACAACACAGATAGTTCCCAGTACTTTTTAAATTTTTATATTTTTATTGAATCACCATGAGGTAGAGAATTGCAAAACTATTCATGACTGCGTTTCAGTCACACAATGTTCCAACCATGCAACCACCACCAATGATCCATCACTCCGCCAGAGTAATTTCCCAGCCCCAGTGTCCCCAGTTTCCCTCCCATCCCTTCAAACTACCCCCAGCCGAGCCTGCATCTATGGCAGGAACCTCTCTTCTCTTTCTCTTTCTCTTTCTCTTTCTCTTTATCTTTCTCTCTCTCATTTTAGGCGTTATGGTTTGTGATACAGATGCTGCAAGCTTATTATCCATATCCCTTTATTTTCTTTCAACACTCAGTTCTTGTCCAGTGTGATCATTGCCAACTAGTATTGTCATAATGGACCTTCCTCTATCTTAACTACCCTCCATTTCCCACACCCTTGACCAACCATTGACCCATCCTCCTGGCCCATTTTCCCTGGCCTTGGATATTAGTTTCATACTATGTTTTTTATATCCCACAAATGAATGCAGCCATTCTATATCCATCCCTCTCCTTCTCACTCATTTCAGCCAGCATGATACTCTCAAGTAAAACCATTTATAGGAAAATTTTATGACCTCATTTTTCCTAACAGCTGTGTAGTATTCCATTGTGTAGATGTGCCATAGATTCTTTATCAAGTAATCTGTTCTTCTTGTTCCCAGATTTGGAATAGTGCTTCAATGAATATAGAGGTGCAGATGATGTTTCTGCTGCGTGTTTGGGACCCCCAGGGTACATTCCCAGAAGTGGTATTGCAGGGTCAAATGGAAGATCAATTTCTAGTTTTTTGAGGAATGCCCATATTGATTTCCAAAGGGCTGGACAAGTCTGCATTCCCATCAACAACAAATGAGAGTTCCTTTCTCCCTGCATCTGTGCAAGTATTAGTTGTTTTTGTTTGTTTGTATGTGTGCCAGTTTCTGTGGTGTAAGATGATACCTCATTGTTGTTTTGATTTGCATCACCCTGATGATTAGTGATGTAGAGTATTTTTTCATGTGCCTTTTGGCCATTCAATTTCTTCTTTGAGGAAGTTTGTGCTCATTTCTTCTCCCCAGTTTTGATGGGGTTGTGTTGTGTGTGTGTGTGTGTGTGCAAAGTGCTACCAGAGCCTTGTATGTTCTTGATATTAACCCCTTATCAGATGGGTATTGGGTGAATAGTTTTTCCACTTCTGTGGGCTGTCTTTGTATCTTGCTCACGTTTCTTTTGAGCTGTAGAAGCTTCTTAGTTTAATGTAATCCCATTTGTTAATATTTTCTTCCACTTTCTTGGTCAGTGGTGTTTCATCTTTGAAGATGCCTTGAATTTCAGTGTCATGGAGGGTTTTGCCTAAATTTTCTTCATTGTACCTCATGGATTCTGGTCTGATGTTGAGGTCTTTAATCTATTTTGATCTGACTTTTTTGCATGGCATTAGGTATAGGTCTGAGCCCATTATTTTACATGTGGCGGTCCAGTTTTCCCAACACTACTAGTCAAAGAGAATTTCCTTGCTTCACTTTATATTTCTTGCTCCCTGATCAATCATTAGGCGATCATAGACTTTTTTCTTTTCTCTTCTTTTTTTTTTTTATTAGTGAAACACCATGAGGTACAGTTGTAGACTTACAAACTTTCGTGCTTGGGTTTCTGTTACATAGTGATCGAGTACCCATCCCTCCACCAGTGCCCATTCTCTACCACCAATGATCCCAGTAGCCCTCCCACTCCCCCACCCAATCCCTCTACCCCACCCTGCAGTTCATTCCCTTTTGCTCTCTCTCCTTTAAGGTGTTGTAGCTTGCAATAGAGGTATTGAGTAGCCATCGTGTTCAGTCTACAGTCTATTTTCATCATGCATCTCGCAATCTGAGCGAGTCCTCCAAACATCCTTTACTTGTTGTTCCCTTCTCTATCTGAGCTTCCCTTTCCCCCAGCATGCGCTGCCGTCTTCCAAGCCGTGGAGCAGACCTCCTGGTACTTATCTCAACTATTCTTGAATGTTCGACTCCCAGTCTGTTGCTTTATATTCCCCAGATGAATGCAGTCTTTCTATGTCTGTCCCTCTCTTTCTGGCTCATTTCACTTAGCATGATACTTCCCATGTAGAACCACTTGTATGTAAACTTCATGACTTCATCTTTTCTAACAGCTGCATAGTATTCCATTGTGTAGATGTACCAATGTTTCTTTAACCAGTCATTTGTTCTCGGGCACTCGGGTTTTTTCCAAATTTTAGCTATTGTGAACAGTGCAGCAATGAACATAGAGGTGCAGATGTCATTTAGACTGAAATTTTCTGCACCTCAAAAGAAACAGTGACCAAAATACAAAGACAGTTAATAGAATGGGAAAGAATATTCATCCAACACTGATCTTAAGGTCTGATTTTAAGGTCTGCACCAGGATATTCAACTTTATTTCATTAGTCTGCGCGGGTCTGTCTTTTTTTCAATAAATACTATGCTATTTTAATATTTACTGTTTTGTAGTAGAGTTTGAAGTTGAGGAAGGTGTGACTTCCATCTTTTTTCTCCCCACGAATTGATTTAGTTATTCGTGGGGGGGGGGGGTATTGTTTCATATGTGTTTCAGAAGTGTTTTATCAATTTCTTTGATAACTATCATGCGTATCCTTACAGGGACCTCACTGAATCTGCATAATGCTTTGGGGATATTGACATTTTGACAATGTTAATTTTCCCTATACATGAGCAAGAAATGCATTTCCATTTCCTCGTGTCCTATTATTTCTTGAATTACTGTTTTATAATTTCCTTTACATACTTTACCTCTTTAGTTAAGGTCATTCTGAGATACTTGATTTTCTGTGGCACAATTGTGAACGAAATTGTTTTTTTTTTAAATATCACTTTCTTCTCTTTCATTATTTGCATATAGGAAAGCCACGAACTTTTGGGTATAGATATTATAATCTGTCACTCTACTATACAAAACTATTGTTTCTAGGATCTTTTTAGCAAAGAATTTAGGGTTCTCTATGTATAGTATCATGTTACCTGCAAATAGTGAGAGCTTGATTCCTTCCTTTCCTATTTGGATTCCCTTAACTTTTTCTTCCCTAGTTGCTATGCGGAGTACTTCCAGTACTATATTGAATAGAAGTAGCAAGAATGGGCAACTGTGTCTTGTCTCCAGTTTCAGAGGGTGGGCTTTTATTTTTCACCATTGAAATTAATGAATTTTGGAAGACAGCAGCTCGCCGGAGATCTCTCTGAACCCTATTCCAAGTCAATTCCACTGAAGCACCTCAGATGGAGCAGATGTGCTCTTTTTAGCTACTCCAGATGAAATCCCAGTGACCTTTAGCTTCCAGAAGCAAAACCCAGGTATGCAGGTTCGAGGACTAAGACTCCAGGCCACGTGGCAGCAGCAGTGATGGGCAATCCCTTCCCATCTTCCCACCCACTTGGGGTACTGGCTGTCACACCCACGATCTGCATCTGAGTGCATCAACAGCCTTGATCCAGAGTTTCATTCCAAATAAAAACTCAAAACTAGCTCCTTACAGAGATGTCTCTGGACCTAATAATTTACAATTTTAGAATTCCAGAACCTCTCATTATATTCAGAATAAGCAATAGAAAATAAATTATTTAGTATTTGCCCCCTGGCAGGCAGGTTTGAATGGTGGAGGGAAAATTTGAAATATTAGTGGTGGGAAGGTGTAACGGTGAATGGACTGGTATTGAAATACTGAATGTAACCAATTAATGTGAACTACCTTATGAAAATAAAATTTAAAAAAAATAATGCTTGCCATGGGCTTGTGGTAGATGGCTTTGACTATATTGAGGAAATTTCCTTCAAATCCTATTTTGTAGAAAGGTTTTATTGTGATCGGTGCTGAATCTTGTCAAAAGCTTCTTCTGCATCTATGATATGATCATCCGGGTTTTATCGTTTATTTTATTGATATGATGACTTATGTTGATGAACTTGAGAATGTTAAACCCTCCTTGCAACCTGGGGATGAATCCCACTGGTCATGGTGTACAATCTTGTTGATGCATCATTGGATTTTCTTAGTTAATGTTTTGTTGAGGATCTTTGTATCTGTGTCCATCAGGGATATATTTTTTTGTGATCATGTTTGGGGTATCAGAATGATATAAGAATTGTTTGGAGGTGTTTCTGTTTCTTCAATTTCCTGGAAAATCTTGAAAAGGACTGGCAATAGATCCTCTTTAAAGGTTTGAAAGAATTCATTATTAATCCATCTGGGCCTGGGCTTTTGTTTCTGGAAAAACTTTTGATTATCATTTCAATATCCTCGATGGTAATAGGTTTGTTCAGGTATTCCAGATCTTCTCAGTTCCGCCTTAGGAGGATTTATCTTCAGGGTTCTCTTGTTTCATGCTATAAAAATTGTCAGAGTAATCTCTGATGTTCCTATGGATTTCTACAGTTTCTGTTGTGATATCACCTTTATATTTATAATACTGTTTATCAGGTTCCTCTCTTGCTGTTTATTTGTGAGTCTCACGAGTGGTTTACCTATCGTGTTTATTTTCTCAAAGAACCAGCTCATGGTTTCATTGATCTTTTGGATTGTGTTTTGGGATTCCAGCTCATTAATTTCTGCTCTGTTTTATTATTTCCTTCCTTCTGCCTAGTTTGGACTCCTTTTTTCAAACATTTTCCAACATCTTAGGCTGTTAGGTTGTTATTGATGTTTAGAATAAGTTATTGATCCTCTCTTCTTTCATAATAAACTTTCCCCCTTAACACTGCTTTAACTGTGTCCACAAGTTCTGGTAGCTCTTGTCCTCATTCTCATTTGTTTCTAGGAATATTTCTATTTCCTCTTTGATTTCCTCTCTAAATACTGGTTGTTCAGTATAGAGCTGTTTAATTTCCAGATGTTTTATTTGATTTTCCATTTCTTTGTGTGATTCATTTATATTTTCATGGTGTCTGAAAGGAGAGTTGAGATCATTTCTATCCTCTTATTTTATGGAGGTATGTTTAGTGGCCCAGCATGTGGTCTATCTTGGAGAATGTCCCATGTCCACTAGAGAAAAATGTATAGTCAGCCTTTGGGGGATGAAAAGTTCTGTATATATCTACTAGCCCCTCTCTTCCATTTCTTCCCTCAAATAAAGTATCTCTATGTTGAACTTTAGTCTGGTTGCTCTATCAAGAGATGACAGAGTGGTGTTAAAGTCTCCAACTACTTTTGTGTTGCTATCAATATCTTTTTAAGTCTTTTAGAAGTTGTTTCAAGTATTTTTCTGATCTCTCATTGATTGCATATACATTTAGGAGTGAGAGTTCTTCCTGGTGTATTGATCTCTTGATCATTAAGAAATGACCCTCACCCTCTCTCATAAACTTCTTCAGCCTGAAGTCTATGCGGTCTGATACTAATATGGGCCACCATGGTTTTTTAAAGGTGGTTGTTTGCTTGGACACTAGTTTTCCAATAGTTGACTTTGAGTCTGTGTTTGCTGTGCTGTTCAGATGTGTTTCTTGTAGGCAGAAAAATGCTTGGTTTAATTTTCTAATTAAAAAAGAGCCCATTCTGTGGCTCTCTATTGGTACATTTAATTCATTGAAATTGAGAGACATTATTGTGATGGGGATTTGTTTATTTAGGATTTTGGTGTACTTGTGGGACTTGTCTTATATTTTTTTAAATTATTATTAGTGAAACACCATAAGGTACAGTTGTAGACTTACAAACTTTCATGCTTGGGTTTCAGTTATACAATAATCGAGTACCCATCCCTTTACCAGTGCCCATTCTTCACCACCAATGATCCCAGTTGCCCTGCCACTCCTCCACCCCATCCCCCACCCCACCCGACCTCTGGGGCAGGGCATTCCCTTTTGCTCGGACTTGTCTTATCTTAAAGTAGCCCATTTAGTTCTTATAACATTGGTTTTGTTTCTAAGAAGTGCCTGTGTTGTTCTTTGTCTGTAAAGTTGTGTGTTGTTCCTTCAAATCTGAATAAGCGTCTGGCTGAGTAATGTATTCTTGGAAGGCATTCATTTCATTGAGTTTTCTCACTATATCCCACCACTGGGCCTGGAGGGTTTCATCTGATAAGTCTGCTGAGACTCTTAGGGGTGCTCCATTATAAGCTATTTCCTTCTATGATGTCGCTTTCAGTATTCTATCTCTGAGTATGGTTTTTCGTCACTCTGATTAGGATGTGTCTTTGAGTATTTTTATTTGTAATTCTTTTAGCTGGTTCCCTCTGGATCTGAGAGCATGCATGCTTCAGATCTGGGAACATCTCAGCAATGATGGCTTTGACGGTTGCTTCTTCAGCACGGTTTTCTTCCTGTCCCTCTGGTACTCCAATAATTCTTATGTTATTCCTCTTGGCATCATCCTGTTTTTCTCTTGTCATCTGTTGGTTTATTTTGAGGGTCTTTTCCATCTTCTGTTGTAGTCTGGAAATTCTCTGAACATCATCATTGAAGCTCACTGATCCTGACCTCAGCAGCTCTTACTCTGCTGGTGAGACCTTCCAGTGTTTTTCATTTCTCCTACCATGTTTTTCAGCTCTGTCACCTCTGCTTGTATTTTTGTTTGCATTTTCCTCAATTCTGCTCTCATATCCTCCTGTATTTTATTGGTTATGTGTTCCATTGTTTCTTTGAGCTCCTAATGAATCCTTAACAATTCCATTCTAAGTTCCATGTCAGAGGGGTTATATAGCTCGTTATTACTGATTGGATCATCTGGGCTAGCTTCTTCTCTCACGAAGTCTAGTGGATTTCTGAGTTTCTTTACCATTGTGACCATTGCCATTTAGAGTTGTGACCTGTGTGTTTTTTTGTGGTTAGGAGCTTAAGATTTATTTAAGATATAAAGTGGTAAAGAATGTCCACTTCATGTCCATCCATGCACCTGCCCTGAAGTCCTAAAGCCACAGTTCCCGCTCTCTCACTTCTCTCTCACTCTGCTCTTTAGGGCGGTCCAGATTGGGGATGTACGTGGAAGCACAAAGAGTGCCCACCAATGTCCATCTGTGTGCCTTCCCTGAAGTCCTAAAGACCCAGTTTCCCTCTCTCACTTCTCCCACGTCCTGCTCTTCGGGGCAGTCCAGATTGGGGATGTACCCTTTTCCCAGTGTTTTTGATACATGTTATTCTCACTGGCCTAAGATGATATAGCTCATTCTCTCCTTGATTTGAATTTCTCTAATAATAAGTGATGATGAGCATTTTTTTCATGTGTCTGTTGGCCATTCGTCCAAAATCCAAAAAAAATCTAAAAAATAAAAAATGTAAATATAGTCTCTAGGAGCTGGAGCGATAGCAGAGTGGGAAGGGTGTTTGCCTTGCACACGTCCAGTCTGGGTTCCATTTCTGGGTCATCCCACATGGTCCCCAGAGCACCGTAGGGGGGGATTCCTGGGTAAAAAGCCAGGAGCGGCCCCTCAGCGTTGTAGGTCGTCTGCGGTCCCTGAAGGCGGTCATGTCCTTCGGCCAATGACATGGAGCGGAAAACCCAGGGAAGCGGGGCACGACAATAGGGACCCAGGCGAGGGTCCCAGCACGACTCAGGAGAAACCCCGGTGGTCCATGGAAACTACACTCGCGAGACCGCACAAGGGGCGAAGCACTTGCCTGCACGAGGCCCACTCGGGCTCCAGGTCTGACATCCCCTGTCCCCCGCAGCACCCAGCCAGGGCCACTCACTCCAGACAGAGCCAGGAACAGGCCCAGGACACACAGAAAAAGCAAAAGCCCCATCAATCGGGGGCTGGGGACAGAGCAGCGAGCTGGAGCTGCCGCACACCTGCACTCCTGGGGGACCACTCCTGAGGGCTTTGGGGACCCTATGGGATGCCAGGGATCCAACCAAGGTTGTCCTGCGAGCTGTACCATCCCTCCAAAACTGGAGACTATAAAACTTTGAATTGTACTTGTTATTATCTGTACTTCTGCATTGTTTGCTTCTTGGTAGAGAGGGAGATAAACCAGCACCTGTATATTTTTTAAATAAAAGTTTCACACTTTGAAACTTAAAACTAGGCTGCTAGAGAAAACTAGACAGGTCAGTATTTTTTTAAAAATAAGCCAAATCTGGTAAGATAGTTATTTGATGGTTATTAAAGCATTGATATTTTAAACAAGTGTTAACTTTTTAAACCTTTTTCTTTTCACTAGAAGAAAGCTCTGGGGGAAATCATAATTAGCCTGAAATTTTTATCTTGAAATGCCATTTGTTCTTATTCTGTAGACGAGAAAACAGACCTAAAGAAATGGGTTTTTTCACATAGCTTGTTAGGAAGACAGTTGAGATTACAATCCATTTAAAAGAATTATCTTCAGTATAGAGCTTTTTCTGAGGATTTATGAATTGGAAAACTCCTCGAATCATAACCCTTTTTTTTTTTAGAGTATCTCACCTACACAGCAAAGCCTGGCAAGCTCCCGTGATGTATTCGATATGCCAAACACAGTAGCAACAAGTTTCACAAAAGAGACATTACTGGGCCGGCTCGAGCAACTTGATGAACAGTGCTACAGTGCTGTTGGCCATTGTGGGTGTTCATAAGTAAGAGAAGTGTCTGTTCATTTTCTCTCCCCTTTTTGATGGTATTTTTAGATGTTTTGTTGATCTCTCTGAGTACTTCTTGGATCTGAACATTTTATCTGGTGTTTTCAGTGCAAATATTTTCTCCCAGTCAGCTGTCATCTAGTTTTAGCCCATTCTTTTGCCATACGGAAACTTTAGTTTGATGTAGTCCCATTTGTTTATAGTTTTCATTCTGTACCAATTGTCAATGGCATTGTATCATTGAAGACTCCTTTGAGGGCTAGGTCTTGGAGCATTCTGCCTACATTTTCCTCAATATTTCAAGGTCTTTGATTTAGCTTGAGTTGACTTTTGTGTAAGGTGTGAGATATGGATCCAGCTTTAATTTCTTGCATGTGATTACCTAATTCTCTGAACATCATTTGTTGAAAAGGCTCTCTCTATTACATTTCATTCTCTCAACTCCTTTGTCAAAAATTAGCTGACAAGATACATGGTGGTGATCCTTGGATATTGTATTCTGACCCATTGGTCATCTCTAGAGTCTTTATTTGTTCCAGTACAACACTGTTTTCATCACTATGTCTTTATATTATAGCTTCAAGTTAGGTAGTAAGATGCCTCCCAGTTTCTTGTATTTCATTATGGTTTTGGCAAGGCGGGTTCTTTTATGATTCCACACAAGCCTGTTCTACGTCCTTGAAAAATTTTGTCTGATTTGGATAGAGATTGCATTGAATTTATATAGCAGTTTAGATAAGATGATAATTTTGACAATATTGATTCTTCCAATCCACAAACATGAAAAGGTTTTCCAATTCCTAAGATATTCTTTAATTTCTTTCTGCAGTGTTTTGAAGTTTTTATGGTATAAGTCTCTCACCTCTATTGTTAAGTTGATTCCTAGATACTTGATGTTTTTGAACACTATTTTTAATGGGATAGGCTCTGATCTCTTTCTCCTCTGATTCATTATTGGTAGATAGGAATGTAAACAATTTTTATGCATTGACTTTGTAGTTGGTCATTTTGCTTTATTGGTGTATTGTTTCCAGGAGCTTTTGTGTGGACTCTTCAGGGTCTTCAATGAATATCATCATGTCACTTGCAAAGAGATCATTTGACTTCCTCTCTTCCAATTTGTATCCATTTGATTTCCTTTTCTTTCCTGATTGGTGTTACTAGGACTTCGAATACAATGTTGAGTCAGTGAGCATATTTTTCCTCAGTCTGATCTCAGTGGGAATGCTTTCCATTTTTTACCATTAATAATAATAGTGGCTATAGTATTTTCTACATATAGCTGTTGCTATCTGGAGGAAGGTTCCTTCCACCCCTATTTTAATGAGGGTTATATCATGAATGAATGCTGGGTTTTGTGAAAAGCTTTCTCTGCATTAAGTGAAACAACCATATGATTTTTATCTTTTGTCTTACTTTTTTTTCTAACAACAATCAATTATTGTGTTAATTGATTTGCATATATGAATTATCCTTGCATTCGTGGAATGAATCCTACTTGATCATGGTGTATAATTTTTTATGTGCTGTTAGATTCACTTTGCTATGATTTTGTTGAGGTTAAACCTGTCCCATATCCAATAGCAGCTGTCCCATTGAGAGGAGACTGGAGAGTGCACAGAAGAAGCAGAGAAATATCCGCCAAGAGCTAATATGTCACCACATGTCATCCAAGAGTCCCCAAAGAGGGCAGATGCCAATCAGTCCAGTTTTACACCACTCATGGCATAACCAAGGAGGTTTGATTGAACTGAGCCTAGAGGGTCCAATTAAGAAAAATATAAATAAAACAAAAAAAATTATATTCAAAAGTCCTCAGGCTAGAAGATTTTTGAACTAATGTACTAGGATCATACTTCCTCACGTGGACACAAGAAATAGCTTATGTAGGGGGGAAAGCCTACTTTTAGAAGGACAGGTTTTGCAGATGGTGTGTGTCAGGATGGACTTGCCTTGTGCATAAAGATACTCTGAGAAACATTTCACTGTATCTCCCTTAAACCTAAACAAAAGATTTACTGAGTTGTTAGTTGGGACTTTTGGGGTAAGGACAGCTAAAGAAAACTTCCTACATTGAAACAAACAGTTCCGGCCCACAAGAGTTAGCAGGTTGTCTTCCGTGGTACTTGCTATTGTTTTCCTTTTAAATCCAGCTCTCAATTCCTTCGGGGCCACTTTCAGTGGGGGCTACTGGAAATGAGAAGTTACGGCTCTGCACAGGGAAGTCCCCAACACAAGAAGCGAACGCCATGAGATAAGACACCATATTTAATCCTTTTCAGAAAATAGTTGGTATCAAATAATAAACACACAAGGCCAGACAGTAGACAAAACAAGGAGACCATTCACGCGCAAGAGGGTGGTACTGTGTGGTGGCCACAAGGATGCCTGTGTGCCCAGGAGGAGCCTCTGCCTCAGGGAAGTTCCCCAAAAATCTGAGCAGGAGACTGGACATCTGGGCCCAGGGCTCCAGCTCAGTCCCTGAGTGTCTGCAATTTCCAAGGGTTTCATCGCTCATGCACCTGGGGGTCTTGTCTTCACACCTTTCCCCAGGGATTCGGTCTTAGGGGCATCCTCCATCGTCAGAGCCCACTTGCCCATAGAGAGAGACTGAGGGACAGGTGAGGCTGATAGCTTCTCTCTCTCTCGTCCTCCCACCGAGCTTCCATTGACTTTACTCCCCGACTCCTGTGTGGCTCTTTCTCCATGTGTCTGCACCACGAAGGAAAGGTTTGTTCAGGACTTGGCTTTCCTGTCACTCTACCGAGGGCCCAGGTACACAACGCAAAAGCTGAGTGACATGTCTTTCCGATCTCGGTTGTGCGGTGACACTAGATGATCTGGTCCTAAAAATTCAACGGTGGTCCAATCCCCAACTTTTGAGGCGCAAAATCAGCATTCACACTGAGCCAAATATGTCATGAGAATCTTAAAAGATACAAAGAATCTCCTTCCCTCTCAGGGACCCCCACAGCTGTTATGGAAGAATCTTCCAGAAGTAGAAGATGTGTTTGTTTGAGATAAATCTGCTCAAAACAATCTTCTCTGACAATGAACAATCTTAGAAGAGTGATTCTCTAGATTGGAAACAACTATTTTTACACCATCAGGATAAAAATAAATCTAGCTGCTATGTTAATTGGAAACAATTTATTGTAAATCTGGGCTGGAGCGATAGCACAGCGGGTAGGGCGTTCGCCTTACACGCGGCCAACATGGCCGACCCGAGTTCGATTCCTCCGCCCCTCTCGGAGAGCCCGGCAAGCTACCAAGAGTATTCGATATGCCAGACACAGTAACAACAAAGTCTCCAATGGAGACGTTACTGGGCCCGCTCGAGCAAATCGACGATCAACGGGAGGGCCTTTACCTTTATTAATAACATCACTGTGCATTTAATTTTATGGATGCTTAGCAGTCAAACGTCTCAGCATTGTACTTAGCATTGCAAATGTCCACACCTTCATTCAGAGAGGCTGGATGTTGGGCAGGTAAGGAAACCAAAGGCCAGACCCTCAGCTGCTCACTTTTCTGCCAAACTTTTAACAACTCGAAATAGAAGCTCACATCTAGGGCAGAGAGCAATGGTTGTGCCACTTCAATTTCACCGTCTAGATAGGACAGAGGAGAGAGGGATATTAGAAACAGATCAAATAATAAACACACATTTATATTCACAAAATAAGATTTTCCGATTAAAACTGTTTGAATATGATTATTCAAATCAGAACCAGTCAATGTGCAGGTTCTATCTATACCTCTGATATTCATTTGTCACATCCATTTCATAGGGGGAAACTAACTCAGAGAAGTTAATTTATGGTCACAAGGCTCATTTCAGGAAAGGCAAGGCTTTGAGCTTAGATCTGCACTCTAGGGCCCATGTTTATTTCCACACTGAAGACTCCCTCTTTTTTCACTGTTGTTTGGGTCATACTCAGTGATGCCCAGGGGGTTATCAGGGCACGGTGCTGGGGCTTTCTCCTGGAGGTGCACATGCTGGATGCCGCTGGGCCAGCTCCTGGCCTGGGAAGGGAGGATCTGAGAGGGGTTGGAGACAAGGCCAGCAGAGCAGCCCTTCTGGCCTTTGTGTGCATGAGTGTGTGCATGTGTCTGCATGAGCATTCATATGTATGCATGTGTGTGCATGCTTGCATGAGTGTACATTGTGTGCACATGTATGTGAATGTGTGTCTTCCAAGGGTTTGAGACCAGGAACTCTGTGTGTCCCCGAATCCCTGGATACCTGTGGCCCCTCTACACACATGCTCAATGCTTTGATTTCTCTGAATTAAAGAGGAGCGGTTTCATGATAAAAATGATAGATTTTCCGGCATTCTGTGTATCAAGAGGGACAGCAGCTGGCCAAGTCAATCAGCTCTTCTCCCTTGAGCAGAAAAGCTTGGAAGTGCCTTTTCCTTGTACCCATGGCAGGGTCAGAGTAAATATCACAAGAGGATGAATCGGATATATAATTTAGTTCTTATTCTTCCACTTCTACTAGATTGTTCTCTGGCAGTCAGTAGCAGTTGAATTAATTGTAAAGAATAAAGAAGTCCATTTTTTTTGTGAATGCATCTGATGTAAGCGATGTGAAAGCCCATTTAAATGAGAGCATAATTCCATTCAGGGTTTTGATAGAAGATGTGGAAAGCCTCATCCAACAGCAGACTTTTAATGACACACTCAGCCCCCAGGCCTCCTCCTCCTCCTACGAACAGTCATGACCATCCTGTTATTCGTCGATTGCCTCAAAAAGGCCCCAGTAACGTCTCCTTCATCCTAGCCCTGAGATTTTTTTTAAAAGTGCCATATTCAAGGCTCTTTCAGGGTTAGGAGAATGAGACCCATCATTGTTACTGGTATTTGTCATATTGGGTACGCCACAGGAAGTTTGCCAGATTCTGCCATGTGGGCAGGTTACATCAGTAGCCTGCCAGTTTGTCCAAAGTAGGAATGAGATAATAAGATGTCGTGCGGTTGCGAATGCGGCCGCGCACTTCCCAGAGCTGGGTTTTATAGTCTCTGAGTCTTGGCCGTTGATGGGATTACACGGCGCCAGGGGGCCAGTTGGTGGGTGTGACCCCCGCCTACTGGAATTTGGAGGATCTGGGTGGAGGATGCTCAGCCCCAATCCGAGCAGGCTTGGAGATCTCAGCCCCGGGACCCTCATGCCTTTGTTCCTCTGCCGGTACCTTCATGCGTGTGGAGAGTGGTCTCAGCATAGTGGTGGCTGGTTCTGGAGATCTTTGGCTGCCGGAGCCCTGGTCAGGGCGGGGAGAGAAACTCAACCCGCTCCCCTCCAAGAGGCCCCGGCGAGGACAGCCAGGCTCAGGGGCAGGAGACTCTGCGCTGTTCTCTTCCGGGAGCTGGGTTTTATAGTCTCTGAGTCTTGGTACTATGAACAGTACCACTCACTAAATGAAATCCATGCTTGGATGGAAATGATAACTGAGCTGTATTCTGATATGGTTTTAAAAATCCATATTCAATTTTCATTTGAGAAGAACCCACTTTATGTGTTAAAGGTTTCTAGTAAAGAACAAAGCCAAAAATGCCATATGGATCGACTGTGGAATGCACGCCAGAGAATGGATCTCTCCTGCTTTCTGCTTATGGTTCATAGGCTATGTGACCCAGTTCTATGAAAAAGAAAGAATATATAACAGTATTTTGAGGCAAGTGAATTTTTATGTTATGCCAGTAGTTAATGTGGATGGTTATGACTTCACTTGGAAAAAGGATCAGATGTGGAGAAAGAACCGTTATTTTCATGAAAACAACATTTGTACTGGCACAGACCTGAACAGAAATTTTGCTTCTAAACACTGGTGTGAGGAAGGTGCATCATGCTCAGAAATATATTGTGGACCTTTCCCTGAATCAGAACCAGAAGTGAAGGCAGTAGCTGATTTCTTGAGAAAAAAATGTAAACCACATTAAAGCTTACATCTCTATGCATTCATACTCCCAGAAAATACTATTCCCATATTCCTATAGTAGAAGCAAGAGCAAAGACCATGAAGAATTGGTTAAATTATAATCACTTAGTCAAGATCTAAGGGTTAAAAATATAGCTCCAGGAGGTTCCGGTGACTGGGTCTACAACTTGGGCATTAAATATTCCTTTACAATTGAACTACGAGATTAAGGCAGATACGGATTTTTGCTAGAGCATTACATCAAACTCACTTGTTCAGAGGCTCTAGCTACCATGTCTAAAATAGCTTGGCACGTTATCAAAAATATTTGATATTCATTTTTCCACTTCCCTCCTGTGTTTTAATTGATTCTAGTAAGAACAAATTATTGCATCACTTTCTGTTTTTAGTTTTATCAGCAATTTTGATAAAAATGTTTACTTCTTGGTTTTGTAAAAAAAAAAAACCCAAAACAACAAAATAAACACTGCCTTGAAATTACAAAAAAAATAAATAAATAAATGATAGATTTTCCCAGAATGTTCCAGGTGCATTAAGACCCTTATCGGTACATGCTCCCCAGGTTACCCTTGGAAGTGACCTGGGCACCCTGAGTCCGGGCCCTCCGAGCCCACTGAGCCCCTTCCTTCTGCTCCTTTCCTTACTGGCAGGTGCCCAGTCCCCCACCCTCTCCTCCTCGCCCTGTTCTTTCTTTCAACACATGTTTCCCCTTAAGGACAATTCTCCCTTCTTCCCCTTATTTCCCTAACTTTACTCCACATCTTCATTCATCTCTGTTCTCCTGGCATCTCCCCTGCCAAGTGCCCACTTCCAGGCTTTCCCAGAGACACTGCAGGATCACACCCAGCCTCTGTGCAAGTTCCCGAGAGTGATCCAGCAGCCTTAATGCTCCAGAGACGAATGGGTGGGGCTGCTTTCAGCTCTGGGGCTTGGGTTGGGAGAGGGGAGATTTGTTCCACAGGGGCTGACTTCAAAGGACAGAACCAGATCTCTGAGAACCTTGACAGGTCTCTGGGGCTGAACCTGCTGAGGACCCATCACCTCCAGGACAGCCCTGGAGCCACTGTCAGAGACACTTGCAACTCAAAGGAACCTCAGGGATATCTCCTTACTATTATTATACTTGGGGATGGGTAGGATTTAAGCCATACCTCACACTGTTCAGGCACTATTACTTACTCTGTGCTCAGGAGTGACTCCTGGAGCTCTTCTGGGCCCACATGTGGTGCCAGGAATAGAATCATGTAAGCCACATACAAGGACAAGCACAATAATCTTGTTGTATCCCTCAACTCTCTGATTATTTTTTAATTTTAAAAATATTGTTTGTACAGAATCCATAAGGTACATTGAAGACAAGATTGGCAAAACCTTCCACCACATTGAAGCTTATAGGTGTCTTCAAAGATGACACCCCACTGACCAAGCAAGTGTAAAAAGACATAAACAAATGGACTATTTTAAACTACGAAGCTTCTGCACCTCAAAAGAAACAGTGACCAAAATACAAAGACAGTCTACAGAATGGGAAAGGATATTCATCCGATGTCCATCCCCATCCGATAAGGGGTTGATATCAAGGATATACAAGGCACTGGTTGAACTCTACAAGAAGAAAACATCCAACCCCATCAGAAAATGGGGGGGGGGGGAGAGAAAATGAATAGAAACTTTCTCAAAGAAGATATCTGAATAGCCAAAAGGCACATGAGAAAACGCTCTACATCAATAATCATCAGGGAAATGCAGATCAAAACAACAATGAGATATCATCTCACACCACAGAGACTGGCCCACATCCGAAAGGACAAAAACAACCAGTGTTGGCGCAGATGTGGGGAGAATGGGACTCTCCTTCATCGCTGGTGGGAATATCTACTGGTTCAGCCCTTTTGGAGAACAATATGGACGATTCTCAAAAAACTAGAAATTGAGCTCCCATTTGACCTAGCAATACCACTCCTGAGAATATATCCCAGAGAGGCAAAAAAATTATTGTAGAAATGACATATGCCCTTGTATATTCATTGCAGCACTGTTTACAATGGCCAAAATCTGGAAAAAACCTGAGTGCCCAAGAACAGATGACTGGTTAAAGAAACTTTGGTACATCTACACAATGGAATGCTATGCAGCTGTTAGAAAAGATAAAGTCATAAAATTTGCATATAAGAGGATCAACATGGAAAGTATCATGCTAAGTGAAATGAGTCAGAAAAAGAGGAATAGGTTTAGAAAGATTACACTCATCTGTGGAATATAAAGTAACAGAATGTGAGACTAACACCCAAAAGTAGTCAAGATAAGGACCAGAAGGTCTGCTCCACAGCTTGGAAACTGGCCTCACATGCTGGGGGAAAAAGCAGCTCAGATAGAGAAAGGAACACCAAGTAAAGGATGTTGGGGGGACTCGTTCGGGTTGAAAGATGCATGCTGAAAGTAGACTATAGACCAAACATGATGGCCACTCAATACCTCTATTGCAAACCACAAAACCCAAAATGATAGAGAACAAAAGGGAATTCCCTGCTGAAGAAGCGCTGTGGGGTGTGGTGGGGGTGGAGGGTGGTGGAAGGGATATTGGGAAGATTGGTGGAGGAGAATGGGCACTGGTGGAGGGATGGGTAAATGATCATTGTATTGCATTGAAATGCAAACAAGAAACTTAGTGAGGTATGAAACTGAGTGCAGCTTCCTAGCTGTCATTTTCTTGTTTTTGTTTGAGAGTTACCCCAGGCTGTGCTCGGGGCTTGCTCCTGGTTCATTCACAGGGATGACTCCTGGTGGTGTTAAGGGAACCATAAATGGTGCCAGGAACTGAACCTGAATTGGCTGTATGCAAGGCAAATAATCTACCCACTAAAACTATGTTAAATCAGCTATTTATTGTTGTTGAAAAACATATTAAAATTTACATTGTCAAAAAAATGGTGTATGTGGCAGGGGGAATAAGGGCCAGAGGATAGTACAGTGGGTAGATTGCTTGCTGCACTCAGTTTCTCAGGACAGAAACTTGTCCAACAAGAACCCTTGAAGGCCCTGCCACCAATTCAGTAATTCACAGCATGAATACTGCACTCATAAATGCTTCCTTTCCCCAGGTCAATATGAAGCATTTCTTCACTTCATCATACCTCACTGAGAGGACACACCCACATTCTAACTATGGACATCCAGCCATACAACAGCTTACAGAAGTCATCTCAATGGTACAAAAGGCACAGTGAGAAAACAGCATAGAACCCCACCACACTTAGTGACCAAAGATGGCAGCCCTAAAAACTCAAGAAGTTATAACCAGTTAAAAGACCTATGTGGGGGAGAATTCTGCAGGCCCTATACCAAGCAAATATCACCAGGAAACCCCAGATGGAGCAGATGCAGTCTCCCCACCTTCTCCAGATGGAATCCCAGAGACCATGAGCTTCTACAGACATGGCTCTGGTATATGGCTATCAGGACTATTCCTCCTAAGTGCCCAGCCGCTTACGTGGCTGCGTGATCTTTCCTGATATGCAAAGTGAGCAATGGAAAATAAATGATCTAGTATCTGCCCCTGAAAGACAGGCTTGAATGGTGGTGGGAATATCCGAGCAAAATATAATGCCCAAAACTAGAGAGAGAGTATCTGAGCAACTGTCTGCCGCCGAACAGGCAGGGTAAGGACTGGGGTGGAAGTGGGAGGGAGTTGATGGGAACATTGGTAGTGGAAAGTTTGCACTGCTGGAGGGATGGGTGATCGATCATTGTATAGCTGAATATCAAACTGAAAGCTTTGTAATTGTATCTCATGGTAGCTCCAAAAAAAAAACCATAAAGACTAAAAAAAAAAGATACAGATGATGTTTTGGGGGCAGGCTTGGGTGGACTTGGGAAAATTCAAAATAATGGTGGTGGAAAGGTGTAATGGGGGTAGGATTTGTGTTGGAATATTGAGTGTAATAAATTATTGTGGATAACTTTAAAAAAGGACCTATCTGATAAATACTTTAGAGAGGAAATGTTGATGTTTAAGGAACTCAAAGGAGCTATTATGGGGTGGACAACCAATAAAACACAAGAGGATATGAGAGCAGAAATGAGAAAACTACAAGCAGAAAAGACAGAACTAAAAAAAATAGTAAGTGATACCAAAACTCACTGGAAGGCTTTATCAGCAGAGTAACAATAGCTGGAAACAAAAATAAGTGAATTCCAAGATGAAATTCAGAAAAGTTCAAAAGAACAGCAGAAGATAGAATAGATATTCAAATTAAATAAACAGTAAATAAGAGAACAGTGGGGTGAATTGAGAAGAACAACATAAGAATCATTGGTGTCCTGGAGGGACAGGAAGGAGCAACTGACAAAACTATGATTGCTGAGAAGTTCCCAGAGCTGGAGAAGGCAAGTCCCCAGATCCAAGAGGCCCAAAAAGTGCCAGCTTTACGAACTCCAAATAAAAACAACCCAAGACACATCCTAATCACAGCAACCAAAATATAAAGAGAATACTGAAAGTCACAAATAAAAGAAAGAAATTACATACAAAAAAGTGTTAATAAGAATTTCAGCAGATTTATCATGAGACCCTGCAGAATCAAAGGATATATAAACTTTTAATATATTTCAAATGATGAGATATAGTTCTTTTTAAAACTCAGCAAATGAACACCTCACAAAGAATACTTGACTCAGAATCTCATTCAGACTTGAGGAACAATACTCAACTTCATAGATAAACAACAGCTCAGGAACTTCATAGTCTCGAAATCTTCTCTGAAAGAAGAACTAGAAGGGCTACACTAAGACAGGATAAATCTCATAAACACACCAAACTTCTACAGAAAGATGGCAAAAAACTCCATGACTCTCTCAATGTTAATTCCTAAATACACTAATTGAGAGACACAGAGTGGCAGGATGAATTAAAAAAAAATAATCTAACATCCTGGTACTTATAAGAAACACATCTGAATGGTAAGGGAAGACACAGACTCAAAGTCAAAGGTTGGAAGATAACATTTTAAGCAAACAACCCCCAGATAAAAACTTGCTGTGGCCATACTGGCATCAGACAACACTGACATCAGGATTAAAAAGTTCTAAGAGACAGAGAGCGCCATTTTTAATGATCAAGGGATATGTCCAGCAGGAAGAATTCACACTCCTAAAAATATATGCACCTAATATATGACCAGCAAAATACACAAAAGAATTTCTAATAGACTTGAATGAAGGCTTTGATAAAAAAACCAGTAATACTTGAAGATTTTAACACCACTCTATCATCACTTGAAAAATCACCTGGATTAAAACTCAGTGGTGAAATACTGGACTTGAAGGAAGAAATGGATATCTACTAGGCCACAAAACATACCTCTATTATGTCAAGAACATAGAAATCTTATCAACTGTCTTCTCAGAACATAATAATCTGAAAATAGAAGTTAACCATAAACAATAATGGAGAAAAAACACAAACACCTAGAAAGTAGTGAGCTGTGTTTAGTAGTTCACTCTCAATGGAATGAACATCTCTGAATACAGCAGTTATGTGTACTTAGGTCAAGAACTGGACATGACAAATGACCTGGCACCTGAACTGCACAGGAGGTAAACAGTAGCGTGGAACGCCTTCAAGAGCGTTGAAACTAAACTACTAAACAACCAGTGGCTCAGAGAGGAAGTCAATTGAGGCAAATGAGAATGAGGACACAAACTACCAGGATTCATGGAACACAGCAAAAGTGGTCTTAAAAGGAAAGTTCATAGCTATGCATCACTTGATCACTATCACTTGATATCCCATTACTCATCGATTTTCTTGAGCTGGCACCAGTAACATCTCCATTTGTCCCTGTCACGTGCTAATGTAGCCCAATTGCATCTGCTTGCTAGAGGAACACGAAGAACCTCAAACCATTTATTCAGGGTCATGACGAAGAAGTCTGACCATCTTGTAGGTGGGCAGCCATGCATTCTTTTGATGTCACATGGAATCCAGTCGGTAACAGCTCTAGTCCAACGGTCATCTTCAAATTGCATTACTTGTCCAACCCATCTGATTTTTGATACCTTGGCAAATGAGACAAAGTCCCTGATTCTCAATCATCGATGGAGGTCGGAACTCCGAATTCCTTCTCTCACTTGAGTGAAGTATGATACTCCAAGCAAATCTCTTTCGATTCCTCTTTGCGTGACCCGAATAGGGTTCTTATCCTGTTTTCGTAGGGCCCAGGTCTCTGAGGCATATGTTAGTGCAGGGAGAATGGTGGAGTCAAAAATATGTGTCCAGAGCCGGAGGTTCTTCATCCACTTAGCTATTTCTTCAACGCTCTTGAAGGCACTCCAGGCTGCTCTCTTCCTCCTGTGCAGCTCAGGTGCCAAGTCATTTGTCATGTTGAGTTCTCAACCTAGGTACACATAACTTCTGCATTCAAAGATGTTCATTCCCTTGAGAGTAAATGTAACGTCAGGAACTTGTCCATTTTACATAAACATTGTTTTCATGAAATTCAGCTGCAGTCTGACCTTTCCATACTCACGGTCGAAGTCGGCTAGCATTTGTGCCGCTTGTCTAATGTTTGGTGTTATTAGAACAATGTCATCAGCAAAGCAGAGATGGTGTAATTGCCAACCATCATCTATCTTCATTCAATTCCTTCCCATTCCAGTCGTTGCATGACATTCTAGAGGGTGGCATTGAAGAGTTTCAGTGAAATGGTATTGCCCTGCCAAATCCCTCTCTTTACGTCAATGATCACTTTCTTGTAGAATAGTGAGATCCTGGTGGTGAATCCGTAATACAGATCACGGAGGATCCTGATGTACTGAGTTTGAATGCCCTATTTGGCTAGGGCTTCGTTGACTGCTTCAGTCTCAACAGAATCAAAGGTCTTCTTTATATCTTGAACTCCCAAGAAACCTCAATGAGCTTGGTTATCGTGTGGATACGGTGGATTTTGCTGAATCCTTTTCGGAAACCGGCTTGCTCGTATGGTTGTCTTTCATCTAGTGTTCTGCCAATCCTATTCAGGATGACTCGAGTGAACAACTTGTAGACGACAGACAACAGGCAGACCGGGCAATAATTGCCACTGTCATGGATGTCTCCCTTCTTGTACAGTAGTACAGTCCTGCTGGATTTCCACTGGGACGGAACCTTGCATTCAGACAGGTAGTGTGTGAAAGGCCGAACCAGCGTATTGATGAGTACTGATGGCAGGTTCTTCAGGTGTTCAGGTCTGACCTTGTCTGGGCTGGGTGATGTTCACTTCTTTACTGAAGAAATGATGTGTCGGATTTCAGAAGGGAGAACCTTGGGAACAGCATATCCAACCTGTGGAATTTGGTATGTGGGCAGGTGAATGTGGCTATCGAAGAGATCCAAGTAGAAGGCATGGATAATCTTCTCCATTGCCCTTTTGGAAGACATGATAGATCCATCAGGACGTCGGAGGGCAGTCATCTTGGTCTTGTAGTTGGCGAAGGACAGATGGGCATTGCGAATACTTTTCCCGGCTTCTGCTGCATCAGCCAGCACTGCTGCTCTTCTCTCTTCAAGGTCTTCCTTTATTACTTCTCTGCACTGCTTTGTGAGCTCAGACATTAGTTTTTGGTTGTCTGAGGCTTGCGCCAAATCATGTTGGTGAATGAGCTCGAGAGTTTCCAAAGACAGGCATCTTTTTGTGACTTTCTCTCTGTCGGCATTCCTCACACAATCATGGAGGTGCTGAACCTGTCAATCATAGTCCTTGTTGATGTCGTCAACGATGGCATCTTCCCAAGTTGTTGCAATAGTGCCAAAGAGCTCCCAGTTGGTGGTCATTCTGGGAGTTCTCTTTTTAAACTTTGCAGCCTTTTCTCCCCGCTTCGTGCAGTAGAATTTTGCACAAAGAAGATGGTGGTCCGATCCCATTTGGAATTTTGGGACAACAGTGACATCAGTCAGGCAAAACCATTGATTAAATATTAAATTTACTTGGTCAATTTCGTTGTGGAACTATCCATCAGGAGACTCATACGTCCAATGTTTAGATTCGGCCTTCTGGAACTGTGAGTTACCATGGTCAACATGATGATCTCAGACAGTCTCTCACCCTGTTTAGAAGGTGTGGTCTTCTTTATAGAACTTCTCCAGCTCCATGTGGTATCTCAATTTCTTCTTCATCATAGTTGGATTTTGGTGCGTAGACGACGAAGATAGAAACTGCCAACAGTGAGCCACGTCTATTCAAGTGTAAGCGTCCGATTCAGGATATTAGGCATTTGAATGAATCAATGCTCATGGCCAAGTCATGTTGACAAGGACACTGACACCACCAACGCCTCTTTCATCGCATGTTCTGAGGAACAGTTCTTCTCCAGTGTCAAAAGTAGTGTGATCTGATTGATGTCTTCTCATCTCAGTCAGACAAATGATGTTGTACTTGATCTTCTGTGCTTGCACCATCAGGTCCTCGATGGATGCTTCCAATGCCAGCATACACGCGTTGAAAGTACAGACAGTCATTTTAGTCATTCTTCGTTTTGGCAGCCTTGTTCGGACCTGAGATTTTATCAGCCTCTCCTTGCTCATCCTTCTTAACGCTGGTGTATTGGGGGCTCTTTCAGGGTGAGGGGAATGAGGCCCATTGTTTTATTGTTTTGGGCATATTAAATATGCTATGGTAGCATGCCAGGCTCTGTCTTGCAGGTGGGATATTCTCAGTAGCTTGCCGGGCTCTCCGAGAGAAATGGAGGCTTTTAGGGGGGCATTCATCAAGAAGGAGAAAAGGGCGCACATAAATAACCTAACAGTACGGTTTGAGGAACTGGAAAATGACCAACAAAATGAGCCCAAGGCAGGCAGAATGAAGGAAAAAATAAAACAGCAGAAATTAACGATTGGAATAAAAAAGATCTAAAAGATTAAAAAAACAACAGCCGGTTCTTTGACAAAATAAACAAGATTTGTAAACTACTAGCAAGACTTAGAGAAAGAGAGAGAGAGAACCCTAACTAACCAAATCAAATGAATGGTGGGAACACACAACAGATATCACAGAAATTCAAAGGATCATCAGAGATTACTTTGAAAATAATTGTCATGAAATGAGAGAACCTAGAAGGAATGAATAAATTCTTGGACTCCTATAACTTTTCAAAGCTGAAACAATATGATTTAGAATACCTGAACAGACATGTCACTATTAAGGAAATTGGAAGGGTAACAAAAAACCTTTCCCCCTAAAAAAATGCCCAGGCCCAGATGGAGTCACTAATGAATTCCTTTAAATGTTTAAAGATCTACTCTAATCCTTTTCAGGCTCTTCCAAAAAAAAGTTTCTACAAAGCAACCCTGATATCAAAAGCAGACAGAGTATCACAAAAGGAGAATTATAGACCAATATCATCTATGAACATAGATGCAATTATTCTTGACAATTGCTAGCAAATTAAATCCAACAACCCATAAAAAATAAAAAATTCATACACCATGACCAAGTGAGATTTATACCAGTATGCAAGGACGGTTTAACATGTGAAAGTCAATCAATGTAAAACACCATATCAATACTAGGGAACATAAAAATCTTAGAATTATAACAATAGATGCAGAGAAAGCATTTGACAAGATCCAACACCCATTCATGATTAAAAAAACCTCTTAACAAAATGGAAATAGAAGGAGCTTTCCTCAATATAATCAAAGCAACTTATACAAGCCCACAGTCAATATTATATTCAATGAGGAAAAATGAAAACCTTTCCCCTTACGATCAGGCACAAGACAAGTGTGCTCACTCTATTCTCTTCAATATAGTATCTATTGGAAGTATTTGCCATAGAAATTAGATAGAAATAGAAATTAGGCTAAAAAAAGATGCGAAGAGCATCAAGACAGGAAAGGAAGAAGCCAACCCCTTGCTACTTGTGGATGATATGATACCATATTTGGAAAACCCTAAAGAATCTATCAAATAAAACGTTCCTGAAAATAATAGATTTGTACAGTAAAGTGGCATGCTAAAAAATTAATAAGCAAAAGTCCATTGCTTTCCCATATGCAAATAATGAAATAAGAGATATTAAAAAACAATCCTATCCACATTGTGTGTCAAAAATCAACTATCTAGGAATTGGTTCAACTAAAGAGGTGAAAGACCTTCACAAAGAAAACTACAAAACACTCCTTCAAGAAATAAAAGAGAACACAGGAAAATGGAGACACATGTGCTACTCATGAATTGAGAGGATTAATATCACCAAAATGACAATATTCCCCAAAGCAGTACACAGATTTAATGCAATCCCTATAAAGATACCCAGGACTTTTTTCAAAGAAACAGATCAAATAATCCAGAAACTTATATGGAATAATAAACTCTCCCCAGGTAGCTAACGTAATCCTCTGGAAAAAATATGGAAGGAATCACTTCCCCCAACTTCAAAGTGGTTTTAAAGTGGTTATAATTAAAACAGCATGATACTGGAATTAGTACAGACTTTCAGATCAATGGAATAGAATAGGAAACCCAAAGACAGATCCTCAGGAAAATGTGCAGTTAATCTTTTTAAAAGGAGCAAAAAATATGAAGTGGATCATCTTTAACAAATGGTACTGGGAAAACTGGACAGCCACATGAGATAAAACAAGCTCAATTCTCTTTTTAATACTATAAATAACTTCAAATAAAAATGGATGAAAGACCTGAATCCATGTCACCCGGGTCTAGCAGGGCCCTGACAGCTATGCCATCTCCTGGCTGTTAATGGATCTTCTCTTGTCACAGTAGGAGAGAGAAAAGCAGAGAGATTAATGATGAGTCTAGGCCACTGCCAATGTTAGGAACTGAGGGTGACATTCCTCTCAGGACAGACAGGGCACCTAGACTCACCTAATAGTTGGGGCCGGGGAAGCTTCTGGAGCTAGAGAAACTGTTGTAGGGATTGTGTGGCTGGCTGGAGGGGGCGGTATGGGCCTTAGGGGAGAGGCTTCCATCTACGCCTGAACTGGAGAGCTCTGTCTGCTCCAGTGTCATATTCTGAAAGTTGTTCTCAACCAACTTCTGCTTATCACTTTCCTTCTCTCTGCTTCTTGACCTGTAAAGTCAGTCACAGGATTTAGGTTCAGACAATGGCCGACAGACCCTCACAGCCAACTCTCCTAATCCATTCAACAGGGCTTGAAACTTTTGAGAGCATTAGAAATTGACAAGTGACTTACCATGAGACAATTTTGAGAGGATCAGAAATTGACCAGTTGGAGGGATGGGTATTTGATCATTGTATAATTGAAACTCAAGCACAAAAAATTTTTAGTCTACAACTGTACCTCATGATGTCTCGCTAATAAAAAATAAAAAAAAAGAAAGAAATTGACCAGTGAGTGACCATGAGAAAACAATCACACAAAGGTCCCTGGCCTCTGTCACCTGGCTTCCCCAGCTTTTTACATTTCAGAGCCATCAGTGATCTGCTACCCCATTCATGACTCCCTTGGGTGTAGACCCCGAGTTTCAGGACGCTCTCCTGTAAGCCCTGACAAGCACCATCCACATGGCAGGGCAGTCTGGATAGACACAGTGTTTTGAACTCCTCCCAGGAAGGGGAAAGACACACTTATATTCCTCACTTTACCTTCTTATAATCAGATGCAGAGAATGAGTTATTTTCATGACGAAAGCATAGAAGAACAAAATATTTTGAGAACCTAAAATCTATTTATCTATTTGCATGAGAGTGAAAAATTATTCATCTTTGCCAATACAGAAGATGTACATTAACTGTTAATTCTTTATTGGCTCATTTTTATCAAGTGGAGCCTCACTTGGCATAACTGCAATGGAGGGATGTCTAAATATTTATGGAATAAATGAAGGCTCCTTCTCCAGTTCTCGGGGCACCAGGGTAAGAAACAGTCATGCAGAAATGCTGCAGCGCAGACCCCAGGGGCTCCTCAGAGGCTGGTGTTGGCCATTTGCAGCTGGTCCTGACAAAGGAGTGATACACAACACCACCAACGGAATTAAAGACTGGGAACAGAGTTTTTAATAGTCCAAGAAAATGGTTCCTATGCTACATCAGAGAAATAAGAAAAAATGAACCAAACACATTATTTTTTCACTGCAAAGTATTTCAATTTAAGTACATAATGGAACTTTATTTTATCATATTCATTTCTTGTTTCGTTTTGGCACCATTGGCCACCCCAATGGTGCTCAGGGCCTCCTACTGGTTGTGTGCTCAAGGGTCTCTCCTGCTGAGGCTCAGCGGGCCTGGGGGTATAGCTTGGGTTGTCCGCATGAAAACTAAGTGTTCTACCTGCTGTTCTATTGCTCTGGCCCCATAAATGTCATATTTAAAGAAAACAATCTGGAAGGTAAAATGTATGGAATGTAGAGTTATTTTTTGGTGGTAGGGTTTGTGGGTAAATTTTTATTTTGCTTTTTATAAATCTTTCTCATTATATGCTATATTTAAATATATAAATGCATTTGTATCACTTGTCATCCTGTTGATCATCGATTTGCTTAAGTGGGCGCCAGTAATGTCTCCATTTGTCCCTGTCGCATGCTATTGTAGCCCAATGGCATCTCCTTTCTCCAGGAACATGAAGAGCCTCAAACCGTTTGTTCAGGGTTTTGACGAAGAAGTCTGACCATCTCATATGTGGGTGGCCATGCATCCTTTTGACATCCCACGGAATCCAGTCGGTAACAGCTCTAATCTAGTAGTCGTCTCTAAATCACATTATGTGTCCAGCCCATCTGATTTTTGACACCTTGGCAAACGAGGCAGCATCCCTGATCTTTGATCATCAATGGAGGTTGAAACTCTGGATTCCTCCTCTCATTTGAGTGAAGTGTGATACTCCAAGCATAGTTCTTTTGATTTCTGTTTGGGTGATCCAAATAGCATTCTGGTCCTGTTTTCGAAGGGCCCAGGTCTCTGAGGCATATGTTAGTGCAGGAAGAATGGTGGAGTCAAAAAGATGTGCCCGGAGTCAGACGTTCTTTGTCCTCTTAACAACTTCTTTGACGCTCTTGAAGGCGTTCCATGCTGCTCTCTTCCTCCTGTGCAGTTCTGGTACCAAGTCGTTCCTCATGTTGAGTTTTGGACCCAGGTACATATAGCTGCTACTATCAGAGATATTCATTCCATTGAGAGCAAATAGAACATCAGGGACTAGTTTGTTTTTCATCTTGGTGAGATTCAGCTGCAGTCCAACTTTCCACACTCACGGTCAAAGTTGGCCAGCATTTGTGCCGTTTGGTGTTATTAGTACTATGTTATCAGTGAAGCAGAGGTGGTGTAGTTACCAACCGTCTATCTTCATTCCCATTCCTTCCCATTCCAGTCATTGCATTACGTTCTCAAGGGTGGCGCTGAAGAGTTTCGGTGAAATGGTATCACCATGCCAAACCCCTCTCTTTACGATGATGATCACTTCCTTAGGGTGGTGAGATCCTGGTGGTGAATCCACAATACAGTTCGCAGAGGATCCTGATGTACTTAGTTTGAATGCCCTGTTTGACTAAGGCTTCGATGACAGCTTTAGTCTCAACAGAATCAAAGGTCTTCTTTAAAACAATAAATGCTAGATAGCAGCATCTTGAACTCTCGCAAAACCTCAATGAGCTTGTTCACCATGTGGATATGGTTGATCTTGCTGAATCCTTTTCGGAACCCGGCTTGTTCACATGGTTGTCTTTTGTCTAGTGTACTGCTTATTCTGTTCAGGATGACTTGAGTGAACAACTTGTAGATGACAGACAACAGGCATAAATATATTTATTTATATTATTTAACAATGATACATACAATGAGCCTCCTCCACCCAGATCCTCCATCTTCCAGTAGGCAGGGGTAACATCCACCAACTGCTCCCCCATGCCATGTAACCCCATCAACGGCCAAGACCCAGAGACTATAAAACCCAGCAGGGCTGCATTCATGGCTGCATGACATCTTATTATCTCATTCTTACTTTGGACAACCTGGCAGGCTTCCGAATGTAACCTGCCCACACGGCAGTCTGGCAAACTTCCCGTGGTGTACCCAATATGCCAAATACCATTAACAATGATAGGTCTCATTCTCCTAACCCTGAAATAGCCTTGAATATGGCACTTTTTGAAATCTCAGGGGTAGGGCAAAGGAGACGTTAGTGGTGCCTGCTCGAGGCAATCGACGAACAACAAGATGATCGTGATCGTGATTATGTAACAAGTCTCACAGTGTTACTGAGCCCGCTCGAGCAAATCAATGAACAACAGGATGACAGTGATACAGTGATAATGAAAATATAACAATACTATATATATTTTGTTTGGAGGTCACACCCAGTGAAGCTCAAGATTTACTCCTGGTTCTGTGCTCAGAGATCACTCCTGGAAGGAATCAGGGGGCCCTATGTGATCCTGGGGATGGAGTTTATTGGTCTTGTACAAAACAAGTGTCTTTCCTGCTGTACTATCTATTTTCTATATTTTCTTCCACAAATGTGTAGAGCTGATAGAATCAAAGGGAACTCAAGGTGACACAATGGCATCAGAGAAGTCTATCTCTTCTCCATGTCTTGCCCAGGAGATGTGAGGTTGGTGCTGTGGGTGTTTGGAAATGCTAGGGTGTGATATCAGGCACTGTACCCCAGGAAGGGGCAGGTTCTTTCTTACCTCACCCCCATGATGATCACTGCAATCACCAAGATGAGAATGCAGACACCTGCAATGCTGCCCACGATGGTAAGGATCAGCTGAAGATCTAAAAGGGAGAAGGGAAGGTAGGATTAGCTACCAGCAGCCAGAAGACCTGTCCATTGCCCAGGCACCCAAATTCCCAGGGTGCTGACTGAAGCTTCTAGGGGTTCCAGGGCTAGACTGGCTGGGCAGCCCATAACCTGCTCAGGGGTTCACCCCTACCTCAACAGCATCTCTAGAACTCTAGCAGAAGAGGTGGACTTGCAGAGAAAAGCCCTGAACTGGGAAGGAGGAGAGAAGGAGAGGACTTTCTTCGACCTCATGTGGGGGTGGGATCTCATTCCACGTCCACATCTGCTCCTAACTTCCTCCCTCCCCTTCAATCCTGACCTAAGTCGAGGAAGTCACTGTGGAGTGCTAGGCGCTAAAAGGCCTTGAAATGACCCTAATAGGGTGGGCAGGAAGAGTATATTAGCACTCATCCTGTTCTGGATCTTATCCATCTTGTACTACTAAAACGGGCTACAGATGGAGTGTGAGTGCAACATGCCCAGGCGATGGAAAACTCAGTGTGAGTGTGTGAGAGCTCATAACTTGTGTGGATTGCATGTTTTGTGGTCATAATGCAGACACACTTGGGTGAAATATAACTCTATTAAAATAAATTTCACTTTTTCAGTCTACTTTCTACATTTAACTTACAATTTTTAAAAATTTTAAATTAAGCAGGAAGCCAGAATTATACTTCAATTAGACTGTGCTAGTCCAGACTCTTTATCTCTTTCTGCTGGTTACCACTGTCTGTCACCTCCAGCCCGGATTCTTGAGGCTGTTGACTCTGGCAAAGACTCCAAAAGTCACACAGTCCAAAGTTTGCTCTCTATTTGTGGGGGTGGGGCTCACAACTCATGGTGCTGAAGGTTATTCCCAGGGGCTACTCCTCAAATGTTCAGGGAACCTTTCAGTACTGGGGCTCAAGCCTGGGGCTTCTGCATGCAAATAAAGCACAACAGTTCATTGAGACATCTCCCTGGTCCCAAATCTCTCATTTTTAGGTATGAACATTAACAACACAGAAGCAAGAAAGACTTAACAAATACAGCGTTGGGCCTGAGAGAGCACTCAACAAGCCTGAGCTTTGTGTGCAGGAGCCCTGGGTTGGATCCTAAGAACTACATAGTGCCTCAAGAAAATGTGGAATGGGGCTCCCCACACCTCAGATTCCAACAAATTCAGCATTGTAACAAATTAAGTCAAAATTCTTATTTTTTTCTATTTTGGGGGTGGATAGAGGTTTCATCTAGATGTGCTCGACATAATTCTGGCTCTGTACTCAGGGATCATTCTTGTCGGGGGCTTAAGGGACCATTTGTTGTGGCAGGAATTGCAAGGCAAGCATCTTACCCACTTTACTATCTCTCAGGTCCCAAACAAATATTTATCATCATATTAGCATTTTGGTCATCTTGGAGGTAAATAGTAATGTTTCCTTCATGCTGGATGGTGTTTTTTGTTAAATATGTAAATTGTAAAACCTATTAATCCAAAATATAAAGTCAAAGGGCTGGAGAGATAGCACAGCGGTAAGGCGTTTGCCTTGCACACAGCCAACATGGCCGACCCGAGTTCAATTCCTCCGCCCCTCTTGGAGAGCCCGGCAAGCTACCGAGAGTATCTCGCCCACACGGCAAAGCTTGGCAAGCTACCCGTGATGTATTGTATATGCCAAACACAGTAACAAGTCTCCAATGGAGACGTTACTGGACCCGCTTGAGCAAATCAATGAACAACGGGAGGACCGTGACCGTGACCGTGATAAAGTCAAAATTTTCCAGGTCTGGTAGGTGTGGGTCTAGGAAGGAATGGAGCAAGAGCATTTGTAATCTGAAAATATGAAAGAACTGGAGATAAAGGCAGATGGGCAGATGGAGTATTTAAATGTGTGGTTCTGGCACTACTCTCTCAGTCATTTTGGTGTCCACTGGTCCACTGTTTTGTCTAAGGCAGGGAAATGATCACTAATTGATACCCAGAGGAAGTGGATAGCATATCAGGACACTCTTGTCTGTCAGGGACATGCCAGTGACACTAGCCAACCTCAGCACTGAGCTCGGTTCATCCCTGTAGCAGAAGCTCTGCTGCCCGTTACCAGAAGGGGGCAAGGGGGGCCTAACTCCAAAGACAATGTGTCAATTTTCTCTTTCTTTGGGGAGTGAACTATAACTCAGGGACTTGACTCTTTCCAGAATGTGTCCAATGACTGTTTTTCAAAGGCTTGATAAAGCCAGAGTTTCATACTCACTGTCTTGACAGTTCACTCCGCTGTAGCCAAATGCACACCTGAAACAGAGTAAGGAATTGGGCACCATGGTCAAGGTTGAGGGTCTCTGAGGTGGGCTTGGGAGCCCCAACCCTTCTTCACTGCCTCCTTCATCTCCCACTCCTCCCTTCTCCCTCTTTCCGTCTCTTTCCCTTTCCTTCTTTCCACTCCCTTCTTTGGGGGGAGTATGCGCCATGAAATTGCAGAGGGTGCTACACGAGTAGCCACATTTGCTCCTGACTGTACGGGGGACTCCACTGGCCTCTGAGGTCCAGGAAGATTCAGCCACTCAGGTGAAGCTGAACCCAGGAGTCTGGAGCATGTGGGCCAGTGGGGAACTATACATTCCTGGCAGTGTGGTCTAGGAGGCATTAGCTACATCCTTCTAAGCACATAGAGAAGGTCCAAAATCCATTGATGATGATGATGATGATGATGATGATGATGATGATGATGATTTGTATACTGCTCCACTCTTTTAATTTAGTTGTGAAATTAGTTATTCATAATTGGGCTTCAGGCATACAGTGTGTCAACACCATTCCCTTCACCAGTGTCCACTTCCCTCCACCGAGACTCCCACTTTGCCTCCCACACATCAGTCTGCCTCTGCAAGGGTCACTTTAAAAAAAAGATTCTGCATTGTGGTTTAAGTACTGATAGGGTATGAAAGGTTTTAGTTTGATAGGGTCTGCACGTAACACTTTACCACCTTTCAGCACCGAAGTCTCCTCCCAGTTGGCCACTTCCCTCCACCGTAGTCGTTGCCCTTCCCTGTCCTCTCTCCACCACCACCACCACATAAAACGGCTTGTGTCCCACTGAAGTTCAGTTCATTCTTGGTTTCCGTTATCCTGGGCACTTGTTACTCATCTGTTATATTTCTTTATTTCCCACAAATGAGAGAGATAATTCTGTGTCTGACTCCCTTTCACTAGTGTCACTCTGCATGTTACCCTCCAGGTCCACCCATGTATACTTTGCTCCACTTATTCCAGGTGCCAAAGTCCTGATTTTAAACCCAGACATTGTCTGCAAGCTCTATCCTTTTGGCCTGGCTTTAGTTAGGAAAGATTAAAAAGTTAGAGTCTCTTACTTTTGACAGATCCCGTTTCCATCATCCATGTAGTCTGGCAGGCACACACACTGAGCAAGTTCTGCGATTGCATTCCACTGGCAATGTGTATTGGGTTTTGAGATGCAGCTTTGAGGACACGGATCAGCTTTGGAAACACAGAGATGTCTGGGTAACTCGCACACAGCCTCTGCAACCCCTGTGCAAACTCACAGTCCTGATTTACCTTGATTTTTCTAGGTTTTCACCTAGACATAGGCACTAGGTCTGTCATATGCCCCCATGGACCCAATGGGATGAACCCCCTCTAAGCCCAGACCCCCATTTGGTCCTGATGTGCCAAGTCAATATTGTCAATATTCAGATTGTTGGGACTCTGAGACACTTGTGGACCCTTGAGCCAAGTTTGCATGTTGCAATTGTGAATGGAGAAATAATGGAGTTGTAAAGAACATTTGGGAGGCACTAGAACACTTACGAACACATCGAGGGGCTTGAGGGTTAGGCCTGTACATTCCGGGTTTGCAAACACATGTCAAATGATCAGTGCAGTTGTTGTCATTCTTTACACAGCCATAATAATCACACATATCTTGCGCTAAAACAAATAATTTAAATGTGGGTTTGGCAGGACACTGCGGACATAGTCACTTGTGGAGCACCCCACTCCCTCGTGGTTACAATGTATCTTTTATTAAGTCCTTAGGAATTAACCAATGTGAGTCCAGGAATCTGAAACAATTCTCAATCCTCTCTTCCGTTACTCTATCTTTACAGTATTCAAATCAAATAAACTAAATCCAAATGAGGTACACTATTTTTCATGTTTGAGATCTCTTTTACAACTAGTTTGTCCTTGATTCTACAAGAGACACAGTAGCTACAAAACTTTGAGCCCCATCTCTGTAGAGTTACCCACTTGAATCCATAGAAAGTTCCATTCAACAGCCCATAATCCAGACAGTAGTATCCTGGGGATTTAAGAGCTGAAGTAACTGGAGCGATAGCACAGCGGGTAGGGCATTTGCCTTGCACACAGTCGACCTGGGTTCGATTCCTCCGTCCCTCTCGGAAAGCCCAGCAAGCTACTGAGATTATCCCACCTGCATGGCGGAGCCTGGCAAGCTCCCTGTGGCATATCCAATATGCCAAAAACAGTAGCAACAAGTCTCACAATGGAGACGTTCCTGGTGCCTGCTCAAGCAAATCGATGAACAACAGGAGGTCAGTGCTACAGTGTTAAGTAACTAAAGACAGCATCAGAGGAAAGTCTTGGCTAAACCTTGACAGACAGAGAAGACTTGGACAACAAATGGAGCGGCAAAGTTTGTATAAGGGGAATGAGAAAAATGTGAAGAGCTGCAGAGAATTTTTGTTAAGGAAAAGTGGACTTGTCCTTGAGGTAGAAAGTGGTGAAATTGGGCAAAAAGAGGTAGAAGACAATGGAGAATTCTTGGCACTGTCATTTATTGGTTGTGGGGTCTCAGACCAGTCATTTGACTACTGGGGGTCCTAGCATCTTCCAATGCTAAATGGAACTAATAATCCTAATTTGACATGCTTGCTGTAAGAACTGTATGATCTAGTATAAAAATAAATTCACACCAAGGCAGCCTCAATAGTCACTCTGTCATTCATTCATTCATTCACAGGTGCAGCAAAGTTTTAATGCCAAAGTAAGGTCAATGGCTTTTGTCCTATAAGCCCAGGAATTCTTTGGTAGATTTTAAGTTAGACCACAGCACATGCAAGACATTTTTTTTAAGAACCTGGAGCCAGAGAAATAGGCACTTACCTTGCATATAGCCAATCACCGTTAAATTCCCAGCACCACATATGATTCCCTGAGCACCAAAGGACTGATCCTGGAGCAGAGAGCCAGGAGTAATGCCGAAACACCACCATGTGTGGCACAATACCCCCCTAGATCCTAGAATGGATCTTATGGCAGGCTGGCAGGCCTTAGGGATAAAACTATGAATCTAAGAACAAACAGCAAGGATTGTCAAACACCAGCAGGTAGAAGAGATATGTGAGTCCTTTCCTTTATTATCTGCCTTTCAAAAATGCCTCTAATGAAAAGTCCAGCAAACGATATTCTATGTTTTATGACACAGAAGAGAGAATCTGGCTTTGGAGTAGAGAAGATCTGGAACAGGTTCTTTTTTCTAAGTTCGAAGTTTCTCATTTCCTAGTACTAGCCAGCTCTTGCTCTTGTGGCCAATGTGACTGTCATCTGATATTTGCTAATGTCTGTGGAGCCACATCTGGAGTAAGACTGGAGAGATGGTGAGAGGAGGTGTCAAAGACCCTACTCAGAGCTGATGGCCAATGATTTCAAATAAGCCAGGGCTTACTGTTCTGGTCATCACTAAGGAGAGCCCACAGGGAGACTATACTGGACACATCAGCTCCATCTGAATTAGGCTCTGGGAACTTTCAGCTGCTGATCACTCTGAGTAGTTAGTTTCCACATTAATGGGACACCTTCATTTCCTCACACAAGATTCATGTGGTCAAAAGTAGATTATGTAATGTTAAGGGCTTATCTTACACTGCAACCCTTTCCTCAACCAGGGATGGAGATTGTGACTGCATGGCCTGTTATTCTGGACTATATTCTCACCCCCAGGAAACAGTGATCAGCAGATAGAAGTGATGGGTTCCTTGGAAGACAAGCACCCAGTAGCTTCACAGAGAAAAGCAGGCCTTGAATCAAGACGAAAATATTTAGAAAGGGAAAGATACAGTTCCATGACAAGAAATTGAGAGATTAAAACAGTTCAAACTGGTGAAAGTTCTAAAACTAACACTAAATGATGCAGCTGCAGATGGTTCCCATGAGATTAAAACAGTTGAGAGTCTTAAGGAGAGGGTCATGGAATTTAAAAAACTGGCATGGTTTGCACAGGTGGCTTTCAGATGAGAGGCATAAACAAAATATGGCAAAAAGTTCAACTAACCAAAGAATATTTAATATGTGACTCAGCATAGATGCCAAAAGAGCTGAGACTTGCCACAAACAAGACCCCAAATAAGAACAAATACCAAAGGGTTAAAATTTAAAATAGATGTGAGTGGGGCTAGAGAGATAGCACCGCGGATAGGGTGTTTGCCTTGTAGGCGGCCAAACTCGGTTCGATTCCCAGCATCCCATATGGTCCCCAGAGCACCGCCAGGAGTAATGCCTGAGTGCATGAGCCCTATGCATTGCCTGATGTGACCTAAAAAGCAAAATTAAATAAATAAAATAGATGTGTGTACATGGATGTGTGTGAGAGAGAATTTTATGCAATATTGATTGACAAATTACATGAGACAAAAAGAAGCCTTCAGTTTTTCTGAAAGAATTTTAAATCTTTGATCTCAGAATGTTTGATTCCAGGTCCTCAGTGAACACAGAATTTTTTTGAAATCTTAAAGATGCTACTGGGAAATTATAAACAAATAGAATTTGTGAAAGTAAACAATAGAATTTTTTAAAGAAAAGACAAATGGAATTTGTCTTTACTTTCAAAAGATATAAAAGGTAAAGGTAAAGGCCCTCCCGTTGATCGTCGATTTGCTCGAGCGGACCCAGTAACGTCTCCAATGGAGACTTTGTTGTTACTGTGTCTGGCATATCGAATACTCTCGGTAGCTTGCCGGGCTCTCCGAGAGGGGCGATAGCACAGCGGGTAGGGCGTTCGCCTTACAAGCGGCCAACATGGCCGACCCGAGTTCGATTCCTCCGCCCCTCCTTGAGAGCCTGGCAAGCTACCGAGAGTATTCGATATGCCAGACACAGTAACAACAAAGTCTCCAATGGAGACGTTACTGGGCCCGCTCGAGCAAATCGACGATCAACGGGAGGGCCTTCAAAAGATATGTTTTACAAAGTATATCAAGAGCTCATAAACATTTGAGAACATAAATGTAACAGTCTAGAGGAGGAGTCTTGGAGGAAGTTAAAAGCATGATGAGGTAGGAAAAAAATCATGATAGACTGTGGAGAGTTTGAATAAGGAGGTTCAGCAGGTAGGGGGTTTGCTTTGTGCATGGCCCACCCAGGGTTCCATTCATTTTTTCCTCAAGTACAACCAGAAGTAATTTCCAAGCACAGAGCAGGAGTAACCTCTGAGCATCACCAGGTGTGACCCCTAGCACAAAAGAAAAAAGAAGAGAAGGAAACCACTGTCAAATGTCACTGAACAGTCCAATATGTTGTCCTCAAAAGCAGCCTAGGGGTTTGGCTGCAGGGTCTGCGAACCAGCTGCATTAAGCTCCTCCAGAGCTGAGCCGGCAAAGTCACTAAGAGATGAAGAGATTTTTCTGAGTGTCAGGTTGCTTAACAGTCTCATTGTGACTGAGAACCGAAGCCCCAGCGTCCATTTAGTCATGCCCTCCTGTAGCCAGAGCCCATCACCATGGCCCACCTTACTGCTCTTGAGCATGTGAATTGCTCTGACCATAAGGATCATTGTTGGATGGGACATAATCAGACCTGAAACCCGCCTGTGAATCTAAACTCCCCCACCTGCCGCCTAGGAAACCCCAAGCTGGAGCATGTAGGATGGTGTGGAGCAGAGAAAAACCATCCGACTGTTCCTTCTTAGGTACCGTCAGCCCCAGTTGACCCACCCAGCACCCAGGGCCAGAGGCTCAAGTGAGCCCAGTAGAGATCAGCCTAAACTAGACCAGCAGGACCACCTGGCTGAGCCACATCCAAATTCTGACCCGCAGAATTATGGAACCACAATACAGAAATGGTTGGAAAGCCACACATTTGGGGATGTCCTGTGACCCTGCCCACACCCACAAATACCTCTTCTCTGGGCTTGTGTATGAAAGCATAGAGAATCACTCGAGGGAAAGCTTTCTAGACTCATGTGTAAACTAGAGGTTGGTGTCCATTCCCATGTCCCCCTGTCTTCACCATCCCCTGTACATACTGTCTTTTCCCAGATCACTTTTCTAGTTGGCGGAAAAGTCTGATCAGTTTGATGCCTTGGGAGATGGTGGGAAAGAGATTCAGAAAGCCCAGTGTGAATGGAAAGTGAGAAAGAAATTTCAAGACATCTGTGGATTTAGCTATCCATTCCTGCTGTCTCCTACTCACATGGGGCAGAGTTACATACAGAATGGTCGTCAGGTTTGGAAAAATTATTTGATACTTACCATCGTATGATATAAAAACTGTGGAATCATTAACTGCCTCCATAATTCTTTTATTCACGTCCTTTACCATTAATGTGGTGCTTTTTCTGAAAATGTTTACTACTGTTACATCCACAGTATCTGCAGCCCGCTTGCCATATCTTGGTGAAATAGATGGGCTAAAAGTGAAAGATAGTCATCATTTAGTTAAATGCAAGGAGAGATCAGCAAACAGGTCTTCAAACTGCTCCAGATTCCAGCTCTAGTTCTCAATTACTAGTCTATCTCCATTTTGGGGCCTTCTTATGAGGTTATAGTCAGATGGCGTTTGACAAGGCTGAAGATCTCTATTCGATATGCAATGCATCTCTATTTGATATTTGAGACCACATATGGATAGAACAATTCTCCTGTTGGAGAATTTGTAGCTTTGTAACTAGAATCCTGGAAATGTTTAGAAGCAGGAAATAGGGTGTGGTGAGAGCCTTAATAGAGTGAGTTGGGCATTTTCCTTGCATGTGGCCAACCTGAGTTTGATCCCTAGCATCAGGTATGGTCCTCTGAGCATTGCCAGGTGTGATCCCTGAGCTTAGAGCCAGAAGTAAACCATGAGCACAGCTGGGTGTTGCCCCCAAACAAACAGTGGCCACAGTGATAACACCGTGTATAGAGTTCTTGCTTTGCATGCAGCCAACTAAAGTTTGATCGTTGGTGCCCCAAAAGGTGTCCTGAGCCCTGGAGGAGTGATCGCTGAGAGCAGAGCCAATAGTAAGACCTAAGCACAGTGGGTGTGGGCCCAAAAAACAAACAAACAAAAACCAAACAAACAGGACCAAAAAGTAGGACATGTAACATTTGCTATAGTAAGCTATCATTTTCTATAGGAAAAGATGAGTACGGTTCTTGTGGACTGTTGAATCTTAGCCTTGTATTTTGAGAGACTCAAAGGAGGGTGCTCCTGCCGAGGCAGGGAGCAGCAACGACTCTGACAGAATCTGGGTCACCCACAGGGATGGAACTGAGAGTATGGTGCTGAGTGAAGTCAGTCAGAAGGAGACAGACCCGGGAAGGAGCTCTCTTCTATGTAGGATATAAGCAACACAGAAGGGGGAGTAATGAAAAGCCAAAAGCAGTAGAGTGTAAGAATAGTGGAATGTAAAAACCAAACTGGGCTTTCCATGGCAGTGTGATGTGGGAGGGCTGGGGGAGGTGGGTGCTGAGGTGGGCAGGGGGATGACGGGGGAGTCTGAGACAGGGGTGGAGGGAAACAGACACTCTAGCGGGGATGGCAACATGAGATTGCAAATGTACTCACTAAACCCTATCATTGACTATGTAGCAAAACTGTAAATCGCAGCAATTAAAATGTAATTTTTCAACATAAGATGAATAATTCCTAGAAGTTCCAGGAACTCATCAGGTAGTTTCAAAATGAGCCTGGGGTACATGACCTAAAAAAGAACTAAAAAAGGGGGAAATGTGAGCGTACAACTTGTGTCCTCAAATTCAGAGAACCTGCTATAAGCAAGTCTCTCTCTATCTTTCCAATCTGTACCGCTTCTTGAAATGTCAAGACTTAATGCCAAGCTCAAATTCTTCCACTCTCCAAAGTTATTTGTTTAAATCAAGTGATACATCTCCTGAGACCAATACCAAAAGGACTTACAAAAAACAAACAGACATAGCTCTCCCATTTGTAACCACAAATTTGGTTTAAAGACTTAGCATATATTTATCCAGACCAATTGCATATTCTATACTCTATTTCAACTTTGAATTTATTACTTAAAAAATAGTAATATTACTTAGAAATTATTTCAGCCATACTTGTTCTTCAGAAATACCCAGAAAATTCAAAACATGAATAAAATTCTGTTTGGGGGACAATTGTCTCAAAAATGATTTTTTAGAATAAAAAACACTAAACACTATCCTCCCGTTGTTCATAGATTTCTCAAGCGGGCCCTGTAACGTCTCCACTGTGAGACTTCTTGTTACTGTGTTTGGCATATTGAATACTCTCGGCAGCTTGCCAGGCTCTCCAAGAGGGGCAGAGGAATTGAACCCGGCTTGGCCGGGCTGGCTGCGAGCACGGCAAATGCCCTACGGCTGTGTTATCACTCCAGCCCTTTTTTTTAGAATAAAATTGAAAAATATTATTTTGGTTTGTAAGTCACATCTAGCCATACTCAGAGATACCTCTTGGTTTTGTGCACAGTGTCACTTCTGGCTGTGTTTTGGGGATCATATGTGAGGTCAGGGATTAGACCTGGGTTGGCCAGGAGCAAGGCAACCAATTTGAAAAGACAGAGCAAACATAGGCTCAAAGTCAAAGGATAGAAAACAATCCTTCAGGTGAACAACTCCTTCAAAAAAGCTGGGGCAGGCACAGTAGTATTCTACAACATATATTTCAGGCTGAAAAAGATTAGAAGGAACAGCAAAGGCCATTTTTAACTAATCAAGGAATATGAGCGCCGGCAGCTGAAGACCTCCGGTTCCAGCCACAGCCATACTTAAGACCACTCTCCACATGTTCGGACGAGCCTCACACATGAAGGAACCAGCAGAGGAACCCAGGTGTGCGGGACCCAGGGTTTAGACCCCAAGCCTGCTCAGATCGGGACTGGGCCTCTTCCACCCAGATCCATCTTTCAGTATGTAGGCATTACACCCACCAACTGCCCCTGGCTGCCATGTAATCCCATCAACGGCCAAGACCCAGAGACTATAAAACCCAGATCCCGGAAGCGCACAGCAGCACTTGTGGCCACGTGACAACTCATTATCTACTTCTTACTCTGGAGAACATGACAGGCTACCGAAAGTATCCTGCCCGCACGGCAATCTGGCAAACTCCCAGTGCCATATTCAGTATGCCAAAAACCAGTAACAATGGTGGGTCTCATTCTCCTGACCCTGAAAGAGCACTTCCTAAAAATCTCAGGGCTAGGACGAAGGAGACATTACTGGTGCCTGCTTGAGGAAATTAATAAACAACAGGATGACAGTGACACAGTGAAGGGATAAGGGACAACAGGAAGAAATTACACTCCTAAACAGATACACATCCAGTGAGGGACCAGCAAAATACTTATAACAACCGCTAACAGACTTCAAGGAGAACATTGGTAGCAAAATAATAGCACTCAGAGACTTCAACAATGCCTGTCAACTCTTGATAGATCAACAAAACTAAAACTCAGCAAGAAAGTACTGGCTCTGAAAGAAGAAATGGAATAGAGCAGGCTAGTAGATATATACAGGGCTTTTCATCCCCCCAAAACTGAATATACATTCCTTTCCAGTGCACATGGAATTTTTTCCAAGATAGTCCACATGCTGGGCCACAGAACATAACTCATTAGAATAAAGAGTATAGAAATTGTATCAACCATATTTTCAGACCACAGTACATTAAAGATAGAAGCTAGTCACTCACAGAAATGGAGAATCAAATCAAACACCTGGAAATTAAACAGCTCAATGCTGAACAACCAATGGACTAGAGAGGAAATCAAGGAAGAAATCCAAAGATTCTTGGAAACAAATGAGAATGAGGACATGAGCTACCAGAACGTGTGGGACACAACAAAAGCTGTGTTAAGGGGAAAGTTTATAGCTCTGCAATCCCATGTATTAGGAAGAAAGGGCCCACATAAATAACCTGACTTCACAGTCTAAATCTTATAAAATGACCAACAAATGGAGCCCAAACCAGGCAGGATGAAAGAAATAATAAAACTTAAAGCAGAAATTAACAAGATGGATTCCCAAAAATCAAACCAAAATATCAATGAAACCAAGTGCTGGTTCTTTAAGAAAATATACAAACAATATCTTGCTAGAACCACTAGCAAGTCTCACAAAGAAAAAGAGAGAGTGAACCCTAATCAACCAAATCAGAAATGAAAAGAGGGGCGTCAAAACAGAACCCACAGAAATTAGAAAGCTCATCAGAGATTACTTTGAGAGTCTATATGCCATGAAACAAGAGAACCTAGAGGAAATGGATAAATTCTTGGATCCCTATAAGCTCCCAAGTCTCAACCAAGAAGATTTGGAATAGTTGAAGAGACCTATCACCATCAAGGAAATTAAAATGGTAATCAAAATTCTTCCCAAAAAAAAAAAGCCCAGCTCCAGATAGATTCAATAGTGAATTCTTTGTAACATTTAAAGAGTACCTATTGCCAGTCCTTTTCAAGCTTTTCCAGGAAATTGAAGAAACAGAAACACTCCCAAACAGTTTCTAGGAGGTACATATCGTCCTGACACCAAAAGCAGACAGAGACACCACGGTTAAAAAGGAAATTACAGGCTGACATCTCTGATAAACACAGATGCAAAAATCCCCAACAAAATATTAACAAATAGAATCCAACAACTCATGAAAAAGAGCATACGCCATGAACAAGTGGTATTCATCCCCAGGATGCAAGGATGGTTTAACATTCAGAGGCCAATCAACATAATTCACCATATCGATAAAATAAAAGATAAAACCATGTAATCATATCAATAGATTCAGAGAAAGCATTTGACAAGATCCAGCACCCATTTATGATGAAAACTCTCAGCAAAATGAAAATTGAAGGAACTTTCCCCAATATACTCAAAGTCATCTACCACAAACCCACGGCAAGCATTTATTCTCAATGGCTAAAAACTAAAATCCTTCCCTCTAAGATCAGCAAGAAGAAAAGGATGCCTGCTCGCACCACTTCTATTCAATATAGCACTGGAACTACTTGCCAGTTAAGAAAAAATGTATTAAGGGCATTCAGAGAGTAAAGGAAGAAATCAAGTTATCGCTATTTGCAGATGACATGACACTATATTTAGAGAACCCTAAAGCCTCTACCAAGTAGTTCCTAGAAACAATAGATTTGTATAGTAAAGTCACAGGCTATAAAATCAACACCCAGAAGTCCATCGCTTTCCTATATGCAAATAATAAGAGAGAAGAGATATTTAAAAAAAGCAATCCCATTCACAATAGTGCCTCAGAAAATCAAGTAACTCAGAATCAGCTTAACTAAGGAGGTAAAAGACCTGGACAAAGAGAACTACAAAACACTATTTCAAGAAATAAAAGAAGACTTGAGGAAATAGAAACACATCCCCTACTCATGGATTGGGAGAACTAACACTGTCAAAATGTCAATACTCTCCAAAATATTATATAGATTCAGTACAATCCTTATCAGGACACCTACGACATTTGTCTAAGAAATTGATCAAACACTCCTGAAGTTCATATGGAACAATAAACCCCCACAAATAGCTAAAGCAATTCTTGGTAGGGAAAAGATGGGAGGGGAGGCATCATCTTCTGCAACATCAAATAGTATTACAAAGCAGTACTGATTAAAACAGCACGGTATTGGAATAAAGACAGACCAGAAAACCAATGGAATATGGTTGAATATCCTGATCAATACATGATCATTTAATCTTTGATAAGGGAGCAAGAAATGTGAAGTGGAGCCAGGAAAGTCTTTTTAACAAGTGGTGCTGGCAAAACTGGGGGGGGAGAAACTACCTGCAAAGAAAAAGTGGGCTCAGACCTCTATCTAAGGCCATGTGTAAAAGTCCGATCAAAATGGATTAAAGACCTCAGCATCAGACCAGAATCCATAAGGTGCATGGAAGAAATTTTAGGCAAAATCCTCCACAATGTTGAAGCTGAAGGTATCTTCAAAGATAAAATGACACTGATTAAGCAAGTGGAAGCAAAGATAAATAAATGGAACTACTTTAAACTAAGAAGCTTTTGCATCTCAAAAGAAACAGTAACCAAGATACAAAGACAGCCTTCAGAATGGGAAAGTTAGTCACCCAATACCCTCTGAGAAGGGGTTAATATCAAAGATATACAAAACACTGGTTGAACTCTACAAGAAAAATACATCCAACCCCATCAGAAAATGGGGTGATGAAATGAACAGATACTTTCTCAAAAAAGAAATTTGAATGGCTAAAAGGCACATTAAAAATGCTCTCGGAGCCTTCCCTCTAAGATCAGGGACGAGACAGGGATGCCCACTCTCTCCACTGCTGTTCAATATAGTACTGGAAGTACTTGCAATAGCGATTAGGCAGGAAAAAGATATTAAGGGCATTCAGGTAGGAAAGGAAGAAATCAAGCTCTCACTATTCGCAGATGATATGATACTCTACTTAGAGAACCCAATAACTTCCACCAAAAAACTCCTAGAAACAATAGACTCGTATAGTAAAGTTGCAGGTTATAAAATCAATACCCAAAAGTCCATGGCTTTCCTATACGCAAACAGTGAGAGAGAAGAAAGCAACATGAAAAAAACAATCCCATTCACAATTGTGCCCCAGAAAATCAAGTACCTAGGAATCAGCTTAACTAAGGAAGTAAAGGACCTGTACAAAGAAAACTACAAAACGCTACTTCAGGAAATAAAAGAGGACATGAGGAAATGGAAAGATATCCCCTGCTCATGGGTCGGGAGACTTAACATTGTCAAAATGGCAATACTACCGAAAGCATTGTATAAATTCAATGCAATCCCTATAAGGATACCCATGATATTCTTCAAAGAAATGGAGCAAACACTCTAGAAATTTATATGGAACAATAAGCCCCCACGAATAGCTAAATCAATTCTTGGGAAAAAGAAAATGGGAGGAATCAACCTCCCGAACTTCAAACTGTACTACAAAGCAGTAATAATTAAAACAGCATGGTACTGGAACAAAGGCAGAACTGCAGACCAATGGAACAGGGTTGAATACACTGACATCTCTCCTCAATCATATGCTCATCTAATCTTTGATAAAGGTGCAAGTAATGTGAAGTGGAGTAAGGAAAGCCTCTTTAATAAATTGTGTTGGCATCACTGGACGGCTACATGCAAAAAAATAGGCTCAGAACTCTGCCTAACACCATGTACAAAAGTAAGATCAAAATGGATTAAAGACCTCAACATCAGACCAGAAACCATAAGGTACATTGAAGATAAAGTTGGCAAAACCCTCCATGACATTGAAGCTAATGGTATCTTCAAAGATGCCACGCCACTGGCCAAGCAAGTGAAAACAGAGATAGATAAATGGGACTATCTTAAACTAAGAAGCTTCTGCACCTCCAAAGAAACAGTGACCAAAATACAAAGACAGTCTACAGAATGGGAAAGGATATTCACCGAATACACATCTGACAAGGGGTTGATATCCAGGATATACAAAATACTGGTTAAACTCCACAAGAAGAAAACATCCAACCCCATCCAAAAATGGGGCAATGAAATGAACAGAAACTTTCTCAAAGAAGAAATCCGAATGGCAAAAAAGCACATGAGAAAATGCTCTACATCATTGATCATCAGGGAGATGCAGATCAAAACCACAATGAGATACCATCTCACACCTCAGAGACTGGCCCACATTCAAAAGAACAAAAGCAACCGATGCTGGCGTGGATGTGGCGAGAAAGGGACACTCCTTCACTGTTGGTGGGAATGTCCACTGGTTCAGCCCTTCTGGAAAACAGTATGGACGATTCTCAAAAAATTAGAAATTGAGCTCCCATTTGACCCAGCAATACCACTCCTGGGAATATATCCCAGAGAGGCAAAAATGTATAGTCGAAGTGACATCTGCACTTGTTTGTTCATTGCAGCACTCTTTACAATAGCCAGAAACTGGAAGAAACCTGAATGCCCAAGAACAGATGACTGGTTAAAGAAACTTTGGTACATCTACACAATGGAGTACTATGTAGCTCTTAGAAAAGATGAAGTCATGAAATTTACATACAAGTGGTACAATATGGAAAGTATCATGCTAAGCGAAATGAGTCAGAAAGAGAGGGATAGACATAGAAAGATTGCATTCATCTGGGGGATATAAAGTAACAAAGTATGAGATTAATACCCAAGAATAGCTGAGATCAGCACCAGGAGGATTACTCCATAACTTAGAGGCCAGCCGGGTATCCTAGAGGAAAGGGCTGTTCAGATAGAGAAGGGAGCACCAAATAAAGGATGTTTGGAGGATCCTCCCAGGAGGGGAGATGCATGTCGAAAGTAGACTATGGACTGAACATGTTTGCCACTCAATGCCTCTTTTGCAGACCACAACACCCAAAAGGAGAGAGAGAACACAGGGGATTGCCCTGCCACAGAGACAGGGGGGATGGGGGGATGGGGGTGGGAGGGATATTATCCATGGTGGTGGAAAATGGGCACTGGTGGAGGGATGGGTATCTGATCACTGTATAATTGAAACCAAAGCACAAAAAATTGTAAATCTACAACTTTAAAAAAAATAAAATAAAATAAAGGGAAAAAAAATTTAAAAAAAAATGCTCTCGGGATTGCAGATGTGTGCTGAAAGTAGATAAAGGACCAAATATGACAGCCTCTCACTATCTGTATTGGAAACCATAATTCCCAAAATTAGAGAGAGGTTAAGAAGGAAATTATCTGCCATAGAGGAATGGGATGGAATGAGGTGGGATGGAGGGAGGGATACCGGGGACATTGGTGGTGGAAAATGTACACTAGTGGAGGGGTGGGTGTTTGATCATTATATGACTGAAACTCCATCACAAAAGCTTTGTAACTGTAACTCAAAGGGATTCAATAAAAAAAATTATTAAAATCCAAAATAAAATGCAAAGTTATCTTAAAAAGTGAAAAGATGCTCTTTATCACTAATCATCAGGGAGATGCAGATAAAAACAAAAATACATCATCTCACACCTCAGAGAGTGGCAAACATCAAAAAGAACAAGAGCAACCAGTGCTGGCACGGATGTGAGGAGAAAGAGACTCTCCTTCACTGATGGTGGGAATTCCGACTGGTCCAGCCTCTTTGGAAAACAATAGGGGCATTTCTCAAAAAACTGGAAATTGAGCAGCAATACCACTTCTGGGAATATACCCTGGGTACATAAAAACACACAGCACAAATACCATCTGCACTCCTATGTTCATTGCAGCCCTATTCACTATAGTCAGAATCTGGAAACTATCTGAGTGACCAAGAACAGATGAATGGATTAAAAAAATATGGTACATCAATACAATAGAATACTATGCAGCTGTTAGGAAAGATTAAGTCATGAAATTTGCCTATAAATGGATAGACATGGAGAGTATTAGGCTGTATGAAATGAGTCAGAAGGAGAGGGACAAATATAGAATGACTGCATTTATCTGTTGATATAAAAAATAGTATGAAACTAATATCCAAGGCCAGGGAAAATGGGTCAGAAGGATTGGTGAATGGTTTGTCAGTGGTGTGGGAAATGGAGGGCAGTTAAGATAGAGGAATGTCCATTATGACAATTCTAGTTGGCAATGATCACTCTGGACAAGAACTGAGCATTAAAATAAAATAAAGGGATATACATAATGACCTTTCAGCATCTGTATCACAAGCCACAATGCCTAAAATGAGAGTAAGAGATGGGGGGGGGGGGGGGGGTGAAGAGGAACAGAGATAGAAAGACTGCATTCATTTGTGGTATACACACACACACACACACATACATATATGTGTGTGTGTGTGTGTATACATATATATGTGGGCTGGGGCGATAGCACAGCGGGTAGGGTGTTTGCCTTGCACGCGGCCTAACTGGCCGATCCGAGTTCGATTCCTCCGCCCCTCTTGGAGAGCCCGGCAAGCTAACGAGAGTATCTTGCCTGCGCGGCAAAGCCTGGCAAGCTACCCGTGACATATTCGATATGCCAAACACAGTAGCAACAAGTCTCACAATGGAGACGTTACTGGGCGCACTCGAATAAATTGATGAACAACGGGAAGACATATATATATATGTATATGTATGTTTGTGTGTATGTATGCATATTAGAAGACTAACACCTACGAACAGGTAAAACAGGGCCTAGGAGGACTGGTCATGAATTGGAATTAACCACAAGTGTGGAGTGGTAGAGGATAGGTAAGATAGAGAAGGGATCAGTATGACAATAATAGCTGGAATTGATGACGCTGAACAAGAACTGAGTGTTAAAAGTAGGTAAAGGGATATTCTTGATAATCTGTATCTGTATTTCAAGCCAAATGCCCAAAAGGAAAGAGAAAGACAGAGAGACAGAGAGATAGAGAGACAGCGACAGACACAGAGACAGAGACAGAGATAGAGACAGAGACAAAGACAAAGACAGATACAGAGGCAGAGATAGAGACAGAGACATAGAGAGAGCAAGAAAGAAGGAAAGCGCCTGCCATAGGTGCAGGCCTGGGGGTCATGGTGGGGGAATGGTGGTGGGAGGGAAACTTGGGATATTGGTGCTGGGCAATGAACACTGGTGGAGGGATGGGTGTTGGAACACTGTATGACTGAAATCTAATCTTAAACAGCTTTGTAAGGATCTACCTCACTGGATTCCAAAACATAAAAATTAAAAATAAATAAATAAATAAAGCATAAGACCAAACAATAAATTCCTTGAGCACCACTAGGAGTGACACATGAACACTGAGCTGGGTGATGCCTGCACTGCCAGATGTTGCCTCAAAATGAAAAAATAAACGTGAACATACACATACATATGTATATAAAACCAATATATACATATATATATAAGAACTGTTTTTTTTTCGCATAATACCATTAACCTTAAATCTTTCTCTCTGAAAGAAGAAGAGTGGTTACTATAGAGGCAGGCTTAGGGGAGAGGCAGCAGGAGGGAAATGGGGACATTGGTGGCAGGAAATGTACACTGTTGAAAGGACAGGTGTTGGCTAAAACATTGAAACCCATCATGAACAACTTTGTAACTGTGAACTTCAGGTGGTTCAATTTTTTTTAAAAAAAGTCACTGTCCTGTCCTCCCATTGTTCATCGATTTGCTTGAGCGGGCCCAGTAACGTCTCCATTGGAGACTTTGTTGTTACTGTGTTTGGCATATCGAATACATCACGGGTAGCTTGCCAGGCTCTGCCATGCGGGCGAGATACTCTCGGTAGCTTGCCGGGCTCTCCGAGAGGGACAAAGGAATCGAACTCAGGTCAGCCATGTTGGCTGCGTGCAAGGCAAACGCACTACTGCTGTGCTATTGCTCTAGTCCTTAAAAAAAAAATTTAAAACTTTTTTTTGCTTTTTGGGTCACACCCAGCAATGCACAGGGGTTACTCCTGGCTCTGCACTCAGGAATCACTCCTGGCGGTGCTCAGGGGACCATATGGGATGCTGGGAATTGAACCCGGGTTGGCCACGTACAAGGCAAATGCCCTACCCTCTGTACTATCTTTCCAGCCCCAAATATTTAAAATATTTTAAAAATTGTTTCAAAAAGCTTTCTCTCTTGGCCTGAAGCACTGGGTGTCAATATACGATACAAAAGATGGAGATGGAATCACTAACTTCTTTTTATTTTGGAGGGGGAGGTTGGACCCCACCCAGCCATGCTTAGGGGTTATTTCAGGCTCTTCACTCAGGAATCACTCCTGGTAGTTTTCAGGAGACCATATGGGATGCCAGGAATCCAACTTGGTAGGCTGCATGCAAGACAAGCTCCTACCCACTGTACTATATCTCTGACCTTGGAATTACTTGACTTCTTGAGAATCTAAGGGTCTCTGATTGGTCTCTAATGGACCCACCACACTGTCGTTGTATATCGGTTGCTCTACACATGCTTGCTAGCACTGGACAAAGAGCTGACAGTGGCCCCACAATAGTCAGGAGTGTAACTGGGTTGCTCTGGTTTCCCCACCACCCCCACCCCATTATGAGCAGAGAGATGACAGGAACCTGTCTCTCTCCTCCTGGCCCCCAGAAGGCGCATGGCAGGACTTGGTCAGGTGTGACTCATTGTTTCGGAACCAACCCAAGTATGCCCCGGTGTGATGCCCTTTGTTGTGTGGCATGTGGCCGGATAGCCAATCACAGGTAGCAGCCTCTGCCCCCACGCTTCCTGCCTTCCAGCCTGGGCCAGTGTGTCAGCAGAGCCAGGACTGTCCGATGGGCTGAGCTCAACCACCTCTTCCTGATGTGGGCCAGACCGTGGAGGCCCTGATGCTACCAGGGAGCTCAGGGGAGATGGGAGCAGCCCGGCCACAGCAGCTTACCTGACTTTCTCAATGACGGTCTGTCCATAGTCAAGATCATTAAATACTTCTGCAAACTGTAGGGAAACACAGATTCAATAAAAAGTCAAAGAGTGTGGGGACCTGATACTTCGTGTTTGTTTTAACGTTAAATACGTCTTTAGGCTCCAGTATGTAGATTTACATGGTTCACCACAGCAAGTCACTGCTGACCAGCGGCCAATGGAAGCCTCAGCAGTGGGTCCCTACCACTCAGCTGCATGTAGGGGATGGATGGCCTTTCTGAGCCTCGGGTTCAGGAAGCTCAAGGTCAGCATATCCCAGAATGATTCCTCCCAGGTGCTACTCTTTTCCAAGAGAGAACACACTGTCACTCCCCAGCAGGATCAACACTACCTCTCCCTGAGTGGGTCTGCAGGATACACAGTGCTCTCAAGCCCAGGGAGTCTTTGCTCTGAATAATGAAATAGGACTCACAGCTCCTAGGAAGGATAGACAGAAGAAAGCGGTGACAGGTACTTTGGTTTTCAAGAACCAATTTATTTATTTTCTTTTTATGTTCTGAGTGGTGCAGGAGTGAAGTGAAGAGGGGCTACTCCCAGCTCAGTTCTCGGGTGACAGCTTCCACAGTGCTCAAGGGATAAGCAGAGCTGGGAATCTAATCTAGATCTCCTGCAGTCCAGCCCATTGACCTATGACCCAACCCCAAAATACCACAATGCACCACATGGTGAGTGGATCTTAGTGTAGTAAAGCGATGATATTTTGACCTTCACAATATGGAAAAATTGAAATGAAATAAAACTTGATCATTTTGACATTTTTGATAGTGATGGGAAAATATCTTACATATGTTTAAATGATGTTAAATTGGATGGAGGGTCACTTACAGACACTTGTTTGATTTGTTCACATTTTTGGTTTGGGGCCTGAAGGGTGCTCAGGGCTTATTTCTGCTTCTGTGCCCAGAGGTCACTCCAGATGGGGCTCAGGGAACAGAAGTGATGCTGGAATGGAAGCAGGGCCAAGGACAGAGTGGCCGCATGCAAGGCAAGTGTGTATCTCCTATAGCATCTCTCCAGCCTCATCTATACTTCATTTTAAATCAGCCTTGTGGTTTAAAATGAAATTTAGTCAACTTTAAATGTAAAAAGGAAACCACTTTATATTCATTTTCCTCTTCAACAGTGGAAATCACTTATTTTAAAACATCATTTTACTTATCTGCCCACCTAAGTGTAAGTTAACCAGGGTGTAACACAATTTAGTCATGGGTGGCTCACACTCCTGAAGGCCTTTTGCTGTTCTGGGTGTTACTCCTCGAGGTACAGGAACATGGGGAGGCCCCTGGTTCCCGGGGAGGGTCTTAGAAGCACTGAACCTATGGCCCTACACCCGCCGTCAGTGAGGGTAAATTTCCTTATTTTTCACAACGGCACCACTGTTTGGGGGTGTGCCCTTGGGATGCCAGCTCTACACTCTGCATCTCAGTTATAGAAGGAAGAAGATTTGGAGAAGCCTAGAAAATACTTACGAAATCAGTAATGTTAAAATGTAAGTCTTGATAAGCCATAGATCCTTCCTCTTCCAAGTCAGGTATATCTGATGCTTTCATGGTAAATGTTCCAGGGAATACTTTCCCTTAAATATAAAGAAAATATTTTTGTTTTATTTAATGTTGAGAATAATTTTTGTTTTGTTGAAACATAGATAGTTTTTCAAAATTCTAAACTTTATATGAAAAAACTGTAGAAAGTTTGGAAATACTAAAAATGTTACCGCGGTACCATTTAATTGAATATGGGCATTTTTATTTTTGGTCTTTTCTTCCATCTCTATTTTTTCTTGCATGGTTTACATCATTATAATTCCAAATCATCTTGAATCTTCAATTTTATTACTACTAACTAAGCAGTTTTCCAAATTATTATACATTCTTTATAAATATTTGAAAGGCTAACGCATATTATGTGAAGCATGCTTTTTTTCACTGATATAGTCATTTGGGCTGTTGAATTTTGAAATTTTAATTGTTTTAAAGGAAAAATGTTTTTCATAAAGAATAACTTTGTTTTAATAAGTGAACAAAGCACAGTGTTTAGAAACCAATATCTTGAACACTACAGAGAACAACAACATTCTGAAAATCCAGTTTATTTTCCCATGTTGTGGACACATCCAGTCAATTTTTCTGCCTGTGTAATAATTTATCAAAATAAGTTTTCTCACAAGATTATTTTCCATCAGCTCAGAAAATCCTGGTCTGACAACATACCCAAATAAAGCTCTTGGAAATCACCTCTTAAAGGAAAAAAAAATTTTTTTGACTTTTTGGGTCACACTTGGCGATGCACAGGGGCTACTCCTGGTTCTGCACTCAGGAGTTACTCCTGACGGTGCTCAGGGGACCATATGGAATACTGGGAATAGAACCCGGGTAGGCCGCATGCAAGGCAAACACCCTACCCCCTGTGCTATCTCTCCAGCCCCAAAGGAAAAATATTTTAAGCTTACTGAGTGTCTCCCAATAAAGTCCTTTGAGGTCATCTACTCAGAGTGTAAGGTGTGACCACACTGGGCCTTTGCCACAGCTCCCGTGCCTGACCAAGACTCCGTACTTGGTTCCTAAAAATTACCTGCTCTGGCACAGGGGGATATTTCTTACACTGTGTACTTGTGTGATCCTTGCGCTATGTCAGGACTTGGACATCTGTCATTCTTGTTTGGTCCCCATGGAAATGGTATCTGGAACAGGGAAAGGAAGGGATACAGGCCGCCAGATCTTTGGGGCTTGCCTCCTCCTTCTGACCTGTCTGTCTTCGCCTGCCGAGTGCCCACAGGACTCTGCTCTCTGCTTGGCTTTCCTGGTTGCCTCCGAAGTTCCCTCCACCCCCCCAAAATCTGGGCAAGCTCTTTTTGCTAGCTCTTTTACTTTTTCTTTGTGCTTGTTTTTGGTTATACCCAGCAGTGTCAGAGCTTACACCTGGCTCTCTGCTCAGGGATCACTCCTGGCGGTGCTTGGGGAACCATAAGAGGAGATGCAGATGGAACCCGGGTCAGCTGCATGCGAGGAAATTACCTTAAATTGTGTACTGTCTCTCTGACCTCTGGGAGCTCTTTGTGAAAAAAGTGTTTAGGTCTAGTTTTTGTTTTTGTGTCAAGGAATCAACTCCAGAACTGACCTGCAGAACCTCGGGCCACATGTTATGTCGTTACTGGGGTTTTCTAGTCTGCCTTAGTTATGAGATGCAGCTCTGCAGAGATTGCCCCTCCATTTGTGGGTCTACACTGGGTGGTGCTCTTGGGCTACTCCAAGCTCAGTGCTCATAGCTTTTCCTAGGATGTTCAAGGACCCACATAGTCCAAGGCCTAGAATGGGAAGTGGCTTTGTGCAAAGCAAGTGCATTACGCATGCACTGTCAGTTCAGGGACTCACCATTGACACTCACCTTCCTGACACTTGGTTTGATTGTAGTAATACTCCTCTCGACACATGCAGAAGAATGTGGTATTCAGACCAACGCATGAGGAATCACCAGTACAGTTATTATTTTCACAAGGATCATATTGGCCTGAAATAAAATAGAAAGATTTCCAATCCACATATTGAAAACAAATAATACTCAGGAACGTGATTTCAACTTTCCCTACCTCTCACTGGGCACTTTCCATTTCTTAACTGCATTTTATCCTTTCTCCTTTCTGTGTCTGTGGAAGTGGAGGGGGTAGGGTGGTCTAAACCAGATGCCCAGGGTCACTGTTGAGCATAAGAGACCTTATGCTGTGCCTAGGATTGAAGTGGGGTTGGCTGCCTCCAAGGCAAGTGCTTTAGCCCTATACAAAGTCTGTGGCCCTCTCCTGACTTCTACCCCAGTGCATGCATGCCCTTGGAAGAGCTGGAAATAACCATAAGGGGGTCTGGGATTCAGGGTGAGAGTGGAAAAGACGTCGAGAGAGAGAGAGAGAGAGAGAGAGAGAGAGAGAGAGAGAGAGAGATTCTGACTGCAAAAAGAAAAAAATAAACAGGAATCCTCAGACCACATCGACCCTCAAGCATGCTGCAGTCTTCTCAGCTGGTTCCCCAAAACCACTTAGAGACCTACACATGAAGAACCACCTTTTGAGCAGATGTATGAGCTGCTTTATAGGGAGGTACAGGCAAGATGCTCCTGAAAGGAGCTAGAAGTTGCATTCTGGTTTACAGACATACTGTACAGCCTATGGAGAAAGGAGAACAGGAAGGAGTGAGTGTGGGTGACACCCATGGAAAAATCCCTTGAAAACTGATGAGGGCACTCGGCTCTCTGTCCTTCTCAATGGATACCGTGACTCCTGTCATGGAACCATGGAACCATGGTTGGCACACCACTGGCCGGACTGCCCAACCAGTCAGAACCCAGCACATCTCCTGTCTCTGAAGGCCTGAAGGAAGTGATGAAATCAGAATCCCTGTGGGTGGTGATGGAAGATGGTCATTTCTTCATCTCTGTCAAGTGAAATAATTTTGAGCTTTGACCTAAGATCAAGTGTCTGATAACCTTCAAGGCTGTCTTAGCGTTCTTTTTAACATACATACAGGTAGAAATTCCTGAGAACTTTAACCATATGTCAGTACTATGTCTATGACATGGTCGCTTCTTGAGTGAGAATGCACCCAGACACAGACATGTATGCTGACATCTGCAGAGGGCATGTCCCATGCAAGGCACATGAAGCTGTGTTACATGTCCCAGGAGCAATGGTTACTGCTCTTCAGGGAGCAAACTTCAGAACTTGATTTCCAAAAGTTTAGGATAGGAGGATGGTCACCTTTTGGCTGCATATACCCTTGCTCTGTGTGAACGTTTATCCCCATAACTATCGGCCTTGTCTATTTTAATTAAAAAACAAAATGATGCTGGCAAGAACAGCAGAATGCTCTCTTATTTGGTTGGGAGGTGAAAAATAGTGCACTACATGGAAAAATGCCTCAGTGTTTTTTAGAAAACTAAGCATAGCTTTATCACTGGGTCCAGTAAAAGCATTCCTTGATGATTACCCAAAGAAGCTCAAATTTTTTATCATACAAAAAGGCATACAAACATATGTAGCAACTTTTTTAATGAATGCCAAAACTTGAAGCAACCTAAATGTCCTCCAGTAGATGAATAGATCAACACACTGTGACTTTCCAGACAATGGGGTATTACTCAGTATTCAAAAGAAATGACCAATCAAACCATGCAAAGACATGGGTGCCGGAGAGATAGTACAGAGGGTACAGCATCTTCCTTGCAAGTAGCTGGCCCTAGTTTGATCCCTGGTACTGCAGGGCCTTTGCAGCACCACTTCCAAGAGCCCTCGCATTGACTGCTGAAGTGGATGACTTGATATTGTCTGCAAGGAGTCGCAAGCCTCCTAATTACCACATGGGTGACACCCGACTCCCTCCCAAAAAAAACTAGGTTACAAGGGACATAGAAGTTAGAGGGTGGTATCTCATAAGACTTTAGTGTCTTTCCTCGACAAAGTATGAATCAGGTTCCTATGTAAATGGCTTTTGAAAAATCCCTTGGCTATACTACAGGGATGATTTAGAAAATCTCAAGGAATACACCTTGTACAGCCCCATTCTGACTGTAACAGGCAAGTAACTCCCAGTCCGCCCATCTGCTGGCAATCAAGTCCTTGTTATGGGGTTAGAAAGATAGTATGTGGTATATGCTAACCCGAGTTTGATCCCGAGACATCCCATATGATCTCCTGAGCACTGCCAGGATTAACTCCTGAGTGCAGAGCCAGGAGAAACCCTGAATATCACTGGGTATAGCCCCAAACAATAAATAAATGGAGATAAATAAATAAATGCCATGTCATCATGTTTGGTGCCAGGCACAAAGGCACAGTTGTTTTGCCTGAAAAGGAACAGAGGACCTATGATGCTCTGTCACACCTGGTGACAAGTGATTAAGCCAAAGTCAAAGAGGCAAGTGCTTTTGCTTGTGTCCCATGGTTGTTAGTTTCTGGGCCAGAACACAACACAGAGACTCCCTGACTTCAATATCTGGTTTAGAAAAACTCGAGTCAGGAGAGCTAACTGCACCTGGCCTTCAGAGAAGCCTGTCCAAGAGGAAGAACTGGGGACCAGGAGAAACTCTGGCAACATTTCCTCAATGACTCAATTTTTAGACCTTTCAAAAATAGCAAGGCAGTCCAAAGAATCAAGCATGGAAAAAGAAGTGTAGGAAAACATTTCTCTCACTCTCAGTCTCCAAACCTCGGCAAGTTGCTCCTTTGAAGTTCCATCTCCCTTTCTATAAATGACATGATTTTCTACACCCTTAAAGTCTAGGTTTACAGATTCTTCTAGGTCAGAGATTGGCAAACATGTATCATGAGCCCTATCTAGATCATCTGCTTTTGTGGATAAAGTTTGAAGCCAGGTGCAATATGGCAACTGAGGCGTTTTTGTGTCCCAAACCTAAATTATTTACTGCTTTGCCTTTACTGAGAGAGTTAGATGACATTTGTTCTAGTCCAAATCTTGGGAAAAGAGAAGCAGCTTCTGTTGAAAATAACTTTGTCTTTAGATAATGGTCCTTTTCAAGTCATGACTATTTGAGGACTGCCATTGATATACTTTTTAGTCTCCTGGCTCAAGTTCCATGAATTGCCTCAAATTCCCTCTGTCATCAGTTACCTTTGTGATCTCAATTTTTCATAAACATTTGACAAAAATTCATGGTCGAACCCACTATTTCCATAGAGCAAGATGCTAGATCTGTGGGGCTGAAGGGCTGAAGGCTGTTGGACTCCCCTGCTCTGATTCCAGAACTCTCTTCAGGACGATCAGGAGATGGTACAGCAGGTTGTGTGTGTGCCTGCTGTGTGCCTGACACGGGCTCGATTCCTAGTACTAAAGCCCTGGCACTGATGACTGCAGCCCTGGAGGCCACAGCACCTTTGGAGGGGACCAGGGGCAGCAGCCCATCCTCAACCTTTGCACTGACCCATGTCTGAGAATGGCGAGGGGGCCCTGGGCTTCCTGAGCATCCTGCAGGACCCACTTCTCCCCCAAACATTTCCTTAGGGAGAGGACAGCTCGAGTTCATAATCAGGGCGTATAAATAGCTGCGGAAGGGTGGGTGGGAGGGAGGGGTGAGCAGGATGGAACCTCTGGGAATCTCGGCTCTGCCATCACTACTGCCTCTGGGACTCGGGCTCTTTAATCTGAGCAGTTTATATCCAAGGAACCTCGGATTTCATAACACGACTTCCCTAGCCCAGAAAACTTATTTATAACCATCCCCTACAAAGTAGTCTAGTGGGAATAGCTCTCACCAGTGGGAGTGGACACGACAGCACCTGTAGTGGTTGAACCTTGGGCAGTTGTAGTGGTAGAACCTCCAGCATTTGGGATGGTAGGAGTTCCGGGAGTGGGGGTGGTAGGAGTTCCGGTAGTTTGGGTGGTAGGTGGTTCGGTAGTTTGGGTGGTAGGAGATTCGGTAGTTTGGGTGGTAGGAGATCCAGTAGTGGAGGTTTCTGCACTTGTGAGGGTAATTCCGGTACTTGTGGCAGCAGATGGGGAAGGGCTTTGACTCGCGACTGGAAGACAAATGTACTGAGTGTCAGGAGACAGAAGGGTTACTACATAATGGCGGTCATTTTTATTTAGAGTAACTAGTACCCAATCATTCTTTCTGGGAAAAAAACGTCTGACTACATTTAAAAGGAAAACCCATGACTACTTCTAAAAACACTACAAAATTATAATAAAGTTTGAAACAGAACAGAAACTGGAAAAATGTTATCAGGCAGTATTCCAAATAGTTAATTTCTACCATGGTGCCACCAGGAGTCCCAGGACACGCCTTCAGTTGCAGGACTGTCTGCTCAGCTGTCCTCAGTGAGACACTGAAAATGCCACTAGGGGACTCTGTCACTATCTTAATTCCTTAGGGTAATTATCCCAATTTCCATTTCAGTGTTTTAGCATTGAGGGATATGAGAAGGGATGAAGATGTATTTAAATCTTTTTAAGTGAAAATATCCTATTATGTGTTTATTGAACTTCCAGTTCTCTTTGTAATATTTACCCACTAAATTCTAGACATTGGGGGTTTGGGGTCCTCTGGCGAGTTGGGTCTCACCCAGTGGTGTTCTGGTTTACAACTGGTTTTGTGCTCAGGGATCATCCTGGTTGGAAACCATGAGGAGTGTTGGGAATAGAAGCCAGGAGGCTGTGTGCAAAGCGAGTGCCCTGCCTACCCACTGTCTCTCCAGTTTTCAGGATGTACAAACTTGCATAGTTGGAAATTGTTATGATGGATTTTCATTATTTATGTAATAAATCAAATCAGTTTCCAAATAAAAATGATTTAATTATTTTGATTATTAAATCAAAGTTTAATGATAAAATGAAAATTTTGTCATTAAAAACCTGAGTTCAATTCCTCCATCCCTCTCGGAGAGCCCGGCAAGCTACCGAGAGTATCTTGCCCGCACAGCAGGGCCTGGCAAGCTTCCCGTGACGTATTCGATATGCCAAACACAGAAACAACAAAGTCTCCAATGGAGACGTTACTGGGCCCGCTCGAGCAAATTGATGATCAACAGGAGGGCCTTTACCTTTACCTTTACCTAAAATTTGATGAGAAGGAAAAAACAGTGGCCATCTCTTTCATGTCTACACATATCCAAAATGTCTTCCAATTCAAAGTCACTTGAGAATCATGGAATTTCCACCAAAAATCCTTTCTGTTTTCTGCTCCCTGTTTGCTGTCAGTACAGTGGCTGAAGGGCTGGCGTAGATAAAAAATGACTACTTTGCCCTTTGTAGTTGGAGTGACCTTCCTGGTCCCAGCTCAGGGTCCACTGCCTTCTGGCCTCCCCTCTTCTCAATAACTACCCTATGCTCACCCACTATGGGGCCTGCTGGTGTCTGCTCATGCCCAGGTGCCATCTGGGCCCTCAGCACTGCAGGGACCTGGTCTAATCCCCAGTTCTGGAGTCTGTGGCCTCTAACCGTAGCGCTGCCCCTATGGGTGTGCTCTTCCACCAAATGTGGACGCACCTACCTATTGTCACGTACCATGGACAGAGGGTGACCTGTGGCTATCTGGGACAGAGCAGGGACAGGAGCCACCACAGACAGTGAGGTGGCAAACGGGCTCTGTTTTTGCCCCTAGGAAGAGCGTCGGCTCTGTCCTGAGCACCTTCATTGTGTCGGAGAAAGGCTCAGCACACTGTGTCTTACCCAACACACGCCCTTTGCTGCTGGCTGCTCACACCTTCAGAAAGGAGATTCCTGGCTGCTGGCTTGGACTGGGCAACATACCAAACCCTGATGATCCTGACAGTGGAAGAGCCTCCGCCGCCTCCTTCTGCTCACAGAGCAGCTCCCCGGGGAGAGACGAGCACGTGCAGCACCTCATTTCCTTTGTTCCTCCCCTCACTCAGCCTCGCGCTTCTCTCCAGCACCCGGGGCACAAAGGAGACTGGTCTTCCACATCAGTCCTTCTGGGTGCCAAGCCGCAGCCCGTACTTAGGGCACACACTCTGGTCCATTTGCCCCTCGATCACTCTCAGCACAGGGATGGCCCCACTGCAGAGTGACACAGAGGTTCCAAGACTCCCCACAGTCGTGACAGGGCATGTGAACCCCTGCCTACTCGCTGGGAGGCGCCCTGCTGGCTCACCCAAGCTCTCTGCATCAGAGAACGCTATCCTCACACTAGCGAAGACATACTGAGACAGGCTGAGACCCTGTTTCCTGGTCCCCAGACCTCTGTCCAGCCCCACCTCTCCCTAGCCTGAATAGCCTCCCTTTGGTGGTGGCCATGACTCTTTCTTATGGTAGCTTCCCACAGCACTGGCCCTCCTGGGAGGCAATCTGCCCACTTCCTCTGTTAAGAACTTCCAACCAGCTCCTAGAAATCCCAGTGCTCACAATTTAGAAAACTGGCTATTCCAGTTTTCTAAAATTGGTTCAATATCTTGTCTTCTTATTTTCCCCTTATCAAATACTTTATTACTTGCTTGCTTTCTTTTTGCTGGTGGGGCTGGGAGGTGATTTGGGCTATACCTGGCAGAGCGCCAGGGCTACTTGTGCTTAAAAAACCTTTCTTCCTTGGTGGTTCTCAGAAAGCCATACATGATGCCAGGGATCAAATCAGGTGGAGACTTGAGGGGTCAAGGGAGGGAAACTGGGGACATTGATGCTGGGAAATGTATACTGGTGGAGAGATGGTGTTGGAGCACTGTATAACTGAAGAATTATACTTAATCATGAACAGCTTTGTATAGGCTGTTTCACAGTGATTCACTAAATTAATTAATAAATTAATTAACTGGAAGAAAATAAAGAAAGACCACATGAAAGGCTTACCTCCTGTACTCTCTCTCCAGACAATACTTTATCCTGTGCATGGGCTATTTCTAGATTTCCATTAGTCCTCACCTCTCAGGATAACCATTTTCTAAATTATTTATTAATTTTTATAAAGTTATTCAAGATGATTTGTTACATTCCATATTCCAACACCAATTCCACCACCACTGAATCTTCCCAACACCATTATTTCCAATTTTCCCAATCCCACTCAAGCCTTCCTCAATAGCAGACCCTAAATAATTTATTTGATATTGCTGAGTAAGAATATTTTTATTAAAATTATCAAAAAGTTTTCCTTGATCTTTGAAGCGTTCAGCATAAGAGAAGGAACACATGGAGGGTGCGGGATCCCGGAGGAAAAAAAAAAAGAAAAAACAGGTTCCAAAAAGAGCCGAGATCACCCGCAAGTTCCAGATGGAGTAGGTGCCGCATCCCGACTCCCCCAGATGGAACCCCGGTGACCAGAAGCCTCTACAAACACAGCTCGAGTATGCGGGAACGAGGACTTTTTCTCAAATCTGCCGGACTACACCTCCCAGGTAACCTCTGATTCCGGAAGTCACGCCCACAGCCCGCCCCCCAGCGCCATCTTTGGAGCGTTCAGCATAAGAGAAGGAACACATGGAGGGTGCGGGATCCCGGAGGAAAAAAAAAAAGAAAAAACAGGTTCCAAAAAGAGCCGAGAGCACCGGCAAGTTCCAGATGGAGTAGATGCCGCATCCCGCCTCCCCCAGATGGAACCCCGGTGACCAGAAGCCTCTACAAACACAGCTCGAGTATGCGGGAACGAGGACTTTTTCTCAAAACCGCGCCGCCGCTTACTCGGCCGCGCAACATCTCTCTGTATACAAAGTGATCAATGAGAAGTAAACCACCCAATCTTTCTCCCTGAAAGTCAGAGTTAAGTTTGGAGCACGGCCACAGCCCCAGAAACACAAGGACTTAATGCAGAACCCAGCAGCTTAGAGCAGAAAAGCGAACGGACGATGAGTTAACCCAGGCCATCATTTCTGCCCAGAGGGGAAAGGGTGTTGCCCCATTCGCCCTCTCTTCTCTGGAAAGAAGGATGGCGGCCGCATGGGAGCCTTGTGGACAGCAGGTATGAGCCGGGGATGTGGGGGCGACTAAAACCTCACGAGAAGGGGGGCGTTCCAGTCCGTCCTTCACGCCCTACCGAGGTCACCGGTTGCCCCCCACGAGCGGCTCCCCAGCACGGCCACAGTCCCAGAAGCACAAGGACTTAATGCAGAACCCGGCAGCTTGGAGCAGAAAAGTGAAAGGACTATGCGTTAATCCAGGCCATCAAGTCTGCCGGAGGGGAAAGGGTGTTGCCCCATTCGCCCTCTCTTCTCTGGAAAGGATGGCGGCCGCATGGGAGCCTTGTGGACAGCAGGTATGAGCCGGGGGTGTGGGGGCGACTAAAACCTCATGGGAAGGGGGGCGTTCCGGTCCGTCCTTCACGCCCTACCGAGGTCACCAGTGACCCCCCACGAGCGGCTCTCCAGCACAGCCACGGCCCCAGAAGCACAAGGACTTAATGCAGAACCCAGCAGCTTGGAGCAGAAAAGTGAACGGACTATGCGTTGATCCAGCCCATCAAGTCTGCCGGAGGGGAAAGGGTGTTGCCCCATTCTCCCTCTCCTCTCTGGAAAGAAAGATGGCGGCCACATGGGAGCCTTGTGGACAGCAGGTATGAGCCGGGAGTGTGGGGGCGACTAAAACCTCATGGGAAGGGGGGCGTTCCGGTCCGTCCTTCACGCCCTACCGAGGTCACCAGTTGCCCCCCACGAGCGGCTCTCCAGCACGGCCACAGCCCCAGAAGCACAAGGGCTTAATGCAGAACCCAGCAGCTTGGATCAGAAAAGTGAAAGGACTATGCGTTAATCCAGGCAATCATTTCTGCCCAGAGGGGAAAGGGTGTTGCTCCCTTCCGCCCTCCTCCCTCTGGAAAGAAAGATGGCGGCCACATGGGAGCCTTGTGGACAGCAGGTATGAGCCGGGGGTGTGGGGGCGACTAAAACCTCATGGGAAGGGGGGCGTTCCGGTCCGTCCTTCACGCCTTACCGAGGTCACCGGTTGCCCCCCACGAGTGGCTCCCCAGCACAGCCACGGCCCCAGAAGCACAAGGACTTAATGCAGAACCCAGCAGCTTGGAGCAGAAAAGTGAACGGACTATGCATTGATCCAGGCCATCAAGTCTGCCGGAGGGGAAAGGGTGTTGCCCCATTCGCCCTCTCCTCTCTGGAAAGAAAGATGGCGGCCACATGGGAGCCTTGTGGACAGCAGGTATGAGCCGGGAGTGTGGGGGCGACTAAAACTTCATGGGAAGGGGGGCGTTTTGCTCCGCCCTTCACACCCTACCGAGGCCACCGGTTGCCCCCCGCGAGCGGCTCTCTAGCACGGCCACGACTCCAGAACACAGAAACCAATTTCTTAACTATCTGACTTTCAGTAGAAATACTTCCAGGGTCAATAGGTAAAATAGCAGAAATCCAAAACCAACATTTAATTCTTGAACCCAGCTGTAGAAAGCAAATCACTTCACAATGCTTTTTCAGCATGTCTGATTTGGGGGGGGGGGGGTAAACTCTAAATAATAGTGGTGAATCTTTTATTGAAACAATGAATCTAATCAAAGCAGATAGAGTGTTAACTAGAATTCATCTGCCTCACAGGGACGGGGAGGGGTGGGGGGTGGGGTTTTATTGGGGTTCTTCATGGTAAAAAATAAGTATTGGTAAAGGGAAATGTGTTTGATATTTGCATGACTGAGACATAAACCTGAAAGCTTTGTAACCTTTCCCACAGTGATTCAATAAATAAATAAATAAATAAAAGTTTTCCTTAGGGTCTGGAGTGATAGCACAGAGGGTTGCCTTGCATGCGGCCGACCCGGGTTTGATTCCCAGCATCCCCTATGGTCCCCTGAGCACCGCCAGGAGTAATTCCCGAGTGTATGAGCCAGGAATAACCTCTGTGCATCGCCGGGTGTGACCCAAAAAGCAAAAAAATAAATAAATAAAAAGTTTTCCTTAGAAGAAAGTGTGTGAAGATTGCTGTATCCCACTATGGAGCCATTAAACCTTTGTATAAGCGTTACTAACATGCCATTACAGGTTAAGCCTGTGTGTTAATATTTTCTTAAACGAGATTGGTTGTTTTCTCCTTTACATTTCATCCAATGTGGTGTGCTACTCCTGGTATCAGTGGTGTATTTGTAACTGCGTTCTCCAGAAATTTTGAATGGGGAGTTAATTTTTTATCTGGATGGGGTCCAGAAGCATCTTTGTGGCTTGTTGATCTCTTTTGAGATTTATTTATGAATTCCTGAATCGTTGACTATTAATGAGCTTTTTTGTTGCCAGAGGCAGTTCATGCGCATGACTGTCAGACTCCTGGAAGTACAGAGGGATGGAAGGGATGGAAGAAAGGAAGAAAGAAGAGGAAGGGAGTAAGAAAGAAAAAAGGAAGAAAGAAAGAAAAAGAAGGAAAGGAGGAAGGAAGGAAGGAAGGAAGGAAGGAAGGAAGGAAGGAAGGAAGGAAGGAAGGTAAGAAGGAAGGAAGGAAGGAAGGAAGGAAGGAAGGAAGGAAGGAAGGAAGGAAGGAAGGGATGAAATTCCCAACTCCATGAGAGCCTGAAGATTTCAGTCACAAAACTCACATACATCTCAGGACAACCTTTCCCCCAAACAACACCCCAGCGAAATTGTCTTGTTCAGGGGCCACACCTGGCTTGCTAGGGCATCGCCCCTCCATACTGCTAGGGGACCTTATGTGATACCAGGGATTGAAGCAAGACTGGTCACATGTAAAGCAAGTGTCATACTCCCTATACTACCTCTCCAACTCCCAGAAAACCTTTCAGAAGATAAAGTGCATTGCTGAAGTCCATCTCCCAACAAGATTGCTTGGATCTGGCATTGTTAATTCCAAGTCAAGCTGGGAAAGGAGGACATTTCTGTGCATCTCTGTGTAAAGAGACCCAGGAGCTTCCAGGAGGACGCTGGGCACTGGGAAATCCTTGTCTGGTTTAGGAACTCTCAGATGAACCACTATTGGCTGAACCTCAACTCAGAGTCCAGAGAACCTTTTCTATTGCTCTGTTTTCATTTGTCAGAGACTGGAACGCCTTGTGTCCTGAGCTGAGTTGGAGTGGAAGATTCACCCACAAAATACTGTTCTTTTTGTTGCCTCCGGTCACCTCTGCTTCCTCCCTTCCTTCCTTCCTTCCTTCCTTCCTTCCTTCCTTCCTTCCTCCTTTCCTTCTTTTTCTTTCTTTCTTCCTTTTTTCTTTCTTACTTCCTTCCTCTTCTTTCTTCCTTTCTTCCATCCCTTCCTTCCTTCCTTCCTTTCATTTTTCTTTCCTTCTTTTCTTTTTTATTAGTGAAGCACCCTGAGGTACAGTTGTAGATTTACAAATCTTTGTGCTTGGGTTTCGGTCATACAATTATCAAATACCCATCCCTCCACCAGTGCCCATTTCCCCCCACCCCCCCCAACCCTGCCTCTGTGGCAGGGCATTCCCTTTTGTTCTCTCTCTCCTTTTGGGTGTTGTGGTCTGCAAAAGAGGCATTGAGTGGCAATCATGTTCAGTCCATAGTCTACTTTCAACATGCATTTCCCCTCCTGGGAGGAGCCTCCAAACACCCTTTATTTGGTGTTCCCTTCTCTATCTGAACTGCCCTTTCCCCTAGAATACCCGGCTGGCCTCTAAGCTATGGAGTAATCCTCCTGGTGTTGATCTCAGCTATTCTTAGGTATTGATCTCATATTTTGTTGCTTTATATCCCCCAGATGAATGCAATTTTTCTATGTCTATCCCTCTCTTTCTGACTCATTTCGCTTAGCATGATACTTTCCATATTGTACCACTTGTATGTAAATTTCATTACTTCATCTTTTCTAAGAGCTACATAGTACTCCATTGTGTAGATGTACCAAAGTTTTTTAACCAGTCATCTGTTCTTGGGCACTCAGATTTCTTCCAGTTTCTGGCTATTGTAAAGAGTGCTGCAATGAACAAACAAGTGCAGATGTCACTTCGACTACACATTTTTGCCTCTCTGGGGTATATTCCCAGGAGTGATATCACTGGGTTAAATGGGAGCTCAATTTCTAATTTTTTGAGAAACGTCCAACATTTTTCTTTCTTTCTATCATCCATTCTTTCTTTCCCTTTCTCCTGTCCTTCCTTCCCTCCCTCCATCCTTCCTTCCTTCCTTTCTTCCATTCCTTCCTTTCTTTCTTCCTTCCTTTCATCCTTCCTTTCATTTTTCTTTCTTTCTATCTTTCATTCTTTCTTTTCCTTTCTCCTGTCCTTTCTTCCCTCCCACCCTCCCACCCTCCCTTCCTTCCTTCCTTCCTTCCTTCTCTTCTTCACTTTTTCTTTCTCTTCCCCCTATCCCTTCACCTGTTTGTGTTCAATGAGAATTGGTAATGAGCTGCAGGTTGCACTTCAAACATAACAAAAAAAATTCATACAAAAATTTTCAGTGTCCCTTAGAGGCTCAGCAGTGGGACACCTGCCTGCAAGAGTAGACTGCAATTCTGATCCCCAGTATCACTCCACATACCAAAATGCCATCCCTGCTCTGCTTTGGAGGATGCCCTGCACCAAGACAAAGTGTGAGACCCCTGGTGTGCTGCCACCACGTGTGTATAAGCACCTCAACCTAAGTGTGTGAGCTGCAGTGAGCACTGCATTCAAAAACAAACCATGTGAACAGCCCAGCCAAGTGTGCAACCCCTGGTCTTCACAGCAGCAACCACCACAAATGGAAGAGATGGGGAAATGAAGAAACAAACATGAAAAGTAAAATCTCCCTTACCTGAGGTTATGAAAAGGAGAGCAAGAAGAACCAGGTGAACTAAGCCCTGCATTCTGGATGCTCTTGCTAGATAGTCCAGGAGGAAACAAACTCCCCGTGCCCGCTATTTTTAATTTTAACACTCTGTCTGGTACAAAGTCCAGCCATTAAGTGACGTCAAACCAATAAATGGAATGACCATTTCGGACTGTCATATACCACAGGTGTTAGTAATATGACAGGGGAAAGCGCCTTTATAACTATGATGTTACAGTTTTGGATGATGTTCCTATCTCATAGCCCAACTTGACTTGAGATAATACAAATATTCATGGAAGGCAGGGGGTGTATGTGTGGTGAGGGTACATTCCAATTGTCTGCATGCTTGAAGGAGATGCTATTCTTTAAGTTCTGGTATTATGAGGCATTGACTTCAGGTCATCCCATACAAAATTCCAAAAGTCCCTGAGTGGTGCTGACCACTTTACCCATACACTGTTGCCTGTCCTGTGTTACTATGGAATGCCAACCCCCCATTCTGAGACTCTCACTCTTTCCCCCAGCCCCGTCTTCAGCCCCTACAGGTGCCAGGATCAAATCCAAGGTACTATACATGAGAGACATGAGCTCTGGCTACTGAGTCACCTGCCAGCCCCACCTTGGGTCTCTTCCACAGTCACTCAAGCTGCTCTGGAGGGTTCCAAGCTTTCATAGCTCTCCACAGGGAAAACAACCCTGCAGGCTTGGGCTCAGCCCCCACTGCTGATCTCAGACACAGTAAACTTCACAGCAGAGGCTTTAACCTATCTTTCCAGAAGGCTTATGGGTGACAGGCCAAAGAACACTGAAAAGGGAATTACTCAAAGTGCATCCTTTTATCTCCATCTCCTGGTTGTTTCCTGGCTATTTCTCCCTGTCGCCTCTACCTTCAGTTCATCTGACAATCTATCGTCCTCAGTCTAGGACATATGTTGGGGAACTGTTTTTCCCCAATGTGCGCAGACACGTTGTGCACCGGATCTGGGCAGATGCACGGCAAAGGATGACAGGTGCACAGAGAAACCACTCTGGGAGACAGTTGATAGCCACTCACTTTATTGCCCATTATACACATTTTATAGAGGATCTCGGCTTAAGAGGATGGTCCAATCACATAAAGTTTAGTATTACTGACCTATCACCTTTCCAACTCTGCTTTGCCCCAGCCCAATCCCAGATAAGGCTAGATGCTGCAGTTTGGAACGCAGTTAGGTGATAATTCTTGGGGGCTGGGATTCAACACCAGATTCCTGTTGCTTGTCAAATGCGCCCAGACACTCCCCACTGAGTCACTATGCAGGGAAAGGTCTTATCAGCTCTAGTGCCTGTCGTCATACTCCACATCTCCCCCTTTTTACTTAAATTCAAAACCTACAGCATTAATAATAGGGAGATCATAAAAGGTTTACCACAATTAAAGGTGCATTACTTTCTCATTCCCTTAGCTAGTGAGGAAAAGAGAAAAGCAATATATTACCCATATATTACAGTTTGGAGTCATAGGAAAATAGATTGTTAGGAGCTCATGTTGCTAAACTGTAAATTGATGGACCAATACCTGAATCATGTTTGAGCAAGTCTAAGTAAGCAAAGGGCTATGGCTAATCAACAGAGAACCACAATAAAGGGCTTAAGTAAAGCAAATACCCGAGGCAGACTGAGTCAATAGACCAGAAGAAGAGGTGGACCTTGAAGCCTTCCCTTAGATCATCGCGAATTTTAACCATATTCTTGATGTTATCCTCAATGATCCCAGATTCATTAATAAAATAATAACATTGTTCATCAAGAAACACACAGACCCTCTCCCCTTTTGTCTGTTGTAAATTAAGTCCAGTGCTCTTTGAAGAAGGACTTCAGCCAGGAAATTAATCTGACATTGCAGGGTCACCAGGGATGATGTGGTGGAGTCAATCACCCCCGGCAGCTGGTTGGTGAAGTCTTGGGCTGTCAGGAGCATTTCAGCCAGGACGTCAGAGGGTAGTCCCACCAAGGCAGCTAGTCTAGAGGCATCCAAGAGAGGCAGGAAAATTGCGCGCTTCTGTCAGGTTCTGGGCAGGAGTCAGGAGTCAGGCAAGTTCACCTCTGCATAATTAGAATCTGATTCTAACAAAAAGGCCAGTCACAAAAACATGATTTTCTCTCCACCTTCATTTTAAAATTTTCCAGATGATTTAATAAACCTGACTTGTTGTTTTGCATAAACACAGCAAGATTAGAGAACTCTCCATTTGGAGTGCCCCATTATTTACCGAGAAGTCTGGGGTTTGGCTGAAGACAGGAGACACCCAATAACGGCATTAATTTATATTTGGCACGTCAGAGTTACCCAGGCTTGGTCATGAGATACGAAGATCAGGTTCCACAATGAGCTGGAGGTGGCCTCACGGCTTCAGGTAAAACTGGAGTTGGCCTTAGGCCTCATTTTCCAAAGACGGTCCTGGCAAAAAGGACTCTATCCCATCCCTTCATCAGGACTGGGAGAGATCCTGGTTCCCGGTTTTTCTTGACGCTGAGAGTAGGGCTTGGGATGAATTAGTCATTGCAGATTTCCAGATTCCTCCTTTTCCATAGCAGAGATATTTTCCAGTCTTTCTTTGAGATGGCCTGCCTCCAGGGTCCCCCTGAAGTGTGTGGGGTACTTGAAACAGTACCTGTTAAATACCTGTTCCTGTCATTTAGACCAATTCCTTGACTGTTTCATTGAAAGAGGGCCTTAGGGTCCTACAGCTGACATTCCTGTCTGAATAAGGGGTAGATCCTATTACAGAGAGGAAGGACTTTTATCTGGATTTATACAAACCAACATAGTGCCATGAGGCATCAAAAACATAATGAAGGTAGAAAGAAGAGAAAAGCAAACATTTCACTTTACTCACAATGAGATGCAATACACCCATTTGTTATGGGTCCTAGTCAAAAGAAGCTAAGATCGCCTGACGGCGGCGCCCATCTCATCTTAAATCCAGGTCAGCACAGCTGCCGGCTCGCAACCCTGGGACCTCCATCTTTCCCTGCAGGACCCCAGGTGTCCCCCGAGATGCCTGAAGAGAAGCATTTTTGAGCATCTGCCCTGCCCTCTTCACTCCTGACGGCGGCACCCATCTCATCTTAAATCCAGGTCAGCACAGCTGCCAGATCGCGAACCTGGGACCTCCATCTTTCCCTGCAGGACCCCAGGTGTCCCCCGAGATGCCTGAAGAGAAGCAGTTTTAAGCATGTGCCCTGCCCTCTTCACTCCTGACCGCGGCGCCCATCTCATCCCAAACTCAGGGTTCTGTAGAGGCGTGGCCTCCTCAAAAGTGGGCGTGGCCTCAAAGTGGGCCTGGTTTAATTTCCGGCGGCCGGCAGCTTACGTGGCCGCAGGTTGTTTTCCCATACTAAGGTACCTAGTCCCCAAGGAATCGAGTTCCCAACCTACTCAACAATATGAAGAAACAAAGAAAATCTCCAACACAAGGGGAGAACAACGAAAACAATCTAGACCATTCCGTCAATACAGCTCACCTAAGGGACCTCTCTGACATAGAATTCAGATACGAAGTCATGAAGATGTTCAATCAACTCAATGAAACAGTCAGACAGACAGCCAGTAACACCACAGAAAAAAATTGACAAATTACGAGAAGAAATGAGAGCAGAAATGTCACGATTAAAAGATTAAATAGATGAAATGAGAAACTCAGTTTCTTCTCTTAAAAATAGAATGACACAGCTGAAGAGAGAATCAGTGAGCTGGAAGATCAGCTGCAACAAGCCAACACGCAACAACAAACAGTGGCAAGGGACCTCAAAATGGCTCTACAGAGACTCAGAGTCCTAGCAGATGATTCCAAGAGGAACAATATTAGAATCATGGGACTACCTGAACCTCAGGGAAACAATCCCAACGAAAAAAACACCGTCAAACAAATCATTGCTGAAAACTTCCCAGAGCTGCACAATGCAGCCATTCAGGTTCAAGGAGCCCGAAGGGTGCCAGCTAAAAGAGACCCCAACAAAAACACTCCAAGACATATCATAGTTAGAATGATCGATACTGCCGATAGAGACACAATACTGCAAGCAGCAAGAGCAAAGAAGGAAATCACATACAAAGGAGCATCCCTTAGATTCACAGCAGACCTATCAGAGGAAACCCTACAAGCCTGAAGGCAGTGGCGAGATATAGTCAAAAAACTCACGGAAATGAATGCTTCACCAAGAATACTCTATCCAGCTAAACTCTCCCTCAAAATCGAAGGAACGGTACACTATTTTATAGATAAACAGCAGCTCAGGAACTTCAAAGACTCAAAACCAAACCTAAAGCAAGGCCTAAAGGGGCTACTATAAGAAAAGACAAACCCTACAACCACAGCACACCCGCACAGAAAGATGACACAAAATCCCATAACCATTCTCTCTCTCAATGTCAACGGTCTAAATTCATCAGTTAAGAGACACAGAGTGGCAAAATGGATACAGAAACAGAACCCAACATTCTGCTGCCTACAAGAAACTCACCTCAACAGCCAGAGCAAACACAGACTAAAAGTCAAAGGATGGAAAACAATCCTGCAAGCACACAACTCCCTCAAAAAAGCTGGGGTGGCCATACTAGTATCCGACAACATTAATTTCACCTTGAAAAAGATTAGAAGGGACAGGGAAGGCTATTTTCTCTTCATCAAAGGATACGTACAACAGGAAGAAATCACACTCTTAAATGTATACGCACCTAATGAGGGAACAGCTAAATATTTAAAACAACTGCTAACAGATTTTAAGGAGGACATCACTACCAACACAATAGTACTTGGAGACTTCAACATCGCCTTATCACCTCTGGATAGATCAACACGAACAAAACCCAGCAAGGAATTATTGGCTTTGAAAGAAGTAATAGAAGAGAAAGGGCTTATGGACTTATACAGGGCTTTACACCCCAAAAAGAAAGAATACACATTCTTCTCCAGCGCGCACGGAACATTTTCCAAAATAGTCCATGTGCTAGGACACAAAACATACCTCAACAGAATCAAGAAGATAGAAATAGTATCAGCCATCTTTTCAGACCATGATGCACTGAGGATAGAAGTGAATCACACAAAGACACGGAGAACCAAATCAAACACCTGGAAATTAAACAACTCGATGCTGAACAATGAGTGGGTCAGGAACGAAGTCAAGGATGAAATCAAAAGATACCTGGAAACAAATGAGAATGAAGACACAAACTACCAGAACTTATGGGATGCAGCGAAAGCTGTATTAAGGGGAAAATTTATAGCTCTGCAAGCATATCTTAAGTCGATAGAAATGATGCACATAAACAATTTGACCTCACAGCTCAAGACCTTAGAAAAGGATCAACAGAAAGAGCCTAAATCAGGCAGAAGGAAAGAGATCATAAAACTTAGAGCAGAAATCAATGACATGGAAAACAAAGAAACAATCGGAAAGATCAATGAAACCAAGAGCTGGTTCTTCGAGAAAATAAATAAGATAGATAAACCACTAGCAACACTCACAAAGAAACAGAGAGAGAACCCTAATAAATCGAATCAGAAATAAGAATGGGGATATCACAACAGAAACTAAAGAAATTCAAGAGATCATCAGAGACTACTTTGAAAGTCTGTATGCCACGAAACACGAGAACCTGGAAGAAATGGATAAATTCCTGGATTCCTACCATCTCCCAAAGCTGAAGCAAGAAGATATAGAGTACCTGAATAGACCTATTCACATCAAGGAAATTGAAACTGTAATCAAAAGTCTTCCCAAAAACAAAAGCCCAGGCCCAGACGGATTTACTAGCGAATTTTTCCAAACATTTAAAGAGGACCTATTGCCAATTCTTCTCAAGCTTTTCCAGGAAATTGAAAAAACAGAAACTCTCCCAAACAGCTTCTATGAAGCCCATATCTCTCTAATACCAAAAGGAAACAAAGACACCACAAGAAAAGAAAACTACAGGCCAATATCCCTGATGAACACGGATGCGAAGATTCTCAACAAAATACTAGCCAATAGAATACAACAACTCATCAAAAAGATCATACATCATGACCAAGTGGGATTCATCCCAGGGATGCAAGGATGGTTCAACATTCGGAAATCAATCAACATAATCCATCTTATCAACAAAAGTAAAGATAAAAATCATATGATCATATCAATAGACGCAGAGAAAGCTTTTGACAAGATCCAGCACCCATTCATGATGAAAACCCTTGCCAAAATGGGGATAGAGGGGACTTTCCTCAATATAGTTAAAGCCATCTACCACAAACCTACAGCAAACATCATCCTCAATGGGGAAAAACTGAGACCCTTCCCCCTAAGGTCAGGGATGAGACAAGGATGCCCACTCGCTCCACTACTGTTCAATATAGTACTGGAAGTACTTGCAATAACGATTAGGCAAGAAAAAGATATTAAGGGCATCCAGATAGGGAAAGAAGAAATTAAGCTCTCACTATTCGCAGATGACATGATACTATACTTAGAGAACCCTAAAACCTCTACCAAGAAACTCCTAGAAACAATAGGCTTGTATAGTAAAGTGGCAGGCTATAAAATCAATACCCAAAAATCCATGGCATTCCTATATGCAAATAGTGAAAGAGAAAAAAGTGACATCAAGAAAACAATCCCATTCACAATTGTGCCCCAGAAAATCAAGTATCTAGGAATCAGCTTAACTAAGGAAGTGAAGGACCTGTACAAAGAAAATTACAAAACGCTACTTCAGGAAATAAAAGAGGACACGAGGAAATGGAAAAATATCCCCTGTTCATGGATGGGGAGAATCAACATCATCAAAATGGCAATACTTCCCAAAGCACTGTACAAATTCAATGCAATCCCTATAAGGATACCCATGACATTCTTCAAAGAAATGGAGCAAACACTCCTGAAATTTATATGGAACAATAAGCCCCCACGAATAGCTAAAGCAATTCTTGGGAAAAAGAAAATGGGAGGAATCAACCTCCCTAACTTCAAACTCTACTACAAGGCAGTAATAATTAAAACAGCATGGTACTGGAACAAAAGCAGAGCTGCAGACCAATGGAACAGAGTTAAATATACTGACATTTCCTCCCAAACATATAATCATCTAATTTTTGATAAGGGGGCAAGAAAAGTGAAATGGAGCAGGGGAAGCCTCTTCAATAAACTGTGCTGGCAAAATTGGACAGCTACATGCAAAAAAGTGGGCTCAGATCTCTGCCTAACACCATGCACAAAAGTAAGATCAAAATGGATTTATGACCTCAACATCAGACCAGAATCCATAATGTTTATTGAAGACAAAGTCGGCAAAACTCTCCATGATATTGAAGCTAATGGTATCTTCAAAGATGTCACGCCACTGGCCGAGCAAGTGAAAACAGAGATAGACAAATGGGACTATCTTAAACTAAGAAGCTTCTGCACCTCAAAAGAAACAGTGACCAAAATACAAAGACAGTCTACAGAATGGGAAAGGATATTCACCAAGTACACATCCAACAAGGGGTTGACATCAAGGATATACAAGGTACTGGTTAAACTCCACAAGAAGAAATCACCCAACCCCATCAAAAAATGGGGTGAGGAAATGAACAGAAACTTTCGCAAAGAAGAAATCGGAATGGCAAAAAGGCACATGAGAAAATGCTCTACATCACTAATCATCAGAGAGATGCAGATCAAAACCACAATGAGATATCATTTCACACCACAGAGACTGGCCCACATCCACAAGAACAAAAGCAACAGGTGCTGGCGCAGATGTGGCGAGAAAGGGACCCTCCTTCACTGCTGGTGGGAATGCCGGCTGGTCCAACCCTTTTGGAAAACAGTATGGACGACTCTCAAAAAATTAGAATTTGATCTGCCATTTGATCCAGCTATAGCACTCCTGGGAATATATCCCAGAGAGCAAAAAGGTATAGTCGAAGTGACATCTGCAATTGTTTGTTCATTGCAGCACTCTTTACAATAGCCAGAATCTGGAAAAAACCTGAATGCCCAAGAACAGATGACTGGTTAAAGAAACTTTGGTACATTTACACAATGGAGTACTATGTAGCTGTTAGAAAAGATGAAGTTATGAAATTTACATACAAGTGGTACTACATGGAAAGTATCATGTTAAGCGAAATGAGTCAGAAAGAGCGGGATAGACACAGAAAGATTGCATTCATCTGGGGAACATAAAGCAACAAAAAGGGAGATTAACACCCAGGAATGGCTGAGATTAGTACCAGGAATTTTGCTCCATGAATGGAAGGCCAGCCACACGTCCTAGGTGAAAAGGAAGCTCAGATAGAGAAGAGAGCACCAAATGAAGGGTGTTGTGAGGACCCTCCCAGGGTGGGAGAAGCATGCTAAAAGTAGTCTATATACCAAACATGATTGCCACTCAAAGCCTCTCTTGCAAAACACAGTACCCAAAAGAAGAGAGAGAGAACAAGGGGGAATACCCTGCCACAGAGGCAGGATGGGATGGGGGGATGGGGGGGGGATGCTGGGACCCGTGGTGATGGATGACGGGCACTGGTGGAGGGATGGGCACTTGATCATTGTATAACTGAAACCCAAGCACAAAATTTGTAAGCCTCATGGTGTTTCACTAATAAAAAAAGAAAAAAATAAATAAAAAGCTAAGATCTATAGAGATAAAGCATGTGAATTTAACATCATGTTCAATTCATTCAATCCCATGTTGAAAATCTTGACTTCCCACTATCTAAGAGCACTGTAACAGGAGTTCAGCATAAGGTTTAAGATGTCTAATTCATGGGCCGGAACAATAGCACAGCGGGTAGGGCGTTTGCCTTGGACGCGGCCAACCTGGGTTCAATCACCGGCATCCCATATGGTCCTCCAAGCACCGCCAGGAGTAATTCCTGAGTGCAAAGTCAGGAGTAACCCCTGAGCATCTCTGGGTGTGATCCAAAAAAAAAAGATGTCTAATTAATTCAATCCCATGTTGAAAAACCCTTGATTTCCTGCAACTTTTAAATTATTCAATTATCTACGAGCACTGTAACAGGAGTCTGGATAATTCATCCAATATCTTTTCCATAGATCTTACCATAAAGGTACTAGAACAATTCTGCAGATGTAAGTTAAAGAGTTTCTTATAACAGTACAGTTTGATCAGTTCCTTTCTTAAAACACAACCTCAAACCTTCTACAGATTCCTTTACATTCATTCTGTAGTTCATCTCATTTCAAAACCAACTTCACTTTAACAGTGAAGTTAAACAGCTTTCCTAATTCCCACTGATGATATCTCCACCCATCATCCTTTTTATTCAAAATACACATTTATATTATTTTCTTATAGCCACATCTCATAGGTTTTAAACTTCTTATTTTATTTTTGGGCGTTTTTGTATGTGTGTTGATTAATAATCCTTCAGAAAATTTTAATTTTATAGTGCATTATAAACTCTTTTTTAAAAAAAATTTATTAGTGAAACACCATGAGGTACAGTTGTAGACTTACAAATTTGTGTGCTTGGGTTTCAGTTATACAATGATTGAGTACACATCCCTCCACCAGTGCCCATTCCCCACCTCCAATGCTCCCAGCATCCCTCCCGCCGCCCCCCCCACGCCCCATCCCACCCCACCCCTGTGGCAGGGCATTCCCTTTTGTTCTCTCTCTCCTTTTGGGTGTTGTGGTTTGCAAAAGAGGTATTGAGTGGCTATCATGTTCGTTCTATAGTCTATTCTCAGCATGCAACTCTCACCCTGGGAGAGTCCTCCCAACACCTTTACTTGGTGCTACCCTCTCTATCTGAGCTGCCTTCTCCCTCAGCATGTGCGGTTGGCCTCCAAGCCGTGGAGTGAACCTCCTGGTACTTATCTCAGCTATTCTTGGGTGTTAGTCTCCCAATTTGTTACTTTATATTCCCCAGATGAATGCAATCTTTCTATGTCTGTCCCTCTCTTTCTGTCTCATGTTGCTTAGCATGATACTTTCCATGTAGTACCACTTGTATTTAAAAAGGTAAAGGTAAAGGCCCTCCCGTTGATCGTCGATTTGCTCGAGCGGGCCCAGTAACGTCTCCATTGGAGACTTTGTTGTTACTGTGTCTGGCATATCGAATACTCTCGGTAGCTTGCTGGGCTCTCCGAGAGGGGCGGAGGAATCGAACTCAGGTTGGCCATGTTGGCCGCGTGTAAGGTGAACGCCCTACCCGCTGTGCTATCGCTCCAGCTATCACTCCAGCTATCACTCCAGGGCTGGAGTGATAGCACAGCCGGTAGGGCGGGTAGGGCGTTCGCCTTACACGCGGCCAACATGGCCGACCCGAGTTCGATTCCTCCGCCCCTCTCGGAGAGCCCGGCAAGCTACCGAGAGTATTCGATATGCCAGACACAGTAACAACAAAGTCTCCAATGGAGACGTTACTGGGCCCGCTCGAGCAAATCGACGATCAACGGGAGGGCCTTTACCTTTACCTTACCTTTAGTCTAGCTTGATCTACCAAGAAATTTTGAAAGAAATTTGCTAATCATTTTTAATTACCAAATATTAATCTATAGTCTGCAGTACTCTTTTAAAAGCATTACATCAGGCCCAAATATATTAAAAGGTTTACAATGCTCACAATTAAAGATCTTATAACATAATCCTAGGAAAATATTGATAAAAGAGGGTTAACATGCTTATAAGATTCAATTATTTCCTTTACCTACATATTCATTCAATGGTTGCCCAATCCATCACTTTCAATGGACTGCATTTTGTACTTTTATGCTCAATTTTTATTTTTCTCCAGTACACAACTCAAATAGTCACATATGCAGTTAAGCTTGTGTATACATATGTGTGTGTATCACTGTCACTGTCCTCCCATTTCGATTTGCTCTAGTGGGCCCAGTAACGTCTCCATTGTGACACTTGTTATTGTGTTTGGCATATCGAATACATCTTAGGTAGCTTGCCAAGCCTTGTCGTGCAGGTGAAATACATACATACATAGATATATATGCATAGATATTTATATATATACCTATCTGAATGCAACTTTCCATCCCAATGGAAAATCAGCAGGACCCTTCTGTTGTACAAGAAGAGAGCCATCCATGACATAGGCAACTATCGCCTGATCTGCCTGTTGTCTGTCATCTACAAGTTGTTCACTCAAGTCATCCTGAATAGGATTGGCAGAACACTAGACGAAGGACAACCATGCAAACAAGCCGAATTCAGAAAAGGATTCAGCATGATTGACCATATTCACATGGTGACCAAGCTCATTGAAGTTTCACAAGAGTTCAAGATGCTGCTCTGTCTAACATTCATCAATTTAAAGATGGCCTTTGATTCTGTTGAGACTGAAGCGGTCATCAAAGCCCTAGCCAAACAGGGCATTCAAACTCAGTACATCAGGATCCTCTGTGAGCTATATTACAGATTCACCACCAGGATCTCACCATTCTACAAGGAAGTGATCATCGAGGTAAAGAGAGGGGTTCGGCAGGGTGATACCATCTCACCAAAACTCTTCAGTACACCCTCAAGAATGTCATGTGATGACTAGAATGGGAAGGAATGGGAGTGAAGATAGATGGTTGGCAACTACACCAACTCTGCTTCACTGATGACATCACTCTAATAACACCAAACATTAGCCAAGTAGCACGAATGCTGGCCGACTTCAACGGTTAGTATGGAAAGGTCAGACTGCAGCTGAATCTCATGAAGGTGATATTCATGAGAAACGAACTAGTTACTGAAGTTCCATTTGCTCTCAATGGAACAAATATCTCAGGATGCAGCAGTTATGTGTACCTGGGTGGAGAACTCAACATGACAAATGACTTGGCACAAGAACTGCACAGGAGGAAGAGAGTGGCGTGGAATGTTTTCAAGAGCGTCGAAGAAGTTGTTAAGAGGACGAAGAACCTCTGGCTCCAGGCACATCTCTTTGACTCCACCATTCTCCCTGCACTAACATATGCCTCAGAGACCTGGGCCCTATGAAAACAGGATGAGAACACTATTTGGGACTCCCAAAGAAGAATCCAAAGAGCTATGCTTGGAGTATCACACTTCACTCAAGTGAGAGAAGGAATTTGGAGTTCCGACCTTCATCAATGATCGAGGAAGAGGGACACTGCCTCATTTTCCAAGGTGTTAAAAATCAGATGGGCTGGACATGTAATGCGATTTGGAGACAATCACTGGACTAGAGACATTATCGACTGGATTCCACAGGACGTCAAAAGAACGTCTGGCCGCCCACCTAAGAGACGGTTGAACTTCTTAGCCAAGACCCTGAATGAATGATTTGAGGCTCTTCGTGTTCCTGGAGCGAGCAGATGCCATTGGGCTACATTACCACACTCGAGCAAATCAATGAGCAATGGGATGACAAGTGATACAAGTGAGTGATATATATTAAGCAATCCTTGAAACCAAGATAATATAGAGAAAGGGAACAAAGATTTAGATTGTCTATATAGCACAGCGGTAGGGCGTTTGCCTTGCACGCAGCCAACATGGCCGACCCGAGTTTGATTCCTCCACCCCTCTCGGAGAGCCCGGCAAGCTACCGAGAGTATCTCGCCCGCACGGCAGAGCCTGGCAAGCTCCCCGTGAAGTATTCGATATGCCAAACACAGTAACAACAAAGTCTCCAATGGAGACGTTACTGGGCCCGCTCGAGCAAATCGACGAACAACGGGAGGGCCTTTACCTTTATATTTAACTTAGTATGAAGGCCGTGTAATACCATCAACGGCCAAGACTCAGAGACTATAAAACCCAGCTCCCGGAAGCGCGTGGCCGCAATTGCGGTCGCGCGACATCTTATCATCTCATTCCTACTTTGGACAAACTGGCAGGCTACCGAATGTAACCTGCCCACATGGCAGAGTCTGGCAAACTACCCGTGGCGTACCCAATATGCCAAATACCAGTAACAATGAAGGGTCTCATTCTCCTAACTCTGAAAGAGCCTTGAATATGGCACTTTTTATTTTTATTTATTTTTTTTATTAGTGAAACACCATGAGGTACAGTTATAGACTTACAAATTTTGTGCTTGGGTTTCAGTTATACAATAATCAAGTGCCCATCCCTCCACCAGTGCCTGTCATCCATCACCACGGGTCCCAGCATCCCCCCCACCCCCCATCCCCCCTCATCCCATCCTGGAATATGGCACTTTTTAAAAAAATGTCAGGGCTAGGACGAAGGAGACATTACTGGGGCCTGCTCGAGGCAATCGACGAATAACAGGATGGTTGTGATTGTGATTGTGATGAAGGTCAAATATTCCTTCCAGTTTTAAGTTTTATCTCCCATTTCCTTTCCTAATTCTTGAGAGAAAACTCTTAAGCCAGAAACTTTTTTTTTAATTTTTTTTGGGGGTCACACCTGGTGATGCACAGGGGTTACTCCTGGCTCTGCACTCAGGAGTTACTTCTGGCGGTGCTCAGGGGACTGTATGGGATGCTGGGAATCAAACCTGGGTCGGCCGCGTGCAAGGCAAAAGCCCTACCCGCTGTGCTATCTCTCCAGCCCCCTTATGCCAGAATACTTTAAACTTAAAATTCCTTTTTACTACAAATACATATTTTGTTTTCTGGATATACTTTATTCAAAAGGCATTCAAAACTTTATTTTTTTGCTTTTTGGGTCACACCCAGACCCAGGATTAGTCCTGACTCATGCACTCAGGAATTACTCCTGGTTGTGCTCAGGGGGTGATATGGGATGCTCGGAATCGAACCCAGGTCAACTGCGTGCAAGGCAAAAGCCCTACCCAATGTGTTATCACTCCAACCCCCATTCAAAGCTTTTAACACTTAGCTATCAACTTCTGAAATCAGAATGATACTGTAAATTATTAGCATTCTCATTATTACCATTCTTTAATTGGCCTCTGTGAGAGAAGGGGAGTGGGGAGCAAAAGTGGGGTGGGGTTGGGGAGAGGCAGCTGCCTTTGTTCAACAAGGTCACGATAGCCAAAGTGGCAGTTTTCAGCAGCTTGAATTCTAAAGTGACTCACACTTTTTTCTTCAGTAAGAAGGTCTGAAGCTGGTTCTGGAATTCCAGCAGAAATGCCTGATATCCCTAAAACTTTCCCAAGGTTTTTTGAAGCTAGTCTGGAATTCCAGCAGTAAAGCCTCTTATCTTTGCAAAATTTACCAAGCTACACCTTGGATTAACCCATTATTATTATTAACCCATCGCTAATTTACTCTAGAAATTTTAGTTATCAAAAGTCTTAGAGCTCAAATAAAACATTAGTAGGATATGCTTTGCAAACAATTTTATATATCACTGGTAGAATAAACTTTGAAACCAATTTTATAACTCTGAAAACTCATGTTTTAAACTAAACCATTACTCTTCGAATTGTGGTTCTTAGATACCACAATTTTTTCAACTCAGGTTCTAATAATCCAACACAGATATATATATACATATATATATATATATAGACGTTCCAGCATAAAAAAAACCTTTGAACCAATTTTTATGAAACATGAGAAAACCTTCTTTGGTTTAAATTCAGTATTTCTTGTATCTTGGTTATTTCAAATCATGAGATACTTTAACGACTCTACATGGATGCAAATAAGTTTTCAGACACAGAAAAAATTCCCTGGTTTTTTTTATATACCTTGATATTAGCATAAGAAAACACTTGAACTACCAATGTTTATGAAAACATGAGCAAACTTTGATTTTGGTAGCTTCTGTACCTCTGTTGTTTTGTAAAACGGCCTAACTTTTCCTTAAGATTTACTGAGGCTTGTAAGATAAAGCCTTGCATTCTGTGGACTCTTATTTCACTTTAGTTTCAGGCTCTAACTCTGCAGCTTTTCCTAGATAGTGAAGATTCTGAAGCTTAAAAGAATTTCAACTGTTAAGAACCATTAATGTTTTTCCAATAAGAAATTTAGATTGAGAATTTCTATTTCTCATTCAAAAACACCTACACCTTTTGCCCAGGTTTAAGGATATCACTTCTGATTTTTACCTGTCTCCAGCATTTGAGTACTCAACACGGACAGACAGACAGACAACAAACATCACATGTACATGTGCACACATATATAACTGATCGATCAATCTGACCCTTTAAGAATGGCAGGGAGAAAACTGATGGACTGAGAAAGGAAGGGGCAGTCCCCAGGGCAAATTTAATCCTGTTGGCCGATTGGGATTGCCTCTGTTTAGCAGCCTAACCAGATTGTTTCCTGCTTGTTAAAAATAGGTGAAGAAAGTGCTTTTGATAGTATATAGTCAGCAAAATAAATTATGACAAAGTTGTTGTAAACTTAAGGTGATCAGATGTTACCATGTTGCTTTACTTTCCTATTTCTGAGACAGAGAGTTTTCTTACCAGACGTGGGGATCAGTGGGAGTTTCGGACTATGGGAACAGTCCAGAAAATTTTTGGTGGGAATGAGAAAGGTGAGGGTGCTAAATTCTTCAAAGGGAACCCATCTTTGTGAGTTTCGGACTTGCAGTCCTTTTTCCAATGATGTTCCTTCTGACACTGAGGGCAGAGGGTATTAGGTTTGGAAGGAGGTCCTCTGGGAGTGGCCCTTCTGGGGACAGTTATTACTCCAGTGACCTAACTCACTGCATTTAAAGCAGCGAGGGTTGCTCACACGGTGATCCCGCAAGGCAGCAGTTGCTGCAGCATGGAAGGAGGATGATCCTACATCTTGTGTTTTTATGATCCAATCCTTGTAATGAACATTCCACATGCCCTCGTGGGCATGCTTACATTTAGGGGTCATCCCATCCCAGATCAACTGGTGTATCATCTCATCCTGAATGATGGGTTCTGAGACGGCGCTCCACACTTTGACTCTATGAACAAAGTCGGGGAAAAGCTCTGTTGCTTTCTGATGCAGGGAAGTTAGAGACACGCCAGAGGGTCCGTCAGCAAGGGTCCTTTCCTCCAGAAAGGTATAAAGGAAATTTACAAAAGGCTGTTAGTAAAAAAAAAAAAAAAGCCCAGGAAGAACATGAGGAAAAGACAGGTGGTTGAGGGACTGAAGAAGCCCCGTGTTCCCCCAGATTGGGTCAGGGGAACTCACCCGTTCAAAAACCTCACCTTTGTAGATGCCCCACGTTCAGGGCACCAGATGTTGGGGAACAGTTTTCCCCAACGTGCACGACACATTGCGCACCAGGTCAGAGCAGACTCAGGTGAAGGATGAGAGGTGTGCCGAGAAACCACTCCGGGAGATAGCTGATGGCCACTCACTTTATTGCCAAATATATACATACTTTATAGGGTGGTCTCGGCTTAAGAGGATGGTCCAATTACATAAAGTTTAGTATTACTTACCTATCGCCTTTCCAACTCTGCTTTGCCCTGGCCCAATCCCAGATAAGGCTAGATGCTGCAGTTTGGAATGCAGCTAGGTGATAATTCTTAGAGGATGGGACTCAACACCAGATTCCTGTTGCTTGTCATATGCTACCAGACACTCTGTACTGGATCACTATGGAGGGACAGGTCTTATCAGCTCTGGTGCCTGTTGCTATGCTCTACAGACATCTTACTCAAAAATCAGCTTTATCATCTGTTCTTCATCACAGTCTGAGAAATAAAACCAACACCACCTTTAAGATATTAGCCAAAGTTTAACTTGTATTGAAAACACAATTTTTGAAACTCAGTAGATTTGTATAAAAGTCATTCTGGGCGGTGGTTCCTTCCCCTTTATATCCATCACTTTACCTGTGTCATTCTTTTTGTGGAACTTCTTTGATTTACAGGACTCGATTACAGACATGATCCTTGGAAAATGACTCTCAACTGCCCCAAGAATCATCAGAGTCTAATTTCCTCATGCAAGTTTCTTTAGGGTCATCTTTCAAGGTCAGTGTAGATATATCTGTCTCTCAGCATCAGGTTTCCCACAAACATGATTAGGTTCACATCATTTCCTCCTCAATGATCAGGCCCTACACAACAGAGCAGACTTTTGCTGCTGAACCAGCGCCTACAGAAAAATACTGCTCATCAGAGACTTCACGTCAGCAGCTGTACTGGAGTATTTTTTCATGGCTCTAGTGAGCAACTAGTCGTGTGGATAAAGCAAAGAAAAGTCATATAGGGGCATTTCTGATGTTGGGAAACACAGCTGGTTCTGCTGTTAGTGGTGTTACATGTGAATTCTGGCAAACCATAACCTGGTTTCTGTTAGCACCACAACTGTGGAGTGCTTCCCACGGAGAGCACTACAATGCAAAATAAAAAGTCTGAGCACCAAGGTAATGAGTTTGGGACCAGCATCTGTGTGACCTGTGTGATCACCCCTGACCAGCACATGTGTGACCACCACAGCCATAATGTTCTCAAGAAACACAAGTAACAAATGTGGCCCCTGTCAAGCACCATGGTCAAGAGTTCAAGCACCACAACCTGCTGGATGGCCCCAGTGAGCACCACAACCAATGGTGTGTGGACCCCTGTCATCACAACAACTGCATCAACAGGGAAAGGGACGGCAGGGAGGAAAGGACATGACAGTTATAACTAATAAAATTAATGAAACAGTGTTTTATATTATTAGAAAAGTTTCTGTTGATAATATTCCATTCTGGTGAAGATGGTGGATAAAAAAAAGCTTTGGAGCCAAAGTGATAGTGCAGTGTGTAGAGCACTTGCCTTGCAAGGGCCCACCCTGGGTTCCATCCCCGGCACCCCATATGGTCCCCAGATCACCAAGAGTAATTTCTGAGTGTTGCTAGGTGTGACCTCCTCACCAAATAAAAGCTATGCTCTTTTAGTGAGAAAGATATATCTAGGACTTCACCAAATAAAGGGTAAATTATGTGTAAGGTGTGTTTGTTGCACTGTTCTGTATATTCTAAAATACTAAGACTTTATTTTGGGTTTTGGGTCATATCTGGCAGCTCAGGGATTACTCCTAGCTCTGTGCTGAGGGGTCACTCCTGCTGGACTGGGGGACCATATGGGGTGCTAAGAATCAAATATGCAAGCTGTGCCATTCTTGCCCTAAAATACTGAAACTTTAGACTTAAAAGTCTATGATATTGGTTTCTATGCGTCTGATGTTATGACCGTGCCGGAGAGCCACTTGTGGTGGTGGGGGGGAGGGGGGCAACTGGTGACCTTGGTAGGGTGTGAAGGATGAGCCAGTACCACCCCACTTCCCATGAGATTGCAGTTGCCCGTCACTGCCGGCTCATAGCTGGCTTTCCAATAAGCTCTCGGTGACTTCTATTTTGGCCAAGGAAATTATTTATTCATTGAGGGTGGTGACACCCTAGGGATATGAATTAGTGGTCAAGCACCTGCATTGCAGGTTTGAAGGTGGAAGTTCAGTCTCTGGTGCTGCTCCACCATCCCATGTTGTATGTCACAACAACCACAACAACTAAAGAGAAGAAGAGGGCGAAAAGTAAAGTTCTGGGGCTGCAGCTATAGCACAGTGGGTAGAGCATTTGCCTTGCACACAGCCGACCCGAGTTCAATTCCCAGAATCCCATATAGTCCCCCGAGCACCGCCAGGAGTAATTCCTGAGCCCAGAGCCAGGAGTAACCCCTGTGCATCACCAGGTGTGACCCAAAAAGCAAAAGAGAGAGAGAAAAGAAAGTCCTTTAAGTCTTCCCCCCCTCTCCCCACCCCACCCCACACATACACTTCCTGCCTTTCCTTCTCTCTGTTGATGTAACAATGACTGGGTCACAACACACTCTTTTTAGGGGCTTGGGAAGCACACTCAGTGGTTATTTAGGCTTACTCCTGGCTCTGAGCTCATGAATATGGGATGCTGAGGATCCAATCCAATCCAAATTGGTTGCATGCAAGGCATATGCTCTATCCATTGCACTAAAGCTCCAACCTCAATAGACATACTCTTGTTCCTAGTTTTTATAATTTTGAACAATTGGTTACAACCCAGTATTGCTTAACTTGGTGTCACAGGCCTTACCCAACACTTGCAAAAGTTTATCATACTTTAGCCCTGGCACTATAAGGGCTGCTGGGCATTTTCATATGTAAATCCCCCTGTCATTATGCTGGAGAGCTATGCACTGCCATTGCTATTGGGAACTAATAACTGTGAAAGCCCAGTCACTGCCAGGTCTGCTGAACTTTGAGAGAGCACCAGAACCTTTAGCCCAGGTCTGTCTGTTAGACCTTGGAGCTGTAGCTGTGGTGGGACAGTTAAGACAGCAAATTCTCAGTGGTCCACAAATTCACACACAAATTCAAAGCTAGAATTAGCCCGTATGGATATCACATTTCTGCCCAAACATGGACACTCACCCAGGTTTTCACACAGAACCAAGCGCTGTGGAGAAAGAAAGAGATTCATCTGCTCTGATGAATGAATATGAAAGTCTGGAGGGATGCGGAGGCACACCAGAGTTTTTTAAACCGCCACATGAAATCTTCAAAGCAACAATCTGAAATAAAAAATCAACAGAAGATAACTTCAACAAAGACAGAAAAAATATGAGAGTAGGATAAAAACCCAAAGAGAGACCAACAAGTTAAGGAATAGAAAAGTAGTACTGAAAAACACAGCGCCGAAGATCACCAGAATGTCAGAAGCTGGGTATTCAATCAGTGAGCTTGAGGGTAGGTAGAGAAAACCAAAAAGAATAAAATAAGGGCAATTTTTTTAATAAAATCGCCATGAGATACATAGTTACAAAGTTGTTTACGATTGGGTTTCAGTCATACAATGTTTCAACACCCATCCCTTAACCGGTGTACAGTTCCCACCACCAATTTCTCCAGTTTCCCTCCCACCAAATCCCACCCCCCACCAGCTTGCCTCTATACCTTCTCTTTCTCTCTCACTCACTCTCTCTCTATCTCTCTCTCATTATATCCATTATATTCTGCAATATAGGTACTGAAAGGATATCATGTATGTCCCTTTACCTCCTTTCAGCACTCAGTTATTGTCCAGAGTGATTGTTTCCAACTATCATTGGGTACTTCCACTACCCAGCCGTCGCCACACTCCAGGACGCTTTCCGGACCCGCGCGGCAGCTCCAGCCGAGACCCACGCACAACTGAAGACCCACAGAACAAGGTAAGCGGAACTCTCTGAGACCTTGGACTCCAGGCTCGGCGGACCCAGGGACAGAGCTTCTCTGCTTGCTCCCACCACCACAGGTGACAAAGGGATTCTAATTAGGAGCCCCACCCTACCCTGCCCTGTCTGCTTCCATCAACCACCCAGGGATCGAATTGTGCACAGGAGACCCACCCTACCCAGATAAATATCCCACTGGCAGACTTCCACTCTCGACACTACTTCCACTACCCAGCCGTCGCCACACTCCAGGACGCTTTCCGGACCCGCGCGGCCACATCATAAGACACTAAATACCCGTCTTCTGGAATTGTCGTACCATATTTGATAGGGTTCAAATATGGTAACACCTACAAGGGTGATTAGAGGTCACCCCAAAAGCCTCTATACCTCTCAGAAAGACTGGCAAGCTACCGAGAGTATTCCGCCCGCACGGAAGAGCCTGGCAAGCTATCCGCTGTCTATTCGATATGCCAAAACCAGTAACTACAACTGGTCTCATTCACCTGACCCTGAAGGCTTCACCGACATGGCAGCACTGAGAAGGATGAGAAAGGAGAGGCCGACAAAATCTCAAGGCCGACCTAGGCTGCCACAACGAAGGAAGACAAAAATGATCGTCTGTACTTTCAATGCACGTACGCTAGCATCAGATGCATCCATCGAGGACCTGATGGTACAAGCGCGAATGATCAAGTACGACATCATTGGTCTGACCGAGACAAGAAGACACAAATCTCACCATGCCGTTTTCGACACTGGAGAAGAATTGTTCCTCGGAACATGCGATAAAAGAGGTGTTGGAGGCGTCGGTGTCCTTGTCAACACAAACTTGGCCAAGAGCATTGATTCATTTGAATGCCTAACAACCCGAATCGGACGTTTACATTTGAATAGATGTGGCTCACTGCCTGCAGTTTCTATCTTCGTTGTCTACGCACCAACATCTCATTATGATGAAAGAGAAATCGAGAAGTTCTACATGGAGCTAGAGAAGTTCTATAAAGAAGACCACACCTTCTACAAGATCATTGTGGGTGATTTTAATGCCAAGATAGGACCGAGAAGATCAGCTAAAGAACTTCACATCGGAACCCATGGCCTAGAATGGAACGAACAGGGTAAGAGACTGTCTGAGTTCATCATGTCGACCAAGACCATTCATGGTAACCCACAGTTCCAGAAAGCAGAATCTAAACGATGGACATGGGAGTCTCCCGGTGGACGATTCCACAACGAAATAGACCACATCATATTCAATCGACGGTTTTGCCTGACTGATGTCGCTGTTGTCCCAAAATTTCGAACGGGATCGGACCACCGTCTCCTTCGTGCAAAATTCTACTTCACAGAGCGGGGAGAAAGGGCTGCAAAGTTCAAAAAGAGAACTCCCAGAACGACCACCAACTGGGAACTCTTTGGTACTATTGCGGCAACATGGGAAGATGCCATTGTTGACAACATTGACGAGGAATACGATCGACTGGTTCAGCACCTCCATGAATGTGCGAGGAACGCCAAGAGAGAGATAGCCACAAAAAGTCGCCTATCTTCGAAAACTCTTGAGCTAATTCGCCAGCGTGGTTTGGCGCATGCCTCAGGCAACCGCAAGCTAACGTCCGAGCTTGCAAAGCAGTGCAGAGATGCGATCAAGGAAGACCTCAAAGAGAGAAGAGCAGAAGTACTGGTAGATGTGGCAGAAGCCAGGAAAAGTATTCATAACGCCCGCCTGTCCTTCGCCAACTACAAGACCAAGATGACTGCCCTCCGACGTCCTGATGGATCCATCACATCCTCCAGAACGGCAATGGAGAAGATTATCCATGACTTCTACTCAAATCTCTTCGATAGCCATGTCCACTTGCCGACATACCAAATTCCACAGGATGGGTATGTCGTTCCCAACGTTCTCCCTTCCGAAATCCGACACGCCATTTCGTCAGTAAAGAAGCAAACAGCACCCGGCCCAGACAAGGTCAGACCTGAACACCTGAAGAACCTGCCGTCAGTACTCATCAATACACTGGCTCGGCTCTTCACTCGCTACCTGTCTGAATGCAAGGTTCCATCTCAATGGAAAACCAGCAGGACCGTACTACTGTTCAAGAAGGGAGACATCCATGACATTGGCAACTATCGCCCGATCTGCCTATTGTCTGTCATCTACAAGTTGTTCACTCGAGTCATCCTGAATAGGATTGGCAGAACACTAGATGAAGGACAACCATGTGAGCAAGCAGGGTTCCGCAAAGGATTCAGCACCATCGACCATATCCACACGATAACCAAACTCATTGAGGTTTCTCAGGAGTTCAAGATGCCGCTCTGCTTAACGTTCATTGATTTAAAGAAGGCCTTTGATTCTGTTGAGACGGAAGCGGTCATTGAAGCCCTAGCCAATCAGGGCATTCAAGCCCAATACATCAGGATCCTCCGTGAGCTGTATTGCGGATTCACTACCAGGATCTCACCATTCTACAAAGAAGTGATCGTTGATGTCAAGAGAGGGGTGCGGCAGGGTGATACCATTTCACCAAAACTCTTCAGTGCCACCCTCGAGAACATCATGCGACGACTGGAATGGGAAGGAATGGGAGTGAAGATAGATGGTCGGCAACTACACCACCTCCGCTTTGCTGATGACATTGTTTTAATAACACCAAACATCAGCCAAGCGGCACAAATGCTGGCCGACTTTGACCGTGAGTGTGGAAAGGTAGGACTACAGCTGAATCTTACGAAGACAATGTTTATGAGAAACAGCCTTGTTCCTGACGCCCCATTCGCTCTCAATGGAACGACCATCTCCGAATGCAACAGCTATGTCTACCTAGGTCGAGAGGTCAACATGACAAATGACCTGGCACCCGAGCTGCGCAGGAGGAAGAGAGCGGCTTGGAACGCCTTCAAGAACGTCGAAGAAATAGCTAAGACGACGAAGAACCTCTGGCTCCGGGCACATCTCTTTGATTCCACTGTTCTTCCTGCATTAACATATGCCTCAGAGACCTGGGCCCTACGCAAACAAGATGAGAACGCCATTCAGGTCTCCCAAAGAAGAATAGAAAGAGCTATGCTTGGAATATCACGTTTCACTCAAATGAGAGAGCGAATCCGGAGTTCTGACATCCGTCGACAATCAAGGATCAGGGACGCTGTCTCATTTGCCAAGGTGTCGAAAATCAGATGGGCTGGTCACGTAATGAGATTTAAAGACGACCGTTGGACTAGAGCTGTTACTGATTGGATTCCACGGGATGTCAAGAGACCGCGTGGCCGCCCACCTACCAGATGGTCAGACTTCTTTGTCAAGGTCATGAACGATCGGTTTGAGGCCCTCCATGTTCCCGGAGCGAAGAGATGCCATTGGGCTACACTAGCACGCGACAGGGACAAATGGAGACGTTACTGGCGCCCGCTCGAGCAAATCGACGACTAACGGGAAGTTAAGTGATTAAGTGATAAGTGATCATTGTCATGTTGATCCAGTCTCTAACCTAACTCCTTTTCCACCATAATTATGGCAAGCTTTCAACTATGGACCATTCCTCCTGACACTCATTTCTACTGCTATTGGGTATTAGTCTCCTACTATACTTTTTTTTATAACCCATAAATGAGTGCAATCATTCTATGACTATCCCTATCCTTCTGACTCATTTTTCACTTAGCATGATACTCTCCATGTCCATCCATTTATAAGCGAATGTCATGACCTCATTTTTCCTGATGACTGTGTAGCGAACATAAGAGTTCAGATGGCTTTTCTGTTTTGTGTTTTTGGGCTCCTAGTGTATATTCCAACCTCTGTCATGCCCAAGGCCACTATCCACACGCTCGGACAACCTTACCGAATAGGGGATGAGCCTCACTCAAAACGGGATAAACCTCACTGGAGAGTGGACGGACAGGAAAACCAAGGTATGCAGGAACCTGTGACTGAGATCTTCAAGTCTGCTAGGATTGGGTCTGGGCCTCCTCCTCCCAGCTCCCCAGTTTTCCAGTAGCTTGGAAGTCACCCCCACAAACTGCCCCTGGCGCCATGTAATCTCACCAATAGCCAAGACCAAGAGACTATAAACTAAAGAGTTTCTTCATGATAAGAGTGCATGTGATTTGTATATGATTTCTTTGACCTTGCTGCTTTCAGTATTGTGTCTCTATCCACAGCATCCATCTTCTGACTATGATATGCCCTGGAGTGTTTTTATTAGGGTCTCTTTTAGCTGGTACCCTTCTGGCTCATTGGATCTGGGTGCCTTCATTCTCTAACTCTGGAAACTTTTCAGTAATGATATCTTTCACTATGGCTTTTTCATTGGAGTTGCCTCCATGACCTTCTGGTACTCCGATGATTCTAATGTTGTTCCTCTGGGAGTCATCCCCTAGTTCTGTGATTTGCCTTAGAGCCATTTTGATGTTTTTTTCCCATTGTTTGTTGTTGCCTGTATGATTTCTGCTGCTCATCTTCAAGCTCACTAATTCTGTCTTCAGCTGTAGTCATTCTACTGCTGAGGGCACCTACTGAGATTTTAATTTCATCTACCAAATCCTTTAATTGTGACACTTCTTTTTGTAGCTTTATTATTTCTCCTCTCATTTCTTCCTGTATTTTATCAGCTATCCGTTCCACCGTTTCATTCATTTCTTCCTTTACTTTTATGGATGTCTCCTCCATTGATTCTTTGAGTAGTTTCTTGAACATTCTCAGAATTTCATCTCAGAATTCTTTATCAGAGAGAACGTATTTTTGGGTAACCCCTGTTGAGGATTTGGGACTCTTATCTTCGTCCTGTCCTCGTAGTGGAGATTTTCACTGTTTCCTCATGCTGTTGGAGTTTTATAGAGATAAAACCTTCAAATTCACTAGCACTGTTCCCTCTTATCACGGGAAAGGATCCTGAGTAAGGTTGGTCAGTGGTGGTCACCCTTCTCCCCTTCTAGAATCTGTCCTTCCTCTCAACAGCGGCATGGTATTCCATTGTGCATATATACACCACATCTTCATGATCCACTCTATTGTTGGACATCTAGGCTGATTACAAATCTTAACTATTGTACTGAGTACTGCAATGAATAGATCTGTGTATACATCCATTTGAATGAATGTCTTTCTGTCCTGGAGGTAAATACCCAAAAGTGGAATTGCTGGGTCATGGCATAGCTCAATTTTAAGTTTACTGAGGAGAGCTCACATACTGTTTACCATAGGGTTTGAAGATATTACATTCCCACCAGCAGTGAATGAGAGTTCCTTTTTTCACTGTATCCCACCAACACAGATCATTCCCATTATTTTTAATACATGCCATTCTCATTGTTGTGAGATTGTATCTCATTGTCATCTTGATTTGGATTTCATAATAATAAGTGGTACACGGTCACGGTCCTCCCATTGTTCATCAATTTGCCCGAGCAGGCCCAGTAACGTCTCCATCATGAGACTTCTTGTTACTGTGTTTGGCATATCAAATACGTCATGGGTAGCTTGCCAGGCTCTCTGCCGTGCGGGCAAGATACTCTCGGTAGCTTGCTGGGCTCTCCGAGAGGGGCGGAGGAATCGAACTTGAGTCGGCCATGTTGGCTGCATGCAAGGCAAATGCCCTACAACTATGCTATCGCTCCAGCCCAATAATAAGTGATAATGAACATTTTTTATTGACTGTTGGCCAGCTGTTTGTCTTTCCCAGAGAAGTCACTGTTCATTTTCTCTCCCCATTTTTTATGTAGGAGTACTGCTATTTATTCATCCACTGATTAGCTGATTGAATTGGGCATGAACTCCACCTTACTTTTTTTTCATTTTTTATAATTTTATTTATTGAATCACCCTGAGAGCAGTTACAAAGCTTTCAGGTCTAAGTCTCGGTCATACAATGAAACACCTGTACCTTGACCAGTGCCCATTCTCCACCCCCAACAACCCCAGTATACCCCCATTCCACACCCTCTCCCTACCTGTGGGGCATATGATTTCCACATTACTCTCTCTCTCTACTTTGATCACATTCAATATTTTGACACCAGACCCACCATTATTATTTGAAATTTTACCCCAGTACTCAGATCTGCTGAAAAGGCAAGAGTAGACAATTTGTTTTCTATTGCTGGCTATGAATAACATATGATGTCGTGTGGCTGCAGTAGTGGCCACGCAATTTTGAAATTCCAAAATTTTAACACTTAAATCTGGAGGAATTTCTGCCAAAACCTGCTGGGCTCCGAGATTTGCTCCCGAATCTCTGGGATCATAGCCGTTAAGCAGCTTGATTAGGAGCCAGAGAGGCCGTTCCTGGGTGGCGACTGGGGGGTTCTCATTGGGACGGGGAGGAAAGGACTGGCTCCACCACCATCCCATGAGGCCCAACATGTCTCGTCACTATGGGCCCAAACCTGACTGTCCAATGGCCTCTGGAGGATGGCGGCCACCAAGCTGCCAACGGGGAGCAGGCGGAGGGACAGCACCCTTTCCCCCCTAGGGTGGCCTGGGTGGCCTGGCGACAGTAACCTACTGCTGGATCCTGACGCATTTCTGCCAAAAGCCGCTGGATTTCTCACACTGAGAGGTGCCCAGGAGCTGATCCTGGCTCTGTGCTTGGAGGTTGCTCCTGGTGGTGCTCAGGGACCCACGTGACTCTAGGAGACTCCAGGAGACGGGTCTCCCACAACCAAAGCATGAGCTCAGGCTCTTTCAGTCACCTCCCAAGCCCCATGGTGTGAATTGTGAATTTTTTTCTTTTTGGGTCATACCTGGCGATGCACAGGGGTTTCTCCTGGCTCTGCACTCAGGAGTTACTCCTGGCATTACTCAGGGGACCATATGGGTTGCTGGGAATCGAACCTGGGTCAGCCGTGTGCAAGGCAAACACCCTACCTGCTGTTCTATCTCTCCAGCCCCGAATTGTGAATTTTTAAGTGAGACATTTGAAGTCTATTTTCCTCTTTTCTTTTCTCATTTTGGTATGAGAGTTTGTGCTGGTAATTTGAAAAAGAAACAAGTTCCTGGTGTAGTCAGTGGTGGCAACAACACTGAGCTGACGGACTCATTGCAGGGTGTGGCATGCACACAGGGACAAGATGAGAGCATCCATGCCTGTAGTCTTCAGTGTGTAGAAAGGCTGGAAACCACTGTTGTCCACGTTGGTTAGAAGTGCCCGTTCATGGGACTGTGTGCAGACAGGTGTGGGTGCAAAAAGATTGAAGAATGCTGTCATACACTGTTTCTGTCAACACTGCTAATGGAGTCTGAGGGCAGTCACAGACAATGTGCAAAAAGAAAAAAAAACTAAGTATGGCTGAGTTCGAATAAGACTTTGTTTATGGCTGCTAAAACATGGATTCCATGTGATTTTTATGGTTCACAAAATTCATAGGGAGAGGGACTGATATAGAATAATCATACTCATTTGCAGGATATTTTAAAAGTAGTATGAGAATAATACACAAAGACAGTAGAAATGAGGGCCAGGAAGATTGGTCCATGGCAGGAAGTTGCCACAAGTTGTCAGGAGTGCACTTAGGAGAGGGAAGGGACCACTCTGACAGTAATAATAGAAATGATCACTCTGATCACTCTTGACAAGAACTGAAAGCCAATCTCAGGCACTTGGGTTGCTTTGGATTCTGCTATGGTGAACAGTGCTGCAATGAACATAGGAGTGCAGATGGCATTTCTGCTGTGTGTTTTGAGGCTTCGGGGTATATTCCCAGAAGTGGTATTGCTGGATCATATGGAAGATCAATTTCTAGCTTTTTGAGAAATGCCCATATTGTTTTCCAAGCTATGATACATCTACACAATGGAATACTATGCAGCTGTTTGAAAAAAAAAAAGAAAGTTATTGAAATTTGCTTATAAATGGATGGACATGGAGAGTATCATGCTGAGTAAAATGAGTCTGAAGGAGAGAACAGACTTAGAATGATTGGATTGTGGGATATAAAACACGTAATATTAGACTAATGGGCTGGAGCGATAGCAGAAGCGGTAGGGCGTTTGCCTTGCATGCAGCCAACATGGCCGACCCAAGTTCGATTCCTCCGCCCCTCTCAGAGAGCCTGGCAAGCTGCCGAGAGTATTTCGCCCGCACGGCAGAGCCTGGCAAGCTCCCCGTGACGTATTCGATATGCCAAACACAGTAACAACAAAGTCTCCAATGGAGATGTTACTGGGCCCGCTTGAGCATTAGACTAATACCTAAGGACAGCAGAAATAAGGGCCAGGAGGATTGGTCCGTAGTTGGAATCCTGCCTCAAGTGCTGGGAAGGCAGTCAGGATAGGCAAGGGACCGTTATGACAAAGATCACTTAATCACTTAACTTCCCGTTAGTCGTCGATTTGCTCGAGCGGGCGCCAGGAACGTCTCCATTTGTCCCTGTCGCGTGCTAGTGTAGCCCAATGGCATCTGTTCGCTCTGGGAATATGAAGAGCCTCAAACCGATCGTTCATGATCTTGATGAAGAAGTTTGACCATCTGTTAGGTGGGCAGTCACGCCATCTTTTGACATCCCGTGGAATCCAGTCGTAACAGCTCTAGTCCAGCGGTCGTCTTTAAATCTCATTACATGACCAGCCCATCTGATTTTTGATGCCTTGGCAAGCGAGACAGCGTCCCTGATTCTTTTTTTTTTTTCCCCTTTATTTTATTTTATTTTTTTTAAAGTTGTAGATTTACAATTTTTTGTGCTTTGGTTTCAATTATACAATGATCAGATACCCATCCCTCCACCAGTGCCCATTTTCCACCACCCTCCCACCCCCATCCCCCCATCCCCCCGTCTCTGTGGCAGGGCAATCCCCTGTGTTCTCTCTCTCCTTTTGGGTGTTGTGGTCTGCAAAAGAGGCATTGAGTGGCAAACATGTTCAGTCCATAGTCTACTTTCGACATGCATCTCCCCTCCTGGGAGGATCCTCCAAACATCCTTTATTTGGTGCTCCCTTCTCTATCTGAATAGCCCTTTCCTCTAGGATACCCGGCTGGCCTCTAAGTTATGGAGTAATCCTCCTGGTGCTGATCTCAGCTATTCTTGGGTATTAATCTCATACTTTGTTACTTTATATCCCCCAGATGAATGCAATCTTTCTATGTCTATCCCTCTCTTTCTGACTCATTTCGCTTAGCATGATACTTTCCATATTGTACCACTTGTATGTAAATTTCATGACTTCATCTTTTCTAAGAGCTACATAGTACTCCATTGTGTAGATGTACCAAAGTTTCTTTAACCAGTCATCTGTTCTTCGGCATTCAGGTTTCTTCCAGTTTCTGGCTATTGTAAAGAGGGCTGCAATGAACAAACAAGTGCAGATGTCACTTCGACTATACATTTTTGCCTCTCTGGGATATATTCCCAGGAGTGGTATCGCTGGGTCAAATGGGAGCTCAATTTCTAATTTTTTGAGAATCGTCCATACTGTTTTCCAGAAGGGCTGAACCAGTGGACATTCCCACCAACAGTGAAGGAGTGTCCCTTTCTCGCCACATCCACGCCAGCATCGGTTGCTTTTGTTCTTTTGAATTTGGGCCAGTCTCTGAGGTGTGAGATGGTATCTCATTGTGGTTTTGATCTGCATCTCCCTGATGATTAATGATGTAGAGCATTTTCTCATGTGCTTTTTTGCCATTCGGATTTCTTCTTTGAGAAAGTTTCTGTTCATTTCATTGCCCCATTTTTGGATGGGGTTGGATGTTTTCTTCTTGTGGAGTTTAACCAGTATTTTGTATATCCTGGATATCAACCCCTTGTCAGATGTGTATTCGGTGAATATCCTTTCCCATTCTGTAGACTGTCTTTGTATTTTGGTCACTGTTTCTTTGGAGGTGCAGAAGCTTCTTAGTTTAAGATAGTCCCATTTATCTATCTCTGTTTTCACTTGCTCGGCCAGTGGCGTGGCATCTTTGAAGATACCATTAGCTTCAATGTCATGGAGGGTTTTGCCAACTTTGTCTTCAATGTACCTTATGGTTTCTGGTCTGATGTTGAGGTCTTTAATCCATTTTGATCTTACTTTTGTACATGGTGTTAGGCAGAGTTCTGAGCCTATTTTTTTGCATGTAGCCGTCCAGTGATGCCAACACAATTTATTAAAGAGGCTTTCCTTACTCCACTTCACATTACTTGCACCTTTATCAAAGATTAGATGAGCATATGATTGAGGAGAAATGTCAGTGTATTCAACCCTGTTCCATTGGTCTGCAGTTCTGCCTTTGTTCCAGTACCATGCTGTTTTAATTATTACTGCTTTGTAGTACAGTTTGAAGTTCGGGAGGTTGATTCCTCCCATTTTCTTTTTCCCAAGAATTGCTTTAGCTATTCGTGGGGGCTTATTGTTCCATATAAATTTCAAGAGTGTTTGCTCCATTTCTTTGAAGAATGTCATGGGTATCCTTATAGGGATTGCATTGAATTTATACAATGCTTTCGGTAGTATTGCCATTTTGACAATGTTAAGTCTCCCGACCCATGAGCAGGGGATATCTTTCCATTTCCTCATGTCCTCTTTTATTTCCTGAAGTAGCGTTTTGTGGTTTTCTTTGTACAGGTCCTTTACTTCCTTAGTTAAGCTGATTCCTAGGTACTTGATTTTCTGGGGCACAATTGTGAATGGGATTGTTTTTTTCATGTTGCTTTCTTCTCTCTCACTGTTTGCGTATAGGAAAGCCATGGACTTTTGGGTATTGATTTTATAACCTGCAACTTTACTATACGAGTCTATTGTTTCTAGGAGTTTTTTGGTGGAGGTTATTGGGTTCTCTAAGTAGAGTATCATATCATCTGCGAAAAGTGAGAGCTTGATTTCTTCCTTTCCTACCTGAATGCCCTTAATATCTTTTTCCTGCCTAATCGCTATTGCAAGTACTTCCAGTACTATATTGAACAGCAGTGGAGAGAGTGGGCATCCCTGTCTCGTCCCTGATCTTAGAGGGAAGGCTCTCAGTTTTTCCCCATTGAGGATGATGCTTGCTGTAGGCTTGTGGTAGATGGCTTTAATTATGTTGAGGAAGGTCCCCTCTATACCCATTTTGGCTAGGGTTTTCAACATAAAGGGGTGCTGGATCTTATCAAATGCTTTCTCTGCATCTATTGATATGATCATATGCTTTTTATCTTTTCTTTTGTTGATATGGTGGATTATGTTGATTGATTTCCGAATGTTGAACCATCCTTGCATCCCTGGGATGAATCCTACTTGGTCATGGTGTATGATCTTTTTGATGAGTAGTTGGATTCTATTTGCTAGTAGTTTGTTGAGGATCTTTGCATCTGTGTTCATCAGGGATATCGGCCTGTAATTCTCTTTCTTTGTGGTATCTCTGTCTGCTTTTGGTATCAGTGTGATATTTGCTTCGTAGAAACTGTTTGGAAGTGTTTTTGATATTTCAATTTCGTGGAAAAGCTTAAAGAGTATTGGGAGTAAGTCTTCTTTAAAGATTTGGAAGAATTCACTAGTGAATCCATCCGGGCCAGGACTTTTGTGCTTGGGGAGACTTTTTATTACCATTTCAATTTCCTTGATGGTGATAGGTCTGTTCAGGTATTCCAGGTCTTCTTGGTTCAGCCTTGGGAGTCTGTAGGAGTCTAGGAATTTATCCATTTCCTCGAGGTTTTGATGTTCCGTGGCATAAAGCTTCTCAAAGTACTCCCTGAGGATCCTCTGAATTTCTGTGGTTTCTGTTGTAATGACCCCCTTTTCATTTCTGATTCGGTTTATTAGGGTTTTCTCTCTCCCTTTCTTTGTGAGTTTTGCTAGAGGCTTATCGATCTTGTTAATTTTCTCAAAGAACCAGCTCTTGGTTTCATTGATCTTTCGGATTGTTTTTTGGGTTTCCATCTCATTAATCTCTGCTCTGAGTTTTATTATTTCCTTTCTCCTGTTCGGGTTGTGCTCCTTTTTTTGGTCCTTCTCCAAGCTCTTAAGCTGTGAGGTTAGGTTACTTATGTGTGCTCGCTCCTCCTTCCTGAGGAATGCTTGTAGAGCTATAAACTTTCCTCTTAACACAGCCTTTGCTGTGTCCCATAAGTTTTGGTAACTCGTGTTCTCATTTTCATTCGTTTCTAGGAATCTTTTGATTTCCTCTTTGATTTCCTGTCTAATCCACTCGTTGTTCAATAGTGCACTGTTTAATTTCCAGGTGTTTGATTTAGTTTTCTGTTTTTGTGTGTGATTTACTTCTAATTTCAGCGCATTATGGTCTGAGAAGATTGTTGATACAATCTCTACCGTCTTAATTTTATGGAGGCATGTTTTGTGGCTCAGCATGTGGTCTATCTTGGAGAATGTTCCATGTACGCTTGAGAAGAATGTGTATTCAGCTTTTTGTGGATGAAGTGTCCTGTATATATCTACTAAGTCCCTTTCTTCCATTGTTTCCCTCAAATGAAGTATGTCCTTGCTAAGCTTGAGTCTGGTTGATCTATCAAGAGGTGACAAAGCAGTGTTGAAGTCTCCCACTAATATTGTGTTGCTATTGATGTCTTTTTCCAAATCTATGAGTAGTTGTTTTAAGTACTTTGCTGGTCTCTCATTAGGTGCATATACATTTATTATTGTAAGTTCTTCCTGTTGTACAGATCCTCTGATCAATAAGTAATGGCCTTCACTGTCTCTTATGACCTTCCTCACTCTGAAATCAATGTGGTCTGATATAAGGATGGCTACCCCAGCTTTTTTATGGGAGCTGTTTGCCTGTAGGATTGTTTTCCAGCCTTTGACTCTGAGTCTGTGTTTGCTTTGACTATTGAGATGCGTTTCTTGCAGGCAGCAGAATGTTGGGTTCAATTTTCTAATCCATCCTGCCACTCTATGTCTTTTAATTGGTGCGTTTAGCCCATTGACATTGAGAGAGGTTATTGTTATGGGATTTTGTCCCATTGTTCTGTTAAAATTGGGTGTATTTGAGGGGCCTTTCTTGCCTTAAAGTAGCCCATTTAGTTGTTCTTGTAACCATGGTTTTGAGTCTATGAAGTTCCTGAGCTGTTGTTTGTCTGTGAAACTGTGTGTTGTTCCTTCTATTATGAATGAGAGTCTTGCTGGGAAAAGTATTTTGGGGGAGGCATTTATTTCATTGAGTTTTTTTACTATGTCCCACCACTGTTTTCGGGCCATGAGGGTTTCATCAGAAAAATCAGCTGTGAATTTTAAGGATGCTCCTTTGTAAGAGATTTCTTTCTTCGATCTTGCTGCTTTCAGAATTTTGTCTCTGTCTAAGGTTTTGGTCATTTTGATCAGAATGTGTCTTGGGGTATTTTTATTCGGATTTCTTCTAGCTGGTACCCTTCGGGCCTCCTGAATGTGGTCACAAGTTTTCTTCAGCTCTGGAAATGTTGTAGCAATGATGTCTTTGACAGTTTCTTCTTCATCGAGGTTTTCTTCCTGTCCCTCTGGGACTCCAATAATTCTTATGTTACCCCTCTTGGCTTCATCACGATCTTCTCTTGCCATCTGTTCCCGAATTGTGAGTCTCTTTTCCATTTTCTGCTCTTTTCGGGAGAGTCTCTGAACTTCATCTTCGAGCTCACTGATTCTGTTCTCAGCCGCTGTTACTCTGCTGCTGAGGCCTTCCACTGAGCTTTTCAATTCGCCTACGAGATTTTTCAGGTCTGACATTTCTGACTGCATTTTCCTCATTTCTGCCTTCAGATCCTCTTGTCTTCTATTGGCATTGCTTTCCATTGTTTCTTTTAATTCCCTAAGCATCCTAAGTAGCTCCCTTCTGAATTCCTTGTCAGAGAGGTTGTCTAACACTACAGTACTGTTGGTGTCATCTGGGCTAGACTCTTCAATATGAATGTTTGGTGGGCTTTTGCGTTGCTTTACCATTGTGAGAGGTGTGGTTTAGTCCTTCACGTTCAGTGTTACTATTCTGCTTGATATGCAGTGTGAGTTAAGATAGGCTTATGAGTTATTGGCAACTGTATTTCTAGTGGCTGAGCTAAAATAGAGAAGTTTCCATCTAAGAAGTTAGCTTATGGTTCCTATGGCATATGTAGTGGGAAAATATTTCGCGGCCGCGTTAGCGGCCGCGGCTCCGGAAAGAGTCCCTGGCACTGGGCGAGGAGTTGGGAATGTCTCCTGTTTGGAATTGGAGCCGTTCAGCTTTGTTGCCCAGAGCTGGGCCTCTGTGCCCGTCCCACGCGGCTCAGGGGTTGAAAACCGGCTGTCTCGGGGCTGTTTCTAGATGCGCGTGCCCAGAGAGGGACCCAGGCCCTTGGGGGCGGGCTGTACCTGTTGGAATTGGAGCCGTTCAGCTTTGTTGCCCAGAGCTGGGCCTCTGTGCCCGTCCCACGCGGCTCAGGGGTTGAAAACCGGCTGTCTCGGGGCTGTTTCTAGCTGCGCGTGCCCAGAGAGGGACCCAGGCCCTTGGGGGCGGGCTGTACCTGTTGGAATTGGAGCCGTTCAGCTTTGTTGCCCAGAGCTGGGCCTCTGTGCCCGTCCCACACGGCTCAGGGGTTGAAAACCGGCTGTCTCGGGGCTGTTTCTAGCTGCGCGTGCCCAGAGAGGGACCCAGGCCCTTGGGGGCGGGCTGTACCTGTTGGAATTGGAGCCGTTCAGCTTTGTTGCACAGAGCTGGGCTTCTGTGCCCGTCCCACGCGGCTCAGGGGTTGAAAACCGGCTGTCTCGGGGCTGTTTCTAGCTGCGCGTGCCCAGAGAGGGACCCAGGCCCTTGGGGGCGGGCTGTACCTGTTGGAATTGGAGCCGTTCAGCTTTGTTGCACAGAGCTGGGCCTCTGTGCCCGTCCCACGCGGCTCAGGGGTTGAAAACCGGCTGTCTCGGGGCTGTTTCTAGCTGCGCGTGCCCAGAGAGGGACCCAGGCCCTTGGGGGCGGGCTGTACTTGTTGGAATTGGAGCCGTTCAGCTTTGTTGCCCAGAGCTGGGCCTCTGTGCCCATCCCACGCGGCTCAGGGGTTGAAAACCGGCTGTCTCGGGGCTGTTTCTAGCTGCGCGTGCCCAGAGACGGACCCAGGCCCTTGGGGGCGGGCTGTACCTGTTGGAATTGGAGCCGTTCAGCTTTGTTGCCCAGAGCTGGGCCTCTGTGCCCGTCCCACGCGGCTCAGGGGTTGAAAACCGGCTGTCTCGGGGCTGTTTCTAGCTGCGCGTGCCCAGAGAGGGACCCAGGCCCTTGGGGGCGGGCTGTACCTGTTGGAATTGGAGCCGTTCAGCTTTGTTGCCCAGAGCTGGGCCTCTGTGCCCATCCCACGCGGCTCAGGGGTTGAAAACCGGCTGTCTCGGGGCTGTTTCTAGATGCGCGTGCCCAGAGAGGGACCCAGGCCCTTGGGGGCGGGCTGTACCTGTTGGAATTGGAGCCGTTCAGCTTTGTTGCCCAGAGCTGGGCCTCTGTGCCCGTCCCACGCGGCTCAGGGGTTGAAAACCGGCTGTCTCGGGGCTGTTTCTAGCTGCGCGTGCCCAGAGAGGGACCCAGGCCCTTGGGGGCGGGCTGTACCTGTTGGAATTGGAGCCGTTCAGCTTTGTTGCCCAGAGCTGGGCCTCTGTGCCCGTCCCACACGGCTCAGGGGTTGAAAACCGGCTGTCTCGGGGCTGTTTCTAGCTGCGCGTGCCCAGAGAGGGACCCAGGCCCTTGGGGGCGGGCTGTACCTGTTGGAATTGGAGCCGTTCAGCTTTGTTGCACAGAGCTGGGCCTCTGTGCCCGTCCCACGCGGCTCAGGGGTTGAAAACCGGCTGTCTCGGGGCTGTTTCTAGCTGCGCGTGCCCAGAGAGGGACCCAGGCCCTTGGGGGCGGGCTGTACCTGTTGGAATTGGAGCCGTTCAGCTTTGTTGCACAGAGCTGGGCCTCTGTGCCCGTCCCACGCGGCTCAGGGGTTGAAAACCGGCTGTCTCGGGGCTGTTTCTAGCTGCGCGTGCCCAGAGAGGGACCCAGGCCCTTGGGGGCGGGCTGTACTTGTTGGAATTGGAGCCGTTCAGCTTTGTTGCCCAGAGCTGGGCCTCTGTGCCCATCCCACGCGGCTCAGGGGTTGAAAACCGGCTGTCTCGGGGCTGTTTCTAGCTGTGCGTGCCCAGAGAGGGACCCAGGCCCTTGGGGGCGGACTGTACCTGTTGGAATTGGAGCCGTTCAGCTTTGTTGCCCAGAGCTGGGCCTCTATGCCCGTCCCACGCGGCTCAGGGGTTGAAAACCGGCTGTCTCGGGGCTGTTTCTAGCTGCGCGTGCCCAGAGAGGGACTCAGGCCCTTGGGGGCGGGCTGTACCTGTTGGAATTGGAGCCGTTCAGCTTTGTTGCCCAGAGCTGGGCCTCTGTGCCCATCCCACGCGGCTCAGGGGTTGAAAACCGGCTGTCTCGGGGCTGTTTCTAGATGCGCGTGCCCAGAGAGGGACCCAGGCCCTTGGGGGCGGGCTGTACCTGTTGGAATTGGAGCCGTTCAGCTTTGTTGCCCAGAGCTGGGCCTCTGTGCCCGTCCCACGCGGCTCAGGGGTTGAAAACCGGCTGTCTCGGGGCTGTTTCTAGCTGCGCGTGCCCAGAGAGGGACCCAGGCCCTTGGGGGCGGGCTGTACCTGTTGGAATTGGAGCCGTTCAGCTTTGTTGCCCAGAGCTGGGCCTCTGTGCCCGTCCTACACGGCTCAGGGGTTGAAAACCGGCTGTCTCGGGGCTGTTTCTAGCTGCGCGTGCCCAGAGAGGGACCCAGGCCCTTGGGGGCGGGCTGTACCTGTTGGAATTGGAGCCGTTCAGCTTTGTTGCACAGAGCTGGGCCTCTGTGCCCGTCCCACGCGGCTCAGGGGTTGAAAACCGGCTGTCTCGGGGCTGTTTCTAGCTGCGCGTGCCCAGAGAGGGACCCAGGCCCTTGGGGGCGGGCTGTACTTGTTGGAATTGGAGCCGTTCAGCTTTGTTGCCCAGAGCTGGGCCTCTTTGCCCATCCCACGCGGCTCAGGGGTTGAAAACCGGCTGTCTCGGGGCTGTTTCTAGCTGCGCGTGCCCAGAGAGGGACCCAGGCCCTTGGGGGCGGGCTGTACCTGTTGGAATTGGAGCCGTTCAGCTTTGTTGCCCAGAGCTGGGCCTCTGTGCCCGTCCCACGCGGCTCAGGGGTTGAAAACCGGCTGTCTCGGGGCTGTTTCTAGCTGCGCGTGCCCAGAGAGGGACCCAGGCCCTTGGGGGCGGGCTGTACCTGTTGGAATTGGAGCCGTTCAGCTTTGTTGCCCAGAGCTGGGCCTCTGTGCCCGTCCCACGCGGCTCAGGGGTTGAAAACCGGCTGTCTCGGGGCTGTTTCTAGCTGCGCGTGCCCAGAGAGGGACCCAGGCCCTTGGGGGCGGGCTGTACCTGTTGGAATTGGAGCCGTTCAGCTTTGTTGCCCAGAGCTGGGCCTCTGTGCCCGTCCCACACGGCTCAGGGGTTGAAAACCGGCTGTCTCGGGGCTGTTTCTAGCTGCGCGTGCCCAGAGAGGGACCCAGGCCCTTGGGGGCGGGCTGTACCTGTTGGAATTGGAGCCGTTCAGCTTTGTTGCACAGAGCTGGGCCTCTGTGCCCGTCCCACGCGGCTCAGGGGTTGAAAACCGGCTGTCTCGGGGCTGTTTCTAGCTGCGCGTGCCCAGAGAGGGACCCAGGCCCTTGGGGGCGGGCTGTACTTGTTGGAATTGGAGCCGTTCAGCTTTGTTGCCCAGAGCTGGGCCTCTGTGCCCATCCCACGCGGCTCAGGGGTTGAAAACCGGCTGTCTCGGGGCTGTTTCTAGCTGCGCGTGCCCAGAGAGGGACCCAGGCCCTTGGGGGCGGGCTGTACCTGTTGGAATTGGAGCCGTTCAGCTTTGTTGCCCAGAGCTGGGCCTCTGTGCCCGTCCCACGCGGCTCAGGGGTTGAAAACCGGCTGTCTCGGGGCTGTTTCTAGCTGCGCGTGCCCAGAGAGGGACCCAGGCCCTTGGGGGCGGGCTGTACCTGTTGGAATTGGAGCCGTTCAGCTTTGTTGCCCAGAGCTGGGCCTCTGTGCCCATCCCACGCGGCTCAGGGGTTGAAAACCGGCTGTCTCGGGGCTGTTTCTAGATGCGCGTGCCCAGAGAGGGACCCAGGCCCTTGGGGGCGGGCTGTACCTGTTGGAATTGGAGCCGTTCAGCTTTGTTGCCCAGAGCTGGGCCTCTGTCCCCGTCCCACGCGGCTCAGGGGTTGAAAACCGGCTGTCTCGGGGCTGTTTCTAGCTGCGCGTGCCCAGAGAGGGACCCAGGCACTTGGGGGCGGGCTGTACCTGTTGGAATTGGAGCCGTTCAGCTTTGTTGCCCAGAGCTGGGCCTCTGTGCCCGTCCCACACGGCTCAGGGGTTGAAAACCGGCTGTCTCGGGGCTGTTTCTAGCTGCGCGTGCCCAGAGAGGGACCCAGGCCCTTGGGGGCGGGCTGTACCTGTTGGAATTGGAGCCGTTCAGCTTTGTTGCACAGAGCTGGGCCTCTGTGCCCGTCCCACGCGGCTCAGGGGTTGAAAACCGGCTCTCTCGGGGCTGTTTCTAGCTGCGCGTGCCCAGAGAGGGACCCAGGCCCTTGGGGGCGGGCTGTACCTGTTGGAATTGGAGCCGTTCAGCTTTGTTGCACAGAGCTGGGCCTCTGTGCCCGTCCCACGCGGCTCAGGGGTTGAAAACCGGCTGTCTCGGGGCTGTTTCTAGCTGCGCGTGCCCAGAGAGGGACCCAGGCCCTTGGGGGCGGGCTGTACCTGTTGGAATTGGAGCCGTTCAGCTTTGTTGCCCAGAGCTGGGACTCTGTGCCCGTCCCACGCGGCTCAGGGGTTGAAAACCGGCTGTCTTGGGGCTGTTTCTAGCTGCGCGTGCCCAGAGAGGGACCCAGGCCCTTGGGGGCGGGCTGTACTTGTTGGAATTGGAGCCGTTCAGCTTTGTTGCCCAGAGCTGGGCCTCTGTGCCCATCCCACGCGGCTCAGGGGTTGAAAACCGGCTGTCTCGGGGCTGTTTCTAGCTGCGCGTGCCCAGAGAGGGACCCAGGCCCTTGGGGGCGGGCTGTACCTGTTAGAATTGGAGCCGTTCAGCTTTGTTGCCCAGAGCTGGGCCTCTGTGCCCGTCCCACGCGGCTCAGGGGTTGAAAACCGGCTGTCTCGGGGCTGTTTCTAGCTGCGCGTGCCCAGAGAGGGACCCAGGCCCTTGGGGGCGGGCTGTACCTGTTGGAATTGGAGCCGTTCAGCTTTGTTGCCCAGAGCTGGGCCTCTGTGCCCGTCCCACACGGCTCAGGGGTTGAAAACCGGCTGTCTCGGGGCTGTTTCTAGCTGCGCGTGCCCAGAGAGGGACCCAGGCCCTTGGGGGCGGGCTGTACCTGTTGGAATTGGAGCCGTTCAGCTTTGTTGCACAGAGCTGGGCCTCTGTGCCCGTCCCACGCGGCTCAGGGGTTGAAAACCGGCTGTCTCGGGGCTGTTTCTAGCTGCGCGTGCCCAGAGAGGGACCCAGGCCCTTGGGGGCGGGCTGTACCTGTTGGAATTGGAGCCGTTCAGCTTTGTTGCCCAGAGCTGGGCCTCTGTGCCCGTCCCACGCGGCTCAGGGGTTGAAAACCGGCTGTCTCGGGGCTGTTTCCAGCTGCGCGTGCCCAGAGAGGGACCCAGGCCCTTGGGGGCGGGCTGTACCTGTTGGAATTGGAGCCGTTCAGCTTTGTTGCCCAGAGCTGGGCCTCTGTGCCCGTCCCACGCGGCTCAGGGGTTGAAAACCGGCTGTCTCGGGGCTGTTTCTAGCTGCGCGTGCCCAGAGAGGGACCCAGGCCCTTGGGGGCGGGCTGTACCTGTTGGAATTGGAGCCGTTCAGCTTTGTTGCCCAGAGCTGGGCCTCTGTGCCCGTCCCACGCGGCTCAGGGGTTGAAAACCGGCTGTCTCGGGGCTGTTTCTAGCTGCGCGTGCCCAGAGAGGGACCCAGGCCCTTGGGGGCGGGCTGTACCTGTTGGAATTGGAGCCGTTCAGCTTTGTTGCCCAGAGCTGGGCCTCTGTGCCCGTCCCACGCGGCTCAGGGGTTGAAAACCGGCTGTCTCGGGGCTGTTTCTAGCTGCGCGTGCCCAGAGAGGGACCCAGGCCCTTGGGGGCGGGCTGTACCTGTTGGAATTGGAGCCGTTCAGCTTTGTTGCACAGAGCTGGGCCTCTGTGCCCGTCCCACGCGGCTCAGGGGTTGAAAACCGGCTGTCTCGGGGCTGTTTCTAGCTGCGCGTGCCCAGAGAGGGACCCAGGCCCTTGGGGGCGGGCTGTACCTGTTGGAATTGGAGCCGTTCAGCTTTGTTGCCCAGAGCTGGGCCTCTGTGCCCGTCCCACGCGGCTCAGGGGTTGAAAACCGGCTGTCTCGGGGCTGTTTCTAGCTGCGCGTGCCCAGAGAGGGACCCAGGCCCTTGGGGGCGGGCTGTACCTGTTGGAATTGGAGCCGTTCAGCTTTGTTGCCCAGAGCTGGGCCTCTGTGCCCGTCCCACGCGGCTCAGGGGTTGAAAACCGGCTGTCTCGGGGCTGTTTCTAGCTGCGCGTGCCCAGAGAGGGACCCAGGCCCTTGGGGGCGGGCTGTACCTGTTGGAATTGGAGCCGTTCAGCTTTGTTGCCCAGAGCTGGGCCTCTGTGCCCGTCCCACGCGGCTCAGGGGTTGAAAACCGGCTGTCTCGGGGCTGTTTCTAGCTGCGCGTGCCCAGAGAGGGACCCAGGCCCTTGGGGGCGGGCTGTACCTGTTGGAATTGGAGCCGTTCAGCTTTGTTGCCCAGAGCTGGGCCTCTGTGCCCGTCCCACGCGGCTCAGGGGTTGAAAACCGGCTGTCTCGGGGCTGTTTCTAGCTGCGCGTGCCCAGAGAGGGACCCAGGCCCTTGGGGGCGGGCTGTACCTGTTGGAATTGGAGCCGTTCAGCTTTGTTGCCCAGAGCTGGGCCTCTGTGCCCGTCCCACGCGGCTCAGGGGTTGAAAACCGGCTGTCTCGGGGCTGTTTCTAGCTGCGCGTGCCCAGAGAGGGACCCAGGCCCTTGGGGGCGGGCTGTACCTGTTGGAATTGGAGCCGTTCAGCTTTGTTGCCCAGAGCTGGGCCTCTGTGCCCGTCCCACGCGGCTCAGGGGTTGAAAACCGGCTGTCTCGGGGCTGTTTCTAGCTGCGCGTGCCCAGAGAGGGACCCAGGCCCTTGGGGGCGGGCTGTACCTGTTGGAATTGGAGCCGTTCAGCTTTGTTGCCCAGAGCTGGGCCTCTGTGCCCGTCCCACGCGGCTCAGGGGTTGAAAACCGGCTGTCTCGGGGCTGTTTCTAGCTGCGCGTGCCCAGAGAGGGACCCAGGCCCTTGGGGGCGGGCTGTACCTGTTGGAATTGGAGCCGTTCAGCTTTGTTGCCCAGAGCTGGGCCTCTGTGCCCGTCCCACGTGGCTCAGGGGTTGAAAACCGGCTGTCTCGGGGCTGTTTCTAGCTGCGCGTGCCCAGAGAGGGACCCAGGCCCTTGGGGGCGGGCTGTACCTGTTGGAATTGGAGCCGTTCAGCTTTGTTGCCCAGAGCTGGGCCTCTGTGCCCGTCCCACGCGGCTCAGGGGTTGAAAACCGGCTGTCTCGGGGCTGTTTCTAGCTGCGCGTGCCCAGAGAGGGACCCAGGCCCTTGGGGGCGGGCTGTACCTGTTGGAATTGGAGCCGTTCAGCTTTGTTGCCCAGAGCTGGGCCTCTGTGCCCGTCCCACGCGGCTCAGGGGTTGAAAACCGGCTGTCTCGGGGCTGTTTCTAGCTGCGCGTGCCCAGAGAGGGACCCAGGCCCTTGGGGGCGGGCTGTACCTGTTGGAATTGGAGCCGTTCAGCTTTGTTGCCCAGAGCTGGGCCTCTGTGCCCGTCCCACGCGGCTCTGGGGTTGAAAACCGGCTGTCTCGGGGCTGTTTCTAGCTGCGCGTGCCCAGAGAGGGACCCAGGCCCTTGGGGGCGGGCTGTACCTGTTGGAATTGGAGCCGTTCAGCTTTGTTGCCCAGAGCTGGGCCTCTGTGCCCGTCCCACGCGGCTCAGGGGTTGAAAACCGGCTGTCTCGGGGCTGTTTCTAGCTGCGCGTGCCCAGAGAGGGACCCAGGCCCTTGGGGGCGGGCTGTACCTGTTGGAATTGGAGCCGTTCAGCTTTGTTGCCCAGAGCTGGGCCTCTGTGCCCGTCCCACGCGGCTCAGGGGTTGAAAACCGGCTGTCTCGGGGCTGTTTCTAGCTGCGCGTGCCCAGAGAGGGACCCAGGCCCTTGGGGGCGGGCTGTACCTGTTGGAATTGGAGCCGTTCAGCTTTGTTGCCCAGAGCTGGGCCTCTGTGCCCGTCCCACGCGGCTCAGGGGTTGAAAACCGGCTGTCTCGGGGCTGTTTCTAGCTGCGCGTGCCCAGAGAGGGACCCAGGCCCTTGGGGGCGGGCTGTACCTGTTGGAATTGGAGCCGTTCAGCTTTGTTGCCCAGAGCTGGGCCTCTGTGCCCGTCCCACGCGGCTCAGGGGTTGAAAACCGGCTGTCTCGGGGCTGTTTCTAGCTGCGCGTGCCCAGAGAGGGACCCAGGCCCTTGGGGGCGGGCTGTACCTGTTGGAATTGGAGCCGTTCAGCTTTGTTGCCCAGAGCTGGGCCTCTGTGCCCGTCCCACGCGGCTCAGGGGTTGAAAACCGGCTGTCTCGGGGCTGTTTCTAGCTGCGCGTGCCCAGAGAGGGACCCAGGCCCTTGGGGGCGGGCTGTACCTGTTGGAATTGGAGCCGTTCAGCTTTGTTGCCCAGAGCTGGGCCTCTGTGCCCGTCCCACGCGGCTCAGGGGTTGAAAACCGGCTGTCTCGGGGCTGTTTCTAGCTGCGCGTGCCCAGAGAGGGACCCAGGCCCTTGGGGGCGGGCTGTACCTGTTGGAATTGGAGCCGTTCAGCTTTGTTGCCCAGAGCTGGGCCTCTGTGCCCGTCCCACGCGGCTCAGGGGTTGAAAACCGGCTGTCTCGGGGCTGTTTCTAGCTGCGCGTGCCCAGAGAGGGACCCAGGCCCTTGGGGGCGGGCTGTACCTGTTGGAATTGGAGCCGTTCAGCTTTGTTGCCCAGAGCTGGGCCTCTGTGCCCGTCCCACGCGGCTCAGGGGTTGAAAACCGGCTGTCTCGGGGCTGTTTCTAGCTGCGCGTGCCCAGAGAGGGACCCAGGCCCTTGGGGGCGGGCTGTACCTGTTGGAATTGGAGCCGTTCAGCTTTGTTGCCCAGAGCTGGGCCTCTGTGCCCGTCCCACGCGGCTCAGGGGTTGAAAACCGGCTGTCTCGGGGCTGTTTCTAGCTGCGCGTGCCCAGAGAGGGACCCAGGCCCTTGGGGGCGGGCTGTACCTGTTGGAATTGGAGCCGTTCAGCTTTGTTGCCCAGAGCTGGGCCTCTGTGCCCGTCCCACGCGGCTCAGGGGTTGAAAACCGGCTGTCTCGGGGCTGTTTCTAGCTGCGCGTGCCCAGAGAGGGACCCAGGCCCTTGGGGGCGGGCTGTACCTGTTGGAATTGGAGCCGTTCAGCTTTGTTGCACAGAGCTGGGCCTCTGTGCCCGTCCCACGCGGCTCAGGGGTTGAAAACCGGCTGTCTCGGGGCTGTTTCTAGCTGCGCGTGCCCAGAGAGGGACCCAGGCCCTTGGGGGCGGGCTGTACCTGTTGGAATTGGAGCCGTTCAGCTTTGTTGCCCAGAGCTGGGCCTCTGTGCCCGTCCCACGCGGCTCAGGGGTTGAAAACCGGCTGTCTCGGGGCTGTTTCTAGCTGCGCGTGCCCAGAGAGGGACACAGGCCCTTGGGGGCGGGCTGTACCTGTTGGAATTGGAGCCGTTCAGCTTTGTTGCCCAGAGCTGGGCCTCTGTGCCCGTCCCACGCGGCTCAGGGGGTGAAAACCGGCTGTCTCGGGGCTGTTTCTAGCTGCGCGTCCCTGATTCTTGATCATCGACGGAAGTCGGAATTCCGGATTCTTTCTCTCATTTGAGTGAAACGTGATATTCCAAGCATAGCTCTTTCATTTCCTCTTTGGGAGACCCGAATAGCATTCTCATCCTGTTTACGTAGGGCCCAGGTCTCTGAGGCATATGTTAATGCAGGAAGAACAGTGGAATCAAAGAGATGTGCCCAGAGTGGAGGTTCTTCGTCCTCTTAGTTATTTCTTCGACGTTCTTGAAGGCGTTCCAAGCCGCTCTCTTCCTCCTGCGCAGCTCGAGTGTCAGGTCATTTGTCATGTTGACTTCTCGACCTAGGTACACATAGCTGTTGCATTCGGAGATGGTCGTTCCGTTGAGAGCGAATGGGGCATCAGGAACGAGGCTGTTTCTCATAAACATTGTCTTCGTAAGATTCAGCTGTAGTCCTACTTTTCCACACTCACGGTCAAAGTCAGCCAGCATTTGTGCCACTTGGCTGATGTTTGGTGTTATTAAAACAATGTCATCAGCAAAGCAGAGGTGGTGTAGTTGCCGACCATCTATCTTCACTCCCATTCCTTCCCATTCCAGTCGTCGCATGATGTTCTTGAGGGTGGCACTGAAGAGTTTCGGTGAAATGGTATCACCCTGCTGCACCCCTCTCTTGACATCAACGATCACTTCTTTGTAGAATGGTGAGATCCTGGTAGTGAATCCGCAATACAGCTCACGGAGGATCCTGATGTATTGGGCTTGAATGCCCTGATTGGCTAGGGCTTCAATGACCGCTTCCGTCTCAACAGAATCAAAGGCCTTCTTTAAATCAATGAACGTTAAGCAGAGCGGCATCTTGACAAAGATAGTTAGAAATGATCACTCTGGATAAGAATTGCATGCTGAAAATAAGTAAAGGAACAAATGTGATAGCTCTCAATATCTGTTTTATAAACCATAATGAGAGAGAGAGAGAGAGAGAGAGAGAGAGAGAGAGAGAGAAGAAACGTGTAGAGACAAGTTTGGGCAGGGGTGGCAGGAGGAAAACTGGGGACATTGGTGGTGGAAAATGTACACTGGTGGAGAAAAGGATGTTAGAACACTGTATGTATGACTGAAACCTGACTGGAAACAGCTTTGTAACTGTGTGTCTCATGGTGCTGCAATTTAAAAAGGAAATGAATGCTGAAGGGGGGTAAAGTGATGTACATGATAATCTTTCAGTAACAGTATTGAAAACCACAGTGCCTGAGGGAGGGGGGGAGGGAGGGAGAGAGAGAGAGGTCTTTTATAGTGGCAGGCAGGGAGGTGGGGGAGGGAAACAGAGGACACTGGTGACCCATCACCAATGTACACTGGTGAAGGGACAGGCGTTGGAACATTGTATGACTGAGGGGCTGGAGCGATAGCACAGCGGGTAAGGCATTTGTCTTGCACCCGGCCGACTCGGTTCTATTCCCAGGATCCCACATAGTCCCCTGAGCACCTCCAGGGGTAATTCTTGAGTGCAGTAACCCCTGAGCATTGCTGGGTATGACCCAAAAAGCAAAAAAAAAAAAAAACATTTTATGACTGAAACCCAATCATGACCAACTTTGCAACTGTGTATCTCATGGTGATTCAGTTTTAAACATTAATTTATAATTCCCACCCCCCAATGATTGAAAAATGTAAAAACTGTAAAACCCACTCTTTATAAAAATAGCCAGTTGGCTGGTGTGGATTGGTGGGACACTAGCCTTACGGGCAGTCAGCTGGTGGATAGAGCCCCTCCCTGCTCAGCTTCCTCCAGCTTCGGAGACAGAACAGGGCTCATGTTTCTCCCGTTACTGAAGGCCTGACTCCACGAAGGTGCAGTAAACCACCACCTTCTCTCTCCCAGTGCTGAGAATACCACAAAGCGTTCATGGTCTCCTTCAACTCAACTCAGAGATAAGTTAGTTGTTCTAAATGGAAACTCAGGTATCTGGAAAGTTTCCTGGTTAGAAGATACACTGTATCTGGGACTGAGCTTCAGGTTTCCAAGGCTGTATTTGCCACACTTAAGTGTCTTTGCTCCATCCAAACACGTTCTGGCCCTGCTCTAGCCCTGCCTATGGTGTGCAGCCAGGCTCCCCGGAGAATCACTGCTGGGGAGTTTTCTGCCTTGTCGGGCAACAGCACCATTACTCGCAGCCTCACCCTCGCCTGTACTCTTCAATTCTCCTGGCCCACTATGTCACGTACTGAAAATCAGGATGAACTTGATGTTTAAACCGAAGACTCTTATCCCAATCCTCTCAAAAACTAGCTTTGTGAGTTAGCAGCATTTCTCCATTCAATCGTCTGTTTCTTTATCTGTACAGTGTTGGTGGAGATTGGGTGGAAGAAGGATTTCCTGGACTTCTTTCCAATTTTAAATCTCCATTAGTCAGCTGGCTTCCCAGGAACATTTTATTACCCACAGAGTGTATTTTATTAGTCAGAGTTTTTAAAATGGAGCGATAGCACAGCGGGTAGGGCGTTTGCCTTGCACGCAGCCAACATGGCCGACCCGAGTTCGATTCCTCCGTCCCTCTCGGAGAGCCCGGAGCTACCGAGAGTATTCGATATGCCAGACACAGTAACAACAAAGTCTCCAATGGAGACGTTACTGGGCCCGCTCGAGCAAATAGATGATCAACGGGAGGGCCTTTACCTTACCTTTAGTGTCGACAGGCCCTGACAGGGATACGTCACAGAGTCTTGGCGGGTGGGGGGTGGGCGGCCAGACTAGGGGGAGGCACACCCAGTGATGTTCAGGGTTACTCCTGGCTCTACACTCAGGAATTACTCCTGGTGGTCTCAGAGAACCACAGAGCATGCTGGGGATCAGTCCCTGTTTGGCCATATGCAAGGCAATTTCTCTTCCTGCTGTTCTATCTCTCTGATTAGCCTCATCACAAGAGTCCATTAGTGAACTATTGCCCCGGAAACACCAATTAGTATTTTATGTGCTGTGTTAATAAAAGGCAGTAGAGATAAAAACCAAAACAAATAGAGAGATAAGACCAAGGTCCTGTCCCTGGCAAGCGAGCAACACTTAATGGCTAAGAGGAATTAGACATAACAGAAACGAAGGGCTCAACAGCACAAAGTTAGTGGGTGTTTTGGAAACCTCCTGCCTCTGGGGAGAAGCTGATGACTCAGGTCAGATCTCAAGCTGATTCAACAGCACCCGTTCTGGATTGTGTTTTCATGGAGCTCCATACAGGGTGATTGAGTCACTGCTCCTGTTAGGATTTCTTACAGGTCCCTCCTGTGAACCCCCTATTCTCCTTGATCTACTGTGGAAAATAAGGGCAAGGAAATTTTTGTCATCTAGATTCCACTTCATTGCCTTAAACTTTGTGTTGCTATGAAGTTCAGACAAGTCTGAGCAAGGGCTCTTTAACACCTTTTTTTTTTAATAAGAAAAGGGGGGAAGCCATGGCATGAGGCTCATTGAGGGCCTCTCCCAGTGAATAGTGTGCTGGGTTTATAATCAGATCTTTTATTTTCTTATCTTATCTTTTATTTTATTTTATTTTGTCTTGTAAAAATACAACCAAGGAAACTTTAGGGAAAATAACACAGTATTATTGGGCCTAGTTTCCTCTTTTGTAAAATGGCAGGATCGGGCCATGTCAATAGTTTCCAGACTTACAGCTTTTGTTAAAGCTAGTGATACTCGCTGACTAAGTATGGTACTGAAAAATCAAACTAGCGTTTGCTATTACCATTGTTTTGTGGAAAGTAACACCACAGGAACTGTATGAAAATGGGATTGGAAGGCAAGAAAAAACTTGCATTAAAATGTAAAGGTATCTCAATGAGTGGCGGGGGAGAAGTGTAGGGTATATTTGAATGGATATATGCTGTATTTACATGAATTACGGCATTTTTGCATGAACCTATGATCATTTTACAGATGACAGGAGGCTAATAGGCAAATAGCTTGTAAAAGTCATGTGTTTTTTAAAGAAAGGAACCAGATTAAACAATGAGCAGAGAATATTGATAGGCGTATCTCTAAAAGAGGCATACAGAGGGCCAAGAGACAAATGAAAAGAATCTGTCCATCATCTGTTTTTACTAGAACTGCAGTCCAAACAGAAATGAGATCTCACTCACCTCCCACTTGTGAGAATAGCTGTTGTTCAAAAGAAGATAAACAAAAATACTGGAGAGGGTGTGAAAATACCACACTCACATATAATATGTGAGTATGGTGTTGGGGAGAGCAGAGTGGGGAGAGGTCGGGGCCCACAGGAGGAGGGACTTCCAATTGTACAACCATTGAGGAAATAAGTTTGGTGATCCCCACCCCAAAATAAAAATAGAAATTGAATATGAAGGCAGGATCAATAGAATAGAACAGTAGCAGGGAACTTGCCTTACATGCAGCCAACCCGGGTTTGGATCTCAGCACCATCCGGTTTCCCAAACACAGTCAGGAGTGATTCCTGAGTGCAGGGCCAGGAGTAAGCCCTGAACCCCACCACTGAGTATGACCCCAAAACAAAAACAAATTCCATCTGATCTAGTTATCCCAATTTGGATATTTAGGACTGGAGCGATAGCACAGCAGGTAGGACATTTGCCTTGTGCGTGGCCGACATGGCCAACAGGAGTTCCATTCCTCTGTCCCTCTCAGAGAGCCTGGCAAGCTACGGTGAGAGTATCTCACCTGCATGGCAAAGCCTAGTGACAGCCTCCCAAAACAGAATACTAATTCAAAGAGATAGACGGTTTCCCATGTTTATTGCCAATTTATAATAGCCAAGATCTGGAAACAACTTCTTAACAACGTAAGACTCATTGACTGAAAAATGGATACAGAAGATGAGTATAAATACATAATTTATAGGTGAGAGACTGGAGAGATAGTACAAGAGTTAAGGTTTTACCCTTTCACACAGCTGAATCCAGTTTGATCTCTGACACTGCATACTATGCTCTGACCACCCCAGGAGTTATCCCTGAGCAAAGACCCAGGAGTGATACCTATACACTGTCAGGTGTGTTCCACAAACAAACAAAAAAACAACACAAAAACATGAAAGAACAACAAAAAACACCTGACAAAACAAAACAAACTTTACAACGGAACACTACTCAGCCATATGAAAGAAAATCCTGCCATGCACAGTATGAATGAACCAGAGAATATCAAGCTCAGTGAAACAAGCCAGAGGGAGAAAGACAAACACCACATGACTTTATTTTCATCTAGTATACCAAGAAAACTAACAAATGAACTAAATAAAACATAAAAATTTAAGATCTGTGAGACTAATTTGTACTTACCAGAAGCAAAGGAGGGTATGTAATTAGGAATGAAAGGGGTAATAATGATGAGAGATAGAATTGGACCTTCAGTAATGAAATTGAGAGTATATGCACCTGTTGATTTTCAATGAAGTGCACATGAAATGGATACAGTGCTATATTGCAATGTTATCTGAATAAAAAAATTAAAGGGTGGGAGAAATGGGGGATAAAATAAAATAGAGCTTCAAAAAGCCACCATGGGGGGAGGGAAAGAGCAAATTGCTTTATCAAGTTCTTTAAACCAGATCAGATTCTTGAACTTGACCAAATTGCTAATGTTATGAAAAGTCAAGTAAAGCATAAATACCCTGGGGTGGGAGCAGAGCACAGCAGGCACTTGCCTTGCATGGAGCCAACCCAGGCTCGATCCCCAGCACTCCATACAATCCCCTGACCACTGCCAGGAGTGATCCCTGAGTGCAGAGTCAGGGGGAAATCCTGACACACACCCGCCCCCCACCACCACCATCACCAAAAGGAAAAAGAATATCCTGCTTGAAAGAATGGGTTGAGAACTTTTGCCTACTGCTGCTTTGTCACTGCTTTCACTGAACTCTACCTTGTGACATCTTCCCTTCCCATGGCCTCATTCCCCTCACTCCTTCTGTAATTAACTCTTCCAGTTCCCCAACCTGGGTCATGTGGTAAGTTTCTGCCTGAATCTGTGTGCCCTGAATGCTCTTCTCTAACATTCCCAAACAAATACATTTTGATTTAACCACTAATCTTGCTGATTTCTTATTGAAGGTGACGGGTTTTCAAAAGATTTTTATAGCCCCAAAGAACATGATTGCATAATACTAATGAAATATTTGAAGTGAGTGAATTTTAACTTTTTTTCAATTTTTTTATTAGTGAAACACCATGAGGTACAGTTGTAGACTTACAAATTTTTGTGCTGGAGTTTCAGTTATACAATGACTCATTCCTCCACAAGTGCCCAATCTCCACCACCACTAATCCCTGTATCCCTCCCACCCCCCAACCCCCCAATTTTTTAAAGATTCACTATTTCATGTATTTGGCTACAGATAAATGGCCCCTCCTAGATGACACCTCCCCAAAGTCTCCCTGAAAAATGTCTGTGGTGAATATCCTGACACTGCAAGGTAATAGCATACGTATGTTCCAGGTTAGGGTCAATAGATCTCAGTTCCTTGGATGTGAGGTGAAATGTGAAACAGCAAATAGGGAAATAAGAGGCAGAATACTCTACAGCTGGATATGAGGAGTGCAGAGAGATAAGAATGTTGGACCTTGTTCCTAGTTATCACCTAGCTAAATATAGGTAAAGTTCTACTGGATTGTAGTTCAAGCCCTCTTGCATCACGTTGGTGATGCTAGCTTTGTGCTGATAATCTTCACAATGGGATGGTATGACTGTGACTGGCAAGTGAGTTGGAGGGAAGGGTAGAGGAATAGAAGCTCCCGTGTTATATAATCAACACAATGGCGACTCTGGGCAGTGTGCCCATCATGGAGCCCAGGAAGTTTATTCAAAGGCAGCTTCCCCCAGGCACAGAGAAACATGATGCAATCTATTACTGACATATACCTTAGAAACAGTGTACCTGATCTTTATCCATTGTCCTGGCTCCCAGATCCACAAATCCTTGGAATTTTCTGAGGGATAAGCAGAATGAGAGCATTTCTATTTTGGTTTGGTCATAATAGTCTCTTGTCTTTGGTTCCTAAAGACCTTTCACAGCCATGATAGTGAAAAGAATGTCTCGTAAAGGGAATTCTTATTTTTTTAATTTTATTGAATCACCGTGAGATAGTTACAAGCTTTCATGTTTGAGTTACAATCACACAATGATCAAACACCCATCCCTCCACCAGTGCACATTCCCCACCACCAATATCCCCAGTGTACTCCCCCTTTCTCACCCTACCCCTGCCTCCATGGCAGACATGATTCACCATAATCTCTCTCTACTTTTGGCAATTGTGGTTTGCAATACAGACACTGAGAGGTTATAATGTTTGGTCCTTTATCCACTTTCTGCACACATATCCCATCCCAACTGATTCCTCCAGTCATCTGTTTCTTAGCGATTCCTTCTCTATTCCAGCCGCCTTCTCCCCTTTGCTCATGAGGCAGGCTTCCAGCTATGGAGCAATATATCTGTCCCGTGGATCTACTATCCTTAGGTGTCAGCCTCATGTTATATTATTTTATACTCCAAAAATGAGTGCAGTCCTTCTATGTCTGCCCACCTCTTTCTAACACATTTCACTTAGCATGATACTTTCCATGTCTGTCCATTTATAAGCAAAGTTCATGACTTCATCTCTCCTGGAAACTGCATAGTATTCCATTGTGTAGATGTACCAAAGTTTCTTTAACCAGTCATCTGTTCTAGGGCACTTGGGTTGTTAGGGTGCAGTTGATTCCTGGGGGATGAACCACCTTAGAGAGCTGGAACCTTCATTCACTGGAGGGGCAGAAGGGATGGAGGTCACCTCAATCCCCGTGTCAGGAATTCTCTGCCAAGACCTCAAAAGGCGGGTGCCAGAATGATATCACCTATATGTGGTATTAGAATAAGTGTATGAGGGAATGCAATGTTTTAAAGAAGGCTGCCTAGATCAACCTTGGCTCCAGAGTGTAGAAAGGAAAAGGAAAGAAAGAGTGGAGGGATGGAGGGGTGGGGGATAAAAGACAGATGAGAAGCATCGGGGGCCAGGTCGAGACAGGTACAAAGTTGGTGCTAAGAAATGTTAGAGTCAAATATCCAAACCACAGAGTCAACAACACTGAAATCAAGAGACCAAAACTCTAACACCCAAACTTAGGAAGGGGCCTGTCCAGAGGGCAGCTGGAGGGGGAGCAATATGGGAAAGAACCTGGGAACATCGTGGAGGGAAGTTGACACTGGTGAGGGGAGCAGTGCTGCAAAACTCTATGTCTAAAACTCAACTATAAATTACTTTGTAAATGACAGTACTTTAATTTAAAAAAAAAAAGGGTGAGGAATCAATGCTACTGTGAACTTCCATGCTGGACCCCAAGATCATAAGAACAAACACTCCTTTGAAACCTTGCCCGATTGTGAGTCTCCATCTAGCTGTTAATTCATATTCTTTACTATGCTAATAGTAAATTTGTAGTTTAATAAAATAGTAAATTTATAGTTTCATAAAATATATTGTAAGACATCAGCAGCCTAGTGAATACAGATTTCCTGAGTTTTGTGAGCTATTCTAACCAAACAACAAACCCAGTTTCTGTAACCTCTGATTTATAGTCAGACTACGTATAGTCTGATTCATAGTGTGCAGCAGGCCTCTGATGTTGAGGGCAGTCTCATGGGGCTGGGTCCCTTCATGTTGGAAATGTATGCTGTATCCAGATGGGGCTGGAGCGATAGCACAGCGGGTAGGGCGTTTGCCTTACAAGCGGCCAACATGGCCGACCCGAGTTCGATTCCTCCGCCCCTCTCGGAGAGCCCGGCAAGCTACCGAGAGTTTCGATATGCCAGACACAGTAACAACAAAGTCTCCAATGGAGATGTTACTGGGCCTGCTCGAGCAAATCGACGATCAACGGGAGGGCCTTTACCTTTACCTATCCAGATGGCTCATATAAGAACTAAATTCTCTTTTCTTTTCAATGCTGGGATGGAAACCAGAGCCTCACACATGAAAGGCAAGAGTTCTATTGTTGAGCTACACCCTGGCACTGAGTTGAATTTGGACACCCTGCACTGAGAATTACTTGTTGGTGTGGGAAAATCTAGTAACGTAGACATGGACACAAACACACCCACCTGGGGTATGGCTGTTCCATAACTCATCAGCTGAAGGCTTCCTAGATGCAGTTAGTGTTTCATCTATACATGTCTGTCTGCCTTTGCTAAGAGCCTTTGCTTAGAGTTCCTGTCTATTTATATCAGACTGATTTACCCACTGTCAGTGATCAGCCTGTAGCTCCCAGAGGGGTTAAATCTCTGGGATCCAACGAATAGATCTCTGGTAGAGGGATTCTGCTGAGTCATTCATTTGCCCATGACTCCTCTGGGGGCCTAGGCCTCAGAGTCCACACAGAGCACACTCCACAGAACACCCTTGAACACTCCACATCTGCCCTAGAGCAGATGACTGGTTAAAGAAACTTTGGTACATCTACACAATGGAATACTATACAGCTGCCTTGAATCCTATCCCCAAGAGTGGTCTAGAGCCCAGTGGCCTTGTCAGCACAAGGGGAGTAGGTTGTAAAGGAAAGAAAGGGAGATGACAAGAAGAGGGACATTCACTGGAAATGACATGACCATTCTCTCTCTGGAGGATGGAAGGCCCTATAGAAGAAAAACAATGTGTTATGTTCCTTTGTAGACAGAGGATTTTCGTATGAATTCTCTCCTTTTGGCAGGGTTTGGGGGATGGGGGTTGAGCCAGAGCCATTGTTGCTCAGGACGTACTCCTGGATCTTCACTCAGGGATCACTCTTGGTGGTGCTTGGGAGACCCTATGCAGTGCCAGATTGAACCAGGGTCAGCCACAAGCAAGGCAAGTTTCTTACGCCCATCTACTATTTCTCTGAGTCCCCTGAGTTCTCCCTTTCAATCCTCGCAACAACTCTGTGGGGCAGTGATTATTATTCCCATTTTAACGATAAGGACACAGGGCTCAGAATTCTGAGGAAACTCTTAATCTAGGAGTAACGCCATGAAATCATGAGAGTGGCTTGTACAGGCTGTCCAAGTCCAGGCTTTTATTATGGTGCTGTAAGTTTTTATGAGGCCAATAAAAAAGAGCATAAATATATTTGTTCCCAGCCTCTCTGTTGTATCTTTATGACTCCAACCTCATATTTGCCACAACTGGTGCTACCTGTTGTCACAATTCAGTACTGGGGCAATAAAGATGACCTGCCATTTAGTTTCCAGTGTAGAAACACCCAGGATTTACAGAACCAGTATTATGCCCCAAGCAACTAAACAATGACTCAGCTCTGTATTCTCTAAGTGCAGGTATTTTTACTAACTGATAAACCTGATATGGAAATGCCACAGGGCTTAGTCACATTCATGAAGACAGTGTTCAGGCCAGCTTGTGAGCGGACAGCATGTCTCCCCATCTTAGAACTTCCAGAGGGTAGAGTGGGTCTGAGGTGCTGAGAGATGCAAGTCTGACTGGGCAGGGATGGAACACAAAAGGGGCTGTTGTGGGGGTCCTGCGGAGACCTCAGGTGGGTGGGGAAAGCTGAGAGGCCAGGAGCAGGTGACGAGTGCTGTTGGAGTCTCCAACCCCAGGTGCTGGACCAGCTGCCACCCTGATTTCATTAGGTCAGAGCAGCCCTCACACCCATGTTTCTCTTACTGGCCTCTCCTCTTGACAAGGTTTCAGCCATAAAACATGGTGCCAGGATTCCACCCCTGCCATCGAATGACAGAAACAAACCATGGATGAATTGACACTCTTATAGCCTAGCAGCCACACTTAACTGGCTGCCACAGTGCATGGCTCATGACCACCTCTTATTTACTTGTCTTTTTTAATGAATCACTGTGAGATAGTTACAAGCATTCATGTTTGGATTACAATCACACAATGATCAAGCACCCATCCCTCCACCAGTGCACATTCCCCACCACCAATATCCCCAGTATACCCCCCTTTCTCACCCTCCCCTTGCCTCCATGGCAGACATTATTCCCCATAATCTCTCTCTGCCTTTGGGGCATTATGGTTTGCAATACAAACACCGAGAGGCCATCATGCTTTTATCTACTTTCTGCACACATCTCCCATCCCAACCGATTCCTCCAGCCATTATTTTCTTAGTAATCCCTTCTTTATTTCAGCTGCCTTCTCCCCTTTGCTCAGAGGCAGGCTTCCAGCTATGGAGCAATCTACCTGTCCCATGTATCTACTATCCTTAGGTGTCAGCTTCATGTTATGTTGTTTTATACTCCACAAATAAGTGCAGTTCTTCTATGTCTGTCCCTCTCTTTCTGACTCATTTCACTTAGCATGATACTCTCCATGTCTATCCATTTATAAGCAAAGTTCATGACTTCATCTCTCCTGACAGCTGTATAATATTCCATTGTGTAGATGTACCAAAGCTTCTTTAACCAGTCATCTGTTCTAGGGCACTTGGGTTGTTTCCAGATTTTGGCAATTGTGAACTGTGCTGCAATGAACATATAGGTACAGATGTCATTTCTACTGTGCTTTTTTGCATCCTCAGGATATATCCCCAGAAGTGGTATTGTGGGGTCATATGGAAGCTCAATTTCTAGTTTTTGAAGGACTGTCCATATTGTTTTCCAGAAAGGCTGGACTAGTGGGCATTCCCACCAACAGTGAAAGAGTGTCCCTTTTCCCCCACATCCACGCCAGCAGTGGTTGCTTTTGTTCTTTTGAATGTGTGCCATTCTCTGTGGTGTGAGATGACATCTCACTGTTGTTTTGATTTGCATCTCCCTGATATGGCCACCTCTTAAAGGCACCACCATCCCTTCACAGAGCACACCACAGCGGCCTTTATCCTTCTCTGCCAAGAGGTGAGGAGTTTGCATGGAGAGATGTGGGAAACATTACAGAAGAGACCATCCAAATGGTGTTATTTCTGTTCTCCAATCCACAAAGTGGAAGCAAGAGCAGGAGTTATCCCCAGTTAGGCTTTTTAACATTTGGGCTGACCTATCCATCCATTTGTCTGTCCACCCATCCGTGACCACAAATGTATTTCTTCATTATGCTGGGCACTGAGGAAACAGAAAGGACTCAGTCCCGATATAGGCCTGGCCTTGGCGATGCCCTTCTGAAACATACTGTTATGCCCTCGTCTTATTTTCTTGTTCTTAAGAGAAAACACACACAATGAAAATGGTATGTATTTATTGCATCATTTTACTGACTACAACGCCAGACTTATAATGAATATAAGTATAAAAATAACCAAATCCTTACAAATAATACTTTGCTGCTACAGTACTGAATAATTAGTGGAGGTTGCAATTATGGTACAACTTTAAATAACATCCTCATAATAGATTAAACACAACCTGGGGCTAAGATTTGTAAAGAGAAGTCTGGGCAATATGTGAAAACTAAAAAAAGTTCATTACCTCAACTACATGCTTCATTTACTGTAAATCTAGCAACACAAGCATCAACAAAGCTCAGCAACCCATGAAACAGGCTGGGCTGCCTAGGAAGGGCGGCACTAGGGCTAGTTTCCCAGTCCCTCCTACGCAGCACCATCCTCCTCACCCAAGTCTCTACATAAGATGTGTCCAAAGAGGAATAAAACCAGAATCTACCCAGAAAATTCCTTAAACTTCCTCTTTATAGCAGTGGCAATCAGCCTGTCGCTAGCTCTAAGCCATCCACTTGGGTGGTTTCACAGGCATTTCTGAGTGTCCACCAGGCAGGATGGGTTGTAACAGGCTTGAAAAAGTTCTTCAGCAGAACAGATGAACTGGCACTTCGAGGATTTTGCTATTTTAGCTACCTTCCTTTTCTGGGGGACTCAAGAGAAGACAAAGAGAAGATCTACTCAAAAGCAAAGCTGAAACCCAACAAAACAGTATCTGTTTTCCAAACACTCGGAATGACACTTTGTCCAGCAGAAGGACATGGAATTTTTTTTCTAATTCCCACCAAGGTTTCCACAGAGAAAAAAAACACACCTCTGACACGGTTATGTTTAAATAAGATACAAAATACCAATTCTGAACTTCTTAATTTCCCTCCCTCTGAAGCAGTGCTCTTATTTCAAGGTGAGGGAAATTATCTTAAAAGGATGGGCCCAAACTTCAGGCGTGTTGGTTAAACTGAGCTGGGGGTCCTGGGCTGCCTTCGGCCAGGCCATAAGGAACAGGCCAGGCACTGCCAAAGAGGGCACGACAGATTTAAGTGGCTCCAAAACCACATGTGAGGGAATGACACTATCCCATCTGTTGTGGAAACTTTCTCATCTAAATCAATCCAAAGAAAATCAAAGACCTTTTTGTTCACAGCCATGCAATGCTGCATTGCAAAGATCAACTTGAAAGCTACATTTTCATAACTAAATAGTCACATTTTGGTTTTTAACCTTGAAGGCCATTAGCCAACTAGATTACAGGATAAATTCAATTAATTTTGGCTCTAAATGACTCAGCTGCCTCTAAAAATAAACCTTCCTCAGAAGAGGAAGTTTGGCCAACAATTATGACATTCCACTGACTCCGATACTGTCCCCCTGAATACGCTTCTACTGTGGCAGTCCTGGCCTGGCCACGGGAATGAGTGGCTTCTGAGTGGCCCTCAGAAGCATGTCTTATCATGTATTTGTCCTCAGTGCAGGTCATGCTCCTACCCTACCCCCCGCTCCTATTCCAAATGCCACGTACCAGTTTTTCTAGCTAGGCACATGCCATGATATTTGTTGTTTGGAGACACTGGGGATAGCACCCAGGGCCTCATGCATGCCAGGCATGTGCTCTACCGCTAAGCACACCCCCAGAACCTCCAGACGCACTTTCCTTCTCAATGGCCGCATGGTCCACAGAAACATATGCAACAAGCCTGACATTTTTGTGTGCTTAAGCTAGGAAAAGGGTCCCAATCCCACACCTTGAAAGCCAAGTGCTTATCCTGGCAAGGTGCCATGTCTGAGCAATGGACACGAGGCTTGGTGCCCTGCATGGAGCCAAACCATGTATGGAACCCAAGAGATACTCTCCAGGACTGTTAAACTTCCTAACTCACTCACGGGGACAAGAGGGACATATGTAAGACCCTGCGGAGCTCAGATGCACCTGCAGATGCCGCAGGTGAGAGCCTCTGCCCTGGGGTTGCCGCACTTGCCTGGGCGCTGCAGGACCCTGCACTCTGGCAGTGGGGCTGACATGGGCCCTGGGCCCAGGCTGCGGCTTGCTGGGTATGCCTTGGCCCTTGTGGCATCTGTGGAGAGAATGCGGCTGCCCTGTTGATGGACCCAGGAGGATGCCGTGGTGGGATTACCCACAAGCTAAGGAAGCCAAACTCTCCCTTCCACTGGGGTGGCCGCTACCAGCTGCCTCCCCTGCCCACACAGCCTCCAGGGTCCGGAGCTACTCATCAGCTCCCCCATGCAGGGTGCCTTTGAACAGTGGAAGCAAGAACAGACCTGACACATTCCAGTCTTCAACACCTAACAGCACATGCTTGGCACCTCCGGGACACACTTTACTTGCCTGGGGGCTTCTCCTCAAGGACGCTTTGGCGAGAGAACAACGCTTTCTTCCGTGGGAAAGATGGGTTCTGGCACTGACCAAGGAGATGACTGTCTGTGGTGGCTCACCTGTCTGCCTGCAACTTGGAGCTAGCATCCCCCCTCCCCCGCCCCACATGGCTCTGGATTCCGGGATGGGCACCAAGATCTGGCAACCTGCCTCCTTTCTGCCCCGGGGCCCTCCAGTCAGAAGCATGGCCACGGGGCAGAGGGCTGGTGGCCAGCTGGTTCCCGGGAGCGGTCCCAAACACTGTCACACCCTGCAGACATGGCCTCCTGCGCTGAAGTGCTCTGTTTAAGTTCTCAGAGGGCTCCACCTGGCTAGCGCTGCTGCCGCAGGAGGTAATGGGACCACCTCGTGGAGATCCCAGGACCCTAAGCACCCGACAAAACCCAGGCTGAAGAGCACAGAAGAGTAAGGCTGGCTCATTCTAGAGCAAATGGAACCTGAACAGGACCCCAGGCCCAAGCAGAAGGAAGCGTCTCCGAAAGCATCCCTGAGAGCGGGTCAGGATGGCCTTTCCCCTCAGGGTTCCCTTCCCGTCATTCCAGACCAGGATATGAGTCACCACAGGAACACGAAAAAGGACACTGAGCACCCCCACTCTGCCTGCACCCCCTCACAATGCTCTCCACACAGGTATAATAAAGACGTGCGGATTTAGTTCCCAATAGCAAATTCTCCCCCAGCCCTTGATGGCCAGAAACCCAGTTCTCTGAAGCTGACAGGCATCACTGCGCTGTTTCCAGAGGGAGCTGCAGAGCAGCACAGGGAGGGACGGCCGCCCAGAGAAAGGAGGTGAGTGGCTTCTGACGGGCCCGCTGCTCTGAGTGGCTGGTTCAAAGTTCCACACAGAGTCTGGATGAGGCCAATCAGGGTTGTGGCACCGTTGGGCAGGTAACCCCCATGCGCCACATCCCAGCACCCGAGCCGCTCTTCCTCAAGTTTCTGAAGCGGAGCTGGTATTTTAGGAAACGCAGCTGGTTTATTCCTCAGCTTTGGGGACAGATCGCGCTGCCACTTTTCCTTTGCTGGTGGAATACCAGCTCCAATGACAGCTTCCTCCTCTATCCCCCAAGAGCAGCCGTGGCCCCAAGGAGGAGGCCCCGTGCCCCTGAGAAGCACTTGGAGAGGAAGACTGCAGGAGTCTTCCCCAGGGCCTGTGCAGCTCACTTGCAGGCGACTCCAACAGCAGGGAAAGTAGTACTGCCCTGAGCCGGATGACACAAGGCAACTTCAGTGCAAAGGGAAATATCATCTCCAAGACAGGTGTCACCTGGACTTGCACTGTGCACGGTCCCTCACAAATGTCAGTGCCTCCTCTGGGCAGCTGGTTTGGAAACTGGAGCGAAAGGTCTAGATATTCTGAAAGATGGTACCTACGTCTCCAGAGCCGAGGGCGATGTTCATCGTCCACATCAGTTTAGAAAACATTTCTCAACACTGTTCTGACAGGGGCCCCCTTCAGACCTTGTTTCCCTCCTGTGCCCCCTATCCTACCCACTGGCCTCTTGGTCTCATGCAATGACCTCTCATCTATATGATTTTCACCTGTGTCCCCTTGGAATCTCCTGGGAGTCTTATGGCTCCCAGCTGAAAGAGTCTGGTTTAGGAACTGGGCAAGAAAGCAAAGAGCCAGTATTTTGCTTCGAATTAATCCCCAAGCTGAGGTCTATGGAAATGGCTGAGGAAAAGAGACCTTATTTTTTGAATGGCCTTGAAAAAAAAAAAATATATATATATAAGGAACTATCCCTACCCAATTTACTAAAGTGCAAACTAAGGGAAAACTGGGTCCCTGCGGTGATGCCCAATGACTTGCTCTAACCTAACTACCCACTCCTTTAGCCAGTGGCCGTGCTGTGGTCACTCACTCTCATACTGGCCCATGTACATTCACAGTAACAGCAAAGGTGCCAACGGGCAGCCTGCAGTTCCAAGTCCACAGGTTCCATCCACTGTCTCCTTCCACTGTGGTTGCTCCCTTCACATGTGTCCACTTTCCACGTGCCACTCAAAGGTGGGAGCCCGAGCTGCCAGCACATGGCACTCCCTCTGAGCAACGAGGTCCTGCAGCTCTCAGTGCAGCCGCACCCTCTTTCTTCTGCACTTAAAAATAGTCCCTTCTCCTGCTCTCATCGCTGATGAAAGATGGGTTGTACTGTCCAGGGAAAATGCAAGAATGCCGTGACCCTGGCAGTCCGGTGTAGGCCGGGTACAGTCCATTCCGTTCAAGCTCAGGATTCCTGACACTTGTGGGCTGGAGGGAGAAAAGAAAAGAGGGAAGTTAATACAACTGTTCAGTTAAAATGTAATTGTTGTTTTTTAAGAAAGCCAGGTCTAAAAGCATCAAGAACCTAGGAATCAAGGAAGAAGGTGAAGGATTTATACACTGGAAACTCTGAGTCCATTGAAAGAAATTGAAGAAGACACCAGGAAATGGAAATACAGCGCATGTTTTTGGATTGGAAAAATTAACATTGTTAAAATAGCCACATGATCCTAAGCAACACACAGATTCAACACAATCCCTACCAGAATCCCAATAGCATTCTTCAAGAACAGAGAACAAACACTACTGAAATTTGCATGGAACTGTAAAATTTCTTGACTAGACAATTCTAAGAAAAAAAGAAAATGGGAGTGATTGCATTCATTGCATTCTCAAAACATCTTTAGATTTTCATTTTTGGCAGGGAGAGGGGAGGGCCCATGGGGTCATTCCCAGCAATACTGGCTAATCAGACCAGCAGTGGTTTCCAGGACTATACCAGGTGATGCTTTAGAGGCCATAAAGTACCAGGTATGGAACCAGGGTTGGGTGCATGCACAGGATGTATTGTATCCTCACCCAGCCCCAGGTGAATGTTTTTTTTTTTGCCACACCTGGCAATGACAGGGGCTCCTGCTGACCTGGTGGGCAGTGTCCATGTCATGCAGGGGGTCAAAAACAGGTCTCCCATATACAAAGCATGCACTCCAGATCTTCGGCCCATCTCCCCAGCTTTCCATACCTGAATTTTAAATTATACTATAAAATTGCACTAATCAAAATTGCAGTATTCCGATCATATGATATTGGAATAAAAGCAGGCTTTTAAACCAATAAAAAAAAATTGACAGCCTAGGTAAAGGCCCTCCCGTTGATCGTCGATTTGCTCGAGCGGGCCCAGTAACGTCTCCATTGGAGACTTTGTTGTTACTGTGTCTGGCATATCCAATACTCTCAGTAGCTTGCCGGGCTCTCCGAGAGGGGCGGAGGAATCAAACTCGGGTCGGCCATGTTGGCCGCTTGTAAGGCGAACGCCCTACCCGCTGTGCTATCACTCCAGCCCAAACAAATCCTAAGATTTATGACAGTTATTTAATGAAAAGGAGATAGGTGCATTAGTGGAGGAAGAAAAGACTTTTCAATAGATGATGCTAGGAAAATTAGATAGCCATACACAAAATAAAATTGGATCCTGATTTTACTCCATACACAAACGTTGTTTCAAAAGGAATTAAAGATTTTGATACCCAGGTCCATAAAATACATCAAGGAAAACATAGGAAGACCTCTCCATGATATCTACCTCATTGCTATCTTCAATGATTCGACTTCCACTGTCAAAGAAAATAAAAGCAAAAATAAACAAATGGGACTACATTAAACATAAAAGTTTCTGCACACACAAAGGAAAGCTAAGGTTAAAATAAAAAGACATCCTATTAAATGAGAGAGAAATATTTGTACCCCATACATTTGACAGAAGGCCAATAACAACCCTAAGGAGAAACAGTACTGTGCTGCACCGCATGACCCTTGGCATTGCATATGGTCCCTGACCACCTCCAAAAGTGATCCCAGAGCACAGAGTCAGGAGAACAGCTGAATGTGCCCCCCCCCAAATTAAAAAAACACACAATTCCATTAAAAAATGGAAAGATGAGCAAACACTTCCTCAAACAAAGCATATAAACGACCAACAGATATAGAAAAAGGTATTCACTGTGACCATGAGGGAAATGTAAATCAAAACGGCAATGAGGTAACACCTCTAACCAGTCAGGATGGCCAATATCAAAGACACTGAAAAAAAAAACCAGAATGAACAAACAAACAAAAGATAGTGTTGGTGGGGATTTAATTCAAAAGAACCCCTCGTAGAAATATCTGGTTCAGACTCTATGAAAACTGTACAGAGAACTAAGAATAGAGCTTCCAAATGTTCCAGAAATTCTATGGAGCTAACCCAAGAGCACCAAACCATTAATTCAGGCCTGGGAGACAGGTCAAAGGACAGGAGCACATGACCTGCCCCTCTGAGGCCAGGCTGGAGCTCCAGCACCACATGGCACCCCAAGCACAGCCTCAAGAAGGCCCTCAGCACCACCAGATGTGCTCCGAACCAAACCAGCAAAAAATAATAATTCAAAAGAATATATGCATATCTACGATCATTGCAGCACTATTATATGCCAAAATCTGGGAGCCACACAACACAAATACCCAGTGGTAGAGAAGCAGGTGAGGAAATTGTAAAGTATACAATAGATATTACTCAACTCTAATTAAAGATGAAAACTTTTCTTTTGCTACTATATAGGTGGAATTAGAGGATGTCATGTCAAATGAAATCATTAAATGAAAACCATGTCAAGTGATAGTCGTCCTAAGTCAGAGGGAGGGTTAGATACCGCAAGTCTCACTAATATGTGGCCTATAAAGAAAAGCAATGGCAATGTCCAGGGAAAAGAAACACTTGGACTTTGATTATCCGACTGAAGTCACCAAACTGGGGAGGTGGTAGGGTGGAAAGGAGAGCAGAGAAGTGGCACAAAGAGACACGGGACATTGTGGAGGGTCGTCAGTATTTTGGTGGTGGTGGAGGTGAAGAACCTTTATACACCCAAAATCATAACATTACTGCAGCCATGTTACCCAACAACAATCAGAAGAAAGAAAAGAAGGATAGCTGGGTTGAGTATGTAGCTCGGCAGCAGACCACGTACCTTACCATGGAAGGCTTGATCCCTGGCATGGCAGAACACCAAGCCATGAAGTGGAATTAAGATGGACGACTTACACCTCACAGAGGATGGATTTATTTACCAAGCCCATCTCTTTAGGAAACTGGGATATCTCTGCCCATATTTAAAAATAGGATTAAAAAATTAATCAAGAATGGTATTATTAATAATTAAGCCCAATAGTTTTAGACTAAAAAGGTAAAAAGGTAAAGGCCCTCCCGTTGATCGTCGATTTGCTCGAGCGGGTCCAGTAACGTCTCCATTGGAGACTTTGTTGTTACTGTGTCTGGCATATCGAATACTCTCGGTAGCTTGCCGGGCTCTCCGAGAGGGGCTGAGGAATCGAACTCGGGTCGGCCATGTTGGCCGCTTGTAAGGCGAACGCCCTACCCGCTGTGCTATCGCTCCAGCCCAGTTTTAGACTACCATAGAAAAATACTTAGATTAACCATTATCTTGATTATGATTGATACAAATTATTATAGAATTATTATCTCAAAAAAAGCCAGTTTGGGCAGCATAGTGGCTTCAGAGCTCCACTGGCATTTAGCAGAAGGTCGTCCCTCCTGCCCAGAGAGGGGCCTGATCTTCTTGGGGCTGGAAGAGGCCCCAGGAGTGAAGCCAGTGCCCACTGGAGGATCCCACCTGAATGGCTCTCAGATTCCCACCAGATGTGCAAAAGGCCCCCAGGGAGTGTGGGGTGACTTTGAGAAAGACCAAAAGATGGAAATGCTTGCTCAGTTGAACTAAAAGCTTAAGGATATGAGTCCTTCAAAAGCCAGATGTGTGCTGGCGAGGGTCCCTGGTGAGAAACAGTTCTTTCCCTTGGGGACAGCTGTATGCCCTGGCTTCAGCTCTGCTTCCACTGGCTCCTCTGACGTGCCATATGTACAGTGACTACAGGGTCGTTGAAAGTCTTGACTTTAGCAATCTAAGGCAACACTTTAACTCCAGAAAACCTAGCTAAGTCAAGCCCTGTTCCTTGCAGTAATCACAACACCTGGGTTGGGCAGCCTGAGCAAAGACTGAGATACCTCAGAGTTAGGGCTACAGATAGTAGAGGAAGAACTTGTCTTGGGGACAGAGAAGGAAGAAAAACTCTTCTCAGAAACGGTCACGGTCATGGTCCTCCCGTAGTTCATCGATTTGCTCGAGCGGGCCCAGTAACGTCTCCATCGTGAGACTTCTTGTTACTGTGTTTGGCAATACGTCACGGGGAGCTTGCCAGGCTCTGCCGTGCGGGCGAGATACTCTCAGTACCTTGCCGGGCTCTCCAAGAGGAGCGGAGGAATCGAACTCGGGTCGGCCATGTTGGCTGCGTGCAAGGCAAACGCCCTACCGCTGTGCTATCGCTCCAGCCCTTCTCAGAAACATCCAAAGAAAATTTTTTAACCTAAGCTAAGAATGCATCTACATTTATTGTTCCCCTTATTTCTCCTAATTTTTCTTCCAGGTTAACATTTTTCAAAGATTCCATCCCCAAGACACGGCTACCTACTCTCACCACTCCTATTCAACATAGTATTGGAAGTTCTTGCCATAGCAGTTAGGCAAAAAAAAAAAAAGATATCAAGGGCATCCAGACAGGAAAGGAAGAGGTCAAGCTATCACTATTTGCAGATGACATGATATTAAGAAAATCCTAAAGACTCTACAAAAAAAGCTACTAGAAACAATAGGCTTGTATGTAAAGTGGCAGGCTACAAAACAAAAACACTTAAAAGTTCGCTGTCCTACATACAAATAATGAAAGAGAAGAAAGAAATATTTTTTAAAATCCTGTTCACAGTAGTGTCTCAGAAAATCAAACCTTGGAATCTGCTTAACTAAAGAGGCGAAGGACCTATAAAAAGAAAATTCCAAAACTACTTGAAGTAAAGGTAAAGGCCCTCCCGTTGATCGTCGATTTGCTCCAGCGGGCCCAGTAACGTCTCCATTGGAGACTTTGTTGTTACTGTGTCTGGCATATCGAATACTCTCGGTAGCTTGCCGGGCTCTCCGAGAGGGGCGGAGGAATCGAACTCGGGTCAGCCATGTTGGCCGCTTGTAAGGCAAACACCCTACCCGCTGTGCTCAAGAAATAAAAGAGAACACTAGGAAATGGAGACACATCCCATGCTCATGGATCAGGAGGATTAACATCGTCAAAATGGCAATAATCCCCAAAGCATTATGCAAATTTAATGCGGTGCCTATAAGGATACCCAAGACATTCTTCAAAAAAATAGACAAAACACTCCTAAAAGTCATATGGAACAATAAACCCCCACAAATAGCTAAAGCAATGCTTTGGGTGGCATCACCTTCCCCAATTTCAAACTGTACAACAAAGCAGTAGCAATTAAAACAACATGGTGTTGGGATAGAAACAGACCCACAGACCAATGGAATATAGTTGAATATTCTGTCACAGACTCTCAAATATATAATCACTTAATCTTTGATAAAGGAGCAAGAAATGTGAAGTGGAACAAGGGAAACCTCTTCAACAAGTGGTGCTGGGAAAACTGGACAGCTACCTGCAAAGAGATGAACCTTGACCTCTGTCTAACGCCAGGCAAAAAAGTCAGATCAAAGTGGAATAACCTCAATATTACACCTGAATTCATAAGGTATATGGAAGAAAATGTAGGCAGAACTCTCCGTGACATTAAAGCTAAAGGCATCTTTAAGGATGAAATACCACTGACCAAGTAAGTGGAAACAAACATAAACAAATCGAACTACATTAAACTAAGAAGCTTCTGCAACTCAAAAGAAACAATGACCAAAATACAGAGAAAGCCCATGGAATGAGAAAGATTGTTTACCCAATATCCATCAGATAAGGAATATCCAGGATATACAAGTCCTTAGTAGAATTGTACAAGAAAAAAACCTTCAACCCATCAAAAAATGGGGAGAAGAAATGAACAGAAACTCTCAAAAAAGAAATACAAATGGCCAAAAGGCACACGAAAAAATACTCTACATCATTAATCATCAGGGAGATTCAAATCAAAACAGCAATGAGTTATCATCTCACTCCACAGAGACTGGCACACATCAGAAAGAACAAGAACAACCAGTGCTGGCACGGATGTGGGGAGAAAGGGACTCTCTTTCATTGTTGGTAGGAATGCTGACTGGTCCAGCCTTTCTGAAAAACAATATGGGCATTCCTTAAAAAACTAGAAACTGAGCTTCCACATGACCCTGCAATACGACTTCTGAGACTACATCCAAGGGTGCAAAAAAAACACAGTAGAAATGACATCTGCACCTGTGTGTTCATTGCAGCACTGTTCACAAGAGACAGAATAGAAACAATCCGAGTGCCCAAGAACAGACGACTGAATAAAGAAACTCTGGGACATCTACACAATGGAATGCAGCTATTAGGAAAGATGAAGTCATGAAACTTGCTCATAAGTGGATGGACATGGAGAGAATCATACTACGTGAAATGAGTCAGAAAGAGAGGAACAGACATAGAATGACTGCACTCATTTGTGGAATATAAAATAACATAATATGAGATTAACACCCTAGAACAGTAGAGACAAGGACAAGGAAGATTGCTCCATGGTTGGAAGCCTGCCTCATGAGCTGGGGGAGAAGGCAGCTGGAATAGAGAAAGGATCGCTAAGTCAATGATAGTTGAAGGAATCGTTCGGGATGGGAGATGTGTGCTGAAAGTAGATAAAGCACGAAATGCAATAACCTCTCATTATCTGTATTGCAAACCATAATGACCAAAAGTAGAGAGTATGAGGGAAATTGTCTTCCATAGAGGCAGGGGGAGGGGTGTGAGTGAGGGAGGGGAGATACTGGGGACACTGGAAAATGTGCACTAGTGGAGGGATGGGCATTCGATCATTGTATGACTGAAACTCAAACATGAACGCTTTGTAACTGTATTTCACAGTGATTCATTTAAAAAACGCACACACACAAAAAAAAACCCAAAGACTCCATCCCTGCTTCCATAGCCTGAACAAACCCACCCCTCCCATTGAAAGTCTGAATCCACAATGTTAATCTCCACAGCAACCAGTGGGATTGTGGCCATTATAGGATTACTTGGTGCTATTAAGTGTCTCTGGGTCAAAGTTCCCTGTCAATACCTGTATCTCTACCAGGGCACAAGTCTGTTCAGTATCCTGCTTAGAGATCCATGTTTGTGATCGCTTTATGGCTGATATAGAAGGGTGATGTGAAATGAACTGAACAGCACACAGAATGGGGACATTCGAGTTGGGGCAGCACAAGTCAGAGGCAAGGTGATGGCCCATCTTTCCAAAGGAGGTAGTGTAGGACTAGACAGGAAACAATGCAAGCCCTGAGCACAGAATCCAAACCTTGAGAAGGGCAAGGTGAAGGTTACATTGAATGGTTCTCATAGTATCAGTTTCCATTTTCCCAGTTTTGACCTCACAACCACAGAAGATCAAGAAGAGAGGGCAAATACACAAACAAAAGTCCCAGCTCAACAACTCAAGCATCTTTCTCTTCCACTTTCTATTCCTGCCACTTAAAGGCAAGGTCAATAGTACGAGCATTATCCCTTAAGGACATGAAAGTAACATGACTCATGGAAAATACACATTGCTCAATGTCAAAACTAACCAATGCCATGCAAGCAGATGGCAAGCAGGCTGAATATTAAATCATGTAAATTAGAGGCACACACCACCATTCTCTTTAACCCTTAACTAGCCAGGGTACCAGTTTTACCACAACAAAAAGAAATTCCATTACTTCTAGGAGGAAACTGGAGCCTTGTGGAAGCCCCAGGCATGGAGATACACACCGAGTAATACACATCCGTCATCTGGAGGAGGTTTTTGGTACTTCCATTCTCGTGCATCTCGATAGCTTCTCGACCCCATTCTTGAGAGCGAGGGTTCTTGGGATATTCAGCATATGGGGACATTTGGAAATCCCCACTTTTGAAGATAAGTTTGCTTATGTCATTTTTATTCTTTCTATAAGTTAAAACAAAATTTTTTACAAGTGATGAATTTTGTTCCTGTGAAATTCAAAATTACTTGTGAGTTTCCAAATAAAATGAGGCCAAAAGTCACTGCTATATTCTTGGTAGCCACACATTGAGGGCTGTAATTGTTATTCTTGCTATTTACTTAAAACCAAAGAAAATACAGCTAGGTGAATAAATAGATGCAAAAGATCTTCCAGCTTCTGCCAAGGACAGGAATACCAGGACTCCGTGAGGGAAGAGATAATGGCCAGGGACCAAGAGTCATAAATTCACGAACACTGGAGCCAGAGACACCCAAAGTTCCCACTTTACACTTTTACTCTTCACAGAATTTACATGGAAGCTTGTCGGCTTTGCCTGGCCTTACTAAACAGGATCTCTGGAATGAGCAACTCTGGCTTGGAGCAGATTAAATGTTTCCTGGTCACATTTTGTTCCTCACAGAGGTGGGACTAGAATTGCAGTCTCTGCACTCTCTGGCCAGTGCTCTTCTACCACAGGCAGCAGCTTCCCAAGCCATCAATAGATGCTTAGTTGGCAAAACCAACCAACACTCCATTCCTTTCTATTTACTTACGAACCTATATATATTCTCATTTCAGTGGGCCAGGGGAAATCTAGAACTTCTTTGCTATTTGTGAGATTTCATTGACTGTGAATTGTTAGAATATGTGTTCTTCGCCTATCTAATGGACCAGAGAGCAGACAATTTAAATTGCATTTGCCCTGGGGAAGATTATGGAAAACTTCTTCCTTATGCTCACATTTCTATCAACTAAAATTTGTGGTCAGACATAAAATGACTCACTATTATAAAACCGCCTGTAATTAGGTGTTGCCCCTTCTTGGGAGTTGTTAATAGCCTTCCATTGTGTGCTCAATGGGGAGTGGGCATATGTCTCACACAGTGACTAACATCCATAGTGACCTTCCCTCCCCATGACCAACAGCCACCAATATGGCATTCTGACAGGCTCCTAGACACGCAGCAAATAGGCTTATGTCCCCTTGACATAAGGTTTTCTCTCTCTAGTTCCAACTCACATACCCAGAATTTTATTTCTATTCACACAATTGACCTTTGATGATTTGACAGCAATTTCATAAAAGACAGGCGGTGATCCACCCACAAAAGTGCCACTTTGGGACATGTGTTGCAGTGATGCTTAGTGGTGCCTTGGTCCACAACCATGACGTACACATGACAGTGGTCCCAGCAAACTAAACCATGTAGCATCAGTGGTAGGAAGTATTCCAGGATGTCTGCCTAGTATTAAATCACCTACTGGCTAATTTCTCAGAAAACATCCTGGAGTGATTCATCACTATTTTGAGCTAGCAGCAATAAATTCCCACAGATTCAACCGCAAACTTCTACCTTTCTCTTGTCCTCAGGAGTAAGTTCTCTGAGGCACCCCTGTGTACAAAATAAAATTAAATTTTTTTCCTTTTAATCTGTTAAATTATTAGATTAGACAAAATAACATAGTAGGATAGAAGGAAAATCTTTCCCTCTCCTACACAGACAAACTCTGTGCCAGGAGGCCTATATTCCTGACTGTGCATTTAGGGCATATTACTCTCAGCAGCCTGACTATAATCAGAAGATGTTGTAAAATGCCCTTTATGTCAATGGTTAAAAAGATAACTGCAACTCTGGTACATTCCATCCACTTGTTATGCCCAGACAAGTCCTGTCATTTATGGTCATCTATTTTTTTTAGATTTTTTATTTTATTGAATCACTGTGAGACAGAGCATTACAAAGCTGTTCATGATTGGGTCTCAGTCATACAATGTTCTAACATCCATCCCTCCATCAGCATTTATGGCCATCTAAATCAAAGATCATAACTTTTCCTTATCTAAATAAAGGGGCTGGCATAACAGGACTGCAGTTAAGGGGATTGCCTTGCATGTGGCTGACCCAAAATCTATCCCGGCACCACATATGGTCCACTGAGCCCTGCCAGGAGTGATCCCTGAACACAGAGCCAGGAGTAAGCCCTCAGAATACCAGACTGGAGAAGAGGGAGCAATTACTTCTCCATCTTTTCCAGTAGAAACTCCATTCCGCCTCTTCCAGGAAGGCTGGAGCCAAGTATCTGTTCACCCCACTGTTTTGGTGCCAGCTACCAGAAGCTGCTGAAATGTCCCAGGTAGCCACTCTCATCTTTGTTGCTCTTAACCTGTTCACTGAAAGTGCTCAAGTCAAAGTTTTTCTAGTGTATTCAGAGCTGTGCAACCATCAGTCTGTAACCTCCAACTCCCCAAACAATCCTACCCAGAGAGTAGACCCAGGTCCTTGTACAGTTCAGGCAAAATAAAAAAAAGAGTTCATATGAAGCCCGTGACTCACCGGCAACAGGTCAGGATCAAGGCGATGCCCAGGATCAGCAGAAGGCCCCCTCCTGCTGCTGCAATCACCACAGTGATGAGCTGATAGGCTACAGGCGTTGGAAAGGGGAAAGTGACTATGTGAGTGGTAACGAATGGACAACTGGACACACGGGAACGGAACCCTTCCTCACCCCACAGCTCCCAGTCAGCTGACCTGGTGCTCCAGCCTCATATAAGCCCTAACCATGGGCTGCCTTCTCTGGGGAATCAAATGCTCCTTAAAGCATTGTTGCTACCCACCATGAAGAGGCACCTCTTCCGAGAGGCCCATCTGGAATAAACATATGGCCAATGCAGACTAGGTCAGATTTCAGAGGTCTTGGCTGATTTCAATAACTGACCACTTGGGCTACTGTTCATTCTCTCCTGAGCTTTACACATCAACTCTCAATGACTTGAATTCATCACTGAAGAGTGTAGGCAACTCTTGGTTCCCACCCTTGACTCAACAAAAGCAGAACCCCGGACCCTACCCAAGACTGACCTGTGTGGCCCCTGAAATACTTCCTGTATCATTTCCAGGTATTGTAAATAATGAACTTTAATCTTTCCCCTAGTTTCTTGCTTGTTAGTACTGAGTGGCTTTCACTATATAAGGGATGTTTTCTACTGATGAATCTGTTCAGTGTATCTTCTAATAGTATGTCCTACTCACATTTTTCCCCATCACTTAATAAGGGTACCTTTTATTATGTGTAAATCATACATAATACAGTACAAGTCTGTCTGTGTTACCTACCGTAAACTTATCTTTTAAAAATAACTGAAAGTAGACTATAGACCAAACATGATTGCCACTCAATGCCTCTTTTGCAAACCACAACACCCAAAAGGAGAGAGAGAACAAAAGAGAATGCTCTGCCACAAAGGCAGGGTGGGATGGGGGGGGGATGCGGGTGGGAGGGATACTGGGACCTGTGGTGGTAGAAAATGGGCACTGGTGGAGGGATGGGTATTTGATCATTGTATAAATGAAACTCAAGCACAAAAATTTATAAGTCTACAACTGTACCTCATGGTGTTTCACTAATAAAATTTTTTAAAAAAACAATGGGAAAAAACAGTCTTTTGTAACTACTTCACATGCTTTGGTACTACTTTCAAATATTTTCTTTAATTTATTGAATAGACTAAGAATTTATGACTTGGTTCCTTATAGGTTATTCATCAAATAAAAAAAAGCCACCAACTTAAGTTAGACTGCTACAAGAAATATAACTGGTCAGTCAAGTATAGACTGAGGATTGCTGCGTGACGCCCCGTGGCATCTCCAGCACATACAATGAACTACCAGCTGTGCCAGGCACCGGTAGGTAAGCACAGGTTATACTGCGGGGAAGCTCCTCAAGACGCCTCTGGGAGCCCCCAATCCCACAGTGACTTGGCATATGGATTATCTGAGCTGAGGCCAACAAAGCCCCGAAAGCTCAGGGTAAACTTGGGCCTCCCCCTTACTGGCCAAGAAAAATAGGAACTGGAGATTTTATGAAAATAAAATGAACACCCAAATTAGGATTATTACTAGAAATGCCTCCCAGTCAGAAACTTAACTACATAGCACTGCACATAGCTGATCAGGGAACATGTACACTTCAGGCTATGAGGTCACCCTCTCCTCATCATGCCGGGCCCTCTCCTTGTTCCTTGAAGCCCAGGCCGTCAGCCCATCTTTGATCAGGATATATACCCCAACTTGCCCCACTGGCTGTGGGATCTCACTTCTCTGTAGAGCCCCCACATATATGTAATTAAATATGTTTTCTTTTTCGTCATACAAGTCTGTCTGTTAATTTGATTATTCAACTAGTTTGCAAAGAACCAAGAAGAATAGAGAAAAGTTTTCTCCTCCTTATAATATGTAATATTAAAATTTTACTTGAGTGGTTGGAGCAATAGCACAGCGGGTAGGGCGTTCGCCTTACACGCGGCCAACATGGCCATGGCCGACCCGAGTTCGATTCCTCCGCCCCTCTCGGAGAGCCCGGCAAGCTACCGAGAGTATTCGATATGCCAGACACAGTAACAACAAAGTCTCCAATGGAGACATTACTGGGCCCGCTCGAGCAAATCGACGATCAACGGGAGGGCCTTTACCCTTTACCTTGAGTGGTTTTGATGCCTGCATATTTGGGAAAAATCATATTTTAATAGTCTATTAAACATTCAGATATATTTTTTGCTATGGAGATTGAATTTAAATTATATCCTCAGGTTGAGAAGTGCAGGATGATTAAAAGGGCCAATAAAAGGATTTTTGAGATTGAGTGAAGTTGGGAACCACTTCTCTATATTTCCAGATAAAGTCAAGAAATGTACGAGAGGACAGTGAGCACTGTGAGATAAGAGCAGATACAGGTTCTATAACCATTTACCTAACCTTATTTAAATAAACAGCACAGAAGCCAATTTATTATTAAAAAAAAAAAAGATCAGTAGTAAGGAAACCAACAAAGCCACCCAAGGAAAGTGGTCACATGCCCCTCACCTCCTGTCTTCAAATTCCACTTTCAACAGAAGTGAAGACAGAGGACAACAGCTCTTGACCCTTTTGTCCTCTGTCCACACCCCTGCCAACTCCTGACCGCATCCTCATAGTAGTCGCCAATAGCTCATCTTCCCACACCCCACCTGTCTTGCCCACTCATTTCGAAAGCAAATCTGATGGTGCCATTTCCCTACTTTGAAGAGACATTCCAGTAACTCCCTCTGTTCCTTACCCAAGACCAAAGTCTTACTCCTTCTTAACCCACCACCAAGTCAAATGTTCTCGGTTCCATAAAACCACAAGTACTAACTTCAAAACTAAATGACCCCTGCCAGACGCTGTGGTCAGGGCAGTTTCTCTTTTGAAGGAGACTGAGCCAGTATAGACCAGTGTTTCCTGAACTACCTATGGTCAAGGACCCCTTTTCCTTGGTGCTTTTGAATATTACATTGATTTATTTATTTGGGTTTGGGGACCATACCCCACTGTGCTCAAAGCTTACTCCTGGCTCTGCACTCAGAAATCAATTCTGGCAGACTTGGAGGACCCTATAGGGTGCTGGAGATTGTACTTGGTTCAGCTGCATACAAGAAAAATGCCCAACCCACTGCATTATTGCTCAGGCCCCGGAATACTCCTTTTAAATAAAGAAATCCTTAGTTTCTCTTCGACAATGATTGACATTTCCACAATTTATCTCAAACAAGGGCTCTATCTTTTCTTTGTTTTCCTTGTGGTTTTAGCATGCATTGAGATAGCTGTCATTACTGTTGGCATTTCTTAGTTAGCAATAAGGAACAAAGGGAAACGTGTAGGGTGAGATTAGCAATAGTTCTAATCTCTAATCATTAAAAAATGGTTCCAGATAAAAATTCCAAGTGGACCCAAAATACATAGAAGATAATTCTCTTCTAGAAGATAAGCCTGCTCTTCCCCACCCTCTTTAAAAGAATCTATAAAGGTATTTCACCAGTCTGGGCAGCCTACAGACAGATACCACTTGCTCCAGTTTCCCTGCCCTTCCTTTTCTCTAATAACACTTCTACTGGGTATAGACTCAGGATATTCAGTAAATTCTACTATATTTAGACTGAATTTAGTGTTCAGTCCTCTGCTTTCAGTCCTGACTGCTTGAGGACAAAAACTGAGCAGGCTGGAAGGGTTTAACTGCACCAACTAACTCTGGGTCTTCACCTTTCCCAGAAGCAGTGATTGTTCCTGTTTGTGTGCTTGGTTCGGGCTGGAGCAATAGCACAGCGGGTAGGGCGTTTGCCTTGCAAGTGGCCAACATGGCCAACCTGAGTTCGATTCCTCCGCCCCTCTTGGAGAGCCCGGCAAGCTACCGAGAGTATCTCGCCTGCATGGCAAAGCCTGGCAAGCTACCCATGACATATTCGATATGCCAAACACATTAACAATTGTCACAGTGGAGACGTTACTGGGCCTGCTCAAGCAAATCTATGAACAACGAGAGGACAGTGACAGTGACAGTGTGTGCTTGGCTGAATGGAAAATACTGCACTAGATCCATTCTGGAAACTAGTTCCCCCCACCCCACTTGTCTGCTCCACCACCCACAGAGGAGGAAACAAATGATCGAAACTGGACCTGAAGCACTTTGGAGGGTCTAGCAGGGGGGCTCAGCTACTCAAACGCCTCGGCCAGCCGAGAAGGGTGTCGTCTGTGACAAAACACAAAGTCTTGGCAGCCAGAACAGCTGAATCAACCCTGAAGATCACTGAGGTGGCAGATGCCCTGGGCATGTCACTCACGTCCACCTATATCCAAACTGGATCTCTTGTTTCCTTCCCAGGACCCCAGCTAGGAGAGAGAGAGCCTTCTCTTTCAGAATCCTGAGCCATTCTGCCATCAAGTTCACCTGCAGTAAGACAGGTGATGGGCTACCATTGAGTTCTCGGGAAGTAATAAAACCAAGGTGCAGTTCATAGACATTACTGCCACTAGCCTTAAGTCTTCCAAAGCATTAAGGCAGGAACCACTCTGTGGACACAGGAGCCAAGGCTGGTAAAGCTGATGGTGCCAGCACCAGCACAGAGGTAGTGGGACCTGAGAGAAGCTTCGGGAGGATCATAAGGACATGACAGTGGACAACCGAAAGTCCAAAACTTTTCCTTTGACAATGCCATAGCAACAGACTCTGAGAGCTGCAAGTGGGCAGTTTGGAAGAAAAGCTTATAAAACCAACTTTTCAAGAGCAAGCATGGTGCTTCCCAATTCTGGGGCACCACATCTCAACTTGGGAAGTGCAATTCCTCTTTTACATTATGGGGAAAATAAAAGGAAGCGCTACCCCCTAGGGGAAAACTTGTGCATTTTCTTGAATGCAGTATTCTCTCATAACTTATAATCTTTACACCAAACTGCTTTGCTTCACTATTTGTCTCCTTACGAAATGACTTGCTTTGAGACAAGGAGATGGACTGAAGAGGAACCGGGCAGAGGTGGGGGCTGACAGTCCTCAGGAGAGAGCAACCCACTCTCCAGACGAAGCTCCAAGGCTCCCCCCAGTTGGGTGGCTAGGCTGACCGCCACACTGTGCAGATCAAGTGGGACTCCGTGCAATTGGATGACTGCTGAGTGGGGCAGATGGGATGCAAGTGCCCATGGCATACCGGTGCTCCTGCAGACTTTCTTGGTGCTTACCTGCCCAGGCATTGCCTGGCAGAGGAGAGGGTAGAAAAGACTTCAGCATATACTGCCCTCTAGAGGCTACTGTCTCTCTTCCGATTCACTTTTTAAAAGTCATCTGTGTTATGCGAGGGGAAAAGGGAGCTCAGAGAGAGAAAGGAGCACCAAATAAAGGGTGTTTGGAGGATCCTCCCAGGAGGAGAGATGCATGTTGAAAGTAGACTATGGACTGAGCATGATTGCCACTCAATACCTCTTTTGCAAACCACAACACCCAAAAGGAGAGAGAGAACAAAGGGGAATGTCCTGCCACAGAGGCAGGGTGGGATGGACGGGATGGGAGGGATACTGGGATCCGTGGTGGTGGGAAATGGGCACTGGTGGAGGGAATGGGCATTTGATCATTGTATAATTGAAATCCAAGCACAAAATTTGTAAGTCTACAACTGTACCTCATGGTGTCTCACTGATAAAAAATAAAAAATAATAAAAAAGTCATCTGTGTTGCAGGCAGAAAGATATGACAGGCCTGGTAATATGTACTGGGAAACACTGTATAGAACCTAAATCAGCCCAAGACATGAAGGCCCCTGAGAGGAAGGTCTTTCCTGAGGAGGTTTCCACGCTGAGCATGGCTGGACCTCTTGGGAGAGAATCCACCACTGAAACAAAGGCCACATTAAGAATATCAACAACTCCAATGGACTTTGGGGGCAGTTTGGGAAACTTCCTATAAACTAAGTTTGCACAGTAAAGGAAACAAATTTTTTTTTGATGTGTGAACTTTCTTACTTTCCCTATTCTGGGGAAATGGGCTGTACATCCCTACTTGGGATATGTACTTTGCTACTCTCATTTGGGAGGAAAAAATCCACATTTTCTCTTAGGCATGTTTCTCTTCCCCTCCCTTTATTTCCCAAACAAACTTGTTTCACTCTGAAATTCTTTTCTGCGAGAGAAGGTGGTGGAGCTGGAAAGCCGGATAAGATTGAGAACTTTGCTTTCCTTCCTGCAAAGAGCCATTCCTCAATCCAGGAATTCCCTGGCTCCCAGAAACTGTCAGGGATCGTTTCCCATGGCCAGGTGGCCTGACAACTGCCTGGTGGGGAAGCAGAGTCAGGTCTGGGCTGTGCAGGGGCCAGTTGGTCCGAGCAGAATTGCTAGGATCTAGGCTACTGACACCCAACGCAAAGACAGAGGGAGCAGTGATGCAGTGATGGGAGGGAGGCCCCGCATAGGCAGGGACACACGGCCTCGCGGGGAGAGGACTAGGGAGAAGGGCTTGTCCCACCTTCATCCTTTTGAAGGGTTTTCTCTATAGGAAACAGGGAGAAAAATATGGACACAACCAGAACAGAAAACAGAAACTTCTAGAAAGTTTCTACTAAGCCAGAATCTAGTAGGAGTCGAACTGCTGCCAGGAGCGCAGGTGTGCAGGGATCGAAGACCGTACACTCATCTGGGAACAGCTGGGCTGGAATGGCACGTGCCCCAGGAGGTCTGCACGGAGAAGCCGAGTTTCTCGCCTGCAAGTCACTCAACCTGTACCCCAGCCCCAGAAGGCGCTGCTGTGGCTGGCGGCAGGGGAGGGACAGGGGTGGGTGCGCAGGGCCCTGCTATGAGGCACAAAACATGGATGGCCGGGCAGGGAGGATGCAAAGGGCTGAAGCACATGCTGGCATGCAGGAAGTCCATGCCTAGATACTATGGTGCACCGGGGGGGGGGGGGGGGGGGGGGTGTGCACACACACACACACACACACACTGGGCTGAGCATTGCTGGGGAGTCCCCCCATGCCCCAAAGAAAAGCAGTGACAGCAGCCACTGCAGGGAAAGTCCTGGGGTCACGAGGGCCTGACCCCACTGCGTGGGGAGTCCCAGAGGTCACGCATGAGGCCCTGTCCCCAGAAGTCAAGAGGGCCTGTGAAACAGTCAGGGGTGAAATTCAGGTGTCAGCAATCCCCACCCAACGCCCAGGCTGTGCTGGAGGTCAGAGAAAGGCAGCAGCAGCTTCTGTGATTATTTGAACAGTCTCTATTCGTTTTATACAGCACTGAAAGTGACATTCCCACATCGCTGGCTGAGTTGACCAGCAGCAAGAGGCTAGGAGCCAGGCACGAAGAAGGTGGCTGGACGCTGCCCTCTGCTGGACACGGGGAGCAGAGGCGGGAAAGGAGGCTCGAGGTGAAAGAAGCAGCCAGGCCGGATGCACGGGGAGGTGGAAACAGGACTTCGGACTCAGAGGGCTCTGCAGCTACCTTCTTCTCTTTGGGGGTTGTGGGAGCGAGGGGAATGGACATTTCTTCTCTGGGATGCCAACTCTGTTCAGTAAAGTGAAATCTATGTGTTTCTAGAAGTCTCTTAAGTATCCTCTCACTAGTCTGCCGCGAGGGATACAGAATTCCAAGTCATCCCCCCACTCTACACGAGCAGATTTCACCATGGAACCACTGCACCCTGACTTTGAGAAATATTGTCTCATTTTTAAAAAGTGTTGACGGGCTGGAATGATCCAGTGGGTGGGGCACCTGCCTTGCACGCGCCAACCCAGGTTCTTTCCCAGCACCTCATATGGTTCCCTTGAGCCTCACCAGGACTGATCCTTAAATGCAGAGGCAGGACTAGGCTCTGAGCACCTCCAGGTGTGCCCCCCAAACAAACAACAACAACCAAAAGTATAACACAACGGGCACGTCTTTGTAAGAAAAAAGGGGAGGAAGAGTGGACCCGGGAGCAGGGCCGGGGCTCAGTGGTGCAGTGTCCACTCCAAGTCAGACCCTGCCACCGAGCTCTGAGCGGGACCCTGAAGGCCCTGCCCGGCATCACTGAAGGGCGGTGCCCTGACCCCAGGCGAGCCACAGCCGGGGTGTGAGCACAGCGTGATGATCACTCTTACCCAAGAGCAGCGACAAGGAAAGGGAGGAGTGAAAAGGCTCCTTGCTGAGCTCAGGGGAGCTTCAGGGTCTCCCTGTTTCATCTCATGACTTTGTTTATGTGCAAAGGAAGACAACGCTGTCACTAGCAGACAATCCCACAGAGGTCACACGGAAAGCCACCGGGAAAGAGAAGCCGGGTCCTGCCACACCTCTGATTTGGTGGTCTCAGAACAGGCCCTGCCAGCACACCTCATGACAGTGAGGACTGAGTATCTTCACTCACTACCTCCGCTATGGCAGAATCGCCACCAACGGTTCTGTGTGTCTGACGTGGCAGGTATATGACGTGTGGGGGAAACGCTCTCCAGTGAAGCATGTGGCTTTTGTCAAAGAACTGAGTCAGAACCCAGGCCCCGGGCATCCCCACATGCCCTCTGGGGGTAAGGTCTCTCTGGAGTCTGTCTCCAGCCCTGAGCCCCAGCTATGACTGTACCAAAGCCTGGATCCCGTCTCTTTGACTAAACTAGGACCCCAATGCCCTGCATCTGCACTTCCTCCTACTGCTTTCCTGCTTCGTGTCCACTGCTCTGCAGGCCACGAAAGCACCCCGTCCAGCCCCCTGCCCGCCACTGTCCTGCAGTGTGGCCCTCACGCATGCAGCCACCCCAGCCCTCCGCCTCCTCCACTCCCTTCCTCTTCCCATCAGTCACCACCTTGCCCAGGGACCCAGGATGCCCCAGACCTCAGTTCAACTTATTTCCTCTTCCTTCTCCCTCCTGACCTGCGAACCAAAGTCACACAGCTACCAACGTCCTTCGTTCTGAGACCACCCAGGAAGTCCCTCCCTTTCCCGGAGCCATTTCCTCTGTCCCCACCACCCTCACCGCTGGTTCATTTGCTAACAACCCGCACTGGGGACCACTCAGAAATGGGATTGTTCTCTCCAAGGAGTGCATCTCCCCTGCCTCTTGCACTGGGGACACCACTCCTCATAGCTTCCCAGACTGCACAGTAGCTCAGAGGCTGGCTCAGCGGTGAGGGCAAGGGGAGGTGACCCAGTCCCCAGTCATGAGAACTGAGATTCACATTGGTGGTAGAGAATGGGCACTGGTGGAGGGATGGGTACTCGATTATTGTATGACTGAAACATAAACGCGAAAGTTTGTAAGTTTGTAACTGTACCTCATGGTGATTCATTTAAAAATAAAATAAATAAATAAATAAATAAAAGAACTGTAATTCAGAGGAGGGAGGCAGTGGACTTACGGTTCCCACAGTTGAGACCACCAAGGCCGAATGGGCAGCTGCAAGTAAAATCAGAAACAAAACAAGAATTGGTTTCAGATCTCACAGGTATGCACTTAAGTTAGTTCTAAATCAGGGTTCTACACCAAGCTGCCAAAAATAGACTATAGACCGAACACAGTGGCCACTCAATACCTCTATTTCAAACAATACCCAAAAGGAGAGAGGAAACAAAAGAGAATGCCCTGCCACAGAGGTGGGGGGTGGGGTGGGAGGAGGAGGGAGGGCTACTGAGATCATTGGTGGTGGAGAATGGGCAGTGGTGGAGGGATGGGTAACCGATCATTGTATGACTGAAACGCAAACACAAAAGCTTGCACGTATGTAACAGTACCTCACAGTGATTCACAAATAAATAAATAAATAAATCAGAGTTCTAATAAAAGCATGAGAATGAAATAGCTTACCTCAAACAGGTTTCATTTTCAAGCCTGTAGCCATCTTCACATGCTGAAAGAGGAAAGAAAAGGCCATGAAATCCAGGGATTTCTCTCCCTTTAATTAGCCAGGAGGACAGCTAGTCAAACACCAGCAGCCTCCTCCAAAGCCACAAGAAGACGTTAGAGCCCCATACTGCAAAGAGCGTTAGGATGTTCTGTAACCCAACTCCAACATATTGCTGCTCAACTCTGCATTTGTTTTAATTTTTTTAATTTACATTTTTTTAAAAATTTATTTTCTTTTCCTTCCCTTGGTGTTCGGGCCACAGCTGGTGATACTCAGGGAGCCCTACTTACTTCTAGCTTTCTGCCAAGAGCTCACTTCCGGTGGGGTTCAGAGAGCAGTGTGAGGTAGTGGAGGATCAAACCAGGGTTGGCATGTGTGATCCGTCCTTAACCCCTATACTATGTCCTCCCCGCCCCCAATTTCTTAGACTCTCAGTTTTCCATTTATATAGAATTATATCCATTATTATCATCACCACTGTAGCTTCTTGGAAAGGTTTTAAAATTAGACTTGCAGATGGCCAAGCGCAGTGTCCAGCAACAGTGACCAGCAAATGACTGCTGGTGACTAATTACTTTCCCACAAATGCAATCTTGGTGGAGATTCTGTGCCCCTGAGGTATCACCCTTGCAGATACCCACACAGAGATGGTCTCTTAAGTATGCCAACTTAACCCACAGCTGTCTGCCCCTCTGTGGAGGTGGGGTCTGTGCTGTGTTCCAGGCCATAGACCTGGTGGTGCCTCAGTGTTTGCAGACAACTGTTCACCTTTCACTGGGCACCGGGTTTTGGACACATCTAGCTGGGCAAGAGCAGCCTGTCCTGACCACAGCATCCTAGAAGAGCAGGGGAGGGGCAGTGGCCATCATTTCCCTATCGGGGCTTCCCAAATTTAGCAGATCGGACACATCCGACACTGATAAGCTGATAAAATGCTGCGGATTATCATACAAACTGGGATAGAAGCAGAGATACAAAATCACCCCCAGAGAAAAGCTAAGGCTACAAAGAAGGGTCCAGAGCTGATTCCTGGTCAACATGTGCTATGCACCTCACCGAAGCGCAGGGAGGAGCATCCCCCTCCCAGGACAGACAGCAAACAGGCCCCCGCAAGGCCAGGGTGGGAGCAGAGAGCCATCCCACGTGTGTCCCATCTGTCCAGGATTAATGATGCCAAGGAGACATGCTCAGTCTTACTCTTCTGCTCTGGGTGTGATGTTCCGACTCTCAGAACCTGAGGGTGGGTCTCCAATCCGACCCTGGAGTGTCTCTAGGACCCACTGCCTGAGGTCCCCACACACCGCCAGCTAAGCAACACAAGGGCCAGCTATCCCCAGCAGCCTGGGGCACCCACTGTGGTTGGGAGCATGGGAGCACTTCTGACAAGGACACCCTGGGGCCTGGAAACATGGGGGTTCTCCTGTTATTTGGGGGTCCTTGCCTCTTTCCAAATCTTCTTTCTCTCCTTGTATTGGTGTCCAGAAAGCCCAGTGCGTGAATGGGGGCTCCCTCCAGCAAACAGGAGGACCTTCTAGAATGACACTTGGGCTTTATTTCTGGCATCATTCAAGCCATCTCTAACCTGACTCACCTTCTGAATTCCATCTTATTTTGTACAAGACTTTTGTTTGCTTGCTTTGCAAGGAGGCAAAGCCAGGGGTCCCTCCTGGCAACTCTTGGCCAACCACGGGGGGTAGTTCCACGGAGAAACAGAGGGGGTGCCACTCAGAGCCTGCAGCGCCCCACCATGCCCAGGCCTCCGGAGACCTTGCAGCAGGGGATCCAGCCTGGTTGGCATGCAAGGAGAGCCCTGCTCTATGCCTCTGACCCTCTGCATGGATTTTTAAGTATTTCAAGTTTTTTTTTTTGCCACAGGTCAAAACCAACTATTTTTGACTGATTGAATGACATTTAGGGAAGGAGGACCAAGGTCCCTCTCCCAAATCCCGCTGAAAGCCCTGAGACCTGAGCAGGGCTGGCACTGACCGCACCTGTCCTGGGGCGACCACAGGGTCACTGAGCCAGGGAGCTGGGCCCTGTCAGTGTGGACCTGAGCTCTCCGATGACTCATCCCCAGCCACTTTGGCTGAGCTGGCAGGCTGATGTCACAGCGGCTGTTGTATTCTGAATATTCTTTCCTGGAAATGTTTTCACATCAAATCTACCCACCCAGCCTGCGTGAGCTGAGAGCGAACTGGCACCCCGTGGCCGCCATCCGGTAGACATCGCGTCCTGCTGTGTCTGCATGCTCGGTGAGCGTCCCTCGGCCCAGAAGGGATATGCTCCCTGAGGCACGGTTTAGTCACTGTCAGAGACAAGGGCCCCAGGACAGTTTCTCCTGGAGGGGAACCGCTGAGGGCCTTGCATCCAGCGCCTCACACCCCCACCTATGAGGGGACCGACTGCCTCGTGGAAGCCAAGCGACCTGGGGGCAGCTCGCCAGAAACCCCAGCTGGGCATCCCCTTGATGAAAAAGAACACGTACACGCTCAAGCCTTTAAACAAATAAGCATCAGGGCACTGGAGAGACAGAACAGGGGTGAAGTGCTTGCCCTGCAGTGGGCTGACTCCAGCTACCCTCCATCACAGAGGGTCTTCTAAACCCTAAGCAGTCCCAGGTAGGACACCTGAACACAAGCCAGGAGTAAGCCCTGAGCACTGCTCCCCCCAAAAAAAAATCAGGAGTAGAACCTTAAGACTCGAGTGTCCTCTTGCCAGGAAGTAAATCAGACCCCCTAATCTTGTCTTCTTGTGACTGGGCCCGTCATCCAACACTCCCCTGTTAAGCATAATCTAGACCCAAGTCTCACTCACAGGCTGGCAAGGGAGAGGGAGGTGGGGAGTGGTGCCCTCTCGGCTGCCTGCTGGGCAGCAGGAGGTCAAGATGTCCTTGGAAGGGCGTCTGCTCCCCATTTCCAGGAGCCTCTGTCACAGTGAACACCCGGGACTGGAGCAATAGTACAGTGGGTAGGGCTTTTGCCTGCACGCGGCCAGCCCAGGTTTGATCCCCGGCATCCCAGATGGTCCCCAGCTAGACAGTGGGTGAAGAATGGTCAAACAGGAGTAACCCTTGAGCATCGATGGGGGAGGCCTAAAAACAAAAGCAAACAACGTGAACCCACAGAAAAGACCTGCTGAATGAAGCACAGGAGGTGCGTGTGTGCAGAGAGCAATGCAGATTTCTCCTGGAGGGCGAAGTGGCAGAGATTCAGGAGGCCCGCACCTATGCACCTCAGTCTGATTTGTATGGGAACTGGCCACTGACTCCAGGTGTCCATAAGGAGACTCCTTTTCACTACTGGAGTCTAGCACAGACGGCCAGGAGATGTCACTGTTGCCCCATCAGAACCAGCCACCAGCACTGCAGTCCTAGGAGCTCTGGGATCCACAGGCTTGGAGGATGCAAATCTAATGGCTGGGGGATGGGGGGGGTGGAGGAAAGGGGGGAGTGAGGCCTTGGGGCCTTGGCAGTAAGGGGATGGGATGCCTGAGGCTGCGTCTGGGGCCTCCCTTGGTAAACATGAGGCTGCTGGTGTCGGTCTGTGCCACTGCATCTGGACAATCTCTGATGACCCTGGCTAAAGCTGGTCTCTAGAGGGACAGCTAGACAGTGGGTAAAGGATGGCCAAACATGATGGCCCCGCAGCATCTCATTGCAAACCATAATGCCCCAAAGCAGAAAGTAAGAATGAAGGTGCCTGCCACAGAGGCAGGAGGGGAATGGGGGAGGGATACTGGGGGCATTGGTGGTGGGAAATGTACTGGTGGAGGGATGAGTGTTGTTGGAACATTATATGACTGAAACCTCATCATGAGAGATTTGTAACCGCATATCTTTAGGGGATTCAATATATAACAACTAAAAAATAAAATTAAAATAAAGGGACAGCTATGAAATCACTGGCTCAGAAACAGGGAGGGGCTGAGATAGAGCTAAGTACAGGCTTTGCATGCATCCCTGATCACTGGGCACAGAGCTGGGGGTGGCTCTGAGCACTGCTAGGTTTGTCCCCAAAACCGAACCGAAATAAGAAGTGAAGGGGTATGGCTGATGCCAGCAGGAAGCCGAGGAGGCATGGCCTTCCGGGGGATACCACACATGGGACACCTCTCCCGGGCCCAAACACATGCCCACTGTGCCTTTCCACGCCTCTCCAGCCCCCAGCAATCAGCAGAGGACACAGCCACTCACGTGGGCGTAGGGCCCTGGCACTAAACCAGGAGAAGAGACAGAATTAGGAGGTATCATGCCGTCATATGAGAGCAACGATCTGGGCCAGTGCAGAGCCCCTGGGGAAGCTGTCAGGCACCGCTCTGATCTGGACTTTAGCCTCCCCTGAGGAGCCTGTCCTAGGCGGGAAAGTCCTGGCAGAAGCTAGGGACAGGCCACCTCTGTTCGTAGAGGAGCTGTCCTCAGGCGCCCGGATACCTGCCACCAGCAGGTGCTGATGGGGCAAGCTGCAGGCAGCTTTCCCAGAAGGTACTCATTCTTCTGGTGACCACAAACTGCAAGAATGATTTTCACATGCTGTGGGTGCACTGTGCCTGGCTGTGTGTCACTTTTTTTTCTTCTCTTGGCTTTTGGGCCATATCCAACTTCCGCCTGGCTTTGTGCTCAGGGGACCCTATGTGCTATCAGGGATAGCACAGGACTGTCTAGTGTAAGGCAAACACCTTGACTCCTGTCCTGTCTCTCTGGCCAGAACGGGCATTTCTTTCTTCTAAAGTAGCCAGCACTTTGGCACCGCCCTCTCTGCCTTCCTCTGATGCCGAGTGAGTCCCCAGAGTCAGCCTCCATACGTCAAGGACCCTTTAAAGCACCCAGACCCCAGGAACCTAGGTAAAATACCAGTGCAAATGCCAATGGCTTAGGAGGCCCCATCACAGATGTGGTCTTCCCCTGTGGGGGGGGGGAGGGTGGCGGTGGCTCCCAAGTGGGGCTCAGGGCCCCTGGGTCACTTCTGATGATACTCAGCCAACCAAGCTAGCAGGTCCGATGCTGGAACGGGACTAAGGTGCTGCTCAGGCTCTGCAGTGCAGGAACCCACCAGGACCACCCTGGAGGCACTCGACAGCCAATGAGGCCACACGCATGGGGCAGGGCCGGCAGCGGCTCCAGGGAGTGTGAGCCCCACCTCTCACCATGGCCTCCTTCATGTGAGACACCCCATGAAGCGCTGCCGACCTTTCCACAGAAGGAACCACGGCGAGCACAGTCACCTACCTGAGGCCACGCGACTGACTTAGGTCGCCTGAACTGCAGCTAAACACCTGGGCCTGATTCCAGGCTGATATTTCTATTTTTAAAGATTAGCAGACAGGGGGCTAGAGCGACAGCACAGTGGATAGGGCGTTTGCCTTGCACGCAGCTGACCCAGGTTCGATTCCCAGCATCCCATATGGTCTCCTGAGCACAGCCAGGGGTGATTCCTGAGTGCAGAACCAGGAGTAACCCCTGTGCATCACCGGGTGTGACCCAAAAAGCAAAAATAAATAAATAAATAAATAAATAAAAATAAAAGATTAGCAGACAACAGAATTCAAAATGAATTCCAGCATTCATTCTTCTAACTTCCACCAAAGGGAAAGAAGGAAAGACAAGGCAGAGAGGCCACAGCTCCTGCATTTGCTGTTTCTCCTTGCTGGGACAGGTGGGGCCGGCAGAGGTGGCACTGGAGACCGAGTGGCCTGCTGTGAGTGAGTGACAAGCCCACCCCTGTCTGGGAGGGCAGGGGGGCTGCGCCCAGACGTACCTCGGCAGGAGTGGTCCATCTTGTTGAACTGGAAGTAGCCCAGCTTGCATTGGCAGCGGGCGATGCCATCCAGGTCTGTGCACAGCGAGGTTTCGCGGTCACACTCCGGGGTCTTGCGCCTGCACAGGCTGCCCGCTGGAACCGAAAGACAGACGGTGATGTGATGGGTGATGCGGAGAACCCGCTCCCCCCAGTCCACGCTCAGACTCCCAGAGGCTCCAGAGCCAAGTCGGCCGGGCAGTGCCCTGCAGTTCCCAGCCCATACCATTGCACCCCCGCGCTGACTCAGTGTGAGCTCCCCACAGCCTGGCCCCACCGAGCACACCCCCACCACCCTGCCTGGGGGAAACACCCACTCAGAAGCCAAGGCAGCAACCCAGCTGAGTATACTGCGGGCTAGCTGGTGTCCTCAGGGGATCTGCAGGGGCGCGGGGTCCCCTGCTCTGGCTGGGGCATGTTTGCCGCCTGGGAAGAAGGGGGGAAAAGCCTGCTTCTGGAGGGCAGGGTGTCCCTGCAGGGCCGGGTCCCCACCACGTTCCCAGGGGCAGCCCTCCCACAGCCCCGAGAACCCCCACGCTGCAGTCAGAGCCCCTCCAAGGACGGCCGGCAGAGGCAGCAGCTCTGGACGGCCTTGGCTGCTCTCCTGGTGTCTGGCTTGGTGCGGCCCTGGGCGCAGGAGCCAGGCTCAGCTCACAGGGATGGCGAGAAATCTCTCACAGCAGGGGCACACTCAGGGACGAGGAGAAAGCTCTCACAGTGGGGGCACACGGCCCTCCCTGGGACTATAGCAGCAACGTGGAAGAGGTACCCAAGGGAGGGGCACAAAAACGCAGAACCAAGTGACTGAGAAGTCACCCTTACTTTGGTCTTGGTGTTTTCTTTTTGATTTGGGGTGGTTCTCAGGTCTTACTCCTGGCTCTGTGCTCAGGAGTCACTCCTGGTGGGGTTTGGGTGGCCATAAGTCGTCCAGGTACTGAACCCAGTTCTGCCATGTGCAAGGCAAGTGCCTTAACCCCTGGTCTATCTCTTGGGTCCTGGAAGTTACTTACTTACACCAGAGCATGGCGCCAAGCGAGATGGCTGCGGCTGCTTGCTGGGCCAGGAGGCGAGAGTAAGGAGCCCAGGGGAGGGAGCTACAGGCCAGGGGCACACTGGACAGACAGCCCTCCCTCGCCCCCCACCCCTTGCACCCTGCTGCCTCCAGGAAGACACCAGCTCCTTCAGAAACCAGGAGAAGCTCTTTTGGTGGAAGCTGCTTGATGTTGGAGGCACTCCCTGGTGCTCTGGGGCCATAAGGGCTGCGCCAGCCACGCCTGGAAGGGCCTGGGGTACAGAGATCAGACCTGTGCATGTAGGGCAGGCCCTCTACCACCCGACCCCCCGCCTGGACCCAGGTAGCATTCTTGACTCTGCAAAACTGGCCCTGCCAGGCAGGTGCTGGCGAGCTGAGCTGAGAGCAGGGCTGGGTGGTCCACACGGGAATCCCCAGTTCTGAGCATCTCAGCCAGGGAGGGGAGGGGAGCTGCTCCCAGGGAGGTAAGCTTAGGACACACCTGTACTTCCCTGCACTGAGTTTCCTGTCTTTATTGGGGGCTGTCGGCGTGCTAAATCAGAAGCTTATTTCTGTGTGCCACAGAACCACAGAATTTCCTTTGTTTATTGTGTAGCATTTGCAGTTCTGGGAGGGTGGGGAGGGGGCAGGGCAAAAGGGCCAGACCGACACTGCAAAGCTGGCACTGAAGAGGCACGAAAGTCCCGAACCCCTCATCGGAGGCTTCCTACGGCTTTTCGAGTCCTCAGCTCAGTGGAACGTGGTATCTCCAGGGCACAAGGCCGCCCCGGCTGCATTCGCTCACCGCGTCAGCAGCGGCCTCAGCTGCCTGGCCAGATTAGGTACTTTCTGAAAGCCAACGCCACATTGTCCTTCCATCCTGCCCTTTCCCCAGGACCCTCTGGGAGAAGTACGGGCCGCGCCCATGCCCCTCCCCACACCCTCCACAGAAGCAGGGCCCAGCCCCTGGCTCAGCTTGGCTCTCCTCCACACATGAAGACCGTTCCGTCAAACTCCAAGCGCTGGAGCCATGCAGAAACCCTGGCTGTGCGACTGTTCCAAATCCAAGGTTCCCAGGGTCTTTCCTGGGCATAACATCCGCCCCACGGACAATAAGAACTGAGGTCAGTAGAAGGCTGAGCGTCTCCGGGGGACCCAGGGCTGGAGTTCCTGAGACAGGGCCTGTGGGCCTTTGAAAAGCAAGGAAGGGGTATTTGGTGGGTCCACCGGGAACCGCCCTTCCAAGGGCACAGAGCTGCCTTGCCCCACCCTGCCCTACCATCAGTTTGTTGAAAAGACCCAGAGAGGCGAGCAGACCACAGACACATACCACCCCATCTGAAGGCACTGTACAACCTGGAAAGGTCTGACCCCGTTTTCATGAAGACTCGGACTGTCGCAGACTCCAAAACAGAGAAAAGAACAGGAGCAACATGCGGCACAGAGGACATTTCTGTACTTTCAGGATTCTGTGGGAGCCACACCTAGGTTTTAGGGGCGCTCATGTGTTACTGTGAGCTGAACCTAGGCAAGTGCCTTAACCCCTGTATTGTCTTTGCATACAATTGATGTTTTTTGTACTTTTGGATGTTTGTTTGATGTTTTGGTGTTTGGTGTTTTGTTTTGTTTTGGTTTGGTTTGGTTTGGTTTGGTTTGGTTTGGTTTGGTTTGGTTCAGTTTTGGGGCCACGCCTGGCAGTACTCAGGGCTTATTCCTGGCTCTGCATTCAAGGTCCTCTCCTTGCAGGGATTGGGGGGCCATACGGGAGACCAGGGATTGAACCCAGGTCAGCTGTGTGCAAGGCAAGCTGCTTACCCACTGTGCTATCTTCCAGCTCTTCAATGGGACTAATGCTGCTTGCAGGGCCTCGGAGGGGGCTCATTGTGGGGTACTTTCCTTGCATGTATACAGCCCTGAGGGGGACGAGGTACCACAAGGGAAAAAATTGTTCTAAAAAATATGACCAATGAAAGTGGGGGAATGGAGAGAGAGCACTTCAGGCAGCGGGCCTACCTTGCACCATGGCCGGCCCTCGCAGTCGAGACAGTCCCTGAGCCCTACAAGGAGTGAAACTTGAGCAGAAAGTCAGGAGGAAGCCCAGAGTACCACCATGCCTTGCCCAAAACAAAAGCCAAAGTGTCACCTTTGCAAGAAGCAAGACAGATAAGGATGCCCGTAAGCCACGGTCAGTTAGCTGGAAGGCGAGGGCAGAGAGCAGGGCCACCGCGAGCAGGCCCGGACACTGCCACGAGCAGGCCAAAGATCAGACTTGCATTCAGGCAGGGAATGCACTACTGGGGACCAACCAGTAACCGATGCAATCACATAGCCAAACTACCCCACCACCCTGCCCTCACACACAAAAAAATTCATATATAATCTCTGAGATTAAGAAGACTAAGAGACTTCCCATGGGGTGTAGCTACCAGAATGTGACAGCCCCTCCCTTTTGATTTGACTGGGTCGAGATGCAGCCTAAGGAATCCCTCATATGGACAAGGACCCAGATCCTTGGCAGATCCACCTTATTCCTCATTACCGCACCCAACGTACACTCCTGATGCCGGGTCTCCACCCTTTTCCATACGAGTAATGATAATGCCCATTTTCTTCGATATTTCTCGGCTGGGAACACCCATGTCCCCCTCATCAGTATGCACAGCTGTTCCTGAAAAACTCCTAAGTGTGTGTCTGCAGTGACGTGGCCTTAGCTTACTCGCGTGAGCACAGCTGAGAGCCAGTCCCACTCCTCTCAGAAGCTGGTCCTACGATCGGTGCCACTCAGATGTGCCTCCAGGCAGGAATCTTTCTTCCCAGTAAAGTCTCTCCTTCTTGTGGAGTTAAGTCTAATTTCTGGACAACTGAGGCATGATGGGAATCTAACAAAACAAACTCCTCAGGTGTCCAATGAGTTGGAATGCCCCCTTCCTCCCTCCATGGGGAGAACAAGCTGAGCCACTAGCAAGAGAAATAAAGTGAGCGATCACTTCAGAATCTGGCATCTTAAACTGAGGGGTGGGGGCATGCAGATGTACGATTGCAAACTGAGGTGCACAAATCTTAAAAATTTGAACATCTATAGAATTATATTTTACTGTGGAGGGGGATACCAGCAGTGCTCAGGCACTACTCATGACTTAGTGCTCAAGGATCCTCCCGGCAGCACTCAGAAACCATATGTGGTGTGGGAAATCAAACTGGGGTCGGCTGCAAGCAAGGTGACAATTTCCCCGCCTCTGCATATCTTTTTTTTTGGCTTTTGGGTCACATCTGGAGATATTCAGGGGTTACTCCTGGCTCTGCACCCAGGAATCACTCCTGGCAGTGCTCAGGAGACCACATGGATGACAGGAATTGAACCTGGGTCAGCCACATGCAAGGCAAGCGCCCTACCCTCAGAACTCTCTCTCTCTCTCTCTCTCTCTCTCTCTCTCTCTCTCTCTCTCTCTCTCTCTCTCTCGTCCCTGTATATCTATTTTATATACCGGTTACCTTTACAAAAATTCCTCAGCAAAAAGAAGCCGCAAATGGGAAACGCTGACGCAGCCCTACTTCAGAGCACTTTCAAGAACCATATATGTAACCTCGTGGAGCCTGGAGATCCAACAGTGATAACACTCCTGTTTCAGGAAACCTGCCACTGCCCCCTCCTGCCTCTAGCCCCTCCCTGCCCTCATCCCCCCTCCACCTCCCACACCCCATCACTTATTTAGGGGGCAGAGCCTTGAACCCTGGGCGTCACTCGGGAGACATGGACCCTCCCTGAGTCCCCTTCCCGGCCCCTGGCTCTCTAACTAGCCCCAGTGGTGCTGACGGCAGCTTCAACACCAAGAAGCTTATCTCCCCCCACCTCACCCCAACCCAACGACAGAACTAGCTCTGACATGCGTCAAAGCTTCAGCGTTGAGGGAATCTGACTCCCGCTCCCACTATTCGCGATGCCGGGCCCCTGAGAAGAGCACTAGGGGCCAGCAGGCACAAAGCCGCCCCTGGTAGGTCTGAGAGCCTGGCGCCAACTGCACAGCAAATGTGTAGCCTGCACGGGGTATCTGGCTGCCAGAGGAGGTTGTTTATGCCGGCCTATCTCCTCTGCTGTCCAGATTGGGTAGTGCAAGCCAGAGATCCACTGGAGATCCCAGCACAGAGTCTTCCTGTCCCAAAGACAAAAAAAACCTCCTCTCCAAGACGCCAAAGAACCTTCCACACTCAGCTCGCTGAGGCTACTCCCAGTAAGTTGTTTGGGGGTGTCACTTCTGATGGTCTTGGGGGACCCATGTGGTGCCTAGGATTGAAGCTAGGATGCCCACAAGCCAAGCATGAGCTCTATCTGTGCTACTTCTCCTGTCAGAGAGCAGAATCTTTCATAATTATTATTTTATTTCTATCATTCTCATGTGGGGGCAATACTCAGCAGCGCTTGTGGGTCACTACTAGCACAGCAGCACCAGGAGGCTGAAGGAAGGTAGACTGCATGCAAGCGCCTGCATTCCTGTACTGTCATTACCTCTACTGCTTCTGATTTCAAGCAGTGTGTATGTGTGTCTCTGTGTGTGGGGATGTGTGTCTGTGTGTCTGTGTGTCTGTGTGTGTCTTTGTGTGTCTGTGCGTGTCTTGTGTGCCTGTGTGTGTCTGTGTGTGTGTCTGTGAGTGTGTCTGTGTCTCAGTGTGTCTGTGTCTGTGTGTGTCTGCGTGTGTGTCTGTGTCTCTGTGTGTGTGTCTGTGTGTTTCTGTGTGGGTGTCTGTGTGTATCTTTGTGTGTCTCTGTGTGTCTGTGTGGGTGTGGGTATAATGTTTTCTTGACCGTGCACACACACACAAAGGTTCACAGACACCAAGACCTTTTGCAGATCACCCATTTCCCAGACAGGCTTTCCTGGGCCTGAGCCCCCCTCGTATTTCCCTCCAAGGCTCTGCCTTCCCATCGGGATGGGCGCCCTCAGGTCTTCCTCTTACCTCTAAAGAAGCGCCTCTGGGCTGCCAGGAGATGGCAGAGCTCAGCAGAGGCCCTGCAGGAGTTGGCACAGTGCTGCACCCTGTCGGCCAGGTCGAAGAGTGTGACGTTGGATGCCAGGGAGAAGGTGGTGTGCAGGGACAGGGTCACGGTACTGGACTCCCTGCAGGACAACGGGTTAGGTCAGAATTGCCCCATGCAGCCACCATATCCCGGCCCTGGGGAATGTCTCTGTCTCTGCACTGGAACTGGAGAATCGGGGATGCAGGGGAAGCCTGCAGCCTCTGCCCAGGCTCACAGCTGTCGCAGCATCAGCATCCCCAACAGGTGATCTTGTGACTTACCCTGAGGCCTGAGCCGTGGACTGGGTGTATCCAGGGACTGGTGAGAAGCACGCATTTAACTGCAGGGAAGAAGAGCACGGTCATTAACTGAGTCACACGAAGCCCATTTCCCACTTTCAGGATGAAACCTGCATCTCCCAGCCTCCCGCTGCCAGCAGGAGGCTGACCCAGATCAGGTTCCTTCTTTCCATCTGTCTGTTCCCCCACTCCCCCCACCAAAGGCCTTTCTGCTCCCGTCTGCTGTGGGGAGCCCAGAGGGAGCACACAGATAGCAAACCAATGGGGAGAGTCTTGGCAGGAAGTGACGCTCAGAACTGCACCCGGATGCTGAGCACAGGCCCAGGTCTGCTGTGACACAGGTTATCGGTCACCACGCACAGAGGCAGCAGCGTTTGGCCTCTGCTCAGGAGCGGGCCTGGCGGGAAACGCTGGGCTCAGCCCATCTTGAGACAACAGATCCAAACACGAGATGTTTTAGACTGTGGCAGGGCTTCAAATTTCAGTAGAAAACGGCTTCTTATGAACTATTCATATTACTGAAACTTTGAAGAGTATAGGGGTTCTCAGAGCAGAGAACCCCCTTGGAAAAACCATAGGCATGGCTTCGCCAGCCTCTGCCAAAGCCTGGCTGTATCCACAGAGGGAGGACATCGCATCCGTGCTGTCCCTGTGTGCACACTGGACAGCCTGAGCAAGACAGGGGAGTCTCTGAGCTCTGTACATCGGGAAGGAAGCTCCGGCATGGGCCTCCTCGCCACAGGGACCCACCGCACAACTGCAACCAGCAGTGGGGGTGACCGGCCAGAGAGTTCATGAGATGCTGCTGGGGGGGTGGGTCGAGGGGCCTGAGCGACAGCACAGCTGGTAGGCCTTGCACCAACACCAACCTACACATCCCATCTGGTCCCCCCAGCAGCACCAGGAGAGGCCCCTGAGTGCAGAGTCAGGAGAGGCCCCAGAGCAGCACCGGGTGGGCCCACACCCGGTGGCCCTCCCCAATGAAAGAATTAAACGAGCTTTGGGGCTGGAGGGAGCACAGGGCACTGGCCTGGCGTGAGGGTGACACTGCTTGGATCCCCAGCACTTCCTGGCCCCCCAGCCCAGCACGTCAGGAACAGTCCTGGAGACCCTGAGCACTGCTGGAGGAGCCCAGCTCACCTCCAGCACTGCCAGGCGGAAGCAGCACTACACCCGTGGCCTTGGACAGGACCACCAGGCTGGCCACCCCTCCCTGAACAGCCCCTGGCCTGCAGAGCACTGCTCAGGGATCTAACTGCTCTCACGGAGGTGTGGCCCTGCCTACTGGGCTAACCCACACCTGCTAAGTGAAAGCCATCTTTAGCAGCTGGAGAGGCGGTTAGAGGTTTGGGCTCTTGCCTCACACGTGGCCTATCCTGGTTCCATTACAAACACCCCATAGGGTCCCTCAAGCACTGTCCAGAGTGATCTCTGAGCACAGAGCCAAGAGGAAGCCCTGAGTACAGCCAAATATGGCCCAGACACAAACCAACAAAGATCCTTGCTTACTGGAGGCCAGGAACTGGACCAGATCCCCTGACTGGGAAGTGTAGGGTGGGCACCCTGGGGACTCTGGGGTGCCTAATTCACCCTACAGCTCCACTTTCAGAAAAAAAAATATTCACTCAGTGCCCCCCACGGGAATCTACCTTCTTTAAGTGAACAGGAACTACCCCTCCATCGCACCTGGGGCCGTGAGCATCCCCTGAATGTGCCAAGACCACAGGACTGTTCCCACACACTTGGGAATCACGGGGTCACCTGGGGCCAGCAGGAGGGCTCCAGACAGGGCCCGGGGGAGACTGGGAGCAGGGAGATCTAAATGAGAGGACATGGAGTCACTCCAAGCAGGGCCTCAGCCCAGGGGAAGGACAGCCTGACGCAAGGCCTTGGGAACCGCCTCTGCGGGCCCAGGGGTCCCTCCCTTAGCTGATCATCACCTGGATTCATTCCCTGGACTTCACCATAACCATGATGGCAACTATGCGCAGGGAGATTTGTGAGCCCGTTCAGAGGACCTCAAGGTGGTCTTGGGATTGGCAAACTCACAACTGGCATCAGGAGAAGTGAAGGTGGTTCAGGGGGCTGACTCCTGCATTCTTCCCTGCTCTGTGGGACTCAGTGTCCCCCTCCCAGCACCTGCTTGGCCTCACCCGGAAAGGTGTCCTCAAGGCATTGGAAAGACAACTGGCAAGTGCCTGCTTCAGGGGCATCCTTGACAGGTGCCAAGAAAGAGCTAAATGTCGTGTTTTACACAAATAAAGCCTACACTTCTAGAAAATCTGACAGATTTTGGCTAATCTGCTAGTTCCTACAAGACTGAACAAGTAAAACTGAAGTCAGAAGTCAACTCTTCTCTGAAACTTGTTTTAGTGGAAAATTCCAATTTTCTAAATACCAGATCTTAGAGTAGTAATCGAGATACAAAATTTATTTCTTGAGCTTCATTTGTATCTCTTTTTTACTTTCTCTCCTTTTTCTATCCTTTCCCACCCAACACACACACACACACACACACACACACACACACACACACACATAAAGAGGGAATAAAAAATCAAAGGCACTAGAACTGTGCAATAAATTCCCAGCCTGCACCATCAGGATTAACTGTTATGCTGTAACACGTGTTCTCTTTCTCTCTTAATTGCTTTGGGTGGCAGGGGGTGAGGGTGGGGGGCCAGGGGTATGGCTTCTGGCCACACCAGTGTTGCATGGGGTTTCTTCCCAGGGTTGGTCAGGATTTTCTCCTGATGGGTCTGAGGGCCAGTTGGCGCAAGGAGACCATGCAGGGCCAGGCCTGGGCCTCCCATGTCCAAAGCCCACACTCCAGCCACTCAGCTCTGGGCATGCATCCTCTGAAGGAAAATGAGAGTCTTTCTGATGGAGGCAGGTAGAGAGGGTCCTCGGTGATATGTTTTGGGGGACTGACAAAACCGAGAGATATCTAAAGAAAAGAAGCTACTTGTTGCCAGCTCCAGATCAGCCCTAAAATATCAAGGCTGGACCCTTCTGGAAACACAGGAACTGAGATCCGATAACTGAAATCTCATAAGATATCAATGATACTAGCACCCTCAAGGGAAGAAAAACTTCAGCAGGAACAAAAGGCCATAATCAGAACATAAGAGACCACAGAAAGTACAAGATCCTCTTTCTAGGAAATACCCTAGCAACAGACTCCTATCTACAGAGAAGGCCCCCGTGGAGGTAGTTTGGGAAAAACTCTATGAAAGCAACTTTGCCAGAACACACAGTATGCATCATTTCTGATTCACTGCATCCCAACTTGGTGTGTATAATTCCTTTCTTGTACTTCAGTGGCTCTCCTCCCTGAAGATGCCTACACTCTCTCATGAGTGGATTCCTCCTCCTCTCTCACACTGTAGTGAAAATTTGCTTGTGATTTTTGTTTGTATTTGGGGGCTACTCTCATCGGTGCTCAGAACGGATTCCTGGCTCTGCACTCAGGAATCATGCCTGATGGGCTCCCCAGGACCATGTGGGGTGTCAGGGATAAACCTGGGCCAGCTGCGTGCAAGGCATGTGCCCTACCCATTGTGCTATGTCCCCGGCCCTTAATGACATTTCTTTAATTCACTATTCATCTCCTAAAATTCTTTTTCGTTGGTGTAGAAACTGAATCTGGCCAAACTGGGATGAGATCAGGATGATTTTCCTCTCCCTACAAAGAGAAACCCCTCACTTCTGTCTAAGACCAGGGCTCCCTGAGAACTTGTTGGGCGGTAACTAGTTCTCACACCCTGACATTAAGTGACAACTGCCCAGGAGGGCGGGTAGGACACCAGCACCCACTCCCTGCAGGTACTCGGGTCGACTTTCATCATCCTGGCCCCCAAGGTACTTTCCCGGGAGAGGAAGGGACTCAAGCATTGGCACTGGAATCCCTCCCCCCGCTCCGCCCCCAGTGACACAGAGTCTCCCCAAGAGAAACTCACACAGCACATCAAGAGCAGAATGGAGAGCATGACCATCGCTCTCTTTCTCCTTTGCCGTCTCTAACTGGCTCAGGTCACCTCAGAGTCTCATTGGGAAGTGCACAAGGGGCGGGATGCCAGGCACGGAGAGGCCTGTGAGGACACATCTGAAGGGCACTTCTGCTGGCACCTCTGGTCGCCTATCTCTATTTGGAGACTTATGGTGTTACCTTGGACTTGACCTTCCAAAGATAACCAGGAGCATCCCAGCTCTGAATAAAATCACAGAAAACGAGAACTCTGTACCAGGAAAGAGCATGACAGAAGGCACCTTTTAGGACACTGACCGTTCTGGTGATCTCGCTCTCAACTTCAGAGAGTTCTGTGGTGGCATTCAGAAGAGTTTTCTTGATCTTCAGCTCTGCAATGAAGGTTCTCACTGGAATGAAAACAGGGACATCAGATGGCCTGACAGGGCGGCCTCTCAGGGATGTAGGTTCCTCTGACTGCATGCCCTTCACAGGACAGTCTTGGGCTTGCTGTTTTGGGGATACACCCAGTGCTAATCAGGGGTTCCTCCTGGTCTGAGTTGGGGGACGACATGGCTGGGGGTGGAACCCACTGGGCTCTCAGCCAGAGGCCACCTCCTCTCCTCCCGGGCATGGTGAGCTTCTACTGAGAGAATGGAAGGCAGAGCCTGAGGAAACCTTCAGGTGAGGTTCCAAGGAGCTGGTGTGTGTGTGTGCATGTGTGTGTGTGTGTGTGTGTGTGTGTGTGTGTGTGTGTGTGGTGCTGAGAGAAGGAGGCTTCTGGACCAGTTTTCTCGCCCTTTTCCTGACCATGGCCCCCTTCAGACTCTGTTCCTTCCTGCACCCCGCCCCACAACCTGCTGGTTGGCCCCTAAGGGACCACAGCTCCCCACACACACACTTATGCAATTTTCACCTGTGGCCCCCTTGGAATACCCTGTGGGTACTCAGCGGGCACTGTGGCCCCTGACTGAGAAACGTTAGGAATCTAAACCTTCCACATAAGAGATGCTCCCTAAAGCTGTGGCAGAGGACAATTAAGCTCCCTAAATGCCAGAATCCCAGGTGGAGGGGAGAAAAACATGGTATTAGATTTAAAAATTGCCCACTGGGGTCTCTTAAATTTTCGAGTGGGGAGCTCTTACCCTCCAGCCCTTTGGCCAACTTAACATGTCCACACATCAAGGGTGTGCCTCGTGTCATGTTCTCATCACAGGCCCCTGCACGGACCCCACTCCTCTTGCTCAGAGGAAACGCCTGATCATTGATAAAAGAGGAATCGGCACTCCCACCAGCAGTGAAGGAGAGTCCCTTTCTCCCCACATCCACGCCAACACTGGTTGCCTTTGTTCTTTTGGATGTGGGCCAGCCTCTGTGGTGTGAGATGATATCTCATTGTTGTTTGGATCTGCATCTCCCTGGTAATCATGAAAGTGTGTAAGTGTGTAATTCTACCTTGTGGTGTTTCATTAAAAAAAAAATTTAAAAAAAAAAAAAGAGAGACGTGGAGAAGTTAGCTAACTTCTCAAGATCACCCAGCTCACCGGGGCCAAAATTAACAGAGATCGTCAAGCAGACCCACTTGTCAAGTTCTTGCTTTTCTGCTCCTGCTACACCATCACTGAGGAATCAGATATTCTGAGGACAACTACAGCCAAAGGTATCAATTCCTCGAGTCCCAAGCAGTGGGGGGAGTGGGGCGGCATTTCAGAACACTGCAGAACTCAGTGATTATAAGGCACGTGATGAAAACAGTTCTGAGTCAAAATACTGTTGGTTTCAGACAGGAAAGCAGGCAGACCCATTTCCAAGCCCCATTTCACCCTAAGAGACTATTCTAGTTAACGTCAATTTGAACAGATTGGGCCTGGGGGAAATAGAACTTACAAATGGGCAAGCAACCAAACATGAGTCTAGCCTGCTTCAGATCTGGCTCGAGCTTCCTTTATATTAAATTCTCATCCTTCCCTCTGGACAGGAAAGAAATAATAATAACCCAAACACAAAACTCACGAAGCTGCTCTTTCTGAGTGAGCCTGCCTGCTGAATGAAGAAAACAACCCGCAGATGAGTCAGGAGAAATATTTAACATCTTATACTTACTGTCTAAAGCCCTTAATCCTGATTGTACATCTTTTTCGCTGGCTCTACAGTTCAGCTCCGCCAGCTGCCTGGGACTTTCTCTAGCAGCAGGGGCTCTTTGAAACATCCCTGGCCAATGAAAGCCCTGCAGCACGCTCTAATTTGCATGCTCCTCTGACGTTTATGAACAGTGAAGCTAAATGACTGGAAAAGGGGAAGATGATTGTTAACACAATAGAGCTGCCCTCCTGATCTGTGGCGCTGCAGGACCCTCCCCACCCAGAGGCTTCCGGAATAGGCCTCAGCGCCAGACCCTCTGGGAAAGGGCACCGGTCTCTTCTCAGCCTGGACAGCCCAAGTAGCCTCCACTGACCACAGAGGCCTGTCCTCCAGGCACACCCATACCCTCAGGCCTGCTGTTTCACTGCCTGCTTGGAGGCTTTTTTGTTTTGTTTTTGCTGTTTTTGGTCACACATGGCAATGTTCAGGGGTTACTACTCCTGCTCTGCACTCAGGAATAACTGGGGGTGCTCGGGGGACCTTCTGATGCTGAGGAACCAGGTAGGCCACGTACAGGGCAAACACTCTCCCCACTATGCTATTGCTCTGGCCCTTGGAGACAATCTTGATTTGACATTACACCACCGATTCGCATAGCTTAGCTAAATCTAGATACATAAATATGTTTTCTTTAAAGATCTGTAACTATGGGGCCAAAGGACAGCTCAGCAGATTGAGCACACGTTGGCACTAGGAGGCCCAAGTTCCATCTCCTGACCTGCCACCAGGACTAACACAAAAGCACAGAGCCAGAAGTAGCCCCTGAGTACTTCCAGGTGTAACCCGCAAATAAAATGCAAAAGCGAAAACCCTACAACCATTCCCTTATAGTTAAAGCTTTTCACTGTTTTCAGCTCTGGTCCAAGAGTTTAATAACAAATGTGCAACAATACCTCTACCCTCTGGAGAACAAGACCCTTAAACTTTGCTCAAACATGTGATTCGAAAAAAAATAATAAAATAAAAAAATAAAAGTTTTATTTTCTTTATCTACACAGGTTAAAATTATATAGCAATCAAAAAAACACGTGATTCAAACTTGTTTTATTGGGGAGGGGGTACCTGTCAGTGCTGTTCCCATCTCAGTGCCGAGGGGGTCCCTCCTGAGGGTGTGAGGGGATCATGCAAGGCCAGGGACCAACCCTGGGCCACCTGCCTGCAGAGCATATACCCCAGCCCTTTGCATACTCTCCCCAGTGCTATGATTTTATTTCATAGTCACAACAATCCAGAATCGGAAGCAGAGCCCGTGGTAACTGATTTTGCAGGTGAGAAGGTAAGTTCAGGGGCCCTGTGCCGTGAGTCGTGATTCAGGCTTCAATTCCTGGAACAAGTAGCCATCCATATTGCAATGAAACAAATCATGTTCATCTCATCCACCCCCATGACCCCACCCTCTTTCTCTGGGGTTCAAGCTCAGGCCTTGTCTAAACAAGGCATGTGGTTTACCACTGAGTTCCATTGCTGGAGTCCCAACTTTATTCTTAAACAGAAAACAGCTCATTTCTTATAGGATGTATCCAAAGTGGTATAGGCTACCCAGAAGTCAAGAAAATGTTAGAATAAGATTTTTAATTTTAGAATAAAATTCTTGATTTTGACTAATGTCTATGTTCTTAGAGTTTTCTTTCTCTAATGACTTAACTTATTCCTCAGATTTGTTTTCAAATATTTTGGGGAGAGCTGAGGACCAGGGTCACTCCAGGCAGTGCTGAGATGGTGTCGAGCGTCAAACGCAGGGTATTGTATGGGCAGGGCACAGCACTCAATCACCTGAGCCACCCCCAGCCCCAGCCTGTATATCAACATTTTCAAAAGGCGATTCATTATATTAGCAGAGGCCCAACCTTCTTAAGAAAATTGGTGATTCTCCCCAATCTCTGGGCAATAGGAATTCATGCAAATAACAACCTCAAAGGACACTCACAGTTGTTCTCTCAGAAAAAAAAAATATTTACTAAGCTTCCTTGTAAGGCAAACACTCAGCCGCTTTGCAACTTTTGCATATTGTGGACCACGTAGAGAGATCTGGAGGTAATTTGAATCACTTTAGCTGCCAGGGTCCTACAGCTACAATTCCTTATCCAGCTAAGTTCTTCATATATAAAAGTCTTCAACCCAAGCACTGAACTTAGCACTCTGCCAAGGGACCTTACTCCACTTGTGAGAAAGTGCTTCTGACCAGCACATTGCTGTGTGACAGGCAGCAGTCGGGGCCGGAAACCAGGCCTCCCTCCAAGCAGTGGCCTAAGCCAACATCTGAGCTGTGACCTGATCTGTGGCCTAAACTATGGCCTAAGCCGTGATCTAAGCTATGAGCTACACTGTGGCCTAAGCTGTGGTCTAAGCCGTGGCATAAGCCGTGGCCTAAGCCCTGTTCTGAGCCATATTCTAAGGCGTGGCCTAAGCCATAGTCTAAGCCATGGGCTAAGAGGGCAGCCATACAGAGCCTCGTCAGGCCGTGCTTTCACTTGGGGATTTTGCTTGTTTCGTAATCTGTCAAATGCAGGGTATGTCTAAAATGAACTCGCTTTGTGACTCTGTCCAATTAGGAGGTGAAATACAACAAACTGACTGGTACGACCCATAGCAGTGGCTTTGTGCCAAAGATCTCCCTGTGGAAAGAACACGGCGATCACTTGAAGATGAAAACGCTCAGTAAATGTGGTATGTAATCAGAGGTTTCTTTCCTTTTATTTCTCCCTCTTGAAACTTTTTTTTTAACAATGTGGTTAAAATATCTGTGGATATGTCTTTTTTTCCTGACTGAAGGGTGAAATGATTAAGTACAAAAATGTTGTATGTAAAATGGTGGCAGATGTATATAGTCATTAAGATGTTTGTATATTACTTTTCCTAACATGGAAAACATGTCTAAGAGATACAAAAAGTCTGTATAAATATCATCTAATTAGGGTTGGAAAGACAGTACGGGGTAAGGCACCGGCATTGCATGTGACCAACCAGGTTCTATTCCCAGGATTCTATATGGTCCCCTGAGCACAGAGTCAGGAGTAAGCTCTCACCACAGCCTCAAAAACAATCAAACAAAGAAACAATTTCAGATTTCACTATATAGAAATAAAAAATACAGCAAATAAAGTTTATATGTCTGAGAGGTCAATTTTGAATACCAATTTTGATTAGGGGGAAAACCAAAAAGATTCCAAGACAGACTAAAACTAAGGACTGTTTCCCTTACCCAAATTGCATATTCCTTTTTCCAACTGGTACCCAATTGGGCATTTGCAGATAAAGGATCCCTGAGTATTGTTGCACACAGCCAGGGGCGGGCATGGGTTCGAGAGGCATTCGTTCACATCTGCAGAGGAGAGAAAACAGGTGGTGCTGAATAAAATTCTAGCAGAGAACAAAATCATCTAGTACCACATTTGCTTTTGAAGACCAGATGGCGCTAGGCATGGCGGGATGCCAGAGAGCAGGACGGTTTCAGGTCTACAAGTGGTGACCAGTTATGGAGGCTGAGGCAGCCGTGTACACAATGCAAATACCTTAGGACAGGCAAGGTTCACTGGGGGGGGGGGGGGGGGAGGAGGGTGGAAATGACTGCCTCGAATAACTACTGGACTGTGGATTTTAATAAATCTCTGTTTTAATAATCCAAGGATTTTAATAAGCAGATGTGGGGGGAGCTTCTAGGCAGAGGCCAGGGAGGGGGGTACAGGATTTCTGGGGTGCTGATGCTGGCCCCGTGTGGCAGGAATGGAGCCAGATCACCGGGGAGCTGCCTGGCCTCGTTTTGCACAAGACATCTGGGCATGCTTCAGGGGAATGGGGAGGGTAAAGACCCTGACGCCCGCATGGGGAGGGGTCAGGCAGAGCCCTGGTGGTGACTTTCCCTCTTACCGATGCTGCAGTCGGCCCCTTGCCAGGAGGGCGAGCACACACATCGATGCCCAGGGCCAGGGGGCTCCTCCACGCATTGGCCACCATGGAGACAGGGGCTAGTGGCACAGCTGCTTGCTGAAAACGCAAATAAAGCAGGAACAAAGCAGTTAATCACACAGGGAATGTGAAGGCGGCCCTAGGAAAACATTTCATGCTCCCAGCCAATATTTGATTCCGTTTATTTCTGTTTACTTGCCCTGAAAGGCCATGCCAGGAAAACAGAGAAGTTTCCGAAGAGGTGTGGAGAAGAGGCAGGGTGGCCATGGCACATGCAGGAGGCTGTGCACATGCAGGAGGGTTAGAGCCCTGGGCCCCTGAACCCGAGACCAGGTTCAAATCCAGGCGCTGTTTACAGGTCACATGGCGCAGAGCTGGCTTGCTTCAGTGTATCGCTTCTGAGGCCCACGGGAAATCCTGCCTCTCTCAATGCCTTTTCTATATGCACGATTAGGGGTAAAGGGATCACAGCCACGCTCCTCCTTGCCACAAGACTCCCCTTCACCAAAAACCCCAAAATGGAACTGGGCCTCCACACGCCCTGTGACTGATCGCTTAGGGAAAGCGCAGCCTTGACTTGACGGAGCACTGCAGCGCCTTGCTTTACAGGACGCAGCCTGAGCCTGGCCTGACTGAACACACACAGGCCCGGAGGCCAGCTGAGCTCCCTGGTCAAAACTTTCTCTTGTTCCACATCACTAGCATGCTCATGCTCCAGTTCTATAAAAAAAATGCTCAGTCCAAGTTCCAGTCATAAAGTCAGAACAGCTGAAATCCACGTTAACTGCATCTTCTGTGAAGACGTAGGACCAGCAAGGGAAGGCAGCAGTCTAAAATCCTAACTCCAAGGGGGAATGGGGCCAAACCCAAAGGAATGTTTCCGGCTCTTTATTTACATATATGCTAAGTTATTTATTTGGGAGTGTCCCAAGCAGTGCTGAAGAGACCAGGGTCAGGGTGCTCCCTAGTTCCCTCTGGGAACCTGGCCAGCGTTCAGTGTGAAGGGCTGAGAATGCACGTATTCAGACCCCACAGTGCTGGGATACCGGGCCACCCCAGTGGGGTACAAGGACCTCGACATTAGGTGGCAATGTTCCGAGAACCACGTGGGGCTGGGGCTGGGCTGGGGTCAACCTCACGCAACATTTGTGCCTTAACCTCTCTCCAGCCCCATCTGCTACCTTATTAGGGCTAAATCTAAAATCATGGCACAAGGTTCGCTCCTGAGTCAGACTAGACACTTGGACTCTGTCCCCAACCACATGACCAGCCAGTCACGATGCTCCTGGTACCTGGTCACTGGCTCTCAGGAGGCTGCTCAGTTACGTGCCTCAGGCACAGGGATGGATTTGAGCCAGGAAACAAAGCCTTATGGGTATACAGATTTCCCAGGGAAGGATGCAGAGACCCACCCAGCAGATCCGGGGTCCCTGTGTGATGGTGGCGCTGATACTAAGGGGCACTCCGGGGCATGTGGCAGCTGGCATGTGACCCTCCAGCCCCTGCGTGGAGAGCAGCTGGCTGCTGGGAATGGCCTCCGCTATCAGCACTCCTCCGCTCCCTTCAGAAGCAGTGTCTGTGCCACCCACTCACAGGCTTTCTTCCCTGAATCTAGACAAGCAAATGTGCAAGTCTGAGGGGAGTTCTGGGTTAATGTTGCTAGTTGTGGGGTCATAACCAGCTGGGTTGGGGGGATTCCTCCAGGGCCATTCTCAGGGGTACTCAGGGTCCTGTGTGGCTCTGAGGATCAAACCCAGGGTCTGGCTCATGCGGAGACCTGTGCCCTACCACATGGGCCATGTCCCTGGCCTCAAACATAAAATCTGCAATAAGGCATCAGAAAACCTACCTACTTGTACCTTTTTTTTTTGGCCATACACAGAGGTGCTCAGGACTTATTCCTGACTTTGCACGCAGGAGTCACTCCTGGCAGTGCTCAGGGGACTATATGGAATACCCCAGTGTGCTACATGCAAAGCCAGTGCCTCACCTGGTGTGCCATCTCTCCAGCCCTGCTTCGACCACTTTTTAAAGGAGAAAGAATCCCATGTACTTCGTTTTTCTGGCACCAGCATCTTTGAGATGGAGCCCCTGGCGCCCTGGGGAAGACAGGCTCACCTACCATTATCAACTGTAACATAATCCAGGGAGGCAGTGAACTCCCCGGCCTGATGCCGATCTCTCCTGCCTCAGAAAGGGCCCCTGTGCCCTGGACTCCTGCTTCTGTCCCTGCATCGTGCTCTGCCATGGCCTGGCAGGTGCCTGTCATGCAGCAGGAGGGCTCTGCTCTGCCTTCTAGAAGAAGGCTGAAGTTCCGGCGAGAGGACAAGACCCACCGCGACACTGTTTCCTGCTGTAAGTGCTCCAACAGGAAGCACTGGGGGTCCCAAGACGGCACTGGCCGTGACCGATCCGGGCACTGCAGCTGTGCCCTCACAGTCAGCCGAGCTAGCCAGGGCACCGGCCAACTGCGACCTACCTGAGGCCGGCGACGAGGCCCCCGGAGCCTGTGTGGTGGGATGCTGGGGCTTGGGGGTCAGCAGGTCATGCGTGGAGGACTCCGAGGTGTGGGGAGCAGGAGGGGGAGACGGAGAAGGTGGTGCTGCAGTGCGCCCCCCTGTCAGGCCTGGCTCCGGGGTGGCTTCTAGGGTGGGTGTGGGCACCCCGGTCGGGAAGGCAGGTCCAGGTGTGGCCTCTGTACGCACAGGGCTCCTCTGCGTGGTGACGGGACCCTCTGTTGTGACAGGTGGCACGACAATCCCGGGGCTGGTTGGCAAGAGCTCCTCGGCCTCTGTCTGCACAGTGGTGGGGCTGGCAGCCGGGGCCACTGTGGTGGCTGCGGGGCTGGGCGTGGGGGTGAGCGGCGGTGAGGACTGAAGCGTGGTCACCACAGCAGATGCTGTCTGGGCTGACCTGAAGCTGGTAGCGGGCAGAGCTGGCTCTGTGGTCTCTGCTAAGGGTACCGGGCCAGGGATGCCAGGGGTGCTGGAAGTGGAGTCGTCCATGGCTGTAGCCTTGGGGGTCTCCGTGCGCAGAGAGCCGGGGCTGGGTGCTGCTGAGCCCCCCCGGATGACTTTCTCCAGCTCGGCCCGACTCAGGCTCTCGGGGTCTGCGGTCTGACCACTGGGGAGTGCAGTCTTGGAGGGCACCAGCATGGATGTCCGAACTGAAGTCCTGGGCAGCACTGCAGTGGTCCAGAATACGGCAGGAGGGGCAGGGGTCAACGTGCCCGGGGAAGCCGGGGTAGGGGGTGCAGAGGAGGACAGCAGAGCGGGCGCACCCGTGGCGGGGTGCCTCGGGGGGCCCGAGGGCCTGGTCGATAGCAAGGTGGGTAAGAAGGGCTGGTGGGTATGCGACACCAAGGGCGGTGACCAGGGCGCCCTCGATGAGGACGGCGGAGAAGACGGGGAACCCCCCGAGGCAGCCCTGGTGCCCAACAGAGCCAGGGTGCTGGGCACACTCGCCGTGGGAGTGGGCCGGGACGGCCGGGCTGTACCCGGCATGAGGGGCATGGTGGGCGGTCGCACAGGCACCCTGGCTGGCCAGGGGTCTCTGCTCCCTTCCGCCTGCACCCCAGAGGAGCGCGCCCCGCCTGGCTCATGCTCCGTGGAGGCCCTGTCGGGTGGCCGGGAAGCAGAGTTCTCTGTGATGGACAGCAGCGCCCGCTCCCCTTTGGTGAAGGCAGAGGAGATGTAGGTGTGGTCATCGGGCTGGGGTTCCAGGTCCAAGTCGCTCTCAGGGTCAAGGCTGACACCAGTGACTGTGAAACGGGGAAAACACCAAAGTTAGGCAAACTAAGCCAACAGGAGGCCCTGGCAGAAGCACCCAGGCACACGCGTGGTCAGCGTCCCCCCCCTGGGGCCACGCAGGCCTCTGCACAGGAAGGGTAGGAGGGGCAGGACGGCTTGCTCAGCTCCTTCCTCCAGGGAGCGAGGCTGTGGCTAAGCACGTGGGAGAGAAAGAACAAGGGGGCAGCAGGGAGGAGGGAGAAGAGCCCATGCCATGTTGACGGGATTTGGACCTTTGTGGCTTGTGATTTGGGCCACGCCAGGTGGTGCTCAGGGTCCTCTCCTGATTCTGTGCCCAGGGCCCAGGTGTGGGTTGGGGGCTCAGCTGGAGAAGGCTTTGGGCGAGGCATGCATACCCCCCTCACTATGGCACTGCTCCCTACACATCGGTCTGCCGATTGGGGGCCGGGGGCATGCCTGGGGGAGTTCAGAGGACCAGGCCAGGCTGGGGCTCGCTGGAACTGCATGCAAAGTCCACCGGGTCATTTCCTGCTCTCCCACAAACTGCTCTGATCAAAAACTCTTAAGACCCCAAATAATACGAATGATCTTTGACTGGGAAGAAGAAAGCCCTCTCGGTTTCCCATGCAGCCTGATCAGGCTGTTCTCTCCCAGGAGCGTCTTTCTCCATCGTGATGGGGTGAATCTCCTGTCCAGCATCCTGGCCGACCACCAGGCCCTGCACCTGAGTCCCTGGGGGTGGGGGGCAAGGGCTGTGGCCAGGGTAGGGGAGCCATAAAGTCCTCTCCTTAAAGGCTTGCCATTATCCAAGGACACAGAGCACAGGTCGGTGAGAGGGTCAGCCTCCCAGGACCGTTAGGACCCTCACCTCCCAGGGCAGTGGCGTTCCTGGGCTGTGGGGGCGTGGCTGCAGGGCGTCCCGGGTCCCTGGAGGTCTCGGCGTTCTGGCTGGGGAGAGATCGCAGCGTGCGCTCTCCGTTCCCAGTGGACGCAGCTGCCGTCTGCAGGTCGTGAGCGTGAGCACCTGGTGTCCCCTGGAAGGTCTCCTCCTCCACGTCAGGACTGATCCCCAAATCAGGGCTATACTCAGTGGCTACAAAAAGAGCGAAAGGCAAGTGAGTGTGGTGTTTGTGCTGGTCAAGTGGATCTCAAGAATAAGCCGTAAGGGTGATTCTGGATCCCATGAGCCAAAACTTCTCTCAGCTTTCTCAGGATCTCTATCTGAAATTCACCCCTCAGCGCCATGATGCTTGCATGTGTGTGTGTGTGTGTGTGTGTGTGTGCGCACGCAGACGTGGCATTACAAACAGTAGTAGTGTCTGCAACCTTTGCGGGGTGCTTAGCATATCTGTCCCGGTGCAGCTGCAAGTGCGCCGTGTGTCTGCATACACTCACATGTATGCTGCTTACAAACACTAAAACCTTACAGGTACTATGGGTCAGCAAATCTCGCCATACAGAGGACCCGTGTGTATCTGTGCACAGTGTGTACTTGCAAAAAAATGTGTGCAGTGGCAAAAATCCCACGGGGTGCTGTAGGTTAGTGTTATCTGTCACCTTGCAGAGCAACAACACGTGTTGTGCTATACCTGCACATGTGTGTGGTGTTTACAAAGGTCTGGATGACTGAGACCTCCTGGGGCATTCTGATTTAGTGTCTGCTCAGGGGACCTGGATTTAAGGGAAGGTCCATTACTTCAGAGATCAAGATTGATGCTGTATTTTCACTCAGGGGCGTTGGTGGTGCCTGTGGAAGTGAATGTGGGTGAGAAGCTCGAGAATCCCAGCAGACTTGCAACTTGCCATGTGTTAGTTCTCTGCCTAACAAGGGAGTGTGCCAGGGGGCTAGAACAAGGCTGATCCAAAGGCATGCTCTGAAGGAGAAAGGCTCAGGTCCCCACCCCCACCCAGCCAGTAGTGGCCCACCCAACAAAACAAGAGTAAATAAGAAATGACTGTGTCAAAAGGCAGAGGTAGGCTTGGTTTTAGTTTTTATCACCTTTTTGTTTTTATTTCACTTGGTTCGGTTTGATTTTTGGTTATGGTGCTCAGGGCTTACTTCTGGTTCTGTCCTCAGGGGACCACATGGGGTGCCTAGGATTGAACCCGGTTTGGCAGCATGCAAGGCAAGCACCCTACTGCTGTAGCACCCTCACCGTTTGTTCACCATCTTTAATGTGTGGCCTCTTGTGGCCTAAGCCCCCGCAAATAGTCCAGAAAAAATAGAGGTGAACTTAAATAAAACAAAACTGGGATACAGTAATGGAAGTTCAAGCTGGGTGATGGTGTGTAAGGATTATGTTATATCATTACCTAGCAGTGCTGTTCCGCGGCTGCTCCCAGTGGCTGCTCCCAGCTCAGGGGAGGAGTCTCTCCCCAGAGGTGCTTGGGGAACCATGTGGTGCTGGGCAAAGCATGTGCTTCAGCCCTCTGGGTCATCTCCCTGGTTATGTGCTATTCTTTGTATCATGTGCAATTATGAAAACTTTCACAATGAAATGTTTTTAAAAATGTTAAAGGGAGTAGAATGGGGTCATAAATAAATGACTTCTTTTTTGTACTAAGTTCTATACATTAAGCTTAAAGAATCTTACTTTATTAGGTTATTGTCTTAAAAAGAAAACTCCCCCATCCCCACCCACCCCCCCACACACACACACAATCATAGAAATAATGCTCCGTTGAGCCTGACTACTTCATCTGGCTCTGTGAGAAAATGTCTCTCTTCCTGGAGGTTCCTGTTCCCTGAGAGATTAGTTCTGTATCCCCATGGACAAACCACGATGGAAAACGAAACAGAGTTGAGGGGCGCGACCTTCCCGGCAGGTGCATTCCCTGACGTGTGAGCCTATGGGCAGGGCAACACAGGGGCTCCGGCAACACTGAGAGCCCAGAGCACACGGGTCTGGCCCGAGGCACTCACAGGCCCCACAGAAAGTCACCCGGGACAGGCTGAAATCTGAGTGAAATGAGCACGTGCTCGGGGGGAAGAGAAGCAGGCCCGGGGTGAGGGAGCAGAGCACGGATGCACCAACCAACACCCCGCAGGAAGGACTGCTCCAGGTTCTCAGACTGAACAGCCAAGTCAAACCCACAAACAGAAGGGCTGACCCAGAAAACGAGAGTGGAGATGTCTGTCGGGTTACGGCAGGAGGACAGCTGTGAAGATTCCCAGGACAGGAGGGAAAGCATCCCACATCTGAGACACTCAGAGGAATGGGGTGGCCTTTCACAACTATTTACCACCAGATGCCCAGAACCTCTCACACTGAAGTCACACTTCTCACAAAAAGCAGCAGAGCACGCACTGCACAGAGAAGGGGAAGGGCCATCACCCTGCACTCCTGCCCCCCATGAGAAAGCAGAGCCCCTGGAACAGAGGCTAGACATGGCGCCTTGGTCCACGAGACACATGGTTTCATCCACACCCTTCAAAATTACCCATGCTTTCTGTCCATATGTGTGTCATCCTGTCATGCTAAACACATGCTTTTCCACAGCCCGTGAGCAGGAATACATGCTAATTAGGGTTAGATATTTGATGAGGACAAGGGGGAACAGAGCTATTACTGGTGAGGCGGCAGAGTTTAAACCTGTCATAATTTTTAAAGACTAGTTAATGCTCTTCGCTTCAGTTATCACATATAGATTGCATCATGAAGGCTGATGAAAGTTGTCTTTAACAGTTGCCTAAAATAGCATTCTTTTAAAACCATCAAAAAGAAAAATTTTCTCAAAACGATAAACTGGGCCTTATCAGGATGAAATACTTTTTTATTTGTACAACAAATGATAGTACCAAGACAGTGAAAAGAGGGCTAGGGATGTGATGGGCTGTGCCTTGCACATAGGATGCCCACGGTTTCAATCCCCAGCACACACACACACACACACACACACACACACACGCACGCACACACACACACGCACATGAAAAGGAAGAAAGAAATGAAAAGACAACCCAAAAATTGAAGAAATTATTTGAAAATTATATATCTGATAAAGGAGTAGTATCCAGAATATACAAAGAATTCTTACAGCTCACTAAGCAATAAAAAACCCAATTTAAAAATAGGGGTGGTACTCAGCAGCAGAGCGTTTGAGTGAAGTCCTGGTGCCCAGAACATCAATGGCCAAACGGCAGAGCACTGGGATAAGGAGCACTACCTGACCTGGGGTGCCAGGGGCCTCAGGTGCTCTTTCCTGGCAGGAGTCTGACCCGGGGCAGAAGGCCCGGGTGGGCCCCCACACGAAAACTCACCCACACGCTCCCCGTGCAGTGCAGAGGCCTCCAAACTCTCTGAGGACGACGCAGACCAAGACCTGGCCAAGGGGTGGCTCTTGTGTGGCGCCGGGCCACTTGCTCCTGACTCTGCCACGTGTCTGGGGTCAGCGGCATTCCCAGCTCCAGGAGAGGAAGTAGAGTTTCCAGTCACATCTGTGGAGATCTTGTGGGCCCAGAACCAGTGTGCTGTGCTGTCTCCTTCCCGGGCCAAGGGCTCCGACCTGGGCTCTGTGGCAGTCTGCACCGGGAGATGCTGTGGCTGGGCACTAGAGCTGAGGGCATGCAGATGCCCGTCTGAGGCTGCAGAGATCAGAGAAAACAGGCTGTGACAGGCCCGTGAACTCAGCAGCCCTTGCCACAGCTGAGTCCTGTGACAGATGGACAGCACTACACTGCACAGGGGCCACAGGCTTGGGTGGGACAGGGACCAAGCAGGCAGTGCTCAGGGCTGACTCCTGACTCTAAGCTCAGGAAGCATTCCTGGCGGTACTCAGGGAACCACATGTGGCATTTGTGGTGCTGTGATCCTGAGTTGGCTGCACACAGGTGACTCCTGTACTGTCTCTCCAGCACAGATTTGATGCCAACTTTTGCTCCCAAAAATTAAAAAATAGATGTAACCATTATGTAAATTTTTGTAGAAAAAAATCACATGGTTACTTAAAAACAGGGTGCAATAATTACAAGGTGGTGATGATGATTTAGTGAAATATCAGAACCTGAAATATACTTGTATTCTCTAAATATTTAAAAACTCACAAACATTAGCAAGAAGGTAATACTGAAATAAAAAACTGGTAAAGGGGGTGCTTTTAAACCACTTGTGCACAATTGCAGAGTGACTTAGAGGCTTTCTTTGATTTCCACTCAACATCCCCCCAAAATAATAGTAACAGAAACTAAGTGTGATGTTAGTTAACAAATATGACAAGCCTAAATATACACTTTAGTCAGCAGCATGTTCCAGAAACAACTCTATAAACAATGATGATTTTAACTTTTTAATAATAAAAAGTCAACTCTAAGGACTACCAAAGACCAGGAACCTGGGGATTATGGAAGCCCCAACATAGCTGCATGTTTGACTTGCAAGATAATCCATCCATAACTGAAAACACTTAACTTGTTGATTTCTTTTTGGTGAAGCAGGAAAGTTTTTATGGAAACTTATTTAGAAAAATGTGAGGGGAGAGAAAGAGAGTGCATGTTTAAGAGAGAACATAGGTTTCTCCAGAGTCTGAAGCCATTTTATTTTATTTATTTTTTATTTATTTTTACCATTGTGGTTTTGGGGACACAACCAGCAATGCTGAGGGGTTACTCCTGGCTCTGCACTCAGGAATCACTCCTGGTGGTGCACAAGAGACCATATGGGATATCAGAGATTGAATTCAGGTTGGCCACGTGCAAGGCAAGTGCTTTACTCTCTGTTCCAGTGTATCTCCCAGGCCCTGGAGTCACCCTGAAGAGCAAGCCAGCTCTCACCCTTAGGACAAGCAATGGAATGACAGACAGAGCCACTCTCTTCCCCCGGGAGCCGGCCGTGCAGTCCCACACTCACTGCCCAGACCCTCTGAACCAGCGTTCCCTTCTCTCTCCCCGAAAGCAGCTGGAACAACACACCCGCAAGCTCCATGAGCAGGTCGGAAATAAAGCCCACTCATGTGCAAGGGTGGCTGGTGGCGAGGGCAGGGGGAAGCGTGCGAGTACTTTGGAGACAGCAGCCCCGTCATCCTAAGAGGCCCTGCAGTCATTTGCGAATGTTTCTGACCGCTTGTTTGCTGCTCTCAGCCACTCCAGGTGAGGCAGTTTCCAGTTGACATCAGGGGCCCACTCTGGAAAAGAATGCAGAGCCCCTCTCACTGACTAGGCCCGGCAGCTTCCACACCTGCCCTGCCCGTCGGAAGGCCCACACCACAGCGCCTGACTTTCTGCCTGCTGCTCCACCAGTGCAGAGAAGATGGACAGAGAAGAAGGAGACCAAGCTCCAGTCTAATCCATCAGCATCATCCAGGGCCTCTGACTACCAAGACTCACCGCCGTCCCCACTCCTGCCCAGCCCCAGCACAGCAGGAACACTAGAACAGTGGGAAAAGCACATAGAAGCCCACCAAGCTCAATGAGTGAGAGCAGTCTCACTGAAGGCAACACCAACCAGCTCAATACATCTTCAATGTCTTGAGTGACACCAGGATGAAGATGTTAAATGAGTTCAAAGAAATGATGCCACTGGTGGTCAGCAAAGCCAAAGCTCAAAAACTACTATGATCAAAAATGCAAAAATGAAGAGTACAGTAGATAACATAAAAACGTCAAGAGAGGATCCAGATAGCATAGTAACAGCAGCTGAGCGGAAGATCAAGGCGCTCCAAGATGAGAAAAAGGAAACTGCTAGGAAACAGCAGAAGGTAGAAAAGTCTGAAAAAAAATGTACACCAATGCCAGAGAACTATGGGATGAACTTAAGAGGAACAATGTAAGAATCACTGGATTCTTGAAGAGCAGGAAGGGAAATATAATGAGAAATAATAGTCAAAGAAAGTATTGATAAGCACTTCTCAGAGTTAAGGTATCCAGGCACTGAGATCCAAAACACTGAAGGGTCCCAGCAACATTACATTCAACTAGGAAAACTCCAGTCACATTGTTCTTTAAATGACCAAATCCAAGAATAAAGGCAGAATACTGAAAGCCGCAAGACCAAGAAGGGAACTTACATACAAAGAAAAGATCGTAAGATGTACAGCAGATCTATCAAAGGAGACTCTACGAACCAAAAGACAATGTGGACGAATATAACACAGAACTCAATGAAAAGAACACCTCACCGAGAGCACTAGAGCAGCTAGATTATCATTCAGATCTGAAGGAGTGATAGAGCTTTACGAATAGTCCACAGCTTAGGGAACTTAGAACCTTGAAAACAGTTTTGCAAGAAACTTTAAAGGAGCTTCTTCAAAGCACAGGACAAACTTCCCAGCACAAAGCATTGATACGGCCCTTATTCATGTTGCTTATGGTTGTCCTCTAGTAGATTAAGAAAGGTGAGTTTACTTCTATCTTGCAAAGGGATTTTATAAATTTTTAATAATGAATTAGCATCTCATTTATATCGAATGTTCTATGTCTTATCAGCTTCTTTTTTACATCCAGATATTTTACTTATTAATGCAGACACTTAAGCAGTCAGTATCTATAATATTATCCAATATAAAACTAATAGTGCCTTTTCCTTGGATAAAACACTGTACTATTATAGGCATTTATATTTTTTCATTTTATATTTATATTTTTCCATTTAAATTTTCTTAATTCTCTTAACTCTTACCAGATTCTTATTTGTAGGTTTTGCCTATCTCATGGAAACACTAAAACATATTAGCACATAATTTTTTAATAGTTTTGCTTCTATCAGGAAGACATGATAATAACCACAATAATACTCAAGTATAAAATAAAATTTAATGTAATGTATTTTAAATCACAGAGTTGAAAACTTAGATATGTAAGTAAGAATAGGCAGTATACTATATTTAACTGGCTTGAACTTCTTTATTTACATAGGTTAAAATCATATAGCAATCGATTATCACAAACTGACATTTATTTTCTGATCATTTCATTTGCCATTCCTTTAAGTTTTACTGGAGCAAGTAATATGAAATAAAGTTGTTACATTCCTGTTAAGTGGGAGGGAACTGGGGACATTGATGGAGGGAGTGGGACATTGGTGCTGGACCAGTGTTGGGACAACATTGTATGCCCAGAACGTTATATTTCCTTTGAAAATCATGGTGTCTTAATAAAACTAAAATCAAAGTAAATAAATGGCCTAATAGATCAAGAAATCTTTAAAAACTTACCCAGGGAATCATTTGGCCGAAATCCTACCAGAACCCCAGAAGGCGGAAGAGCAAATCCACTTTGGGGGAACCTTCCCTCTCCTGGATCATGAAGGGCATCTTCACTTCCTCCAGGCTCTGCCTCTGAGGGGGACAGAGAGGCTGCCCTGGACGTCCTGGTGGCGAGGTCAGAGGCCTCAGGGAATCTCTCCGCTTCCCTTGGGAGCCCGAGACTGACAGTGAGAGACTGGAGCGCAGGCTGGGTGCTGCTGTGGGCGGAGTGGGTGGCAGGCACGCCGTCTGCCCTCTGGACGGAGGGGCTCCGGAGAATGGGGAGGCCCCTTAGCACCTCTCTGCCTGCAGACACTAGAACAGAAGATGACACACGTGAGGGCCTCTCTGGGGGACAAGAAAGCCAAGTCTCTGGGTACCAGCCTTCTTACACGCCTCAGACAAATCCAGCCGCTCTGGGTAGAGACTAGTGACACGCCATTTCCTCCTCCCTGCTCGGCACAGGGTTACATGGAGAAGCAGTGAGCTCCTTCGCCAAGCACAGGGAAAGCTACTGCTCGGGTTAGAAGGAAAAACAGGAGACGTCTCTCGCCACTGGCCACCATGGCTTCTGTATAAAGGCAGGTTAATACGGCTGCTCTTAAGTTCCACCTCCCAGCTTGTCCAAGGCAGGTCATTGGCTGTAGCCCGGGTTTCCGGTACTGGGGCTTGCTCAAAGGTAATTTAGATGAAAACCCAATACCTAGACATGAATTAAAGTGGGGTCGTATCAGAGTGCCTGGCCTGAGGTATTCACTAGGAGATCTCGACCCTGCAAAGTTGGAACAGGATGTGCCTAGAACAAGAATCCCCCACCACCACCTTGTCACCGTGTGGCTCATTCTTATCCTACCCTCACGGCCACCCCAAACTGAACTGCACTTGCCAAGCGGCAGGCCTCAACAGGGCTGCTGTCACCCCTAGTTTAAAGGCTCTGTGACGGTGCCCTAGCCATATGCCACTCCAGGGGGCCCCAGGAGTTACCCAAATTTTATGCTGGGAACAATTCACCAGATGAAACGGAGGATGATACTGGGTAATTGTCCGAAATTTCAAGGACTGGGGGTCGCAGAGAGGCACCAAGTGGAGCATATGCTTTGTCTGCGGGGACTCGTCCAGTTCCAGCACCTCGTGGTTCTGGAGCATTGCTAGGAGTCAGGAGCAGCCCTGGGACACCCCCACCCCTAAAAAAGGATGGAGGGGCAGGAGTAATGGAACAGTGCACAGGTTCTTGCCTTTCACAAGGCCAACTTGGGTTCTATCCTCAGCACCACAGATGGTCCCGGAGCCCCTCCAGGAGTGATACACACACACACAGAGCCAGGAGTGAGTCCTAAGCACTGCCAGGTGTGGCCCAAAACAACAACAACAACAACAACAAAAACATAAAGAGAGAGCCTCAAGAATGAAACTGTAGGTGTTCACTGTAAGTATTTTAAAGTATTTTACCAACTACGCTGTCTTCTCAGAACGATGTCATCATTGGTGAAATAGAGTGACTGATAGTAAGAAATAAAGAAGAATTTTTAAAATTCTGTTATGAATTTCTCAGTTCAAAAAATACAGAATTGTATGCTTCAGGTCAAAATGTTCAGTCTACTCTACATAGATTTGGGTAGTTTGCTATTGGTTCCCTTTACAAAGAACATTCTAGAGGGCAGCCTGAGAACTGACCTCCAGAAGAGCACTCTGAACTCTTCATTCCAAACAGGAATAAGCTGCAGGAGCACTGCAGAGCAGGAGAAACACAGTGTGCATGATCCAAAGGCAAGAAAAAAGAATGCTTTTCTTTACTTTTGTTTGTTTGTGTGTGTGTGTTTTTGGGTCCCAACCAGCCATGCACAGGGGTTACTCCTGGCTCTGCACTCAGGAATTACCCCTGGCGGTGCTCAGGGGACCATATGGGATGCTGGGAATTGAACCCTGGTTGGCCGCGTGCAAGGCAATGCCCTACCCACTGTGCTATTGCTCCAACCCCTTTTCTTTACTTCTTAAACCAAAAATAATAATCTTAAAAGGTACCTATATAAGAAAAGACTTCTGAATTGTTCATTATGCTCCAGGAACTAGAAAGTTTTCTTATAAATGGCTCCTTGACCACTTGTCCTTTGGGTAATTGTGCCCCAAAGCATAAGTAAATTTGAAATATTGTGGGGAAGTGAGCACAGAAAGCAAAATGTTTCCTCTCACTGTACAGACCATAGAACTGGCTCTATCTAGACCATAGACCACGGCTTCGGCCAATAGACTGTGAAGAAGATAAAGCAGAGATGCAGGAGACCAAGAAACAGGAGACAGCCCCTAACACAGAAGTCCTCAGGCTACCCCCAACCACCCTACTTAACAGCAAAACACAAAGAATGAGCTTCAGTATTAAAGCAGGCCAGCCCACTGGAATTATGCCCGCTCCTCACTCAACCAATTGACTTCTCAAGTCTAACTTCATTCAAGTTCTCAGATGATCCATCAAATTACTAGGTTTTCTTTCAAAATGACTCCCAGGAATCTGCTTTATTTCACTCACTCAATGTCCAGTGGCAATTAGACTGGCAATTGCCAGTCCAATTAGACTTGCCTATATAGCTGTCAAGCAAACCTATGGCCAAAGAAATACAATAGCAAAAGTCGCCAATGTTGAAAGTCACAAAAGGAAATGGCCTTTTTCCCTGACTCACAGGGTTTGGGAGGACACTGCTCCATCATTTCTCCATTCTCGTCATTAACAACTGCCATTGACGGGCCGAGTAGAATGTGCCGGTACTTTAACTACATCATTACACATAGCTAAGCAGGTTCTTGACGTACATAATCTCACACAACCCTCCCAACACAGCGATGAAGAACGTGAATGAACGTGTGTGCAGAGCTTGGGGCCTCTTGAGAGAAGGATATGTCTTCCTCACCAATGGAACAAAACTACAATCACCACTGACACTGCTTGCTGAACCCCTGCTAAAGGCATCTGTGTGACATTTACTGTTTCTACCCAACAAGCCAACCCAAATGATTCTTTAATAATCACCTTTTCCTACTTATTTCTTCTAGTGAAGCATTCGTTCAATATCAGGAAAATCACATGTGCGAGCAGAAGCAAGTCGAGACCCCAAGCGTTTATAACAAGGGACGGAAAAAAATGCCCACTCCTCTGGAAAAGTGACCGAGTCCTTCAGTCACAGCACTAATCCTGGCACGTCAGGCAAGAGCAGAACCCTGCCCTCGGCTGCTGCTCTCTAGACTGGCCAGGAACTAGCTGGAGCAACTGACATTTGAGAAAGAGATGCTAAATCTATGTCCTTTGAGCTATTTATGCTCTCTGCCTTCACAGCGTGAAATCACCACAAAGCCATGTACCTGGCCGCACATAGCTCAGCTACCCACAGAATACTTTTATGAGTCAGAGACCCATTATTACACCCTCAGCACCTACTGAGACTCTATGGGAAAAAAAATCACCTTGGAAGGAACATTAGCACAATTTCCACAAAACAGCAACTGGAGGCATTTTCTGTCCTTATATAAACCTTCCTCTTTCCAAGGGGCTGCCCCAGAAACACTTCAGCCTACAGAAGCAACTGAATGTTCACGTTATCTGACAGCAAACTCGTGCCACACCCAGTCTCTCTTTGTGCCCTGGCTTCCAGGAAGCTCAGTGCTAAATTTAGTGCCCAATTGTAGCCACTCTCACACAATCCAACCTATACATATCGCCTTCCGCCTTCCTATGAGAACGTTTCCCTCTATTAGTTGCTTTCTTATTGTTGCCTTTAGTGATCAAAAGAACTTGCTCTTTATAGAAAACAGGCAAAGTGAGAAAAGATGTAAGGCAGCCAGAAAAGAATGATTTCAAATGGCTTCTGATCTCTTCTGTAAGCCTAGGTTGAACCATCCAGCGCAAGCCCTGCTTAAGGCGAATGCTTCCAGGGGGCACTGGAGAGGCGCCGTGCTCCCGTGTTGCAGAGCAGGGTGGAAGTGAAGGCCCAGGACACCAGGGCTGCATGTGGAGTCACATCTATAAATAAATCTATAAATTCACATCCACAAATAGAAAACATCTAGGCCAGAGAGATAGTACAATGGGGAGAGCACATGCTTTGCACGTGGCCGAGCTAGGTTCAATCCCGGCACCCCAAAGGTCCCCAAACTCTGCCAGGAGTGACCCCTGAGGGCAGAGCTAGGAGTTAGCCCTGAGCACTGCCAGTGTGGCCACACAACACATCTTCAGAGTCATGCAATCCCTGCCCAAGCCACATAGGGGAGGGCGGCGGGCCCCCAGAACCAGGTCCCTGACTCCTTTCTGCACTTTCTCTGGTGGACAGAGTAGCCAGGGTCCAGGGGCAGCACCACCAGCCTTCTCCTGAGTGGCACCTCAGCTGGGTGCTGGTCTGTCCCGCTGAGTCCCCTGCCCTCTCAGGCTGCTGGGTGCTGGTCTGTCCCACTGAGTCCCTGTGTCCTCTCAGCCTGCTGGGTGCTGCTCTGTCCTGCTTAGTACCCCTGCCTCTCAGCCTGCTGGGTGCTGGTCTGTCTGTGCTGAGTCCTCGTGCCCTCTCAGCCTGCTTCTGGCTCTCCCAGAGCACCCCCTTCCCCTTAGCCAGAGAAGAATAAACTCTCATGCCCAAGAATACAGGGAGTAGAGGAAGCCAGTGCTCTGAGGAGCAGATCGGCAGCACTGAGCCTGAAAGTGGGGCAGGGGGCTAAGGAGCAGTTCAAGGAGCCGCAGCATGTGCCTTGCACACGTCAGGACCCAAGGTCCATTTCCAGCATGGAGTGTGATTCTGGGGTCCCAACTTCACAGAGCTGGCAGCAATGAATGAATGCATGGCTGGATCCAGCACCCAACACTCAGTTCCCCTCGGGGTAAATGGCCCCAGCGGGCCCCCCCCCCCCCCGCCACCGCCCACCTCACCACCACCACTGGTGAAGCCCTATTAAAAAGTTACAAGAGCAAGAACTTTGCTTTCCAGGAGTCACCTGGCCCTTGCATGTCTGCAGGGACACAGGATGCTGGGGGCTGGATTCACAAGCTCAGCCTTCAGGTACCCCATGGAGCTGCCCAGAGCCCCTTCTGGGATATGAGTCAGACGAGACCTCCACCCCACGCAGGTCTCACTCGGAAGGAAGAGAAGTGCTCTGGGACTCGGGGACTAGCAAGGGGACGGGGACTCCACGCACTTGTGGGTCTGTCAGCAGAGTCTCTTGGAACACTTGGGGGCCTGTTTAACTTTGTCGTACAGGAAAGCCAGGTGGTGACGGCACCAGAAGAGGCAAGGCTGATATTCAAATGTCGCAGCACATTGGGCTGAATTTCAATGATCAATATTGAATGAGTCTGACCAGAACCAAAGTAGCTTCCTTGAAAATGCTCCCTTTCCACCCTTCCAGCAAACTGGCTATAAATCACTAAACCACAAAACTTTGGAGCTGGAGAGGCCCGGAACTTACATCCAAATAAACTGATGTTGGGGCTGGAGTGATAGCACAGCAGGTAGGGCATTTGCCTTGCACGCAGTCGACCTGGGTTCGATTCCCAGCATCCCATATAGTCCCCTGAGCACTGCCAGTAGTAATTCCTGAGTTCATGAGCCAGGAATAAACCCTGTGCATCGCCGGGTGTGACCCAAAAAGAAATAAATAAATAAACAAATAAATTGATGTTTATGAAGAATCGTCAAAAAGCAACCCGGAAAACAAGGGTCATAAATTATGTTTGTACCTAGTCAGCAGAAAACTGTCTCCCATAGGACACGGGAGACAACTCAAGGTTTTAAACGGGCAACCCACAAAGCATCACCAGGGTAACTTTTTAATGACACAAATCCAAATACCTCATCTTGCAAAGGCCCTCCCGTTGATCATCGATTTGCTCCAGCGGGCCCAGTAACGTCTCCATTGGAGACTTTGTTGTTACTGTGTCTGGCATATCAAATACGTCACGGGGAGCTTGCCAGGCTCTGCCGTGCGGGCGAGATACTCTCGGTAGCTTGCAGGGCTCTCCGAGAGGGGCAGAGGAATCGAACTCGGGTCGGCCATGTTGGCTGCGTGCAAGGCAAACGATAGCACAGCGATAAGGCGTTTGCCTTGCATCTTACAAAGTATTTGCAAAAAACTGACCTAAAAGCATTTGAAATGAAAGGGCTGGGGAGACAGCTGAGCAGTCCTTGGTGTATGCCTGCGGGTTATGAGGCACAGACCTGAACCCCAGGGCCACAGAGCCCCTGAGCACCCCTGAGAGTGGTCTCGGTCACCCCAGCTTCACCAGGCTCAGCACTGACCCCACTGGCCTGGCCAACTATCACTAGAAACAGCTCCCAAGATACTTTGCCACACATTTTCCTTTGAAGTGGCAGTTTCTTTTTAAAAATTTTAAGTTTTAGTTTGAAAATGGCAGTTTCTGAATCAATTCTATCTTTCCCCAAAAACACGCTCTTTCCTCTCTGTCCTGCTCCCAGGAGGCAGAAACACATGCCACAGAACAGACTTGGAACACAACCTCACTGGGGAGAGGAGCCGAGAGAAGGTGGCCTAGTCTGGAGGCGTCCAGGTGACTAAACATGCATAATCCTGCTCCTGCCCAGCTGTTCCTTGTTCATAGACAGTGGAGCCTGCCGCATCCTCAAAAGCATCACAGTCTAGCCAGGAAGAGCAGCATCAGGACCCCATTATGAGCAGGAGCACGGTCCTGACACTCAGAGGCTGAAGGAAGGCTTGTGGCAATCAAGGGTTTCACCGATGAAGAGGAGTTGGAGCAGCCTGGCAGTAAGCACCTTGCCACTAACTTGGACTGTGCCTTGCAAACCCTGCTCTCTTGGAAGATGCCTAGAAAAATGCGCGCCCACGCAGAAGGAAACACTTAGGCAACAATGAAGAGATACAAATCTAGCTGCTAAGAATAGCACCAGCTCACCCTTTCATTCACCTGGAACACAGCCCCCCTACATTAACCACGCTGAGTGTGCGGATGTGGGGGAGGAGGGAAACGTGGTCCCCGGGGCAGAAATGAGCTCAGAGACAGGGCTCTACCGCTGAGCCACACCCCTGGCCCAAATAACATTTCCCTCCCCTGACACTTCAAGAAAAGATGACCACCCGAAGATGGCGGGGTGGTAGAACATTTGCTCTGTATATATGATGCAGCCTGCGACACGAACATGATCATTTAAAGAGGAGCTTCGATGCTGAGACACAGAGTGAATAAAGCTCATGTCCATCAGCCTAGCCTCTGTGTGCATGTATGTGACGGGGTCTCGTGCCTCGGGCAGCCTGCTGGGACAGGAGCACTCAGGAGAAGGTGGTCAGAGGCGGGGAAAGGTGGTCTGCTGCTCGTCCAGCCGGTCTGCTCTCCCACCTACCAGCCAAGCGGCAGCCACCTGGGCAAGCCCACCACGTCTCCCGGGGGCCTCCAGACCAGGCACAGAGGGGTGAAGGAAGACTGCCCTGCCTCCATTCACAGCTGCAGACCCCTCGTGCCTGCCTGCCCAGGGAGCGGGATCACCTCGGACCTCTGTGCAATAGGAATGGAAGAAGAAACCAGAAAACTGATTCTGGAAGGAGGCGCTACAATCCACAAGCAAGGTTGCTATCATGCATTATTTTGTTTGGTTGGTTTTGGGGGCCACACCCAGCGTACTAAAGAGTTGCTCCTGGCTCTGCGCTCAGGAATCACTCCAAGCGGTTCTCAGAGGGGCCGGGGATTGAAGCCAGCTTGGCTGTGTGCAAGGCAAGACTCCTTCTATCCTACTATCACTCCGGCCTCACGGTCACTCAATCTTTAATTTTGTGTTTGTGCTGAGAATGGATACCCAGGGTCCAAGGCGAGGGAGCACTTTGCTGCTGAGTCACATCCCTGGCCCAGAGGCTGCTTTTAGAGCCCACAAGACTTTGCCATGTGATGCAAACTGACTAGAGAAGGGGCACACTGAGGCTAAAGCAGAGTTAGGGGCCCGGTCCCGAGCATCACAGCATATCACTCACACTGCTCTAGCTGAACCAAACTGTCCGTGTCTGGCTGGCCAGAAAGACCAGGCAACATCTAGTGTGGAGTTTCATGGATGCACGTGGAAGAGGGTTGAACTGGTTTCTCCCAATTTCTCCTCTGAAGAGGCTCTTCCAGTCCTTCCTCTCCGGTCTGAGGCCACCAGGCCAATCTCGGCACCTGGGTCTGCATCTCTAGCTTGCCTTCGTCGTCCCCTGGCCCTCATGCCCCTTCCACCTCATTTCCCGGCCTCATTTCCTCTAATATACCTGGGCACGTGCTACGAAATTCTCTTGGATCATGTCACTGTGTGCAAAAACCTTCTGTGACTCTTTTCAACAAATCCAAAGTGGCTGGCTGGCAAAGCCCTGTGACTGCCCCGAGCCTGTCCACACCACAGTCCTACCCACTCCCACCTCCACGTACTCTGCCCCGGGAGGTCGTTCTCGACTCTGTGACTTCACTGCCAAGGCCTACCCCCTTTCTATCCAGGAAGCCTGAACCTTGCCCAGACACACACACTTGGGCTCTAACCCCAGCTCTGAGATTTGGTGTTGTCTGTACACACGGGATCAGATGCACTCGTTTCTGGGAGCTTCGGTTTCCAGATCTCTAAAATGAGAATCCTGTGTCCCCCTGGCATGCAATGAAAACTGAGGTACACTGGCATGTAGGAGGCATGGAACCAGCTGCTTTGCCCCCACTTTCTCTGTTAAATCATGTCCATCTTGTCTGAGCCCTTTCATGAAATCTTTGCTAAGTAGCTAAGCAGAGGATTGTGGTGACTAGAATAAGAATGGCCATCGCTGGACCAGACAGTACAGGGGGAAAGGCCTTTGCACGTGACCAGTTCAGCCAATGCTGGTACAATCCCGGGCACCGACGGGGTCAGCGAAGCACAGCCAGGGGTCACTCCTAAGCACAAAGCTTAGAATAGACTCTTGGCACCGCTGAGCATGGCCTGTCCTCAGCCCCACAAAAAAGCAGCTTCAAGGTCCATCAACACAAACACACTCCCACGTCCCACCAGAGCCAGTGCTCGGGTGCCCAGGCTGTGCACGGTCCCCACACTCAGCTTACTAGCCTGTAAGGTGGCTCCATGGGGTCGTTCCCAGCTGCCCTGGATACACACAGCCTCCTCAACCACGAAGCATGACTCAGAGGGCACCTACGGTCCAGGTGGTCCAGCCCAGGACTCTAGCTGGACCCTGGGCTCGGGCAAGGGCACAGAGTGTGGAGGCTAGGATTCCCAGAGTGAACAAACAACACCCCAAGTTCCCCCCTCCCAGGCCCCAAGGGGAGTGCAACCCACTTAGGCTCCTCCAAGGCTCGGCCCTTCCTCCAGTACCTGCTGTTTCCGCTTGTGCAGTGAAAGCTTCTGGAGTATCGGCAGAAATGAGGCTCTTTCGGAGGGTCTGAACCGACACCCTGTCTCTGGAGGCCGCTGCTGTGAAGTTTGCTTGATCCTGACCCCAGGTGAGGTTTGCAGGTTGGGCGCTGGTGTGGCTTTCAAGCCAACGGCCCCTCAGTGCAGCTGCAACAGAAAGAAAACAGGTGATGAGAAGCGGCTGGCCCCTAGGAAGAGCACCAGGTGGCAGGAAAGGACAGAGCCCAGCCACAGGGCCGCCGAGACTCTGCCAGGTCCAAGGAGCACTTTTCCCATCGTCCCTGGGAACCCAGGAGAAGAAATCATGGCGCGAGGACCTATGTGGGTTAAGTCTGCACTTAAATAAGTGGGGACTGGGCACGGGGCTGGAGGTGGGGGTGGGAGCTCTTCTGAAGCACCCAGGCCAGGGGCCAGTCAGTGTGGGGCCCCCTGCACCAAATGTGACCCTGGTGTTGGTAGCCAAGCGTGTGCCAGCACAGAGCCTGGGACTATAGCTGGTGAGCACTGGGTCCAGGAGTGCAACCCAGTGAGCACCCTGGTAGCTCACCCCTGGCCGGCGCTATAACCGGAAGAGTGGACGTGAGTGGCACAACAACATGATCAATATGAAAATGACTGGGCTCTTCTGCATTCTTTTTTTGGTGTGAAACTTTCCAAGTCAGTGACTGAAGAGCCGCACTCAGCATATAGTCACACCTGAGGCCACTGGCTGCCACCCTGGACAGTGTAGTTCTAGATCAACGGTTCTCCATGGTTTCGCCTCTGGACCACTCTGACCAGTGGGAGGATGGGGGTGGGGTGAACTCTAAAACCTTCCGTAAGAGAACATGATCAAATCTCCTAAGAGAATCAGTTCCTCCCCAAACCCCTTGAGCCTCACTGTGGTCATGCTTCCTGTTCTGTTTCCGGTAAGTAATAATTAACAGAAGCTTCCAGGCACTGGATCTCTAGTTAGGCCCCAGGCAGGCAAGGCCCACACTTCGCTAAAAATGGAATGTGGAAGGGCATATGCAGGGGAGCCACAGTCTAAGGTGGAGCCTGAGTCTCGGATCACGCACAGCAGTGACCACAGGAAGGTTCCCTGCTCTCCTCGCAGGCTACACACGGGTCAGCCCCGCATAGGAGGTAATGCATCCCGGAGGTGCGGGGCATCGGCTCACGCCAGAGAGCACGTGCCCAGCATGAGTGAGGGCTGAGTAGGTCCCCAGGGCCCCATCAGCGTGACCCTCCCGGCACCACATCGGATTCACATGCACAAGCAGGCTGGAGCAGCAGCCCTTCGGGCCCACAAGCTGAGCGGGGCATCACCAGGAAAAGCGCTACCCACTAAGCTCTGAGAGGGAAGCTCCTACTTTTTTTAAAGCAGCCCCCAAAAAAGTGATTGTAAAGAAGCACAAGGGACTTCAACCAATTCCCCAAAGGTGGCAAACCAGGAACATCAGGAAGGGAATGGATTTAGCAGCACCGAAACCTTAAGACAAGAGTGAGGCTGGACTTTTGGAAAACAATGTGGATGTTTCTCAAAAAACTAAAAGTTGAGCTCCCTTGTGACCCAGCAATACCACCTCTAGGAATATAGCCTGGGGGTGGCAAAAACACAGCAGAAACAGCATCTGCACTCCTATGTTCATTGCAGCGCTATTCACCATAGCCAGAATCTGGAAACAACCTGAGTGCCCAAGAACAGATGATTGGATAAAGAAACGATGGCACATCTACACAATGGAATACTATGCTGCTATTAAGAAAAACGAAGTCGTGAAATTTGCCTATAAATAGATGGACATGAAAAGTATCATGCTGCTTTCTGCAGCTCTGCGGCGGTCCCGGCCGACCGAGGACGTCGGCGTCCGACCTTCCCCAGAAGACACCCTTTTCTCCACCCCCTACCGGTGAATAAAGAGCTTTAACCCTAAAAAAAAAAAAGTAAAGTATCATGCTGAGTGAAATGCGTCAGAAGGAGAGGGACAGATAAAGAATGACTGCATTCATTTGTGAGATATCTGTCACTGTCACTGTCCTCCCCTTGTTCATCAATTTGCTCAAGCGGGCCCAGTAATGTCTCCATTGGAGACTTTGTTGTTACTGTGTTTGGCATATCCAATACATCACAGGTAGCTCGCCAGGCTTTGCCGTGCAGGCGAAATACTCTCGGTAGCTTGCCGGGCTCTCCGAGAGGGGCAGAGAAAATGAACTCGGGTCGGCCATGTTGGCCACTTGCAAGGCAAATGCCCTACCGTTGTGCTATCACTTGTGAGATAGAAAAAATATATAATGGAAGACTAATATCCGTGGCCAGGAAAAACAGGGGCTAGGAGGACTGGTCAATGGTTGAAACTAACCACAGCTATGTGTGGGGCTGACGATAGGTAAGATAGAGAAGAGATCAGTATGACAGTAATAGCTGGGAGTGATCACACTGGACAAGATCTGAGGGTTAAAAGTAGATAAAGGGATGTTCTTTCAGTATTGCAAACCACAGTGCCCAAAAGGAGAAAGAGAGCGAGAAAGAGATAAAGACTGAGACAGAGAGAGAAGAAAAGTGCCTGCCATAGAGGCTGGGGAGTGGGAGGGTGGGGGGGTGATGGTAGGGGACTCTGTTGCTGGGAATGGTACAATGGTGGAGGTACGCGCGTTGGAACACTCTATGACTGAAACCTAATCATGAAAGCGTTGTAAGGGTCTGTCTCACATTGATTCAATCAAAACGTAAAAAATAAAAATTTCAATGAATTATGTTAATAGTTTTGACACTGGCAATGCTTAAATTACATTATTTCTTACTCATTATTGTAACTTGGAAATGTATTAAAATATTAATAAAATGGCATCGCTTGAGAGAAAAAATTTTGAGTGAGGCCGCACCTTGGAGGAGGCAGCAGTCTAAGACACAGAAGGCTTTCAGAAAACAATTTTCTTTTTGTCTTTTTGGGGGTTCGAGGTTCTTCTTATTTATTTATTAGTTTATTTTATTTGGGGGTGGGCGTTGGAGCCACACCCGGTGGCACTCAGGGCTTCCTCCTGACTCTGTGCTTAGGGGTCACAGCAGGAAGTACTCAGGGGACCAGAGGTAGCGCTGGGGGTGGAACCTGGATCAGCCGGGTTGTTTCCTAAAGGAAACTCAAACTCCTCAGCCCAGGGGTTCCACAGGACAAAGAACAGAAGACAGACGCGACCGGCACTTGAAGCCTGCTGATCCCAGACCGCCCGGCTCAGAATGAAGGAGGGAATGCACATTATAAACAAAACGGAAAGGCAGACAGCACGCTGAATAAAATCATTTTTAGAAAATCTTTCTGCATGCACTGCTGAGCTGGCAAGTAAGTAAAAAAATCAAATGTTCTGAAGTCAGAAAAGACTCCAGAGCTGGAATTTTGAGGTAAGTAAACTCTGAAAGAGGAAATAGGGGGGGGGGGGGGCAGGACACTGACTCATCACTGGTGACCTTCAACTTGAACTTAGGCTCCCAAGGCCATACGGCGACCAAAAGAGGAAGCAATGCTCTCGAGGGTCAGGGAGGGCGCTGCTGGACACAGATGGGTCAGAACAGCAAAAAGCAACAAAATTCCTCACAGACGGGAGGCACAGGCAGACGCGACCCTTCACCCTTCAGGTGAAGACAAGGCACCCATGAAGTTAGCGCTCAAGGGACTATTCCACACAAACGCATGTTCCCTGTGTGGCCTGAGCCTTACGCAGAGACTCTATTTTGAGGTAGTCCTCAAGACTACATTCACAACCACTATTGTACCTTTTTCCCCCCATGGGTTGTTGGCTTTGTGGCCACACCTATGGTGCTCAGGAATTAATCCTGGCTCTGTACTCAAGGGTCACTCCTATGGGGGACTATCCGGGACACTATGGTACCAGGTTTCAAACCCGGGTCGACCAAATGCAAGGCCAGCACTCTACCCTCTGTAGTATCTCTCTGACCCCACATCATACACTCTAAAAGAATATTTTATGGTATATAAATTGTATCACACACATACATATTATTAATAATGCAGATGAAAGACATAATCCTAGTAGCACTGTAGTACTGTCCTCCCATTGTTCATCAATTTGCTCAAGCAGGCACCAGTAACATCTCCATTATGAGACTTGTTACTGTTTTTGGCCTATCAAATACACCACTGGGAGCTTGCCAGGCTGTGCTGTGCGGGCGGGATGGTAGCTTGCTGGGCTTCCCAAGAGGGATGGAGGAATCAAACCCGGGTCGGCCGCGTGCAAGGCAAACACCCTGCACACTATAATCCAATATATACACAAGTATAAAATGTCATCTGCAAAAATATACCTAATTTCAACCTAATTTTATCATTCACTGATAGAATTTTAAGGACTAAGAGATCACAGTATTGGGGGTGAAGTGATAGTACAGCCGGTAGGGTGTTTGCCTTGCACACAGTCAACCAAGGTTCGATCCCCCTGCATCCCATATGGTTTCCTGAGCACTGTCAAGAATAATTCCTGAGCACAGAGCCAGGCGTAACCCCAGAGTCAGATGTGGCCTAAAAAGAAAGAAAAAAATTTTGAAAGATCACAATAAAATGAATAACTGAGCATCCAAGGAGAAAGGGTGTTCATGAGCGAATGCCAGAAAACTACGTAAGCAAAGACTCCTAATGCTGGAATTATCCACAAGGAGCACGGGACATAAAATAGTGTGGAAACAATAAAATGGAAACAAGAGAAAATGAGACTATAAATAACGGTCAAAAATCTTGAAGAAAATCTAACAGAAACTTTAGAAATTAAAAAATATACAATTGAGGGGCTGGAGAGATAGCACAGCGGGTAAGGCGTTTGCCTTGCACTTGGCCGACCTGGATTCAATTCCCAGCATCCCATATGGTCCCCCGAGCACCACCAGACATGATTCCTGAGTGCAAAGCCAGGAGTAACCCCTGAGCATTGCTGGGTGTGATGCCAATATATATATATATATATATATATATATATATATATATATATATATACAATTGAAATTAAGAAGCAGTAGCAGATTAACTCTGACTAAAGAGTGAATTAAAAATCAGAAGACGGGGGCTGATAGCACAGCAGGTAGGGCATTCGCCTTGCATGCAGCCAGCCCGAGTTAGACTCCCAGCATCCCATATGGTCCCCTGAGCACCGCCAGGGGTAATTCCTGAGTGCAGAGCCAGGAGTAATCCCTGTGCATCACCAGGTGTGACCCAAAAAGAAAAAAAAAAAGAATCAGAAGACAGATAAGAGATGAGATTTTAAAAAGTATGTAAAAGAGGTGAAGAGAAAAAGAGGGCTAACACAATGAGATACCATCTCACACCTCAGAGACTGGCCCACATCCACAAGAACAAAAGCAACCGATGCTGGCGTGGATGTGGCGAGAAAGGGACACTTCTTCATTGTTGGTGGGAATGCCGACTGGTTCAGCCCTTTTGGAAAACAGTATGGACGATTCTCAAAAAATTAGAAATTGAGCTCCCATTTGACCCAGCGATACCACTCCTGGGAATATATCCCAGAGAGGCAAAAAAGTATAGTCGAAGTGACATCTGCACTAGTTTGTTCATTGCAGCACTCTTTACAATAGCCAGAATCTGGAAAAAACCTGAGTGCCCGAGAACAGCGGACTGGTTAATGAAACTTTGATACATCTACACAATGGAGTACTATGTAGCTCTTAGAAAAGATGAAGTCATGAAATTTACATACAAGTGGTACAACATGGAAAGTATCATGCTAAGCGAAATGAGTCAGAAAGAGAGGGATAGACATAGAAAGATTGCATTCATCTGGGGGATATAAAGTAACAAAATATGAGATTAATACCCAAGAATGGCTGAGATCAGCACCAGGAGGATTACTCCATAGCTTAGAGGCCAGCCGGGTGTTCTATGGGAAAGGACAGCTCGGATAGAGAGGGGAGCACCAAATAAAGGGTGTCTGGAGGGTCCTCCCAGGAGGGGAGAGGCATGTTGAAAGTAGACTATGGACTGAACATGTTTGCCACTCAATGCCTCTTTTGCAGACCACAACACCCAAAAGAATAGAGAGAACAAAAGGGAATGCCCTGCCACAGAGGCAGGGTGGGATGGGGGGATGGGGGTGGGAGCGATATTATCCATGGTGGTGGAAATGGGCACTGGTGGAGGGATGGGTGTTTGATCATTGTATAGTCGAGACCCAAGCACAAAAATTTGTGGATCTACAACTGTACTTCATGGTGTTTCACCAATTAAAAAAAAAGGAAAAAAAATTTAAAAAAAGAAAAAGAAGGTTAAGTGAGGCAGTTCAATATCTCCATGCAGCTCTAAGAGAAGAGATAAAGAAAGAAAGGTCTATTCAAAAAGATAACGTCTCAGAATTTTCCAGGATTGATAAAAAGTATGAACCTTCAGATTTCTGAAGCCCAGCAAATTGTTAGGAGACAAGAAGGAAGGAAAGAAAGAGAGAGAGAGAGAGAGAGAGAGAGAGAGAGAGAGAGAGAGAAAGGAAGGAAGGATGGGCTCTTTTCAGTGAAACTGCAGAAAATCACCAAAGAAACTGCATCTTCAAAACAACCAGAGGAGGAAATCATCCACAGAAGATGCCAATTAGAGGAACAGCCTATTTCCCAGCAGTACAGTGGAAGCCAAAGACAGTGGATATGTGCAGTGTGCTGAGAGAGAAAAAACCGGAAGCATACGCTCCATAAAGAAAGATCTTTCAAAAACATTTTGGGACCAGTCTTCAAAACAGAACAGTCTGCTGGGGCCTGGGTGCAGCTCAGCAGTGGGCTTTAGCTTGCATGTGTGAGACCCACGGGTCAAGCCCCAGCACTGCAACAAAGGAAAAGGAAAAAAGAAAACGTTTTTTACATGAAAACTGAATGTGTCAATCATGTACCCTAAAGGAAATCACAGAGCAAAACAACCTTAAAGTCAAAAGATTCAAGAAGAAGTAATTAGCAATAACAATGGTAAATATGTGTATAAATTAAAAAATAGTGGATTTATAAAATAACTAATACTTTTTGCTTTGTGGGCTTAACAAAATAGAGCAAATCCTAGCAATTTTAAAGGGACAATCAGAATATATGATATATGAAACACCACTTTGGGTTGTGGCAAAGTGCATTTAAGTTTTCAAGCTGACTCTAAAGAATGTGAAAAGAGCACATTCACCTCCAATTTGATAGAGCTTGAAATGATAGAAAATTTCCACTTAAAGAAATCAATGTGTATAACAAAAGTCAATAATTAGCGATCTGAATATGTTGTTTAGCGACAGGGACATAATTACTAAAAGAATCAGTTAAGAGAGCTAAAAGAGGTTGATTCTGAAAAGCAGAAAATGAAGGTAAGAGTGGCCAGGCTTTTTATATAGCTTTATAAAGCAACTTGATGTTTAAACTGTTACAGTTTGTTAAAATCATATTTTGAAACTTGGCTATCAAATGGGGTAGAAGCCTGCTGTGTGATCATTTAACACAGGGCCCTCCCCACCTTATTGCTTTCAAATTCCTCATGTGTACATCTGTTAGAAAATATGAGTGCACAATTCATAGAAGAAAATAAGAATATATGAAAATTCTGTTGGAAAAAAAACAAAACACAGATCCAAAATATAAATCTCTTAACATTTTTTTAAAGACCTCCCTCGGGCCTCCAGGAGGCAGAGTGAGAGCTACTTGCCTGACCACAGCCCAGGTGGAGGGAGAGGGCCACCTCCAGACCCCTGGTTCCCTTTTGGGAGGACATGCTCCCACATTGCCTGGGACCCAGGGCCACCGTCAGTGCTGGCCACTGGCCGGCGCAGGGCTGGGCCCCAGTGATGCGGTGCTGGGGGGCCTCTGGGCCCCTCCAGACTGCTCAGGGGTCACCAGCGCTGTACCCTGGAAGACCAGGCGGCACTGGGGATCCAACTTGGGCCTCACGTGTGCCCTTTGCCCTACCACCCCAGCCCCGAAACTCTGAGTTCTGAGTAGGAAAGGCTGTGGTGACACATGCACTGTTAGTCAGACTCGGAGCTGGATTTCTGGCTCGACCACCTGAAGATGCCTAATTTCCCTGAGCCTGGGCATCTGCGCCCTGTGACAATGGGTGGCAGTCGTAGCACCTGCCGCCCCTCCAGGCCATCCCTGAGTGCCCCATAGGCTGCGGGCCAGTGAAAGCCAGCCTCAAGGGATGAAGTCCCAGCAACCTCCACCGGGCTCTGGCTCCCGTTCCAGCGCAGTGGACCCTGGGGGCAGGCGTCAGGTAGGGGCTGCTGGGGAGGGGCCTGCAGCCTCGTGGGGAGGGGCGGGGCCTCTGGCAGGACGACCCCTGAGGTCACTGGCTCGGGTCCTAGCACTGTCTCCCTCCGCTCCATTTCTGTTTGGGGGTCACTCCAGGCGATGGTCAGGGAACAGCTGGGTGCTGGGGACAGAGCGGGGGTCTCCCGGGGCAAGGCTCGAGCCCGCTGCGGCCCCCTTGGGCGCCACCCCTGCCCCTGCCCAGTGCCCGCTCCATCACCCTGGAGGGCTCCAGAGCAGGTCGGGGCCGTGTCAGGCCGGGCCCAGGGGCCAACTGGGACCCCCTGGCTGGCAGGGGCGCGGCTCCCACCCTAAGTGTCCTCGGAATTCCAGGCAGGTCCCCGGGGCCGGTGGCACAGGGCCAGGCTGGCTTCCGGTTCTGGTTCCGATTCCCTCCAAAGCCGGAGCAGGAGAGTGGTTCTGAGTAAGTTCGGAACCGCCACAGGCAAGAAGGGTACCGGGAGACCCGCCCCAGGCCCGGTGTGGGAAGAAGTGGCCCCGGAGGGCTGCCTGGGGCCCTGGAGCGCCCGCGCCCGCGCGGTTGCAGTGAGCAGAGGGGCCGCGATCACTGGGCAGCCCCACCCACTGCCCACCGTTCCAGAGGCCAGCGGAGAGCCAGGCGCATGCGTCAGCCCCGCCAGCTCCCGGCAAAAGGCTGCACGGGGGCGCGGACACCCGACGTCCGGGTACCCCAGAGCTGGGCCGGGACGGTGAGCAGAGGCCCGCTCAGGGGGCAGTCTCGTAGCTCTGCACACACACAGCTGACAACTTCCACCTCTGCCCCATCTCAGTGTTCCCCAGCGTGTTTGTGCACCCACACCGCGAGGGGGGTGGGGGAGGGCTCCCTGATGAGCAGCTGCCCCACACACACCCCATTGCTGCTGAGCAGAGGGAGGGTGTAGGCAGGGAGCACAGCCACGGCCACGTCATGCACGAGGCAATTTCCTCCCAGGGCCCCGCCCAACGCCCCCGAGACCTGCTGCTGCCAGGGGGGAAGAGGGCGAGTTTCTACTCTTTCCTGCCCATGGGGACTCATCCTGCAGTGCTGAGGGTGTCACAAAGCACCGCATTTCACGGCTGTCAGGCCCAGAGGTACCACAGCCCCAGGCAAACTGCAAAGAGTTTAAATTGAAGGTCCCCGGATCCAGGGCAGATCACAGCATCTGAACCCAGGCTCGTTCCTACATTCCCCAGCTAGCTCAGTGACTCTGAGCAGGGACCACCACCACATGCACACACATACACACACGCACACACACGCACAGACACACACGCACATGCACGCGCACACGCACAGACACACGCACACACACGCACACACGGGCATGCACGCACACGCACGCACACACAGACACACATGCACACACATACACGCACATGCACACAGACACAAGTGAACACACACGTGCACACACGCACACACAGATACGCATGCACACACACGCACACGCTGTGGGAGAGGCTGCGGCGCGAAAAGCTCTGGAAGCAGCGTGGCCAGCCACTCCCGGAGCTGGCAGGTGGAGCAGGCTGAGTGTCTGGATCCGCACTCATACCTGAGCACCTTCCCGGAGTGTGGAACACGCATCACCAAGCGGAAGAGAGGGTCACAAAGAGAGGGTCCTGCCGGGGTGGGGGGGGGGGGAGTGGGAGGGGCAAGAAAGGCCTGTTCTGGAGCTCTGAAGTCTGGGAGAGGAAGGCCAGGCAGGCGGTCAGCTCTTGGGGGTGCGGGGGAGGGGCAGGAAGTGGCAGAGGGCGGGGAGAGGAGGCGCTCGGGGATGGAGTCACCAGGACGAAGGAGGAGCGGAAGGGCAGCGGAGGGGACGCATGGTGTGGGAAGGGCGGGATAGTCAGGAGGGCTGAGACGTGTCCGGTGTCCGGGAAAGGCCAGAGGACCGGCAGTGAGGTCAGAGGCCCGTGTAGCGCGGAGCCACAGAGGATGACACGGCACTGGGGCTGGTGCCTTGCGGGGGAGCAGGACGCCAGATCCCCCCCTCCCCGCCTGCCCCCCATCCCTACCCCCAGGACTCCCCTCCTGCTCCCCCTAGAGCTTTCCCAGGGTCAGGCTATTGCTCCGGGAGCAGCCGGTTCCCACAACCCAGGGTCTTCGTCTGTCAGCTCCATGGGCTTTAGTAGGGTCCAGGGTCCGGCCGTTCTGGCAGGGGGCGGGGGGTGGCCCAGGGTGCCCCCTGTGTACTCGGCCTGTGGGTGACGGAGCTCCAGACCTACCTACGGGTCTGCATTCCACTCCAGCCTTGGGCACACACGTGCTCTCCTGGGCCTGGCCAGGGTCTGAAGGCCCCCAAGGGTCTGTCACTCACCAGGGAGAAGGGGAGAGGAGAGGTTTGTTATAGAGTGTTGGGGGGCTGGGGCTGGGCCACGCCAAGCAGTGTCAGGGATCGGAATTGGGGTCTACCATGTGGAAAGCAAACGGCTGTCCCTTGGGTCTATCTCTCCCATTCCCCTGCTTCATTTTTAATAAACTCTTGTGGTATGATGAAGGCCTATAAACTGCAAGAGTAGGGTGTTGTTTAAAAGGATGTTAGGGAGAACTTAATTGTACTGCTATTCTCAGAGATCGAATTACAAAATCCCGCACATTGGCTATTTGAAAAGCACTTTTTAGGGACCCCAGATCATGGTGTTAGATGCTGACATTGAATGGCGGGGAGTCATGCCCCATTTTACAGTAGAAAAGACTAAGGCTCGGGATGGTGGTCATTTACCCAGAGTAACACAAAAGCCAGAGCAGAGATTCCTCCTGGTGTCCTCCCTAATTAACCCTCCCAAATGAAAACCAGCAGGGATGGAGAAGATGGAAAGCTGCCTGCTCTTCCCAAACTACAGGCAGTGAAGCTGCATCACTGGCCGGGACCCAGCGCTGGGAAACACTCGCACCCTATGCGGATGGTGCTGGGGCCCAGGCTCCAGGTCCCTAAGGGCGGCCACGAGCAGCAGTATGGACTGCAAAAATAGTTATTTCCATACTCATGAGGATGGTTGTTTTTAATAAAATTGGAAAAGTACAAGTGTGGGTGAGGATGAGGAGAACTTGAGGAAGGCAAATGGTGTCCCCTTAAAAAGGTAGGTGGAGTTAGCAGGTGACTCAGTTGTTCCAGTGGAAACACATACACAGAACTGAAAGAAGGGAACTTGCATCCCCCTATTACGTGCAAGGATAGCACAATAGCCAAAACAGGTGAGAGTAACCCAAGTGTCCTCCAGATAAATGGATAAACAAAACGTGGTACACACACACACACACACACACACACTCTCTCTCTCTCTCTCTCACACACACACACACACAGAGAGACAGAGAGAAAGAGAGAGAGAGAGAGAGAGAGAGAGAGAGAGAGAGAGAGAGAGAGCGCACAATAATGGAATACCAGCCTTAAAGAAAGAGAAGTCCTGGCACTTTTACAATACTGGTGGACCTCCAAAACTCATGGTAAAATAAGCCAAACAAATATTATCGGATTCCTCTTCTGTGAGTACCAAGAATGGGCAAAGTCACAGAGTTTGAAGTTATAAAAAAAAAATGTTAGCAGGGGGTGGGGGAGAGGAAGACAAGGAGAGTTATTGGTGAAGTTCTATTTGGGATCCATGAAAGGTTCTAGAAATGGATGTTTGTACAAATTGTGAAAGTGCTTGATGCTGATCAATTGTCCACTTAAAAATGATTGAAGGGGTTATTTTATATATGTGGTTTTTACCAACCAAAAGATATATAGATATGTGTGTATGGATATATACACAAGTGTGTGGAGATATATATATATATATATAAGTGTGTGTGTATGCATATATTTACTGAGCATCGACTCACCTAGTCACCCCCAGGAGCTGCTGCTTCCCGGAGACAGCCGAACGTCACCGAGAAGCCACCAGGGTGCAGTGGGGTGTCAGAAGCAGGCCTGGAGTTTGGAATGCGGGGCTGGGGCGGAATCCCATTCATCCTCCCTGGGTACCCCACCCAGCCCAGATAACAACAGATTCCACAGTGGAGGGACTCTGGGCTGGCTGCCTGAGCCCCAGCTCCTCCAGACAAGGGACTGGGGCCGGATGCCAGTGGGCTATTCTAGGGCAGCAGGAACCGTGGGGGTGGGGCGGGCTCCATCTCCCCAGAAGGGTGGCCGCCTGGGTCATGGCTGTGTTTTGAAACTCGGCTGCGGATGTAATGATTCTGGGTGGAGGCGTTTGGAAGCCGAGTGTGTGAACAAAGGCCCGGCTCCCGGGAGTTTCCTTCCCTTCCCCGTGCTGACCTCACAGGGACGCTCACAGGCTCGCGCCCAAGAGCCACGGGGTCTGGGTGGGAAGAGGCCCGGGAAGAGCGTCTCCTAATGAGAAACCAGGACCCCCCATCATGTCCCCCAAACTGCAAGGGCGAGTGGGCTTCGGGTCAGCTGGGGAGAGAGGGCGGCCTGCAGCAGTGGGGTGCAGACGGGGTTCCAGGGCTCTGGGTTTGTGGTGAGGCTTCCAAACGGGAATACTGACCCTTGAGGTGGCCTCAGGGCGCGGGGGTGGGGGGCGGTCAGGGAGGAGGCCCAGGCAGGAGTGAAAGATGAATGACCTCAATGCGACCTCAAACTCTTGGCTTTAAAAATATTCCATAGACTTAAAAAAAAAATTAAGAAGTTTTGAGGAAAAATGGCCCAAGGTCAAAGGTCAGAAGATTCCCAGCCAGGGAGGGAAGTGATCCAAAGGATTTACAGAGGGGGTGACTACCTTGTTGGGGGGCGGGGGCGCATTTCCTCGGCTGCCTTCGTTTTCTTAGCCACTCACACCCTTTGAGAAATCAAGGCCAGGGGGGCTGAAGGGAGGCAGAGGGCAGTTTGGAGGGTCCCAGTGGGGTGAAGGGGGCTGGGGGCACGCGGCAGGGGCACGGGGCTGCCTTCTGTCACCCTGACACTCACCCACACCCGAGGAAGCCTGCTCACAGGGCTCCACCAAAGGAGGCCTGCCAGGTTAGTGAAACAATAAAAAGGCAAGGAAAAACATCCTGGTTCCGAGGAGGAAGGGGGGCGGGGGCGGGGGCGGAGGGGCAGGAAGAGGGGGGCTGCCCAGGGGCGCAGGGCCAGCGTCCAGACTGCACCCCAGCCCTGGCAGCGGGCTCTTAAGGGCTGTTTCTTCTTCTCCAAAGACCCCACGGAAGTGAGAGGGTCGTCCTGGGAGTGGTGGGCGCAGCCTGCAGGGAGACGGAGGCGGTCTGGAGGCGTCCTCGCTGGCCAGGGGACCCAGCCAGGGAGCAGTGAGGGGGCCCACCAGGAGGCCCAGGGTATAAACGTAAAATCTACTTAAAGGGATAGATGCAAAGAGGTTTTTAAGATTAAGTTTGGAAAACCTGTCAAGCTTTCCAAATGTTTAACTTAACCAGAACTTTAAAAGTCAGCGATATGCCATTTAAAAGATAAAATAAAGAGGCTAGAGAGATAGGACAGCAGGTAATTGCTTGCCTGGCATGTACTTAGTTAACCCAGTTCCATGACCAGCACCACATATGGTCCGCCAAGTATCCACAGGAGTGATCTGAGCACTGCCAGGTGTAGCCCCCCAAGAAGGATGCCAGAGAGGGCAGAGAAAGAACCCCCCACCCAGGCTGGGACTCCAGTCCAAGGTAGTTCCCTGGCTCAAATGGGAGGGAGGAGCTAGCTTGACTGCTTAGAGAGCCCACTGTCCAAAAGGAATCACTGGTACCAACCAGATATGAAAAAGGAAGAGAATGTAGCACAGAAGGGACCCATGAGTGATGAACACGCGTGAGCAAGGGAAGGGGGTGAAAGGCAGAGGCAGTTAGGGCTCTGGACAGGGGGTCTGGGGTCAGACAAGAAGGGGTAAATGCTCGAAGCTCTGCGGTCTGCTGGCGCTCACTTGGCAGCAGCTGCGTCTGGCCCCAGAGCACCACTAAGAGTGATCCGAGCACGGAGCCAGGAGTCAGCCCTGTGATGGTCAGGTGTGCCCAAACCTCCCCGTTCTCAAAAGGGGGGAAAGGGAAGTACAGCTGAGCGGACGCCGGGACAGGACTTGGCTCGGGCCAAAGTGCCCATTTCGCGAGCATGTATTCCCAAGTCCCCTCCCCAGGTAGCCTCAGAAGAACAAAAATAAGCAGAATCTGGAGCACCCTCATCAGGGTATGGGAGCACCACCGGGAACACTCACAGGTGTGGCCAGGTGTGCAGCTCCTGTCCAGCACTGTGTGAGCAGCACAACAGACCCCACCTGCAAGAACTACAAGGGGCTGCACGGGTGTACAAGCAGCCCCCAATGTGTGAGCACCACCACCCAGTGTGCGAGCACCCAGTAAGGTTAGTAACATCACCAAGTTCAGGTAAGACCCCCCCTCCCCCAAACACAAGAACTACCATAGCAAAGGGGATAAGGAAGTGAAGTGTGGTAAATCATGAACGATCTGGATGGTCTCTGAAAACACAGAACCAGATTTCTGAACAAAAGTAGTTTGGGGACTCACCCCTTGGAATCCAGGCGTGATGCCCAGCCTCTTTTCTTGCTGCCTTCCTGCTAGAATCCCCTCCCTCCTCCCGCCTTTTGGGAAAACCTGCCTCACTCCTCCCCACCAGCCCAGAGGCGACCACAGAGAAGGACTATCGTTCATCTTGGCCAGCTACTGTTCTGTCCTGGAACGGAATCCTAGCTCAGCGTACACATGTCTGTCCTTTAGGGAACACTGGGCCCAGGACAGAGGCTCAATCAGTATCCACTGGACTAGGCTGAAGGTATGTCAAGGGCACAGCTATGATGAACATCCCACACGGTGGGAGCAAGCGGAGACAGCACCGGTCATGGCAACGAGGGCAGGGAAAGGATAGAGGACTGAAACAGACCTCGGGATACTCTAGAACGTTCTCTCTCTCCTGACCCCTTCCAACTTTCAACTCGTCCTCTCTCATCTACCGTCTTATGAAAGCCCCAGCTCACTCAGAGTGATAGTGATGCCTGGCATTGCCAAGGAAGCAGGAATGACCGGCACGCACACAGCACGAGCATGTGTACAAAACTCGCCCACGTGGCGGACGCATCTCACCCAACAGCGGGGGAGGCTTTCACCTGGTGTTCCTACCACTCCACAGCTGGACACACGGCACTGCCACCAGGTGACCTGCTATTCCTATTTTGTGACCATAATGATATTTGCTTCACCCAGGAGTCTAATCAAGAAAGGGATCTTTGCGCACTAGCAGCCCTGGCCCAGAGACACAGCAGCGGGTCCCGGAGGCACCACAGGGCCAGAGACCCCTCCGGGTCCCATACCGGGCCAATATCACCAAGGCACCCCAGATGGAGCAGGTGCGCTCCCCACCTACTCCAGATGGAATCCCAGCGACTAAGAGCTGCCACAAGCAAGGCCCAGGTATGCGGGTTGCAGGACTAAAATCTCCAACCCGCATGGTGGCAGAGGCACCGACGGTCCCTCCCTGGGTCCCCGCCCGCTCCAAGGCCTAGTTGCCATGCCCACAAGCCTCTTCCAGGCGCCATCTTAGCATACTGGTTCAGAGACTCCCAATTGAATCTCCAAATGAATTAGTGCCCTACAGAGACGTCTCTGGAACACAACCATTTACTATGTAGGATTCCAGAAGCTCTTGTGATATTCAAAATGAATAATGGAAAATAAATTATCAAGTGTCTGTCCCGGCAGGTCGGCTTGAATGGTGGTGGGAAATTTTAGGCAAAATATCATGCCCAATAAGTAGAGAGAGAGTATTGGGGAAATTGTCTGCCATAGAGGCCGGGTGAGGGTTGGGACCGGGGGGAGGGGGGATACTGGGGACACTGGTGATAGAAAGTGTGCACTGTTGTAGGATGGTTGTTTGATCGTTTATATGGCTGAATCTCAAATATGAAAGGTTTGTAACTGTATCTCACGGTAGCATCTCACTGTAGCACTGTCCTCCCGTTGTTATTGATTTGCTCCAGCGGGCACCAGTAACAGATTGTGAGACTTGTTGTTACTGTTTTTGGCATATCAAATACATCACGGGGAGCTTGCCAGGCTTTGCCCTGCGGGCGAGATACTCTCAGTAGCTTGCCAGGCTCTCCAAGAGGGGCGGAGGAATCGAACTCGGGTCGGCCGCGTGCAAGGCAAACGTCTTACCTGCTGTGCTATCACTCCAGCCCATCTCATGGTGATTCAATAAATTTTTAAAAAAGAAAAAATAAAGAAATGAAGGAAGAAAAGAAAAGAAAAAAAGAAAGCAGGCTGGACATATTTTCACTCCTGCTTCTCGCATGCAGGCCAGCAGCAAAGGGGCTGTGACCAAGTGCTCAGCAGAGCTCTGCAGCTACCACCTACGTCTTCCTTCCCCATCCGTGCCAGGCTAAAGATAGTAGCACTCCATTACCACAGGTACGAATGCGCTATAAATATCTCCCACAGACTCCAGGTATTCCCACCCAGTGAACGCAATCTGCTTGGAGGCCCCTTAAGACTGGACTTACTCCAGTGACACTGGTTCTGCTCCAGATGGCTCCCCAAATTCTCATTTTCGGGAGAGCCTACAGAATCTTCTTCTGAGTTCTTTGAGGAATGGCATGGCCCTGGACTCTTGCCCCCTCCTCCAACCTCAGTTCTAGAGGCCAAGGCTGGCACAGGCCAGCTGCAGAACGTGCCCTGGCCTGCCCTCTCCCATCCGCCCTCTTCCCTGCAGTCTTCAGCTCCCGACTCTGCAGACAGCAGATGGAGATGCAGGAGGGCAGTGCGCCCAGAGCACTTCGAGGACACCGTGCCTGCCCTGACTCCACCTAAGCCGTGAGCTGTCCCTAAATACCAAGACAGAACGGGCACTCAAAGCCCAGGCCCCCAGCAGAAAGCAAGAGGGAGGCGTTGCTTAGGATCGCTGTGGCCATAGCAGCTGGTCTTGCTGCCACCACCGAGACCTTGGAACACGGCCACCCAAGCCCACGGTGGCCACAGCTGTGGAGCTCCTGGACCAAGAGGCACCCAGAGTAAAGATGGATCCTGACGCCTCGCAGGGGCATGGGCCGAGCAGGGCCTCCTTGGGATCCCTCCTCACTCGGCCCACATGCCCCATTCCAGTGAAGAAGCCAAGAGGCCCGAGTCTCCTCACACCCTGTACCAGCCTGGGGGGAGTATGGGGGCATCACAGAATAAAAATAGACCCTCACCAAGAGCCCAGAAGAGGAAAGTGGTTTGCCCGCAGGCACCCCTGCAAACTCGGCAGAGCCCAACCCTGATGTCTGAAGCAGCTCTGACCTCCAGCCGTTCCCCAACTGTGCCTCAAATGGTAGCTGGGGTAGTTATGAAACTGCTTTGCTGGTTTCCAGAACTTTCCATGTTCCATGAGCCTCAGCCCACCCCATCTCCCACTGAGAAGCTGCGGCATTTGCCAGACCATCCAAGATGATCTTATATCACGGGCTGAACAAAGACAGGGAAGTTTCGGAGCACAGAGTGAAATTCACAGGCCTTGGGTGGACGGGGGTAGGGAGCAAGGGCGAGATGAGGACGACGAGGTGGCTACAGTCTGAGCCCAGTGAGAGCCCTGAAACAAATGGAGATCTCCCTCCCCCGCCTCGCCTTCTTCTGGAAATCAGCCTTCCTGCCATCTAGTGAAGACAGATGTTAGAGCTCTAGTGATGCTGAGAATCCTGGGGCCTTCTGAACATAAATAAAGAGAATGTTCAAAAACCATCTTCTTGCCAGCCCAACACAGAAATCTACTCTGCCCACGAGGCCCTCGCTGGCTCTCACTAGGAAGGCACCAGCCCTCCTGCCCCGTCCAAATCCCACATTCCACATCCCAGCACCTTCTGAAATACGACCACCACCCCCACCACCCGCCTACCGCAGAGGCCACTGCCTGGGCATGACCGTGGCAAATCACTGCCTGCTGGAGAGGGACAACAGCAACACACACACACACACACACACACACACGCATGCACGCACACACATATGCACACATGACACGCGCGCGCCCTTCTACACACACACACACACACACACACACACACACACACACACACACACACACACGCCTGCTCCTACTGGCCAGACAGCCACTGAAACAGCCTCTCTTCGGCAGGCTTCAGACCGGAGGATGAGGTGGAAGCCACACGTTATCAGAGGGATGTCGTAACTGACCTGTCCCATCACTACATACATACACTCAGACACACGTATCACCCCAGAGATGCCATCAAAAGATATCTGGGTTATATCTGGGTAGGAGAAAAAGGTAGGAAAAAAGGTGTTTATGTTAAAATCCCAGAGAGCCCAAGGGTTTGGGCACTTTCCACAGGCATACCCCACGTGATCCCCAACACCATGTACAGCTCCCTGAATACGCCGGGAGTGAACCCTGATCACAGAGTCAGGAACAAGCCCTGACACCACTGGGGGTGGCCCGAACCTCCCTCCCCACAAATAAAAATTAAATTAAAATGCACAGTAGCAAACAGGATGGGTGAGATCAACAGCATCCCCCGCTGCTGGTGGGTGTCACGTGCTGTTCTGATGGCCCAGGTGCCCAGAGACAGCGCCACGGGCATGCTGGTCTCCTCTCACACATTCCCACTGACCTATCTGTCCTCTTCTCAACCATTTATCCAACAAATGTCACAGGTTCACCGGGCGTCAGGCCTGAACCAGCTCTGCTTCCCACCTTCCCTTTCTCTCCCATCCCATGGTCCCCTCTCTTCATCCCTCGCTGCTGCTAAGAGAAGACCCGACTCCTACCTGCTTCCCCTGTCTTCCTCCAACCCCAGCCTCAGGGGACTTGCACAGGCACAGGCCTTAGCTGGGAAGGTTCCTTCCACTGGAGCAGGGGACACCATGAGCCTCGTCCCCAAGGTGAGGAGGAGGGTGGCATGCATACAGTGTGTCCCCTGGTCTCCCGCAGTCCCCTACCTCTGCATTCTCTCCCCGCTGCTGCATGGGCGGCCGGGAGCAGGTGAAGAGGCAGTTCTCAAAGGAAAACCAGGCTGCAGCCTCTGGAAAGGAGGGGGCAGAGGACAGGGCGACCGGCCTCTGCTCTGGGTCATGCTTGGTGACAGAGGCCCTGCCGTGTCCCGCCCAGGCACCCTCTAGGTGCCTCTGCTTCTTTTCAGGTTGGTGGGTAATGACAGGAGCTCCCCAGGCATCAGTGACGTGCGGGCGGGCCTATAAATAGGACATCATTTACCATCTGCCCTGTAAAACACCGTGCTCTACATGTGCTCTGCCTCACCGTTCTCCTGTCCCCGTCACCGGGGTCCCCGCAGCCCATCCCCCACCCCAACCCTATTTCCAAATCTTTCCTTCAAAAAGGCAAGAGGAAAATTACAGTTCTGTCCCTATGTTCACTGCAACACTGTTCATAATGGCCCAAATCTGGAAACAACCGAGGGTCCAAGAACCAATGACTGGATAATAAAGAAAGTATGGTGATAGATAGATAGATAGATAGATAGATAGATAGATAGATTAAACTGTCACTGTCCTCCCATTGTTCATCGGTTTGCTCGAGCAGGCCCAGTAACGTCTCCATTGTGACACTTGTTACTGTGTTTGGCATATCGAATACATCACGGGGAGCTTGCCAGGCTTTGCCGTGTGGGTGAGATACTCCAGGTAGCTTGCCAGGCTCTCTGAGAGGGGCAGAGGAAGCAAACTCGGGTCAGCCATGTTGGCTGCATGCAAGGCAAACGCCCTACCGCTGTGCTATCACTCCAACCCTAGATAGAGAAGGTAAATATATATATATATGTATATATATATACACACAATGGAATACTACTCAGTTATAACAAAAGATGAAACCATGCAATTGGCTGCTTCGTGGCTGAATCCGGAGAGCAGCATGCAGAGTGAGTTTGTCAGAGGAGAGGGGCAGACCCAGAATGATCTCTCATACAGAAAGAGACCAGCTAGTCAAAGACAAGAGGCCCTGAGGACTGGTCTGCAGAACTGAGCTAACCCAGGGGGCAGAGGAGCACTTCAGTGTGGGGTGTGGTGTCGGAGTATCACATGCATGAAGCCCTATCATGAACAGCATTATAAATCATGGTTTCTGAAAAGAAAGAAAGAAATAAAAATGTTGAAAAAGGTTTCGGAGGCAAGAAGGGGGAGAACAGGGGAGCAGGGAGAGAGCAGAAAAGAGGAGCTGGGAGGATCTCGAGGATCTAGAAGGACTTTGTCCCTTCGTCGTTGGCCTCCTGCACGTGGCCACGGCGAGTGAGCTGACTCCAGTGAGATGCTGCTCCTCGTGAGCCATGTGGGTCGACCTGTGTGCCCTGGTGAAGAGAAGCTGCCACCCGCCCCCCCACCCCCATGGACCTAGCCATGGGGAGGGGCTTGGCGCCCGGGGCTGGAGAATGCCAAGGACCCAGGTCAGGCAGGAGCACCAAGAGCAAGGCCAAGGAGACCAGGCCTCTCCCTCAGTCCTGGACACCAGAACCTGCATCACACAACCGGAGGGGACAGACGGCAGCGCACTGAAAACTGCAGCGGCCACATCTGTTCCCTGCTTCTTTTCGGGGTACCTCTAAGCAAGTGGACCCAAGACTCCTCTTTCAGGGTCTGGGAAGGGCTGCAGGAGGCTCCAGGATCCCCCGGGACAGAGCCTCCTGCCCACTCCGCAGGACTCAAACTGCAGCAAGTGCCACCTGCACTTGTCACCCCCCAGATCCCCGCCCCCCCCCCCCCCCATGCAGCTTGTGGGCAAAAAAACATCAGTTCAGCATTTGCTGGCAGGTGGAAGGAAGCCATGAGAGGGCTCCTGCAAGGTTAAAAGAATGCGGCTTCTAATTATCTCTGAAGGCTCTTATCCCCGCAAGGTTACAGTCTAAACTCTCCTCTTTTATTAAGGTCTGCTGTCTGCACCCAGAACTTCATGAAGAAGCATGATTCTGTAATGATACACATGAAGTCACTTCCTCATGGTTCTGAGTTTAGGAATATTTGGGTTTGAATAACTTGGCTCCACCAAACAGTAGCAGTGCCCCTGTGAACAACTTTTCAATGTCTCTAATACAGTTTTCATTTATTAATTTTTGTACAATAATAATATACAGTGGGCAACAAAAGGTTTCAAAATCTGCTTTCATGTCTTTCTAGTTACAACTCAAGTAAAGCAATATTAAATGCTCAAAATTATCACTATTATGTGATCTGATCTGTATCCCCCAACCATATGCTTCTTGAACACAGAGATCAAGACTTAAATTTCTTTTTCACCATCATCCAGCATAATTTAGCACTAGTTCCTGAAAAAAAAGTGGAGGTTGGGGAAATATGGCTTTCAATGCACAAACCACAGGTCATCACAACTCCCACAACCCATCCCTCAGGGCAAAGAAATTCTCGGGAGTTCCCACCAGTATCCCACAACTCGGTGATGGAACAGCAGGACCTGGCGCACTGGGGGAGATGGTGACTATGGCAGTGACCCTCCCCCCCTGGGCAGCACTGGGGAGATGGTGACCCCGAGTGGCAGCAGGCAGCTGGTGGTGGCTCTAGGGGCTGGGCTGACACTTCCTCTCCCCGAGGGAGCTGTATTCTTCTAAGATTACTCTTCCTGGGGCTGCTGCTCTGCCTCTCCACGTCATTTCCCCTCTGGTCGCGCCTGGTCCTCTGGGGGGAAAGTTCTTTCCCTCTACAGCTCTTTTCCTAGTGACTGAAGTCTGCTCACCCCTCTCACATGCAGAAACCACGATAAAGCAAAAATCAAGGCACATATAAACTGAAACCCTCAACTCAGAACTCTGGCTCAGAAGCTCGCCGCTATTCAGAGAAACAAACCAAGAGAAAAAACCTCAGGACTCAGGATCGTCCCCGAAACTGGTCATGACAAACCTCATGGAACCACCAGCAGGGCCGCCGGTGGGCTCAAAAGCGGAACTCTTGGCTTTAGGGAGGGAGGAGGTATAACGTAGGAAGCAGCACACAAACAAAAGCAAACCAACAATCCCAAACCCACCAGAGAGGAGGAAAAGAACTGGAAATGGCCCGAGAGAAGAAAAGAGCTTCCCATGAATCTGAACCCCAAGTCCTGAGGGTAGGGTCGGGCTCTGACACTGCCCCCTATGCCCCACTGAGCCCTGAAGCAGCAGGGCCCCAGACAGTTCCCCCAGTAGCCCCGAGGGGCGCACTGCTTGTCAGCCCCTAAGCTCCTGGCCAGCCTCTACCCTCAGGCCCACCCCCCCCCAACTGGTGCAGTGCCGGGTGGGCCCTCTGGGGTGCTGAGAGCCTGGCTCAAGGCAGGACCTGTTGCCCAGGGCATTCTCAAGGCCCTGTCAGCTTGTAGATTCAACCCCATGGTCTTAGGAAATAACTGTAGCACTGTCCTCCCATTGTTCATCGATTTGCTCAAGCAGGCACCAGTAACGTCTTCATTGTTAGACTTGTTGTTACTGTTTTGGGCATATCGATATGCCGCGGGGAGCTTGCCAGGCTTTGCTGTGCAGGCGGGATATTCTCAGTAGCTTGACAGGCTCTCTGAGAGGGATAGAGGAATCGAACTCGGGTCAGTCGCATGCAAGGCAAACGCCCTGCCCGCTGTGCTAGCACTCCAGTTACTGAAAATTAACTACTTGAACTAATACTGAGTGGCCCAAGAGCCCAAAGATCATCCAAGGTTACTGGGAAACGTGGATTTTCTAAGGCCCCTAAGTCTGCTTGGTTCTTCCATTCCCCACTGCCGGAGCCAGATCGCAGCAGACGAGGTCGCGCCTGGTCCTCAAGCAGGCCCCATTCCGCTTCACCTCTGCTACTCTGATCTACGCCACCTGGGACGCAGCCTGACAGCAGCGCAAGAGCCTGTGCTCTTTGGGACAGTCTTTGTTCGGGAAGCCTGGGAGGATGCCGGTCCCTCCCTTCCTGCGCCGGGGTTCCCCGGAGCCTCCTTCCTCTCACCTCCCCAGCCAAACCAGGAGCCCGGGGAGCCAGAGCCGGCACACATCCCTGCCACCCCTCAAAGAAGCGTGCTGGGCCGCTGGAGATGGCGGAGGGGGGCCCTTCCAGGCACAGAGGGGGCCTCGCTTCTTCTCCATCCCTGTAATATCGATCTTTCTATGGTCGGTGAGCATCCAGGCTACGAGGACACTCACCTGCCAGGACCCCCAGAGCCAGCACCCTGCCATCACTCCTGATAAGCTCAGGGCCCTCAGCTAGGAAAGCCTGGGGTGTGTCCTTCCGGCAGGACTCCCCTCTCTCTGGCCCAGCACCCCAACACCTATTTTGACAACTTCCCAAATCTACAGTGTGTTCCCCAGTCACTGCTCTAGTATGAGAAAGTCAGGAAACGTTCTCTTTTATGTTCTTTTATGTCTTATTCCTTCCCATGGAACTTCAAAACAGTGGAAGTCATCGACACGGGGTCCCCGTGGGCCATCTGCTCTCCCTCTCCCTCTCCTTAATGTTCTCAGAGGAGCGAGCACCAGGGATGGAGAAGGTCCCAAGCACAAAGCATTTCACAGCGATGACAATCCTACTGGCCGTGCACTTGGGCTTTTACTGGAGGAGGGGTAATTCTTCTAAACTTTTCTTTTTAGTTTCTATTAGTCCTTCGGTGTGAGGCCACACGGGCTGTGCTCCTGGCCTCGGTGGTGCTGGGAATGGAGTCCCAAGGCTGTAGCAGAGCCGGGCCTCCCCACAGTGCTCCTCTCTGCCCTTAGCTCCCTTAATCAGACCAAGCACCCCTGGGCTCCTGAAGCAGATTCATGCATATGCCAAAAGTTTGTGTGGCACAAGAAGCTTAAGTGAGCTGTGCGTTCCCCGGAGATGCCATCTTTGCCAGATCCCTGCCTAGCTGGCGGGCACCCTGCTTCTGAGACAGCCCTGAAAGGAGGAAGCAGAGGCCGCCTCCGACAAGCTCCTTCAGCAACTTCCACGCTCCTTTGTCCCGCGCGGGCCGAGGGAGCCAGAGGGTTGGGCATCACTGCTTCCATTTCACAGATGGAGAAACTGAGCTCAAGGCAGTCCCCAGAGGTCACAGTGGGGTGACGGCTGGAATTCCACACATTCCTAAGCGTTCCTTCCAGACCTAAAGAAGGCCCTGGGTGAAAAGGTGGGGAGGCCCTCTCTAAGGGGCCAGCCGGGGCTGGGCATGGGCAGCAGCTAACGGGGCTGCTGCTGCCCCCGGCCTCTGCTTTTGGAGTGGGTGGGCTTCCAAGGATACCTTTGTCTTGCATTGCCTCCCCCAGGCTCAAACCCTCAGCTCACTCTTGCACTGGGGACTTTCATCTCCAGCGGCTCTGTACCTGCGCGGGCCGCGGCTGTAGCCATCTGGGGGACAGAGTGGGCGCGAGGCGGAGCGCTCGGGCATCACCCCCGGCTATTTTAGGGAAGGGGGCGCGGTGCCCCGCGAGAACGAAGTTTTCTTCCGAGGGGGAAAGGCGGTGGGAAGCGGAGAGTGACACACCCAGCGCGGCCCGAGCCGAGCCCGCGGCCGCCCACCCCCGGCCCCGCGGGCCTCACTCACCCGGGCCGGGCGGCAGCAGCAGCAGCAGCAGCAGCGCGAGCGGCCGGGCCATGGTGGCGGTCACATGCCGGCCGGACAAGTGGGCGCCCCGAGGGCCGCCGCCAAACTTGTGGGCGCCGCGGGGAGGGCGCGGGCCGGCCCCTCATGCTAATCACCGTGACATCACCGCGGCCGCGGGCGGGGACGGGGCGGGAAGGGGCGGCGCGCCTGGCCGCGCGCTCCCCGGCACGCGCGCGTTCCCCGGCACGCGCGCTCCTCGGGCCACCCCGCGCCCCCCTCGGAACACGCACCCCGGGCCCCGCGCGCTCTCCGGGCCCGCGCACCCCGGAGCCACCCCGCACCCCCGTCGGGAACACGCACCCCGGGCCCCGCGCCCTCGCCGGGGGCCCCGCGCGTTCCCCGGCCCCGCGCGGTCCTCGGGGCCACCCCGCGCCCCCCTCGGAACACGCACCCCGGGCCCCGCGCGGTCCTCGGGGCCACCCCGCGCCCCCCTCGGAACACGCACCCCGGGCCCCGCGCGCTCTCCGGGCCCGCGCACCCCGGAGCCACCCCGCGCCCCCGTCGGGAACACGCACCCCGGGCCCCGCGCCCCCCTCTGAACACGCACCCCGGGCCCCGCGCGCACCCCGGCGCCGCGCGCTCCTCTGGCCACCCCGCGCGACCCTCGGGAACACGCACCCCGGGCCCCGCGCGCTCTCTGGGGCCCCCGCGCGCTCTTCGGGACTCCCGCACCCCGCGCGCTCCCCAGGCCCCTCACCCCGGGGCCACCCAGCGCGCTCCCCAGTGCAACACCGCGCCGTCCTGGGGCGGGGGTTGAATCCCGCACCCCCGGGCCACCCCACCGCCCCCGCCCCCAGGTGCTCCCTGTCCGAGGGGCCCAGCCTTTCCTGGCCGAGTAAAAATAGGAACCGAACCTTCCGAATGACGGAATCAAGGGCCAGAAAGTCCAACTCTTTAAAGCACCCAAACCGGCGGAAAGCAGGTGCTTGGGCGGGTTGCAATCAGGATTTTTCACTCAAGTGCTTTAAGTTTCCAAGAAGGGAAGCCCAACCCTCCGGGACTGCTCATCTGCAGTGCTCCCCACCCCTTGCTAGTGGCTGCAACCCCGGGTTTTGTGAGGCCCACCTCAGCCTCTCCAGCGGGTGCTGGCGGCTCTGTTCGGCTCCCTGCCGGGGTCCCATCCCTTCCCATCTCCCCCAGGACACCCAAACAGACACCTGGGAGAAGGAACCTGTGAACTGGGCACAGCCCGGGGCAAAATCATCGTTGGGTGAGGGGCCGCTGGTGCAGAGTAAGTAGGAAGGATGCTCCCCTCACCGGGCCTCAGGGGAGAGACCCAGGGAGATTGAGGGAATTTTTCTGGGGGGAAAGAGGTTCCACTCCTTTGGACTTCTGCAGGCCTGGGGTGTGTGGGGGGGAGGGGGCCGGGGGGACAAGAAAGGGGGAACTGAGCGAACAACTCTCATGCACTCATGGCTCTGCAGCTGCCCTCTAATGATTTGGGAACCTATTGGGTTCCTCTGGGGACCGCTGACTGACCATCAGGTCCTCAGGAAACTAAGAGTAAAAGCCTTGAGGGTCAGACCTTGTCTTCCCTTACCTCTGCTCCTCTCTAGCGGTCTCAAAGCTCTCCAGAGGGAGGTTCGTGGAAGAGCAGCAGATCCCAATGACCAGGACATCTGTGGGTGGACCTGCCCACTCGGGTCAGTCTGCTCAAGGGAGGCACTTGGCAGCAAACGTCAAGGATGCGCAGAGCAAACAAGCTGACCTCCAACAGGGACACAAGCCAGCGAGTGGGGTTCCCGTCATTCTGTGCTTTCAAGGAACCACACAACAAACTCCCTGTCTAGCACTCTCCCGGGTCTTTCCAAGGAAGTATCACTGCGCTCCCCCGTAAGTATCACCTGTAAGTATCACTGTGCTCTCCCGTAAGTATTCATCTGCCCTTGGCCTCTGCCTAGATGCAGACACACACACCCCGCCCAGCTATTCACTGGGTAGCGCTCTGACCGCTGCTGCTCCTCCCCTTCCACAGAGAACATTCCATGTGGCAGGCCTGGGTTAGAGGCTCCTTGGGCTTCTCACAGGGACTCAGAGATCCTGCTAGACAATCTGCCTTCGCTGCTGAGACTGAGGAGCAAGGAGGCACCTGCCATGAGCGACCCCTCAGGCACCATGGACTCCAGTGGTCTCTGCCAGGGACCAGCCCTGAGGACAGGCCTGAAGCATGAGGATTGCGGAAAGAGACAGAAATATGAGAGAAAAGGCATGAGCTCCTCGCCTCACTGACAGCCCTGACTGTCCCCCAGGAACAATACTGACTGCTTAGAACCAGGCCTCATCAGGAGAGGAACAATATTCTCTTTGGTCAACTTCCTGTTAATCTATCTAAACGTTTATGCATTCATACATTCCTGGTGTATCAGGCCAAAGTTCTTTGTAACGGGCTCTCTCAGGGGAGAACCTTCCATCATTTGGGTTTTAAAGTTCCACAAACTATGCTCCCTGTCCGTGTCCTCCATCTGTCTGGTCTCCAAGTCACTCCCATGGTGTCTCTGCCTCCTAAGAAAGTGACTAGCCCAACCACTGCCTGAGGGGAGAGCTTGGGAGACAGAAGACACAGACCCAGAGGACCCTGAGCCTTTTCATCCCCAAGGACAGAACAAGAGGAAATGGCACGTGGAGTTGGAGACGGAAGCTTGGAAAGTGAAGTCACCTTTATGTCCTGGTTCTACCAGGTTTACCTGTGTGAGGGGGTTGCAGTGTTCTCTATCAAAAGTTGAGATTGTCCTAGGTGATGGGGAAGGAGAGCTCCATCTCTGATATTTCAGGTTTTGGTAACTACCCCCCAGAACAAGCACGGAGGTAGGAAACTATTGCCAAAGACTTGACTGTTTCTTTCCCAGGGTATAAAAATTCAGACAAGGGGATGCGGGGCCACCAAGCAGGTCAAACTGTATCCGCAGGGCGATGGTGCCTTCAGGCTTCCTTATACCCCTGAATTGCCCTGTGCCTCTGGCCAGACCCCAACAACTCGGGATCAAGTTTCCTGAGAAATTAACTGGCCAAAAGTTAGGTGGGTGGGAACCATGCCCACAAACCACAGCTCAGCTATATAAACTCATTCATCGGCCTTGCTTCAGAGACCCATAAATAAATCTCGAAAGAGATCAAAAGCCACAGTTAATTTTGGACCCACACAAGGCTGAACAGACGGGTCAATCGGAGGGAGGCGGGTCAGCCTGCGCCCAAGCAAAGCCCTTGGCAGATGTTTGCTCCCACAACCCAAAATCGCTGCCATGACCCCAGCTGGATTCCACCATCTTGGAACAGACCTCACCAAGACAAAATCTGCTGAAAATTCAGGTATGCGGGTTTTTTGACATCTCCAGACTTTCTCAGGGTTGGGATGGGCTGCTTTCTCCAACCTCCCTGTACTTCCAGAAGCCTCGGCAGTCATGTCCATGCCCCAAAGCAGCTACCTAGTTATAAAAGCTACATCAGTCTTACCTTCCCAATAAAAATACTGAACTTCCTGAACAAACACCATGACCTTTTAGTAACAGTATTGCAAACCATAATGCACAAAAGGAGAGACAGAAAAAGAAGAACGTGAAGGGGGGAAGGGGTGTTGGGGAATGGTGGTTGGGAATGGGGGGCATTGTTGGGGGAAAACGTATGGTCGAGGGATGGGTGTTGGATCATTATATGGATGAAACCCAATCATGAACGGCTTTGTAATAACCAACAGGTCTATATCACAGATATTCAATAAAAAGTTTTGAAAAATTAAAAAAATCAGACAAAATGCTTGGTCCTCTCCAGTGGTTTAGAAAAGGCCTCTTTTGAAGACCAGAGAAATAATAACTGAGATGTTCTGTGATCCATTCCAACCCTAAGTGTATTCACCTGAAACACAACAGCAAGAAAGCCAGCTCCAACCCAAGTCCAGGGCTGAGTAAGGGATCATTGTCAGGCTGACAGTTGGAGAGATGGAATGAGAGGTGGGAGTGGAGAAGTGAAGGGGTGAAGAGTGACGTGATCTTCAAAGGGAAATGACTGTTCTGGCTATGTTAGGGGAATGATTTAGAAAGAGACATGAGCTGATGATTGGACTCTAAGAGTCTGAGTAATAAGTGATAATTCTTGACAAGGAGACAGATTTCAGAGAATCAAGACAGTAAAGGGGTAAAAATCTCCAGGTGTGTTGATGGATATAGAGAAGAGCACAAGGCACATCAAGGCTTCCCATGTGTGGCCTCCAGGAAGACATGGACCAAGCCACCACTCAGGTGGAAAGCCAGAGGCCAACACAGAGATCACTGTGTTGGACCTGGGTCTGGGAGGGCTTTAACACTGCAGTGGAAACCTCCAGGGTGTTTCTGGATCTGGAGGTCGGAAGCTGAGAGGAGAGGTGTCAATGTGAGGCTTAAATCTGCATCACAGTGCTGGGGTCCCCTAGGGAAGGGGTTCTGGGGCAGGGGAGCAGAGTGAGCCCTGTGGGCACCACCTGCAGGGGCTGGGAGGAGAAGGCCAAGTCTGCAGAGCCAGGACTAGCCGGAGGAAGTCCCAGAGAACAGAGGAGGATGTGGACAAAAACGTGTAATGCAGGCCGAAAGATAGTGCAGTGGTAGGCAGTAGCCTTACCTGTAGCGGACCCCAGTTCAATTCCCAGCACTCCATATGATCCCCTTAGCACTGCCAGGAGTATTGAGCACTGTCAGATGTGACCCAAAAATGAAAAGAAAAAAATAGTTTGTCATGCTAGTAAAAGGTCAGATAGGTGAAAAGGAAATTCCCCTTGGTCTTGGCGGCCTGGGATGCAGCCCCTCCAGGAGAGACGGGAGCAGAGGCACCGTGAAACAATCAGGAGAGTCTGGGTGTTGAAGAAGTCAAGTTGGTTGAGAAAACTCTTCAGTGACTTTCCTACTATGAAAGGAAGGAGCAAGTTAGGCTCTTAGTGTAGAGCCTGGGCAGTTTTCTTTATTTTTACTGAGGCATGGAGAGGATCGGCTTGGCGGGGGAGAGAGGCAAAGGTCTGAAACAAACTAAAGATGGTGAATAGGGTCAGTTTTACAGAAAGCAATAGGGGAGGTCAGAGGACATTTGCCTTGTACCTGGACAACCCGGGTTTGATACTTGGCACACCAAGTACTCCCTTGGGCAGCGCCAGGAGTGATCCCTGAGTGCAGAGCCAAGAATAAGCCCTGAAAGCCCTAAGCACTTCCAGGTGTGTCCCTCTTGCTTTCAAGAGGGGAGGGAACTGAGAGTGCAGGACCAGGGACAGGCCCTGGGGGCGGAGGGAGGAGCACAGGCTCCCGCCTTCCTGCCAACTGGCCACAAGACTGGCTGAGAGCAGAGGGTTGAGCAGGCGGCCCTGGGGGAGCTAAATTTTGTTTTTAGGATTGAAAAAAATCATTTGATTTTTGATTGTAGATTTAGGGTCTACACCTGGTAGTGCTCAGGGGCCGTTCCTGGCAGTGCTCAGGAAACTATACATTGGTGCCAGGGATCGAACTGGGTCAGCCACATGTAAAGCAACTGCATTACTCCTTAGACCTGTCCCCAGTTCTGGGATGTGGAGTTTTGCAGCACACAAATTTATTAATTTCCTTAAGCTAAGAGGCAGGTAAGCTTAGTGGCTTAAGACAGTGAAACTGAGCCAGGGGTGTGGCTTAGCAGCACAGCACTGGCCTTGCAGAGGTGAGGCCCTGGGTTTGATTCTTGGCACTGAGAAAGATGTTTCTCTGCTCAGAGTTGGAAGCTGGAGGCCCCTGTGCAGAGTGTCAGCAGAGCTGTGCTCCCCACACGACTCTGGAGAGGCTCCTTCCTTGTACTGTCCAGTTGGCAGCGTGACCAATGACGTCCCTGGCCTGGGACACACCACACTTTGGGCTCAGCTGACCACTTTCCCCCTGTGCAAGTCCCCACGGGATCCTCTGAAGACACCGCCCTCGCTAGGGCAGGATGCTCTCATTTCAACCGGATGCCACCCACAAACACATATTTTCCTTTGCCTGTTTTAGTTTTGGGACTACACCTGGCAGTGTTCATGGGTTATTCCCAGCTTGGGGACCATGTGGTGCTGGGCATGGAAAGTGGCCTCGCACAGACAGGGCAAATGTTACTACAGCTGCACCTCTGGCCCTAAAGATCTTTAAAACTACAGTCCCTGGGGAGTGGGCAGAGAAATATTACCCTTGACTTGCATACAGTTGACCCCAATTTGAATCCCCAGCAGCACATATGGCCCCCCACAAGCACCGGCAGGAGTGATCTCCGAGCACTGAGCCAGAAATAGCTCTTGAATATAGCCAGGTGTGACCCAAAATCCAAAAATAACTTTCAAGTCAATAAGTGAAGTCTGATGCCCAAGCACTAGGGGTTCAGGCTGGAACACATCCTCTGAGGGACACAATCACAAGCATCACAGAGAAGCGAAGGAGAGAGTCGGCGGCCTGTCGTGTCTAGCCCCATCTCGGTCCTGGTGTACCATGGCAATTCCCACCTTGCTCTCTGCTGCACAACAACCCTGGTGTCGGCCTGGGCTGGGCCCCCTGCCCTGTCTCTGGAGGGAAGATTCTGTCCCACCAGAAGCAGCTTCCTGGCCTCGCCAGTGCACTCCCTTCCTGTTGCCTTTCAGCCTCTGTCTGCCCAAGAGAGAAAAATACCTAGGAGCACTGCAGAGGGGGGCTACTACCCAGCCCTGAACCAAGCCCCCATTGCTGCACCTGCCATGTTCTGTCCAGAGGCTGGGGATTCTGACAAAAGGACTATGTTTTACCTGGATTGTAGGGAGGGGCTTCCCCTTTCTGGAATGCGAAGAACGGTTCCGTTTTGTCCAGGCTGAGCCAGGTTGCTACTAAGATCCCAAGCTTGGGTAGCTTTTGCTGGGCCTCCGTTCCCCAGAGGGACACGGTGATCATGTCCACGTTCTGACCTGCTGCCGAGGGGCGGGGCCCTCCTTCGGGAGGAAGGCTTGCTCATGGTCTGGCCTGGCTCCAAAGCCTCCTGTCCAGCAACCCCGACTTCCAGATTACACAGCTTGGGGTGGGCCCTCAGATGACCTTCCGTCTCTTGTCTGCCCATCTGCGAGGACCATTCCATTCCAAACAACATTCCTTCGATAAAATCGGTTACACACTGCAAACATCAACCAGCCAGGAACATTCTCCGACGCAACAGGATTCTGATAAAGCCATCTTATTTTGTTAAAAACTTCCAGCGCAGAAAACTCTTCCCCTGAGCAGTCAGGGAAATTCTTGGGATGCCAGAACCCTGGGCAAAGCAATCAGGGCTGAGGGGAAGGAGCAGGAAGCCCGACGGTCAAGTTCCCACTGTGAGCTCAGGACTGCAGCCTCAGGGTACACCCACCCACCCATCCATACCCACCCACCCACCCACTCACCCATCCAGCCATCCATCCATCCATCCATCCATTCATCCATCCATCCACCCACCCATCCATCCACCCATCTATCCATCCAGCCATCCAGCCATCCACTCACTACCATTCCACCCACCCATTCATTCACTCACCCACCAATCTATCCACCCATCCATCTATCCACCTATCCACCCATCTATCCGTCCACCCATTTATATTTCAAACCATCCATCCATCCATCCATCCATCCATCCATCCATCCATCCATCCATCCATCCGCCTGCCTACATGCATGAGCTGAGTGCCTCCTGTGCAGGCAGGCCAGGGCTAGCATCCTTTGTTGACTGCAGGCTCCCATCCTGTTCTAGGCCAGCGATCGGGTACATCATACACCCCTGTGTCTTTATGCCACCCCCAAGATTCCTCTCTCCTTCGCTGAGACTTGGGTTTTCATCTTCCCCTCCACTCTGAGGGGGCTGAAGGGGTACTCTCAGCTCTGTGCTTTGGGGTCATTCCCAGCAGGCCTCCCACATGCAAACATGCACTATATCCATCTGCCTGTTCCTTCTCTACTCCATATATTGCTGTCGACAGTGTCTCCCCAAGGTATGTTCTGGGCCTCTGCTTTCTTCCCAACTTGCTGTGCATCTCGGGGACCTCCCAGCCCAAGTCTTTTTCTACATCTCCCCACACCATTCTCTCTCTCTCCCTTTCCGTCTCTCTTTTCCCCTCCCTCCCTCCCTCCCTCCCTCCCTCCCTCCCTCCCTCTACCTCCTTCCCTCCCCCTCTCCTGCCCCTGAAAAGAGGATCACATCCACGAACTCTTACATGCAAGGCAAGTTCTTTACCACTGACTTAAATCCCTGGCTGGCCCCCTTTCCTTTCTTTTTATGCCTTTTTCTATTCAACTTGTCCCTGGCACCCTATATGGTCCCGTGTCCGCTAGGAGCAATTCCTGAGTGCAGAGCTAGGAGTAAGCCCTGAACATTGTCAGAAGTGATCCAAAGATCAATAGATAAATCCTTTAAATTGTGTGACAGAGAGAGAGAGAGAGAGAGAGAGAGAGAGAGAGAGCGCCCAGGTCTGGCATGTACAAGGTCCTGAGGTCAATCTACTGCACCCCCACAGCTCCCAGCACTGCTGGACATAACTAAAATATTTTTAAAAACGTGAACTTCTGTGTAGCCTGAATTTATTTGCTTCCAGAGGTGGTCACCCCCAAAAGAACGGGGGGGGGGGTGGTGGTGGGGCAGAGGCCACCCTGGAGACACTCAACTTGGGCATGCAGGCTGGGTGAGTCTCAGCCTGGTGCTGCTGCTCAGGCTGGCACAGCCGGCACTCCGGATGCTGAAGGCATCGGCACCAGGGAGCAGGCTCGGGACCTCACATGTGCTTGGCTTGTCCTCTTCTAGCTGAGCAGTCTCCCTGGCTTCTGTCGCCTGAGTGTCTTATACAAATATGAGCAACTACTCAAAACTTTTCATTACAGTTAAAATGTAATATCCACAGAAAGTGAGGGGGCGGCAGATGCGAGCCACACAGGCCCAGTGACCTTTAGGGCTCACGCCCTGCAGGGAGCAGCTCACAGGCCGACAGAGGCCGCATCACCACCATTCCGCCAGCTTCTTCCTTCATAGATCACTGTCACTGTCACTGTCCTCCAGTTGTTCATCGATTTGCTTGAGCGGGCCCAGTAACATTGTGAGACTTGTTACTGTGTCTGGCATATCGAATACGTCACGGGTAGCTTGCCAGGCTTTGCCGTGGGGGCGAGATACTCTCGGTAGCTTGCCAGGCTCTCTGAGAGGGGCGGAGGAATCAAACTTGGATTGCCCATGTTGGCTGCATGCAAGGCAAACACCCTACCCACTGTGCTATCGCTCCAGCCCCACCTTCATAGATCAATCACTTTTAATAAAATACCAAAGTCCTGGTGTGTCTGTTCTATCAAAGGAATGTTGTGAGAGGGACTCCTGTGTCCATGGGAGAAAAGGCAGCAAAGCAGATGCTCGATCAAAGGGAAGACTCACTGTCCTCCTCTCCCGGAAAGGAGCATAACATGACACCACCACAGACATGCCGTTGGCCCCCGCACCAGGCTGTTTCATTCAGGGCAACCCGGAGGGAGCGGGCGAGACAACTCCCCACCCCAAGGGACCCAGCCCAGCAGCCGAAAACCTTCAGAACTCAACCTCCATCATGCTCACAGCCACTCTCCACACACCTGGGCTGAACCTCACCCATGCATGAACCTATCCCTGGACATCTCATACCTCACACCACTCATACTCCAAGTGCACCACTTTTGATAGGGTTTAAAGTAGAAGGCAACTAATCTTAGAGGGAAATATATATTTTACAGATATATATACATGTATATCTGCATATATGCACACAAGGCTCAACCCTTAACAACATATCAATAATCTCTTACAGAAGGGTTTAATGGCCCCTAGATGAAATATAACAATCTTCACACACTCTCCTCTAAGGAAAGTTTTTTGGAGCATTTTCGGCAGTTTATTCATAATGGCAGCCGAAGACCTCCAGGACCAGCCACCACCATGCTGAGACCACTCTCCGCACACCTGAAGGTACCGGCAGAGGGACAAAGTCACGTGGGTTCCAGGGCCGAGATCTCCAAGCCTACTCGGATTGGAGTCGAGCCCACCAACTGGCCCCCTGGCACCATGTAATCCCATCAGTGGCCAAGACTCTGAGACTATATAAAAACCAGCTCCCGGAGGAGAAGAGCGCAGTCTCCTGCACCTGTGCCTGGCTATTCCTCGCCGGGGCCCTTGGAGGGGAGTGGGTTGAGCTTTCCTCCCCGCCCTGGCCAGGGCCCCAGCAGCCGAAGACCTCCAGGACCAGCCACCACCATGCTGAGACCACTCTCCGCACACCTGAAGGTACCGGCAGAGGGACAAAGCCACGTGGGTTCCGGGGCCGAGATCTCCAAGTCTACTCGGATTGGAGTCGAGCATCCTCCACCCAGATCCTCCAAATTCCAGGAGGCGGGGGTCACACCCACCAACTGGCCCCCTGGCGCCGTGTAATCCCATCAGCGGCCAAGACTCTGAGACTATAAAAACCAGCTCCTGGAACCGTGCGGCCACATTCGCGGCCGTGCGACATCTTATTATGACATCTCATTCCTACTTTGACAAACTGGCAGGCTACCGAATGTAGCCTGCCCACACGGCAGAGTCTGGCAAACTCCCCGTGGCGTACCCAATATGCCAAATACCAGTAACAATGATGGGTCTCATTCTCCTAAAGAGCCTTGAATATAATCTCAGGGCTAGGATGAAGGAGACGTTACTGGGGCCTGCTCGAGGCAATCGACGAATAACAGGATGATCTGTGATCTGTGATTCATAACAAACAATACAAAATAAATCATTTTGTTTCTGCTTTGGGTCAGGGGTTAGGGTTCAGGATGGAAACATCCAAATGATGAGGGGAAGGTATAATAGTGGTGGGATTGGTGTTCAAATATTAAATGTAATCAAATATAGTGAACTACTTTATAAAATCATAATAATTTTTTTTATTTTTTATTTATTGAATCACTGTGGGAACAGTTACAAAGCTTTCAGGTTTAAGTCTCGGTCATGCAATTATAATAAAATTTTTTTAATAAATTAATTAGGGGGGGTATGGTGCCGCCAGCAGGTCAGTCTGTACCTGTGAGGCGAGTGCATCAGCAGCCTCATGGCACCTTCAGACTTCCAAATACCCCAAAATTGTTGCTGTGCCTTTGGCCAGACCCCAAAAACTTGGGGCAAAGTTTACAAAGAAAGTAAACGGCCAAAAGTTAGGTATGTGGGAAACACACCCACAAACCACCTCCGGCTCAGCTATATAATTGGAGGCAAGGCCTCTTTGGTTCCTGATTGAACTGCTTAATGGACATGATCCCAGAGACTCAGAAACGAATCTCAGAACCCAGTGGCTTTAGGTAGAAATGCATCTGGTCTCTGCAGTAGGCTACTGGTGCTGGGCCAACCCAGGTGGGAATAGGTTTCGTGCCTTGGCCTACTCCCCCTGGCGGCCCAGTGGCCGCCATCCGTCTGAGGTCACTGGATAGTCACATTTGGGCCCCCAGTGACGAGACACACAGGGCCTCACGGGATGAGGGTGGAGCCGGGCTTGTCCTACCCACCCCAACGAGACCCCAAGTCATCACCCACGAATGGCCTCTCTGGCTCCTGATCAAGCTGCTTAATGGCCATGATCCCAGAGACTCAGAAACAAATCTCAAAACCCAGTGGCGTTTGGCAGAAATGCATCCGGACTCCACAGTACGTTACTGTCGCCGGGCCACCCCAGGGAGGAAAGGGTGTTGTCCCTCCGCCTGCTCCCTCTTGGCAACTTGGTGGCTGTCATCCTCCAGAGGCCATTGGACAGTCAGGCTTGGGCCCACAGTGATGAAACTTGTTGGGTCTCACGGGATGGGGGGGGAGGTGGAGCCGGGCCTGTCCTCCCCACCCTAACGAGACCCCAAGTCATCGCCCACAAACGGCCTCTCTGGCTCCTCATCAAGCTGCTCAATGGCCTTGATCCCAGAGACTCAGAAACAAATCTTGAAACCCAGCGGCTTTTGGCAGAAATCCCTCCAGATTTAAGTGTTAAAATTTCAGAATTTCAAAACCACATGGCCCTACTGCAGACACACGACATCATATGTTATTCATAACCAGCAATAGAACACAAATTGTCTATTGTTGCCTTTTCAGCAGATCTGAGTGTTGGGGTAAAATCTTAAATAATGGTGGGTCTGGTGTCGAAATAGTGAATGTGATCAAAGTAGAGAAAGAGTAATGTGGAAATCATCTGCCCCACAGGCAGGGGGATGGGGGGATAGGGATACTGGGATTTTTGGTGGTGGAGAATGGGCACTGGTGAAGGTACGGGTGTTTCATTGTATGACTGAGACTTAGACCCAAAAGCTTTGTAACTGCTCTCACGGTGACTCAATAAATAAAATTATAAAAAATGGAAAAAGAAAAAAAAGTAAGGTGGAGTTCATGCACAATTCAATCAGCTAATCAGTGGCTGAATAAATAGCAGTACTCCTACAAAAAAATTAATTAATTAATTAATTTTAAAAAATAAAAGTGCTCTGGAGCCCAAGGAATGGTCTAAGGGCTAAACGTCTCACAAGGGTGAGGCTGTGAGTTTGATGCCCAGAGCCGCCCATGTGTGCTCTGCTATCTGGGACCCTGGTACCACAGCAGAAGTTTCACTTTCCAGACTACAGCCAGGAGTGTGTTAGTACCTCAGCTGTGGCCTGAAGTGTGACTACTATTGCGCCCCAACCCCCACCCCTCACCCTGTCAGCAAGCACCTGGGGTTCAGGAGAGTATCGTGGCAAGTGTGTGCACCCAGCCAAGTGGCTATGGGCCCCTTCTTGCAACATTGCAGCAAAAGGAAGGGAACCGTTTTAAAGGGCTCTGAGGTAGGCGGCAGAGCCCAGGGGGGTCTTCTGAACCAACTTACCTCCTATGAGTTTCAGTGTTCTCATCTGTAGTAAACGGGCAGCAAGAGCTGCCTCTGGCCAGCTCCACCACCTCACAGGCCAATGTGCCATGCAAATAAATGACAAGTTCAAGAGGGAATGCCATGAAATACAAGGAACTATTAGTGCTCCTCTTACTGAAGGAAAGAAATCAATGGACAGTTACATTATAGGGCTCTTGGTTGATCCATTTTGAAAATTTGAGAAATAGAAAGGTTTTGACCCATGGATTTTACTCGATCAAACCTCTCCAATTCCTGACGCCACCCCCACCCCCCACCCCCGTGCCGTGCAGGAGACATCGTTGCAGACGCTGCCCCCCAAGGCCTCTGTCACTCGGCCCTGTGGCAGGCTGCGGTTGACTCCTTCTGAGTGGTCCTAGCTCCCTGCAGGAGCCACAGGCCAGTGCTCCCCCCTCCTGAGGCCCCACCAGGGGAGACACAGTCCAAGGGTCTCCAGAGGGCAGGTGGGGCTCAATCTCTGAGAGCAGTCAGGGCCCCACCTGCGTCCTGCACAGTCCCCACTTTCAACAACGACTCAGGAGACAGGATGATGCACCTGCTACGGAGCCCATCCTGGGCTACCTGTTGGTATCAGGTTGTTGATATTAGGTAGATACCTGTTGGTATCAGGAAACTGGTGCTCCTGAGCAGGGCGGGTACCCACCCACTGTCAGCTCCTGCCTAGCTGCCTCGCACCAAACCAGCCCTGTGCTCAGGCTGGAGCCTGACGGGGAACTCCAGTACGCAGAGAGAGAGGAAGGGGGCTGGGGAGACGGGGGCAGAGAACCCTTCAGAGAGGAGCCTACAAGGACAGGGCTAGCTGTCCTGAGGAGACTGAGAACCCAACTAAGGCCCTCGGACTAGAGCTGAAATGAGGGACTTGCAAGCTGGGCTGGAGTCAGACTTGCGGAGGAGTATTTACAACCTGCCCATGCCTGCAGGTCAGTGCGAGGCTCGGCGGGCAGATGTGGGGCCTGCGAATCACTACCTCAGCGCACGAGAGGAAGCAGGCCCTGCTCCAGCTTTGTAGGAGAGGGGCATGATCCGAGGGCCAGGACGAGAAGCATGTACAGCTCCTACTGTTCCGGCAAACACCATGCCAGGTTTGGGCATAGAGAAAGAAAGATGAGAGTAACCTGGTCCCTGCCCTGAACCAGCCAGTCAGATGAAGGGCAGAGGGGTCATGGTAAGAATCACATGCTTGGGACTGGAGAGACAGCACAGCGGGTGGGGCATTTGCCTTGCACGCGGCCAACCCAGGTTTGATTCCCAGCATCCCAAATGGTCCCTCGACCACCTCCAGGAGTAACTCCTGAGTGCAGAGCCAGGAGTAACCCCTGTGCATCACCAGGTGTGACCCCAAAACAACAACAACAACAACAACAAAAGAATCACATGCTTGGCGAACACTGGTGATTTTCTGGGCAACTATTTCTCCCTTTTTGTTTTGAAGAGATTTGGACCACATATGGAGGTGCTCAGGGCTTTCTCCTGGGCTCTGTGCTCAAGGATTGCCCCCAATGATGTTCGGGGGATTAGATGGGGACCTGCCATATGCAAGGCAAGAGCTTGCCCCCATACTTTCTCTCCAGCCCCTGGAGAAAGTTTTCTTAAAGAGCTGAGCTTAGAGTTCTTTTCTCAGGCAAAGAAAAAAATCTAAGTGAAAGAGAGTGAGTCAGGTGCCTAGTCCTGTAGAGGTGGCCTGAGGAGTGGGTAAGAGGAAGCTTGCAAGATGGTGACGGCCACAGCAAGGGCCTCTGATTTGAGGGTTGGATTTGAACGCTCAGAATTGGAAATAGGTGTGAGAGAGGGGAGACTCAAGGGTGAATAAAGTGGGGAGACCTGTCAGCTAGGCGACCCTGTAGCAATTTGAGGAATGGAAGGTGGGAAAGAGGAAAAGAACAACACAGATATTTCCCAAAAGGAGAGGAAGAGAGAGCAGGGTAAGTGGTTTGAGCCGGGCGGGCGACAGGACCACGTGGCATCAGCAGAAACCCAGCAGGAGCCCAATGAGGCTTCAACTCGCAGATTCTTGGGTTACTGACCTGTCCAGCTGCACAGCTCAGAGCTTAGAGAAGCCCCTGCAGTGGGTGGGGACAGAGGACCGGGGTTAAGATGTGTGTAGAGATTAATCCAGTCTCCAGCACCATGTGGTCTGTGCAGCCCTGGAAGGTCTCCCTCCCTCTCCCTGCAGGGTACCCGGGTGTGGGGAACTCCCCACTCCTCCCCGAAGGGTGGGCCCAGATTCCCAGTCTCCCTCTTTCTCCCTGCAGGGTGGGCCCAGGTGTGGGGGTCTCCCCAACTCACTGCAGGGTGGCCTGGGTTTCTGGTGCCACAGAACCTACACAGTATCACAACTTCGGGCCTTTCACTGAACCAGTCAGCTTGGCAGAATTGCCCAGATGCCACCAGGTTTCTCTTGGGAGCACTGCATGGGAGACATTCCCAAGGAAAAAAATAAAGAGAAATCTCCCGGGAGAGGTTACTTAACAGTGGATGTTCCTAGACCCCACCAAGACTCTGATTTAGTATATTCTGGCCCCTTCTGGTCCAGAATCTAGCCAATCAGTACGCTAAGGCCATACTTTCAGAAATGGGCTCTGGCCTCCTCTCCTGAAAAGGCGGCCCAGAGCAGGACCATCCTCCTCTCCCGGGCTTCTCCTATTGCCCACAGGGTGGGTGTCCCGGCAGTAACAGAAGTTAACTGCACACAGGGAGATTTTTCTGTGCCCTGGATTTATCCATCAGATTAATGTATTTCTCAAAAAGAGATTCAGGATGTTCAAGGAAGCCTCAGGTGAGATTCCTATAAATCAGAGGCCACAAAATGAGACTTGGTGGGGGGGGCAACAGGTGGGAAGGGAAAAGGTACAGGAAGGAAATGAGGTCAGAAGGGGACCACAATCAGAAAAAAGGTTGCATGATAGTTGGAAATGATCACTCTGGGCAAGAACCGAGTGCTGACAGGAGGCAAAGGGGTATGCATAATGTCCCAGTACCTGGATTGCAAAGAACAGTGCCCAGGAGGGGACAGAAAGAGAGAGAGAGAGAAGTGTCTGTCATAGTGACAGGCTGGCAGGAGGGAAACAGGACATTGGTAGTGGGAAATGTGCACTGGTGATTGGAACATTGTAGGATGAAACCCAATCATTAACAACTTTGTAACTGTGTATATCATAGTGATTCCATTTTTAAATGGCTATGGCTGGAGATGGTCATTTTTAAAAAGGAAAGAAAAACAAGAAATAAAAAGATCGAGAAACAGTGGTCTAGAGGATTCTGATCCGGTTCCTTCAAGCTATAAGAAAACCGTAAGGTTCGTGACTTCTCAGAGCACCAGCAGAGCTGCCTGCTCAGTCTCACCCAAGTTCAAACCCTTTTCTGGGTTTGCAAGAAGTGTGATCTGGCTCCTGCTGCCTCATCTAGAACCTTCTGACATGCTTTCCCTGGGACTTACAATCTGAGCCTCACGCCTTCGCGGAAGCAACAGCTGCCATCTGGTTTTACTGTTTCTGACCTTGAAAAATGGCTTTGTTTTCATAGACAATCAATAAATGCAAGTGAGTAACTGATGAATCTGTGAAATGTGTGTGTGTGTATGTTTGTGTATGGGGGGGCAGCTGACAGGGTACATAAAAATTCTATGGAGCAGGTGATTTATAACTAAACATACACCTTTACTAAAGGCCATTTGATCCTACAGGGCAAAACAATCAACATGGATGATGAGTAAAAGGCAGTCTGTGAACCCAAATGATAGTCACTTACTATATATACACACACTTACACTTATACAATATATCCACATGCCTTTATACACATACCTGCATGGTGGGCCTAGGTATACACAGATACATACACACTCATACAGTCACACACCTAAACTCACCACTCACATATAGCCACACTTACACACATATTCTTAATTTATCTGAATTAATGCTGTTCTTTCAAACCTTTTGAGGTCCTAAAAATTACTCCCACAGAGCCGTGCTGCTCAGCGTGCTAGGCTGGTATCTCCCCCACTGGGGATTGCCTCTGATTCTGTTTGCTTTATGGCCACCCCTCATAAAGAACACTGACTGGTCCCTTAATCTCCAGACTTGGGTCCAAGTGATCTATGGTGGTCCCAGAAATCAGAAGAACCTGTAAAGCATAAAGTCCATTCATGGAACCACCCAAAGGCTCTTCAGAGCACTGGAAATGGAAGGGAAGCATGACTGAGGGACAGCTGACCCGCGACTGACTATAATTCCCTGTGGAAGACAGGCTTTGCCTCTGAAGGGAGAACCATCACTCATTCATCCTCAGAGAACCCAATCCAGGGGAAGGGGTGAGAGTACAAGGGCTAGGGCATGCGCTTTGCATGTGGGCTCCTGAGTGTTGCTGGGTACAGCCAAGAGGGGTCCCATGTGTTCCGAGCACCACTTGGAAGGACCCCCCAAATATTTACAGAGAACCCACTCCAGCTATTCTCCTGAGAACAGGGCTGGCTGCTCCCGAAGCCAGTTCTCTGACTTCTGCTCACACACTGGCCCATTTACCCAGCCAGTGTCAGCTGGACAGACAGCACAGCCGTGGGTGATAGCAGCCCTGTTAGTACACCTACAACCTCCTTCCTCCTTTCCGTCATCACCTGCCAAGTGGCTGCTGAGAGCCAGGAGTGTGCAGCTGGAGCCACTGTGAAGAAGGCATGCCCGAGGAGCAGGGCGAGCAGACAGTGCAGTGCTCTCTGCCTCTTCTGGGGGCACCAGATTAGCCCAGGACCCAGAAAGCAACCTGCAGTAGTGTGGGCACAGGCAGCGGACCGTTTAGGAAGCGACTTGCTCCAAGGGACCTTGCATGCAGAACAGTACCGACCCCTGGCTTTCTGTCTGTGGTTTCTACTTGAAATCAGGGTTGTACCTTTATCTTCAGCATGGATGGTTGGTGTCACCTCATGAGACCTTGGGCTGGCTGCGGGTGGTCAGGGGAAGACTCTGAAATACCTCCTGCATCAGGGGGTCCCAAAGGGAAAGGAAGGGAATTATGAGGCTCTTCTTTGAAGTATCTTTCTCATTTGGGGGCTCTTGATTTTTTCTTTTTCCATTTTCCCCCTTTGTTTGGGGGTCATATTCAGCTGTGTTCAGGGATTACTCTCAGCCCTGTGCTCAGGGATCACCCTTGATGGGCTTGGAGAACCATGTTGGGTGCCAGGCAGGGATGAACCTGCAAGGTTCAGGTGCCAGGTCAGTTCCTGCAAGGCAAGCGCCCTACCTGATGCGTTATCTGGCCCAGATTTCTTCTTTTCTTTCCTTCTTTCATTTTTTAACCTTCTCTAGCAGACACAAACATGGCCAGGAGAGTGTATGCCAGCACACGTGTGCCCCTCACACACACAGAGATGGGGGATTTTAGGGGAACTGCAGAGAGGAGAGTCAGGTTCCCCAAGGTGCCCGGGGAGGGGATGCTGCATGTACCTTCAGGGTCCTGAACAGGCAAATGGTCGGAGCTCAGACCCTGGACCAGGGAAGGGCCCCCACCCGATGCTGCCAGATGGGCCCCTGTCTGGGCACTGCCACCGGGTGCCCTTGATGCTGGGGAGTCTGTCCTGCCACCTGCCTTTCACATGCACTTGATCCTCCCCCCCTCCCCCCCCACACACACAGGACAGCGACATGCTGCTGCCAGGGCCTCTGCAGCTCCCTGCTGCTTCAAACTGAGACGAGGGCACCGCATCTGCTCGGGAGCGTCCCCGAGAGCCCTCATGCGTCTCCAAGTGGCTGGGGTGCTGGGCACGTGGGGAAAGCAGATTTCTGCACCTAGCCTCCCCCAAAGCACCCCTGCCCACTGGGTTCTCTCCTCACAGGCCTCCTGTGCATGCTGAGGGGGCCTGGCAGAATCATCTTGGCTGAGACGCGCTGAGGCTGGGACTGGGCATGCAGCTGGGAGGAACAGGATGTGCTCTTCATGGTCATCTCCTGGGTCAGCCTAAGCACTGCAGACAAGCTAGAGCATGGGCTGGGCTTTCTTATGTTTAAGAAAAGTCGCTATGCCTGGGCACAGAGACAGGATTAAGCCCTGAGCTCCACTGGGTGTGGCCCAAAAAATAAATGAAAAGAAAAATTCCTAGCCTAAAAGGCTTGAGCGCAACTGTGCTGGTTTGTGCGCTTGCATGGGTCCTTTATGCACTGGGTCTGAGTTCAGTCTGACACCACGTGGCTCCCCAAACCCTGTCACAGGGTGCAGCCCCCAGCGAGGGCACTGAGGCACCAGCCAGCATTTAGCAGTGTCTTTTAGGCCCCCCGCCAGCCTGAGGCTGCCACATCCCCTGCCCGGAAGGAGTTCCTTGACCCCCATCTCTGTCCAGTGCGTGTAGGTCAGACATCTCTCCCTCCAGGAAGTCCTCCCTGAAGACTGAAGGGCCAGGGCACCTCTGCACACCCACAGAACCTGTGCCTGCCTTTGTTCCTAAGCTCATGACTAGAGGGTCCTTTCCTCTCTCATGGCCATGGAACCCTCCAGTCACCCCCATGGAGGACAAGGCCGGTAAGATAATCAAAAGGCCCCTTCTCTAGGGCACAGCCCAGAGCTGGAAGACAACCGGGCCCTTCCAGATCTCTGCCTGTGTGCTCTTGTGTGAGGGAAAATGCACTTCTCTGGACCAGGGGATCAGCAGATTCTTAGATTCCACAGAAGCACGTCAGACGCAGCTGATCAGCCTGTCCACCTCAAGGACCCTGCACCTCAGGGCCGGCCCCCAGCCCAGGCACCAGCATACAAGGGGCTGCACTGTCCCCCAGTCCCAAATACTCTCCCTGAACCTTGAACTTCCCATCCTTTGCTCAAAATGCACCTGAGAGCACTGCTGGAGGACTTGTTAGCACCCCTTCCACCCCCGGGCAATGACCCCTCCTCTGATTCAATAATGCTCCAGAATATAGCAGTTGTGACTGGAAAGTTTGGGGATGGCGGCTGAAGGATTCATTTCTGCTTGGTCTGTGACCCTATTTTTTGGTTAGATTTGGAGGGCACAGCTTGCTGTGCTCTGGGCTTACTCCTGTCTCTGAAGCCAGGGATTACTCCTGGCAATGCTCATGGAACCATATGGGGTGAGGGATCACACCCAGGTCAGCTGCGTTCAAGGCCAGCGCCCTGCCCATGGAATTGTCTCTCTGGTCCTGTGTTTCAAAGCTCTCAGGTGGGTGATAAGTGCCTGGCTCAGGCATATCTAGTCCAGTCTCCAGCCAGGAGTGGGAGGGCAAAGGAGGATGACCAACAGTGATGGGTAGCTGCAGGAGGGAGCCATGGCAGGGAGAGAGCCCCCTCAGGTGCCAGCAGTAATGGATGGCCTGGCTCCAGTCACCTTTGCGCCAATTTCAAGCACACAACCCAGCAGCACCCAGGGCCACAAGGTGCCCGTTTGTTGCGAGGCTCACAGGCTCCCTCCACCAGGTGCAAATCACATAAACAAAGGCAGCCCTTGCCCCTTCGGGCTGATCTCCAGCAGCGGAGAGCAGGGCCCATTGGCTAATTTAGACCCTTTCCTCCCTCCATGAGTTTTGGGACACAGGTATTCCTGTAGGCTCTTAGATTCCTTGGAGATGAAGGTTCTGTTGTACCTTCAGAGGTAGGTTTTGCTGGCAGGTCGGGTGCTTACCTTGCATGGGGCTGACTTTGCATCACATACAGTCCCTCAAGCATCAGCGAGTATGTTCGCCCTCCCCTGCAAAAAAGAAAAGGCTTTGATGCCTCAAAGACTCACCTCCTTCAAAAGGAACAAGAACAATCCGTGCCAATATGGATGTGGGGAGAAAGGGACTCTCATTCACTGCTAGTGGGAATGCCAACTGGTCCGGTCTTTTTGGAAAACAATATGAACATTCCTCATAAAACTAGAAATTAGCTTCCATATTACCCAGTTATATTGCTCCTGGGAATATACCCTGGGGACCCCGAAACACACAGCAGAAATGACATCTGCACTCCTATGTTCATTGCAACACTATTCACAAAAGCCAGAATCTGGAAACAACCCAAGTGCCCAAGAACAGAAGACTGGATAAAGAAACTATGGTACATCTACACAGTGGAATACTATGAAGTCATTAGGAAAGATGAAATCATGAAATTTGTTCATAGATGGATGGACAAGGAGAGTATCATACTGAGTGAAATGAGTCAGGAGGGACAGACATAAATTGATAGTGCCCATTTGCGGGATATTTTTTAAAAAGCATAGTGTGAGAATAATACCCAAAGACAGTAGAAACAAGGGCCAGACAGACTGGTCCATGGTTGTTAAGTGTGCCACAGATTTGGGGAAGTGCAGTTAGGACGGAAAAGGGACCATGTTGACAATGATAATTGGAAATGATCACTCTGGACAAGAACTGAGTGCTGAAAAAAGGTAAAGTGATATGCACGATACCCTTTCAGTAACAGTATGCAGGCTGGGGGACGAGTGGGAGGGAAACTGGGAACACTGGTGGTGGGAAATGTACCAGGGGCTGGTGTTGAAATGCTGTATGACTGAAACCAAATCATAGACAATTTTACAGCTGTATATCTCATGGCAATATATGAATATTTCATATATAATAAAACAAAAAGAAAAAGAAAAGAAATATTTTGAAGAGATTAAAAAAACACGAGAACCAAAAGAATACTCACCTCCTTCAGGTTTCTGCCCCTTCCTACCGCCCCTCCCTCGCTCCCCACAAACAGAGCCAGGAACCATTCGCCTTCCAGGAGTTCCAGCCTAAGACCTGATGACTTTGTTGGTGACACAATAACATTTTAGCTAAATACAATTTTTTTTAACCAAATGAGAAATTCAGCCCATTTAAAATCTGCTTTCCACACCAGAGAGCTGAGAACAACAAAAACTTGCAAGAATATGAGTCACTATTAGATAATTCCTGGTTGTTCAATTTTTTAATTATGAAAGACCATCATTCAACCATAATACCCTACAAAGGTATGCATCCTTTGGTCTTGTCATTTCACATTTGGGAATTTATCCTACAGATATATTTTGCATTGGTACATGTGTTTCAGATAATTCACTGCAGAGCTGATTGGAACCGTCAAAGGTTGGAAACAATCCAAATGCCATTGGAACTGAAGAAATAAATTAAAGCACATTTACGAATGAAAAAGAATGAGGACACTCTACACATACTGGTATGCAAATGTCTCTAGGTTAGATTATTAAGAGGAAAAGTGAAGGGCAGAGCACATGTAGGACAGACTAGCCTTTACGGACAGACCAGGAGTAATAAGAACACATGTTCCCGCTGGCCTCTGCATTCACAAAGAAATGCTGGACAGGCATACAGAAACCCAGACGCTGGGGCAGTGGACAGCATCTGAACATCAAAGCAAGAATGGGAGGGAGTCTTGCACTGTGTGTAGGATTGTACTTTGGGGTTTGGAAACATGAAAACACATTTTTCCAAAAGGAAAAAATAGCAAAAATTTCAAGAGTCTTTGTTAAGGCCCTGAGAGTAAGTCCTTGGGTCTTGTGCCTCCCAACGCCTCCAGGCAGCTCTGTGGCCAGTTTCCTGTTCACAACGCTCCAGCAGAAGGTCCAGTCCTGATGGGATGTGAGGACAGGGCTTTGCTTCTCACCAAGGAGAACCAGCACCACAAAGGTTACGGGACTTGTATCCACTGTGCACTGAGCCCTGAGCCCCAGCGGCAAGGGCTGAGTACTCAGCGCTAGTACCGAGGCATCAGCTGTTCCCGGCTCACTGGGGAGGAGTGGTGGTAGCGATCCCGCCCGGCGAAGTCTGCGTTCTCCTGGGTGAGCTGCAGCATCTCCAGGTCGACCCTCGCCAGTGATGGCGCTAGGACAATCTGCTCCGCGGAGGGTCGCAAGCTCCTTCATGCAACAAACACAAAGCGTGGTCAGAGGAAGGCTCCTCTGGGCTCTAGAGAGATGGTTCGCCAAAACGGGTCCTGCTTATTGTTGTCTTTTCATTTTATTCTTATTTAGGCAGCATGATATACAGAGTTGTTGATAACAGTTTCACACATACAACGTTCCAACTCTAATCCCACCACCAGTGTGCCTTCCTCCATCAATGACCCTGGGCTGCCTCCCACCCCCCAGCCTGTCTCCTTAGAGGCATATTTTGAAGTTTAACTATTGTAGTTTGGGTCCCCTGCTTACAGCATATTGGCTCCAGGGGCTCAGGTATACACAGACACCTCACCTCTCTACCCTAGACACCCACGGCCTGAGTCTAGGCCTGTGCTGCCTCCAGATCGCCTTGTCCTGCTCCCTTCCCTGTCCCTAGTCCTTCATCTGTGTGTCGTTTTTTATACTTTTGCCTTCCCTATAATATCATACAGCTAGAATCAGACAGATGTGCCCTCTTTTGACTGTCTCTTTCACTTAGCAATATGCATTTAAGGTTCTTCATGCCTGTAATGGCATGATTGTTCACTTCATAGCTAGAGCACAGGGGAATTTTAGGGTGGTGAAACTATGATACTGAAATGGCAGCTACACAACACTGTGCATTTGTTAGAACTCAAACGTGCAACACAGGAGCACTGTACTCGGCCGTCTAGGCTTGCAGCACAGTGCTGGTCCCTGAGATTGTGGTGCTACTCGGGGCTTATGATGCCGGGGGTCACACCAGCTCAGCATTTGGGGGGATTTTAGAGGAAAAGGCCTTCTTAAGGTCAGGTTGCCCTTCACAGTTCTCAGAATTGTACATATGATGGAGGAAGGAACAGCCAGATCCCTTTGCCCAAACACACTTATACTAATCTTTGGCTTTAAGGAGTAACTGGGACAATAATTGTAAAGAGAAAAAAAAGAAGAAATCCTCAAAGCAATGAATTTAAAAACAAACAAACAAACAAGCAAAAAAAAAAAAACAAGCTACAAATTTCTGCTCTGATACGAATCACCATTCCTTGGACTTTTCACTTCTGAGTAAACACCCCCAAATTGTGCTGGGCTGCCACAGCTTAGCTGGGGCCTTCCCTATCTGCTGTCAAGTCCACTAAGCTATGAATGGTATGAAATGAGCTCCGTTCAGCAAAAATACTCTCCTCCTCATGCATGCTTATATACAATACTACAACCTCTGCAGAGAAGAAATTCCAAGAACTCAGTACACAGTATAAGGGACAGTCACTTCCTATGGCCACCACTGGGGTCAGGGAGGCAGGGCAAAGGACTGGAGGGCATGCTGAGGGCATGCTCTGCATGTGGGAGCCCCAGCACCACACTGTCCCTGAGCACACTCCAGGACGGATCCCTAAGCACCATGCCAGGCGTGGTCCCCAAACCAAAACAAATTAATAACAGTGGAAATGCCAAGAAAAAAAATCCGCTAAGTCACATCAAACCAGATACTCCCAACCACTCACCATTTATAGATCCAAAATCTGTAGGCAGTGGTTTTTTTTGTTTGTTTGTTTTTGTCGTTTGGTTTCTGGTTTGGGGGCCACACCAAGCTGTGCTCAGAGCTTACAACTGGCTCAGTACTTAGGAGTCACTCCTGGTCAGGCTCAGGGAACCTTATGGAGTGCTGGAGACCGGGCAAGTATCCACTGTACTACCTCTAGTCCTGTAGGCAGCCTCTTTCATAACCTACTTCTACTTACACTACACTTGCTCTCAAGACAAATTGGGGTTTTTGCTTTTGTTTTGTTTTGTTTTGCTTCTGGAGCTTTTTGCTTGTTTTGTGTTCACACCCAGTTGTGCTCAGGTCACTCCTGGCAGGGCTCAGAGGACCATACGTGGTGCTGGAAATTGAATCAAAGTAGTTAAGAGCGAGGTGAGTGAGTCCATTAGCTCCTGTTGAATCTCCAGTCCAAGACCAGGCAGTATCAGAGAGAGCAGGGGATGTGCGCTGTGACCAGTCACCAGCCCTTCCCTCAGCCTGGAAGAGAGGCAGAGGGGACCCACTCTACCACCTCTCGCCTTTCCCTGTTGTTTTCCATAACTCTGCTCCCGTTTTTGTTTAATCCCCCTCCCCATGCCCCTGTATTTGGTTTCATCTTTGAGGCCATCAAAAATAGACTGGTTGAGCTTGTGAAGGTTATCTGCAGGGTTCTTGAGAGGGAGGAGCGCAGAGCTAGTGCTTCTCGTGCATGTAGTCTCTCAAGGAGTCGTGCATGTAGCTCTGGAGTTACACGGTCAGGAGGGCTCTGTAGCAGCACAATGTTCTTAACACCCCTGAGCTGGGGTCAGGGATGTGGCTCAGTAATCAAGCACATGACTCATGGTATGAAGTTTCATCAAACAAACGAAACTAAACCTTTGGAACTAGATGCATATGATGGACTGAACATTACTTGGAGGGGCCCCAGGTACCCACCTGGCCCCTGACCACCCCAGGCTTATGAAAACTGGTTAAGAAGGGAGCTGAAGAGATAGTATGGGGGTTCAGGAATTTGTCTTGCATGCAACTGACCCCAGTTGCCGCATCACCCCCTCCACCCCAAATGTCTAAGATGGTAAATTTGATCTTACATAATTAATCTTCATGGAGGGGGTGAAGGGAATGAGAGAAACAGACTCAGTTCACGTCTGGGATCAGCGGGAAAGGGCATCATGATCCAGGGGCCACATCGGGTGTGGAGATGAAGAGTGACCCACACATCCGCATTTCAAAGCAAACCAACAGCATGAAACCAAGCCTGAACTTTTCCAAATTGCAGCACTAGCGCCTTAGACGGGGCAAGGGAGGGAAGATGTTTCCAAGCTCTTCAAAGCGGAGGATGGGAGGGCACCAAAGTGGGGGTAGCAGGCGGGAAGGAGAGCAACTGGGTGCTCATGACCCTACCTTCTAGTGGGGCTCAGGAAGTCTGTCCCTCCCTTTCCTGAGAATCCAACCCCAAAGGCCCCCTCCCTCTGTGCCTGCATTCCCACCAACACCGTCAGACCAGACCCCTGAGCTGACAGGGAAGAACAGAAGTCCTTGGGCCTAAATGCTGTTGGCGAGAGGAGCAACCCTGACCAATTGCCCCGCCGTCATCTGCTACTAAAGCCCCGTGGCTGACTCTGATGATCTGGGTGAAGGATGGAAACCAGAAACTTCTGATGAAGTGAGACCGGGGAACAGAAGACAGTGAGGAGCAGAGGCTACCTTCCTCATGGGCCCCACTGTGAGCTTCCCACACCACATTCCACCCAGGCATGGCTAGGAGAGGGGATCCCATACTTCCCAGGCCTGGGCCCACTCAGTAACTCCAAACTGGCACAAACCTGCAGGAGGGAGTCAGAAGCGATCTCATCCATCTGAAAAAGCTGAAGTTGGAGGCTGATCCTGCAGGGAACATGTGAATATCAATGAAAACATGCATCCAGAATGCCAGTTTTTTAATAGAGTGAATATGCAGCCTCTTACACACACACACTCGCACACACACACACATGCACACACACACACAGAGAGAGAGAGAGAGAGAGAGAGATAGAGAGAGGGAGAATTTGTGTTAAATAGGCTTGCTAGATAGAATAGGGGCAGGGCCAAGAGAGCTAAACAGGGAGAACTTGCGTTTATAACCTTTACCAATCACAGCGAACTTACATCAACACTTCAAATAACTGATGCAGAAATGGACCTGAAGCCCCAATGCACAAAAGCATTCACAGCAGGGACTAAAGAGGAGCCCCCAGATAGGTTACAGGCAGAGAGGACCCCTCCCCGCTCTCTAAGAACAGTCCATACCTTGAGGGAAAACTAGATGCAGTGAGGAAAAGACGCATAAGGACTTTACCTGGGGGCACACAGTGAGCCCCCCCCCTTGCTAGCCTCCTATGATCCCAGCAACACAGAACAGGAGACAATAAACTATAGCAGTGTCCTCCAGCTGCTGGCCCACAGATTGGTTCTGGTCTACCAATAGGTTGAAAACCAGTGGTTTACCAGAGTAGTTTTAAGTGTGGGCTCGTGGACTGGTATATAGACAGGTGCTGATTTGCAGTTGTAAAAGGTTGACGAATGCTCAACTCTAGGGTATATACAAGGTTGGAGCTGGGGGTGGCAGGGGATGAGTATGGGCTGGGGGAAACGTTTGGCAGTGCCTGGGGTGCAAGGCCTGGCTCTGTGCTCAGGAGTAACTCCTGCTGGTGCTCCTGGGCTGTGTGTTATGCCAAGGACTAAACCAGGAAATCTGTTACAGGCACAGAGCGCCTGAACTCTTGCACATCCCTCTGGCCGATCAAATATAATCTGGCAGGTGGCAGTGCTAGTACAAGTCATGTTAGCTCTGACTGGCCATAATAACAGATTCTGAAGGGAAATCTCTGAGAACACCAGAAAATTCAGCAAATAGCTAAGCCACCTACGGGCAGAAACAACTATCTCAAGTGCTTAGTTCTAGCAGACAAATGGGTCTCAGTGCTATAGCAAGCCATACCCTACAGACAGACACTATCCCGAGGATCTCCTGGAGCAAGGGGGCCCCACGGCCTGCAAGTGGTCCCTGGCAGCTCAGAGAGCCAGACTCTGCTCTTCCAGGGGAATGTTCTGTCACCAGCTGGGACCAAGGACTTGTCTGCTCTTAAACCTACCATGCAGGGATTTTGCAGGCCCAGCCCAGGTTTGTGTGACCACAATACCTTAATGACTACAGGGACTGGTGACCTTGAATCCTGGTCACTGCCTAGATCCACTCAAACTTAGTAGCTCAGGAGTTAGGAGTTGGTCAGGCAGTCAAGCCCATGAGTCCCCTGACTGTCCCTAGACACACTGCGTGCTCCCACTGACTACTCAGACCTGCTGGGACAGATCCCAGCCCTGCCCAGGCCATGGAACAACAGACAGGAGGGGAGGCCAAAGGACTCACTGGACTGATAGATCCAGAAACTAGCACAGCAGAGCTATGCAAGCGACCTGAAGAAGACTCCAGAGCAACAGTGTTAGTGAGCCTCTCAGAGATGATATCATGGAAAAGAATGTCAACAAAGAAGTACAGGGGAAAGTTTGAGAAGAGTTCAAACAGAACTCTTTAGCTCAAATAGAGCTAAAGAATATATCGCTGAACTTAAAAATGCAAGAGAGGGGATGGAGCCATAGTACAGTGGGTAAGGCATTTGATTTGCATATGGCTGACCTGGGTTCTATCCCTCACATCCTATATGGTCCCCCAAGCATAACCAGGAGTAATTTCTGAGTGCAGAGCCAGGAGTAACCCCTAAGAATTGCCGGGTGTGACAGAAAGAAAGAAAGAAAGAAAGAAAGAAAGAAAGAAAGAAAGGGAAAAAGAAGAGCTTAACAGCAGAATGGAAGAAATAAAAATTCAAATAAATGAGTTTAAACCAAAAGTACTGGAACCAATCCCCCCACCAAAAAAGCAAGCAAAAAGAAGAAAGAATAAAAAATAATACAGACAGGGACCAGAGAGATAGTACAGGGTGTTTGCTTTGAATGGTTCAATCCTCCATCTCCAATCGCTTCCAGGAGTGATCCCTGAGAATACAGCCAAAAGTAAGCCTTGAGCACCCCTAGGTGCTCATCCTAAAGCAATCTTTTGGAAAAAGAAAAGATTTTCTTTTCCAAGGCTCCACCTTTCACAACTTCAAACTGTCCTATAAAGGAATAGTAATTAAAAAAGCATGATATTGGAATAAAGACAGACCTGCAGATCAGTGGAATAAAGTTGAATATCCTGACACAGATCCTCAAATATATAACCATTTAAGCTTTGATAAAGGAGCTAGTTAAATGAAGTGGAGTAAGAAAAGTCTCTTCAACAATTGACACTTGATAAACTGGAGAGCTACATGTGAAAAAAGAAACCCAAACCTTTATCCAATGCCATGCACAAAAGTAAGATCAAATGGATTCAAACCTCAATATCACACCTGGTACCAGGTACATGGAAGAAAACATCAGCAAAACCCTCCTTGACATTGAAGTCACAGGCATCTTCAAAGATGAAAGACCACTGACCAAGCAAGTGGAAGGAAACAAAACAAAAACAAACAAACAAACAAACAAAACTCAAATAGGACTACATAAACCAAAGAGCTTCTGCATCTCAAAAGAAACGGTGACCTAGATACAAAGATGAACCACAGATTATTCACCCAATGCCCATATGATAAGGTATTAATATCAAGGATATATAAGGCTCTGCTGGAGCCATAGCACAGCGGTAGGGCATTTGCCTTGCACGCAGCCAACATGGCCGACCCGAGTTCGATTCCTCCGCCCCTCTCGGAGAGCCCGGCAAGCTACCGAGAGTATCTCGCCCGCACGGCAGAGCCTGGCAAGCTCCCTGTGACATATTCGATATGCCAGACACAGTAACAACAAAGTCTCCAATGGAGACGTTACTGGGCCCGCTCGAGCATATATGTATATATATGTATATATATATATGGCTGGAGCGATAGCACAGCGGGTAGGGTGTT